>NC_064909.1:5480000-7967500 GCF_929443795.1 Astur gentilis | reverse complement strand
ACCCCCCACTTGGTTGCCTTGCATGAAGGACTGTGATTTGGTGGCCAGTCTTCTTTATGAAGGACCTTGTGCTTGTCCCATGCAAATACCTACAACATGTCCCACAAGAATTCACTTAAATACAAGAGTAAATTATATTTGCTATCACTAAACACTCGTTCACCACAAGTATTCCAGGTAACTAGATTGCTGGCCAAAGTAATTTGGAGAATACTTTTTGAAAAACAAATATATTCTAGAAAACCACAGGCTTTCTGTGGATGATTGCCCCACGGACATGCAATGAAGATTGCGACGTAAATCACTGCAAATTATTTGTTCACCCAGCTTTCTGCCATCTAGGAAGCAGGAGACAGGACGGAGTATGGGATATTTTTGCTTTCTTTTTACATCAGATTTCAGGGTAGAGGAAGAGAAACTTGTTGACAAGATTTCATGTTTATTTAGTGAGAAGCAAATTGAAAGCACACTTAAAAAAACCCAACAAAACCAGCAACAACAAAAATAAGGCAAAATCAATCCAGCAGTTGCAAACAGAATATTTAGTCTGGAAAAATAAGTTGTGCTACGCTCCAGGACTTTTTTGTTTCCACAACTTGTCTGTAGGTATACATGCAGTCACACACAGAGGAAAGACCTAACACTCTAAATAATGGGCCATCACCTAATATTCCATTCACATGTGTTCATAAGACAGGAGATTTGCTCAGAATTAGCTGAGTCTTGTAAAACAGGTTCACCTGGAAAGATGCCATTTCTCTACGTGGTCTGGTCAAGAGCTGTCTCTGTGCAGGATGGCTGCATGAGCATCTCTTCCATCCTGAGATGGATGGGTGGTGTGTTTATACTCCATGCTGTCTTCGTATTTGTTATCATGACTGTTCTGGTCAGTTAACAACTTCTATTATAAAAAGAACAGTTTTATTTCCATTATTATAACAATCCCACAACAGTAATTAATTGTAGGAGGAACTATATGTAAATTACACCATAGAAGCCATTCTATAGCATGCCAGCAATCAAAGGATAAAAGGCAAATTTTATGACAGAGGCTGCCAAAACATTGTGGAGTACATTAAAAGAAGTACTTTAATTTAGTAGGGAATGCAAGTGCAATTTTACATGCAGAGAAATGCTTAACTGAGTGTTTATTATTAATTAGAACTGACCTAATGATTAACTTTAATAAATAGAGTCAATCCTGCTTAGAGGCAAGCACTATTACTTACAAATTCTTAAGTGCACTTTCCTCTTACCCTCCTTGCTGTGACTGAAACTAAATATTTACATCACATTTGGGGCCTCTTCTTGGCCCAGTCTGTTATTTCTGTCATTGTTATGTTTTGCTCTTGGGGTGGGACAGCTGGTGCTACAGAAGATAGCTGGTAAATCCAAAATCCAGGTGGTGCAGGCGAATATCATACACAAAGAATCAAAGCTAACCCAAGCAATGAATTTAGCTCACATAGCCAGTTCATGATGATCATGGTGGTATTTATACCATCAGCTCTCTGCTTGGCATCCTTGGGTCCAAGAGAAAGTTGAAAGAGGAAGGACGGAAGGTGTATCACTGTAAGATAAAAATTGTGATAAAAGCACTTCCCTCCACAGGAAGCCCTAAATTTCTGTGTCAACAGAAGTAAGCAAATAGATATTGCACAATCATTTGGCACTTCTGTTTGATGATTTAAAAGATCTCATAAGATCAGGTGAATAATTACCCTTCCCAAATGGAGGGGTTGTGGATAATACTTTCAAAAACACCTCAATGCTTTAGAAAATCTTAGAAATGACAGACAGTGCTTACAAATACGAACTCAGTTTTGCTGGGGAGCAGCAAAATGTCTCTAAACATTAAGGGAATGAAGTTCTAGTACAGCCTTGAAACAGGAGTATGGGAATGGCGCAATGAGCTGGAAAGAGGAAAATGACCCATCTACACTGAAAACGAAGATGAACAAAATGGGATAGAAAGGAAAATACAGTTCCTTAGCACCAAAAATTAGGAACTTCTGAAAACCTTATGCTAATTGTCTTATCAAGGTCAGACATGAAAGTAGTAGCCACAAGGGAAAAAACTGTTAATATTGAAGTATAGGCTTAAAATGCTTATTCATTGTACACATCTGCATATCTTACTACTGGAAACCAAGGTACTTGGGGTGTTGGTTTGTTTGACCACATATATCACTACTTTGATCAATGCCTGGCTTAGGCAAAAAATAAAGTGTGAGTGTTATGAAGATTTCAGTATAATTGAATGTGTAATTCTGTTGGCACTCTGTTACTTCTCAGGTTCATTGACAGTAACATGCTTTGAGACACTCAAGCTTCTTTATATCTTTAGGCATTTTGAAGAACCAGAACAGCTGACATTGGAAACTCAAACTTGGCCGTGTGTTTTGTCTACAAATCTTGACCCTTTCTCAAGAAATAGTTCTTTAAGAGCTACTGAAGTCACTGGCATGGGGAAGACCCAATCTACTCTGCGGGTTATGGAGCCTTCATGCCTTTAAGACTAGGCTGGAGAAGCAACCATAGAGAATGAAGTTGGTATAGCTGATCTGACTGACCTCTGGGCAGCGGAATAACTGAGATGTACCGGGTTCCCTCCAACCATATTTTCTTTGACGCTACTTAGCATTTTTAATTTGAAGCCACGCAAGGTAAAAAGAAAGCATCTAATGCAGTGTTTCATGACCTCCATAACTCAATTAATGAAACATTCATAGTTTTGTACCTCAAAGCTGTTACTTTTTTGTTGCTTCCACGTGCTGACAACCTGCTTCAGACTGCAACTCATAAATTACGTGTTTTCAATTCAAGCAGAAGTCATTAATTTTATTGCTCAGATCCCAGTGCATATCTTTCTCCTTTTATTGCAGTTTTAGACTCCTTTTTTTTTTTTTTTTTTTTTTTAAAAAAAAAAAAAAAAAGGAGCAGCAGCCCATATAATCCAGCTTTTGCCTGTTTTTGGCGGGGGGAGCGGGGAGCTGTTGGCCATCTCCCGTGTTTTGCAGCGGGGTGCAACGTGAAGGAGCGGGGCCGGGAAATGGGACACAGCCCCACGGCAGAGGGCTGAGAATCGCTCGGGGGTCGCCAGATCCCCCCTCCCAAACCAGAAACGGGATCCAGGCCCGGGGTTTGGAAAGCATTTCGAACAGGAAAGGAAATTCAGCTTTCCATCTGTCTGCCCAGCTGTCAGCCCCGGCGGCTTTAGCCGGGGAGCTGTTGCCATCTAATGGTGGGATCGGGCAGTAGCGCGACAGCTTCAAGGGTTTGCAACCAAAAGCGGTCCCGGGCGGGGGGGTCTGAGCCCCTGGTGAAGCTCACGGAGACTCCTTGTTCCTTCTTTAAGACATTAGTCTGACCTGGAAGCCACAGAAGGACCTGGGTGCTCTTCATTCGCTTCAAATAATATATTCTAACAGAGCAAAGCTCCCCTGAAGTTGGTCGTACCAGTCAGATGAGACAACTTTATAGCCCACCCCGAATACTGTGGGCACTAATGGTCTTAGGGAAAGACTGCAAGAATATAGTAGTTTAGGGACCTACACACTTAGAGGCACCATCCAGCAAACTCTATCAGGCCTCTGGGGAGGACAAAGCTTTTCTAAAGTTACACTGATGAGTGTGAAGCTCTACCTGGTTTTTACTGGGAGATTTTTTTTTTTTTCAGCTCAGCTCCGCTTGCAAAGAAACTGAAAAGAACATTAACACCCTACAAAATCCAACAGTTTGTCTCTCTTGGTCACCCTTTAGAAAGTGATAAAAACAAAGATCATATTACATAATATTGTTATTTAAAGTTCAGAAGAATCAATCAATCAGAAGTTGAAGAACTTCAAACTCTGATAAGAATATTAAATGAGACCAATTCTCAAGACCGATACATCAAACGGAAGACAAGGGGATTCTCTCACTGATGTTTGGCATATGTGCTAGAAACCAAAATCCACTCCTAGTCTTGTTGGGCAAAATACAGAACTGTATCGAAACTGGAAGGGGTGAGGTTAGACAAACAACATGAACACACAGACTCACCAGCACATTCACTCCAGATTTATATCTAGATTTATGGATTTTTATTTATTTATAGATTTATATCTAGTACCTTTTTATTTTTTCTTATTCCAGCAATTATACTGGGATTCAGACTGAGACCTGTCTACCAAGCACGGAGGAGCTGGGAATGACCCAGGAACCCTCAGCCTGTCGCTATAAAATCCTTCCATGTGTGTGCATGGTACATGCCTCTCCTCATGGCAGGTACAGAACTTCTGCAGCTTGTTGCTACAGAAGGTTGTGGTGGCAGATGTTTTTGCCATCTGAAGAAAAGACCAGGAGATCTCATGAATATTCAATAGCTGATGTCTCTCGTCCTCTGGGTCACTGCCAGGAACCCTGGCCAGACTGCCTGGGCATGCCAGCCAGACTACATGGACACACTTGTCTTGAATCTTGTGAGTACATGGGTGACAAGAGTGTGAGTGAAAACAGTTTTGGTTTAGGTCAGATTCCTCTTTCTCACTTGCAAAGTCTCATGGTTCAGCTTTTCATATTGCTACTATAATTCTGCAATATTAATTGCTACAGAAGTAGCATATTTAAGCCCATACCCTGAACAGTAAAGACATAATCTAATATGCCATGAGATTCCTGAATAGAAAGGGGGGGGGGGGGGGGGGAAGCAGGATATGATTTTGTCATGCTCTTTTGCCAGCATGAAACAAAGGAGGGAAGTTTCTTTGATACTTCTCTTCATCTTTAGATGCTACTTGTGGGTGAGATAGCAGCTCACTATGAAAGCAGTACAATAAAAGGTATTGTCTAACAATTAGCCAAGAAAGAGCCTTGAGCCCAGCTGTTATTCCAGAGAGGGGTGAAGCGCCAGAAATGGGTAACAATTCAATTGCTTGCTATCCAAACAGCTTGCTGGCCCTCAGGATATCAATAAAAGTATCTCTGTCTAAGTATATGCAAACACACAAGAGAAGAATCTATAATTTAGGAACTCCCAGGAACTCAATTACACATTGATTTAAATTTAAAATTCAGGGTTGTAGGTAATGCAAACTTACGTGTAAGAACTGCCAGATGGTTTATAGAAAACTAAAGCTGAATATAAAAGAAAACGGTAAAGTATCCAGAAAATTCTTAAATGTCCTGTAGCTTTCCGCAGCAATGCTGGAATTTGTTAGGATTACACAAGACGTTGGCAGACCTCAGCACGCAGCATTTTGGTTGAGTAACTCTAAACTTGGGGTGCTGAGCCCTCCGCGTATTATCCCAAGTGATCAGTGCCAAGTCACGCTAGCAAGTGGCTCCAGCAAGCCCCCTCCAGGACAACGGCACTTGGGAAAACTCTAGGGCTCTATTATTATATCGCGGTTATCAGTAAAGCCATATTCAAAGAAAAATCCTGCATTTTGAATTTCAGGTTTGAGTCTCTCTGTCTCTGAGATTGATAGCCCAGGGAAAGCCGCAGCTGGTGGGGGAGGCTGTACATCCCCCATCAGCCTGTGGCCACCTGGAACTGACTGGGAGTGCAGTAGTGTGGGGTGATGGCAGAGCAGAAATAGTAGGGAAGAGCACGGCGAGGTGCTAGTGCAGCCACGCTCCTTGGTCTGTGTGCACCAGAGGCAGGGATGCAGGGAGAGAGGCCGCTTGCCCAGGAATGGTGGGTGACTCTGTGACCTCCCTGGGGCCAGCAAAGCCCCAGGGTTCCCTTAGAAAACCTGCTGCTGGTAACTCAGCCCACTGACTTGTGATTTACAAAGTTCATGATATAAAGATACTTTTTTTTTTTGTAACCTGTACTAGGACCCTTCCACTGTTCAATTCAAAAGCCGGTATGCCAAGACAGGTAACAATTTGAACTTCCATCTGTGTTTCCTCTTTTCTATAAATCTTTAAGGGAAGGCTGTATCTGCAAACCCACATCGCAGTCAGTGCTATACATACCAATAAATAAAGCGTAAACTGTCTGCATGCTTTGTTTAGGGCTTTTTGCAAATCACCTCAGCTTACTTGAGATCATAGACTTGCTGTGACGAATACCACATTCTCTGAGTGACCTGGGATGTTTGTTTTTGTTGGCCAGATGACAATACATGGGAGACAATGAATACTAACCACATTGTATAATGATTTGGTCCATCCATAAGGTTCTCTTTTTTCTCTTCAGGAGAAGCAGGAAAAAGTTTTTAGACCTTTCACTTTACGGCAAAGACCTGCTGAGTTCAAACTGAAGAGGCATCATAAATTCAGTGAGATGACTCTTATATCCAGTCCACTAGTATACTTGAAAAATTGTAGAGGTAAGAAAATATGCAAAGAACATACAGTCTTTTGAAGAAAATGATCTTTTAGCCCATTTAAAAACTGTTTTTCATTAAAAATTATTGGGTTTTTTTTGTGGTTCATCCCCATTTTGAGTTGTACCTTTGATACTAACCCCTGCTGTGGTATAGCTCTTTTTCATGCAATAATCTAAGATGGAATTAATTCTAAAATTACATCCATGGATGTTTTATCCTTTTTGCTATTATTCCATAATTTACTCTTATCTAATCTGAAAGGTATCAAAAAATGAAACTTGCTGAAGTCCATTCAGTTATGCTCAACAGATACTCTTTTGTACTTTAAATAGCATTCCACTTGCAAAAAAGCAGTGTTGTCTGTCTACCATCTTTATGTTTGTCTGGTTCACTTCAATATGTTGAGACATTTACTAAATCTTTCTTATGAAAAATTTTTGCTTTCTAAATAATGTGATATGCCTGTGGGTACTGTTATATATTACAACAACAATCAAAATGTTCTAGGTATTTTTCCAAATATGTCACAGCAATGATTTCTGTCCCCCAAACCTGCAAGTTTGGGAAAGTTAATTCGATATCCAAAATGCAAGGCACGCTTGGCAAATGGGACATACCCATCACATAAGGGGATCCCCTTGCATTTACAAATTCAGGACCCTGTTATCCACTCCTGTCAGCAAATTAATCTGCCAGATATTCGTAAGAAGGTACCTCATACCAGCACAAATTTCACCTGGCAAATTCATAGACTCTCTCATTCTTTTGAAGCATAAATTAATGTAACATTAATAATCTCATTCTTAATAACTCCTCACCAACCTGTTGTCCAATGTTACTCAGTATCTGAAACACTCCCGCATGGAGAAGCAAAGTTAAGTACACAGCACAGGCAAAGGTGGTGATATCGGCATGTCTGTTTTAGAAGATCTCACGGCAGCAACGGACGTTGGTTTAAGAGGATATTCTTGGACCATAAGTCTGGAAGCAAATAGGACATGCCAGCTGCAGACCTGTTTACTGTTGGGTGCAAGTGGGCAAGACAAAACAGTAATAGAAACAAAGTCCGGCACTAGGATAAAAGCCACGGGCAGCCACAGGAAGGACACCCTAGAGTGCAAAGCTGATCCCTATTGCTGGTGTGTAATTGAAATAAAAAAGGAAAAAGCTACTATCAATCGTAATTTTTCAGCTTTGAAATATGTATTACCAAAGTAAATACACACTGAAAGTGCAATGGAGGAGTGAGGAGCCAAAGGATGAAGGAAAAATTTAAGGATTCTTCAAGGAGACAGGGACAACAGTGCAGGAGATGTGATTATTTGTGCTCCTGGAAAAGTTCCTCTTGTCCTAAGGCAGAGGCTGAATGAGAGACAAGGTGGTCTGTCAGAAGACTAGTAGAAGGGATACACTTCCCCATCACTGAAGGTGGTAAAGTAAACATTTTGACAATGTATAGAGCAGAGATTAAATAAATAAGTGACGTTTTTTACTACCTTCAAGATGTAAGATTCTAGGCGAGATGGTTTATGCCCAATATTTTTCCATGTTTGGCAGATGCCATAGGAAAAACAGAGCACTGATGTAGATTCACGACCTATCTCTGAAGACTCCCTGTTTTCTCAATCTGCCGCTCAGCTGTGTTTTGCACTCCAGGTGTTTCACCAGAAACTAGAGTTTAGTCTTAGTGGTACAGAGAGTAGAAAGGAGTACATAGTTGCTGTCTTGATTCTGGGCAGCCAGCACAAAGTACAATCAGTGATAAAAAATTTATAGCTATGGCCAAAAGAATCTGGGTATGTACCTTTCAGACAGTGCAGTTTTAGCTACAAATCCTTAATCTGCAAGTTAAATATAAAGGCATGGACATGCAGGTCAGGCAACTAGGGTCTGACCTTCCCTTTGTGCCCCTCTTTTCCCCATGCATCCCTACCTAACCCTCAAGGGAGTCAAGGCAACGTACCTCGGCAAACTTATGTGCACTTCCCCATGAATATATATGGGAAACCAAAGCAAATTCCATACCATCCCTATACATCATTAAGGAGATTTATATCAGCTGGAAAACTCCAGTATTGCTTGAATATCCCTGAATCTACACTGCCTTGCACAAAAAAAAGTCTATGTTTTCCCTAAATTGCTTTACTTGCCTGTGCACTAGGAAAATGGACAGGTAAGGGAAGTCCGAAATTTATCACCACTTTGTAAATCACAAATACGGTGTTGACAGGTTTCTTTCCTGCTTGAATGAGCTGAGCGGTCTATCTACCCTGCCCAGCTGGGCTTTGTGCATTTTCAACCATGTCTCTGGTGCGGAGCACCCACAAATAACAGGTCTCATTCGTTGACTGAAAGAGGTCTAACTGACTGGGGTCCAATGTGCTGCTCTGTGTCTATATAAAAAAGAAAATCCTAAAAAAGGAAGTTGATGCATGTGGTCAGAAGAAGTGAAAGTGAAGGCCTCCATAACACTACCTTTTCTCCATGCCCCTCATTCACATACGTGCACATGCACACACAAACATGAGATATATCTCTCTATATATCTCTATCTCTCTATATATCTATATCTCTATCTATTTACACATACCTAATTAAACATGTCAACTTAACTTGCTCAGACCTGAGGCACATTGGGGAATGCTTGCAGACATTAAGGGGTTGCCAACACATAGGATCCATCTTCTAAAGTTTGGACTTTGCAAAAAAATGTTATTCTTTGATAGATTTCCGACTTTTAATTCTCTGACGCCTATGTCTGAGGAATTATTGTCACCAGAAATCATTGGAGAAACATCTTTGTGCTATTACTTGTCCAGAGACTTTGTCCAGAAGATAAGTGCATCATCGTAACAGAATAACAAAATATTCTAGACACATATGAATGCATCAAAAAAATCACATTACATCGTCTAGTACACCAGAGATACTTAATATCATCTAGTTGAAGTACTTGTTGCATTACAATATCAACTGGTTTTGAATAACAAAAAGCTAATAATTGCAAAAAAACCCAGACCCTCATCAAATATATTTTAAGCTGAATGCATGAAGTGGAGGGGGGGGAGGAAAAAGTCAGAGAAGTTCAGCAGAAGCTTTGTAGGATCAAACAGAGACCATTTGCTGATCCGGCAGCTCTGTGACCTTCTGGGCTACATCAAACCATGTTCTCCACAGGGCAATACTGTAGCAGCTTTCCTTAAAACATGGCTTAAAAATGCTTCTTTTGTTATGAGTGATGTCAGAAAGCAGAAGGGGAGAGCGGAGATAACACAGCCTGAGGCAAAACAACTTCTTCTGCCCAGAGTATAATGAGTACTCCCTTCTTTCAGGTTGGTGAAAAAGGGATAAAAAGTGATAAATCAGAATTGTTGTCCTTACAGTCTCTTTTTGACTTTGACAGAAAGATGGCAAGTTGCATTACAAAAAAGTTTAAAAAATATTGTTCACATTCCCCTACCCTCCCAGGGAATGATTGGAATAACATACTACACCAGTGATTTACACGTTAATAACTGTAATAATTTTTCATCCATCTTAATAAATAGACTGCCTGTATTCAAGTTAACAAAACATGAGCAGTAATAGCTTTGATTTAACAGCATTATTTCATACAAGCACGTACTTTAAGTATAGAGCTTTTTTAATTTTGCCTTGGAAATGATGCATCTACCCAAGGAAAGAAATAATTTGATTTTTAGCTGGTTAGGAGAAAATCACAGAATAACTATGTCTTTAGTGACAGGCTTTTTATGCTGTATTAAATAAACTAAAATAGATTATAGTGAAATTGTCATATTGGGGGTGGATAGATGAGTGAAATATTACTTTTAAATGGTAATTAGCCATCGTTCACTCTTAAAAATATGGAACCTTTCAAGCATTATCTACCCAGGCCCAGTTTTCTTCAAAAGTTAATATTTTGGATAATGACCGGAGTACTGTAATCTGAACAGTGTCACAAACCCTTTTGAAGGACTAAATCAGAATTCAAAGGATCTTGACAAGTTGGAGAAATAGTCTAAAACCTGACAGAAACAGTACAGGTAGATGCACATGAGCTTCATGGTGGATTATGGATTAAATGTGAGTCAACAATTTGAGGCTATTGCAAACTGAGAAAAGTTGTACACCACCTATGGGACATGATTATGGTACTCTCCTCACTGCTGGTCAGATTTGAGCTGGTGCTTTTGGCACTGCAACTGAAAGAGATGGAGATAACTGGAGAAGGACCCCAAGGAGAGCAGCAAGCATAGAGCAGGTTTAATGTGCATATAAATGAGATGGAAAAGCCGAAGGTTCCCTACCATATCTCTTCTAAAAGAGGAGATTGAAAGGAGGTAAACTGACAACTTTCCAGTGAGGGATAGCACATGATTAGCTGTTCCTCCTGACCACAGTTCAAAGAAAAAGAAGAAATCTGCTTAATTTGCATCAAAAGCCATTCAAATTAGCAGTTAGGAAAAGTTTGTCTATCTGCAAAAATACTGAAGAATATGGGAGAGCGTGGAATTTCCCTTTTTAAAATGTTTTCAATATATAGTAATCCATCGCTGACAGATGTCTGTCCTTGTCAGTTTGAATTTATCCTTCTGCCGAAGTATAGACCAGATGACCTCTCAAGGTCCCTTCCAGCTCTTCATCTCTGTGAAGATATAGGGAGCTCTCAGCTAGTAGGCAAAGGAGACAGCAACAGCTACTTGAGTAACAGCTCACTTTGTTGAGATTTTTTTTCATCCCTGCCACTGGGATACGTCCATGTTCTGAATTTACATGCTACTGAATTGCATCCAAATAAGTGTCTACACATAGTTACAAATATGTCCTATAAGCTAAAATGATTGTTTCTTTTAATATGAATCATCTTGAAGAGCATTTTATTATTATAAATGAGGGAATTTCTAAAAATATATTATGCCCTATTTGGCATGGTATTATAAAAATACCATGGTATTATAAAAATACCATGGTATTAGATTTGAAAATGTCCCCTCCATGCCAAGTCTTACCCAAGTTGACTGGTGTATCCGAGGGCAGAATTTGGCCTACTGTAATTAAATCCAAACATTGCATCAGAGTTTAACTAGTGCAAGACCTTACTTTTTGGTGTAAAGACAGTGGAAATTTCGATTGTCTTTTTTTTTAGTGTTTTTGGACTGCAACAGCCCTTCCATATGTTTTAATCGTATAAGGGTTGGTGGGATTAGAAAGGAATTTACAGCTAGAACTGAGTTTTCCTGCCCTACTTCCTGCTTTCCATGTTTAGAAAGAACAGACCATGATGCTAGCTGATAAATACACCTGAAATGTGTTGATAATGCCTAATACAAATTCTGAATCACCACATGTGGACTCATCCATGAGTGCTTATACATTTCTTGGCTGTTACTCTAAAGGTAACTGCTGACCTTACAGTAGCCCACTGTCAGTGGAACACACAGGGCCGGATTCTCCATTTGCTAAGTTAATTTTGCGAGTCTTACAGATTGCAAAACAGAATTTTCTTTGAGAAGTTTATCCCATGCTGTTGGAAATTTTACTGATGTAACACTGGCAGAAGGCTGGCATGGGATAATCACTCCTTGTTAGCTAGAAAGAGATTTTTTGGGTCAGCATTACAAGAAGGTAAATAGGTAGAGTAAGAAAAGGAGGACAGGGAAGAGACAAAGATATGTGAAGGTAACAATGAAAAGAAAATTTGAAAGAGTGATGCTGCCCTGTGTTACACTCCCCACTTTGAACTAATTTGAAGTCCCCAAAATCTCTGCCATTTTAACTTGAAGCATAATACAGTAATTTAGAATAAGTGATGTCTTTCCCCTTGAATGTCTTTGTGCTTGAAAAGGAGTCTCTTTCTCAGGATTTAATAGGGCAAACTTACACTAAGTACAAAGAGAAGGGCAGACCCCTTCCATTGTATTATGTTTGCTTGTTCCATCAGGAGGGTTGAAACTGCTGAGTGAATGAGGAAATTATCTCTGGGCACCATAGGGCTTCTCATCAGAAATTATATCCTAACATCTGCTTGGCATGGTTTTCCCGTGGGCTGTGGTTTTGCCCTTATTGGGGGGTTTTCCACAACCCTGTGGAGAATAAGAATAGGCTTGGTGCTGTTCGGTAGAAAGTATACTTCCAGCACTGCTATGGTTTGGGCTTGGCTCAAAAGAAAAAGTTTTAATGGGACTGACTTTTGAGAACTGCATCTTTGTGTTTGGAAAAGCATATCTAGAAGCGTTATCCAAGTACTTTTTTTCATGGGGGACAGCTGTTGGAAGCAAGCTGGCCCAGGACATGGCTCTGTGTTGTTGGCTTACAAAATCACTTTCCTCAGTACCCAGGATGGGTGGCAAATCAGGTAGAAGACTGTGGGATGAAAGCTGTAAAATTGTAACATTTGGTCCACTGTGAACTAGAATTTTATAAAGGAATATTCTAGGAATTGTTCTTCAAGCTGAAAACCAGATTCTGCTTTCAAAATAGGTGTCAGTTTGGCATTCAAATGAGCAACAAACTTCATTGTGAATGCACTGCAACTGTGAAGACAAATATGTGCTGAATGATAAATACAGACTATTTACAAAAATTTCTATGGTACATGCCAATTTTCAGAACTGTTCTAGAACTTTATTATAATCTGAATTCATAGCTTGAAAAAAGAAGGCATAGCAAGCTAATTAGTGTATCATTCACCTTGTATACAGCCAAAAATGGTAACTTTGTCATGAATGGAATAGAATAGAATAGAGTAGAAGAATAGAATATTTCTGTTGGAAGGGACCTACAACAATCATCTAGTACAACTGCAAAATCTTACCAAATCCAAAGGCAGCTATTCAAAGTGTTTAGCTTTTCATGGATCACCTCTATGTTTCAGAAACAATCCAGATCATAAAACTTAATTCAAATTTTGCCTGCTTTGATTGCTCTTGTATGAAAGAGATATAAATAGACATAGCAGAACTAAGGTAGTTGGCCTGGGACGTTATTAGATGTACCCATTCATAACAAAGAGAAGTAAAAAAGTTAAATTATATTGTATGTTCCTGTTTCTATTCTGTATTCTTTATGAGAAGGCCAAGACCTCACTCAAAAAATTTCCCTCAAAAGAACTGATGGGCAAAAGATGACTGATAAGAAAAGGTTGTGTGGGAAAGAAATGAGCCACTCACACTAACAGACTATTAAATCCTTAAAGATAAACAAAGACTGATATCAGAAACTGATAAAAGAATCTGAATAGTAGTTGAAATACAGCAGCACTTAAGGAATTCAAAAGAATTCCTGAATCCCCTGGATATATGTAAAAGGATACACCAGGCAATGTAGGGTGTCCATATCCCATACATTGAACTAGCAGTTCTAGAAAATCGAAGGGGAGGGGAAGCGGAGGAGGATAAGAAGGTTCAGCAGAAGATTATATTAAGACTTGGAAAGATGCCTCTTCTCAGCCATATTAAATACAGAAAAGGTCAACATTTTTGGCATTCAGGCCAAAACTAAATGAGAAGCGTTCAGTACTGTGCAACCCCTGTAATATGCTGTCAGCTTTTTAGCAGCTAGAAAAGATGTTATCAGTAGAGGCAAGAATGCAGAGGAATGTTCTTGGAAGCTTAAGGCAGATAAAAGAAAGAAATAAGATGTCCTTTATATTTTTTTTTTCCTGAGGTAAAAAATATCTAGCAAATACACAAATTTTATAAAATAGGTGCCTGAACAGAAAATTTTATTCTGAAGGGAATGAAAAACAAAAGATATCCTTTGAAATAGCTAGTTAGTCCATCAAAACTATTTCTCTCTTGACCTTTCAGTCAGGATGCCAGTGATGTGCAGCATTAGTTGGTATAAATACATGACTGGCCTTGTGATATTCAGACATGATAGTCTAGTCACAGTAAACAGAGAGGTGGAAAGAAGACACAGAACAACATAAGACAGATTAACCAAGCCCTGCAGATTTATTCTTCTGTGTAGCCTTAAATGAAAATCACATATTTCAATGGCACCCTTTTGCAAGCCTGGAGATACAAGGCAAAGGTAACACTGTCAGCCCATACCCTTTAGCAGAGCATGTGGAAGTGTCTTGGTTCACAGTAACTAACCAAGGCTCACTGAAAGAAGCAGCAATCATTACACCTGCTTTATTAGGACAATAATAATCCTAATTATTAAAAAAAAAAAAAAGTATTTTTATATTGTCTAGTTAGCACAAAAGTGGCCCAGAGTCTGGAACTACATTTCAGCCACTGCCCTTAAATGGACTGTATAGTAGGTTACAACAGCTAAACCTTTGCTTCTATTTTATTGCCTCAGTCACAAGGTTTTAAGCTCTATTTATACAAGTGGTTTGAGTTATAAAACACACATTATTACTTATAAGCAATTGAAAATAGTCTCCCAGACAAACAGAGATCTGGCCACCTGAACTGTAAGTTTGCCTAGCAAAACTATAATTTGATAGGTGTGCGACAAATGGTAGATATCCGGCACTAATTCTTCTGCATGTCATTTGATACAAAGATGTAAGGAAAACAGTAGCAGAAGTATACACAGTTATTTCGAGTTTAAGTCACTAGGAAAATTATTGGGAAATTGCAAATGTCTCCCATTAACTTTTTAACTTTATTAGTATGTTTTCAATTTAGCTGACAAGCTTCTCTTTGCAGGTCCTCCAGGAATGTGTAGAAAAATAAGGTACTTGATAAAATGTTTCCATGCAGAATTTGGTTTCAGCTATGCAGTAAAATGTACACACTCGAGGGCAGACTTAGGCTTTTTCCTCTTTAGGCTGGTAGGAACTGGAAACATTAGAGAAAAAATGCTTTGCTCTCCTAAAGATAGGCTTTTTAAATAATGCACCTTACATACCTAAAGAAAAGCAAGTATGGAAGCTAAAATTTGCAAGAAGAAAGAAAAATATTAAAAACTAATTAAAACATTAAAAGGGATAAAGAAATTTCTGAGTCTTCTAACAACGAATGACTTGGGACTTAATCCTGCTGCCATTGAAGTCAAAGCAAATAATTTAAATAAAATTAGACCTCCCTCTAACACAGGAATAAGGGCAAGTATATCTGGAGTAACTCAAATAAAACCTATACACAAAGTGTGGAATTTTCTGTGGCTACAGAGGATCACAGCCAACTTTAAGGCTTCTTCTGTTTCTTGTAAGCCTGGGTAAAATTTTCAAAGAAGTCAGCTGAGTGTCCTTGAAGTCTCAATCCTTGAAGAAACTTCGGCAGTTCAGAAACTTTTACTCCATACCTCTTTCCAAGCCACTTTTGTGTGTTTGCCTCCAACATATGCCCTTTAAATTGATGCCATGAGTGCACTTTGTACTGGAATGCAGCCAGCAGCCGGCAGTATAAATAGCTGCTCTGCTTAATTACAGAAGGAAAGTTGTTTTCTTTTAAACTCCTAGCATCATCAGTATAAAAATCCTGTTTCAGAAAATTTCAAATTATGAACTTTATATGTTCATTTAAATACTTCCAAATATGTATTCTAGCACATGAAATATGAATTTTTAAACATCAAAAAACAGTATTTATGTTTTCTTTGCTGCAGGGAGTGGCTTTACATAAAAACTAGGATAATAGATCTAAATCTTCATAATCAGCATGGCTGCATGTCACGCTAGCAATTGTTTTAAGTGGAACTTCCCTTCAACTCCAGAGAAAAAAAGCCTGCTTTCAAATTTTTATCATGATATTGCTCTACCCCAGTTAATATTGCCCACCATGAGTATTACAAGCTGTGCTATAGAAGGCGATCAGCTAAACCTTAGAAGAGCTTGGAAGGGAACTGCTGTTGTTACTACTTCACAGATGGCTAAACAGAGTCAGAGAACAAGCTATATCCCTTTATGCTCTCCCTCAGATCATAGTGAACACCACAGAGTTGACTTTTCTTATTTATTTAATTCATGCTCTGGGTAATAGAATTTTGTGCTTATGTGCACACAGCCCACAACCCCCTAAAATCTAATTAAGATGCTTTCACTGATTAAAAATAAACATTTTAGGTTTTCACCATTCTAAGCATTTCTCAGTCTACAGGATGAATAAGACTTGAGCTGGGTTTGGCTAAGCAAGTACAGTCGGCACTAACATCAACTTTATTCTACCCTGTGGCAGTAGACTAACGCGGTCTCCACATACCACTAACATCAAGTGGATCTGGGGGCGACAGCCTGTTGCGCAGAGCATTTCCTGGGCTGAAGCATCCATCCTGTTTGGAAGTGTTCAGGGCCAAACCCTGCAGCCCTCACTGAGGCACGGCTCCAGCTGGCTTCATCGGTGGTGTTGCCTGAGTCAGGACCGCCGGGGCATTCTTCTTCATGGGAGCATTGCCGCTGGCCCTCGCCCGCCAGAGCCCGCAGTAGGCAAATGCCTGTGGTCTTCAGGACCACCTAGGGCACTCGGTGACAACAGCACTGTTGCAACGTCTGCTACGTGCTGCTTTTAGTTAGTCACAGGCAGAGTTCTTCAAGCAGAATGGGATGAAATTTTCCCTCTTGGAAAAAATGCTGAGAAGTTTGACGTATCAAAAACTCTTTGGAGTCTCACTGAACTTCAGCAGAGCACAAATTTGAAAAGTGTGGTTTTCCTTCAGCATTGCAAATGTCTGAGCCAAGGAGGCACTGAAGCCTGATTTCCAGACCAATTATGTCCCAATAAGCATCTGAATATGCTATTGGAACCAACTTTTTTAGCCTTTTAAAGTTTGCCCACCCATCCCTCAACTGATCTGCTCTTCAAAGCTCCATGGTTCAGTAGCGTTCTGAAATCACGCCGGCGAAGCAGGGCAGTATGGCTTAGTTACCATATGGTGACCAAAACTACACTGCACATGAAGGAACACTCACTAGAACCACATTTTTTATTTGGCATATTCTGCATCAGAAATCAAACCGTGTCATTGAGCTCAGTCTCCTTTCATCAGTACCTAATCCTAAGAAGACCTCTAAATGGTCTGGACAGCTCCGAACACCAGAGTTGGGGTTACACCATGCTATGCAGCAAGCACCTGGGGACAAAGGCAGCCAGGGTGGGTGGCACCACAGCTCTGAAGTTGAAGTCCTTCAGGAAGTTCTGGGTCTTTTTCACTGGTGAGAAGAAAGCATAATTTGGATCCTCTAGAGATTAGTTGTGCAGGACATGGTTTCTCTAGCCTAAATTACAGACCACTCTTCAGATGTTGTATCTAAGCTATTAATCTGCATTCTCTTTGTAGTCAATAGAGAAAAGAGAAACTTTAGCATGATTTGTCTATGATTTACTTTACATGATTACTTCATGGGGCATTAACCATGCCCTGAGAATGCCTCCTCTTCTGTACTGACTATAAAGTCCATGACTAGTTCACATGCTGACAATTAGAAAGGAGTTGTGTGAAGTTATGAGTGAGGAATACATCCTCTCTGAGTAATCTTTTGAGAATGCCCCATTAAGGAGGCTGGGATGACTAGCTGAGATATTGACACCTACAGTGAAAAAAATCTATATTTAGCTAGATTAATCTGTTCTACGTTTGGCCACATTCACCACTTTTCCTCATCATCCACCACCCTCTCAGCTCCTCCTTCCAGCTTTTTTCCCCACCTCAAAACTCTACCTCCTGCTTAGGAAGTACAGACTACATATTATTGCTATTGTTGTCAAACTCTCTTCCTTTCTTCCTTTGTCAGATTTTTTTTTTATATCTCAGCTCATCTTGTATCTGTCTCATTCCCCATAGAGTGCCATTTCTTCCAACACTTCAGACTACTTTGGACTGTCATTACCAAGCATTTTCTAGCTATTCAAAATCTTATTCACGTGGTGACTGGGACGAGTCACTTCTGACATAGGAGAATAAGATATCTTATTTTTTGTTACCAGCTCTCAGAGTATACAACCACAGAAGGCTATTCACATAGGAAAAAATCTCTTGACTAGAAGCAGTCTTGTTGCTACCTGTAGTGCCTGGAGCTAGAAGAGATATATTTGAGCCTTTGAGCCCTCCTAGGTTAGACCTTCTTTGGGTAAATATTCAGTAGGACACTGAGGACAGAAAAAAGAGCTCTGACAGAAGAAAAAAAAAAAAAAAAAAAAAAAGAAGTCTCATTCTACTAATAGACAAGTACTAATTTTCATTCATGGTTCCTCTCAGTTCAGGGACTGGACACAGCCTGGTAGGAATGGGGAACAGAAAGGTCACTTTGGGTACCACTGTCTATCTCAGGATGGGTCACAGAGATGGAAAGAAACATCAGCAGAGTGTGACGGAGCATCCTGGGCCTCAGATCCTACCACAGCAGTTACAGGATCTGCACTTTTTCTTTAAAGAAAGTTACTGCTTTAAGTGGGGTGAGGAGGACAACCCCCCCCCCCCCCCCAAAAAAAAAAAAAATAATAGAAGGTCAGTGACCAGAGCTAATACAGCTTTTCTGGCTGCAAGGTATCTCTACAAATGGAGAAAGAAGGAATGATGCTGCTTATATTCATGCCATTGTGCTAAATAACTTTGTCACGCTTCCTTTATATGATGCATTACAAAAGGCTGCTGAGTAGCTTTTTGCAAATGATAGGCTATAGAGGAAGTCACAATGACTACAATAAAACCAGGAAAGATTTCTATGGAGAAATGCGAAGTAGCCGTAAATTACAAATAAAGAGAAAATAAAATCATGCTTACAATGAGAACTGGAATTTGGAAATAAGAGGTGGGGACACCTTCACCTAAAATACCAAGCCAAAGTATTTCTGACATTTTAGAAAGCCTAGATAACATAATAACATTTATTTGCCTGTCCTGGCATTTTAAAATTCTGGTGTGTGCAGGAAGTGACAAAATACCACAAAAGAGCTTATGTCCTAATTTTTCTGGCTGATTGTGATCAGGAAAATACCAGAAATATCATGGGACATTTTTCTTACATTTGCAAATTGAAAAATTAAAGAAGAAGCAGCTCAACTTTTGCAACTAATGCTAAGTTAATACCTGTGATCTGAGGTTTCTTAGCGTTTAGTAGACAATTTCCTGACATTATTAATATAGCAAATCAAGATAAGAGATGGCAGACCTAACAGTAAAACACCAGGGACCATAAACCAGCAAGTATGTGTTACTCTTCTTTTCCATGATTGTCTTGCTCTGTGACCTTGAGAAAAGGCACTTCCTCTCTTCAGTTAGCTTTCCCCTTGTGAAACAGGGACAATAACACTTTCCCACTCAACAAAGTGAATATTTTTGTGTTTAGTTTAATGTGCATTCTTTTCATCAAATATTGCAAATATTGCAAATATTTTGAGGAGTAAAAGATAATTCATCTTCTTGACCCAACTCTTGGGTCAACCTATTATTTGTTTTGATGGCATTTTTTACGTAAGAAACACTTCTTTTCAAATCGGACCATTTCAGTCTTCGTACATGTTTTTTGCTTCTGTGGTCGCTTATCCCTGACTTTAATTATTGATGTTGTCTAAAATATAAAATTTTAATAAAGCCTGATAAAAGCATGAAAAAAGAGCTTGCTTTAGTCTAAGATCAGTACAACAGGCATTTCTCATACAAAAATGTCTTAGCTAAAATCTGTCAATGTGTGATATTTGTGTTCAGAGAACCTGGAGTCCCAGAGCCAAAAACCCCTGCCATTTGAGATGCAGCAGTCTCGGCTCGTTACTCAGAGAAACAACCACAAGGTGGAGATGTTACAAGCTCTTACTAGCAAATATAAAGCATAGTGCCCAATACTGAATTTTCCAGTTTTTATCTAGGGAAACAGGATCGTATTTTAAATTATAATAGTCTCTGGTTAACAATTATAGTGCAATAAAGTAAAGGAAGTCTGTAATAGCAAAATAATTAAAAGGAAGGGCATTTCTATCTTGACCTTGAAATTAGTTCCTTATATTTTATAAAATTTAATGGTACTAACTTGATTATTTCTTTCTATGAAGGGATATGATTTATGTTAGTGAAATAAATTGTGTATTTGCTAATTATATAGCTAGAACTGCAAGTCAGCTTTGCATAGTCATCCAAATATCCCTTAAGACCTTCACATGGCCATGCAGAAACTATCTTGACTTTAACTATAGCAGGGAGAGTAGCAGAGAGAGAGTGAGAGCACGAGCTGGAGTGTGCTGTATTTCAGCTCTGATGTATACATCTGTACGAGTGAATGCCACCACCTCTTGCCATATCTGCACCATAGGAACTGCAGGCAAGAATTGCATCAAGCTCAGGAAACTTTCAAAAGAAGTTAAAAGGCAAGATTCACAATCAATCACATTTGGAAGGATAAGGAAGAGAAAGAAATAATCCTGGCATTTCTGTGTTCTCTACCCAGTAGTCAGAGCACTGTGTAGGCAAGGAAAATGTGCATTCAGCTCCTTTCCTGAAATCTTTAAAGCAGAAATTTGTCTACAACATCCTGACCACCTGACCATCTGGGAAATATTCCTACAAAATGGAAGGCATGGATTCCAAACTCTGCTTTGAATAAAAGAGGAAGGTTGTCTAATTATTCTACTGGAATGGATGTAAAGGAGCAACCACCACCTTCTCCTGACCTACATGATTTTTAACTGCTCCTGCGAATCTAGATCCCAGCTTTTAAATGATTTCTCTTTATCATTTTCAAAAACATTGCCCACATTTTTTGGCAGTACAAATACCAGAAAAGGTTTGTAAGATTGCTCTAGAACACTGGAGTTTCTAAGAATGATAGGGTTGTCTACACCTATAGAATAGTCTACTGATTTCTATCCTCTTTTGCTCCATTTCCTAAATCCCTCTTTTTGTATAAGCTATGGGGATATGTCCTGCAGGACTTCCGAAATGCAACATACTGCTGTTGCCAGCAATCTCAAGGTTTGTAAATGCAATAAATGCTTTCTATAGGAGTGGAACTTAATCTGACTTGGAAAAGTAGCACCTACCATCCTGAAGGGGTTTTACACCACTATCTTGAGACAATTAAGTTGCAGGAGGTATTTTGAGACATGAAAAAAATCTTTGGGGAGTAGTATGGGTATTATCTACATCTGTTAAATTTAAAACTTCAGCATCATTTAAACTTAGGCATAAGTCATCTGTTCTTTTCCTGGAGATACAATCTGATACAGAAGGAACTAAAAAGTTCAAGAATCATCATAGTTCTATGTCTCCATAAAATATGTTACAATCCTATATAACTGTTGGCTAAAAGTTGTGTATATATTACATATTCATTGCTAAGAGTTGTAAATTTACGTACAGCTATAACTTCTGGAGCCAGCTTCTATCAAGCTCATCCTTCAAACGAGCAAAAATTATCCCTGTGGAGTTCTCATATTACAGAGATATTATAACTATGTGTTATGGGAAGTAAAGAAATGGAAATTAAAAGAAATTTGCTCCAGTGTTTCACATATACTATTTGTGTCCCTCCACGTTCTTCCTCTGTAGTAATTAGGTTATTCTAAATTAGGATAATGTGGATGTGTTTTATATTATATGTATATATTTATCTATATAAAAAGCTATTTCCCTGATTAATTTTTCAAAACAACTTTATCATCCTTAGGATGTAAGAATCTTTATATTGCAAGCATGTTGTACAGCTTACAGTCACCCTAACAGTAGTAGCATGTTACCGTTGCTAGTATTAAAGCTTAGAAATCCCCCAGACTCACTGACTTCTAATTTAAAATGCTAGATTCTTACCTCTCTTTTATGGTCTTACTGTATACATTGGTTTGACTTTACAAATTGGATAATGAGATAGAAGAATTGCACAACACCAAAACCAGACTGTAAAATATTAACTTTAGGTGAAACACCCTCCCTTGCAGAAGCCAGAAGACGACTCATACATTGCTTAAGTGTATGGGCTGCAGCTGGCATTCCACACAAGTTCTCTACCAAGTCCCAGAATGAAGTACTTAAGGCTGATCCAGACAAGTAAGGGATGGAAATAAGAAGAGGGTTACTGCAGGAGGAAGCAGCATATTTGCTTTTTATTCTTTATTTTTTGTTGGTCTCCATATCCAGAGCATTTGCAAACACAGTGGACCTAGTGGTGTCAATTTTTTCTTATTATCAGTACATAAACCCACAATTATGCATTCATTATGAGTCACTACACACTTTTGCATGAATAACTGTAGATAGACGTTGTTCTCAGGAAACTGAAAAATGCACCCACAGCTATTTCTAGCCCAGCTAAGGAGGGCCACTGAATATATGTCTGTGTGTGTTTAGATCAGCAAAGACCCTTACAAGGCAGCAAATCCTTAAAATCAACAAAAGTATGAGCTGGTAGCTACTGTAATTGCTAGCAGTGAGTCATGTTAACAGAGAAATGGTGAAATATGGCCTGTTTTATTATTATTATGAGGGGTTATAGCTAGATTCAACTGAAGAATATAGGGCTCATGGGAAGCCTCATAAACACTGACATAATCAAGTATTGGTTTTAATACAAATTCATAAATTTTTATAGGTGTCGAGTTGTCAGGCAGATAATATATGACCAAACTCTGGATAAAGTATATGGAAAAAAAGCATTCCAGAAGGACTGCAAATATAACATGATACAGTGCAATGCCACTGAGGACCGCAGCTTTGTTGGGACCACAGCTGTGAGCGAAGGGGTGCACAAAGCGTTCTAGCCGGTGCCTTTGGAGGTCTGGCCTGCCTCCTGAAACCCTTCTGTACTCGGAGACAGCTTCCCTGAAACTGTTAACAAAAGCTAGCAGAGAAACATGAGCAGTAAACTTACCTAGTGTATTTTTCACAGAATTTCTTCTTTTACTACAGGCAACATTTCCCTTATAAAGAAGCAAGAATAGGGATGGATGGGTTGGAAGATCTGCCAAAGGAAGAAATAAGTCAGAAAGCTGGACTTGGTCCAGAGAAGTAGTGTTTTGTGTGCAGCTACTAGCTGTGTTTCCCCAGTCACCAGTGAAGTATCATACACCATGCATGAAACACCCCTTATAGAAGAGGTCAGCAGAAGCAGCACAGATCACCTACCTCTCAGCTTTAGGATCAGGCTCTCTAGCTCCACAGTCAACCCATGCAAAAAGTGGGTTGGAGAGATTCAAACTGCTGCAGCTCATGCTGGATAATGACTGGGGAAAAAAAGAGCCTGAATGACCACTGCAGCAGCCAGTTTTACCATTGCAGAGTACATAAAGGAGGTGTCTAAGAGGACAGATGGCTGCAGCTTCTCCCTGAATCTCTCACATAGAAGAATGCAAGGCAGGGGCCCCTTTCCTCCTCTGCTCCATTGCTGCTCTGCTTCCCTTGTAACCCCACCTCGATACTGCAGTTTGCTGGCCGTTAGCCACTGGCTGCTTCCCTATGGGCAGCTACAACTGCAGTTGCAGAACAGGGAGTGTCTTGCCAATTGTGAAATATTATATTCTGACATAATATAATCTCTCCATGTAAAATAAAAATGCATGCAAACAGCGAGCAGAATGGCTAATAAAATGAAAAGATGCAGGGGAGGGAGTCCAAGGAGAGAGAAATTCTAACCTTGTTCAGATCAATGGCAGAATTCCCACTCCTTTCAGTGAGCCAAAATTTCACCCTAGATATTCATAACCCTTTTTACTTACATTTTAGATAGCTAGTTTGGCAAATTCTACAGTGCTTCATGCTGTGTGTATAACTTCAGGATTTATATTCAACTGATTATGTTTGGAGCCCTTTTACTTTGGTCACATATCAATTCCAGCCTAAAAATTATTAGTACATGTGTCAAATTACAGTTTTTCCTGTGAAATACTATCTTCTTGCTGCTTAGAATTGGTAACATAGGTTTTGGGATGGCTACAATCAGTTTAAGATGTTGGTACCCCAGGGTCATCATGAACCTTGCACAACCAAGGGCTTCTGTCTTGTCTCATGTAGTTGATTGCCCTACACCTGTCCCAGAGCAACCCACTGATTGTCCCCAAGTAGCGGGTCCCTGGCATGCCAAGAGGCTGGATGCTACACAGCAGCATCCACTCCAGTCTTCAGCCTTCATTGCCTCTTTCATTAAAGGCACTGTAAAGACCATTTAAAGCCAGAAGTGATGCTGTAACTTCCCTCTGACAATGACTGTACATTTTGATCAATGTCAAAAACAGATCTGCCACAGTGACCTGTCCATACACAAATCTCGTCATGCACCATGACAGTTCAGTGCATCCACCGCACAAGCTCTGCTGGTGCTCCAGGATGTTAATAGATACATTTCAGGACAGCACAGATAGAGAGAGGCAGGGATCTCTGGAAGCTACCCAGATCTATACAAATCCCACACTGTATTAAGTCAGAAGGAAGCCCAGCTTTTAGAGAAAATTATGCTTCCCACTATTAGGAAGCTTGGCTGCAAACAGCATCAAGGAGAAAAACTGAGTCAAGGTACCTGATCCATTCTGCAATACATCACATGCCACGGTGCTGTCTTCAGTACAAAATTACCCTTCATCTCGGGCTGGGAATGGTTAGCAGCCTTCGGTAAAACTGAGCAGGAGCAAATAATTCATACATAAGTTTGCGTTCTTTTAATAACTGAGTTTGATGAATTTGTCTACTTTGGACAGTGCTTTAATCATTTTTTACTTCAGACTCTCTCTGAAACAGCCTTATATTTTATACTCTTAAGGAGAGACAACCTTATAATTTATACCAGTTAAATATATATTACACTACCTTATAGCTAACATAAGCCCTTTGTTTTGCATCAGTACATTACAGCAAGCCATATTATGAATCAATAAAATCTGCTGCCTTTTACCCTTGTTCAACTGTATACACTTGAGGACTGGGGCTGTGCCAAAAAAAATCAACACATACCCACAGAGGTTATAAAGAAAAAAATCTTGACATCTTCTCCTGCCACTCATTTTAGCATAGTTAGTCTGGCTGGATGCATAATTTGCTTTTCAGATAATGTGCTAGTTGATTACTATTGCTCAACTCTCAGCAGATATTCGGGTCAAATTTCCCAGCTCTCTTAGCCGATACTTCTATTGTGTGAATATTTGTTGTGATACAAAATATTTATTATAAAAAGGACATTTTTTTCCCCTCTTTAATTTGTCCATGCGTGAGAATTATGCACTCTGAAGCTCATTCTGCAGGGAAAACAGAAGAAAAAAAAAAGAGAGCAATCAATCAAAATTTTTAACCCTTCAGGGATTTCGTATTGAAAGTTCATAAGAAATAGCATCATTTAGTTTAGGACTGAAGGAAAATCACTCGCACAAAACATACGTTCTATGCCTAAACTGCAGCATTTATTAAATGTTACCAACCATCGTACATAGTGTACGTGCTTATTTTTGTGGAGCACCGCTTCTTCACACAAGGCTGTGTTTTTGTAAGCAGACTGTCAACACGAGAGCAATATTCACTTCTGAGTTTCATTTTCTAGACTGTTCTTACTACAACTCTTCAGAAATTAACCAACTCTGTTCATGTTGGAGACAGTAACAAATCGTGTATTTTCAACAGAAGCTGTTTGAAGGCTTGAAAAGGCTTGATGAAAAACACTCAAGAAAGCTGGATCTGATCTGAGACTGATTCCTGCATTTCAACACTTCACAAGAAAACACTGAAATTTCAGTGTTTGGCCAAAGTGACTGATTTAACATCCCCTGAAGTCAGAGTCTTACTCTTGAATTCAATAGCACTGGACTCAGCCCATACGTCCTAATTCATATCTGCATCTTTAATTAGAAAAAAAAAACATTGAAAAGTAAGTTTAAATAGTACTCTAGAATGGCAGGCACTAAAGAACATCTCTAAATGCTCCTTTGTATCACAGCTTTGATGAGCAACCGCAAGAAGAACTACAGGAAACAAGATAATAACTCTAAAATAATATAACGTACAATTTTACAGTTTGGGGCATTTGTTTTTGGAAAATAAAGCTCAATCATTTTAAGTGTTATAAATTATCAAATCCAGAAACTTAAAAAAAGTCTTCTCCCAGCAATGGCCTAACAGGATACTGTAGTTATAATGTCTGGTTTATAGATCTGATTCTGCAAAAGAGCTACTACACAGCTGTTCACATCATAGAGAGGTTACAAATGACCTTACTAAGCACAGTTCCTCTGTCACCTTGCCAGCACTTGCTGTATTTTTCTGTGGGTCCAGACCAGTCCTGTCAATGCGATACTCCTCCCATTGACCTTAACAGCATTGGAACAGCTCCATGCTAACAGGAAAAGTAAAAGCAGAAGCAGACCTTATGTTTGTAATACATTTCATTAATATTTCCTTTAAAAAACAACCCCGCGTGAAAATGCAGAAAAAGTTCTTTTGATATCGTATGAAATGTCAATAGAATAACTTCGCTGCTTCCATTTGTAAATGTGGTTTGGTGGGTTTTTTTAGACTGTAGTTGCACAAACAGTCCAGGTAGAGGTGAGCGAACAGTTTGGTATAATATTTTCTTGGGTTTCACTCCCTCCCAATTCCCAGTTGTCCCCATTCCACTGAAGCAGCTATAAATGGGTGCATCCCTCTGCTTCTTTTGGGACTAGACTCAAACCCTTGAAGCACAAACAAATATGGGCACAGAAAGCTCCGAGCATACAAATAAACTTTTCTGACCAAATGATAGTGAGCTGCTCACCTTGACAATTCAAAAGGTCATTTTGAACATGTTGCATTTTTTTCTCTTTGCATTTTGTAACACTTGTAAACAAGAATGCATGAGAAGCCACAGATGTGGTGCAGCCCTTCTCCCAGCCAAGCAGCAGGGACCCATCTGGGTGCGGGGCCGCCCGAAAGGCTGTCTTCACCACAACAGAGATGAGGAGCGACATCCCCAAGGTGATGAACACAGCTCCTTTGTCACCTCTGTGGCCTCCGTGAGACCAACAACCTCTTCCAGGAAAGTTCTTCATGTTTAAAATCTGCAAAAACCAATACAATTGAGAAAGGGTAGTAAATGCACTTTTCTTTTTTGTCCGGAATAGCTGAGTGTAAAGCAAAACATAGGATTTTCGCAGCTGAAGCGACTGCTGTTGTTCTGTATAACTGCAAAGGGTGCCTCGCTGATATTTTTCACAAGACGATATTTAGTTAATATACACCTCAGGACATTGCTTATGGCACTGTGATTACTTTGGAGCTGGCACCACACTAGTTTCACACATGCTTATCTAGGTGCGTTCATTGACTGGTCCCCAGACCATGCAACTCCCTCAAGAATATCACTGTTTTGATAAAAGGCATTTAGTAACAGGGCAATGGCAGGGACTAACCAGGCCAGGATTTTTCCACACTAAGAACACCTGCAGATGCCAAAAGCATCCTGGGCTTTTTTAATAAACCAGGACTCAAATAATCACAAGAATTTTCTAATTATACCTAATTCTTACTGCTGATAGAAACAATTCCCAGCAAACAGAAAGCACAATATACAGGTGGATACCGAGCAGTAATTTATCTCCCAATCTTGCCTCTTCTCTTTAAATAAATAATGATTTTCCCATTAATTAGTCAATGTAGGCTTTTGAATAACAAGTCTCTACATGTATTTATCATTCTAAATTTGCTGCACCTCATTAAAAAGATTGAAGAAGCACAGTCCTTTTTTTCCTCTCCTATTTTCTCTCCAATTGCTGTCAATCTTTACAGCCTCCTGGCAGCTGGATCCCAGCCACACAAGTACTGACTGCAGTTAAACTAACTGAAACATTGCCTTCAAATGAAGGAACAGAAGAAATTGTAGAAAAACCTATTTTGACTTTTGAAAGCTGTTTCAAAGAGCTTTGGCTTTGTTTGAAAGAGACTGCAATTCTTGGTTTATTTCAAAACATAACAAATTCTGAATCTGTTTTTCTCCCATAATCAAGCATTTGGCCAAGCAAATATCTTTAGTCCCACCAGGATCCCCATGGCAGTCCTGTGAATTAAGAGAAGTTTGGTATGCTTATTCAAGAGCGGGATCTCACAAAATTTTTTTTCCCCCACTTTGGGTTGCACAACATCTCAGGTCAGCATGCCCAGATCCCCTGCTGCCCCCTGACTCCTTGTTTCGTCCCTGCCTCCAAGTGCCCAGGAAAGCGGCTGCTTCGCATCCTTGCTCTCAGCCTGGTGCGCTACTTTTTGCTGTGCTTCTGCAACTGCTGCGTTTTGGGGCTGCTGCAAGTCCAGGGGGGCTTAAAGCCTGACAGCAGTGCTGCTGCTTGTATGAAGGGCAGTATGCCACATATCTTCAAAACATTTACATTTGTCAGATACCCAAATGTCATTGGTTCTAGGAAAACATTGGCGCATCTGTCCTCAGGCAGGCAGATGGAAAGTGTCTAATCAACGTTACCCTGCTTCCTTGCTGGTCTAGCAGCAGCCAGCCCAGAATAACCGAGACTCTGCGGAAATTACTCACCATATGATCCTGTGCACCTTGAAGCAAATTTGAGTATTGCCTTTTGCTTTGTGGAGGAATTGGAACATTCAAACTTATTAATCATTCTTTAAAATAAATTTCTAGTGACAGAAGGTCTTATGGTGGATAACAAAGAATTCATATTGAATAAAATTTAGATGTTTCCAAGAAGAATGAAAACATGTGTTCAGACAGGACAAGTCTCATCAGACAGGATGAGAAGTAGCATGATATTTTATTACCCACCCTAACAAATAATTCAAACCACCCTAGTGAATAATGCAAACCACTGAGAGAACTCTTGAAATGTATGTGCAACTTTTACCCCGCTGTAACTAATCATCACTTCAGGAAGCAGTTTCTTGGTGCAGGATATCATTGTGATAGAAAATAAACTCTGTTTTTCACTGCTGATTAATGTAGGATATATTGGGCCATATTCCAATTCTTCATTCTCTCTGAACAGTACTATTACGGTTAATGTTTTTGCCCAATTTCCCTGTTTTCTCCTGTGTTGTAAAATAAGAGTTATCCACCTGATTTTAAATTGGTTGTTTACAGGACTGGATTAATTGCAGAAGAGCAAGTTCTTTGCTTAAACTGCCAACATCTGCAGAAGGCCCTGAAGATAAATGAGCTGTCACAATCCCCCTGGGGCAAGATGGGACCTTTCCTTTCTCAATTCTTTTCTTGCTGTTTTTGGAAAGGGTGCAACTTGGGGCACTGCTTCGCACCACCTCATTGCAGCGGACCCTTGGGGAAGAAGACTGGCATGGGTGTGGCTGCAAGGATGTGCTTGCCAGATCCTGATGCATGGAGGTTCAGACATCTGCAGGTTGGATAATGCCTTGGTCTCCAGGAAGCAGCTCTGCTGTTACCCCATAACCGCAAAAGGAGAGATCTCACCTTGCTCTTCTCTGTCAGAGCCAGTTCATACAGAGAGATGAGAATTTGACTGTAACATTTCAGAAATCCTTAGAAGTGGTTGATTTTTCATTTTGTCATCTAGTGCAACAACTATTTTTGAACTTATGGGCCAGCCCTATTATAAATGTTAACTCTTAGAAATTGATCATTTGACTTCAGCAAATTCTTTGTATAGAGAGCTTATTGTAATAATACTTGTGCTATTCTTTTAACATGACTACGGCCACACACCCTGCACAAAACTTTGTGGTACTATTTTTATAAGCTCTTTCTTTTTCACAGCCAAAGACATCGGCCCTGGATTGCACTGATAGTTGCAT
The DNA here is from genome assembly GCF_929443795.1 of Astur gentilis. Taxonomy (NCBI): domain Eukaryota; kingdom Metazoa; phylum Chordata; class Aves; order Accipitriformes; family Accipitridae; genus Astur; species Astur gentilis. The sequence continues at coordinate 7,937,561 of NC_064909.1, read as the reverse complement.
AGGGCAGAGTGAAAGAAAAACCCTGCCAAGAATCTGCCTGTTTTAGCTCCAAATTTATTTTCATGCCTTGTAAAGCTAAGGATCATTTGAAGACTATCTCCAAACTCCCAGGAGAGAGGAAAGTGCCTGGTGGCTTGTAAATATAGCCTAGTAAAATAGATGGGATATTTTTTACACTCTGTAAACACATGTACATTGTGCTCAGTTTGCAAACATGCAGCTGCACATTGACTTTTTTTTTTTTAAACACTGGTGTTGGTTTAGACTGGAATAAAGCAAAACAGTCAGAAGATTTTCTATGTGGGCTGAAGTTTCTCCCAGAATCTGCTTTAAACCACACGATACAATTCCAGTGTGTCTGACAACAGTACAGGCCATGCTGGCTGCAACACTGTGAGGATAGGAAAAAATGAATTCAAGACCATCCTGATGATAACAAGGATAAAGCTTTATAACAATAACCATAAGAGCCACTGGATAAAGTGTAACTGGCTGGAACCTCAGGCCCATGTCACATTACTACGGCCAGAAAATAAAGATCATTTTGTTCCCAGTACTTTTGTGTGTCATAACATTATTAAAGACAGATTGCCTTACTTTAAAAGCACAGGATCCCTAAAAATTGAGCAAAAGGCAAGTCTTTTACCAGTGGAGTACTCACCACTTGCATCAGAGCTGTTTCTGCCTTCCAGTGGAAAGCTCTGGGGCAGAGATGTCCTTGCCAGGCAATCACAAAACAATTGCTTCAAAGACCAAATACATTTATTAAAAAAATTTATTGCCCTACAGCAGTCTTTTTATTCTTAAAACCCACGTACTGCCAACAAACTCGGGGCTAACACAAAAGCCACCTTTGTGTCTCAGGCTGACTTTTTGGACAAAGTGCTGCACGTGCCCTGTGCCCAGTTTGGTCAACTGAAAAACAGACAAGCCTCATGCCTTGCAAATCTCAACACTAAAGAAGACTTTCTATGGACAAACTGTGCCTTTTTGATTAGATTTGCACCATCCTACCCTTCCACTGCCACAGCAGCTCCTGGTTCAGAGGCAGCAATGTCATCAGGAACAAGCTCTCCTGAATACCACCTGGAGAGATTTATTTCCTCTCTGACTTTCCACAGGGCAATATTGCATTAACTGCATCAGAAAACCTAGAATATTTAAAAAACCTCACCAACCACATATACAATGTCCTTCCAAAGCTGCTTTATGTTACTTCTATAGGAACATAAGAAGACTCCACACTCTGCAGCTCTTTGTTGTTTTGCTATAAGTAGGACACACCGATACCCCCAGTTAAGACAACTTCATCTAACCTTAGTGGGACAGTTACCCCAGTTTAGTGAGTGCCGGCATCCTTACTTCATTCATGCCCTCTTATCAGTTCATTGTGCTTTTCTTAGCACTTGAGAGGCTCTGAAGGGCAGGTTCAGTTGACTCTTATTCATCTACTCTTGTACACCTTTTTCCTCTCTCTGAACTGTCAAAATGGAGATCTGGAAAGCAAATTGTTATTTTTATGTACTTGAAAACAAAGCACACACAGGAAACAATTTCTGGGGAAACAGTAATAGGCAAAAACTATCTGAAAGAATGCACCAGGCCCCATCCTGTTTTAAGTGTTTCCAGATGTTGGCCAGGTGTCCTTATCCATACATCACTGAGTGGATTAAAGCTCAGTTCTGCATGCTAGATATCAAATCACTTGCAGATATCCTCTATATCATGCAGCGCTTCAACATCCACCTGGAAATTCCTCCCAGGAATGGATCTGAGTGATGCTCGCTTCAAGTCCACACAGGTTGTCTCCCTTTCATCTTTCATTACCTTGTCCTTTCTTTAAGAATAACTTCATGAAAATTGTGAAGAATTTTCCAAATGTGCATTTTCATTCGCCTCTCCCTCCCCTCCTCCAGAAGTTACTCCTTTTGTGTTCGGAGCAGATTCATATTGGAAAGAATGGGAGGAAAAAATTTCTGCCAACACGTTCAGAAGGGGAATTGGCCTCTCTAGTATTGGAAGTGGCACGAGGCTAAAGCAGAGCAGAGCAATGCTGTACAGAAGTCAAAGCTTTCCCGCTCTTCTGCCATTTGCAATCATTGTTACCACCTACAATGGGAGCACTAAAGCTCCTGAAAGAGAACCGGGACATCTGCAGGAAGTGTTTCAACTTCTTATAGTGGTCTCTGCTTTTAAAGTTGGTTTACTTACTTATTCTGATCTCTATAATAGCACATTATTGTAAATAGGCATCATACTAGCTGCACCAAAGTTCACCCATCACCACCAGGTCATTGATTATCTATCTCTCTTGCCCTGAACTTGGCTGTTGCTGCAGTCACTATTCCAGCTGGTTGAGTTTAAGTGTTGCTGAAACCTCCTCAATGTTTGTTTTGATTTCATATCTGTTACACACCACAGAGCACTACCCAAATATCATCTGTTGACAAAAAGTGTTGCCTTGTTTATTGTACCACTAGGTTGGAATTAGCTGATGCACCATTTGCTGTTCAGTAACTTCTGCAAAACTTGAGTTGCAAGCTGTGAAAAGGGGGTCTTCTTCCTAATGAGAAAGTACAGATTCAGATAGCCTAGAAAGGAACTGCCTTCAATCAATTCACGTTAATTGGGAAAAAGTGGAACATAATTGCTGATGAACAGCTAAGGACAAAACCAGAGAAAAACTGAATTTAAAGGGCATTTTTTAATGACTTGATCATAAAGACAAAAGTGTCATGAAAAAATTGGAGCTTTCCATGTTTTTCACAGATAGGCTGCGTACCTGTGAAACCCATCCATTTCTGTTTTGGCCATCATTATGATGAACCCTGCAGACTTTTCAGATGGGTTATTTCATCTGTACATGAGTTTCCAGGTCATTACAGGGTAAGGTTTGGGTGCTCTACAATGTGTTCCTAGAATTATACGATGATTGCTCTTGTTGCATTTGCAAGACAAAAAAAGGTGCAAAAATCTCTGTTCACTGAAGTAAAATCCAGAAAGTTACCAATTTCTTCATGCCACCACGAAGAGCCACCATGTACTTGCACTCCAAATGACTTATTTTAGATAAAATGGAAGCATGTGAGAAAGGACAAATGTCAAAAGCCCCAAGAGGGAGTTCATTTCACACATTTCATTTGGTACAGGCTATCTCAGCTCTGCCACGCAGCATACCAAACAAGCAGACTCCGTATTTCATTAAAGGGCTCAATGTAGACAAAACAAAAGATGACCAATGATGAACAAACCCCCACTGTGTAAGGTATATCTTACACATTGAAAAAGATGAAAGACCTTGCTCCAAAGAGCTCACAGTCATATAAGATGTACAGCCACAGAAGCCTCCTTGTAGCATAAAACATCAGATGCTTTTCCAACAGAAAGAAGCAATTTTTCTCAAAAACCATCCTGTCTATAACAAGGTTTTCTACCGAGATGTTGTGTTAAAAAAAGAATGTAATCCAGATCTTGTGGAAGAAAATTCCATAAGGCATTCAGCAGGCAAAAAAATTTCCAGTTACAGCAGTGTTCTGGTATCTGTAAATCATCTCTGGCATGTTATCCTCCTAGTTCTTTATGTTGTTCATTCAGCAGTAATGCCCTTATTCTGTCATTTTGTGAGATATGTTATTCCTTTGCCAGCTTGAAGAATATGTTCTCATATGAAATGTCCTTATAGCTATATTAAATAGGCCATGAAATATCTAAGTAGTCTCTTTTCAGATCAAGTGTTTGTATAGTTGATTTACCAGTCATGATAGATAGATAAGTAGATAGCTAGACAGACAGATAGATGGATAGATGTATAAACATGATCTTTATAGATATCACTAACAAAGCAATGTTAAAACATTAGCCTTAAAGTGGAGAAATTAAAATCTGAGGCTTGGAGAGCAACATCATTTAATCTGTATTTTTCATTATTATTTTATTTTATTCTCTTATGCTGTGGGACTGTGGGGACATGTTTCAAGGTACTTCTCACTAAAGAAGCAGTAATTCAAAATGCCACACTATCCCATAAAAGGATGCTGCAAAAGTCACAGACATTTTATTCTCTGGATTAGAATTCGAAGTGAATATGTTGTAGGCTGCACAGGTGTTGGCTAAGGCTTGAGGTCTCTCTGGTAAAACAGCTTGCTAAAAAAATGTATTTGGCACTAATTTGGACTTCATAAAAATATCCATCAAGTATTTTATGCAAGAATTCCACATGAATTTGGCTTCAGATAATGGAAAATTTTCTTAAAAGTCCAAAGTATCTGAAAATGGGTTAAATGTACAACAAGGCCTCAGCAGTTCTTAAGTGGCCTATATTTCTATAGGATTTTACATCCTGGAAGAGTCCAAAATAATTTTAGAAATTATGGGAACTTCTTGCCTCTTTGGTCTGAGGACCCTTTTGCCAATCTTATTTAGCATTTAGTCTAGCCACATGCCTAAAGGAACCCCTGGTGAAACCAGGTAATGCCCATAGGAAAACTCCTCAAGATAATACAATATCATGTCCTGTTGAATAACTAGGAAGAATACAATACTCAGAATACAATAGCCCACATGGAAATTTGGGTAACACAATAAACAAAGTAATGCTGACAGTGGAATTTCTTCTTTTAAATGAAATTAAATTGATCTAAATGGATAGAATCTGGAGGTGCTGGCATTCCCTTTGCTGAGTGTGCAAGCTGGAAGACTGAACTGATACTGCAGAGGTATCAGTTAGGGAGGACATTAGGTCACCCTCCAACATTTCAGAGCCCTGGTAGACTAGTTCATTCAGGTCAGCTAAAAAATCATACCCAAAGAAGTTGCAAATCAGTACAAACACTTCAGGTCATGTTACAGCCAGCTGCAAATGCTGAGTGCAGAGATTCTGTGTGGGATCATTAACTAAGAAGTTTACAAAATTTTCGTTAAGCTCGAAAAAACTAAAGATTGACCTTGAGCTTCTGAAAATGTTTCTTGGAGAAGTTGTTGTTCTGAGTATAATTTTGCGATGACCAGACCATGAAAATGACTTTGAATGACAGCAGTACTGCATCCACCAGTATCATGATGGAAAAGCAGTCAACAATTGCTTTGGTCATGAGGCAGTTCACTCTGCAAATCAACTAAAGCACAGCCTGAACCTGATTAAAGTTTAAAATGTAGAACATCAATTTGAAATTTTGCATAAAAGCAGATACGATCACCCTTATATCACTTCTGCCATCAGAATCCGATGGAAAGCCTGTTTTCCTGTGCTCTCAAATACGAATACTTAAGAAAAAAAAAGAAGGTCAAAACATGTTTTCAGTTGGGGGTTTGGTTTTCCAATTTAAGAATTTTCCGAAGCGGTATTCCCAAGGCTAACACTGACCATCCTGAATCACAGTCTCAGCCTAAGGCTCTGTTAGGCTCCAGCTACAAAATGTCTTGGGAACTGCTTCCCTTCAACACCGACTAGACACTGTGCCATGGAGGCCAGACCTCCTTCCCCCCCCATAACCGCCTTCCTGTCTCTTTCTGACTCTATTCACTAGAGAATATATATGTATAACCATTTGATGAATGATAGCTTTTATCCCAACATCAGATCCAGAGGTTATTGGGATCCTGCCTACAATTAATGACTAAAAGGGTATTTTCTAAAAATGAAGAGGGCCTCATGTGGCAGAGTCACAGCCTGGAGCATTAGCAGGTACTGGAGCACAAGGGCTATCTTCTTTGGCTATAGAAGGTTCTGGCCCATGCATACATACACCAGTACTGTATACACTACTTTGTTGCTTTTCCTTTGCTTGTGAAACTCCTTTGACTTTACAGCCATGCAAGCTGCAACAAAGCTCTGCTCATATAATAATCCAGCTGCATCCCACTATGACAGTAATCCAAAAATCTAAGACCTCAAAACTGCAGCAACCCTTGCCAGATTTTCCCTCGCCCTTCCTGGGTTAGTACTGCAGCCAGTTAAAACCACATTGAAATTACCTTTTAAACATGCCTTTAGGCACCAAGCTAAAGCAAAGGTTTGGCAAAGCTCATTCCGTTCTTAATGCTCTAATGCCATATTATTACTACTCACTGAAAAGCTTAATGCATTTAAACTCAACCATCATGCCAAAATACACTGACGTTATTTAAGAGTTTGCCATATAATTTGAACTGATTGCATATTTATTGTTGAAGCAGTCTCAAACCATAAAGCCTTCTGGTTTCCTCAGAAGCACTTACCCCTCTCACGCTTTGATAGTCTCTTCCTACAAAACTGATCCTCACAGCAGGCTTCAGGGAATTCTTTATTTAATAGAGAATATTTACATTTCTTCTGCCTTCCATCACAAAGTTTTAAATCTGGGGTTCAGAGATTTTTCTGCTAAAAAAGTAACAACAATCTGCTGCAGAAAACATCTCCGATTCTCCTGTTTCAACACACTTCACTCCTAGCATACCCCAAGGAGCAAAGGTGCCTGTAGAACTGCATTTTGGGATGTGTCTGTACATGCACCACTAAGAGATAATCCCCTTTCTTTGTGAAACCTGTTAAAAACAGTGTGAGCCACAACAAATACATCCTAGGGATGCTTCTTTAATTCCTGATGCCATTTTTAATTTGAAAGATAGATCCTGAGAAACTTTACAACTGTCAATGGCCATACATTCTTTAAAAAAAACCCACAGCCCCGACATCTGAAACAGAAAGGTGCATGTTCACACAAGATAAGAACATACAACAGAAGTCTTGGTATCTGTGTGAATAATTTTTTTTTACCATTCCACTTGAAGTCCTCCTTGTCTTCATTTTGATACACATTTTGCACTTCTGAGGCAAATTCACAGTTGCTAGCAGGGTGCAATCACAGAAAGATACATTTCTTGCAGCAATTATAATAGATTAAATACTGGTAAATACCAGCTACACCCTCAAATTACACTTGGGTAGCATCCAGTGACAGTAGGTCCCTGCAAACCATTCAGTAGCATCTTCCCAGTTGATCCAGTCTCTCACAAAAGTGCTCCCCTCTTCTCCCCTAGTTTTTCCCTTTAGTTTCTGATATCCTTACATATACCCCAGAACATCCAAGAATTGCTAACTACTGGATACCTTTTCCCCATCTACTTTCAGGAAAGGCTTCCTTTTACCAAATTATTCTACTAGCTCATCTACTTGAAATAACCCAAAGTAACCTAACTTGAAATAACATCGCAACACAGCAATGCCTTCTATCATGGACATGAAAATAACTCTACTATAGCAAAGACAGACATATTCAATAATATATCTTCTTCACTCACTCAGAAAGGCCTCCATTTGGCAGTGTGTTGAAGGAGAGAGATATGGTCTGCAGTCAGCGAGAACAAGACAAGGTCTCAAGTGCCCACTGTCAGTTCACGAAGAGGTGAATGGCAGAAGGCAAAAGTGTGCTTTGTTACGCTAAAGCTCTCCAGCTGGCCTCTGTGAAGGAAGACCAAGAGAAGCATTTGACCCTCTGTGTATTTAACAGGATCTATGCCAGGAAAAAAAAAAAGAGCCCACACACAGTCCGCAAATTTATCAAGTAAGTGTCTTTCAAGAAGGTAGGAACAGTGAGTCTTTCTTGGGCGACAACTGTGTCTCTGTTGCAAATCATCTCTTCCACAACAAAATATGGTGAAGAGTTTGCATTTCTTTTTATTTTTCCTTTCCTTCCAGGCTAGTAGTTCTGTTTGTGCCCCACGAATGGCCAGCTCACAAGCAGCCACAAAGTCACCAAATCAGGCTTTGCTAACCGAGTTTATTTTTCTTTAAAACTATCGATCAAGCAGACTGTACTATGCATGCAAAGCTCTTTATGATGTGCCTTGTGCAAAAGTGAGATTATGGAAGAGTTAAACACCAAGGCCTTTAATTGCTCTGGCTATTCCACTAAAGGTAAAGTAAAATACATCTGCAGGATAAATGGGAGATTCTATGATTCTACTTTTAGATTGGAAGAGGATAGGAGTACTGAGGATATGGGAGGCACGAGAAGAAACAGGACAGAAACCAAAATGTACTGAATCATGCTGGTCAATTAAAGTATACAGCACTGCTACCCAAATGAAGGGGAGCAAGAATCCACAAAACTTTCAGTTTCCACCACATCCAAACAGGCATATTTCACAATGAAAGCTTCTGTAGGGATCTGCAGTGACTCTGGAGCCACTCACGTATCAGGTGTTTTGTTTGTTTTAAACTGACATGCTCCTTTCCTGGACTGATAAGTGAATGGGAGGTGAAAGCGAAAGGGAATAAATAAATCTCACATGTAGAAATAAATACATTTTCCCTCTTCATAGCAGCAGGAATGTGAGCCCTTGCCAAACTCTGAAAAGTAGGATGGCAGCTGTGTGTCATTTTATCATCTCTGAAGCTGATGGAGATGACGTTAATTGGAAAATAAATTAACTTTGTTACAAAGCCCCTTTCAGCTTGATTTCTTGGCGCTGTATTAGCCAATACAAATGAACTTATGGTATCAATGCTCAAAAGTCAGAGGCCAAGAGCTACAAGAACAGCCAAGAGATAGTATTTCTTTAACATCTGGAGTAAGGAACTACACTTTTTCTTGAATGGCTTTTATCAGACAGAACTGTTACTTGTGTCCCTCTTCCCACCCAGATGCCCCACTCTGCTGAATGCTGCTAGCATTATACAGTTTTCTGATCTCCTCCTTCATGTCCACGAAGGGCTCACATCTTCCTGCTCTCAACAAGGCAAGAGGTAGCCATCTACCCCTTACAAGAACCAGAGAACAGACGTGGTTAAATCCAAACATTGGTGTGAAGTCCTTGGGGAAAGAGATGGAGCAGGTAGCTGGGAATCGCAGCATCTCCCATGCCTGGAAGGGGATTTTTATTGACTCCTCAGGGAGGCAACTTTAAGCCTAGTGAAAAGATGTCCAAACAGCAACAGCATGCCATGAATGAGTTCTCACACATGGGAACAGAGCCCGTCTCCCTGGATCTTACAGCAGGAGCTGCTGCCGTCTGAGCTGGCTAACTCAGCCCTGGTAAACCTTCTGCCGTTAACTCAACAAATTCTGTATTTTCCTTAACAGAGAGAAAATTACATTGGACAAGCATGTTAATACATTTGATTTTAAGTGGTTCATCTGGGCAAGGACTGAAGAAAAGACTATGGATTTGGGCCATTTTCATGATATTGTGAAGATGACCTTATCATCATTCTGTTTACTAGGCCATTTTCTGCACTCAATGTGATTAATAAATTCCTCCCTCGGTGCCTACCAATTCCCATCTTATTTTTTAAGTTTCTTTTCCTTTGACAGATTTTCATGAAAAGCAAGTCATACCAACCTCTCCCTGAGGTGATTTTTATTTCTATTTCTTTACCTTCAGAACACTCTACACAGTGTTTTAAGTTTCAGTGAATCATAAGAAAAGAAAGGATGGGATCTGCCATCTGGAAATGATTACAAAAACTTATTGTACTGCATAAATACTCTTCTTTTTTTCCCTGCTAATTCTAACACAAAGCAGTGATATTGAAACAGATGCCAGACTAAACAGTGGAGAAAACAATGCAAACATGAACTTTGCCACCAGCAACCTAAGTACTCAGCTTGATCATAAAGAAAAGCACAAGCTGGAGTGCATGAATATTCTGAAGTGGGTGAAATGGTCTGCTAGGGAAAGCAAAGTGAAGTTTGGGGGGGGGGGGGGGGTGGGTGTTAACATAAGCAAAATTTGATATCCCAGAAAACTAGCTGAACTTAAGCTGCTGAAGTGTGAAATCACAGCAGAAAGATTCAGTTTCTAAAAAAGCTTTAGGAAAACAGGCATCTCTAGCACAGAGGAAGTCAGAAGGAAATCAGCTACAAAGAATGTCTGCTCTATTTCCTCTGAGACAAAGGTATTTCTATCTCCAGAAAAGGGGAAACAATTGCAGCTTGCCTTGGGCCCCAGCTCCCTCAGCCAGCTCTTTTTTGGGTTTTGTAATTTTCCTTTTTGTTGTTGTTGTTGGGTTTTGAGTGATTTGGCACCACTATCAGTCTGCTTTATAAATATTTTTTTTTGTTCAAAGCATCACTGATTCTACATTTAGCTGGCAATATGGCATTGGATTGCTTGACCTTATTGAAAAATTTTCCTGTGTCCTGCAAATTCAAGTAATGTTTTGTGTATATTTATCTGACTCATTCATCCTTGATTCAATCAAAAACAAGTTACCAAGAATATCAACATCCTTCTAAGGCCAACCACACAGCAGCCTGAAGCACAGACTGATTCACAGCATCAGGTACAAACAGGTGCTCACCCCGAAAACTTTACAATGATGGCATGTAGGTGGGAGTGCTCTGAGAGGGTGGGAAGAGAAAACCTATCCTAAAGATCTACCCAGGGTACAATCAGTTTACCAGGTAGGCAGTTAAAAGCACAGGGCTTTTAAACACTCCTTCCATTTGACATCTGATTTTTGTTCACACTAAGTAAATGAATGTACCTTCATCTTACTGTCCCTCTTACCAGTACAGAGGTGTAGGCACGGCTGGCAAGCAGAAGGCTGGATCTGCACTTCTGATTTTCCCTCCAGCTTCTTTCTCCTCAGTCTCCTTCTCCATCGCTAGACTTCTGCCACTGCCCTGTATCCCCCTCAGCCCTGTAAACACCAGGGGACTCGCTGCTGCCCCAAAACTGTGAAGAGCCATAGCAAGGTAAGTTTATCACTATTTATTACCTGGGGCTGTGCTTCCAGCTGTGGCACACCTCATTTGTAACGCTGGAATACTTCCATCACAATACTCATCCCCTTAGCACCAAACCAGGGTTAAAGGGGGAAGACCAAGCAACAGGCTCCTGTCCTGTTCAGTATCTGGTCCACAGCAACAGGATGCAGCTGCTGTGTAACCAGCAAACACAAGACCCCCTCCTACCCATCTCTGTGTGACAGCTACACAGCAGCCCTCTATAATCTCTTTTGCCTGTGCCCCGTGGGAGACCCCACATACACAAGATCTCTAGACTTTGTCCATGCCTTTTACATAATCAGAAGCTGCACTTGCAATTCTACCCATTATATTTAGTTTTATGCACAGACAGAGGATTTATTAATGACTGGTAGGCATAGAGTACTGTAAGTCAGTTGATGTAAGAGCATTCTATAGACCATATGTATTAGGGTATATGATATCTGCATATTTAAAGTATTGATGTTAATCACATGCACGTTACAAGTATCAGGTGGCTATTGACCTTACAAAAATGATGCCTCAGCTATTTATCACCTGAAATTCCTAGGATGTAATGCTGTTCAATTTGATTTTCTTTGTTTCACTGAAATGCCAGAATGAGAGAATTCTCTGAAATGGTATAAAAAGTAGGGGATTATGAAAGCATAAGAAAGTTATGAAAGTACAACTTTTCACTCTTGCTCCACTGCATTTTTCCACTGTAGAAGGGAGTATCTAAACTTTGGAAACTCTGGCAGGAAGAGATGACACTGGTAAATAGACATGAAACAGCTCAGGAAATTGCCTGGCTAGGAGATGACTATACACTGTAGCTGCACAAGCTATAACCCAGACTGTCTTCGTTAGCCATGGCCAAGTGTAGCCTCAAGTCATCGGCTCAACCTGCCTTGAGTTCCTACTGCTTGGTGGGGCATGGTTCAAGGTCAGGCTACTCCCCATGTGGGGCTTGATTTTTCCTGCCTGAGAAAACACAGTTGATCTGCCTGCAGCCAAGCCAAAACATGAGCCAATAACAGGAAGCGAGGATGGTGGGAGAGCTTGGACTCAAGCCACGAGCCAACATGTAATTAGGCACAAATAGCACCACGTCAGAAAGCACTGCTGAAACCAACAAGTCAGCTCTGGCTGAAACCAACAGCCGGTTAGGTGTTATCAGGCAGTTATCTAGGCAGGTATTTTAACTGTAATCACATTATCATCCGACTTATAATGCTGCACAAGGGAGGGGGCTGATTCCTTTTCTTTACAAATGTTTGGATATGACTGAATGAGACCCAGAAATGAAAAGGTTCTCAGATGTTTCACCCTTAATATACTGACCCAAACGAGCAGGAACAGCTTGGAGACAAGTTGCTTAATCTGGTTGGTCAAATATCCCTGAGTGCTGTATTGCTTTCATTGATCTGATCACAGAGAGGAGTTCAAGTGGGAATTTTCAACAATTAAGTGCTCCAAAAATATGTTTTGAAATTGCTACTCAGTCTCTTTAGATTTCCAGCAAAGTCCTGCAACTAGTCAACCACCAAAACTTTTGCATACATGCTTTTCTATTCCTGATGGCTTGTGGATACCAATTCTGCTACTGGCATTCAGGTGCCTGAGTGGTCCACTGTCCAGTTAATGTCTTGGAGCTAGAGAGTATCTGGAGCTTCTGCCTTAAGGGTATGAATGAACGTTCAAACAAGAGCAAGCTAAGTACATGACCCTGAACAAGCTTGGACAGACATCTCAGGCTGAGCCCAATAAGCATCATAGCTGAATGGGAAACAGATCAGTAAGGAGAAAGAATGACATACACTGAGCAACGTGTGAAAGAAAAGGAACACCCATGGATGAGTAAGGAGGGCCAAAACCAGAAAGCACAACATAGAGAAGAAAATTAAATTGGGACAAGAGGTGGCCAATATGCTCCCAGAACACCACTGCCAAAGACAAAACCTAACCCCATAAATGGCAGAGCAAATCTGCAGGAAAAGGTGGGTCAGCAGGAGTGGGCAAAAGCAGGCAAACTGAATCTTTAAAGCTTATACAGCAAATTGTGCTCTTGTGCTCCAGTGAACTATAAGACAAACCTTGTCCCCAAACGCTGCTAGCACTTGAAACAAGTTTTAAACACCACCCCACAAAACCAAAAAGAGCAGCTCCCCTAGATCAGACAGCAATGGAGAACCCCTCCTGACTCCAAGCCCCCAGTTTGCTGGGTCTGTTCAGTCCTAAAAAAACCCTTGCTGAGCATATCGAACATCTGCTTTGAGCTATTTCAGGCACAAGTAGCAGGTCTGAAGTGTAGTCCAAAGTCTGTGGTCCCTGAGGAACAACTCTTTGTCTGCAAGCCTCTCGATCGGACACCTGCCGGGCTCTCCAACATAGGCAGTCTGAGCCCGGGTGGAAAGCTCTTCTCCTACATATTGGCTTTGAAATGTATAAGCTTTAGAATTCAAGCCCAGAAAACTACTACCAGCCTAGTCACAGCTGATGCTACTATGAAGTGCAGCATCTGGTAAACAAATTCCAGCTCCTTAAGGGTATCTTGGTAAGACTAGTGGCACCACGCATGCCTGTCCTCTGCAGTCTGTATATTTGCCGCTTAGTAGAGGCAATTTCAAAAGCACGTTGATAAATTGGAGAGGCTGCAAATGTGATTTGAGTGCTGGCGAAAACACAATACAGTGAGAGCCAGCGAGTTCTATCTATGCAGCTTATCAAACAAAAAAGTGAAAGACAAGCTGATGGTCACATAAAAACTATCAGAAAAGACAAGACCAGGGATTGAAGCACTCTTCACTTTAAAGGACAGAATGATTGGAGACCTGTACGCAGTCACTGGAGCCAGACAAAAATCAAATTAGATTGCAGGAGTACATTTTCATTGTGATGGCGATTAACTACTGCGGCAAAACTTCAAGGAAGCGGTGAGTTCCCCACCGCTTGCTATTTGTCATATCAAGGGTAGATGCTTTTCTGGGGAAGGTGATTTCAGTAAGCAAATTAGAAGGTCAGTGCAGGTCTGAGTGAAACTCTGCAGCTATACAAAAGATGAGGCTAGATGATCTAATGGTCCCTTTTGGCTTCAAAAATCTGTCTGTGGACCTATGAATCCCCTCCCTCGGCTCCAGCTGCTCTGTGGATGAACGGAAAAGAAACTCCAGCGCCCACGGCAAACCGTATCAGTGTTTGCACAGTGCCACCAACTCCACTGCCCTATCACTTGCACCCTGGGCAGCCATCAGCAACATGATCTCTGCCTACAGTCCCCCTTTCCCAGGCAGATCAGTAGGTAAGTGCCAAAAAAGAGCCGGGTGGTATCGGAGAGAAGCCCATCCCGCTCCCGGCGGGAGCTCGACCCAACTAGCGGGGCGGGAGAGCCGGCGGGGCCCTGTCGCCACACACCGCTTTCCCGCCGCGGGGCCTGCTGCGCGGGACCGGGCGGCGGCGGAGGCCGAGCGGGAGCCGCGGGGCCGCCAGGGGGCAGCGCCGGCCCGCGCGGGCCGAAGCCGGGGCCGGGGCCGGGGCCGAGGGCTGAGCCCCGGCCTCGGCCCCGGCCCCGGCCCCGGCTTCGGCCCGCGCGGGGCGGGAGGGTGTCTCAGGCCCTTCCTCCTGGATCACACAAGTTACTCAGCGGCTGTGGGCAGTGAGTGGGGCACCTGCTTCTTCCCGGGATCAAGGCCTGGATTTCAGAAACAAATAAGCAATCGATGATGGGAGGGAGGGGCAGTGAAGTTGTTTGCTCAGGAGGTGTGTAGAACCTGAAGCGCAAATTCAACCGAAAAGCTGGAACCTAAGGGGGTTTTTTTCACTGAAAGCAAAAGTAGAGGCAGTGGAAGGCACGGGGCAGCAGAAGTCAATGACGTGTCTCGGATTAAATCGCACTTGTGGTATTTTAAAGTGATACAAGCTATGACTGCATTAAGCTCGTGAAGCGTTTGCTGTTGCTCTATATTTGTGTGTATATATATGCGAGGAAAGGTTTCTGTGAGGAAAGCAACCATGACGCACACTGGGATTTATGTTCGCAGAGAATATCCATGGGGAAACAAAACTTGTAAATGTCTAATTCTTCGGCTTAGTAACTAGGATGTCTTAGGAATTTACTATCCTTGTAAACTCGGAGGATTTGGAGCTTTCGTAAAACAACTGTTTGGTGAGCCAGACTTGCTGTCTGTGTCACACAATTTATGTGCTAAGCATCATTTCTGATCCCATAAACGCCAGTTCCAAAGTGCTTGCAAAACTCTGTAACACAACAGTGGTTTTGCTCTGTTCACTCTGAACTCAGAAAATGTGCTATTTTAGAATAACATTAAATTTGGCCTTTATTTTTAGCACATGCTGATAACTAGGCAGACATACTCTGGCAATGAAAGTTTGCAGCAGAAACATCCATCACCTTCCAAAGCACTCAGTTGATTTCCAGAATTTGTACTTGATAAATGGCAACGCTTCAAGACACAAGTGACATGACAGTAGTGATGGAAACATCCTAATTGCTCAGAAGATGGTTTGGCCTCTCTCTTTTTTTCCCATGCTGTGATTTTTGTATTTATTAAGAACAAACTATCAGGAAATTACTTCTAAATTTAAAATTACTGTGCACTCTCTATCTATTACTGCAAAACCCAGTCATCAGCCTTCTCACTGTTCCCCAGCTAGGCAAATCGAGCTGTCTTTGCCACTGCCATTTTTCTTGTGCAGTCAAATCCACACCTTCTTCCCTAAATCCTGCCTGGCTCTTTTTCCTTCATCTGTAAAAAGCAGCAGGAGAATTGACTCAATTCTTTTATCTTAGGTTCCCTTATTTTCTTCAAATACATTTTTTCTTCATCCAAAAAAAAAAAAAAGACACCACAAGATGTGGACAAGGATGTTGAGGGGATAAGAATCAAGAAGAGGATTTGCTTCTTACTTCATTTTCTTGTATTATATCCCTAAGGTTAGTATCTTTTCCAGCAAGGTTACAATCAACAAAATAATTCCGTTTAATGAATAGGTTTTGATAGATGACAAGTTACATTCCCTGTGCTTGAAAGGGAAATGTCAACAAATAATTATTTTTAGAAGGTAAAGTTAATTCAACAGGAAAGAGCTATGCTTCAACATAATGTATATATATTATTTTTTTTAGATTTGTTTGTTATTTATTCCCTCTGACTGCAGTTTATGTGGAATAAAGGACTACATATAATATTTTCTAGACGAGTGGCTTTTTACATTTTTCTGGTATTGATTGTAGATCCAACATCATGAATGAACAAAAGAAAACACTGATTTTAAACAGTCTGAAGGGCCTTTCAGACTCTATCTATTGCTGCTACCTACTCACTGTCCCTTTGATACTGAAACAGTTAAAAATGTCTGAAAGAGATTGATTGGGCCAAATTGCTCCCTGGTGCAATTCCATAGAGTATATCATGGATGAATTTAGCACCATTTCGTCAGCATTATAAAAGCTATATTCAGTCATTAGCCAGTTGATAAATTATTCAGGAGATTTTCTTCCATGGAGCCCATTAGGGACAAAGAAAATCCTTTTTCAATCAGTCATTGTCTCGTCTTTATTTTTGGTACTAATTTAAGAAAACACGCCACATTAGCAAGTGATTAATAACATTGGCAGGCAGTCGCCGATGGACCATCACTCCTCTGTGTGCATGCGTAGGGGCAGCCAGAGCCCATCCCACGTCCCACACCAAACACAGGCAGCTCGGGGCTGAAAGTCGGACAGCCTAGTGTGTGCCCTCATTTACCAACTCTGCCTCCCAGGAAAGTTTTGCCCCACATAAGCCGTGGATTAGCCCCACAGTACCCAGCTGCTGCGCCTCTGACTGCTTGCTCAGCCTCTTTGAGGCTGCCAAAGTGCTAATTAATGCCGCTCCTCATGGGCAGCTCTGGTGAGCACAGATGTCTGCAGCAGCAAATCCGCACATGCCAAAAGTGATAACTTTCTGTTACCACTGACAGAGGCCAGGGCTAAAGATGTGCGATGAAAACAAAAATGAAGCGTGCATCATTGCGCATCCATCCGCTCAGCTACCCCTCAGCCTGTCATTATACTTTTTATCAGTGCTTATGAAGACATTTTTCTATTACAGAGTTTGTGAAGTGATTGGGCACTGGACACTGAGCATGACACACCTGTTTTTGTTGACAGTGAGGAGTGTGTCATTGCCACAGAATAGCTACACTAGTCACTGTGGGCCATGCCCATTAAAAGCACTCAGACATGTGTCTTTGAGTTCAGGTGCCGAAGTAAGTCCCACATTGCTGATTCTCCTGCTTCCCAAACTCTACAAAGACCGATATTCTGTCAGCACCAGTTTCTGGCTGCAATGTCCAACAGAAGTACCCAAGGTCTGAGTCTGTAGCTTGTTGAAGCCCTGTAACACATCCAAATGCTGTGGGGATTTCCCACCCGAACAGTTATGCCCATTTCCTTGTTACACATGTTCTGAGAGTAGCCAGTGAACACAGTATACATCTGGGAGAGACGGAGAGGGTGTTTTCCCCACTCCTCCTTTTCCAGCCATCAGCTCTTGAATGACTACAGCAGTCAGCTAAATTGTGGGAGATCTCAACTAAAATCCCTCTTCCACCAGCTCTTCCAGAACAGGACATAAAACTTCAACCTCCCATTTAAGAGAGAAATGCCTCTCCCTCTTGTCTGCATCAAGTCAGTGGTGAACCACTATTAAACTCTTTGCTGAGTATTTTTTTGTTTGAGACTTTTTTTAGATACAAATCAGAGGATGGGCAGTGATTGAGGTCTCCCAGCTGAATGTCCTGGACACAGGGCTATCGACTCATTGCCTTTCAATGTAAATAGTTAACTGTACTGAAGATCTACCATCAGACCCTACCATGAGCATCTGAGACACGTAAGCAGCCAAGAAGAATAGAATTATTCAACATAGCCCAAGAACAATGGGATGAAGGTGATTAAAGGTATTTTTCAATTTAACACCAAGAAAAAAACATGGAAAACTACACTTAACTGCAATCAGAGTTTTATCCCAATCATTTAACAGCAGGTCTGCCACATAAATTAATATTGAATTGGTAAAATAG
This sequence comes from Astur gentilis, assembly GCF_929443795.1. Taxonomy (NCBI): domain Eukaryota; kingdom Metazoa; phylum Chordata; class Aves; order Accipitriformes; family Accipitridae; genus Astur; species Astur gentilis. Next base: position 7,919,784 of record NC_064909.1, on the reverse strand, counting down.
AATCATACAATTTATCTCTTCCTTAGTTCTGTTGTTTCATGGTGTCTCTAAAAAGGGATGGAAAGTTTTCCATCTGCCTAGCAGGAATGTTGGGAAACTGATCCACAGAAAATAAAAAAAAAAAAAAAAAACCAAAACCATTCCTGAGTTCAGAAGTGCAGCAACTTTTAGGTCACACATTCACATCCACCTGACATTTTAGGAGAACTCTTATAAAATGTGGGGAAGAATTACAGAAGTTTCTAGCAGGCATAGAGGGAAGTATGAACTGTACTAAAATTGTCTTCGTAAAATGTCATTAGCTTTATCCCTACTTGAATTGTGTAATTATTTTCATATAGTCTCACCACAAGATGAACACCTGGCCCATTCTCTCTTGTAGGGAAAGAATAAGCAAAACCAGCAGTTAGGATATGTCTGTCATGCCAGTTTGGGCTCATTGCATCAGGGCCCAAAAGATAATGCCTAGCTCTGCAGCAAAATACTTGCTGCTCTGTCACGCGGGTGAAACTAATTCACATTAGGAGATAGAGTTACACACTCATAAAGCCAATAGCCATGCCAAAGCTTTGATGCGTTATATAAAAACTCGGTATCAGTTTTCACTCCCCTTCAGTTCTGCCTCACTTAAAAAATTCCCCACTCAGATCTGTTATTTCCAATCCAATCCAACAGAAATTCTTTGCAATTTAAGCGAGCACAGAGCACAGTCCTCTCCAAAACCAGATGATATTTAAATTAGCTTCATCTATTTGCTTATTTAAAGCAGCATGACAGCAGGGATAGCTGAGCTCCACCTTGATGGTATAATAAACTTGAACTTAGCGATATGTGTAGGGGATTGATTTATGCTGTTGACAGATTCTAGGCTTCAACGATGAATGTGTTAGAGAGGATGTAAATGCAAATGGCCACGTGGTTTCCTGAAGACATGAGTGCTCCTATGGTCTTATACTAATCACTTCCACATTTAACTCTTATTTTTCTCTGTGTAACCTCCCTGGTTTTCACAGGAAGGTTATGACCATCCAAACCGAATGCATTTATTCACCAGATCAAAGTTTTTTTGAATAATAAGCACCAATTCTAAAACAAACAAGCAAACAAAAAAGGTAAATTCACTTTCAGAAATATCCCTTGAAGGTACCTTACCCTGACTAAATGCAAACTGACATAGGGTAAAAATCAGTATAAGAAATGTCAACCTGTGTTTCCTATGTTGATATAGATAAATTCACACTCTTTTTTCACCATCTACAAAAAACTTCAATCAGAAACACACATCTGTGATGACAACCTAAATTTTTGCCAAGAGGTAGTGTTGGTTTTCCCCCCAGTTTCACCAGTCCTTTTGTCTCTCCCCTTCTTGAGAACCACAGAGCAACCTTTAGTGCCTCCTCTCAGACCGACTTCCAGAGCGTGGGTGTTTTGCTGCTGGCTTGTAATGAGACAAAAAAGTCCCAGAGATGTTGTTACCTTTCCCCAGAATTCTTGCCTTGCTTAAAACAAAACATAAATTTTGAATTACAGAAAACCCGTTAAAAGAAGCAGGAAGAGGGGAAATCCTGATGCCTTAGCATTATAATTGCCCATTGAGAAATGACTCAGTTCTTATCAAGATAACACAGGTATAGCCATGCCAACAGCGTGGTAGGAAATGCTCGGCTCCTCAAGCTTCCAAGAAGAGCCTAACACACCCACCTCGGAGAGTGCTGCATGCCGCAGCGCACAGCTCCTTCCCAAAGCCCATCTCGTGCAGGCAGGCGTTAGCATGGTTGGTCTTCTGAGGAAGGAAACGACCTTGCCTATGAGAGGGCAAGGTCGCAGGCAAACCAGCAGCTGCAGTTTTGCAGAGGAAGTACCGAGTATGCAGCCGATGTTACCTTTTCTCTTCTTGATTCTTGCACTAAAGGAAACAGAAGGCAGACGCATTTAGAGGAATATCTTGGCCTGCAGCAAAGTAGTTCTTACGGTTCAAGCCTCCGCCACAGCTCCTGACAACTCAAATGAAATTATAAACACAAGGGGCTTGACCGTGCATATAACCCGTGTACGGTATTGTGAGGAAAAAACAATAACGGAAGGACAGACAGGGCTGTCCATGCGCCTCCAGCTTGGCAGGCAATAAATACACATACCTGCTAGCTGATACCAGCCAGCAAGAGGTGCCCCCAGTTTCCAACATAAGCTTATTTCTTTGACTCTTTGTATTCAGGCAGCCTCTCCTCTTGCCCCATCCTCTTCCCTTGTACTCTGAAGAGAGCAAATGCAAACACAAGGCTTTTCCCAGTTTCTCTGTGAAATCAAGAGTCAAATGAGCATCACAAATTTGTTTGTCCAGGTTCTGCTCAGGAGCGTTTTGTTGTCAAAAGATAAAATACATCCTGGCCTCTGTTTGCCCTTCATCTTGAAACTGTTGGTGTTATTTTCAGCTTTCCCCTGGAGACATTTAAGCTAATATGAGCTTTTCTGTTGTAATAAAAGAAAGAGAGAAAGAGATTTAATGCCAGGACTCCAGAAAACGGAGCCTTAAAGAAAAAAAAAGTCACAACTTTTACAATACTCTTGATAAGCCTGAGAGCGCTGCGTATCATGCAATAGCCTTCCAGTCTCTGTTGAGTTATCATATAAAGACTCACAGAAGAAAAGAGTTGGTTTAGCAACACCCAAATTACAAAAAGACAACCTTTCAAAGCAAAACAGGAAGCCAGCTCTCTGCGCCAGCTACCTGACTCACGGCAATGAAACCATTGGTAAAATGCTTTTCAACACCCAGTCAGTGAAGGCCCTCTCACAAAAAGAAGTATTGATGACCAAAAAAAATCACTACTACTTTTTTTTATTCTTTTTACATTATGTCTTTTTTTTACTGTTTGGGACAGATTTACTTTCAAAGCTTTTTATGGGCTATGGGGAAGTCTATTAAATCATTACGTTACACTTCCTAGTTCTTACACATATCCCTTTATAAACCTGAAACCTCACAAGGTTCTCCAAGCAGGCTTTATCTCTCTGTTTTAGAGAAGTTAATCCGGTTGCCCCAGCCAAGGCCAGGAGTCAATGTCTGAGTTGTGATTAGGACCCTGGACCTCAGTGGGTTGCTCAGCCCCAGGCAGGGATGGTCTTTGGTGGACAGCGGTCCATCATGGCAGGGCTGCAGGGCAGCGTTTCAAGCTTCGGCTGGAGGCTGCTGAGAAGCCACAGTTCTCTATGCAATTGGGAGAAGGGTTCCAGGTTACCAACAGTTAAATGAAAATCAAAGTTATAACCCAAACGGAGAGTAAAAATGCAATGTCATTAACCTTGGCTGTTTCCAAAAGACATCGTCAACCTGGTGCTAGCATATAACACAAGTTCAGTCACCTTAATGATGCCCCAAAAATTCATAGCTTGGTCAGCTTTAGAGTTTAAGGGACTGTTTGTGCAAACTCTGCTCAGAAGTGTTTTGCTGTCAAAAGTTGGAAAATATCCCACAGACAGAAACTTCAGACACTGTGTTCATTTGCCCAGAGCACAGTCTTGGATACTCTTTGTGTGACCCATCTTTTTGAAGTAGCATATGCATCATTCTGCCTGGAAAGCAAAGCAGAGTCACAGAGGCCTAGGAGCTGGACAGTGTCAGAACAGCAAGAAGTCGGTACCTGAACAACTGAATCACACCCACTGACCTTGGGTAATTAAATTGAAAGAGCCAGCAGGGCTGCTCTCCTACCAGGAGCTCTTCATAACAGGCAAGAGACATGAGTAAAATACTTCACTCTAGATTTCGTTTAGCTATAGCGTTTCTTCTTCTAACTCCAACAGCCTGATCAACACTCAAAAGTGTGCATTCAGCTATTGTCGCTATTGTCACTATTGCAAAGGACCTCAAAGTTGTGAACACTTTGTATTAAGACACTTTGTGTAGCCTAATAATTCTTTGGCTAGGAAAAAAAATCCTCCTTTTCTAGCATGCTGCATTCAGCTTAAATTACAGCTTAAAAAACTGTCTTTCACTGCATCATAGCATAATGGTGGCAAAGGCTGTAAAGCACCTCTCAGTATTTTAACTTCTCACTGTCCTTGCTGTAAATTTCCATGTAGACAGCCTGGACCCCAGCACACTGAGTACTGTGTTTTTAAAAATATCATATATGCTCACAGAAGAAGTTGCATATGCTCTTGAAGGGAGAAATTAGCTGAATGCCCATGCCTACAGGGCAATCACTTTCTAAACTTTTAAATTCTATTTATGGCATTATCATCCAGCTTCAGCAATTAATTACCTTGCATGCTATGATGCAGTTGCTGTGACTTAGCAACTGTTCATTCATATTCTGGTCACAGGGTAGAAACCCAAACAGGTACCCAGGGAGAGACCAAGATTCCTGACCTTAACTGTAGGTGGCATTCTTCATCTGTTCATCTGAGTTATTGCTCAAGAAACAGACAAATGAGTAATTTTCCTGTACCCTTGATTAATGTTATCAGCTCTCTCCTAAGTTTAATTAAATGGTACTTTTAGTTGGAAGGAATGCACATTCATAAAACCTGAAGTTGCGTAACTATGTCACCTGGAAAGATTAAAACAATTTTCTGCTGTTCTTGCCCTAGAAGCTGAGGAAATGACATGTGTTTGAATGATCTGGAGTGTTTCCAGAGAAATTCTTCCATCTTGTGCTATGAGGAAGAAAAAGCTGTAATGCCCAAAGGTTTATCCATGGTCTAAAGACCATTTTCAATTACCTTGCAGCAATAGTGAGTAAATCAAACTACATTTTAAATTATCAGTGTTATCTCTAGAGAAATCTCAAATAATTTCCTTTAGTAGAGGGATTTTGGCATGCCCAGAATTTCTCATGTGTACTTGGTTATCTGAGACAACTCTGTACTCTTCCAGCAGCTTTAGAAAGGTTACAAGGGGAAAAAAAAGTAGAGGAAATTTTCTTCTTCAACTTAGCAAAAAATTTAGTGAGCTTGAAAAAGAGGACTAATCATGCTCAGCTAGAGCCAGCCTGAACTACAAGCAAGCAAGTTATCTTTGAGTATCGCATGCAGCTCTGAGTACATTTTGCTCTCTAAGCTTTTCCAGCCCTGATCTTCTTCTGATGTAATGCCATCAGTGGTGTCAGATTATGTGCATCCTTCATGATGTAGGCAAACATCCACAGAGGAGAAGACTAAGGGCACAGGGTTAATCTACACTTGTGACCTGGGAGGGTAGACAGCTTCTAATCCTGCAAATAAATCTTCCAAATAGAAATGCAATTCAATTAAATTATTCATTTCCCTTCTCAGCTTAATCAAAGATTAAACTACAAGAAATACGTACTTGTGCCAGATAACTGAAAACAGATGGCTAAGATTCATTTTGTTTATCAGAGAAATTGGTAGGTCGAAGACACTGAGTCCCTCAAATAGTAGGCTTTCTTTTTTAAAAAAAACACCTTAGTCTGTGGATGACTTGTTTTCTTTTAATACTTTTATTTCTGTCATGACAGTGAGGTGCAGTCAAAATTGTTAAATGAGCTGTTTATCCACGTGGCTGAGAGGATTATAGGAAACGTTTCACAGGGACATATTAATTTTTCCACATTTTTTCTGTGTGAAATGTGTTAGCAAAATATTCATTTCAGCCTTCTGTATGACTGAGTTAAACCCAAATATTTTAGTCCTATCCAAGGGGGAACACTCAGATAAAGTCTAAATCAAATATTCTGGAAAGTTTAATTTTTTCAATGACAATTTGGGGCCCAATGCAAACAAAACAAAATACTGAATTCAGTTGCAGAACTGATAGTATTTTTGACCAGTTCTAAATATTATTTCTACAGCACTTATCAGCAACGAATCTGAAAGAATATGAATTCTTTGGCACCTACAAAAGTTTAGCTGGATGGAAGTGCTGTTGTATTTCCTTTGTAGAAAAAACAGATGAAAATTATTTGGCAAAGCCCTTTCCAGGAGTCATGCCTAGATTTTACTTGACCTTGTGTGGATTTTTTGAAGGCAGTGAAGGGAGACTAAGTGAACTGTACTTATCTCTTTCCCCTGTCTCCCATCATCACTGCTTGGGTCAATGTGCGTTCACTGATAAGTGACAGAGAAGAAGATGGGATGAGTCTTGTCTTTCCTATTCACAGCGTTGCTGGGTTCAGCCTTAGCTGGTAAGAGCAGAAATATAGATCAGTCGCCAAGAGAAAACTGTGAAAGCTGTGAAAATCCTGTATTATGCTGGATAATACACTTAGATACACCCTTTTTTTCTTCCAGATAGAGAATAAATGAAAAGGTACTATCGTGCTTGTTTACAGTTTATTATTGTTACACGTGCACAGAATGGTGTATTAGAATCTGGGAAAAGGGCATTAATTTATTGGTTTTCCTGTTTGTTCTTCTGTAAAGTGTGATTGTATGAAAACAATCTGTCCATCAGGCCCAAGCCTTAATGGGTGTCACAAAAGGAACCACGTCCACTGGCACCAGGTGAAGGGGGGGGCTGCTGCTTTTGGGAAATACTGTGGAAGTGAAGCCAGTCTTAGATTTGCTGCTGATTATGACAAAATGGCAAAACATTTCACAGAGTTCACTAATATAAACAGGATTTTAGATCATTTAGCTATAATAGGTGGATAGAAAATGCATTATTAAAGCTGGCTTTGTACTCCTGTGAATATATTACAGTGCAAAATCCTGACCAGGTCAAAGCTCCAAACTACAACACGGTCCATAAAGAACTCAAACATAAAACAAAATTGTGCAGCCCAATCTGCCTGAGCTCATGGATGATTTAAATCTCAGCCTTACTTACCTGAGTTTTGGAAAGGTTCTGCATAACAGGTTCTTGAGTTTTGGGCTTTAGTTTTTCAAATTAGACTGACGTTAATGAGGTCTTCAGTAGCACAGCTGATAAAGATGAACAGCCATTTTCTGCATGAGGAAACACACCAAGGTTATGTAAAATCATCCTTCAGTATGTTTTACAGCTCCCTTTATGCTCTCAGATCTGGAAAATATGTTTCACAGTGACAGTTTAACTAGAGTACCATGAGCTGAAGCATGCAGCAGGTTTCTAGGTTTCATTTTGGGCAGAAATGAAAAAATAAAATCACTTTGGTTTTTGTAAACACTAGCCATTTTGATATTAACTTAATCCTACAACTCAGGCATTTCAGATATATGTGTCTTTGCAGAGATCTCTAGAGTCAAGCAACAGGCACATGACTCCCTCGCTCCTTCATGAGCATGCTGCCATGCAGAGACAGCAAATTTAAAATACACATTCATAAAGGTACATTCTATAGTGCAATATTTTTATCACTTCAGTGAAGATACACCTAACATGGTGCTCCAGATGGTATCATGCACATTACAACTCTGCAGCAAAACTGTTAGCAGCATTGCAGCCCTGTGGGATCATGAGCCTGGAATCATAAACAGAAGTATCTTTAATTAATGGACAACTTCACAGCTATTTAGACTCTACCTTGATAGATTTAAAACTGCACCCTGAACTGTTACAAGGTCAAACTCATGTTCACATAAACATGAGCAAGACCAAGGCAAAATCCAGCCTTACTGGGTATAGTTAAATCCCACCTCAGTCATATCCCTTGAAGTTATGGTGATAGATTCCCCAGGCTAGTCAAATGATTGTAAAACCTCTCCATTCTGCACAAAGTGAAATGGAGATGAGACAGTCATGAATCCTCTACAGCAGCCTAGGGACCAAACTAACACATCAGGGCAGCTGCACTTCCTTATTTTGTGCTATGGCATCTGATTCTCACAGGTAGCTGTAGGAATTAGTTTCACAAATCCCTTTTCCCGGGTTTAATAAAGGGATTTGGCTGAACCAAAGATCACCATATAATCTGAAGAGAAACATTCAGGTAAATCCTCATCACATTATGGACTTAATCAGAAGATTCAGATGACCCACCCGGACCACATCTTCTCAAACCTTGTAGTGATTTTTTCAAATCAAATTCATTCAGTGCTTTGGAAGAGTGCCTTAGAAAATGAAGTCCATGATTTTTCTTGTATCATGTGGACAGTGTGTAGGCATATTTTCCCATACCATAAGAACAGATAGCACATTTTCCCACTCCCCTAGAAACTGAGTTAATGCAGAATGACTAATGCATCTGTTTGGACTGTCAAAATACTTGTTGTAAACTCGATGCATCATTTAGCCCAAGTACATCACAGTAAAGGATACAGTCCAAGGAACACAGTTTCTTTTCCCTTGATTAATAAAGGCTTGGAAATCATGCTTAAGAGCATTCTGTGGGCCCTCAATGTCAAGAAAAAGATGCAATACTTAGAAGTGGTTCACTCTGAGGAATTACACAGTACTTTAGCTCACCCTACATTGCTCAATAATTTACTTTTAAAACTTCCATGTGGCTTCACCTATCCTTCCTCTCTCTTTCTGCAATGTTTTGTTTTGTTTTGTTTTGTTGTTTTGTTTTGTTTTGTTTTCCCTGTCAGGCCAGACAGTGCAGACCCTGGGGCTGCCCACTCAGTCTTCACGCCATGGTCAGTGGTAGCTTGGCAAAGCTGTTGGAGGGAAGCATACGCTTCACTCTTCTATAAAGTGTCCACTTCAATGGAAATATTGTGCAGACCTCTGACAGAAATTAGGGCAACAACACAATTCTATTCACCTTGTATGTATGATTTCTTGAGTTTGGAATTTGCCAACAGATAACGTAAGCTGACTTCACAAGGTTGCTATAAAACATAAGGAAAGGTCGGGTTTTGTAGGAACTACAAGGGCAGGTTTTGTAGGAGATATATGTAGCATCAGCAAACATTTTCCTTATGGCCTCCTTCTCAGCAATTTATTTCCAAAATAAATGGCAGTGATTGTGTCAGTACCTAAACAGTCATTCCCCTGACTCACCAGTGCTAATAAACTTTCTAATACACAAGGAACAGGGGGTGTTCAGGCAAAATCAATCAGTGTTTTCTGCCATAACACTGCTGAATAACAGCAAAGAGAACGAAAATATTTATGAAGAAAGATTACCAAACCAATGACCCTCACTCAGGACCAACCCAACTGATGTAGGAGACAAAAGGTGGAGCGAGGAACAGTACACACGACTCATGGGGACATAGCACTGTACCTAACAGCACCGGCTGGAAGGTGAAAGCGCACTCAGCACCCTTGAAAACTTACCCCTATGACACAGCTCAGTGGTGAACTTGCAGAATTCAAAATTTTATACCTTCCTTATGCTGTTTTGCGGTTTTTAGCCATTTTACAGAAAGACAGTGATAGTATGGTTCAACAACATCTCCTGTGTGTTTGTTTTCCATAACATCTTCTATACAACTTATTAGTATAATAAGTTTGAAGAACTTGGCTGTAAGGGCTTTCAAATGGTTTCTTCAAACAGCAACACACTGAAAGTACTATTTTCTCTCGAGCCAAAAAAAAAGTCTTTGAACAGTTTATATAATATGCAGCAATGAATGTCTTGATTAATGAAACCCCAAGGGATATGGAATAGAGCTCATATCACAGGAGCAATTCTAAGGCCCAGAAGCCTATTATTTTGTAAGAATTACTGTGGAGATACAAGCATTCATTGCAGCATGTTCATTAGAGCATTTCTATTTTAACATCACTGGAATACTCTAATATCTGCTAGTCAGCTCAGGAATGTGAGATTGCTGCAGGAAGGAAACTATATTTTTGAAGGACGGAAGGTGCTCATTCATCTATCTCAGGAGCCAGTCTGAACATATCAGGATAATATTGATGTCTAGAAAGGAAGGTGCTTGGAGCACTAGAAAACAGGTGAATGGCAGGTTCAGATTTGTCAACACAGCACTGTAAAATCATGCATTTGAAGTACTCTGTATGGAGAAGAGGCCCGTGTATCTCAATTAACTTCTGTTCATCAATAGAAGAATAAAAATTTAAAAAAACAGCGGAAATGTTTTCATTGCAGTTACTAATTTGAAATACTGACTGACAACAGCTCCAGTATCTTTTTACTGCTCCTTCAGTAATTATTAGCTTAAAAAGAAATGATAACTACAGTTTTGTGGTTAGAATAACAAACAGCTGCAACTGAGAAATAGTAAAAAAAAAATTGCCAATAAATACATTAATTTCATGTTATAACAGTTCACCCTTACTTCCGATATTCCTCTACTGAAGCCCACAGTTACCTAATTATATACAAATTAATCAAAAATAAATTAGAGGGAGAGAGTCTTAATGTGAACAAAAAAATACAGCTAACTTTGTCCAAAAATTATAAGGATTGGCAAAATACTATGACCAAGGTAAGGAGAGCAAACTGAAATACTCAAAAGTAAATGAAGCTTTAGTGAAAGTTTGCAGTGGAAAAGAATATAGGAAAGAAAAGTTCAGGAAAAATGCAGTAAAGGGATATAGCTAAAACAAATGGGAAAGAAAAATAAACAAGGAAAATGCTGTTTAAAAAAACAGAGCATGAAATATAACATTCCACCTTCACTGAAAACAAATCTAGTGTCTACTTCTTTTATGCGCAGAAGGGTAAACACTGGCTAAAACATGCTGGCTTCCAAACAGCATTGCCAACATAAATACCGCCAGGAAACACAAGCTGTGCGTAGCACTTGCCCCATAGTTAATTCTGTTGTTCTGACTTCTACAGGCACAAAACACTGTGCACATTGTTCGGTAGTGCTCTACCTGAACAGCGTGCATTGAACAAAATGCCCCGGGGCGTAGTCTCAGCGCATGTGGAGGGGTGCTCAGCAAAGTGAGAGGTATGCCCGCCGCGGGGCTCCTCCACGGTGCCCTGCGTGGCCGCAAACCCACAGGCTCCCTCGTTGGCGTTCATTAAGCTGTTCAAGTAGGGTATCTGTCAAATTTGGCATTTCATCTTTGAAATGCAGAAAACCTACACCGCATCATATTTCACACCGGTGTCCCTCCACAGCTAAGGATAATCTCGTAGCTGCACCCTCATCAGCTGGAATCTCCGCTCAGATCTGCGCTAGCTGCGTGACCCATTTCCCTAGCATCCATCCATCCACAGGTGCTTACAACAAACTGGCTGCGATCAAGCTTCCTTACTGATTCTGATGGTTTATCATAAAATACCAGAGTGTGGGAAATGTGAGGAATTTAAGCGGATCTTTCTCAGGTCAGTTGGAAGTGGCGTGGTTGCTGAAGGTGGTGGACTACATGGAAAACCTGCCCCCCGGGGCAGAGCTACCAGTGTCTGCTGGGAGTGGACATGCCACCTTCTGAAGCCTTTCTGGCTCTGTGAGTATCCTTTTGTTTGGTGACTTCTGCCCCTTGCTAAGGGAGGAGGCAGAGTGGTGGACAAGTGGTTCTTAACAGTTCATAGACTCTGCATAGGGTCCACAACATACACCTGGCATACCACATACCTGTTCTTCCTGGGGCTGGCTTTATTTGATGCTGACATCAGTTTATTTGCCCTCACCTTGACTTACGAGTTAGATGATGTCTTTGCAGCCAAAGAAGACACGGGTTGAGACAGTCCTCAACAAACCTTCCTGAGGCTGGCATGTGCTCGGTGCCGACAGTCTGTCCAGCAGTGCCCATGAGCCGGTCCGCGCCTACCAGTACTGTTGGGACAAGACTGAGTAAATACAAGGTTGCTTCAGGTTTAGAATATCACTGAGCCTGGATAAAAGTCATGTTTCTTTTCCCTTTCTGAAGAATTTCTATGGCTCCTCCACACCCTTAAGACACTCAGAATTACAATTATTTGGGGAGGAAAAGATGAAATACTTTTATGACATGTTTTCATTGATTTAAAGAAAACCTTACATGTCATGGCTTTGCTTTGAATATTCTTCCTTTGATGTAGGAAAGAAAGGTAACATCATTCTTGAACTCTTTTCATGGATGATTGTAATATATACAGAATTTTTGTCAGGAACAAACATTTCTCCCCTTCATTCTTGCCTCCCCAATTAATTTTGCAATGAAATGACTACATTGTCCATTAAAATTTCTGAGTTTGTGGCACAGACTTTTTTACAACTAGAAGTGTGAGTTAAAATAAACATATCTTGCCTTGATCACTGTCTCCCGTATATTTGAAAAGGTAGTCTATGAAGGTGCTCACTGAACCAAAAATACATAGTGAGCCATGGATCTCTCAAAGCTATTTTCTCCATAGTCTAGAGTCTGGAAATTAGTCCAAACCAGGAAACATGTAGATACAGTGTGTATATAGGTAGTAAGCACAACTCTCTGTAATGACCTTGTAAGATTGACGTGCTGCTCAGTATTTTCTTACTTAAGAAGCAATGTTCAGCCATCTCAGCTCTTGCAATGAGGTAGCAAGTTTCTGTTGACAACTATGAATGCACTTGCAACTCAGATTTCCCTGAAGTCCAAGTTTTGACCCTACAAGACTGATTTCCTATGTCACAAGTAAATCAAGTAATTATTTGATGTTAAATGTATAAAGGCAGGTGTTAGAATGTTTTAAAAATGCAAATGTATTATTAAGTAGTATAAAAGTATCAAGAAAAAAGGGTAATAGCCGGTGTTTCAACTAATCACTTCACAGAAATAAAGTTCAGTTAATGTTTAAAAAGTTACGCAAACATTGCACGTTGACTGCCTTTTAAAGCAGAAAACAAGGGGGTGGGGTATACTGCAGTTTTCATTTGAGTAGACACCAGTGATTTTTATGGTGGAGAAAACAAACAGAAAATCTATCTCAGGCATCTCAGGAGTGGACCGGCCAGCCTGTTACTAAATAAAAACATTGGCAAAGTGTTGCTTAGCATGGTAGAATTATTTTCTTGTTTTTCCTGTATCCTATCTTGAGAATGAACAACAGGCAACAAGAATGACATTTTTTCACCTATCTGGTGCTAATGTTTTGAACATACCAAACTTGTGAATGTTAGAATTAAAATGCGTGCATGTATACGTACATAGATGTTCTTTAGTGTAAAAATAGAGTGCAAAATTAATGCTTGACACACTATGCAGCCTCTGGGCAATTTTAAGAGGAGGGACATCCAGATCCCTGACTTTTTTCCATTTATCCTGAAATATATGAACAACATTTCATGAATTTTTGCTCTGCTTACTTGGTTATTGTTTTCTTTTACTACTTTGTTTTGTTTTACTACTTTCACATTTCATTCATTAATAGATAAGCATTCTACATTTTTTTCCCTTTTTTTTTTTTTTTTTTTTTCTTTCTTAAAGCTAGGCAATGTAGACCATCATAAAAACAATATCTATTTGGAAAGAAATGCAAACTGTTTTAAGTCAGAAGCTCAAGAGGGTTATAGGAATGGTGTCCAGGTAGCAAATTCCACATCTTTCTGCCTACCCTCCATGAAAAGTTAGTTGTTGCTTCTTTCTCATTTCCAAACAGTCTGACAATAGCAACTTACAACAGTGAAAATGCAGAGTAAGTACTCCTGAGAGTGCTTGACAGAAAAACAAGCTGTGTCTCGAATGGAAAGCTTAAAAAGATATTTTTTAATGGCAGAGATTTTGCAGAAAGTTTGCTCTTATAAGCCAATGATTCAGTAGCATTTTCAAGATCAGGAAATCCTTTCTCTACAATGGATACTTTGTCATGCCAACGGACAGATCCAAAATTGCATTGTGACTCATTCATAAAGCATTCAAACATTTTTATTTTCTTCAAATGTCTGGAGTTTGAATCATCCAAATCTCGATCAAAAGCAGCAGCAAGCAAGCACTTTCTCCTTTCAGACGGGATGTTTTGCGAAGAGGCTATGCCTTTCGCCGGCCAGCACAGACACATATGGCACTTAAAGGTCGGCAACAGCAGTCAGCGGCATTTGCAGTATCGCGAGCACTAAGGGGCTGCTTACCAACTTGTCTCTACAGATTTTTACCTCTAATAGAGCCTTTCAAAGAACAAAAGTACTTTGGCTGTGGTAAGGTATGTGTACATCATAATGACTTTGTACAAGCTATGTACCATTGAAATTAATCTGTTTAGACAAGTTCCTCATCTGATTCACGGCTTAAGTAATATACCCTGGAAAGGTTTTCATGGGGTTTTGTTAATTTCCTGTGTTGCTTCTATTCAAGTATTGCTGATGTAAAATTTTTTAGATGAACGCAGTAACAGCAAAGATCTTCATCACTGACATTCACAAAACTCCACAAATTGCTTTCAAAATAGATTTTATTCTCCGGTACCTTGTATATTCTAGAAAGCACCAATAATGAGTTCACGGGATTTAAAGAATTAGTGCACAGGTATTTTAAGCCAATATTCACTTGTGACATCTCACTAATAATCTGTAAGGATTTCTTTTAATTCCTGAGAAAATCCATCGTGTTTGTTTTGTTTCTCATTTTGATTATCTGCTGCACTGCTCATTACTGAGCACTTTTTGCTTGTGAGTAGTGGAAAATGGAGCCATAGGTGGAGAAAGTTAGCTTCGGTGTCTTCTCCCTTTTTCTTTCATCTGAGAGTAATTGGGTTTTGATCATAAATTTAAGTAATTACTGCATACAGTGAATTTAAAATGGATATGAGAAGTACTACACAGGGTAAAGGATCAAAAATTTTGCCTTTTCAAGCAAGTGCAAACCATACTATGCCATTTGCTAATCAGGAACAAGTGCATCACCTCACAGGGAAAAACTAGTCAGCTCACACAGCTTGAACCAAATCAGTATTGAAGTGTCTGGTAGGTATACTATGGCATGTAGTTAACCAGTGATCACTGAACTGTAGATTCAGGATCAGTACTGAAAATACAACAGATACAGCCCAGTACCAGGCATTTATGAAATTATAATAAACACCTGAAAATTTCTAAACTTCTTTCTAGCACAGTCGTGGTTACTGCTGTTTCCACCCCAAGGTCTCACCACCAGCTGCAAATCTTCATGCTTCTTTATAGATCATTCACCTCCTCCAAAACTTTTAATAACTATTAGTAATCAAGAACTGTGAAATATCTAGGTTCTTGCTTACCAGCCAAGCAAATTAACTAAGTAGTTACAATTTATTCACTCAGCTGTCACTGAAATGAAATATAACACCTCGAATTTAAGACTCTGATCCTACAGGCTCCTACAAGCCCCTGTAGGACTGCTTAATTTTACCATGAGGAGCAGTTCCCTTTGGTCACTGACACAAAGAGAATAATGAGAGTAAAGGAAACTTATGAATGTATGATAGATTGAAATTTAATGTCTTAAAAGTTGCTATATTGAAACATTTACACTTGTTGATTACTTTGACTTTATTTTAATGATAATTCAGTTTTTAGTCTCTTCATTGCAATAGTGGTTCAGCAGCTATTTGCTACAAGCATTACAAACTATTTAAAATTATCTAGAATTACACGATGGAGTTTTATTTTTATTTTTCAAGAAGGAGGTTGAATATTTCATTTGAAACAAATAGGTTCACAAAGTTTTAATGCACACAATGTTTCATTTATAATGAGGAAATATAAAAAAAAACACCAGCTGCTCACATAGCCTGGGAGCTAGTATTTTCAAACTCACCAGTGGCACAAAAAGGCATACCTGAAATTCCAAGCCTCAGCTTTTCAAGATTTCCAAGCACTCAACCTTAAAAAGCCTTATGAATAGGAAGTACAGGCTTTCCACATCCTCAATACCTTCTTCTGACTTTTGCAAAGGAGACACTCAAATGCCGTGAAAGTTGGCATACATGTTTGCTGGTTAGTTGAACACATATACCATGGCCTGTATACCATGCATCTATCTGTGCATTTCCACAAATGGTGTATATCTGGCTATAGCAAGATTTTTGAGGTGCTAAATATGTAATTCCATATTTTGCGATCTAAAATTGAAAACAATTTTTTGCAATTTCTGTCATTTATGATGGGCTTTAAAAATAACATTAATCTCCCCAGAGTAGTTCTACATTTGTTTCACCATCAGCTAGAATATTGCAGAAAAACACTCTACCTTTTTCTACATGAGACTATTACTCCAGCAGAATTACCTTTTCAGATTTAGAGATATACATGCAATATAATATTTCCAGTCTTTGTTCACCTCTGTTCAGAGCTGGAACAAATCTGCATGAGAACTGCCAGCTGGAAAAATACTGGTAGGACAACAGATTTGCCAACGGCTGGATTACACCATGCAACCATAAAACCCCCAGGAGCATGTTTTAACCACTCTTTCTAGAATAATTTGTCCTTGTCTACTGTAGCAAGTCTTATTAAATATAGAGCTAGTTCAACAGCAGCCTTTACTGACACTCACCAGGAGCAGTAAGTGACATTTGAAGCTGGATCCTGACTGTGGGCAAAATCTCGACCTCAGTCTCTCTCTGGAACACCATGGACTCCAGTGGACAGGGTGCAAAAGACGGTCTGAATCTAATTGCTATTTTTCAAAAAAAATCTAGTTGAGAACTATTAAATAGCAAAGTAGATTGAAAATTTTGCTTTAGATGCTGGTGTCAACCAGCATCAGGCAGCATTTTAACTTCCAAAGGAAAGTTACAGCAAACAGAAGTCACTACTACCTGCCGCTAACTTGCAGAGAAAACTGGCCATTTCCACAGTGTTATGTACTCAACTGCCATTAGAGTGGATATTTTCCTTTGTGCGCACTTGCAGCCCATACCTTTATGAATACTTGTGCAATAAATAGTGGATTGCAGCTTGACTCATTGAATTGAACTGTAAAACACAATCTTCCCTGGAACAGGATATCCATTAATATACCAATCCATCTTAGCTTATGAATGGCTGTCACAGCACAATAAAGTTACTTTGAATAAAAACCAATTAACTTCTAAACACCACTCCAGCGGAAACTAACCATGAAGCCT
Source organism: Astur gentilis (assembly GCF_929443795.1). Taxonomy (NCBI): domain Eukaryota; kingdom Metazoa; phylum Chordata; class Aves; order Accipitriformes; family Accipitridae; genus Astur; species Astur gentilis. The sequence continues at coordinate 7,902,976 of NC_064909.1, read as the reverse complement.
ACATAACAGTAAAGCCAACAAACAGAACTGACTGGGAAGGACCTTAGACTGTCACAGTAAGCCATGTCACGTTTTATCATTGCTATCAGCCCTGTGGATCCATGAAAAAGAAAGAAAACATGATTAATGCCTCTCTGCAGTCCACCAGTCACTAGGTACCAGATTGTCCTTCTGTGCCTGTTTGCTAGCACAGGCTGGAGTTGAAGTCAGGATTATCTCAGCTACACTGAAAGAAAAACAACCATCCCACTGGAGAAAGAAAAACTACAGTCTGCAGTATTTCTGCTCATCCTCCTCTGGTCCTGCCAGCTTAGTCAAGAAAAGTTCAATACTAGTAGAATACGCAACACGGAAGAATATGTTTTTCTTTGAAGCAAAATGTGTGATGAATATACCCGAGTATAGTTCAAGACAAACAAAGAGACCAGGAGTATTACTACTAAAATGCTCCTCCAAGGGGGGCACGTGGTATTCTGCTGTTCTAAGATTAGTTATACACAGTATGAAGACCCCCATGGTAATGACCAGGAAGCTCAGTAAGAGACTAAATTTTCAAGCCCTTTGCTCGGTAGGAAATGTTTAACGCAACACATTTACCTTTACTGTTTTGCTGCTAACAAGAGTGAGCTCTGTCCTGGAAGAAGACTTTGGCAGTTTCTTTGGCCAAAAACCACATGGCAGCAATTTCCTTCGAGTACTCCAGATGGCACAGTGACCCCCATTGACCTGTCAGTCCTCCCAGCTTCAGTGTTACTCAAACCAGACTTCTCCAGGGTTGCAGAACGGGAGACAGGGAGCGAGTGTCCGTCCAGATCCAGCACAAAGCATCTCTTCTGAGCTCCGATACCAGCACAGGCAACTAGCAAGAGGTTTCCTGGTTTACAGAGAGTAAGAAGGTAACCAGAGGACTAAGAAAAATCAAAAGCAAATTTACTCATAAACCTGTAATCAGTCATTTATGGAATAAGATGGTAATGGAAAAAGTTACCTTCTACTGTATTCCAGTCATGCATTTTGACCAAACTCTTATTTTAGGAGTCCTGTCAGACCGTTTCACAAGTAGACATGGCGTGAAGAGCAGCTCTGGCTCCTCCGCCCATGCACTCAGCCTGGGTAATTCAGTGGTGTCAGAAACGCCCAAAGGCTGCTGACGCCTTCGCACCTGCGCACACATCTGTGCCCACGACAGCACCTAGCAGTGCTTTCCTTTTGGGAAAGCAAAAAAAATACTCAGGTGAACTTACTCAAGCCAGGAGAGAGGAGGTAGAACACTTCAAGCCTCCGTTACTTTCCAGGTGACCACTGCTGGTTACTGGTGACTTTGGGCCATCTCAAACCGACACATAGTTTTAAACAGAGTCATCTTACTCTCGGATGCAAGGCAACAGGTTAACAAGGGGTGTATGAGGAACAGTGATAGGGCTTTTTCAGAAACAGCCCTAGTTAGAAAAAAACATGCTTTTTCACTTATTCTTTCTTTGCACTTTTTTACGAGTGCTAAAACTCTCTGTACTGTGACCGTCAGTAATTGCAAAGCAAACGTGTCACGTAATCATGCTCTACGGCTCTGTTTCTTCCATGAATCTCCAAGTACTTTACAAAGGAAGAGAAATATTGCTATTCCTATTTAGAGTGGATGGTTCCTTTTTCGCAGATGTCGTTCCCATACCACACGGTCCCCTCAGACAGCAGTAATGCTTCCTCGGTGCAGCTCTAGCTATAAAGAGAATCAGCCCAATGATGCATTTGGACCAACGAGCACAAGGGAGACAAACACATGGCTTGAAGCATTTAATTTCAAAGTCTGTATCTCTAGAGGACATATGAAGATTAGAGAAGATCTTTCTCACAGACACACAAGCCCAAACACCTGTACGTTCTTTTGGGTTTATTGTATATAATGATTTTTCTTTCCATTCTGTTTTACCAGCACATCTTCCTGACAACTGGAAATGGTTAGAAAACAGCAGGAAAATGGGGGTGGGAGGGAAGCAAGGGAAAAAGAAAATATTTACGTGCTGCTTTAAATATTTTCCAGATTTGAAGATTCAGGGTGGGAGGAGGAGAAGGAGGGGCCTGTTTTTCTAAAAAGCATGGGAATCCAAAAGTTGAAATCTTTAAATTTCCAAATGCCAAAATTCAATGGCATTAAGTCAAAACAGATGTTTCATTTTGGTTTTGCATTTTAAAAATGGATGTAAGCTTGATTATTGTCATTTCATAACAAAACATTTTGTTTTTAAAAGTGCTATAAAGAACTCCATTTCCTTTTACTTCAGTTTTTTTGAAAGAGGTTTCCCCAGGGAAATTTCAACAGGAAAAAAGAAGGGGCGTTCTGACCTCCTCTGCCTCCACACTTGACTTTAATCTGCAATGAAAACGGGTCACCTCATGGTCTTTATTATACTGTGCTCAGAAAAAGAGGACCAAAGAAGGTGTTAGAATATTCCCTATTGGACATTATGATGATACAATGAATTATGGCCATTGCAGACACTACCTTTTACCACTTATAATTTATGGGGGAACAGTAGGATATAAAACTGAAGAAGAGGAGAGTACATTTTTCATTTTGCAATGTAGAAATGGTGTGTTTCTTATAATTTTACAGCTCTGGGGTGTCTTTATTTTGTATTATTTTTTCCTGACAAGTTTGTTATAATGTTTAATATACTTTTTATGATCAATACTTGACATTTTGCATTTTAATTGCAATTTTTTGAAAGATGGTATTATAGTCACTTGAAAGAACCTTAGACCAGTCCATGCAAACATACATATTTAGTATATGCAAATGTATAATGTATATACCTCTGTATTTTCATTTTTAATCTATTTTAATACAGCCTACCTTTAATACAAAGGGGGAAAAAGAATTCTAAAGACTGATTTTCTTTGGCTTAACTATTTGCTATACTGAAAATTCTGCTTTCTGAATTATATAGTTGAAATATTTGCAAGGAAATGCAAAATCTTTTATAAGTTTTGAAAATAATCACCTGGCCTCTGCAATCCAATTCCCTTGTAAAGATTCCTGTACCATCGCAGTAACATTTACGCAGATATGCCCACTGAGATGAGACTGAAACACTGGAGAGCAGTTAAAGGGATTTTTGGTACAACAGATAAGAATAATCTGAGAGGAGGAAAAATGCAGTTACAAACCACAGAGTTAATGGTGTGGATCCTGTGTGGGGGGAGGGAGTGGGGAAGGAGAGAAGGGAACACGTGCCTGAGGATTCAGGCTAAGAAATACTAGAATTGCTTTGCAAAAGGCAGAAATAGCTCATGTGCTATTTTTGTCTTTCGCAAACTAAGTCTAAATAGCACACTAGAGCCCAGGGTCAGATTTTTTAAAACACAAAGGATGTAGATAAAACACTTTGGGTGCAGAGAGAAAAAGTGTGTTATCTGGCATCTAACTCCCACTGCAAATCAGGAGGTGAGAAACCCATTTTAACTTTAAAAAGTCAGCCCCCACCTCCACATGCAGGCAAACTGTGTATGAGCAAGTAGTGTTTCCTCGTTAAAATGTTTTTCCGTAACCCATCGGACAGTGATAGTGTACGAGACCTCTTCGGCAGAAAGCAGAGTGCAGCAGGAGCACCGCAGTGCAGCAGGACGTCACTTCTTTTTGCCATTAAATCCGCACCCCCAGCTGTCCCTTTATAATACAGTGCAAGAAAATGCATCCATTAAGTTGGGTTTCTTCATAGCTGGGCTGAGCCTGTGATTTCATGGGCAAGAAGAAAGCCTGCAGCCTTCTGAAAGAGCGATTTTGGCTCTCTTCATCTGGACCTTAGCCACACACCGTCTGCAGAGCTGGGGCAACCTTTCATTCTTCCATGAATTCCCAAGAATCAGACTTCAAAGTCTGGTGGGGTCCATGTACCCAGAACAGCATTTCCTGGGGGTGATGAGGTGGCTCCGGGAGTGGGTGAGCTGTAAAACCTGGGGAGACCACGCATGCTCTTCGGTCCTGGAGAAGCAGAGATGGGTCGCCGGTGGTGGGGAGGGGGATGCAGCAAGTGTGGGAGCTCCCTGCACTCCAGGTCGGCTCTATCCCAGCCTGTCAGTGTGGAGGCCCATTGCAGAACGATGTTATGTTTACAATTAAATGTATTAGCATCGCTGTCCCAGCGCTGGCTCTTGATTCGGCTTGCTGCCTACAGGACAAGTAAAACCCGTTTTATGATGGAGGCGTGCAGCTAATGCGCACAAGGTTGGTTTTGGTCTGAGACAGGGCAAAGCGCTTCTGTGCTTGGAAAAGGGTCAAAGCAGAACAGCAGCTGTGGCCCAAAAAGCTCTCTCCTTTTCTTTCCATTGGGATATTTTCTGTTATTATGCAATTTTCAGAGCAATCAAAGCCAAATGATTCCAAGCAGCAGCTAAACAAAGTTAAGGAAGAGGTTAATATAAACTACATGGAAAGCTACAGATCGCACAGAACAGTTTTCAGCGTAAGCAGACAAGAAGGCTGAGACAGTGAGACATAAGGAGAGCACGTATCTCAGCATTGCACAGGGAGCTTGTGAGAGCGGTACAGCTTTCTGAAGTCAAACTTGAATCTCACTCCATTTCTCTAGCTATAAAGCATGTGTCACAGTCCCCTGTGACAGTCTTCAGTGGCTCAGGAGTGAGTCTTCATTTCACAAACAGCAATTCTCCAGCTTAGTTTTTACTGTTTGGGTCAAACTTCCCCCTCCTTAAGTGTGTGGTATTCTGATTCATTAAACACAGTATGTTCATATGACTTTGTGTTTCAGGACCAGAGACTTATTTCAGTATTTCAGTGCTTACTAATATTTATAGAACACTGTTTACACTTCTCTTGACAATCAAAATTCGTTACTCAAAATGGTTGCTTTTTCCTTCAGAATCGGCACTTTGAATTCTTTTGTTCCTTTCTCCTTGGCCTACTTGCGTTCCCTTTACTTTCCAAAGCCATCCTACTTTCTCTTAGGCAATTTACAAAGCAAGTCACTGATCCACCACAGTTCAACTCTTGCATAAACTGGATCCATGGATTTGTGGGTTTTAAGGAAGGGGGTAGGTAGAGGGGTCTGACTGCTTGGCTGACGGTGCAGCTTCTCCAGAGCTCTGGCTCAGGCTATGCACTGCTCACAGAGCTAGACGACATTGTTACACACCATTAGCTGCCCAAGAATTAAGCAGGTTATATCACTATGTTCTCAAGAAGTTATTACTTCTCAACAGTCCCTTTGTTTTGACATTAGCCCCTATTTTACTGTAACCGGGTGATTGAAGTATTTCTTGTAGCATTTCATCATTATTCAGAGCTGAACAAGTGCAGTCAGTGATTAATAGCACATTCATTGTGAGACTTGGATACCTGGTGATCTGCATCATGGTGCTTAGTTCCCAACATCTGCTACATTCTGCAAACTTTGTGAGAACAGAGCCTTTGTAATATTTCTCTGAAGGTTTTTAAGCATGTTTGCTTGCAGTGTGTTTACAGGAATGATGTCTATTATTCCTGTGCTGGTGGAACTTGTGAGCCCTGAGCTATGTCTTGGCACCTGCACGCAGACTTTGTATAAATATATACATAGCAGCTTTTTAGGCCGCTCAGGACTGGACTAGCTATTGCTTCCTGGCAGTATCTTAGCAAGCAAGTTTATTGGCACAAATACTCATTAGTTAAAACAAGTCTGAAGTGGCTCTTATGGAAGTCTATTTTGAATTGGTATCATGAAAAGTCTCAGTAGGAGCCCCATTCCCTAAGGTATAGACATCTGATCGAGGAATGTGCTGGAACACTCACAACCAGCAAACACACGCTCAGCTTCACACTTTTGTATGGTATTAAAAACTTGCAGAGAACTGATATTTTGTAGCACCACTCCCCCTCCTAAAATTCTTTGTGTTCCCACTGCAACACTCTCCCTAGTGGGCTTTCCATCAGCCAAGTCCCCAACAGGAGAAAACCTCCTCCCCAAAACACCTCACAAGGAGAAGGGATGCTGGTGTCTCTGCTGCTGGGGATGCGTTGGGCGGAACTGACGGAGTGTAGCTCCAACGAGCAGCTTCTCTCCATCCCTGCTGGGGGAGCAGACAGGCTCAGCCACAGTCTGCTCCACATCTGGTTGGCTGCTGCGGCTTTTGGCATCGAACCTGTGTGGATATTTGCAGTCTGTTGAGTGGTTTGATGAACATATCAATATGATGGTCAAGCACGTCAGTTTTCACTTCACGTAGCATTGCCAAAGTATGTTTTTATTTAAAGTAAGGCTATTTTGAAACTCCCTTTCATTCTTCCGTGATGTCTCACAGATTACTGAAACTCATTTTTGGAAGGCTGAAGTGTCCTTTACGCCTTAACCTCTGTTCTTCCTGGGCTGCTCAGGGAATCTGCATGCTCCTTCCCACCCTGAACTCTACTACAAGCAGGTAGAATGGCTTTCAATGTTACGCTTTGTGCGTGCGAAAAAAAATCCCAACAATGCTCACATTTTGCAGTGTTTATACGTAATTGCAGAACAGGCTTTCTCCCTGTTGGAAGGGGCTGGGTAGGATCTGAACAGTGTAAGAGCTGTCCCACAACAGGGGAGTCTTCTCCCAGTGAAGATAGGATGCAACAAGGAAGGAAAAAAAAAAAAAAAATCTGTTTGAATAAGACTTTCTGTATACAAGGGTTAAAATCTGCTCCCTTTCTTCCTTGCTCCTGTCAAATTTCCCCCTGAAGCATGCTTCTGCAGCAAATCCTTCCCTAGGAATAACTCCTGCTCCCTTTCTACTCCTGAACTATTACAATTGGCCTTATTTCCCCCATGTCAGTGGTTAGAACAAGGATTATCTGAAGGGACAAACAAGTATTACAGGAAAGCTAAAAAGCCTTCAAAAGGGCGTCTTCAAAAAAAAAAGGGGGGCAGGAAACAGCTACGCCATGAGACTTTGGGAAGGTTCTTCAGAAAAGGGTGAAAGAGCTGTCCACAGGGCCATGTCCTCATCTATTTGTCTGTGAGGTCCCCAGGAGGAGATGCCTGCTCTGCCCTCCTTCTTTGGGGTGGCTGGTGAGGGTGCCTGGAGGGGCACGGCACCCACCAGCATCACCTGCCAGCCGGTACACTGTGCACCCCAGTTAAACCTGGTCTGAATCTCTCCCTTCCTCCCTTTTCCTACAGCAGTCTTTTTGAGGGAGAAGAAAAATCTCACCGACTTCAGAGGGAAGCAGAGTATCAGCCCAATTAGCACAACGGTCACTACGGGAGAAATGTCCTAACATTATTTAAGTTCAGGCTAACCTCTGAAAGGGCTGCGTGCTTGTACGAATGAGGACACCCAGGAAAGTTAACCCTTGTTTGTCTTTAAAGTGGATTGGTTAAACTAAGTTAAACTCCCACATAGATGCTTTTACTGTTCCAAAGGGAATAAGCACTGCCAGCCACAGTGGTGTGTTTAGCAGCGGTGTGCTTAACAGTGTCCACAGGGCAGTTTAATTCAATTTAATTAATCCACTTTGGAATTCACTCCTTTAATTAAATTCAAGCTCAGTTTCTAAATATATGATTTGTTGACAAGCCCTACATGAATAGCCCTTCAAACAAGATTGTCTTTTTTGCTAACCAAAAAATGGGAGAAATCATTCTAGGACACTAGTGCTGCTTAAGGGAAAAGAGCTGGAAGAGGAGCAGGTACAAGAAAGTGCTTGGCTTTGCTTTAAATTACAAGCCTTTCTATGGCATTTTGTATCACTTTTCTATTTCTGCTTTAGGTTTCTAAGGAAGCATTCAAGATGCAGTTAAATTATAAGAATGTCTCCTGGTTTGGTAAGGAATCATCCTGTTTCAGCAGATCTGTAATGACCTGAAACTTATCGAAAGCAAGACCAAGCACATTCCCTTAGAAAAATGTGTTACAAGTGGAGCCTGCTCATGCCGAGGCTCCATCCCAGGTACCACAAATGGACAGAAAGTATTACATTCATTTTAACGCAAAGATACACCAGCACTTTTGGTTCAGTGAGCTGAAAACTCAGAGAGATCTAAGACCTGTTGAGTGACTGGACAACTACAGCTTTTAGGAAAAAGAAAAATAAACTGATAACATAGGGTGAGTAATGACTAGTACATTTATGGTGCAGTTGTTTATGATCTGATCCCCCAACCTGTGGTATTTTCAGGATGCATGAATACATTGGTGCATAGCAACCTTCCAAAGTCTTGTTAAAAGGCAGATGCTGAATGGAAATCTTCACTTTCTTGTATTGGTGTTTATAATCTGAGAAATGTTGGGCAGCGAAGATACGATTTTCCAAGGGGTTATTAGACATTATCTTAATCCAACAAAGCACTTAAGCACCAAGCTTAAGAGCTCTGCTGGATCTTTAAGCCAGAGGGCTCTGCAGCACCCTGGTTATCAAGTCCTGTGTGAAAGCTACTCGGTGAGGAACAGGAACATATAGTGCTTTCAGCCCACTAAGAGTTAAAAGCGCAGCTGCAGCATTCCAGTAATAACATCCGGGAAACATCAGCTCCCATAAGATCACATTGACCACAAAAATCTCTCAAGCTTAAACACTCAGAAAATTGATTACCGCTGCTTTTTAAATAAGCCCTGTCTACTGACAGCAGGTTTATGAAATAGATTTGTAGCTGCAGTTATGACCAGTATCAAGTGGATTTCCTCTCTGGCAAGAGAGAAGGATAGCAGCAGACACTGTCCTCCAAAGGTCTAAGAAAAGAAAACCTTGGGGGATTGTTGAAAGATTTTTTCTCTCGACTCCTCAAGAAAAGGGAAGGTGGGCATTAGCAGTCATCACCTTCCACAGCTATGCAAGCTCCAGTTCACACACCACCCCCCCCCCCCCCCCCCCAACATTAAGCCCATTTTCAGACTGGTGTACTAACCTAGCAGCACTGTAACTACGTCTCATTCAACACCCAAGTATTTCATTCAGTCAGATGGCTGGGTCACCAGTTTCTCTTGGTAACAATAGGGTATAGATGTGTACATTTGCCGGGATCATAAGTACAGATCCATCACAGTCCCAGATGCATGAAATACATTAAACGGCTCTGTGGGTATTTTGGAAATTATCCGTAGAGATGATGATCGGTTTTGGTGTACACAGCCATGGTGGTATGGGTGCAACTGATCTTTGCTAAATATCTGGCTGCTGCCTCAGCTTTCCCTCTCTGAAAATGTATCCCCTGGGGTTGATTTGTCCTGAATTTCCCTTTCAAAGAAAGGAAGAGTCTGAGCACAATTTAGGTCAAATGTCTTGTTTTATCTACAGATTTTCTATGGGTTACCCTAATGCTCTTCAGGGACTCCACAGAGGGCTTTCCTGCCTGGATGGTGATGAAGGGCTGACTCTTACAAGGAGAGTTTCACCTCAGTGGTCGGGGTCTCTCCACAACAACTCTTTCACATCACTCCTTTCTTCTGGCCCAGTGTGGTCAGCCGTGTACCCCACTCCTTCCCTGCTTCACGGGAAACAGCTTACGAGCCAACACCACCTCCTCCTCCAGTTTCTACCTCAGGGAGTGCATTGATGAAAACACTGTATGGCTGATCATTTCCCTGCCCCAGCTCTTAAATACACCGCTTCATCTTTTTTGCAGGCCTTTGTCTCAGCCGTCTTACACTTCTCCTTAGCTGCTTCTTTTATTAAAAAAATCTTTTTTAGAGGTCGTGTTCCTTGCTGCCTTTCTACCACCACCACCCCTCTGCAATCCCGCCAAGGCACTAGAGAGCTCTTGCCCAGCTGCTGACCTCTCCAGAAGCCTCCCCCCACGCTGCAGCACCAGTCGCTCTCCGGGTTCCCATCACAGCCCTTTTTCCCGAGGATCCCCTCCCCGCTGAAGCCCAGCACATGCTGGCCTCGTCTCACCATGCCGTTCTGCATCCAGCCTACAAGCTAGCACTTGCTGCAAGCATGATCAGGGAGGAAAAACAGGTTGACACTGTGTAAGTCGGGGCTCAAGCCCTGGTTTCTGTCCCAGGTCAGTGCTGTCCCCTCCAGGGAGGCAGAGAGAAACCTGGGGTGAGTGGTGGCCGAGCTGACAGCCCCACTGCAGTAAGGGTGAAGCCGAACTGCAGAAGAGGGGAGGGGGGGTTAACACACGGGATGACATCTGCAGCAGGTAGATAACACCAGGCTGATCTAAGAGGCTGAGCAAGGTGGCATGGCCCCTGCAGCCCAAGTTGGCATGAAACCTGCCTCTGATCCAGGCTAATAATGAAACATAAATGGGTAGATCTGAGCCCAACTTACTTCTAAGCATCAGAGCATCAAACCCCACGATCTTAGACAATCGTGCTGTAGCACTTGTGGGCTAACGAGGAATTAATTTTTCTCCTCCAGGACTACTACTTGGGTTGATTGTCCTCAGCAGGAGGTGACTTGTGCACCCATGCAGAGATGTGCAGGGTGGAGAACTCGCCATGCCTCGGTGGATACCTGTAAGACGGGAAACTGTCTTCCTGGGTGGTATTGATTTCAGCATCTCACTGTACGGATTCTGCCATGGCACCTTGACAAAATTCAGATTTATCTGCACATCTGGCATTAAGTACTTCAAAAACACCTGCATGTGCCAAAACCGGCCTGAAAAAAACTGTATGTGGTCTGAAAACTATATGCATTTTTCCTACTTTTGAGATAGCTCAGCTCCATTTTTAATGATCACAGCCTCAAACGGCCATGATGTTAACAGAGCACAGAATGTGGTATTTAGAGAGCAGCAATTATGCAGCAGTTGAAGCATGGTCTGTAAGCAGAAGCAATTTTGTTAGACTTTTATTAGACTTGCTGCTGTTAGAGGAAGAAGCAAGTAAACTCTGGCCTTGTGTGCACTGAATGCCTTCTGAGTATCTTTTGTTTACTTTTCCCTCTCTACAAACCATGTCTTTCTTGTGTCTTGTGTAATAGATGTAGGTTAAAGAAACAACAGGTAAAACTAAGAAGACAAGAAGGACATCAGAAATGTATATATATGTATATATATTTACCATTTTTCAAAAGTTAAGATGTTAAGTAAAATCCTGGATTCAAGCATGGTCAGTTTACCCCACCTCAGATCTTAACATCTGAAATATGACCCAGCCCATATTTCTGACTTATTGCTTTCAATTTTATCAAAACAAAGTAGCCCAGAAGTTCCTTGCCAACCCATCTATTTTTGCCACACATACAGAAAGCAGATCCTTTTCTGCTTGTTCTGTTTTTTTCCAAGCACATCTTATGTCACTGTTTAAATCGTGGTAAAGATCTCTTCTCCAAAGCATTATAACTGCAGAAAATCAAAATTGCAATCACAATTGTGAAATATTTAGATTCTCGTTTGGGATCAATCTGTAAGTCTAGATGATTTCTGTAATTCTATTTCTGAAACATATGCAAGCACAGATGTAAAAGGAGAGGAATTATGTCAAGATACCAAAACTCAGTGGTAACTGTGTCTCACATGATTTCCTTCAACTTTGGCCAAAACCTTTGCTTCTGCTAATACCAAGGAAACTTGAAGGATGTAGCAAAATAATAGATGGAAATTCTTGCCTGGCAATTGTCTACTTAAAAGCCAGTTCAGCACCACATGCTAATACTAATACTAATACTAATACTAAATAATGATGATGATGATGATGATGATGATGATGATGATGATGATAATAATGCTGGGGTAGGTGAAGAAGGCACAGCCTTACTCTCTTGAGAGAGCAGTTGAAGGCACTACAGACAAATGTAGTGATCACTGAACTGTTATTTACAGCTTGATCTAAAATTTTCCACAAACAAAACCACAGCGGGTGAATCAGAGCTTTTGCCAGGGTACCAGCATTACCATCACTATTCATGCAGGAAAATGTCTTAATCTGGCAGTGGGCGAGAGCCTCACCCCCTCGCGGACACCAGGGACGCAGACGTGAGGGGTGCCCACCAGCATCGGTGCTGCCCACCAGTGTCGGCGGTGCCCACCAGTGTCGGCCGTGCCCAGGCCCTGGTCCCCACGGTCAGAGGCAAAGTCAGGCTTTGGGTCAGCGCTGGTTGAAAGACGGGGCTGTCGGCAATCCCTCCAAACTTTCTGGAGGTGTGACTGAGGGCTGGCTGACTCAGAGGGAAACATGCCACCTACTGACTCTTGCAGCGCCCGGGATTTTCCCTGAAAACTCCTATTCAAAAACTCACACGGAGCTTCACTGATTTACGGGTAAGGGATCAAGCAAGAGAAGAGTCATCACACAGAATGAGAAATTGGATCTGCTTACTGGACTTTCTCTCTTTGCTTTACACGGTTTAGACTTCAGTTTTTACTCGGCTAAGCTACTGTAGATGTCAGAGAAAATTTTGCCTGAGAGGAACTTGTATGGTGCTGCTCTGCAGTACTATGCATAAAAACCTGTGATTTTCCAGTGAAATAATATTAGTTTCAGGTTTATGGGATCATTCTGCTAATGGCTATTCCCGCAAATAGAGCCTCTGCGATTTGTATATGCTAGCTTTAGTGGACTTCTTCCCCAGATTTGTAGTTGTCTAGAGTCAGCTTCCTTCCATACATCTTGCAGAAGCTTTAGATCACTAAATAGCCCTTAACGATGAACAGTGAAAGAGTTCTAAAAACTGATTTTTTTTTATGATGCTGGTTTTTTACCTCTTTGTCTGCAGAGGGAAATTAGTGTGTCTCTTTTTTTGTGCCAGATTCTGCTTTTGTTTACATTAGCATTAATTTTTAACAACTCTATTTATTTTGTTTATCTGTATTATTATTTGTATTGCTTACAGCAGAAACTGGAAGCCTTTTTTTGACAGCTGGTGAGCCAAATTGTACTTTTTTACATGACCATGCACCTAAAATGAACCCTTTCCAAAATCCATTGCATTTAGCGGAGGCAGCATTCTCTCTCACAATTTTCATTAGTGATTCCAAAGTCTTATTTTCCTTTGTATGAGATAGCAAATCTCATTTAGATCAACTTGAAAGAGTCTTTCCTTGAGAAGACAAAGTGTCAGAGCCATTGTACCCATTTACAAGCTAATTAAACTGCAGAGCAGCACCATGCTTGCTGTTTCTGAAGCTGTGTTAAAAAAAGGTTCTTTTTTTGCTAAGTGTGGTCCCAAATATTTTCAGGATGCTTTTCTGGCTGTTTCGTTGCACATTCAAATTTTATATTTCAGAGGATTTAAAGAAATAGCTGGGTAAAAAGGCGTGCATATGTTGCCTGGCCTGGGTTTCTGACAAGATACCACCTCATTTTTCCATGAACAGACAGAATCACCCAGAAAAGAGCTCTGTGCAAGGCCCTGCTTTGGAGAAGGTGAGTACGCTGGATTTAGATTTAATCGCATTCTGGTGCATGCTCACTCATGTAGCAATTTGTCTTTCTGCATCAGGAATAAAATATACAAGCTGTCAGTTTAAAACATGCATTTTCCCTTCTGCTTCTGTTATTCTTTCACTGGCAGGCCCTAAAGTCCATATTCTGGAATGAATTTCCAGAGTTAGGGTATGTTTTCTTTCAGCAGATCAGATTTCAGGGCTTTTCTCCTACACGTGTAAGATCTGAGTTTAACTGAGCCTCCTTGCCTTAAAAATGAGGCTACAAAGGGGGCATAAGAAAAACTGGAGTAGTCTGCCAGAAGAAAGGGGTTAAGTACTCAGAAAGAGCATGGTACCTATTAAAAAGAGTTTTCATGCTATCACATATTCAGAGCCTATTTTTAGTTACAAAAAATCATCAGTGGTAAGATGATTTTTTTGTCGTCACATGCAAAATGTCTTTCAACTTCCTTTCACTTTCAGGTATCTCTGACTACCTTCTCCAAAATCAAGTGAAGCCAAGTGGCCAGAAAGATCGCTTGCTACTGATGTAGGGCTTGGCAGTGCCAGGTCCTTGGTATCGGTACCAGGATTCATGGCTACCCCTCTTCTGGAAGGGATGAGAGGACTGAAGGACAGGACATCACAGAGGAACTGGCTGAATTTAGAGAAACATCAAACACAGACAGAGGAGGTAAGATGGAGGAGGAGAAGACCACTCTCTGAGTAATTCATTCACTCAGTCTCCCGATAACACCCACTATCTTCCTTATGCAATGCAATCTCGCACCCTGTAATTCTTCGTTTCTCCTCTTTGTGCTGTCTCCTGTGAATGTTACATACTCCTGCTCCTGCTACAGTAATTTGGAGTCGCCCCCCCCCCCCCCCCCAAGCCTGTTGAACAACTATGGCTCCCCTTAGAAAAATTAACACCACTTCTAGCCGCACTGAAAGCTGCTAAATTAGTTCTTCAAGCATGTGCCAGCGCATAGGACTACTTCCCATTTTTGTCAGCATTCAGCCTTCTGACCATATTCTCAACCGCTCAGTCTCTATCCTTCTCCCCTCCAGCCTGCTTTTCATTTCCTGCCACTCAAATCCAGTCCCCCCAGCCCCCTTACTGAGAAGGAAAAAGAGAAAATAAAACTATCCTAATATCCTTTCACAAATTCACAAAGAATAAACTTATCTGCCAAATGTCAGGCACCAAAACTACCCACATCTAAGACACATTTTTATTTGTACAATGAGCAGCTATGTACATTATCTCAGAGAAATTCAGAAAGAAGGGAGCTTTTTGCAACATCTGCATTTCCTGTTGTATATTCATTCTTTTTTTTTTTTTTTTTTTCCTGCAGGGAAGTGTAGTGCAATCAATATATAAAATAGTGTCATTCTTCTTTGATCTACAACCATACCCATATTTTAGCAGGGAAAAAAAAAAAAAGACACTTTGCTAATAGCCACAGGGAAAGAAAAAAAAGATTGCCTATTAAATAGAGCGAGTGTTGATGAAAACAGATTCTGGTAACTTGACGTTCACATTGTCTGTTGCTCATTACAGCAGCACACAGTTGTACTGATTACAGCTGAGACCGTCAAGATTTCCATCCCGCACCAGTTGACCAGATGTATTTGCTCTGGGCTAAAATGTAGCATGCTGGACACGGGACATCTTTTATTAAGCAAATGTCAATTGAAATGATAGCAAGGCCTTAGCCAGAGTTGAGTTTCCCTTGCAAATCCATAAGCCCATGCAAACCTCTACTAAAAAGTGAGAGAGAAGTCTCCTGCAGCAACAAGGCACTCTTAGAGCAGACGCTCTCAAATAGTGCCACATTATTCATCACTATAGTATCTCTCAATAGCAGATTGTTATCACTATGGCTATAAGCAAGGCAAGGCAAGGCTTCTAGGGAAAGACAATTTCTTTTATTAGACTAGTTGGCATATTTGGAAGAAATGAACAAGCTCTGAGGAACATAAACTCTTCTTCGAAGCACAATCTGAAACCACTTTCAGCCTGTTCTTTCCCCAGCCACTCCTCACTCCCCATAGAGGACTTTTTGTTGTTCAGGGAAGTTTATAAGATCATCAAACAAGTTACCCTCTCCCTGGATTTTGTTCCAGCAGATTGAGTTTAAGCCACAAATGTTATTTGTATCATGCAGCCATGATGTCTGCTGGTGCAGGAATCAGAGGAACTGTATAAGAGGGCCTAAGTCCAGAGGAAACCGATGGTGAGAGTTTTGGTATAAAAAGACATCAGCTTCCTGGCTTTAGTGATTTTTTAAAGATTATTATTGTGTTAGCGATGCACGTTACGATGAACACCATAGGTGAGAGGATCAGCTGCTGGCAGGCAGGTCTGCAGCCCAGCCAGCTCCTCAGGGCAGGGTCCCAGCAGGGCTACTGCCACGCGTGTGACCCCCAGCCACGGGCTACTGCCACGCGTGTGACCCCGGCCATGGGCTGCTGGGAGTGTGGCCTTGCCATGGCAGTGAGCATCCTGGGGGCTGCGGCAGGAGAGGGGCCCCCATGGGGATAGGAGATGGGTGACGCTGGCCTGACAAGGGGGTCCCGTGTCCCAGGAGCCCAGGGGACTTTCCCCTGCTTGCTACCCCCTGGTCTTCCTCTGGCAGTCCCCGGGGGACTGCCACGCACAGCGGTCCAGCACAGGCAAAAAATGGCAGGGGCTTTCCTGCGTGGCCCCCCCGAGCAGCCCCCTGCACACAGCCTCTCACACCAGAGCCAGCGGACCACCCGCCTCCTGCTCCCAGGAAAACCAACCCCTCACCCTGCCCTGGCCCTAAGCGACTGTCCCCTCCTGGCCATGTCATGATTCTTCCGAGGTTCAGCTCCTTCGGGGCCCTGCAGGCAGCACTTCAAGTCCCCGTCACGCGTCGGAAATGGGGAATTTTGCTAGACAGCTGCGGGGGCATCACGTATCGCAGGAAGGCCGGGTAGGCCGTGCCGGCTTACTGCTGTCAACTCCGTGCTGGGAAAGAACGCTTCCTGAAGGATAAAAACCGCAACCGTCTGGAGCAGTGGAAGAGCTCCCGCCATTGCAGCAATGCACGCGCCTTGTTTTCGGCGAGAGGAGTGGAGGGCGCGGGTGGAGGACGCGGTGGGTGATAGCCCGGGGCAGATGCCGCAGCGCCAGAAGGGCTCAGCCCTGCTGCCCGGTGAGGGACGCAGCCCAGGGCAGACAGAGCCGCGGCTTACCCAGCACGCCGGGGAAGAAGCCGGTCCGGCAAGCTGTCACGCCACAGTCTGCATGCGTTTTTCTCACTTGGGAGCTGGCAGCCACCTCCAGCAGACTGTGTGCTGCTCTACCTATGCCTTTCACAGTCCTCACCCTCTCCTAAATGCCTTCTTGGTTTAAACGCCAGGCTCGTGTTGCAACCACCTCCCAAAGCCTTCTGGGTGCTCTTTTGCTGAATGCTGAATCTTCACAAATGAAGCCTGTCACAGCTTGCACACATCTTTCTACTGTACTTCCCATCCTGAGGTCTGACCATACAGCCAGGTTAGCTTGCATCATGTTATCAGAAGCTCATGCAGCATGTAATTTTCCCGAGATCCCAGCTCTTGGCACACAGCAAGGTTTTGGCTTTCTGTTTTATGAAGTACAGTTCTAGACCTTACTACGGAAGTGGGAGGTTTGAAAATGAAATGCTGTCAGTCCAGAAAATAAAGGGCAACCAAAACCAGAATCCATAGTTATTATTTTAAAGAATACATGATGTCAGACCGTCTCAAGATTTCTGAAGGCTTGGGGTTTGCAATACAAAACCTGCCTCTAATTCCTTGAGTCTGGAGAGAGATGTATCTGTATTGCAAAAGCCCAGCAACAGAGAGTTCATTCTCATCCTGTTATCATCCCTCATCACTCTGCCAGGCACAGACACACGCACACCACTTCAAGCAGTCTGGGCCACATCCTTATTTAGAGAATAGTCTCAGCTTCCTTGTACTTTTGCCTGGTGCCCGCTCATGCCATGCAGCACATTAACATAGCAGCTGACAGAATTAATCAGCAGTAATAAAACCACTTGCATGACTTGACCCATATAATCTATTTGAGGACACCTCTCTCTTGCCTGCTCTTTCACTCACCCTCTGCTTTTATGTCTAGCTCACTTATTTTTACCCATCATTTGCAGAGCAATTTAAACACACTGCAGCACTAGTGTGGTAGCTGAGCTACACAGCAGAAGTTACTTTGGGTGGTGGCTATTGTACAAAGTGGGTCAAATATAGCTGCAAAGCTGTTCTTGGGCAGCCTTTTTTTTTTTTTTTTTTTTTTTTTTTTCCTTCTCTAAATGAAGATCGGTATTGCAAAAATGCCATTTGGTGTGAGACAAAAAAATGCCCCCAAAATAAATCCAATTAAGTTTTCAAAAATATTAAGAAGAGGCAAAGCAAAAAGTGTAAAAAAAAAAAAAAAAGGAAATAAAGGGAAGGAAAACCTATTTCTTGGAAAAGACCACTGCATGACAGGAGATGTCACTCTTTGGTCTGGTCTGTTATTGTTGCATGACAGGAGATGTCACTCTTTGGTCTGGTCTGTTATTGTTGTTAATGAAGTATATTTAATCTAATCAAAGGACACAAAAGGGAAATGTTCAGACTAAGGCAATGAAATTTTTTACAGACCTGTGGGCCTTCCTTATGAGAAGAGATGAAAATGCCTGATTTTGTTTCATGTGCAAAGAAGTAAATGATGAGGACACCAGTAATTCAGCAGAGACAACAGAAAGGACCATTCAAGAAGAAATAAGGGAACAATTACAATTTCAGCTATAATCCAGGTAGAAAGACAGCTCTCTGCCTGGACTGGTGGTGGAGACGAGCTCCTGCAAATCAAGCAACAGGAAATTCCTTCTCCTGAAGCTACACCTATGCATGTTTTACCCTGGGAATACTGGTTTGTGTTAGTTCCTGAGGGCTTATCCCAGGAGATTTCTATCGGTGGGATCATCTGAAGAGTGACACTGCACACTGACCGGCCTGCACGGAGGGCATCTCCGCTGACAAGCTGTGAGAGCAGGTCTCCAGCACTGGGCTGGCTCTTCCCGCTCCCATGGGTGCAGGTGACATCCAGGATGTGCTAGGAGAGCCTGATACTCTGACTGACATGGAAAAGGATGCCTTTCTGCCCCTACCTTCTCACGTGCAGGGTGCCGCTGTCTAACCTTCATCAAGAAAGGTAAAGTACGGGCAGATGCAATTCCCTATGCTACTTTTAAATTTGAAAGCATGCAAATACACATGCAAGCAAGGCATGGCCCAGGACACCTGGTCTGCTGCCAGGGTACAGCTGCAAATTTGAGGGGGTTCCTCGATTAGGCAATTGCATGGCTACTCCCCTTAAATAGGCTAATACTTGTAAGACACATTGTCTGAGTCAGAAGTGTATTTCCCTTCCTTCATTCCACGTCATGATAGATCCCACTTGCACAATTTTTGCCTATAAAGGTATCACCAGGAGACAGGTGAAGGTGAATAAATTAAACCGTACCTTATTAAATACACTTTCTACTTGTTTAGCCTATACGCTATCCATTTCCAGATCTTAGATTTTCCAACTGTGTTTCATAGATAAATTTACTCAGTATCTCTCTGATTTCATACTCAGTGCAATGCCTGCAGAGCTGCCTGGATAGAGCTGTGTGGGGCAGTGCAGAAGGCATCATTTCTGTTTGCGGGCTCTCAGAGATGGTTAAGCTTCAAAAGAAAATTAGCATCATTAGGTCAGGTTCTAGAAACAAGCTCATTTCTTTGAAATGTGCAAATCCTAACGCTGGTAAATCTTTGCTGTTAGTGTGTTGCAAAAAGCAAAACTGGAAACAGAATTTCTTCGTTGTTCATTTACTGAGCCCAAATAAAGGGAAAGGACTTTAGGTACGGATAAACAAATCTGGAGTGGATGGGAGAGGGTTGGTTTTGCTTTTGAATTTTTCCTGTGTACCTCTTCCTGACAGTCCTTAATGACAACTCTCCCCTGAGACAGACTTATAGCTATTGATCTTAATTAGATTTGTTAGAAATATCAGCTGTTTTGGATAGGCACTCTGGTGTCTTATTTAATGTTTGAACCAAACCAACTGAGGAGGTTCTGTAGTAGCTGAGGCTCTGGACTACACTGCCCTGCACACAATGCAGATGTTTCCAAGAACTCCTCTTCTCTTTCTATTCCTTGTCAAGGCATGAAATGCCATCCCAAGAAGGGATATCATCAATTGATTAGCAAATTTTTGAAGCTTCATAAACAGACATCTATATTTGCATGTGCTTCTCAGTGGTTTAACTTGCAGATCCCTACACTCAAAATAATGGTGTTTCTCTATTTATCTATCTGCATTTTAGTGAAACAATAGAGCTCAGGAGGGATGCCTCACATAAAACTGAATTGACTGGCAAAGTTTCAGCCCTTCTCTACATGAGCCTTTTACACAGTGCCTGGCTGAGCTGTAGAACTCTTTGTCACAGGGCACTGTGGTTGCTAAAGGATGACATGATTTCATAAAGTGGGTGGATTAAGATATGTAAGTAAACATTTGGGGCTGTAAAAACCAAAAAACATTACCTCTAGGACAGGAAGACTCCAAGCCAAACTTTTCTGGAGTTGGAGAAGATACTGTATGGAAGTTCTTAAGCTTCTCCCCAGGATGTACTATTTGCCACTGTTTGTGGGAGGACAGAGAGTGAGGATATGCAGTCTTTGAATATCCCTTGTTCTCTTTTATCAAGAGATGCAACAAATAAGGAAGTTCTACAGGTATTTTAATTCACTTCAAATTTCCCAAGAGACCTCTGTATGCAGTCATACAACAGCCAGTAACAGTGCTTTTGGCCTGTCATGTTTTCTTCCCCGAAGCCCGTTCTTGGCGCTTCTGCTGAGTCTGCCGGAGCCTGGAACCACAGGAAAGCTCCAACGCTACCTGAGACCAACAGAGAAACTGAGGCAGTCTTGAGCAAACATATTCAGAAAGCAGCACTTGCTTCAGTTCAATGTAGAAAGAACTGGCCAACGAGAACTCAGCTGGGAGGCTTGACCATTTGCATCTAGGACATGGAAGAGGATGAGCCTACTCTTCATATGGTCGAAGGCAGAAAATGGCCAGCAAGTTGTGACCATGAAAGAGAAAAGAACTGGGTAAAATTCTGCATAGCTGGAAGACTCAAGCAGCATCAGTACATCAAGCACAGAGAATGTAGAAAGTAGCTGTGAAATTTTAAAAATAGCAAGTGGAAGAAAAAAGGAAGTTTATGATAAAAATATGCATCAGAAATGCATTTTACAAAACACTGTAAAAACTTGAAAAGGCAAGCAAAAAAATTAAGGCCAGCACAGTTAAGAACAGTGAGAAGAGATCTTTAAAAGATTAGGAGTGAAAGGACTAAGTAATTCAGTGCATGTATTGGAACAAATGGCCAACTCTGAGAAAATGGCCACATTTTCAACAGTAATAAACAAGCCAGAATGTCTGATATTAGTGGGAAGGCTTCAACAATTTCTATTCAAGAATTTTAAAAGAACTGGCTGAGGACTTTTCTGAACTCCTTCCTTCAGTCGTTATTGGTTGTGGGTTTTTGTTTTTCTTCAGCAGCTGTTGGAACGTAGGGGAAAACCTGGGAAGAGAGATGAAAATCATTTAGGATTGTGCCAATATTTAAAACAGGTAGGTAAGATGAAAACTATTACATGGGTGCTTGTCTCTGAATCTTGAAGGATATATACATATATCTCTCATCAGTCTTAAAGAGTATATCTATATGGCACAGTGCAGCTCTTTGCTGAGATAATATCTTGGTTTCAGGAACAATATAGCTGTATCAGTGCAGCCTCTGCCCTATTTTAATTAGCCTGGGCATACCACTGTGCTGATGCAGCTAAACTATTCCCAGTTCTGGAGCTGGTTCAGTTGGAGTTATGTCAGGTATTGTAGCATATTTTGGTATTGCACCATAAAGACAGAAAGGCTAGACTCCATATGTCTGGCCATGTAGTATATTGCTCAATGGAGGGGTTATACTTGTACCAGTAAAGAGAACTTCCTATTGGAAGAACAGGCAACAATACAACATAAATCTCACCAGCTAGCCTTCCAGCAGGGTAATTTGTACTTGTCTCCAGCAATCGTGCACTTACAGTGTTACAAACAATGATACATGAGCAGTTATGTGAAATATGGTTCAGATGTTGCCACCATACTTTGCACGAGACTTCTTAGTGCAGATGAGGTCAACAAGAAAGTCCCAGCCATCATGATTTATGCACGCAGAACCAAAAGGAAAAAAAAAAAAAAGACAAAGTTGAGAAAAAACTCAATTAGAAAGGGAAAGAGAAATACTGAAGACATAAAAAATCATCACATATTCTAGAGCACGGTTTGTTGAAGAATACAAAATGGGATCTCTCATCTGTGTATAATTTTTTTTTTCTTTTCTGTAGTTGGATTTTTTTTTAACAATTTCTCCTGGAGTCTTATGGGATTTCTTCCACAGTAACTGCCCTGGAAGCTATTATCCTAATTGCACAGATAATTCATGCAACCCACAGGCTAGTACTTGGACTTGGCTTCCCCTGCTGCCAACTTTTCTTTTCCCCATCAGATTTTCTTCCTTGTTTAGTGCCACGCTCCTCATCTTTCTCTTTTCCTCCCTGCTGTGAAAATATGTTTCTTTTCTGCTCTCTCTAAAGCTCCTCTCGCTTGAGGAGGAGATCTGGGATCCCGCGGAGCCATCCACAGGCTGCTCATAAACGGGAAAACAGTGGCCCCTTGCAGGGTCTGCCGGCTGCCCGGGGCAGTACCCTCCCAAGGTACCCGAGTTACCTCCAGCAAAGCCCTGCCTGCTGAGGAGCATCACCAGTGATTCCTGGAGGCGTGAATACATGGCTATCTTGCTCCTCGGAGCCAGCAGTTCCTGCTCCCGCGTACCCTTATGATACCCGGTGAGCAAGGCTTGATGCCATCACCTCGCAGCAGCGTGGCTCAGGCTCTGGCGTAGCTGGTGCAGGCACAGCTGTGCCCTGCAGAGGTGTCTGCAGGCATGGGGGAAAACCCCAGCTCTATAGGTGTAAGGTCCCTTTGCTTTGAAGAACATCAGCCTCCCAACTTGAAGGTATTTTAATTGCTTTCGTCATTAAAATGACAAGCAGCTAGGATTCATGGGAGCACAGACTAGAGGTAAGCCCACCTGGGCACAACAACTGGCCCTCCCTCCTATCCTCCAAAACATAACAGAGGTTACAGACTTCCACCAATATCTGCCCTGCTGTTGCTTGGCCTCTGTCCTCAACATCCGTGAGCTTTCGCCCCTAGTGACAAAACATACCTTCAATATCCCTGAATGTGCATGTAAAATCTTAAGTACAAAGCCATAGGAAGAAAGAATGAGAAAGAAAAAATATTGTCTGTATCTATGGCTCCTTCAGCGAAAGGGCAAGAGTGAGGTAAAGTACTAAGGGAAGCCCAAGACTATTTCATGGTGGCAGTAAGGCTCTCCTTCCCAAGCTAACACCCAATCTGCTTCACCATGAGATTTGGGAAGAAAGAAATTCTGGCTTCATGATTAGTTCCAGAATTTGCAGAGAGATGCTTAGCTCTCCTCTCATAGAAGGGCTTTTGTGTGTATGCGTATGCTTTTTAACGTCTTTGGCAACCTCCCATCACTACAATAGAGTCACTACAAACATATGCATCGTATTAGTAAGTTATATTGTCCTTTACCTTCCCTCATCATGTCAGCAGTATCAAGTTCTGGAATTAATTTGATGTCCTCTTTCTTCATTCTAGTTGTAATAAACCCATCCTTCCCAGCTACTCATGTCGTATTTTGAGTGTAATATCTTTAACTCTTATCATTTCAAGGTTTTTGTTTTGTTTGTTTGTTTTTTAAATTTTGGTTTCTAGAGTCCTGTAGGTTTCATTTAAAAATTAACTTGCCCCCAGGATTGCGGAGAAAAGTTGAATCAAAATTGAAAACTTCTAACAATCCAAAGCAAATGAAGCGAATTGCACAGCTAGTATTTTTCTATCTCATGATTTTTAGACAAATCGCGTGATTTTTGTGATCTGCCTTTTGACTTTTGAATGCATAGGGCTGGTGCATCTGGTTCGGTCCCTGTTTCATGCTGTTCACATGCTGAAATTCTGGCACTTCTTAGGGAAGAAACCTTTTCTTGGGAGGTAACTCTGCCATGTAGTTCAGGATGCTGCTCATGCCCTGTAAAGAAAGGATCAAATACTGGGCAACAGCAGCTCCAGCTGAAGGAAAGGAGATGTTTTCTTTTCCATCAGTAATTAAGGCTGGATTTTTGTTCATTAATTTTCTGCCTGTGCTTCTCACGCTCACTCAAGCATTACCTCCCAGCAGAAACCCCACGTGCCAAGGTGTACTGCCTTTGCTCTGTGAAAAGCTTGCACAGAGCAGACACGAGTTTTCACTTATCAGACAAAGATAGCCCATTTCTTCAATTCAGATCTTAACCTCACTGGATCAAAAAAACCTTACCCCTGATGTACATCTTTACAAAGTAGGAATGAATCAGGTTTATGACATCCTATGTTTCTCCTGAGTTTTTTTCAACGAGTGAGGTCTTGTTGCAACTCTGTAGGTGCAGACCAGAGTCCGTCAGTGCAAACTGCTCATTTATCTGTCCCGTGGACACCCTCATACTGCCAAGTCTCAGCTCTAAGCCAGTTCCCAATACACACGCTGTACTGTGCAGCCCAGTACATATGCATAGTTGAAGTAAAAGAAGTCTTTTTCTGCATTCTCTGCACGTATTGTGTATCTCTGTTTCATAGAGCTACGGTAGAAGTTATTCCAAAAATGAAGGTGCTAAAAATATCTAGGCTTCAGAACTGAATAGCATCCACATACTGCAGCTTTTTTTTCCTCTAGGTATATGTCCTTCTTATCAAGAAATGTTAATAAGACTCCCGTACACAACTGCATTACAAATAAAACAGTAGCACACATCTTTTTTATAATATTTTATTTTTTAACAGCATATACACAGACATCTGGCTAATAATCATTGGAAGACATGGCACAGTACTACCCCAGTTCTCGCATTTATACAAAATGCTGAACCAAAAGGAATCTAGAAGACTTTTCCTCTCTTCTTTACTTTCATAAATTAAATACACAACATGCCCCTTCTGGAAAATGCACACCACATTTCCAACATTTAGTCATAATGAAAACCAGAAGGCCACAGTCTGGCTGCTCTGGAGCGTGTGCGCGCTGTGGAGAGAAGGAATAAGGACCATTTCCTCTGTTTGCATGTCTTTTGTGAAGGAGCTGAAGTCTCTGCAAAATGGTAGGGTCAATAGGCTGCAGGCTCCACGTCCTGAGGTCCAGCCCTGTGAGCCCTGCGACTGCGTGGGGTCTCAGCTGGTGCTTCAGCTCTGATGGACATCAGGGCCGGGGAGGGGGGGGGGGGGGGGAAGAAAACACAGGGAAAAAACCCAGCTTTTGTATATGAGCAAAGTCTGATTATAAAAGCTCCAGGTTGGAGGAGTAGGAAGCGTCCCTCTCACCTCAGCTGCCTCTTGACACCAGGATCCTCAGGTGGATGTTTTTGCCCCAGAGCCAAGGGCTCCGGAGGCAATAGGCATGATGGAGACAGCACCAGCAGAGACCTGGGGGGGTCTCACCATGGCCGAGTGGTGTGGGGGCACCCAGGGGACTGCAGAGGGGAGCTCCGGGGCTCGCCGCCAACCTCCCATCTCCCCAGGTGCCTGGGGACCCCCTGCTGCCTCCACCACCTCCACCTCCACGGGCAACAACGGGAACGGGGACCTCCTGCCCGCAGCACAACTCAAGCCACCCCTGAAATGGTGAGGAAGTGGCAGCTGTGGTCCACAGAGGTCTTTTAAAATCATTTTTAAAAATCGGATAGGAATATAACATACTCTCAGCTAGTATACCTAAGAGTCAGCTGAAGGCACTGGAGCCAGCCAAATCCTTTTCTCCCTCTGTAAATACATACGATTTCCCTCTGTGCACGGCACTGCTGGATAAGAACAGCCACAAACTGTACTGAAATGTACTTTCCAAACAGTAATCAAATTTGCTGAATTTACATTCACATCCTTTTTGGACCCTCTTTCTCAAAACATCCTGCTAAAAGCGTCTCTTTTTGAGGCTCCTCACCTTGAAACAGCAAATGTTGTAGAAATTCATAAAGAGACTATGTGGGGGGTTGTAATTGCAGATTTGCAGAGACTGAAGGGTAGGCTGAGACAGAACGGTGTCCCAGGCAGGTATTGCTGGGTCAGGAGCCAGGTGTCAGGCTGGCACTGCTAAAAAGGTAACACCAGGAGCGGGTACTCGGGCGTCCCTCTGTCTCTGGGGGTCTGCTTATGCCGAAGCCCAGCTCCTACACCTGCAGTGAACTGAAAACCTGGGATGACTGCACAGGAAAGGAAGAGAGGCTGAGCCGAACATAAATAATCAACTCTGTTGCCTCTCAGGGAGACTAACAGCCCTTTCAGGCTACGAGTAACACCATTAAAGACCGTGACTGGGAAGAGAGGTATTTCGTGGTGAGGGAAGGATTTGTTACCTCCTCCGCATAACAAGTGGAAAACTATAAAGAGTGGAGAGCACTAAATTTCATATGCAATCTGCTTGAGGAACAGTTTGGAGACATGGAAAGTCAAAGGTAATGTACTGTTGACAAGCAGAGCACAGGAAAAGGAAAACACTCCATCGTGCTAAACACATTACACCGCTCTCCAAGGGCTCGCGGGAGAGAACACTGAATTCTCCAAAGGATGCCAGCGTGGAAGCGAGCAGGACTGAAGCTTATTTTCTAGGAACTCATCAAATCCAAACATTAGACTTAAAAACAATAGTAAAGGGACAGTTTAAAAAAAAAGACCACTGAAATAAAAAAATAATTCCAAGAATTGTACCAAATGAATCATGAAACAGAAATTAATGGTGTGACTGGTGCATCCAGATCAAAACTCCAGATCACATTGTTTAAATAATAACTGTGGTTATTTGCTAGCATAGAAATAGTTCTCGCAAAATATGTTCTTCATAGATAGTTAGAACAATCCATACAATCACAGTCTGTGAGGAAAATGAGAACTACATTGTAAGTACAAATAAACACATAACTTTGGTTTGACACTATGTGCTGCTGAAATATGCTTAGATTTGCATGTACCAGAGGTGGATCCAGGTTCTGGTGATTTTTAATGCTACTTGATGTTGACTGGCGCAGCAGATCTGATGGTGTTCCCATCTATTTGCCCATTCAGAGCAAGCACAAGGGATCTATTGTTCAGCTACGCTTTCTGCGGTGGATCAGGAATAAAGATCACGTTGCTGCCAGGGTGGATGTTGCAGGGAATCCATTGATGTGATTAAGGCATTTCAATGGCAAAAGAGGAAGAGGGATTTTTATCTAACCATTATCTTCCCAGCTTTCTCTGCCAGGTAACATTTTTGTATGCCAGGTAGCACTATCTGTTTGTCTCTTTGTAGCTGTATAGCACTTTTTTCATCACAGATAGACCTGCCTTAATGGGAGATTAAGGATAATAGCTATATTTAGGAGGATTTGGAAGACATCTATATTTAAAAGGAAATGCTGGGAATGAGAGCTTTGGGAAAATGTTAAATATATAAGGTATGGCCAAGCAAAAAGATGTTATTACATCTAGACAGAGGATTTTGTCATGAAAAATGCTTATAGAGATTTCGTACTTACGGCTTCACTACAAAGGGAGGATATGGTGCAGTAACGGAGTGTGTGAATTTATAGAGCACCAATTATCCAGCGCTAGCTGCCTGCCCAGAAACCCCTAATGCATAATGGATGTGAGCTACCTTATTCCAGTTTTTAAAGTAGAAGTGGTAACTTTTCTATGAATACATAAATCCAAGACTTTGTCTTCCATGACAGAGTGATGGCGGGGGGGGGGGAGAAGAGGCAGTTTGCAGAAAAATGCCTGTTACTAAACTGTCTTCTCACCCTACATCCTAGATGTAAGCAAGGCATCTGGAGTGCTCACAGCAGGTACTGAGGAGGGTTCAGTATGATACTACGTACCTGTGCTTCACCCCTTGTATGTTGTCCAGCAGCAGATGCACAGTACTGTAGCTCCATTTTATTTTTCAAAATGAGGGAACTAATGTGCAATACAAAGAGGCCAATTCTTCATCTCTAGTGTTAGAAAGGCATATTTTTACTGTGTGCTTCATTTCCCTTGCATAACCTTTGTGGATGCAGAGCACTGAAGATATACTGGAAGGGTGAAAGAAGTAAGGTTAGCCTTCAGTAGGTATTGTGTTGGCCTGTTCTTGTCTTAAATAAAAAGACAGCAAAACCGGTTGGTGCCTTCATGGATATTTTATGGTGTTATAACAACCCCACTAGCACTAGTTGCCTTGTTGTAGAAACCGTCCTTGGTGCAGTGAAGAGAAAGGACCAGGTAATGTGAACTATTAGGAACACAGAGTTCTAAGATATGAAAGAGGACAGGTTTTTTCAGAGTAGTAAAACTCCAAAACTCCTTAATTCAATGTAGAATTAGCCCAGCAATAGCTTTCAGCAGAGTCATACATGTGTCTTCTTTATGCCACTTCTCGCTCTAATTTAACACCATTCCAAATAAAAAAATTGCCCCATTAAAACCAAACTCTACATGGTTTAAAAATCTATCTTAAATTCTGACTGATAGTGCTTGGTGAGAAATAAATTACTCTTTTGAAAGAAGATAGGAAAAATTGATTTGACAGCCAACATAGAAAGAGGAGCACTCTTCTTCCCAGAATAATACCACCAAAAGGACTGTAAGAATTATGTGGATATTAATAAAAACAAATAGGCACTGGAAATTTATACCTGATATTTATTTGTGAGTTCAGTCATGACCCCCTAACAGGAAGGAATGAAGAATAAGTAACTTTAAGTTTCCCATGGTATTGTTTTAATCCTGTACTGCATATCCCACCAACTCCAGGTAAAGCTGTAACGGGAAATAGGAGTTTGGAAGTTTAAAGACAGTGAAGGAATGTCTTCTACCAAGTCACTTATGCAAACAGTGAAAGGGCATAGGCTAAGTCATGGTGGTTTCCCAGTACAGGTAAACACTGAGAGAAATAAATTAAGCTAACACAGATTAGGAGGTAGATGTTAAAACCTTTTCCTGATTTTTTTTTTTTTTTTTTTTTTGCGTGTTCACAACACTCTGTGCCTGAAATCTGAAACTCCACCTGTATTTACCAGCCTCAGATTCAGATCATCTTGACAGCTGATGGCCATCTCAGCATTGCTTTGGCAGATTCAGGAAAATTAAAAAAAAAAAAAAAAAAAAAGAGAAAAAGAGGCAGGGCTGATTTTAAACAGTGAAAGTAAAAAATAATTTCATTAAGACATACAGTGTCCTAGGAAGTTTTTCTTAACTATTTCTCTCTTCTGTAGGCAAGCAAACATAGCTGTACAGACTTTGAAATCTCTTTTAAACATTAAAGAGGAAGTGTTAGTCATTACATATACAAAAATATAATTATATAAATTGAATCGAATACCTGGTGGAAGGTTATCTTTGCAATCACCGGCATTAACACTGAAATAAAATTCAAGTTTTGTCATTGACTTCAGAGAAATCAGGATTTCATCCTTAATTCTATTTTTCAAGTGAAATTATAGGGCCTAACACAAAACCTTCTGAAGCTAACAACAAAAGACTGCAGTTGATGTCAGTGGTTTTAGTGGCAGTAGGTGGCAAATTGACAATGTGTAGATGTATAAAATATGCAAGGATATTTCCCAAATCTTCTAGAACGCCTGTTTCAAATTCTGTACAGTATATTGATTAATCAGACACATATCAGTAAGCACGGGTGAAATGAAAGGAGTGTTTTAAAGTTTGAGCCTACTGCTTTTGGAGTAAGTGAAGGTTTGTCTCTCATTTTTATTGGAAGCAGACCTAGTCCTTCCCAGAGCAGCAAAGCAGAGCAGATCATGAAGTGAATCGGCGACACATTATTGCTAACACAGGTTTTTTTCATGAGAATTATTTTTGTGTGCCTAGTGTCTGCTAGACACAGCCCTTGCTTCTTTTTTATGTAGCTTATTGCAGAATCTCCTTATCTCTGAAATGATTATTGATAAAGAATATTAAGCCACATTTCATTAAACACTCAACTGATAGTTTTAATTGGTTCAAGGAAGGCTGGAAAAGCACATTCACGGGTGGAGGGTGTGGTAACAGATTTGGTATCTTTGCTTTTCTTGCTCTTGCTATGCAAATTTGTCCTTCTTTCCAAAGAGGTGATGAAGAGCCACATGTATTTATTCCAAAGAAGTTCCAGACTGAAGGGCTACACTCAGCAGCCAGCCCGTAGTCCTTTCTCACACTGGACGTCCCTGGCTTCCCCGGGAGTCCCTTGGGCAAGGCCATGCGCCGAGGATGGTGTCCGTATCAATCACGGCCAATTCTTCCTCATAAGGAGGTGCTGGTGTGGTGCAACTGATAAATAACAGGTGGTTAGCGCAAAGGAATGCAGGCACATAACAGGGTTAAAACATTGCGATTTTGCCTGCAGCTGTCCGCAATAAATATGCGCAAGTTCATTTTTTGCTTAGTTATGTATTCATCCACCTGTTTTCCTGAGAGTGCCAGACATTTTGTACTCTAATTATTACCAGGTCCTACCCAAAGTCCATTTGAGTTAACACAAAAGAAGTTGTCAGTGATCTCAGGGAACAAGCCATATGGAGCAGTTTCACTAGCATATTTATATTACAGGTTCTCAGTTTTGACCTTACAAGAGCAAGGCCTAGAGAAAAAAGCATTCATTCTTTGTGCAAAGGACATACAGATTCTGTGCTGTTCTTATTTCCAGGTAGTTTTTAAAAAGAAACCTGTGCTCCTGCTGAATTATTCCAATAGCTACCTTCGCAGAACCACAAAGCCAATGGAGGGCTCAGAGCTGCGGCCCCAGTCAGCGGAGGTTGATGTTGCTCTGCTGATGGCTCCCACCCCTCTTCAGACTTCAGACCTCCCCAGGTCAGCTTTCACACTCTCTCCAGAGCCGCTTCAGCCGCAGTGCAACACTGCCCGTAAAGCCGATGAAGCGCTGCTGCCGCGGAAAAGAGCCCATTTCCTCCTTCGGACCACCACTCCGCTCCCCACCGACACTTCTGATGCTTGTCACTTTCTACCTGTTCCCTTCGACTGTTATCTTACCGGTTTGTGTCCGATGGGTTTTATCTCTATCGCCTTTGCGCTCAAGTAAGGCCATAGGGTATCCTACAGGCATAGTTAATCAGTGAGTCCACAGGCAGGATCACAGCCCTCAGAAATGTAACCTTATCAGGAAAATATCTACAATCTGTGAATGCTCCAGAAAACTTTACATACAGGGGTCAAGATTGACCAAACAAAAAACAAACCAAAAAACAACAACAAAAAAAGAATGCCTAGAGGTAAGTTCCCATGGGCATAATTCAACAACTCTGCAGATAACCAGATGTATGAAGTATCCAGCATTACCAGTTCCCAGTGAGTTTCAGGATCCATTTTATAAATCTGGAACTGCACCACATAGTATACTACGTATCACTTAATAATACATTTAATGACATAAGCCATCATATCAAGCAACCCGGCCTTCTCTAAACTCCATTTTCCCTCTTAGTGAAACAATCGGTGAAGCAATTTCTTGAACTTGACACTGCGTGACTCAGGATCATTAAATCTCATGCTTTATTTTATAACAAAACTTCTAGTTAATCAACATCAGACTTATCTCTTTTTATTACTGTCTGGTATTTACATTGAAGGTGTTGGCTAGTCTCGAAACTGAGGTGGTAGAAATGTGGTTTGCATTTAAAAAATGAACCCATGTTTGCTGACACCTCTCTGCACAACTATTTTCTGGTGTGAGTCTCATGGGATGGAGATTCTTGTCAGCCAGGTTTCGGGAGGTTCATGGATATGATTAGGTGACAGTGTCCCACGTGACTAGTGCACGCAAAGCAATATGAAATCAGTCTTCCAGTCTTGGCAAGTAAATGGAAGAAGAGCTGGCCTAGACCTTTTTCTTTAATATGTCTTTAGTTGTTATTTAAATTTCTTTGTTCCTACTTTACACTTACATTAGCAGACTAAGCAAAAATTTTATGGGTAGTTTTCCTCTCTGCAATATTGTAATTTGCATTAGCTGTTAGTATAGACCTACTTATGTGACCCATCAGTAGCAGTCAGTGATTTGGAGCTGGGAAAAAGAAAAATCAGGAAGATTATTTCCCCAAATCAGTTTGCTTTTTAAAGGCTGCAACAGAAAGTTTGAAATATCTACTCTTAATATCACATTGGTGAGTCAAGATGTATTTGCTTGCCGCTGAACACTTTTCATGCGGTACTCTCATGACTATTGGAGTAAGGAGAGCAACAGGGCCCCTCTGATCCCACATGGGATGGGAATCCCTCTGTGGGATCCAGACGTGGAGAAGCAGAGCTGCTTGCTCAGGGTGCCCCAGGAGAGGCTGAGGAGAGCTTAGCTCTTTGTGGTCCAGGCTAGTGCCTACCCAGCCGATCCATGCCCTCTCTCGCTAGGTGTTGTGCAATCAAATCTAAGATCAGAGCTATTCCCTTGATAGATGTATTTTTCAAAAATAGAAATTGCGCTATGATTATTTCAGCATAGAAACGCCATGCAGTGTTCTCTGCTTCTGAAAATTGCTGCAGCTCTGTGGATGTCTAATGATTTACTCACCCTTTTTTTGAGACAGACATCAACATTTCAGAGAAGACTATAAAGCCCTTATTATAGATTTTTATTGCAATATATTGTATTAAAATACAATGTGCATCATAGAATATACATTGCATTAAAATACAATAGTCAATACATTATTGTATATCTAGCGTATCATTATTCTTGTCATAAACTATTAATATTGTAAAATCAATGATGGAATTAGAAGTCTTTTCTGAAGTCCTGAAAATATGAAATCTGATTACAAGAGAATTTCAGGTATCAGTTAAAAGCAATTTCCATATCCCCTGGTGTGAAGAAAGCTCAAAAACCTGAGCCGTATGCAAACTGAACAGACTGAAAGAGAAGAAAAATACACGTATTTGTTAAAGCCTTCTGTAAGCTGATTTGATTCTGCAAGTAAAAACCTGGTAAAAGTTAATTAGACACCTGATTAAAATTAGTAAAAATTGCTAGCAAGCAAAACTGAAATAAATCTTTGCACAAGTATGGAGGCTGTTATTGAACTCTGGGCCTGAATGCCTTCCAGCCTTCTCTGGTATGGCCGAGAAATTTTAAGAGCCACATTTTCCTTTTAAACTAATATTCAAAAGAAAAAATAAAACAGGACTTCCAGAAAAGAATCTCCTGGGAGTTGAATAATGCTTTTCACTGGAGTTTGCTGCAGCAAGTTAGACTGTACTCACTACTGCTGAGAATTAAAGAGGTAATTAGCAGAAAACCAGGGAGAGATGCCTAACCTGTAGTGAACCTGTACAGCTCCAATGCAACCCACAAAGACTGCCCAGGCAAGATGAAGACAGAGTTACGACTTTGCTTTGTATTTTCCTTTGATATACAAATACATGTGTACAAGAGTAAAGCTACGTTTTTAGTAAAATCATATAGCTATACTACCTGACGCAAAATCACACTTGGCTTTAGAGGCCTGGCCCGCACCATAAACCTTATGTATGAGAAGTTAATAATTGATTTGGCTCTGCATTCAAGACAAAGCCTTATTTCTCAGAAGCATCAGCATATGCTGTAAAGGGACTTGAAGTTTATGGGAAAAACATGCATGGCAGAAGCATGCTGTTTTTACCATAAGTGATCTCCTTCAGGAAAAAAGTTCCGCAAAGAAATATCCCCCGAACTTAATAAAAATATAAAGTGCTTATTCCTAGTAAGCCTGAAATTTTTCTGGTGAGATTATCCCATGCAATAAATTTGTCAAGAATTACCCCTTAAAAAATTAACTGGTCTTACTAAGCACCACTAATAATGTATTTTAAATCTAAGACATATATGCAAAAAGAGATTAACTTAGCAAAAGAATTCTGAATTTTGCAGCAAATGATCTTCCTTGCAGATGAACATCCAGAATAATTTCAGTGTAAGTGGACATCAATAACAGAAGACTTCATGGGCACTAAGCAAGAATTTTTCCTTGTTTTTCATAATACTTCTTGGGTAATGAACTTAAGAGCCTGGAATAGAATAAACTACATAGTACTAATGCTAGGAAAACTACTTCTGTTTTATCTAGTTAATGGTAGTAACATTGCTGCAAGTGTGGATGCTGGTCTTTTAATGATAAGAAAGAGTATCTTTGGAATACTTTAATAATTTAAGTGTTCTTCAATTAGTGTCTTCAAAGAGCTCTAAATAAATTTAATAAATTGGGGTAAATCTATTTTAACAGCGAAAATGTTGATGGTCTGTTTTAGCACTGTGTTTGATATTTCTGGGTGTCCTGAGACATTATGAAAAGATTTTAATATTCAGAATCTAAAGAAGTAAATAATTAAGTATAATTCTGCTAGCAGACGAATCCACTATTCACTGGCGCTGAGTCTTCATCATTTTGCATATGGTGTAGTCATTTACAGATGTGCAGAGTCAGTGCAAAACATTACAAAGTTAGAATCAGATTGTTCAAAATCCCTTTATGAAGGTGCACGAAATGTAAGGCCGGAAACTGGAAAGTCATTCCCAGTGTCTTGTGGATCTCCTACTGTTACTGGACTGGATTCTAGTTTTATTCAAGTAAATTCTTCAGATCTGATCCTTTTTACCGTTAATTCACAGTCAAAGATGAGATTTATGGACCTGAACTCACGTGTTCAGCCATGCACAACGTGGTTTCTTTGAAGAAAAGGTAATCACCAGTAAACAGGGGCAGACCCTCAATTAGTCTCCATGGGGTTTTTTTTAGGCGTTTGCTAAAATTCGTATAGCAAGAGCCTGCTCTGTGCATTTTGCTGGACAGAATATGCACAAAAATATTTTCAAACTAAATGCAGCTGGTTCTAATCCTCTGATAATTCAATATACATGCATCCCTAGCTTTAACATGAACCAAGTCATCTGTAAAATCTTAGTTACATTAGAAGACACAAATCTAGTTTTTGACCAGACCCAAGCCAATCAATACGACTTTCTTTCTTTGATCTTTGTATTTTCTGGAATAATGGCAAGAAACCAAACAAAAGCCACCACAAAATCAATCCAAGCCATAATGCAGTCTTAAAACTACTAGGCGCTCTTTTTGATGAGGGGCTTCGTTGCTGGTAGAGTTTCTCCGCTCGCCACATGCATTCCAGTGGTGATTCAAATTCTTCTGCTGAAATGAACTTAGAGGATAAACTGTACTTGCAATCATTTAGCAAGCAGTAGGAATACTAAAAAGGAACCATGAATTTTATCTTAAAAGGCATATATGGCCCTCCTTGCTTTTTTCAGATGAAATCCAGACCAAATTTGTTTAAATAACCAGTATAGACAATACAGGAACTGAAAGCAGGAAGAATGATGAGAAAAAAGAAAATGCAGCCAAGTGCAAGTGCACCAAAAGCATTTTATTCATATTGTATGTTCACATTACGTTCAAACTGTGCTTATTCCATACTCTCACACTCCAGCTATAATGTGGTTTCATTACTATTTACAGATAACAGGTTGTATTTAAAAAACCCCCGAGGTTGATTTATTAAAAGGAAATGAGTTTGCATGACAAATGCCATTTTTTTGTGAAAGTCCCTTTATGCATCATGTAGTTTTCCTCCATTTGTGGGTTGCATATTCTTGAATCAGGATTTTTACTATCCTACACCTATTTAAGTGAGAGCTAGTTGAGTAGGAATGGGCATAAAGCACTGCTGCTAGAGTAGGGTAGTATTTTGATTTTGCTTGGTGCAATTTGATGGACAGATGAGCAGAGTGAGAAACTGGTACCTGCCCACCAACTCCTCCACTTTCCTTGGAGAAAGACAGTAGCACTCGAAATGCCCTTGAGTGATTTTTTTGGCTACCTACAAAAATGATTCAAATACAACTCTTAACTTGCTGCCTGAAGTACACAGCATGTTTTCAGCAGTATTCCTTCTACAAACCTAAACCCATAAGGCATAGAAAACAAGAAAAAGATGACTAACGACTCCAGGTCTGTTAAAGAAAGTCTGCTCCATTCCTCCCATTATCAGACATAATTAATAAGTTCTCCTCCATGTTTTTTTCCCAGTTGCTGCGGTCTTGTATTTTTCTTCCCATTTTATTCGTGTTTACTAGTTTTAATCTACATTTTTTTTGCAGCCCTCAAGATCAGTTACTCTTTTCTACTGATGTGGAACCAGCTAGAATAATTTAAAAGCCCTTCCAAATGCCTGTCATCACAATCAAACTTTTACTGTTTCATTTACCTGAAACCCTGATAAGTCTAAGTAGCAATATTTTCATTTGGACTACTAACTAAGGTCTACTAGTGCCTGATGGTGCTTTTTGCCTTTTCCACTTAGCTGTTATCTTTACAGTTTCCTCATAAACCAGTGGACTGGTTGCTCATCCACTTCTTCCATGTTGGTAAAAGATTTGGGCAGACTCCATCCTTTCATCTAGTCTACTGGTGTGGTATGCCCTGGAAGAATGGGTGGAAATGGTCTTAGCCAGGTATATGGTCAGTACAGATAACCCTTCCGGTACTCCCAGCTCTGAATGATGCTGGAAGGCTGACATAGCTGGGGAGGGATGTGACAAAAAAACATTCAGTGCAGATCTCCTAGGCTTCAGAACATTACCTGAAGCACAAACTATAGTAGCAATCATATTGAAATAAGAAAAATAAGAGAAACAGATCAGTTCCCCCTTTCATATGCTGCCACCTGCCCTCTCCCAGCAAGGTTCTGGTTTGACAGTCTTTGTAGAAAGAACATTTAAATCAGATTTTGATCTCCATAACTTGTTACAGCTGGAACAGCAAAATATAAACGAGCTCACAATGGTTTTCCATATGAAGAAATGCTGGAGACATCTCTAACTCCTTTGAATTGGCAGAGAAAAATAGTATGTATAGCCAATATAGTCTGTCTGGTACATCTTTTATTCAGAAAGAAAATGTCATTCATTATCATGCATACTTCAACCAAGGCATGCAGAGATACAGAAAGACAAAGGAAACCTTTAAAAGGCTTACACAGGAGCAGGAAGAGCACTGTAACTTTGAAATCACTGGGAGACCATAAGAAATCTTCTTGTTTAAATCTGAAACAAGGAACCTTCAGAAAATCACTATCAGTTGTGAACGGGGACTGGAAGAGGCAGTCAACCCAGCAGGGCCATCTGAGCCAAAAAAAATCTTATATCCCACAGTAGAAAAGAACATGGTGAAAGAATTAGCAGAGTAACGAGAAAAATCATTTAGAAATATATGGCTCTGAAGAGGACTGGGTTGCCTGATCCGAAATGTGGTAAAGGAATCTACTGAGCATGAGACATCTGTATAGCCAGCATATAATGTGCAGGAAGAGTAAGAAAAAACTTCACATAAGAATGTCTGTAAAAACAATGGAAGTGGGGAACTTGCTCAAAAAAAAAAAAAAAAAAAGAGACACTATTCATATTGTCACAGGAATGGTTAACTTAAGACATTTTTGCTAAATTTGACTCTGTACTGTCCCAATGCACTTGCTTTCCTCAGCTATGAAGCCCAGAAGGAAACTTGCCCCTCTCACAGTTCAAGCTTTATTTCCTTAAAACATATTATACCTCTGCAGAGGTAGAGCTGCAGAACCTAATGTCAATGACCTGAACTTCCTGTGGAAATCTTAACCTCCAGGGGCTGCTGTTTAAAGGATGAATTCATGAGCACCTGGATATTAAATGAAACTTTTTGTCTTTAATGCCTGTCTCACAACTTCAGCAATATTAGGTTTTGAATGACATTTTTCTTTCTCTTTTGAAAAGCACTGCCTTTGCCTGTGACTCCATTTATTTATCACATGATGCTCAGGCAGCAATTTTCTCCTATCTTGTCTCCGGTCTAATACATTCTCTGCATCCGGCAGTAAACCCTGGGAGCTGTGACGCTGACGTGTGAAGGATTTTGTCTGAGAAGCACGCTTTAGAACGAGAAATGTTCCTATCCACCACTATTATATTTAAAACAAAAGAAAAAGATCGAGTTGCTCTGGGCACTCACCTTTGCCTTCAGCACGATTTCTCAAGCATTATAAACCACATAAAAGGACAAAGGATACTTCAGTGCCAGGCCAGAGAGACTTGAGCCAAGAAATATGTTGCCAGGATGAAGATCACAGATACTGAGATCACATGCCTAAAAGAAAAGGGCATTTCAACTGTCTTATATTTTCATGACCAACTAGAAGAGAAGTTAGCCAAGAAATGATTCAAAGCCTACCCACCAAAGCGAGGAAGGCAAACCCCAGATTTGGATGCACAGTCTCTCTTGCTGCCATCTGCTGTTTTCCTGTGGAAGCATGGAAAATTTCAAATACTACACCATGATTCTTCCCTCTACCTACTGCATTAAGCCTACCTACAATTTGGCATAATTTCATGGACCATGTGGGGAGGTATCATTCATGCCAATTTGTTCACTCCGTGGTTCCAGAAAACACCAACTCCTTCATCTGCAGAATTACTGACAGTAGCTGCTCTTACTGAAGATGCCGCGCTTAGCTCAGCTTTGCTCGTAAGCACTTGCAAGAAAACCAACCTGTGGAAAGGGTAACGCTAGCTGCACACCTGAAATGCTCTGCAGAAGCTGCTCTGTTACCCTTCGGGAGCAGAAGGGCACCGGGATGCTCTGAAGGGCACAGCTCAGAACTGAGGAGCTGCAAAAGTTGTTGTGCGTATTACTACGGTCTGACAAGAAAATTCACGGATGCTGCATGGAAATTGTTCCTGTGCTTAATAAGAAGAGTGTGTGCCAGAAAGCTTTTGGAAGTCATTTTTTATGTGTCTTTGTTTGGCAAGTGCCTGGTAAATTTTGCTCGTTATCTTTAAAAGGAAAACCTGAAGTAGTTCGTGCTGCTATTATTGAATGACTTGCTTTCTCCGAGATATGGGCCATCCTGTGACAGAGGCATCTCATCCTGTGATGTTTTTCTCTTGATGTGAAGGGGCATTGATATTGTGTAGGATTGTACCACGCTTTTTCAATTTTTAAATGCAGTCATATACGCAAAATTAAAGGGAAGCCTTTCATTTTCCCAATTCTTTATTTAAGACCTATAATTTACTAATTTGACCTGAGAAATTTTCCTTTAATTTTGCTGCCTATTTCGGGGGGGGTGGGGGGAGGGTTGACAAGAATTCCCATTTGGGGCAAAGGAAAAAGGTTGTTCACTTCTGCTGAAAAGCAAAG
This sequence comes from Astur gentilis, assembly GCF_929443795.1. Taxonomy (NCBI): domain Eukaryota; kingdom Metazoa; phylum Chordata; class Aves; order Accipitriformes; family Accipitridae; genus Astur; species Astur gentilis. Next base: position 7,864,285 of record NC_064909.1, on the reverse strand, counting down.
AAAGCAGATTTAATAGGGGAAATAATGTATTCATTCTGGTATATTATATACTTTCTATGAGTAAATTTTAATTGGACGACTTGCATAAATGGAATGTAAATGTGTCTACAGCACAGCATGGGTCTGGTGCTTAAAAGCCCAAGTTCCACTCCTGATGTCATTAATTAGGAACTATAATTTGTAAATGTAGGGTAGGTAAAGGAAATTAAAACAAATGTGCTTTATTAACTTCAGGCACAGGTAAATCTATTCAAAAGTGAGTTTATTCACCCCAGCAACACACTGCATGCCTAAGACAGCCTTATTATGAATAAGTTAATAATTTACTGCCTTTGACTACAGCAAATCTAACTCCCCTGGTTACATCTGTTAGGGACCCACATCCAGGAATCAGGGTGCAAGACAAGTTTGAAGCTTCATCTTTGAGCCTTTACAGATTTGGTCCAAAGAAAGATCAACTATCACTGCCCCCATTACACAATCTGCATAAATTACTTTGAAGGCCCTCTCAAAGCAGGAGATACTCAGCTGAGACGTATGTTTTGATGACCATTAAGAAACCAAGATTAGAATTTTTATTTTCTTGATTGACGGTGATGGTCACAAAGATGCAATCAGATATGTCTTTAGACTTTGCAAGTGATACACGATTTCTGTATGACCCATCCTGCAAATGCAGTAACAGCGTAAGTGTGTCCAAGAGCCTGGCAGAAGCCTCCTTCCTAGATCTACATTTTCTCATGGAGTAGTAAAGTAAATGTCTGCTACTGCAGACATGGAAGATACCAATGCTTAAAAGCTCACTTGCGCACTGCTGGTATACAGAGAGCAGCCTTGCCCTTAATCCAAGTTCTCTCTACATAGACATTATTGCAGGATTATTTTTTAAGGGGAATAGAGTTTCCACTTTCCACGTTATTTCAGTTTAGCCTATGCTGACCTGGTTTTGGTCTTCACTCTCCAGCCTATGGTCTTGCATTAACATCCTTGTTTGTGTTCTCAGTCTGTAAAACGGAGGATGAACCCTGTGCTGCTCGCTGAATTTGGGTGCTAACGTTCTCCTTTCTAAAAGAAAACATCACACACCTGCCCTGCTAGCTAATAACCAGGCAATAGGATGGTTGTCACAGCTTAAAAATGTAGAAATGGAAATGGGAAAGAATCCCAAACTCCCAGAGGGGAAAAGGCCAAACATAAGAGAGAAATTTATTGCTGAGTGTGGCATAGCTGAAAGACAATAAAAGATTCCTTAAACTGGGCATAACAGCAGGACAAAAGAAAAACAAAACCTCCTAAGCCACGTCTGTTCACTTTTATTAGGGGGTCAGCTGCAGACTGCTAGCCTGCTTTAAAATCAACACTTCACAGCAAGAAACTATACAGTAATGTATCACTTCTCTGCAGGCACTTCCTTCCACTGACAAATGGTTCAAGCGGGGTAATAGCTTAAACAGAATTGCACAGAGGGGTGAACGGCACTGACGAAGGATCTATATGAGTGTATGTATTTACAGATACATACACATGCACACAGGCTATTGTGTGGACCAGCTTCTTATTGTGGGTAATGATCTGTATAAAATGCAAAGCTACGGGAGATGTTTTAACAGTCAGGGGAAAAAAAATACAAATTCCGCATGTGACACTAATTTATTCTGTCCCCAAGGGGGATCTCCATAAGCTCGTCAGTCTGAAAATCAGCTCCTCTTCCACCAGTTTTAACACTTACAAGTTAGCACCCCTAGTTAACATCGCTAACCTGCTAGCTTTATCTTTTCCCAATTTTTCTAAGCAAGGAGAACAGAAAAGGGGTTGCTCCGGAGCTCATCATAGTGCTCCCAAGTACAAGCTGAAGCACATTTTTTCCTGAGGCAGAGAATAAACTGCACCCTAATGTAAATGGCTGATACAAAGCCAATGCACCAATTTATGCCTCAACTAAATCCTTGACTTAGCACTTATGTAAGACATTAGACTTTTATAGGGCTTGGACCAAGGTACGAATTTCATGAGGAGCTCACTAATTTGAGAAAACAACTGAGTGTGCTCTTTGGTATGACAAACCAGACCACTTATCCATTGGGGAGAGATGAAGGAAGATAAGATTCTATTTTTCCAGCTTTCTGAAATGTTTTTCAGATTTCCTCATTTAATATAACCTGGATACAAACAAAGTTTCAGAATAAAATTTTTAACCTGCTCTCTAGTTAAAATGCTAAGCCTTTCCCCTCACGAGAAAAGAAAGTATTGTGCACACAGGGTTTCAACTATCTCTGCTCAAATTCTGCCAATTTTCAAATGCTTAGGAATCACACTGAATCTGCTCATTCCCCACCAGGGCTGGTGAATGAATTAGCACTAGAGCTCTGCTATTTTTCTCTTCCTCAGTAGTCACATTTCTAGGAGACTGCCATTTTCTAAATACATTAATGCAATGATGTGAAATTTAGCTTAAGCTAACAGGGTTTTGTAGATTCTACACTTGAACCAAAATGCGCATTTAACGAGGACTCCAGGAAATGATGTAGTTCTTGCCAAGGTTTCACTAATGGCGTGGAATTGCAATTTTGGGATAATCAATACAAAGCAGCAAACTGTAAGCTTGCTTTTTCAGGCAGTGGGTGCTCTGCACTTCCTCAAAATAAAACCATCTCTATTGAGTCTCCATTCTCCTCACAAATCATTAGTATCTTTAAAAAATATTCTTTTTTGTCCTGACTGTCCGTAAACTGTATTTATCCTATTAAATGAAGACATTTCTGAACATTTGGGAACAACTTTGCAAACTGTGATCAAAATCTATTTGCAATAAACTGAAAAACCAAACGTGCAGAAGTAAATTAAAGATCAACTACATACAGCTGCAAAAGTCAACCCTGACCCTTTATGAGTTTTTATGTTTATCAACGATGAAGGAGTAGCATTATAGAAACAAGACCATGATCCATCCTACTACAAAAAAAATCCCCCTAACCAGAGTTTAGCCACTTGAAACCTTTTGGCAAACTTTGATATTTTTATTCTGGAAGACAATTTCTGTTCCTACTTTATACAAAAATGGAGGAAGACCAGGAGACGCTTCGGTACGCCTTAACCTTAGACCTCTAGGAATAATTTACAAAAACTGAGTGAAGCAGGTACACAGCAACATGAAGAAGAGTGGCTTCTAATACATATTATACAGTAGCAGCTAGGCATCTTTATCAAAATTAATGAGGATAGGCGTGGCAGTTAACAAATTCAGCCCCATTTTAAAAACCCTATGTCATATTTTAGTTAAACACATAATTAAAAGCTTTAATGGAAGCTCTCTAGTTCTCCTCAAGTCTCTGGCAATAATCCTAGTGCCTTCCAGCCTATTCAGCATTACAGGTGCTGATTCATGCCCTTGGGTAATTTAGAAGGACTGAACCTTAGGCTGCTTCTGTGGGGAGGCAAAATCCCAGCCCAGAAAGAAAAACTCATGAGACTCTGTTGGAGGTAAGAGGAGTACTCTCTATAAATCAGGAAGGAGTAATTTAATCTTCCTCTAGGTCAGGCATCACTTTTTTTCCCTTACGTCAGTAACCCCTGGGAACTTCTTAAAACTCAAGCCTCAGTTGGGAGAATTTAACAATATCCCATGCCTTACGGCAAGCCAACAAAGTTGTTCCTCTTCAAAACAGGGCACCGTAAATAACCCCACATATCTGTGAAGGAACATCATCTCAAAGGAGCACAGGGAGTGATCCTACACTAATTACACCACCACCACCACCACCAGCTGCGGGGCACAGCTGGCTACAAACACCATCACCTCTTCCCCCCTTCCCAGGTCTGCAGGTGGGAGCAGGGGAGGGGCAGGACCAGGCCTGGGGCTCCCTGGCTGCCCCTTGCCATGCATCCAGGCTCTCGCCACGTCACCCTGAAGAGGTGCACCAGAAAAACTGCAGGAAGGAGAAGATTTCCTTCAGATGTTTCCACTTTGCTCCAGGAAACTCGACACCCGTTTAAGTAACAGGAGACCAGTACTGTGGGAAGCAGATTCCTCTTTCTAATGGGTAAGATGAAGTGGCTCACGGGTTCACACGCCCAACTTCGCACACAAGAATCTCAGCAAATTTCATTTTCAGTTGCTAGTCATTCTTGTTTCCTCAGTGAAAAAATGTTGAAATATAATTTACATTCAAGCCATCAAAGTTATAAACAATTCCCAGGCTGAATGTTGCCAAACTATGTCAATTAAAACAAAACAAAACAAAAGCCAAACAAAGGTATTCTTGCGAGAAGTACCATTCAAAAACCTGTAGTCCAAGGAAAATGTGCCAGAGAAAGGAAACAATGGGGGAAAAATAGCTTATTTCCTTCAAGGGCTGGGCAGAAATCTCTGGAATGTGTGTTGCCTCTGCTGTGTATTTCAGGGTGACCCTTTTCTGTGATTCATCATTTCCCCCTAGTAAGAGGCAGACTCCACGGGTATGCCCGGGCCCTCGACTAGGGCACCTCAGCGTTGCCTGAAGTCTGTAACACCAAAAAGATTTACTGCAGCTGAGGCACCAGCTCACTGCTCACCAGCTACCCTGAGAAGCATAGCTCAGACTTTGCCTACCCCAGCATCGGTCCAGCCGCCTCCTGCATCAGTGGCACTTGCAAAGGGTCCGGCTGCGCTGCAGAGGGAGGGAAGGCTGCAGACAAGAATTTGGATTTCCTAAATTGTGAATCCGTCAAACCGATATAAAATTCCTGCCCTGTGGTACTGCAGTTTTCTTTCTGTATTTACCACCTCTACGTGCAATAAAGCACTGGACGTTTAGCTGATTTGAAAGCTGAGGCGAGATATTCTAAGTTTACTCCAATTCTGACTAATGTAGTCTTTCTTTAGCATCAAAACATAAACTAAAAGGAGACAATCGCCGAACTTGTTAAAACTTTGTAACAACTCTGGTTCATGTTTTTGAATCATTGTCAACTAAGGAACAGAAGTTAAACCCCTTAAAGCACTATACAACTTCTCCCTCCTCCAAGTTAAGGACTAGGTGCTCTACCAGAGGTAAGAGAGCACCTTGTCCTTAGGGTTTGCACCTGGAACAGTTATATTGTTTATCAGTCTGCAGGCGATATTAAGCAATTTGCCAGTACCTGTCTGAAACCTACATAAACAAAAGTCTTTTTTGCTTTGTGTTATTCTCCTCAGCAGCCAAGTGAAATTGTTAAAGACGATATACACGTGCCCAATATGTATTTACCGCAGATTTTTTTGCTAAAGCTCTGCTTGTGTATTGTCTATACCACAATTACCTGTTGTGCACACCAAAAACAAATAAATTAACACTCCAATCAAAACCCCACCTAAATTTAGGTAGCATTCAGAACTTGGCTTAGACTGAAGAAGTCAACATAAGAATTTAAAAGCTGGAGTTTGCCATATTTTAAGTCCTGCATAGTTTTTCCTCTTCAGAAATTCCCAATTAACAAGTCACACAGAAGTAAACTTCCTTGCTTTTTAAAGTCTTTAGTTTTGTTCGTTTCCTTAACTCTGCAATGATAAAGCTTTATTTTTAAAATCTTGGAACCAAAGTTTGAGGTCTCATCAGTAGTTGAGTACCATACTCCTCTCGAGTTTGAGATGAGTATGAAGAACTAGCTTTCTTTGCAGCTCTCTAACTTTTTATGTACTTTTGTGCAAGCTCTGCAGGACCCAGATAATCAAAGGTATTAATTCATGCTCCTGACCAATTTCAGTAGGAACGAAACATCTAGATAAGGATCCATGCTGTCGTCTTCACCTCTGTGCCTCAGTTTCCAGTCTATAAAATAGAGGCAAGGCTTCTTTACTCACAGATCTAAGGATGTTTCCAGTAACTCACTGGTGTGTCTGAAGGATGGTCCTGCTGAGAGCTCAAGGCAGCAGCAGGGCATGCTTTTTGTTTGGTTGGGGATTTTTGCTTGCTTAACAAAACAGCACACCGAAGCACACAAATCCCACCTGAAGAATTTACATAAGGCTCTGCCTCAGGGGGAAGGGGCCCGTTTCTGAAGGAAACTGTCCACAGGCTCTGAATTCCCAGGGTACTTTTCCTAGTGTGAGGAGATTCTTCTCTCCATACTCCCGATGCTTTAAGCATCTTGAAAACCTGGCCTGAGGCAAGTAATAAATGGGAGGTGCGGGCATGGAACTGGAGCTATAGAGTCTTGTTCTTCTTGCTTTTGTTTGTAAAATGAAGCATTTTAAAGGGAATTTTTACTGGGCTGGACTGACTGCAGCACCCACTTACCATAACTTAAAGACCATGGAAGTAGTCTATTAAAGAGCCATTCTACAGCAACAGAGCCCACGAGCAGGTAGGAAGTCTAATGCCTGCTAGTAATTAAGACCAGAACTTGGTGGCTAGTGATGTCCCATTTACACCAGACCGATTGAAAGGCATCTCTTTCGACAAGACTACGGGACGTATGAAGATGGATCATTTACGTAGTTTGCAGGCAGCCACACTCAAATTCATTGCTGCGGCAGCCGTTCAGTAAAATTTGCTGGAAAATCTAGTGGAGGCCAGGTTTTGATGAGAAATTTCAAGGCGTTTTCCTCTAACGTGGGCAAGCATAAACCTCTCGGGTTTATCTTCTGTTGCAGATCAGCAAGATAACCACGCTTTTGCCCGAGTGGGTGGAAGGTGCTGGGGAAATGGGGGCTGCTACCATCAGGTCCGCGCTGCTCTCCAGCACGTTTCTCCCCAGTCCTGTTCAACAACATGCACAGACGGTCATTACAGGACACGGCTGCAAATGCCAGGGACGTGCTTGCGAGGCAATCGTCCATTTCTCTGTGCGACCGCAGAGCTGTCACTCGAGTGCAATAAAGGAAAACACTCAGAGCAAGCCGGGATGTTGCAATGGGTACGGAGCTTTTCCTGACCGAGGAGAAAGCAATGCATCACACAACCTGATGATGTTGCTCAAGGTGTGAAACTCTCTTGGCTGAGAGATTAGACGGTGCGCAGCATGGCTGACTTGAATTTCTGGTTCTACTTTCTGTTCTCCCTTGCCATCGAGCACATGGCTGGAAGCTACAGGAGTCAGCGGCGAGCGTGGCTGGCTGGAAGCGGCGGGAGAGATCGCCTATAGGCAGCTGTAAGAAACATAAGGTCACAGAAGCGACAGTTCCTCTGGCTTAACACGCAGCGAGGAAAAACTTCCCCAACTTCTGAACGAGCCTTCTTCTTAAGGAAACCGCTGTTTGGATTGCTGGGATCGTTCTATTACAACCGCCCAGCGAACACCGCCCGCCCAGCGCCCGACAGCATCAGCTTCCGAGCCTAAACCGAGATGTTTCTCCTGAACGGCTCACCCCGGACAAGGTGCGCCGCCGAAGACCGCCCCCCTCCCGCCCGAGAGCTGCGGTCCGCACCCGCCGTCTCTCCCTCCTGCCGGGCGCCCCTCACGGCCCGCGCTCCCAGCCGGAGCGCTCGCGGCGGCGGCGGGGTGCGCGAGGCGGGCGGCAGCCGCGGGCGGAGGCGGCTCGCGCCTGCCCGCCGGCGGGGGCCCGGGGCCGACCCACCCGCAGGGGAAGCGGCGGCTGCCAGGGCGGGCGGAGTCGGAAGCACGACAGCACGGGGCGCTGGGGCGGCGCTGGCGGCGGCGGGAGGAGCTCGGCACTAGCTGCCGTGCTGGGGTCGCGGCGCAGGGACGGAGCCGGGCAGCGCCGCCGCCGGCCCCGCAGCAGCTAGCAGCAGCAGCAGCAGCAGCAGCAGCAGGAGGAGGAGGAGGAGGAGGAGGAGGAGGAGCCGTCGGAGCCGCCTCCCGCCGCCGCCGCCGAGCGCGGGGAGCCGCCGGAGCCGCTGCCCCGGGCGGCTCATGAGCGCCGGGCTGCGGCGCCGCCGCTGCCTGCCGCCGCGCCGCGGGTGAATGAACCTGTCCCGGCCGGCGACGGCGGCTTCGCCTCGGGCTGCGGTACCGGCCTCCCCCCCCTCAAAATGGACGGTTTCGCCGGGAGTTTGGGTGAGCGGCGGCGGGAAGCGTGAGGGAGAGGGCGGGACGGGACGCGACGGGAGGGACGGGGCAAGCGTGCCGGCAGCCGCTGGCCAGCCCGCGGGGCCGGGGTCGCGCACCTGCGGCCGGTGGGGGTGCCGGTCCTGCCGCCGGCTGGGGCTGGGGCTGGGGCCGGGGCTGGGCTGCGCCGCGCCGCGGGGGCTGCGCGGGGCCGGGCGGGCGGCGGGCACCGGCCCGGCGGCGGTGGCGGTGGCGGTGGCAGCCGGGCCGGTGCAAACACCGCCCGTGCCGCGGCGGACGGGGAGGGGAGGGGATGCCAGCGCGAAATCTGGTCAGCTTCAAACCATCTGTTGCGAGAGCTCCGGCTGCACTTGCCTCCTTTGTTCTTCCCTCGCCGTGGGCTTGCGCTTCCCCGGAGTTAGTTGCTTGGGTTTGGGCTGTTGGTGTTTTCTTGTTTGGCTGGGTTTGGTTTGGTTGTTTGGGGTTTTTTTTTTTTGTGTGTGTGTGTGTGTGTGGTTTGTTTTTTTTTTTTTTTCAATATTATTATTTTGCTCCGGGGGTGGGAGAGACTCCCGGGCGGGCCTGGGTGTCGCAGCGGGAGCCCCGGGAAGCCCCGCTGCCCCGGGAAGCCCCGCTGCCCCGGGAGGCGCCGCTGCCCCGGGAGGCCGTGGGCCAGCTCGCCCCGTGGCCTGGCGCAGCTCGGCCCCGCCGTGCTCGCTCGCGCCCCTTAAAAGTTGACCGCGGCGATGTCAGGCAGGGGCGGGGGAGTCGGCGCCTTCCCGGTGGCCGCGCATCCCTCCGTTTGCCCGAGGAGTCCTCCCGGCTCCCCGGGCGTCAGGTTCCTCTGCCGGGAGCTGTGGCGGGAGCGAAAACATGTACTGTTTTCACCGTTCGTTTGTCCAGATGTTCCCAGAAAACTGATAGGCTGCGTTCTCCTCAGTTTTGTTAAGGCTGCGGCAAACTGTCCTTGGTTTCTTCAAGAAAAAATACTTCACCAGCCCACTTTCCGAATGATTCGGAGGACGGATTGTATGTCACATGAAGTCGTCCTGATTAAAAGTGCGAAGTGAAAATAGATCCGAGCGTAAGAATTACAAAGCCTGTACGTCGCTATGCATTTGCCGCAAATCATAAGCGTAACGTGGGTCTGACCGTTCACTTCGCGGTGACGTTACGTGTGGTGCCTACCTGCCGCTCTCTTGTACGCCTTCTGTTTGCTTTCAGGGCTGCTGCATCCGTGGCAGGCATTTCGTGATCAAACTCGCTCCGTCTTTTGTAGAAGAATAAATCTGTGCCTCTAAAAATTAGATTAATTTATTTTTATAGAACTCCTGAGAAATATGTAATAATAGTGAATAGTTCTCAATTTTCTGGAAAAATTGACTCATTTAAATACTTCTGAGTGTGATCCTAACCTTTCAGGTTTTTGAAATGTCAACTCCAGCATTTTGGGCACCTGTCCAAACCAAACTGGTGCACCGTAATTAACAGAACGCTTTGGGAGTTTGGCTCTTTGCCTGATATACTCTCCTTGCTCAAGTAACTTCTGTGGTCATTTTATATCCGAAGATCAAAAAGTGACACACGGAGGAGTTGTACGGGTTCTGTTCCTGGTTTTCAGAGGGAAGATTATGCCTGTGGGTGACATATGCAAATGTGCCACTGTTAATATTTATGAACCTCTTTACCCAGCAGTGGAACTGATCACCATATCAAAGGGCACCGATACTGCTTTTAACTCATGGAGTGTTGGCCCTGCTGAGGTCGATATTTAGAAATAACTGTTTTCTCTTGGAAGTGGGGAAAACCCCAATTATTTTGAAATAATAAAGCATCATTTTCCTGCTCGGAGGTTGCTCGCTGAGTAATGGCGCGGGCTGGTTGGGTGGCCCAGTATCTTGCGCTGGAGCAGTGGTGATGGGCTCTTCAGAGCATCCCGCTTGCCATGTTAAGGGAGGCTCCATCTGGACCTTTAATTTGTTTCCCTGTTTGGTCAGGAAGATGCTGATGTGATTTTATTAGAATTTAATGAGGATTAAGCTCAGCTCAACCTCTTAAATGTGTATCATGATATTCACTGTTAGTTGGCCTTTGATTTTGCTTTTATGGCAAGCACTGATGCACAGTGGTTTTCTGGGCTTGGGCTGAGGAGAGGGCATTCCCAGAATCTCCAGCTTTGAAGTATGAACTTTATGTGACTTCTTCTTGTTTTCAGGTTTGAATCATGCTGCTTAGTCCTCTTCTGTATTTATAATCACTTGCTGGTTCTAGCTGCTAACAAGCATGTAGCATTCACAAAGACGTGTGAATTGTTCTGAGATTTTTCTTTTAAACATGTCTAATTAAAATCTAATGGCTTGAATTTAATTAGCTGTCTGCTAAATGTCTTTTAGGAAGGCCATAAATTAATGTAATTTAGAATGAAATGTAAAAATTAATTAAAATTATTGTTGGCAAAACTGTGCTATCTATGTATGTGCGTGCTCAACCAGTCAAGCGAGCTCATTAGAGAGCAAGTTGTCCTTTTAATGTGTCCTGTCATTATCTGGAAGGCAAAATGTTATTACAGATTATGCCCTCCAGCACAGGCAGAAATACCTTCTTACATGTCTCTTGCAGTTGAAAATACTTTACGCAGCTGTTTTCTTTTGGCTTCCACATTGAAATTTTTATGAGAATAAACGATGAAAGAAACCATTTTATATGTAATTTAGAAAATTGTTTTGATTATTGGTTTAGTAAATGCTTATGTAGCAGTACTTAAGAATATACAATTACTGTTTACAGTAAAAAAAAAAAAAAAAAGTATTATGAGTTAACTTGCACAGCCGAAATAGGTATTGATTTACTCTTTTGATAAAACACTGAGTTATTTCACATTTGCTGGGACTTCAGTACCTTCTGAATATCACCAGTAGCAAAGCGGTTATTGTCTCAGGTAGGACAGTCATACCTTACATTTGAGCATGTCCAACATGACGGTCGTCAGAGGGCTCAATGGATTTTGGCCATCTGCTTTTTCAGATGCATCCCTCGAAGTGAAGGAATGTGCTTCTGAACGGGAACAAGAAGTCCAGAAACTTGGACCGAGTGCCTGGGCTCCTGCCTTGCGCCCTTGCCGAGACAGGAGCACAGCATGGGTGTCTGGCTCTGGCTCTGCCAAGTTCCCTCCTGTCTTAGGGTCCTGATCAAAACAACTTGAAGATGGCATCTTCAGGGAAAAGAAAGCACTGTTAATTCCACCAAAAGAATCAAGCAGAGAGTTCTACCAAAAAAAAAAAAAAAAAAAAAGGGGGGGGGGGGGGGCAAACAAACCAGAAAGTTGATGTGGGAAATAGTACAGCCAAGCCTGTCGGCAAGGCTCGCCGTGCTTTACCCCCCCTCTCCTCTTCGTGCTGCGCTGCTGCCCTGCATCTCTTGCACCTTCACGCTAGTGCCTGTGAGCCTGCGGTGAACTGGTTCAGAGGTGCCCATCAGAGGGCTGCAGGACTGTAGAAGGCAGACAGTTTTGCCAACAGTAATTCTGATTTTTACATATCATCGTGGATGATGTTCTGCTCGCCCCAGCTGTTTTGGCAGGTTTTTGCCCAGATTGGCTTGTTGGAGGGTAGGAGAAGCGTGACAGGTGGTAGGAGCCCTCAGCTGGGGGTAGGTGGGACGTGGTGGCACTTGTGCGTTGTTGGCAGCTCTCGGGTTGGCTCTGCTCTATTTTGAACCTGCTGCAGTGTGGAGGGTGATGCCTTTCTTGGGCGTAAAATGCAACTTTCTGGTGCAGCTAATGTCCACCTTCAGCTGAAAGGTGTCTCAGAGTGCTGCCTTAATATGAAGCATTTGTCACCCTGTCACTTCTCTGGGGCACCTCTTAAGCTGTTCATTTATCTTCCTTTCTGTAAGGTTAATTGGCTAAAGTACGAGATCTACTAGATCTAGGCTTGTGAAGAGTAAGCCCTGACTGGCTGCCTGGGGCTGGTGAGGGTGCTCTTTGGTGGACAGTTTTCCATTGTTTTTAGCTGTTGCATTGTTTTCCCTTCTGAGAAAGCTTCTGCTAATTGAGCGCTGTAACAATAACTCATTGTAAACAAAGATATGGAAGCATTCATCAGATTATGTTAAAAAAATGACTACCGCTGTTTCCAAGTTTGTCACCAACTTATGGTATGGTATGATAACAACACGGTGTAAGGCATTTCAGTAGGACTCTCTCCAGCGATGAGGTCTGTGGCAGAATAGTAACTCTTAAAAATAAGAAGTCTCAACTTCTGAATTCTAAGCGTGGTTTTTGTGCAGCTGTGCAGGATGCCCTGAAGCTTAGAAGTAGTCTTTACTGAAAAATTCTCTATGATTGAAAATATTTTCACAGAGAAATTAAAGTCAATCTTCTCTTGAAGTCTCAGGCAAGCAGAATAATTTAGGATTTTTTTTAAAGAAAAGAGTAGTTGAGCTTATGCATTTTTTTCAGACACATAGAAGGCAAAGGAGAGCTGGCATGACTAAGTGGAGACCAACGTTTTGCTCTGCTGTTGTTATTGGAGAGAGAGCTGGAGAAATGAGAGATTATTTTTTTCATTTTATGTAGGATCTACTATTGTTCTGTCACTCTATATATTCTGCTACCAACTGCAGTATATGTGCTAACTATTCGCTGGAGGGGTGGCATGGTTCCTCATTTTTTTCCCCCATTTCTCTTACTGGGTATCGTATAAAAGTTGTTGGAAAACATTCCTGTTTCATAGGTGTGTCAAGTCTGGTTCGGGTAGCTACTGAGGCAGTGTTATGAGTAGGTGCTCTTCTCTGCATTGGAAGAGTCAACAGTGTCTGCTGAACCTGTGGCTTTGCTAAAACCCAGTAAGTCGTCTTCTCTAAAGCCCCCAGTGATGTGCAGGCAGGAATGCTGGAGGGGTCAGGAGAGCTCAAGCAGAGAGGATCTTGTGGTCACCAGTGCTCTGAGCCTGGGGAGCGCGTGTGCATCATGATTCATCTCTAGCTGGGTTCAGTACCAAGAAAAATGAGCGTGTGGAATGACTAGCTACAGCAAGTTGGGGTATTTGTCATTTATTTGGGCTAGAATATGAAGTTTTATGGTTGCCCGTCTAGACTGCAAAAGTGGCCGTGGTGCAGCAGTGCAGTTGCTCATAGCGACAGCAAGTTCAGCTTAATTCGCAGGGCTCTGTTTGTGGGATTGCTGTGTGCTATTGTCAGCGTGCTAGTCTTCTTAAAAATAAAAACTTTGGCAGGACATCAGTCTATCCTGCCTGAGAAGGATGGCCTTGGTTGGTGCCAGGGGTGATTAAACTATAGCAGTGAGGAGAGGCTGTTTGCTTTAGAAACTCAGTGGTGGCCCACCTTTTGCTAAAAGGGTCTTTAGTTAATGGGCAGCGAGGAGGAACCCTTTGCTCTCTAGCCAGCTGAGAAGCAAAGGATCGTGTGTTTAAAAAACAATCCTTTTTTTGCACAGAGCAATTGGCAATATTTGGCCGGGTTGTGAGTAACACTCTTTCTTTTAAAAACAAAAAAAGAAACAGAATCCCAAACACAGGAGTGCCTATTAGAAAGACTGTTCTCTCTCCTTTAGAAAGGCTTTTAATGCTTGGGATGCTGAGAAGAATTTTTGGCCTCACACTGTGTTTTTCATACTCTTTAATGGAATATTTTTGATATGGGAAGTATAGTTATCTGACAGGATTTTCTGTTGCCTGAAGAACCTGCTCTGAAGGGATTTTTTTTTTCTGTGCTTTATATCATGAGGTATGCAAGAGGGGAAAAAATTGGTCAAGAACAGTGCTCTTACAAATCCTCTGAAACATCGTTTTGTTTTGTAAGCAGCATGATGTTGCTAATTATGCTGTTAGTAATGTACAGGGAGATCTGTATGTCAGTCCTTGCTCTTCAGAGCAGCTCTTTCCCTTCTTGGTGTGGTTTCTATCATTTATTGAGGTTTATTTTCCCCTTCTCTCTTTAGGTCCTTGCTAAATCTAATCCTTAATGAATGCAATTTTAAGGCCAAGAATGTTGTTCCTGTTTTACCCACACATAATGTAATACGGAAGGGTGTTAGAGGGTAATTAATGTTATAGCACATGGCATGTGTGATGACAGTGCAAGTCTCTCTGCTCTTGCTGGTGTTGTGCATTTCTAGTAGGGACACTCTGTTTAGGAGATGAGAATCACCCGATAAACAACTTTTTATAAGCTTCACTAACTTCCTTTTCAAGAAATCTTTCTACAGTTACTTAGGAGCTCAGGTGGAGCTGCTGCTTGCCTCGTTTTTCCTCTGTAAACAAGTGAGCACAGGCACCAACAGTTTAAAGAGGAATTGTTTGCCTTTTTTCCTTTCATCTGCTTGTTTAAATGGATGCAGAATGTTGGTTTTCTAGGCTTTTCTTTCATCGGGTGCTGAAGAATGGATACCTGCAAACACCACGTGGTGATGTGCAAGCTCTTCTGAGAGTTTTGAGTCATCTTTAGGAAACACACATACGTGCACTCAGATTTAAAAAGGCTGTGTTCCTGGAGAAGCTTGCCATCTGAGCTGATAATTCAGACAGTCAGTGGAAGTAAACGGGTGGTGCTGCTGGAGGGGTGGGATGTGAAGAGAGACACCAGAGACATTAAAGGCCTTAGTTTATTGCTAAATCTTGGAACGTACAAAATGTTTTTCTCTTCTGCTTTTGTCCCCCCTTTTTTTTTCTTCCTGGTTTTTGGTTTGGTTTTTTTTTTTTTTTTTCTTCCTCTTTCCCGCTCCCCTTTACTTCTTTTATTTAATTTTTTTTCTTTTTGCTCCATGTTTTAAGTATTTATGCTACATACCATCAGTGAGTACAGTATTCTTAAGCTTTCTGCCCTAAGACTTTATACTGGTTTTTTTAAATTAGTTTTTTGATTGTTTTGCCGCTCAGTGGGTTGCCTCTTCTGCTCACCCTCAATAGTTTCAGCCTAACTTGTTTACTAAATATAGCTGTGTCTTGATGTTAACTGCTGGTTTCCCAACTGCTCTCCTGACTTTTTTTAATGTCTGTACTGCTCTACTTTGCATGACAGTGCTGTTCATTGGGAAGGACAATGTTCTTTTAGCACGTGTTGGAGAATCCAGTTTCTTTCTTTGGTTGTTGGTCTACACTGCCTTTCTGCCCCATCTAATGATGTAGATTGCATGCTCTTGCAGGTTTTAGGCAAGATACTTTTGATTGCAAATCTGTCTTACTGTAGAAGTAAGCTTACTTTTTGTATTTAAATACATTTTCTTTAGCTTTCTGGAGCTGCTTGTACATGTGAATGACATGCATAATAGAAGTGAAGTGGAAAAGGCAAGAGACAACCAACATAGCTATGCTCTATAAACAGTTATGATATATTTTGGAGAGGTACAACTAGCTTGGATTTCAGATGTTGTCTTAAATTAAATACTCACTGTTCTCTCTCACCTGATTTTTCTCTTCCTTCACTGAAACTCAGCTTGTAGCTGTGAATGCAATGCTCCAGCCTGGAGTTGGTTCCCACTTCTCCTGCCAGTTTCCTTGGGCTTAAAAAAAAAGGGGAGGGGGGGCTGAAACCAAACTGGTTTATGTTTGAATGTATTTTGGATTTGTGTAAACAGTTTTTAATGCATCAAGCTAAATTGGCAGGCTTTCATAATCCTCTGGGAAAATTGGGAGTTTGAAACCCAGTGGATAAGTTAAAGTCAGAAATGCTTCTAAGCCCCAGATTTGGCTCCCTAAAGGGACGCTGTAAATTAGTTAGGCCTAGAAACGTGGTTTAGTTAAAGTAAATGAAAATGCTTTTTCATGAGAACTTTATAATTTTAAAGACAAAGGGTTGGATTTCTTTATTCTGAGTTGAGGACACAAAAGCAAGAAAATGACTATTAACAAGAGAAATTTATATTTGCTGTCCAAACACAACAGTTAATGATTTCACCACTTTTTATGGTTTTTAATGAAATTATGACATAAGGGTAATAGAAATTGTTTTAAAATGCTTAATTTCAGTCAGCGGCTGAGGTAAGCAACCCCTCACGTGCGTAACTAAATTAACAATCCCAAATATACGTAAAATGAATGGTAGAAGTATTAGTTTGCTTATGGTTTACTCTGTTACATTTTTTTTCCTCTATGGAGAGCAAAAGAAAAACATTGCTTTTACATCAGGGTTCTGACAAGCTTTGTGCCCATCGCTGTGCAAAAACAACAGCAGTAGGGTGGGCTCCAGTTTATTTCCTTCCCCCTTATTCATGGTCACAAGCAGACCATGCCATTTTCTTGAGAGGTTTCCTGTTGTGTGCATTATATGGATCTTTAATTAATTAGACCTCTGAATTTCGTTGGCAAGCAGAATAAAGCCCAGTCTTGCAGGTTCAGTTTTTGAGGATGGACGTCACCTCCCTAAACTAATTGGGTTTTTTTCCAGACTTTTATTATACATCTTACAGTACCTCTGGCTTTTATAACTAATAAACTTTGGATTGGCTTTGAATTGTAGATGTAATCCTTTAGGTAGGGCATGGCTGACCAAATTCCTTTCCAGGAGCAGTAGGTATTGAAACCTGACCACGTGGAATGGAAGGAAAAGTGTTGCTGTTAGAGATTTTCTCACACGTCTGGTTTGATGTAGCTGTGGTGAAACCGTGCTTTGAGTCGGAGCAGTTCTGAGATGACCGCTGCACACCTACATCTGGGCTGCTCTGGGAGCAGCATCCACTTCAGATGTGTTAACATGCACTACAGCTGTTGGGGTTTGGGGCTTTTTGGATGCGATTTGATTGAATGGAGTTTCAGGAGAGCATTCCTGAAAATGCGCTTCTCGGTGCTTCCGAAGAGAGGTGTGAAAAGGAGGAACCTTCAGCAGTAGGGACTGTAAATGAACCTCTTTCAGCTGCAGGATTCAGAGACATGGCAATACTCAACGTCTGCATAGTATCGCTTAGCTTTTTTTAAACAAGAACTCTAACAAGGAGAAAAGTACAGCTTTGTTTAGCTATGAAATTCTGCATTGACCTGCTATCGCCTCCTCTCCCAACATGTACTGTGCGAACGCCATCAGAGAGTTCTAGCAGGAAATCAGTGGTTTGTGTGCCTGTAATGCTTGCTTTCTGACCTCTAAACGTGTCTGTTAAAGTCATGAGGTCAAGGGGGCAATAACAAACAGTCCAAACTCTTTGGTGTTTGGTTCCCCCCTCCCCCCCGCCCCCCCATAGGATAAGTATGAAAGAGCTCCAAGTTCCCATTGACAGGTTTGTGATAGCTGTAATAAGCACTGCTTTGAGATGGTTTTAGACTTGCGTGCATTGGGATTGGTGATGGGGAGGATTTCTGCGTGTCTATTTTCTAAACACTTAACGTGTGGGATGGCATTTTGCTATGAAAATGATACGACATATTTAAGAAAGATGACTTGTTGGCAGTCCCGCTGTCCCGGTTTGGATTTTTAGCTGTATTTTCTATAATCTGTGACCATCGTATTTCCTGAAAGATGCTCAGAGGGGTGAAGGGTTGGTTAGCACGGATAAGGCAGCTGTTAGGCTGTGACCATACTAACAGTCTGCTTGTTCTTTGCCTGCCACAATTCTTGGACTGAATCCTCATTAGAGGAGTGAATGTATAATTTCTGTGAATATCCAAGTTGCTTTTGGAGGTATATATGGTGAAATGCTTAGGAGCTTGATTTCTTTGAGTTTATTCTTTACACTGAAGAACCAGAGTAATAAGGCCATTTATTTAGCCAGTGTAGACTTGATGGTGGTATTCTTGATGTAAATGCGATTTTTTTTTTTTTTAAGTATTATTTTTCTGAATTTAAAATGTGTTAGTCAGGGGAGATGCTGTTTCTATCTGTTAACATTTTTATTTTAAATGGTTTTAACTTATTTTTAATAGGCTGGATCTGCAAAAACTATTGTAGCTTGGGCAAGTGTTTAGCCTGAAGCTAAGAAATAGCTGAAATCTTGTTCTGAATTTGGTACGTGTGTTTGTTTTCCAGGAAAAGCTTCCTGGAGGATACATGCCTTTTCTGCAGCATCCCTCCCAGGTTGTTTTCCTTTTGTTTCTCACCCCATACCAGAAATCATTGTAGCTGACGTGGCTGAGGACTCAGTTCTGACAGGCAAGGCTAGAGGGAATAGGAACTGCGCAAAGATACCATATGGGTGCAGGATTTATGGTGAAATGTGGTAGACTGAAGGTGCAGTGTGCCCAGTGGTGATGAGGACAGATCCAGTAAGGCAGGGTAATAATAGGTATTTATATAATTCCTTGTGACTTCAAGTTCTGCATAACAGCATGATATTCCTTAATTCTACAACTAAACTTGTGTTTCCTGACTTCAGTAAGCTAACAGAACAGAGTTCTCCAATTTGTACTGAGTTTTTTTGTTTGGTTCCCCCTCCCCCCAGGTATTTAGCCTTGATTTAGACTTCTTGTTTCAGTTGTTTGATTTTTAAAATCCTATGACTATTCATGTATTATTGATATAGTGAAGTTAATGGAAGCTATAGCTATGAAGTGTTTAGTGGCTCTATAAACAAAGAGGAAGGCGATTTGAGATATTTTCAGTGTAGCTTTAAAAAAGAAATTGCTTATTTTCCTGTTAAACATAGAGGAAAATGGGTACTGGGCATAGTAGTAGAAAACCGTAAGCAATTTAGATTCTTGGAAAAATTGTGTATTTTTTTCTGAACACTTGCTCTGGCTTACTAGTGTTTCATTAGAAATGATGCTCCAGTATGGTGCTATTCCTGTGCTGTTTGCTAGTACAGCTAACCTGAGGGGTCAGGTACAGGCATTAAATAGGTGTGTATCCATATCCATTACTGCTCGTGTGCCTCGTCAGTTCTGGAGGTGAACGTGCTCACTAAGTGGGACTGCTGCAGCTGGGTGACTGGGATGCTCTGTGGATCGCAAGGTAAGGAATGTCAGCGGTGTGCCTTTTCCAGAGGACTGCAGTACCATGGAGGAAAGCAGATACAGTAATGAATCATCTCAGATGTCTTGTGTGCAAGAGAGTTGGGATCTGCTGCGTCAGGAGCTCTGTCCTCATCCCATGGTGGGTTTGGGAGGAAACGACTGCTGACCCCCAAGTGCAGTAGAGCCTCAGGTGGTACATCTCCAAAACCTGCCCAGCACATTAGTCAGTAATTGTATTAGAAATTGATTTACATTTTTATGATTTGATTCAAAAACTTTCAAAGTGCAGAGACTGTGTAAGATTAACATCAGGCCTCAAGCTTTTCCATGCTAGCTTTTCTTCAGATGCAAAGAAAATAGGTCTAAGCTTGCAATCTGCAGATTTATAAACTCTGATGTTTAGAACAACTGCAGCCAAGAACTGAAAAACAGTCCACCTTTATTCATGATGTGGAAAAATATATACTAGAAGTTACTGTTTAACTGTAGAATGGTTTGGGTTGGAAGGGACCTTAAAGATCATTTAGTTCCAACCCCCCTGCCATGGGCAGGGACACCTTCCATGAGACGCGGTTGCTCAAAGCCTCATCCAATGACAAATTCAATTCTAAAACAGACTTCCATTTTTCGTTTTTAGATGCCACACCTGTAGATGTTAATAGTTGTTAGTTATTTAAGTAATGTTGCAGATGCAAGCTTTTGTTTTAAGATGCATTGTGTGGAAAGTACCTATTTGTAGTTGATAGCAGCGCAAATATACCCAATGAGCTGTTTAAATACTTCAGTGTAACAAAAGTCTTACTGATTATATGTGCTAGCATTGGAGAGAGGAAGTGGGAAAGATACTGGTGCGGGTTAAGGGAGTTAAATATTCCAGGTAATCTGCAGCAATTACTTCTTTAGAATTTTAGGTACATAGAGCGTATTGCACAGGAGGGAAAAGAACCCTCCTGTCCCTGTCTTTTCAGCATGACAACTTAATACATTTAGATTTGATATTTGCAAGAATCCTACCTGTAAGAGGGGATAGCTTTTGTTATGCTGTTGCATGCCCTTCTGGGCTTGTAGGCCAAACAGCTTTGTCACTGTGGGTCTTGCAGTTATTTGGGGTTTGGTCTGTACATCTTTTTGAAGATAACTTTGATGTATGGTTCTACTTTTCACTCTGTTGGTTTTGAAGCAGAGAAATGGGATCCCATGCTTTGGTGCATCCTGCTAAAAGTTCTATTTAAAAAATATTTCCAACCTAAATCCTCGCCCTCCTTGGCTTTTTTTGTTTCTTTTTCTGTGCCAGGCCAGCAATGCTTTATTTGATATCAACATGCTATTTTCCGCTTACCTGATTTTGTGGGCTCTTTTGCAGTAAAACCGCTGGCCCTTTCCTCAAGTGAGAGCTCGGGGCTGTGGTCCAGGTGGTGTGTTGCTTTGTGCCTTGGTGAGAACCTGATTTCCAGCCCTGAGAGAGGCAGAGTGGAGGCTGGCTCAAGTTTGTAGAAGATGCTGTGACCCTTCTTCTGCAGCGGAACCCACAAAAGGCGCTTGCGAACCTTTAAGAAGTGCTGAGGATGCTGGCAGAACCCCTGTACGTTCAGGGTCTGTTCTGTGTAAATGTATTACCAAGGTAGCTTTGGTGCAAAGGTATTCAAGCTGTGGGCATCAGGTTGGCAATCGTTATCAATCTCTGATCTCTGTGTACTGCAGAATGGTTTCTTTTGGGTTAAATATCCTGGTGTGCATTAGCAAACACAGAAAATATAGTTTGCTTGGAGGAACCTTATGTTGCTTTTACTTCGGGGTAAATTGTAAGTGAGTTGTATGGTATTGGGCAGGACTTCATCTGACATCCTATTTTCTGAACTGGGATGAGAGACAGCTTTTTTTCTATCTAGTCATCTGCGTTTTGAACAGATTTTTCATCATTCATTTTGTACGTGTGTGCCAAGCTTGTGGTTCTGCTACAAAAAAGTTTATGTGTGTATTGTGCTCTGCTCTTAAAGGAATACGGGGTTGGGGGAGTATTTAATTTGAATTCTAGTAGTCAAACGTTGAAGTGGTCATCTGTCTGAACCATGAAGAGTGTAAGCCGTTTACTACTGTGTTAAGGTATTTCAAACCATAATGCGTGTAAAGATTGGAAGCTGTGCAAGCAGCAAGCAGTGTCTCTTTCTCTGTACCTGCAGAAAGCCTTACAGCTTAATGTGAGACCTATCCCTGAAGGTGGCAGGAGATGTAGGAGGGAGGGGAGGGTCTGAGCTGCTGGATGAGCACTGCTGTACACGTGTGCTCTGAACCCCGGGCACTCGCCTGGGACCAGCAAGGAGTTGTTTAGTGGGAGGGAGGAAGTTACTTAGTGCATTGAGCAAGAGAGCATCTTTAAATGAAGTGCGAGCGTGCGGCTTGCCCCCAGCCCCGCACAGGGGTCACTCAGCATTTTTTCTCATTGCCTTTACAGGGGGCTTGGACCTTAGATGCCCCTGTATTCAGTCTGTTTCCTCTGTTTTTCCTCTGTTTCCTTCCATTTATTCGTCAGGTCTTCCTATTTTAAATGGTACTGAAAATGTGGGCCACCAAAGAGTTAAATGTCTGTCCTTTAACTCAGATATTTATGGGCTGTAAACTATGCATTTGAAATTCTGGCTATGCTGAAGTCAATAATAATTTAAAAAAAAAAAAAGTCCTGTTAGTGTTGACCAAGCAGAGGTCTTACCTTTTGTTTCCCTCCCCTGAACAAGGCCCCATTACTGTCCTTGTCGTGCTCCAGTTCTCTGGCATTTCTCATCTCCATGCAGGGAGTCCTTGTTGGCCCCCAGCGCTGGCAGAGCTGAACACAGCTTGCTTCTGGGGAAAGGTAAAGAGGGGAGGTGATGTCTGTGCAGGTGAGATTTGAACCCCAGATGGGACTTGGCTTATGTGATCACCCTCCCCCTTCTCGTCCGTCCCCCCCCCCCCCATCTAAATACAGTGATTTGAAACCTTCAGAAATATGAAAATGAGAACTACTGTTTGTGCGCTCTCTAGATATTGGTTCAGTTATTGCCTAGCTAAGTAATATAGGTATGTGTGTAATGGTTCTTGCTAACATGCTTTTAATTATCTGCATTTACGTAATTATTATTTGCAGTAGAAATTTCAATTTCCTGTTCCTATAGCCATAGCAGCTTTACCAGCAAAAGGGCTCGAACTTGGCTGCTGTTTTTGTGAATTAATGGCAACATTTGCTGTTTGCTTTTTATAGACCACAAAGGGATGTTTTTTCAAAGCTGTAGATAAAATGACAGGGAATTGTGGGAAAACAAAAGGGAATTGACAAGAAAGCATGCATAGAGTATTTGCATCATATAGCATGTATTGTATTTCTCAGTATTGTGTGGATTTGTGTTTGATAGAGTCACATCTGCCTTTCAGCCTTTAGTTGAAGTTAATTTAAACAGGTAAAATTTGAATAGTCCTTATTTTTGTTTCCAGAACTGATTGGGAAGTTTCCAGCCTCTGGTGTGTGCATATATATACCGCTCCCTGCCCTGCACACCCCCCACCCTGATTTATTTAAAGGGACTGAAGTCTGGCCTTTTTTAGTTCATAACTGAACATTTCAAAGAATGCCATTACAGTTTGTTCTGGACCTAGTCATATCTTACATTTTCAGCACAGTCTACAACAGTCACAGTAGGTCTTTTGACATCTACAAAAACTGCATAAAATCATTACATAGTGCACCTATAATCTCATCAAAGTATATATGCATTCTTAGTGGAAACATTTCTATTATATTACGTAGCCCTATTTTCAGATACTTTCTGTATGTATGATTAGTACATATTTTAGTTTCTTTTCAATATTATCTGGTCTTGATTATCTCATGCATTGCAGTATGTATTTTGGTTTTGCAAAACTTTAAGCTAACTTTGAAGCAGCTTTTTTCCTCTTTCCCATATCGCTATTTACAAGTCTTTTTCATGCAATGTATGTATTAAAACTCAAATACCTTCAAAGTTGAACTAATTGGCAGGTAAAAGAAGATAGAATTCTTTACTAGAAAGAAGTGACTTGCCCAAGATGAACAAGAAGCTACATTTTGGCAAACAAGTCTTCTGTACTATTACATGATCTTTGTGTATGTATTTTTAGAAGAAAAATGGGTAGGGTTGATGCCATCTAAGCATTGCCTGTGCACTCTTAACTCTTCTTCATCAGCTTAACTACCCTGGGATGCTAAGGACCCTTGAGTTGCAGTACTGGCTGAACAGCCTCTGGTACCAGCTTCTGCGCTTGATCTGCATCATTCTCGGTTGTGGAACAGGGGTGTAGAAATAACCATTTCATAGTGATCCATCATCTGTTTCATCAGCTTTGATGTGTATGTGTTAATGTCCCCTCTTCCATGCAGCGCACAGTACATGTTGCATCCAGGGTTTCCCTCTGAGCTCCATGAGGAGTGGGTGGTCGGTGGCCTTGAGCCACGTGCTACCCCTGGGCAGCGCTGTGGCACCCCGCTGGGGTTTGGGGTTACCTGTCTGGGGGAAAACCCTCGAGATGTTGCTCAAGATGAAAACCTTCCCTGCGGCTGTTTGCTAATCCCATGGCACGTGGTCCTAAGTGGCATCCAGGGAAGCTGGAGACGGGTCATGCGACAGCAGAGACTTCTGTGTGCTTGCACGGAATAGGGGTAATGTTAATCACCAGACGTTAAATGCAGTTTGGCTTGCTGTGAACAAGCAGCGTTGTAGTAGGGAAGGGAAAGGCAGACGTCCGCCCCTGGGATCGCCGGCTGTGGGAGCCACCCTTGGCTACTCTCCGGGAAGTGTCACCGGGATGCTGACAAGCTGCAGCTGACTGGAGTGGTGCTCTGCAGAGCAACTCCGATTTCTTCCTGTTGTGTTAGGCTGCCATAACATGTGCTCCTCGCTATAAATACCTCGATTGTCCAACACTCGATAATTCTGTAGAACTTCCCCTCTTCCTCATAGTATCTGTATGGATGTTTTGTTGTGGGGTTTTTTGTTTGTTTGTTTTTTAAACTTCAGTTCCTCGGGGAATATTGTTTTCTGTTTTTCACTGACTGCCATTTAACTTCAAGTTTTTTTGCTGAAAAATCCTTGAGGTGGGTCCCGAGTATTTTTGCTGTTAGCTGCAAGGCTGCGCTCTAATCCTCCAAGAAGAGGCAGGGAAAGGTGATGATCATCCTGCCAGCGTACTCGATGGCAGAGAAGGATGGTACTGCGGTCTTCCTTTGCAGTGCTGCTGTGCTAGGGAGAATGGTGGAGGTGACACGTGCTTTATATTTCTTTTTGTACATTAAAAATGCATAGACTGTGAAATGGGGAGGCCATCCGTGCTGTCTCTAACTGGTACCTCATGGATTCCTTAGCCCCAGGTGGTGACTGCACTCATGTTGATGCCCTGGCTTGGGATCCCCGACAGTGTGTCCCCAGCCTCGCGGTGGTGACAGAATAAAGTCATCCCTCAAATCGCTATGGCATGCAGGCAGCAGGTTAGCACAGCCCTGCTCTGCAGTTAATTCTGTTTGTCCAAATCTGCTGGTGCATGACATGCACCCCCATATTCTCCTACTGTGCTCTCCGTTGTCATGGGCTGGTTTATGTCATGTCAGTCTTTTTCTAACCTGTGCCCTGCTTGGATTCTGACTTTGAATGGTTTCAGCATTACAGAAGCAATTTTCTGCCTCCTGGAAGGAGCTGTTAGAAGAGGTTTTAGCAATTTAACTTCTGTGCTATGTTAACCATCAATATTCTCGAAATGGAAAACTGAATCATGTTGATGCTCCGAGGACTTGACGTGTTGCTGGGCCACTTCAGGGAGCTTAGAGCAGGAGGGTGCTGCTGCTGCTGCTGCACTGTACTGGCAGTTCAGTCCAACAAGGATCTTCTCATCAGTTCTCTTCTAGCAGAACCATCCTTCTTGTTTAATAAGATGATGACTGCCATATGGCTTTCTTCTTTCCCCTCTTCCCTTCTTTTAATTTTGCATGTGTGTTTATGTACTAAAAGCATCAGGAAGACCATTTCCCATGCTAGTATAACACTGAAAGTAGGTAAGTTTCTACTTGTTTTTAGGGACAGTTTACTCACAGTTTAGTAAAGTAAGAAATTTTTTTTTTTGATGTTTGTAAAATAGACTCCTGGAGTTCCTGAAGGCTTTTACATTTTTGGGGTTGTTTTAATGTTTGGATTTTTGGATTCTTTTTCTTTTGTTTGCAGAACAGTTAATGCATTTTAAGGTAACTAACTATGGAAATATGACAAAACTTGTTTTTGCAGAATACGGCTACACTTTTTTAGCATATATAATCTTATTTTAAAAGCATTTACATTGGAGAAGAGGGGTGTTTTTTATACTGCAAAGTACGTTCCACTTCTTTGTTAATCATTACAATTTGATTATTTTTTGACGTGACTCATTTTTTCCAAGGACTTTTAATGCGGCAATTACACATGTACAACAGGAAGCCTAGAAGGAAGTGCAACATCAGATCATTGAAGATTCTCTGCTGCTTTTACAGCTAACTTTTATGTTTTGTGGTGCTGAAGTTAATGATTTCTTGCTGTGCATGTTCTGTTTCACATGCATAGTTTATATTGTGTCTGCTTTATCACTGAGAATATTTTTTTGAACCCACATGTCAGCGTAATTAGTAGGAAACTTATCTTTGATTTTGTAATTGAACACACAGTTGTGCTTAAGTGCTTTCTGGTGCTGCTTCTTTTGTTGATCTAGGAGGTGCCCTGTAGTAGCCATACAGAATAGTTACAATTATCAAGAGGTAGTGCAGCTCTTCTGCTACATGATGTGATCTTGTTATTGCCATATGTGTTTTTCTACAGTCATTTTACATTTCTCTTTCTGCTCTCTTTTGAGTAAGCCTTAGAGAGGACCTGCATATTCAGCATTTCAGCTGTGTTCTACCTACCAGAAAAAGTTCAGTTTTAGTTTTGAGGCAGTATTTATAGTCCTTTGGTAGGTCATTGTTCCTGTTTGTATGAAAGCATTACTAAAAGTGTCTGTAGGGGCAAACCAGATGGACTCGAGTTCTGGTTGCGTTCTCACTACCTTTCCTCCTTGGACCATGGATGATAAGCTGCTGCCTTTGGGACTGTGCTTTGCTCCACGTGTGTAAGCTCATCTGCATGATATCATGCTGAGCTGGACCCAGTCTGGAGGTGTTCTCCAAAACTTGTGGCTCAGACCGTGTGGTGTGTGTGGCTGTGTTGGAGGACCGCAGAGGGCTGGCAAGAGGCAGCTCTGCCAGCAGAGAACAGTGGGCTACCCACTGCTGTTGAAGGAGAGGGCTCCTGAGTGTGGCCTTCCTGCTTTGGGAAACAAAGGAATATTTTTTTTTTTTTTTTTTTTTTTTTTTTTTTTTTACTAGTCTGCTTTTATAAACCCTCTTCAGGTGAAGACTGAGTAGTGACTGCATTTGAGGGCAGAGGCACGAGAACAATGAAAGGTGAGTGCTTGAAGCCCAAATGATGTCTTGTATAAAATGTTTAGGATTAGCCGTGTGCCCATCAGCATGATGATGGGTATATTTCTGCAGAAAATTGGCTAATTAAGGATTTGGGTTTCCAGGCTAGACAGTACCTTGTGATAACTGTCTTCTTGCTTGTCCAGGGGTGGCAGCAGTAACTCTTCTATTCTTTCAGTCATGCTGCAGAAGCTCTCCAGCCTTTCTGAGGAGTTTTGAGACTCTGAGCCTTGCAGGCTTGGCTTTGCCCTCCCCAAGGAGCCCAGGTGCAGGAGGCAGTGCCGGTGTTGTGCCGGTGCTGCCTTTGACTTCAGTGGATCACTGTTAGTGGCTGTGTAGGCGGTTACTGGGAGGATCAATTTGTCATCTCTGAAGGACAGAAGACGTGTGTCTTCGAACTGAGCCGTCAGATGGTGATGTGAAGCTTTGGTTTGGAAACTGTAGAGATAACGCTGTGTGCCTACCCTTCTGAAGAGCTCTTGAGTTGGAGGGGGAAAGAAATTAAAGAAGGTGCCAAGCTGTTTTATGCCGCCCAGTATGGCCAACCTGTGGTCCTGTCCCCCTTTGCAAAGACCCGTCTGTCTCCCTTGTGGAGCTCCTGTCTGCCAACATGGTGAAGTTAGTTCCCTTCCCACCCCAAAGATTAAAAAACCTCCTCGAGGCATGGCTGCAGGGCTGATGCTGCAAGGGGGGCAAAAACGACTTGGTGTGGTGGTGGAGCCAGCTGGATGCTGTTGAACCTCCTTGTTCCTCTCTCCAAAACCTAGCAGCTTTCTTCCCCCTCTGGTTCTGTTCCTCCCCTTCTTCCCTTCCTTCTCCTTGTCACGCCATCCTCAAAAAAGGTGTGTGAAAAGAGAGACCAGGTGCACCCATCTTGGGAATGGGTTTTCCTTTCCAAAGCCTTCTGAAAAAGGTAAATGTGTAGCGTTAGGCTATGTCATCGTGTAATCTCAAAAATCATATGTAAACAAATGTATTACTGTTTTTTGAACCAAACCCCAACCTTGAATGCAGCAAATGATATAATTATCCCACTTGATTATCACTATTTGTCTAGCTGTCCTTGTTAAGGCAGTTATGCATATGTTCCCAATGAGAAAATGTATTGTAATTTGGTTTTGCTGTTGCTGTGTGATAAAAGAAAAAAGAAGCCAACCTAACTCAGTCTCTTAGCATGTATGTGTTTCATGGAAATAGTCTCAAATTAATTAATTAATAACTTTTACTGAATATTTTGTTTATAAGAGCAGATTGCAAGCCCCATATTCTAAAGCTAGTATGTTGTGGAACACCTAATCATAAGAAAAGCGAATAAGTATCAGATTACAGAATTTTTCTGCATTAAAAATATGACCATATGTGCCTTTGAATAATTCCAGATGGAAGGCTGCTGGTTTATAATTCGTTGTTTTGGATTTAATTTCTTCAGAATTCTTTATTTTTTTTGTAAACAGGCCAATCCATAGGTATATTACAAACAGAAGAGAAGAAAGGAATGTATTTGGTTTGCTAGGTGTATAAATCTGAACTTTTCACCTATTCATTCTCCCCTCCCACCTGCCAACATTTTGGTTGCATAGCTGAGCTATCAGGGATGTGTCAGGTTTAGATTAGTTGTGTAGACCTTTACATACATTATTATTATGTAGTTCCTAAGTGATTACATTTTACAGCACAATTATTTTTTATATGTATTTTTAAGAAGCATAGTCAGATGCTTATCGAGAGTGTTCCCAGAGTGAACGTGAAACCTTTCAAATAAAAAGGTAAATATTTGAGAACGTTATAAAGCTCTGAAAACAATATTATAATGAAAATTGTTTTGCAACCGTGGCTCTGGCTGCCAGCACTAGTGCACACTGCAACTGCTTTCGAAAGAAACATATTCTGAGAGTTTGCCAGCTTATTCTCTTTAATGATTCCCTTCTTGGGGGAGGGGGGGAGGAGTACTTTGTGACTTTGTGTTTATCAGGTAATTTTAAAGACCCTTTTGTTACAGCTTAGAAACAGGCATAAGCTTTGTTCGTGTTGTCAAAGGCAGTGGTTAAATATCCCATCTCAGTACTTGCACCTGTACTTCCATGGTAAGGTGAGAAAAATGCAATTTTAGGTTATAGTTTGTAGGGTTCGGCGTCCGGAAGATCTCACGATGTTATGGAAAGATGGAGGGTTAGTCGCAGCCCTATGACACACCTGTAACCCTGCCTGCCCTTATTAGTATAAAAGGAATTAACTGCGCAATAAAAGGCGGAAGTTTGTACTCACACCGTGTGTGTTAGCTGTCTCTTTCCCTGGTCCGGGTCGACCAGTGATCTAATCGTGGCACCTTGATATGTAGCAAATGCTACAATAGTTAATGGAGTCTTAATTGTTCTGTATCCAAGGTGGCTTGGGACTCTCTTGCCTCAGGAGTGGTTTGTAGTAATCCTTCAGTTCTCTTACCCTCCTGCCCTGGGCAACTTGATCATTCTTGATCCCCATGGGGAATGCCTGATTCACATTTCAGGTCCTTATTAGTCCTTGTTTGCTCATTCTTTATGCCAAGGCACTAGGATATACCAAGGTAATTCAGGGTGATCATTGCAGTTCTTACTATGCATGTCTATTTGTGTTTTCCTTGGCTTTTTTTTTATTTACTACTTGCTCATAGAGTTTTAACAGTATTTCATAAGTCAGTATTGTAGGAAATAATAATTGTAGCCATGTCAATAGATTTTTTATTTTTAATTTCACTCAAAGCATCACATGGGGTCCATGCGTGACCTATTAATAATGCAGATGGTGGGCTTGGCATCAAGAGTGCCTGTTCTAAGTTGCTTTTTCATCTTCATCCTTCCTTGTTTTACTTCTGCTGCCACAGTCAAAAGTTCTGGAGTTTAAGAAAGGCTATATACTGTATTTACTTCATGGCAGAGGAAGGTATAGGGTTTAGTCTTGGCCGTGACAATTACAAAGTCAGAATATCTGGAAAACTCATTTTCATGACTGAGAACTTTATCCTTCTTTTACCACTTCTTGGGGCTAAAAATATTGTTTATTGATTATTCAGGAGTCACACGAAGTATAAAACAGGACTTTCAGAGCCTTGTGGCTTTTAAGCCTTTATAAGCTTGCCCCAATGACTTTCAACTGGTTGTTAAATAAAGAGGTTCTTCATGCAGTTTGGTGACGTAATAGCTGTTCATGTCGGCATATTGTGGGGTTTCTTTAAGTAATGTAAGAAAACAGAGTTCTGTGATATGTCCTTCTTGCAATAAATGTAAATGTGAATAAAATGTGAGCATTTTTTTCAAATCGGGATCAATTTCAACCAATGTTACAAGTATGTGTGATGTAAGAGAAATCATTTTTATTCCTCAAGAAGCATCATCTTTGTGCAAAAGTGCAACTTGAGTAGAATAGTTTCTGGAGTACAGAACCTACTGTACAGTGCTATTTCTGAAATACCGCTAGGAAAGAGGCCAGGATTAGAAGGAGAGCAAAATTTAGCAGTATGGAGGACTGGGATTGCTAATGATAAGCATTTTCTCATGCTTGTGACTGTACCATTTTTACACAGCAGTCTTTTAAAATGTTTGGAGGAGGGATAGCATGAGATGCTTCTTTGGGCTCAAGTACTTCTGTGGTCATCTTTATCTGTGGTTTAGACTTTTTTAGGTTCAAACTCTTATTTTAAAGGATTTTGTCACTCTTCTATGAAACCATTGCCCTGGCCCTTCGACATCTTGGGTGGAAGCTGTCCTGTGCAGCTAGATATTTCTGTTGACTGGCTTGTGTTTCATTCAGTATGTAAGTTTAAACATGTTCACAAGCCCTTGCGTATAAGGGTGAGGGTTTTTCCATGCAGTTGTTTTGAGAAACCAAGGAACGAATGAGCTTTTGCAATATTAGGCTTGTTTGCGCAGTAGCTGTTATAAGACCCCCCCCTCAGTAATGCTGCTTTGCAAATGAATTCCTGCCGACTGTTTGATTCATTTTAGAATTTAAGACCACTTATTTGGTGACCAGTTAACCTGGAAAACTTGACATGTAAGGCTGGTTAACGTGTATGGTGTGGTGTTCTTTGCGTGCATTTTTTTTATTTTTAAGCAGCTGATGTAGCAGCAGTGAGGCACCGTCTGGCATTTTTTAAGCTCTATGATCATTCCTCAGCATCAGGGTTTCAGGAAGACACTGTCACCACACCCACCAGCAGCTCCCTCTTCTCTGGGGACTCCTTTTCCTCCTCTTTCCTACAGTGCCTGTGCGATTCAGCCGCTCAGAAGTGTGCGTTTGCCTCGTTCTATGAGGTGACAGGGTTTTGCTTGAGATTCAGAAGTCCTTGAGCAAAACTGTTGCAAGCTGACAAAACCTGCCGGCATGTGCCCTTGCAAGGGATGGGAGGCTAGCGGGGTGTGTGTGTGCACCTAAGGTCTTGGAGTAACTTATGATAGAAACTGTGTTTTGGAGCAGAAATGCGTAGATGGCTCAGTTATGTTGGCACCAATTTTCTGTGCGGAGCATAGGGAAGATGCTGTGGGGTGGGTACATAGACAGCTTAAACAAAAAATGGCTGAATCAGTTACATTTAGTCTTTCTACAGAAATTGCCTTTAGGTGGAAATTGGGCATGAAGAGCACAGGCCCGTGTAGAAGTAATTTGCTGGAGCTATGAGTAATTAAGATTTGGAAAAAGGGGATGCTATAATGGGAGGTGCGGTTGCCTTCCCCAGTGTATCCTTCCACATAAACAAACGGTGTTCCTTCAGCTGAAATGTGGGCTAGCAAAAGACAAAAGACAGCGTTATATCTTTAAGCAAACCATTGAACATTCAATTAATATACCACATTAATATACATAAAACTGAAGATGTGTGGAGGAGGGGATGGATTAGGAGCTGTTACAAAGCATTGTTAATGCGTTCCTAAAGGGAGATGGCAGAGGTGACTTTACTTACTTTAAGAAGTAAAGATTAATTGAAGAAATACCAAATATTGTTACAGATATGAGATCCATGCTGTCCTGTCCTGCAGAGCAAAATTTGTTATGAAAGGATGGATTTTTTCAATATGTAGTAATTTTTTTGCTATGCAAATAGTGTGTAGTCTCACTTCTTTATAGTCTGTGTTGCCACAGGCGATTTCAATAACCAAAATGTGTTGAAAGATAAGGTGATGCATTGCATAAAAATCTAGAGTATTGTTAAATGACAAAAGTTTGTGATACAGTTAATTTCTCGATAGAGAAGTTTCTCTGGGTTACTCCAAAACATTCTATAGCTTTTGGCACGGATATATTTATAAATATTTGGTCTGAAAGGCACCTTTTGATTACTTAGCTCTTTCTGTATGGGTGGGTTTGAAATTTTTAGTTTGAAACCTCTGAAGAGGAAAATGGTAGGCATGTTCTTGATTCTGCAAAAAGTTGATTTACCCGAGTAAAACTGCTAACGAGGCATTGTAACTGTTTAAAAATTACCGTAGGTAGGTGTTCTCAGGTTAAAATCCTTAAATATATAGAAGCGTACTGTGAAATGTTTCAGGTTTTTGTTTCCCTAACTGGATTAGACAGTGGTTTCTCCAACTTTTTCTGGTGGTCTAATCTGATTACTTTAATTGTCCAAATAAGAAAATCTTGAGTGACATAAGCAGACAAAAGAGTGCAATTGTACAATTAAGTTTTCGTGATATTTTTAGTAGACACATGTAAACCTCTAATCTGTATAACCTCTCTAGTTTAATGAACCATGATACCAATATTAGATGCAACTACATACTTTCTTCAAATGCCTAAGTGGTTATTCAGTTTTTCTCTATTTTCTAAATGGGTTAACCAGATGTATCTATTTAAATCCTGAATTTCTGATGCCACGCTATCTTGAGTCATGAAGTGTGTCTCGTTCACTCAGACTGTATTTCCGTAAATGACACTTGACAAGCTAGCAGACAGGAATTTAGAAACTGGTAAGTGTTGGCATCTTCAGTCACTGATCAAGCTCTGCCACACTTGCTCTCTCAAAGGTTTTTAGTGTTCCAAGGGTTTTTTTTTTTTCCTTCCCTTATATCTGTTCATATAGGGCTTATTCTCTGCTTGTTAGCTGATTTGTAGACTTAAGTTAGTTGGGTTATTTTGCGTTTATTTCTTTGCAACCAGGGAGGTAGCAAAACCTGTTGGAATTAATGTATATTTACACATTGCTTACTTTACTGATGTAGATGTTTTTGCTTTGCATCTGTGTGATGCATGCTCAAAGTCTTAATTTGCAACTTGGCAAGAATGGTGAGGAGTCTACCATTTAACATCTCTCCTGTGTTTTTGACAGCGTTCCTGCAGTACCTATTCAGCACATTTGAATGTACTCCTTTCATCAGATGTCTTGGAAGACTTAGCATTTTGGCAAGCAAAATGGAGAGTCTTCTACCAAAATAATTTTTCCCCTCTTTTCCATTCTTCTAGTGATTATTTTTTTTTCTTTTCCTTTTCTTACATGTATGCTTATATAAATTGCACCCAGCTCAGTAACTTTTTGTACATATCGCGCAGAAGCTCTTACTATGGAGGCTATGTTTTCCACGTGTCAGAATTGACATTCTCACTAATGGTTGAGTACCCTCTCTGCAACGTGTCTCAACCTCTCGCTTTTTAATTACAGACCTTTTAGAGCATAAATTCTCCAGTATTTTAACTTATAACTTTACTTTCACCCAAGTCTGGTCACCTCAGTCTCCCCGATTTGCTTGTGGGCTTCTTGTTTGCTAATGCCCACAACTTCAAGCAACATGGAGTGAGTATTTTTTTTGGTGCTGTAGTGTTGGACAAGCCTGTTTTTCTTTTATCTCCCTTCTTCCCCCCTCCCCCGGGCTATCAGCATTTCCTATCCACAGTTAACAGTACCCTATTAAACCCCTGAAATTCACAGTCCCCAAGTGAAAACAAAATTCTTCAAAATAGTAGTTTTCAAATGAAAATAGCATTTTCCGTAGAGTAGATGAGCTGTGTCCTTGTAATTACAGGAAGCTGGAAGATCAGTGTGTGTGGGTGCCAACTTATTACTGGCTCTCATCTTGTCTGCAGGTTCTACTGACACCTAAATTTTTCACCAGGGTAGGTTCCTCTTACTTGTATCACCTTGCTAGGAAACCTAAATTGTGGCCAGATTCCAGTTTTCATAGTACATCTCAGTCTCCTAAAGCTAACACGGACTTTAGACACATGGTATCTTAATCATATTTATTAGCAAAAAGCAGCAATTACTTCTATATTCTGTGTGTAGAGTAGACTGGTTTCACATTCTTAAAAAACGTGATATGCTTCCGTCCACTCCCAACTTAAACTATCAGACATTGAAACAACCAATCTCTTACCCTATTCACCTTAGCAGGCTTTCTGTTGTGAGGACTGTCCACCCTCATAAATTGAAGTTATCACAACAGACTTTACTGAAGTTTTTTCAACACATACAACAAAAGCGTAGCAGGCCAGATCCACTCTCCTTGGTGGGGTTCTGTGGATTAACATCAGCTGAATTTCTGTCCCAGCATGTCCAGTGCTCTCAATTCCCAAACATAGCCATACTGGCTCTGTGAGACACCAGGAGGACATTTGTATTGGAGCAACGTTTGTTGTATCAGCTGTGTTACAGAAAATCTGTTTTCCCTGGGCTGTTTGTTACAGACTTTTTATTGTGACTTTGGCTAGCTATCAGATGCTTCTATTTAAACAAGTTTCTTCCCCAAGTTTTTCTCAAGATGTTCTGCAGTGAAGTACCTCTGACTGAGACCAAATGGGGAATATATACATATTTAATAAGCGGCATTTGTTCAAACACATGGATAAATCAGTCATTGAATTGTGACTTCAGAGTAGGTTCTACTGGGAGTAAACCAGCGGAAGGCATCTTAAAAGAGAAAATTTCCGTTTCAGAACACTTATCTTTTGTCCCTGATGTTTGTTCCCCTTCAAGCCAAGTCTATGCTACCAGCGTGCGCTGCCTGTGTCTGTTGCTCAAGGGTGAGCCACAAAAAGATATGATTTGCTGTATTGAAGGTAGAAGTCCTTATGTACAGATATGTTGGAAAAACTGTGTGTTTGCATTTCTGGATTCATGTTTTTTAACTTGCCCTTTCCAGTGAGTTTTGACCCAGCATTTTGGAGCATCTGCTGACAAGGGTATGTCAAAGGACTTCAGAGTAGTATCTTCTATTCTTGCATTTTGGCTGGCAGTGCATTTTGGCTTGCTGGTATATTACATTTGTAACCCTATACCATGCATGCCCTCCTAGAATAGATCATAGAATCACTGAAAAATGTGGGTTGGAACCACTGGAGGTCATCCGGTCCAACACCCCCCAGCCCCAGCAGCGCTGGCTTCAAAGACGGATTGTGTTACTTGGGGTCTTGTTCCAGTTGAGTTCTGAATATCTCCAAGGAGGGAAAGGCTACAACTCTGGGTACAAAGCAAAAATAAAAAAATCCAGATTGAGAGTGGTTAAGAGCTAAAACAGGTTGCTGAGCTGGAGTTTCCCTTGTTGCAACTTGTGATGGTTGCCTCATGCACGCCCCTTCCCTTTGCACCTCTGAAGAGAGTTTGGCGTGCTTTTCTCTGTAGCCCCTGCCGCCCAAGGTAATGAAGAGTAGAATTGGATCCCACTTTGGCTTTTCTCTAGGCTGAACGAGCCTAGTTCTCACAGCCTGTGGTCATACCTGATGTGCTGCACCCTCCTTACCATATTCATGGCCCTCCACTAGGCGCTCTGCAGTTGGTCAATGTCCGCTGCACTGAGGGACCCCACGTTGGACATGTGTCTAGCTGCCACCAAGCAGGGAATAATCATTTCTGCCAGACTGTTGGCTGCACTTCTGCTCATACAGCCCAGCGTGTGGTCAGCCTTGGTTGCTGCAAGGGTTCCCTGCTGACCTCTGCTCAGTTGGTCCACCTGGATGCCCATCTCCTTTCTGCTGGTCACCCTCGACCGCACTGCTGCATGGGGTTATCCTGGCACTCCTGCAAGACTTTATATTTGTCTTTGCTGAATATTGCAAGGCTTCTGTCAAGCCAGTCTTCCAGTTTGTCCTGATGCTGGAGAGTGGCAGCCCTATGCTCCACCACTTCAGTCCTCCCCCAGTTTGGTGTCATCCACAAATAGGGTGAAGGCGTGTCCCCCCCCGTTGACCAGATGAAGCAGTATTGACCTTGGTACTGACTGACCTATGAGGGACACCAGTTGAAATTAATCCCCAGTTGGACCATTAGATTAGAACCATCGGCAGTTGGACCAGAACCATTAGACCACAATGACTGCATTTGAAGCCTGATGATCCAGCTGGTTCTTCACCCGGCTTCTAAAAATTATCGTGTGTCATCTTCTCTCACCCAATCCTTACATTTTGGAAATGCAAATTTAACAAACAGATTAGTGGAAAGCTGAACAGTGGAACAGAAATTGTTTATATTGTAGACTTCTAAAAATGCATCTTTGTTTTTAAGAAGGAATTGGGAATTATTTGTGAAAAGGACAGAGTCCAGCAGAGGAATGGTTTTTTTTTTGTTTGTTTGTTTGTTTTAAAGCAGTCTATATTCATGTTGAAAGTGGTATGTTCAAAGTGATTATTTGAGCTTTATTGCACTGGTTGTGTGCTGAAGACCTTTATAGGAAAAGCAATTGAGGAAGGTTTTAAGGGAAATACCTGATGGTAAAACCACAAAGTATCAGGAAGGTTCAGCATATTTTGAACTATTTTTAAATAATTTTTGCTTTAAAATCATTGAAGTTTTAAAGTCATCTTTATGTATGACTTTTTTCTTTTTCTTTTTTTTCTTTAAGATTTGGGAGAGACTTTTCCTGAGGTGGTGGCAAATTATTGTTAGTCAGAATTTGCTTTGTAAATTATTCTTCATCTGAAAAAAAACTTGGGTTTGGTTTGGATAACCTCAAGGTCTAAGCATGGCTGTCCTGAAACACCTGGGCTCATCTGAGCTGTGAAATGCATCAATGGGCAGGGTTTGACTGGAGCGTGGTGTGGGGGGATTGTTTTCCCGCACAGTGAGACAACCTTAGTGGGTGTTAGGAAGTCACAGCTGAACACCATGGAGCTGTGAACTTGCTAGGCAGAAAACAGGGATGGGAGAACATGTTTCCAGCTTGGGAACAGCTGACGTCCGTGAGCTTTGGGGAGCATTTTCCCACCATATGAATGTGAGGAATGGGGTGGCAAATTGGGGAAAATGCTCTCTGGGCAGAGGCAGGGTTTCCAATGTTGCACAGCAACTTAATGCTGGAAGACTTCAGTCCAACAGTCCTGTTTTAAGGGAAGATTTGTATGGAAGTCCTGTGTTGTCTTGACTGCAGGGATTTTATACCTCTGTTCCTGCTTTTCCTCCTTGACGCCTCCCTCTCCATCGCCTTCCCCTCCTCGGCAAACTAACTAGATCCCACCACAATCTGCTGCATTGACAGGCATGTGTGTTCAAATGAGTATCTTGTATTTCAGATATATACACAAAGCTGTGCATAGTTCACGTAAATCTTACATCATGCCTTAGTACATTCATTTTGCTAACCACCTCACTAGATCCATTATTACTTACACGTTTTTCCTTTTTTGTTTTGTTTTGTTTGATTTGGACTTGGAAAAGTTTGCACAATAACAAAGGTGTATTTGCATGCCTTTTCACTAAGCCAAGCAGCTTCAGTTGTCAAAAGATACACAAGTATGTTGACTTTGCAAGCAGACAAGCGTTTGGTAGATGAATTAGGTGGATCTTTGGAAAATCTCTCCTATGAGGCATCTTGATGAATGAACATTCATTTTTATTATGCCACAACTGACTTGCATTATTAAATTTAATGGTCAAAACATCACCCACAAAAGAAAATTTGGTGGCAGAGATCAGAGCTAGTGTTCTGGAAATGAGAAAAAATTGTTATCGAAAATTTGCGTATGAGTGGTTTTGTCCTAAGTGTTGATACAATTTGCTTGAAGGTTATAATAAAACTGTGTAACACTTTCTCTCCAAATAGGTTTTTTTTAAAAACAAAACAAAACAATCCCCAAATCCTAAGAATTCTTGCAGTGAATTTGGAAAAAATGCCAGGTATGAATTTACACAGCTGTGCATGGTACTAGAGATACTGACTTGTCAAATATAAAGGAGGCTGGAGATGCATTGACCTTTTATTCTTAAACACTCAAGTTTGCTGGAAGCACAGAATAAAATCATCTGTTGCTTATGGTGCTGGACATATAGATTGATGCCAGCAGAAGTACTTACAATAGAGAGAATGCCTTCAGTTTTGAGTAGAGAAGCCTGTTCACCATACCTTGAGGAGTGGTCACTCTCCTAAAAATAATCTGCTGTCAAATACAGGGAAAAAGTGAGAGCTATCAACTTTCAGCATATTTTACCTAATGGAAGATGTGTGATTTTTTTTTTTTTTTAAACATTATTTCTTTTCATTGTTGACAGTGGAAAGTGATTGATTGATTGATTTATTTATTTATTTTTCCCCTCTCCACGTGTTGCCTGAAGCCTGTCTTGCCGTGGTTGAATTTAGAATTGGGCAGCGAGCTGTATCTGCTAGAAGGAGCTGCAAGTTCACCTTTAACTGCTGTTGCAGCAAGAGAGGACTTGGGTTTGGGGCAAAATGGGGCAGGGTTTTCAGAGGGAAAAGCACATGTACAGTTAGGAATTTCTCTTATGGTGCTGCAGGCAGAAATTGTTTATTCTGTTTTCACTATATATAATCACTGGAGATCTTGATCTCTGTAGTGACTTAGTCAAGATAATGTGCAATCTTTGTTTCTGGCACAAGTCAGTAACTGTAGTTGGGAGACCACTAACTTTTAAGTAGTTCTGTTGATCATCAGGTACACGTGCCCCTAGGTATAACCCATGATTTGCAGTTATAAAGGTGTTTAAAACTTCTTGGTCTGTCAATCTGATTGACATCTAAAAATCAAGTTCATTTTGGAGAATATAACTGCTATTGTAATAATTACTAGTAGTCTAGTCATTACTTCGCAGCTGCATCAGTTTGAGGAACACTTGTGTTGAGCTTTTGGTTAATTTGTCTTTTGTGCTGTTAGAAATAAGTACAAAACAAATAAATACAAAATACTTGGGATAAAAATCTGACCCTTATCTGTAAATTTGTTAGATGAGGCTAGTGGTATTGAGTACAGACAGAGGAGTTCAACTGCATGAAACAACAGTGGCGATGGGATCCAAAACTTGCAATTTTTCAGCAGCTTTGTAAGAAATTTTAGAGGAAGAAACTTTATCGGGTTGCCTGTGAGGTTTTATACATTATTTTTTTAAGACAGAAATATAGTTAGGAGGGCACTGTTAGCTTGAGAGCTTAGTTTTTTGCTGACAGCATCACATTGATGCTAAATAGAGGTCTTTAATCAAAATTTAGATGTGAAAATAGACCTGTAGCTTGTGTATATGACACTGTGTAGAGCATGTTATCAGATGATGATGTAAAAGTTTTGCTCTTTCACTAATCTTTTTGATATTTTTTTTTTCCCTCTGAGGCAATAAACAACGTGGTATAAATATTGTACTCTCTTTGTCAGTTCAGTAGGTGTAAATCATAGCAGTTTCAAGAAGATAATTGCTAGAAGCTTTTATTGTGGTCCTTCAGAAACACCCTAGTATCTCACCGGATGGTTCTGATTATGTACAACTAGTTTTTTGAGGCTGTGACGTAGCTTTCTGTTTGTTTTTTTTAGTAGCTGCTGTTCTTGTAGATAAGGTTTTTCTGTTTTTATTCAAAGCTTTGCATAATTTCAGTGAATTCTGTGGTTTCAGCAGGTATAAGGCAGTGGATTCTAACTAAAGCACTTCAGCTCTGAAAACATCAGACTTCCAATACCTTGTCAGGAAGAAAGCTGGTGATAAATTTAATACAAAGTTTGAGCTTGTCTTTGTTATGAGTTGCTGAAACAGAAAAGTTTGTGTGCTGTTTTGGAGTAAGATTTGCTACTTTCCTGTTATGCAGCGGTCTTATCCAAGATTGCCTAAAGCCAATTCTGTAATGCCGGAGCTCTTAAGGTTTTCTGTTGTATGGATGCAGCAGATCTGGAAATGGTGTTCCGTCCATAACAGCATTACATTTTACATTCAGTGATCATTGTGGTAGAACAGGAAGAAGAAACTTCACTTCTACAGGGGGCAGAAAGCCTACAATGGAAAAATACTATTTTCTTTTTTTCTGTGGATTACAGTCCAGAAACCGTCAGAAGAAACAGGAGCATAGCTAGAGTTAAAATGAAAGGCTAAATGGAATTAAAACCAAGGTTGGAGCTGAAATTAAAGGCAATTTAAAAAAATCTGTTCACTGA
This sequence comes from Astur gentilis, assembly GCF_929443795.1. Classification (NCBI taxonomy): domain Eukaryota; kingdom Metazoa; phylum Chordata; class Aves; order Accipitriformes; family Accipitridae; genus Astur; species Astur gentilis. Next base: position 7,824,616 of record NC_064909.1, on the reverse strand, counting down.
TTTCTGTATGATCAGTCCCCAAGATTCATCTGATCAGACAGTTCAGTCACTTTTACCACAAAGCAAAAGAGAAATGCAGCAGTTCCCACTACTTTCCTGAATGTTTTTTCCCCTTTGGAGATTTAAGGTGCTGCCTGAAGTTTGATCTGCTCTGTGTGTGTATGTATGTATGTCTACATATAAAAAAATTTCAGATATACAAATAATACTTTGTAGCATCAGAACTGAAGAACTGGAAGTCTCCCTTGGCAATGCATTGGCCTTTCCTCCCTTCCCATCTCTTGCTGTACTCCATCCCTCTGCTCCCCTGGCTCGGCTGCTCCATTTTCCTATTTCCCCCAGGTGCAGGCAGATGCGTAAAGCACCTTGCTGGCAGGGACCAACAGCTCTTTCCTCTTAGTTGGTGGGATTTGGCGAGATCACGTAGACACTTGCTTCAGGAGCTGGGAAATTACATTGCAGTCTGTTCCAGTTAGGTGTTTGTGAGTAATTGCAAGTTTCCCATATCTGTATTGGCTTAAGGTTTTCTATTGTTAATTGATTCAGTTGCATGAAGCTGTGACAGCTATGATAAGCCTTACCATTTTTACTTTCACTTAAATATTTATAAAATATGTGTTTCACTCTGTGGCTTGAAAGTCGGATGGCGAGTCTCTGAATGTATTTGTTTAACCATCTGTAGCCAAGTACAATTAGCATGTACTGTAAGGGCAGTGATAATTATCCTGTCTAGTAAGCATGCAGAATTCTTCCTTACTGGAAGGTTATTTTAATATTCCCTTGGTGTAGCTTGGGGCAGCAGGGAGGTGGATCCCCATGCTAAAAATAATAAAGAAAGATGTGCATTCGTGTGTTGCATCAGCTTTCAGCAAGCTTAAAATAATGTATTGTGCAAGAACATGTCTCCTTCAGCTGATTCTCTGAAGACTACTGGGAAGTTTAACTTCCTTGAACAAACACCCCCGCCCCATGTACATACACATAAATAGTTCATATGGAGAAAGCTGTGTTCACCATTTATAAAATAACTCATCCCTTTTTATGTGTTGTTCTAAATTCAGGAGGATCTGCACTTCAGGTGCAGATTAAATTGCACTAAGGAAAGGAAAGAATCTGTAAATATTATCAAATGGTGCAAGTAAGAGGTAACTTTAAAAGTCTCGGGGCAAAACGAGTTTGTTTTAAGTTTGTCACTGAATGAAAAGGGTAGTGGTTTGTTTACATGGAAAAGAAGAGGCAGTGTTAGCTTTAACTAAAATACAGTATTCTGAATTTGATTGATTTGGCATGAGCCCTGGTCTGATTAAATAAGTACTTTCTGAAAAGGTTGTTTAGGTGTCCATGTACTGTCTTCAGTTTCTTTGTTCCCCAGGGAAGAGAATTGGAGAATGGATGTGTAATATGAAAAGGGTTTTTTTGGGAATGGGGAAAGGCTTGGTGTTTTTGTTTTGTTTTGTTTTGTTTGTTTGGTTGGTTTTTTTACAAGTGAAATAATATATGGGTGTTTTGCAGTTCTGGAGTTCCGGGGAGTCAAGGCTTACTGTATTGCTTACTTTGGAAATGATGCACTCTTATTGCCTGTTTACAGAGCAGGACAAAATAAAGTTAAGGAACTGGGTACAGGATGCGGGAGATCACTCTGACACTGAAGTACTTCTAACAGTCAGCTTGCTGTTTAGGGAAGAAAGAGCTTGTAAAAAAATCTGTTACTTTAACTTCTCCAAGTTGAACAGGTTGTGGCACTTGTTGATGCTTGAGTCAATACTGAAATACAGCTTCTAGTACCTTTTTATATTGGTAGTGGAGCAAAATGAACCCATTTAATGGAAAGGCTGTGAGCTTTTTTATTTTAACTTGCTGTAACAGGACTGGTCTGAAATCAGGTCTCTTGAATTCTGTGTGCTAGAGCCAGAATCTCTTGATTGCAACTCTTGGAGATTCAGCAATAAATGTGTCCTTCCTCAAATACTGATTATGCATTACTGCATGTACTTGCTCATAAGTTGACTAAAGGAACTGTAGTATGAAATATCTTGTACAGCATCCACAGAGGTGCTTAAAAATAACTACACATTCCTCTTTTCTGTTATTGCTTTAGTTGTAGAATAATATTTTTGTTCTCTGCTTTGGTGAGTTTTGTGTTTTGCTTCAATATAGTTGATATTTAAAAAAAGAGCATAAATGGTTTTTCCAGTAGGCTAAGTAGCTATTGACCTAAACGTTTGAAGCTTAGCTTGGTGATGTGAGATTAAACTATAACTTTCACAAATGAACTGTCAGCTCTAACGTTTGAGGCTTTTATTTATTTTCTGCTCTATTTCTCACTGTGGGGTTTTGTTTTTTTTTGAGGTGTAAAGTAAACATAATGGCATCGTGAAGAAGAAAAAGCAATGAAAATGTAATTCATATCTATTAAGATAGTCACTTACCTGCTTGTAAACAGCGTACTTGAATTTGTGTATTTCCCTTCTGAGGCATCCATCCCTTTAGCTGGACCTTGCTTAGCGTGTGTGGTACGTTGCTGCTGGCTCTGGTCCTTCTCCAGTTTCTTCTAAAGCAGAGGGCAGCTGGCTGTAAACTTTATCTGTAAACTCCCCAGGTCCTTTTGTCTGTCCAGTGCTTATTGCTCTGATCTTCCTCTGGCGTTTCTTGGGACAACAGCAGTGGAAATAACAATGCGTACAAATGCCTAAACTCATCTGACTTGAGTGACCCGTCTGTTGGAAACACACTGCAAATATATCTTGCACTATCGGATTACATTTAAAAAGCATCAGTGATAGTGTCTGTACTGCACATTACTGGGGAGCTACTGAATTGTGTAATATGTGTGCTTGAAAAAGCAGGATTACGTTTAACTGGGAAGAGAAAAATTAAGCAGCTGAATAAAATGCTTTAGAGTACAATTATAATACTACAGAGGAGGCACAGTGCAGAAAATGGCACTTCTACCCAGATGGCTTGTTCATGGTTCCAGAACCAGGGAATAGTTAGGCATGAAACAAGGTCTTTACCCTCTAAAATGTTAAAAAGAAACTCATCCTCAATAAGGTGATTTGTTTGTTTGTATGTCTTTGTTTCTTAAGAAAGAGGTGTGTATGCTTTCAAAACTTGCATAAAAGCTGACATTTCTGTTTGTGCTTTTGTAAAACACTCTGGCATGTCTAACAAAGTGAATTCAGACAACAAACCGAGGCTATGTTACGATAATTGTTTTCCCTACTCGAATCAAAATTTGAACCTGAGTGTATTTCACAGAACAGACGTAAAAGTGCAATATTGATTTTTGTCTCTAGATAATTAAAGGTTTCCAGGTATTGCCATGTGTGGGAGTCTGAAGTTAAAATTCTCTGTTAAACTGTATTAAAATGCTGCTGTATTTAAAAAAAAAAAAAAAAAATCCATATAAATGCGGAGTAGAAATGATACCTTTCCTAATTAGCTATTGACATTCTGATGAACTTTACTAGTCTACAGTTAAAATTAAATAAATATAAATCAACGTTTGATTTTTTTTTTTTTTTTGTGGCTTGCATATTACACCATATTGTATTATAAGGAGCTTAATCACGAGCCCATTGCTCTTTACCTCTATTTATTTATATAGAGTGCACGGTCTTTTAAAAATAAATAAATAACTTCTATCTACACAGTGAATGTTCCCGGCCTTAACTAATTACTGATACAGATAGTTTCAGAGGTATAGAGTTGCGTACCTTAGGGTTTTTGGTGTTGGGTTTTTCTATGCTTAAGGTAAATGGAACGTTTTCTCATACTTCATTCTGGTTAGCCATAGGATTTGAAGTCTCTTACTTTTGAATGACACTATTCCTTTTTTGTGTTTTGCTGCTCTGTGTTTCTTAGCACTCTGAGTATGAAGGAGGAGGATTTTTTTTGCCAGTACAGGACCTATTTTATACAATTCTGCATTAAAAGGCATTTACTGGATTTCTGTAGTACTTACTGATCTGGTAAGATGAGCAAAGCTGCGCGGCGTGCTTTGACAGGTTCCTGCAGTTTTGAATGCCTGCCTTTCGTATGCAGTAAGTACAGAGGCAGCTGATTGGGGTTGGCCAAGTTCTGCTACATCAGTCGCAATTATTTAAACTTCGACGTGCCAGCTGTGATCTGAAAAAAAAAAATAATAAAATCAATTAACATTTCCGAAAGGTCTTAATCTTCTGTCTTCCCCCCCTTTACTTATTTAAAGTGAAAGCAGATTAGCTCAGAGTCAAAAAATGTTTTGAAAATCTTTGTGATAGACAAAGGAAACTAAGCCATGATATTTGTCTTTTTTACATATGAGAGGTTTTTCTAGATATTTTCCTAAATATAGTGTGCAAGAGTACTGCTGAAGTCATAGCCCTGAAGTGGTAACTAATGCTATGCCCAAACAACCCCACTGAATCTGTGGAGGAAGGATTTAATTCCTGCCCTCCTACCCCTTCGGACAGAAGTGTGCCATCAATAATTTGACTGGGGAACCAAAGAAACTTGAATAAATTTAGGTCACAAAAGTTTAAGTAACGTCCGGTCTTGGAAAGGATACGTATGTCTTGGGGGGGGGGATAATACAGAAGGGAAGCCAGAAGACAGAATGATGCACCGAGGTTGAGTCGACAGAGGCCCTTCAGAAAAGGGGAATTCAACCCTAGCAAAACTGATACAGAAAGCCATAAAATACATCAGACAAATGCATGGGAAGGAAATCAGAGGGGTGATAAGTCTGGGAAGCAGATGGTCTACTTGGTGATGTGCCACCTTACAAAAATAGGAAGTAAGTGAAATAGTTCCTTCTCCAATAGATAGTTGAAGGAAAAAAATAGGTGGAACTGTGGTGGTAAGTACTCTAGTTCTTTGGGGATTTTGTTTCTTTTGTCTTGTTAATAAGAATGAGTTACTGTCAGGCTTTAGGATGTTAAAAAAGCTGGTGTGCTGAAGCACAGCAGACTGTTGTGACCAGTTGGATATGCCAAAGAATTCTGGTAGAATTTAAGGATGACAGGGTTGCTCTGTTCCGAACGTGCGTTTCGCTGTTGGTGTGAGCAACGTGGTGAAATGACAAAAGTTGTATAAGAATAGTCAGTTATTTAATTTGGTTAAGACTAGGCAGGTTTATGAGAAAAAACAGAGTAACCTGATGAAGCAGCATGAGTGAGCAATAAGGAGACAAGGATAGCACATTGGACTAAGAGGATTTACAGAGGCCTAATTACTGTCTTAAATTGTGAAGGAAGGGGGGCAGGACAGACATGAGTTTCCAGATAAGAGGACCTTGATTTAGATTCTAAATCCAGAATTGGGCAACCAAATTTTAAGTACATGGAAGAAAATGGATTGCTTTATCTTAGAGCTTGTCTCCAAGGGTTCAAAAAAAAGGGGGTGGGGGAAGCATATGAGGCAATGGAAAGGTAGAACATCTCCTGTGAACAATGAATGCTCAGCGAAACTAAATCCAAGGAAAAGGAAATACTCCCACCCACTCTTTTTTCTTTATCCTTGGTCTCATAGAATTAGTGTTTACATTGAAAAAACCACATGTCCTTCAGAGGTTACTGAAGCTGAGAGCTCTCCTGAGAATTGAGATGATTTAGACATTTGTATGAGCAGCAAGAAGGAGGTGTTACAGTAAATAATCTGGTTTTAGAAAAGTGTAGAATTATCATGTTTTTAGGCATAAGCATATTTCAGAGGTGTGGGGTGTTTTGGTTTTTTTTCCCCTCTGGAAGAAAGCATCTCTGAATGTGTTACTAACATAAATGGAGAAGCAAATGCTGCCTATTTTTAGAAACATGGTGTAGGTTAGATTCACCGGTAGTCTGACCAGATTGAAAACTTTTTTTTCTGAAGTACAGCCCTACTGCATGGGCAGCTTGTGACCTCAGTGTGCATCAGGTCCTCCTGAGATGGGAGGAAGATTCATTTACGTCCTTTTTTAAAACAAAACAAAAACAAAAAATCAAATGCTTTGATTTGTATGTTGCTCGACTTTTGCTTGGGAAAATCATCAGGAACAACTTGTCTTACGAACAAACGAGTATCTTCTCTCCCACTTTCAGGAGGTTGGTACGAGGCTGTAGCATCAATGGAGATGTTGTGGGCTCTTAACTCTGTGAATATAAACAGAATTAAACAGGAATTGCTCTGGCTGGAAACTGAACTGCCTTAGCAGTTTAAGTGCTTCCAAGCACTAGTGACTGCTGGAACCACGTTGCCTTCATCTGCCCAATTTCAGCTGCTTTGCAGCCACTGCTGTCAACAGGCTAAAGACTTGTGAGGAGTTGAGAGCTGCCCTGTAGCATGTGAATTTCCATCTCAGAAATGTAAAAAAAAATCTGAGGGTTGAGCAAAGGCTGGTGCAATAGAGTCAGTCTTGAAGTAGTCAAATACAGCTCTTGATTTCTTTCTTCTCTTGCTAAAGAGAAATATAAGTTAGCTGATGTCAGGTTGGGCACGTCACTCCTTGAGATTTCTGAGATCTGTTGTGCAGTTTCAAAGTATGATGTAGAAATTATAAGCTGAATTTGTAGGACATGGGTATTTTGGCAAATCATGCTGGAGACCCATCAGATCTAGCGCAGATGGTGGCTGGTGGTCATGGCCACCTCTTGTGGCACAGGGAGCTCCGTAGTTTGTGATTATGAAATAACCTTTTCTTTTGATGGTCATGTTAAGTCCTAACCAATTGCCATTAGTAGAGCGTCAAATGGAATGAAATATTTTTTCAGAGGGGCTTTGAACTTCATAATGCACTTAAGAAGTATTCTTCTCTCCTTCATTACATGTCACAGAGCACATCTGCAAATCAGTTTACATGCCTATTGCATTTATACTGGGTTTGTTACTTTTTTTTACCCAGGTATGTGTGTGTAAATCCTTGATGTGTGAATTGCTTGCGCAGATGTGTTCAAGTAGAAACCCCACACCTCAAAGTCTGTATGTTATGGATGTAAAGTACTTTCTTGGGCATGAGGAGGCCTCATGTCGAAGTGTTAGCTCAATACGTGTTTCTGAGGCTTGCAAAAGGAAGGTGCTTAACTAACTTTTCTACTTAGGGGAGAAAAACCCCCACCTTTTATTACTGTTTGCATTGAATTATGGGAGTTAATCATTGCTCGTGTGTGTATGTACGTTGAGAGAGAATGTGTTCACTGAAGGCAGTAAATCTAACAATTCAAGTTGTTTTCTTCAGCGTTGTGTGCCCAGTGAGATATTCAAGTCTGATTTTCCTGTGTTAGGTGCTTTGAAGGCATTTTTCAATCCAATAACCACTGGTGAACAGTTTCTTACTAGAAATGATCTTGTAATGTTTGGGTAGTGTTGTATATTTTGAAGCACAGTAAAGCTGAAGTATAATTGTGCATCCTGAAATATAGTTAAATCTTCCAAAGCATTAGATGTGACAACTCATGTATTTGTCAAAGACAAAAAAAAATAATACAGCAGTTGCGTCACTTTCTTCATTATCACTCAGTATGCGGTTGGCAATGTTCAGTTTACTGTAACTGAAACATGAATGCACAGGTGAAGTAAAAGAAACTGCTGTTTTCAACAGTTGTGTAGGAAAGCCCATAGTAATAGTTTCCACGCACCTGGTGACCTTCAGTATGAGAACATACAGTTGTTGGTCTAGTTGTTATCTTGTATTTAACTTCAGGCATCATCAGCCAATTTCAAGAAAGTTGTACAACCTCCCTGCCAGACAAATGTGGGATGACCTTCCTCCTTATTCTAAATAGAACTTGTTTTACATCCTTAAGAAGGGTGCTTTGTATCTGTTCTAAAGCACTTGTGGTTGTTTTGTTTTTTTTTTTTTTTATACTCTTGCCTATCATGTCTGTTTGTAAAACTGGCTTTTCTTTGTGTTTTCTTTATGCCTGTGTTTGTCAATAGTAATCTGAATGTATTTATTACCCTCCTGAAAAGAATAGGTGGCATTTGTAGGAATGGTTGCAACTTTTGACTTTGCATTTGTCAAATGTATGTTTTTATTAATAGAAATGCAACAATACTTATAGTGCTGTTCTATTTTTAAGGAGAATATTGATACAGCTTACGTAGCCGAACATTAACAAATGTGAAAATGCTTCTTTTCCAAATACACATTTGCATTAGAGTTCCTAATATAAAGGAGAACAAAGTTCCTGGTTCATATTTTTTATCCTCTTCTTAAAATTGTTTTGAAGGCAACATTTTCTTCTACTAAAATCATTAAAATGAGACATTTGATTTTGTTTTAATTTCCAAAGTAATAAAAAATAGTTTGGGTTGTAAAGAATGTTAAAAATGAGGTGTAATAGAGAATAATATGAACCTCTGAAATACTGATTGCTTCTTTTTATGTTTTTGTTCAAGTTTGTTTGTGGTCAGTTGGAAGGAAGTAAGGACTTTGCATCCTGCTAAGCGTGAAAGGCTTTAAATATGTGTTGCTTGGTGTTAACTTTTTTAAAACATTACTTATGACTGACACATCCTGGTGTAGTTTACTCTTCCAGCTAGTGACCTTGAAAGCACGTCTGTGCAATAATTGCTTATTGCTGGAACAAAAGATAGTTCTGTCTAAGATTTGTTTGAATGCAGGAAGCTGTGTTTGCCAAAGTAAAATCTTGGTGACGCAACTATGTCAGGTTTCAGCAGCCACACCTCTGCCAAGCAGTTTCAAGTTTTCAGTTTTAACCTTTGTTCATAGCTATATTCCTTTTCCAGCAAAACATCTGAGGTGGTTTTCTTTCTTCCTTTTGCAATGGAGCTGTGCTAAAGAAATGCAGAGTTTCAGAAGAAAAAGCAGCAGCAAGTACTGTTGAGGTTTGCAGTTGTTTTATGTTAAGGTAACTGGACAGCAGAAGGATAAATGGATTCTCATCCTAATCACTGTGGTAAGGATAACTCTGAATATTTGTAAGGTTGAATGGTATAGATGGTGTGGTTTTTCTAGAATAGGATTTCATAATGAGCTATACTTGATACCTGAAAAACAATGCGAAATGCCATCACTGGGTTCTGATTGCCTTCCATTGTGAAGGGATACTGGATCAAATTAAATACTTAATGTCTTCACTGCCGTAATACAGTTTTCAGTGTGGCTCTGGGGTATTGCATTCACATTTGTCTTTGGTGTTGGTGTTTAATGCAAGAATACCTTTCTAATGAGCCGTGCTGCTGAAAGTGCTCCCTCTAGGACTGCGTGAATATAGTTTTCGCTGCTTTATGCCTAGGATTTGCTTTTCTGTAATTATGGATTTGTAAGAATCCCTTCAAAATTAATAGGTTTTGGATAGCAATTACAGTTCTGAAGCTTATTTCACTATTAATGTGCTGAGCTGGTCCCTTTGCCTGTGCTGTACCTGCGTATATTGACCTCTGTTCCTGTGCTGTATGTGCTCGGGTGAGCGCAGGATTGGGTCTCTGATTAGCGTAACTTCTCACCATCATCAAACTGAAAGTGAGCATGTAATTACAAATTAGCTGTTCTAATTGCTTTGGGGGAAAACCAGAGTTTTGAAATCAAGTCCTGAAGGATCAACATTTCAAAAGCAGATCCATCCATTTCTGCCTGGAGCCAGCCACATTTACGTGCGTGCATACACACACGGCTTTTAATTATCAAATACTGAAGTTTTGTACTGAGACTTCTGAAATTTGCCCCTCAGATGTAAATGCTAATTTTTGTCAAGCCTGTAAGTGCTTTAAGCATCCTTTTTGAATGGTTGCTGAATGTAGAGGGCCGAAATGAAGAGCTGTAGTCTTGGAGAGTGTTCAGTGCATTGTTAATACTCCTTTTCAGGCAGATGCGATGCCAAGGGTCGAGCCCTTGTTTACAGCAGAACTAAAAGCAATCTTTTTACAGTGACTTGTGAAGAAGCGATAGTAGTGTTGTGTGGAGCCTCTATAGTTTGTTTGTCGCTGCGTTCAGCTATGCCTCATCTTCGTACTGTCCCAATTTACTGCCACATTATGGGACAGCTGCCAAAGATTCTCACTGAAAGCAGTTTGTAATCTTCTTCTGTGGTGAGTTACCTTTAAATATGGCATCATGTTAAGTACATTCATCAGCACGGTCCACTGTTGATGTGTTAAAATGGCCATGCAAAATTCGTCATTTACAAATACATTTTTTCTCTAACTTGCCAAGAATGCCATGTTTTTTTCTTTATGTTCCTGCTTTCTGACTTGACTTCTTCCAGGGCTAAGCAACAGTACTGCTTTCCTAAGTCCCTTGGAGGAGCTGGTGAAGGATATAGGCATATTCTGTACCTTGAGGGACTAAACTATTTTCCACTAGGCATGGACTAGGAAAATTAACTTACAAACCCAGGGTTTTTTTCACGGGCAGCACTGTCTGACTAACTCGATGGTCACCAGATTCAGAAACTTTTTTTTTCTTTTTTTTCCTTTGAGATTTTAATATGGTTATCAAAGTATTTAGTGTGGTTTTCCACTAGAAAAAAAAATAAAATCCATTTCCTCATTGAATGCATTCCCAGCCATTGATATATGCTAACTTGCCTGCTGTAATGCAAAGAGGGATATGCTGTGCTCAGTGTTGTCAGAGCTTGCGTCTGCCCAGGAGACGGTGAGTATCTGCAGAGAGAAGAGCTTCAGCTTTACTTGAAGTAGGTCTGTTATGTGATAGATACAAGATACCTGGAATGAGATCAAGATGCTCAAGAGTGCTGTTGCCCAAATGGTAAACGAAGGCAAACTGTGCATGCCTTGAGCTGTTTGGGGAACATACTTCCACCAAGAATCACGATAGTTGCTCAAGTGTTTGATGTTTATTGAAAGTTTCCTTGAAAAAAAATTATTTCCCCCCCTGTCTGTATAATAGTCAGAAATTGCAGGCCTCAAATGAAAATTAAAAAAAACAAATGCTTGCTGAAAAAGGCAGTGAGGAAGAGGACGTATGCAACAGCTGTTATAGATGAAAAACCTCTTTCAGCTTCCGGGAGATTGACTATTACCTCCCCCTTGGGCCACAAAGTGGCGAACGCTAGGGTGATGTGAAAATGGTATGGTAAAAGACTTGGAAAAAGCACGAAGTAATCTAATTTAAGAATGTTTTAATTGAGCGTTGGTTTTCTGGCTGTGTTTAGCTTTAACTGATACCCGTTTACCTGGTGTGTGACCACCTTTGAGAAAGGCTAGGGTGTGCTGTGGCTTTTTTTGCATAGTTAGGAAGTATGTAAAATTAAGAGCGTTGATAATTGAGTACTTAAATTTATTCTATGCAGAGATGATCCTTTTACTTGAAGACAGATTTACGTGATATTCACAGCCCATAAATCATTCTTGCATTGCCTTCCTGCAAGACTATTGGCAGTAGTGTACGTTCCTTAAAATATGCCTGTTTTCAATTAGCTCAAGGAAAATTCTCTAGTCGTGGAAACAACATCCATCTCTATGACCAGCACCAAGAATTAAACACCCAAATACATTTGCATGAAGATTACCAAAGCTTACTCTGCCTAAGTAGCGATTAGCGCTGATTTTTAAATAGGAGAAGATAGGAAGATTTAACACAACTGCCTTTGAAATGTTTGTAATCCTGAGATTCAGAGTGGTGATCAGTTGTGGAGTAGCTCCTAGGAGATGGAGAAGTGCAGCAGAAAGCACGTTCGGCTTGGAAAGCAGGAAAGACATCAGAGCCATCCGTGGCAAGCACGGTGTGTGCTGGAGCTGGTCGGTCACTGCTGCGGGGTGCCAGAACACGTCAGGCATAATGGCAAGGCAAGGTGCTGCCTCGCTCGTCCCAGCTCACTCTTCTCTTCTGGGCGGGAGAGCAATACTCATAGTTGTTGCTTTTCCTCTTCAGCAGCAGTTGTCTGTACGCTCTGTATACCACCTTCCCCCTCCTTATCGCTGGAGTGGGGGAATTGAGAGCTTTTTGTCTTGTCTTCTCCCTACAACACTTAGACACCCTTGCTTTTTATTGGTGGCGTTACCCGTTTCATTGTGCATTGGTTAGAAAAAGGTTGTTTGGTCCTTGCAGTTAGAGGTTACAGCACAGATTGTTCTGTGCTCGGTGTTTCTTGTATAGCTAGTTCTACCTCTCCTCCATCTAGTTTGTTCTCTTAACTGGAGAAGAGGCAAAGGGACATTGCCAGCTTTCACAAAAAGCTTTTTTCCTTCCAAGGGGAATTGAAATACTTTTCGTCTGTGACTTTCTATTGAATACTTAGAAATGAACAATGTCTTATTAACGTGGTCAGTCCCAAGTCCCTTTTTGAAGGCAGAATGGGTGATCTTGATTTGTGTGAGGTTGCCAAAGTAAATATCAGTTGAAGTCTTGTGTCTAGCACTTAGCTGGAACAATATACCTGGCCTTTAAATAAAGCTTTTTTTTCACTGCCTGATCCTGGAAGAAGAGCTAATTTTATTCTGTTTTGCTGTTAGTGAACAAATTTCTAAAGGTACCACGTTAATAAGTGCAGCTGTTTTCAGCGTTTCCAATGAAAGAGCCATTTACTTCAGCAGGTACTTTTTGACATGTAAAAGTTAGGATGAAGACACGATGTTTTTAGGAGCATCTTGTCAGCCTGTTCTAGTGGGGAGTACAGGCAGCTTGAGACCGCATGCATGTATAAATTTGGAGGAGTCTGTTTTGTGAACATGTGCCTGCTGCTTGGAGAAAAGTGAAAACTTCCATAAAGTAATATTGCTACATGTGTTTAGATTAAAGTCATGGTGTTGTTTGTTTGGGCTGATAGGGAAATGCTAAGCATCTAATAATTTAAGTAGTCACCTTTTTACTGTGGTCAAAAGAAGTGGGTCATTTTGCAATGTGTATAAAACAGAGAGAGACTCTGTGGCAGGGTACATTGAAGCTTGTTGCTCAGGCATGCAGAAGACTTAATGCTAAAGAAATACTTTATATATATATGTACTCTATACTGGGAATTACTGACATTTTTGTTAATAGCACATAAGTCTGTGTTTATGAGACTTTAAAAACACTTTAGAGATCTTCATGCAGTTTATGGCTGTTCAAGAAGCTCTTTGTAGCTGTGTCAGTAGAAAACTGGCCGTTATTAAAGACTTAGACAGTTCTGAAATGGCTGTAGTTTATCATGGCCTGAAGCGCCTGACAGATCTGTCGTGGCAGATACCTGTTAAGGGACCTTTGTCTGCTTGCAAAATATTCTTTACTAAACTTAAAAACCTGACTGTGGGTTGAATGTAATATTTGGAGGAACAGAATCTTTTTATCATATTTTTAGCTGGAAGGTGAGGATGGGAGAGGAGGAGGAAAGCCCTGACAATGATAAACTGAGTTGTGTAGGTCATGAGTCAAGGGGTAGCATGTGCCATTTTGTGTCTCAATTTTTTTTTTTTATTTTTTATTTTATTTTTTATTTTTAAATATATCGGTGGTCTCAGGCTTTTGAAGGCTCAAGCAAACTAATGCCTGATTCTTACAAATTCATGTACTGGATGAGTAGATGTCTACTGTAGGGCTTCTGGAAAATGTCATTTGTCCTTTACTTGCACAATTTAAAAAAAAAGTAGAGCTGGGAACAGATGAGTTATTACTTAACTATAGGTTTTGTGCTTTAATCACAATTGCATGCTTCTCTTTTACAAATGCTTTTACTCTCTTGACTGTGGCATCCCATATAAACACCTTCCACTTCAGGAAAATCTTGAACTTCCAGAAAGCCGCAGGTTTGTGGCAGAATAGGAAGGGAATATGTTAAAGTGAGACTCTGTATTTTTATATATGCATATATTTATTTATTAAATATATATAGGGTATATTCACATATTTTATATATACATATAAAAATCTACACATTATATGTTTTTATACATATATAAATATATACGTATTCTTATATATATTATATGTGTGTATTTCTATTGGGGGTTTGTTTTTGGTTTTGGTTGGTTTTTTTTGTTTGTTTGGTGTTTTTTTTTTGCCAGCTGGCTTCAGTAACAGTTAGTAAGATGACTGGTTATTGGAGTTAAACCATTTTTGTAAAACCCGAAGAGAAGGAGCATTCGGGTTGCCTCTGTACCTTTGGGGCAGCAGCCGTAGGGAGTGCAGGTGCTCTGGCTGAGCATAGTGCAGGGAAGAGGGAAACACTGCCATCAAACACAAACATATGATGCCATTTTGTGCGCCAGGTTGTTGCAGTGTCAGTGGTCAAGTCTAATTCAATTTGCTGATAACAGTGTTAGATAGAGTTGAGGCTAACAACTTAGAGGGGTCCTGCTCCTTTTGGAGTTGGTGGAGCTTTGTCCTTGACTTCTGGGAAGGAGAACAAGTGAACTCCCAGAATAAATTGAAATGTCTGTAAAGCTAGAATTACTTGCATCTTGGATGTCTTAATATTTTGTTGCTGTAGGAGTTATTTTCTAGAAGAACTTTTGGAGAGATTACTGGGTTATTAATGCTATACTGAACTGTTACGCTGGGCCAGGAAAGGTAGGCAAAACTAGCACAACATTTTGGGTGGCTTTTCAGGAACAGACGACACTCTTCAAAAAAGCCCCCTTTTTTTATGCCTTCCAGAGAGTGATTTTTTTTTTTTTATTTTTATTTTTTTATTAATTTAAACATCCCGTCTCTTCAGGTTGTTTGGATAGCACACATACGAGCCGAGGAGGAGAGAATAAATGCTTTATGCGTGAGGAAGCACTCTGTTTAGCATAGTCAAAGGCTGGTATGTGCCAGATACATAAAAGCAAGAAAACTGCTCATTATTATTGAGAGGTTATGTATTTTAAAAGGGGGGAGAGGGGTGTTGATAAAAGGAAAGAAAAAGTATGATAGGTTTCTTCCAACCTTGACTGATAGAATCTCTACTTAGATAATTTGTGGAAAGGAAACACTAGGAATGTTTTTTCATGGATCATCAGTTTATGGGCTTGGCTCCAGAAGACCTTCCTGCAGAGAGTAATTTAGTTAAAACAGTGACGCTAATCAGGTGAAACTGAGAGGGTAGATGCTCAGCAGGTTCAATAACAGGATGTTGATTCTTCTGTTGATACTGTCTCCCAAGTCCAGTAACAGTGGGCTTCCTGGCGTTACTTGGCTTTCCCAGGTGGCAGACGAGAGCTCCATCTGACCTTTTTTTTTTGTGTGAGCCAGGAGCCAAGGACCTGTACATCCATGGGGGTCCAGGCTGGAAGGCAGAGGATCCTCAGTGAGGTTTCTGGATTTGAGGCAGTGCTTTTTGAAACTTATTTTCCTTAACACCTTTGGCTTTAGCGGACACAATGTTTTCTAGAGGACCGAGCGTGCTGGCACTGGGTCCTGCTGGCTTCCCCAGAGCTGGGAGCAGCAGCAGCAGCAGACAGTGCCCAGATTCAGTAGAGGGGTCTTGGCTCCCAACCCCATATGTTAATGGGTCTTTCCACCATCCTTGGTGGTCTTCCCCTAGCTTCCCTGGCATCTCCCTTTTGCTGTTTGGCAATGAATAGAGTTCAGGAGTGGATCAGGTCAAGAAAGCCCGGAATTGTGGGACATCTCGGGTTCCCAGAATGATAAAATTCTTGTTGCCTAAAAGCTTATTTTCTTTTTTTTTTTCTTTTTTCTAAACAGTATCATAGTTTTCCGAACAAGTTCCTTTTTACTGGTAGCTCCAGTGCACTTCAATGAGCAGGCTTATTTTCACCAAGTTGCTAGCTTGAGCTAGAAATGGAGATTTTGTTCCTTTCCTCTGATGTGAAGGTCCCTAGCACGTCTCCAGCTCAGAAGCGGGTGGTACCACCACCTGCTATGAACCTGTGCACAGGAGATGCTGGGGCTAGCCATGCAGCGGGGTGGCAGTAGCTCCTGGAGCTAATATTGCTGCTGATCACAACATTGTGTGGAAAAGCTGTTGGCAGTATAGCTAGGTGTTTCGTATGTGTTTTAAAAGCATGCTGTGCAGGAGTCTAATGCACGCAGTTAAAGAACAGTGCCAGTTTGAAACCCCCTCTGAAGTGCACGTTGACCATTTCTTCCAGCAGCGAGAAGGGAAGGGTTGTGGCGAAGCTCCCGCAGGGATGATGAGCACTTGGTGCACCAGGCTGTTGCTGACACACAGTGCCCATACTTCCTTGTGCTTCTCCCTGCAACCCGCAGGTTGTCCGTCAGCCTCCTTCCAAAAGTTGAACCCAGCCAGATCGACATTAAGCCTGGCGATGAAACTCAAACCTGCCAGCTCTCTGAACTGTAGTCTCCTCTATTAGTAAAAGGCCAAGGATATAAATGGTTTCTTGTGCATGAGATGTAGAAGCCATTCATACAGGTGCCAGATGGGTATCAATTGGAGGATGCTCCATTATGTTGGTGGAAGAAATGGTGGGAATGCTTGCTTAGAGTGAGTTTCAGATGGCGCTGATATTTAACTACTGGTGGTAATAAACCCCATATTTAGCCCCTTGCATTTAAACAAAACGATTTATATGTCAGTTTTCTAAGAAAATTTTCAGCATATCAAGTGAATTTTCCTTCTATTCCTACTGCTGTTTGAAACCAGTAACTTTGTTCAGGAAGAGTTTTTTGATTTTTGGTGTGTGTGTGGTTGTCACGTTTGCTTTTGCCTACGTATAATCCCCAAACAAAATTAACTTGCTGTAGTATATTTTAAAAATTGATTTATAGCAGACAGAATGCGTTAATGTGCTGTCAAAAATAACCACATGTTCCTATGCAGGAGGGAAGGAAAGGAAAGGACAGAGCTCTTGTAAGCGGGACTAACTACATTGTTATGAGGCAGAGAAAGCTGGTGAGAGAGAAACACTAAATACTCTGAACAGTTTGGAATAGGTTGTATACTGTCTTTATTTATGCTTTTCTTTCATAAAAACCAGCAAAATAGCCGCTACTCTCTATAAAGAAAGTTTTATGAAATATTTCTAGTGCTTTTACTAAAAGCAAAGAAAAAAGAAAAAGTAATTCCCCTGCAGTTGAAAAGTCTTGACTTTTTTTTTTTAAAAAAAGCTGCTTGTCCTACCCAACTGCTTTTCTTGTATCCTTGCTTACTTGATCAGGTTTTGAACAGCAGAAACATGACATACAGGTTGATGACCTGCAAACAGCAACACTTGAACATAAACTGAAATAAAACAGGATGTTAACTCTAGGACTGTAGTTTCAGGTTCTTACATGCATGTGATATCTTTTCTTATATACCAGTCTTGCCAGGGCTTTTCAACCTCATCATGTATACATAGCAAATAATGAGAAAACAAAAAAAATGCCGAAGTAGGCTTAATATAACTTTTGCACTTTATTCTTCCTTTCATTATCTTCTTTCTGGTTTGTTTTGGGTTTTTTTTGGTTTTTTTTTGGGGGTTTTTTTTTCCTTTCATTGATTGTAAGGTCACCATCAAGCAGGGATAAAATCGGAATCAGTTACGCAAATCAAGTGCACTTTCCTCCTTTCATAGTTCATCTTACTGCTTTGGACTTGACAGTAGCCTGCTGCTTTTGGACAACTACACACTGTTTTCCACAGTTTACCATTACATAATTTATTAAAAACCAAACACTTCTACCCTCCTCCTCCTCAAAAAAAAATAAATAGTTCAAAACAACTAAGGATGCAGAGCTGAAGTTCATTTTTTAAACAGGGTGCAGGCATATTCGCAATTTGGAGAAGGGAACTTTTTTCAAAGCTAACTACTCAGCTACTCCAAAATGTTGTAGGGTATGGCAAGCTGAACTTTGCCAGAATACCATCATGCTTTCAAGTAGTGTGTAAGACTAGAGGTATAGTACATGCAAAGTAATATGTAAATTTGCTGAAGGACAATCATTTTAGGGCATGCAAATGATTTCTATTGAAATATCATACAGATATCATTTTTAGGCCTTATGCTTGCCTTACCAAGAATATGAAAACAAGTAACATGTATGTATGTATATCTTTACAATTTAATGATTAAAAATTAGTTTTAGATGCTACTGTATTTTGTACATTACGCCCAGTGCAGGTGGTCCTGTTTGCTGGATGCCACGCAAACCTGGGAAGAGAACAAATGTTACCTTGAGGCATTTCAGGCCAAATGAAGTGGTTAGAACCGAAAGAAGTGTAGGTTTCGTTGGTAGTCCAGGGCAGTTAAACAAATCAAAAGCGTTGCTAGTAAAATGGGATTCAAATTCACTTTGCAACATCTGGAGTTTGTGTCTGTGAGCTGCTAGACTGTGTGAGCCTCCTTTGTGGTGGGGTAAGTTGGGGGGAATTCCAGTTTAAGTTTGAAAACTTATTTCTGTTTGAAACAAAAACCTAAATAAATATTTCCTTTTTCTTCCAGCACTGAGATGTTTAGCAGTGGGGAACTTCTTGTCAAAGTGCTCAGTGCATACCTTGTAATGGAAATTGTGGGAGAATGTGAATAGAACAGAAATAGACCCAGCGTTTATCTGATAGTTCAACAAAAAGTAAATATTGAGATTTGTTTCTCTTCTTGTAATGGACTATTAAAGTACGGCTGACTTGGGAATGGAGGGCTGAAGGGGACAATTTCACCAAACAGTCATGTAAAGAAGAAAAGTTTAAATCTAGATGGGCCTTTTGCTCCCTCTCCTCACATGTTCTAACAAATTTAAAGCCTTAATAAAAAGACTGAAAGAGTGAATAAACTGTATTGTGCCCTAGGGAGACAGCAAAAAAGATCAGAGGCATTTTTTCTACATCCCTGTTATAGTAGGGAATGTAGTAAACATAAATGTCTAGCTAACTGCGGGAACAGACCATACCTAAACTACTGAAGTCTGACCCCGGAAAGATTCACTCAAACAGCAGTAAAAATATGAATGAGGTGCAGCGCAGATTCCACTGAAGTTTGCGTTCATGTTGAAGTTCAGCTTGCCCTTCATCTTTCCAGCTGGAGTAACACCTCTTGCTTCAGGGCAGTGGGAACCCTTCCACTCCTGAGCCAGGCAGTTGGAAATTTTTTTTTTTTCCTGTCTCTCAGATAATCAGCAGAAGCTATCAGTACAGAATTTCAATTACTATAATAGAGCATGTGGTGTAGTAACAAACCTTCTTTGAACTGCCTCTTAGGAAATTGGTCAGACTGAACACCTGAAGCCTCAAACCAAGAGCGCCTGGGTTGCCTTTGTTCCTCACCTGTTTGAGATTCTGTCTTCAAACAGTTGTTGCTCCTTATCGGCCCCAGCTAGTTTGACAGGCACTCCCACCCTCTGCGCTGGGACCAGCCTCTGCTTTCCCCCCCCTAAACAAGCCTTCCTTTTCCTCTGAGGTCCACCCTGCTTTACACAAGACATACCTACAGAGCTGTCTTGCTTTCAGCACTTAATTGCTACCTAGAGCATCCCAAGTGCTTTAGCTTCCCTTACAGGATAGAGAAAATCTATTTTATATCTTTTGAGTAGCCTTCTCTGCACCTGTTTCAGTTAAATTGGTTTTGGGGGAAGGCATGTGGTTTTGTTTTGCTTTGGACTAGGTAGCCACAACTATATAGATAAAATTACAAATAGTGGTTTACTGACACTTTATATAATTGATCAATCCTGGTTTTCTACTTAAAATACCTTTTTTTTTTTTCTTCTCTCTTTTGCATGTAGAACTACTGAAAAGCATGGGTATCAAATGGCTTTTAAAAGGGCTAATAGGATCCTGTGATCTTTTGATGCTCTGACAGCTCCCTTCTTCCCTTCATCTCCTGTTAATGGGTCCCAGATCATAGCAGAAGTTGTTGTTCATAATTGTCTTTCACTCTGTACGCTTAATTTTCATTGCATTTGTGTTGCTTGAGCTAGCCCAAAAGACTGTCAAATTTCCGAGAGATGCTTTCAGGAACAGCGAATTCTCTAAACTTTGGTCTCCCAGAAGTCATTAATGGATATTTGCTTTTTTGTATGGTCACTACATAAATTACTTAATAGCCCTGATCTCACAAAACCTAAGGAACACAGTACCATCTGTTTGTCTGCCTATCTTTTTATTGTCTGTCTTTAAGCCAGTGCTTTGTTCATCTTTAAAATGTTATAGGTCTGTACCTTAAATATTATTGCATGAGATATCACATCAGTTCTTGCTTTAACTCTGGATTAAGTTCACTGTATTATCCTTTTTCTGAGGAATAAGTTGCCCAGGTAAAATCAAATTTTCCTTGTCTTCTTTTCACTGTTCAGTGACATTTCCTTGATTTCTTTTGTTCAGATCTTGTATTATCAAGGTCATGCTTATGCACTTCTAACACCAAGATTGCTTTTCTTTCTCTCCCAAACTACTTCCTTTCCCTCTCCCTCTTGTAATCACTTTTGGCATATCTGTCGTTGTTGTGTGTGCCAGTTATTTCAGTGTTGTGGAGTGGAGGTTATCCAGATCCCCTTATTTCTTTATTGCAAATGGTCTAATTTTTTTTCCACACTGTATGTGGTAATAACCATTATCCTGTCCTCATTTTCAGTGTATTATTTTATTATCTTTATTGAAACAGAAGGCAAAAAAATTGCTTTGGTGTTTGTTCCTGCTTATTTTTTCCTAAACATCCTCTTTAACCTCAGTGTGTAGGTACCTGTCTTTCTCTCCCTCTTTTGAAGCTGCAGTGCATAGTAACAGTGATGCCCCCAGTATTTCCTTTGCATGGTTCAGCTCAAGCAGGCTCCCAGTTGGTTTTACTCTTCTCTTTGTACCCTGTAAAGGTTTCCTGCTTATTGTTAGCATTACAGGTCAGGTTTTTATTTGTCTTGGTAGTCTGGAGTCCTCCTTGGCAAATTTGTTCATTAGCTTGGAAAACAAACCCAATGAGTGGAAACGGGTTTCAGCTGGAGTGCAAATAACCTCTGAAATCTGTCTGCCTCATCAGCCCCATTAACAAATTCTAGTTGTTTCTTGACATGTCCCTGGGAAGTGATTGGGAATGGTCAGGATTGGCTTGTGATTGCTTGAGCTACGGGTCATCTCTCCTGTCGAACAGCGTGAACTGACTCTGAGAGAGCATCCCTGTTGACCTGTGACTGATGATGACTGCTGACCAAAGGAATCCTTCAGCTGTCGTGTCTGTGCTATTGCTAACATTCATGTATTTATTTATTTTTTTAATAAAATATGTTGGCTTCCCAGGAATTCACACTTTTCATCAGCATTTTATGAGGGGTAATCTGTGGACTGCCGTCTGTGTTTAGGTGTAAATCTCTGTAGGATCCTAGTTGCTCTCCGAAGCGGTAATTGCCAAAAGTCTGTTATGTTTCAACTGTTCCTTATTTCTTAACCACTTCATTGGTATACAGTGCTTCCTCATTCCTTTATTTTATTTTATTTTATTTTTTAATTCAGCTTGAATGCCTTGCAGCCTTCAGTGCCTGTGTTGAGATTGCCATTGGTGTGTATAGATGTTGCCAATGTGCTGCACAGCAGCCAGCTCTGCGTTCTGCAGTCAGCCTCATCCTCCTTGGCAGTAAAACAAGAGTTCATAAGTTGAGCTCTTAAACTCACTGATACAGTCAATTGCTCTGTCTTTCTACAGTAGTCAGTTTTGGTGGGTGGATAAATCCACTGATGAAGGTGTGTGTGTGCATTAGTACTTCCTTTATTTTTTTTCCTCCCTCATTGACTATCCTACCTGGCAATTTTAGCCTTTGTGTAGGTATTGGCTACCTCTCAAAGGTTATGTTTCTCTTACTATGAAATACAAGAAGTATATTGTGGCAACGGCTCGTATTTTGAGACTAGGGCTTTTTCTTTTGAGTCTGTTAATTGCCCGCTGTGGCAGGACGTTCCAGTGCTAGCGTTGTCATCTTCGTGTGGAAAACGATTCACCATGTAAGAGAAATGTGTGGCTGAGTTATTTTTTTGTGTGTGTGTTTAAAAAAAACTTTTCTGTGGAAGACTATTACTTTAGGACCAAAGACTGTGTGGAAGAGCTGAAGTTGCTGGCAACATGTTTATAGGGGAAATTCTGGCAGATTTTTAACTGCCATACAAGAAATGTGGCTGTCTAAAACCAAGAAGTTGTACGATTCTTTTTCCAGACATGATCCCTTTACCTTTAATTGCAATTTTAGGGTATGAGAAGGTTGAGGAACAGAAAGACTCATGTAAAATGTCTAATCACACCAATAACTGACTCAGGTTTTTTTCTAATTCCACGTGCACAGTAATGCATCTGCTTGAAGGTGCATGTACTATATATGCAATTGTTAGCAGTTCCTCTCTCTAAAAGTGGAGTGATAGATGTTAATCATGCTGTGAAACCTTGTAAGCTTTGAGTGGTTAAAATTTACTTGTATGCCTGAATCTGCTATATTTGTTGCTATGCCGTTTCTGAGTGCTCCCTTCACTGAGTTGTCCAGGCCCTCTTCTGTGCTTGCTGGGTTTGTGTGGCTTTGTTCTGTGTGTGTGCTGGTTTTCTTTTTTCCCTTTTCTCTTGCTTTTTTACCCTCTTTTTTTCTTTGTTTGTTTTGTTGTTTTTTTGTTTTTTTTTTTTTTTTTGTTTGGGTTTTTTTGTTTAGCTTTACTTAAGCTCCAGAAGGGAAAGACATCATCAGGTCTATTGGTTGTGGGTCTGTACGCCTGGCTGTGCAGAGGGTGTGGTTTTTGGTTTGGTTTTTTTTTTTCCTTTTTGTTTTATTCTTCTGAGTTAACGGTGAGGAGAGGTGGGCAGAGGGGAAGCATTAGCAAGTCGTGATGCCTGGCACCGTTTGATTAAATTTGAAATTACTAGTTGTGATTTATGTTGTTTAGTTTTTGATGAGGAGGAAGAGGAAGTGGGACACATCCTGCCTAACAACCTCCTGTAACGCTCTATGATTTATCTTTGCAGCATGTCCAATCATACTATTCAGGTTATTTTCTATGTGGAAAATGTTCAGTATTGTCAACTGTTGAGAATTCTTCCTAATTTTGTCTGTGCTGGTGGACAATTCCAGGCTTGATTCTTCTCTGTAGACCTTTGTAGTCAAGTAGCTGCAGGCATATTGTTGCTGCTGCTCTCTTAATAGGTGAGCGAGCGAGTTTTGAATGCTGATGCCATCGCAAGGGGCAGAGTGAGACAAGACCTCTCGTTACTCTTTCTAGAGATCTACAGAGATGTTAGTGTAATCTCCCCTTGACCAGTGACTCATACCAGAAAAAAGGATCTCAACGCTTTTGAGCCGAGAAACGACTGATTTGGAAATACAGTTTTGTCTTCTCGCTTAACACAGTACTTCCTTCCTCTCCTTTATGATCACTGAACAGATGCAGCACCTGTTAAAACTCAGTTGTGTTTCACGGTACGCACTCTACCCCGGTGCTAGCTTTGTCCTTTAGGCGCCCTAAGTGAGCTGCTCCCAGGGGCCAGGTAGGCACCTGGTTTTGGAGGTCACAGGTGCGTGCCCATGTACATGTGTACCCCGGTTGGACTGGCGAGCTGTTTTAAGCTGAATCTAGGGTTAAGTTGCTTCAGAGCTGTGGCGGTGTAAGGCGCTACCAAGCTGGCGCGGCACGTTGCGCGGTGTTGGCGATGGTCGTCGGTCGTCGGTGCAGCCGGTTTGCCCCCGTGAGGGGTCCCCTCGGTGAGGGGTCCCCTCGTCCGCCGCAGTGCGAGGCGGGCGATGCAGCCGAGCCCTCCCCGAAGAGCGTGTACCTCGCCACCCTGGCAGTGGCCAGGGGCTCCTCCGCAGGCGGCCGCTGCCTGCGAGGGTGTCTGTCTGTCGCTGCAGGGGGGAATGAGAGATACTGGGGCGATAACTTCTTAAGGAGGTCTGCTGGATCTTGAAGGCCGCTTTTTTTTGGTCCTCTATGCAGGTGGGATCTTCCTTGCTTCTATCACTAAGGCTCCTGCTTAACCCTGTAAGCAGGTTATTTTTAAGGTGACTTCACGTTGAGATCTAGGGACTATTCCAACCAAGTCCCGCTTTGTCAAGAAATGGGAGCTTTTAGTCTGTCTGGGGAGGTGCAAATCTTACCGAGTGTTGAGTTCTGTTTTTTGCAGCTTGACAAAAGAAGGGGTAGTGTCAGGTCTTTCAACTCTCTGCTTTTGGGCAAGGGAGAGAAAAAAAAAGAAGTAAGCATTTGAAATAAATCTTGTTAATGTTTGCTAATCCAGGTGTAGGCTTCATTTTTATCGAGGTCCTTTTGGGGGGTGGAAGGAAGTGTAAATTTTAAATCTCTCTTCCCTGTCTGCCCTTTTGATGCTCAGAGGGGCCTGCAATTGTGTATGTTGTGAGAAATCCTGGGCTAAGGGTATATGTTTCTAAGCAGAAATACAAAAAGAAACTTACTAGATTGAGAAGTAAAAAATACCCTTTCATCATGCATCTAAGCACCTCTTTTAGCATAATAGGAGTCTCAAAACAGTTCCTATCATCAACAATTCATGCTTTAAATAGGCAAGAAAAGCAAAAACGGGATAAAAAGATGTTTTGAAATGACTTTGGAAATGTACCTGCCCATATATACGACTACGGGTTATTTTGCAGAATGGCACACGCTTGAGTCCTTTCTGATACAGCCACTTGCAATTCAGATAGGTTAAGCAGAAAAGAGTTTTAAAGGCTCTCTTCTTAATGCTCCAGTGCAATTAAATCCTGGCTTTGTTTGTAGAAGATACGATCAGCATGCATGAGAACAATTGATATGACCCATAAAAATAAGAGACTTTGTCCATATTTGTTGTGAATGTTCAAGTAAGCCAAACTGAAGTGAGCTTTATCAAGAGCTGTGTTTTCAGGGACTGAACTCCAGCAGTCACCCTGGTAGAGAAGGCCTTGTGTAGCTCCTGATTTGGGGTTTTTACAACACCATCAACTCTATTGCTAATGGACTTCGTTGTGAACATTTGAAAACTCTGGGTGAAGCCGTGAAGCACAAGGAAGAGGACTTCTGTGTTTGTTTAATAAAACTGGGAAGTTAGCAGTCCTCAAAGTTGCAAAAGGAAAAAGCATGAAAATCAGACATCCTCAGAGATGCAGCGTTAAGGGGAAAAAAAAATAATCCTGCATTAACAAACACAGGATGACCAGAAGACATTGCCCCCCTCCCAATAATTTGGCAGTTTGAGGTTGGCTTTTATTTAAGATCTGCTTCATAAATCATAAAAACTTGGATGTGGCAGATACCTGTTGTATAATGTATGGTTTAAACAAACATATTTAATTTAAGCTGACAGTGTTTGTAGTTGTTCTGTTCAAGCTGCTATCTCAGTGAACAGATCGTGCTGTCTAGTCACTATGCCCAGCAGACAACCTCACACACCTATGGGGGTCTTCATGCTGCTCCAGCTACCCCATATATTGAAAAATATTTTTGCAATTGTAAAAGAAACTCCCCCATCCCACAACAGGAGGCTGATATTCCTCTCCTCCCCATTGTCTGGAAACATTGGATCATTTCAAATGCAAATCCAGAGTACTGCATTCATCAGTGGTTTATGTCAGCTGTGTTCAGGTCAGGTGAAATTGAAACACTGACTGTCCTGTACCTCTCATGTGGAGTCAGTTAATGCTTTGTGTAGGACGGTGCACCGTCTTGCTTGTGCTGCTTAGGTTAGATCATAAAGAAAGCCAAAGCAATGGAACATTTGAAAAAAAAAAAAAAAATTGAAAAATGGAATGCCTTGTTTGGGGAGTTAGTTTATAGTATTCTGTAATATAAGGAGTGATATCTACAGCTGTGCTAGGGCAGCAACCTATGGGGGGAAAAGATGACTTTCTGTTATTAACTACAAAGATATTTATTTTTCAGACTTCAATTATACCATCTTTTTCTATTTAAGATAGAGCTAAATTGTAAATGACAAATGAGTGACATTTTCTCTCTAAGGAGAATGTCTCTGGTAGTAACTAGTGTTTCAGATTTTGATAATGAATTAACTGATGTGGACCAATTTTCCGGTTTACAGTCTCCTTGGAGGCAAAACTGTCCTTAACCTATTACTATATGATACAAAATAATTTCAGTACATAGGGCTACTTACCTAGCATTTTAATACACATTAGTGGAATTCATCTGCTGTAGAAGCAACTCAGTAAAACCTGTGCTGGTCCTACTTCATGGGGTACTCTGAAGCAGTTTTTTCTATGGAATGCTATTAAGTCAGCATATTTTTCGTTTTGTTGTCTTTATGAATTTATTAAACATTTTTCTTTTCTAGCAAAACAAGTATGAGAAATCAAAGTACTTGAATAATTTGCAAAAGCAATTTTTTTAACTGATGGAGTAATAATATTAATAGCCATTTGTTTTACGAAAGTAGCTCTGATAATCATTGGGAACGTGATGCTATAAAAGAAGGAATGGCAGTATCATATAATATTTACTATAACCCGAGCTGTCCAAATGCTATCTAGGTATAGTTTTATTAAAATGTTGTTTTTCAAAAGACTTTTATATCTATGAGGATGCCTTGTTTTAATAACTTGTTGGAAGTGCCATGTTATGTTAAATTGTGTCAGAGTAAAGAGTATAATAGTCTTGAGGTAAGTCCCTGTTCCCTTTTCAGTCAGCTGGAGTTTCTTGCTGATTTTTAGCTTGCCCAGCACCTCACTTAGGAGATGGTCTGCGTTCAGAGCTGAGTCCCCCTTCCACCCAGCGCCACAGCCGCCAGGCAGACTCCTCCCTGCAACATAGTGCAGGAGGATCTACAAATTTCTTGCCAAATCAAATCTTCCACCAATGAATCTAGTTTAAACCACTAATTTGCTATGATAACCAAACTCCTGACTCAAGAGGTTCGTGCCAGGTAGAGGTTATTTCTGCTCTAATCCTTTTACTGAAGAGTGGTACCTTGAAAGCAGTTACCTGCAAGTGCTTTATGGCGTGTTTTCAGGGATGGTTGGACTCGTTCTCGCAGCTGGTGCCTGGCTCCATCCTGTCTGTAGGAGAGTGGACCTGTGCTGAAAAGCCACCATGCTCTCTCCACCTGCATCACGGTGCTCCACGCCATGTATACGTGTGTGTGTGTGTGATACAGACAGCCCAAGGTGTTGCTTTGGGTTTGAAAATCAGTCATGTGTTCTTGCAGAGTGGAGCACTTTGCTAATTAACATTTAAAAATTATTTCCACTACAGATTCAGGCAGCTTTTATTTTTAGAGAAAGTAAATGTCCAAGTTTTCTGTAAACCAGATGCTCATCACACGTTGACGTTGACATGTGATGCCCATGCTCCGTGGTCTTAGTTGCAGTCTACTTCCAGACCATTTTGTATGGCTCCTGGGGTGGGCGATTAGGATTGGATTGCAAATTCAGTTCACTGTTTTGCTAGTTTGTTCCTTCCAATGTATATCCTGCCTAAGGATAGCAGTTGATTTTTTTACATGAGAAAAGGAAGGAGACAATGCAAATAAGCCGTGTTCTCTCATATCGGTTTTAATGCCATAGACCTGATTTCATCCGTGCAGACAGAAAACATCAAGACGCTTCCTCCAAATTGTTATTTAATTTAATCCTCTTCTCTCCACTTCTCCTCATCTCCCTCCAATGCACGCATCCTCCATGGGTTTTGAGGATGCCGCAAGAATAAACTGATTTCCTCTGATGGCAGGTATGCTTTAAAACCTGTATTTTGCCTTAATGGAAGATAACACTGACCACTTGATAGCAATGAAGCAGATAAAATCGGTTGCCTGATTACCTATCAAATGAGTTAATCAGTAAATCAAGTACTCCTCCTTTGGTGAAAAAAATTGAGTGATTTGAATTCTGTCAAGAGACTAGCAAAGAAAAATACTGAGGTATAAATCTTCTGTTAAGAAAATCTTGAAAGGTATGAAGTATAGTCATTTGCAATCCGCAACTGCTCTCTCTTGACCTGGTTTTAAAGGGGCTGGGGGGAGCTGCCTCCTTGTGAGAGACACTTTTCAACAAGGAGGTGTATAGTGTCAGGAAGAAAAAATGCAAAGCAGTTATTTTGAGGATTAGTTTTGAGATACAAATGTGTTTATGTTAAAGTGTAAATATCCTAGCTATTACAGTGTAGGAAAGCTGCGCAAGTGACTTGCAACAATTAATTAATTAATTCCCTATTGCTGTAATGTAATTTTACAGTTTATTTTGTTATGGAGTGGCAGAATATTGAACAATTTGACAGAAGAATGAAAACCTGTATTTTTGATTTGATCATGCCTCTAAGGTTGCTTCAAATCTGTTACCTTGCAAACTGAATGCATCCTTAAATAATGCCTAGAGACAAACAACATTTAGTGGAAGATTCAGAAGAAGGGACTGGAATTTTCTTTTCCTTGGTGTTTTAGTCTGTCTTCTTATTGCTACCTAATACCATTCCTTTAAATCTGATGTCCTGCAATATAATTTGATAGTGTATACTTTTCTGTAGAAGAATTTTCGTTTATGTTGAAAATAGAAAAAGCATATTCATGTTGTAAATACAGCCGATGGAGAAATATAATAAAATGTCCAGCATTGTAGGTTTGTTACTTTGAAGCAGATGTTGCTGCAGGCTCTGTTATGTTAGTAAGTCTGTAGTACTTGGTCGAAGGAAGTAGCTGAGTCTTCCTGTTTATAGAGATAGCAGGCAAAACATTTCTACTAAATAAAACTTATGCTGAATACGTAATTTTTGTCAGTTGCTCAGTGTCTTGTAAGTTTCTGTATTAATTATGAACTTATTGATAAATAAATCACTGTTACAGTTTGTCTTCTGAAGCTTTGTTTTGACAAAAACTTTTTTAAAACCATGAATTTATTTTGGATTGGTGATACAAAAAGTAAGAATGTGGCAGTTTTGGGGCTTGTATACTGGACTAAGTATTTCAATGGTCAGAGGTGACCTATGGCATACATCGTTTAAAAAAAAATAATCTTATTTTTGCTACCTAATTTAGAGCACTCAACTAAGGTTTGGACATCTTTTGTGTCTCAAGACTGTCTTGAGATCAACTCTCACTTACTTCAAAAATTTGGAATACAAAAGAAAAATATAAACTGTAAACATAATGATATTTTATTATGTCCATAATTTAAAAGCTGTGTAGCCATGTGCATTTACAAGTCTGTGCTCCTTCATTTGACTTTGTGGAGTGCTTTAAACTTCGTACAAGCTGATACAAGAAGAAGCATTTACAGTCAATTTCCTAGGAAATACATAATTCAAATCAAAGTTGTGTGTTCAGGTTGTCTGTAGGTTAGAACTTTGTGTTAAAAAAGAAACACACAAAAAGTCCCCAAAACTTGGATTAAAAAAAGCTATGTGTAAAGGTATTTGTCAAACTTCTATCTAAAAATCCTGTGGTGGAATTGTGCTTCTACCTGTATTGATCTTGTAAACTTGCATGTAAGCCTCTAGTTACATGAAGCCTCCTGACTTCATGGATTGGGAATTCCCTCTTGTATTAAGAAAAATTCAAATGCTGCAATAGTCTGCAGTGTGTATTTTAAAAAAAGGTGGGGCAGGGGGAATAGTGTCTATTCTTTTAGTTTACTTCCTATGCAAATATGTGTAGATTATTCCTTATCCTAAGCCCTCTGGAGCTTAGAGCAGTCAGTACTGTGTCTCTTTGCTAGTGAAGAAGTTGCTTTTAATTGTAGTCCCATCACCCTTGGTATTTTATTCACTTAGATCATGGACTTTTATCCTTCTCAAAGAACAGATGGGTAAACTCTTCACTTGAGGCTTGATTAAGTCGTGACTTCAGTATGTTTTAGATTGTTCTCTTGTTTTCCAGCTCTTATTACTTGAAGATGACTAGGTAGATCTGGAGTACAGAAACCTCCTGTGGTGAAGTGAGTAAGGACATAGCAAGCTCGATCGTACACTGCCGTCACCATCCCCACCTCCTAGGGCTGGTGGTTTTGCAGTGTACGAAAATGCCTCTTAGGTAATGTAATACCATCAAATTCCTGCCGCTTCTGACCTTTAGTAGGTCTCTGAAGCTTTGGTAAGCTGGATTCTTGGAAAATAGAACTGCATTTCTTAAAGTCACCAAGGACCTCCTTTTTTCTTGTGTGGTATTATTCCCCCATAGCATGGTGTGTCCTTGCCTCCTACACCACAGCTGTTTAATCTGTCAATTCAGTCAGCCCTCTACCATTGCACACCAAAGTTTCCATTCTCTCTTCTGCTCTCTCTCTCTAATTAGCCTTTTTGTTCTTTGCTTTGACCTTTAGCTGTCATAACAGGATTGATGATCCAGAGGAAGAAATTATTTTTCCTGACCTATAGAATGCTTTTTCTGGCAATATCAACACACATTTCTGTAGTCAGAAGTTGACCTCAGTCTTGACCTGTGAAAGAGCTACCAATTAAAATGGCGAGTTGCTTGTTGTCTCTTACTGTCCTTTGTTTTTTTTCTCCAGAGAGACTGGCAAAGGTATCATTTGTGTCAGTTTTTTGTAACTTTACTATTCCTACAGGAAGAATAAATTGGAAATCCATACCTAATTTTGTGTCAATAATGTTATTCAGACTTTCAAGTAAGCATGACTTCTAGTCTGGCAGATTTCATTTATTGACTTAGTTGAAAGGTCTCTTTTGACCTCTGTGTGTGAACCATGTTGGTTCCTTCCAATGACAATTTTTTATCAAACAATTAATGGAAATAGTGTAGCTTGTTCTTCCCATTTTATATTCACTAAGTTTTAAAGTGAAGCTGAAATATCAAGACAAAGAACGCTACTGAAAAACAAAAGAAGTAAATAGGAGTTTCCATGTTTGTCTTTTTAAAAAAAACCCAACTTATATCGTTTATAGTATAGGTCATAAGCTCTGCCTGAGGATTTCACAACAGTTCAATCCTATATTTGTAAACAAACCATAATGTTTATTATTGTGACCCATTTTACTGAGAGTACGAAATCTTCTGTCAACTAAATTTAAAGGAATGACACGGATATAGCACTGTCTCTACAGATTCCCTTTAAACCACTGTTTAGTAGTTTGTGCCATCAGAAGGGTAATTTATGGACTGTACAGCTGTTATAATAATGTCAAAACTGTGTGGCTGTAAATGATCTTTTGATAGGGTCAAACTCTGAAGTGTTGTAATAGTTTAAGATCTGACACCTACATCACATCTCTGTGTGCTAGGCAATATTTAAATCAGAGATACTGTGTTTATCTTGCATGGTCACAAATGGAGATGATCACCCCATACCTCAGGTGGAAGACTGAGGCGTATTCTGGCATATGCAGAAGTCTGGAAGCCGAAAGGTGTTCCTAGCCATCTCGATTAAGCCAAATTAATGTCTGTGTTTTTTCTTCCTCATTTACGTGCCGTTCCAAGATGTGTGGTTACGTCTGAGCTACCCTCTGGGATGCATTTCCCATCCCTATCTGCTCCCACAGAGTATCTTTCTGTGCAGAGAAGGATTGCGTTGTCCCAGTGCGCTGCTGAGCTGGTCACCCGCTGTGCGAGCCCTCAGTGCGTCCACAAGTCTCGTGCTGGACATCCTCAATAAGAATTAGTTGTGTGTGAAGGATTGCCCTTTTTGTTGGTGGTGTTTTTGTAAAGGCTTTTCTACTTCCTCAGCATCTCAAAGTGGATAGTAAGTGAGAAACTCTCACTGTTGGGGTTTTTTACACTTAATTTAGTTTATTCTTTACTACCTTTAAAAGTAGTAAAAATAGTCAACACTGCAGCAATATGTTAGTGGAAACAGCCAGTATTTGGAGATGTTTTAATATGCAAGAATGACATTTAATCTTTTTTTGAAAGAATACGCAACTCTTAAGCAGTAATATTTCTAGAAGTAGATACTTTTTGAAAGTGCTTTGTTAGAAAACACTCTTGCAGTTGGTCTCTCCTCCTCTGTTTCCCCACTTTTGCATGGCAAAAGCAACATTTTTTCTTCTGTTGGCATGAGCTAAACGGTTAGACAGCAATCACTTACCTATAGCTAGTCCATAACCGTAGCTTTGGTATGACTAAGACCGCCAGTTAGTCATCTTTATTAAGAATCAAATTTCTGCTGATTGCTTTGAGAAAATGGAAATGCTTCATATTTAACAACCTTATATGATTTGCCTATAGCTTTAAAAATTTCACTTATGCAAAACTTGTGTGTTTGAAGCGGCGTAGGTTCTTGACCAGAGATTAAACTGTGATTATCTCCACAAAAATACAGACTGCACCTAACAGGGATGCTGCTGTTCAGACTCTTCCTTTTCTCGGGGGGCAGGGTTGCACATTTTAATGGGCCCCCACGTAGGTTACATGGTCTGAAACATATGCCCAAAATAAAATTCACAGGAGAAACTTTTTGTGGCCGTGTTTTGGATTTAATACATTTTCATCTTGTTTGCTGGCTGTTTCCGTATTGTATTTGATGGGTAGGGAGGTAAGCAGCTGCAAGCAGTCTGCTGTGCAAGTGCTCCATGCAGGCAGCGGAAGGCACGCCGCAGCTGTGGTTCGATGTTACGCTCAGTGAAAAACCAGCCTGAAACATTGCCACCCTTCCTACTCTTCACATCAGCCTGCTGCCACCTCGGTCGCATTGGTGCAGCTGCCTCTGCAGGTCTGTGACAAACTGGAGTAAGCAGCTGATGCAGCAGAAAAAACACCTGACAAAAATAGAAATTCAGGTGGTTATTCTTAAAATAGGCACGTGCATTTAGAGGGCTGTTTATTGTTTGGGGTTTCTTCTCCCCCCCCCCCCCCCAAGTTAGGTAATGTGGTTTTGGAAAAAAAAAAATAATTTCCCCTATTCAGATCCCTTTCTGGGGATGGTTGACTGCATGGACATGAGTATGGTTTAGTTCTGGAGGACAGCCTCAGGACAGCTTTTAAGACGTGATGTACACCTATTGTTTCTTATTTTTTCTGCACGCTAGCTCTGTTTGAGAAAAACACCCATAGGACGAAGGAGCTCAGTTTAGAGTCTGGAGGGGGGACGAGGGAACGGCCTCCAGCACCGCTGTGTGTTCTCTGCACATCCTACCTTGGCACTGCTCGCTCGGGGACTTCACTCTCTTCTCTATCAGTTCTTGTTTCACTCAGTTTTCTGGCAATGAAAGGTGATTTGCAAGTGTAGCTGTTTCACAGTCACCTTAAGTCATCCATGGGCAAAGCTGCTGTTGATGGGCAGGGTTCCTGCCACTCTTTCCAGGTGCTGCCACCTCCCTGCTGCTGCAAGGTGGTTCATTGTGTTGTCTGCCACACAACTGGCCCGGTGAGTTTTCCCGTTTTGGTGTTAATGGGGTAGTTTTTCATGCTGTTGAGTCTCCCAGTGTGCTTCCCTGTGCAGCCCCAGGAGCGGTTGTGCCAGTGGCAGGAGCAGGATGAGGATGGGGTGCTTATTTTAGCAGTAGTGCTGCCGTATGCCAACTTTAAGTGACCTTAATCATAGCCAAAGGTCCTGCCTTCCATCACTCTTGGTATTAATGCTTCAGAGAATGGGACTTTAATAGGTTTTATTACAGCGCCAGCACCTGGAGTGAAAAGGAGGCGTGAGCAGAGGCTGCTGCATCCCGCAGGCGCTGATGAGAGCACTCAATCCTGCCAGGTTGTCCTTGTCCTTCATAGCTTACTAACCTCGGTACACCTTGCAAGTCCTGCTGGAAACAGGCCTAATGCAATGAGCGTCCTTAACTGAAGTGTGTATTTTAAAACTGTGCTTAATTATTTTTGTCTCATCTGATGAGATGGTTTTGATCTGGTGCGCTTGTTAGGTGATTGCAGGTAAAAGATGCTTTTAAAAACAGTCTGTTGATTTCAGAAAGGATTCCCCCCGCAAAGAAAAAGGAATAAAAGGCTTCAAGTCTTTAGGAATTGGGTAGTTATTAAAGAAATCATTGTTGTTTTCTCTTTTCCATGGGGTAAAGGTAATACTGGAACAGAGATGCATGCAGCTGCTGAAAGGTAATACTGTTTGGCTATGAGGTTGATTGCCAACTGAAACGTTGCTGCAGTTCCTTTTCAGAAAGAAGAAAACAAAATAATTGAAAGATTGTTTGCCAGTGGAAACATGATTAGTTGTATACATATGAAGAAATTAACTAGTGCTGCCCTCTTGCAGTTCCACAGCAAGACAGTCGTTAAACTAGTCTCAGTACTGTTATCACTTTATATTGTCTATGTACAGTTACAGCTACAGGTTTTCTGAAGGAAAGGTAGGTAGGAAGAGCTTCCAGTAATCTTTTGGAGAGAAGATAGCAATGCGATTGCCTCATGCAGCAGCTCTCGGATCTGTAATCTCCTAAATTTGAAGGAGATGAAGTGACCCTTGTCCTGTGAAAATCAATTTCCAAATTTCATGTAACTGCAGGTATTTTCTTAGTAGCAGGATCACTTGCCAAGGAAACTCAATAAATAATCTTCCTGTTTGGTTTTTATTTGCTGAAGGTGTCCTGGGGACACGGTGTCCGTTCTGCAGTCTGCAGCCGGAGGCGCGGTAGGTTTGGCGGGGGCATCCCCAAGTTTCCTCAGCGGGCTCTGGGTCACCGGACGGCAATGGTTGGGGTGTGGGGCAGGGGACCCGCTGCTTCCTCCTCTTCACGTGGAAGTGACTACTCCAAAGAGTTTATGCCTTCCTATGGCTCTCTTCAAAAGCTGGAGGAGCCGTTTGCTCCCACCTCTGAAGGTGGGTTGGAATGTTTTTTGATGCATGAAAATCTGATATGTGTCTAAACCGGTTCCTTTTGTAGGTTCATAATCTGCTGTGGTCTCTGAGACATCCGCTATTCTTACCAGATGTGTAATGTTCCTAAATATCTGTGTGTTGGGGACAAAAACAACAAATGAAATCTGTGCTTGCGCAATGTGCGGAGGTCTGTTCCTGATCTTTAACTGTAGTTATTATGTTAGAATGGAGAGGGTTGTTTTTTTCCTGGTGTAACATTGTAATCTGCACCGCTAACATACTGAGAGGTTTTTTTTCCTAGGCAAAGGTTCCTTGCCTACGTCATATATGTTTTATTTTGGTCTGTGCTGTATTTTAAGTACTTGTTTTATCATTTGTGCCTGCCGAAAATACTTAAGAACTTGAGTACCTCCTCATCCCCCTCATTCATGTTAAATAACAGCAGGGAGGAGCAGCCTGAGATGGTTTTTAAGCCTGAAAAGGTTAGAGGTAGACAGCTGTTGAAGATAGTGAGATTGCTTAGAAGGCCAGGTATGGGCCAGAGCTAGAAGAGTGCAAAAATCCTTATGAGGAGTTAAGGCTTTCATGAGAGATTCAAAGGCAAATCAATTTTAGGCAAAAGACTTTTGATCTAAGTCCTCAGAGCAGCAGGGAACAGGCGATGGGTGGATTGAGACTACTGCTGCTGCCATTTTCAGGGTGGGCTGTGCACAGTAGGCCATCTGAAATCTTACTTCAAACGTTAGCATTCAGAGGGTCTAACATTTGCTTTGGTTCCTTCTGCCTCAACCTGTATGCTCTTGATTCAGCAGGCATCTATTTAAAATACTGCCTTAATGCAACTTTTTTTTTTTCCCTACACTGAGGAGATCCATTCTTTTCAGAGCTAAAAATTAGAGTCATAGAAACATGGAAATATCAGTATTTCATATGTTTTTAGTACAGTAGAAGATCCTAACTTTTTTTTATAATAAAGTGTTTTTCTTACTCTAAAAGTGAAACACACTAAAAAATTTTATTAGTTTGAACTACATTGGATGCTTCTTGCCAGCTGTATGTAATCTGTCATCATTTGGAGCACTAATGGCCACTTAAAATTGCAAATCAAGCTCTTTCTGCTCTCTGTGCCTGTCTTTACCAGCACATGCAATGTCTGCTTGGCCTCATGGAGGATTTTTGCCCACAATTTCTTTCAAGGCTTCATAGTTGTATTAGGAAAGATGTTGAGTTTGAAGGGATACCAAAATGTATGTTTGTGCATGTTAAATAATTCTGTGTGTCCAACCCACCCAAGATAAGACTCGGTGTTTCATCTTGCAGTGAAGACTGTTTCATCTAATGACGTGATGCAACATAGTGGTTGGGACAAGTTGGAAGCATGGGTTCTTGGTCAATCCCAGTGCCACAGCTGCGTGTTGAGGCCCATGGCTTCAGTAGGGCCCTTTCCTTAATTGCATGCCCTTGCCTTTTACCCTTCATCATCGTCCACCATTCAGTCTTTTAGTCCCTTCCTTTTATTAATCATGGTAGTTTCCTGGCTGGCTTCATACTGCAGACCTGTATTCAGCTGACTGCCTTTCTCTTTTTTTTTTTTTTTTTTTTTTTAAAAAAAATCACTGCAGAGATCAATTCCTCCAATGTGTCAGGAGCTGCTGGAAAAGGAAGATACTGCTGAAATTGTGTAGATAGGAAATTCTATGGAAAACACACAAACCCCATTGTGTGCTGTCTTAACTATATGTGTTGTTATTAACCTTCTTATCAACCGTTTGTGAGGGTGGAAAAAAGCGCTGCGCCTCATTTTTTGAATGGAGACATGGACTTCCCCCTTGTTTTTTTTGTTTGTTTGGTTGGTTTTTTACTATCCCACTGTTGTCTGGAAGTCAAAACTTTAATGCAGAGTTATTTATCATGCTTGCAATGCTTGAAAATAATAAACTATTTGAAGTATGATAGAGAGACTAGGGAAAATATATGCAGTACATATTCACAAATAGTTTTGTTTTGACATTTATCTTGCTGTAGTCATTCTGCCAACTGGCTTCAGGCACGGCTACCAAAAGAATGAACACATGTTGCATTCATTAGTTCTCATCTGGCTGTGCTTCATCTTGCAAGACAGACGAAATCATGATCACGCTAAATAGATTGTAATGCGTTTGTAATACGAGTTCCCTTCTGCTGAATAGAACGATAGCTTTGCAAAGCCGGTGCGTTTAAGCCACGGTATTTTGCTTTGTTTTAATATAATGGATACGAGCGTATTTCCAGTGATGTCATTGCTCTTTCGTCGCGAAAGATGTCATATGAAAAATATTCAGATATAATACTAAACAGCCACCCGCCCCCTTCCTACCTCCTTCCCC
Source organism: Astur gentilis (assembly GCF_929443795.1). Taxonomy (NCBI): domain Eukaryota; kingdom Metazoa; phylum Chordata; class Aves; order Accipitriformes; family Accipitridae; genus Astur; species Astur gentilis. The sequence goes on along the minus strand of NC_064909.1, from coordinate 7,787,830 downwards.
CCCACCCCCGGCCCGTGTGAACTTTTCATGTCACGTTGTGCTTTGACCGACAGCAGGTCTGTGGCGTTTCTGACACGGAAACGCGCTTTGGAACAGTAACGGTTCATCTGAACTGGCGGGCTATAAAAATCTTTTTCGTTAGTCTCCTGTGGTGGCTCTTCGCGCTCAGACCGAGGGCAAATCGATGGCCCTTGGCTTCTGGCAGCGAGCGCCACGACTCTGAAACCGGCGGCGAGTACCTTGCGGTGCCGTGGGCCGGCTGCCTGTGCGGCCGCCCCATTGCTGTGGTTTCACGGGGGGAGGGTGCGAGACCCGGTCGGTCGGTGAGTGAGTGAGTGAGTGAGGGGACAGCTGCCGGATTCCTGCGTGGAAGCAGGCCGGCGAGCTGCGCGTCCCTGACGGCAAGGCACCCGGGCCGTCGCGGCGCGGTGCTGGAGGCGCGGAGCGGAGCTGAGCTGAGCGGAGCGGAGCCTTCGTGCGCTGCCCGCGCCCGGGGAGCGCCGGAGCCAGCGCCGGGCTGACGTCGGAGCGTTAGCCACTCCCTGCGGCGGCGGCCGCCGAGTGCCGTCCCCATCCCGCCCCCTCGAGCCTCTCGCTCTCGCCGGGGCCGCGGGGAGAGGCGGCGGGGAGAGGCGGCGGGGACCGGCCGCCGCCGCCACCACAGCGGGGCTTTGCGGCCCGGGGCGCCTCCGCGGAGCCCGCGGCATGCCGGCTGGGCCGGGGCGCGGGGGCCCGCTCTGAGCCGCGAGGGGGGCCGGCTCGGCGGCGCCGGCGAGAGGAATGGAAGACGGCTTGCCCTGCCTGGCCGCAGCCTGCGACCCCTCGGCGCTCGTCAGCTTCTGCGCGGGTAAAGTACCACCGCCTGCCCCGCACGGGGAGGGCCCGCCGGGCACCGCCGCGCTCCTCGGCCCCCAGCGCAGCGCGGCCGGGAGGGAGGGAGGGAGCTCCCGGAGTGACCTCCCGCGCCCTTCGCTCAGCGCTTCGCTTCCCCCGAGGAGGAGAAGGGAAATCTTGCGAAGTGAGCGCCGGGCTCAGTACTTACCCGCGTGGTTCAGTTAACTGTGCGCGCTCCTTAGCAGCCAGCAAGGTGCGCTGACTCGGAGGCTGAGGTGACTCGCTGCAGTGCAGCGTCCTAACCTTCAGAAAAGTAAAAAAAAAAAAAAAAAAAAGGGAAAAAAAATTAAATAGAACTTTGACGCGCGCGGGCAGCAGAGAAAATGACGGGAGGATCGCGGCGGAGTTAATGCTTGCTGGAGAAAAGGCTCCCGGCGCGGCCGCCCCTGCAGCCTGCGGGCGGGCTGCTCCCGCCGCCAACGCCGCCGCGGCAGCGTGGGTCCCGCCGGGCGGCCCGGCCCGGCCCGGCCCCTGAACTGGGAGCGGGAGGTGGCGGTGTGTGCAGGGGGCCCGCTGCAGCCCTCGGGGGAGAGCTGCCTCTGTGTGCCCGGCCTTTCCTTTCCACCTCTCGGTTCTACGCGCTGCAAAGGACGAGTAAGCCGAAGCCCGCTCCGGGAAGCCTGGGCAGCGTGCGGGCCCCTCGGGCGGGAGGAGGCAGTAAAGGCTCGTTCAAAGCGGGGAGTTCTGCCCTGCATCCGCTGCGGCTCCGAGCGTCTGCCTTGCTGTACTTGCTGTGCGCCCGTAAAACACGGATTTGCCCTTCAGAACCAAGTCCGTCGTCCCCCGCTCTATTTTTCACTAGTGTCGCAGTAAAAATGAAATATTTCAACACCTCTTTCCTCTCTTTAAAGAGCTGCTATCAAACCGGCCTCTCTTGAGTGTAAGTTGGGTGATTACTTGCAGGGTTCTAGCTTATCAACCGAAAGCATATGAGTTAAGGCTTAAAAAGACCAACTAAACAAATAACCCCCCTCGACAAATCGGATCAGAGGTAAAATGTATTGCTCCTGTATACGGTGAAGTATTTTACTGCAAATGAAACAAACATCACTGAGCAGCTCTTCTTTGTTTGCTGATTTACGCCGCGCGGTTTTGATACGAATATGGCATCTTGCACAGAAAAAAGTACACTTCTGCCCTAAAATATGATGGTCAACGGTTTGTTTAAAAAAAAAAAAAAAGAAAAGGAAATAAGGGCAGGTATTTAATGCGTAGATTTCTATGTGTATTTAGTGGGAGAAAGGAACGACTTTGCTTACTCGTAAAGTGAGCAATGCACTGTACTTTCATCTGCTTCAGAATTCAAGGCGTTTGTTTTAGAATTCAAGACGTTGCAACCCTGAGGAAAGAAGGAGGGTGAATTGGAAATGTTAAAATTACAAGTGCTTCCTACAATATTTTGCAGGCTTGCAAGGATTTTTATGGTAGAAAAGAAAGGCTAATGTTTAGCTCTTTTATCTTCAGAATAAAATTCCAAAGAACAGCAATTTTTGTGGCTATAACTTGCAACTTTGTTACTGATGAGTAGAGGTTTATGTTGACATTTCTATTGACTCCAGTGGCTTTTTAGCAAGAGTGTCTGTGGTTATCTGTAAAAAATATAGCAGTGTCTCAGACTTGAGCTTGAGGCATATCTTGAATTTCAGAAGTGAGTGTGGCATGGTGGACTTACCTTTGAGATTTGTCTAGAACTGCAGCAGAATAAGGTGCAAGAAATACATTCTTTTCTCCATGCGTATGTTCTACCTCAGTTTTTTTTCTGCATCTTAAAAAAATAATTTTGGCTATAATCTTGATACAAGACCGAGGATTTTGCTGGATAAGGGTTAAAGACGGCATTTGTAATTAAAAGAAAATGTTGCTTTGGATACTCTTAGCAGTGTAACGTATTCTGCTGATTTAAAACTTGATTCCTACTTAAATCATTAAACCTAATGTACATTTATATAAAGTTTTCTGAGGAGTGTGTGTTGGCTGGCAAGTGAACTTACAGTGATAAGAAACTGGTATGTTGGAGAATCAACAAGTGCTTTGTTCATACGAAATTTCTAACTTCATCCTCGAGAGCTCCTTGCCTTGAGGGCTTTTAGCAGCTTTGCAGTGGTGACAAGTAGGAAAAAGCATGAGATTAAGCTGTAGAAAGAATTTTTTTTTTTTTTTTTTTGGCCATACATGCTCATTCTTGCTTTATTTGAAGGAGACGAAGGCTTTGTAGTAACAGTAGGGTATTTCAGGTGAGGTTTGGGGGGATAACGTAATATTTTTTTAGTAAGTATCCTATAGTGATATGCTTTTCTATAGGGACATCTTTACCTTACTGTGGTGGGTTGACCCTGGTTGGATGCCAGGTGCCCACCAAAGCCGCTCTGTCACTCCCCCTCCTCAGCTGGACAGGGGAGAGATAAATATAACAAAAAGCTTGCAGGTCGAGATAAGGACAGGAGAGATCATTCACTAATTACCGTCACGGGCAAAACGGACTCAGCTTGGGGAAAATTAGCTCAATTTATTACAAATCAGCCAGAGTAAAGTAATGAGAAATAAAACCAAATCTCAGAACACCTTCCCTCCACCCCTCACTTCTTCCCGGGCACAACTTTACTCCCGGATTTCTTCACCAAGCCCCCCCAGCGGCACAAGGGGTACGGGGATGGGGTTTACGGTCATCACACATTATTTTCTGCCGCTAATCCTCCTCGGGGGAGGGCTCATCACACTCTTCCCCTGCTCCAGCATGGGGTCTCACCCACGGGAGACAGTCCTCCACGAACTTCTCCAACGTGGGCCATTCCCACGGGCTGCAGTTCTTCACGAACTGCTCCAGCATGGGTCCTTTCCACGGCGTGCAGACCTTCAGGAGCACACTGCTCCAGCGTGGGTCCCCCACGGGGTCACAAGTCCTGCCAGAAAACCTGCTCCGTGGGCTCCTCTCTCCACAGATCCGCAGGTCCTGCCTGGAGCCTGCTCCAGCGCGGGGTTCCCATGGGGTCACAGCCTCCTTCGGGAACCCACCTGCTCCAGCGTGGGGTCCTCCCCGGGCTGCAGGTGGAGATCTGCTCCACCGTGGACCTCCGTGGGCTGCAGGGGGACAGCCTGCCTCACCAGGGTCTTCACCACGGGCTGCAGGGGAATCTCCGCTCCGGCGCCTGGAGCATCTCCTCCCCCTCCTTCTTCACTGACCTTGGTGTCCGCAGGCTTGTTTCTCTTACATGTTCTCACTCCTCTCTCCGGTGGCTGTTTCTCCACGTCCCAACTTTTTTCCTTCTTAAAAATGTTATCACAGAGGCGTTACCACTATTGCTGATTGGCTCGGCCTTGGCCAGCAGCAGGTCCGTCTTAGAGCCAGCTGGTATGGGCTCTCTCGAACATAGGGGAAACTTCCAGCAGCTTCTTACAGAAGCCACCCCTGTAACCACCCCTCCCCCCCCCCCCCACCTTGCCACACAAAACCAATACACTTACCTTTAATTGTGATTTGTTTTTTGCACAGGCATTACCTATGTCCAGTAGTTCATTTCTTGCCAAAGCTAAAAATAAATTCCTAATTCAGTGGTGAAGAACTAGCACTTCTTTTACCATATGGGATATCAGTGCCGATGGGCAGCTTAATCAGATTTTTAAAAAACACTTGTTGGGATGACTTCTTTTTTCTATTTACATTTAATAAGCTTTTTGTAACTGAAGCTAAGGCAAGGGCTTCTGTCATAATATGTCCCTTGGGAAAGGTCTTAGCTATCAAATTAGATCTGGGCTAGAATTTGGCTTAGGTGATACAGATCAGGATAGAAATTTCTAGTTTCACCAATGAAAATATTTACCTGCAAACAAAACTGTTAGTTTTGCATGCTTCTTGATTAAATATTTGCCTCCAATGACACTTGGCATTGTAAACAGTATTTATAAACAGAAGAAAACCCCACAAATGTCCCCAAATTTGTAAGCCTGATTGTTTCCAGACTCTTGAATTGATTTGGATACATTTATCTTTAATGTTAAGACTAGCAGAGAGTTTGCTTAGGCGTTGTGTCACAGTGGGGATTTGCCAGTTGCTGGAGGCGTTGGTGGTAAAGGTGGTGGTGGTGGTATGGTGGCTCTGCAGGGTTTCTGCAAGGGTGAGACTGCGTCCTCCCTGGGTGTCACCATACCATGGAGGGCACCTTGGCTGGCAGAGACTTTGCCCTCTGCCTCTCTGGCAGGGGTGCCGGTGGCTAGTGCATGTTGCTGCTCTTGCTGAATTGCTTCCCTAACCAGGCGCTCATGGAGGAGTACTTACTTTGGATTAGTATCATAAGGAACGTATTGTCCACAGTCTTGGGCTAGAGGTGTGTTAATAGTTTCTCTGAACTTGCTTTCCTGTTTTCCAGAAAAAAACCTATTTGATAGTAGCACGCTTAAAGGGCCGCAGTGAGTTTCCTCAGTGAAGGAGGCAGAGCATTTTATTTTCTAGAAATAGTGAAATGCAACCCAGCTATTCCACAAGAGCTGGGGCTCCCTTTCCCCAAGGTTATGGTAGTCCAAATGCTTTAGGCTGTATTTTTGGGAAAATTCTCTGCTTCCTATTGATCACCTGACAGAAGGGCAAACTGGTCCCTACCAGGAGGAACAACAGTCACCAAGAAATAAATGCAAAGGATTGCATTTTTGTGGACATGGCCATTCATGCTTGTGATTGAAGGGCTTAAATGCCTGGAATTGGGGATTTCTGAATGTAGGGACGGATGGGATGTTGCTCTCCTTTTGTATGCTTCTTTGCTTATTATATCATACTTTATAGAAGGAAATTACGAGAGCTACCACTCTTCACTGGCATCATTTTCCACATCAGTTTGACATCTTCAGCTAGGATACTTGTCTTATGTCTAGAGGTGAAATCTCATCTCGTTATAGTTTGTGAAAATACCATTGCTGCCTCTTGCGCAGCCGTAAGTCTACTAGAATTTGCAGGATAATGCATACTTGCTTTTAAGTTCTGCTTCCTTATCAGGTTAGTATAGTTTTAGTTACCACCTTCTACTAGTTTGGCAGAGTTAAATGAATCTTTTATTGAGTGGTTATATTAGAGTAATTATAAGCACAGTTGGACAAAGCAGTATTTATTTGGTTCATGAGTTAGCTGAGCCTATGCTTAATGAAGGGAGCTCTAAGCTACGTGGGCTAGCTGTTTCCAGGCTTTATTACATTAAATTTATTGTCAAGGTGCTATTTCCTCTTCAGATACTACTGCCTTTCCAGGTAACCGGGAGAAGGGACATGCCTGGTCTGACCCAACCGTGCACAGTACAGGCTGGTGTGGTGGCATTGTGCAGAGCCACATGGATCCCTCTGTTGGGTCAAACACAGTGTTTGATTGTCACTAACTGTGGATGGGCTGTAAATGTTTGTGCCTACACAGCTCATTAAAAATCTTTCAATGTATGTCTCGACTGAGAAACAGAAAAAAAGTATATCTGGTATATGCTGTGGTAAATAACTGTTTTATTACTCTATAGCATATGACTAAATATCTGCAGTATTGCACCGTAACAGCAGTGCCATGTAGATACAGCATAAAATTACAAATATCGTAAAGGTCCATAGGGGTTTTCAACTCACTGTTTAGAAGGTTAATACTTACCTAGACTCAGTGGAAAAGTCGAGTTTCTTTAACTTGATAGGTACCTTTTAAAAATGTGGTTACATTTTTTGGTAATGTTTCTTCTGCTTTGCCTGTCTCGGTCTCTATCTCACTTCTAACAGTTCTAGGAATATGTATTAGTCATCAAAAGAGAGTTGAGAAGATAATGATGACTTGTGCAGGGTAACGGTTAGCATTTCCTTAGCAGTCGCAGAAAGTAGTTGCAAGGTGAAGTAATTGCAAGCCACACTTGAAGTTGCTGAAGTATCAAAACTGGTGAAATATCAAAGGTGCAGTTGACACAGCAAACTTGTCATTAGAGGTCAGATAAAAACGTTCAGACTGCACACGCTTTCTGAGCACTAAGTCAATGATCTCAAATTTTGAGTAATGCCCAGATTAAGAAACCCAAGAAGGTATCTTTATGAATGCTACATCGCAACCCTGCTTCACACAGATAAATAAATTAATCAGGAAAGCAGCAACATTGGAAACCTCCCTTTTGCAGCATGCAAAACTAAAGTGCTTCTTCAACCTGCTCATTCTGCAGTGAGACAGAGTGGCTCTGAGAGCATAACTTGCAAAGAAACACAGAAAAACTGCTGGACTTGTAGAACCTGCCCTGTGAGCGGGGAAGGAGAAGGAATGACCAGATGTGGCAGTCATTGGTCACGGTTGTTTATCGTGTGATGAGAAGATGCTGTGATGTATCACAAAACCAGATAGAATTTAGGTGCCACGTTTTCTGGCTTTGCTCTTCTCTCACAGCATCTTTTTTGTTCTTCATATGCTCTAAAAATGCATGAATTTGTTGGGGTTTGCCCTTCTTTGCTTGTGATGCTCTTCAGAAGCATTTAAAACCATGAGAATACCCACAGTGAGATTTCTGATACCTATGAGACGCATTGAACAGAGTATTCCCTTCCATGAGAAGCTGATTTGAGTCGGTCCTTCAGTTTTTTGCATGCTGTTGCCACTGTTGGTTTTACCCATTTGCTCAGTGGCTTGCTTGCTTAAGTGGCACGGTGTCTTGAGTGGTAAGGGTTTTTGGGGGGTTGTTTCCTTTTAGATGATAAAGGGGCAAAAATTGGAGGTGGAAGTGGCTTTTGATTCCTGAGTGGTTTGCACTGGTCACGTGCAGTTTCTATATTGGGGTTAGAGTACTTAACTGGTGGAAGAATGGCCCTGGGGGCTGTTGGGCAGGGGTTTGGCAGGAGCTGACAGGGTCAAAGCCGTGCTCCTGGTGCAGCTCCCTCTGCACCAGAGCAGTGACGTTGCTGGGGCAGGGTCGTTTGTCCTCTCCGCCTGTGGGTTAATGCCGGGAGGTCTTCCCCAGCTCTGAGGTGTACAAGCTGCGTTTCGTGTAGTGCTCTCGTACGAGGACTTTTTGCTGTTGCAGATCAGAAAGGATGGTCACACCTAGTTAGAGTGTGGGCTTGCACATGAGTTGCAGAGAGCTAAGTGAAGACGGAAAACTTACAGCATGTTGACACAGTAGGTTTGTAAATCTGGATTAGTAGGTTCAACAACCTGGCATTTAGTCTTGAGTAAGAAAATGCACTTGAGTAGTTACTACACGGAAGCTGTGATGCTGTTAACTCCCTCTTGGGCTCACTCCCTCATAGTTTATGTGGCCATGCCCCAGGTCGTAGCCCAAAGAACTTGCTCATACTAGCTCAGTTTTTATTCTTTCCTGCTAATGCTAAAAATAAAATAAAATTTGTAAAATAAGATTATCAGAAAGGTTAGAAGATGCTGAAGATGTATAAACCAGTTTTGTTCTTATTGATCTATTCTGTTGGGGGGGGGGGGGGGGATCCTTTTCATGCATGAATGATCCTGTTATTTTGTCTGGCATTATTATGCAGAAATTGCATGCTCCTGGATGGTTCTTTTTTATGTATAAATAGCTGAATTAGTATAGTGAATGCTTAATAAATGTATGTGGAATTAATCTTAAAACATAAGCGTTAAAGGAATAAACTGGATAAGCTGTGGTTTAAGATGATAGCTACTTTCAGAGTAATTATTATTTTTTTGGTTTTAGATTGTTCCTTCCCAGATATCAAACAAAGTTATAGAAATCTCCAGGATTTTAAAAAGGGAAAAGAACTGAATTGCAAACACTGGAGATCTACAACATACAGCTTTTTCCAGTGTGTTTTTCACGTCATTATTTTGAAATCTATTAGTATGGAACTATAAATTTTCTTTCCGTGGGTTGCAGACAGTCTTTACCTAGCATTGCTGTTCCTCATCTGTTACAAAAAGCTGGAAGTGATACCCAGTGTACTGAAGAGAAAAGCCTTGTGGTAGGTGTGCGAAGGAACAGTGGCCGATGTGGCAGTGGCAGGTTTAGTGGCAATGTAGAGGCTGTGTGTTTGCATCAGTGGTGGTGTACATTTGCAGCAAGACGTTGCTTCTTTTTTTGAGCTTGTTACTTTAGCACATAAAAATTGCTCTTTCTGACGCAGCTTTGATTGATGTCAGTTCTTTATTAGTTAATGCCTTGATTTTGGGGAATAGGAAGAAAATGGGAAAAAATGAAGCTTATTCCTGGTTTGTGACACTGCTGTTACTTAGTCCCAGCCAGATTTAATTCTTGTTTCCCTATCAAGCATTTGTAGTGCTTGATCATTTCTAATACCAGACACATCCATAATCAGTCCCGTCTCCCTTGCTAATTTGTAGGGATATTTCTTTACCTAAAAAACCTGTTGCTTCGTACCAAATAGTGGGAAAAGAAACCTGAAGATTTTTTCCACTTCAGAGGCCCCATCTCTTCAAAGAACAGGTAGTAATCTGTTTATGATACAAAACATGATGTATTTAAGCAACTTTGATAGAAATGTGGTCCCTTTTGAGTTTACAAAATGTGTTAAACATTCTACATAAGAAATGTATGTGTTTTCCTACAGGATTCTTTGAGAAGGAAGGAAAAAGTATCCCTGTGAAAAGGCCTATGTTTTTCCCATGCAGGCAAATTCCATGCACGCGTTCATGATGGTTTCATATGATTTATCAATAGCGATTGTGACACTTGAATTTTATGTAGGACTTCTACATAAAATTTGTTCAAGGTGAAATTCTATAAGGTCTTAGCCTGCCTGTGTCATCCAAAATGTTCTGTTAAGTGATTTTTCTCTGGGAATTTGTAGCATCACATAACACTGTCACATAACACTGTTGCCATGTGTTTGTGTTTGGTTGCAGGTGAATCGATTCTGAAACCTGCTTTATGGCTTAGCCTAAATAAAGATGAGACCTAATTCCTCCCTTTCCAGTGGAGTTTTCCATTTTAGGCATAATAGTGCCAGGATTAGCAAATGAAATTACCATTGAAACTGGCTTCATTTTTATGTATTCATTTCTGTGGAAGCAGCCTAACTATAGCTTTTTAAAATATATGTGTAGTCACACATGCTGTTCAAGGGTTCTTCCTCTTCATGAATTAAATTAGTTCAATTTGACAGTTACCTCATTTGTTTGCCGAGCATTTGTGGAAACTTATTTTTTATAGTGTCCTTGCTAAGGAAAATGTGGCAACACTTGATGGTAGATCTGCAGTCTGAATTGTTTAAAAGAGTATCTTTCTTTGTAAAATAATAAACGTTAATATGAAATATTTCAGACACAGCGTGTTGTAGAATGACCAGATCGATGACCAGGCAGTCCATCTCCTGTCAGGCAGCAGCAGCCACAGTGGCAGGAAAGGTGTGAGCAACGCTTTCCGCCCACACCTTGATTATAGGTGTTAACTTCAAAGCTTTGCTGGGGCTGTTTAATCGCTAACATAATGAAACAAAAGGAGCTTAACTAAAGAACTAGTCATTTTTTAAAATTGTATTTACGTTTGGTTCCCCTTTTTGAGGGTGGCTGTTGACTTACACCAGAATAAATACTTGCTGTCTGGTCTGAAATGTTTTCTGTGACACACAATGTGCAAATATTCCCTTTATTTCTCAATACTTGCTCCTCTGTAGTAACTGAAATGGAGATTGTGACTAATGTGCGATGAGTAGTTGCAGATACCACCTTACAGCTTGGCTGTGTGGGAGTCATGCAGCTTGTGCTTTATCCTTTAAACTACGCAGATAGCTTAGCAGCGTCTATACTATGACTAGTCTGTATGGAGACATTTTAGATCTTTCCTATGCAAAAAACCCCCGCCAAACTGCTGTTGATTTGGTTGTACCTGGAGTAAGCATTAGCTGTTGTAGAGGTGTTCCTCTAGTATCAAAGCTGCAAGCAGTTGCAGAAGTTGGAGACGTATCTTTGTGGAGGTAAACAAAAGTGGGATTTTGACTGCTGCTGTTAGAAGTGTCATGTTGGATCTAGCTTGCGATTAAAGAGATTTAGTCTTACACTCCCAAGAAACCATGGACTTTTAAAAATATCAAAAGCAAACCTTATGTCTGTTCTTGCCTACAAAATACAGGAGACATGTAATGACTGTGAGGTGGTATCCCCTGCTGCAACAGCAAGTGTAATGTTTCCAGCAGAGCTGAGAACAGGGGTGCCTTCTGCAGGGGACAAGGCCTGCTGTGACAGAGCGTGACAGGCACACAAGCACAACCGGTCGCCTTGGCTGTGGTGTGGCAGTGCCTCAGCCATAATGGATTATCACGGGAGAAAACTTAACACTGGAATTAATACTCCCTCCAGAAGGCTTGTCTCTTAATAGAGCTTATTTTTCACAAGGCAGTGAGCGTATCATCATCCTTTGGATAAGAAAATGCAAAGAAGGACAGTAACTTTTCAAGGTTCACTTTGGCTTGCTGGAGAGAAAGTTGGCATTTTCCTGAATGGGCTCTGGTATTGAGAGGTAATAAAGCAGTGGCCGCAAATGGGCTGTGAATAAGGGGAAGGAATTTCTGTACCTGAAAGGCAAGGACAGAGAGCAGAATATACCCCCCATAATCCAAGAGGAAATAGTTAGTGACCTACTACGCCGTCTGGACACTCACAAGTCTATGGGACCAGACAGGATCCATCCAAGGGTACTGAGATTGCTGGTAGAGGAGCTTGCCAAGCCACTCTCCATCATTTATCAGCAATCCTGGTCAACAGGGGAGGTCCCAGAGGGCTGGAGGCTTGCCAATGTGACACCCATTTACAAGAAGGGTCGGAGGCAGGATCCGGGGACCTACAGGCCTGTCAGCCTGACCTCGGTACCAGGGAAGATTACGGAGCAGTTCATCTTGAGTGTGCTCACATGGCATGTGCAGGACAACCAGGGGATCAGGTTCAGACAGCACAGGTTCATGAAAGGCAGGTCCTGCTTGACCAACCTGATCTCCTTCGATGACCAGGTGACCCACCTAGTGGATGAGGGAAAGTCTGTGGATGTTGTCTACCTGGACTTGAGCAAGGCTTTTGACGCTGTCTCTCATGGCATATTCCTTGAGAAACTGGTGTCTCATGGCTTGGACAAGTATACTCTTCGCTGGGTGAAAAACTGGCTGGGTGGACAAGCCCAGGGGGTTGCAGTGAACGGAGTTAAATCCAGTTGGCGGCAGGTCACAAGTGGTGTTCCCCAGGGCTCGGTGTTGGGCCCCGTTCTGTTTAATCTCTTTATCGATGATTTGGATGAGGGGATTGAGTGCACCCTCAGCAAGTTTGCAGATGACACCAAGTTGGGAGGGAGGGTTGATCTGCTCGAGGATAGAAAGGCTCTCCAGAGAGATCTGGACAGGCTGGATCGATGGGCTGAGGCCAATTGTATGAGGTTCAGCAAGGCCAAGTGCCGGGTCCTGCACTTGGGTGACAGCAACCCCATGCAGCGCTACAGGCTTGGGGAAGAGTGGCTGGAAAGCTGCCCGGCAGAGAAAGTCCTGGGGGTGCTGGTCGACAGCCGGCTGAATATGAGCCAGCAGTGTGCCCAGGTGGCCAAGGGGGCCAACGGCATCCTGGCCTGCATCAGAAATAGTGTGGCCAGCAGGAGCAGGGAGGTGGTTGTTCCCCTGTACTCGGCACTGGTGAGGCCGCACCTCGAGTGCTGTGTTCAGTTTTGGGCCCCTCACTGCAGGAAAGACATGGAGGTGCTGGAGTGTGTCCAGAGAAGGGCAACCAAGTTGGTGAGGGGCCTGGAGCACAGGCCTTATGAGGAGCGGCTGAGGGAGCTGGGGCTGTTCAGTCTGGAAAAAAGGAGGCTGAGGGGAGGCCTTATCGCTCTCTACAACTGCCTGAAGGGGGCTTGTAGTGAGGTGGGTGCTGGTCTCTTCTGTCAGGTGACTGGAGATAGGACGAGAGGAAATGGCCTCAAGTGGCAGCAAGGGAGATTTAGGTTGGATATTAGGAAAAATTTCTTTATTGAAAGGGTTGTCAGACATTGGAACAGGCTGCCCAGGGAAGTGGTTGAGTCACCACCCCTGGAGGTATTCAAAAAGCCTGTAGACAAGGCACTTCAGGACATGGTTTAGTGGGCATGGTTGATGGTTGGACTTGATGATCTTGAAGGTCTTTTCCAACCTAAATGATTCTATGAAATACCAGAAAACTAAGATAAGACAGTGAGTTGCCAAGTCTCTTTCCAAACAGATTTTACCTTTATCTGAAATCACTGTGTCCTGTGAGTTGGAGAGATAAGAGCTGTCAAATATCCTGCTGTGTACACCAGCCCTGGTCCCTTTCCCCTCCCTCCTCTGGTGTAAGTGTGTTTCTGTTGAGGACGAAAACCTACCAGATCCCGCTCTTCTCAGCAGAGCCGACAGGGAAGGCTTCCCCTGGGGGGGAGAGGAGTATTTTGGGAGAGGGAGCTTTGAGTGCCCAGGGGAATGCCAGCACCACAAAACAGAATTGCAGTGAGTTGGTGGCCTGTGGGGAGCTGCCAGCCTCCCTGGGAGTGGGCGCAGGGCTCTGTACCATGGGAGGAGCGTGGCATCCTGCTCTGCTGTCCTGGCACCCACAAGAGGGTCGCTGTGAATTTGGAGGAGTGCTGATGAACAGGGGTGTCTGCACTTTAAGGCTGAATTTTGGGCCTGAAGTGATGCTGCAAAGGACAGGCTTGGGCAGCTGTCCCTTAAGCATGAAGGAAGATGAAGACAAGTGAGAACAGCATTTGCTATGCTCCATGTTTAATATCAATATCAAGAAGTGAATCTCTTTAACGTGTCAGTACCCTAATACTGGTATTTTTGTATGCATGTCCATCATTCCAACAGGAGATTATTCTTTTTGCGTAAATATAACACTAAATCTACAAGATAACATCCTATTGCTTGTGAAACACAAGCAACCACTGACAGCTGCACAACCTGTGCAACCCAGATTCATAAGTGGACAGTGTGGACAAAAACATATTTCTTTTGGCAAAGGAAATTAATAAAATAGGCCAGGACTCTCTTTTTCCTGACTTGATGGAGTTTTGCATAGTGGCATTTATGGTAGAGTGCCATAAAATAGCACAGAATGAGATAAAAGAAACGTGGTTTGTACAGTGGTATTTTTGATGTTACAAATTAGTTACTTATGAGTCCTAGGGGCAGGAAAAAAGAACAGCACAATGAAGCAGCCAATACAACAAATTTCAGAAATATTCCAACACTTTTATTTACAGAGATAATGTCTAACTTGATTGCTGTGTAACAGAAGCTGGAGATTATTCGTCTTCTAGGATTTTATATTAGTAAAATTTTGCAAATAAACATTGCATGGTACAAAATAAATTGTATCCATAAAAGAAGAGGGTATGTTGCTTTGCTTGATGTTATCTCAATGATTTCAGTGCTTTTCTGTTTTGCTGCTGAAATTATACCCTAGAATTGATGAGAGTATAACAACCTTCAAGAGTAAAACCAGCTTTCCTCTGGGGCAAAAATGTACTTGTTAAAAGCACACCACAAACAAAAACTCAGATAAGTTTGCTGCCCAAATAAGCAATAAATATTTAAGATGTTGGAAGGTTTCCATAAGTTTCAGATTAAAGGTATGTTGGTACTACTGAATTCAAATGTTTTGCATCAGAGGAGGTGTACTGCAGTGATGGGGAATGTTGGACTTTCCCTGAGTTGTTGCAATCTAAAGCTTGAATATTTTGCAAACTTGGATTTTATTTGCATGTTACTAGAAAAAATATATTGGAAATATAGCTTAGAAATATAGCTTGGAATATCAGAGGTAACCTGTATGAATTGGTGCTTAAATTCTGAAAAAAAGATACCCTAAATATATGGACACTTCTCTGAGCAGGAATTAGCACCATCACTCTGACAAGAACAGTTAAAAAATAAGTGGCCCCGAGGGGAGGGAGGGGTGCAGAGAGGTGGAGAGTCTGAGATCACTCTGAGTGCTCTTTCTTTTTTTTTTTTTTTCCTCTGCCCCATCCCCGCCCCCCCCTTTTCCTCCCCCCCATTTACAAGCCTTCACACCAGTTTCCTTGCCTGCCAGATAACTGGTGGGTACCTGTCTGTGAAACTGAGTTCGCAAATGCTCCAAGGAAAACCAGTGTTTCAGATGATCCCATGTTTCTCAGTGAACTCTCTACAACGTTTGCTGGACTTCATGATGTTTTGGATAGTGGTACTTTTGTCCGAGCCTGAATATGGTTATTATTATCATTCGTTGTGTTGAGCAGATCAGTGGCAAAAAGACTGCTGCTGTCTTTTGTAGATTTATGCAGTAATGACATATGGTTAAAGAAAAGTGTTATGAGTGGGAAGTCAAAATACAGAACATAAAAGTCAGAACTGGGGTAGTCCTTCAAGCCTGTATTTAATCTTCTGGATCATATAGGTATTAAGATGCAGCCTTTAATTACTTGATCATAGTCTCCTCCAACTCAGAACTTGGAAAAGGTGATTCTGCCTAAAAAGCGGTTGTTCAGCATTTTGAGTTGCCTTAATTTTCTTTGCATGTCTTCCTATATTATTTTTATGGCAAAGCTTTTAGTCTTGCTTTTCAAAGAAATGGGTGAATTTAAACATTGACTTCCCTGCAGCATTTACGGTAGTGCTTCAGTAGCTCACAAGTGTTAATTAACCTTTATGCAGTGTGGGATGATGCTTGCATTTAACAGATGAAGAGTGAAGTTAAGAAGAGATTAAGGTCAAAAGCATCTGCTAATTACCTAATTTTCTAATTAAGTAATTGCCCAGTTTGAAACTGGGAAGACTTGATTGTCAAAGTGCATAAGTAGGACAGCCCTGTACACATCAAAAGCCTGATAGCTGCTGGTGTGAGGTACCTGTGAGAGCTCAGCACTTTTCCACCCTGATGTCCAGGGTTTCAGGTTAGGCAGAATGTGCAGGTTCTTCCTCTGTGTGGCCTAAGGAGTGCAGGATGGATGCTTTCCTATTCTTGGTGTCCTGCTCTGGGCACCCTTCAGCCCGAAGCAGTGTCTGGCTTTGCCTTCATCCTGCAAAGCTGGAGCCTGTTGAGTTTCTCCATGGGGTGGCTGGGGTGCCATCCGGTCATGGTGCAGGGAGGCAAGCGTTGGCAGAGCCCTTGGTGACAAGGAAGACCTCAGAGTTCTGGTCCCTCTTCATCTTCAGCATGTGAAAAATTGTTTCCCTAGAAAATTTTAACTAGATCAGTTTGGGCATGGGCGAGGATAGGGGAAAGGAACTCCAGGCACTGAAATTTTTAGCCTACATAGTTTCATGCTTGGCAAAGTTATTAATTTGTAACTCTTAAATTAGCATTTTATCATGGAAGTGTTCTAACACTTCTAGCCCAACATGAAATATTTTCGATGAAGGAATCCTAATGTATGTGTGCTAAAGTGTTATTTTTAATGCATGTGTAACTTAGAGCAGTTTGTTGCAGCTGTCTCTCTGGTTGCTATGTGAAATTCCAAGCATATGTGTTAGAAAAGATGCTGTCTGCCCCTCTCTTTCTCTTACTATGACATGAAAATAAGGTGGCATCAGATATTAAAAAGAGCTTGGGGTGACTGGGATTGCTGCTGAGCGAGTTATAAGGGGGATCCCAAGCAGGTGCCTGTAGACACCATGAATTCTGTCTACGGCGTGTAGCAACAGTGAGCAACAGTTGCTCATCTGTTGAGCAGAAACACCATTTTGGAAGATAAAGGCATGTCTTGCTGGTTGAAGGCAAAGTGTTGAGTCAGAACAGTGTCAGGAGTATCAAGAGCTAAGCAATGCTAGGAGAGGAAAGATACTTAAAAACCCACAAGGCTTTTTAAGTAGTGGGTGCTGAAAATCCCATGAATAGTCTTACTGTTGAGATGTGTCTTAATGGGGGTGGAGCTGATATGAAGTATGCAGTTGGGGAAGGTTACATGAGAGAGCCAGCATAATTACCTGCTTTTTCAAGTAATTATACAGATACCAATATAAAATATGAGAAGTCTGTGTAAGTGTTGGTTTTCTTTTGTTTTCTTGGTCTGTGTATCAAAACTGGTGTTGGCAAGTATGAAGTCTGATCTGTTTCTTCTTAAAACTTGTGTGCCCAATAAACACTGGAAACCTAGGCAAGCTGAACAGTCATGTTGGTCAAATACAGCATGGGTGGAGTTGTGCCCTGTGAATCTCATGCTGATATATTTCTAGATATCTGTATTAAAAATAATACAAGTGTTTACAGCAGCAGATGCACAGGATTATTACAAAAATATTTTTGTCATAACAGCTGTAATTTGTGGTTATTACAAAGTTATTTTTTCAGGATGTTTTTGTATTGTTTTTCAATCTTTCTCCTTCCCTTGCTTTTTCACGTCAGAAAAAAAATAAAATATTTGAAAGCTTATGTGCACAAATCTGTTTGGTGTACACAAGTAGAACTACTAATTACTAGAGATGAAGTGGTAGATCATCTTACGTGTCAGACCAACCCTTTAAATGAGACTGCCTGAAAACACAGGTGATGTTCTTTATAATGTAATGGTGCAGTAGTAGGCTGCCAGGCATGAAATCACTTCAAATAAACCATAGAGCAGTTCACAAATAGCAAAGATCAGTAGTGACTATTGCATTTCATAATATTCACATGCTAGGGTAATATCTCCTCATGGATCATCTACAGACAAAAAACTGCAGTTGTATAATGTATATATTGTGCTTAATTGAAAAGTCCTAAGGAAACTTTGTCCAGTGTAGTTATATATCTTTGTTCTTCTAAAATTTAATGCACTGCTTTAATGATTTAAATTTATAGTTTATGTCTGTCCCCCCCCCCCCCCCCTTTTATTTTAAATTGCATTTTGTTGTGTATGATTATCTATACAGATATATACAGGTCTGTATTCCAGATGGGCCAGTTTATTTTTATTCAAGTCATGCATAATTTCTTAACAGCATAGGTTATATTCCTTTCAGGGTTTTGACTGAGGTTTTTAGGCACAGTCTGCATTTTCAGACTTGAGTGAGGCTTGGGGTTTTTTTGTTGGTGTTTTTTTATATGACCAAGTTCTTTATCTATCAGTTAGCATGGCGCATTGAACTGCTATATTTTAAAGTGAATAATAAGCAATCTTTTTACACGGTTTATGATTAAAAAGGCAGATAAGCCATTGGGGTGATCACTTTTGATGTTTAAGGCACTATCCACTAGACATTGCACTCTCATTTTATGGTCTGATTTTGCACTAAGATCTGTGCAAATAAACTTAGTGTTTACTGGGGACTTGCATTTAAAGCAGCTTGTGAAAGGCTAGTGGAGAGTAATATGTCTTTTTTTAATAACTAGCATGCAGAGGACTAAAATGAGATTGTTTAATGTTTCATAGTCTAATCTTATGAGCTGCAGAAGGAAGACAATTTGCTCAACATGGTGGTCCTTGTGCAGCATCAAGCCTGAGCAAATGAGTGGTGTGTGACAACATGCGTTCTTCCCGAAAACCTGAAGAAATGTCTGTGGAAGAGAAAAACACAAGGCTTAGCTAGCGTTGGAAGTACTAACATGCTGCATATTTGAGGGCCCTGAATTGGAGATCACTGTCTGCAGTCAGTGACTTATCTGTACCCATCTCAAAGCATCTGCATTGTTCTACAAGAAAGTGCAGAAAGAGCTTTTACCTTTGTCTCCAACAATTAATGTGAGATCAAGCAGTGCATTATTTTACTTTTGAATGGAAAAACTGGAAATTAGGGAAAGAGAATGAAGAAGTAGGAAAGGAAGTAATATGTGGAGTAATCCAGAATGTTAAAGGCCATAGTCTTGCATTTGCAGGAAAGGACAATTTGGGGACAACTTCCTACTCCAGTTCCATGCTACCAGATCTAGCTTCTAGGGACACATCAGAAGTTAATACAGTATCATTTGGGGGGGGGAGGAGGAGGGAGAAGCTTTTTAATCTTCCACATTTGTGTTGTGGGTTTTAATTCCTGTTCTCATGTTCCTTCCATGACTCACGTCCTTTACAAAACCGAGATAATTTGTGTGTGTGCTGGCCTTTGGAGGAGGTGAAGGAGATACTGTGGGCAGAAGTGTAGAGTCTAGTTCTACTTATCTTTTTTTTTGGGTTTTGTTTTTTTTTTTTGTTGAGAATTATGTATTTGAGATATGGAACAGAATTCCTGATCTTTTATAAGCTAGTCTTAAGACAAGTGAGCTGCAGAGAACTGCAGAGCATTTTCTTTCAGTTAACATGGTAGGAAAAACAAATTTGTCAGTTATCTCTCTGGAGATATAAGCCTCATACAGAATCAAATTGTTCACTGCTCTTCAGAATAAAAATTACAAGTCGTGCAAATACATACCTTTCTACACACATGGACAGATTGTAGTCCCAGTGAGAAAGGGTTCTTTTGGGCCAATTACTCCCTGAAAGTGTGAGCCAGAGCTTTATACCACTCCAAGTAATTTCTATTGCATTTCTGTAATAAAAGTCTCTTACCACTCTGGGGAAAACATAGAAAACTGTGTGGGTGCCTTGGCAGGCAGGGGTTTAAAAATATCTGTGGTTTGTGTGGCTTTATTGGATAAAATGTAGGATTTTCCACCCAGTGGTTTAAGTTTCCATGTGCTGGAGTTTGTAAAATTTGTTTTTCTGAAATGTTACTTATGTCTAAAATGAAGCCCTTACTTATGTTTAGTCGGGGCTGGGAGGAATTGACTCAGAGAAGTGATAATGGATTCTCTGGAATTGTTGAGGGGCCTCCAGAATAGATGGTTCAGTAGTAAGATTTATTTTTATTTTTTATTTTTTTTAAATGCAGCCATTTCAAATTTTTGCTAGGCAATGAGTGATGAAGGGTGATACTTTTCAAATGCTGTTATCCTCACGTGCCTGGTTGGTGACATGTGAGGAGAGGAGGGATACATGGGTCACGAGGTTTGTTAAGTACCATCACTATGTGCTGGATACCCCTTTCAAAGTTCCTGGCCCAAGTCTAAGGGGTGGTTTGAGCTGCTGCTTTGTTCAGTCTACTGGGAGTGGTTTGATGCATGTGACTTGAGGAGTCCCATGCAGCATAATGCATCTGTTTAATGCTGTTCATTGACTATGAAAAGTGAACCCTAATTTTTAGGGTCGTCCAGATGTCTCATGAGTACTGAATACAAACATCCCGTATACATCCCTGCTTGCTCCAAAAGCAGGGGAAAGATTGATGTTTTAGCGGCTAAAATGATAAAATAAGACATCTTATTTTGAAATTTACAGTACTGTACGTTTAGACCTAGCATGGTTTTGCTGTCATTTGAGTACCAATACTCTTATTTTAAACCACTTTTTAAGATCGAAGGACCTTAGATCCTCATCTGTGTGGATGTCTCCTCACTACTACCAGCGAGCACTGCAGATAGTGCTTTTTTTGCAGTGGTTCTCTTCCCAGTGGCTCTCGCGAATGCACAGGTCATGAACAGCTTGGGAAATGTGACTGACACATCAGAAAGGATGCTATTTGATTATAATAAAAATAACCAGGTAACTAAAAAGGTCTTTTTAAAATTAAGTGAATGAATCAGCAGTCAACTTCACTTACAAATTTCTTGATATATACCCTTAACTGGTTTCCCTCTTTAAATCGATGAATAAATAAATAAATAAATCTCCCTCTGGTTTAGTAAATTAAGAGTGGTTCATGGAAGGCCTGGATAGATGTCTGAGACAGCATGAGGAAAAGGCCAGATGTTTAGGAGTGGGAGAAGAGGAAGGGAGGAGATGGACTTCTGCTTCACAAGTGACAGAATTTGTACTTGCATAAGAGTTCTTTCCCCTCTGAAGGGGGAAGGGCATACACTTGAAGGAAGCTTTTTGTTTAAACTTCTTTTGAAGTAGTTCTGTAGATTGTAAGAATGTATTTTTAATGGAAGAAGAAATCTGGAAAAGATTTTGAAAACTTCTATGGAAAAAAAAAAAAGTATAGTTTTGCATTGTGCAGATTTGTCAAAATGATCGCAAGGATTGCAGTTGTGTTTACTTTCAAGGCATCTTCTTTTAAGCTAATCCCTAGTTGACTTGCTTTTCAAGACACTACCAAGAAGGGCATGCTGAAGTTCAGTTGAATATTTGCTTTCATGGGTGAGATGTTTGGGTTGGGAGTCATTCATTTTAATTCTCTAATAGTTGCCAGGGTAATATATGCTTGTCATCACTTGAAACAGTTGCTGCTTCTGTAGAGTGATAAAGAACAATGAAATATTTTCCTATTGTGCTACTGTTCTTTGATCTACCAAAATAGCTGTGATTTTCTAGTGATCTTCTTGCTGTCCAACTTCTTTCAGTCACTGTCTCATGCGCCCTCTTTGCAATGCAACAGCCACTGGTGGTTTGAAACCTCTTTTCTGCCATTGTACACACACATTGCCCACTGCTTTGCCTGTTTTTGAATCAGCTAAATGGCTTAACCGTCTTGGTTTCCTACTCATGCCCCATTTATACAGCTATGACCTCTGACAAGCTGTTGGGATGAAGTTGAGTTTGAGGGTCCTTCTGCCTCTCGATGCTGTGTCTAGGGGTTAAACCTCCATAGGACAGGTCACAGAGGTGGACATTGCTCAACTCCTCTACCATCGCATTTGATATGTTGAGGAGGTCAGAGCATTGCAGCTCACCCTTACAGGGCAGAAAGATTTGCTCTCTTGCTTTCCTTTCAAGTTTCTAATTAGTGACATAACTGTGGCTTTGGGAACTGCAGGAGCTATCCAATGTGTCCCTTTTTTGGGGTGCTGGGGTTCAGCAGAAGCAGTCTAGGCCATGTTAGTAGTCGGTGGGGAAGAAAGATGTCCACGTCAGGCAGAGCGCTTGCATCTATGCTCATCAGAGAGACAGACCAACAGTGGAGCATTGCTGGTTTGGTAATTACTGTTATTTGGACTCCACACAGAGAACACAGTAATGTCTGGCTTCTGAAATGATGATTTGACATAACTACTTCCTCCTTTTACAAATGTTTTAGAGTGATCTGCTGTATATTTATACAGCCTGGGAATTTATCCATAATTTATCCATTATAAGACCTTTTAATAGTTCATTAATTGAAGGCTTTGGCAGACAAAAAAGGAAAAAATTAAGCTTTCCTTTTTTTTTTTCCCCCCTGTATTTTTTTTTCTTTTCTTTTTTAAAGAAATGTCATACTTGTCTCTTCTGTTTGAACTGCTACCCAGTGTAAGATGAGTTAGAAAGATTATACTATTTTGAAAATAATTGTCATTGTTTTCTGCAGTGTTCATTTTGACTGGTCCATTGCATGTATTTAAACGCTAATATTGTAAGGATAGCAAAAATATGAATTATATGGTACTTCTTGAAGTCTCTTTACTTCCCTAAAGCAAAAGCTTTTCTTCCTGAATTAATGTAAATTTACCTTAGTTCCTTTTTATATGCTGCACAGGTATGTGTGCTTGTAGGAACTTCTACTAGCTCCTTAAAACACATGGGTTTTATGGTTTGAAAATGGGGTTTTTAATAAAAGAATCTTACACAGTCTCTCCCAACCTGGGGTAGCTGTCACTGGTCTGGATTTGTAAAGTACTGTTGAGAGACCATTGGATATGCTGGGCTGTAGAGTAGTTAAAATAACTTTTCTGCATATAGGGGGTACAGTTATGGCTAATGATATAAAAGGCATTTTGTACAGAGTTGTTCTGATCTTTTGTCTCTGGATCTCAATCAGAGTACATGCCTTATTAATTCCCCCACAGGTTTTTTTTATTTATTAGCCTGAATGAATACAGCATTACCTGTGAAGTGATACACTTCTGCTTTTGGTTTAACCAAATAGTGAATTAAATCAATACGCAAAACTGTCTTCGTGTAGGGGTTGTTTTATCAATGTAATCTTAACTGTTCCTTTCAATGTAATAATAATCGTGAATACATTTCACTACTAATATTAGTTTGTTTTACTAATTCCATGCAGGAATTTTGTTGGTGTTGTGAAAGTGTTACTGTGATTCTTTATTTTGGTTGGTTCAATTCTTGGTCCTTCAGTAGTGAGTATCATGTTTTAACTGAATGGAAGTTGGCATTAAACTCCTTAATCGCTTTCATATTTAATTCAGTGGAGGGGTTTGGCTCAGTGTTTCTTTTGCTTACATTTATTTTAAAAGTGCCCTTATTCAAGTATTTCAAAGAGTAAGGCTTTTTTAGTGAAAAACAGAGTTTTAGGATTGTGGCTTATATAAACTCCTTTTTTTCCTTGGTATATCTTCATAAGATTAATGAACTAAAGTTTTGATTGTATATAATTGCAGTAATAATATCAGCTATTTACCTTTACGTGTAAATTTGCTCTTGGTATACATTTCATAGAAAATGGACTTACACTGTCTGTTTGTGTAATACAGGTAAATTTTGTAAACCTGTATTAGAAGTCCCTTCCTGAATTTTTAGTAAGCCTAAATCAGGATGGATAAGGAATTCAGTACCTTGTGATTAAGCAACATATTCTTTTATGGTGTTTTTTGTTTAGTGGTTGGCCTGTGATTTATTGGAACGGCCAAATACAAAAGTCTGTTACGTGTTATTTTGGCTTGGCAGAAGTAATACAAAGAACTGTCAAAGGCAAAAAGTATGCAGAAGCTGTAATTTCCTTTTTACCACTGAAGAATAGATTTGGCTGGATTATGCCTTCAATGCTAATCTATCTCTGTGTGGCCAAACAGATTTTTGGAACCTTTTTGCAGTGTATTTATTTTCTGCTCACTTCAGGCCAAATGTTATAATGTCATATGTTTTTCTGGCACATACAGGGTGGTGATGTGAAAAAAGTTAGAGAAGGAATTGAAGTTAAGAACTCTGATTTAGACCATTTAGACTGAGATTGCCACTTGATGCAATTAGGTCGTGGCTAGCAATACTTTTATGTTCAACTGTGGAATTTTTTCTTCAGCTTTACAACTTTCTTTAATACTAAGGATCACAATTAAAATTCTTCAACAGTTCCAAAAGAATATATTGCAAAATTTTACCACAGTTTTATACCTTTTTAGTTAATTCAGTTGGCTATTTAAATAAGCTTAATTTCAGTCTGTCTTCTGCTGGTAAGCATGTTTTTCTTTCTACACTATTTTAACAGAAAGCACATTGCCTCTTCTGATTGATATAGGGCCATGCACCTTAAGCCTTCTGTCTTGGCTAATGATTAGTAAAGTTTCTGTCTTGAAGCACTAATTTAATATGTTTAACATAATATCCATTACTTATTTGCCTGAACATATTTGTTTGAATGTCTTCAGTATTTCAAAGTGACGGGACAGACATACTCATGCTGTACATGCTTTTTTTCTGTGGCTTTTAGTTAAGAACAAAACAGTTAAATGTCTCTTTATACTCTGCTTTCCCGCTGTACAGATGACAGCATCTCAGCTGCAAGCACGTCTGATGTCCAGGACCGTCTTTCAGCCCTGGAGCTGAGAGTACAGCAACAAGAAGATGAAATCACTGTGCTAAAAGCAGCGTTGGCTGACGTGCTAAGGCGTCTTGCTATCTCCGAAGACCATGTAGCTTCTGTGAGAAAATCAGCACCAAGTAAAGGTAAGCCCGTATTTGGTAAATTCTTTCTAGAGTGAGAATGTTATCATTTAGAATGTTCTCCATTGATCGCTTCTTTTTTCCCTTTTCTATCTCATTTGGAAAGGCAGGTATATTTTGAGCTGGAGGGGTTAGTTTTTTAAGAGTGGTTTTATAGGATATGGCTAATAGATATCTGAAATACGCTGTTTGCTAACATTTTTATGTACTTAACACTGCTGAAAGTTTATCTTACTTCTTGTTAAAAGGTTCTTGTTTTAATTTAAATGGTGAAATGCTTTACACCTGCGGTCTTTAACCTACCACAGGGTGTTCTGGGGCCTATGGGCAGTTCTGAGTCTCAGCTTTGACTTCACCTAGAAGTTATTCAACTGAAGGAGCATATTAGAGGCTACATTTCTCCCTGCTCCTGAATTAAAAATAAAATGAAACAAAACCCAAAACACATTGCCACCAAATAAGGAAGCGTTCTGAATATAGTTAATTTTTCTTCATCTACAGAGATAACTCAACCACCAGTAGGTTTCTTGTAAGAAGTGGCCATATAGCCATTCAGCAATATCTCTTTTGGTTAGTAGCTAGTAACTTTTACATTGCAACTTTGAAATATACAGGATTGTTTAAAAGTAGAGAAACTAGATGCTTTTTGCACTAGTTTTTACATACTCCCCACCCCCCCCTCCCCCACCCCCCCACCCCCCCCTCCCGTGGACATTTCCTTTTCTGTTCCAGAGGACTAATTGAATTTAGTTATTTGAATTTACTCCAATGTAAAATTGTGTGTTCAGAGAGAACTGTAGCTATATATGTTTGTGGTATATATTAGGCCTCTTGATTAAATAAAAGGTTAGATCATATTTCAGGTAATTCACAGTTCCAGTTCACCATAAATGCATGTATCCCCATCAAACCATGCAGTGCAGTGTTGTCTGGGCTCAATCCGTGTTATTTCATCCTTGAAGTACACCCATTACACCAAAGCCAGTATAAAACTGAACTGACACATCATAGCCTATGTTTGGTTGGGTGGCTGCATTATACAGGCTGAAAATGCTGAAAGTTTGAATTATTTTAGGAGTTGCAGAGAGATCAAATTCCTTAAGTGTTTTTGCAGTCTCTCTGCCAGATGGAAGGAAGTGATGGTGCTTAATTGGCTTGGGCTCTGCATCCTGCCATTCTCTCTTGCTTACTAAGTGGTAGACTGTTGTCATCCCTGCTTATAAACGCAGTTTTTATCTAGCCAATATGCATCTCTGGCCTAAACAAGATTGAGATTTACTTCTCTAACTTTTTGTAAATAAAGCTCTAGCAAGTATTTCAACTAAATCATTCTTTGCTGTCTGCTGTCCATTATGATAAAAAGAAAATGTCCAAGTAGAAAACTGTGGGCAAAACGTGTGCAACATAGGACCGTATTCTTCCCTTTTAAATGCAGAGGAGCTGGAATATGCACAAACACGGCTAAAGACCTTTGGCTTGGAGCTGTCTAATACCCAGCAAACTCTGTGCACAGGCAGGGCAAACTTGCAGTATTCTGCAAAATGCCTTGGGGCCATCTCCTTAGTGAGACTTTGGGAGTCTTGGGGCCAGCCATACCAACTTCTCCAGGTGAATTTTTTTTTTCAGTGAAAAATAAATTAATTATTTCTTGGGGGAGAGGGAGGGTGGAATATCTAAAAATCTTCAGCTTTGTGCTATTACATCTCAACCAGTTAATAACAGTAGCGTGTAACTGAAGAAAAAGATGGGGGTGGGGGTAGATATGTACACATATGAGCTAATGCATTGAACTTTAAATGAGTTATGACCAACTGGCACTCTATTTAATTTGTGGTAGATGTGTCCCCATTGTGTTCAGTTACCTAATACCATCAGGCAACACATTAACTTCACTGTTTATCATGAAATCAGCTGCATATAGATGGTATAAAGACATCACAAGAGAAAACGTTCACATACAGTCAGTGGAATTTTGTAAAAGTCTAAAATTAGACTTGAATGAGTTTGAGATTAATATTGATTTAAACTTAAACATCAATATTTTAATAAACATTTCAAAAGAAGTTTGTACATAGCTTTTTGCAATACCTTAGGTATTTATTTTTGATTGATTTTGATTTCTATATTTTAAGCTCATTCATTAGGTAAAGAGCTCTGAAATGTTTTAACAAAGAGAAATGTATTAGTTTTGTGAATGAGTAGGATTGGCAGAAGATCTGAATTGTCATACAAAAATAATACTCAAGGAAGTCGTTAATTTTTCTTTGAAGTGTTTTACGGGTACATAACAGGCTCTTACTAGTCAAGTCATGGTTGCTGCAAAGGTAATTGTATTTCTCCAAAACTCTTTTTGGTGTTCATGATCCTGTCAAGAATCCAGATTTCTGTGTTACAACGATTGCACTTTCATGGTAAATATTATAGGTAGGTTTTCTTTAAAAAAAATGCTGAGGCTTTGATTCACAGAAGTATTTGTCTCTACAGCAGCCCTTAAATACATGCTGACATAAATGAGCAAAGAGGATAGATGTGTGCATATTTCTGAATACATTGAGAGAGATGTGAAGTATGGCAACACAGTGAGATAAATACTTTTAAAATAAACTGAACTGAGAAGAATCATAGTACCAGAAAAAGCCATCTTGAATCTTTCCATCAAACAAAAGAGTTTTAATCTGAGTAAGAGACAATATCTAAAGTAGTTTGAAGGAGTCTTTCCTACTTGTTGCTGAAATGAGTTTTCTAAAAACTCACCATTTTTTTTCTTGTTGCCACCTCAGCAGTGTCTTTGAAGAGAGGTTTTTCATAGGCTAAAAATAAGTGCTGTGAATAGACCGTGAATCATGCTGAAAGGGACAAATCCTGATCACTTTTCAACTGATTTTTTCATTCTGAAGTTCATAGCCCAACTTAGTACAAAAAGAGATCTCTTCGTCCTTTGTGTTAGTTTGTCTGCATTGCATATCTGGTGAGCTAATTCTGTGCTTATTTTTCTTATCCCTTTTTGAAGCAACCATAGCTGAAGATAAAATTATTCGCATTATCCTTGTAGTCTTGTGTTTTTCTTTTTTCCTACATTTGTTGCATGCTTATTTTGAACTTAGTCCAGTCTTCTGTGAAAAACTTCACATGGGCATGGGTAGAGTTTTATTTCTAACCCATTGGCTATCAGTCAGGAGGTTACTACCTATGATTTTATCTGTCTTGCCCTGTCTCAAAAGCAAGCTGCTCTTCGTGCAGGGATAGGTGATTTCCAAACTTTTTGAGAAAAGCTAAAGGGTTAGATATTATTTTTTTTAGCCACCATAGTGCCTCCGAGTAAAGTATGAAGTGGGGATACTGTATGAGGGAAATACCTCTAATAAGGATTGCAACAGACCTAGTGCTTGTCTGTTACTGCACAGTGAAGAGCAGACTGGGAGTGTTTGCATGTGGCTTGTTTTCCTGTTCAGTATTTCTCGATGCAGTGTCATTCTAAATTGAGAAAATCTTTTCAGAATAAAAAGGCTACAATAGTACTTCTCCATCTCTGCACACAGCTAAGAATAACTACACAAAGGAGAAATTACCAGGCCCAAAGATAGGGTTGAGAATTAGAAATGGGAAAGGGCTTGATTAGGGAACTGGTCCCCAGCAGCTACAGGGCTTGTGGGGATCGTACCGTGAGGGTGCATTTGGAGGGGGGCGGGAGGATGTTTTCTTTCTATCGGTCTTCCTTTTCTTTCTTAGTAGATGGCTTGGTAAGAAGGATTTCTTTGGTGGGAAGTTCTTTGCTTTTGGCAGCACTGCGCTCTTGTTGCCACACGTCTCTGCTGTTGATGAATGATTGATGCTGTTAACATTCACAAAAAGTTCCAAAAACAAAGATTACCTGGACACCGAAGAAAAGGAAAGCATAAAGCAGTCTGGTACTTGCAGCTGCCAGCAAGATAGATTGGCTCACAGCTGGTGGCTGGTAAACCTATTAAAATCTTCTAGGGTGTCAAAATGTGTGTAACAGGAGAATTCATCCCTCAGGCTCTGGGTGTGGAGACAAGTTTGTGGCACACAATGGCACCAGTAAAATATCTCAGACTAATCATGTCGCTGGGGTGTGAGCTCTTGCCTGAAAAAGCGGCCATCTACCAGAAAGTACATCTGATGTCTGCCTGTAGAGAAACAAAGAGTTCATGTCCTTTTTCTGGACCTGAAGGAGCCTCATCACAGGTTAAACCTTTGGACGAACATTTCCTATTGCTTGGACAAGAATTGATATAAAATAACTCATATGCAGACTCAACTCACAAAGTGAAATTGAAGCAGTGGATGGCAGTTTGCAGAGAGGGTCTCCCATGACAATGCAGGCTGGCAGACTTGAGAGGCATTTATTTTACTTAAAGCAATCATCTTGGGGACCTGAAAAAACAGCCATGTACTAAAAATGCAGATTTTTTAAAAATTTATTTTATACTTTTTCCCTTGTGCAGTGGATTTTTATTGTAGGAAGCCAGAGAGTTTTCCTTCCTTTCCTGCTCCCTTCTCTTGTGTGAAATAGTGTGTATCTTCAATAGGAAAAATCCTAAGTACTATCTTCGATCAAATTCCAGCTCATTGCACTAATGTAAGCAAAGCACTTCAGATGTCATTTTTGCCGTATCTCAACAATGGTTTCATTTCAATAACATTAAGTAATTTTCTTTTATATTAACAAAAATTGACTTCACGTGTTCAGGAAGCTTCATTAATGAAAGCATAGGATAGACTTGCATTTATGGTTTTAGTCCTAACACATTTTAATGCGCAGAATTGTACTAATAACTGGGTCATGTTTACGTTGTCTAATCAGTAAATGTTAAAGGAACAGAAAATAGAAGTGTAGACAGGAAAATGCTTATGGTAGAGGTAGGATATAGGCTTTTATCCATGATATTATAACTAACCTGGCAAGCTTGTACGTGTGTCATTTTACTCATGGGAATAGTCCAATTGAAGTCTGCAAGCTGTATGCTCGCATAACAAATAATGATACTCTTGAGGTCTTAATGGATTTTCCATGTATTGGTTTTAGTGCCATCTGTTCTTTCTGCATTAACGTTATTTTTTCTGCATTTCTTCCCCATTTTTTCCTATCTTCTCCTCTGTCTTTAATATTTTCTTTTTCTTCTGTTATACTTTCTATTCTTGATGTTCTTCACATATTTTCCTTTATTCAAAGAATTTGGATCTAGAGGGCATTAATGAACTAAGGGTCACTAACGAGCTAAGCTAAGTTTAAGGAAAGAGAAGTGAAGAAGAAGACAGTTCAGTTGTCTTTTAACTGCTGTAACCTAATAATCTTGTTCATTGGAGAACATACTCAGGGCATTGTAGAGGAGTGGTTTTCAGTTGTGGTGGTAACTGTCCTTATTCTTCTTCCATATGTTTCTTACAGTTTTGGATCTATTTTATGCATTTTTGTGCTTTTTTTAGAACAGTGTAGGCAAATTCTCCTGAGCGGTACTCAGCCATTCTCCATGATGCTTCCTCAAACTAAGAATTGCAATGTTGGAAGAGTTAAATGGTGCCACTAACATTTTCAGATAAAAACTGCTTGTTGTTTGTAACGCTAGAGTAGCTCTTTCATCACTGTTTGCGAAAGTACATCAAATTGTTTCAGATTACCATAGTTAAAATTTTATTTCCTCTGCTTGGGTATAGCTCATTTGGCAGTTGGTTGAGGAAGTAGATGGTGCCTCTGGGAAAGTATAGCAATATAATAAGGTGGGAGGGAGGGAGGAGAAGGGCTGTGGTTTGAAGAAGCAACTGGCTGTCCCATGCCAAAGAAGTCCTCAGTTTCCCTGGGTAGTAGGTTTTAAAATGCCTGCCCAAGGAGCCATGCGTTAGAGCAGGCTCCCCTAGACTCTTAAGAGCAGAACACCTGAAAAACTAGTTTTATTTCTCTAGGAGAATCAGTTATAGTTAGAAATGCATGCGTTGACAGGTTAAGTCACCAGCTATAAAATTTTTATAGGAAATCTCTAAATAAATATCTAATTATTCTTAATACTGTAGTTAATTTATCTGCCTATTGGGAGAGACTCAGTTGCATCTCAAGATGTTTATGCATTGGCTATACATTCTCAAACTGTTGCATATTAACATGCTTTTAACTGGAAATGACAAATAATGTGTCTTTAATAGCCAGTTGTCAGTTGAGATTTGTGAAATTGGGCTTCAATTAAAAAAAGTATGAAAAGCATCTTGTGTTTTTTCAGCTAGATACACTTATTGTAAGAATAATAAAGTTTGTCAAAACTTAATTTTGTCTTAAAATTGGATTATTAAACAAGATGAAGAATAACCCATAGGTAGTGAATGGAATTATTTTTTCCTGATTTATACTGGTCATTATTTGAGAACTAATATCTCACCCTGACCTGTAACGTTTGTTCATGTGATAGAAGAAGAGAACATTTTTTTCTACTTAAGAAATCTCAATCAGAATTTGACTCTTACTGTGTAAGTGAAGTAGCTGAATAAATCAAAATGCTGAAGAAAATATTTCCCTACCCTCCAGAATACAGTAGTCTTTTTAAAAGAGTCTTAGTGCTCCCAAGCTATTTCTTTGCCAGCATCTTCCATGAGCTGAGGGACTTGACATCCTTTGAAACTTTGGAAACAGCAGTGACTACAGTTAGTTGCTTCGGTACAATTTATTATAACATCTTGAAGTAAGTTTAGGATTTGTCATAACTTCTAGTTTGTTTTTGATGTCTTTATTTTAGGAAGGAAGTGCAGATAAAATCTTATGTTTTGCTACACTTAGAACTATTTCAGTCTGTTTTTCTACGGCTCACCTTTGTGGGTTCTCTGGTGACTAATAGTGTGGTTGAACACATGCTGTATGCTTCTTTTGTAAGTACTAAATTGGGTTTCTGTCCTTAAACCCATCAGTTTTATTTGCACAAAACCCCTAGGCATGTAATATGCTTGAAATGTAGAAATCTTTGTCAAGTTTTGCTGAAAATGAAGTATTCTGAGATTGTTGAAAGACTTGGATATTGTGTGCCTCTTTTTTTTTTTTAACAAGTCAAGCCTAAAAATACAGTATATCTTTTTTTTTTTGTAACACATAATTTCTTGAGCTTTTTGTTTTAAATCCACTAGAATGAAGTGTCCAGAGAAATTATTTTGATGTAGCTGCAGCTTCTTAACTTTAAATTGAAATTACCTGAAGAAGAAAAAGAAGGGTTAGATTTTAATTTGGAAGAAAGGCAGTTCACCTGTCAGGGTATCAGCAAAGACAAAGTTATTAAGCAAATCATTGTTCCAGCTAATACAACTAATAACATAATAAACTATATTTAAACATAAAAACCTGTAACTTTGGGGTTTGGGAAAAAAAAGAGAATTACTAACTGATCCTCAGCTCTAGTACCTTATATGTATGTTTGGAAAGAAAAGCTGTCATGTTATCACAGGACACACATTTTCAAAACTAGCACTGTCTCTTACAGCTTGGCTTCAGTTTTTCCCCAGTTAGCTAATCAAGGCTGATAAAGAGTTGGAAATAGATTCTTGGTTTATTGTGGTCTGTTTTTTCTAATCCTACTTATCTTTCATTCACACACTTGTGTACTTGACAGATGTTAATGAAATGCTTCTTTTGAACTCAACAGATACTATTCTGTGAAAATTATCAGAACAGAGATGAATCCGTTATCCATAAAAGACATTTTTTTCCACTTTGATCTCTGACAATTTGGCTTTAATCCTGGTCACCATACACTGGCTTTCATTTTACGTTCAGTTTATGTCTGGCTTTTGTTCCAAACTAACAGATAAAGCTGAGTGCTATTCAGTCTGAAAAATTTCAGACTGTTTATGCTAGCAGGTGACGTATGACATGATATTGGCAGAGATGTGCAATCCAAGTGCTGGGACAACTCAATTGTTTTAGTCTATTGATCTGGAATTTGTGTTCTTCTGTGCCATTTCATTATTTCCCAGGTCTGAAGCAAAGTTGCTTGACTGCTATGAAGGCCTATCATGCAGTGAAGAAGGTTATAGCGTTAATTTTTGACATCTTTTGACTGTAGAGATGCCCTGGTTAAAAGTTGTGAATAGAGCTGCATGGTTTGGGCTGGTAGGTCAGCTTCCCTGAGCTTCTGACCTGGCTGGCAAGATCCCGGTTGTGTGTCTCTGACCCCATGGACAGCCAGGCTTCAGTGCTCCACTGCCTGGGATGTGCACAGGGCTTAAACATGCCCTTCCTTCTCACGGCTTAAAATTTAAATGCATTTTTTTTACATGTAATTGCAGATGATTTCTTGAATTTTTCATTTTTTTTCCCCTTTAAAAATAGTATTCTAAAGGTCACTTTTGAATACCTAGTTAAAAAGGAATATATACTGAGACTTGAAGGGGGCTTTTTTCTTAGGGGTGTTGAGTTTGGGGTTTGAGGTTTTTATTTGTTTTGGTTGGGTTGGGGTATGTTTTTTCTCCATTGTTTTGGTTGGGTTTTTTACATTTTATTGTATATTGAGTGTGGCCCTCTCAACTGTGACTGACCAAGATTTTGTTCTGGACTGTAAGAAAGCCTGATATATTTTTGACTCTTGAAAAAAAATCTGTCAGTGTGGCTTTTTTCCTAGATATTGATGTTTTGGTCTGTGTCCAAATGTTTTGGTCACCTTTTCAAGGAATGAATGGTTCAAGAGGTCTTTGTTCTGTATAATTGTTAGTCATTTTACAAAAATTGTTTTTATTTTGATTCAAAAAAATCTTCATCTCAAATTTAATTTTGCATGCCGCTTTTTGAAATTAGGAAGTACTCTGCAGATCTGCCATCAACATCCACTTTACCAAAAACCAAATAACCCAAAAACTGCCATACGGATCCTTTTTTTGTTATTATTGCATTCATCATTGCGTGGAGCAGCGCACGTTCCTGTCATGAGTATGCACTGATGTACAGTTTTATTTGTAATCGGTTTTGTCCTTGAACGTAAGCAGGAGCTAACACTTTTTGTACCTAGAAGGGGGAATTACTCACAAAATAGCCATGTGCTCCTTACTTGAGAAAACTGAGAAATATGTTCCCCGTCTCATTAAGTTCCTGTACCCTGTCTTTAGCACTGTTGTTCTTTACACTTTCCACTGAATGCTTTCTCCACTGTACTGAGAATTACCACTATTATGACTCCTGATCCATGTTTCTGGAAAGTTGTGCTAGTGCTGCTTGGAGAGGCGTTGATCTATTATGATGAGCAGACGGAGATGTTAAGGTCGTATGCAGTTCAAGAGTGAATCATAGGGCTTGATATTATGCATCTCCACAAAGAAGATTATTAACTTTGTCACTGAAAATAAAAGAAGCTAATTTATAGGCTTCTAATACTAAAAGTGCTTTTTAAGCTCATGTGCTTTTGTTCTTGCATCTAAGTTACACAGGGGGGTAAAAATCTCTTGAGCTTCAGAGGTTTTGCACAGCATATTAACTTTTAAAATAAAAATCTATATTCCAAATGTGTATGTTGCAAGTAAAACAGTCACTAAGAAGTACCGGTTAGAAGGAATCACACTGAGTTGATTTATGCAGAACTTAGGAAGAACAATGATCTTTGCAGTGTTTCTGTATTTGAGCGTGTCTTTACTTTCTTCAGACTTCCTTTATTCTCATTTCTGCCGGGGATATTCTGCATGCTCCTTTTGGCTCTCCTGATCTGAATTTCAGATTTGGTCACATGCCGCTTGGTGCGTTTGAAGCAGTATAT
The DNA here is from genome assembly GCF_929443795.1 of Astur gentilis. NCBI lineage: Eukaryota > Metazoa > Chordata > Aves > Accipitriformes > Accipitridae > Astur > Astur gentilis. Next base: position 7,753,710 of record NC_064909.1, on the reverse strand, counting down.
GGTTAGCGCAGGTCAGCCTATTTCTGCCTTCATCCAAGTAGTTCTGAAATCTAATACTCCTTGATGGTATCTCTCATATGTAAATTGCTTGTTTAAAACAAGAATTTGCCTCTTAGCCTGCCTGATAGAGCTGCGATCTGACAAATGGACCAAACGCTGGTATTGTTCAAATGATGCATCTGTGCGAGTTTGCCCTCGGTGCACAGAGCAGTTGATTCTCCCTGACCGCTTTTTTACTCCTCACTTTCATCTTCAATGTGTGGCCTCATGCCTTATCTAACTCACACTATTCCAAGCCTGCCATGAACACAGAACTGTTATTTTCCTGTCAGTCGTGTCCTTCGTGCTTGTTGCTGAAGTCGGAGAGACTGGACATCGTGACCCCATGTGATGCAGTAACAATTTGCTGTTTGTGAAATGGGGATGTGGCACGGAGATGGGATCAAAACTAACCACTGACTTTTGGATGCTTGATGTGAGATTAGCCCAGGAATTTTTTCAGGGCATGCCACGTTTCAGAGGGCAAAAGCACAAGTTTAGCACTCAGGGGGAGGAGGGGGCAAACTCTTTCCTGAGTAAGACCTTAGAAATAAGACAGGCAGGCAAAAAAGGAGACACACACAATTAATGGGAAAGGGCGAAATGTCAGGTTCGAGTAAAATGCCTTCTATTTCCCTGATGGTCTGTGAGCCAATTGCCAGGCTAGCGTTCAGCTCTTTAAATAGAAGAGCCTTCGCTCCCCCCCATCTTCCTTGCAATCCCCTCCCACATTCACTGCATAGTTTCAAACTTCTACAATGAGTGAAGTGGGCATCTGACAGACAACAGCCTTCTTCACAAATACAGTCTTGATTCATCCCCAGAGGGAGTCTGTAATGTTCACTGGATGTGGCTAACACTGGATGTTCTATGGAGTGAACTGTATCAGAAACGTTAACAGCTATATTGTAGTGCACATTATGCAAAGGTTGATACTTTTTTAAGATTGAAGGGAAAGCTGAAAACAAGCTGAAAAACTGGATTTTTGAATCCTTAGAATCACAACCCTTAAATAACTCAATAATTCTTTCAGTGTAGAGAGGGCTTCTGTCTGCAATTTCTTTGAACTTTAGTAAAAAACAGATTGAAAGCAACAACCCTCATGTAGTGTTATCTGAGCTGTGATGGTTGTGAACAACAGAATTGAAATAATGAGATCTGCTGTCCCACGGCTGTTGGAGCTAACCAGCTTCCCAAGGCTAGCCGTAGTCTCTAATTCTCCCTGTGGATCACAACCGGAAAGAGATGTGGCGTGTCACTGAATTAAAGTATTTGCTGGCAGCATGGCAGTAGAGAAGCTGACCCCTATCAGAGGATATTCTTGCCTGTCTTACTGTCCCAGGTCTCCCGTCTCTAGCTGCCTAGGTTAAGGCTTTCATGAACGTATGTCACTGGATACAGGCTAGATGGTTGTCTTGAATGCTGGGGCTGCTGCTGTGTGATACCAGGTCCACACCTGAGAGCTTTTGGTTTTTCAGATGGATCTTTGGATACAGCTGTAAAATTTTGTGTTCTTCAATATTATTTTTTTTCTAGGTCAGCCAAGCCTTCGAGAAGCTATCTCAATGTCCTGTATAACTAATGGGAGTACAGGAAGCAGGAAAACAAGCCACAGTTCATCTGTTTCTGTTGCCAGAAAAGAAACTCTTTCATCTGCTGCAAAAAGGTACCGCCTTGTTATTAAAATTGAATTTTTTTTTTTAAACAAACAAATGGAGCAAGAGTTTGATTTTTACCTCTGCATGACCCTCAGCAGAGCTTTCTGAAGTCTAGTAAGGCACAAATAAACTTTGGAGATGTACCGCGTTGTTGGGCTGCTTACAGCAGTGTTCTAAAAACAATTCATAAATGGAGAGTATTTCTATAGTGTATAGTGTCCACAATGCATTTTCACTGAGGGACAGAACAGGCAAACGTATTTCCAATACAAATGGAAAATTTTTCCTTCTGGTATTCATCTGCATCTTTGTTGGTTTTTTTCAAAGAAATTAAACAACAAAACTGACTTCATTGTCTGAAGTGTAAATAGTAGGCAGTAGCAAAATAGCTATGAAACAATAGTGAATTGTGTAAGATAAAAATTTACATTTTTGTGTAGAAGATCTTAACCCAAAATGTGGCTACTTGGTCCTTACGAAGAATATCTGTATCAGAACTCAAATGTGTAGAAATAACACTGCTTGAGTACTTGAAGTTAAATGAGCTAAGCACCAAACATAGATTTTTTTCCCCTCCATGTAATGGTTTCGGCTGCATACAGTAAACAAAATGTTTGTGTAACTACTTTCTTCTGTGGGTCTGTTAAATAGTGATTGCATGGCTTCTTTAATCAGTAGCTTTTGCACCTATTCCTTTTTGTTGGGAAGAACGGGCTGCCAGATACAGCCACAGGGCAGAGAATACTCCAGTGTATACCTGTGGTAAATGATGCGAACAAATTCTTGGCCTTTGTAGAGTACTCTGGTAACTTCAGTGGCTGGTTTATCTTCTAGCATGGATGTAAATACTGTGCTATACAACAAGACGGGGAAATGATATACTTCAGGGAATAAAAATGCTGCATGCAAATATAAACTGTATGGGAACAAACCAGTTTGGAACAAACAGTTGGGAACAAACCAGTGCCGTTTGGAATTTGGAAAGCAAGGGTAATGCCCTGCTCTTCGCTGTTCTCCATTGTGTAGCATTGCGTGTCTTTCTTTTTAATGAATCCTTAGGTTTACTTTTCAACAATAAATCAGAAAGTGATCACTGTATGTCTCTATACTAGTGCGACAGGCACCGGGACAAAAGACATTCCCACAGGAAGGTATTTCTTAGTTAGCACTTTTCCATTAATCTCTACCACTGTGGCTCTTGGCACTTTGATGAGAGCCAGTCCGGTTCCCGTGGTGTTCAGCTTGCGTTTGCGCTGAATCACCTTCTTGATTCATTGGCTGCTCAACACTTGGCTACAGAAGAAGAGCAGCCTGAAGAGAACAGCATCCCTTTCATCTGAGTTAAGGTCTTTAAAAGGAGACCTGGATAGGCCAAAAGAGGAAAACCTTAATATGCAAAGGGCAACTCTTCCTGGGCCCCCAAGTAACTGTTCAGGGAAGGTTTTTGTGCTTCCAGTGCAGCTGAAGATACATGACTCCCTTTTTCAAGGCTTGTTTTAGGAAGGCCTAAGTCCGTTCTTCAGTTATCTTTCCAGCAGTTCCTTTCACTCTCCTGTCTTTATATGTTCTTCCATTAAATTTGTTTGGTATTCGGAAGAATATAGACTTGCCCTCTTGTAAAATTACCAACTCAAGAAAGATGAAAGAAAATGCCTGATCTCGGGCTTTGTGGATGCGTTTTTTTAATAACAGCAAAACCGTTCGGTACCAAATAGTGTTCCTATTAGAAACATAAGTGAATGTCAGTAGTAGTCCCATTTCTGTAACAAAGTTAGGGTAAACATGTTTATTTCTAACACTCTTGTCATGGTGAAAAAGAGGAAGGCCAAAGGACAGTATCAGCTGGTTGTGAGATGCTTCACCCCAACTTGTCCAGGCTTTTCTTCAGGCTGGAGGTTGAACTGGTGCAGCAGGTGGACTCGGTCATCTGTTGATGTAGAAGTACGCTGTAGTTACCAAACAGACCCCATAGCCTGCTTATAGCTTTTCATGTTGTAAATATATGTAGCCATGCATCTACTCACAAATAACAGGTGGCCTACTTGTGTCCAAACTGTTGTTGTTGAAGTTTAGTGTCTGTTTCATGCAGTCTTAATATTGTATATTTCTGTGGCTCTGGCCTCTATAGACCTGCCATCTCTGAGAATTTATTCTATGAATAAACAGTTTCATTTCTTAGACTATTTAATCCTTGTTCTACCAACATGGAGATGATGTGATGGCTCAGTAGATGCCCAACAGCAGCATGTCTCATTTTAACAAAGGTATGCTAAAATAGCAGCTCTTGCGAAAACCAGAGCCCAGGAATGTATCACGAACAACAGGTAGATGATGTCCCATTGACAGAAATTAAGTCATGTACATGTTGGGAAAATTTCAGCCCTATAGTCTGGAACAGACTTGTGATAGAGGTGTCGAAACACTTCAGAAGAAAGAACCATGCTGCATACCTTGTATATCACCAGACTTGGAACCAGGTTTGTACTTCGTACTGTAGGTGACTGTCACAGAGACCTGTCTGATCGTTTTCCCTAGGACTAAACATTCTTCTGAAAACAGCTTCTGGTAAGAATAGTCCTCATGTTTCAGAATGACAGCACTCCACAGTAGCTGCCAATGTGTTGTGGTCCAAAGGATGAAACATTGTGCTGCGTGAAATGAAAGAATCTGCAAAATTAGGGCAGATAGTAATAGCTCTCAGCTACTCACATATAGACTGAAGAGATGCCTCATCAGGTTGGGATTTGGAAAGAATTTTTGGATGCATTAAATGACTGCTTCCCAGAACAACTAGTCTTTAGAAACCCACAAGAAAAGGTGCTGGTTTTGATTTGGTTTCAGTTGTTGCACAAGACCTAGTTGAAGAAGTATTAGTGGGAGAGCCACTCTGTAATAGCCAGTCATAATACAATTAAGCTGAAGATTTAGCAGAAGTGAGCAAACAAAATAAATTCAGCACAAAGATATTCCATACCCAGGCTGCCACATACCTACATAATTTACTTTCAAATTAAAATGGCAGTCAAAAAAAGAAGCCTGCTTGCAACCTGGTGGTAGATAAAAGCACTATGTTGGAACCCAAGGTATACCTTGTGCTGCAACGCAAAGAGAAACCAGAGTGGCTCAGCAGGGAAGTTAAGGAGTGAGCCTAATGGTAAAGGCGTGAAATGGATAGTCCACAGCTGCAAGCTGAGTGAAGACGTTGAAGAGATTCTCACACTGAACCTGTGGTGTCTAGGAGATGGATCAGGTGAGCTAAATGAGTTTGGGTAAGAACACAGAAAATACAAGACTGAATTGATAAGTTAGATGTATGCTACCATCAGCAGGTGGCATTCACCTGAGCCTGCTGGAGGAACACGGAGGTGAATTGCAGGGTTACTGGTATGTCATTGTAAGTGGGATATTGCAAAACGTGTGGTGAAAGAGACTACAGGTAAAGACCCCACTGTTGAACTCTTTTATGTTACCATCAGAGACAGAGCATGGTGCCAGGAGAGACATTGTTCTGACCAAGTAGGACCATTCTTTGTAGACTTGCAAGCTGGAGTTATGGAAGTCATTACATTTGTGCAGTCTCTCTCCTGCTTTCCTCATCTCTTTTACTGTTATTAGACTGTATTTTGAAATCCCCAAGTAGAGGGAAAGGGAAAATTGGAAGCATGTCTTCCTGAAAGATGATCTCTTTAAAAAAATCAAACACACACACCCCCCTCTGTCCTAGTAGATGGACTTTGTTGTGAGAAATCCTGCGTATATGGGAGAGTGAATGCAGAGGTCTATGACTGTACATGGCAGAGTAGGAATAGAGAGACTCTTGTTTTCTTTAGTGACAAGAGATTCAAAAAATTTATTTTGCTATACTGCATTTCTTGCCAGAGACTGCAAAAAGATGAAGATTTCATAGTGTGCTTTTGCATCCAGCAATGCAAGCTAAGTCTTCTGATTAAAAAATAGTAATTTTTATGCTTCTAGTTAATTAAGGACTTCTGGCTATAAATTATTAACCAAAACCCCACAGTTCTTCAAGCTTTGTTCTCTGTGATCACATATATGCCCTCGAAGAACTGTGAAAGCTCTTTCTGTCTTGTTTTCATCTGTTTTTCTGAAAAGAAAATGTAACTTTGATGGATTATATTGACATTTTTAACTAGTCAACATGGTTTACAGAAGAAATCCTGAGTGATCACTATAAATGTATTTTGGCATATGTTTTTACCTGTTCTTCTATGCTTCTTTGGAAGCATTTAGAAAATTTGAACTCATATAAGCGTTGAGGGCTTTGTCTCCGTGGTTGATGATATACTTTAATTGAAATAATAAATGAAACAAAAAGAGGATCTTATGAATGTTTTATTAAAATTGGGGGCCCATTTTTATTCATTTATTTTTAATATTGTCTTACTGTTTTTCATTGGTTTTGGGGGAAAGGTAAATGGAAACACAAATAATTAAGATTATACAAGGATTTGGGGGGGAATTGGTGTGAGGGAATAGAAATCTGGATTCTCCCCTTCAGAAGGATACTACTTCTTTTTTACTTTGCAGGTTACTTTGAACCCAAGAGAAAAAATTTTCCTTTTTAGCCGATGTTTGTGTCTTGCTTTGTTTGTTCACTGAGAAATTTATCTTGGAAGATTTTTTTTTTATTCTTAAGAAAGAAATAGACCACGTACTACAGAATACTCTTCTTTTTCAGATCCTGCTATTGTTTGTGGTATTCAGTATATTGCAAAGCATGCTATTTGATAGAAGAGCCTTTTAATTAATCTTTCTGTTTACTTAGTGGACCATTGGTTAGGTTCTTAATGAATTTAAGTTTGTTAATGGTATGTATTTGAAGCTGTTTAAAATGTTAACCTAATAAATACAGCATTATGAAAATAAAGATGTATTTTTAGCTGTCGTTTACTGAAGGCATTAAAGAAGTGGCAAGACAGTCTGATGTTAGTCAACTACAGATCAAAACAGCAATGAGTTTTCAGGGATGATTTCCTTTGAACTATGGTGCAGCCAGGGAGAGCCCAGGGACCAGCAACAGCATTTCAGTCTTTCAGTGACAGCGCAAAGATAAGCGGTACCACACATGTCCAGAAATACAGAGAGGTAGGTATAGTTTCATGGCAGGCTTAAGCTAATTGGAAATAATACAAGTCACACTCCTGCCCTTCCCTTGCACTGAACCTTGGCTGGCAGCACAGTAAGGTAGGCAGTGAGCTGAACCAGAGGATGGTGGGTTTTTTTTCTGAGGGACGCCAGACTTGAGGTGCATCAACTTGTGTCAGCTTTGAATGCTGTAGGAGCACCTGCAAATGAAGGACATACTCAAATCAAAGTTGTATTCATTTTAAAATCAGAGTAAACTTAGTACAACTACATGGTAAAAATAAGTAAATAATCTTCATGCCTCCCTCACCTTTTTTATTTTTGGAGTTTGTGAATAAATCTTATTTCAGCAAAACACTAACCTGAAGAGATTGAGTAACTAATCAAAGTGTTCTTTTGGTGATTATATATAGTAAGTTGTTACATGCTTCTCCCATCTTTTCACAGAGAGTGTTTTCTCCCACCTTTTTAATTTATTTGCTTGTTCTCTTTTTTTTTTTTCCCCCCTATGTTATACTTTATTTTACAGCGGTACAGAAAAAAAGAAGGAAAAACCTCCAGGACAGAAAGAAAAAAAAGAGGAATCTCATTCTAATGATCAAAGTCCACAAACTCAAGCATCACCTTCTCCCCAGCCCTCCTCACAGACTCTCCAAACACACAGGCAAACTCAAGAAAGCAAGAGTTCTGCTCCAGCTAAAAGGTTTTCACAGTACCACAGTACAGAAGTAGAAAATTATTGTAATGATACTGAGTTCATATTTGACAACAAGTCATGTGAAATAGTTCCAATCTCATGATCAAGTTAATAAATGTTTGATATTTTTTGTGCTAGAGAACATGCATTCAACATGCATTGCAACAGAGCAAATATGTAAAAATGCAGTTTTTCTCTGAGTAAATCTTTAAGATTACAAAGTTTGGGCTTTTTTTTTGTTCTTTGTGATTGAAATCCTAATATGGTAGATTACCTCTAATCAGTCATTATTCTAAAATATTTAACGATGACTCTGACTTAATCCTTCTCAAAATACACTTCATAGGTTTTGTCTGGCATAGCTGAGTTGTGGAGTGTATTTTGCACATGGCCATTTACTACATCTCATAACAGCATTAGTTAAATACTGGTATCATTGCAACTCTTCCTTTGGGAGTTTTTCTTCTCAAATTACTCTATAAAGTGACTGCAGTTTGGATGTTTTTATTTATTTTTTTTTCAGCTGTTCCCTTTTCATTTCCTGCTAGGTTGCAGGGTGGTTCACTTCACTTTTATTCTGATTCTTTACATGAGTGAAGTTCTGGTTTTACACCCAAATCATAGAACTGCTTGACTGGGGTGAATGTAGAAGTTTATTTAGGATTGCCTCTAAGTTCCCACTCATTTTAGTGGGAATTAGGTACAGGAAAAATGGTACTTTTTTTTTAATGCCTTTTTAAGTCAAGGAAATGGATTTTAAGATTTGGGTGATTACTTCTGAGTTTCAAAACTATGCAGATCACTCGGTGTGGTTTCTTTTTGTTTTTTTCAGTTCATTGTTACCTTCTTGTTTTGGGAGGTGTGAAATTTTCTTTTACTGTTTGACATTTAGGAGACTGAAACAAGCCCTTAAATAAATGAAATTTATTCTGAAATTTACTGTAGTTCACAGATGATGTTGTCTTGCATTGCTCGATTTCACAGCTCTAATAAATATTTCAACTTTCACTTGACTGATGCATGTTATAACACTCCATAAAGGCTCTGTTTCCATGTCTTGCACAAACTCTTTAAGTTGTCTGAAGCTGAACTTGTGGCCTGTTGTTCTCCTGCCTGGTATCTCACTGTAAAGATGTTTGTCTGAAGTCTCGCTTACTAATCTTTTGCAGTGTAGGGAAAAAAATAAATGCCTTTTTTAGTCTTCTAATGGTTTAACTTGATTTGATTAACTTGTTTGTCACAGGACCTTTCAGCCTCCTGAGGTGCTGTGGAAGGAGCTTGCCATTTCTAAAGCTGCAGTTCAGGACTTACTCCTGCAAAAAGCATTTCTGACAGGATGAAGTATGATACTGTTAGCAGGACAGTATCTATATGTAGACTCTAGATCAGCTGATTGAAGAGTAATTTGGGCTACATCACTTCTGAAAATGTTTTCCATGGTTAAGATGTGTGTGAAATTAATGAACTAGTGACTGCAAAACTTGCAGGTTCCCATTAGTGTAAATTGGCTACAATTAGACTGCAGAAAAATTATATCAGAATTCATGGATTTAATCATCTGTAGTATTGGGCCAAACCTAGTTTGCCTTATTCATGCAAGAAGTTTGCAGACATTTTTTTCAAAAAGATTAAAGCCATTAATGTGGTTTAGAATGTGCTATCTGTAAAACGACCATATGAATCTGTAATCTGATAGACCTGTTCTGCCTCAGAAATCAGTGTGTTAAAGCTAGTGAACAGTTAATCAGGGGAAAAAACTTCTACTTTTCTTTGTTACCTTCTTAAGTGATTTTTTTTTTTTAAACAATTTATTCTTTAAGGCTAATCTACTGTAGCCTCCTTTTTTCCCCACTTTTGTAATTCATTAGCAATGTAGTAATGAAGTATAGAGTTGTTTTGTTCAAGTCTTTATATGAGAGCATTTGGAAGTGGAAAGGAATGGATAAAACATTTGGCAGCTATCTTGCTCAATTGTTTTCATTCATCCAGTTAGAACTTTTTGACTAATCTTTTTTTCCTGTTTCATGCTTCAGCTTGAAGGAAGACCTAGCTCTGCTTTTGTCTCCTGCTGCTGCTTGATCTGTCCGTTGCATACCAGTTCCAATTATTGATATCTTATTATCTTGTAATTTTAAAATGTATCTTTGTTTCTTCTAGCATAAAGAAATCCTTGACTGCTGAAAAACCTCACAGTGCTTGGGAGAGTTCAGATGACAGTCGTAACAAGCTGCTGAGAGTAGCATCAACATCTAAATTAATATCAAAAGTGGCAAAGAATGCAGACAAGTATGTATCAGTTTGGTGCATAAAAGCAAGTGAACTTTAGAGTCAAAATATTATGAAATTACATAATTTTAGTAAACTTATTTGTGTATATGCTAAGACCATTTGTATCTTTGTTTTTACCAGGAGTAATTACTTGCATAACCTGCCAATGTGATGCTCCAGGTGCCTGTGGAATCTCAAAATTACTATGAACTGTGAATGCAGGATTTGAGTGTAAATATATTTTAATGTTGCCCATTTGGGTTAGCGAAATTATGCACTATGAGTTAAGATTTATGGCTTAATGCCACTGTTGTGAAGCTTCCAACCAGTTTTTTCCTAATTAAAACTGATTTAAAAATGCAAGTGTATTTCCTTGAAGTTAATTTACTGGATTTGGCATAGTATGTGTGTTTCTAAAGTAGGCTGTAGTAGTAAGAATATACTTTTATGATTTCAGGTGGGTCTCTCAAATTAACTATTTTAACAGGTTCCTGATTGCAGGTTCTAGATAATAGGCAGGGATCTTCTTTTCAGCTTCACCTTCAGTAGGTGATGTGCTGTAGCCCACCATTCCTCTTGTGCTCTTCTTCAGCAGCAGGTTTTCTCAGTTTGTGGTCTCCAGTGGAGACCTCACTGGGGATGCATAGCACAGAGTAGTTACTTCTCCTACTCCTGTCAGCACAGGTACAAGAGTTTTCTTTTTGCTGTCACTCCACATTGTTGATCCCTATTGTGACCAACTTCTTGTCCTCAATACTCTTTGCCAATTGGGCTTACCACTTTGTATTCACACACTTAGTTGCTGGTTTTGACTTTGTTGAAATTTTGCTGAATTTGTTGAAATTGTTGTGTTGACTTTTTGACTGAGCCCTCTCACATTTGTCGAGATCACCCAGTGTGCTGGCAGCTTCTCCCAGCTTGATGTCGTCTGCAGATTTCATGCATCTGCTCATTAATCTTCATTCAGATAGCCATTAACTGGTCCAAGGCAGAACTACCTGAACATCTCTCCCACTATGACAAATAAAACTCTTCAGACCTTTCAGAATAATTTCCAGTCTTTTGATGATCGTGTCTGTAGTGCTGTCCTTAGCTTGTATATAAGACTGTCAAATACGCACTTAGTCAGGAGCAGTGCAAGTGCATTCCTTCTTCCCTGGGAATGGGAAGAACAAAAACATCTTAAATTAATCTTGGGTGTGGATATCAGCACATGTACTAAAAGCTTTATGCTTAGCCTGAAGAGTTCTGCAGAGCAGTGAAGTGCTGTGTGTGAGGGACTATGGGTTATGTATTTTACAAGTATTTTTTTTCCTTTTATGATTGGTTTTCACTGTTGGAATTTAAAAGCCCTTTGGCAGTTAAGATTATAGCAGGGTACTGCTAGATAACATTTTGAAATGAAAAAACTCTCTGACTTGATTTCTGTTTATCGAGTTTCTTTTCTTAGTTTTTGTTATGCTACTAAAATACCTTTCACAATGTGGTATATACTTCAAATTTGCTAATCATAAAAAATAAATTTTATTGACATTTTGTATATTGGTTCAGGCATGGTCTAAACAGAGATATCTTGTTTCATTTTCCTGTCATTCTGATTTTTTTTTTATAAAAGACTTTAAATGCTGCCTTTCTACAATCTCTAATGTAGGAAAAAAAATCAGGTATGTAACAGACAAGGAAAGATTAGGATTAAATGTTGTAAGAGAAAGTTGTCTGTTCATTACTTGAAGCTGTTGTATCTTAAAGTATTTGGAAAAAAACCAAAGCTTTAAACATTATCAGTTGTAGACTATCATCTGATTGAAGACTGGGTGTTGTATTGTTTGTGTACCTTGTTCTTATGCTGAGATTTATAATAAAAGCACTATTTGCGTTCAAGAGTACACATTCATACTAATTTCTTACTCATATCCTGTGTGCCCAATTTCTGAAAGAATTGGTTGGTATTGTGCAAAGGCATATTGTTATATTGCATTTATCTTTCCCAATTAAGAAACATTGGCCTAATCTGCCTGAAGTTACCGAGTCTTGTGCAAGGGAATAGAATTCAGCCCCTAATGTGGGCCCCAGGACAGAAACGTTCTACATATGCTCTGTGCTACCAGCCCAGGATATGAATTTTGTTTAGTAAGCTCAGTCTTTTAGCCAGCACTGAGCTGTAAATCAGTCTGATAAAGACATAAGAAGTAAGAGGGTTCCCACGGCAGCCCATCATTCAGTGTTTTTCAGGCAAGACTGGGAGTCTAGTTTTAATATTTCATTTGGCAGTGTGGTGAAGGGAGATTCTACCAATAGCCAGAGATTACTTTCCTCATGCATATGCTTGACCCTCTGCCACTGTTACAAAAATTTGACCTTCATCCAGCTAAAAATACTGGATGCCACTCATACCTTCCTGCTGAATTTCAAATGAATTCAGGAGGGCTTTTTTATGCAATACACCATCCTGTCAAGGAGTGGTATTCTGGTAAGAAGTAGCTCTGATGCTGGAAATTAGTATTTTGTCCCTCTTCACAAAAAAGGATTGATGTTTTTTGTGAGTAGTTAATTCCTGTTTCTGGTGAGGAGAGACATCTCAGCTGCACTCCTTTGAAGACTTTGTGTTGTACATCCAGTAATGCCTTACGGGTCCAGTTTAAATGAAACTGCAACTTGCTTACATTTTATCCATGTGTCCAACAGGGTTAATTTCTAGAAAAGTTTGTGGTGGTGTGTGCTGACAGCTAATTTTGAAAGGTGTTAAATGCTTTGCATGCAGGCCTGAGGGTGTTTGGCAGCTTAAAACACTTGGGTATTACAAGTTTGCTCTCAAAATGGAATTTTCTGTGCACAAGGAACATGCCTTCCATAATTTATTTTTAAAAGCTTTTTGTATCTTGTTGTTATCACAGTAGTTCTTAGGAACCCTTGCCATAGGGCCAAAGACTGTAAGTTACTCAAAAGATATGATGAACTGTGTAAAATAATTTATGGGTGAAAATGCACTGCAAGATTAGTTATTTAGCATCCTATACTACAGTCACACTGTGCACAGAATCTGATGAGATTACCAAATGCAACAGAGTGTAAGAACTAGATGGCGTTGGCTTGATAAGCATTTTGCGTATTATTAACAATATTATTTTGAATTTTCCCCCAGGCATAAAGATGTCATCGTCAGCCAAGGTAAATAAAAAAAATTATTTCTAAATACTGGATAAAGTTGAAAAGATTTGCTTTTGACTGAATAGTATTTCCTGTAAATACATTGGGATATATGCTTATGAAACAGAGATATAGAGCTAAAATAGCATTAACAATTACTCCAAGAATTCATCTGGAAAAATGTTACTCAAGACCTGTATAAGGATCTTTGAAATTATGGAGAAATGCCTCATCAAATTGGAACTTTAGGAAGGACAGAAATTTTTGGTGGGTGGTGGGAGGATTTGTTTTACTCTTGTGAAACAAAAACCCTTTTTCGATTATTTTCTCTGTGTATGAGCATAAATAGAGGTTATGAAAACAAAAATCTAAAGTTTTGACCTATGTGCCAGTCTTCATCCAAGCAGGTGTGAGATTTTAGAAATAGTTTTAAGATATTTTATTTCTGTCCCATAACCAGCAAAAATGTCAACTCGTGAAAAAAACAGCCAAGGTAAGAATTAAGCTATGCCCTTTGGTTGCTTTCTAATTTAGTGCTCTCACGAATCTTTTATTTGGCTTTTCGCCATCAAAGAGCATCAGTGCATGATCTCTTAAAAACTTTGTGCATTCAAATAAATATTTCAGCTTTCTTGTTATGGAAATATTTATGCATATCACATTGCAATCTATGTGGGGATTATTTGGGGGTAGCCTAAAATAAATTACTACATACACAGCTTCCTCAGAGAGGACCGTGTGTTCAAATAAGGTTCTAGAAGTCTTGCATTGTTGCCTAAGATATCAGAAAATTAAGAACTGCCAACTAAAAGATTTGTTTTATCTCAGCTTTCTGTCTTGCCAATATTACAACATATACACACTGATTAGACAAGAACAGAGACTGAAGGTTTTAATATAGTCTCCTAAAATCAAAAATGAGTCTCTTCTAAAGCGTATGTCTTTGCACCGATGAATCTTGCATTCTGTGGCTACCTGCTGCTGCTGGCTTGTTCAGACAGGAAAAGGAGCCATCTACCCGAATGTGGTGGCATGCGACAACAAAAGAAATCCACTTTTTGTGTCGCAAAACTACTCTGCTTTGATGTCCTGCAAAGTGTACTGAAGCATGCAGTTTCAAAACTAAAGCATGTAACCCAAGTGCATGCTGTACACAATATGTATCTATGCACAGAGGTTCTGTCTTATGCTTTTTTGCTGCTAATTAACAAATCTGTAGTCTCCAAATTCTGTGCTGTAAGCAAGATAACATTATACACAGTTTGATTATTTTTGGTCTTCTCTAGATTTTCTTTCAAAAAGTTAATATATGAATAGTTGTAATGAGAGCAAAATCAACTTGAATCCAATTGCTTTATCTTTTTCTAATTAAAAATTTTCTAAATTGAGGCTTACCAAAAGCATCCTTCAAAGACAAGAGGGGTGAAAGAGGGTGCATAAGCATGAGGAACAAAGAAGAAATGTTTCTTTATGGCAGGTTGCTTAACACTAGCTGTGGAATGGTACAAATGTGCAGCAATAGTTACTGTAGAAAGAAAACTAATCAGTAGTGTCGAGACCAGCTGCAATTTAGCTTTGCAAGAATTAAATAAAACTGGTATATTAAAAATACCCTTTCTACCAAACTCAACTTTTCACAAAGTCAAGTTGCATACAGCTAAAATTTCTTCAATACTAATTCTTTCCTTACAATATGCTTCTACAATTCGATGTGTTCTGCCAAGAATGGGCCATCCTTCAGTTCTCTCATCCTGGTAGCTATAACTTACATGGCCTCGATGTGTACCCTGCTATCTCTTGTGTTACTCTGCAGATGATGTGAGCTTTCACTGGATGGTGAATGAGTACCTTCCATGTGTGTCATGCCACAGTCTGTTCTAGCCCAACTGGAACGAAAGAGAAATGCAGATGACAGTGGCCCCATGTATATGGAAGACTGAGAGAAAATCTTGTTGTAGAAAATGCATTTACTAACATTTTAAATATGTATAGTGGCAAAACATAATTCCGCCTTTACCATGGTTGCGATTAGCAGGGTTCAGTCTCCAAAGATTATTATTTTTATTTATATGGACCAATGAGTGTATTTTTTGACAGCTTTTAGAGTATGTGTCTGTGTCTGTGTGTGTAAGGCTGTGTTAGGTTTTGTGTTGTTTGCTGCCACAGAAGTAACCACCTGTTCTTTACTGTAGTTGCAGGGGGTCCTCCCATCCTTTTCAGTATAAGCTTAGCAATACTTAGCCAATTCTCTGTAGTGCAGCTTCCTGTTCAGGGTAGGTGACTTCAGCCTGTTTTGTACTCGCTAGTTGCCACATAAAATCAGTTTCCAGCTGGCACCATGACCCACCCAGTCAGAAAGTTGAAGAGTTGCACAGACAGTTAACACGGTTTCTGCAGGTAAATCCCGTGCAGCTGGACAGAGTTGTCTTGGGTGGGGTGGGATGAAGGGTAGCCTTTGCTCATGCTGTTTGTGCAGGACCTTCATGTTCTGCAACCCAACGGCATGAAAAGTTACAGCTGCTGTAACACTGCTTCATGGCTTGCCAGCCTTTGCCTCTAGAGGTAAGCAGTCTCTAGCATGGTGTTAATTAAGTTGCAGTAGCTCCCCTGAGCTGCTCATTTCACTAGGCTGTATGTGAAACACTGTGTACGCCCCAGGCACACGCCTCCCGTGCTAACGATTGTGTCAATGCACTTCTGAGAAATTGTGTGAAGGAGACTCTTGGGGAGACTGTTGGTGTGAAAACTCTCAAGCTTCAAAGCAGATCTATGTAAGAATATTTCAGTGTCTTTATATGCACATAAGCTTGGCAACAGTGAAATTGCAGATTATCATAGCAGAAGGTGTTTGTGTAGCATAATAGGATGGAAGGTGACAATTCTGTGTAGTTTTGAACAACTTGCAATCGTTTTTGTTTCTTTTTTTTTTGATTCAGCTATTAAATAAATTGCTTTGAAACCTGTCAGTGTAGTACAGTACCACAAAATGTAGAGGAATGTGGTTTTGCACACTTAGTTCCTAGAATCGTACTTTTCTAGCAGCAGAAGTTACTTCAATGTTATCTGTGTTGTAACCATCTGTGCATGTTCATTATGATTTCTGTTGATAGTATGTATTAGCTATAAAAGTGAAAGGCTTGAGGAGCAGGTGAGGATGAATCTTAGATGAGTTTCCGTAGTGAAAGGCATTGGCTTCAGTATGGAGTCCCCCAGAGAGCATGCTGCAGGTATTGCGTGTGAATGTCAGCAAGACCTGGGAAATTCTCTCCTGCCAGCAGCAGCAGTGTGGGGAGCCATAGCCTGCAGCTGCTTTGCAGGCAGTCGCTTGAGTTTCCTCTGTTCAGCACCATGCCGAGACCATGCATGTTACCAGTGCCTTTATCACTCTTACTTGGGTTGAATTGCACCTACTCCATGTTAATGTTGGGCCTGAGCTTTATGCATCTGGGTATATGCCGAAGCAGGGTAATACAGACAGGAACGCTTCGGTGATGCCAATCCACTGCGGGAAGTATTATACACACTTCCATACGTTTGCTGAAGAGGTTTTGGGGGGGTTGTTTTTCAGCTTATTTTTGAGCATTTGTTTGTTTATCATTGTAAACAGGGGCAACCTTTTTACAATAAAATCCAGTACTAAGGAGGTATTAAAATTCTGTGAAAATCCAATAAAGCTATGGGTGGAATGAACAGGTGCTGACTACAGCCTTACAAGGACACTAGCTAAAGTTATTCTTTTAAATTCTTTACCAGCAGGTGTTTATAATTGCCTATAAAAGCCATCTTGCTTTTCACTTCAGCAGAGACATTTTTAAAGTATTAATCATAAAGCATTCATATTTTTATACCCAGAAGTTAAAGACCTGGCTTATTTGAAGATAAAAGTAATTTTTTTCACTGAGATTCCATGTTTGAGTTTGGTTTTCAGTGATAGCAACTCCATATATGAATCACTTGTTCACTTATTATAAAGTAAGAGACACTTTAGACGTTTTTGGATGGCAATAAAAAACATATGTGAAAGAATTAATGAAAAACGTTCGCTGCATGCCTCAGTTTGTTTCTTTTTAGATTGTGCTTTATTAGTTTCCAGTACTTTTTCTTCTGTTAGTTTAACTGTGCTGTAGTTCTAGCTTCACAGAACGGGGCGATCGTGAAGCACACAATGGAAAAATCTACCCTGCTCCAGTGTGTCCTGTCCATGGAGAGTGCGTAATTCAGTAACTACCTCAGATCAGTTTTTTCATCAGACACAGATTTTCTGTCAGATGTTTACTGAAGGTGCTCACGTACCTGAGGGCAAATGGACACCCAGTCTGTCTCATTATTATTGGGCTGCTTGCTCTCATTCAGGCATTGTGCATATTATTAAAAACCATAGATACTGTAAGAAAAACAGACTGGTATTTGGGAGGTTTTATCATTGATTCTTGGTGAAATCAGGATTTTATTATTTAAGCAGGAAGCATTTAGATACAGTCTTATTGAGTTTGTGTCCAGTACTTCTTGTAGAGTCTTCTTTTTTTTTTTTTTAAAAAAAATAAAAGGCTAGAGTTTAATATTAAACTTGAATTATTTCAGTGCAAATGGTAACTGTTGTTAGTACCTAGATTCTTAATGCCAAAGCGGGGTTTTAACTATGATTTACTCATCAAGTTATATTAAATTAATAACCGATGATCTATTAAGAAATCACAAGGCAAAGATGTAAAATCATTCCACACTGAGGCAAACCTCTTGTCTCATTTGCTTTTTTTGACTGTTGGTTTGCAGTGCACCAGCACTCAATAGCAACAGTGCATGTCCGCTTGTCAGGTTCAGCAAGCATTGACATATAGCTCAGGGAGAGAGATGGCAGACCTGCAGTCGCATTTTAATTCCACTGTAACTTAAAATGTAATGGTCTGGGCACAGTGGCTGAATTTGGTTGTATTTGTCTCCGTGCTGTTAGCACTGGTTTAAATTAGAAACAGGCTTTTAAGCCTTTGTTCCTCAGGTTAGTGGTCCTACAGAGTTCTTGGACACAGGCCTGAAAGCAGAAAGCTTGTGGGAAAGAAGCTATTTGTAGTATTAAAAAGCATAACTTCACTGGTCAAGCAACTAGAAGGTGAAGACAGATTAATAAATGTACTCTGGATGTGGTAGTTTATTGTATATTATTAGAGAGTTCTGCTTGGCCAAGCTAGTTGGAGTCTTTTGGGGTTTTTCATTTGCTTGTAATTCACATTAAGGGTAAGATTCACATGCTAAACACAAGTAGAACTGAGCTGAGGGTTTTGATGCATCAGTCCATGTTCCTCTTTCAAACTAGATGGGGTGGGACCTATTGAAAAATAGTCACTAATAATTTGTGAGATAAGATTATTGTAATGATTCCTTAAGAATTAAATTTATAACCATGTAGAAAAATAGATAATTTTGTTATTTATTCAATATTATCTACTCTGTGTGTGTGTGTGTATATATGTATAATCTACTGCATGCTCATTAGACTTCCCATTGTGCATACTCTTGCTAGCTGAAGAGCAGTTAATTACAGCACAGACTTGGGGGGCTACCTCAGGGTCTGTCTAAATAATGAGGAATAGTGTGATATAAAATAGGTTCTAATATTTTCTCCAGTTTTTTTGAAGAAATCACTGAGGATGAGGGCTTCTCACATGCTTCCAGGAAACTACTATGTATTCCTTGATTTCATTTTCAGGCATGTTTTTTGGAAACTAGGAGGATTTTGGGTTTGTTATGTCACTGCCTTCAAATTTCTGAAGGATCTAAACAGTAGCTTTCAAGTCTCCTGAATTGCTCTTCTCTCTAGATACTTGAGTTAATCTACAAAGACTTCTTTGATCTTTTTTTTTTCCTTATCCTATCAGTTCCTATTATTTTTATTATTTTCCTCTGAAAACCTTCCATATTCCCCTAAGAATATGATTCACAGAAAGTAATAAAATGCTTAAGTGTCATTGCATGAGTCTTTCTGGACTGACTTCATAGAAGCACTAATTTCAGCCTTTCAGATGGTTTGTATTGCCATATCTTTGCTGTTTGTTATCACCTGCAGTGTTTTGCATTGGTCTTACCTTCCAGCTTGCTTTCCCTGAATTGCTGGGCTTTGAACTTTCTTCCAAGAGCAAATTAATAGGCATTGTTTGCAGTTGAATTTTATTGTTACCTTTGTGCTGCTTTTTCTTTTTGTTTTTTTGTTTGTTTCTTTCTTTCTTTTTCTTGTATAAGGCCCAATTAAAAGCTTATTTATGTTAATGGGAATCTCATTTTGATACAAGGAGGCTTTGCAGAAAATGTTCAGCCACTGTCTACTGTCTCTCTACAATTCTTTATTTGCCCCTAGTTTTAGTCCTGGATTCTTGGGTGTTGCATGATTTACCAACAGTTTCCTTGCATGCAAGCTAAGTATGCTGGCTTAGAGTGTCTGTCAATGAAGAAGATGCACTTGTTTCCTTGTAGATCAGGCAGGGTTCTAGGGTTCCCTCTCAGTAGCAGCACCTTGTTTCACCGACATATTTATTCCTCTCTTCTCTAGCAAGCTATAAACTTTCAGAGAACCCATAGCAGATCTCTGGTTGCTAACACCTGCCTCCAGGCTGTTGGGACGTATTTGGCTTAGTGTTTACATTAATGAACTTAACACAGGAAAGTAGGAGCACTGATGAAATTTCACTGATGACATGAAGCTGAGAGACCAAACTGATATAGTGCAAGCTGAGATTTTAATATAGTAAGACCTAGATGTTCCTGTGGCCTAGACTAGTATAAGACAAAATTAAATTAATCAAAGTGAAAGATCATACATGCAGGAGTTGCTGGCAGTGTTTTAGCTATAAACAGGTTGTCTGCCAGAATTAAATGTTGAGGAAAAGGGCTCTAACATGCTAGTTAATCATACAAAGATTGAACTACTCACTTGTTAGAAAAACACAAATGCAATCCCAGGATTTATCAGAAGCAATTGTAATGGAGATGTGCAGCCTTATGGAAAATGTTAATGCGTCAAACCCTTTTAGGTTCTCCTCTGTAACACTGCATGCCGTTGTAGCCACCCACAATCATAAAAGGCAAATTTTGTGGTGATGTGGAGACAGACTGAAACCTTACCACAAAAAAAGAGAGTTAAATAGCTGGATGTTTTTATTTTTGCAAAATGAAGGCTGGGAGGAGGAAGGGCATGATTGCTGTTTTCATGCTCACCTGATGCACTTCCAGTCAGCAGATGGGCAGACCTGTGCTGAAGTTAACAGCCATGCTGTCACACACACAAAAAGCAAACAGCCTGGCCATACTTTTGTGGTTGCCTGGAAGTTGAGAGGTTCCCAACTGTTAGGAGAAGGAGATTTTTGGATGGTATTCCAAAATCAGCAGAGTGTGTTTGTATGTATCCTAGTGACGGCCGAGTCTCTTCTGTCTAAAGGAAGTGCTACAAGTACCCTGCTCAGAGTAAAAAACAGAGTGATGCAGGTAGAGAGAGTGCACTGCGGGGAGTGCTGTGCATCTCTTGGGCAGGGCTTAAGCTTGGCTCAGCTGTGATGTTCTTCCAGCTCGTGACATGGGTTGGCAGAGCCTCGTGGCTGATAAGCACTCAAATCCACCTTTAGGTGGGCTCTTGCCAAGTCACTGGGCTCTGTCTTTGTGTCACTCTTCCTGACTGATGTTTTGTGTCCCTTCAGCTGACTGGGGCCACAGCGCCGTCAGACGAAGTGTTTCTGCATCTTTGGGGCTGAGTTAATAACTTCCCCAGACCTCCGGGCATCCCACAGACAGCTGATACCTGCATGGAGTTTGCTTGGGTCCAGCACACCCAGAGGGCTGCCATGTGAGGCTAATAAGCCTGAGCCAATCCTGGGGGCAAAAATTGGGAGTGCTGGTCATGTGTCCCCTGGCACTTGTGCAAAGAGATTGTTGAGGCTCCAGAGGTGAATTATTGCATAGCCAAGCAGAGTTTGGCAAGGGCTGTGAATGTGAGCTCAAAGCTGCACAAAAGCAGCTACAGCTGTTCCCAGTGAAGAGCTGACCCCTGAAGCCAGAGCACTGCATCCACTTGATGCTGCCTTTTGTAGCAACCCTGGGCCCGAGCTATTCCTTTTTGTGTGGCGTGGATAAGCCATGGCACCTGGGTGTGCTATCTACAGAGCTCCAACTGTACTTACAGGTTGGTTTGATCCATATTTGAAAGGATTGATAGGATGTCTGCAGTTGCAGATTAACTCAGCAAGTGCCAAGTTCCTTTCAGGTATGCCCTCCTGTCTCCTCCCCCCTGACCCCCAAATGCTTCTGCACAGTGGGTAGCGGGGTTTGAACATGTCTTTATATGCTGTAGAGAATTTTTACTTTCGTACCTACTGTTTTCAGGCAGGTAGATACCAGAATTGTTGAGGATTTTTTGTTTCTTGGGTTTTTTCTTTTCCTTTGCTTGCTTTAAAACTTCTGACTTTATCTCCCCTATACTCTCTTACCTACGTACCTGATATGGGATGACCAAGGCTCTTTTCTTCCAGAAGATCAAGTGAGGGAAAGAAAAAGTCTTGACATACTGCTTTGTACCTGGAAATAGTGAGAATGCAGGAAAGAAACAGATAGTCTAATGCTCTTGAACATTCAGTTGAGCCAGTATGCTATGAAAGAGTTAAATCACTGGTTTTCTTAATTTGCAAATACCAGAATTTGGCCTGAGGCAATTAGTTTCTGTTTGAGAATCGTTTTGTTGATGTGCTGCCACCCTCTCCAGTATTTCAAAAGATTTTGACATTAATATTATATCTGCCCTACAAGTTATTTTGACAAAAGGAAATTTACAGTCTTAGACAAAAATCTTTCAGTGGGTTGCCTTTTTTTTTTTTTTCTTTTTCTTTTTTAATCCTTCCTCTTCTGTCGGGAGAGGCTTAATCAAGTTATACCTAGCCTATGTCTCTCTAACAAGTGTGTTAAATACGTATCTTCAAAGGTAATCTTGAATGACATGCAGCTAGCTAATAAAAGCAAAAATTTTCTTTCTTTAACGGGGAGGTTCAGAGAGCCAGTTTGTATCTGAATGTCCTGCAGATAATCTTTTCCCTGAACTCCAGGAGAACCTCTTCTCTTCTGGCCAAAGACTTGACTGAATTCCTCTTGGACTCTTCATCTCTCATCTGCAGAGTCCAACAGGTGCAACTGCCTCCATCCATATGAATTTCAGTTGCAGCTTGTCTCCACTGTTCTAAGCAGCAATGAGAAATTTGATCCTAAATTTGTGGTGTCATTTTGCACTGGTCTTGTGGAACCAGAAGTGCCAAGCTCAGCATCAAATCGAGAATTTGACTTGCATAAATGAATGGTCTTTTCTAAATACCCCCAGGCTACTCTGTGCTTAAACTTATAAGAGTGTGAGTGCCAGATTTTAATAGAAAGATCACTATTAATATATTACTCTTGGTTTTGGCGAGTGTTGTTTTATCTCTTTAAAATACATACTATAAGAAAATATTTTGGTGGAAAAATGAGACATGTAACTAGTTTGGAGTAATTATCTAAACATTTTTGTTAAACTAGTGACAACACTGATCTTTAGCTTTTCTCAGCAATGCAATTAAGCAATGCACATTTGATAAAATAACTATTGTTTCTAATGTAGCTATTACAAAGTGATTTTCTTTGTTCTTTGATATTTGGTCTGAGGCAAGTTTTCTGCTGTTGTCAGTGGATGGACTCACACGGTTCTTGTTCAAAGGAGCTGTATTAGTTCTTAAAAGTGGGTCAACTGTTTTGCATCTTCTCAGTATTTGTTTCTTTGATACTGGACTTAAATGGCTCAACTTCCATTATATTAGTATTCTAAATAAGGAAAAACCTTTATGCATGTGTTAGTTTTACATTGCTCAATTTTTACAATTTCTGTTCAGGAATTATTTTTGAAGCCTGTGGGATTTTTGCACTAGCTTTCAGTTGTATTTGGACTGTTGTAGGAGAATTCCTTTACGTTGCCTCCAGCACAGACTAAACCTACCATCAGGGTCTAAAGCGACACAAAATTCAAGGAAAATGAATTCTTGGTCTCAGAAGGTTGACGTGAGCACACGAAAAGTGGAAAAGGAGTCACACTAATCGTATCTTTTAAGTCTGGGAACTTGGTAAATTTGATAAACTGTGATCTGTTTCATCAAACAAAAAAAAAGTTAAAACTGTTAAGCATCAAGAAATCAAACTACAGTGTGTTAAGAGGAAAACCAAAAGTTTTTGATGAATTAAGCCATACGTGTTGTGAAATCTTCAAAGTGAGTATCATGCACCTAGCAGAATACTTTTGACTAGCTTATGTTCAGGTACTTGGATTCATTGACCTACCTAAGTTTGAGCAGTGCTCTGACAAGTGATGTTAAAACCACGCAAGTGGTTTCTTTGGCTAGGAGTTACTGAATAAATTTATATGATTTGGTCACCATAGGTTTTTCCTATATGTGTCAATGCTGTCCAAGTCATTGCTGTGTGCTAGGATCATCACTGCTGTGTGTTCAAAGCTAGTGCTTTCCAGTGTTTTCAGAGCTGGGGTGATATTCCACAGAATTTCACACAACTCTGGTAAAATTCTCTATGGTCAGAAATACTTCTTTTAAATAACCTAGAATATTCACCATATTTTTTCATTAGACTGATGACTGTTGGTCTTCTGTCTTATCTAGCTGTAGAAGAAAGACCTTGAGTGTCAAGAATTCATTTCCAAACTTTGTGCAAGACTGCTTTATGTCTTTGGTGGATGAAAACAGTTACAGGTTTTTCCTGTCGCGTTCTCTTCTGACTGCAGTAAGGCAGAGTATGTTTCTGCAGTCTGTATAGTAGGGATATTTCAAATTCAGAGAAGGGTAGAGACCCTGGCTTAAGATTGGTCTTGTTCACAATTTTGATTATTTCTCAATCTTTGCATCTTCTAAAATGTTTCTGTAAGCAAGAGACTATTTTGGAGTCTACATTGCTTCTGCTGTCACTGAAATGCTCTGCTTTCTCTTGCCTTTTTAGATCTCCAAGTTTGTCTTGAACTGTTAAGCTATAATTCTGTGGGAATAAGTCTGAGTTTCTCATAATTTCAATTATAGATATTTTAGGGAATGCAAAACACAGATTACACATTCATGCAGTCTGAGTAATAATATTGCGCCTAATTGGGCAAATATTTACAAGCATTCCCTGGGCATTTACAGGGAAGTCTGTCTCGTGTTTGTCTTTTGAAAGAAATATAATAGTAATTATTTAAAGATCGTCATTTTAGAGCTCAATATTGGTTGCATCAAATGCGATGAGAGATTTCTTAATACTGTATTGCTAATTCACAGCTATTCTACTCCAGTCCTACTCAACTCTTCACATTTTGGTTTGAGACTCTGAGTTCCCTCTGTCTCCTGTGATTTTCAAAACTCATAAAAAATACCGTAGTTCCAGATTCACAGTAGAATATTATATTACTTTGTATTTGTGATATTAGTTACATTAACAATGGATATTAATTACTAAAGAAGTTGAAGAGTGATAAAAAGTTGCCATTTCATTGAGGCAAAATTAGTGAAATACTTGGATCTTTGTGATCAGTGCTTTTTGAAATGAAACTCGCATGTCAGCAGCAATGGAGTCTGGCATTAATTCTTGTGGATTTGAGGCCTGATTTAACCATGATTAAACAGCGTGGGTAGAGTGTAAAGGCTTTTAAAAGTCTCCAAGGACTTTTCTAGCCATCTGAAGTTAGAAAATTTTTATTGTCATTGTGTGGAGGGAAGACTCCTGTAGGGCATCTAATATACTAGTTGCAATCGTGTATTCCTTAAATCCAGATGCCTTATCTTCCAATGACTAGCTGATTTGTTTGACCAAGCCACTCAGCTACTCTGTAAATAGTTTTCTCCAGTGGAAAACAATTTCATGTTCCTTGAAAAGGAACTCCTAAAAGGTTGTGAAGTGCTCAGATGCCCCAACAGATTTACATGTATTTTGCCACAGCTGTAGACAGTGTTACAGCTGGAGTCATTAGGAGCTGTTGCTTCTTTCCATTCTTCAGGATATGATGCAATGTGCAATAGCATGCAATTAGAATGATTTCAATAAATTAATAATTCAGGTTAGTGTATTAGTGTGTGTGATGATACATAACTTCAGATGATATTCCTCAGCAAAGCTTTTGACACTTTTTCCTGCAGTATCCTTGTGTCTTAGCTTGGCCATTATGGTTTGGATAGGTGGGAAGCTAGGTGGCTAAAAGAATCAGCTTGGTGGTTGGCCCCCGAGGGTCATGGTTAATGGGTCATACTCTACCTGGTGGCCAATAGGTAACAAGTGGAGTCTGCAGGGGTTTGTCCTGGACCTGTCCTGTTTAACAACTTTAGCCATGACCTTTTCATGAACGAGTGCTTTGGACTGCTTAAGCAATCACTGTCAGTGGTATTAGCAAAAGTGATTTAATAGGAATTTATAAAAGCGCAACTTCACAAAGTTCGATGGCAAAGTTCACTCTATTACTTAATAGATGAAATGGATGAAACGTACAAAGGAGAATCAAGTTAGAATCGAACTAGAATTTTTTGTACAGAGACTGAAGACGCAAAAGGCTGAGAGAAACACACAAAGGAAAATCGAGTTAGAATTGATTTTTCATGATTTACACAGAGATGTAAAAAGGTAGGGGAGACCCTCTGTTGAGTCATGAGGTTCAGAGAAGACCCCCTTCTTTCTAAACTCCTGATGGAGCTTAGGTGTGGCTGGATCCACTCCTAGTCCCAGACTTGGGCAATGGTTTATGTCTAAAGGGATTATGTGTGTGGCAGCCATCTGAGGTTCATTCACAGTTTGAGGTGAATCACAAGATTTAGTAGAATTTGATCATTTTAACATTTACAAAGTGATTCAGTAGAATTTACTACAATCACAACAGTGACTTGGTTATAAAGGGCAATATTTATACTATACTTGCTGTAGAATACCTGGGTCAACTCACACACACATGAAGAGAGAGAGAGAGAGAGCGCGCGATATAAACAAAGGTATACCTGTTAAAAATTCCCTTTGAGTTCAGTGAAATACCCATGTCCAACGTCTTGGCATTTTCTCAACAGGCGAAGGGGTTGAGCCTCAAGGAGTGAAGGGTATCAGCCCAGGTCCTGTTGTCAGCTTTCAGCAACGGTCCTCCAATGTTCGCAAACTGGAGAGTTCGCGAGCGGTGAGAGGTGTCCCCCTCAGAAGGAGGTGCTGGTCACAGCCTGCTGTGGTCCAGGAGAGCTCAGAGGGCCTCACTTAGGACCACTCTTTATGGGTTCACAAGATGATTGGCTTTAGTCATCAGCAAATTACTGGGATTCCAGTAACCCTGGTACCATTTCACAAGAGTCACTCAGATAAGGGAGGTTCCAAGTCTGCCAGGGGACGACTAAGTTTCAGATAAGGGATGTTCCAAGGCTGTCCGGGGATGACTGATTATTCCTGTTCCCACTCCCCACCTTAGCCATGCAAGAGTTCCTGGTACGGTCAAGGGACGCTTAACTGCCCAACTCACTACACAAAGGCTAAGGTCCAATGGGAATTCCTGAGATGGTAGAGCAGCCCAGGATGGTGGGGGGAATGCACCACCACAGACCTGGAGCAGAGAACACAGTACACTCTCAAGTTTGCTGAGGACAGCAGACCAGGGCCCCACTTAATATGCTGGAGGGTAGAGCTGCCAGCCAGGGGTACCTGGGCAGGCTGGAGGGATGGGCCTGCAGGAACCTCACAAAATTACGCAGGGACAAATGCCAAGTCGTGCACCCGGGGGAAGGAAGAGCCCCTGGCAGGGATACAGGCTGGGGACAGAGGGGCTGCAGGGAGCAGCTCTGCAGGAAAGGCCCTGGGGGTGCTGGCAGACAGCCAGGTGCCAAGAGAGGTTGTGCCATCTCCGTGCTTGGAGGTTTTCAAGGCTGAACTAGGCAAGACCCTAAGCAACCTAGTCTGGCCTCGTGGCTGAGCCTGCTTTGAGCCAGAGATTGGATTTAAAGACTTCCTGAGATCTCCTTCAACTTGGAATACCTTATCCTGTGATTTTATGTCTACTTATTTATTCAATTTCAGATTTTAATTTGAATTTGAAATTTGCCTTTGTAATTTCATTTGCATGTCTAAAATGATACATGCTTAGTCTGTTCTATCACAAATTCTACTAACACTTACTGTGTGTGTGCGCGCGCGCGCGTGTGTGTGTTAGTGTTCTGTCTAAAAAAAAGTAAAAATCTGGGCCTTTACCAAGCTCACATTTCAAAAATAATTGTTATATTGCAAGTGTTATTTGCATTTCTGTGCTTATTACTGGTTTCTTTCATGCTTATTTCTTGTGTAAACTTGTCACGTGATTAATATGCTTTTTTATTTCAACAGAGGGAGAATATATCAAGATGTTCATGCGAGGTCGACCAATCACAATGTTCATTCCTTCTGATGTAGAAAACTATGATGATATTAGAACAGAACTGCCTCCTGAAAAGTTAAAACTGGAGTGGGTGTATCCTTGATATCAGTAACTACTTGCTCTGTTCCCTTTTTGTCTTGTCTTGCTTTTTTTTTTTTCCTTTAGAATTTGGTCTTGTCTACTCTGTTCAGAGACAAAAACTACTTAAAAGCAGGGAAAAAAAGTTCAATTTAATATAGCAATTGAAATGGTTCGTAGCTACTGTATAGTATGACTTTTAAGCTGCAAAATAAATAGGCACAGAAAAGCCATATTTTTTTCTTTGTTTTGCTCTTGAAAATAATTACAATTCGTTTTTAGTGTGAAAGAAGGTCTCATTGGAGAGTTACAGAGTTTCAGAAATGTCCTCCTCTGCCCCCCACTATATTAACATAGGCTTTGCATTCAGGAACATTGGTAGTTTTCAATCTCTGTTCATTTTTAGGAGGTTTTAGAGCTATGGCAGATCTTGAATTTCTTGTGGTCCTTACCTACAGAGTGAGGATTGCAGAAGCAGCCATCCTTTGCACTGCTTCTGTGTTTCAGCTCCAAAGTGAAGGGGTTACTTTCTTGGAGACTAGTGTGCATTAAATGCACTAAATAAATTTATCATTTGAAGAATGGAGTTGGTGTGTGGCTGATGACAATTCTCCAGGCTTAGTAGACGAGATGTTAAGTTCATTATAAGAAACGTGCTTTTGCACACGTTTGTGTCTTCCTGACACCCCCTCTTCTTTGCAGATTCTTCCAGTAAGCTGTGATTGTGTAAGTTTCTTAGTACTTCAGTAAAATAACATGTCTAGGCAGCACTTGGGTTGGTGTAATAATCTCAAGTTTGATCCTTCTGATGTTGCTGAAAGCAGAAACATTTTTAGGAATGTTGATGATACACTGTCATATGGCTACCCCTACCTCTATCAGCATATCTTAGTGACTAAGGCATACATATTTTTTAAGCCACCCCTTGTTACTCCCTTTAGGAAAGAAGATTTCTCTATTATTTTTCCTGCCTTTATTAACTAATAGATATTTAAAACAGAAAATGTTGGGTACTTGGTTATGAAAAGCAGCTGTGGGGCTCATGTCCTCTGAACTTTTCAGTGAGACTGAGGAAGCTTAGACTGTAAAGGAGGAAAGTTTTGGATTAAAAGTCTGATGGGAAGGAAAACGGAGCTTATTCATGCTTTGCAAAGCTGCGATGCCCAGCTTTCCTACTGTCACAGCTCTTGGGTGCTGATGCTGGCATTCATATGACCGTGGAGTGAATTGGGTCAGTCACTGATCTGGTTGAAATGTAATATTAGGTTTTTTTTGTGGAGTTAACTTTCAGCAGGATCAACTCATTAATTTGATTTGCCCCACAAACATGCAAGAGCTAGAACTGGTGTACTGGAGGAAGACCAGATCTACTTTTTCAGCAGCAGCAAGCAGTTTGGACTGACAAAACTGATCATGAAATCACACCCTCAGTTAAATAAGTGCAAATCCAGTGTAGACACACCTACTTAATGTCCAAGGACCTTAGGTTAAACCCATTTCCTGCTGAGGGCTGATTAAAGTGAAATAAATCTAGTCTAAACAGACTGTCCATATGTTTTTGGAATCTGTTTAAGGAAATGTCATCCTAAATCAGACAAGTATATTTATGAGTGTAGGGTATCTTTTGGATACAATGGTAAGGAAAACAATGAGGAAAAGGCAGTAAAATTTATGAGGGCTTAATATTGGTCTCTATGAAGTTGCACAGAATTGCTCTTCAGTTTTGGAGATGGGACGATACAGCAGCAGCAGATCTTGTACTTCATGCACAGGTTTAGCAAGGGGAAGAAATCTGCAGGCCGGCTGTAACTTTCAGATATGATGGCACACTGAAGCCTGTACACCTTATTAAAAAGGCATAGAGACAGTGATTCATAGAATGTTTTAGCAGTGTCAGTGTTTTGCAACTGAAAGGTCAATTGAGTGTTGAATTGTTCAATCTAAGTTTTGTTTTGAACACTTTTAATTCTGCTGCCTTCTGGATGATTGTTCATAATTGGGTTTTCCTTCAATATTACTGTTTTAGAAGATGCTGATCAACTATGAACAACTTCAAGGCAAGAACTGAAGGGTTCTTGGGGTGGGTTTTTTGTTTGGGATTTTTTTTTTTTTTTTTTGGGTTGGTTGATTGGTTTGGGAGGGGGGTGTCCTTTTTTAGATGAACTGTGTCCTGCATGTATATTCAACTACTGATACCCAGTACTGTAGATTCAATAGAACACACTTAGCTTTTGTCTGCCCTGCAGATTACTGTCAGTTGAGGAAATAACTAAGCTGCTTGGCAAGATAAAGTAGCTCGTGGAGAAGTCTGAGCTCTTGACTGTGTCTGGTTCCTGAGTGATTTCATTTAAATGTAACAATTTAGCTTGAGTATCCCTGCTTTGTAGTGCAATCTTTCCTACTGCACTTCAGAACTGGTAAAAGCGTATCTGGCATTCCCAGTAATAGCGAAATGAGTTTATGTAACAGCTAGAGAGGTCACAGTCAGTGCTGCTGTTGACAGGCAGTGACTTTATGGACTCTTTCTCCCAATGTATAGTAGCTCAGTTTCTGGAGGGTATTTCTGACTCTGGTTTATAAGATTATTTTTAGCACTGGTGCTCTTCTTTCTAAGAATAATTGAAGCTAGTGGTAAATGTACTATTGAATTCTGGTGTAGTGGATCACTTTTCATGAGGACCATGGCTATTCTTAGCCACTTAAAAACAAAAAAAACCCTAAAAACTAAAAGCTGTTAAGTATATAAAATGTTGTGACAAAACAGTCCTTGTAATTGGTGAGAAACATTCACAATATGAAGACAACCATCTCTGAATTTCCCTGGTTGAAACATCAGTCTCATTGAAAGATTAACATTGAAATTTAGTGGAAATTAAGCATCAAAGTTCTGTCACCCCTTTTTCTGTAGAGAGAGTCAGTCAATTATTGTATTAATGTATGGGCTGATTTGTTCTCTGTGGAGAAGGAAAGAACTGCTGTGGAGCAACAGCTCCTCTCGTTTTCTCTCGAGATAGTTGGGATGGAGAATGAAGAAAGCAAAAAATTTCTCCCACAAAACAGGTTGTTCCTTTACATGCTCCTAGAAAACACACTCCTAGAAAATGCAGCTGCTCTTTGGTACGTTATTATGTAGTAGGGGTAAAGGAAAGGAATGGACTGAGAAAATGTAACCATTTTTTGCAGCCTCATGAATGCCAGAGCTCAATGGTGGGTGCCAAAGTATTTAGCCTTAGCTTTGCATGGTAGACTTCTGTTATGGAAAGGCGTGTTTGCATAAATCGTTAATACTTTTCTAGGATGAATGTTCAAAGATGTCAATCTTACTAAATCCTTACCAATACACTCCCTATTGTATAGAGCAGATTAACAAGATCTGCCTTTCTTCTCTGAGAAGGTATTTAGAATAGCGTTCTTAATGCTTCAGGGTAGATAAAATATTTTCATTGGTTTGTAGCCCATCATTTTTGAAGGTTCAGTGATCTGGTTGTTTTGGTTAGGTTTGGTTCTTTTTTTATAAAAGGCCATTCTGGAGTTTCTTTTTGTTCCACTAGTGTTTAAAAGAAGAAGGAAGAGGAAAATTTAGTGGGAAAGTAAACAGTGATGGAGGAGAAGCAGAGGCATCCTCTTTTTGTCCTGCCCTCAGCATTGTGTTGTATCACCATTTCTCTCATTATCATTTGCTAAGCAAGCTCCTCTGCTTCAGAGGAGCCATTGTGTTTTCTGTAATAAATGGAAGAGAGCAAGATATAAATCTGGTTTGTTTTCTGTACTGTTACGAGATTTAATTGACAACTGAATGCAGTGTCCCTCTTTGAACCATTGTTTAGTTACAGCATGTTTTTAATTTTGCGAGTGTTTCTGTGGTATAGCAGTCCTGTGGTTTGATGGGACTGCAAAAGAGGAAAGGTAGTGTGGTGGGGGATTCTTGGCCATGGGGGTGGCATTGGAAGGGGTGTGGTGGTATTTTTGGTAGAAAGGTAGCCCTTTTCCAAGAAGAATAGAGGTCGGGCTGTCAGCTTAGGAGATGTCAGTTTAGATACTCCCAAACTTGGACTACTGCACCTGCTTTCATTTATGAGAAATGGCCAGCTTCATGCATCCAGCTTTCTCCATGTGGGTCTTTGACTTCCTTCTATTTACCTGATTAACCAGGACCTAAGGCTGGAATCCTTTAGCTAGTTGCTTAATGTATTTCCCATATTTTCCTTGCTCTTACAAGTGTATTAGTTGGAGCTGAAGTGGAGAGCTCTCTGAAGTGCAGCACATAACAGGAAAATTACATTTATTGAGGCTACAGAACTACTGTAAAGTCTGAGTTATGATGTTAATTGTACTTAGTGACCCTGGGAACTGCAATACAGGCAGACAGCCACATTAATAGTCTAGATGAAGAAAATTGCACCTGCTTCAAAGAAGTAACAAGCTGTAATAACATTTGATCAGCATAACTAAGGCTGAGTCGCAGTGTGTAAAACTTCTGAACATCATTAGGAGTCATGCAGGTTTCCTCCAAAAGTCATCCCTTTTATATATTTTGGGTAGATTGGGATAGAATATTTTCCACTGTGTCAGTTCCTTTTTAGTTTTGTTTGTTTTAAAAATACTCTAAAACAGTCTAAAGAAATATTTCCTGAACTTGGCAGCTGCTGGGCAGAAGCTCGCCTTTTTCTGAAGGGCGTTCGGAATTTTCACACGCTTGTTTTAAAAGGCCGAATAGTATACACTGAAAGTAATACTCTGGTGCCCACAGTGCAGATGCATAGCTCCATTGCTGTAAAAATTGTTAAATCAAAACAGTGAGTCGTGCTATTACCTAATGAAACTTCATGTGAAAGTTTTTATAAAATGACAGCACTTCATTTGTTTTACTTCAGTGTGCCTTACATATTTTATTTTTAACATCAGTGAGTATCACTTTTTAAGGGATTTGGTTTCCTGAAATCTAATTGTATGGGGTTTGTTTTGTTCTGTTTTTTTCTAAACTGTGTTACTGAAATTGTGCTATAGTTCTAGAGGAAAATCATAAAGGGCATTTCCTGACATGAGAGCTCCCACAAATCCTTTAAAAAAAAAAGTTGGTATTTTTTTTTCTGATATACAGTGATTATGAAAACCTTGACTTTAAAAAAAACAAAACACGTAGATATGGGTATCGTGGAAGAGACTGTCGAGCCAATGTTTACCTCCTTCCTACCGGAGAAATTGTGTATTTCATAGCATCAGTGGTGGTACTATTTAACTATGAGGAGAGAACTCAGCGACACTACTTGGGTCATACAGACTGTGTTAAATGGTTAGTATATAACATTTGCATGTAAGTATGTGTGTAATAATGCAGAAATGTATTTTTTTTAATTCTCTCCTACTGTACGTATGAGCTCATTAATGTCATCATAATTGTAATTGTTTTCTGTTTCATCTACCCCAGTAGATTTCATTGTAGTAAACACTGCACAAATGAATGGTGCTAGAGCAGTCTATGCTAGCTTACAATTTCTGCCTCAAATGTAAAACAGTGGGATACGTAGACAATCTAAGAGTGCCAGATTAGAGAGAGGATCTTTGCTTAAATTATTCTAAGTAGATATCCCAGAAATTAAAAATTGTTGTCAGCCTAATTCTAAATCAGTGATTTACAGGCAGTATGGTGAAGCTGTAGTCTTAAAGGAGAATTAGAAAACCAAATGGAAAACTGAGCAATAATTTTCTTATTTTTTAATAGATACCCCATCCAAGTATTAAGATGATCTGGGAAATCAGAAGTTTGCAAAAAAACCCACAGAAAAGCAGGGAAATTGAAGCCAATGTCATTATGGGTGGAAAGGCAGTTGCTGATTTTACAATGTTAGTCTGAAGAGTAGTGCACATCATGTAATGGTGAACATAAGCTCCCTACTGTACCTTAATAGAGAAGGGTTGCCCTCTAAACCTCTTTTTTCGTGGCTGTGCTTTGATAACTGTAATTGCTTCCTGTGGGAGGAATGCTGTCAGTCAGTCTTGTGTTCTTCACTTTCATTCAAAAAACAAGACTGAATAGTAAATGGTTTTGGTGTCCATCATCCTGACCTCTTCAGGCTCTCCCTGGCTCCCCCTTTCCTGTTTCAATGGCTTTCTCCACCTTTGTAGTTTTACAGAGAAATGCAAGTAAGAAGGTCGGTTAAAAAAATCACTAGGACTAAGAGGATGTGTATTCTGAAATCTGTTTTTTCACATTGGGTCCAAAGCAAAATGTGATAAGCAAAAGCAGATTTTTACTTACAGTAGTAGTACACCATACTGGAAAAGTTCATTAGTACAATTACTCATTTCAAGTGGTAGTAATCCCTGACTCCTGCGTGCACAAGCCATCAGCCAACTTTTCAGCTGTTTTTTTCCCCAGGTTCATGCTATCTGTAGGTTTAGGCATAAAATATGCTATAGTGTTTATAAATATGGCACGTAACTATGCATAGGAAGTTCATCATGAGACAAGGTTCATTTTGTTACAGTGGACTCCCGATACAGTCAAACCTTAGATTTGTCAGAGCACATGTGGAGGTGGCTCTTCTGGCGCTCCTGGTTGTGTGCCAGCAGCCATCGCAAGAGCCTGATCAAGCCATCAGTACAGTGTGTAATGAAATAGTCTGATGAAAAACATTCAAGCCATCTCATGTGGGATTTAGGGTCATAAGTGTCTTCATGGGCTTCTGTTGAGAAAGAAAAAAAAATTTACAAAAAACCTCTCAGTTTTGAAGACCTATGACAGCAAAAGCAAGTCATATTTCTGTCTGTCTTAGTCTTGCAGTTCATCCAGACAAAATTAGAATTGCAACAGGACAGTTAGCTGGAGTGGATAAAGATGGAAGGGTAAGTAATAGAGCTGTTGAGCAGTAGTATCTTGTTTTGAAAATCAGGAAAAAGTGTTTGGGGTTTTTTTTTAATCTCATCATCACCTTCTGTTTGCAGTTTATTTTATGTACTGCATTTACTGAGGTATTTTGCTGTTTCTAAGGTAACAGCCTATATCTCTAGCAAAAGACAGTAACAACTAAGCACTCAGCCATACGTCAAAAAGAGCAGAAGCTCATAAAGTCCTTTACTGTGACATAGGAGACTCAATTTTAATTGTGCAAGCAAATGTGAAGCTTGTAGTTGATTTATAAGGCTACATCATTTCTGTCACATTTTTTTCGATAAGTCTCCTGCCAGAGGAGGACAAGTCCCCCATTCTGTGGGTCAGTGTACTCTTAAGGATTCATGGAAGAAGAAACCAACTTTGAGAGTTCATGGAAGGTGTGTCAAGCTTTCCTACAAACTTGCTCATTTGGGAGTGAGTGTGTTTAAATGCTCTTGTCCCTGGCTCTTGGAAGACTCTGTCACAATTTGAATAATTGGATTATCTTCATGAAGTTATAGACAGAGGAAGAAAAAAAAAAAAAAGAGGGGAAAAAGAAGACAGATACTATGAAGTGTAGAAGCACATTAAATATAACCCTTATTCAGATGTTCAACTTAATTTCTTTTGTAAGAAATTGATGTGGGGTTTTTTGTATAGATGTTGTTATAATTTCCACTGAACACTTGTTGACTTTCTTGTTAGGGCTGGCTGGTTTGTTTTTCCATCAGTGGGATGATTTATTGACACTTTCGATGGTGAATGTTGTCCTTAAGCCAACTTAATTTCCACTTCATTTGTGATTGTTTCACATTTATGAAGCTAAGCTGGTCTGGGATAGTACTTGTATGAAATACAACCATGGACATTTTCATTGAGTGGTTGGTGATGGTTAGGGGAATTGGTTCACCAGGGGGTTTTTGTGGGTTTTTTTGGACATTTTCATTGAGTGGTTGGTGATGGTTAGGGGACTTGGTTCACCAGGGTTTTTTTGTGGGTTTTTTTTTTTTCCTACTTTATGTATAAAAAACCCCAAGGTTTGATCATTGTTTTCAGTGGTTGCATAAGATTGCTAGGTCTGGTGTCTGAAATGCAAGATGACTCTTGCATTATTTGTTCAATGACTTAAATTGGGCAAAGATTTATTTTCACAACTACCAAATGCCACCACACTTAATTTCCTGCCTCAGCGGCACTGCTGCCACATTTGTAGCTCAGACACAGGGAGTAAGATTGTCTTGACTTGCCTTCTGAGCTTCAGGATACTATCCAGCAGCATCATTAGCACAGGTCATCCTGCATTTCGGTCTGCAGTTTGTAATTCAGGTAGTATCTGCTTAAGGAAACTTGACACATGCATATGATGCTTTCACCGTTGATGATGCTGTTTGTCCCATTGCTTTTTCATGCAGCCTCTGCAGCCCCATGTTAGAGTATGGGACTCGGTGAGCCTGGTGACACTGCAGGTTATCGGCCTCGGGACTTTTGAGCGTGGAGTGGGGTGTTTGGATTTTTCAAAAGCGGTAAGATGGGCGCTATTCCTTGGTGTGTTAATTTATCCAATCCTGTGTAAACGGGAAGGAGATCTCTGGACATTTTGCATGTGGTTGTCTGGCTGATCTGTTCTGGTATTAAAAGTGTGTCAGTAAAGTTTATGTGTACTTTATAAAACCAGCTGACAGCAAGCTAGCTGGAAAAACAGGAAATTGCACATGTAAAATTGTGGTAACAAACTAGCACAGTGAAAAAATAGCAGGCAAGAAAAACCTTAACTAGAAATTGAAGGCCATGCTGCGTTTAGTGGTTTGGTTTTGTTTGTGAGGGGCTTGGTTTTTCATTTGGATGTTAAAAACAAGTTTGTTGGTGAGGTTCGTGAAGACAAATTTTAGCAAGTCCTGATAGAAGGGGTAACCTCTGCTTGCACAGCTGGAGCAGGTTTTTATCCACCAAGAAATAAAAAAAACCCAACATTGTCTTGTGCTATTTTTTTCCCCAAGAAATAATTTGTTCAATTTGTGCCTCTACTTTTACACGGAAAAAAAAAAAAAAGAAGTCTTGTTACTGGGCCCACAGAATTTGTCAGAAAAATCAGTAGCAAATAGAGATGTGCTACGTGGCATTGATAAAGTTCTCATTTCAGAATTGGCAATGAGTTTATGTTTTTGTAAAATATGTGTATATTTTAATCTTTAACCTGCCTTTGTATTTTTGCCAAAGCACTGAGACGTATCAGACCTGCTGAAAACTTAGACTGTGATTCTTGCATCCCAGCAAGAAGAATTAATGTGTGTTTTTAAAAAAAAATGCAGAAAAAGAATGTCTACTGTATTTTGCTAATAGAGGAAGAGATTCACAGGACAGCTGAGGTGGGAAGAGATGTCTGGAGATCACCTCATCCACCATCCTGCTCACAGCAGGCTCAGCCAGAGCAGGCTGCTCAGGGCTGTGTCCAGCTGGCTTCTGAGTATCTCCAAGGATGGAGACTCAACGGTGTCGCTGGGCAACCTGTTGAAAAGAAATGCTTATGCTATCTTGCTGCAGTTTCACTTAACACTGAAATGTTGCTATGTTAGTTACATCTAGGTTTTGTCTTTCAGTAAATGAGATAATTTTTATGGTGGGGTTTTTTTTACACAAATAAAGGGTAGCATAAATAAAATAATGTGAAAGGAGTACTGTCATTCCTGTCACTCTAACAAACCAGTAAAACTTTCGAACTGAGGTACGTTTTTTTTCTAAGGTGAATAAACACATTCCAACAAAACAAACAAACAAAAAACACAGGAATTTTTGA
This sequence comes from Astur gentilis, assembly GCF_929443795.1. NCBI lineage: Eukaryota > Metazoa > Chordata > Aves > Accipitriformes > Accipitridae > Astur > Astur gentilis. Next base: position 7,716,645 of record NC_064909.1, on the reverse strand, counting down.
GGACTAGATTTTAGTTTTTATTAGTTCTGGTTTGCAGCTGAAACTGATACGTTATTACAGTCACATACGATTCCTCACTAGACAGAAACAGTGAATGTGCAGTATCTAGAACTGTGTTTTTAGCACATAATTTCATTAAGCCACACAAGAGCTGTGTGTATCACCAGTGCTGTCTTCAGGGTTTCTTTCCACTTAATAATTGACATGTATATTTGCATATTACTGATCATAATAGTATTTGGGAATAAAAATTTCAGCCACCTCTGTTTTCATAATTTGTTAGAGAATGCGGTTGAACTGCAAGAATCAACTTTAAAATAAATAAGGCTTCCTCCAAATCTTTCTACACATGTCCTTGAAACAACTGGTTTGTGCAAGTATGTGTTGCTGTGAATAAGTATGTTTTTGTTCTAAGATTTTCTGTCTGCTCTTCTAATTCCATATAGCCATATTTAACATTTTGTTGTAAAATTGTTCAAAATAAGCCATTTTAGTAATTTAATACTATAGATGCCAGTCTTTTTGCTCTGTAAGCATAATTTTATTCAGAAAGTGTTACCTTTGCTGCAGTTTTACCAACCACATGATGAAACTGCTGGTACTTAATGCTCCATGCGGAACAAATTAGATGTGCTTACAAAATTTGATAATGTAAAGTTGTGTGTATGTGATGGTGACATTTAAGAAAAAAACAAAAGCGGAGCTATGTGTCTGCTTCTGAGGCATGAGGAAAAACAAAATATTTCCAGAATAGAAAAAGGGAGAAACCTCTTTGCTACTAGCATGATACTGCAAACAAGAAAGCAAAAAAAAGAGAACAACAACAAAAACAAACTAGAAGAGAGAGACTTGGTAAGGTACTTTTAAAGGTTTCCTAGAATCATTATTTGAAGCGTGGTCATTTTTTGTGAGATTATGAAAAAATCTATGTCTGTCTTTAAGAGAAAAGGAAAATACCAGATATTTGGAGTTTATAATTACTTTAAATGGACTTGATTAATTTATATTTGTACCTTTGTGGTTTTTTAAAATACTACTACCCTGCCCTGTTTCTAAATGGGGTGTGATAGTACTTTGTCAGCACTTCTTTTTTTTCTTTTTCCTTTAGGATTCTGGTAGTCATCTGTGTGTAATTGATGACTCTAATGAGCATATGCTTACTGTGTGGGATTGGCAGAGGAAATCAAAAATAGCAGAAATAAAGGTAATTATTGCACAAATTAATATTCTGAAATACAGGTGGTTTTATTCCCATAAATAAAACAGTTTGAGACACACACATTTGATTGTACTTGGAAACTGCAACTGTAATACCATTGGTTTGTATAAGGATACAAAAGAAATGTATTCTTAACTTTGATACTGGAAGGTTTTTGCCTGTTGGAGTGCTTATAATTACATTTTACGTATCCTTGAGAGCCAATGCAAATAAAGCAATTCTCTAATACTTTCCTAATTTAAAAAAAAATAAGTCCTGGGAACTTTAAGAAACTGAAGTGGTGATTCAGTTTATTTAAAAAAAAAAGACAAAAGTTTTAGACATCCTTTATTTTCATTTTTGTCTGTATCGAGTTCCAAGCATAGATTCTCCATACATGTGTCTCTTCTCATTTGAAGTCCATTAGTACTTTTGTAGATTGCAATCTTGTCTGCTTTCCTGTTTGTTTCATAACATCCTAAATTTCTGATTGATGAGAAGCACTCAGAGGTGTTGCGCTCAATGTTCGTGTAAAGTTAATTCCACTGGAAACACCAAATCCAATAACAACTTGCTATTGAAGTCCATATTTTGAGACAACTTGATTTGCATTATACAATATCAAGCAAGGAGATACTACACGGACGTAGAACTGCATATTTTTTAATTATTTTTTTAAAAATCATGAGTCAGCAAGGGGAATACAGGGATGTATGTACAAACTTGGAATTTCAGATAACAAAATCAGGTTGGTTTGACCCATTTTCTTCAAATTATGTTGACTAATACTAATTATGTTCTATTCTATAAGTTTTAGTGTAATTCTATGTCAGTATTTTCATTTCCTTGCTGATATTTAATGTGAAGTTATTTGGCATGTGCCTTGTATTTCCCTTTTTATTGACATTATGTTTTGACTGTTTTTACTCTCCAAGGAGTTCCTTGGTGATTCAGAATTGGCTGAAAACAATTTGGCAGGGACAGCTTGCCCTTCAGTACTTACTCATGTTTAGGACTTGATCTGGCAGTATCTTAAGCAGCTTCCACAATAGGTGGTGTGAGCAGAGTTTCATCTCTTGAGCTAGGGTGCAAAACAGAAGCCTTTTCTCAGCTGAACTCCATTACATTTTTCAGTCCTTAGTTTCCATGGGATTTGTGGATATCACAAATCCGCTCATGTGGAGGAAGCTGTGTGTGAGAAGCGTAATTCAATAAATATGGCCATCAACAACAAAATTAAACTTAAGAAGGTTGTTTTCCTAAAGTGAGCCAAAAATGGTGAAGTGGGAAAGGGTGCTGATTCAGCAGCACTTTTATGGATACCCCTTTAAAGCATGGGCTTAAATCCCATTGAAATGCATTGATGCATTTACTTAAGTGTTTTGCAGAGTCCCTGCCTCCGGGAGATTGCCTTCAAAGACAGTTTGGTTGAATGTACATTAGAATTTAGATAAATGACCAGTCAGTTTGTTATGTTTGTAAAACCTATTGGTAAAGGATGAAATACTCACTGAGTTGTTAGTAATTCAGTAACAGTATATGCAGCCAGTAAAAATACAACGGTGGGACACTGTGTTTCAGAGTTTTGAGTTATGCAGGCTTCTGTTTTTCTTTGTGAGGAGGAAAGGAGAGGAAGAAAGAACCCAAAAGAATTTTTATAGAATTTCAGAAAGAGAATGATGGATGTAATCCTGCTGTTACCATTGTCTCACTTGCCTCTGTCAGAGCTTTGTTATCCAGAATACCAAACTAGTCTGTGTAAAAAAAAAAAAAAAAAAGCAGGGTGTCTTTTATACATCATTCACGTTCCATGGCAGAAATTTTAGCTGTTTCAGAGGGCAGAAGCTTTTATAATTTAAAAAGCAAATGTAAAACCCTGACTTTTCTACTGAAGTTTTACAAAGATCTCTTATGAATGTAGAAAATCCATATATATAAAAAGATATGTGCGGTCATTTAGACAGTAGATTTAGCACAGAACACGTACGGATTCTTTCAAGCATACAATGAGCTGTCTAGTTCCTCATATCTCTCTCTGTTCTGAAACCTGGGATCTTAACATGTGTTTTTAGTAGTTAATGTCTGAATATTGTCTGAATAAATATTATTTCTGTGATTATTTCAGACTACAAATGAAGTTGTTCTTGCTGTAGAATTCCATCCAACTGATGCAAATACCATAATAACATGTGGCAAATCTCATATATTTTTCTGGACCTGGAGTGGCAATTCATTATCAAGGAAGCAAGGGATATTTGGGGTAAGAATGTCTTGATGTCAGGTCAGTTTTAAGTCAATGGAATGATCTGCTCACACTTTCTATAAATTTGCTTCGTTGTTACCATGTTCTGTTTGAGCAGAGGTGTAAACAAACAAAAAAGGTTAAATTCTGCTTATGTGTATGCAGGGTGTATGGGTGTGGATACGTTATGCTAATTACGTAGAGAGTACAAGCAATTATCCCTTTCTTTTGCTTGCTTTGTTTCAGAAATATGAAAAACCCAAATTTGTTCAGTGTTTGGCTTTTTTGGGAAATGGTGATGTGCTCACTGGAGACTCAGGTGGGATAATACTTATATGGGGCAAAACTACTGTAGAATCTACTCCAGGAAAAGGACCTAAAGGTAGGATACATTCACAGTTAATCGCAGATTTTAGATAGTCTGTAGAAGACAAACATAAAGCATTGCATTAGAAAAGGAATAGGGAAACAAGCCTGACTAAGGGTGTACACTTCCTATTATTAACAGGTGTACTAAACTCCTTCAAGTGTCATGAATTTGCTGACTTAAGAGCAATCTAGAGGTTCTAAATAATTAATGAGACCGTGCCTGAAATGAATGCAAACTACTTTATCTAAAGGGTTTGCATTTAAAAACAGGTACAGTTAATTAGCTTTCCTTTCATCCTGATATTTGAAAAAGGCTGTAGGATAAGTTTGAGGATTCCACAGGCTACCTCTGCCTCTTAAGGCTTCCATTGTACCATGCTTAGTCTCAGAGGAATACCATTAAGTGTTGAAGCTGATGTTAATGGGACTTGTATGTGAAGGAAAAATATAATGCATAGTTGTACCAATTATGCAAATAAGAGTATCTGGTTTAGCAGATAAGTCTTGGCTGTAAAATATACTTTAAAACCCATCTTATTTGAAATTTGGGTTAAACTTACTCTTTAGGGCAAAGCTTTTGTAATAAAAGAAAGGAAAATTATTTGCTACCCTACATATGCAGACCTGGCGCAGTTGAGCCCTAAGGTAACTTATAAATTCAAGGATAATTTATTTTACTTGGCAGCTTTTCAAACACTCTGGTTTAAATGGGTATGCCAGGAAAACATTCATGTAAAAAGTAAATTTTTAACCGTAAGTATGTTTTTGTAGGTAAATCTTTTTCTTGTCTTTCAAGGTAACTGCAATGGAAAAATAACATATTATCTGATGTTTAATTTTGAAGTTCTTATGCAAAAATAACCGTTCCTGAGTATAATCTTAAAAGATGTCAAATAGAACATTTATTTACATTGCCTTAATTAAATATGGGATCTTTTAGTTGGTTTATCACATTAGATTGGTCACAAGACTTGATCTCATACTCTTTTTCACAGTGTGAGAGCATGCTGACTTAAACTGACTTGAGCCATAGGCAAAGTCAGCGAAGTTGAGCTGGTATTTATTTGAGTGGTGGTTTAGGCTTTTTCTGTGATTGCTATTTGGAAATAAGCAAGTCACAAAGCACCAGTCTTGCTTTTTTTTTAAAATATACTTTCCTACAGCAGTTCTTTTGACATGAAGTCCCAATTAGGATGCAAAAGGCTTCCTTTGCTACCTTTGTTGTTTAATTTTCTCACCTCTCTTTTGTTCTTCCTAGTGTTTTCCTTTGGGTAAACTTCTGTATTGATAGATGCCAAATGCTGCTTACACTATTTTTAAGTGAGGCAACATCCAGCACTAGATGTTAAGTTCATGCATCCTGGAAACTTTGCTATAAATAATTTGCTTTTTATTCCTATAAGACTATAGACAAGAAATCTTTTGAGTTTCTTATAAGAAAGTAACTTTAATTGTTTTCAAATAATTACTTGCTAAATGTTTATTGACTCTAAACGACAGTTTCTCTTGCATCGGGAAAGACTGTATTCCCTTGGATAGCAGAGAAATGAAAACATTTTGCAAATAATTGTTTTTCTTGCCTTCACAAGTTGTAGGACAATCAATCTCAAAAAATTCTCTTCAGAAAGGCAGGCCCTTTGTTTTATCTTTCTATCCTGCAAGAAAACACTACCACCTTGTGTTTGCAAAACTGATGCGATACTAATTGCCTGACAGTCCAAATGTAATTATTTATTATACACTGTTATTTTATTCTTCTGTCAAAAGGCATAGCTTCTTGTAAACCCCAGGTGAAAAAACGAGTAGTGTTTTTTATTATTTTCTTTTTGTGCATGTAGGAGTATATCAGATAAGCAGACAAATCAAAGCTCATGATGGCAGTGTGTTCACACTCTGTCAACTGAGGAATGGGATGCTACTAACTGGAGGTGGGAAAGACCGAAAGATCATCCTCTGGGATCATGATTTGAATCCTGAAAGGGAAATTGAGGTAAGAAAGCAAGAGTGACAAGGGAATTGCCTTGAGCAAGGTATTGACTAGCAAGACAGAGCCCTCCTCACCCTTTGGAGGATCGGAAGTTAGGATGATAGAAAGTCTTCTGGTTGCTGTCTTTTTAAGTGGATGACAATGTTTTATTATAAAGTGTTTAAATTTTCAGCCTATAATGAGCCTATATGAGGCTTTAGTTCTCCTCTGTTTTAAGTTCAACAGAAATTATAAGGTTTTTCTTTCCTCCAAGCCCTTCCTTAGTTTCTTTTATTTGTCACTTTTTTGAGGATATTGTTTAGTGTCACCTGTGTTTTTGTTAAGTTTGCCTGTCTGGAGAAAGACAATGTTGCCAGGATTTGGGGGTTTTAATAGAATTTTTGACATAAGGCAAACAATCGGTCAGATACATATGGGTATTCTGTAAGAATTAATGATTAATAAGCTATGTTGAGGAACTTCTTTTAACTTTATCCTAAAACAAGTGTTTAGTGAATATGTATGTCTCTGTGATTTGGCTGTATGGCAATGCTAGGCAAATGGGGATGAACTGGAAAAAAAATTGTACGTTATGGATTTTAAAATACTCCCTCCCCCCTGACAATAAGATGACCTCTTGAATTAATGTGTTCTTCTTAAACAGTTGTTCTAATAATGGTTTACTCCACTTACCTAGTGTCCATTTATAGCATCATTTTTTCCTTAACGCATATGTTTAGTTCCGTCTAGAGTTTACTACCTTGAATCTAATATTTACCTTTAGAAAACACATCTTGAGAGTAAGTAAGCATTGACTATTATATACAACTCTTAGGCTTAAGTAATACACTCTATTTGTATCAGTGTCTCTGCCTTTTGTTAATGTTATGTTGAAGCTGATTTCTTACGTTGAGAAATATTACCAGAGCCCTGACAGACATCTTTCTGAATGATTGCATTCATTTTCTATCTTGTGTAGCCAATATTAGTGAATTTTCTAAAGGTAGATCATTTAGAATACCAAACAAATGCACACTGTAAAACAAACCAGTCTATTAGAATTCAAGCATGCAATAAACAAACTCAGTAAAATTTGGGGTCGTTGCTGACATAAGGCATATGAACGTTTACTTAAGGCTAATCAGGAAGCATTTACTGTGGGCTACAGGATTTTCCTTATTTTTCACAATAAGTTTTGAAAAGTAAACAATAACTGTGTATTATTGCTATCCTTTTAAGGTGAGTTGTAAAGTTGTGGAGTGCATTTGTTTAGTGTATTTGGCACTTAAAAATCCACGTAATTTAATTTGTAATTTTTTCTACTGTGACTTATTATAATGGCATAATTGTGATTGTTTTGGAGTGAGATCGTCTTGTATACTGAAAAAATAAATGAGGTAGGTTTTGGGTCAAGTCCTGATCTAGTGTATACATGATTAGATTGTTCTTTTTACTGGGAGAACTGCAGTTCTAGTACCGTCTTTGTGCGCTATTTGTGGCCTTCAAAAATAAGCACCTATCAAGATGCGTGATGTGGTTTTACAGATGTTTCTTTTCCTAGGTTCCTGACCAGTATGGAACAATCAGAGCAGTAGCGGAAGGAAAAGCAGATCAATTTTTAGTGGGTACTTCACGAAACTTTGTTTTGCGGGGAACATTTAATGATGGTTTCCTAGTAGAGGTACAGGTGAGCACAACTTTTTTTTAAGCTACAACCCAAAAATGGTTTGGATTTCCCTGCTGGTGTGTTATTTTAAGAGAGTCTTTATTTTATTGTTTGTTAAATCATATGTGTTTTCTTTCCAGGGTCATACAGATGAACTCTGGGGACTGGCATCCCATCCTTTCAAAGACTTGTTTTTAACATGTGCCCAAGATAGGCAAGTTTGTATGTGGAACTCTGTGGACCACACACTGGAATGGACCAGGCTGCTAGATGTATGTCAGCCCTTTAATGTTAAATACAAAGCTGGAAAATAAGAAAAAGCATTAGTTTTCTGCAACACCCTTGTCCCACCTGATAGCAGGAGAAACAAAAATCCTGTAGTTATGGCTTTAAAACCAGCTATTCAGAAGCTTTGCTAAACTTAACCAGGCTCATCAGACATTGTACAGACTGTAATCTGGTTACCATTGTCTGATGCCATTCTGACAATTCAAGTTGTATAAAACTTAGTCCTTTGTTCTTGTTACAGTTTAACTTTTTCCCCAATCATTCAAACAGTCTGAAGAGGGTATTGTACAGTTGTGTGAGGTTTGGCTTTAGATGTCCTTCCTTACTGTCATTGTTTGTGTCATATTTTGGCTAGTTCTGTCCTAATACCCAAGCAAAAGTATCTTTTTACACAGAAGTTTAGGCTTTTTACTTTCAATGTCATGTAGTGCATGTCACTGATAGATTAAAAGAAAATCTTTCTGAGGGTCTTAAGCATGCTGCTAACTGATTGGTTTTTCCTGTGTCAGTTCACCTCAGACTTTTAGGGTAGCTTTGGTATAAGGAGAGGTGTTTGACCATAAGGAAGCAGGCGGGTGAATGATGTGTCTGTGCCTCTCTGTTCAGGAACCAGGGCACTGTGCTGACTTCCATCCCAGCGGAGCAGTGGTTGCGATAGGAACGCACTCGGGCAGGTAAACACCTTTCGACTGCATTGTGATGATTGTGGTGATTGAAAGTTTAAAGGAGACAATTTGATACTATGTATCTTATCTATTGGAATTTATTTGCTTTTTATTCTTTTTGCTTGAGGTTACGTAGCCTAAAAAGCTTGGGGGAAGGGAATGGATCTTTCTTACATGGGTTAGATGAAGACAGAAGGTTTGACTGTTGTTAGGCTGTTCTGTTTTTTTAACCACTTTTTCATGAAGGCCCAGATCTTGATTTTTTATTTTTTTTTTTTTAAACTATTTTTTTTTGCAGGGGCTTCCATGAGCACTCCTTATTGGCTTTACCAAGTATCGTTTATTTTAATATTGTGTGTGTATGTTACATTAGTTAATAAGGCAGGTACAGTACAGATCTTCCTCTTTCCCAAATCAAAACAGACTTGCAATCTTTTAAATTGACGTGGAGAGGCAAGGCAACAGGCTAGTATTTTGATTTTTATGTAAGACAGAGTTTGACATGGCACACTGCTGCAATGAAGTCCTATTGAGCTGTTCATATTCTTCCTGAAATCGTTGCATATTTGAAAGCTATCAAAACACAAACTGAATCTTTTAACTTGGGTGTCTTTCAGTAGTGGAAAAAATTTGTTTTAACTCATAGTGAAACTCTGGCTTGGTATCACCTCCCAAGAAAGGAGTCTCATGCAATGGATTTTTAGCAAGTACCAATTAAAAGAAAAAAACAGGATATTCATAGCATTAGAAAGGTGAGAGGAACAGATATTAAATCTATTAGGATTTTTAGTCTGTTTTTCAGTTCTACCTCATGGTTGACAACTAGATGATAAAATAATGCATAGTGCATGTAAGAAAATGCGGAATTTTTTTGTGTTTAATTCGCCTCCTAGAAATTTTTTTATGTGTAACCTCATGCCTAAAAACCATTTAAAGTTTGGTTTTTAGAAACCTTTGAGCATGTTCAATACCCTGAAACCTTCCTGGAAAAATGAAATGTTAAATACTTCTTAGGGAATTTCCTTTTCCAAGATGAAGATGCAGTCTGCACTTAATTCATTAGGTATAATATCAGGCTAGAAAACCTAGTTTACCTTCCTAAGAAAAATCTTGCTGAGCTCTTGTATATTTGGTTTCCACATTGTACTTTTCCATTTTTTTAATCTCTTTCTAATTATAGCATTAAATTGAACAAGTGTTTCTACCTTAATTAAGCAGAGCAGAAGATACTGGCCTAATAGTACTTGAAATAGGGAAAAGGGAAGAGAAGGTCAGGCTACATTTCTTGAGAGTTATTAGACATTTTTGAAATTATATCAAAGCACAATCAAGGCATATTGAGCAGCCAAAGCATTCAGTCTGTTGTCTGCTTTTGCTTTACTTTTTTTTTTTTCCTCCCTTCCAGACCATTTAACGTTACTTTTTGAGTTCAGCACTTTTCAGTTTAAATTCTTATTTTTAAATTACTGGAGGCAATCAGTTTATACTATGTTGGATAAGTTTATGATGGCGGCCTTTGGGGTTTTTTGTTTGATTTTTTTTTACCCTGTTCTTGGAACTAAGCAGTTATATTTTCACCATTATATTTTACTGCATTCTGATTGCATGATTCAGTGATAGGCTTGAGATATACAAATGAAACTGAATTTAAATGAGCCCTGGTAAGTGGACAAGTGTACGAGAAATAAATGGAATTGTGAATCAAGATAAACAGATCAGTTTTAAATTTACTGCCTAACCAGCGACATCACGCAGTGCTTTCTGTGCCAGATAATCCAGTCCAAGGGAGTTATTTCCCAAGGAATGAGGGCTGCATGATATACCTCGATTAACATAGGAGAAAATAATCTCAGACCCATAACAAGTCATTTAATAACTTGATTCATAGCCCAGAATGCTTAAAGCAAATATTAAATGAGTCTAATCTGTTTAGGACTCAATAAACACAAACCTTGGATGTGTCTATGTGTTGCTGTTCTCGTGCTGCTCTGCTTCCAGTAGGGAGGTCAGTAAGACAGAGGTAGGGAATGGAGCATTAAGAAAGTTGGGTTTGATGGTTGAAATTGTGACATCTGAAGAAAAATGAAATTTCTACCTCTCTTCCCATTCTTGGCTGTTGTTTCACAGCAGTGTGTTTTTATCAGGACAACATGTCATGGTCTTGGTGTGCTTTTCACATACCATGATTAGTATTTCGGTATCATTTCCCTTTTTGGGCTGTCTGCAAACGGTCTGCTGCAGGTTTTGTTGCTGTTTCTTTAAATACCTGCTGTGTGCCTGATCATCAGTTCTCTGGGATTAAGCCTGGTTTGGAGAGAACTAATACTTTTTGTGGATCCTGCTCTTTGCTGGAAATGCACAGGTGGAAAACTAAAAAGGGCTGGCAATCGGAAATCCTGCCAGAAAAGCGGGTTTTTCAAGGCACTGTACAGATCCTTTTGCCATGCTGCCAGTGGTATTATTTGCAGGGAAGTAGACCTTTCTGTGACTCATCATGTAGACCATCTTGAGTGCTGTGCATATGAGTACTCAAAAGCCACTAACATTATTAAGAAAACTGAAGGCTAAAGGACAAGACCAGCATAAGCTAGAGCCACAAGGAGATAAAGCAGTCAATAGAGCTATTGAGCATTTTACCAGTTCAGCATCTGTTGTGGTATTAAGATGAAGAAGCCTAAATATCCCAGGGAACCAGTCTTGTAAGATGGGTTGGTTTGTTCACCCTGATTAATGCCTTGCAGGTTCAACATTCAGTATTACCTAAACGTGGGAATTGCAAGTGTAAGTGCAAAAATATATTACTACTATGGAATACCATTTCCCTGGTGATTTAATCAGAAAAGACCTACATTCACAAATGTGAATTATCAATAATAAATGTCTGTCATGGGTCAGAATTTGTTTTCCAAAAGAGAGTAGTTTAAGGGGGTTTGTTTCTAAAAACACGGGTTTTTATATAGGTTATTAGTATTTTTTTAAAGCAAAGGAATGGGAAGACAAGAAACAGATGAAAAGGGCAAAAGTTTTGTCTTGTTTACATGAACTCACAAACAAGTTAAGCATGTTATCTTCGGTAATGATTGGGAGAAAAATGAATAAAAATCAGAAAGTGAAAGAACCACTATCTTACAGCTGGGATATCATTCATCCATTTATTTCATCCGATCTACAGATCAGAAGTTCACTTGGCAGCCAAGCTTTGCATTTCACAGCTCTTAGGACTTCTTCAGGGTCAGCTGCCGTTTGCATGTTGCATACGTTGGTCTTGGAAGGAAGATCGGAAACACAGTCTCAAGGTGGACCCCAGCTGTTTGCGAGAAGGGCCTCTGTGGGGCGTGCTGATGAACTGCTGTAGCTGCTAAACTGAAGACACATTTCATGGAGAAGGGCTTTTTTGCTGGCAGTTGCAGTATTTGCCATGGCATTGGGAGCGCTTGGAAGATTGAAGAGAGCACGTCTCATTACAATTCATGGAAGCATCAAGAAAGAGCTGAACTAGATGTGACCAGTGCTTCCTTTCTTAAATTATTATCAAAATTGTCACGGTGCACTGACTCTTTCCAAGGTCAGCTAAGATTGCTGCTAGTATGGCCTCTGCAGAAGAATTTTTTGAGAAGGACTGGTGTCACAAAATGCTGTCTCCTAATGCCAAATGAAGTTCAGTGTGCACTCTTAAGAGCAGCAGCAGTTTTGCATTGTGTTTGATACCAAACAATACCACCTCTGTGCTTTCAGTAAAATGGGGGGGGGGGGGGTTGAATGTTTTTCTAGTTGTGTTTTAGGCTTTGGGTGTTTTTCATTTTACATACTATTAACTGGAGGATTACCTGGTTCAGGTAACAGCCTCAAAGGACCAACCTAAAGAGCCAGTGTCAGGACCAGCATCAAGAGGCATGTCCTTGTGGCAGAAGCCTCCCTGCCCTGCCCTGCCCTGGTTGTCTATTTTGGGAAACGGAGGGTTCAGCTCTCCCCTTGGCTGTCTAGCAGAAGCGCTGTGCGGCATGGGCACCTGCAGGAGGGCATGGGAAAGGGGGTACATACCCGCTTTGTGGAAGAAAGCTGCTTTTGGCTGTTACTGTGCTGATCATCAGGTTTTATATCCAGGCACTGCAATTACGCTGCTCAGAATAAACAAACAGGTATCATGCTGTGTTGTCATGCTAGATAAATAGATTTTACAGTTTACTGCCTAAGTTTTCTGGTAAAGCAAAAAGTCTTCCTATGTCCTGTTTTGCTGGCTGTGCAGAAGAGGTGTGTTGCCCACCTGGGCTGAAGCAGTGAGGAGCCTCCAGCCTGTGCTGGATTCAGGAAGACACAAAATGAGAATGAGACAGGGGGCCATTGGCCTTCAGACCAGCTTCTTGTGTTGCTTGAAAACCAGATGATTTCAACTCAGTGATGCCTCCATGTGTGTTCCTCACCATTCTGTTGTTGTCCCATCAGGATGTACTTTTAGAGCAGTTTTCCTGTCCTGGTGGAGTGATTGTTTTTCTTTCTGTGGTGGCAAAATGGCATAGGTACCCTCTCTCTTCACCCCTGCCAAACACTTTTGTGGTTTTGGTTGTTGGGGGTTTTTTAAAATTTATTTTTGTTTGTTCTTTAATATCCACACCCACCCCTCTCAGGGTTATCACCCAGGTAACATCTTAGTGAAGCATTTGGCAGGGCCAAAGGGGGGCACAGTTTGAACTAAATAGCAGAATAGGAACTTGTAACTCCTAATGCGTTCAGAGAACCAGCAAAGCTTCAGTGTGTAGATTGGAAATCAAAAGTCCACTTTCAGCAGAGCATTACAGAAGAGAAACTGGGAGCGTGGTTTCTACTGCTGTCCAATGCAAACATATTAGCTGTTTTCCACTGGTTGCATGTGTCTTGCACACAGATTATTCAGCAGTCCATGGCATGTGGGGCTGGGGGCAGGGAGGGTTGTGTGTATGTCGTTTAATTTCTTTCATGTGGTTCTCTAACCACAAGCTGGTTTTAAGCCATTGGACCAGGTCACTTTCCAGATACCTAGCTACTGGACACTGGATCAGCATGAGCTGGAATCTGATCTCCATCCATAGAAAGCAGCAATATATGCTGTTGTTCCTGGAGTTTATTTTAGGTCATATAAGTTTGTTATGAAATAAATGGTCCTAGCTTTAGCACTGTTCCACTGAGTTCACTATGAGACAGCGGGTGGAGTTGCCTTACTCGTTTTCCCAGTGTGTGGGTTCACCGTTTGCCACTAGGGATGGAAACCTGGCTGTAGCATATGCACACGGTTGTGAGATCAGAAGTTTGGAGCAAAGAAATTAAATTCTGTATACAGCTTTAATGTATTTAGCCATGTTGACACCTTATGTTTTCATGATACATGTGTATGTATTTATATTTTTATTAGATTTTCATTGTCTTTGTTTTGCTAATGTTCACTGTATTTAGGAGTTAGGTGGGCATCAGAAGCATTGCAGAATGCTCAGGTTCTGCTGATCTTGCCTGTCTTGCTGTCAGTGGCCATTTCAGTGTACGGGCCACTGAGTTTTTGTAAGGTTCTCTGAGCTTTTTACGTGTGCCTCGTAACTAATACTGCAGTTTGAAAGTTATTGTTTAATAAAATATGCAATTAATTACCTTAGTTATAAATGATCCAAGCAGGAAATAAAAAAATAAAATGCTAGGTTATGAACCATCAAATTTCCGTAGATGGTTATGCCTTCTTACTTTGATAAAATTATTCATAGAAATGGAAAGGATTGAGGGGAAAATACTGAATTAGAATATATTTGTGTTTAAAATTAGTGTAGAAATATTTTCTACTCCCTTCCACTCCCTACTACTTCTATTTTATTTTTTTTTTAACTTTGCTTCATACAAACTGAACAATCAGTTTTTATATCAAAGCTGTTCTTCAAAATGGGGAAGAAGTAGTAGATCAAAATTCAGCTGTAGCCTTAAGGCTTCAGGATGATAAGGTGCAGTCATATTAGCTATCTGGTGGCATGTTTATCATCTGGTAGACATTTTGGTGATTACTGCAGTGTTCAAGGGTGGGGGAAAAAATTGGGCTGTATTTAGAATCTTTCATATATTCATCACTGAAACTTGTATCGCTTTGTGAACCAGAAAAGCATTCCATTAAAAACAGATGTTTGCTGTGCTGCTTTTGAGGCGCTGGTATAAGAAGGTGAAGGCAGGCAGTCATTATTGTTCCTTTGCTTGTTTTTTTGTTTAGTGGAAGTGATACTTACTGGAATTCTCTCTGTAGGTGGTTTGTTTTGGATGCAGAAACAAGGGATCTGGTTTCAATACACACTGATGGCAACGAACAGCTCTCAGTGATGCGCTACTCAGTAGGTAGGCAGACTTGTACGTTCAGAGTAATTGCTGATAAATGAGATGTCTGTTCTGTTAAACTGTCTTAAACTACTCTCCAGTCACTAGAAAAGGTAGAGCTTTGAAAAAAATCATTTAAGATGCTTAATATATAATTGAATACTTGGTTATGGATTTGTTTGTGTATGCTAAATCTTGGAGTTTTGTAACTGCAAAGTTACAGTCACCTTTCCCAGCCTTTCCTTCATGTTGATCTGTACTGTTACAATAAAAGTTAGCTTTGCTCCCAGAAAAACCAAAAGTTCTCAGCTAAATAGTTGGCAGGTTAACAGAACAGGCTGTAAAAAGCTTAGTGTTTCAGTAAGATTTTAATATACTTCTTAGTTAAATTTCAAGTTTATTAATACAAAACTGTAAAACCAAACAGGTCTGTCTGAAACTCAGAGCTGTTTGCTCAGTATTTGCTATGGGTTTACATGGTGTCCAAGCCAGTATTGAGTCTCCTCTTCAGATGTGACATGACAGACCATCAGAGGCTGAATTCTCTCTGTTAAAACTGGATGGAAGAACACCCTCGTAAATCTGTTTCTTGTTTGCTTTTGGATAACATGCCATGTCAGTGGGCAAAATGTTTGTCTGCTGCTGCCACATCTGCCAAGTGCATCAATGTATTTCAAAGCACTGATGTTCCTTGACACTACAGAGGCATTTGATCATGGTTCAGGGCAACTCTTGTCCATGTAATTCTTTTAAAATGGAGACAACACAGGTTGGAAAACTGCTTGTAATGTTTGAATGCTCCACTTGTCATTTAGACCTTATTTGGTGCTGATTTATACACAACTCTACCCCCTGCCCCGCCTCCCTCACCCCTCCCCAGCTAAGCTAACTATAGAGTAAAATACTGTTACATGTTTTTTGTGATGCACAAAACTCAAGCCTGCCTGCTGTTGACAGTTTCCAGAAATCCAGTGCAATCTGAGGATTTATACCCTTGTCTATTGGACACTTACTTAAAAAAAGCATAAGTGAAAGAACTTGCCCAAAAACCATGCCCACAAAGTAAACAAATACTGACTGAAAACCAACATAATGTAAACAGTTATGTATCCTTAACACAATTAGTAAGCAGTAGTTGAGACTATTGTCTTAGTGATAAATCTGAAATCATTAAAATTTGGAAAAAAAATATTCTGTTAATTTATATCAAATATTTTGTGTTGTAGATGGCACCTTACTTGCAGTTGGATCCCATGACAACTTTATTTACCTCTACGTAGTAACAGAAAATGGAAGAAAGTATAGCAGATACGGAAAATGCACTGTAAGTTTTGGAGCAAATATAATCAGCAGTTCTTGCATTTTGATGTTACACGTACACCAAGATGTTAAGCAGTGGAACTCTCCGCGTTGATGCTTTTCCTTTTTTAGTTTTGGTTATATGTTTTATGTGGTTTTTTTCAGCATTTGATTGATTTTAAACTTCGGTCTGATGGGAACTGCAACTGTTAGTGTTAGGTGAACACTTTTGCATCGAATATGGCTAATTTCTCAGACTATTGACTTTCTTTGAAATGGGAAATTAGCAGTAAGATGGAGAAATGCTCTGTACCTATATGCTAAAGCTCTTGGGGAAAATATTACACTTGTGTGGGGGTATTTTCCCCCTATTGGTAAAGCACTCATTGGACCAACATAACATTAGATGGTGGAATTTCTTTAGAATGGGTGATTTTGGAGGTTGCAAATATGCACTGTTTTCAACTGTAATTGTTACTACAAAATTTGGAATTGGGTGATATGTTAACAATAAATTTGTGGCCCAGGGTAAATAAATCTAAGTGTAGCACAAGCAGTGGAGTTTATATTAGTCCTTATATGAGGTTGTCCCAGTGTTTAGTTAGGTATCTAACATCCTGGCCTTAAGTTCAGCTATCTCTGTAGGTTAGTAGGAATATTTACATAAAGAACATCTGAACCTTAATGGGATTTGCAAATGATATCATAAGAATAGGTTCACATTTGAAATGTGAAATGTTTTTATTAAGGAGTGCATCCCCTGCTCAAAACACCTTTCATACGTTTGTCACCAATTGCATTTAGTTTTAAAAATAAGAAAACTCCTAAAGCTGCTTTGTTAATTTGAAAATGGGAGGTAAGGGGACCATAAGGCTAACTTGTGGGGGTTTAGGGTTGGAGGATTTTTTTATTATTATTATTATTATTGCTAAGATTTATTTTTTTTTTTTCCCCTGCAACCTTTGATGCAAGACTTGCAGTGGAAACTGTTAGGGGGAAAACGAACAGGCATTAGCCAATCCTTTAGTGACATTTATGATGTCTTTGAGAGATTTCTCAATCATTTTTGTTTTGGCTGAGGATGCCCCACACTGCTAGCACATGGGGGTCCAGAGCAACCTGTGTCCAGCTGCTGCCAGGGGCACAGGGCTGCAGGGGTGGTCAGCAGCTGTGGCTTTGCCCCATACCTACAGTGTGCAGGCTGGCAGGGAGGGCTCAGCGCTGGCATGGGATGCAGCTGGGAGGGAAGGCTGTTGGGTATGCTGGGGACTCCTCAACGGCAGGGTTGCGGTGCAGGGTGGGCCAGGGCATCCTACAGGCCGTAAGCAGGGTGGTGACGGGGTTAGCCGATAACACAACAGTCGTGAGACAAGAAATAAGGTCTGCAGCTTTCCCAGGGAGCTCAGGCAGTGGGGAAAGGGCTGACCCTACAGGTAGGTCAGACTGGGAGCCCACTGGGGCTGGTAGGGATGGCAGCAGATGGCTGCACCTCAGTACAGCATTTTAGCCCATCACCTACTTTTTAATCATAAAAGATAAAATCACTCAGAGGTGGCTAATCTTAACACACATAATATTTAGCTTGCTATATACTTCGAGGTCTCTGTGAGCTCTTTGAAGAGGTATGAGATCATTTATTTCTGTATGTCATATGTATTATGTATCAGGAGAGAGCATGTTGTAATTTAAACCAGCATCTGTATGTCTGTCTCTCTGCCTTGGCAGGAAAGGGGCTTGTAAAAATAGGGATGGGAGAAACAAGCATTGTTATACTCCGGCAGAAGCGTTAAGGCTTCAAAGCAGATTTCTGTTAACCACTTTTTTCAGTCTGAGTGACTGTGTGTAGAGGCCAAAATTAGCAACCTGGTTTCTGTCAGGGCTGAGCTCCCCTGACCCTTCCAGCTTGCGCAGAAGGCAGCAGCGTGTTCGCTGACGGGAGCGCGCTGCGAGGCTGCTGATCCGGTTTCATGTGCCCTGCACCTCCCCTCTGCTGCCTGCCAGCATGCTGGCGGGTCGATACCAGCTTGATACTAAGCAGGGAGACAGCCAGGCATGCTCGGGACCCGGAGCGCTCTCCTGGCTGGTGCTTCGGTGCTGGCACTGCGTCCTTCTGGCGTTCTTGTGTCATTCAGTAGCCTCGCGGATGACCTCCAAGTAGTATGACTCAGTCCTCCTGGTAGTCAACTTCTGGTTGTTTCTTCCAACTTGAATAAATTATTTGAATACTTTCAGAAGGATTTTATCTACTGAACCAGCATCAGCTTGTGCATAAGGGCTGTATGCCCACTGTTACATTTAAATCCCCTTTCAGTCACGACCAGGCTTTCTGCTGCTGCCAGAGAGGCGAGTCTCTGACCTGTGAACGTGTTTCCACAATGAGGGATGGTGTTGGTTGTGATCAGAAGGAATTTCAGATGAGCTGAAACAACCGTTTCAACTAGTGCAGCTGTTTTTTGAGGGCTCCAGCTATGCAGACAGCAATGTGAAGGTATGGGCTGGGGTATGAACTTCCAGCATGTCAGCAGCTCCATGGTAGCTGGCGCTGTCTCTGTTTGCCTTACATCAGAGATATCTGTTAGCAAAAGAGAAGTGTTGTGTGTTTACCGAGGGGGCTGTGGGGTGAAAGCCACGCAGGCAGCCACCCTGAAGTATTTGATCCACTGGACTTAACCTGAAATAATTAGCATGCCAATCCTATAGGCTGTGGGTATTTGTACCCTTGCACCGCTTAAATCTGAAACAGATGACCATTGCCAATGAAGGAGAGGGTTTCCATTTAGTTAGATAGTTTCATTAGCCAGTGATAATATGAGTAATTATGTTCATTGTATATAAAGGCACAGAAAAGGAGAGAGTAAAATGTTGCCCTATCAGTGGGCAGCTACCAGAGAAAGATTTTAATAGAAAATGGGATCATCCTATTGAAAATACTACGACAATGTTTTGTTCCAGTTCATCGTTCAGTGATCACTTGCCTGAAGGGATTTTGCAGCATGGAGCCCCCTGGCCAATTGCTTTGTTCCCTCCCCCCACTGCCCCCAGGAATTTTAACAGCTGCCAAATGTCTGGCAGGATTTAGTAAATGACTGACCAATTCTTTTCCATGTTGGAGTTCGTTTGCAAATTTGAAGACTTGGAAAATAAGGGGGGGGAGAGAAAATCCTAGCCAACTGCATTTTTTTTTTTTTTTTTTTTTTTTGTTTCCCAAAATACCAAGTTTGCATGTTGATATCGTATATCCCATCCATGACTGCAAAGCGGTTATGTCAATACACAGTTCCTCTGCTTGAGACAGAGACTAGTTCAAAAGTAAATAAATCTTAAAGGCTAGCTTTTCTCCTAAATGTTTTTGCAGTCTCTCACATTGGACCTGGGGAGAGGGAGACAGAGATGGCGTATTTCTACATGTAATTCTGGAAGCAGTCAGCATCTCTTAGAGTTCTCTATAGAGGGAGTTGGTGTGGTGGGTGGTGCGGCAGCCGGTGCAGTGCTCCAGCATGGCCCTGGCACGGTGGGTGCAGGCTGGGCCAAGAGACCTTGGGGGGGGGGCTGAGGGATGCCATTCATAATGCCCACTGAGAGAGGGAGGTGAATTGGCATCTGTCAGTCAAGAAAGTGGTGTTTTGTTGCCTGGCAGAATGACTAGGAAGGGGACAAAATGGATGGCCTTACAAGGGGAAGAGGAGCAGTAAGAAGAAATGGAAGGGTGGAGGAAGAAGAGAGTGACATGGACGTCACTCTTATTAATTTCCTCTACAGAGAAATAATTTATTCCTACCTTATACAAATGTGTGGCTTCTCTGGAGCCTCTCATAGCTTTATTATTATTATTACTACCAACAAAAAAGTTCGTGCACAGGAAAAATATTCTGACCAGCTGAATTTAGCTTCTCCCTCAAAAACAAAGGTGGGTGTTTAGCCCTCAGTGTGCTCTTGATGGTGATAGCTAAACAATTAGGCCAAAGTGTTCTGATTCTTATATAGATGATCCTGTGCCTATAGGAAGAACTTCTTCAAAGTTGGCACTAACATGCATGCGGTGTAAGAAGCACAGCAGAAACTTTGAAAAAGCTTACGAGGGTATTCTTGTAACACCAGTCCTTGATCTTGTAGTTTTACATGGTGGTTGTTAACTGAGCTAACCTAAGTTTTTAGGATGAGCAAAGGTTATTTGATTGTGCGTGCGTTTAATGGAAATTATTTTGAATGGATAGAGAAATAAAATAGAGTCCTATCTGTCACTTTTCTGTTGGGATCTAAAAATGATCCTGTGCAAGTTACTTGCCTTTCTCAATTAGTAGCAATGTGAGTTCATCCATATTTTAGCAATGTACCTTCTAGGAATAAATCATTCTGGGGTCTAAGAGGGACACGGTTTACAAGTGAAGAATCCACCATGCCGTGGGATAGGCACGATGCCCAGCCTGCATTTGTTTAGCAAGTGTGGCACTGTGGAGTAAGGAGCCTTTAAAGGAGCACAAGTGAATTGCGGCAGACCTGGGGTGGGTGGAGAGGTGCTTTTTTGCTGTTAGCTGTCACATCTGTAGGTGTAACTTCTGCTTGCGTTTCAATTAAAAGTAAGTGTTTCGCATTGATGTTACTGCATTCTTCTCCAGGGACATTCCAGCTATATTACACACCTTGACTGGTCCCCGGACAACAAGTATATAATGTCAAACTCAGGAGACTATGAAATACTATACTGTAAGTATGAAATTAGATACACTGGAAACAGAAGTATGTATTAGCTGTCAGAAAATTTAGAAGAGTGTGTTAGATCAGGACTGTACAAAATGCTTACTGACAAAGGAACCAATTTGAAGTCCTGTAACCTGATATCTTGATGTTATTCAGAGCTGTGTATTACCTAATGGCAATGCCAAATATAGCTTACTTCTTTACAAGGTCATAAATCAGTTTAACAGCATAGAATTTACAGAACAAGTGGCGCTACATTTTGATGCTGGCGCAAAGTTCTGTAGATTGAAAATAATATATACAGTTGTCTAATTAGTGTCAACAATACCAGTTGTTTTCGGGGAATAAAATCAGTGGGTCTGTGCCACTGTTCTGCTCTGGGGTTTCTTTTTTTAAACTTTTATCTTGGCTGGTGGTGTTGAAAATTAAGCAAAGCAATACTACTACTTTAATGAGTTAGTGGTAATAATGGTTTTGTGTTTGTCTTTTTTTAATATGTGAAAATATGAATTTAATATATAGTGGTTATGTCAAAAGTTCAACTTGCATAGTGCATATCAGTCTGTTTTTAAATACTTTTTTGTGTTCTTGTCTCTTGTAGCTTTAACTAGACGTGTAGCTTTAACTAGGATTGTAGTTCTGCTCCTGTACAGGCAAGAAGAGCCAGCAGTTTAAATATCTGTCACCTTAATATGTTTTTTCTGCCTGTCACAACTTAGGTTTCAAACCTGTATAGTGCAATATCTCAGTCTACCAAAAGGAAATGTTGGTGCTTATAATTGCCTGTATAGGGAAGCAAAGAGCTGTGACCCATTAGTACTGGGCTGGTGTATTGAAAGATGGACGATCTTTCCTTTCCTGGTTACAAGTTGAAAAGCAGTCTAAGGCTCCTCTGGCAATAGTTGCTCACTGTTTTAAAAGCAGAGCTTCCTGAATGATTGATTGAATTTTAACACATCAGTGAAGCTGGTAGGAAGGAGAAGTTATTCTGTTACAGCTGTATTAAAGCATTTTGTAGAGTAGGTGGCAGGGGACGCAAGCTGCAGGGAAGCATTTTTGAGGTATGCTGATCTAAAGAGGGAAATGAGAGGTAAATGTGACTCTTAAATACCAAGCGAAGCTTCGAGTATCTGGAATTTGATGAAAGTACTGGTCTGTCTTTGCCTCTATACTGGGATTCCAGATTGGTTTTAAGATTTATTTATTTACTGCCTTAGCACCTTCAAAGGGCACATATGTAAATATAATTTTATATGGCATAACTCATCGTTCACTCTTTTTACAGGGGACATTCCAAGTGGCTGTAAGCTAATCAGGAATCGTTCTGACTGTAAGGATATAGATTGGACGACATACACTTGTGTGCTAGGCTTCCAGGTGTTTGGTAAGCACCATTTAACTTGCTTTTAAGCTCTTCACGCTGTGCTTTTGTGTTTTTATTTTGCTTCAATTTGTCATTAGAAATACACTGTTAATGATTATTGAGGATGGTGCTGAGATGACAGACCAAAGAGACTGACCGCAGTACTTGTTTGTGATACAGAGCACTGGATGCTCTATAGACAACGTAAAATTGATTTCTGTTTTGTCTTGAAGTTTGGGATTTGACTTCTCTGCTGTCATTTTGGGCTACCAATTTTGGAGGCACTGAAGCAAAAAGCTGATATTTTAAAGTGCTCATATGGCACGTGTGCGTTCTCCTTTGCTCACCTTGTTTTGGGATAGGAACAAGACTATGTGAGTGTAGGTTATAGTTCAGGACTTAAAATCATGACAGCACTTTGATACCTGTAGTCAAAGGTGAATAATATGCACTGCTTCTAAAGAGTAAAAATGCTTTAAAGATTAAACAGATTCTTTACCTAGTAGTTTATTTTTAAAATGTACAGAAAAATTTACAGAGCTGCAGATCTGATTTTAATAGTGCAGTTTGAGACTGTGGCCAAACAGTTCAAAGTGCTTTTGCTGAGGGCAGCTCTGTTGGCCATAAATGAGGAGCCCCTCTGTGAGGGGTTGAAAAGTATGGTTCGGCCTGTCAGTGTTGTAAAACCAAGTTCTGTGAGCAGGATGCTGCATGTCTCACTTCCGCTGAGATTAGATACCTCTGTTCTTTATGTTGTTGGAAACATTAAAAGCAGGTAAATCAGCACTTTCTTTAGAGGTGAGGGTTAGGTCTATAATCTTTTTTTCACAGCTACTAGGAGTTCAACTTTGAATATCAGTTTATATGCAGGGTAGAAAAAAGTCAGTTAAGTCTGAGTGCTCTGTAGCTTCTGACACCTATCCGTGCATATTTTAGGACTGTCATGTGCTTAATGAGCCAGTAGCCTTAAGTGATTGCACTTGATCTGTGGACTAACACTGACCCTGTGTGGCATATTGGTTGGGTGGAGGACATTTGGTGCTTTATAACCAGGCTTGATTTCCTTTGTGGGTACCAGAGATCTGAGGCAGAGCAGGAAAAATAAAGGGGTCAGAGAAGGAAGCTGACTGGTTGATAAACTGCATAAATATTTTTGAGTTGTTTGGAGCTTGAGGTAGGTAGCAGAAATAAACAGGAGCATGCTGTTTCTGGAGCTGAATCCTGTTGCTTATTGCTAGTTTGATGAAAATATTGACTCTCATTAGCCTGAGATCTGTGAACTGGGTTGTGTACATGTTTGTTTTTATACAGTTTGTCTGGGTGAAGTAGAGACTGGATGGCTGTTTCCTCCTGATGCTCTGTGTGTGTAAGCCTAGGCTGACAAGGAATTGGTCCACAGCAGTCATTTCCTTTATGTCTTTGCTACTGTGACTGAAATAATAGTGCAACACAAATGCCTTTTTTAAAATGGAGTATCAGAAGATTCAGGAGATTCTAGAGAAAGTGAAAAGCAAAACTCTGATGGTAATATGATGTCTTTCTCCAGGAGCAATGAAAACACTTTGTAAGGACTGAGTATTCCTTCTGGAATAGCCTTGGAGCTGAAGGCATTCTACATTTTATGCAGAGTACTTAAATGTACCAGAAAGGTGGAGGTAGCAGATGGTGGCTCTTTTGCTACTGAACTTCATTTGGTAGTAGAGCAGGCAGAATAAGGGGAGCAGCTCTCTGAATTCCAGCACTTTCCCAGAAGTGTCCTTTACTCGTGACCTAAGGAGATGAGGTGTGGGAGTGCAGAGTTTGGTTTCACATCTAGACCATTGGCTTTGTCTTTTTAACAGCTGTTGGATAGAAGTGGCTGGGGCCAGGCTGGAGATGAGCAGCTCCCGTAATGACTGTTTTGAGAAGCCTTTTTACTTTTTGTTTTTAAAAAGTGGATGTCTCTTGATCCTCTCTGCATTCCCTTTTGGATTAATACAAACTTTAACCACTCTGGGTTAAGTTTAATTAGTCTCAAAAGCTCTCAAAATCTTCAGTGTGCCAGAGGACCTGGGAATGAAGTAGATAAAGCAGATAATGTGATGTTATTCTGGGGCAGAACAGAATATATTTAAACTTCCTAGCCAAGATTCATCATGCCTTGACTTTATATTGTCTGGTAGTCTGACACCCTTTGCAGAATCTTAAAATTATGGCTAGGTCTCAGACAAAGGCAAGTATTTTCCCATTAAATCAGACAGTGCATCTAAGCCAATCTAGCAGATATTTGCTGCCCAAAGGAGAAGTCTGGCTTTGACATGAGGGTCAGCTGGCTCAGGGATTCAAACAAGCTGGGGGCTGCTCACTTTAATGTTCAGGAGAGAGGGTTAAGTTTATGGGATTTGGGCTTTGGGGGTATGTGTTTTACTAATTTAGCTCTGTGGATAGTGTGTCCGTAGGCTCAGGCATTGCACTGTTGTCAGCAGAAGAAAGAGGACAGAAATGCATGGTTCAGATGAGAATAGCATCGCTCCTTTTTGGCAGTTGATACTACTATATTGGCTCAGCACTATCATCAGTCTGCACTCCGAGAACTTGGAAGTCACACTCTCATTTACTGCACATTTCCCACACTTTCATCTGAGCAGATTCTTTTGAGAGGCTTACCACTGGCTAGCAGAATTTATTAAAATTGAAGTGCTGCTGTCGTGTCTAATAACAGAGTCCTATTATTTTCTAATTTTTGCTATTTTTACAGTTATTAAGAACTAAGAATTTGGTCATATTAATGTCTTGGTTTTTCCATGTTTGCTTGATGCATCGAAAGCAAATCCTGCTGTCTTATGACAACAGGTTGTCTTGCCTTTCGAGCTGCTAAAGAAATTTGTGAACACAAAAGATGTTCAGTAAGAGATGCAATCTTGAATATTAGTCTTTTTAATCTTAAATTAAAAAGAAGAGGAGATAGCATAGCTGTTTGGCATAGTCTGCCTAAGGTGGTAGCTGAAACTTCAGGAAACTGATTGGAAAGTTCATTGATTACTCCCACCTGATGACCATATTTTATACATAGAATGCAGGAGAAAGTTAAAATTCATTCATTTTGAGCTACTTAAAAATTCTTAAGTAGTATATATTTTTCAGATTAATTTCATTGATGTGAGAGCGCTAAAATGTTTCTGAATACTTTCCTTAGCATTTCATATCTTTATTTAGTAAATTACCTACAGTGTAGCTTATTGGCATTGTAACAAGCTTAACAAGCTGCCTTTGTTATTCTTCAGAGAAAATGAAGTTCTTACTCCACCCACTGAAGAATGGAAAAAAAAAACAACTTTAAAGTTAAATGCTATTTGCCATTTTGCTTAAAAACAAGAAGAGTTAGTGTGGGAGTTTGAAAAAGATAAGGCGATTCTAAGTTGGTGTTTTGTGCTATATAAAACAGTAGACAGCACATGTTTTTTATTTTACCAAAGTCAGTGATTGTAACAGAGGAAGAAGATATTTTCCTATCTGATAATGAACATGCCTCTCACTCCATCAGACACACAGTTTTTCAGGGTCGGGAGTGAAATTTGAGGGGGGGAAATTCCTCCTAACCCCTGAACTAATCAGAAACCCAAGTCTGAGCTGTAAAAATATGGTACCTTGGGCATAAATTGGCATCTTATAACCCCTTGCTTACTTTTTGTTCAGCTTTTCTTGTAGATGTGAATCATCAGTTTTGTTATGGGAATCTCTAGGGTCTTTGTTTTTTAATAAAAATAGACCCTCCCCCTCCCCAATTTGTTCAGTGCTTTTTATCCGGGCAATGTTGTTATTCTTTTGTCTAGACATATCTGTGTCACTTTTTTCACTTAAAAACATATTGAATTGTACTTAAGCACTTGACAACATTTACATCTATGAAACTCATAGAGGCTGGGTTTCTGTGCAAAGTATCATAAATCACTTGCCTCCTTTGAATCATGCAAATACTAAGATTTAAAATAGAACCAAAAGAAATCTCTGCATAATGTACAGTACCTGGGCTTGTTCCATGTTTCAGCATGAGTCTTGCTTTCAAAACATTTCTGCATAAATGAAAGTATTAAATTCAGAGTTGCCAGTTTTAGCAGCAAACTTAAGATAAGATTTAAACAAGACGGGTTTTGAACAGGAAACATATATTAAGCCTGAGAGGTTATCCTGGCTGAGGCTGAGAGTTTGGGGGAACAGGGTGGAGGAGCACCATTAGGCTAGCAAAATATTAACGACATTTAATGTAACGCATATTCCATTTTCCAGTTGAATGTCTGTCTTACCTTTTGTTAAGCTTGCCTTTTCTCACAGTTTTATAGGTCTTGTTTTTGTTTATGGATTGTCTTTCAATTTGTTTCTAAAACTACCATCACTAAATATCTGCTCTACTCTCTCCTAGGAGTTTGGCCCGAAGGATCAGATGGGACAGACATAAATGCCCTTGTCAGATCCCATAACCGAAAAGTGATAGCGGTTGCTGATGATTTTTGTAAGGTCCATCTCTTTCAGTATCCCTGTTCCAAGCCAAAGGTAAGTCTAGACCAGTCTAGTCTATGTGCTTGTTTGCATTGCATGAAGCTTTCCTTGCCAGACACCTGCTTCCAGCTTGATTGTTTGGAACCTGGCAGCCAAACAGCTCATTTATATCTGAGAACAGTGCTAGAGACTAAAGCATGGTTTTCCCCATTAAGTTTATATATAAAATAATATAAAATACAAAATAATATACCTAAAAGCAAAGAGGCAATAGCTCTCCTTAAGTTCTGGAGCAGAGGTTTGACACTTTCTGTTCGTTGGCCTTGGTGTAAGGTCCATTACTTTTTGCATAAAGATCTAAATCTGTCCCAAGTTACAAGCCTTAAGAAGAAAGGATGTATTGGGGGGGGGGGGGGGGGGGGGAACCTAATATAAATACAGTTTTTTACTCTTATGTGAATAAAGAGCTCTCTTGAAGGGCTAAGCAAAAATTGTAGCAGTTTTAGATTTTGGTATCGTCTGCTCTTCTAGTCAAGCGTGTGATTTATCTTTCTGCTTGTTTTCAATAGGCTCCAAGTCACAAATACAGCGCTCACAGTAGTCATGTGACAAATGTCAGCTTCACCCATAGCGATGGCCACTTGATTTCAACTGGAGGGAAAGACATGAGTATTATTCAATGGAAACTTGTGGAGAAAGTTACTCTACCACAAAATGACATTGTTGTAGACATCGGTGCAACCAAAGTGCCCATCTCTGCCAGTGAAAATGCTGTACAGTCTCCTGCACCTCTCCCACAGCCTTTTAACGAAATGAACCAAAACGAAAGCGTAACTGGCAGCTCTCCGGCTTCTTTGGAGAGCAACTTGGAGCAGTCTGCGGAGGCCAGCGAAGAGCAGAGTGAGGAGCAAAGCGAGGGGAGCAGCCTGGATCCTGCCGAGCCAGGCTATGAGGAGCCCTCCAATGAGATGAGCGAGGAGCACAGCGAATCCACAGTCACTGAAGAGCAGCAAGATAACTCACCAGTGTCTTAATGCTCCCAGCTCAGGCGGTTGTTATTTTCCCTTGGTGTGCGTGCTTTCATTACAGGGTGAGGGTTCAAATAGGGAAAAGTAGCTGAGATTCATGACCACTCCAGCTTTTGAGTTTCAGTGAGATTTTTAGTCTGAGCTTCAGTTCAATGTGTGGAACCATCCTAAGGGCCTGGCTTGATGGTCTGTGTCAAGATCTGGTCACGGTTAGTAGTGGACATTACCATAGATCCATTTCAGTTCTGAGATCGCTGTCAGGAAGTGGCATGAAATGTATACTGGAAAAAAGGTTAGCTCTGAGAATTAGCTGAAGTAGACCACCTTAACTATGTGAAAGTGCTTTCTGAAAGAACTAAGCTGATGGGAAGCACTGAGCTGTTCCAGCTGGGGAGTACCGTGCTGCTTTTTTCCAGGTGCGAAGACAAACAAAACAAAAAAACAACCAAAAAGCTCTTTGTAGGGCTGTTTTCCTTTGTTTTTTCTTAATGAGAAAAATAGAGGAGAAACAATGTAATGATGCCACGTGCATGGCAATGCCTTCTTGATCTAACATATATGCAATTTTCTAACACTACTAATTCCTAGTGGAGTCTGGATGTGTTCGCAGTTGGTCTGCTCTGGATGCTGCTAGTTCTAAGGCAAATCCTGTCAAGGAACGGTGTTGGCTGTTCCTTTTTCACAGACTATTTAGTATCAGACTAACCAAATACTGGCGTGTTTCACTTTTCATGACCTGAAAGTTGATTTAAACTGTAAGCTGTAATTGTCTCTTCAAAGTATTGCTTGCCTAGAGAGATTGAAACTTTAAGAGAGTCTTTACAGTGACTTTGATGTGAACAGCAGAGGAAGCGTGGCAAGAACACAGAAGTCAGACAGGCTCCAAAGTTAAACTTTAATCCTTCAAGCAGAACTTGCTCCATCCCTAGTAGGAGAAATATAAATACAGTTAATTTAAATTATTAAATTGGTGCTTAGGATTAGTATATTAAGTTGATAATTTTTTCTTTTGAATTTTTAGAGGTAACTCTAAGAATCGTTAAACTGCAATCTCTACCCACCCCCACCGGCTCCTTTAGCCGTTGTGATATAAGCATACAGTAATTTAGATGATGATGTGATTTTATTTTTTATTTTTTTTCCCCTAGACTTGCTGATCTATTGTTTTTGTGATTTGTGTTTCCACCCCTCCCTGGGTTGCTCTAAGCCATGCAGCTTTCATGTGGCTCTACCTGGCCAGTTACAGGATATCTTGGCATTTGTTATGCATTTGGAAAGTACTTTTTTTACAAAGTTTGTCAGATAGCTACATTTTTTTCTTAAGTGCATACATTTCCTACTTTAAAAAGATATAGATTTACTGACAGATATCCATTTCCTATGTACTTGTTCATATTTTGATTACATAGAATTTTCTTTTTTAACTTGCTGCATTGTGCTGGTATTTTAGTTCTTAGTTAGAATATCATGTTTAGAAACTTTGGATGAGTTCATAAGTCTTAATTGTGCAAGCGTTTACGTGATTGTGCCATTCCAAAGTGCATCAAAACTGTCATTCCCTTACTAGTATCTTCTCAGGAGAAATGCTACAGATCAGGTATTTAGTCATCATTTGGAAAGATAAAAACAAATGGACTCCCAAAGGACATTTAGAACATTTATATATAAAATATATAAATATATATATATACACACATATATATATAAAAAAATATCCTCTTGTTTACAACAGTTCCAGAAAACCTCAAAGTAGTTCCCTTCAGATGGAGGGGGATATGAATTCCAAGCAACCCATCTGTTTAAACTGTGCTCTGTACATAGAGTTTTACTGGAGAGCTCTAGTATGCCTGACTTGCAAATTTGCCAAAAAGCAGCAATGGAAGGTAAAGGTCAGCTCATCAAAGTTCTTGGTTCCAAATGAGGAATATGCTGTAGTTTTAGAAAATAATCTTAATAAAGGAGAAAGGATTTTAGAGTTAATGAGGCACAGAGCTCTCTCTGTCATTTTTATGAACTCCACATAAACAACACTTTTTTTTTCTTTTCTTTTTTTTTTTTTTTTTGGAACATCTGTCACCTGGGGTTGCCATGTAAAGTAAGAGTTATAGTTGTGATATTCTTGTGTTTGTAGTTCAGAAGACTCTACTAATATGCAAAAAGCCTTACAGCTTTCAATTGCTGGCAACTACTGTTTAACAAATAATTAAATCTGTGATAATGGATGGAAATGGGTGGGATTATGTAACTGTAGATGTTTTAGAAAAATAATTGTGAATGAATTATGACTAAGAGTGTTTCATGTGAAGATGTTTGAGCCATTTCTATCTATCATGCATTCCTGTCTCAAGGCAGAAAATTTTGAAGATTAAAAAATAAAATAAAATCATCAAAATAATAAATGGCAGTGTCTTTCTCCATATCTCTTCTGGTTTCTTCTGAATATAAAGTGGATGCTGTGATGACAGTTGCAATGTCTGGGTCTATGATTTTGGAAGAACCTTTTTGACTTGTGGGGGTTTTTTTATAACCTCCCAGACTGCCTAAAAATAAGCTGATTCAGCATCATGAATAATGCTGGCACTCCTAAATATTGGTCTTGTTTACTTTTGTATGTGTATGACATTTCCCTTTTTCATTTTTGATGATTAGCCTACTAGCATTATCCTGCTGTAGCTAATTGATGGGCAGTAGGAGATCACAAATAGGTATTTGTCCTGATGCAAAATGCAGTCTACCTTCCAGGGTTCTGCCAGAAGCTTTCTTCTGGAAGTCATGCGAAAAAAGTACAAGCTTATTTTGGATGTAACATGTTAAATACCATGATGCTTCTACATTCCTGATAGTCTCTGTCCAATTGCAGATGCAGAAGGTCACAATATGCTTAATACATTCCTTGTGAAAGATTCTTAGTCTTTAAAGACTTTGAATCATCTCCATTTCTTGCAGCTGGTTTCTGTCCTTCACAAAAGGGGAGGGTGGGGTAGAGAAGAAACCTGCAAGATAGACAAATACCTCATGTTTATCCTCACTGGGAAAACAAAAAAACAAAACACAAACAAAAAAACCCAAAACCAACCAAACAAAAACCCCCCAAAAAACCAAACAGCAAAACCCATCATTGCCACCCTCTGAGGTTGACTGGAAACCTCCATGACTCTTCCACTAAATTGTCAAGAGAATGCTGCTATTCTAACTTGAGCAACGGGCAGATGTCTTGAGGTCATGCTGTGCTCTTTCCAGCACACCCACAACATCATGTACCACTTTGCCATGGGGGCAGCTGTGCAGTGGTGTGCTTTTCTAGGCTCTGCTCCCTTTCCCTCAAAATTCAGCTCAAGGGTTTTGCCACCTCTTCTCCTGGGATGCTGGGTAAGGCGGGAATCTTCCTGAAGAGTAGGTAAGCTGGTCTTCTGTGAGCCTCTCTCAGGGTGGAGGCGGGATGGGGCTCGTAAGTGCCCACTCGTACTTGGGACAGCCACATCTGCTGCAGTGATGGTATTTGTCCTGTGGAGCTGAAGTTCAGGGTGGAAGCTCCGCTGAAGGCATAAAATTACAACAGCATTCCATTTTACATGATTGAAAATTTAAATTTGACATCTGCATTAAAATTTTCATTTAGGTTGCATAGTAAAATACTTGAATGTTACGAAATGCCAAGTTTATGGATTCTTGCAGTATGCATCTGTATTGGGTGCATGTCATGCAAAGTGATATTAATTGGGTTTTGCATAGAAAGGGCACTTTTAAGGATATGACCACATACTTTGGTTTGGGTTTTTTCCCCTGTAGAACTTCCAGGATAGATGAGGAAGAGGCTGGGGATGTGGATGGGTAATGATGAACCAAGAATTTCTTAGGTTTGATTTTCCTGTAATTCTCATTATAAATAACAAGTACTAGTTTTTGCATATGATGCATGTCAAGTTCCAGCCTCTTACTTCTTTTAATCATCCCTAGAATACATAGATTCTGGCTCTGTCTCTCAAAATAAGGCAAAAATTAAATTTTGATTGTTGTATTGATTACAGTCTACACTGAACAGTATTTTGTATTTCTACTTTCTGTTTCACCACATAAGGTGTGTTAGACCGCCTTATATTTCCTTCAGTTCAGTGCAGTATTTCAGTTGAACCAGGATAAAAGTAAGTAGAATGTCCTTATGAAATTTAAGCTTGGCTGAGCCAAACAAACAACAAATATTCTTTTCTGCTGCATCATGCCAATAAAATGTTGGTTCCTGGCAATGAAAGGATTAATACTACATGAGGTGGATTTTACTTGCGCGATACTTGTGCTGCTTGTTTGCTTTCCTCCTGAACAAGCCTGAGCCCATTGCCTAATCTTTATTTCTGACAGATGTTTTCTGTACTAATACTTTAATCAACTGAGAATGAAAAAATGCTTACAGTAGGATTATACAATTTAGGAGACTGGGCAGTGTACACATTTTAATGTATTTAATGTGCATGGTGTGTCTTTGTGTGCATACACATGTATACAAGCATGAAATAGAGACGGCTGCTGGAGGCCTTTTTGTTTGTTTGTTTGAAAGAGAAATGTGGATGACTTCACACCGCAGTGAATTAAGAAGGTTTAGGAGCACAGGGGAAAAAAAATGTTCCCAGCAGGATGGCAAGGCAAGAGGACTGGGAGAGGAGGCACAGTGGTGGGATGGTGGTTGTACCAGGGCTGCGTTTCCTATGATGGGTCCCCAGTACCCTCCTGTGCAGGTCCGGCTGTCCTCCTCCATCTGGATGGACTAAGCTGAAGCTCCCGACACATCTCCTAAAGGTTAAAGTCCCCTAAGTGATATTTCACAAATGCAGGATGCGTTCAGTTAAACGAAAAGCCGCTTCAGAGGTCTGCTAACCTCGTTACCTTAAACTTGCTTAGTTACCTTGAACTGAGCACAGACCTTGGATTCCTCTTTCTAAAGAGGAAAACTTGAAGTCGAGAAGCTCAGCTGCCTCCTGGCACAGCTGAGCGTGTTACGGGAGGGCTGTGGGGAAGGAGGGGTGAAATGCCCCGTTAAGAAGAGACTCCAGTACACGGACTCTGGTTGCCATTGAAAAAAGAAGAAAAAACAGAACAAAAACACCCCCCCTCATGATATTGTACTTAATGACTAAACTGGTTTTAAGGGAAGAAGGGGAGATTATGAATGGATAATTTAAAAAACAAAAACAAAAAACCAAAACCAAACTCTTTTCCCTGCCCCACACCCAAAATTGCCCTCTGTTAGGTTTTGTCCGTATGCTAACACCTAGAAAAGCTTTCACTTCTGTTAGATGTTACAGGGTGGTTTTGAGAAAGAGCAAGTTTATGGAGATTTTGGCGGGGTCTTATTTTTAACAATTCTAGAAAACAGTTTTCTGCCAAAAAGTTTTACTAACAAACAAAAATCTGGAAAGTCTACATGTTCAAGGGATATGTGCATCCTCACGATCTAAGCGGTGGGTTTTACAGCCCAGTATCCTCTTCGGAAGGGGACTGGACTTCTGGGCATTTCCCAGCTCTCACCAGACAAGTGATCTCCAGCAGAGTCAGCAAGGTCCGTGCCTTGTTAGCAGCTTCTGCTGTGTACCTCTGCGTATGTCACGTTATTTTGCTCTCAGATAACCACCACGCTTTGTTGGTTCTTTGAGACAGCTGTAAAAAACCACTTTGTCTAAATGCTTACAGACTGTCTGAGTTACAATCAGTTACATTGTCACAGCTTTATTTTTTGATAAAGTGCCTTTAAGTTACTGTTTCTAGAACATGCCTTTGTACCGTGAGCCAGGTAAGTGCTCCAGATAGCTCTTGAGATACTCTATTCCCTATTGTGAGATATTTCAGCAATTCAATGTTTCTGTCATTCATCGTCTGTTTTGCCAATCGACCTTGCTTTCAAACCTCCTTGTCACACAGCACGGTCTTCGTCCTGTGTACATCACTGCCCTCCCAGGATAAAAGCAAGAGGTGACATTTGCTTTTAATGCTGCTTCAGAGTTTATTTCAGCTTCCTTTAAATATATTGTCTTGTCATTCCAGTTAGTGTCTGTGTGTGACCCTTTTTTCCCCTCCCACAGAAAAGAGCAGTCCTTGCTCTGGCAATAGTTTTTCTTTTTAGTCTCCCTTAAGTCCATTCACACTTCCTGTGCATCCGTAACTGCATACAGGAAAACCATAGAGAATGAAAGTCATAAGCTGTCTGCATCAGGCAAGGGATACGCCTTCAAACACTGGTATGTAAGTACAAAAATCCCTAGTACTTTGTATTCTATAAAAGAGCGTCTCTGGTGTTGTGTGGACACTGACAGTAGAATTGGGAACTTAAAAAACTATCTATGTCCTAGGTAAAAGGAACTTGGAACAAACTTCTTGTTACTGCTACATCAGAGAGGCCTGGAGGCTCGCCTCATAGCTCAGGAAAAAAAAACCAAACCCAAAACCCACCAACAAAAACCACCCAACACAAAAAAACCCACAACCCCCCCCCCCCCCAAACAAACAAAACCAACCAAACAAACAAACAAAACACAAAAAAAAACCCAAAAGCCAGCTAAAGCATTTGGCTTTAGCAAGGCACACAAAAAAGAGTTTTCAATTTGACAGCAGAAGAAGAGGGAACAAACAGCTAGGTAGCGTTGTGTGTACAAAGGAGGTAACTGTATGCCAAACCTGCTCTTACTATGTTTCTTCTGGTCCAAAGGTGGGTGTGAGCTGCATCCCTGCTCTGGGTGGGCACTCTCTTTTCTAGTGATGCTGCAGGTTCTACTGGAGGCAGAATTTCTGTGGAAAACCTTGTTTTCAGCGTTGCTTTGATTACAGGTTTTCCTTGAAGAACTGGACAATGCAGAATTAAGAGTGGAGAGAGCAGTCAACACCTTGTCCACACACAGATTTGTCATGAATGTTTAACATGAAATGGCTGTAGTATAGACAGGGCTCTTGAAAGTATCCCATTTGCCCCAAGTTTGGCAAATGGCAAATTAAGTGTCAGTTGAGCGTGTGAAGCTGGGTTTCTTGTGTCAAAAGTTGCAATGCATTTTTTAGATTGATTCACATATCAGGAGGTCTGCAGTCCTGAGGATTTTCTGCCAGCTGGGAGTAAAACAGATGTGAAGCATTTTAAACTTTAAAAAAGCATACCTAGGAGGGATTTTTCAGGACAGATGTCCTTTCCACCCTTTGCCAGGACCATACGGATCTACTTACGTTACATTATGTGTATGTGCCTCTGAAACATCTTTCCCTGAGTAGGCCTCTTGCTCTAATAGATTTCTATTCAATTATACATAATGTTTCAAAATGGTTTTTCTCTCTTAAGAGTATGAAGACCTTCCAGGTTATTTCCAGCAATTAAATCAGAGTCTGTCTCCCTAATCATCAAAGAAGGGAACGGCTACAACTCATGTAGGCCTTCTGTCATCTGAAAATTTTGGCTAAGGCTTCAGCTGTCAAGACGAAGTTATCCTGTGCCAACATTGCAGTTAGAGACTCAATAGGGCTGGTTGTGTACATACGTAAATGCACATACTTAAGGGCGGGGGGGGGGTGGGGTGGGGGTGAAGCTGCACAGGGCCCATCAAGGTCACCCTGTTTTGGTGAGCACTGCACTATGACACGTCATTGTTATCAGCCCGTGTGATGTTCCTGGAGCACTTTCACTTCCTCAGATTACTTTCTCCTGGAGTGTTTTCAGTTTAGTAGCAGCACACAGGCTATCACAATCCATACATTTCTTGGAGAGGAGGGGAAGAGGTTTTTACATTCAGCATTTTCATTTAATGCTTTGATTTTTACTTTTTTTGCTTCGTAATTCCACAGATTTAAA
Source organism: Astur gentilis (assembly GCF_929443795.1). NCBI lineage: Eukaryota > Metazoa > Chordata > Aves > Accipitriformes > Accipitridae > Astur > Astur gentilis. Next base: position 7,681,250 of record NC_064909.1, on the reverse strand, counting down.
TTTCTTTGACCGGAAATGGGCGAAGCAAAGCATTGTCACAAAGCATGCCGCAGGTTTGGAAAGCTTTTTCTTATGTTCCCTTCCATGTCTTTGCAGCCTGACCAATGTCACAGATACAGTGACAGAAATTCTGGTTTAGCTCTGCTATAAGAAGAGACCCAGGGGAACTATGGGCTGTATCCCATTTGGGGGTCCTGAATTATTGCCAACTATAATATCTCCCCACTGCATGCACTATCTCCCCAGAATCATCCTGTGGGATGATTTGCTGTCTACAGCAAAGAGCAGAAAGGATTTTTGTGCATAAGGGGGAGGGCTCCAGATGGGGAGAGCTGCCATAAACGGCTTACTTGACAGTCCAGCATTTTGCTGAATTGAAAACACTTCTAGAGACTTGTCTCGCTGAAAATCATGGGAATCGGCTCACTACCAGGCTAGATACATCTGCATGAAGTTGTATGCATAGAGAACTGGGCCTGGGGGTACTGTGCTCTGCTGCACATCTGTCATGCCACGTCTCTGTAAAATATGTATTTAATGAAATGTACATGAAATGGAGGGAATTAATATCATGTGTAAAGGAATAGGCAAGTTTTTGATCAGCCCAACATGCAACTCTTTTGTAATCCTTAACCCGATTTGTTTGTTTTCCCTTGTTCCTTCAAATTTTCAAAGGCCCTCCATGAGGTTTATTCCTGGTAGTTCTCAAGGAGTTCTAGTTCAGAGTCATTTTCAGGGCAGAGCTGCATTTAAACAACAATCAAATGCACCATTGTTTTCTCCTGTGATCCAAAATTGATCAAGCTACTGCTGATGGTTTGACGAAACATTACAGCAGTGAGGCTGAATAGTTACTGAATATAGTAGCGAGAAAAAGCCAATTCTACATAGTAATGGCAAATAAAAGCCAAGTGTAGTGAAGGCATACCGTTTTAGCACAGCTGCATAGACATGATAATCAGACTTGTTTGCCTTTAGTAGTTGCTTTGGATGAGTAACGCTGATACTTGTTTTTCCTTGGCTCTCATGCACCAACCACTGACCACGTATGAATATAATAACAATTCTTGTCTCCTGAACTGAAGTGCTGCATAGGAACTTGTGGCTTTTTGTTGACATTCATTTGGAAGAAAAATCCTCCCCTTCTTATCATGATTATAGAAATTTCACACTAGGCGACTTTTAAGCTAGCATTAACAAATTTTCACCTGAGAAATTTACAGGTACAAATTTAAGCTCTGAAGTGGAAAGGTGACTCTGAGAGTTGATTACAGGAAGGAAATACGTGGTCTTACATGACAGACACAATAAAAGAGAGGGATTGCACCACTGAATTTCCTTAATCGTAACAGATAAGTGGTCTTCAAACACTGGTATAGGAGTTCAGCAGTGGATTTATTCTAGGAAATAATGATACGTTTCTTGAGTAATTTGAAAACTGCAAGGAGGGAGAAAGCTGGAAAAGGGGATTTGCATGGATGGGTCATCCTACTTTTCTTAGCAAAGGAGTGTGCTCACCACTACAGCGCATTGCAGGCTAGATGGTGGGTTTGCGATTCTCATTCTCTAAACTACAAGAATTTGACCTTTTAAAAGGGTCTTTTATATTCTAGTAGAGAAAAGGCAACAGGAAGCATGTTGTACAATGCTTAGTCAAAACAGAAAGCAGACTTTCCTGAAGGATTTTCCTTGCTGATGTTTTTTTAACCAACTTTTTTCAGTGCTCTTTTTTTTCTAGGACCACTAGAATTAGACATACTTCAGATAGTGCTCCTAGCATTTGTTTGTAATTCTTGTTTTCCAGCGCTTGTCTTTATCCAGGGATGTTATTCCATTAAAAAAGAGCTCGTGAAGTCTGAATACAAGCTCTCTGTTCCTCAGAAATCATGCCACTGCCATTCACTCTACCTCCAGGAGACTTGGATTTCATTATTTTGCTTTTCTATCCCAGCAGGTTCTGAATATCTTTCCAACCTCAGGTATTCTGTGGCTCTGTGTTAGCACTTTCCTTAACGTGCAGAAATTGATAATGGATAATTTGACCATTGCCCTTAACGGAAACATATTGCCACTGAGGAATTATGTATTCAAGCTTAAGCTTTTGAACTTTGTCCTCCAGTTTTCCACTGAACACCCCATCTGTTATACAGGCTATATAGGCTACCTCTACCCATGAGATAGTGGGATGTTCTGTTTTGTATCAATGGCCAGTCCTGTTCTTCAAGCGGTGCTATAGTACACCTTACTCATCTCTGACCACCACCTCAGTATAAATTAGAGCTGGATTGATAACCAGCTGTGTTGCTGCCTTTCTTACCAGCAGGTGAAGATCTGCCCAGGTGGAAAGATGCTCACACCTCCCAACTTCAACCTGTAAAACTGTACCCAATGAAGACAGGAGGATATGCAATGACACTGTTTTCTTTCTCATGTTGGAGCTAGTGTATAGCTTGGGAAACCCTACAGCTTTGCAGAAATTTCTAGGAAGACATTTCAGATAATATATTTTTTAGATTTTTCTCCTTTCTTGATGAAATATTTTGATTAATTTACAGTACCTTTGTTAGAGCTGTGATTACCTAAGTTTGCTGTGTGTAGGCTTGTACTAAGACTGAAACAAAACGGTGCTGCACAGTTACTTTTTTTAACTTTGGAAATGTTTTCCAAACTTATATCCTGTTCTGGATATATTTTTCATGTTTTTTATTACTAATTTCTCATTCACTTGTAGAACATCTTGTATTTCTTTTTGCTGCAGGCAGAAACTAATTATTTAATCTCTGTACCAAAACTTTGACTCCATGGTGGGGGGGACCAGGCAGTGGCCAAAAAGGTGTTTCTTTCTCTTTTTCAGCAGAGTAGACTGTGAGTGTGTGGAAGAACATGTAGAGATGGGGTTTTGTTGTTGTTGGGGCTTTTGTTGTTGTTGGTTTTTTAATTAGCAAGTTATATTTTCAGGTAGGTGGTCTCCCCTCAGCCTCCTCTTCTCCAGACTGAACAGCCCCAGCTCCCTCAGCCGCTCCTCATAAGATTTGTGCTCCAGGCCCCTCACCAACTTGGTTGCCCTTCTCTGGACACGCTCCAGCACCTCAATGTCTCTCCTGCAGTGAGGGGCCCAAAACTGAACACAGCACTCGAGGTGCGGCCTCACCAGTGCCGAGTACAGGGGAACAACCACCTCCCTGCTCCTGCTGGCCACACTATTTCTGATGCAGGCCAGGATGCCGTTGGCCCCCTTGGCCACCTGGGCACACTGCTGGCTCATATTCAGCCGGCTGTCGACCAGCACCCCCAGGTCTTTCTCTGCCGGGCAGCTTTCCAGCCACTCTTCCCCAAGCCTGTAGTGCTACATGTGGTTGCTGTCACCCAAGTGCAGGACCCGGCACTTGGCCTTGCTGAACCTCATACAATTGGCCTCAGCCCATCGATCCAGCCTGTCCAGATCTCTCTGGAGAGCCTTTCTATCCTCGAGCAGATCAACCCTCCCTCCCAACTTGGTGTCATCTGCAAACTTGCTGAGGGTGCACTCAATCCCCTCATCCAAATCATCGATAAAGAGATTAAACAGAACGGGGCCCAACACCGAGCCCTGGGGAACACCACTTGTGACCTGCCGCCAACTGGATTTAACTCCGTTCACTGCAACCCCCTGGGCTTGTCCACCCAGCCAGTTTTTCACCCAGCGAAGAGTATACTTGTCCAAGCCATGAGACACCAGTTTCTCAAGGAATATGCCATGAGAGACAGCGTCAAAAGCCTTGCTCAAGTCCAGGTAGACAACATCCACAGCCTTTCCCTCATCCACTAGGTGGGTCACCTGGTCATCGAAGGAGATCAGGTTGGTCAAGCGGGACCTGCCTTTCATGAACCTGTGCTGTCTGAACCTGATCCCCTGGTTGTCCTGCACATGCCATGTGAGCACACTCAAGATGAACTGCTCCGTAATCTTCCCTGGTACCGAGGTCAGGCTGACAGGCCTGTAGGTCCCCGGATCCTGCCTCCGACCCTTCTTGTAAATGGGTGTCACATTGTCAAGCCTCCAGCCCTCTGGGACCTCCCCCGTTGACCAGGATTGCTGATAAATGATGGAGAGTGGCTTGGCAAGCTCCTCTGCCAGCTCCTTCAGTACTCTTGAATGGGTCCTGTCTAGTCACATAGACTTGTGAGTGTCCAGACAGCGTAGTAGGTCACTATTTCCTCCAGGATTAAGGGGGGTATATTCTGCTCTCCATCCTTGCCTTCCAGCTCAGGGAGCAGAGCACCCTGAGGATAACTGGTCTCCCTATTAAAGACTGAGGCAAAGAAGGCATTAAGTAGCTCAGCCTTTTCCTCATCTCTGGTGGCAACGTTCCCTTCTGTATCCATTAAAGGATAGATATTTTTCTTGGGATTCTTTTTACTGTTAACATATTTGTAAAAACATTTTTAGTTGTCCCTTACAATAGTGGCCAGATTTAGTTCTAGCTGAGCTTTTGGCTTTCTAATTTTCTCTCTGTATGATCTAACAAGATCTCTGTACTCCTCCCACGTTGCCTGCCCTTTCTTCCAGAGATGATAAACTCCCCTTTTTTTCTTGACTCCTAGCAAAAGCTTCCTGTTCAGCCAGGCCGGTCGTTTTCCTTGGCAGTTTAACTTGCGGCACATGGGAATAGCCTGGTCCTGAGCCATTAAGATTTCCTTCTTCAAGAACGTCCAGCCTTCCTGGACCCCTTTGCTCTTCAGGACCGTCTTCCAAGGGACTCTCTCAACCAGTGCCTTGAAGAGGCCAAAGTTTGCCCTCTGGAAGTCCATAGAGGAGGTTTTGCTGACCACCTTCCTTGCCTCACCAAGAATTGAGAATTCTGTCATTTCATGGTCGCTAAGCCCGAGTCAGCCTCTGCCATCACACCTCCCACCAGTCCTTCCCTCTTTGTAGACAGTAGGTCTTGCAAGGCTCCTCCCCTGGTAGGCTCACCTACCGGCTGTGTCAAGAAGTTATCTTCCACACACTCCACAAACCTCCTAGGTTGTTTACTCACTGCTATGTTGTATTTCCAGCAGACATCTGGAAAGTTGAAGTCCCCCGCGAGAATAAGGGCACACGATTGTGAGACTACTGCCAGCTGCTTGTAGAATGATTCATCTGCCTCTTCAGCCTGGTTGGGTGGTCTATAACAGACTCGCAGCACAATATCTGCCTTACTGGCTTTCCCTGTCATCCTCACCGATAAGCATTTCACCTTGTCATCAGAATCGTGTAGCTCTGTACAGTCAAAACATTCCCTAACAGAGCCATCCCACATCTTGATAGGACAAGGGGTGGCTTGATAGGGTAATGGGTTCGAGCTGAAAGCGGGTAGATTTAGGTTAGATGTAAGGAAAAAATTCTTCACTGTGAGGGTGGTGAGGCACTGGAACAGGTTACCCAGGGATGTTGTGGATGCCCCATCCCTGAAAGTGTTCAAGGCTGGGTTGGATGGGGCTTTGAGCAACCTGGTCTAGTGCAAGGTGTTCCTGCCCATGGCAGGGGGGTTGGAACTGGGTGATCTTTAAGGTCCCTTCCAACCCAAACTGTTCTATGATTCTATGATCTTAAATGAAAGGTATTGATCTCTTCTTTGCAGACAATGAAAAACCATTACACTGGTGAAATGCAGGTGTCAGATCCTTGCATCGCACTTCTTGCTGCTGTAGTCCGAGTCTGCTTCTGTGTGTGCAGTGTGGGTGTAAGACCTTTCACAGCGAGCAGCTGCACCCAGCCACCATCAGGGAGGTGCCTTGTAAATTAAATTCAGCTGCTCGATCTGATCATCCACAATATGGAACCAAATGTTTTTATCAGTTCGACATTTTCTTTATATATTACGCTTCTAATGCACAAGTTGCTTGCTTTCAGCTTTTTCGCTGAAGGAGGAAGTAGATGACCTAACCCAAGTGAGATACCCATATGTCCATTGCCTTCATGAAGCTGTGATGGTTTGCACCAGCTCCAGATGAGGCTGGAGCATGACAGTGGTGCTGCTGGCTGTGCAGGGGAGCCCCAGGAGGGAGGTCTGTGCTGGTGCGAGGCTGCAGGGCACAGGAAAGGGTATGTAGAGCCTCTGCTCGGTGACATCCCATTTCCTATCAAACCCAAAATCCCGACACAGACCTTCCAAAGGCATGCTTGCCATGGCAGGCTGTAGGTAGCTTTTGAACATTAGTTTTGTTTTCTTCTTGGTGTGCTGCACCTTTAAAATTTCCAGCTGAGGCTCTTGGAGAGCGGCATGTATTGATTCGTTTGCTGAACTCTCCTGAGGGGGAGAAAAGCCATCGTAATGGGCAGCTCTCACTCTGCCTCTCCTAAGCTGGGAAAGACAGACTTGGTTTATTTTCTGAAGGGACCATGATTATGTGAGGTAGTGATGACCAAGTACTAATAAGCTTCTCGTCAGAGAGCACAGCACTGAAAAGGTCGAGTTTTGTGGAGAAAAGCTTTATGGAGAGGTCTTGTCTGCATACACGTGTGAAATCAGACCTGCCATCCTAAAACTGCTGTGAGGTGGGTGAAGAGTCCCGTACAAAGCGGGGTCAGGGACTGCCCTACCCCTGCTCCGACACCGGTCAGCTCCGGTTGCCATCCGGGCTGGCAGGGCTTTTCCTTCCCCCGCTCTCGGAGGTGGCCCTCCTACACTGCTGGGTTTTGCAGCGTTAGTGACATGGGCTTACCCTGAGCTCCACAATATTGCAATAAATGTTGAAACATTTAGACACTAGGGATATGACTCAGATGCCTGTGCCAGATACGTGAAAAGAAAATAAGAACAGAAAGTAAACCCTCCAGAAGGAGGGGAGGGCCTGCGTGCATGTTTAATTGAACAAGAATCAGGCATTTTAAAGTCTTTCCGAGAAAAACAAGCCTAAACCTTAAGCTAAAATGCTCTATGGCCATCCTGAAAGCCATTCCTTCCCCTCCAGCTGATGTAACAACTGCAACCAGTTTCCACCCCGTCCCTCTTTTATCTGTTTCCCTTCAGTAAAGTCAGAGAAAGTATTTCTGCTCCCTCGCCCTCCTTAGACGAGGAGGCTGCCTGATATCCCCTCAGTCCGCGGGAAACGGGATGAAAACTGCCATGGCATGACTCGTTCTGTTACAGACGTGCACAGCTCCTTATCCCCAGGACACAGGGTGCTGAAAGGTGACAGTTCTGTACGTGCCTGCAACTGCCTCAAAAAACATGGTCTGAAATATAGATATATATATATGTTGTGGGAGAGAAGCATGAGGTTTTTAAGCACACGTCTTTGAAAATATGAGAGCTTAAGAAGAATTGGGTCACATCTGACTGCTACCATCTGGCCCACTTCACTCCAAGATTACCCAGGAATGTATTTCACATGTGCCTTTGGAACAAGATTGTGAGCTGCCAAAAAGCAAATATTTTACAGCTGAGCATTGCGTTTCGCTCTGAGCAGTTCAAATGCAATAACTCAAGGAGGAGGATTCCACCGGCGGGTATCACGCAGGCCGTTCGGGCTCAGCCCCTTTGTTTTGTCTGCGCAGTTTTGTAAGACGGGACTCCTCGTTGCTTGCCGGATTGGGTTTAAAGGTCCTTGGTTGGGACAGCTGCTTCCTGACAGAGAGCGGTCTTTAAACCCGAGGCCTGGGTAGGCGGCTGACCTTGTCTTAAACCAGAGTCCCAGCTTAAACAAGGCGGCTGACCTTGTGCAACTGGTGCCTCAGGATCGCCAGTGGGGAGGGCTGCAGCTGGGTGGGGACACCTCGGAGGGAGGCTGGGGACGTTGCAGTGCTGCTCCCAACTCAACGGGGAAGCTCTCACCAAAGGGCTTCACCCTTGTCTCTCAGTTTCCCTGCGCGTAGAATGAGGGCGTCTCGCTTCTGTGAAACCGAGGTGTGCTGCCCTGCCAGAAATATATATATGTGTATTTAAATAAAGAGAAATATTATTTAATAATGTTTTAAAATGTATGAAAATAGACGTTGTGATGATGATACTTACTTGCAAAGATGGCAAACTGGCAGGTGGGCCAGGAGCTTACATGATGAAAGAGCACATTGTGCCTGTTGTACTTGGGCTGAAGTAGGTCCATTCCACGCAGCATGAGAAACCCTTCTCACTAAAATGGGAAATGTCAGGGACAGCAGCACGGCCCTTTGCCTCCATCTGGGCATGCTGTAAGAGGAAAGGGAGCTTTTTGTGAATTACTCTAACCAGAATGGAGTTACTCCTCTCTCTGCCTCAAGCAAGAGTGTTTGCAGGACCAGATTGCTGAGCCAGCTGTGGAGGTTTCACTTCTTGCAGCATGCTGGAGATGGGGGGATACTGAGGTTAAGGAAAGACGTAGGCTCTCTGGGCGACCCTGGGATAATCTCGAGAAGGGGGTGGGAGTGCATCCTTCCCTTTTTAATTTTCTTTTTAAATAATTGGAATCAGCCACAGTTCAAGCTCAATTTTGTCCTAATTATTATTTTAGGTTTTGCGTGAGGGGAGGTCTGCTTTTTAAGACTTAATAAACGGGGCGCTTTCATTTACCTGTAGGGTATGAGCTCTGTCACACAGAGTGCAGTATGAAACTGTATGTAAGTGTGCAACACTTCTGCTAGCTGGAGCCACCCGTCCTGAGCTTTGTTGGGGTGGGACGGTGTGTAGTGGGACCAACTTGATGCTTCAAAAGGGTGGTGGTGAGCAAGTCTTCCCCAGGTCACTAACCTACAGAGGCATCTCCACACTCTGCCTGCTAATGTGCTGCTGCGCTTGCACCAAATTCTTCCACCGTGGTAACAATGGCTACAAATAGGTATAGTCTCAGAAGGGTGGCACCTCCCTGTCTTTCAAGATAAGACTTTTGGGTCAGAGCAGATGACTTTTGGTTGCAACAAGAGGAAAGTAGTTCAGGTTGCTTTTGTTCCTATAGCAGTTGCACAGCAGACAAAGGGTTTGAGTTGCTACACCCTTGTGTTTCATTCCTCTCAAACTCGACTGGTTTTAACCAAAAAAAGAAAAGAAAAAGCAACTTGTGAATCACATTAATTTCTCCCACTGCAAGGGTATATTTGCTGTATTTGGAAACATTTACTAAGCAGCTATGAAATCTTGTTTGATCCTCTAAAACAGAAGAATTGGTAACTTTTATGCTGCAGTCCGTGCTTGTAAATTATAACAGGCTCCAAACACTAACAGTGAAAGTGGTGTTTCGTGGCTTTGCTGCAGTCTGGACAGGATGAGACAAGAATCAGAATAATAATTCAGAATAATTCATTGAATTATTTTTTATCTGCTGTGCCCACTTCTACTAGCCTGACGATAGCCTGTGTTTTTCGTAATAAATGTCAGTTAATCTCAGCTGTCTCTCAAACACACCCAAGGAAGAAGACAGAACTGAGCAGCAAATAGACTTTACCTCAGACTGTGTTTTCCTGAGAATATCTGTGCTCCACCCTGACAGTCTGTGTGAGCCAGTTGTTCATAACCACGTGTAGCAATCACCAAGAGAAGGGACTGAGGCTTCTGTAGTCTGGGTATCATTTTCTGGGAAATCTTGTTTTACAGAACACCTGTTGTTAGGTGTGTTGTACATTTAAGAAATTAAAAAAAAAAAATTGACACTTCTCAATTTGTCCTTTGTTGGTCTTGGAGAAGAATGTCTACAGCATGGGAACATCATTCTAGCCAGGGAAATGCTTTCCCTAGCTTAAGACTAGGAAATGCTTGATCTCTGTTTGAGCTACCAGGGAACTTCTTCCTGCCCCCGCTCTGCCAGCCTAAAATCTCCCTTGGAATATCAGTAAATGCATTTAGGGAGTGAAAACGTTTGTCTCTCTCATCTCTGTTTATGTCTAAGGCCATTTTCAGAGCCCACAAGCAGAGTTTTCACCTCATATCTCTTCAAGGAGCTGTGAGGCATATAAAGATTTCAGCTGATGTTTGCTGGGGTCAGTAGGTGCCTTTCATCTGAAATACAGATGATGTTCCTGGCCCTGTGTGATGTGTTCACCTCAGCCAGGGGATTTAGATTTTTCTCTTGGTGGGCCAAAAAATAAATCCTTGCAAAGTTTGAAAAGCACAGTTTGAAATAAACATGACTTTTTTTTTTTTTTTTTCCTCCATTCTTGGGCATTTCTAGTAGTTTGAGCATATTTTTGTCACATTTTCTTCTTCTGTTCATGTATATGATGTTACGTACTAAAATCTAGAGCATGTGTAACAGTCTGAAAGCACTCACCCAGAAGTGCAGGGCTTTGTTAACAGCAGACCCTTGTCAACTTTACAAAGAACATAATTAGTTCAGGCTCTTTTATAATCTTCCCTTCTGTTACTTCTTATGCTTTCCTTGCATACTTTCAGAGAGGGTGTGTTACACTGCCAGTACAACTGAAGAATGAATTTTTGGTTAATAATTTCTTAGAGATAAGAGCATGCCTTTTGAATTCAAACCTGCTTAGCACTAGGTGGCACTCTGCTATAATCTAAATTAGTTTGCCTTAGTTTTGAAGTTTGGTAAACATTTTAGCGATGGAAACAACAAGAAGAGATTAGATTAATCGGTAATTTACCAGGATAGGCACCCATCTTGTGATATGAGGGGAATTTTAACTAGATTGTAAAGCTTTCTGAGCCTCTCTAAATGTCCGCTGGATGAGAGAGCAAGGAGGAAATGAGATCCATGTATTTATTCTAATAGCGCTGTTTATTGTACTTACTGCTGAGGAATCAGTATGGTGTTTTGTGGGGTAGATAATGTGGTGCTCTTTGGTGTTACAGTCTGAAATAATTCAAGACCACATCAGTAGGATGGCGATTGTGGTACACCTACTGAAACACTGGCCATTCTGCCCCATTTGTTCTTAGTGCATTTTGCATCATGGAGGCTAGGAGAGGGGAAGCTGTGCTACTTACGATTTTCAGTTTTGTGTTGCCATGTGTTTGGGTTTTTTTTTATTTTAATGGCCTGAGTGTATGGTGTATGTGAAGATTTTATAAAGAGGTGGATTTCTGGGACAAATACTGCCTGGGTGGGTGCAAGGCCAACTATTGGTCTGTGGGAAGGGTAGGATCCTCATAGAAGGGCATGTTCGTAGAGCGAATTGTTAGAAGAGGAAATGAAACCGATGGACGTAGGGCTTGAGCACTGGAACTCAGTTTCTAGTGATAAACAATAATCTGGAAACTCTGGAGTGAGGCATTGTGATCCATCCAAGCTCTAATTCCAGGAAGAGGTATTGTCTGGGAATGCTGATCACGTTCTCCTCTAATGACATCAATAGCGTGACAAATGGAAAAGGAGTGTCTCATGCACCATACACCTGAGAATGAGCTCTGAAATTCTCTCTTGTGGTGCTAACTATGGGCAATAAGATGATTTCCTGGAATATGACTGAGTGAAAATCCTCTGCAACCAAATATTTCAGGGACAGAATCAGGTGCCCTAATTTCAATTAACAGAAGTTGTGTCTATGTTAAAAAGCAATGCAGCCCAACAGGAACAAACCTGTGCATCTAAACACTTGGAGCTGAACTCCTAGCATCCATGCTTTACAGATTCTAAGTGCATATACGTTGGGCTAGCTCTAGCCTGGTCCCACAGAGTGCCCCCTACCAGCTGGAGGATGTTAGGTGCCCTCTTGAGGCTCATCTTCTAAGCAGGTTTCACATGAAATGAACCTAGTTTGCAACCTGTGAGACTGCTTGGGAATGTGAACTGAAGCACACTCAGGTGATGGCACTCAGGAGGTTTGCTTTAGAAGTTCTCTCCTGTTCCAGGTTAAAAAAAACCCTGTGCCCTAGGGCAGCCAAATTCTAGAAATGGAGCCCTCCTGCCTCCCTTGGAGGTGATCAAAGCACTGGAAGGTGTTACCGTTCTTGGTAGCTCCTACCCCCTCCCTCCTCACATAGCTGAGTCGAATGTCATAGACCATCAGCCAGCATCAGTGATCAGCCCTGAGCAGAGTAGCAGAAATGCCACATATGCTCTCTGCATATGCTCAAGCCTGTTTTTATTCATGGATGGGACAGAATTTGTGTATGTGCTGCTCATCAGGAAGAAATAGATAGTGTGACAAAAACTCAGCTCATGAATGCTGGTAAGAAAAATACGTGATTTGGAAAATGACTGTCAATTGTTGATCTTACATCAATGTTATTTCTGGGCAGCTTCAGAGGAAGGGCGACCTATGGCTCAGGACACAAACCCAGCCCTGGGATTACTGCTTTGATATTTGAAGTCTGATGATACCGACTTCCTAAGTGACCATGAACCTTGTCCTGGTTTCAGCTGGGATAGAGCTAACTGTCTTCCTAGTAGCTGGTACAGTGCTGTGTTTTGAGTTCAGCATGCGAAGAATGTTGATAGCACTGATGTTTGCAGTTGGTGCTCAGTAGTGTTTAGACTATAGTCAAGGATTTTTCAGCTTCTCATGCCCAGCCAGGGCACAAGAAGTTGGCACAGGACACAGCCAGGGCAGCTGACCCAAACTGGCCAACGGTGTATTCCATACCATGGGACGTCCCATCTAGTATAGGAACTGGGAGGTGGGGGGGCAGGGAATCGCCGCTCGGGGACGAGCTGGGTGTCGGTCGGCGGGTGGTGAGCAATTGCCCTGCGCATCATTTGTACATCCCAATCCTTTTATCATTACTGCTGTCACTTTATTAGTGTTATCATTATCCTTATTAGTTTCTCCTTTTCTGTTCTATTAAACCGTTCTTATCTCAACCCAGGAGTTTTACTTCTTTTTTCCCGATTTTCTCCCCCATCCCACTGGATGGGGGGGAGTGAGTGAGCGGCTGGGTGGTGCTTAGTTGCTGGCTGGGGTTAAACCACGACAAAACTAAGGACCGGATTCAGTCAAAGGCTCAGCTGCTTTAGCGTAACTCATCCCCTAACTCACAGAGTGTGGGAACTGAGAGTCTGCAGCCAGTATGTGATGAGAGTTAGGATCTGAGATGGGCAAATGAAGCATCTCTGCTGCTGACCAGAGAAGGGAGTGAGTTGTTGGTTAAGCTGAGGCGTGTGGGGGAGTTTCTTGTGTTTGGCAGAGCTTAAAAGCATGTCTGAGCCTGCTGGAGGTTCCTGTCCCCTTGGGAGCCAGAGACTGGGGTCCTCCCTACGGGGAGGCAAATGAAAGCATTTTCTGAGAAAGCTGACCAGAACTGACTGTTCGTCCTTGAAAATGGGGCTGGCAGAGGAGGACAAGGGCACTGCTTTTTTATTAACTAATTTAGGTGTTAAATATCTTCGCCAGATGTCTTGGGGACCCTGGGCTGACTTTCTTCCTTGGCACGGGGAGGTGCACGTCCAGATTTGCTCTTCGTAGGGAGAGAGCCCCAGGGCACCCGCAGCACCTGGCTGGAGGAGCTGCAGGGCTTCCACCTCCCACTTGAAGCAGTGTTGGTGGGCAGGAGGATGGAGGGAAAAGGGAGAGAGCCTGGCCCAGCCCAGTGCTTGGAGCATTTGTCTGGGAGGGAGGAATGGGCTTCAGGTGCCTCTAAGTGCCAGACTTTGCCAAAAACAGAGCAAATGTGTTTCATATGAAGTAGGTGTGTGTCTGTCCATTTCTTGCTGGTGAACATTGACTTTTTGTTAGTCTATGACCTTTGTGGTTTGAGTCCTGTCCCGAACATTAAGGGCTCTGTTGTGAAATACCTTTTCTTGTGCTCTGTGTAGACCAGTTCTTATCGCCCCAAGTGACTGGTGCCATTTTCCTTGGCTATCCGGGCATATAATTTGTTTAGCAGTTTTCTTCCAACAGTCAGTTTACTGGGTTGTCTTCTTTCCCCCTGAATTTTAGCCCAGGGCTTGTTTTGTCCTGTAAGACAGCTCTGATATTTTGGAATGCATTTATTATTTGCTCCTCGTCAAATACTTGCAAATAATTAACTTAAGTTTCTATTCCATAGCAGATCTTTGGTTGCTATAATGGCAAAAAGGGGCATACTTTGTAGATTTCTTCTTTTCTAAGGGGAAAGAAAGCTCAAAACTTCTGCATTTTTAGCTGGGGGCATGCCTGCAAAGAAAGATAAAGCCAAATAAGAGTAAATGGCTATCCGTACACACTTGTGTAAAGGCTATTTTTTTTCTTTAATCTTTCTGTGAGCTATTGCTCCCCCCCCCCCCCCCATAAAGATTACATTACAAAAATTTCCATATAAATTCAAATCCTTCTGAGGTGGTTCGTGGTGAAATGTGCCTGGTTTAACTGTTCTTTGTGGTGGAATACAACTGCAATTGGTGGTTTTAAATCAGTCCAATATGTGGTGGAGTACTGGTAAAACACACGGAGGCAGCCTGTCTTCCAGTGTATATTTCTGCTGGCAGAGACCCTAGATCTCCTTGGCCAAGCATTCAGCGCTGGGATATAATCTAGATTCCCAGCAAATTCTCAGTTAAGTGCAAGATGTTTCTCGAGCACAGAGCCAGAGATCAAACTGAAATAAGGCTCGCTCTCAGAAATATCTTGAAAACTGTTTGAATAACCTAGTGTATACAAATATTTTAGGTCAACTATCATATTCTCTCAAGACTTGTAGGCGTTTCTGTATGGGTGCCAGCAGCACTGCATCTCTAAAGAATGGAACCAATGCTGAATTTGTACTTCCACTACTGTGTCAGTGAATCCACCCACGGCTTGATAATGTCAGTGCAATGTGATGGAAAGTTTTAATTACTGTTTGGCTCTTGTGTTGTTTTAGTGATTTTTTGCATCAGCATTGCGACAAAAAGGAAAGGGTAGTGTCCAGGTATATGAATCACAAAGTAAATCATCCAACTGTTTGAAGACAAACTCACCTGGTATCACTTTGCAAAGCAGTGTTGGGAGCCAGTCTTTCAGGCTTTTTTCACCTTTAAAAGCCTGGCTTTAAATTAGAGGATAAATAACCCTCAACAATTTCTTCTGTTGCATTCCTGAAGGTCTATAGCATCACATCTGTGAATAGCACACACCGGTTCCCATGCCCTCCCAGAGCCACAGACATGTTTGGATATTCTGTTGACGGGAGCAAATATGACTTAGGATGTATTATACTGAGAGATGAGTCCAGATCAACAGACTGTACTGCTAACCAGCTACCAGCTTGGTTAAATTTGTGGTGCAGACAGAGCTTAAGCTGGTGTCTCACTTCATCACAGTAACCACTGTGCAGTCTGCTGACCAGCTATATTTAAGTATTTTGGCAGAATCATGTTTAAAATTGGAAGGAATGCTTTTAATAGTCTGTGCATTTCTCTTGGAGGCTTGTATTAAGGATATAGTTGCATCCCACACATACATAAGTCTGATTGGAAAGCACGATATGGCATGGATGTACTTTGTGGCTACAGGATGTCAGCAAGAGAGATTTAAAGTACCGCTGGCTGAATGACCAAAGAAAGATTCAGATGTTTTAGAGGCCAGATTCAGATCTTTCACATATGAAAGCAGCAGCAACTTTATTGAAGTCAGTGGTGTTACTGTGCTGTAATGCACGTAACAAGATTCTGAACATTAAATTGTTTGAACCAAAGCACATCCGTGCTTTTATGTCACTAGGATTTTGTACGTGGAGCTGCGAACCTCCTAAGAAGCCACTACACTTGCCAGCTGCTGTTAGTTTTCACACAGGAGAATTTAGCTCATCCTGAATTCATGCAGCAGTTGAGAAGATGAGAAATCAGTTGCTGTTCTGCAGTCTGTGGTATCGGAAAAGGGATGAGGATTCCATATATACCTCCAGTCAGGTTTTGGGGGTTGTTGAAAAGATACCTGGTCAGCTGCTGAGTTTTGTGCAATTAGGGAGAGAGCTCTGTGGTTTGCATGTGAAATGTACAGGTCTCACTTTGCATAAAATGTTTGCAAATACTGTAACTGGGCTGTGTCAGCATGTGGGTTGGCTGAAAGAGCTGTCAACCACAAGAATTCACAGCTTAAACATTAGTCCCTTCTCTCCCTGCCTCCCCTCCCCAATTAAATTACAATAAGGAGAGTTTATTTTCTTATTAAATATTTGGGGTTCTTTTTTATTTTTTTTTTCTGGCTCACAAAAAAACCCGACAGTCTTGGCTTACACTATAAAGCTTTCCTTTACAGCTACCAGGACCAGAAACTTATTTAAAAAAAAAAAAAAAAAGTAAATGTAACCAACAGATGAAAGCAAGGATTTTTCCAAAAGTTGCTGATTCCTGAAAGATGCTTGAGGGAAAACACCAACAAAGAGAACATCAATATCCAAAGCCTACTGATAGAACCCCAAGAAAAGGGTGTCTTTTTTCTTGGGGGGGGGGGGGGGGAGTGATTTAATTATATAGAAACTAAAATGTGAGCAGAATGAGCAGACTGTCAATTATACCCTGAGCAGGGAAAACAAGTTCCTGGAAAACACTGATAAGGCAAAAGCACCTGGAAAAGGGAATGTGTAAACTGTCATCCTGCCCATCAGCATTTTGCTGAGCAGAGGAAGACGTAGTCTACCTGGTGTGTAAGTGGGTGCGTCACTTCATGATACACTCTTCTTTGAAAAATCAGAGAATGTTCTACAGAGTGAGTCTACTTGAATTAGGTGGTGTGGATCCAAGCTTACTCTTCAAATGGGAACTTTGATAGCAACTTAATATTTTGTGGTATTTAAATGTTTTTGTAACACTTCCATGCAGAATTTTGGAATCAGACCGTTTGTGCTGTGGATGTGGCTTCTCGTTTTTTATACACAATTTCTCTGTTAGTTGCGGTGAGAACCTTGAATTGTGATCATCTCAACAAACCTGAGTATTTTCAAAGACTGCTGACAAGCTTTTCAGCAACCTCGATTGGATATAGTCTGACTGCATGTTGGCAAAACAGTTTCTAAGTATATAAAGATGTATGACTCTGTAGATAGATGATCTCATCCTTAGAAGCCTTGGCAGTGAATTCTGCAGGACACCCATGCCTTTGACAGCGTCTTTATGAGGGCACATGGTAGAAAGTACTTCCTGCGATTAGGTTTGTACACCTACTGAGACTGACAGACTCACCTCTTCTAATAGCAATCATGGAACTCACTGTGACAATGGCAAATACTGAGGGGTATGGAAGAGGTATATTTGAGAGAGCTATGTGTATTTGTAGGGGAGATGTTGTGGGTGGAAAAACAGTTAAAAGAAGGTGAAGTTAGGAATGTACAATATCTACGAAGAGACAACACAAGGCAGAATAAATCTCTTCAGGTCTCACTTGATTCCTTTTCAGATTGGTTTGGACAAACTAATCATTTCTCTAAGGTTATCCTGACATTAACAAAAAATGCTCTGCAGTAGGAGATGATGTGTAAGGTAAAACAGTTAGTGCTGGGGAGCCTGATTTCTGCAGCAGATGCCTTGGGGGGATTTATTTTTTAATAGCTCTAGTCTGATCCTGTGGACTTGCTGCCCATTAGCACAGTATGTGCACTCCTGGAGCGCATCGTCCCATTGAATTTAATGCATAAGGAATTGTGTGCTCTGAGGTGTTCTTGGAATACAAACCAAAACACAGTGAGTGGGATCAACCAGGAGATTTGCTTCAAAATCGTGCTCCTGACCCAAAAGAACACAGAGGCACACCAGGCCACAGCATTTATCCTCTCTCCCCCTTTTGGGAGAACCGTACATGGCAATCTTAACCCTCCTCATGCCTGTCATGCTGGAGGCTTTGGGAAGCCTGGCCAAGCACCCCTGCTGCCAGCAGCTTGACTGTACAGAAACGAGGGATTTAACCAACAGAGATTCCATTCCAGGGAATCCAAAACAGGACCTTCTGGATCTTGGCTGCACAGTTTTAAGTATCAAATCAACACGAAGGAAGTCAGAAAGGAAGATCAGAACAAGTCTGTGTGATGTTTACTGTTTACTCTGTGGGCGTTTCTCTCAAAGCCAGGAAACTGGAGAGAGAAGGCTCACCTGCTGGCAGCATTTTTTCCCCTATATTTTAATATTGCATATTCACAGGCTGGATCTTGAAACTCTACTCTTTGCATATGAGCAAAAAAAGGTGTGTGTTCACCTCATTATGGCATAGCTGCTCGCATTAATAAGTCCTAAAGCTTCCTTCCCTATTGTCTGACTTTCCGTTTTTAGCTTACATTTTTATATTCCTATGGGAGGTTCCTCACTTTCATTTCCATGCAGTCTTGAAGCTGGGAATCCCATTACCGTTGTTCGTATGACCTCCGGAATGTGAATAAATGTTTCATAGCAGTATATCTTCTTGGCTGTTCTCCAGTGCCTGTAATTAACTCCACATATATTCGTCTATCTGTTGTGCCGGCTTAAGATCTGTCTAATAGCAGCAGTGGAAGCTGGAATAAAAGTAAAGCTTTATGGAAAAAATCAAATTGGTATAAAAGGATGCCTGTCTAAAGAAAGTGCTTTGCTCGCTGATAAGTCTTTACCTGTTTACTGCGCACTCTCTTTTAACAAGATTGCACTTCTAGGAAAGTGCTGCAAGTATAAAGCAGCCCTTCTAAATGCTCACTCCTACTTGCAATGTATAAGACCATGAAAAATGGTTGAGCATCCTTAAATTTTTAAAGCTTGATGGTGAGCACATATCACTAATGAGTGGGTTGAATGAACCTTTACCTAGATAGCAAAAATTTTTCATTTAATAAGTCATTCAAATATTTTGTCATCCTGATTAGGTAGCGCAATTTTCAAAAGTAGCTGTGTTTCAAGTAATATACCCATGTCATTTTTGCTTTCACTTTCTATGGTATTTGCTTCTGGAAAATATTCATTGACTCTGTATTGAATTTTCTCATGATTTACCAAGTTCTTGACAGGACTGAAATAATTCTAGACCGGGGGGGGGGGGGGGGGGGGAAGGCTAGGATTTGTAAAAGTGAGATACAGGTACAACATATATCCTTTGCTGGGATATCATTTAATTCTTGACCAATAGTTAGATCAGACCAGATTCAGATCTTAGCTATGCTGCTGTAAATCTGGAGTAATAATACTGAAACCAATGCACCAGCAGAGCTGAAAGTGGAACTTGGCCTTTATTTTGTTAAGTACCTCATTAGAATTTCCTATTTTTGATCCATTTGGTTTTCTGTGCACTCAGTTTGTCTTCCATATCTGATTACGTATATTTAACCTTGATTAGCATAACTATTCAGAAACAAAGGCTTTCTTATTGTTTCTGGGCTTGGACTATTGAGATGCATTAGACACTGCTTGTAGAGAAATGTTAGTGGCTCAGCCAGCCTTTGTATCACATTCCTGTTGATGGCTTTTATGTATGCCATTCACCTGGAACAGATGTTTTCCCTCCTGCTTTCACCGTTCACCAAAAATAACGGAAAGAAAAATTAAAATACAATTAATATGCATATCTAATAAAATAATTTAAATAAATTAGCATTAAAATGCATTCTGGATTTATTTAGACACTTTCTGCAATAGCCAGAAATAATCTTGATGCAGGACTGAATTTTATCAAATGCCTCAGTAAACAACAGAGACTTTTTTTTTCAAAACAGGAATCTTTATTACAAGATGGTAATTCAGTCCTAGAACCAGCCCCTGCTTTCTGTGAGCAGTGTCAACCCCTGGATTTTGGTCTGCTGGGAAAATGGTAGAGAAGAGCACTACCTTGAAATAGAGAGGATGACAGTCAGTTGAATCTGCTGAGGTTTTGGGAGAGGACAATGCAGATCAATTGGGTATAATTACACTTGACAGTATGAACTACTTCTGCACTGAGCACTACTGCTCACTGGAAATATGTAGTACAGAGTGTTGGAGTCTCCGTGGTCAAAGGATTTGATTTCCAGGATGTCAGCTTGCTGAGTGGAATGAGGAAAGGGGGGATGATATTTAGGCATTTGAGGAGGACCCTGCGTTTGCATTAAGGGGTGCTTTCTCCTGGTAGGAAGCTTAGTTAGGTGCAGACATTATCTCCTAGCTTCCCTAGCTTTTGCTTTCCTTTGTTGCATGTAGTGAAGGAATTAATAAATAAAATACATCATCTGTAAGATGCCTCTCAACAGCTACTGCTTTCCCCACCCCCTCCCATAACAAATTTGTCAGCTTTTCTAGAGACCACAGGCTAACTGTGATGACAATGTGGTGGCATGTTTAGAGAGAATTTCCTATGAAATAAGTCTGATGCCAGTTTCAATCATTTTCCAACCCAAGTTACACACAAATATATTTTTAACATTGGCCATGATCCCATAGCTAAATACCTAGCTGTTTTGGACTTCCCTGACTATAGCCTTAATTGAGATAGAGCATAGATTTTTCTCTGGCTTTTAGGATTTAGAGAGTTGGAAATGTCATGTCAGTGTGGAAACTAAGTAAAATACCCATACAAGGGCTTTTATCAGGGACATTTCAAACTCAGTCACAAGATGGTAATGGAGTGTGAACACTAAGATATTGCCTACACATAATGTGAAAAAAATCAGGAAAAGCTGAAGGAGCTGAGATTACAATTGGCTATACTTTCTTGCATGATGTTTCCATCCTCTCCAGATTGCTTTCTACAACTGAAGATCCACCCTCCAGATCATGGTACTGCAGTCTTAGGAGCGGGCTGGTGAGGCCAGGTTTGTGACATGCCCTTGGCTCCTGGAGACACCGGCATCTTGGAGAAGCGACTGCTCCCGGCAGTGCAGCAGGTCAGTTGGGAGCTTTGTCACCAAGGAAGGGGTGACTCCAAGTTCTCTGCTAGGACACTTCTGTCGTGAATGGAGTGATACACTTCACTCATAAGAGAGAAAGAGCAATATGCTTATTGATGTAAAACAGCAATTTAACAAAGTTTGATAGTAAATGTGACAGTGGTTTAACAAAATTCAATGGCAAGGTACACTTGAGTATTTCCTGCACAGAGGGCAGGGTCAGACAAAACTGTCAGGGAGACCCTCTCGTTTAGTCATGAGGTTCAGGAAGGATTCCGTTGCATTCTAAACTCCTTCTCAGAGGGGAGTTCAGGTGCGGCTGGATCCAGACTTAGTCCCAGAGTTGGTCAATGGTTTATGTCTAAATGATTGATTATATATGCGCAATCGATCCTTCATGTCACTTAGCTAAGATTTCAAAGTTTAGCATGTTTTTAATCACAGAGAATCTGTTGTAGCAAGGAATCTCTCAGCCTTCCAGGAGTAACCTTGAAAGGCATCCCTCCTCAAGGGGAGATCCTGGTGTGCAGCCTGCTGCTGTGCAGGAGAGCTCAACAGGCCCTGGGCTGTCCACTAGTTACGGAGTAAGACAATTGACTCATAGTCCTATTTGCACACTGACTACGGATGTTGGCTTCTTCCAAACTTGGCTTGAGTCAGACATTGACCAGCACTGTGGTTAGGTGGGTGCGTTGTTCAAATTGGCCCTTGGCTGTTGTGTTGTAATCTGTCTCCCCCAAATCCACTTTGAGCCAGATGTAGCCGTCACGAGCAAACACATCCATTACAACTGTTACTGGTGGTTATCACTTGAGCAGGGTTAGGGGAAATACAGGGCAGGGCAGGGAGCACTGTCACAACCTCTCTCCCTCTCTCTTTTGGATTTGCTTTTGTGCATAAAACCACTAAACCATCAAGCAGAAGTAGATGGAAGTTCCCTCATTGTACATTCTAATGAAACCTATAAAAAAAGCAAATAATAACAAGCCATTTTAAAACAAGCAAAAAACTAATCATGATCATTTTCCCTTTCCTCCCCCAGAATATCAGCTGTTAATCTTTTTCCTCCCACAGGCTAATGATGTAAGATCCTTCAAACAACAGGGGAAAGCTAGAGTTGAACCAGAATACTAAAGAAAATTTACTCTGATATAGTCGGAAAGATTTACTAAGTAAGCTCGAGTCTGCTCTATTTTTTTTCTTTAATCTAAAGCCTGAGCTTTCTGAAACTGATGACTTAGAATTTGCACCTCACTGCAGCAAAAACAACGTAAACACACCAAATAGTTGTCTGCTGGCTTAATAAAGGTTTTGTCAGCATACCAGTGAAGATGATGAATTATATTGTGGTTCGTGCATACCTTCTGTGGGCAGTTTAGTGTACTCCTATATATGCAGCAAACTATTGGTAGAGTCTGCAAAAACAAATAGATATAAGACTATGAGTCATGATGTCCTTGCTGGCCTTCTTTCTTTCCTGACAGATTTAGTACTAACTTTTTTTTATGTGGCAGTTTATTGTTTTAATTTATAAGACCTTCTGAGCTGAGTAGGTGTGAGGGCAGGTGTGGGATGAGCCCTTGGGATGTCAGTGCTGCTGCTTCTCCCACCCAGGGAGATGCTCTGGTCAGGGTATGGTATGGCATTGTGTCCTCATTCTGGCAAGGAATCAACATTCATGTTGTTGCTTTTGACCTTACTGCAGTGATCTTGCAAAAATGGAGACTGATCGTATGATGCAGGCAGCCAAGGCAGCAGCCAAAATTACCTCTTTTCATTCAGGCAGAATCTTTCCCTTCTGAGGCTAAAATGTTGCTTGGGAAAGGCACCCCTTTTTCATCATTCAATAAATGTCGATGAGATGCCTGTATTCTGTTTGTAAATGCAAACAGAGAAAAAAAAATTTCTGCCCTTCATGAAAACATTTAAAAATTAATATTTGAATAGCCCAGTTGAGAACTGACATTTGGCAGGTGTTATAGCTTTCACTGGGAAGGACTTTGGAGAGTTTCAGTGGAAATTGGGTTTGATTTGGCCAACTTTCTGGCCCTTTGAAAAATATAAAATGGATAATGCCCGGTATGTTTTTTCCACTAAGCTCGTATGGATGTATTCATCATGCATTCCAGTGCGGATAACTAGCGATATTATGAAAGAGGAAATGAAAGTCCGCAGAAACCCATGGCTCTCGAGTTCTGGTAAATCATCCGTTCCATGAGCTGCATGGGACAGACCTCTGCAGTGAGGCACCTGGGGGCTGTGCTGTTGGTGAACCGACCTTCCCAGGCTCTGGAGTTGTGCGGGATCACTGGGAAGGGAAAGTTTCATGGTGGAGCTTAGAGGGTGGCAGCACAACGTTGTTTAGAGGCTCCTCTCCCTGCAGCAAATATCGTGTACGCAGCTGTTAGGAAATGCCAAATTGAGTGCTGTGACCTTAACTTGGAGCTTTTAATGTATATGCTGCACTCGACCGCTTGACTCTACCTGCTTATGAAAAGGAAGATGCGGTAGCCCGTGATCCTTACAGCCGCCCTCGTTTTTTCTGCGCTGTGCTTGGCCCTGCTGTGCCTCATGCGCCGATGCAAACAGGAGAGTATGCCTCCCGGGCAAGAGCCAGCGATTCGGTGGTGAGGAGTGTCACGGGGAAAGCGTGCCGGTGTTTATGGGCCATCGGTGTTCAGAGACCACCTGCATTTCCAGTTCACATAGTTTCTTTAGTCCTGTCCTTGCTTGAGTTATGCCCTAATCTGAAAATCCCCCTGACTAGGAACTTAGAAACACCGTTTTGGTAATCTGCTCCTGTGTTTCTCCACCTGTATCATTAGAATTGTTTCCTAACATTCAACTTACTACCTCTCTGGCAAGTTTTTTGTTTTTTACAGAGAACAAAGTATTTACACCCTTTTTCATAACACTGCAACTGTCATTGTTGCTTCTTTGCCTTGACTTTTATTGGCTGGGCACACTGCTCACCTTTTTTCTTGTGTTTTACACACAATTTTTCTCTTTGCCTTTGCAGTCAGTTCAAATGGTCAGTTCAGTAGGAAAAATACGTCCAAAGAAGTTTGGTGAGTAAGAAAGAGCTATGTGGGTAGTGTTCTCACATGCAAAGCGTGAAAGCTGGAACGAATCCACAGACCTCTTTTTTTCCCATTCTTTTTCAGTTCTCAGAAAATCCTACTGGTCAGGGTAAGGTAGGTGGAAGACACATCCTTTGTGTGTCCTTTTCAAGCTCAGCAGTGGCTGGTGAAGAACTCAAGATTGCAAGAGTAAGTGTGAACCTTGCTCAGCAGCCCAGCACCTTTCGCTTAGGAGGAGGAAACCATGGATTCCCAGCCATATATGCTGAGTCCCTGCCTTTTTATGTACAACGTAGGTAAGTGTCAGGAGCAGAAATCGAAGCTGGACACCCCTCCATATTTAACCTCATCAGCTGGCTAGTGGGCGGACACTTTTCTGTGAGCAGGGACTTAGCCTCAGAAAGCCTACTACTGAAATAATCTGCTGATACCCCCAGCTGACACATATCCTGGGGCTGCAAGTGAGGAACTGGGGAGTAAGGAAACTGGAGAGGGAAATTCCTTGCCAGTTTCATCTCTAGCATGACCTTTCTTGAGCAGTTGCAAGGTCAAAAGCTGGCAGGAAGCAGGAGGCCTCAAAGGGGAGGAGGCGGTGCGGGAGAACCCATGCTAAAGGGAGGCTTTGCAATAGGTTGCGGTCTTTACTGGGAACACCACTAAGGTCACCTGGGAGTCAACATGCTCCTTCAATAAATGTCTCTCCCTTTTTTATGAGGTGATAGAACTTCACAAAATACAATCTATTTTTATTTGAAACCCTTCAGTAAATTATTAATACAAAAGTATTTATTCGTATTTTCAAGTGTATCCTGAAAGAACGTTCTCTAAAACACTTGGCAGACTTTCCATGTTTCTTTCCACAAAAAAATTCTATTGTTCTCCATTAACCATCCCCAAAGATTTCGGTTGCTCTCACATAACAGCATAGAGTTTTTCACATGTCAGGGGATAATTTATTTCTTGAATTAATGAATGTAATTTCATTGAGTTTAATATTTTAGCCAGGATTTATTATAGTGCAGTGTCTAATTTACGCTCAGCTCAGGTAAATAGTGCCTTACATTTGTCATCATAATTATGATTGATTGGAGGTCTCTTATTACAAAGCAGTAGTGCGATGGCTCCCATTTTATTCTGAATAGGAACGACTACATAAACCACTGCTATATGTGACACCTCCTTGTCATTTTTCTGCACTCTCAGCTGAGGCCAACTGAATTGGAAGGAATCTTTTTCTTTATTTCTGAGGTCCTCTTTCAGGCCCAATTTGAGGGAAGTGCATCAAATCTGGGACACCCCCCCACCCAAACCTTGCATTTCTGGTGTCTGCTATATACCTGTGGTCTTTGGCTTTTAAGTTTTCATTTTTCTTGAGCCTAAAACTCACTCCTATTTAGAAATCTAACCTCAGCAGATGTTGATATTTGTGAATTTTACTTAAGTCATTGCTCACCTCTGCCATAACAATGGTCAAGGAAATAAAAATTATGTGTATCATTGTCTTTATATCTGTAACATGACAGCAGTTATCTAACTAACTTTTCAAAAGAAGTACTGTGTACCTAGCATATTCCCCAGTTATATTCTCTGTCTTTCTTTAGACATATGGATTTGGGGATTTTAAGTATTTGTTCAGTATTATTTGTGGCAGCTGTAGGAGTTAAAGTAACTAGAAGCAGGATATTTGGTATCTATATGCAGTGTGGAAAAATAACAATTTACTGACTAAAGCTGCTTTGTTGATTGCTTATGTAAATAGAGTAAAAGGACTGTTTGCCTCTGAAGAGACAGTGAGTAGACAGACACCACAGACTCAGAGGAGGAATAAAAATTGTCCCACTGAAGAACAAAATTATGTTGAACTCTAAGTGTGCACACCACTCTGGACATGCACACCAGAGACTGACCAAACTTTATAACTGTACAGAGTAAAACCCCCTATATTTTCTGGACTGAACCCGAAACAGTACCAAATCAGGCATGGCTCCTGCTGAGGTCTGAAGATTTCTGCTAACCTAGTCTGAGAGCATAGGGTGCCTTTAGGCTAAAGTGGATCTGAAAATCAAAACTCTCGAGGTCCTTGGGTTCATTGCTCTCTTGCAATTTTTCTTGGATTAAAGCACTGTTATATAATCAAGGATTAAAAGCATTAAAGCATCCTAAAGAAACATAAGCATGTAATTTTGTCCAAGTTACCAGATAATAGATCTGAAAGCATTTTTTTGACTGTTGAATTAGAACGTATTCCTTGTTTGGCTTGGACTGACTAGCCAAGCAATATAAAAATAAATTATCAAAATCTGAGGGCTTCTCTTTCTCCTTTGCATATTTGGCATTTGAGACTATGTCACAGGCTGACTATCTTCCTGATCTACTTCAGCTTCAATCAGGTTTAAGTGTAGGCAGCTCACTAAACTGCAGTGACATGTATGCCTTACTTGATCATGTGAGAATTATAGCTAGGGCTTAGTCCAGCCAGATACAATCCTCGTGACTAAATTTAAAATACGAACTTAGGTGACTGCTTGTACTGCATTGGTAAACTGTGGGTATTTATTTGAAACATTCTAAACTCTCTTAGAGTTCAAAAATAATAATTTCAAGTATTTAAATTTAATATTTACTGTACATATAAAATTAAACTTTACATTAAAATGGTATTTAAAAATTATTAATA
Organism: Astur gentilis; assembly: GCF_929443795.1. Classification (NCBI taxonomy): domain Eukaryota; kingdom Metazoa; phylum Chordata; class Aves; order Accipitriformes; family Accipitridae; genus Astur; species Astur gentilis. The sequence continues at coordinate 7,654,893 of NC_064909.1, read as the reverse complement.
TTGGTATTAAAATAAAATTTAAAACATTATTCCAGAAATTCACAAAACAGACCTAAATTTTTTGAAAATAGCCTACATAATATGCTGTAAATGTTAGACTAAAGTACAGAATTCATTTGGCGGCAGAGATTTTGTAGCATACGCTAAGAATGCCTAGGTTAACTAAAGTACAAATTTGTCAGAAGGTGCCTGAAACACCTGAAACAGCTAATTGTGGTTTGTGGGAGATGCACACAGGACACACTCAGCCAGGAAGAGCCTCCTTTCGCTTTCCATGGTGGGAATGAAATCACCCCAGATCATAAACCAAGCTGTCAGAAAAAGTGCGTGCTGTAAGGAGGTGCGTGGCACTGACAGGGGAACATAAATCTCTGGTGGTGTTCAGGGAAATGTGGAAAAGGACATTCAGGTATTAAATCCAGGTCAAATGCTGGACTTAGCCTCCCACAGGTATATGCTGGAAAACACAGGCTGTGTGTTTATATCCTAATTTCTGGTCTGATTCAAAGCTGGAAGAGTTCCTAGACTAATTTAGGCAGCTCATGGAGTTCTAAGTTTTAGTACCTCCCCACGTTTGCCATCGGCCTTCATTTTCATCACTGGGTCACCTATGCCTGCGCCTTGCACTAGTAAGGCAAGGGCAGGCTGCACCCAGCATCCGCAGGGACCTGCGCTCACCAGCCTTGGACGAGGACTGCCAGGGCAAGCCGAAGCCTTTGTCTGAGCTGACAACTGGTGTTTTCACCTAGTATTCGAAAACGTACTACAAATTTGGTCACTTCTGAAGTGTAATATAAGTGATGGTAGGCAGGCAATTTCTCCCTTGCTCTTCCAGTAATTGCATTTTACTATTTTGTGGCTGTATTTTCCAGGTTTCTCGATAATAGTAAATACTCTCTTACGTTAGCACTCTCAAAGCCAATTTTGATAGCAACTACCTTGCTTGTGTTGATTGCTACAACCACAGAGAGGAGGTACTGTCCCTGACGCAAAAAAGCTGAGGATCAAAAGACTCCAAATTTGTTATTCTCAGTAAACACCATGATGTGCTTTTGCGCAAACATAATTACTAGGTCTTGGTTTCCATGTATTTTCTCTTCTTTGCTCTAGGAACGGTGCACTTAAACAAGGGCCTACCTCACAGAGATATATGACTTGTTTCACCAGGAGCTCTGAAGGAACGCAGTTATTTTTCTACAGGTGCTCTGCAAACTTTAGTTAAGTCACAGGTAGAAATGATTTAATCTAGCAAGATTTAGCTATTTAAACTTGCTCTCTAAGCATATGACTCAAAGTACTTTGACTGGACAAATCAAATTTTCTAGGGAACTGCAGATAAAACAGCTGAGTATTGACCTGGTAGCAATTAGAAGTTCATTTTGTTAGCTACTAGTCACCAAATCACATGACACTTGCAAAGAAAGACACTTGCAAAGGATCAGAAAGATTTTTCACCTTTTTTTACTGTGGATTTTCTGAAAGAAATTTTATGGGGGTGGGAGAAACCCAAACAAACCACCCACTGTTCTGTTCATTTTGGTTGCATTACATTGATAACTGGAGACTAAGTGGTGTTCTTCTGGTAAAACCAATTTCCCACTCTACAGCTTGACCGTGCCAGTACTTTTCGGTTCCTCTTCTCCTGCCTCCATAAAGGGCCGAGATTTCCTAACTGCCTTCCTATTGCTCACCAGCTTTTCTGTCGGCCACCATATGCTGGTGCTTCTTCATCTACTCTTCTCTTGGATGACCTTATCTTTCCTCACGTCTTCTCTGATGCATGGCTTTGGTCAGCTCTTTTCAACTTGCTCTTCATTCACAGCTGTTCTTAGTAAACAGCCTTTTCTTTTTCCTTGCAAAGTGCAGAATAAATATTTCATCAAAATGTATGTATCATATAAATAATTATCTCATAATTTTTGACGGTGAATAATACTGGTATTCTGTATTTTTCCCTAGTTTGTCATCTGGTCATTGAAGTCACTGTGCTGTAGCTCTCTACTGATGATGCCTTACAAACCTGAACCTGCAAGTTGAAATCATCTCATCTAATCTTGGCAGAAGGCATTATGTTCAGGGGTAAGTGTTCTGATTTAGCATCCTGAGGTAGATGCTCAGTGTGGGAGTGTTTTCTAACTTAATTTTTGTCAGCAGCCCTGCCAATAATCCCATAGGACAAAAGGTTACTCTGCCATCAGCCCAGCTGTCAGCCTATGCTCTCAATTTTACTGGTACAATGCCATTTTCACCAGGAACAAATATTTAAATTAGCTTATCTTGCATAGTCAAATAGTTTCAAATTCATCATGATCTAGCAAGAAAGACTTATTACAGTTATTTTTTAAGAAAACACAGAAAACAGCTTGTATTTGTTAACTGTTTATTTCAGTGAGTATCAAGTGCAAAAGAGTGGGCTGAGTTAGTACTGTGCATTAACAAAGAAAGGGAGAGGAAAACACAGTGATATCATTGTTCAGGCTTTTACTTTAAGTAATGTCACATTTGTGGTAAAGAGATAAGAAGGGACTAGTCTGAGGTACCCTCAGGGAGATGGTAAGTGAACTACTGGAACAAATGGAAGGAGCATTATGAGACTGGGAGGGAATAAAATTAAGACTGATAGCATATGGAGCCTTGCAGCTATTTCTTCTGCCACCCAAAGATTAATTTTAGCTGATATTTTTTAGAATGATTTAATAATAAACAGAGGGTTATGGCTTAAAATGCTGGCAAAGGGAGGAATTTAGCAAATGACTGCAACATGGAGGTCACGAGATCTGAGGACTGTATTGGCAAACTGCTATCAAAGCAATTTTCTTGCAAACTGAGGAGTGGTAAATTTATTTCTGACCCCAAAAAAAAAAAAAAAAAAAGTGAACAAGAGGAGGTACACACCATGATATGTTTGATTATGGTCAAGCACTCATATTGATTTTAAATTGTAGATGCAAGTCCTTTTGCAGCTGCTTCATGAGGTGCTTACAAGACAATTTGCAAAGAGGGTGATTTCTGTCCAGCAGTGGCTACAGAGTAAAGGAGGCCCTGAAACATATTGATGTTGCTCAGAAGGAGAGATGATGACAGAAACTTTATGATATTGCCATATGATATTGAACTGAACTGAGCTCAAACAGGATTCAGCCTTATTCACCAGAGAATATTAATCTCTAAAAAGAAGTAAGATTGCTGTTCTTTTGATTTAGTTTTATCACACATACTGCAGTGAGATATGTCTCTCCATCAGCAGATATTCAACAGAATTTAAAGTAAAAAAAGAAAAAAAAAAGAAAAAAAAAAAAAGTAGTGAGGTGTATAAGCCAAATAGACAGGATTTTGATGGAAGTGGAATGAGATGAGATTCTCCTGTTCCTAATGCAGAACACAAATATCTGGGCAGAGGAAAGGAGTGAGAAGGCTGCTGTCTTTATTGTGTCTCCTATATCTCACAGTCCTCCTTTTTCTTTCTTTTACAATTTGTAATCTTGCCCTCTGTCTCTTTTTCCTACTCAAATACTGCTGACATTTTCTCTCTCTTCAAGAGTTCTCCTTCCTCCTTCCCTCACTACACTATTTAATCCTCCGCCTATCTATCTTAAGCCCTGCCAAGCCAATTCTGTCTCATACCTTCCCCCCTCCTCAAACAACTTGTTTCCCCTCTCCTATTCAGAAAAATCCACTCAAGTCATGACAATCAATCATCCTGAAGTCCTTCCTCAAGAACTTCCTTAATGTAGCCATTCACCTTCCAGGAGTCACAGGTTTTCTATTTGGAACAGTTCCTAAATCTCATCCTTGCTCTTAGTTCAGCAAAGTCTTTCCCTCCCATCTAGAAACTATCTGGTGCATCTTGTTACATGTTACCAAGCCTGCAGAAGCTAGAGCAAAGGAAAGAGAAGGCCTGAGCACATTCTGAATTAATGAGGCTAGTCTGAATTTTCTACTGACTTGCCTATTTCCTTGGAGTGAACCAGCGTACGTCTGGCTGTGCACCTATGAAGTACAGCTTAAAGCCCTGGTCCATCCATTGACGGATGGACCACTCCGTGGATAAGGAATTAGCTGGATGGTCGCACTCAAAGAGTTGCGGTCAACGGCTCGATGTCCAAGTGGAGAGCAGTGATGAGTGGGGTTGACCCCTCAGGGGTTGGTATTGAGACCGGCGCTGTTCAACATCTTTGTCAGTGACACGGACAGTGGGATCGACTGCACCCTCAGCAAGTTTGCCAACGACACCAAGCTGTGTGGTGCAGTCAACATGCTGGAGGGAAGGGATGTCATTCAGAGGTACCTTGACAGGCTTGAGAGGTGGGCCCGTGCAAACATCATGAAGTTCAACAAGGCCAAGTGCAAGGTCCTGCACGTGGGTTGGGGCAATCCCAAGCACAAATGCAGGCTGGGTGATGAATGGATTGAGAGCAGCCCTGCGGAGAAGGACCTGGGGGTGTTGGTTGACAAGAAGATCAATGTAACCCAGCAATATGCATTTGCAGCCCAGAAAGCCAACTGTAACCTGGGCTGCATATAAAACAAGCATGATCAGCAAGTCGAGTGAGATGATTCTTCCCTTCTACTCTGCTCTGGTGAGGCCGCACCTGGAGTACCGTGTTCAGCTCTGGGGCCCCCAACATAAGAAGGACATGGACCTGTTGGATCGAGTCCAGAGGAGGGCCACAAAAATCATCAGAGGGATGGAACACCTCTCTTATGAAGACAGGCTGAGAGAGTTGGGGTTGTTCAGCCTGGAGGAGAGAAGGCTTCAGTGAGACCTTACAGCAGCCTTCCAGTACCTAACGGGAGACCTGCAAGACAGCTGGAGAGGGACTTTTTACAAGGGCATGTAGTGATAGGAGAAGGGGTAATGGCTTTAAACTGAAAGAGGGTAGATTTAGATTAGATGTGAGGAAGAAGTTCTTTATTGTGAGGGTGGTGAGGCACTGGGACAGGTTGCCCAGAGAGGTTGTGGATGCCCCATCCCTGGAAGTGTTCAAGGCCAGGTGGGATGGGGCTTTGAGCAACCTGGTCTAGTGGAAGGTGACCCTGTCCATGGCAGGAAGGTTGGAACTAGATGATCTTTAAGGTCCTTTCCAACGCAAACCATTCTATGATTCTCCCCTGTGCACAGCAAAGTATTTGCACAACCCAGGCCAGCCCAGGGTACCTCTCAGAGGGTGTAATGCATTTCTCTTGGAAGCTTTTTTTAGCTTGAGAAAAAGCTGTCAGGATAGCATTCTGAAGATGAAATGGATCTAAAATCAAATTGTATTAAAAAAACCCCAAAAATACACAAAAGGAGGAAATTTAGAGGCAACAGCTCTGCAAACATCTCCTCTGTCACTCTCTTGCCCATTGAGTCCCAGTTGCATGGCTATAATGACCAAAATATGTGTCCCTCACCTTTACCCTTTTTGTAGGGTTAACAGTAAAGTATACATTTGTGATTGCGTGACAGCTATACCTCTGAATCTCAGCAGGGCTGGTTTGTGAGTTAGGCACCAATCTTCCAGCATCACTGATATGTAGTCCCAGTCATTCTTTGACATCTGAGTGGTTTAAATTTAATCTGCTCTAAGGTGAGGTGGCAGCTGGGAAGGGCATTGCAGCTCCATCTCATGTGCCTCAAAAAGGAATGTATACTATATTTTCCCACCTTATGGACAGGAGTTTGCTACCAACCAGCACTGAGGCCTGTATGGCATGTGTTTTACCTTGCATGGGGGGTCTCCCATGAAATTGCATTAGAATGAAGTAAAAACGGACTCTCAGTAAGGAACTGCAATTGTATTTTATCATATTGGAAGGAAAGAAAAGCATCTTCCTTGCAAGGAGTGACTCTAAAACTCTTTTTCAGCATATAATCTATTTTACACAATGATGTATGGTTTCTGTGACTAGTTTGTTGGGACTAGAAATTCATGGCTTTAAGAAACTGGTTTTAAATTTCCCATACTTAAGAAGATAAATCATATAAAAATCAAGAAGCTATAATTTTGATAGGCATCTCTTTCTTATATCTTGCTTGTCTGGTAGATCTATCTTTTTACAAAGAAAAGAACCCCCTACTGGTGGTGTTATTGAAATCAATGTTTTCCAAACCTTTTTCCTAAAGTTTTCAAGTGTATATGTGGACTCCATGCAAATGACGTGAGCTTATGGACAAGGAAATGCTTTCCTTAGTTAACTTTTGTAGCGTCTTTAGAAGTATTTTGCAGATCCCTAACAGACTGTGTACCACAGGCTGAAAAATAACCACTTGTGTTGACTTTGTTTCTCTACATATTATTCAGGTAACTTTTGTTACACTTACGGGTAAAATATAGATACTATTCATTATGATTTGGCTTGTTTGTGTGTGTGGGAACTATGGAGGGTAGATGTTTTTTGCTTGCAGTGACAGTTGCTGCTGGCATCCCTGGTAGCTTATACCAGACCTGCAGACAGTGCTCACATTGATGGGAGTGACCAAAACCTGTGCCATCCTGTGCCAGCAAGAAGTCTGTAGTCCCTTTGCTGTCCTCTCACAGAAAAATCTTTTTCTCTTAATCCAATTTGTGCATCAGTCAGAGGAGAGAAGAGTTCGAAGTGTCAGGGAATGGAAGGTGGTGTTGGAAGATCTAGTTAATGGCTTGCTTGAACATTTTCATATACAGTACAGACTGACCCCCCTCCTCCCATAATTTAAACTCCCACTGTCTGCAGAATGGAGCCTTTGTGCCAATATCAGTTATATGAAAGTGCAGAACAATTAAAGGCTGACGTACTCAATTTGTTCCTTTGCTGGACTGCTGCTGCCAGAATCTGTCACTTCAAGAAACCTATTGTAATCCTATTCCTCTGTTTTTGTAAGGCATGTTTATATAAAGCCCCACTCACAGCAGTTACTCAATCAAATCCTTTTGTGGACAGATAGATAAAGAAGCAGCAAGGGAATATGTTAAAAGCAGTCATTAACATGTATCTCACATCAAATAAAAAAGTACTGCAATTAATCATAAGGACATCGTTTTTCTTAACCCCATTTTAGATTGCTGTTTTACGTGCAATTTATGCCACACACCCACCCATGTCTATTTTAATCAAACATTTTGTACTGATGAGTAAATTAAAGTCATGTAAGAATAGAGAGCTGAGATATGCGATAGAACAAATAGAAGGTTGTTAGGCCCCTTATTCCAGCACTACAATGTACCAGATAAAAGAGCAAAAAAAAAAAAAAAAAGGTAACTTTTTATCAAATAAAAAGACCTATGAATGTTCCAAACCAGTCTGACAAAAATGTCAATGCAGCAGAATGTCTTTTCCATTAACCATTTGGTGTCAACAGAGCATCTACAAAAAAGTGGAGAAATTTCACAATTCCTATGCAGCCAGAAGGTGCTCAGATCACTGCTCATCTCTTGCAAACACCATAGATGTGGAAGAAATAATTTCATTTAAATACAAATAGTTTTGTTTCACTGACAGATTCTTCCTGTATAACCATGTGACAGGGTCATTTGTGTCCCAGTAGTCATTTATAAATGGCATTGATCTATTGATGTTCTTGGTGCAGATATGCTGTATGTTACCTGAAATTGGCTGCTACTCTTGGCTTTGAACTGATTTTGTTTTTCAAAGAGGAAATTATCCCTATGAGCAACAGTAAAATTGGAGAGAGTGCGTCTTGGCAGTAAAATTTAAAAAGCATTGATGTAAGCTGTCTCACTATGTCACTAGCCCTCCTACTGTTTCTCATGCTTGAATTTCCTCTCTCTGAATATACCATCCATCTGCATGTACGTGCTGAAACTTCAGTCCAAACTGTGTATCAGCTGAACTTCTGTTAATGAGCAAATATGAGTGTAAACTATTCTTGCTTTTGCTACCAGTCTACCAAAGGCTTTCTGTCTAAATCAGCAGGAACTATTCCCAAAACAGTTCCGCCAATGACATTGCCCCCCACAATGGAACGTACTGGGAAATTGTTGCCAATATTGGTATTTTTGAGACCACAACATGGTGCTGTAGCTCAATTTCCCCCCTCTTTTTTTTTTTATTTTGGAAAATGTAGTTGATAGTTGATACACCCCTCTATGATGTTCTTTTCTGGCTCATTTAATTCCATCTCAGACATCTGATTATTAAGATTAGTGTTTTTAATATATTAATAATTAGCTAGTCTAACATATTCAGTAGTCTCAACTCAAAGTGTTACAAGAACCCATGCTGAAACATTCAAAATACTTATTCCAGTGAAAATGGAGAGGTAAATAATCTTCTGAATAAAAGAGAAGGAAAAAAAATGTCAGCTTTCCATTTGAACAGAAATTATGTTTACATCTACGTGCTTCTGAATGAATAACGAATCTGTTTCAGAAATCCACTTTCCTTCAATTACTCAAACACTGGACAAGATGTATCATGCCAAGGTCCATCTAACACTGTACTGTATCTTTGATGCAAATGATAACTGATACTTAAGGAAAGGTGTAAGAACAAGGGAGGCACAAAATGATAGGCATATTAAGCCTTCAGCCTTGAAAATCTGGCTAGTAACTTTCTGAAATTGCAGCAAAGATTTCGGATTGTCCTGGGTTCAGCTGGTATAGAGTTAATTTTCCTTCTATTAGCTGGTATAGTGTTATGTTTTGGATTTACTATGAGAAGAATGTTGATAACACACTGATGTTTTCAGTTGTTGCTAAGTAGTGTTTAGACCAAGTCAAGGACTTTTCAGCTTCTCCTGCCCAGCCAGTGAGAAGGCTGGAGGGGCACAAGAATTTGGGAGGGGACACAGCCAAGGCACCTGACCCAACTGGACAAAGGGGTATTCCGTACCATGTGATGTCATGCCCAGTATATAAACTGGGGGGAGATGGCCTGGGGGGATCACTGCTCAGGAACTAACTGGGCATCGGTTGGCAAGTGGTGAGCAATTGCACTGTGCATCACTTGTTTTGTATATTCCAATCCTTTTATTATTATTGTCATTTTATTGTTATTATTATTATTATCATTATTAGTTTCTTCCTTTCTGTTCTATTAAACTGTTCTTATCTCAGCCCACGAGTTTACCTTTTTTCCTTCCAATTCTCTCCCCCATCCCACTGGGTGCAGGGAGGAGTGAGTGAGTGGCTGCGTGGTGCTCGGTTGGCAGCTGGGGTTAAACCACAATGCGTGTTCCTGTTAATGCCCAGTAGATGAACTAGAACTGGTAGTTTACAGAATTTGGCCCATTTTTTTAAAGAGAAACAGCGTTTCCAGCACTACCAAAACAGTAAGTGGTCTGCATATCATTTTTCAAACAACTGTGATGTTCAGATGCAAGCAGGATTTGCCTTTATCGACGGTAGGAAAAAACACTGCAGCCCCTGCAAGGTTAATGTCAATTATTATCAATACGGACTGAGTCTACTTTGGACACAAACTCTTTGTAAATCAGAAGACCTGAGACTGTGATCCAAATTTACTAAATGTAGAACATCCTGTGTAGGCATGCCTGATTTAGGGTCTTAAAAATTTTATTTGACCTGTTTCTCACTGCGTCTGCATCCATTTGTTCCCTTGTGTCATTAACTTGGTGAGAAGTGTTTTGAAGAAGCAGGAATTAGTACAGTAGTACATCTCCATTGATGAACTATTTCTGTGATGCATCTGTATACGTCAAGTCACCTTCAGGCTTTTTCCTCTTCTCCCCTTGCAGCTTGTGTGCTGTCAGGGCAGCCCGAGGTGACAGGAGCCAAGGGTGACCCTCACTGATGGGGTGCAGTCCCGCGGTGTCTGGGCACCACAGGCACAGCTGGGTGCCACTCTAACAGGGTCCATCAACAGCCCCTGATGCCGCGAGGGGATGAACCAGCTCTGGTGTCCACCCGGGGAACCCAGCCAGGAGCAAAAGGAGACAGGACTGGAGACACAGCTATAGGGTGCATCTAAAGAGTCTGTCCTGGAGACAGGCTACCCGCAGCATATGGTCTAGGTCCATCCAGGAGGCAGGGACAGAGGTGGGATTGGAGACCAGCAGTGCTGTGGTGTCACCAGGGCAGGGACTGACAGCCTGAGCTGAGCTGGAATGAGTCTCCTGGGTGTTGGGCAAGGCAGGCGAAGGCCCAGGGGAGGCTGGGCAAAGACGGCGAGGGCTGTTAGAGCCCGCAGGGTCCCGTCATCGGTGTCCAACTCCTCAGTTTGGGTTTTGTCTTTGTTTAAAAACGGTATCAAAAAGTTAGTTATAAAAAATAATCGTCAAAGACCAAGGAGGAAAACTAACCTTTCTGCACCCCGAAGATTGTACTGTAATTTTGAGCTGCTGACCAAAACTCCTGAGCAGGAGTCCGTGACCTGGGAAGGCGACTGAAATATGACTGGGGTGATGGCATGGCCCCGCACCAAAGAGCCATCGTCGTGGTGAGAGTGCAGCTAACTGGTAAGAGCTGGGGAGCAGGGGCTGCGGAGGGGAGGTCTTGTCTCCCTACCATGTTGCAGAAAGCAGCAGATTGCATTCTCAAAGAGATTTGGAGCAGTGAAATGAATGACAGTAAATAAAAATGGGGCTGTAGTCAATAGCCATTGACCAGCAATTCGTTGCCTCAAAGGACTAGGAAAATCTAGAAAAAGACGATTGATAAGAGGAACTAAAATAAAAACCATGTAACTGTTTGGCTACCAGGAATTTTCCTTTGCAAGCTCTGACTTGTAAGGAAAGCAAAACAAATGAAGGGGGACACCTAAAGCTGGTGTTGCTGGTAGCTCTGCTATCTCCTCTTTTTTAAACCAGGAGCTGGGCCAGAAATCTCCTCAGGGTGCAGGAGATCTGTCCTCACTTCTCAACCTCTCCCAGAGGACCTGAACACAGACACGCACACACAAGCACGTCCTGGCTCCCAGAAATCAGAATTCATACAGAATTCTCATTTTCCTTGCGTCCCTGGCAGCCACTCCAGCTCTACTTGTTTCTTACAGAATTTTCTGTTCTTCAATGTTTTGGTTTAAGCTCTGACAAATTAGACTTGCAGGAGTATTAGTTATGTTTTTGCAAAGCTCTGTTGCCTCCCCTGGATGACAGATGTTAGAAGGAACAGAGATGAAAGCTTGTACCAAATACTCTGAGACAACTTGATTAGCAGAACGTTTTTCCTTAAACAGGCTTGTATTTTACAACATTTGAAACCCATCTAATTACCACAGAACAGCAGAATGAATTCAGGATGTTGAGAGGATCTGTAAAGCTGCTATTTTACAGTAAATGGCTTTAATCATCCTGATAACAGAGCTGGGCTTTGTGTGTAAGAAGTCTTGTTTCCCGTTTTTTCCCCCCACCAAAATGTTCCGTATCAGCTTTCTCTCTGAGCTCAAGCCACAGAGGATGTGGACAGTCATGTTATATCCCATTTGCTCTGTCTGCAGATAAACCAGGAAAGATTAGGCTCATGTCATGTTACCCTTTTAAAAATCATTGCTTTTACAGATATGTGTTCTGTATTTTAAAGACATTCACCCTTTGAAAGAGAGAAGTTACAAGATCGTAAAAATCAGTGTAAAGAGTGGTTAGAACTGCACATAGTCTACATTTTTGCCTTTAAATAAAAAATGTCTTCGTATTGTATTGTATCTTGCAGTCCTTTCACAGCCTTAGCTGGATGCTTTGGAACAGATCATCTTTCATTGTCTCAGATGCGGATCTGGCAAGAAGCTTCTGTGCTGAGGCTGAATTCTGGGAAGCCTGAGCTCTGCACGGTTTGCTTCTGTCAGGAGGAAGAAGGTCACAGATAAACTTAATTGTGAAGTTACCGCACAATTAGGGTTATGAGACAATGTCTGGAAATAATTTAATCTGCAATTAAAATCCAAAAGGCAGCAGAAAGAAATTTTTGTGTTTTTATAAATACACTAGGCGTACAACATCCTAGCTATTGAAAGTCAGTTGGACGGATGCTGAAGATTTTTGGCTTACTTGATAGTAAAGGTTCACGAAAGTCACTCACAAAAATGATACAAATTTCATAAACTGGATTTGCATATTGTCACTAGTCTGCATTTATGCAAACCCAACAAATAGTTTCTCTACAAAGTTATGCCTTACTGTGGAAAAGTACATCTCCCCCGGGCTTTCAAAGACATACAGCCCAAGGTAATGTAACGCATAAATTACTAGCCTGTTATATGGTCACGCTTGGCTGTTCTACCTGATCTCAGAATCCAATGGTTCTGGTGGATTCTAGTGTAGGTTATGAATTAATTGCATTATAAAGAGGTACAAAATACTACACAGTTTTTGTCATAGGGGGTCTCCCAGCTGGTGTATAGAACACCCTCCAACGTTTTGGTATTGATCACATGCAATCTTCAAAAATCAGCAAGTACGGAGATCTAGTGGTAGATTAGTTTACTATTAGAGCTTATACAGTTACATTCAGTTATTTTTATTTTTCCCATATGTTTCTGAGGATCTGTGGGGCCCAAAAGCCTAGGGTCCTCTCCCTCCTGCCTCCTGCCGTCCGTGGGCAGCCGGGGACCTCGGGCTTGGCAGCGCGGAGCCCATCCTCTGCTGTCTCTCAGGTCCTGCTTCTCAAGACGTGCTGGGTTCGAGGGAGGCTGAAAGTGATGGGAGAGGAGGAAGTCCTGCACAAAAGGCTCACATGCCAAGCCCTGGATAAACTACAACTTCACCCATGTGCTTCCTTCATAAAGAATGTTCCTGTGACACCATTTTCAATCGTCGTTTGCTTGCCATTTTCATGATCACAGCTGCCAATGTTTTAAAAGGCACACAGGCAAGTCCGAAGGCAAATCCCAACAGAAAGTCGGAAAGCAAAGCCTAACAGATCGCTTTGGTTTTATAATCCACTATTGTAAATAAATGTGCATGCTGGAATTGATTAATTGCTTCCTTTCCAGTACAAGAACAATTATTCTTCGGGTTTTGTCAGGCAAGTTCCAGGTTTCACAGCTTCTCATAATGGAATAGGGAGGTCTAGCACTCCTGTGAATCACTTCACAAGGTATTTAAAAGCAAAGAGGCTGTGAGAGACAGAGGGTAGCGGCAGGACCCAGAAGCAACCACACTGCAGCTGGGGACATCCTCACTGGGCGCACCCCAAAGGGGTTGCTGCTGGGCAGGCAGAGAGGAGGGACTGCTTCCTCCACGTTTGCATTGGCTTTCCAGAGCTATTTAACGAAAAAGCAGAGAAAAAATACTACTACAGTGAATGTCTGGTTAACCTTTTCATTTTCAGGTGCTCTTTTTCTCTCTCTGTAGATCAAGATTTAAATGTATCAGTAGGGCTGTCTGGAGAGTACCCAGATATTCCCCAGGACCTCAGTATGTTTTTTCTGTCACTTCCATAGAAGCAAAACAGGCAAGAAACTTGATGTGGTAGAAATCTAGCTGGTTGGCTAGACATAACTGATATCAAATAGCCTCCATATTTTGTTTTCTTATAATGCATATATGACAAAAAGCTGCTTTTTGAGGGGGAGGGGAGGGCGTGTCATTTGTTTTTTCTTTAGCCGTTGTTACAAGTGATACAATAGTTGCATCTTTGGATATTACAGCTGCAATTTCCTATTTAGCCATCAAGTTTGTTCCTATGGCCTAAGATCTCTCTTGAGGAAAAAAACTTTTAGTAAGCTGATAAAAGATGCCCAAAAAACCCAACTCATCCGTTGCTGGCAACTGGGTTACAACTATCAGGGAGCTATGCCCACGGTGAACAGATGATAAATAATCAGCATGGTAATTCACTATTGTGTGAACCTCACCAGGATAAGGTGCCATGACTCATATCTTGAAATTGTTCTCTGTCTTAATAAGAAAATATTTAAACTAGACCCATCTCTGTCCTGCCATTGTTGGCATAGTTTTACTGATTGTTTTACTGATACCAACAATCTGCTCTCCACTGATAATGCTGAGGTCTGTAAGTAGCTAACAATTGTTATAAAATTGCACCCAAGAAGGGACTTTAAACTCCCATGAAAGTTGGATTAAGACCAGGGTTTGTGAGAGGTCATGACTGCCATGCAGCAGCTTTGGTATGCATATCCCCGTAAAATTTGTTCCAGTTCTCAGCTACCTGTCTGAAATCCGAACAAATTTGTCCTCGGTTTGATATAATGGGTCCTATAGCTCTGCTGCTTGTGGCACCTGCATGTGCATGTGGTACCTGTAATGTTCATTACACAGTTTATTTCTTGTAATATTTCTAGTAGTAAAACCCAGAAAAAAGACATACAGCCCAAGGTAATGTAACGCATAAATTACTAGCCTGTTACGTGGTCACGCTTGGCTGTTCTACCTGATCTCAGAATCCAATGGTTCTGGTGGATTCTAGTGTAGGTTATGAATTAATTGCATTATAAAGAGGTACAAAATGCTACACAGTTTTTGTCATAGGGGGTCTCCCAGCTGGTGTATAGAACACCCTCCAACATTTTGGTATTGATCACATGCAATCTTCAAAAATCAGCAAGTACAGAGATCTAGTGGTAGATTAGTTTACTATTAGAGCTTATACAGTTACATTCAGTTATTTTTATTTTTCCCATATGTTTCTGAGGATCTGTGGGGCCCAAAAGCCTAGGGTCATGGGGACACGAGGAAACTGGTATTGCAGATTGTGCGGCACAATACAGCCTGAGGGCAGTTGCTGGGGCATGTTTCTGAGGCTGTCAGAGGGGGACACGCTTGGTGTTGCTGGGATTTTGAGGACTAAGGATGCTTTAACTAGAGCACTTTTCATGTATCCTATATACATCTAGGAAAAACAATAGAAGAACAAAGAGAAAGGGAGACTTTCTTCTTGTGATAAATGTCTCTGTGGCTGAGCACAGAAGTACTGGGATGAGGGAGGGTTGGGTCTATCTCAATGGTTGCCTGCGTCTCCTGATGGAAGTTGCGGTGTTACTGCACAGCCTCCCACCCACATCGTAGCCACAGGCAGCTACATCCAGCCATGTCTATAGCAGTCCTAAAATATGTGTCCAAACACAGCTGTGAATAATATTTTTAGATGTGCACAGGAAGGCTGACTATTCTGTGTTGTGTGATTGGAAGACTATGAAAGGTTCTGGGATGCCTCAGTAAATCCAGAAGGGATGCCTTCAGCACAGTGGAACATTAAAAGTTCCCAATATTTTTAAAGTTTTATAATGCAGTGACAAAAAATATCACTCAGACTAGGCAATCTTCATGGAAACATTTAGTCTTCTGTCATGTGGGAAACAGACTGCAGCTCTTAAATTCTGTTCTGCAAATTCAGAGTCAAAGGGTAACGATTCCCCATGTGGGATAAAATTGATATATTATACACAGTTGCTGAGAGCAATGATTAGGAATTAGGAGAAGTCCTTGCAAGACTCCTGAACTCTAACTTTTTATTATGTCAATGATATTGCTTTAACAGAGATAATTCAATAAGTAAACCAATACTGTCCCTATAATGGACATTATTCATTTTTTCCAATGCTTTGGACTTTCTTTTGCATTAGACATACTAGCCTAAATTCATCCTTGCCATAATTTCACTGGTGTGACTGGAGCAATGTGAAAGATGTACATGTATGCCAGTCTGCAGCCATAGCACGCTCCAAAACTCTTCATAATAAGTGGGATAGTCTGGATTGCGCAATCTCTGGTGGTTTTCCAATGTAATCTCATCCTGTTTAAACCGACTGCAGACAGGGATGGGCAAAAAACCTCCTGTTTGGATGATTGTGCTGTTTGGAGGCTCATTGCAACACCAGAATTTGTCAATTACTCCAAGATGCTCAGATTTTACCTTGGTTGTATGCTGTAATGAATTTATGCAAAGATATTGTATTTCAAGAATGCTCATGATTTACTTTCATAACCACAGCTTAATTAAGCTATATTCACTTAAAAAAACCCCACAACACACTCTGGAACAATATACTTACGGTATTTTTATTTTGTATGAAACATATTAATATTTTGTACCGTTATCCTACCTTTTAGCAGTTTAAAGAGCTTTAAAACAATGATTACTAATACATGTTTGCATATATACCCACTTAGATGACGCTGTGTATGTAACATCTGGTAACCACAACTAACCTTTCCAGAGTGCCCAGCACAGAAGTCAAATGGCACCAATTACCCCTCTCTTGATCATGTGCCAGGTTATATATATATATTTCTAGAGGTAATGATGCAATTTCCACCTTTATTGAACTACAGTCTATGTCTTTTTGTCCCTCTCCATTTGTTGCCTTGAGTTCACAAAACATAACCGACAAACCCCCACAACTATTAGGTTGAATTAGATATGCTTAAAATATGCCCCAAGTACCTTTTATTTCAGATTACTAGGATCACAGCAGATAAATGATAATTTCCATGTTAAATATAAAGTCAGAAAGATTCTGTAAGATTTTCATAAACTGGAAAAAGTGCTGCCGTGTGTAAAGCTTATCTCTCTCCTCCTCCCTAGAACCTGGCTTTGCTGCTCTGTAGCTCAGGGCTTTGAAGGGTGGGGTTTTTTTCCATGCTTGGGAGCAAGGTAGCCCAATTTTAGTTATAAATCTGCCATGTATGCAGCAGGAACTCTTCTTTTCAAAACATACGAAACGCAGACCTTGGGGAGGAAGGAATGACTAAATGACACAGAAAATCTGCACTTGACCCCAGGTGGCAAGGAAATGCATGTTTTATGTCTGTTACAGGGAGACACGGGAGAGGATTGTGTGCAAATGAGTTTGGGGATGTCAAGTCTCCAGGTGGTGACTGTCACAGGTGAGAGGTGTTAATTAGGCAGCCCTGCCTTGCAG
The DNA here is from genome assembly GCF_929443795.1 of Astur gentilis. NCBI lineage: Eukaryota > Metazoa > Chordata > Aves > Accipitriformes > Accipitridae > Astur > Astur gentilis. The sequence goes on along the minus strand of NC_064909.1, from coordinate 7,638,132 downwards.
CGAGCCCCAGCTCTTTCTGACTCTGCTGATTCACACAGAATAATTCATTACCCAACACTGCTCTTTGACTGTCACAAGCAAATCATGGGCTGGAATGATTTGCATCCTTCTCTCCAGCTAGGAGACTGTATTTTGAGTATAATGAAATTTTTGCATTACAATTATTATTATTATTATTTTATTTTTTTTAGGGAAACAAGTCAAGAAATAAGATTTTAATATGGTTTTGTTTATCCATATAGCATCTAGTGCATGCAAATATCATATCCACTTGAGGGAAAATCCATCTGTCATTACATAGAAGCATTTCTCTCCTAAGGTTTGACTTTGCCACTGAAATTTTTTTAAGCTAAGTTTTATTTTCTGTTGCAGCACTTATTCGTCTTACCAGAACCAGAGTGCGTCAACAGTACAGGGGATGCTGTTTGCTCTCTTTAGAAATAAGATATTACAGACATTTCATAAGAAACTCTCTACAAAGGTGCCTTTTATTAATGATTAAAAATGTAGAGGAGCATGTGGATATGATGATGATTATTCATCAAACAGAAAAAGAACATCTACACTTGCCCACCATCATTTCAAGACATACAGTGTATTTTGCTGCAATGATAGGGAAACTGGGTCACGTATTTTTAAATTACAAGAATGTGGACCTACATCCCTTTTAATTGGAGGATCAGTTTTTCACAGATAAAGCAAGGATAGATATGGAGATGTAATTCAGTGATAGACTGGGGCAGTGATGAATAGTATTGAGAATTGTCCTGTTATGGTGCCACTGTGGTGCCCATATGGGATTTTTCCAAGTTTGTAAACTACGAACACCTGGGGCAGTACTTTTACTGTATGCTGATGTTTAGCGCATCAGAGACTGTGGATTTTTGACCTTTTTTACCTTCCCCTGCAGTGCTGAGACATGACTATTGGAAAGTATGGCAAACTAAGGCGAGGGCATTTGGACATAACCGTATGATGAATTCTTATTCCAACATACCACAACGATTACCATGAGATAAACAGAATTTATCCCACCTGCAGACAGCCCAGGCAAGGCCTCAGATCAGTGCTGCAGAAGCAGCTTGGGCAGAACAACCATTCAAGGGATGTTTTTTTTCTTTCCACACTTCCCAGGAACTTGGCTGACATTTCTAAGGTGGAGAAGAGCAATATTCCTTGTACTGTGGCAAGGGCAAGCTACGGTGTTTTCAATGGTCTAAGCTACAGCCCTGAGCTTTGTTCACTAGAAAGGGGAAATTTTTCCCTCCCCCCTAACTGCAGAGTTCTCAGCCACAAACAAAATTTTCTTGAATCACACAGAAAATGAAAAGATATCTATTTCATCCCAAAACTTTTTGTCCTGAAACTTCATCTTAAAACATCCTTGAAACTTCCCCCCTGCCTCCCTACCCCGGGTGAGAAGAGTTAAGCTCTTGATTTGCAAAGGGAACTCAGTTTAGCTTTCAAAACTTTATTCTTGCTCTTTCACCTGCACACAATTATGGCTAGAAATGCATATCAATTCTTTCACTGGTTGAAGGCTAAGCGTTCATTTGTTGGCACAATCATATAATTACCTATCCAAGTAATATAAAACAATTGTAAAGATATTTGCAGCCCACTTCACTTTACTCACAATTACCATAAAACTAAGGGAATGTGAGGAATGAGGTCTGGCTTCATCTTTGAACAAAGCAGAGAATTCTAGAAAATACACTTTAATTACATTCCTCCTCTTGTTGGAAAGGTTGTACATCAGGAAAAGTCTTCTGAATCTTTTCTGCAGCAGAAATGTAGCCACCATATAAAACCTGTAATAAGAATTGTCAAATATAACAGTTTTATGATCTCTGTTCTTCACCTGGGCAGTAAAAGGAAGCTTTCCTTAATGAATGCATTGATCCGACAGATGAGGGCCAAAGAAGCAGCAGCGCAAAAGCAATACCATGGCTTCACAGAAGAACACAGAGGCTAATATTTGAAGGACAGGCACAAAGAGGTTTTACTAATGTGCAGTTGTTTTGTCATTGCTGGTGGTGACAGGTTGAAGTGGACGATAGGCGTGAATTCACTGATAGCCCAGTGCGTATTGCCCCAAGAGACTGGGGAAGGGGTCAGAAGCGCAGGTTATCGGATACCTTGGAGGGTATGTAAATCAGGAGGCATGCTATTGAAGTTTAGGTGCTTGGGTTTGTTCAGAGTGGGATTAAAACCCACTCCTGTAGATTATCTATTTATAGTAGGCTGAAAAAAATAGCAAGGATTTTGGAAAAGCACATCATTTTCTCTCTCACCGTGCTGAAATATGGCTTTAGCCTCTGTGTGGGTGGCTAGGAGAATATCACAGTGTCAATAAATGATAGGCATCTTTTTTTTTTAAGCAAACTTTCCAGGGGCTTAGAGACATTATTATTAAAACAGTCAGGATGTGAATGCTGCATGTTCCCACTGACATCAGTACAAACTTGCCAAAGTGGTTACGCTCCAGTAGGATCAGATCCTGCTGACCATGTCTCTCGTTGTTTACACAGGTGTAAATTAAGTGTGAATCTACTGTGGCCAGTGCAGGCATTAATCATCATGTCAGCATAATAGAGTTGCCTTCAACTCTCTATTGAGTTGCTGAGCTTCTTACCCCACGATAAATGTACCGTAACAAAAGTGGCGTGGAAATGCTCATCACATGCCAGGACGCCCCCTCCCATGCATGCAGGCGTTTGGGAACTGGTACCTCTGTCAGCAGTGGTGCTTTAGGAGACTGCTCCATGGTCTGTTCTTTGTGACCATGAGGTGCAGCACGCTGGTTGTTGCTCATTTGGTTGGGCTCAAAATCTGTTTGTTGAAGCTCTTTGCTACCACATGAGACCTTTCTCCCTTTCCCACAGCCTTATTATGTCAGATTTGGTAATGCCAGCTCCCGAGGAGCGGTGGTTCAGCTCAGACCATGGAGCAGCATCTCCAGAGGACGAATTAAGTCAGCCAGAGCTGAGGCAGTACCAGCCCTGGAAGACAACGATGCATCAGCTGCTTGGAAAGCAGCCTTAATGCCTGATGCAAGTCAAGATTTGCACAGTAAAATGGACGAATTTTTACTACAGTAAAGTATCTGTAGGAAAATATTATGGATCCACAAGAAGATAGTAGGGGTTATAAGAAGAATCTATTATTGCGGCAGCCTAGTTTTTTCTTTCTCAATGAACTGCAAAACTGAGTTTCATGTTGAGATATACTCAGGTAGTTCAGATTGTTCTTAACAATTTGTTACTGATGTTAGTAATACGGAGTATAAAATATGGCTGGAAGTTTTTGTTCATCTTTAAAATACAACAGACAAAACCCTTGTTCTGAAGTTCATACTGAAAAGTTGGCTCTTGCTGTTTGTAAATACACACACAAACACAAAGGGAATTTGTTTGCACTTAAATGGGTCCTGAGAGAATAACTGCTTTCCGCATGTGTTTTCTTTTTTATGCTGAGTTCTGGAAGGCTGGTTGAAACAAAGTAAAGAAAGAGAAATTTCTTTTTTTTAAAAGAAATTTCACTTTTCATAACTGATGCTCTACTTGTGGTTTTGGAATATTCAAGATTAGCGGGGGGTTTATTATTATCATTGTTATTAACAGGAAAGTAAGCATGGGCAAGGACACAAGCCATAGGCTTGACCTAGAGCGTACCACGACTTGTTCTGTGTGTGTTGGAGCAGTTGGCAGCTGTGCTATGGGGAGGAGTGTGTGTCTGTGCAACACAACTAGTATGCAGGAACCCTTTCAGGACGCTGCGAGTGATCCTGAGACACAGACACCATGATCATGCACCGCCCAGGTCAGGTCTGAAACCTCCCAGCATGTCACAAGAATGGACCGTGTTTATTACTGTTTCCCATTTTCCAATAAACTTTGAAGAGGTAACACTGAATAAATAAGGGTGCATATTTTGTTCTGTGGTCTCCAGAAATATGGCGTTGCATAGTTTTAGTCATGGAATACACTGTTCTGGAGAGATTTTATTTTGTACTATCAGAACTTTCTTAAATTGAAAGTTCTGGGTTAAAGAAAGCATTTGGGAACTGAAGCTGCATCTTGTCAGTAGCCTTATGAATAGGATTTTTACATTCAGATTTTAAGGCTTTTCACACATTTTCTTTGGAAAGCTCAAGTTTCTCTTTTGGGGGCTGAGTTTGTATTTTAATGAATCAGAAAGTGGGAAAGCTATCTGAAAATAAGTTGTTAAGTCTTGGGAGGAACAGTCATTCAGAACTGGCTATCAATAGAAAACTGCTTTCAATAGGCTACAGCTTTGCAAAAGTTGAAGGGAAAAGGACTAGCTATATATAGATAGTAATCTACATAAATACAGCTATTTTAAGACTGTACAGTGCTTGCCTTTGTCCTCTGAAAGAACGGTATGAATGAAGGCTTAGTATTTTCTGTGTCAGAAAAGTTTCTCTCTATTTATTTCACAATTAACGTAAAAACATAGAATGTACATAAAGATATAGTTAATATAAAATTCTTAGTAAAATATAGAAAAAAAAAATTTGAGTCACCAAAGGCCTGCTCAAATAAACTGGGATGAAAACCTGACCTTGATTTCTAACTGCACAGGCAGTGGTTCTGTGGCTGCCATAAAGATCCCCGGCACGCATCTGTTCTGAAGCTTGGGATGCTACAGATTGCATAGGAAATGCAATGCTGCAAACAATTTTGATTTAGGAACTTGTGGGGTTTTTTCCCCTCTGAACTTGAATTGCTAAAGGAACTTCTTCCTTGTTTTTCTTTTCCCGTCATGGACAAGCTGAAGGGAGGTTACCCAAACGGTTTTTCTCACTGATACTGTAATAAGCCTGAGAGATGAAGATGGTGGGCATCAGTATCCCCAAGCATGCACTTGGCCCAGAAGTTAAAAAGACTTAAATGCAACAACCAGAATAAAATCAACATTTAAACAGGATAAGCTGAAATCTGTGGTGTAGTTTGGCCAGGGAGCCACACAAAAGAAAGCACAAGTGCAACTCATAGATGCAACCAACTTCTATGAGAGATGGTAGCAGCTCTACATTAATGCTTTCATTTTTAAGGCAAATCAAATTACAGACTTTTTTTGTCCAATTTTTACAATAATATTCTTTCAGGCCCCAGAATACAGTATTAAGGAAAAGACAAGGCTTGGGTTCAGATGTCATTGAGTTACTCAATGACATCTGAACAACTCAAGGCTTACAAGCAATCTGTGGGTTTAAATTAGGTTTGCCAAGTGTTACATAAAACAATCAGATATGCACAAATCAGAGCTGTTGAAAGCCATTTGCATGCTGGATTATAGGGAGATAAAGCTCAACGAACATTATTGCCAACAAATAATCCGACTTGTTTCTGCAATGAGTATGGAGTACTTGAGATAACTGGTGGCACATTTTAGATAACGGTGTTGACTTACAGTAGAAAATAGCCCTACCCTTCCTGTGACTTGAAATCAGGAAAGACCACTAATATCACCTGCAATTTCTCAAAGGCGGACAAAGACTGTTTTGTGCCATCAATTTTATTTGTGTTCATAAATTTGAGATGTAACAGCACCTTGGCTGTTACCAAACTCTGAACAAAATAGAAAAAGTGTCCATTTTAAAAATCCTTGCATAACTCTTTAGTCAGCTCTACCAATTACTGTCCTCTTATAGTGAAAGAAGAATTAGGAATCTGTCTTGTTGGAAATCCTGGTGCACTTTTTAAATGTTTGCTTTGACTTGCCAACATGCCTTTCTTTTGAATCCTTTTGCTTGTCTAGGTGGCAAAACGCATTATTAGTTCAATCAGCTCATGTGCAAAGCAGTCCAACCTTTTTGCTGGGCTTCCCAGCACAGCTAATATTTTGGATCAAGCAGCACTCTCGTGGCTTTATATTTGAAATAAATTTGTATAAATCAGAGGAGATTTAAGGCCTGTAATGATTTATGGTCAAAGGTTATGCCTTGAGATCATAGCTCTTTTTTGTTTTCCTCCGGACTGTGAGAGTTTAGACCAACCTGTGTGTTGGTTTAGACCAAATCAAAACAGATGAATTGTACTTGACAACTCGGGGAGATCTTGGCAAAATACCCCTGGTGAAATCTTGGCTGTCACTGGAAGGTAGCAGGAATTTTGCCATTAACTTCATATGGGACAGATTTCTTCCTTTTGTTTCTCATCCCTTGTGGAGTCTGCTTAATCCCCTCTGGGCCAGTGAGATGAAGCAGCAATGAAGATGGCTTTGTGATGTAAAATGTCAGGAATAAGGGATAAAAAGTTGAGCTCAGAGGGCTAGATAAATATTAATCTGTCCTAGACCAACCACAGAAGGGAAAGGGACCGATACATGTAGCTCTTCTTTCTAGAACAGACAGAAATCCTTCTTAGATCCTTATAATCCCTGAGCAAAATTTCTCGAAAATCCCCTTTATATTGTGGAAAGAATTTAAAGTAGAGTAGAAAGTTTTGTTTCTTGGGGGGGAGGAGAGGGAAACAAGAAAAATAAAAAAGCACAACTGCTTAGCATAAGAAATCAACTGTTCATCACATAAATCAATGAAAAATCTTCTATTTATTAATTTAAATGAGTAAAGTTTTATGTATGTCAGAATAAAGTAAATTCAGATTAGATAAAATATTCCAGAATTGTATATATGTTACGAATTGCTATGTCTGATTAGAATACCCTTCCTGGATTTATGTTGTGAAGGAGAGTTTCAGCAATACTACAAATTTGTCATAAATAATCCTTAACAAAGGTGATATTTCAGTGAGGAGACTTGGCAAATGTGTTTCATACGCCAATGTTATTTCCAGGTTCATGTGCAGTCAGCATTTCCTACAACTCCACTCTGTCACTCCCTATTTAGGACCCGATTTTCAATTTCCATTGCTCTCAACTGAGATCAGCTAAATCTGCCAGAGAAACAAACCTTCTTAATACTAAATCCAGAATTATTAGTAATAGGCTATTTATAAAAGAGGCCAATTTCTGTCTCTTACAATTCTATAAGTGATAGCTAAGATGATAGAGATAAATCTTTTGCTACAATAAAAGAGCAAATCAGGAGAAAAAGGTATGTGTGATAGGAGAATGTATTCTGTATTGACTGCAAAGTACTGTCTTCATCCTTAAAATAACAATAGTTTTGCTAAATTCCAAGATGAATGTTATACTACACCCGAATTGTAAAATCTTTTAAATGTGTTTTAAATGGATGTCTAAATACAGGTCACATTTTCATTTCCTAGGTATGCTCAAATATTTGCAGACTAGACTAGGTTTAGTCCAAACGTTCTTTCCTACCATCCAGTGTATAAGTTTACATCCAGACATTGGTTTTGATGGCTGTATTTGTTGATTCTTGTCCCTTGTAAGTGATCTCATCTTCCACGCTGCAGTTTTAGGTGTGAATATTGCTGTTAAATTTTTTTCTAGTTATGGTAACACTCGATATGTGGTCGGTGAGAATATATGCCCCAAATACACAATGACTGCAGATACCCTTCCCACACGCTGCTCCTTGTGTATGCCCCCTCTGTCCAGTCTTTATATGAAGTCTGGGTCCTCAAGGCCACGGGAAAAGTCAGCCTACATCCCAAATGATATGAATAATTTTAGGAATGTTATCATTATATAATGAGGAAAATTATTACTCTCTGTGTATGAGAGACCATTGTAGCAGCTGAGAACCTCCGCAATGTACTTAAGTTCTATTGCATTCGGTATTGGAAAAAACACTTAAACTGCAAGATTACTTACTAACGTTGAATCATGTTATTTTCTAGCACTTTTATTCTCTGAAATATGAGTTAGTTGGTTTACATAAAACATTAACTACTGAAAGAAATTAAGAAAAATGAACAGGGAGGAATTCTGGTGGTCAAAGATTCTTCCATGATAAAACAGTGGGGATTTTGGTGTATGATTTGGCAAAGTTTAATTAGTGTAAGTAGGAGAGATCCTATGAATCTCTTGGAACTGATATGAGATCCACTGGATCTCATTGTTGAACAAATCATCTGTCAGGAGCATAAAATAGTTGGTATCTATGTAAATTAATCATTCTTTGTACTCTTTAGTACAATTAAGTAATGTTTACTAAGAAGAAAGAGTCAGAAGAACTTGAAACACCAAAGATGAGAATTTCTCATTGCTTTCAGATACAGATATTTGGGAAAAAAAAAAAAAAAATTGAAAAGATTGTTTCAGAGTTTGGATCTTCTGATATCTTTTTCAAGTGATCAGTTTTAAACCACACATTCCTACAGTCCCAGGGGGGGCAGAACACAAAGTGTGACAGCAACGTTTACATCCCACTAAAGATGATGAATTGTAAATCACCATGAAGCATCACTGTGATAAAAGAAAGTAGCCAAGTTTAACCTTTGTCTTTTAGTGCTACAGCAAACAAGTGAAGAAGCATTGTAATCAGTTTTGCTTCTTTTTAAGTAAAATCTATTTTTTGCTACAAGTAATCTTGCAAGAGCAAAAGGTGACTTTTTACTGAAGAAATCTGAAATTCATGGTGGTTTAAAATTACATTACTGAAATGTAAATACACTCACCAGGACCAAAAAATTTGACTGTGCAGTTACCCAGCAAATGAAATGTATTTTTACTTGCAGGAACTACCACAGTAACCATAAATTATATAAGTAATAAAACCAATATTCCTATACCGCCTAGAGTCTTTACATGAGCTAAAATTTCTCTGCATAAAACAGCACCTCTACCTCCCTCTCTCGCAGAATTCAGGCCAGTTTCATTGATTTCAAAGAGTCTCAATGAAATTCAGTGGAGGCTGAATTCATTGTAAAGCATTGCCCAACTGCACAATATGGAAGTTGGTTGCTAGCGACTTCCTAACTGAACTTCTGTCTGAGTGGATTCAAACCCCTAGTTCCTGTCAGACTGAAATAGCTATTAGGCTTTTTGTACTCTTGAGATGATGCTCATTAAGCTCCACTCACATGGTTCCCCCTTGCATGGACTGGCTTCCTAGCAGCTTAGGGGGAGTAAATCCAAACCGGTAACTGCAGGGCCTGTGGAGGGGAAGGGCTGGAGTTCAGTTCCTTTTCCCATGTATGCTTAGCTAAATACCTAAATAGATGCTGGAGCAGTGACAGGGAGACAGGTTCTCCACTGAAGAAAAATTTCCTCAACTTTTAATCAGGCTCGAGATCATTCTCTGTCCAAAGACATATTTAAATAGTCTGTTGAAGTTGAATTGTTTCCAAAGAAGAGACTAATAAATGTAGTAAACCGATTACAGGCGTGGCTCAGCACAGGCATGCTGGAGCTGATATCTGAGGTGCTAAATCAAGAGAGAGATGAAGGAGATGGCAAGGATGAAAGGACAGAAATGGAGAGGCAAGGAGGCGGAGGCGTTGGCAATGAAGCCAGCCCATAAAAGCAGACTACTCTGCTTCTCTTCCTTGAAGGGCCCAACCCAGCAGGTGTACTTTGAGCATGTCCATCACATCAGGCTTCACAGAAAAGCCGGAGCAGTAACAAGTTCATAGTTCTCAATAGGGCTTAAAAGCAAGCTGGAAGCTCTGTTGTTCTGACTTGTCATGGTGTAGGTAGCTTGTGGGTACCTAGAAGCAAATGCTATCCCCCCTCCCTCCCCAGAGGACTACTCTTCAAGTGCCACAGGACTCTTGAAACAGTGGAACGTGGGGCTTGAGGAATCAAATTTTACTCTTTGATGCTTGGCTTAGGAGTTAGCCTAATTATTATTGTAGATTTGGCAGGCAAGTTGTCTTTCTAACGTGTTCCCACTCTTTTGAACTATCCATAGAGATTGTGAAGATTTTCTTCTATAATGCTTTAAGATGCCAAAGTTCACTTTTAAAATGAAAGATCCCAGAAGCCAGAAAGGCATTGCTCTGCTGTCAAGCATAACCTCAACTCTTAAACATTTGAAAGCCTGAAGGGCTTGGAGAGAAAACGAAGAAGGGTGTATAACTTTCATGAAAACATGTATTTGCTCTCTGATCTCTTTATTTATTTTGGTAAGAAGTGCACAGACAGCAGTCAAATATGTTGAAATTAATCATGTGGAACTGATTTCTGCAGGAGAGGCCATAAGGTAACTGCAGGAACCCAAGCAAGGCCCTGATCCTGCTGCTGTGACATGCTGATGGACAGGAACTTGCGTGACAAGCAAAGAAACGTGCTGTGACATACACACACGACTGAGCTGCTGTCAAGGCCACGGTCTGGTTACATGGGGCAGATCAAACGCCAATTGGAAGACAAAATCAAGGCCTTACATAATCAATAACAAAAGTGGAGAGAAGATGAGGTAGAACTGCAAGGTGGTGTTCCAGGGCCAGTGTCACCAAGGAAAGCATGGATGACAAATTGTAACCTATAATCTGTGGCTGGTAGACACCAACCTCACCCCCTTAGCAGCAAAGAAAATGGCAGCTTCTGGGTAAGGAGACTGCTCATATTTAAATATTTCTACTGTATTTTTATGCTATGGCCATCACCAGAAAGAGAAATTCCAAGAGAACTAGTGTTTGGTCAGTGCTCAGGGACTACAGGAAAAGTATAGGGGCCATGCATTCAGCAAGCCAAGCACTGAAGCTTTAGGAAGATATGTTCCCAGACATGAGATGCCCTTGTGAAAAGCACATAGCAATGTAATCCATGATTTATGAGATTGATCTTTAGGAGTGAGAACTTCCAAAATAAATTGCTATCAGCAATGTCTGTGCAATCCTGGAACATTTAGCTATTAAGTACTGTCTTTTTTTCTCACTAGTGGCATAATTTGCATTTTGATTAGACTACCCAAATATTTTGCTGAACAAAAGAGTATCTTAGTAATCATAATTACGTTTTTGGTCTAGATGACCTTTTTCCTGAAAAAAAAAAATCCTGCTTACCATTTTTATTAATAAAAAGTTGATTAATGTAGTTGGATAAATTAATAAAGAAGAGATAACTGAATTAAACATACTTAATGTAATAGCAGATTGCTAGGAGCTTATAGATTAGTCTAAGAATTTCACTTTGTGTTATAGGCTAATATAGACAGACTTAATTCAAAAGGACTATGTCCGTTTTTTTTCCTGGCCTTAACCACAAATTAACAGTGCACTAGTAAAAACTGGCATATAACAGACACAAGGTAATACTTGGGATAAAAGGACCACAGAGGCCCATGTTTTTCACTGCTTGTTTTTAATAGGAAGTGGAAATCTGTTCTGTTTGAAAATATAGATTTTAATTGTCACAGAGAATAAAAGTCTGGTATTGATTTAAGATGGATTTGGAGATATTCAGACCTTTTGGCTGATGAATCAGTCTTGAGCTGCTCTTTAGCTCCCCAGTTGCTTTCTTAATTACTGTCTTGTAGGTGTGTTTCCTGAGATCTGAGATAGATAGTGCAGCAGTTGACTGAAGCACTTTCTCATGTTTGTATTTTAAGAGAAAAGAAAGTCAATTCTATTCTTTCTTTTCTTTTGTAGACCTTGCTATCTCACAACCGGTAATTATATCAACAGCTGGGGCCCATGCAGAGGATGAACAAAGTGAGTGGGAGCCAGATAATAACATTTTTCCACTCTCTGGGAGTGTGTGATTCTTCTTGAGGAAGACACTGTCTGAAACCATTAGATTCCAGTGTAGCTCAGCCTATGGTAGACCCGCATGTATAATCACAGCCCTTAAAATGTAAGGAGTCCCTAATTTACAGTGAAACAATTCCAGACATACATATGTGACATGGGAAGAACCAGGTGCCAAAAATTTCCTCTTTTGTCCGGCCATAAAGTACAAAAATATTCTCTCTAAAGGGTAAAAATCCAGTGAGCTCTCTAACATAAAACTTTGTTTATGTATGTTCTTCTCCACCACACTTCTCTTCAGAATTTTTAAAGCACCTTCAGAAAAAGTTGGGGGTTTTTTTACAAAAAAGACATGAGTTCTCCTTCTCTGTTCAAAAGGCTATTTGAAAAACCCCCATAGTTTTTATGCATATGAATGTATGAGCATGTACGTAAACCTAGAGTTGTACTGGACCTTTAATAGCATCCAGCTCAGCAGACGGTGACCAGCAGAAAAGACCTAGCCAGCTTGTCTGCACCACATTGGCGGCTCCAACGTTCACCATGAGTTTGTGGAAGAGACGAGAGGGAGGTGAAGGCACCACCTACCCGGCAGAGACTGAGAGGTGACGGCTCTGTACAAGAGAGGACAGTAGCATGAGAAAGGAGGTGATGTTCAAAAGAGGTTGTGCAATGGGCAGTTCGGGGGCCAACCGCAATTTCAACGGCTGGTTCAGCTGAACGAGGCTATATCCCATTCAGCCGGCCACATGCATATGAGAGACGGAGAAGGGCCCTCCTCCTTCCTTCTTGTATCTTGCCTGCTGAGAGCACAGTGCCAAGGTAATAAAATAGTTCAGCTGTCGGAGGAGAAGCCCGTCAGAGGGATGGCCAGACTGGCTCAGGCCAGGGGTTTGGCTGGTTTAACATCTTGCTCGTCATTCAGCATATGAGGAAGGCGCAAAAAACACAGCAGAAAATGGAAGGAGGGCAATCTAGCCAGCAATCCTTAGTGGTTGTAACGGACCCCAGCATACCAGACAGCCTCTGTGTTTAGTTCCATTAATCATTACAACCCCTGACATTTTTCAGATCAGTTTGTTGTTCAGTTCTCTTTGAGCTTAGAAATTCTGAGGCAATGAGGTCTATAATTTAATCACGTGCAAAGTGTGCATGGTTGTGTGGGGAAGGATAGGAGGTGCCTTTTTTAATGGTTTTGAAATTTCCAAATTCTCATTTCCATGGGATTTAAATTTTTTGTTAGATCTGAAGCCGTGCCCGGTGCTCTCCCTGCTTTCATTTCAGTCTAATGGATATAAATACAAATAGCAAAAGCAGATCAAGCAAACAGAGCAACACACTGTATTTGCTTGCAATAATTGTTATATGACCAATTAAAACATTCCTGAGGTAAATGTTTATTTACAAAAATATTTTGCAAACCATATTTGAAAGGTTAAAAAAAATCTTTATGTTTTGTCCCAAAAGCACTAGCTCCAGCAGTCTGATGTCTTCTGGATGTAGAAAATAACAGAGTTCACATTAGCAAACCCAAATGGTTCTAAAAAGATCATTAGACATTTTCATTTTTTTTTACAAAAGTAGTTAATCTCAAGCTTAAAATTGCCTACAATCTGTTGAACAGCTATCAAGACTGATATATCAAGTATAAGAAAGGATGGTCTCTAGAGAGCTAATCTTGCAGCTAGTAATCCGTTGGGCTTTCAGCCAAATAGGATTGGAAACCAGGTTTGCTATGAAGAATGATTAAGATGGCTATATAAAGCTCAGATTAGGAATTAAAAAAAAAAAATATAAAAAGAGGATGGGAAAAGGTTTTAGTGGAAAAGTAAAATCTCACAAATCTCCTGTTTCATTAAAATCAGTACTCCTCATTTCAGTGGAAGAATTTTTGTTTTATTTTGTTTTCACTGCATGCAATTTCCATGGTTGTACTTCAGATTGCAGGAAACTAGGTTCATACAGGAGAGAATATGCATCTGATGTTGTATTCATTATACCCAAACCAGTATACCAGCACAGCCTTCTGGAGCATGCATTGGGCTGCATCTCCTTATTTCCATGGTCAATCCCAAACACTGAAGTGAAGCAAAAATGTCCATATATTCTTTAGCAATAGCATGGAAGTGTGAAAAATGCTATACATGAGTCAAACAGAAGAGAAACTGATTTTTAAATCTCCAGTGAGCCCAGATTAGGACCCTAATGACCCAGTGGAAAATTATGTGAATATTCTGGTCCAAGGGGAAAAGAAATTTCCCAAGAGTAACTATATATTGATTTCAAGCATAGGCTGGAGAAGTTAGAGTGGGAAGGAGGGCAAAGGCTTGAGAAAGGCAAAGCTGACAGCTGACAGTATTAAACCACGTGCTGAAGTTGTTCACTTTTGTATGAAACAGTAAATCATATTGTAGATGTATAAAATAGAAGCATTTTTCACAAGAAACAAAGTGGATGTGAGGTTGCAAAGTGTTAATGAGGTCAGATCTTCCTAAAGACAAGCCAGCCTTTGATAGTCTAAGAAGAGAGGAAAAAAATATAACTATTAGCTGCCAAGTCCTTAAACAACTATGATTTTGGCATAGTCTTTCTGATCATATGATGCACATTCTACTAGGGAAATCAGAGTTGCGTAAATTCTTGCAAAGTATTTTTAGAAAGCTATGAAGAATTGTCTGGAAGCAAATCAGAGGAGGAGAGAATTGCCCTAAATTACAGAAATGTTTTAATTTCTTTGTTAAATATCTGAGAAAACTTACAGGAAAAATAACAAGTGTCTCTAAAAAGGCTATAAAAAATCACCGCGTATAAATTTTCCATCCTGTGTATTGTTCTTGCCTAGGTTTGTCATTTAATTTCTACAAGTACTGTGAGAAATCACTTTGCCCAGAAGGTTTTCAGGGCTTCTATTACTTTTTGGGAACTTAAAATCCCTACATGACTCCATATCCCAAACTGCCATTCTGCTGTTAAAGCTGCGAATTTGATGAACTCGCAATGTTACATTAACAATTCCAAAGGTGTAGTTACCTAAATAGGTATTTCTATGTATTCTTCTAAAAGTGGCAGAATTTTTCTTACAGATCATTTAAATGACTGTACTGCAGCTTTTGCATCTGCAGGCAAAGAACTTCCGATCTGACTGGTTTGATTCAAGCAAATGCACATGAGCCCATTTGTTTATGTTTTTCTCTCTTTCTGATGCAATGGGTTCTTTTGAAAATGAACATTTCCAAACAGAATCTTGTTTTTATCTGTAACAGTGATTTGCATCCCTTCCTCCTAGCATTTAATTGTTATAAACAGTACCAGGACATTCGTGTCTTGTGTTTCAGTAGTGTTTTGTTGCTGTCATAATGATTTCAAGACTAAAGGAGGCACCCCAACTATCAGGGCCAAATGCAAGACCTTGGCAGTAGAGGAGGGGCTTACTGCTCTCTTGCTGGAGACCATCCCATCTCTGTTCTCAAAGGGGCTTTGCACATCTCTCAAGCTGCACATGACACCATCGGGGAATGAAGAAGGAAAAGGTCATCCGGGTGAAGATGACAGCTCTGAATTAGCTTGCATCTTGATGGTCAGTGTTGGGGGTTTTTTCACAGCACTGATTACAGTGAATTTTGTGAGGCAATGCATTTTTCTTAAGTGATGATGTGATAGCTTCAGCTGAAGGTCTGTAGCTTCATCTATGAGATATTCAGCACTTTTATACTATTCAGCCCTAAACTGGTCCTATAGATGATGGTGAAATAACATTAAACCACCTTTTTTTTCCCAGAACTCAAAGGTGAATGTTTAACATTCACTTAAGTCATGAGGAGTCCAAGGTACTCAGCACCTTGAAATCCAACCTCTATTCCACTCTGAATGGAAAAAACTATTCAGAGATCGGGACAGTAGGCAGAGTGCACAACAATAACTACAAGGGCAAAAAGAACGGAGATAAATGCCTGTTGAAATTCTAATTTTGGAAAAGGTCTGAACCAGAACTGAGAAAGTACAGAAAAGTCTAATTAAGTGAATGTTCATTCCCATAATCTTTATATAAGCTGTGAACAACAAATGGTATGAAATTGTGTTGTATAAAACACAGTCTTCCAATCAGGATTGAAGCAGTACTCTCCTTCCCCTTACTGCATCGTTCAAATCTTTACCAAAAATGGGGAAGTTGTAGTCTTTACAGTTTCACCCTATTGCTAATGGGAAGGATGGCCAATATAAAACAAGTGGAGGAACTATCAGAAATGTTATCACAGTTCCAGGAGTGGTATAAAAAAATCTCTTCTGTAAACTCAACCAAACAAAGACAGTTTATTCTCCTTATATCAAACAACAGCATTTGTCAGTGTCTGTGGTACAATGTATAATCACAAGATCCTCAGTGAATGAGCAGCTATATATTTCTCTTACTGTCAGTGCAAAAATCCATCAACTACCAAAAGTTTCCTTTAAGAATCAACCAAAACAAATTAATCAAAAATTACAGTGTGTCTCATCCAACTTCAGAGTAGGAGCTATCTTCATTTTTACACCCTTAATGAATGTATTTGTAAAGCCTAATAAAATATCAATCAATATTTTTGCTCAGTGTTCCTTCCCACGGTGATCTTGTTATGTCTTTTGCATTAAACAAGGAAATGCATAACTGTAAATATATTAGTGGAAGTGAGGGAACAGAAGCAATGATGTCAGTAATGGTGAAGGGGAGGTGGAGGTGGTCTCCCTGGTAAGCAGAAGTGGTAGGAGGAGAAGAGACACTGACTCAGTTTAGGGTGGGGATCTTTGAGGGAGCTATGGGAAGAGTGAGGATGGGGAATAGTCCAGGGTACTAGATGGAAAGATAAGCTCAGAGAAAGAAATACAGCTGAACTGGAAGGTGTTATGTATTCTAGGATGTTGTGTATTAATACTGGAGGACTCCATGTACATGAAGTCAAAATACCTCTTCTTTTAAGTCAAATGTTTACATACTACAGACTTGTCCTGTTATTCCTTATGGTTTCCAGTACACATACTCCCAGGCTTTCCTCTAATCCCATCATAGGGCAATGCAAGATTGCTTCTCCAAGCATCAAAAATGTGGCAAACAGTGAAACAAGAAAGGTCTGGCTGAGCTGAATAGATAGCAAGCCCAAAATTTTCAGATGCAGCAGCCTTAGAAATTATCCATTAATATTTTCTCTAGTAACAGAGAATTTTGACTAAAAGAAGCATCTCTACAAGAAACTGTTTTGGCTTATTTTATATTCAATATCTTTTTTAATCAAAGCCCTCCAGATGCTACTGTGTTCTCCTCATTCAAAACCATCAACAGCCATATGCTACAGAACCAAAGGCTTAATTGCAAAGATGTAACTGGAATCCAACAGAGTCAGGGGAGAGGAGGTGGAATTTCGTTAGTAATCAGGCAAGCAGACACAGGCAAGACAAATAAGTAGCGAAGAAATATGCTCAGCGTTCTCGCTATTGAGCAAGTTTTCAATTACTTCCAGACCCTACAAAAAAAAGGGAATGAAATTGGTGTCTCATGTACACGTACACATTCACCCCTTATTTCCCCAAGTACCAACCAGTGATTGTTACAGGAGAGATGAAATTAGGGAACACACACTGAAGAAAATAAAATATGAAGAAATACATAAGGCTACATTTTCGTGATACCTCAGCTTGTGAGGAACCAACATCTAAGAATGGAGTTGAAATGGTGCCAGTGGGAAGGTGGCATCTGTAGAGGGGTGAAACTGATGCATAAAGATGAGAATGTATGAGGTTGTTCAGATCGACTTTGTGGTAATTTATAATGACTTAGTGTTTTTGACCAACAGAGAAAGTAGCAGGGTCTCTACTCTGTTACAGAATATCATTACCCTGGGTCTATGTTATTGGCATATTTCACACACTGCCATTTTAGAGTTACTTAGTTTGAATAAAACTCAAGAGCTGGTTTCTGCACGTGCAGCACAATAGTCATTGTGATTAATCACTGTTGTTGTTCTGGGGTCTGGTTTCATCCTGCCATTCCAATCATGTATTTGGATATACTTTGAGAAGAAATGTCACATGTTCTCAGATTTGTTTTGTATTTTTATAGTGTCAAGCATATAATGCAAATTAAATACATTTTTAGCACCCCAAAATCACATAGTCCTCATAATATCCAATACCAATTAAAAAATGTACCTTATTATTCCAAAATGTACCTTATTTCCACTAGAGGTCAGTCAATAGATGGTAAACTTTCACGTTATAGAAATTTATATTGTTAGCTTCCTTATCTGCTTAACTTGTGCAAACATGCTGAACAAGAACATTACTGTATATGAAAAACTTATGCAAGAAAAATTCTTTTAACCATATGCCGACTTTTTAGAAACTTAGCCATCATTATTGTAAGGTGAGGTGTCACTAAATGCTTAACTATCAAACAGAAAATGTGCACGAAGAATTGCTGTTCCATAGTTGCAGCATGCTCTGGATAGAAAGACTCTGTTTATCGTGGAGTGTTTTGTAAATTATAGAAACTGATTGGAAATCTACATAAGCCTTTTAGTAAGCTGAAAACTCAGCAAAATTACTGGGATTTTTTTAAAGGCAATCTGTCTTAACGTAAAGCTTGAAAGTACCAAAGTGCTTTAGTACAGCTCTGTGGAGTTAAAGCTATTTGTCAGGTGAATGGGAATTCAAAAAAGGTTGCACCAGCCACACTTACCACTGCCCTTATTTGCAACCTTCAAACGTGGGGTATTCCCCAGGTGTCTTGATGCTGAAGAAATGTGGCTGTTAAGTTGCTTTAATTATCATGGTTTTACTTATTACCTTTTCTGCAAGCAGCATATTCAGAATTTCACTCCTCATCATTGTTTCTACATATTTAGCTTAGTTTTTAATGTAATTGCATTGTTTATTCTCTCTCTCATCTCAGATGAATCGCTGCTCAGCAATGAGGCCCTCAGACTCAGATCGGATGGAGTCGCGGATGGAGTGATGCACTTCGCTAGGAAGAGAGAAGCAACAATGTATTTTATTGATATGAGACAGTGAGCTGACGAAGTTCAATCAATAGTAAATGCAACAGTGGTTTAACAAGATTAGATGGCAAGGTACACTTGAGTATTTCCTGCACAGAGGACAGGGTCAGACAAAACTGCCAGGGAAACCCTCCCATTGAGTCATGAGGTTCAGGAAGGATTCCATTGCATTCTAAACTCCTTCTCAGAGGGGAATTTAGGTGCGGCTGGATCTAGACTTAGTTCCAGACTTAGGCAGTATTTTTTTATGTCTAAAGGATTATGTATGTGCAATCATTCCTTTATATCGCTTAGCTAAGATTTCAAAGTTTCAGCGCTCCTATTGCCAATTCGCTTACTGACTCTCCGATGCGATAAGGATTCCTCAGCCTCGAGGAGTAACGTCGAGAGGCGTCCCTACTCAAGGGGAGATCCCCGCATGCAGCCTGCTACCCTGCAGAAGAGCTCAATGGGCCCTGGGCTGTCCACTGTTTATGGAGTAAGATGATTGACTTATAGCCATATTTGCATGCCATGCAAATGGTATTTTGGTTGGCACCTGCTCCACTAGCCCTTGGCTATTGTGTTGTCATCTGTCTCCCCCGAAACCACTTGGAGCCAGATGCAGTCATCACGAGCACACGCATCCATTACCACCACCACTGGTGGTTATCACTTGAGCGGGGTTATGGGAAATAAAGGGCGGGCTGAGAGAGGTGGGGGAGCACTCCGCCACAGATGCTCTTCTGTGGTTCCAGGCATGAAGGCAGTGGGTCTTCAATCTGGAAAGCAATTTTGTTGTGCAAGATGGTCTCTTGGGAACCATTAAAACTGGTCAGTATCTGCGCCAGCTGCTATGTTCTGTTCTCAGTGTGTATTTACCTAATATTCAATTTAAATGCTTTCGTTATGCTTGCAAAGATCTCCCATTTTCCACTGTCACCAATGATGATGACGACTTTAATCACGCTCAAATGCAGCTTTTTTGTTGCCACCCCTCCGCTGCAACTGCATCAATGCTGAGGCACAAACAATTTCTCCTAAAGATTCACCACAATATTGTTCACATGTGCACCAAGAACATCATAAATGTGAGCACCAGTACTGAATCTACCAAGATACTACATACGTACAACAGCTATATGCCTTCATATCTCTGCTTGTTACTCAGATATAGATATAAGCCCTACCTGGCATTACTCAGGTATAACACTAAGATATTTAACCATCCAACTTCAGGAAAACTGAAGTGCAATGTTTCTAATTCAGGAATCATTGGCTGGCCTCAGCTTCAAATCATGTGATGTGTGATTACAAAAAACTTTGAAATATTTACAGTATTTTAAAATTGTTTTATAAAAGATAAATTTTATGTAGATCCTTGTAGGCCCAAATTGCAAGACACTAACATTTTAACCAAGATTCATAGAGTAGGAGTACCATTAGTACTGAAATTGTTTCATTGTAATTGAACTTGACAGTTAACTACAAGACATAAAAGCTCATTTCTGTGAAGCCCCTGGAGGAGCAGAACTAGTATTTTCAAAACTTCCTATTTTCCAAAAACTGTCTGTTGGATTGGACCTCTCAGTATTAA
Organism: Astur gentilis; assembly: GCF_929443795.1. Lineage (NCBI taxonomy): Eukaryota > Metazoa > Chordata > Aves > Accipitriformes > Accipitridae > Astur > Astur gentilis. The sequence goes on along the minus strand of NC_064909.1, from coordinate 7,617,940 downwards.
GCTAAAGTGGCATGCACAGTTTTGAGCACAGGTCAGAGGATTTTGGAATTCAGTGGCAGTGTTGCCTAAGGGAGTTATGTCTTTTGCCACGTTAACCATGTTTTTTCCGACGCATGACATTGGAAAATCTGTTCCTGGCTGTTTCAGCAAGAGAAGGATGAGCTTGTAGAGCTCTTGAATCCAGTTTAAAATACATTGCTTTTAATGTTTCACAGCCAGGATGCTATAAAATAGAAATGTGCTTTTAGATAAACTTGTTGAGTTGGTACCCGATATCTCAAAATGTTTGGGTTTCTTTGTTCTTTGACTTTCAGTCCTTAAAATCCTCTACTTCAAGCTGAATCAGGTGAAGATTCAGCTTGTGGCATCCATGTGAAAATGATGAAGCAAATATATCCATTATCTTGTTCATTTACAACAGCCTAGCATTTGGCTGTTTTATCCCTTTGTTCCTTTTGGTATGACCTGCAGCAGAAGACCGCTTTCAGAAACCTGGGAAATTTGGGCTTAGCCACATCCCTTTTGTGCTTTAACTGTGATGGATAGCTTTCCCAGAGAGAGAGAGTGGGAGGGGAGGTGGGAGCACACCAGGACTGCGCAAAGTGATGAACATGCACAGAGAGTTGGTAGAAGAAACTCATTTTGCTTGCCTGTCAGAAGAGGTGGGATGTGCCCAAGGGAAGCAGGTTTCAGATGAAAGTTGCTGAACTTTCCTTCTGATGCTCAGAAGTGAGCACTTTGCCTCATGGCTACTCTGGGAAATTTACCCTGGAGCTCTTTAAACAGCCACTGACTACAACAGAGAGGGATTTTTTCCTTACCATGCGAGGCAAGGCTAAATGAATTTGAGTTTTCACTAAATCAAGCTTTTCTGAAGATGCCCATCACGCTTTGTTCCCCTTTTGGGGGTGTTTACTGAGAAGGCACAGAGCTCTGTGGACTACAGCCTCCCTCATATCCCTGCTAGGTGCAGCCTCCTTGCAGCAGTAGGGAACATCAGCCTGCCTTGGAGCTGCTAAATAACATACTGCCACAGCTGAGGTGTGTTGGCCCATTATCCCAATCCACATTAATACCTAGGACGTTCTCATCTCTTCTCTTCCTCACTGTCCTAGGCTCTTCCTACCAGGCTGAACAGATAAAATAAACTCCTGCAAAGACCTCACATGAAGGGCTTTGCTCACTGTTAATATTTCCCTCCCACTAGCTTGGCTACCTTTAAGATAGTATGAGTAAACTTGTATCAGTGATTCCAGACCCACATTGCTGTGATCCAGCCATCTCAGGAGGGCTTTGCCCATTTAACCAAACTGTGAACGCATCTTCTTCAGCTGCATGTCCTGAAAGCAGGTAAGCTGCAGAAGTGTTAAGTGTTTCTAGGGATAGTGCCTTGCTGTGAATATCTTGAATGAGCAAGCCCACTTTGGCTGGGTTTATAATTTCTGGTAAGTTATGACCCCCTCCCTCTGCATGAAGAACCCTTGAGGGCTTTTCAGGCACACCTGAAAAAATGCTATGTACCCTTCAGATTTAAATTCACATAGCTCCTATGACCGAAGTGCAATTTTATCATTTTATACCAGTCCTGCTTCATTCTCTGCCATTTGAAGTTCTGGTCCAGCAATGGCTATTGAAGAAAATACTATGAGAAGCGTTGTTCATTTATATCTATTGGTGTTCAGAACAGACTGGCTATTTATGGACTTTTATTTGAGGACATATTAAAAATCACCTTAGGTACATAGAGGACTAATATATATATATAGATGCGTGTGTGTGTGTAGATATAACAAGATATTATAGCCTTATCTATTCAGTCACATAGCTTTTGGATTGAATTCAGTAGAAAGATGGGTATGGAAGGGGAAAAAGAATTGAAAGGAGAGTTGAGGATTCATAAGAAAAAAATTATTATTTTGGAATGGACTTGAAGACTGGGCAGTGCATGTTTTTTGCACGTTAGTTTTACTCTGAGTTCAACACTCTCTACTGTGCTATGAAGGATGGCCATGAACAGCACTGAATAGTTCCAGCTGGTAGAGTCCCAGGTAAAGTAAGACTCTGGGAAGCATTCTCATGGAATATCACAGAACAAATTGATATCAAGAAAATACTTTGGCATTTTTGAGCTCACAGTGGCTAGTGCGTCTTCTGAGGGGGAAAAAAGTTCAGTTTGAATGCCATTCCTTTTGCCAGTATGTACAAGAGTGCAATGTGAAGAATAGAATACTTCAAAAGCTGATACAATAAGACAGCTGCAAAATCCTGTAAGAAAAAATCCACAGAGGAGCAGAGAGGTGAAAAAAGACTGGACATATGATATCCTGTTCAGGGCTGGGAATCCAAACCTCGCCTGCTCAGCCGTAATCAATGTCAGTCTGCTACCTGATCTTCTTGATTCCTCACATACTCTTGAGAGAGAAATTAAGAAGTGAGAGTTTGGATAGCTGGAGCTGCTCATCAGATGTGATTGGGGGGAAAAAAAGAAGAGATAATATGGTGCTGTGAAAGCTTATGACCAGCGTACATTTCCTCCTGCCAAATCCATTACAATATCAGGATGATAAAAAACCAAACGAAAACCCGCAAAACAACACCAAAGGGTTTTGCCTCTCTTAGTTGCCCTGCGTAACCAAGGAGCCAAAGGATATTGTATGATTAACAACTCACAATCAAGTTATGACAGCTCAGCAAGTTAAGTTGTCAACGTGTGTCAGCTGAGCTGTGGCAATTGTTCATGTGTGTGGTTGACACATAAAATGCCAAGCAATGTTATTTAACTCTCTTTCATTGCATCAGATTACTCCCAGTGTGCCATGGGTTAGAAGTACACATGGGGAGGGATTCATTGCTCTAAATTTAGATCTCTGTATTAGAGAGGTCTATGTCTGAGCTAGTTGTCTAAGTTCATGCTAAAGTCAACGGAAAGAAACAGGTGCTTCTGGAGTGCACTTTGTCTTATCTTGGGATAGCTGTTCAAAACAGAGCAGGTGAATCCTGCTCCACTGAGTCTAAAAGGCATCCACGTGATTAGCTCAGGTATAATTGTCTAAGGTTAAGTGAGATTAATCTTTGGAGAGCTACCATATCTCAGCTGATGACTTGATCATGAATCTGAGCCTGAAGATATAGTGGTTGATTTAGTATAATCTTTCACTGATCATAGCAAAGAGAAATTAAGACTTCACTGAGTATCAATAAGAAAAATCTTAATCTAGGTAGGTCATATAGAGAAATCAGTCAAACTGCATTTGCCGCATTTCCTAGCATTCTTTGCTTTTAGGTACGTAGCGATTCCTCCCAGCCATTTACTTCTTTTATCTTGTTGCTTCTAATCGTGCAGGTACTGGATGAATTTTCATTTTGCGGTACAAATGGATCTGCCGCAGCAATCCAGTAAGAGTGCGAACTCAAGCAGCACTAAAGGAAAAGTACAACTCCTCATCTGGTATGATGACTCAATATTTTCAACAATTTACTGTCAGAGAATCATTTACTGTGGTTTTACTTCATACAGTGTTTCTGAAAGCGTACAAGCCCTGATCCTCCTGTGTGGGCTGGCAGCTTTGTTCTTGCAGTAAACTTGCAAAACATTTGGAGGTCTGGTTTTATTGTCCTATCGTAATCAGCTTTGCCCAAGAGTGATATGAAGAACTCCTTTTCCAGCACCCCGTTTTCTCTGTTTTGAGGTGAGAGTGGGGGGAACTTTGGCAAAAAGAGCTTCCCAGAGCTCCTCTTAGTGGGTATTTGAAAAGGTATCTGAGAGTATTAACAATAAAATACAGGGCAGCCCTCAAGCTACTCTAGATTATATGTGGTGAGCTGAATGCTATTAGATGGAGCAGGTAAAGCTGCCTTCAATAATTGCATTCCATTAACCTAATCTAGCTCAGTCTCTGCCTCATTCTCTTTTAATGAGTCATGTGAGCATTACAAATGATTTTTATTGCAATGTTGGTTAAGCAGTTGCCACTTCGTTCCTACCTCCCATTAGGCTTTCCTGCTTAGTCGTATATCCTACCTCATGCTGGCATGAGACCGATTATTAAAAAAAACCAACCCCACTCTTGGGGAATACTTTTTTCCACATGAATCTGTCTCACAGTGTAGCTGCTGAGGCACTTGCTCCAGCACAGGGAAGAGGGAGAAGGGGGACAACTGCTGAACACTTGAGTATAGCCTCAGGACTAAGGAGAGAAAATTGTCTTGTTTTCCCCTCTAGCAATCTACAAACACTGGGGCGGGGGGAATGATCCTCATTGCTAATAAAAATGAAGTTTAAATTCAGCATTGTGATGCTGACAAGTCACAAAACCTTTAACAGAAAGAAACTGCATAAGAGTGCAATATTTGGCTTTCTTCCTCAAACTCTGCATTTTCTGTCAGCGAGGCACTTTTATGGCTTATTTATCTTTTACAACCTTTGTACCATTTCCTTCATTTATGTTATCTGTTAGCTAATTAGTCATAAGAAACCTAAATCCAAGCTCAGTGTCATATGAGACTCAGATTCAATCAGGAAACCCCTGATGACTGGCTTGCAGCACGTTTTCCTCGATGTTCACAGATACCCCTCATGCCTCCGGAGTGGCTGAGTGCACTCTGGCTTTCAAGCAGAATTATGAATGATCACAGTTCAGTTCCCTCTTCCTGGGATGTGCTTCAGCTTTTGTAGCAGCCTCTCGTCATGTACAGCTGGATAAAATCACGTCTATACTGAAGTGAATAGGATTTCAGTCTTTGACTTCAGTGGTGTCAGAACTTGGGTCCAGGTTAGTCCCAGTTACTGGTAGTCTCGTGAAACAGTATGATGGATCCTGTGTATCTTAAGTGTGTTTTGTAAATTACATGTAAATATAGTTCAGGCTTTTGTGAAGAGTTCGTCAAATCCTGGAAAATCAGTAATACTCAAGTTACTTGTTAGGTTCCGAGGACACATCAGGGTGTGTTCAAAAGCAGTGGCACTCAAGATTTTACTGTCTGCTTCTGTAGGCCCAAGGGAAATTACACCAGTTCCACTGCATTTTAGTGAGGATTGCTTAGGGCCTCATCTGTGTTCCTTCGCTTTGTCTGGATGTCTGCAGCGAGGTCAGGTAACATGCAGGGATCTGCCATTCCTTTTTGTGCAATGCTTCCCATCTCCTCTGCGCTATGGCAGAAAACGGGATGACAATCTGATGCTCAGTGGGTACCATCACTGTGCAAGTATTGATGTGTCTTTTGGTAATTAGCACCGGCTTGTTCCAAATGTTATTCTGTCTCATTTTATATATACCATTATGCTGCTTTTAATTGCAAAATAGTACAAATTATTTTGCAGCATATAGTATGAAAAAGGCAGGGTTTGATATCCTGGCTCATTCCTTCCTCTGAACTGATAGTTTGAAGAGCAAGGTACTATAGCCTATAATGGCTTTTCAGTGCTTTCTTCTAAGAGCTGGGTTTTTTCTGCTTCAAGTAAAAAGAAATCATAATTTCTTAATTAGTTTCATCATTTAACATGAGATGTTCACCGATTATAAATGTAAAAGAGGTCATTTGCATTTCTATGACACATACCAGAAATATATGGCCATTGAGTATTCACCTGCAATGTTTTTTAGTTTCATGATGGAAATACAGACCTTCTTATATAGGGCATTTTCACAGTTAAAAAAAATACAAAGCAAGGAGAAGGTGCTCAATATGAGACTACTTCCTGTTCGCACACTTGTTTTTTTTCTACACAAATAATTCTTCCAGTATTGGGATCTAACCTAACTGATTTTTAGCGAGATTTGTTAGCATTACACTCTGGCTCTGCAGATAAGACTTTTAGAAAGTATAGGTTGGTAGTTTAAGAAATGGCTAAAACGACTGTGATAAGCCTGTTTCCACGCTGTCTGAGAGGGTGTTATGTGAGACGCTGGCCTTAAATGTTTATGCTTGCACAGATGATTGACTTAAAATCCCAGCACCTGTGATCTCTATAATGTTCAATCTATTTGTGCAGCTGTTCCTCTGAGACCGTTACATGCTGTAATTGATTAGTTCAGCAGTCCTTCAACATCACTGCAGTATTATGAAAGCTGGTGAATTAATAAGCTACACTTCAGCAGCATACAGCCTCTTCCTCTCAGTTTGCATGATGATTCTCGGGTATCAATATTTTGCTGTATGAGCCCTACTTTTCCAAAATGGCTAGAACACTTAAAAATATTGTTTTTAAAGTTGAGAGGAAAAAGCATCTGCCTTCATTGCTTCCTTTCCCAAAGTCAAATAGTCTTTCCATTTCATTTGATGAAGAACTGATGAAGATAATAGTCTTAAGAGGACCAAGAGGTGTAGAGCTTGGAGAAAGTTCAGTGGAGAACAAGCAACCAAGATACCTTGTCCCTATTCCTTGTCTGAAGGGAAAATGTCATGTTTAAAATAAAGCGATGATGATAGAGTTTAATTGTACTCACAGAATTAAGATAATGTTATTGTTTCTGAAGGACTGGTATGGTGCATAGAAAAAATGCTCCTAATTAATCTTCTCCCGTGTTATCTAGTTGTCAGAGAACACTTCATTAATTCACCCACATATAGTATGAAAATATTCCCTCCTGCAAAACAGTGTTTAAAAGAACACTATCACATAGTCTGTTGAAATTAAAAAGGAAAATAATGCAGTCCATGTTCACTTCCCGCTCTGATGTGTACAATTAAGTCTATTTTTCAGACTAAGATTTTTCTAGGAGTATCACAGCAAATTATAATCAAGCTGCCTAAAAAGCATTGCACAAGTTACAGATTGAACTGAGCCTCATTCGTTCAAGGTGTTTCTACTCATCTTCCTTCAGCTTACAGATCTACTTTGGCTTGCTAAATGCATGCCTGCTTTTTTTTGTCTTTTTTTTTTTTTTTTGTGGCAACAGTTACAGATACAAATCTCATCATTTATATTACTCATTGGGTCATAGTCCTGCAAAATGCTGGACTTTAGGCAGGCAGTGGTATTCTCATGCTGAAGATGAACATGCACCCAGATGTTTTGTTGCATCAGTTATTTATAAAGTCAGATTCTGCATCATTTGTATTCATGTTCAGGATGCATACCTAGATAAGTGATTAGCCAAGTGATGTTTAGGAGAATATCTTGATTTAGATCAAATGAATAAAATTGCACATGTAGGTGCAGATGTGAAGCAAGGTCAGTGGAGTAAGAGGCTGTTTTTTTGTAAATCTGGGCTTAGGTATTGAAAAGTTAAAACTCATACTCATTATTTAAATGGCAAAAAAAGAGTGGTGGGGGGGGAAAACCTATGAAAATACATCACTGTGATGCAATAGGTAAAAACTGGTGTAAGAGAAATACAGAAAAGATGGAATTGCTTCAGATTTTTAGTTTTGTCACTTTAATGAACACAGAAAAAACATGTATGTTGAGTATTAGCCAGCATGTAGTAATATAACGGTAACAGCATGGTGACAGCATTATTATCCTGTCATATATGAGATGTAAAATGATGTCTGTCAGGGTGGGAGGAACATGTAAAAGCTATCCGACCACTATGGCGAGAGCATCATAATCATGGATCACATTCTTTTTCCAGTCATGCTGGAAAAGTCATGCATGTTGTAAATCAACAGAATACATTCTGGCATAATTTACAGCTATTGTGAGTTTATAGATGGGTAATGGTTTAAAAAAAAAAAGTGATTGCTTGTGTTAGGAATAGATTTGTGTCATGCTGCATGCCTTCATGTAAGTCTGTTCAAAGTGACAACGGGTAGTCCAGGGAGACCTGGAAGAGGAGACCTAATTAAAAGTTTTTGTATTATTTCTTTTCTTTCAGTATTGCAAAAGTAGCTCATTAGGAGCCTAAGACTTGAGTTGCATGCTTAATAAATCCCTGTTAATTTGTTGCATCTATTCTGGCTGATGAAAACCATACTAAATTTCTTAAACAATGCAAGATAAGAATAAGATGCTTTAAAACCCAACAAAGAGAATTAAATTAAAAATTGGCATTTTTTAATTGGAATTCATTTTGATACTAGAAGAAAATATCTCTTGCTTGGTTTCATGACCAGTCCTGAACATTTCAAAAATAATTCATCAAGCTTTTTAAAATCAGTGTTACAAAAAGTGAATGTCATTCTCTTTGATTTCTGAGTCTTAGATTACACTTTGGTCACATTGTCAAATTTTTCTCTATCGCTGCAAGGACTGTAAAATTTGAGGGGGATCTGTGTCTCCCCCTGCTCCCCCCTCCTTTTTTTTTTTTAAGTGATAACTAGTATTCTCATAAAATCTTATGAATCATGAGCTGAGTCTAAAAGTCATTGAATATCTTGAAGGTCCCCTTAAAGTTCTGAGCTGGAAAGAGTTAGAACAGACATCTGGGACTGCCTTTGAAAACAACATATGAAAATCTATAAGAAAGGTACCCTCCTAAAATATATGAAACACAGAATCTGAGCAATAAAGAGCTGGAAGATATCTCTTGTTTTGCTATTTCATCTCCTTGCTCTGAGGTAGGAAAGGTCACAATGAAATGTTCTTTAGCAGATATTTACCCGACATACTACTGAAAACTTCCAGCTTAATTTTCATACCTTTGTAGGCACTCTTGTAGAATTTTGCTGTCCTTGTTATTAGAGTAGAAAGTTGCTCTAAACTCCGGTCTAGCCTCTAACCTTTCCCTGCTGTGAAACAAACCAATTATTCTTTTTCACCCTCAGCAGCCTTGGAGAATAGTTAACCACTATACCCTTTTCAACCTTTTTTTGATATACGTGAAAACTGCTACGTCTACTCTATCGCCTTACTATCCTTTATGTATTTACAAGCTGATCATTTAACATTTGCTCTGGCATCTTTCAGGGTATGAACTAAGCTGATGCATGGTTCCCTGGACCTGTTCTGCATTAAGGAAAGTACAGTGCTTGCCTTTCCCCAGCTTTCCATGGTTTCTCAAGGATAATGATTCAGAAGAGATTCCTTTGGCTTTAGGGTGCATTTCAGCATGCCCCACTGACTTTAATACAGTTAATTTATCTATTCTCTATCACGCCCTTTAACTGTTCTGCCTTGCTTTCTACATACCTGCTAATATTAATTGTGTTAAACGGCTTGTCACAAATTTTGTGAACACTAATGCAAAAGGGCAACTCGGCCTTCTCCTCGCTGTGTGTTATGTGCTTGCTGCTTGCTCCTTCAGCAAAGGAGCTAGTCAGACTGCCTACGTGGTCTTGATCCCACGGCAGCAGCCCACGCCTTCCGCTCTCCTTTTGTCCACCTCTGCAGGAGTGCCACCGCCTCATGTCCTCACGCCACTTATTTCCTTCCCTGGCATTGACTGCTATTGCTCATGACATATTTCATCCAAAGTGCATTCTGACTTAGGATCTCAGGCGTTTCCTCTCTATTTGTCAGGCTCGAGTAAAAAACAGCTTCCCACCTAGTTGTTTCTTCTAACTTAGAATACATAAATAAATAAGTAAATCTGGGGACCTGGGGCATCTGTGTCCTGTTATATTACTTTTTCTGCAGCTTTCAAGTTAGTTAAAGCCTTTCGTTATTAAGGTTGTTAAGGAAACCTGCTCCTGAATGCTTTTGTTGTCTGTTAAAGAAGTGACAACATTACAAATTTTGAAAATATAAAATTAGATTTCTGTCCTCTCAGATCCAACATTTTGAATAGACTATCTTGAAGCTAATATAAAGGCTAATACAGGATTATTCTCCTAGAACACAAATGGAAGTGTTCAACAGGTTGTCAAAAAGCAGAGCTTCCAGAAAGATGTTGCAAAACCTGGATGATTTGGTCACTACAGAAACCAACATCCTGCTAAGAAAACATAAATTCCCTGATTTCAGGCTAATAAAGCAAAAGCAACTACCTTGCTTACATAGTAGTCATCATAAATCTTCATGCATTGTAAGAAAATGCTTGTTGTTTTTTTTTTTCTACTTCTATAGAGAAGAGATAAAATGGGTGTCTAAATTCTTAAGCTGATATTCTGGAAGTAACATCTTTATGGAGGGATATGCAATCAGAGCAAATCCTGTGTTTAAGAAGGTCTTCTAGCGCTGCTCAGAATACATTTCAGTCACTGGTTTCTGAAGCCTGAATAAATTTTCATGTGCCTTTGCAGGCAGGTTTTCTTCTTTCCTGTCAGAAACAACCCAAGCCCAAATGTTATACTCTTGGTTTAGCTTCAGGTCAAATGCATGAACTCTCTTAAGACACAGTAGGATCTTGTTCAGTCTCAGATTTATGTCAGGTTTTTTTGACTGGTATGTGGTAGACAGATCAGCTGAAGAAAAGTTTAGATGTTCTATGGTGATACCAATCAGAACATAAATCACATATTCAGAACAGTGAAGGGAGAGCAGAATTTTAAAAAAATAAGCAAAAATTCAAACCATAAGCCTGGGTGAAGGTGCATGGCAAATTAATGGATTTTTACCTTTTTTTTTTTTTTACTGCTGAAGTATGACTGTGGGTCAGAAGGGAATATAGTAACAGAATGGAAGAGAAGATAGGAAAAACGCTGCCATTCTTCTCTTGTCCTTTGAGAGGGTGGTGAACCCCTGTGCACTTCACAGCTGTCCCTGTGTGGTGGATTCCCTTGCCTGTTGCACTTAATCTAAACCTGTACCTGAGCAGTTGTGATTCGTAAGCTCTTTCCTCATTTCTGAGACACTTGCACATATTGGATCTCCTCCTGATTACCTCATTCAGCTGTCTTTCAAGCATTCAAGTAAATTAATTTAACTTAGTATTTTGCCAAAAGAAAATGTTTTATAAATGCTCGTTGCCTTTGTGGGATTTATCTGAAATACTAGTCTAAATGATTGCATTTTATTATTTTTCCATAACATTTTATTGCTTGTGAAATAAAAATCAGTTTAAATGTAGTTCACCGTTGTCTGCCCAGAGATAATTGGTATCTCTGAAATAAATCCAAATACATTAGCAGCCTGTTCAATAGACTTCATACTCACATCTAGAAATCTTATTAATTTCTATGTGTTGGAATATTTCACATTCTCCTTTGTTGATCGAGCTATTATTTTGTACATTAATGCAGACAGAAGCGCCAGCACTATAATATTTACCAAGGAAATTCCAGATACACTAATCAAGGCAAAGCAAAGCGTATGTTCTTTGCAACCCTGTTAGATTGTCTCCATTTTTTAAGTGAAACTAGCACTTCACACCTGTGGGCATCCTGTCTGTGAATTAAATCCTGCCTTTAAATTATTAAACTGAAAGGCTGCAAATGAAGAACAACAGTTAAAACCTCCCCACTCGAAAGCTTGCTGCATGTGCCGTTTCCTTTGCCTCCTCTTCTCTGGTAGCTCAGTGCATTTTCAGTCAAGTCACCTCACGGCCATGGATCTTTGTTTCAGCTTCATTCTTAGGTTGCACGCTTCCTGAAGCAGGGGTTCTTATTTTATGCTTACAGCATCTAGCAGACATCTCGGGGTACAACTGTGGTAGAGACCATCATGAACAAAACTCTTTAGTAGAATCCTGTTCTTCCTTTGAAGTAGTTTCATTTGTAATGAGGTTATTAACTGCATGACTTGCACTCATTTTCATCAACAGGTTGTTTTCAAATGGATTTGCTTATTTACTATTCATTATTAACAATAATGGTGTTGCATAGGTATAAAATGGGTTTAATGGAGTGGAGAGCAGGATTTGAAATGTTCATCAGCCCTGTTGCAATTTACCGATGTGCAAGAGCCCTATGTACCATTTCTACAAATGATATTTGTCAGTTCTTAATAAGTTCTGCTACCTTTAGATTTTTGCTTCAGTTACTAGGGGTTTAATTTTGAATGTGTAAAAACCAATGCCGTCATACGCTAACACACATTCACATTAGCCTTGTTCATGCATATCTAGAAACTATGCTTTCCAGTTGTCAGACAAGCTGCGTGGCCTGTTTGTAGTGGTATGTAGATTTCTCCTGTAATCAATATATACTTCTTTAGCATATCTTTTCCTGATTTGAAGGATAATTTAAAGGCATAACTATCTGTAGCCAGGCAGAAAGACTTTTTTACACAGTATTAAACTGTTTATAAACCAACAGCGTACAGGTACCTTGATATGAAAAGCCTTACACATGGGTATCTTACATTTTAAAAAAATGTAACATAAACAGGTACACCAAAAATAGATACAGCAAACCATCTGGTCAAATTTAAGTAACTAACTTTCGAGTATTATTCTGGTTGGCCAGTGGTCAGCAGCACCCAGGAGGCAGCTACTCAGGGCATCCCTTATCCCCCTTGTCTGCCCGGGATCTGTGCCTGAGCTGAGGGGCTCACTTTCAGGTTCTCAGACCAAGTTTAGGAGACCATCATAATGCTTCCATCCAGTGAGGAGAGCTGCCCACTGCCTCACTGGCAGTGCCCAGTGGGATCCCAGCTTATGAACAGAATGGGGACAAGTTGGCACCCAGATGGTGGAGCAAACGCCATTTTACCTCTACAACGTGCATCTGACACTATGGTAATGGTGAAAAAGGTATTTCTCTGCCTTACACGTTTTGGGTAGGTTTTGAGGGCAGCAAAGAAAAAGAAGTACTGATGTACTGTTGATAACAATGTCCTTAGGACACGTTTTCTGTATTTCTTTAACAGAAACAGAATTTCTTTAATAGAAAGAGAACATTTCTGTAAAAGCAGTAGAATAACACCTCAATCCGACCTTCTTATCTGCTGAGTTTGGCAACCTTTCACATTTCAGGAAGACCTGAAAAAGCTGTCATGGTCTCTGAAAGCACCCACTCTATGAGCTCAAGCCATGTAGTTGACCAGCACTCAGCAGCATTTAATTGAACTTATTTGCAGCTCAGAAGCATGAAGAGAAAGATGTTTTTAGTGTAGTAGGCTGGGAAAGCCTTCATTAACTGTGCTTCTCCTCCTGAAATAGCATCTTTTTTTTTGCATGGGGGGAGGACAGAGGGATGCCAAGTAGTCTCAAAATGCAACCAGTTCCTAGAAATGTTTCAGTTGCAGATGGTGCCGTGAAAGCCGAACTATTCCAGAAATTCAGAGTGGCAGATGGAAGTACCAGAGCATGTGTGAGCAAAGAAAGCTACCCCCTCTCTGCGCTGGCTGGGCACAAACCACACAGCCCAGGTCATTACAGCAGGGAAGCTGTGCCCAGTTAACCCAATCCTTGAATTTAGTCCATCCTGCTGCGTCACCCTGTTCATGCAAGTGAATTGGATTTAAAGAGCATTATGGCAACTTGGAGTCAGTAACTGGCTATGTGAAAAATGATGTACCATTATCTCTGACTCTTGCTAAACAGTATAAATATATTTCTCTAACGCATTTACATTATCCATACTATAGCAGCCAAAGCCTGCCTCAGCTTTCTCAAATCAGTAAAAAAGGGACTGTGGACCAATCTATCTTTTTCCTTTTTCTTTTAAGTGTATTCTGATGTCATTTCTTGGTCAGTAACTTCTGTGCCCTCTCTTAGCTCCTGCAGAGACAATCTCTTAAAGATTTAAGCGAGTCCTCAGAATTGCGCTGACGCTGTATGCACTTCTTTTATATTACCTAGTGGGGTTTTTAGTACACAGAGTACTCAGTCTTCAGGTGAAAGTGTCAACAGCACTTTATAAAAGAGGTTCTAAGCCAGTTTGGATACAATACGGGAGCTGGCCCTGATTGTATCACAATCAGTTCAGAGATTCATTTTTCTCTTTGCTGTTAGTTGAAAGAAAATGTAACTCCTAATAGAGAGAGAAAAAAAACCCTGCTTTCAAAACTGCCCCAGTGGTCCATATGCAAGAAGTTTGCCATTGCTGGTTTTACAAAGAAACACCTCTGATTGCCGAGTTATGCATCTTAAAACTAAAGTCTTCCCAGAAGTACACCAGCCTGACAAAGCTAATTTATTTTTACTCAGTTGCCAGTGAAATTTGGGGTTTTTTTAGGAAGCCACATTTTCAAAAATAACTTTTAACTCTGTTGGTCTAAAATGATACTACTGCATTTTTATTCACTTGTTTCTCAGCTTCAGAGTATTTTGACTACATCTGAGGCTCCATACTCATGAATGGATATGCTAAAATAATTTTGCAAATTATTCAATGGGTCCTTAAATGTTGCCTAGCACTCGCAATACTGTATCCTATCTTTGTGCTCTTTTCTTGGAATACTATTCTCGGGTGATTTCTGCTCTTTTCTCATTGCTGGTTTTGAGCTGTCATTCCCTCATTTTTTTTTTTTTTTTTTAGTTTCAAAAAATGGTCAGGTAACTTTTCTGAATTTATTGATAAGCAGGATGTTCTTTGCTGGTAGGTATCTTGTTGAAGCTGGAAATGGGTGTATTGTACCTGGTTAAATTTCTAGACAGCCTCATAGACAGCATTTCCTTGTCAGTGCATTGTCACCTATGCCTACAAGACTTGCATATAATTCATAGGTACAGAAGGGCAGACACTAAAAATTACTCGCACCCATCTATAAAGCACTGAACAACAGAAAGTATTTTTAAATAAAATAAACTTAAAGGAAACTCTGAAGTGTAAGCAGAGGGTAAAGATGTAATTCCAAGGTATGGAGGCAATCACAGGAGGGCACCTAGAGACCACAGCCTTCAGTCCTTTGGCTCCTTCTCAAGGAAGGCATTCCTAGAAGACCTAAGTCCTGTTTATGTTTCCATCATTGACCTATTGGATTGTGGACAAACACTTCATCTTCTCTTGCTTTGTAACTCTGAAACAGTACTTTTCTCTCTTTATGAAGTGCTTAGAGTTCCTAGGGAGAAGGGGTTGTGGATAAATCACCTCTTTGTCCCCTCACCCATGCTTGTCCCATAACTCACATGCAACTTTTACGAACAGCTTCTCTTTTTTTGTTCTTGAGTTATGCTAGAGAATGTTGTTGAGCAATACGAATGTTTGCCTAAATTATTATTTGTTCTGCAGGATCCATTTTCAGTTGAAAACAGCTTCCTGAGAATTTGTTTTGATGATAAGAATATCAAGTGTCAAAAAGGACAGGACTGCAGCTACAGTCTTGAAGAACAGCGAGAAAGCCGCACAACTGGATCCCCATCGGCTCTCATTTGGTAGTTATGTCCTGCAGTCTACTCTCCTTCCATGGCACTAAAAGTCAAGAAAATTTTGTGTTATGTATCGAAACCAAAAGTAACCATGTCTATTTTAAGAGCCACACATTTAGAAATGATCTGCTGGAATTTCATAGCATCAGAAGGAGAATATTTTTTGTCTTATTTTTAGAGCCTGTAATTCCACTGGCTTGAGAAAGATAACGTAAGCTCTCAGGTGACTCTAAACACCTGAGTTTTGTGGTGTCTTCAACCAGCTCAGTAAGGAGTTCAGAGGAAGCAATCACATACAGGAAAGCAATGCCTGACTGAAGAAAAAGACTATGCTCACAGGGAAGATGGTCATGAGAAAGAAGGAGGGGTTGTGATGAATCTCCTGCACAGCTTGAAGGAAGCTATAGAGGGAAGAAAGCTATCTTGGAGAATCTTTTTTCCTGCATCAGTAAAATTTCTGTCCTTGTATGGTAAGGAACAGCATAACTGGGAAAGCAATGAAGTGTATTATCTAGCATGAAATGTTCAGACCTTGTTCAGCACTGTCTGACTAGGTGGTTCTGGAGGGAGGGGCTGGTGGAAAATTGTCCCCCAGTGCACTTGAGGCAGATAGTCTGCTCAAAGCTTGTTGCTGTCTTCATTCCTCAAAGTGAGAAACGTGCTTTTTAAAGCACATTTTTCTGCTCTCTGGTCCACATCACGTTGCATAGAATAGGTACAGTTATGATTGTGCTAGACAGAAAAGAAAGGATTAAGACTTTTTCTAACAAGGAAGATTTTACAGTGCCTATAGAGGGTGTCTCAAAGCACAGCACAGAAAGAAGGCATGAAAGCAAACTCCCACCTGGCAGCAGAATATAACAGGGGGAGCCCCTGCAGCACAGTGTTGGGGAACCTGTTGAGGTTTGCTCCTGCTGCTAGTAGCACTCCCTCTCCTGACTCCCTGGTGGGGAACACCCAAGACCTACATCAAGCATACACAGTGTGTTTTTATAGACTCTAAGATTCTATTAGAAGAAGTCACACAAAAATTGTTATTGGAAACATTACAACAGCTCAGTCCCTATGTCAAAACAAACAGAAAAAGCACCAAGGTGGTATTCCTGAGGTCTTTCCTTTCCATGCTACATATTTGGGTAAAAACGATGGACAAGAGGAAACCATTAAGCTGACAGAGTGGTAAATTATTTTCTTTGGTCTTCCCTCTTCCTGTAATGGATGGTGAAACTACTTGGTTTACTTCTCTGCTGTTTGTTAATGTGCGGTGGTCTGCGCAGCAAAAGAAGCTGCATTTCTGTGGCTGTTCCTGTGTGGGTCCCTTATGACATTGTTATATTCCCACACGGGGGATCAACATGTGGAAGAAAACACGGGATGTGCCAGTAATCAGTGGCCGAATAGCAGAGCTAGTATTTAGGCAGTATATGTGGATACTTAGTCCATGTTTTTACAGTTGCTGTATTCCCTAAAATATCTCTTTCTTTCTAAAAATGAAGCTAGCCACAACTTGGTCATCGTTACCTGTAAGAGGAATTTAAAGGAAAAAAGTTGTAACTCCAGGAAAACATCCTTTAAATGTAATTCTTTTCTAATTTTGTGTCTGGCAAGTGCTGCTAGGGAAGAAAGAAAATATTGACTTTTGTCAGAACTTTTAGTGCAATATTCCTTTTCAGCCAAGATTAACTAAAAAGGCTACTTAAGGTTACTAGTTTGAAGCTGTGAGGACACATAATAATCTATCAATTAATCTTAGTATCCAACAGCTGTCATGTGAAAAAGAGTTCATACAGCTAAACAAAACAACAGATTCATTGGCTCTTTAAACATTCATGCAAAGAGTTAGCTTAATGGCATCCTATCATTAGGCTCATGGGCACCCTATCATCCATGGTTTGCCTGCAGGGTCTACTTCATCAGTTTTTTCAGAGATTAAGATGAAATGAAGACAGTTGTTATTCAAATAGAATTGTTCCCTGCCTAAGCTACTCGCTAACTCTCACAGCACCGCAGCAAATTATTTGTATGAGTTCAGTATATTAACTGAAATGAATAGAATCGCATTCAGTAATGCTCATTTGCTCTTACGGCCTGGGGTTGTTTGCCTGCTGATGCATGTTAAATCTTTGAAGTACTCTGGGGTCTACCCTGAGAAAAACAGAGGTGCTCTGTAAATGCAGCCCATCTGCTTCCTTCCATCACCAAAAGTATAGGGGGAATCAAATTCACAGGAGTGGCTGTGGAAGAGCCAGGCAGTGCAGCGATGTTCCATAAGATGCAGTGTCATTCTGCAGAGCCACCTAGCCTTGCTCCAAAACAGAAAAAGAAAAATGACTGCACAAACTGGCCTGCAAGGGCAGAAATGGTGGATGAATTATTCTGTCTGAGATTTTATTCATTTCTCACTGTATTGTTTCTGATTATTCCACAAAACCAGAAGGGACAACCTGGGTTAGTGATCAGCAATCACAGTGCTGCTCCTAAACCCGCTGTGGACAGGAAGGGTCTTGTACAAAAGCATTATTCTTCTTTTAGTTTGGGTGGGTTTTTTAAGGAATTTTTTTTCTTTTTTAAAATTTCCTTATAGTTTGAATTGTGTGTGATATTCTATTATGATTCCTCTATAGTTTGCTGAATTTTACTGAGAGTTGTAATCATCATATCCTACTGTGAGTACTAAAAGAATTTTTCAACATGGAGAACATTATGGGAACAGTTGTTGCATTTTTAAAGAAAAGATTATATTGGTAGAATGACATGAAGTCGTTTTGTAGATGACCAGAGCAACATAATTTAATTTTTATGGATGAAGCTTTACTTGGCCTCAATATTCCTCAGAGGATTGGCAGAACCTTATCAACTGCTGAAAATAAAAGCACTTCTCAGTGATGGCAATGGTGCCTTATAAGAAGTTTCTAACTGGAAACTGGTTTGGTGTATATGGTACTGTCTAGTTCACAGCTCCTCTTCTTCTTAGAATTCAGCACCAACAGGACAAACAAGATATTTTGAAGTACCTGATTGTTTGTTCCTTAAAGATGAGTGCCTATGGATGTTAGGTTTCTGTAATGTGTTCATAATGTGAGTCTTTTAAGGAAATGGCTGGTATGCCATTGTTGTTTTCTTGCTCTACTAAGTAATGAAGCTTGGCTGGAAGAAAGGAAACACACTTCTAGTGAACAAAATCTGTTTACAGTGAAATTAGGCCTGATCTGTATTGCTTCATAACAGTTGAACAAAAAGTGTTTGCTTTCTTAGCACTGATTCAAAGTTTAACACTCCTCGGTCTCTAGTGTAAGAAGGGGAGGACTTTCTGCCACTTTAGTGTCAGGAAATAAACTATTGCCAAGCTCAAACCACCAATGGTCTCCATAACCGTTCTACTTGTGGCGAAACAGAGATGACTCCTTACCTTTGCGTTTTTGTATTTCAGTAGCTTGACATTTCCTTGATAGAAAAATGTGTTTCTTCAGATAAATATGTTTATCTTCAGACAAATATGGAATCAATTTCTTTAAAGGTATTGTAAACACATCCTTGTTTACAGGGGAACAATTCTGAGCAAAGGCTTGTATCTGAGACTGGGGAAAACACACCTGAGCATGTAGCCAACAGCTACAAATGAATCAGGAAATGTTTGGAAGTCTCGATTTCTAATCCAGTTGATTTCAGCATTTGCATTAGGAGAGCTGACTTGCTCTGAGTTGCTTTTTGTGTCCTTATGAAACCTTTCTTCTCCAATCTCCCCATGCCCTTGCCCTTTATGATCAGAATGATTTCTGTTCCTAGGATTTGTGCCAAGAAAACTAAACAGACTATTGGAAATCTTGATGGCATCAGTACATGGAATCCAGATCAGCTTTTGTGATTTGTTTATTGCACACAAATTTAGTTAGGAGAATAATAGCAATTTTTAAATGTAAATGAAACAAACAGCCAAACTTTGGGTGATTTTTTTTCCATTCATTTTTAGCCAGCTCTTCTCAGATCTGTGGGAGAGTTGCTCTGAGGCTTAACCTTTCAATTCAGCTTCTTCAATTATTCATAATGCAATAACCATGCAAGGGCTAAAACAATGGGATTCCCCCTGCTTGTGGAAAACAAATCTTCCAGCTATATTTAATATTTAAAGCACTCTCAAGCTATTACTCAGTGGAACTGGCAGTGGAAAATCACCATTCAGACACCTACACTGGTCAATAAAATATTAGAAACAATGTATATGCACTGGTCATTATCAGTTGCTCTTTATGAAGCTATAAATTGACTCAGCCTTCAGAAGGTACTTGTTGCCAGCAGAGCTTTCAAATCATCCATGCATTAGACAAAATGGGCTGGCTACTTTATTTAGCTGCTTTAAAAATCCTTCTTTGTAGCAAGGCTTTAAGTAAAAAGGATCTCACTGGAATGACATAGATTATTTGCTTTTTAAAGCAGACTCATGCCATAATTTTAAGAGAACCACATGGGCTGTATATCACAAAATATTTAGGGGTAAGACAGCTGATAGTAATTGCTGCCGCCAGAAGCACTCCTCCTAATGGACTCCAAAGCCATGATGCTCTGCTTGTATGTGCAGAGCCTCTATCCTCATTTTCAGCTTCTTTTCTACATGTGAAAACTATACTTGTACATGTATCACAGTCCTTGTTGGCATAAAATCTCTGCCAAAGCTGTTAAAACTGTTCTCGTTAATCTTGCCTCCTTTTGAGAAATCGGATGCGGTAAGTAATACTTACAGAATTGCTAATTATGATTACAGTGTTAAAAGAAAAAGAAAATTCCTAACAGTGAACAAAGAGTTTAAGGGAGACTGCATTACCTGTAAACATATTTTTATCTTCACTTTTGGATAACATCTGCCTAATGCTTTATCCAAGGCCAACAAAGAAAAAAATGAGGATGTTAAGGTAGAAAGAGCAAGGCAAGCAACAAGGTAACTACTAAAGAGAACAGCAAGAAAGGACTGAATGAAACAGCCATTCATCGGGAGGAGTAAGGATTGCCAGAGTCAGAGCTCCAGAAAACTATTTATTTTTGTGTCCTGGACCTAAAGGAATAGCACAGGGGCAGCTTCTGCTGGCTGGGGAGAAGAGTCATCCCTTTGTTACCTGGCCTCTCACAGGGATCCCATGTGCTGCATTAACTGGTTCGCATTACTAAAGTCTTGGTGACAGATTACCACCATAGCCTGGGTAACAAGCCAGAGAGGATCCAGGCTCTAGTGAGCTCTGAAAGCATTAACTGGTTGCTTACATTAACAATATATTTGTTGTCTGTAATGGAATTAGTGTGGGGAGGTATGAGGAGGGCAGTTTTTACTGTCCTGTAAGACTGAAAATAACCAAACCAAGATGTATTCATCTATGACAGTATATAAAAAAAAATCTGAAAATAAGAATTAATTCAGCTCTGTTGTCCAGCTAAGGTAAAATAGAGTTACAAATTTTTCTTTCCTTTGTTCATTGTAAAATGACTTTTAGAAGCTTTTAGTCAGTCTCTAAGTTATGACATTGTACTTTAAGATAATGACAGAAGCAACACATGAAAACATGTGTCTTGCAGGCTGGTCCCCCAAGTCTCCTAGAGTAACTGGAGATCCTAAATTAATTGGTCATCCATCAGAGCCCTGTACCTGGCCCTGAATATTATTTTCCATGCAGTGATAGTAGGACTTGGTTTGGGTTTTGCTGTAAATGGTCACAGAAGAGAACCACTTTGGTGCTGGAGCTGGCAGCATCAAAGCACGTGTGCTGGGGATAACAGTTAATTGTCAGCACCAGACCTACCTGAGTATTCAATCCTATCATCACGGCCAACATGGAGGGGCAAGCATGGGAATGGCCAATGCAAAGGACAGGGAGGACATGGGACATACTCTCTGACAATTTTTAATTTAACAAGTGACTGGCAATACCTAGTGATGGTGAAAGCAAGTTCTGTCTTTACATCCTGCCAGGGGAGGGATTGTATGGCAAGAAGAGTAGAGGTTTACTGAATGTGGTGGATTGACCCTGGCTGGGTGCCAGGTGCCCACCAAAGCTGCTCCATCACTCCCCCTCCTCAGCTGGACAGGAGGGAGAAAATGTAACAAAAGGCTCATAAGTCAAGATAAGGACAGTTTAATCACGTGAAAGCAAAGGTTGCGCATGAAAGCAAAGGAAACCAAATGATGTTATTCTCTATTTCCCATCAGCAGGCGATGTCTGGCCACTTCCCGGGAGGCAGGGCTTCAGTAAGCGTAGTGGTTGCTCCGGAAGACAAAAAAATGTCCCCCCTTCCGTCTCCCTTTACTTAACTTTTATATCTGAGCTGACGTCATATGGCATGGAATATCTGTTTGGTTAGTTTAGGTCAGCTGTCCTGGTTATGTCCCCTCCCAAGATCTTACCCAGCCCCAGCCTGCCATTGAGGGGAGGGCAAAAATGTTGGAAAGCCAGCCTTGATGCTGTGCCAGCACTGCTCAGCAGTAGCCAAAACACTGGTGTGCTATCAACACCTTTCTAGCTACTGATGCAGAGCACAGCGCTATGAGGGCTGCTATGGGGAGAATTAACTCCATCTCAGCCAGACCCAATACACTGAAGTAAAGGTGGATGTCTGAAGTCAGCAGCAGGGAAGGCCAGCTTTAAATCTCTCTTTGCTGAGCTATAAATCCTAATTCTCCTCCTATCTGGGTTGAACCGTGTTACAGAAATAGCTTTTTCAGACAGATATGGGGTTTCCTCAGGCATGAAAACTATGAAATTCAAGAGGCCAAAGAAAAACTGTTTGAACTCCTCATCTCGCAAGTGTATTACTAAAGTCTGTGATATTGGCAAAGTGCTGCTAACTCTCCTCATTTCTAAATCAGCAGGGTAAGCTGAAAAAACTGCTCCATAAAATAAAATCAATATAAGAAAAAAAAGAATTCTTTCCTGAAATTTGGCAATACTTTTAGACACGGTTTGTCAGTAGTCAGGCGACCCTTTCTCGTATACAGCAAATGATCCAGGTGCTATAGATCTTTATCTCTCAACATCCTCAAATAACAAATTAACCCAAAGCTGGTTTGCATGGCAAATACCTCATGCTAGTGTCATCGTCCAGGAGAGAAACTAAGAGGGAAAGATGATGATAACATACTGGAAGATAACAACAAGGGCAGCAATATCTAAAGATGCTCTTCTCATGTCATCTAATTTGGGTGACACTAGTCATTTGTACTGATCATCTAGTGTTAGCAACTTTAGATCCATCCTAACAGTACACTATGGGAGTTCTTTCATTGTGAGCCATTTGCTACCTGGTGGAATTCAGATATCAGGGTCAAGAAGGAACATGAAATACCTTATCCCCAACTTTTTCCAAAAACATAATGACCAACTGGGGAAGCCTTATCTTTCAGCAGAAGCTGCTATGACTGATAGCCAGTGTCAAAGGCGGCTTTGGTATTCTCACTCGCAAATACCAAGACTTCAGCTGTCATCAACTCTTGCTAGTATTGTGAAATGGCGTTCTGCAGAGAGACGAAAGGGAATGAGGGCAGCTGCATCAAAGATGATATGATGTTCAGGAAATTTTGAACTAGTCAATTAACAAGAGGAAAGCAAGCTATATAATCCTAGATCAAAAGTAACAAATTGAGACCTCTAGATATAATTAGCTAAGTTCTGTTGGGATTTCTTTAACAACTGCCATGGCATCATCTTATATCATCAGAAAGTTGCCTCCTTTTGACTCATTTTAATATGCTTACTCTTCTCTAGACTTGCTAATTAACAGCAAAAATGCAAAGGAAGTGGAGGATGAAGACTGTTTTGCATTCAGTAGCAGAAAAGTAAGTAAAATTGCCATGTATGCATTCAGCGACACATATATAGCTCTGTTTTAAATACTAGTTTAACTTCTGGGCAAGACCTTGCTGTTTCTCTCTGGGAGGCAAAATTATATTGGCAAAACAGGTTTTACACATGGTTTTCTTTGCTTGTTTTCCAGGACTTACCAACTAGAAGTCTACAGAGATTTCAAGGAGATCACGGGCGTTGTATAACTCCTTCCCTTTCATGGTCTTCCTTTTAGAAAACATGTTAATTCTAAGAGTTGTAGATGAAACCTTGGAGACACAGTTTAAGCATAAGCATATGCAGCCTTGCCACCTGCCACTACGGGCAGCCTCCAGGTCAAGAGCCATACCCACGGCTGAGATCACCTTGCGTGGACCTCGGAGAGGGGTTTTTTTCGGTGAGTATGAAAGTCTCCTTTATATAGTGGAAGTCAGTGAATAGAGGAGACTAGCCAGATTTCTTGGCTGTGAAAGACCCTGAGCACTACCACAACCACCCTATCTTTCCATGTTACCAGACAGGAGACAGACTTTGCTTTAGGCTTTTCCTAGTTAGAGGCCAAATGCCAGAAGTCTTGCCTCAGGGAAAGCTGAAAAGGGACCTACTTGCTGCCTAATCTCCACCCATTCCTGGCAGTGGCAAGCCCCCTAGCAGTGACTCTTGGAATGGCAATTCCCTTTTGCGATTCCAAAGCACAGCTGGAGCTCAGCCTCTCTGCACACTCTCCTACAATAGGATCTTCCATTCAGTACCTCTCTTTCCATTGCCTAGGATTAAGAAATTAATGATATGAAAGATCCAGAGTCCACTTACTTCCAATGCCTGTGGACACAGTGTGATTTAGTTTGGCATGATAAAATAGGATATGCCCTACGGTTTGAGTGTTCACATGGGTATTTGTAGGAAAGCATTACTAAGCATACCGCTTGCTTAGCAGCTGAACCAGAAGGCTAGGAAGTTATGTTGCATGCTTCCCTCATGCTAAGAGCGCTTCTGAGGAGAGTCCAGAATAGCATTTCCTACAAGGAGGCTTATATTGACGACATCAATGAAATAAATTACTTGGTTTTCAGGAGTCTCCAACTGTACTGGAAATGTCCCTGATCAGTGTAGCCTACAATCATCTGAAATCACAAATGTGTCATCCCATAATAGGTATGTTTCATTATTCTGCATGAACAAATTTAAATAGAAAATGTAATTCCACCTCCACCTCAACTACCCCTTCTCAGCTTAAGCTCTGTGGAGCCAAGAATTTAGGCTGCTATATTATAGTACTATGGCTTGTTTTATATACCTCGTTCTCTGAATGTATTTTTTCTGCAACAAATGAGAAATACTGAAGCCTTAAGGCTCTGAGCTAGAGCTGGTTTTTAAATTCAGGAAAAAAAAAAAAGGAAGACCCATTAATAAACCCCCTTCATTATGTAGCAACAGTACCATCAGCAGTTTCCATGGAAACATTTCCAGGAGCAGGAAGTGTTCATTTTACAATTAGATTATAAGAGGTAGTTAAATTTTTGATCAAACACACATTAGAGCATGGAGAATTCCCAGCTAAGTGCCTCACACTGTTAAAAATAGAAGTACTGCAGTATCTGTGCAGTGCTGTCTGGACTAACGTGTGGAGAGAGGGCGAATATGCAGAAGGTGAAAGAGCATCTGCAGTTTCTACCAGTGGAAGACTCCAGTTTTTTGTTCCCGTGTGGCAAGGATCAAGCAATGGCTGGATTTGGCTCATGCTTACAGTCTGACCTCAGATGCGCTCTTTGGCTTATTGGCCATCAAGACAAATGTGGGATGTGATGATTGCAGCATTTTAGTTTTCTGTGTATTGGGTAGCTAATGCTTTAAATAAGTTCTAATGCTGAGGGTCTGCCTACACAGTGGTTACTGCTGTGTCATCTTTGCTTAACACAGGTCATGTGGATTTGACAGTATTGCTTACAGTTAGCTAGGTCCAATATACGTTGTAGTCCAGCCACATGGAACATTGCATAGGATAACTAGATGCCTTGAAAGTCAGTGAATTTAAGGCAATTCTGCTATGGAGAGCACTCTATATTGCTGCAAGTAGACTGCTAGCGATACCACAGTCAGCTATTTTAAGTTGAAATCAGGCCTATATGTCATAAAAGAGTATATACATGCCCTCGTAAATTTTGGCGGGAGAAAGTGTCAAGCAGCAAGACAAGCTATAAGAAGCTGGGCTGAAGGGAAGAGGCTCAGCAATGGGAAAAAGCAGTAAGTGGAAGGACACTGTGGATATGCTGCTAGAAAGGAGCATGTCTAAAGGCTCTTCGCCCGAGATTAAAAAGGTTCACATAGCAGAAGGGGCCAAGTGTGAGCTTCCTTGAGTTGAGGAAGAAGCAAGTGGAGGATGACTGCCCAAGTGTAGAGAGTGTGGCCCAAGTGGTGGGAAGGACTAGTGGAGGTGGTAGCATCCTGCTGAACATATAAGAACTAAAGACAAGATCCTGTTGTAGTAGAAGGTGCAAGATCTGATGACAGATTTACAGAGTTACTGTCAGAAGCGTGTGTGTGTGCCCACAGCAGGTGTCAAGGAAGCTTCTGACATTCACCTTTCAAGAAGGGGCCTGCATTCTGATTAGCGTTTGGATCAATGTGTCCTTGGGACTCTGTCTTTTCCTGAGCTAGTTGTTCATCAGAAAACTTAAATCCCTACCTAAGCCAGTGCTAGGAAGTTGTCACGTTTCTGCTTTTTTCAAAGAAACAAAAGAAATATCGAATTACTGTTACTAGATTTGGAATCTCAACTTCCAGATACAGTAGGAAGTCTTTATTTATATGGAAGTTTTAATGGCCTTCCTGATAGCAGATTGCAAGGCACGAGTTGCTGATCTTCAGAAATCGTGACTCTGTGACTTGCCACCTTCCAAATCATAGGAGTAAAAAAAAAAAAAAAGTTATATGGTTTTTCTTAACAGGTTGTTTTCTCAGCCTGTATGATCATGTTTTTCTGAAGCTATGAGCACTAGAATTTCTATTTCTCTGAAATAAAATTTAAGAATTTTGCATGTATTGGACCTTTAAGGAATGCACTAACTATCATAAGACTCATGATAATCATGGAAGTTTAAGGCACAAAAGTTAAAGTCCACAATTTAAAAGGATTAAGAACCTAAAAAATTTTTCTGGCAGAGCCTTATTCAACCTGACTTGAAGTCAACTTGATTCTCCAGTGGTGCAAATTCTTTGTATATATTTATGTCTCTACAGCATGCTGATCTGAAAGGAAATTGGATTGAATGCTGTTCTATACACATTGCTACATATTAGTGAGTCCACGAGCTGGGAAGTGCCAAGAAGAAATCCACTTAGTTTGGGAGTTAAAGTGAGACTGTGATTATGCTGAGTCCAGCTACTCGGAATACCAGGAATAAGCCATAATTGTGTCTCCAGAGACTCTACAGCAGCTCTAGTATCTGTTCTCTTTTTCCACTGCAAACTATAGCACTACAATTTATAGTATCAAATGCAACAGTTTGCCTCGGCAGTATGGCTAGGTATCACTAACTACTTTGTAAAATGACCTCCCAGCAGTCCTGTGTAAGTGAGATAAAAATGCTGTGAAAAATGTGAATGGTCATTAGGACTCCATCTTAGAAAGCCATGTGAACTAATGAGTGCAAGCCTCATGGTTTCCTACTGGTTCACTGGGCATCAAGTGCAGAGGTTTTAAATCCATATTTATTTGCAAGTAGAAAATCGAATTCACTTATGAAATCACTATTAACTTTTAGACAAAGTCCCCCCCGTCATTGAAACAACTCTAGAGAACAAACTGTTGTGAAGATATAGAGATGCAAGCTTCAGACACAGGCACTTTGAATACATGAAGCCATCAACACAGTAAGTTTGCACCAACATGGAAAGAATTTTATGCTTGGTGCAGAGCTGGCTGTAAGGATAGGACCAGGTCATACTCCGCAGCTCTGCAAAATGCTTCGTCAGGCTCATCAAGGAGCCACACGCTTTGGGGAGCAGGAAAGTGCCTTCAGGCTAGTCATCCTTTTCCTATTCCAGGTGCTGCTTCAGATGAACTTATTTTCTAGGTTAAGCTGTGACTGCTCTGGGGCGGATCTTCAGAGACATTGCTTTCCATGTAGATTTTCATTTCATTTTCTTCTCTTGATTTTTGGAGTTGTGGATGGAAGAGAAATTGAATGGATTGTGACCCTTCCTTAATCTTTTGCAGCTGTATCCATAATGTGCTGAGAGAAAATTCCTTTGTAAATAACAGTATTTCAGAAAAAGAACATTTTCCTTAATAGCAACACATTGTGATCCCCCAAGAATATGTTATTACTGTTAGTACCTGTTAGGGGACACTGAACAAACATCTACCACAGTCCGAAATGAATAAGGCAGGACTTATGGTAAACAATTACCCAATTTCTCTCATGAAGAGAAAGAAATAGTTCAGTAATCAAGACTCTGGCTTAAGTAATATATCATATTGCTACTATACTGGAAAGGCACCGCAGGGAGGACAGGAAAAGTGCTGGAAAAACAGGACAAAGGCAAAAGATCAGTTTTACCATTTTCCTTGTCCTTTCTGAAAGTAGGATGGAGAAGAAAATAAAACATTTTCTAGGTATGTAAGAGAGAAGCAGCGTATGGATTTACTGACTGCAGAAGGGGAGAAACATTGGGTTTGCTTTATAAAGAGGTACCAGTGTTAAACTCCCCAGCCTGAGGCTGGGGGTGAGGGGACCTGGTCCTGTGGGGTTTCACGCCGTGCTGCAGCCCCCAGAGCGGGCACCCTCATGGAGAAGGACTTCAGGTTAACTCTAGGCTGTCAGGAGGGAGTCTTTCTACTTGCCTTACAGTTTTTTGGGGTGCATCAATAGGTAATGAGAGGTAACTAAATAAGACTAGGCTTCCCCAGGTGCATTTCCACTTTCCAAAAGATGTCTGATTTTTGTCACAGGTTGCACATTTGATTGGCAAATTAGAAACCTCAGATGACAGTCAGATACTCATAAATCATTTGATTTGGTGCTGAGCAATGCTTGACAGGTACAGTGCTTCAGCAACTTTTTGCTGCAAGAGAAAGTTGGTGATTGAAACCAGAATTAATGACTATCCAGTGCATGCATTTTTTGGGGTGAAGAACAAAATGTAAATAGTTCCTATGAGAACCTGAAGCTGAAACAGACCTACTTCTGCAGAGTATGGAATTACAGTATTTTTAATATTTAATTACCCATGAACACCTCCAGCAGGGTTTGAATTTTCAATTGAATTCTATAGCTCGCTTCTAAAACCATCTTGCTAATAATTTTTCATTCTATTCCATGTAAGTTATGAGAATAAAAGGATGGAATGGGTAGAGTTTTTTAATGATTATTATTTGCCTAGAATGAGAGCACAAATCTTTTCTAAAGCCTGTTTAAATTGTAAAAACTACATTAACCAGTGAAAATTTATAGATTTTTAAAAAAATTCTGGTATCTGCAGGAATTGTCACTTTCCACAATAGTAAATGTGCAGTGGCAATTTTGTAAAATAGTCAGAGATTTATTCTTTAATCTATAGCGATAAGGATTTTATTTAGCCAAAAGGAGGAAAAATGCTGAAGGGAGCACATGTTGTTTTAAATGTATGTGGTGCACTGAATAGAAACTTCTGCCTTTGACACACTTCTTGATCTAAGATTTCTCTTATGTATTTCAAAACTTCTTTAATAAATGTCCATACTAGCTACTGCTGGGCAGGAATAAATTGAACAAGTTCCTCCAATCACATAAAATGAAGCACTAAACAAGGCAGAGAGGGAAATTAAATTTCGTATTACAACCTAATAAAATACCTTTTTGTGAAACCTGTTTAGCACAGTTGCTTTGAATTCAGTGATGAGCACCAGGTCACCAGCTTAATTTCTGTTTTGGAGTTATTTGAGTCACAAGAATCACTCAAACAAAACAGCAAATTATTTATATTGGCATCAACAGCTACCTTTAATATTCGGACAGTGGCTGAAATGGAGTTTCTGCACATAATTCCTTGGAGTTTGACATCAGGAACAGTAACTGAGTAACAGAATAGGCAGGGTAGGCAGCAGAAAGGCATGTAAAGGCTTACAGGGAGGGGTTAAAGATGTCTCTAGTCACATTGCCTGGACAATTTAGTCTGGAAATTGCATATTTCCTGAAACTCTTATGTGGGGTTTCTGTTCTGCAGACTGAATTTTACCCATGGAGAAAGGTTTTTAAGATTGGCTGATTTTAATTAGTAACTTACTGTTAATCAAAACCATGCTTCTGGCTACCTGGGACTATGGGAACTTGTGTTTGTGAAGACCTGCTTCTTAGGCCCATAAACAATTACAATTAATTTTGAGTGGCTTCTTATTGGTAGAAAACTTCTCTAAAACATATCCTACAGAGACACTTTAAAAATAGATATTTGTGTAATGGAATCTAGCTGGAAGGTCTCCTTAGGAGAAAGATCTGGTTCTCAAGAGCACTGATGGGATGTCAAGTGTTTCTCACAAAGCCTCCATGGAAGGGCTGCTCCCCTTTATGGTTATCCTGTGGAAAAGCACGGGGCAACCTACAAGTTCTGCTAATGGAATAGATCAAGCTTGGTTAAATAAGAGGAGACACTGAAGGTTGCAAGAAAACTATTTGGAACAAATTGATGGCCTCCTACAAGTGGCAATTGTCTGTGATGGATATCTTTAAAACTCCTCTTTTCATAGAAATCTAACAAGTTCCCTGGCTGGTGCCAATTTACTACTAATTGGGAAGAACAAGCCTCAAAATGAGTATTTATTGAATACCAAAAAAAATTAGAGAGTAGCCTAACAATCCATAGTCATTGCAACATCTGTCTAGGTAAAGTGTTATTTTTCTTCTGTTTGCATTAGTACAGTCTCTCTAAATCTATACCAGATGTCACCGTGCAGTTGTTGAAAACCTCCGCCTCCATAAAGGGACTGTAAAGGCTGTTTGAGTTTTCATAGTTTGGGGAGGAACATACATAATGCTCCTGTAGTTTAATGTATACCTTTCCTCTGCTTGTTGGAAATCCAGCAGTGAATAATTGGATTCAATCTTGCTGGCCTGCAAGACAGAGTTAGCCTGCAGAGCAAGATTATAAAATCTTAATCTTGTTCAGAGAGGGAAAGGATGTGTGACTGTGTGCATGAGGTTACCCGCCAATCTGGCAGGTCCCTCCACCAGGAAAAGGGAAAGGAGTAATGCTAGGGTGAGAACAACCCTTTTTCCATGGCTGATTGGTCATTAGATCTTGAAAAAGGCGCTGGCTACTCAACCAAACTGAGACAAGTCAACAAAAAGGGAATTTAAGACAGGATATTTGGGGTCTTTCAGTTGAGGTGGTATTAAAAATTATATGCTCATCCACCAAGCTTACCAGTTCCTCTGCTGCTGTTCTTATGAGTCTGTGGTCCTCTCACAAATGTCCAAGTCTGCAGGGCAATCTTGGGGAACAGCCTTTCTGAAACAGAAACATTTCCTCTGTCTGGCCTTTACTGCATGGGAGTTAAATGTGTCTCCTGGACAACAAACTAAATGGTAATGTGCCAAAACTCTGTCCATTAGGAAATGTTTGAAGATAACCAAGCCCAAGGGATGACAGAATAAAGAGGGGAGAAAGCAAAGAGAAAGGACAGAACGGAAATTGCAAAGGGAAGAAGAGTTTGAAGAAGAGGCCCCAAGAAGCACCTCAAAAGACAGCCTGTGTTGCTAAGTCTTGAGCAGTAAAATTCAGGCAGAACAAAAAGAAGTTCAGGGAGGGGAGGAGAGGATGTGCATGGAAAATGGAAAGAAAGGGGCTAGCTGGCAATTTAAACAAAATCTGTAGAGAATAAACTAGCAAGGAAAACAGCCTGGAAACAAGAAAAAGGATTGAGCATATGGGAGCTGGGTGGGCAGAGAACTGGAAAGGGTCAGGTGGCAGATGGGTAGCTTTGCCGAGACAACACGTGTGGTTTTACACTAGTCTGCCTCCTCTTAAGTGAATTAAAGGTTTTCATCAGACTTCTCTGAGACTTTCAAATCTCGGGTTTTGATAAAGCTGGCACGTCTCCAGAGATATTATTGATGTACTAGGCTTTTGGAAGTTCTGCTTCCTTGGAGTTAGGCCCCCCAAAAAAGCCATTTGACTTTTTTTTTGCTATCACCTTAGTGTCCTTATATCTGGGCTTCACATAACAACTTTGTAATATTAGCTATCTGATGACAGCTCATTATATATTATTATACAAAGATTTTATTGTTGTGGGTTAGGAATATTCACATTATTCATAGGTAGCAAGGGTAAAGAATTTTAAATAAGTGTTGATAAAGTGACATGTCCTCATGAATTTTGCTACACCATATTTCAGAGACATTTGTACAACCTCAGGGAGTTTTAGTTCTACCGGTAATGTGACATATAATTGCTCTTTTCTATCTAAATAATGTATTCCTGCATTATTTAATCCTGGGATTTCTTTATTAAGAGAGTTTAAAATGTGTTTGGAAAATCTTTTATGTACTTGAGGTCAAATAGTTAAACCATCATGTGTATCTGTACATCTCTGGATACTCATATTCTAAAGACATCAGACAGACATTTTTTGACCCAGGAAAAAGCAGGATGACTTCATACTGAAGCTATAACTATGCTTTTATTAGCTTGTCTTCTTTAAAACAAACTTTAAAAAAACCCAAACCTGAATCTTGGCAAAAGGAATTAATCTGTAAGTGTGACAGTTTCCAAACCAAAAAGCCACAGAACAACAACACTTCTCCCCCCCCCCCCAAAAAAAAAAAAACCAAACCAACAAACCAAACAAAACCCCAAAACAACAAAAAAACCTGCCAAGATATAGCTAATTGTTCTGCATGCACAGTATTTTTGTCTACAATAGCTTTGTAAAGCATGCTTACCACATTAATGTTGGCTCTGATTTTGATCTCAGCATGGAAATTGGCCAGTGCTCCATTCATTCTAGGAAGAGCATCTTTCTAAGTAATTAGATTCTTTCTTTAGGGCATTTTTCATACTTCATATGCATCCAGTCTATTGTCAAAATTACTTCATTGTCCCTTGGTTTTCAGTGGTGAATGACTAGAAAATCAGCTCTTACTTAAATCATGGGTAGTAGAAACAGGTCTCTCTAGCATGGGAAAGACTGGTTCTTTCAGCCAGCACAGCGGTAACTGCAGCATCACTGTGTGACAGTTTAACTGGCCAGGATCCAGCCCCAGGTGATAGCTCACATTTTATAGGATTAGCATATTTATCTTGCATTCAGTTACTAATGAAGGCAGGAAATGGGACTTCTTAAGTCAGTGATGTTTTAAGCTGAAATGCTCTATATATACACAACTGAATATAGCTCTCTATTGAGATCAGTCAACTATAGTGATTTCCACTACTAAGCTTGTAACCTAACTACTTCTTCGGTTACAAGTCTCAGCTAAACCATGGTATTCAATAGTCTGAAATGTGAATAAAATAGCTTCGATACAGTTTAGATTCATATCACAAAATATGACCTAGGTCTCTAAAATATGAGAATGTGGGGTTAATAAAATATCCAGGATTAAAAAAGCTGTAGGAATATTCTGTGATTTTTTTTCCTTAAGCGTATAAAGCTTTGCTATGTACCCCAGGCTCTAGGTTCAAATTTAGAAGAACACAACAACAGAAACTGGGCGTTAGACCAAATTTTTGTGTGCTTTTACAATTGAGCACTATTAACCAAAAATTGGTTTAAAGTGTTTAATGTTTTAGTGGAAATATTGTGAATGATTCATTATGTGAAGCTTCATAAAGGATTAACAAACATCTTGTCTTAAACCATACGTTGTGCTTCAGAGGCTTAGTCAGTCACCCTTTTTCTCAAAGAGCTGTGATCAGCAAATAACTACTTCTACTATACTTATCATAGTACCCTCACATTTCAGACTGCATTATTCTTCTTATCGAAGTAGACATGTCCCTGAAGAGGTAAGAATGAGATGACAGAGGTCTGCATCCTACAGTGTGGAAAATCACTTCAGGCTTCACCTTGTTTCATGCAAAAACAAACGATACAATATCTTCATCTCTGGGAAAGAGAAAATATTACTGTTGCATGCCGAGAAGCTTAGAGAGCAAAGGTATCACTCAAGTGTCACTGTGTTCACTGGGATTCATGGCCTCATAAAATGAGATAATATGATGGAATATTTTGCAAGTCATTAAACGTGTTCCCAAGGATGTGAAGCTGCTTCCTGCTCCCCGTTATTCTCTGTGTTAGTCATCTGCAGTGAATATTTTACCGGTGACTATCTACACTAAGCACGAGAACCGGTCTCTGACAGAGGAGAATCATTACCGGCACAGCATCAGGCAGTGCTATGGGCTTTCCCGTTTGCGGGTTGACGTAGTAAGGTGAGTTTTGGTGGGAGCTGCTCTGCCTCAAGACAGGAACGTTTGGCCGGGCGTAGGGGTCTGGATGGCGGTGACGAAGTGGCTGCCCCGGCATTGCAGCTGCTCCTCGCCCCGTGCAGGTTGGCAGACAGATGTGAGGACGGCTGCCTGGTTTTTGCCTGAGCTATGCACATGATTAGCTTCTTGCTTTCTCAAAGACTCAGTTACAGCAGAGACTGCTTTCAAATGATTAGCACCAAATTTCCTCCTTGTGACAACAGCAATTGAATCTAAGCAAAAGCCAGCAGCCTTACTTCCTCTCTCCCTGAAAGTCACTGCTGGGCTCAGATAAGATGCTCTTCTCCTCAAATGCTTACTGAAACCGGAGACTTTGCTGCTGTGCTCTGTAAGCAATGCTCAACATTTTCTCCTCCACAGAGGCTTTTGTCTCACCAAACTCACAATGAAGATTGCAGGTTTTCTCTCTTTTTTTCAGCACGTATATAAAGCTCATTGAAGTAATCGCTTCGTTTCTTTCAATCTACTCACTTGGTTGTCACTGGATTTCTAAGAAATACTGTGAATGAGTACTGACCTCTGCTCAGCCTTCAAATCTTGTGGTGTTGCAGTTCAAACGCACAGGTTTTAGGTACAAAGTCAGACCTTGACTCACATTTGGAGGGTGTTCTGACTGGACCAGCTTGCAACTCTTTGCACCAGTATTTTTTCCTATTTGCTGTACATTGCACAGCAGGTTTTCAGCTATTCACGTAGGAGAAATGAGTCACCTGATCTTAGCGGAGTAGAGAGAAAAGTGGAGAGTACCAACACGACAGGCAGTGATGCCTGCTGGTATCTGCAGACAGCATAGAGCACTGAGATGCACTGGTGTGGGCTAACGCTTGGGATGGGATAGGAGTCAGACTGCCAAAATGCCTTCTCTTGACAGAGGGGAGACTGAAACTGCCCCTCTCTGTTTCCTGAGAGGGCCTGCAGAGATCAGCTCCTCAGCTTGTCCTTGGGGTCTACCTTGCCACGGCTATGAAGCCCCGCAGGAGGTCAGGCAGGTTGAACGTACCTTGGGGGTCGCTCGGAAGCCTAGCAGTGCTCACCTAAGTAACAGCCACCCATATTTTCCATCTGCTCTTTCTTTACTCTCACAATAAGGATTTTGCCTGAATACATCTGTATAAAGTTTGGAAATAGCCTTTAAAAACTAGAAGACACGGTCTTTCCTTATGTATTAGCAGAAGGGGGAAGGAGAAGGTGGCTTTCCTTGGCATGCACTGTTCTATTCTTCACACACACGCCCCCTTTTTTTTCCCCCATTTTATCATTATGATGTGTGTTCAGACTATCTCAAGATTAAAATTAGCCCGCCTCAGCTTTTCCAGCTAGCTTTAATTATGGTTTTAATCAGTGTTTGGAACACATGCAGCCATCACAGTCTTATTTATGTGCATAGAAGCCATTCTGATTCATCACCAAGGCACACCTGAAGTTATCATCTATTGTAGTCACACCACTTAAACTTTTGACATAGGCTACTATTTTACTAAATGTTTAAATTATTAAATGAAAGAATAATATGACAACATGACAAAGTCCCTAGAAAAGTACTTTTCTCCACTTAATACAACTTGAAATAAGAAAATAACTCTTAATCAAATCTTTCATTCCCAAATCCAAAGTTCAGCACCTCGTCAACGGAGACATTCATACCACCTGTGGCATTTCTACCAGCATTTATACCGTGTCTAATACATGCTGTTTCTTTCAGGTAGGTAAGGATTAAAGACTACCAGGCTCTGAGTACCACAATGGCTAATCAGATGTGAAGATAAATCGTGCCTGAACATGCTTTACTATTGCTGAGTACAGGGCTCAGAAGTAGGATCAGTAGTCAGCTAAATAGGGATTCTTAGGGGTATGAATCATGTATAATACATATACTGAAACTACTTCTTTCTGACAGTAAGCTTTTAGAAGACGTTTCTACTGTGAAAATGAAAAGCTAGTAGAGGTTGTTTTTAAACAGTTGGAGTAAAGAGAGCAGGCTTAAGGGAATTGTCTTGTGGGTTATTTTCTTAAAGAAGCTAGTATTGTCAAGTAATTTTTTGTTGTTGTTTTAGTTGTGTTCTGAGTAGAGATACCATTAGACAGATGGATGTTCCCATGGTGTATGGCACTCTACTAAATTACTTTTAATATCTTGAATATAAAGAGCAATAACATGCTTAAAAGTGCCTCAAGGTTAACAAATGCTTAAGAGCTTGTGCCAGTTCAGATGGTTTTGTATTGGTCCTTCAGAGCAAGGAATGAATTCTAAGAGCATGTGTCAGCTACCAAGAAATGCAAAAAAGACAAATTGTTTGGTCTGCCAGTATTCTTAGACAGAAACCCTTGCAGCTTAGCAGTGCAAATAATTCCATGGAAAGAAAACCCCACAACAAAAGAAAATGAACCCATTCACAAGGAAGAGTATTTAGTGTTCAGGTCAAACAAAGGCTTCTGCTACTTGTCTAAGTCTGGAATGGAGCTAATGCTGTTATCACAATGTATGTAAAGCACCAATGTAACATATTCAGTGATGTCTCAATCCTCCAGGCTCCACTAGATTTTAAAATGGAGGAGTGTTATGATTGATAATCTGATATACATTTTCTTGGCTTAGCTTCTCCTGTGGTAAGTAGAGTTACACTGTTGAAAAAATGTTTAAACAACAAAAAAAAAGGTGTCAAACTCCATATATCCTTCCATCAAGACAGAGGAGATACAAACAACAGTTAATACACTGTTGGTACACTATAAATTCAATGTCATGTTACAATGTACTGGCCCAAAGAAGTCTATTTAAGCCATTTCAATAAAGCTTTCTTATCAGAGTAATCCCTTCTTGCCACTACTCATTAAATTCAAGGTCAGCTGAAGTCCTGTGGGGGAGTCTTTCATCTATTTTATGTGCTTTGGGAGAAAACCATAACACATAAACAGCATCATAGCTTCTAACAGAGCTAAGAGGTGACTGAGAGGCCTTAAAATACAGTCAATAACAGATAGAAATACATAAACAAGAAAATAAGAATTGTATGATGGCCTGGAAATATGTATTGTAGTTGATTACTGCCAGCACTCTGTGCAACAGTGTTGTGCAGAGCACTCCGTAAGGAATGCAACAATCTGTCATCTGAACTATAAAATCAGTTTATAGTTTCAGTTAAATTAATTTATAGCTGCAATCAATCCTGTTAATTGGTCAGCACAGAATATAAAAAAGAGAAACACCCCTAAAATTATTCACTGACCATGAAGATAAACTTATAACAATATGGGGTTCCTTTTTCAAATAGATCTCCGAAGTGTGTTACTAATTTATCATTTTGATTGTACAGAACAATGAAGCATGCAGCACACTCATGTAAATATAGCATAAACTTAGATTTGTCATTGTTCAGATCATACTTCTTTTTTCAGGCCTAGTATTACAATCATTTGCCTGAGCGTGTAATTTTATGCCCTGATGGCATTTTCATTGGTTTATGTAGAATCAATGTATTTAAACTAAAGGGACTGAATTACTCTAGTTTAGTGTAACACAAATTCTGCTGAGATTTTAGCTGAAATTATCTGAGGTACACAAATTATTTTGGAGCCTTAATTTATTTTAAGATATACTTTGCGTATCATGACATAAGCAGAATTAGATGCTCGGGTCCGGAATGGACATAATGACTCTTCCCACTTATCATTTGCCTGTTACTGGCAGAAACTTTATAATCCACAGATGGCTACAAGAGCGGCCCAGTTTCACCCAGCCGTGACAGCTAAGGAAGTCTAGTGTCCTACTGGCATCCTAAAATGGGGCTTTCCTCAAGGATGTGGGCAGAGGAGATCCTCTGGTCCGCTGAGACCTTTCTGGCAAGCCTCTCTGGGGAGTATAGGACTGTCAGAGAAGTCTGGGAGACTGC
Source organism: Astur gentilis (assembly GCF_929443795.1). Taxonomy (NCBI): domain Eukaryota; kingdom Metazoa; phylum Chordata; class Aves; order Accipitriformes; family Accipitridae; genus Astur; species Astur gentilis. Next base: position 7,580,680 of record NC_064909.1, on the reverse strand, counting down.
CACCCTGGAGGCATTTCATTGTGCGTTTGGCAGGTATGAGGTGCACAGATGTCACACGTTTAGTTTTGCAGTTTTATTGCCACAGAGGGGCACATACATAAAAGCTGAACTGTAGAACACAATTTTAGTAAAGAAAGTTTCACATTATTTGAAGGTCAGGTACCCATTGCTAATGGGAAACATAAAGCTCATATAGTTTTTCTTCTAAACTGAAAGGCAAGTTATAGTCATACTACCATAAAAAAACCCCATACATACAAAAACTTCCACAAACTCTGGAGGTTTGGCTTTGTATCTGAAAGATGCTGACAGTTCCAGTTCTGCACCCTGAGCGCTTGCGTCAGCTCAGTTGACAAGAAAAGGATTAGATTAAGAAAGCAGAGAATTAAAACCAAGCTGCATTAAAGGCTGATTACTTTCACCATGTAAATCGGCTTGGCTTTATTCAGTAACATTTTTTACTGCCTTTTACCATTGCCATTGCATTAATTTTGGACAACGTTACTTCCTAGAAAGTAATTATCCTGCCTACAAGATTCGATGAACAGATAAAACTGCTAAGAAGAAATTTAGGCATCTGAAGGAACAAAATGCTCAAATACTGCTTTTGTATAAGAGTTTCTAAGTGTCGAAGCATTCATTTATAGACAAATATTCTGTAATTGTTTGACGTGTCTTGTGAAAAGATGTTTGTTTAAGCCATAAGCCATAATTTTGAGTAGAGTAATTATCCCAAAGGCTGCTGTCTCTATCGTGCTTCCGCAGCTATAGGTGTATACAGCTGTAGAGATATTCAGAATAAAAATCTTAATAAAGATCCATGAGCACAAAGCAAACCCCTTTTGCTAGAGGAGCATGGATGAGTGAGATGACATGAACGGCGTGGGTTGTGGAGAGCTGCAGCTGACTGTGGTTCTGCCTCCATTCTGCCATGCAGCAATTCATAAATTCTGGCTTCAGCTTAGGATATCAAAAGAATATTTCGATGTTTGTAAGTTATGTGCATATTTCCCAGCATTGTTGTAGTTTGTGCTCTAAGACATATACACAGAAGAATAAATCTTGTGTTCTCAGATGTCCTGTAAATACAAAGTGTTTGCACAATATGAGATGAACACTGTACCTTCCCCACTGGAGTAACGAAAGTGAACGGAGGTGACTTCTTGTGGTACTGTGGCACAGTAAAGCATCGAATTAATCTCAGTGCTGGCAGAAAAATATATATTTTAATTATTTCACGCAGTCAATGCTACTGTATGATGAACACATGTTCCTATGTTATGGGAGACCCTCATGGGTGAGTGTATAACTAGCACAATAACTCACCCCCTGGAGGGGTGCAGGGAGGTGTTTTTACCATTCAGTGCTGTGGAGTATGAGATAAATGCTTACAGTAGGATGCAAAAGGGCAGCTGGTGGAGAGATAGGGGAAGGGCAAAAAGCCCAGGGAACAAGAAAGAATTTGATCGTTGATTGCATAGTCCTTAATCACAAAGAGGAGCAGTGTTTCTGTTGTAGCCTATGGATGTCTTTATGACGATAGGCTGGGGTTTCCGTCAGTTCCCTCTATTCCCTGTCCCTTACAGGGCCCGAGGTTCGACCACAGGGAGAAATATAACAGGCTTTCCCCTCAGGTAGTTTATAATAAGAAAAAATATGCCAAAATTTATAAAAGCGTCCCTACCACGCTGCCTTGTCTCTCACAACCATCTTTACGGTCATCATAAAAATTCTCTAAAATAAGTCTGCAAGACCTTCAAGCCCATACTGTGAAACTGGCACTATGTACCACACACATATGAATAAAATTCCCCTTTCCCCTTCAGTTTCCTCTCTTTTTTGGAGAAAGACTTAGAAAACCCACAAATACAGCAGGTAGAGGACATCATCTTCACCACCAGCCTCTCACCTGTTTTGCTCCTCCCTTGAATAAAACCCCAAATTACGAATAGGAGTGACCTGGCTAGCAAGGTGTGAATGCAGTTGCCTTGGAAGTGAGTGGCATGTCCTTTGTCTTTGGAAATGGTGTCCTACCTCCTGCTGACCAGACCTTGTTGAAATCAGCCACTGGACTATGGCAAAAAGTGAGTAACCCTGTACGGCAATACACCACCAGCACAAAACCAGGCAGGGGAATTAAGAGGCTCCGGGGGTTGTTCCTGAACAGTGACTGTGCACTGGATGAAGGCTAAAAAGAGTTTTTGTTACTCTTAGTCTATATTTCTCTATCTGGAAATGGCCATTTTCACTACATCCAAAGTAGATTGCAAGTAGAAAATTAGGTAAAAGGCAGTTATGTGTTACTTTTCATAATTCATAATGTGTTGTTATGAATAATGTAGTGTGGGGTATAGAAACACAAACAGAACTATGAATAATGTTGTGTAAATTACGGGGACTCAAGCTAATTTTCAAAAAAACCTGAAAGGCTGCCACTTGGGACTTCTAGGCTTTGGTCTGCCAACTGAAAGAGGGTTTTTTTCATTTTTTAATGCATTTTTCCAGGGGGTTCATGAATGCCTAAGATCCCCTTGTTCTTTCTATACACTCTGTAGGAGGAGATGTTTACTTACTTTGGCTTACTCCCTGACACTATTACCTTTTTACATAAATTGTTTTACAAAGAATGGTGACATGGGCTCGTTCTGCCTGTGCTGGCAGCTTGGCAGACAGAGTGAGTCTGTCTTGTATGGGGGTGAATATACTCTCACCTCTGCTTAGCCAAGAAGAAACTTGTGGTTAAAAAAAAAAAAATCCATCCTGAAGGAGAGCAGGACAGAGAATTCATAGAGGTGGGCATATATTGTTGTTTCTGTGAGGAGTTTTAAGAAGTTTATTGCAAGTATTGGCAATAGTAGGACTTTACGAATGTTGCACTCCTATACAAATCTCTCAGACGTATCTTGCATCCATAAGTTAACTCTCTGAACATACAAGCGTTAGACATAATTCTAGAGCGAACAGAAATAAAACTGAAACAGAGGTTTTAAAAATTAGAGTACTAAATGTTACATTGATACACTCTGTTACTGTGAGATAAGCATTCTCTGTCTCACAATGAACCTAGAGATTAATTCTACAAACAACTATTTTTAAAAGATTTCCTAGGATACTCTTTCAGTATTCTGGAAAGATACTTTAACCTTGAAGGACAGTTGTTCCCGACACCTGGGGCTGCACCTCTAGTAGGACTCAGCATTTAATATCTCTTCAATGTCACTGTCTCCTTTTTTAAATACTGTGATTTAAAAATAGTGAAAGCCTTAAATATGTCCTAAAATTACTACAGATTTACACTTAATACTAGACACCTGCAATTTATGCAGCCATTTGGACTGAGAATAAGGTGTAGCAGAATAAGGGTGTACTTTCAAGACCGTGGTTCATTTCTCTGTTACAGTATGAAAATTAGTGGTGGTTTGGGGCATAAAATTTGAAAACCATGGAGAGGGTTTTCCTCCTAGGCTTGCATGCTGGAAGTTGCAGAATGGGTTCTGCTCAAAGGTTGACCATGAAATGTCTGTGCTCTCATGTCTTTATGATGCTGACTCTGATGAGAGGGAAACACTGTTTTCCCACTATTTGCACTTGCGGGCCATGTTTGCACCCTGTTTGAAGTGGGGTGGGAATGGAAGGAAGGACACGGAGTTTAGCAGGGAGCAAACACAGGGCAGCTACTTGCCAGCTCCTGAGGTCTGAATTTCCACACCACTTTCTTTGAAAGTGTCTTTGGATGCATTGACAGACTGATGTTTTATTCACATTTAGATTAGATTAGATCATTATGATTAGAATAATACACTTCACTGATTCAATTTTGGGCCTCTGCTTTCAACTATGAAGATGATTTTCATGGCAAATACATTGTAGCAGCTTGTAATTTGGCTAAGAAGTACAAACTGGTTTTGTTTCCATTAGGTATAGGCAGAATATGGCCCTCCACATGATTTTCATGGGTTTTTGAATTGGGTCTCTACTGAAAGGGAAAACCCCCATATTTCAAATTAGCTTTGAATTAGTTTGAAATTTAAAAATAATAAAAATAATAAATAAAAAGTGGCTTTTTAAAAAAAGCCCTTTGATCATAGCAACTTTTGGACCACTTCAGATGACAATCAGTAAAAATATATCCATTCACAGCAGTGTTAAACTTCACCCTTTGTTTGAAAAATCTCACTTATTTTCAAAGCACTCTTTCGACTATGTGGATTCAGCCTCCTTTCAAATGAATAAATGCTAAGCATGCAGCACCCCAACCGTAGCAAATTACTATGTGTGTGACTTTGAAGAAAACCAAATATTTCAGGACCCTGTTCTGCTGAAGGTGTTGAAAAAATTTAAAAGTGTGAGCTCCATTCAAAAATTTGAACAGACTTTTAAATAAAGAAATACAGTTTACTATCAGGCCTACAGAGAGTTGATCACTATCTCCATAAGCATTTGCTCTTCAATATCATCTGATTCTTACTTACAAATAACCAAAAATTACCTCAGTCACTACCTATCAAAGTCATAACAAACATATAATAAATAGATACATGTTTTAAATAGTTTCTTCCTTGGAATAATTTATAATGGCAATCATCAGGCAATCCAGTGATTAATTATCACATAATTTACTATTTCTAGATCCTATGATACAGCTGTCATTTAGAAGAGATATCTCAGGATAATTGACTTTTGATTACATGGTACAGTAATTCTCATAGCCATCTTGTTGTTCTGTCACATCAAAATGTCATGTGGGTATTTGGGACCTTGAAGGCAGGAGAGTCTGGTGACCATAATGCCTTTCCCAGCTCCTGAGCACTGTTCTACGGACCTGAATGTATCATTCCCTTAAAGTCTTCTTTCACTTTTATAATCTTCACTAGTTCTTTTATCAGAACAGGTTTGTATAGTGTACCCTGTTTTGAGGGTTTTCTCTATTTTTTTAATTGGCTATTTAAAACACTAACTTTGATAACTAGATCAAAGTCTGTTAAGAGGTAAAATCACACATTCGTGTTTGGTGGCCAGATACTTAATCAATTTAAAACGCCTTACAACTTTTGTGGTAACATGACAGCTGTCAAAGTATCTATCATCTTATGTATTTCGGTGGTTTTTTCCTAACTAAATAACCATTTATTTAAAAAACTTGCAATAGAGGTACTTATTCTGTTTCTGAATTGCTTTCTACTGGTAATTTTTATAGTCTTAGAAAGTAGTTATGTATTTGAATATTGTTAAAATATTGTGTTAATGCAGGTTTTCTATGTACTATCCCAGGAATGTTGCCTTCCTTATACTATGTGAGCTTTCCACAGTGATCTAAAATTTAACATTAGAACTGCCAGTTCTAAGGCTGCTGCTCATTTCTATTGTATGGGTTATTTTGCCCTCTGTTGCATGTCAGTATTTGGTGTACTTTATTTTTTTTTAATTATTTAGTTAATAATGTCAGTGACCAAATATCTGACCTACAGCACTCTTCCTCATAAACTTTCAATTCTGTTCACCAGAAAAAGCACTTGCTTTTGTACAGGGGCAAAGGAGAAATCAAAGCTTTCTTGCATCCTCTAATCTGCTCATCAGACTGGTAACAACTTGGAGACTGTCTAATGTAATGTAAAACAAACAGTCTTACCCTCAGGAATACAAGGACACAAATAGGTTATTTTACAGATTGCTCCTCTCTCTAATGTGCAAAAGCTGTACTTCTTACAGTCTAATGAAAGTAAAGCTTTAAGTGATTGTGAAATGATCCATGAACTTCAGGTATTTTTCTTTAAGCCAGCTGACACCTGTAAGTTTTAGTCCTGGCCGAGGTATCATCCATCATCACATCTAATCCTGTGTCTGCCAGCCTCGGTGGCAGATGTGCTCCTGTCCATACTGCGAACTCCCAGCATCTGGGGGCAGATGCCAAGTGCGGGCTGGCATGGCGGTTGCTGCAGCAGGCATAAGGGCGTGCTCTTAGAAGCTCCTGCTTACATGGGCATACAATATAAATCTGGTAGTCTCCTGCTTAAATTATAATTCTTCTCTGTTGCTCTGTAGAGAAAAGTACAACTGTGATAATATCACCATATTCAAGCGATGGGGTTATGCATGATAAGGACTTGTGAAGCAATTTGCTCTGGTTGTGCGTTTCTTTTTCTTTGAGCTTCCAAGATAAATGTCTGCCATTGAATTGGCACTGTTTTTCTCTGGTATGGAGAATATTACTTGTTTTCTGACAGGGTATACATACCGCATCACAAATCAGGGTGGGATGTTAGAGATCTAATCACTGTACAAAAATGGGCTGCTTTGGGTCCTAAGCGTTAGAATCTCGTTGGACAGAGGAAGACTTAATACCCTCATTTTACAGAAGGAATATCAAGGTATGCTTATCTAAAACCTCTTCTCAAAAAGAAACCAGGCCTGCAGGTCCCAGATTTTCAACCAGTATTTGTGTTCCTAGTGAAAACTCTACCCTTTAGATGACTTTGGCATCCTCTAACATCTGCTGTTGAACTCCACAAATGCCTGTATTCCCTGAGCACAGCACTCCTGCAAAAACTGACATTGCCTGAAGCAAGGGCTCAAAGTCACCCTGAAGTCCCTGCAGCACCGAAACGGACTCAAAATAGATTCCCTACTTTCCCTGTTGTTAGGGCCAAGTCATTTAGCTATGCTGCGAGTGCATCTTCCTCTTTGGGAACCCCTGTTAGTACTACTAGGACTGTTTCACTTTAGCCCAGTTACTGTTTTATTAGTACAGCTGGAAACTCTGCAGCTAGTGGATGTGACAGCTGAGTGGTCTGGAGATGGGGCTTCTTACGAGTCATAGCTGTCACATCCTGTCCTGAACTGCTGAGTAGCATCCAAACCCAAATTACTATGTCCATTACAGTACTGGGTGCCCTGGATAACACGCGATCTCGTGGAGTTCTTTTATAGGTGGGTTTTAGATATCTAACTCCAAGAGAGAACTTCCAGGGTAGGATCCCAAACAGAGGAAGACATCTGCCTGAATGGAGAGAAAGGTTTACCGTTGAATCATTACCTTGAAACACTGAATTTCCTTTTCAGCCCACTCTAGCCTTGTTCGTGTCTATGAAAATGATTGCTATACCACTGAAATGTCACTGGAGAAGGGTAATGAATGTTAAAGAAATTAGATCTGTACACCTTGCGTGTGCTGTGTCAAACTTGCGCCATCTGATCATTCAGATTGCCTTTTATGAATGTGGTAGCCAGGCTGGCAATAGTTCAGGTGGGTGGATGGTGTGTGGATTTATTCACAAAATGGGAATAAATTCATATTCGGTAAATGTGAGTTCACTCAAAAGGAGATATTCAAAATGACAGGTGAAGATGCTTTTATATATTCTTAGGATCAGTGTTTGGGATTAATTTTCTTTTACTATGACAGAGTTTCTTTAGTGGACTAAGTAAGGATGTGGTGTTTTGTTTGGGGGGGGGGTTAAATAGTCAATGGCTCCTGGAAGTCATCTAGTCCAGCCTGCTCCTCAAAGCAGGACCAGCATCAAAGTTGGATCATAGATTTAAATTCTATACCATTAATTCATTATTTTAAATGTTTACTACATATGCTTGTGATACATATTTTATGGCATACACATATACACCTTAATTTTATCCATCATATTAGGAGCATGATATTATGTGTATGACTATGAAAGCATCCCATACTTCAGTCCATTCAAAATCCATTTTGACTCCTCTGCTGCTGACCTTTCTTCTCTCTCTCAGAGAAGCGAGCCCAACGTCTGCACAGCAGCTGGAGGGGGCTGAAACTTTGCTCTCGGTAGTGCTGCAGTCTGAGCAGTCACCCAGAGGCGGGCAGTCAAATCCAGTTCCCTCCTTGGCCAGAGCCCATGCAGTTTTGGCATCCCTCTAAATTGTTTACAGCACAGTGTCACAACTTCAAGATTTGTTGCTTCTCGGAGCATGAGGGAACATAAACTTGTAGTCTCGCACAAACAGAGGTTGTACCTACAAGTCCCCCTGACCGCTCAAAGGACTCGCATGTTATATCTTTTTTAAGAGTTATGGGATAAAAATGTTAAGAACTGTCCTGACAGATGCACTGAGAGAGCAGGATACAGACTGATGATTTCTGATGCATGCCTCTTTTCGGGTCCTTGAGTCCAGATGTCCCCTGGAGACCATCAACACCCTGGCACAAGACTGGCTGTGTGCCTCCCCGAGCCCATCCCACAGGGGCAGGTTGGCTAACAGATGACTGGAGAGCAAGCTCTTTAATGGATGTGCACTGCGCAGACTGCCCTTTGATTGCTCCTGGTCCGTAGGAAATGCCCCAGAAACAGCCCCTTGGGTTTAGAAAGGAAATTTCCTTCTGCTCAGGGAAGATTTCCTAACTTTTAGCACCTTTTTTTAAAGGTGGGTATTGCTGTGTTTTGTGACTACTGTGTAGGTGGTTGCTGTTCTCTGTGAACGCTGCCTGTACTGAACACTGTTTAACCCTTCACGGCTCAGCACAAGTGCCAGATTGAGAACAGTCTCTTTTGAAACCTCTTTTGATTTTTTTTTTTTTTTCCATTAACTGCAAACTCCAGACTACTATTCTTTGGTGATCATGACAACATAACCAGTCACAGCTTGTGGGTGATGACAGGCAGGACTGGAAACTAGCAGAATTGATCTGGAGAGCTTCGCTGTGGAAAGAAGGGCAGCACTGCATGTTTTAGCAGCTGCAATACCATCAGCACTGCTCTTCCAAATGTGTTACACAGCTAAGGAGCCTCCTGAATACTCACTTCTGCAAAATGATCTGGGCACTGACCAAAAGGGGAGTTCAGGAAGGTTTGCCTCCCCTGGAGAATGACCGTTTTCTTTAGCCAGCGAGCAAACGACACGCCTAACTCCAGGAAAGCCCTTCTGGGCTGCCCTCACGGAGTTTCCCAGTTACAAACTGGGAGTTGGTCCTTGGGCTCTGCTAGCTGAGGTAGTGATTCTTGTGATGCGTAATTACAACTGTGTAGCCTCGCTTCACAGTACCACCAGTAACAGAGGGGTGTTCTGGGTTCAATTCCATTCATATATGTTTTCTCATGGAGGAAAAGGAAAGAATGATTTATGCCTGAGAGTAAAGTCAGTTTTGTAAGGAAAATACTCCACCTTGGTTCGTTCATGAAAGACGCTACCATTTTTTGAAGGATGAAAGCATTCCCTTCACAGCTGCATCTCAGCTTCGTAACATGTACTTAACAACACACGAATTAAGCAGATAACTCCATCAATCCTATCCTTATTTAGTAGCACCCAACCATTACAATGTTTGTAAAAACGAACAGCAACAACAAGTTTTTCGTTGGGTTTTATTTTGGATGCTGTACACACCAAACAGGATGTGCAACTACCACTTAATTTTTTTGATGAAGACAAAGACTCATTTTGGTAAATACTCACCACGAACTGTAATGTATTTGCAGAGTGATAAGAGTACATTAGTGTCTGCTACATCAGCTTGACCAGTCACTTTGGCTGGTTACTCAGCTGTCACAAATTAATGTATTGGAGCCAGGCAAGTTATGTCAGCTGTGGTGATGGTGTAGCTCAGTATATGTAAATATGTCCACAAATGCTTCATTTGAAAGGACTGGGGGAAAGGTGCACCAATTACTCTCACTTGCTCATGATGCTAGCGAGATATGAGCAATATTGTGCTCCTGTGTTTCTCATTCAGGGTATGAATCTGATTGTGGTAGTGTGAACTAGGCGTAAATTACTATTTAAACATAACGGTCCCATTTAGTCTTTACCTTGAACATGTGAAGTGACTGCACAGGTGCCAGGCCATAAAGAAACATCTGATGCTTTTTCATGTTTGTCTGTGGAGTACCTAATGTGCTGTTAGAGTTGCACAAGTAATAAGGAAAAATAAAGACCAGAAAGTAAGTGAATCTGAGGCGGAACCGCAAGCACTGCAGATCTCTCATCTGAAAGGCAGTGAGATTTGGCCATAGCGGGGTAAATAATTAGGGCCTCGAGATGCAATTCGAATAAAATTTTTGTGAGAGTCACAGGAAAAACACTAACTTCTAGAGGATTTTATGGTCACTATAGATCAAAAAATGATGATCACTTTATAGTGACAACAGGCTGGAGAAATAGCTTTTAGTACAGGCATGCATCTTTTGGGTTATTTGCTGGTAAGTAGAAGTAGTAGCGAGATTGCAAACGTTATAAAACACAAAGGTGATGAATGCTCTAAAAAAAATCCCAACCAAAAAAAATCAAAAACCCCAAACTAAAACTGTGCTGCCTACTATGAAACTAGAGAACAGAGCTCATTTTAAAAAGGTTCGGTATTGCCTGCCCTTCCAGGGCACTGGCTGTTTGTAATGGTTTCACTACATGCCTTCTGTTAGGAGAGGAGGAACATACCTCAGTGTAAGTTTGAAGGAATGATTTTCACATCTCAGCATAACTGTTTCCCATAAGCTGTCTTTCTGTAGGAACTGGGAGGACTGCAGAAGCAGTGGTGTCTGAAGGGACAAATGGAACATCATGATCAGGTCAGACCAAAGTTTCACCTGGACAGATGTCCCTTCTTTGAACCTCTCCCTCTTGCTCTTTCAGCCTGCCACAACTCTGCAGCTGCTCAAACGTGATCTGCTGTGTCTTGGGGAAGGTGCAACCTCTTCCAGCGCAGCCTGCGTGGCCAAACTGCACTGTTTGAATTCCTTTTAGCATAATAAGGACTAGAGAACATGCACGGTGTGAGGATATATTGCAGAACAGAAAATAATAGAAGAGTGTCTGGAAAGCTGTAATCCTTGTGGAACCCCACAGGTAGCCTTTCTCCACCAGTAAAGCTAACAGATAATTAGTACCTTGGGTTGCCTAACTTTTAATCAATAATTTAGTCAAGTGATGACCTTCTGCTTCTCCCAGCTTCGTTTTTTTGAACCTTTGACGAGGGACCAATGCCTTTTGAAAAATAAAATGAGATTGCATCAACTTCATCTCCTTTGTCTACATACCTACTGACATCTTCAGAAACCCTCAGAGATGTGTCGCATGACTTTTCATTCAAAAAGCTGTGTTGACTGTTCTTCAATATACCATTTTTCATTATGTCCACAAACTGTTCTTATAGTTCAAACCACTTAACACAGTACAAAAGAGCAGAGTGGGGTGTGGGGTTTTTGTTGTTGGTTGGCTTTTTGGTTTTTTTAATTCCATCCCATTTACCATCTGATTTTGTATCTGGCCATTTTTAAGTAAGAAATCATATACTGCATTTGCTACTTAAGCTATTTCATGCTTCAGTTCCTTCTCAGCTCTTGGATAAATATCCTCTGGTCCTGATGAACCTGTTTTATAGCCTTTTCTGGACTTCAACTGAATGCAGAACCATTGAGGTATCATCCATTAAAACAAAAAAAGTGTGTTTGTGTCCAGAGGGGAAGCACATTTCTGGTCGAAGAATTTTCTAAACTCTTCTGCTTTCACTATGTATAAAAGTTCATTTAATTTATCTGCTCTGGCCTTTTCTTCTATGAATGCTTCTTTTGTGCCTTGATCATTTATTGTTGTACAGCCTTTCTAGCAGGCTATTGGCTTTTGCTGGTTTTGTAAAAGGATTTATTATTACGTTACGCCTTTTGTAAGTTGTTCCTTTAACTCCTTTGCCTGCCTTGTTGTGGTTTTTACATTTAACCTGCCAGAGTTCATTCTCCTCTATTTTCCTCATTTGAACATGATGTCAGCTTTTTAAAGGTCACCTTCTCCCTTCTGAAACTTCATCTAAAACACATGTTACTGATCAAAGCAATGATGCAGTAAGTTAAAGGTGAAGCCACTGCCGGCCACTGAAAGTTATGGTACTAATGAGACATCCAGACAGGAAGGGAGAGCTGTGGGGTGGTCAGTAATGGAGCCTCACCAGGACATAGAAAGCAGTCCAAAACCTCTTTTTTTGCCTCTCTGTGTCAGCTTCTGCCTGGAAATGTGAGCAAGCTGCTGTTGCTTGTTGTTGCCCTGAACACAGTAGGGTAAAGAGTGAGAATTTGTAAATGAGCAGAATTGCATAAAAAAGTCCTCTTCTCTTTTTTTTTTTTTTCCTCCTAATGGACCCAAGACCCTCAAAACTGGGTTATCCATTTGTGTCAAAAAGGAAAATATTAAAACTGTTGAGTGACATTAGTCACTCATTTAGAGAGATGCCACACATTGCAACTGTAACACCATAAAGTGAAGAAATGCTGATTTTGCAATACAGTAATATTGTATCAAGGAACAAATGTAAATACAAGTGTTATGTTGTATTATGATTAATTATGTTAAGACTATTATTGCTCAGCATGCTGAAAGGTTTTAAAGCAGAGTATGCACATTTAAAACAAAAAAAGTAGCACAAATAGGTTCAGCTCTGATGATTACAGAGAACAATTCAATTTTTTTAAATTCCAATATCTAGCAAGAATATTTAAAGCAGGCTTTATTTCATGGTATAAAGTTTGGCTCATATGCATAAAAGAAATTGTTTTCTCTCTGGACAAAACATCAAATGTGAAATGGCACCTGTACCTACAGCTTCTACTCACACTTGACTCCACTTAGGAACATGTAGAATAATAACAAGGCTTTAATTTCAAGTACTTTGAAAACTTGGAAACGCATACTTGGACATGCTTAATGTGGATGGGACATTGCTTCACTTAAAAAAAAAATCAGAAACCAGAGTAACTGGCAATACGTCTCTACAAGTAGGGTTTAAGAGCTTGGTCTGTTACAGCCAAGTATTTCAGCAAGTTATTTCTCTGTGGACACCAATTGGCATAGAATTATTCCATAGCTGTGCTGCATACAGGGGTTTTATTTCCCACTTTTAATTCCCTTTTCTGTAGCAGCTTCAGGCTGGCCTATAAAATTCACTTCATTGTATTGTTAGGTGTGATGGGCTTTACACAAATTTGAAAATCCCCTTACAATAGAGCTTGGGTGATAATTAAGTTAGGTGACTTTTTCCAATTGCCTTCATATATTGTTTCAGAACTAGCACAGACTTTTTATGATTACAACTGAAAGTAGATAAAACTTTCTGGAATTCCAGCAGTGGCATAAGGTGGTAGCTTTACTGTCATATAAAATGCTGTACAGTTACAGTAATTGTGCTCTTTTCCACCACTGTGAAGCCATTCCATTTATGGCACTGCTCCTCACAGTTCCTTGTAGTATTATAGGCATAGTAGCATCTCGGAGTTTTGTTGCTTTTAACGCTTTAAAAAAGAACTTGCTATTCATTGGTGTAGTGAAGAACAAAACAATGAAAAATGCCATTGGGCAGCTGGTGATACAAAAGTATTCTTTTGTTCTTGTTATAGATATTGTCAGGACTTTGTTCTCCACTAAATATGTGGTATCGACTCCCCCATCCACAGGGGAGAAGGTGTATCGGTCATTAAGGAGCTGCAGATGCTTACAGTGTGGGGTGGTACCTCTGCTCCGCAAACCCCACGGTGTATAGCGGTGTTACGGTTGATATCGTAGGGAATTAGTACAACAAAATTCAGTGTGAGTTGTTATGGAAGAAGAATGTGATAGTTACTTTAAGCAAAACTGATCTCCCTCCCTTGCACTCATAGATTTTGTTTGTTGCTAAGACATATGCCCATGTGGTTTGGCAAGGACAAGAGATGCTAGCTATGGCATCCTTCTCTCTCTTGGTTTTTTTTGTGATTGGCAGCAATCAACTGAATTTTGAATGTGTACTTTCTGCCTCCTAGGTGTGGATAGTATTTGGATTTCTTTTGTCTTATTATTCTGCTTCAGCCCTTGTAAGTCTTGGGCAAAATTTTTGCATTTCATAGTTCTTTTTTGCCTTACCTGTTCTTCATCGTCTTGTCCCCTAATCATTAGGCTGGCTTATTTTTCTTATCTAGTCATTCAAATGAAATCACACATACTGTGCTCTGTAGCAATTAATGCATATTATTGTCTTTCACACTCACATTTCCATTCATGCTTTTTTCACACCAATCTTGATATTTCTGTTACAAATCCCTACCATCTAATGCTAGGCATCAGCTGTTTCTCAGAGAATAGACAGAACTGGAGAAACGTGGGACCACCCAAGCCTTTCCAAAGAAGGGGTACAGAGGAACTAGGGGTTAAAAAACCCCCACCCCAAACCAAGTCAATTAAGGATTTCTACACACTCAAGCAGGAATTACTTGAAGGGCTACCACTCTGAACCCATCTTCTCTATGTCAGTATCAATGGTTTAGCTTTTCTATCAGAAACATGTTCATGTTTCTACATTCCCTTTTTCTCTTTATAGCCATTCAGATCAGGGCTGGATAATTTCCCTGTCACACAGATAACTTAGCTCCACATCTTCTCCCCCAGGACTTCACTCTCTCTCCGGCCTGTTGTAAAAATGCCATCTCTTCCAAAATGCTGCTGTTAAATTCGCATTCCTTTGAACTCCTGACTTCCTGTCTCTTAGAACATCTCTGAAAAGATTCTTTGTCTCTCCTGCCTAGACCCTTGTCTCTCCTAACACAATTTTTAAAGTAATGTTTTGTAGAAGCACAAGGAAATAATGTTTTTTAAATACAATTAAATGGCACTTTTAAACATATTTTAAACTATATTGAGCCAAAACCTTCACTAGAACTAAACTTCAGAGCTTACTGGCTCCAGCTCAGTTTACTTTTATTTCATAGCTCTCACCAGAGAATTTCAGAAGCAGTCAGCTTGAAGGTCCAGTTTGTCCTGTGTGCTGAGCTTGCTGGCCAGGTTTTCCCCTAAGAGTGATTGTAAGCAGCAGGTAAAGAACTAATTAAAAATTTGCAGAGAAAGAAATTCAAGCAATCCAGAATGAAAATGAATAAAACTCTGTACAAGAAGTTCCATGTGTAGCCCCTGAGGAATTTAGAAGCATTCAGATCCCATAATGAGATATTTAATCATCAAGTGTGGTTTAAATATTTTAAAAATCAAATATTTCTATCATGCATTCTTCCTCAGCTAAACAATTTTTGTTTTGAGAAAGTAATTGCGAGACACTAAGTTCTGTATATCATACATTCCCAAGGCAGAGAACTAAATTCATAGCAGTTATACAGGGCAACTTCTCCTAGGATCCAATTTAAGAAATCGTTTCATTCTTTTAAAGGATAAAGAGATGAGACCAGCACGTGTGTGACCACATGCATGGTTTTGGTGTGTTCTGACCAGAAGACAACAGTGCAAATAACAGCTTGGACCTGAGAATCTTAACCTGGAGCTTTCTGTCTCTCAACCTGAGGTTTTTAAAAGAATTTGTTTTTCTCCCAACCTGTGACAAGAGAACACACTTGGAACAGAAGGTATCTGCTATTTCATCTACTTTACATCAGGCTTATTTGAAAGAATGATCTATACTTCTATCACTCTTCTTTAAACCTGAAACACAGTTGAGTTCATCCTTACATTGCATGCAATTCTTTAATTAGTATTTTATACTCTATTGCCAAACAGTCATGGAAAGTATGAATTATCTTGATTAATGCAATTGAGATAATGGTATACAGACACTGTCATTTTTTGTTACATAGCGCAGCTGGGGCATTAACACATGTAGCTTTGTCAAACAGCCACAACTTCCCAGTAGTCTTGTAAGGTAGGAAAACTCATGGCTGTATGTTACTACAGCTTAGCAAAGGTATTCCTTTCAGGAGGAGAGTGATCTACTGCCTTTATAATAAACACACTACCTCCTGCACTGGTTTTTGGCCATGTGCACAGTCATACAATTTCTTAGCACAGTTACCATATGTTGATTTGACCCCAGGAAATGCTTCAGCTCTTGGCTGTGTCAGACTTGGGCATGGCTGCGTAAGAGACCTCATAAAAGCCACGTGGGGCCAATGCTCTAGGCTTCGCTAAGCAAAGCATCCTAAATCTTTCTACTGCTAGGATGTCAAAACTTTCTGAAAATCACCCATCAAACCAGCAGGGGAATGCAGACAGAACTGCAGAATTCCTGTACTCCAAAAGCTGCTAGGTTATGTTGTTCTGGGCTGACAAAAATTGCATAAATCTGACAGAAGTTCACACAGCAGCCCATAGGGTAGCTCTGCTCCTGTCCCTCTCTGTAGCTCACCAGGAGACATTTTCCCACTGACTTATGCAGCAGGAATCCTGTTACAGTCAGATGGTTCTTTTCTCAAACCCAAATAAAAACTAAGCAACAAAACCCATGAATTTTTCAGCTTGTTCAACTACTGCAGCCAGCTTAGTAGATAGTGTATAAAAGCCACCCTGGCATGAAGAAGAGCAGGGGTGAGTACTGGAAGGTTGAGTATTCTGGGGTATGGAGAGTCGGCTCTTTCATTAGGAAAACAAGCTTCTTTTGGACAAAAGGAGCACAGCCTTAGAAATGTTAGCGTTAATGTGCCAGTGTGGGAGTGCTGTTCCAGTGTTCTTTGCTCTTCTGTATATTCTTTCTGAATAACTTGAAAACCAGACGTTCATGTGTATAATTGTTGGTGAGCATTCAGATGGCAAGATAATATTCCAGTCAGTTTTACTGGCCACCTGCAAGTGAGTGCTTAGGACCTGTGCTTAAAAAACACAGGCAGAGGTCTGCAATTTTTCAGCTGGCAGAATTTCACTTGATGCCCTTCAGGTCTTTATGCCTTGGGTCACTATGGGCAAAGCAGGGACGCCAGTAGTGCCACTGCAGAAAGTGTCAGCTGCAGATCAGGAGGAACTTGTATATCATGACCCATGAAACAAAATGTAAACAACTGATCAGTGTCAGCAATCAGTTCATTAATGCTCTGAGCAGTAAGGAGGTGAAATTTGGCAAGTTATTACAGATTTTGCTGTAATGCCTTCAGTCAGAAACTAGCAACTAGGAATCCAACTATACAGTTAAGAGTCTCAGCAAACTCCACCTGAGAAAAGCATTTAAGCATGCTGAAATCTCAAGGAGGGAAGAGAGATGCTTGCTCTTATTCTATGCTACTCCTCCATGCATGACGTGTCTCCGTATTTGGTCCTTAATTGTCTTCCCACACAAGACAGCAAACAATAAGTGGAAAACAAACTCTCTCAGACTTGTGACAACACAACCTGTTAAGTAATAACACATCCTCTGCAACAGAGCAATGATGACAGCACAAAACAGGAAGAACTGTAAAAAATGTGATAGCAGAACTGTATCTAAGTTATGTTTAATATATTTAAATGGCCAACACATGCAAAGGAGCTTATACAACAATGTAAACTTATGCCTTAGTTCATTAGTAGTAATGCTGAATCTTAATTCTTCTTAGTTACGAGGAACCTGGGAACCTTGGGGTTTAATCTGATTTAAAGCTACTTTTCTGAAGGAGATCTGAATGAAGATTTTCTGCCTCCAGAATACCCAGCATTCTCAGGATAATTTGGAATCAGAAGATCATATTTCTCCCTCAACTATAAAGAAACATCCAAACTCTTCTTAGTAAATTGCTTTTTAAAACAAGAATCCAAATTCCTTTAAAATTTGGAAAGCTAAGATGCTTAGTTTGTCCTTAGTGCTAACAGACCTTAGTGTCACTGAATATTTTTGGCTTATTCTATAAGATGAGAAACAGTAGTTGGAAAGAGTTCTGACAACTGCCTTTGCTTCCCACTTGTGATCCAGTCAGCTCCAAATGGGAGAGGTTGAGCTGTGAGCCCTGCAATTGCTATTTCACTCAGCCTTTTCCCCAGCATTCAATTATCCAGGGAAACTATTAGTTAACCATCCTGAGATCTCCTTTTTTGTGAGCCAAGAATCCTCCAAGTGGAAATCTCACCTGGCTATTCACTTGAATGCCTGGAGAGGGAGAACACATTCGCCCACTAGTTGTTCTGTACGCTGGATGCATCTTGCTCTTGTGATATTGTCCCTCTGACAGATGTGACCATCAAAAAGGCTGATTTGACTTAGCTGACTTGTCTTCATCCCAGAGTTATCAATCCACAGCTGAAGCTCCAACTCGGCCCATCCAAGGCTGTAATACTGAACACTTTTATCTATCTCCCTAGCAATTTTATTAGTCTTCATTAAAGAATATTCCTTCCCTTATCCTTGCTGGTGTTACTGCCTGTAACTTCAAAAAAAATCTCTTCTGCTAGCAAAACTACAGCCAGTTAACTCCTAGTGCACATGAACAAGGGATCCAAATAGTATATAGCAAATACAGACATTTTAAAAAATACTGTGATGGAGCACACTTGTAAAATATTAGTCCAGATAGTCTGTAAGTCAGTGACTGAATGCTGTACCAATATTTCACCTCGTGTCTCAAAAATTCTCACGAATACCTATCTAACGTTCTCCCAGCAAATTAACTTGGCTGCTGCAGAACAGCGGCTGCGTGGCCTCCTTCCCCCAGGAGGCTCTTGGAAGTGCACACCAGATGAGATAGCAAATCTTGGCTCTGACCTACTCTGGCAGTTTTCTGAAAGAATGGCTTTTACAATGCTGGATTGTCTTATTTATTACTTCTAGTGCAAATTCAGGGGTTTTTTGCTCTAAAATGCTGATATTCAAAATAAAAGTCGAGGCA
Source organism: Astur gentilis (assembly GCF_929443795.1). Taxonomy (NCBI): domain Eukaryota; kingdom Metazoa; phylum Chordata; class Aves; order Accipitriformes; family Accipitridae; genus Astur; species Astur gentilis. The sequence goes on along the minus strand of NC_064909.1, from coordinate 7,562,129 downwards.
GCATAGATGAAGGTGGGAGACTGTGGCACTGAAATGCTGTATTTATACCTGAAGATATCCACCACTGGGTGCCCCATGCATTAGTGAACTTTGAAATGCAACACTGAGATGGGACTTATTTTCATGCTTGGGGAGCCAAGGGGCACAAAGGCCTCCAGTGGAAAATGTCACCGCGTTCAATCTCATCTAAGCAGCACTTTTGTAGATATGATTTTACAGTTCTTGTCACTTCTGTCCCCACTCCCTGCAAAAAAATTAAGTAAAAGCTGTCTTGTTCTAGATGATTTCTCTGCTCTGTGGGGAAAGAAGAAATTTCCTTGATTTATTTAAAGAAAACCACCCAGCATGCCCATGTGCTTGGGCTTCCATCTCGCTGTGGAGGCAAATTACCAGTCATCAATCTGGGTGACTGACAGTTTTCTGCTTAAACTTGCATGCACTGCTCTCTTTCCCAGTCCCAAAGCAGTTTAACTGCCCAGTAGAGATGTGGGTTGATTTAGGGGCACTCCTCCAAAAATAGGAGAGAATTAGGTTTCCACAGAACAGGGCTCCAAACCGTGATGTTATATTGCTGAAAACGTCCTCCTTAACAAACGCCAGTGAAATAGCTTGAGCTCCTCTGTGTAGGGCAGGAAAATAACTTATAGCCAATAACTTACAACTGTGATTCCTCTGCTTCTCAGTGCTTCCATTATCCAAATTTACTTGCCAAATAACTGCTATGAATAATGCTTGGTCTGTAGATTTTCCAATAATTTCCAGTAATAAAAACACTCAAATTTTGAACATTTATTAAATACAGAGGTTGCATGGCATTCATGTTCTTGAGTTACACATAACTTTCAGAAATAAGCTGCCAGTTCAAGAGTTTCTGATTACAAAATTTATCTCGCCCAGCTCTTCTGCTCTAAAGTGAATGTGCAACATTTGCTCCCTCTCTCTTTTGTAGTCAGGAACACTCCCGATTTGCCACTGACTTCACGGGCTTTCTAAGGAGTACCAACATTGCCGAGCAAAAAGTTCTAAACATTCTGAAAGATTATTCTTAAAAAGGGTTTAACTACATTTGATCATCTCACTTCAAATGAAAGATATGATCAGTAGATGTAAGCTGGTAGATAATTAAGCAAGAGGAAAAGAATGCTGAAGTGATAATTAGGTGTTTCACTCGGAGTAGAAAATCAAAATTAACATATGCTAAGCGAAATTGGAGAATTTCTGGTTCATGCTGATCCAGCACATCAGTGCAAACACCCTTGCTTCAGCCCTTCGGCTGTCTTTAAGTACTTCCAAATTCTCCTACAAAACTGCGGCAGCTACTGAAGCGGGAGCTATCGGCAGGACTGCCCTGCCTTGCAGCCGGACCTGATCAGCTGCTGCTGTGCCGGCTGCAGGGGCTGCAGCCTCCGTCCAGCTGGGAGCACAGGTAAGCCCGAGGGGCTCCAGGGAGCCTCTTCTCCCACCACCTGCGTCCCCTTAAAGTCTTCAAGCAAAAGGTCTTCTCCTCATGTAAAGCTGCATAACACTGAAGTAAATTAAATTACTTTAGGCCACTTGAGGCTTAAGAAACCAAAGTGTTAAAGAACTATTTCAAGCGCGCAATTGTAAGTCAACCTGTAACCTCAAATGAACATCAAACAGAGAACACGTTTTGTCTAAAGTCAGGAGTTTTAAAAGAAAATGAAATCACGTCTGTTTCTAGGTGGCTGAACTTCTATGTGATGATAGGCTTTTTTCAGTGTACAGCAAACTCTCCAGTCTGTGCACATTAGCGATTAAAATATCTACAATGTGATAAAATGTGATCTCATATCCTATTTGAGTGTCCGAGTTAAATTAGAGGCAATTAGGACTAATTTGGCTTCTTCCTGAGATCATAAATGTGCAGATGAAAGCTCTGATTAGAGAGCAGGGAGTGCAGCTTTATTTGATTTTTGGCTTTGAATGGCTAATGTGTTCTTACCTTTGAAGATCTGAATTACTAAAATGACAGCAAAATAATAAAAACATCAAAGTTAAATTGATTTTAAAGATTAAATGGATGAATTAAAGTGAAGAGGTACAGATTTTTTAAGCAACTGGCGAGAACTATCAGTATTTCAAAATACCTCAGTAGCAAAGCTTTTGTAATTATGCTCTGTGGCATAAAATGCATGAAACATAAGAATGTTCCTAAATTTTCAGGTCTTGCTCTTGTAACTTGAGGAAGCAAAATAATTTTCCATTTTTAACAGGGATTCCTGTAAAACAGTGGGAAATTCCTTCTAATCCTATGTCTCTGAGATTAATTGTATTTTATCTCAAAGAACACTTTCAGTCTAATTTTTTTAGCTCTAGACTTCATGGCTTTAGAACTTCAAGCATTTATTCAGCAAACAAAATAGAGACATAACCTTCTGTCTCATTTTGATTACAATTTTATACTTAGGGATGGCCTATTAAAATCATTGTTGCCATTCTTCTAAGGCAAATTATTCACATGTTCCTAAATACAAATTCCTAAAGGTGTATGTATACATACATATGAGACTGTGCCTGAGTTCTGTAGCCAGAACACAATAGAACTTGTACATGTCATCTAACTAAAGACCAGAAAAAGAATGTAATATTTATAAATAAGTCTGGCTCTTAACTGTGGAAAAAGCCTGTCACAGGAAAAAAACCCACTTTAAAAGAATGTCATAGTGCATTATCTGAGTTAAATGGCAACTTGTGGTCTATTGAGCAGGTTGGTTGCGTAAGACGAAGGCATTTCTCTATATTCTTTTTTTAAAAGCAGATTTGCTAACACAGCCCAACCCTTAGGTGTCCAGGCACTCAGATGATCTGCTGATCTTTCTCAAATAGGTTTGATTTGTGCCTTGCAAATTTAAAACCTGTCTGTCACCTCTGCTCAAGTGAACAGATGAAGAGATAGAATAAAAAATTGGAAGATAGTCTGGCTTCAAATGCCATTGGCATCTAGCTAAAGAGTGCATCTTTGCCTAAAGAAACTAAGAAGTAAATATCATTTATTTTCAAAAGAAAAATGGTTTAATAGCCCAAGCATTGATTTAACAGGCAGGTCGTTAGGAGGCTGTATCAGTGCACTACATGGAGTGGTGCTGCATCTTTAGAGGGCATCAGGTTGGTCCATATATTCCTTTATTATTAAGATAGGGCTGCACATGATCAGACTGGTGCTAGTTCTTCTGGAGAGGTTCTTATATGCTGCCCAGAGATCTATCTCAGCCTAAGTAGGCTCAAACCACTTATTAAACTTTCTATTTGTATATTGTCATCTCGTCTGGGTTGAGAGCAGCCTCCACTTAACGCTATTGAATTCAGGTCATTGTGAAGAAAAGAATGCAAGGTTAAGACTGAAAGATAGGTACCTAAATCAGTTCTTTTACTTCTAGGCAAATCCTAAAATCCAATATTATTAAACACAATTGGCCTAGGTCCCCCCTTTATAAGGCAATCTAATGTCTCTAATCACAGTCATCCTAGCTTTGGGAAAAGTCTTATCTTCTGAAAACACAGGTTATGTCTTCATATGTTTTTATCATCTCAGTTTGGCCAAGCTTTCATGATGCTTTATCTGAGCTGGTTCAGACAGTTTCTGCATGTGGAGCCTCTAGATCTGTTGCATCAAGATTTTTTTGTTCTGTTTAAAAGTAAAATTGGTGTTAACTATGTGTCAGACACACATAATCAATGCAGTGCTTCTAGATTGTTATTGATTGCTACTAGATTGTACCTTGATTGGGAGTATCCCAAAGTATTCAGCCTTCAGTCATAAAATTTTCTGCTATATTGTTACTGTCTGACTGGCCAGCTAGGAACACCAAAACCTGTATTACTGACCGGTATTTTGGCAAGTTGCTTTTCTCAGTTGCAACAAATTTATGTTATGTGAGAAATAATTCATGTGCAGAAAAAGACAAACGTAGTAACCAAATGAAAATATTTGGTTTCCACCTTAATCTTTCTCAAGATCCAATATTCTCCCCCTACTGGGCCAGCAGCATTTGCCCTGCAGAATTTGTTCATGTTAGTTTAAAACGGAGTAATGGGGAAGGGAACAAAAATCCCCACTGAATAGATGTGGAGGAAGACGAGATGAGTGTAATGTGAGCGTTACAGACAGAGCAGAAAAGAGGTGCCTGAGAGGCTTGAGGATTTTTTCCTCTGAGGTGAAACTTAATCTGTGTCGTGTTACCTGCATAGTAATGAGAGCCTCCTAAGGGTTAAACACAGGGTTTACACACATAAACACATAAAGACTCAAGTTCTCCTGATGTCAGTCCAGACTTAAATTGATTTAACCCTGAATTGGATAGTAAGTAGAAATAAGGGAACATCAGAGCTCAGTTGATTCCCTTTTTTGACGCCAAACTTATCCATTTGACACTAAAAACATAGAAGGGATGAGTAACTTTTTTCTTAAAAATGGACCCCGGATGGTCTGACCGTCCTGTCTTTGCAGTGCCTTTGAGAAGCTCATACAGAAACTAGGGGTTACTCAAGATGCTTGTTGGTTTCACTTAGTGCCAAAGAGAACCCTAAAGCAAAAATAAGGTGAATATTCCCACCGGTTTATCACTAGTTGTCTTCTGGGGATGTAAGAAGCTGTGCTCTGTGTGTACATACAGCAGACGTGTAGCCTACTAGTTTTGAACTCTGTGTGTGAACTGCAAGTATGTCTTCTGAGAGTGAAGAAACTTGGAAAGAATGAGGTCATTGTGCATAATAAATCCCCCATATGCTTCTCTTCTGCCCTACAGCCCACAAGAGAAACATTTTAGAGAGGGTTACTTTATAATTTACATTCCTATTGTCAAAACTGGGAAATGAAACACAGATACGGTATGAGGAATGGCTCGTTCATTTTAAGTGGAAGAAAAAAAAATTGAGATATAACTGCCTGGAAAACAAATTTGAGGTTGCTTAAATCAACCATATTTAAAGGGGGTGAGACCAGAGGCAAGGACAAAAGAAAACGTACATAGAATATATTTTTTACTGCTGTATATCGCATCTGTGCAATATCACAGGTGTTAAATTAGCCACAGGAGGGCTCCCCTGTTCTTCACTTGAAGAAATATATTAGTAGGAACTGAAAACTGCAGGGGGAAAAAACAAATTTACGTTCCTGTAACAAGAATATTGGGCATACTGCCCTGGTTCACAGGGCATACTCTGCTTGCAGGTAAATATAATTTAAAGTGTGGCATTAGCACAGTTAACTGCATGCTACACTTCATACAAAAATAGTCATTAAAATACTGTCACAAGATCAACTCGTTCTTTATCAAGCAGGAAGCAGGGAGGACTCCAAGCTGTAAAGAATTTCTCGTATAGCTGGGCACTGAGCACGGGCTGGTGTTTAATCATGAGAGAATGGTAATTACATACGGACATTTGTACCTCTGGCCCCTTGCCTGCCCAAGGATTAACCGCACGTTGACGTCTGGAGTTACATAGCCTCCCAGGGCGGCGCTGGGGCTGAGCAGCAGCCTGTTACAGGAGGTCTGAGGAAGAGCTCAGCGTGTTGGCAGCTCCTGCAGGATTTCTACTCTAGGAGAGGCAGAAGGTCCCCGGGGGGGCCGATAGCAACTTACCAAGTATCTGATTGCCTCGCAGTCCTGCAGTTAGTCTCGCAACAGCCTTAGGAAGCGGGCAAGAAATAACAGCCTCATTTAACCAGTGGAGAACAGAGCAGCCAGATTCAAAGAGGGATTAATGGACTCAAGCCCAGAGTCGGGATCCAAATCTTTTGCCTGTTCCCTCCCAGCAGCAGCCTGGTCCTGACACCACCTTAATTCACTGGAGACCTCCATGTTCTGTCCGCAATTCCAGAAATGCTCTAGGCTGTGCAAATATCCCTAGTGGCCGCTGCCTGAAAAGCTAGGCTCTGTAAGCTAAACCAAGTGGCATCCCTGACTTCCCAAATGGATTTTCAGGTCCAGGATCATCCATCTTGCTTAACTGTTAGCATTTTCCCTGTCTCAGTTTTGGCCTCTGATAGTCTGCTGCTTCTCAAAGAAGACACAGAAAGGGTACATGGGATAGCATGTGTCAGAAACTTTTCTAATAAGCAGCTCGGATGCTCCTAGTTTTGCACTGGAGAGAATTTAGTGGAAACAAACCAAGCTGTGCACTTGACCTTAGGGCAAGCAAAAGGTTTCGGAGCTGCTCTGTTTAGCTCTATAGGAATAGATATTTGGAATCTCACAAAGAGCAGTTGCACATTTTCTGCTCAAGGTTTGAGCTGGAGCAGTTGTGGGCTACAATTTTAATCTTTCATGGCAGCTCAGTGGCTACTAAGAACACTTGTCTATGCATATGGGAGAATTGAGTTCACTTCCATCAGTCTCTCAGCTTTCTCTTCCTACAGAAATACCCTAATGCCAGGGTAAGTTTTGCTTTTGCCCATTTTCGTTCTTGACATAGCATTTATTCTTGAAACTGTCACCATGTGGGCAAGAACATATAATTCAAGACTTAAAGATAAGCAAGATGGAATTTGTTTCTGTAAGCAGAGGTTAAAGCAGTCCTTTGGGGTTTGGCTTAAAGCCCCATTAGGCTCTGCTTTTTAAAGGCTGTAAAAAAATGAATGATGTTTCTGCCTCAGCTGAGTTTGAGCAGGAATGATGATCACTTTTCCTAATGAGCTCTCCTAGGCTTTCCCTTGTTAGAAGCCTTGCTGGAAGTTCTTGCTCCTGATTAGGGAGAGGAGTGCTTGGTTGGATATAAAACCTCTGGAGAGGGGAGAAGCTCATATGCAGTCCTGTGTGTTATTATGTTGGCTGTTGGCTAGCTTCAGGGAGTTTCCTGCTCAGTGGCTTTCTTGCATCCCTATCTTTGGACAGTTCTGGTTTCTCTTGTCTTATACAAGAATGGTAGGTGCCCAGGTAGGGATTTAGATTTCACTTTGAGGTACTACTCAATACGGCTTACCTTTGAAGCTTTTAGGTCTTTTACTGGTTCAAGTCTTTAACATATGGCCATTGCATCTCGTTTCTAGCCATTTCCCTAAGCCCTGGCTTGTCCTTCCCTCCCCTTGGTATTCTCCATCTTTCATGTCTTTGCTAACCAGAATGAGAGTTACCTTTCCTGTAAGTCCCTTATGTTACAGTACACTTCGACAATTTAATTCCCTAAAGATCAGAAACTGTAACATTGTCGTCTTTTTTAAATGCCTTTTCCCAGAAAAAGAGCTCATTTATTCTTAAGAGGCTAGTGTGTTAAATGCAACTGCCCCAATGGTTTCCAAATTTTGCTGAAGGAATTTTCTGCTGGTAATCTTCCCACCAGAGAATGTCTGGATCAAAAAGATGCAGATTCTACATCTTTTCCTTCACTCTCCTTGTCAGGTAGCACAATTTTCACTCGTCAGTCAAAGTGGGATTAGTGATTCTTTCCCTCTTGTCAGCACTCATATGTTTGAAGCATCAGCACTTCAAAGTCCTTGCTTTCCATAACCGTTTTGTTTGCGTTAGCCAAAGCTTTAAGCCAGTTTTCTTCTCTACTTTTTCAGTTTCTGGTTTGCCTTAACAAGACTTTCTATTGCATTTATTGTTGCACTAAGTATTCAACTCCAATTCTGCACCTTTTTTAATGCATTCATTTATACCTTGTGTCTCATGATGTTATTTTCCTACATCCTAGTTATTCAGTTGAGGTTCACCTGCTTTATCGTTAGTATTAGTTTTCCAAAGTAATCAGGCTTGGGCAATGTAAGATTAAAGGAAGGGGAAGGAGAGAATAGAAATGTTCCCTGTCTTATTGGAAAAAGGGTAGGAATATAATATGTTTCCTTTGCTACTGTTGTTCTAACTTCATGACCTAAGCAATACCATTTGCTCCTAAGTGTTCCTCTGGTGCAGTTGTAGGCTGCTGGATCAAAATAGTCACTGCCACTGCCATATTCTTCTTTGTCAATTAATACGTTTAGAGTTTCTGGCCCTAGTCTTCTCTAAAATGACCTGACTACAAGTTTTAATAATGCGAGGAGGTTAGTGGATCTCAGTGATGAGGAATGGTTATTTTCTAACATGCCATTCACTGGAGCCTAATTTTGACATTTAAGCTGGGTTTTTTAGAGTACTGCAATAAAAGCACCTGAAATTCTTGCTTAGTTTAACATAGTCTGCTGTTTTTGGTTTTAGTGCTGTGTGATGTTCTAGCTGTCTGGATAAACCTGAGGTCCATGAAACTGCAAGCCATTTGGTGCTTAGATCACCTGCTGTTTGTGGTATGCCACACAAGCATTTATTTCCTTCTGCATCAGCCGCTTACGCACAAGACTGTACGAAAATAAAGATGAAAAAAAGCTTGGCAAGTTATAGAGTCTATTGCTCTCCCACAACATTCCTGACTGTCTCTTAAAGACTTCCTGTGATGGAGACCCTGATCCTGTCAAAGCCATTTATTCCAGTTCTTTAGTATTCTTAGCATTAAAAAGTCTTTGGGAAGTTCAATTAGCTCTTGTTTCACCTCAGGTCAATAACTTGTCCTCCCTGCACAAATATGGAGAATAGGCTGTTCCATTCATTTTTGGAGACTGTTAGCATAGTCCTCCTCAGTGTTTTCTTTAGAAGAAATGATCCCACTTCCTTCTTAGGTCATGTTTTCTAATCATCCTTGGGATATTTACCCCAGACACACTCCACCCTTGACTGCAACAGTCATTACTGTTCCTGAAAGAGGACACAGCGGTGGGAAGGATCACTTAGGTTAATACTCCCATGCCTTTTCCTTGACAACTTGATCATGTTGACCTGAATGTGGAGTCATGTTCAGTTCGTGATCCAGTGGCATCCATAGGAGACCCATGCCTAGCTAATTGCTTTGCAACTGATTGGATCCATTTGTGTGAAACAGATCACAGCATTCATCCCAGCTTTTCATGTTTGTTTTGAATTATGATTTTGTCTTTCAGCATCCTCCTAGTCCTTCCTGGCTTTGTCATCTACAGATTCGTTATCGATTTTGTATGTATCTTTCTTCCTGCTGACTATATGGGGAACCTAGCTCAGCCATAGCTGTCCAAGTTGGAGATTACTAAAATCAGTTAAGATAATTCTCACCTGAAAGATGGACAGTTAAATTTAACCTACATAGGAGTAACTAGGAGCATAGTTATTACTGAACAAGTCAATCTAATAAATACATGCCTAACCATCCCCTCCAAAAAACAATCAGGCATAAAAGCAACACATTAAAGCCAATTGATTTTCTATATTCTGTCAAGTGGAGGCAAACAGTTGGATAGATCTAAGAAGATGCACTTTCTTTATGTAAGAGCCAGCAGTCTTGCAAAGGGCTGGGATGAGGGGGATGGACTGAGAAGCTATTACGAACCACTGTGCAGACCACATAGATTGCCAAGGGGAGACTTTCAGGTTCTTCACCAATGGCAATGCAATAACCGCTACTCCGGGGTTCTTGTAGGTGCACTGTACCATGCCAGATACTTCAGCCTGCACTGGTTCAGTGAAAAGTAACCTCTCCTCCCTGTGTTTCATTTTTCCAAACATGACATGAAGTTTCAGATTTCCGGCATAAATATTACATGGGCCTCAGAAATTATTTATAACCAGTGCATTTGAATTCAGAACCAGCTGTAGAAATAAATGTCCAGTACTTCAGAGGCAGTTTTACTTGTAGCAAATACAGATTAAATATGCATTTTGCCAGTTTATCACTCTCAAAAAAACATAAGAAAAAAAGTGATAAATGAAATTATTGAGATCCAAGCATGATATCAAAGTGCCTTAGGTTTGATTACTTGTAACTATGTATAAGTAATCAAAAGGATAGGTACCAAAATAAAGTATCTCACTATGCCTCCATTTATAAATAATGATTTTTGAATCTTATATTGATATGGGCATTTGTAAAGATGATACGTAAAGTAATTTGGAAGGAAAGAAGTAACCTGCAAACTTCCTGTCCTCAAGCTGAGCCTGACACTCTTTTGACTATACCAGTTCCTTGAAAGGAGTAAGGAATAAGCTCAAGAAAAATAGTAAAAAAAAAAAAAAAAAAAAAAAAAAAAAAAAAGTCTCTATATTTAAATTCACTGTGGTTCTGCCAAGATCAGCAAGTAGTGTGCCAGACTGGGAACAAGAAAGCCATGGTGCTGCAGAAACTTCACATTGTCCTAAAATCACCAAGGGCTTTAAAATATACTGTGGGGAAAACTCCTTGTGCAAGAGAACATCCTTTTTTTCTTTTTTTTTTTTTTCTTCCTTACAGACAGTGGCAAAGTGGGTATGTTAGTGGGGAGAGCACAGGGGAGAAAGGAACAATAGGGACTGCGAGGTATTGTTTTGGGCTTTGAGGCTGTATAGGGCGATGAGAAGCAAAGCTGTATGCAGACTACTGAAATAGTTTTAGAACGTGCTTGGAAAATACTGTATATGTTCTGGTTATTATTATTCAAATGTATCTTTATGGTTTTTCTGAGTCTTCAGAGAAAAAGATTCAGGAACAAAATTGACAGTTTTGGCTCTTTGTTTCACATAAACAACTGAAAAGCACTGTTTGCTCCATATTTTCTTGAAGAGGACTTATTGCAGGACATTTTTTAATTCTATTGGGATACAGTTGTTTACAAAAATTAAAAATAAAAAATACTGCTGTCAAAGAATTACCCATTATTTAAAGCTGCAAACCCATTTCTGTTCTTTTCAAGAGTCAGAGTCCAAGTACATTCATCTTTGGGCACAACATTAACGGTTGGTGCCAACCTGAAGGTTTCTGGAGGACAATGATGTATTTGAAACTACCCTGGAAAAAAAGCACAAATACTCCAAGTAAGAAAAATGATCTCACAGTTCGGAGAAGGAGAAGCATGAAAAGCTGAATTCCAGGGTAGCTCTAGTCTGTACATTTTAAAGACCTGTGTGGCTGAGGAATTATGCAGTACACTTTGAGCAGCTTCAAACTGTCTGCTTACAGAATATATATGTTTCAAAATGCCATGCTGTATATGCTGTCCTGTGCTGTGTCTTCTAAGTAGCAATCTCAAAGGCAGGTTCAGCACTTATGAGGTGACCGAGAATCTCCATTCTGCCACCTGAATATATCTTTGGCCTCAGTCTAGAAAAGCGTTCTCGCCACATCAAACCAGAGGCTCAGTGCACTTCAGGAGAGATGGACAGGAGAAACCCAGAGATAGTCCAGAGAGGAGAAGTAACAATAGCCAGGTTTGTGGAAAACACAGCTTCTGAAGGGAGGCTGAATCCATTGCTATTATTTGATCTAGTGTCCTGCTTTTGGCTGGGATAGAGTTAATTTTCTTTCTGATAGCTGGTATAGTGTTATGTTTTGGATTTAGTATGAGAATAATGTTGATAACACACTGATGTTTTTAGTTGTTGCCAAGTAGTGTTTATACTAAGTAAGTCAAGGATTTTTCAGCTTCTCGTGTCCAACCAGCAAGAATGCTGGAGGGGCACAAGAAGTTGGGAGGGGACACAGCCAGGACAGCTGACCCAAACTGCCCAAAGCAATATTCCATACCATATGACATCATGCCCAATTGTTGCGGAGGATCCACAGGGGACATCACACACAGACCAATGTGATCAAGTGAAGTCCATTTACTACAACGTTTGACACAGTTATATACCTTATGCGCTTGTGCACACGCCTTATACAATACTCTAATTGGTACAATACCCCGGTTCACGCAACACTATCTTATCCTCTATTGGCTGTGCAAGCTTCTTCACGAGGTGTCCAGCAGTTACTTATCTCATTCTTCGGCATCCAGGAGTTGTTTGTCAGGCTCTTCTTATCTTCCTTTTTCCCAGCGTACAAGGACACAGCGTCCTTGTCTGCTCCAGCACTTTGTAAACTTATGCTTCGTTCCCACCTAACGGCTGGATTGTTCACATGCCCTCACCCAGCCAAGAAATCCTCAACACCCAATATATACACTGGGGGGGAGGGGGGGGTGTACATGTTGCTGCTTGGGAACCAACTGAGCATTGGTCTGCAAGTGGTGAGCAATTGCATTGTGCATCACTTATTTTGTATATTCTAATTCTATTGGGGGGGGTGGTGGTGGTCTTCCTTTCTGTCCTATTAAACTGTCTTTATCTCACCCCATGAGTTTTACTTCTTTTCAATTCTCTCCCCCATCCTACTGGGGGGAGGGAGGGAGGGAGCAGCTGCGTGATACCTAATTGCCAGGGTTAAACCATGACATCTACATAAGAGAAAAGGAAAAGCAGATTAATTTTGAGAGTCTTTTGTAAAGAGAGAGAGAATTAGAGTCACAGGATAATTCAAGTTGGGAGGTCTCTAGTCCAACCTCTCCTTCAAAGCAGGGTCAATGCTGAATTCAGACCAGGTTGCTCAGCATTTTGAACAGTCAGGTCTTGAAAACCTCCAAGGAGGGAGAGCCTGCAACCTCTTCCAGTCCGTAATGATCCTCATAGTGAAAATTTTGTCCTGATGTCCAGCCAGAACCTCCCCTGTTCCCATTCATGACCACTGTCTCTCTTTAATTTATGACCTCTGATCTCTGCCATGCACCCCAATATAGAGCTCAGCTCCATCTTCTCAGTAATGTTCTCATAAGTCTTCAAAGGCTGCTATTAAGTCCCTTTTAAGCCTTAACTAGCTGTTCTTCCCGTCCAAGATACTTAAAAAAAATCAGGGATTGCCAGCGGAAGGCTTAGGTTCAACAGAAGAAGCCCCAGTAGGGAGCACAGAGAGGCCTGAGAATGGGGATGTCTGTAACCTCCTCTCATTGGAGGTTGTTAAGAATAAATTAGGAAAATGTATGGTTATCCACCGATGGGGTGGAAATGCCAGGGGATGAACTCGATGATCCCTTAAGGTGCCTTCCAGTCTTATTTTCTGTTGCTTTGATTCTGTGCTAGAAGAGCATGTGAATACAAGCTCTTGTGCCAGCTTAGGGCCACAGAGCTACATACATGGCAAGACTGAGCCCCAGGTACATAATAAATTTCAGCACTTATTAATATTTCAGGAAGTTATGAGTGACTGAAAATCACTAGGGAAAGATAGTTATAATGGAAATAATGTTGTAGCCTGAATTATTGCAGACTTAGCAGATGTCCATTCTGCTTATGTCTAGTCATCTGAGGTAAACTGAGTATGGTGAGTTGCTTTGTTGGGTTTTTTTAAAGGTCAAGGAATAGGTGTACCAATAAAGAACCTTTAAAAAAATCTGTCACCTCCACTTCCAGTCAACCTTAATTCTTTGTATTTAATAATTTTAATTTAATATTATTTGTCCATATGTCTAAATATCTATGTGGAAGAGATTGCTAATGGTATTACTATCAATACAGTATTACTATAGATACTATAGGTGTGGAAACCAGGACTTAGAAAGGTTGTCAAACATGATGTTATTAAAACAAGAAAGAGAAGTTAGATTTGTTTGATGTCATGCTCTTCCAAAGCATGCAGGGATGCACAGTTTCCCTTGGGAATCAGTGAACCAAATTGCTCAGACATCTCTCTTTACCAGTTAGGTTTCTAGGTGTATGCGCAAAAGCACTTGAAATATTCCGAATTAGTGGCTGCTCCTGGAAATTTTACCTTCAATTACTCTGTAGGAGGACACTTGACAAAGACAGACAAGGACTAAGGGGTAAGTCAGCCCTGAGCGGTCTAACACATCACCTATCCCACTCTGCTCTGGGTAGCCTGTGCGTATGTCTGAAGCAGTACGAAAGCAGCGTGCAGCAAAAAATAAGCTAGGCAGAGCTTTGTGTGTCTTCAGACAGGAGGGACCCCTTTCTGACCTATTCAGTGTGAAACATAGTTCTTGCACTCTATTTTTGAAATCCTTCATTGTTCTTTTCACCATCTCCATTGTATTCTTACAAAGAAACATGTTTCCTTCAACAAGGTTTTGATACCCAGCGAAAGAACACCTACCTATTCTCTGTGTTCGTTTCTGCTCTGCTGCCACAACCTGCTGATTGCAGAGGCAGCATTTCACGTCCATTATAGTTTAAATAAAATGGTAGTCTGGCTACATAGGGAATGCATTAGCCTTAAGCAGTCTAGTCACTGTTAGTTACAGTTTTTAGACTTCGGAAAGCTGGGTCAAAATTTTCCATTTTTCGGCGGAAAGCCATGTCATTTAAGTGCTATCTTCTGTGCACCGTTCATTCACAGTTCTGCTGCTCAAAACTCAGCAGTGACTCTTCCGTGGTAAGTGAGCTGCTTCTTTTTCAGTCTGTGCCCAGAAAAGAGCTTAAAGCAAAAACCTCATTAAGCAGAGTTCACTCTGCAGGCAAGTCATTTGTTTAACAGTTTGCTGGTGTGAAGTGGAAAACACCTTGTAAAGTTGAAGTTTGTAATGTTATCTAGGAGATGGAGCTGTGAAGGAGAAAGTGAGGTGGCAGAGGCAGTTTGGAAATAATGTTTATTTCAGTGTTTGAGGGTTTCTCCAGAGCAAGCTTGAGTTTGGGAGGGGAGCCTGGAAGGGATGTTTATTGAAAATGTAAGCCTTTCAAATGGAAATGGAAATTTTATGTAAAACTGTTTAGCCAACTGTCATTTTGTGTTAAGCTTAAAAAAAATATATCGCAAACACAATGGTTTGCTTTTTTTAATCATTTCTACCATGCAGTTCAAGGCAATAAACTGTAAAAACCTCGATACTGCAGGTTTACCTTTTTATGGTCTGTTTTGAATGCACCAGCTAAGGCCCCGGTACGCCCAGTTGCAGACAGGGGGTCCGGACCCCCCCAGAAGAGGGAGGGAGTCGCGGAGTGCATGGCCTCACCCACCCACCCTTCTTCCAGAACTGCTCTGAAGGGGGGCCGTGTTTGTAGAAAGGAGGTATCCTCTCCGCTGGGTGTGTTTGGGCAGGGAAAGTCCTCCCGAGAGCTGCCCCGCTCTGAGGGGCTCCCAGGGCAGCCGCGGTGGGGGCCGCCTGGGCAGCGCGGTCAGCAGGCTCTGCTTTCCCCAGGACGGTAACACAGCGCAGGTGGGGGCACGGGCTGCTGCCTCCTCCTCATCCCGGTTCCTCCAAAGGTATGAGGCCATCACAGAGGGGAGGAAAAGATAACGAAGCACAGGGTAAATACAACCCTGTTTGCTCCTTAGGAAACCTGAAGGGGAATTGCTAGGACAGTCTGGAAGCTTTTTTTTCGGGGTTTTTTTGGGTTTTTTTTTTTCCCTCCGTTTTGCTGGTAATACCCATGTAGCAGTGTCCTAAACCAGAAATGATTCAATGTGGCAAGGAGATGTCCTTTCCTGGCAGCATCTTAAAGTATTTTAACTTACAGGAGCAAATAGTAGGAAGATTTGCTGAAGGGCATGAAGGGTTCAAAAGAAATCCAGAGTACTGAAGCCATGAGAATTTCAGTGGGGTGATTCTGTATGAAACAGACTGCAGAGCTCTGGCTGAGAAGAACGAGAGTCACTGTCATGGTATCTTGCCACCTGTTTCTTATTTATTTAAGTTTTTCCTTTTATAATAAAACAATAATTTTGTTATATAAAAAAATGAGAATTCCTTCACTCAGGAGATGGTTAAGTGACAACTCTAAGGCATTTTGGGTCAGCCATCTGCAACATTGGCTAAACACAAGTTGGTTCGAGATGGTGAGTTTATCTTCACGTTATACTTGGTTTCCCATGAAATTCCTCTTACACTATTGTTTGATCATGAAAACTCAAAATAGTGATAGAGAGGAGTTTCAGTGAAGTAGGAGCTCAAACCTCATTCAACTCGAGTAGAGAGCTATTGCACAGGGGTTTAATATCTGAAATGTGATAAGCTACTAAGTCTGTTGGAGGATTTTAATGATCAGTTTTTGAAGGCATTGAGGTACGACTTTTGTTGATGCATTTCTAAAATGTGCTAAAAATGGTAGGCTCTCTATCGGCGTTTAGTAAGAAAAAAATAAAATGAGAATGTAATGTGGTCATACGATGTCTCTATATGACCTAGTTGTCTCGTACTTAAGTTGCTAAACTTTGCAGGAAATAAAGCATTTGGGTTCTTGCACAGTGAGTGTCTAGCTGTGAGCACACTCTGTTCAAATTTATGAAATAACTGATATGCTTAAATGTTTCAGTAGATCGGTACCTCTACCTTTACCAGTTTTTCTTTGATAGTACCATATAAATAGCAGAAGAATGAAAAAGGTTGGGTTTACATGTGTCAGTGCAGAGATAAATATGACATTATTCAGGTGAATTCTCTTTATGACTCATCTTTAGAGTGACAATTATTTGAAGGTAATTTAACATCACTTCATGAAAGGTTAATGGTATTTCTACTTTAAGGGAGTTGAATACAATACAGATTTTGCTAGAAATACAAATCTAACCTTTTTTTTTTTAAATTGCTCTTCTAGAGCAATTTCCTGTGAATCTATTAAGCCATAAGCAAGCTTTTATTGAACAAGAGAAGTCTGCATTAAGATAAGCCTAACACAATTCCGTTTAAAAGGTTATTTATTACCTAATGTGTTAATGTCCTTACAAAAAGTTGTTGTTCATTTGTTCATTTAATTATTACTATTAAAGTTCAAAACGAGTGTTACCTCACAATTTAGAAATACAAAAGATTATTTTCCTTTATCTGTACGGTCGTGCATCAAATCCTAATTACGGAGGTACTTCCCTCTAGTGGACAAGAAGATATATCGATTGCAGTATTTTTCAGTCCCCTTCCAAATTTGATCAGGATTTAGGGAAGAGCATGCCTTTAAAGGGCAGGGAGCAGGAGTGGGGATGAGCGGTCGCTTCTCATGGGGGAGAGCAGGATGAGGGGGGAGATGCCCAAGAGATGGCTCAGGACTGGTGCTGCTGGGGCCAACGCGTGTGCTGCAAAGGCAGGTGATCGCAGGGTGGCACGGCTTGCAATTGGTGCAGGAATAGTCAGGATAGTCAAAACAAAGCTGCCTGAGGAATGGCAGTAGGCTCTCCTGATGCTGTGAAACTGGCTGAGTGCTAAAACAGGAGGTAGGTTTTGATATTGATAAATGCAAGGTAGTGTACCTGAGTTAAAATAAGCAGAGGCAGTAACAGGCTCTGCATTAGCTCTTACCTGTCAGGGAAAGATCCTGGAGCCACTGTGATCTTGGTGTTTGTTTTCCAAAAATACCATCAGTGGTAGAAAAGGTAAACTAAGTGTTAGAAACAATTAGAAAAAGAATGGGATTAAAAAGAAACATCGTGCCCTTGTTTGCAACACTTTTGAGATTATAGTCCCTCTATCTTAAAGATTGAGAAGAATGACAGAAATATGGAGCTTCCATGTGAGAAGAGACTAAATAAGAGAGTCAAATCCAGAAATGGAAATACAAGAGGACATTCCAGTCTGAAAAAGAGGCAGCTAGAAGAAGGTATACTGGAAGTATATCATGTTGTGAAAGGCAGGAAGAAGGTGAATAAGGATTATTATTCCCATTTCTTGTATCAGAAGGAGTAAGAGATGTTCCAACACCCTCATTGTCACAAAAGGCTGAAAGTATAAATAGCCTCCAAAAAGAATTAAATAGAATTGATGGAATATAGTTCTGCTGACAGCTACTAAATACACCAGTCTCTTTGAAGCCTCTGTCTCAGAAAGCCCCTGAGCTGCTGACTCTCAGATGCTAGTTGCGTTGGCCATGGGGAAAAACACTGTGTGCCTGTTCTGCTTCCACGTACTCTTTTTATAAATATCTAATGCTATCTGGGATGGGAGGTGGGCTGGCAATTTTAAATCTGTAAGTGAAACACGTGCAAACTCAGTCATCCTTACTGTACTTCATATACCCATAGGGTTGGGTTTTTTATATCCTATTCAAACTTTTATATATATTTGTATTTTGAATGGATATATTTGCCATCTTACCAATTCTTGAGATTTTTATCACAAGTCTTCCTTGCATTAGTTGGGTGGGCTTTTCTTCTGACAGTTCCAACCACAGTTAGAAGTCTTGCAGTTGAGATTATCTTTAAAAAAAAAAAAAAAAAAAAAAAAGACCAGGGATTTTAAAAAAATGCTAACTGCAGCTTGTATAGAAAACTTTCATGGTGTGTATCCATATCTTTGAAAAAAGAGGGAATAAACATTAAGGAAAAAACAGTATCAGTTGATTCCATTTTTTAAAAAGTCAATAATTTTATGAGCCTTTCCTATTAATGCATGGACTACCAGCATACATGTTTATAAAAGAAATGGTAGTGAAATGTTTTAACCATATGCTACACAAATCAGCATTAAAATCCCAGGTCTTTGTATGTCTTGCAGGACTATGGTCTAAATTGAATCTAGAAAGATAACGTAATTGGTTTCTAGGCAGTTTCTCTTAAGTATAATGTGCATGTTTAAAACCCAGTGGCATAATATTGTTCTCTATATACCATGAGAATTTATAATAGTGTTAATAAATTAAACATCAACATTTACCTTTCTCCCCTGTTGGCTTAATCACCAAAGCCTGGCAGCTACTTAATGTCCCCTTGATGAATCCTTAGAAGAAATGAGGAGCCAGTAAGCTTAAGAGCAGTGTACATATGTCATACGTTTGTGTTGCACTTCACTCAGACAACTCGTACACAAGAAAATGCTACAACTCATTAGAGTAAAAAAGGAATTGTGACTGCTAAAGCATGGCAGTAAAAGGACTGAGGGTGGCTGGATGTAAGAAAGGGTCCATGCAAAAATAAAATTGGAAATAGAAGTAAAAAAAAAACCCACAACAAACTGCAGAACTATTCGCTGCTAATTTATTTCCAACTTATTGGGGTTTTAACAGATTTTATGATTGAATACTTTAGACTGAAATTTTCAGGTTCCATTGTAAATAATAATGATTAGTTAAACACATTCTTTCCAATATTTTCTCTGCTCAAAATGGCAAGCAGGACATTTAACTAACAAGCTATTTCAAGGTTCAACCAGGTTTTTTGAGAGCTGTACTTATTTTGTCTGCTCACTCTCACCTGTAATGAAAGCAGAAGGAAATTCATTATAAGATCTTTTCCTCTCTGTCCATTCTTTCCTCTGCCAGACCATTCCCATCCTGGAGGAAAATGTGGAAATACTTGTGCTATTCAAGCTGAAGATATAGCGGTAAATAAAAAAATGGTTAAACTTCCATATGTAAGGAGTAGGTACCCCTATGTTGCTCAGATGAGAACTGGGTAAGCTTTAATATTTGTGCTTTTATCCTGGGCTACACCAGAGATTTTTACTTACAGAAAAAGCCCCCTTACACTTGCTGGCAAAAGTAGCTAAGGACACTGGCCATCACACAGATGTTATGGATGTTCTTGAAGCTTTTCTAAAATCAAGACAAGTTCCATGGGTTTTTCAGAGAAATTCTGACATTTTTTACAACCTGCCATTGCAGCAAGCAGATCCACTTTTTTCAAAAGTGGGAAAAGATGAGGAAAGTTATAAAGAGTGTCTGACAACTCTGAATTATCCCCAAATCTGAACTTTCCACTGTGTCATACCTCCTTTCTTATAGCTTGTACACATTCCCAAATGAGCATGTGAAAACATATTACCTTTTCCATGGAAAAATCTAAACCATATATTATTTCATTAAAATAATCTTCTGCTGTCATCAGGTGATGGCTCATAAAAGAGTCAGCTCCCCAAGAAAAACAGTGTTGCAGGACCCTTAAGGCTTTTATCTACGCCCCACTTCTTTGCTGCATGCCAGAGAGCTTTCCTGGCTAATGCTGTTCACTGAAAGACAGTTTGCCTTTTAGACTTGGTTCTCAGATCAGCTGCAAGTGTTTTATTTCATGGTGAAATGTACAGAATGACCTAGACCCCTGATTAGAGTTCTCTGTGCCCAGGCATACTGAATGCCGCTATTAACAAGCTCCTTCAGAATCACTCGTCATTGAAGCCAAGTTAAGATACAAGTAAAGAAAAACACTTATTTCTAAAACAGCCAACACAGATACAGCACTTTATCAGGACACAGGAGGCAGAAATTAAAGATCTGTGTTCAATCTACTTGTGTGGACTTCAAATCTGAGCCACCTCACTGTGCCACTGGCAGTCTGTCCCTAACCCAGGTTGTTGGGGACTCAGCTCTCTTGCACAGTCTGCACACTCACTAAACGTGCTGTCAAAACACATGGTCTTTTATCTTAAACCCCTTACCTGGAGTTCCGTTCAGCTTCAGGGCTTTCTTAGAGATTATTGATCTTTAACTTCTCTGGAAGCAATTTTGCGCCTCTGCCTTCCACCTTCTGAAAATGCTCGCATGTCTTCAGCAGAACAGTTGTGATGTCTTGTACATGACTAAATTATTAGGAAATTCCTAACTTATGAATGAGGAAATGTGAAAATCTCATTAAGATTTTTTTTCCCATGAAGCTTGTATTTTTTTATTCATATGTAAACCACCAGCTGCTCTGATATAAAAATGTAAATACAGTTGATACATGTAGCTCATTACTGGCTCTGGCTCTCATTCAAAAGCAGAAATCTGGGTGACTCACTATTTTGAAGTGAGAGTGAGCTTGGAGCAATTGAATTCAAACAATGAATTATTTGATTTATTCCTTAGTAAAAATTGTTACCTCTGTGCCTGATGGGTAGAGCCCATGCCATCTTGGAATCAGCAACACACCAGAAATAAAAGGAGTGTTGTGTAAGGTACCAACAGCATAAGGAACAGTATGTTTGTCAGACGTAAAAATCACAATTAAAAAGATTTCAAGAAATAATACAATTATTCTTTGGAAATGTCAGCACAACCATTAGAGCTGGGAGCAATAAAAGCACTGTAGGATGATTTCTGCTCTGTCTGGATTAGTTCACTAATGAAGAAAGAACTAAGACTTGGCTCTTTAGCATCAGTAAAGGGGAGGAGGACTTCAATATGTCAGCACAATAGCCCTCACAAGGAAGACAAGCCGGGGTGCTTTTTCCATTGTTGTACTCAAATCCAAGCAATGAAATCTGCTAAGGCACAAAATGTCCTTTGCTTGGAACATCATCATGTTCTATGACAAGTCTAAGACAAGTTGGAAGAGAGAAGTTGAAGATGAGGTGTCAGTATGTTACTAATACTGTTCAGATCTATGAATCATTACCAACAGATATAGAGTAAGTGAAAAGTTTTCTGTAAATTACAACAGTGAAATTCAAGAGCCACTCTGGTGGTTTTACTTTGGATTTCTATCCATGTAGCTGATAAAGAAGTATGGTGCAAAGATGCTAAGCTTCTTAAGAAGCAATTCTTCCAAAATAAAAACAAATAAATAATTGAAAACCGATAGTGAACCAAGGAAACTTAACTAAAGCTAACTCAATGATGTGCTTAGAGAAAACATAAGCATAGCTTTGATTGGGATTTAGTGGTTAATCTTTGTTCAAGACACTTGTAGGGCTCAAAAGACATATCAGTACTTGTGACCTAAACCAGTTGAAAGCAACTAAAATGAGCACTGTTGTGCCAAACAGAATTTGCCTTAACAGAAACTAGTGATGCACGGAAAGCAAAGAAAACTTCATTTTGAGTAAGGCACAAAGGGAAAACATCTGAATTGCCTGCTTATCTTAGTCTATTACATTTAAAATGCTTGAAATGCATTTGAAACAAGAATTCAAAATGCACAGTTTTATTGAAAATTATACTTTTCCTCCACATAATTTATTATGTACATATTACTTTTTTTACTACTGGATAATGGTGTGTACTTCCCAGAATATATCTGAAATGAAACTGTGTGAATATGCCTTATGCTGGAGAGAACTTCTCTTGAAGAACTGAATTGTGCATGACTGGCGTCATTGTTGTCTGGTTCGCACAAAACATGCCCTCCACCTTCTCAGACAAACACACAGCAGTGCCCTTTTAGGAATATAGTGAAAACAAGCTATTTGAAGAGGTCTGTTTTAAAAAAAAAAAAAAAAAAGAGAGAGAGAGATAAGAAAAAAGTGCACCTTTTTAAAATTCTGCACTGTATTTCATCTGTTTAATGTGAAGGATCTATAAAGTACAGAAGAGGTCATTTCCCCATGGGTGTTGGAACTGATTCTTTTTTAAATTTTTATCTGCCACTTATTTCTGGATCATCTGAACCTTCTATTTGCTGTGAAACTACAGGGCAAATTCTCCCCCTTCCAGTAAATGGAAACCTTTGATAATTCAATCATTAACTACTTTCTTTGAGTGCTCTATTCTTCCTCCCAGTTCTGCTGTATAATATCACCTTTGCCATAAAGCCTTTCCCATTGAAATTTCTGGTTGAGATGGAAGAAAAAACAAAATCAAGGAAGAGCAGAAAGAAAGTTCCCAGACAAGTCCTCTCAAGTGACCTGGCAGTGTAAGGAAACATTGCCATTGTAAGAACTGAGCTGTGAAAAGCATAGTATGTATATATAGCTAACCTAGAATAGAGACTTTCTAGCTGGGGCGTAGGTGGCAGTCTAGTTCCAGCAGTTCAGCAGGATCTCTTGCCATGACCTCAGGTAGCTTCACAGTGCTGTAAGCATATCCTGAGCTTTTTAAAATATTATATCTTCTGTGTGAATGCTTACACATGTCTTTTCTGCTATTGCTGTATTTCTAGGTAAAAAGGAAGAGTCAAATTCAGCAAAATACAAGGAACAAATCCTGATGATCATTAAAACCGGCAGCATCCTCAGCTCTGGAGCGAACAGGCTGAATTACTGCTCGAGTTGCCTATCCTAGGCTGCATGGGGTATAGTGATGGACAAAGTGTCTGGGTATTAGACTAGGTGGTAGTGCCTCCTGCCAGGCTTCAGGTGGCTGCTTTTCCTCGACCAGAGCTAACAGCCACGGGGTCTGGCCTGACCAGTGGCTCTTTTGCTTTCAGCCATCAAAGTGCCAAAGAAGGGCAGAGAATACAGAGAATTTTCAACCTGGGAAATACAAAGCAGGAAAAGCAAAGTATAGTCATTGCTCCGAGACCTTAACTGAACAAACAGTTCTGAGTTAGCCCATTGTATGGATTTTTAATAGAGCTTGCGATGGTGCACTTCCAGGCCCAAAAAAATCTTTTCTCTTGATCTTTCTCCTCTTCTAGAAGTATCTTCTTGCCTGTTTTGAGTTCTTAGCCATTTTATAGACTTCCTTAGAAGATAGTGTTTAATCTACATGCTGTGCATATTTTGGATGTGTGTTTTTGGAGATTTGGTTTTCTTGCTTTAAATCTTTAAATTTGATGTGGTTTTATGTAACTGCTTTTTTAACTTTTATAGTTAATGAAACTCTGATGTTAAGCTCTACCACTGTATTTGCAAATGGCAATTTTACTTACCATTCTTTTTAGAAATTAGTTTGGATAGAAATTTAGGAAAAAGGAGGGAAATTCTTTAACATACATTTTAAAAAACATCCAAAAGTAGGAAAGGGACAAGTACAAGCCCTTTGACTTGGAATAGATTTTCTGCAGCTTTCTCCCTTTGGTGTGTGGCTTGGTGGTTTGGAGTTTTTTAAATCTTCTACTATGTGTTTGTTTAATACATATTAAAAAAAATGCTTGGAAAACAGCATTAGCCACTTTAATGAGGATTTTAATGATTTAGATGTCTGTGATATTGAAAAGATACTAGATACCTATCTGGACACCTTTGTTAATTCATTCTGCATTAAAATGCTGAAACTCATTTTGAGTCTTGGCTGGTGGTTTTATTCTTTCACAAGTTCTACTCATTTCAAGTTTTAATAGGTTTTTCAATTTAGATTAAATAAGAACAAAGCCAAGAACTAAAGAGAGACAGCATTCTGGGTAGAATTTTCAAAGCCCATAACCATAGGTCTACATGCATTCACTCAAATAACTACAGTGTATGATGCATGTATCTAGGTTACCTATATAATCATTCACACACAATGCTGCTTTGGCAATGCAGAAATAAATAAATAAAAATTTGTTTAAAAAGGAGTCACAGTGGATAGGGACCTATCCCACATATGACAGGATCTGTTAAAACTTGTTCCAGTTTGTCCTGAGCTGGTAGTACTTTAAGAACAAACTTGCTCTAGCTGTCAAATGTTTTAATTCCACAAAAAAGGGAGTTGCAGCCACTCAATCTAGCCAAAAGTTAATATATTTGGGCAAATAGCACTGATTTCCTTGGGCTTTGAATTGGATTCATATTGTAATTGTTTTTCCAGGAAGGCGGGCAGGCATTAAGATTAAATGTTAACGCTTGGAGTAAAACACAAGATCTGCTAGACTTTTTCCGCTAATGTGCAGATTCGTAATTTCCTTATACATATGCAGATGCATTCTTCATATACTTCATCAATTCCATATGAATAAGTTTCAGAACCACTGCCAGCCCCAAAACTGTCCTATTAACTATGGAATGTGCTCAAATACCATGGTGATAGCCACAGAATAAGAAACCTTGTTAGGTTTTCTCTCATATTTCCCACATATTCTCCCCAAACTATTAGAGCACTGTTTGTACAAAACTAATTTATTTATCTTTACGTGTTTTAGCATCTTACAGCAAGGGAAAGTCTCTCCTATGTATTGCTTTTATACAATAGGTTTATTGACTATTCTACACTTCCCTTGTGCCTTTGAAAGCAAGACCCAAATATAAAGATCTATCCCATGAGAAAGAAACGTGCACAAGGTCAGAGAAATGAATTTTGTTAGTGATGTGCAACTAGCAATTACTATCAATATATGTTTCACAGAGAAATCTGAACTACTTTCTGCATTTTACATTCTGCTTGATTTCCCCCCTCCCTCCTCCACTGCAAACTGCTACCTTTACCTTTGAATTCTATATTACCCAGCATTCTTTTAGCTAGAACAAACCTTTCTTTGATGACTGCTACCTTGTTAACTTCAGGAGGCAGCAGAGACGAAAAAAAGGTTGTTTCTCTGGCTGCCTCAGAGCTGGGTCCTAGGAAGTTATTGTGCCCTCCATGATCCGCAGTAGGAAAGGACAGTGCAGCGTACGAAGGAGTATCAACATGCAGAGAAGTCCTCCTAGCCTCAACCTCATCTTGGTACAACCTCATGACACAGTGCAGCAGTATGCACTGAAACTTAGATGATGCTGAAAGCTGTAAGACTAGACAAGCATGGTGTTACGTCCCCTGCTAGAGAAACATTTATCTATGTTATTCCCAGCGTCCTCAGTGATGAAACAACTCATGAAGTTGTGTTTGTGCCTCATTCCCCGTTGTGCACCGTAGATATGTCACTAAAATCATGTTTTCAAGAGTACAGTGCCAATTCTTCTAAAGATGGCTATGTCTGTATTAGCAACTAGTACAGTGCAATAGGAGCAGATCTACAGAACAAAACAGTTGATGCTGTGGAAGCAGCACCCACACTACATTTATTCATGGAGGTCAGAAGGGTAGCTCAGACCAGCTCTTGCCTGGTCCTGTGGGCTGGCTGCCTCTGAGTGGTTGAATCACAGTAGAGGTACTCCCTGGGCATGTCTTTCAGCGAGCATGGATCTGGAAGGAGCTGGGTTTGCGTGCTCTGAGACAGCTTCACAAGGTGAGCAAGAGCACAAGAAATGGGTGTGATTTGGAGATTTACTGCAAAAGCACTCTCCTGGTATGACCCAAATATTAATATACATGCACCTACTGTAGCTCCCACTTCACCACCAATATAGAAGGCACGTTTTCAAAAAACCTCAACATATGGAATGTTAAAATCATCTGAAGGTATGATCAGTTAGTACCAGCATATGAGTGCTGTTAGAAATCTGGGTCTCACCTAGTAGCTTAGATGGTCAGGAAAGCTTAACCCTAAGCAGCATCGGCCATCTGAATACACAGTCCTGAACTCTTAAGAATCTGGTCAGCAAAAATTCTGGTTCAGCTGCTTATTTGTGAAATGGGGTGATGTGATTTATTGATGCCAGCTCTCAGACTTTTATTGCAAGTCTTGTGGTTTCAGCATCCTCTGTAAACTCCATGTTCAAGAGTCATGAGACAAGCAGAACATCTCCTTCCTCATTTATGAAACAAGTTTCAAAGCATATAGTTTTAAGGATGCTTGTAAGTGAATCTCATGAATTGAAAGGTATGAATTGTAATTTTTAATAACTTATCAATAGTACTGAGTATTCTTCTACCTACCATTTGTCTTTTTTGCTCCTTTGTGTAATGACTGACTCTCAATCTGATAAAGAGCTTACTAAAGAGGGCTAAAATAGGAATACAGTTAGTAAAGGGTTCACTAATGTTGCACTTCCCCACCATTAAAGAGGAAGGATGAAGCAAACATTACTTTTGTTCTTTTTAGGAAGCAAACCTGATGAAAGCAGAGGTTTCTTTGATAAAATCATAATTCCTTGAAAAGAATGTATAAGGTTTTCTTCCCTGTATGCGGTCAAATAAACCAGCAGCAGATCTATTTCTTTGGCCACAGCTTGCAGCCTACCTGATTGTGCACTCAGTCCACAGGCTCTCTGTAAGCTTGACATGAACCTTTTCAGAGTGCTTGTCTAGTTTGCTTCTGTGGTTTTCTGTCTTCAGTCTGAAATTTGCAAAACCAAGTAGACACTGCCAACATCTATCCACACATTTACATACCTACACAAGTAGTACACAATGCCAAGCAAATTCGTGAGTGGCCTGGCACGTGCATTTATATTTAATTGTTACATGTGACTGAGTTTTGATGTAAAAGGTTGAGTTGTTTCATAAAGGAGCTTATCTCTTTCTGTTCTTTTAAATGGAAAAAACCCCAGTTGTGCTTACTTGCTTTGATATGTTTTTCCCAGTTCACAGTAAACAAAGTGAAACTCAAAATGTGAAGGTGTTTCTTCAGGTGTCTGAAAGGTAACCACCTTGTTTTGAAGGAGGTTTGTAATATGAAACAAATTTAAACAAGTACCAAGGCTGTGAAAATACCAAAATGAAGTAGTTTTGGCAGAAAGTGAAAGCTGAACAGCTTTCACTTAGCACAAAAAGTCCCTAACCAATACTTTTAAATGGTTTGCTAGATAGCACGTCTGCTTCACTCAGCAGAGAAGACAGATTTTTCTTGAATGGCACAACCCTTTGAATCTTTTTTTTTTTTTTTAAACATTCTTAAGCTCTCCCTGTGCTGTGTTTCAACAAAATTAGGGTGCCCAAGGGCTTTTATTTTTTTATTTGTAACTTGAAAAAATGACATAGCAGCTTAGACTACAAGAGAAACATTAGAAGGTGCTTGAATTCTGTAAACT
This sequence comes from Astur gentilis, assembly GCF_929443795.1. Classification (NCBI taxonomy): domain Eukaryota; kingdom Metazoa; phylum Chordata; class Aves; order Accipitriformes; family Accipitridae; genus Astur; species Astur gentilis. The sequence continues at coordinate 7,534,987 of NC_064909.1, read as the reverse complement.
TCCACCTATCAAGAGCCCAGCCTATTATATTGTGATACACACACCTTGCAAGTGGACATCTAGTTTTCTGTGCCAGAGGAACATTTCAATTATTTCCTTTACTAAAATGCAGTTGCCTTGCTTAGCAAATTAGCTTCCTAACTCTAGGCTTGACCTACAAAATGATTAATCTTTTTACATACATGTTAATATCTTTCATAATGCATGAGTTCAGCTGTCTTCTCTGCACAGCCACCTTCCCCTCCCCCAGTTTGTGCCAAAACACAAAACTAATTTTAAAACCAGAAACTTTCATTTAAGAATGCAATGTTAGAAATCTCCTGAGAAGTCATGTGTCAGGGAAGAAGAGAATTTAAAACAAGGCACTAAATAAAGTGTGGCAGGTTGAGGACATGCCCTTTAACACAATGTTTGCAATTCGTAATTAAAAATGGCTCAATATAAGCAGCCCTTGCAGTGTAGCACAGGTTACACAGTAGAACGGACTGTGCATGTTAAGTCAAAAGAGTTGACGTCTGATCAGGATTTGAGGGCAGAGAGCAATGGGGAATGTAATAATTTACAGGACAATGTCCTACTTAATAGAAAGGTTTTGTGGATTTCTATTTCTCAAACCTTTCTGAAGATTATTCAAAATGGAGGTTGAATCAAATATAATGTTGTATGGCAAGTGCTTCAGAAACGGAGAGTCAGATTCCATAGCAGAGTAGGCTAAATCCAAATGGAGAGATGAGTAGATGAGCTCCTCTGTTCCTGTGGCAACCTGCTAGTCATAAGCACCTTGTTGTAACATGTCTGTGCCATTTTCAGACTAGAAATACCAACTAAAATTATGCCAGCTCAAAGCAAGAGCTCAAGATTTCGGGTTTGTCGGCATCTGTCCATGAAGACACACCCCTCATTTTAGTAGAAACCAGTAGTGAGCCTGGTAGCAGCTCTCAGGCAAATTATATCCTCTTCAAAAATTCTGTCTTCTGCATTATTTATTGCTAAGACAGCTAATGGCCTTCCAACTTTTAGAAGCTTGTAGCTGCTTAGATGGAGCAAAAGGTACAATTCATTTCTGTCCTGATTTCGTAACTGTTGGCTCAAGGTTTGCCAGCACTACAGGTAATGCTGGATTTTGCCATCCCAGAGAGGAGATGGCTGAGAGTAGGCACAGGACAGCTGAATCCTGGAAAGTCACTTGGGTTTGTACCACTTAGTACTCTAGTGATAGCCACCCCCTCGCATGACCAACCATCTCTTTGTGCAGAAGTAGCCAGCCTGGCTTTCCAGGTGCTAGCAAAGGCAACGTGGCCATGCTACTCCCTGTGGAATACCATTGCATTTTTTCTGGATGGCAACAAAAGAAGCACGAATTCTGTTTGTGTATGTCATATTTTGCTTTCAGTAGAACAAAAGGACTACCTTTAAAAATCCATAATAGTGAGCTGAGACTCTTAACGCCAGAAGTCTTGTTAGCCACTCATAAAGAAATACAAGTGGCACTTATCCAGTACCTGCACATTACCTTCGATCCATGACTGTGGATGATGAGTGACTTTTATCTTAAGAGCTTTAAGCAGTACATATCACTAATACTACTGTATGTATGGTTAAGCTTTCTCTATTATTCTTCAATCCTCTTCTTAGGTTGTGACCCTAAATATTTTTGATCTGACAGAGAAAAGTAATCTGTTTGGTATTTAAATTAAGTGGCAAATGTTCAAAATTAAGCTATATAAATCTTGAAAGATAAACTCTTATCTAACAGTTTTCGGTAAGGGACAAAGACTGTGTAAGGCTACTTCTGAATGCCCGTGACTGATGCTATGGACCGACCACACCTCCACTGCGGTACAGGTGAGCGCCATGGGACGGAAACACATGGGGCACAGTGAAGTTGCATTGTAAGGATCACTCTTACAAAATTATTTGTAGCAGTTACAAGATGGTCTTTGTTTTTCCAAGAAGAACAGCAAGGATGAAATCCTGGCTGTGGGAAATGCCGGAGCAAATTCCTGCAGACTCCATGCAATGGTGTTTTCACCTTAAAACTGATTTGTCCTCTGTGCTTCCCTCAGTGAACTTTCTCATACCCCGCTTTTATGAAGGGCTGTGGTGATGGGCTGAAGATTTAGTTCATTAGCAGGTCTGTGCATCTTTTTGTGCCAAAATTTACAAGTCTTAATGGGGTTTGCAGCTCCATCCAGGTTTGGCCCTGCAGCTCCCCTGCACACAGACCGGCCGTGGCTGAAGCTAGCCATCAGCACCTGCCCAGGAAAAGCTTTCGTGTGCCTCCTGCCACTCGCAGAGAGAGGCTTAGGTGCTGAAGCTCAGTCTTCAGGGAAGCACCTTGCTCATCGGGTTCTGCACCCGAAAATCTCCTTGTCAGGGTGCAGCGGGGACCGGCGGCTCCCTGGGGCCAGTAGCACTGGGGACTCCCCAGGGTGGCGGGCCAGGGCCTGGCAGCCAGGGCCTCTCCTGCGTCCCACCACCCCAGCCAGGAGCGGGGCGGCCGAGGGCACTGGGGCAGGCCTGGCCATTGGGCACCTTCCTGGCGATGGGGATGGGGACAGGCCGAGGCTGGGCTGAGTCACGGGCCCACCGATGGGCCCAGCTTGCCGGGGCCCTTGGCCGGGCAGGGCAGGGCTGTGGGGAGCTGGAGACCGGCCCTGCTGCAGCGTCACTGGGGTAGGGGCCGACATGGGGTCCTGGGCCCTGGGCAGGTGGGTGGAGGAATTGTCACAGGAGACGACAAAGCCAAAATAAGGGCAGGAAAGGAGGGACTCTCAAGAGCCTCTGCTGATTGTGCTGCTGCTGCTGCAGCAATGGCTGGGCCAGAGGAGGAAGAGGACTGAGAGGGAGGCACGACTGCCGGCAGCTGCGGAGGCTGCAAAGAGCAGGGACCACTGGGGAGAAGGGGCAGCAAGGCTGAGTTCGTCTCACGCCGCTGGATCTGTCAGCTCTCCCACAAACTTGTGATCAAGGTCGCAAGTCAGGCAACTGCTCTTACACAGGGAGATTTCAAGTCAAAGAACATTGCCAAAAGAAATGCTTCCAAAGCACCATGGGATTTAACATCCTTAATCATGCGGGCACTTCTGAAAATGTAACCGTAAAGATCTTTTTGTTTATAATGGAGTCCAATCAACATTTTAGAGTAAGTAGGCATTCTTCCATTGGCTTCAAAGGGCTATGAATCACACGGATTAATTTTTGTTAAAATGTTTCTATCAATAAATCATGATCCTGAAAATGGTCATATGTTTCCACTTATTCTTTCAGAGGTGATTTTCCCTCTTCTTCAGCTAATTTTTCTGTGGCTGTGTTAGGTTTGCAATGACTTAGGAAATCACTAATGATCAAAATCAACAGAAAGCGAAGTTTTATTCTGTGTTATAATTGCTTATTTAAAAACTCTTAAAGGTAAAAAGTTGCTGATCTGGGTATTCTTTTCATTAAATATTTCATGGCAACAAGAGTGGCTGAAGATTATGGTAAATGAACATTTGATCTTATAAAGGGAGTTGTTAGACAAATCCTGCTAAAATTACAAGGAATTCTTTCTTTTCCTTCATCCCAGGTGGCTTGATCAAGGCAACCCACAGAGCACTTTATTCTGCACAAAGTCATGTTCAAAACACAGCTATTTTTGGACTGTATTGGCCTGAAACAGCAACATGACAAACTAACCACTGAGTCGAAAGAGTGAAGTAGTGTGATGTTGGTTTTGCTTTTACTAGAGAGGTTCCCGGGACCTGATTGAGAAGATGAGGAAAATTAATCCTGTTAGCTGATGAGAGACAACCTCAGGCAAATTTAAATTTAGTGAGTAGTATGTGCTATGCTGAGACTGAGGAGACATCATTCAGCTTCCTTTGCTTCCTAGGCTATAGACCAGCCCCAGTGCTTGCAGGGGTTACAGTAAGGGCTTATCCAGTGTGCGTAACAGAGAGTGCAGAGATTGCCAAGCTATTTCCAGATGGCTGCATCTGTGCAACACAATGCACCATTAGATAGAGAGGCAGTTCAGGGTTTAAAGTGGCTTTGCTGTGTCTGCCTGTGCTTGAGTTCATACACCTCCCCCTCCCCCTTGTCTTTGCTAGCTCAGATGCTCTGCCCCACGCTCCGGCGCACAGCCTGGCTATGCCTTTTGCAAAATACAGAAAGTAGGGGGAGAACTGCAGGTTTATCTGCTTTTGCTCTGATGTGACTTGGTACAGCATAGCCTCTTTTCCTCAAATGATGCTAAGCAACGTCCTCCTCCTGTTAGGAGCCGTGCTACCCCCTGGGCAGATACAAAACCAATGATATCCTTGTTGCTATAGCTCATGCAGCAGTATGGACTCCCATCCATTCCAGCAGCATCTTACTCTGCCTCTAACTAATTCTTGTCCTGCCCCAACATCTGTATTAGTGTTCTGTAGGGTGATGCATACTGTATATTGTGGTACAGGCTTCCTGCATAAATCATGTTCACTAAAATGACATATATACACCTGTTCTATGGCTTTTGGCATATATATTTGTTGGTGTGTGCAAACTATGTCACAGTCATCTGCTTGCAACATCTGAATGTATAAGCCATGCGTATTGTTAACATGGATCTAAAAATTTAACGCAAGCACAGTTAAATGTGTCGATGTTTTCACCTTGACAGGAATTGCCCTTTTCTTCTGAAAGCTTCAGAGACAGGTCTTATGCATGACTTTCACGGAGACAAACAGGCTGCATACATTTAGACTTTGATAGATGCTTTGCTCAAAAGATGGAGAAACAAAAAAGCAAGAGATCAAAGCAGCACACCAAATCTTATAAGTTTTAATTAAGCATAAGCAGCTGCATCCTGTCTTCTCAGAGAAGTCCCATCATTTGTGCTATGTAACATTAATGCTCACTGAATTGTAAAGCTCAAGGGAACTCCAGGCACAATTTGGAAGAGACAAACATTTGTTTTTCAGAAACAGATTCATTATCGTTTGAAGTACTGGTTTAATCTAAATAGAGATCTTATGGGAATATCTTTGAAGAGTTCTGTCTCTGCAAATCAATTTAATTTGTAAGAAAAGGCAATAAAATGACCAAAAAGGACCAGACTAGTATTGCAAAGAGAACATTGATCATATTTTTTGAAGTTGACAATGACATTTTATCCTTCAGAAAATTAACATGGGAAAAAAAAATACCCTAAAAAGAGTTTTTAAAAATTCATTATTTTCTACCTCATGGAGTGCTGAAAAACGTGACAATGGAGATGATTTTCGCCACAATCTCCCAAAGGGGGATTTGAACTTTTGTCTTTTCAACAAAACAATCTCACAGTGGCTTAGAACAGTGCTAATAACAGTAAAATTTTTCTCTAGAGATTCTGGCAAACGAAGAAGCACAGCCTCAGTGTAGCTCTAGTAATTCAAGCATGGCTTTGGAGTACATGCTCACACCCAGCCTATGCTTGCACTTGCAAGAGCTTTTTGATGGAGTCTGTGGTACCAGATGTGTTCTAAAGAGGTTGTCTTTATACAAAACTAATCAAATAGGACTGAATGAACCAAACGTTTATCTGATTAAATGGGTCTGATTTCTGAATTGTACTTGATAGCAGAATTAAAACTCATTAAGAAAACACGTTCATATAAAAAGCCTGTATCATTGAAAAGCCTCACCTGCGCTAAAACTTTCTCAAAATACTAAGTAGGGCCAGCTCAATGACTTCAGTCCATGAGCACTAGCAAAAGACATATAATCAAGGGTAGATTTATTGCCAAATATAGCTGTTCCTGTAGTACTTACATTTTTTATTTTTATTGTATTCATTTAATCATTTTCAGTTTATTCAAAGGAAATTGCAAGAGTTTCATTTTTGTTAGCACCTGCCTACACAGCATCAACACTTCAGAAGAGCAATGTGTCCAGGCAGCGGCGTAGGATAACAAAGACAAACAGATATTGCTAGCTGAGTCAATCAGTTATTACTTGTATTTGACACATTGTATGATGTTATTATTGATTGTTAATTCTTGTTAATATTTTTAGCTGACAAAAGGAAGATGTGGAGTATAGTACCTCAAAGAGGATACAGCCTGAACTCTCTGGAACTGTTCAGTGTATTACTCAGAGGTTCATATTAAGTACATGCTGCCTGGTTAGCACTTAGGCAAATCCTGTTAGACTTCTCAGCTGAAAGTGGTTACTGGAGAGTACCAAACAAGTTCGGATCCTATGACCAGCAATTAAACTGTCTATACTATTCCCCAAAGTTGATAGCTTGTGCCTGAAGATACTTCTCACATCACAGTACAATAGCTCTGAAGATCTTCCATTTCAGATTGCCGTAATGATATCTGTAAACAAGAAAAGACGTTTCTTTTAATCTAATCAAACTATTGGTGTGACTGGTGAACAAACCTTTGACCTGATATTATTCCCTTTTCAATGTTAATTTAACTGACAAAGCCATGAGCATGCCCACAGCTAATTGACCAACTACTTGCTGTCACTAGGCGGAACTAGCTGAAGGCAAAATTCCACCTACTTGTACAGGCACAGAAAGGCAGAAAAAGCAGCTGCAACTGGGTGTCAAACCATGAGGACACCTTCTTTATGAATTGTCTTTTGAATGAGGACTTCAAAATGTGGTGTATTTCTGTAAATACCATTTTGAAATGGCAAACAAATACAAAAGATACTGGAATAAGAAAATCCTTGAAGACAAAGATGGACTATGAATATGGGTATTTTTAATGTTATTAAAAGAGAACTGCTTGGAAAAGGGGTTGGAGTTGTTTTGTTTTGTTTTTTAAACCATTAACAATTTCTCTCCCTAAGAGAATTATAAGACTATCTAAGGAGGGCAAACATTTTCTGCAAAAATCTTCATTTGGACTAATAGTTAGAATTTTAACTAGAAGCCAAGATGGAAAATGTTCGACTATAATAGCTGATTTTCTCTACAGATCTCTAAGCAGAAAGAAAATCTTCTTCTGAGAGAAAAGGAAGAAAAAACTGTTTGAAATAAACCTAAAACTCAGACTATGGAATGTGTGTGGGTCAGCTGCAGACCTGGCTGCTCATTTGTTTTTAACTTTATATAAAAATTAACTTTGTGATTTTTCTTTGAGGTTTGTTTGTTTGTTTTCTCACTTGAAAAGGTAAAGATCTATTAATTCTCTGTGATCTATTAATCAGACATCACATCATGCCCTTTAAGATGTGTTCCTTCCATTTTCATAACAAAACATATTAATAGTGTTCTTTTATAAGGGAAGATTGTTGAGTGAGCACAAATTATTGCCTCAGCCCTCAAAAGGAAAACTAGGCTTACTTAACTTGTCCTTGCAAACACAGGTGTGTTGCATCCTAGGTTATCTTCCAGACTGCTCTCAGCAACATTGGCAATTCTCATACCCAAAACTGAACTGCAATGTCTAGATTTTCACAGCTTGTCTGCTGGGGAAGAAAATCAGTCTCTAAAACAGCTTACATCTTAAACCAATATTTTTGTTTTGTAATATTCAGGCTCATGTCTAACTGTTATTTTTGTAATATGTCTGAATATTCAGTTTTTATTATTATAATGATGGAATTAAGGACCAGACAGGAGCAAAGCCCATGTATGCTAAAAATTTTGCCAATACAGAGCAGCTAGAAAATCTTATTCTTCTGAAGAGTGAAGACTTGAAATGAGAAGGAAAGAAAATCATACATGAGGTGTAGGTAAAGCAATCAGTGGGACTGCAGCAGTGGTAAGCTTGTTCTTCTGATGACCACTTATCTTCTCTCTGGCCTTGAAAAAGGAGGGTTTCACTGGGTTTTCAGAGTTTTTTCCTAATTCTATGGGTAAGACTTTGAGGATTTTCTACCCAAGAGGAAGAAGAGTGGGAAGGCAGGTAGAGTAATACTGGGATGAGGGGATTACACCAGAAGGAGCAAGATAGCGAGGCAATAAATGCCCAGTCAGCAGATGGTAGAGAGTATCAGCTGGTTGTTGCCCTCACTAGTTGCTTGGGGGGTGTTTCTGCTTCTGTTGCTCCTCTGCCTGCTCCTGCAGGAAATTTACCCTGGTTTGGTTGTTGCTGCAAGTCCTTCAGCCCAGGAACGGCAGTGCTGGAGGAGCTCGAATGTTCTTAGAGGTAAGTGAAGATTTTCTGAGTTGAGTTTGGTAATTTCCGTGGGATGATGGTGGTGACCAGCTACACCTCAGAGCACAAAAGGAGGCCCTCATGTGAACGTGACTGCAGTATGAGATTCCAGGAGCTGGGCCTGCCAGTGCTTACTCATAAAGGAGAGTTTAAAACTAAATGTAACCTTGTTAAGGTAGGGCATGATATGTCTGTAGGATAAGATCCAAACAATTCTGAGAGCATCACAGCCTAAGATATGCTGTTTGTTAGTAACCTAAAACTAGAATTGGAGAACTGAAAAGCTGAATTTTGTCTGGAGACTGAGCACAGGGAGAGATTTTCGGATGAGCCAAAGTGAATTTTATATCTCTATGATTAAAGGTATTAAAATTGCATTAGTTTTAAGATATTCATGCTATGTGACACAGTGCTGCTGGACAAAAGTTAATTGCTGACAGTTGTTCAGACTGCATGAATTAATTAAAATGACAGTAAATTGGGGTACTTCTAGAATTTAGTATTTATTTTCATTAGAAGCAAAAGGCTATCAAGCTCATTCTGAAAGAAAGTATCATGGTGTATTTTGATACTGCTTGTATAAGACCAAAAAGCTCATGAAAACTCTGGATGCTTAATTTTGATAGGGCAGAAGTCTGGTAATCACATGTTCTTGAAGTATATCGTATTTTCTTTAACAAAATACATGGTGATGTAGGGCTTCTGTTAATTGCAGTGACTGACAATTGCAGTAAGGTTAGTGTAACTGTCTCCAAGTAACCTTTATACCTCCAGGCAGAGAGAGACTTCTACTGTTATGGTATAAAACCGCTATGGTACAGCGGGTTTCTCCCTAGCAGAAGAGAATTTGGTTTCTTTAACAAGTCTTTATACAGTATAGAAAGGAAGCGGGGGAGGGAGGAATGAAAATACTTTTCTTCTAAAATCTCAAGGGAATCATATCCTTCATATTTTCTTGATGTCACACAAGGTTCTCCCCTTCATAGTTTCTGGATTTAAATTTTCCATAACAGATTCTGCGCAGTTGTTGGTTTATTTTGTTGCACTATTTTAAGGGCAAGAATAAACCTCAATATTCTACTAACAAAATATTTTGAGGTACCTCAGAAGTACCCCAAAATATATGAGCTGCATTTCCTGGCTTAGAGTAGAAAGGGTGGACACTGCTAAATAGTTCTCGGATCCTCTTCGTGAAGTAATGGTTCCTGCAGTGTCAGGTTTTTAGGGGGTTGGTTTGTTTGCTTGCTTATTCTTTATTGTTTTGTTGTTGCGGTGGTGATGGGCTTTCTTATTTATTTATATTGTTATTCTGTTGGTTACCTAGAACACGAAGGCTTTTCCTTCAGTGCTGCCAATTTACAGAAACATCCCTATCAAGACCTCTTCCCAAGCTGTAATTAATCTGGTCTATGAGCCTCACTGAGTAATTGCTCATTTATTCTGGCATTTCATGAAGCTATTTAATCTCTTATTCCTTCAAACAGCAAAAGTTCCGTAGCTGGCAGGTATCATTTTTAGCTTCTTTCATAGTGCAGAGATAGCATTCACTTCGGGGCATGGTAATACCACCCTGCTCACTCATTAGCTTCCCACTTATGTTCTCGCACACTCCTTCAAAGTCTTCGTCTGGTTGTTTGTACTGAAGAAATTAATCTACCAAAAAAAGAAGTGTTTAATACTTATTTCAGCTATTTCTGTGAAGCTCTCAGGCCGTAGCTGTGTTTTGCATCGTGAACTCAGTTGTCAGCTATTTCTTTGGCAGTAGCGTCCTATGGCTGTAACAGAGACTGTTGTCCTGCACCCTTATAACTGCACATTGGGTGAGACAACGCTTATTCTGAAGAACATGGAATAAGTGTTGAGCAGGATCTGCAGAGTTGGAGAGAGGTGGCTCTTGCCTTCTTATGAGCTCCTCTTGGACAGGTGAAAGCTTTGAATTATGTGATGCAGCAGAAGCCACAAGCTTGCAGGATCTCCTTCACTGCCCCACATGTACTGCCCATACTTGGCCTAATAAAGCAGGACAGAAACATGTAAGTCTGTAACCTTCGGTCTCTCCTTAGAAGTGGCCCTGAGGAAGCATTTAGGTACAAGCAATTGCTATTCCTATGTGGCATTTTCTCATAGATTTAAAAATGGTGGCCTCTCCGCATTAGTCGCAGCTTTTCCTGTTTGACTGGACGCAGAAATAAGCTATTATTTATAACTAGTTTCTAAGTGGCAAATAATCCAAGTGTTATTCTTTGTGCCACTAATGAAGTTTAAAAGTAGTTACCAGCGTTGCTTCACTGGCTTGGAACCACGCAAGAGAAATGATCAGCGTGTACTCTGCAGGGGCTGTGAAAACAAGTTTTGGCTTCACCTGAACAACTAGGAGGAAGACAAGGAAGGGAGGGAATTGTCATTCTTGACTTCTTTTTTCCCTTTAAACAGAGACTGTAGCATGTGTGTGCGCGCGCGCACCATTCAAACCAAATAATCATGGTAACTCACCATTAAAAAAATAAAGGAAAGGTGACAGCACAATCTATTCCCCTCCAATCGATTATATACCACTGTAAGGTAGTCAAGTTATTTGCCTAGAAGAGGATGAAGAGCAAACCAGAGGGTGAGAACATGATGCACAATTTGGTAGTGAGAGCACTTACCTGGGAGAAGGTAGACCTCCATTTTGGCTCCTGCTGTGTAGTCTATGCAAAGTGAAAGTGCATCAAGAAATTGAAAACAAGCCACCAAGTACGCTATGGCAGATATTTAAAGGGTTTCTCTGGAACATAAGAGAATAGGGTGAGTTTGTAGGCAAGGAAGATTTGAACCTGAATTGGTGTATTGTGAGTGTAGCCCTTCATCAATATGTGGGCGCATACTCTTATTCAGAAGCACTTGATATTGCCTGTGGCAAAAGAAAGAAAGAAAAAGAAAGAAAGACTCGGTGGCAAGGCAGAAAAAGGATCCAAGGAAAAAGTAAGCTGGACAGAACTGAGCAAGGGCAAGACTGGAATTAGAGCCATAGAAAAATGTAGGCTGGAAGAGACCTCTGGAGATCATGTAGTCTCGCTTCATTCTCCAAGCAGGGCTCACTTCAATGTTAGATAAGGTTGCTTCATGTAAGTGTCCCGTCTGGTATAATCAGATTCCCTCTAATCTGCTCTCATTTACAAAACAAACAAAAAAGGTGTTGGAAAATGCATCTTCTGCATTCACATTTTATTGGTCTAGTTCAATAAAGCATCATATGCCAGTTGTAAATGTGGCAGCGATGGAAGGTGTTGCAAGCTATGCCAAGGAGTAATAAAGAACTATGAAACTAATCTAGGAATTGAAGAAACAAATGATGCATAATGAAGCAACAGAAGAAGGTTAACAGAGGGAGCACAACAAAAAGAAAACATCAAATACAGCAGAAAAGCTCGCTGCTTAATTTTGCAAAGTGACTTAGCAACTGCTAACATGGAACAGGAGGCACAGAACAGCTTTGCAAATCTTTCTCTCTCTCTCTTTCTTTTTTTTTTTTAATTTTTTATTAAAGATCAGGAGATTATGGTGTTAGAAAGGGAAGGATTAGGATATCCACAGATTGCTCCTGAAGTGGTTAGTGTGAAGATAAAAGCTATAATAGATTATATGGTCCAGAGTGTAAGAGCTGGAAAATTTTAGTATGAAAACTGGGAGAAGCATTTTAAGGCAGTTAACATAATGGTATTTTACTGGAAGGATAAACAAGTGTTCAATTTGAAGTCTATGAAGATTGAAGGAAATGGTATTTAAAATTGTCAGCGTGAAGAAACCTCTGAGTGTTACAGTGTCTTTTCTCAGTGTTATTTAGCTTTCAGAAAGAAGAATTATACCTTTGTAAAGGGTTTTTGGTGCCTTTGAGAACAGTACATGGACAAAGAGTGTTTTCCTGCTTGCTTTTATCATCTTCTGGGAAAGTGAGACTAAATTATCACAGCCTGAAAGGGCTCAGTTTGATTTCCTTTTGCAGGTGGCCAGATGCTCTAGTCCGGGGGGTAGCTGGGCAAGGAACACAGCAGGGATTCATCCTCTGTTTCACGGAGTGACTTTCTGAGAAAATTGCAGACGATAGGGCTTTGCTGAACACTAGATTTGGATACAAAATTTGGATCCTAAACTGGGTAGGATGGTGAGAAAAACGCTTGGCGAGGTAAGGTGAAGCTACAATCTGGTGTTAACTGGAAGAATCACTGGGGTAGCTGTACAGTTTGTGCTGCATTTCATCACTGCATTTGGATTTTTGTACACCCTTGCTGTTTACATAGCAAGGGTAATATGGAGACACCATAAGGGAAAGATGTGTCCAGAACCAATATAGTTGCTGGGCATGAAATGTCTGGCTATGCCCATGTGCCTCTGCTCGCATAGAGTTCTGGTGCAGAAATATAAGAAGTGGAGGGGCCAGGAGGGGAGTCACAAACTGTTCACAAAGTGGGGGTGCAAGGTATGTCGAAGTGGACTAAGTAAGAGGAAGTCAGGTTGATTGCAGGTCAGGATGCTGTCTGTCTTGAATATGAATGTGTTTCTTATGTTTTGGAGCAGAGTTCTTTAAATTTCACAAATCACAACTCATTTTCATCACATAGTGAAGAGGTTTATTGCACTGGGTGTCTCCATCTCTTTTCAGATTTTGAACCATATATCATATTGGAATATTTTTGGTCTTTTTTTTTTTTTTTTTTGGTCATTTCAATATTCTCCTGTTAGGAGAAGGTGTATTTTCTTATTTTGTCTTGAGCACTAGATAATTAAGGCAAGAATTAATGCTTCTTAAATGCAGCCTCAGATAGAAATTTGTCATGTTCCAGCTAGAAAAATAAGGATGAAAAAGTAATTAAAAACTGAAATTAGACTGGAAATGTTTGTACAATCCTCTCTGCAGATGTTCTTACATAGTGGTACGCAATACTTTTATGAACAGGGCTCAGCTTTACAAACAGATGTGAACATAAATGTGTCTATTTTACTGATATTAAAGACTAGACATACAGGGCCTGAGCTGTTTAGCTTAAGTTGTTGGTGTCAATAGTCAGCAACAACCCAGTACTGTGAAGCTGGAATAAAAACACTAAGGAAGAAAATTAATGAGCAGTAATGTAGTCAGATGACGAAGGATTTAGAACATGCTAGTACCGGCCTGATTACAGGTGGAAAGAGGGCTGTTCAATTTGTAGATAAATTTAGAATAATGAGTCTTAGAGTGTAGACTACAGTGAAAGAATAGTTGCTAATTAGAAAGTTGCTACTGCACGCTGAATAGGAGCATGACAGGTGAGCTAATTTAGAAATATCCACAGAAGATGTCTGCTTAAGGCTTAATGACGGAAGAGACATGAGGATGAGACTGGCATTGAGGGTGAGCCAGAACTTTTTTTTTTCAGATGCCTTGCAAGTATAGAATTGGCCTGAATTGCACCGAGACCATCTCCTAGGAACTTCCCTGGTCCCAGTGAACACCCATCCTCCATTTGCAGGGGAATTTATGATACTGTAGTTTGTGTTGAGGGATTGACAGTGAACCACAGTCTGTGGGCTCTGTGAATTCGAGCCTCTGAAAGAAAAGCTGCAAAACCAAAGATATCTCTGCTTAATGAATACTTTTGCTACCTCAAGAAGACAAAATGCAAGTGTTAAATGTCAGAAGTGGAGAGGAAAGCTTGGTAGTGAGAAATGCTGTGATTCGGGCTGATAAGATTCAGAACGTCTCTATATGCAAACAAATACCATCAGTACCATTTGGTGAGATTGTATTGGCAGGGAGGGATCTGGCAGTAGGATGATGTGGTATTTCAGCTACTTGATCTACGCCAACAAGTGGGAGTTTGTGTGAATTTACCAGCCTGGCCATAAACCAGTCTGCCAGCTATTGTCCCACCTTGTCACTGAAACAGGACCATGGGGTGGGATGGTGGGACTGAGACTCATCATGCACTCACCGATCTCTCAAGGCAAAACGGTTCCCAAATGGGGTGAGTTGAGGTTACCTCCTCTGCCTACCTGACCTGAGACAAATAAGGGAGGCACCCTTATTTGCCTCATGGTACTGTTCAGAGTTTCGGGAGGAAGCCGTGGTGCTTTCTTTTGAAGGTTGACTGACAGGAGGGGGAGTGACACAAGGCCTTCGCAGTCTCAATTCCCATTCCTTCCACACTCACTGAAAAAAAAGAAATATTCAGTAGGACTCACAATCCTGCCATTAGATGGAATGAACTGGGAATTGTGTATATTGTCTATAACTGGAATTAGGAGAAGGTCAGATTGCAGGCTTGCTTTCCCCTTCATGTTGAGTGTCCCCTTGAAAACAGTCCAGGCTCCACTTAGGAGCAGTTGTCTTGCATACTAAAGAGAAGTGCTAACTGCATGGCTTCTGAACATTGGCATCCTCACTGTTAGGAAACCTCCCTTGTCCTGACTTGTTTCATTGCTTTTGTTTAGAAAGTGATTCAGTGCTCCCTGCTGAGATGTGATTTAGCAGCCCTGTGGTGGGGCAAAGGACATCTAACCGGAACCATGGTTGAAAGCAATGATGCACAAACAGAGCTGTGGCATTCAGCGGCTTGAAAGGAGAAATTTCGGACATCCTGTGTGTCTGAATCTGCAACTGGAACAAATGAGGCCTCCTTGCTTCATGCCATGCTGTGTGCGGCAGCCATATCAGTGCTCTGAGAGCAAGTCTTGAAGGGCAGGAAAGGCAATTTCTCGACAAAACTAGTTCTCCCCAAACCTGAGCCCTTGTAAATTGATTCAGAAGTACTTTGCATAAGAGCAGAAACAGGCTAATAAGGAGGGTGAAGAACAAAACAAGACGAAGAAAAAGTTTCATCTAGGAGGAGGGACCTGGCTTGCAGCTGACCCAGCAAAAGATAAGAGCAACAACAATGCTGAAGGTTTTCCCTTACCCTAATTTACTTGTGGAGCAGGTGGGTGCAGTCCTCAACTGTCTTTCGAGGGACTGGAGGATTTTATTCTGCAGCAATGCTTTTACTTTTTTTTAATACAATTCATTAACTTCTAAAAACTTCCTAGTGGACACGTGCGTCCCATGTAGCAAATGCCAGCCCAACAATAAGCATTTCTGAGAATAAGGCTGAGGCACCACTGTGCTGGGGGAAATGGGGGAAAAATGCTTCACTCTGTTGGGAGCTCAGAGCCTGGTGGTTAAAGCTAAAACTTAGGCAGTCTGCCTGCCTTCCACCTGCAACTGCACAAAGCCAGTTTCAGCACACAGCCCACTTTAATTGCTTAGACCTTTGTTTTCACAGGCTTTGTTTCTACCTTATGGGAAAATCCTAGTGTGCACGGTTATTCCTTTTTACTCTTTCTCAGAAAAGGCTTTAACACAAACCTGAAAACACTCTGAGAGACTATAGGAAGCTAAGGACTTTTTTTTTTTTTTTTTTTTTTTTTTTTTATGGGCAATGTGTAACAGGCCTTGTGGATTCTAATCATATACAGCATTAATGTAATGACTTTTAATGAGACAACATATTATGATTAAAACACCAGCTGGTGAATGAAAGCAATAAAAGTATTAGAGGTTTTTATCTTCTGTGTATTGTGAGTTCATAGCTCACTAATAACCTTGGGACTTAAGTTGCTAATAATAATGCTTCATGTTGCTAGGGAATGGTGCTGCATGATACATGGTGAATGCTGTGTGGAGAGGATATGCCTAAGGCATGATGGCAACTTGCTAAATCTTTTTATTATTTTATTGAACACAAATACTGTTTGATGACCCACAAAGTTGGATGCAGTTTACAGGGTTTGTTAATGTCACTTGTGATTAGTTAGACAGCATTTTACTGCAACATGGGTATTTTCAATATTGGTTGCTGACGACAGTACTTTAGATGCAGTAGCATGCAGTGAGTAGGATTCTCCAGTGCTCTGGCTGTTGTCTGACACTAAACTGCTACATGCCTCAGTGAATGGTACCTCCTCGTATCTTTGTCTACAAAGATGAGGCTCACCAGCAAGTATTTTAGGGCAAAGCCCCTTTCTTAGTCCCTTTTTATTCTGCTTAGTATCTGGGATTCCCACATTTACCTCAGCAAATACCGATTTTCAGGCTTGTGGGTTTTCTTCCAGTTATTTAATTGATACTCTTATCAGAAATGCACATTTACACTGCGGTATAGAACTGCAGATTGATTACAGTGACTCATTTAAAAAAAAACCCAAACAACAACAAAAAAAACAAACAAAAATGTGGACCTTGTAGTACTACTGTGCCTGGCAGAAGATAACAGCTGAATTGCAGTACTCTGACAGATGAGGATAGTGATGCAGTACCTCTGAGATAATGCAGTCGGACCACCCCAGAGAAGACAGTTGTGCTCACAAACCAACTTGGCCGTGTTGTTTGGGTCCTATGGGCCATCACAGGTTATACTAGCCAGCACTCTCACTCCTACAGAGTATTAGTGTCTTGATGCACTGCCATCTCTCCTCTTTGCTTTGGTCAAAGGGCTCATTTGCAGCTCTGTCTTACTCTATCAAGGAATAAAGTTTATTGTAACATAGCAAGTCAGTTATGCAATATGTGATTTCATCTACTGTCCGTCTATCATTCCCCCACTGATAATGATTTAAACCTGTTTGTTGATCTCCTTCAATTTATACAAAATTAAATTCCTGGAAACTTCTTAAAATTGATGCCTTGACAGAGTAGAAAGCTGAGAGATTTGTGCTCCCAGTGTCAGGAAAACCAGCAGAATTCTGCTGCTTGTGATTTCTGGGGGCTGATTTGCCAGCTGTAATCTTGTCTGTCAGACTGTCAGTAGCTCCAGCTTATCTGTATGTTGTCTATTACCTGATTAAAATATTAAAGGGGACCCAGGATAAGTATTATCTTGAAGGGAAGGGAGCAAGTTTGAGAGACAAAACATAACTACCATAGAAGAGCAGGCGTTAATAGTTTTGCTGCACACAGAGAAGCTTGTCTTTAGTCTTACCTGCACCCTTCCACACTGCCCCATGAATGTGGTGTGCCCTTTCAGCTTTGGCTGGAAATATTCTCTCCTAAGTAGTATAGAGATTTATTCAAATATGTCACATGGATTTGGTTTTGACACAAGAAGAACCTTGAGAAAACGAAACATTGGGCACATTGAGATTATAAAGTAGATAGACACCATCCATACATCTGTGTGTTGAAACTAATCAGTTCTTCTAGTTTGAAGATCAAAGCCGTGCTGTTCACAAGTCTCTGTCTGCCACAGATGGTCCCTAACTTTTATGTTCTGCCTGTTCAAAATGGGTACTGAGCTTATTACCTCCCCCCCCCGCCCCGCCCCATGTTTTACAAAGAAGATAAATTCCCAAGGCCAGTCTCGGGCAAAGTAATCATGATGGCCACCATGGTGTAATCCTGTCAAGTGCTGAATGCTTACAGTTTCCTTTGCAAAGCTGAACTGCAAGTGTTCAATAATCTAATAGGGGCCATAATCCTTCACTGGGACAAATGACTTAGAGTTGGTTAGAGACATTGATAGGGCTCATAGTAAAATAAAACCTTGCAGACTTTTAACAAAGCTCCTATTACAACAATGAAAGTGAGTAGAAGAAAGCCAAGGAGAATATTCTATCTCGCCAGCCTTTTGCGTTTCCCTTTCATACAGCCCTGTATAAAACAAACGTTCATTTCTGTTCATTCTTAATGCCTCATGTCCCCTTTGGGTGCTCAGAAGTGTTTTCCTGAAGCCTTGTGTTTCTTTCAAAGTGGTGATCAGCCTTGGCATAATCTTATGTTGCATTAATATCAGGTATTTATCAAATTCAAATGAAAATATTTTGAAGGTATGATTATCTTAAGTTTTCCATATTTTTGGAATGGAGAAGGATAGGTCATCAACAAGGAAAAGTAAACACATTTATGCTAAACATTGCAACACTAAAATTCAATAGCTAGGGTAAAACACAGAAGTTAATGAATCAGAAATTATTTTCAAATCATTCTAGCTAGAAAAAGCAGTATAGTCACTTTAATTAATAATTGAGTCTTAAGTACCAGACAGAAAACACTGCTTTATGTTGTGTTATTAAACTCTTGGGTGTTCTGCATCATCAAAGTTCCACTAAATAGTAGAAATCAAATCATTTTCAAGTGTTCATCCACAGACCTCTTCATCTTAAGGTCTATGGTCTCAGCATATGTTCGTCAGAGAAACACTTGTAAACAAATAACCCTCTTCACTGAGATGTCTGAATACCCTCATTGCTTTCTGAGAGAAATAAGCTTCTACTCACAAAGAACTCTTAATGGTCTGTGATGGAAGGTCTGCCTTTTGCCATCCACTCATAGGCCAGTGTCTCCATTGTAAATGTAATTATTTGTATTAGCCCTAATAGAACAGTAAGAAGTAAAACTATTTGGATGACGACTTTGCATAATAGTTTGGACGCTCAAGGGAAACATTGCGGGGAAATTGTGTCATAATTTATAACTGTTCTTTGGATGATGCTTTCAGTTTTTGCCTTTAAGAAGCAGACTCTGGGTTTCAGCTCATGTATACTAGTCTAGTTTTATGAAAATCTGTAATAGTTCACTGTAAAACCTCAATTTTTTTTTTTTTCCTCCATACTTTCTTTCTTCCAGTCTTTGTTATGCTAAATTAGCCTTAAAATTAGTCTCTGGCCTGATTCCCTATTTTCTTCTGCTTTGTACACTCCATTCTTGTGCATGTGCTAGAATATAACTTGCGCTTAAAAAAATTCTGTTAAGGGAGTCAGTTTCTGTGGAAGCTAAATGATACTCAAGCTTAGGTTAAATTCAGTGAATAGTTTCGTCTGCACAAGGAGGAAAAAACAGTAAGAAAGTGTATGTGTTTCTGTGTGATGGTTTTATTCCAGAAATTCTAGTGTTTTGTGGGTTGGGTTTTTTTGTAATTTAAAGCTTTAGAAACAGTAGGTACTTTCTTTTATTTTAAAGTTAACAACTTCTGAAGGTTAGATTACCTGAGATTGGTATGTTTTGTTTCAAATGAAATGGACTGCTTTAAGATCAACTTGAAATAGAAATGCCCTAGAATTTTTCTTACCCTTAGCCAGCCACTGAACTAAAATACTATTATCCTAAGTTTACTTTGAACAGATATAACAAGTGCAGCAGATAAAATAAGTGAGAACCAAGCCTCTATTTTTTTCCCCCAATCCCTCTTGTGCAAGCCATGAAATACATTTCAAGCCTTTTATTACTGTGTTGAAATGAATATCCTGCATAGTTCATTCCTAACAAAATGCTATTAATGGATTAATAGAGTAAATCACATTTGATTGGTAACAGTATGATACAAATAGCTAGAAATAAAGGACCGTTTTGCATTTGTCTGTTCTAAAAATGAAGCTATTGCAATTAATACTATAGCTTGTCCTAAATTCTACAAAAATAAAATTTATAGTGACAAGATGATACTCCATGGTCATTCAGGCTGCCAGATCTGATGGTCTCTTCTGGCTCACAGAACCCAACTGCTCACCACAAACACAACTATGAAGTTGCTTATAATTGTTACTGCTGTCGCTATTTAAAAATGTGCTGTATCTTATAACAGATAACTGACTTTGTGTCTGAGATAAAGGTGGTTTCAGGGTAAAGCTAATACACTTCAGATTTATTTCAGTGTGCCCGATCATAAATTGTTCTGTTGGAAAAATTATAGCAAATATGCAGTTACTTCTGTATCAGATTCTGCAACCCCCTTTCGTATATCACTCAGGTGAAATGCAAACCAAAGTTCACATGGACTGTAATATTTGGCTTCAGTGACACAGCTGGGTATGTTGTAATGAGAGTTATCAGTAAATCAAAAGGACTTTAATCAAAATCAAAAACTGTAGATGGTATTATATACAAAATATAATGCAAAGCTTCAAGAAGCTTTGTATGTATAGAAATACATTATGAAATAACTGTGAGGAACTTTCAATCTTAATTGTACAAGACTAGTTCTTGCTTCTGTTGCATACTTAAGCAGTTATAGATTATTTTTTTTCATACCGCTCTTGCACTCTTTATGTTTACTCCAACTGGGAAAATCAAGTTTGAAAAATAAAACAAATTAGAAAAATGTGGTAGCACCAGGAAGAGCCAAAGCAGGTTTATCCTTGTAGGGTGAGTCAAATCAGTATCCTAGGTTTATAAATTATTTGGTACTCAGTGAAAAATCCTGTAACTTTATTTATATATTAAAAAAGGATACTTTTGGTGATTGCTGTAACATTGTTTGGTAAATGATAGACTGTGAGTCCACCGTATGCAAACAGGACTTTTACTAAATGCTCTGATCTCATCACAGGAAGCAAGGGCTGGATCTAAAACCCAGGCACCTTACCCAGCTTGCAGCCTCTGGGCTACATTGTCGTTGCAGCTGGGACAATCAGAACTGTATTTGTTTCACAAGGCCGGTATGACAACACAGATTTATGTGGGATACCTCGGATGGCAAAAGGACCATTTCAGTATAATTGCTCTATAGTTTGATCTATACTCTGTGTCCCGTTAGCATTTCAGTCCCAAAAGAGCATCCAACTGGATCACGTATACTGTCATAAATTCACAGTTAACACTTCCTTTGAGGTCAGCATGAGTCCTGTGTCTGGAGCTGCAGAGATGTGGCCTGTTACAAACTGCTTCATAAGAAATAAATTGCTCTCTGCTACTTGATCTTTCTGATCGGGAGAGATGAAACACGAAAAGAATCTTGAGAGGGGAAAAATCTGTAGATATTTCCTGTCATAATCCGTAAAAATGGACAGAAACTCTGTGAGGCCTTTTGGGTTTTTTGGGGGGCGGGTTGGGGGTTTTTGTTTGCTTGTCTGTTTTGTTTTCTTTTCCCCAATGCTCTTCACCCTAACCTTGAATGTTTGTGTAACAGATCATTGTAATAGAAACATAAAGGACTTTCTTCTTTCACACGTACCATTTCCACTTTGGCCTGGATTTTGCCAGCAGGAACTAAACTTGGAGAGGTTGCTACACAAACCTGAACCAGCAGAGGTTCTGCCAATAAAATGGTGAAGAGTATAGAAATACAACCTAAAAATAAGTTTATACCTTGCTAGAAACAAGACTTGTTCTGATTCAGACCCAGGAGAGAGGATCCACTTGATATATGGCAACTTGGCAGGGCTCTTTTAGTTCTGGCCTAACACTCTATGTACTAGCAAAGCTGACTCTAAGGATCCTTGCAATTTTTCACACAAAAATGCACGAATAGAAGAACACTTGTTTGAAACCTTTCACAAGCTGTGGAGTTGGAGACCATTGTGTCTCCAGCATTCGCAGCTCTAGGAGAGCAGTCGTGTACCTCCTCACAGTCTAACACTGAAATAATTTTTTAATGAGAAAAGGTGTAATAGTGCATTTTTGCCTCATGTATGTTAGAATCCAAAGGTAGACAGTGCAGTAACAGTTAAGCTTTCAAGTTGTCTAGAGTGGATTTCAACAGGCTAGATAAAAATATTCTTTTTTTTAATCTTCTCCTTTGCCTTGCGAAGGTTTTGCTGGGTCTTGCATAGTTTAATTTCTTTAAGCCAGTTCTGCAAACCAGGCAAAATGTTGTTACAGGTACTAGATTCTGTTTGCTTATTTATTGCTGCTTCTAGAAATATATTTTTCCTCAAGTGCAACTGAAAAACAGAATTAAACCTGCAGGCCTTGTGTATGCATATCTGTTAGTCCTGAGAAATAACACACACATTTGCTCATTCATGCACTGAGTTCAGCAGCTTTCAGGCTCAGTTATTAGGAGCAGAACTGTTCATACAAGATAAGATACTACAGAGCTCTGCCCAGCAGACACTTAGTAGAAATACCTAATAAAAGCAATGGAAGTTAAAAGAGTAGTTTGGGCTTGATCTAGCATTTGAAGACTCTTATGCAGCCAGTTAAAACGTACAGAGATGAAAAGATAAACACAGACCAGTGATCCTGATGAAATGTGTATATCAGATGGTCATTTGAGTTTATAGTATGTAAAAACTAAAGGGCATATACAAGTGTTTATCCAACAGATTGTCATCTAGCTGGTGAAAGTTGCTGAATTTTGAAAACACGGAACCCAAAACTTAAGTTGAAATAGTGTACACACACATACACACACACATATATATATATATATATATATGGAATAACAATATGACACGTGGTCTAAGTAGCCTTCCCAGTAGACCTGCTGGTATTCGATGGTGTTCCTTGCAGGTGAGCTCTTCATGTAGTCCTGATGGCTTTGTTTCCAGAGACAGTATCACTTTCCCTTTTCTCTCACTGCTCGTACCTAAGTGCCAGCCACAGCAGCTGGGCCTGCTGTTGACCAGCTAGAGTATTTGGGATCTTCCCTTCCTTAGGCATACCAGGCACTACAGTTTTGGAGAAAACGGCAGTCTAGCTGTTTGGTTGCATCCACAAAGAAAGGAACGGGTGTCATGGAAACAAGTTGGTTACTCTATGACCACCCAATCTCCCTTGTTCTAGTAGCAAGAAAAATCGTACTGTGAATAGGTGCATGATTGCTTCCTGCTCCCAGAAAAAGCAGCAGGAAAAGCACAGGCACTGACATCTGCTCCTGGGAAGGAGGGGCAGCAAACCAGGGAGGAGGGATGAATTTAGTTAATACTGATATTGACAGATTTTTCTATTTTTACTCAGTTCAGTTTATCCCATACAATTTAAATAAAGTACATGGGATTTGAGCCTGTAATCCAGGAAATCCGTATTACACAGGTTTTTCTCACAACCCATTGGTCAGTGAAAGTAAAAAAAAAAAAAGCCACACAGATGAGAAATTTCTTGAAGGGCATGTGCCTCCCTGAATTATTCAAACATTTTGTCACACATGGATATTGTATTATGATTACATTTTCTACATGTTGCAGTACAGAGGGATCAAACACACGGCTTCTCTGCAGGCAGACCTAATAAGCATTATCCATCAGGTTCTGCATAGCTGGGAACAGGTCTAAACAAAAGTTCAGACCTTTGTCTAGCAAGCCATTCTTCAGTGGCCATAGAAAGCTGTTACAGAGCTTTAGAAAGGCCTCCAGGTGAACTTCTGGGAAAACAATAAGTCTCTGAGACTGCCAGAAATCATTCTTTCAGTCTGTTTTTAAAGTATGCTTTTCTGAAAAGAGTGCAAAAACTGCAGTGCTACAAGCTGTTTGCTTGATTTCTCCACATCTTGGTGAACCTATGTGAACTCCAGCCTGCTTTATTGCAACATAGGGGTTTGCTGCTGCTGTTGTCTTATGAGAGCCTGAAGTCTTGACTCCTGTTAATTCTGCAGGGTCATGCTGCTAACAAAATGAGTATGCTGAAGCGTGTTTTTTTGTTTTGCGTATGAGCAGAGTTGCTTAATCAGTTCCAATTAGAAGACTAATATATTTTCCTTAGGCTTATGCAAGAATAAGCTTTAACAAGTAGCACTGGTTCTTTATGCCAGAAAAGCTGCATTTCATTAGTTTTGCTCTCTTGGCTACAAGTCAGCATGAAGTTGGTGAAATTGACAATTACAACCTCTCCACTGCTCCAAACATGTTCTCCTTGCCTCCTTCCAAAGAAGTGCTGTTACGGTTTTAGTTTAAGGGAAGACACAATTTGCACTTATGCAGTATTATGAATTAGACAATGTTCAATCTTCTCTTGCAAGTATGTAAGCGACTAGAGGTTACACAGATGAGCCTCCTTATATGTAACAAGAACTATGCAAAATGCTAAGGACGGCTTTGCGCGGTCGGAAGAACACCTGGTTTACTGTGGCACATTGTACTGAATTCTGCTATGGATGCTGCTGGCTGTCTCTGCTCCCTGCCTCAAGTGTAAGTTTTGTAATGGGTGCATGTTATAATTAATGCCTGAATTTCTAATTTTGGATGCTCAAAATTAGGGCTTAATAATGAAATCAGAAAGGGAATCCAAGATGTTTGAGGTAGCACCACACCATAAGCCGATAAAGCAATTAACAGTAAGATTAATGTGTGTGACTGAATTGCAAGGATGATGTAAAAATGGGTACAACATACACTTTGGGTAACACAGCTCAAAGTGCAAGAATGTTGCAGGGGAGTATTACCCGTATTTCTCTGAAATAGAGTCGGGTGCCTGGAAGCAGCAAGTCATTTGACGCCCCTACATTTGCACGCCTGTAGAACAGTGTCTTCTAAGACTTGCCACTGTAGTAAGGTGCTCACCTGTATACCTGGAGCAGATGCGAGTTGCTGGGTTGACAGGTTCATATAATTCACATAGGAGACTTCCAGGGCTTGTTCCAACTTGCAGAGGAAAAAAATACATGTGACAAATGTGTACCTTCTGATATGAACATTTCAGAAGTTCTCTTGAAGCACTTAGAAACAATTTCATTCCTTTTGTGGCACAGAATATTTAAAAAAATGCTGTGAAAAAAAAGAAGTAAACTAGAAAACTTTTCATGGTCTTTAAGAATAAAAATGTGGGAGTGAGGAAGGGAGAAAAATGATAGTGCTATGCAGCTGATGTGAAGTGAGGCAAAGTACTTCCCCCTCCTTCCCACACCCCTAGTTTTGCAGCACTGGATCCACTGGGCAAAGTCATTTAGAACAATGTTTTAGCATGGAGTACTAACTCTCTTTGGAACCAGAGGATGATGAATACCTTCTTGTAGGCCAGATATGGGCTGCCTGCAACAGATGGTGGTGGGGGAACAGACCCTTGAATTCAACTTTCTTGCATTTTGAGATAACTAATGTACAAATAAAATGGTTCCTTCTGTCTAGTGCCATACCCAAAAGCAGTCTGGGATCACATAAGAAGCACCAGGAGGTAAGATCTGGTACTAGTGAGATACCATACTGACACTTGATAGCGTATACCCTATTTCCTGATCCACAGCCATGCTTGCACTCCTTTTCACAGCAAATATGCTTCTACTTCTTAGCAATCTGTGCATCACTTGCACTGCAGCTAACTGGAATTGATTCAAATTAATAGTCTTTAATAAACTAAGATGCAATTGGTACTGAATACGCAAAATACTTAAAAGGTTGTTTTTCATGCCTATTGCTAAAATTAATGCTTAGATTACAGGCAAATTCTTCCACTTTCCATTTTAAAACAGAGATCAAACTTTGGCTTCCTGTGAAACTTTTCACTGAGGTTAAGGGCTCAAGAGGGGAAAAAAGTTAGTATACTATGTCATAAAATGCAGGTAGCTTCCAACTTTTTTTTTTTTTTTAACAGTTTAGCATGATTTTACATGTAACTTATCCAATACATGCACTTTTTTCTCTTTGTGTAAAACCATTTGGATTTTTCAAATTTTAAGATCTGCTGGGGTAATGGCTTGTGACAGGAGTGGAAAAAACTGATGTGAGACTCTTCTGAAGCCTCTTGGAAAGCTTGAATTTGGAGGAAGGAAGGTAAAGAGGGAGTAAGTACTATGTATGTATGTGTGAGGAAACACCTCTTAAACACCCTCTTCAACTTTTTGATGTTTGTAAGATTAGATTCCCATTTTCCTAGTTTCTCTTGCTTTTATTCCTTTAATTTGACAAGCTTTACTTTAAGGCAAGATCAATCAATTAATGTCTTAGTATCGAAATAATCAGTCTCTTGACATTTCAAAATCTTAAGGCAAAGCCTGTTGAGATGGCATGGTCATACTGAAATACTGTGGAGGAATCCTCTCCTTAACATACTTCTATTTTTAAAGCAGCTGAAAGACGTAAGTGCATACTATCAATGTCTTCTCAAGTACATTTATTCTACTGCTCCCACATAAAAAGTAGGGAGAGAGATCATATTTAAAAACCATTATAAAGATATAACTATTGAATTCAAGTTACCACAGAGATCATTTAAGAAGGAAAACCACTCACTCTCAACAATAATATAATGCCATGGGGGATGGTTGATTATCCACAAGATAATTTTGTTCCTGATATTTTAAGTCTCAGCTGCTTTCCCTTCCAAACCCAGCACCTTGGGGTATGAGAGCTTATTATAATTTATTCTCTGCTGTGCATTCAAGCCCAAACACTACAGTATAAGCTATCACTTAAAAATGCATCTTGTTTTCTCAGTTCTTGGTGCTGGCAGGTTGCGTAATTTCTTAGACAAAACTGAGAGGGTCTTTAAAAAAACAGCAGAACATAACACACATATAACAAAGTTGTAGTACCCAAGTCACATTCTTACTTTTGGGGATAACAAGTCAAAATATTGGAGGAGCCTTCTTGATGCTGCAATTCACTCCTGGTTTCTCTTACTTAAGAGCTTATTTAACATCAGACCACCCCCTTTAAAGGTAAGGGTGTTCTTGACAGCTTAAGAATAAGAAGATTAGGTCTTTCTATCACAAACAGTAATTCAAAACACTTAAACCCTCTCGAATCCTCCTAGAAGTCTGGCACCAGAAATATTTTTAAATAGATATTTAACAGAGCTTTTTTTCTAGGAAGAAAAAGGATTTGCCATGTTGTAATTTCTTTATGATGATCTCAAAACTAAATGAGAAAAGAGGCAAGATTTTGCTGCCACAGCCTAACCTTCTGGTTACAGCTTGCAAGCTTTCCTGTTCTTTGGAGCACTTTACTGTGGGAATCTAGAAATGCAGCCTCCTCTCTCTCTCTCTCTCTCACAACTGGAGCCGTGCCCAATGGCTACAGACAAGCAATGCCTCTTTATTCTTTAACCTCCAACTGAACCAGGGATATGAATCTGACAAGCTGAAGCAGCACTCTCATCCTGCTTCAATTGGGTCAGCTTTTCTGAAAAAGGCAAAGTGAAAGTAGTTTTTCAAAATCCAAACACTGGGGAGAAAAAAAGAAAAAAAGAACCAACACAAAACCCCCAATGGATTATCTAATATCTGGTTATTCGCCAAACTTGATGGTGTTTTCTTTTCCCTTTAGCACATGTGTTTTTAGCTGCTGAGAAAGAGCTGGAAAAAGCTAGACCCAGGGCAATAGGAAGACAATGCAGATATCCATAGCTCCAACCATGACCTCTATAGCAATACATGAATGCAATCTTCTAGCTGAGTTCCCTTTAAGAAAGCTAGACCTGAGTGGTAAGTCTCTGTTGTTGTTCTTTCCACAAGTACTTGGAAGATTATTTCCATTGGTTAATGAGCTATGGGATAACAGTTTAGTTACTTTATCCACAATTGCCTTAGCAACAAGCAGAAAGTTGTTATCCTCTATGTGAACTCTAAAAATAGTTGTTTCCTGAGGTTTTTTTTTTGGTTTTTAGAAACACTGAACACCAAAAACCAAAACCAGAACCTAAGAGCATAGAAGTTCTCTGAGCAAAACTCATCCTCATGAAAATCTGCCTGTCAAGTTTGTGTGCAAAGTATCCTTGATTAGAAGATTCTTGTAGGCAGTGCTTAATATATGATACACAGGGAAGACAGACAAAAACCTACTATGCTGCTTTCTTTTTTTTTTTCCTTTCCTTTTTTTAAAATAGGATTTAACAGCCTACAGCATAAGATTCTTAGTGCCACGGAAGCATGGGCTACTGAGCATAAAATATTTTATCAGCAGAGGTAACACAGCTGTCAGTTCCTGGAGAACTTAATTATTCTCTACTATTCTCCGAGTCTTGCTGTCCTTACAAACTTCTTTTTCATTGACTTAATCTCCCATCCTGAAATACCAACATTGACTGAAACCTGAGATCACAGTACAAGCAGCTCTTTTCTTTCCTATGAAACAATAATAAGGCTTTGATATAACTTGACTGGAAAAAAAATCAGAATGTTTTTAGTAAAAGATCGAATGGGAATTTTATGTTCTGTTATCAACTGTTTTCCTGATTTACAAGGAAGGTGGTTTCTGCACAGTTCTGGGAGAGATGGGTCTTTACAGAGGCCAGTGAATCTATGCTTATCCAGAGCCTGGGTGACCAAGAGTGAATAGTCAATGTTCATAGACAGAGGAGGATCTATCAAATTGGAGGATACTTTCTGTGAAGACTTGTGGGAAACTGGCAGTTCACGGCTATGATATTACAAGGGAAAGGGGTTTATTGGCTTCTCTCTTTTCCACCCACACAGCAAAGGAAATGTGTGTGTCTGTGTCTACATAAACAGATATGTGCGTGCACTGAAACTAATACACAGCTGAGCTATGACAGTGACCTGTTTCACCAAAAATTATAGTTAAACAACCAATGAGTTCTGAGAGAAGGTTTTTAGAGGATTACCATCTCAAAAAGATTACAGTAAGATAGCTGAATCAATTGTCCGGTTTGAGATCTACAGGTTGAACTTAAACAAAAGTGTACCAATCTGTTTATTTCACTACCAGGCCAGCTGAAGTGATCTGAAACTTTCAAGAGTTGCCCATTTTATTATTCATGTAGATATCTTTATTGCACAATAAGATAGTTTGACAAATGAAAGTCCAAAAACTGTTATAATTGACGCTACAATATTGGTGCACTCTGCTGTGTACAGTGATGCTAACATTACAGAATAAATCCACTTTAAATGCTCCAAGGTGGTAAGCCCTTTGTCCTACCATCAGAGGTACAAATATTTAATAATATACCAGCATTCAGAAAAGTTCCACTGCCACCTGCTTATGTAAAATGAGCTGTGTATGACAGAAACAGGCTCCCAGTATGTTATAACAATTACATTATTTGCTTTTACTGTTTTGGAAACCAGCAGCATCCTCCCACTAAGGAATGTGGAGCATAGCCCACAAAGTATTTGTCCTGTACTACCTCTAACATTGTTTAAGTTGGGGGAGGGAAGGAAGGAAAAGCTTAACTTTCTCCAACTGTTCATACACTCCTGCAAGACAACAAATGCAAAGCTACAACCATATGTTAAAATGATGTCTTTAAGCCTGTTTATATTGATTTCTAGAACTCATAAGGCAACCAATTTAAAAACATTCTCTCCGAGAAATTTGATCTGAGTAATGAACCCTATATGATCACAGAATTAAAGCAAGTGCAAAGAGATACGTGCAGGAGGTCCTTCAGAGAAGTGTCACGAGTCCCATGAGTTGCGGTTCGTTTACTTTTGGTTCCTTGGTTGTGAGGCCATGTACAGTGCTACCAGACAGTAAATTGTCCCGCCTATTGTTAGAGCCATAGTGGTCCGATAAAGTAGCTTATCTGGAACTCCTCGTTTCAGGTGTACTGGCAGTCCATCTGCTTTCTGTGGGAAGAATTTAAAAAGAAAACAAACAAAAAAGAAATGAACACCCATATCAAGGCCATAAGGAACAAGCTACCTCAGGTAAATAAAGAGATTTCTGTGAGGAAAACCTCCTGATAAATAGGCTATCTGCAATCAAGTGTATTATGTGTTTTTCATTTAGCAAGACAAATGCAAAGGCAAGTTAATTTTATTAGCCAAAGCTGTTAAGTGCAGGCAGAAAGACTACATCTTGAAATATTTCTAAAGAGGACCTGGATGGGAAAAGTGTCACTAACAACAGAATATGAAAAGGTAGGTATAAAAAATTATTCACCAAGTCAGACTGACACATTCCAAATGCAAGTGGCATGTAAGAGAGAAAAGGAACATTATATAAAGCACATTCTTCATGTTCTTAAAAAAATCCTTAACTGATTTGTTTCATGAAAAGTCCTAGTGGGCTTAGAAATTGCATGGCTAACAAACTGGCTTTGAAAACTTTACTGTGCTCTTCTTACACTGCATTATAAACAGGTTCAATAATATTCAAATTATTATACACAAAACAGTAATAATCTGCTTTGCTTCTCCAGATCTGCTTTAAGGCATATGCGTGGATTCCCAGATAGAAAGTTAAATAATCTGCTGGCTTCCAATAGTCAAATAATACAATAAGCATCATCTGAAGCCAGCAAAAAGACAATGTTACTAGATTTTCCACTTTCTGTATTTATCTCCCATACAAGGCATATAAACCTTGTAGTATAGTACAAATATACAGGTTATACTGTACTTGACACTTTCTTAACCAGACTTCACAAAATTTTGGTATTGTAGAATGACAAAAGTAGTTAGCCACATTAAAATAAGGAAAAGTATGTCCCACTCTCCAGTTTTCTTTAAGTTACTCCCAAAGTTGTCGTTACCTGAAAAAGTTTCTGTAGGTCTGGCACCTTGTTTTTACCCAAGAAAGAATCAGTTGCTGGTAAATCTGAAGCAAGTTTAGTTGTTGTCCCAAAAATCAGAGCTGGGGATTCAGTGGAAACTATTGGTTTGAGTCCCTGCATAAATAAAGATTAAAATATCAAGGTATATAAGACTTGCAAATGTACCAATTGCCACGTTAGGCAGGCACACTGCCAGACATTACAAGGATACATTACAAAGAATATATATCTGGTATGAAGAGCTGTGATAATGAGCTAAAGACACATTGTTGGCGCACTCATTTCTCAGCTACAACTTTGGGTCAGGGCTTAGCAAAGAGAATAGAAGTCTCCTTTCTGATGTCTTCATAACATAAATTTATAATTTATGCTATCGTTAAGTCTTTCTGTGCTGGTACTTGGTCCAAATTGCTGCTTATTTTTTGCACATAGTCAGACTATCTAGGGCTCTATCTGAGTAGTAGGATTAGAAGCAGGGAATCCCTGATGCTTGGGTCAAACAGAGTGAGGACACTTCAATGAACTCTTCCTCCTGAATGCTGCAAGCAATAGCCATAAATAACTGGGCCTTAAATAATTTAGATGTATAGTCTGAGGAAGAAAAAAAAGGGGGAGTTAGGACCACTTGTTTCATACAAAAGTAGTAAGTGGTACTCAAGGACACTCCAGAAGCCCTGGCATGGTGGATATTTTAAGTACACCCTATAATGCACATGCTGCTGGCAACTTTCCACACCTCAGTGGACTCCCATGAGCAGCATAATGATTTCCTTTTGGTTCTGACGGTTGTACTCTACATTTGCCATGATTAAAAACTACCTAATCCAGTTCTACTGATAAGATTAAGTGCACAAAGTCACAGCCATTATGAGGTGGCCTCCTTGCCGTTATTGTTATAGTTAAATCTAACAGTTATGCCTGGACACGTGGCAGTGATGTCTACGTTATGGCTCCTGAAACAGCTGTAACTTTTTTTTTTCTAACCTGCCAGAGAAATTAAAAGCATACTACAAGTAGGTTAATGCAACAGGTTTTCATTACAAACAGAAGCAGCATGGGTCAAGTTAAGCCTGCACTGAAATTCTAGTTTCTGTTCAAAGGACTAGTTGATGCATTTTATATTTAAGAGAACTGCCTGAACAATATTTGGAGCTGGAAGCAGACTGGCACTCTTTTTCTTTTATGCCTGCCACAGACCGGGCATGTTTTTTCCATATGCAAATTCTCTAAATTCTCTGCTACAACAGGCATCTTCAACAGAAAGATCAGATTTCTCAACATCCCAAAATAGCCTATGGAATGGTCATCAGGTCTCCATCCTGAAGACATGGTTACAGCTTCCCACTTTTCTAGTGCTTGAATGAGCATTAGAATCCCTTTGTGACCTTAGCTATAGTTTGAAAGACAGCAGCCAAAACTGGATTCTCTGATACATTCAGTAACTAGTGCCTTCCTACTGAACAGGCTTGTGTAGAAGTTCTGAACTTGTATTTAAGACTAAGCGGTTCTGGTCACACCATTAAGAAGGAAGCATCTAAGAAACTATTATTAGCCAGGGGAAGTTACTGGCTATATATTCAAGGCTAAGTACCATCTACATCAAAATACTTGAAGCAAGCAATTTTGGACCAGTATTTTTGTCTATAAGAACTTTAAGTACTTTATTAGATTTGTCTTTAAAAGGTTGGTGATTTGATAAAAAGAACTATAGAACGTATGTCTATACCAAACATGCAGGTGGCTTTTTCTCCAAAACTTTTCTCGCTGCCTTGATTGTTAGTATCGCAGCAATGTGCATCTTTCATCCTCCTTTAAATTTCCACTTCTGAATCTTGCTTTTGACTTCCTGAGGGCCCAACTTTTTCAGGAGCAGTCTTTGAGATCACTTCAATAGCTACTCTAGATCATTGCAATTCCTGCTTGTTGTGATGTGTCTACTTTATTTCATGAACTATCTGTAGTGTATAAAAACTGTAAATACTGAGAACTGGAGTAAGCTGCAAACTACTTTCAACAGTTCCATGATAAAGATATTTTCATCATTCCTAAACTCACAGATAGGGGGCTTAAAAATGTGATTAGCAATCCCTACCATTTGTTATTAGCGCTAGAACTCCTGCCTCTACAGGATACCACATAGATGCAAGACACACTCTACAGATTACTATTAGAATAATGAAATCAGTCATGTTAACAACTGTAAGTTATTGGATACTTTTTTAGGCTTTACAAATACATTCCTGTTCAGATAGTTTTAAGGTCCCCTCCTGTTGTAGCAACAGGAGATTCCAACCTGACTCAAGTGACTAACTTCATCATGAAATCAAATTAAGCCATTTCAGAAAACTTATACAAGCACCAGTGTACTGTTGTAAATGACTTCCAAAACAGCACAGCACCACTTAAGAGCATCACATAGTAATTTCAGTAAAAATCATTGATATGGTTCATTGGCTTCAGGAAAGAGCACAACACAACACATGCTGCAGAAGAGAGACAGTTCAGTTTACCTAACACAGACTGCATTAATCAGGGTCCCTCGCCCCAACATAAAATTCCACTTGATTTCTATCCATGAATTGTGCATCTTGTGGTCAGCTCCAACCAAGCTCAGCTAAATTAGTGCAGTCATGTGGCTCTTCCAACTGGGTATTTGTCTGTGTTCATTGAGAGAAAGTGGCAAGTGCTTTATCTCACATGCAGCCGCTTGCTAAGCTTAGCATGGCTGGAGAGAAATCCTCAGTACTACACATAAGAATTTCAGTACAGATCATTTTTTAAGCAAGTAATAAAGACACCTGAAATGACCTTTAATTGTCACTTGAATATGACTAAAACTGCAGGTTTAATAACATTAGTGTCTCACTATACTCAAGATAATACTGAGGAATGAATGCCTCTACACATTTGACCTATGCTTCGTAAGAAAATGTTTCATATTGATAATTCCTCTTCTGATATTTAGGTGTTAATCTTTAATTTCTAATCATGTTAACAAATTGGAATTTGTTCCAATTCTTGGACAAAGTACAGCAGTTGTACTCAGGCAGAAGAGTCAACACCAGCTGATTTCATCAGCACACTACAGCAATGACTTTGTCAAATGCTGCAGTCCTCAATGAAAGGTCAGGACATGTAGCTAATCCAAAACAACAAACAAAATTCTCTGCCTACCCCTCTGTAAAGTGTGTCTGTTTTCCTGTCAGAGGTCTGAAGGTCTTAGGACCCAAGCCACCTGTTGGTTGGCCAACATGCTCAAAAGTTAAAACAAACTTACGCCTTGCTAGCATGAATTCCCAGGATAGACTTACATTTTCCTGACAGCACAGAACAGTTAAGGATTTGGAGCACAATTTAATGGAGATAGCACCACACTTAAGTTTTTAAATGTTAGGGGAATTGCTCAAACAGATCAGAGAATGATAAAGTAGAGAAAACTGAGGTAAGGGCCAAAATGAAACAGGGAAACAGGAAAGAAAGTTAAGCTGAGAATTATTATTTCAGAACATGTATTGAAGTAACACTGCTGAACCTAGACACTTCTAACATAAATAGCAGGTCCTTCATAGTAGAACATAACTCACTGTATGAGGTTAAATATATTTGTTACCACTAAACACAAGGATCCTTTTAGGTAGGATCACTTGATGCTTTGTTTGTACTGGGATGACACACTTCAGTAAAAGTGATTTTGTATACATTTTAAGTATCACCTACAGCATAAAAGGTTAACCTTTATAGTTTCTCAATGAACTCCAAACAATTCATAACAGCTAAAATCAAAAGATCAGTGGCTTGTGGGGGTTTTACATAGCTACAAGCAAAATAAGTTGTATCAAGTGAATATATGGTAGCATGACTAAATTTCTACTAGGATCGTGGCCAGCCTTGAAGAACTAGGGAAAAGTTCATGTAGTCATCCTCACCTGACAGCATTTGGAACTGGTCCCACTGTTTGTACTTCAAACATAAACCAACTCTTTGAATTTATAGTTTTTATTGTATTTGTAATGGTTATGGCAGTCATAACCCTCTTAAATACGAGTAGTAGTTTTTAACCTATTTGACTCCTCACCTGCACTAGCTGACAAAGTTCCTGTTTATTCAAACAGGCTGAATTGTTCATACTACTTTACATAACTTCATGAAATGCAAAATTAAGTCTTCCAAGAATGCTAAGACTGAGATGGAAAGAACAATATAGGTTTCAAACCAAGAGATTTTTTTTGTTAGTACAAGCTGTTAGTTATGTTACTGTCAGCAAAACACTTTCTGAAATACATTTTAACTGATATTTTGCAAGCCCACAATAAGCCTAAACCTGCATCAGAACAATAATCCATTGGGAAGCATCAGAATGTAACAGTGCAGAATAGAGTGAATTATTAAACTGCATATTTGACCAAGAAGAATTTGAATCACAGGATGTCTTCATTTTTCCAGCAACATCAAGATAAACAGAAGCATAAAAAGCAAACCATTTTACATGCTGAGCTATGGTTTTATTGCAGCAATGAAATCAATAGGAAAAAGTTTGCTTTCTTTTGGACTTAACATCTACCTACTCACATGATTCCTTTCATATTTTAATCTCTATTTATTGCAAACAATTCTATCAGACTGATACATCTGAATGTATCACCTGGGAGTAGAGTTAAACTGAAGAAAAAAAAAAACACAAAAAAAAACCAAAACAAAAAGCTGTCCTAAGAACATTGCAAAAAGTGAGAGAAGGTAACTTTTAAAAATGTAGCTATTCTATTGCATAGCACATTTGTGTGCCACAGTTGAGGACTAAGCCATGTGAATCATGAGCCAGATACAAAAGACAGCGTTTCTTTCATCAATATGAAAAAACCCCACATTCATAAAGCGAGAAAATATTTGTAAGACTTATGTGAAATGCTCCTGCTTGGATACAACCTCATCTCCTCAACTATATTCTCTCAAAAATTAGGTTTTAACATTTCAGTGATGACACTGAAATGAAATATAATGCCTGATGATGACCTAAAAAGAAATCACTACAATGTTTTAGAAGAAAAGTATTTCTACTCCTTGGACATTCTCTTTCCTGCCTTGCAGAGCACAGAAGTGAGATCTATCTAGACTTTTTTTTTTTTCTTCCTCCTATCTGCAATGATACCTGTATGTGAAGCTAGTTTCGCATAAACCCTGTAGGAACCAATTTTGATACATGACACTGTAGCATTTTAATCTAGAAGATGTCAAGAATTCAGAATTTATCATGTCTTTCTGTACTTAAAATGGGACGATTATTATAATGTAATGGAGCCTGCTGAACAGAAAGGTAAGCAAAACTCTGCAACCTGGGCTCCACAAGCCAAGAGTGTTGTCTTTAGGACGACCTTTACTCCAGGTAGTTATCAGAGCTTCCTGTATTTCTGTGGTGGGGCTTTTCTCTTAGGATCCCAAAAAGGATGCATTACTTGCAGAAAAACAGTCACAATGACCTAGAGACATCATGTTCTAAGCTATACTCTTCCAGAAATGAGATACTTTACTGCTTGGGCTTGAAGACGTTCCCCCCACCGCCCCCAATGGTAACCCTAGCCTTTGCTTTCCTCTACACAATGAAGCATCAATTAACGTTTATTCTTTGACCGTAACTTTGTGTAGAAGAGGTAGGAAGTGCCCCCAACACTGCAATAGTGGCAAGAGTGTTTTCTAGCACAGGTGCCTCTTGGACATACTCTTAATGAATAGGCATACTTTCAGACTAGAACATGTTATTTATGGCACTGTCACCCCTGTGCCCCGCAGCCCTCCCCCCACCAAATAGCTATCCAGGAAGCCTTCCAAAGAGTGATGGGGAGAGAGGAGGATAAAAATCTTTTTGGGACAGGAATTGCCATATCCAAAAGTGACTGGTACCTCAATGTTTACTTAAGATCATAGAGTAATCCAGGATGGAAGGGCCCTCAAGTGCTCTTTAGTCCAAACTGAGATGAGACTAGGTTGCTGTGGGTTTTGTCTGGTCTGGCCTTGAAAGCCTCCAAGAATGGAGGCTGCACAACCTCCCTGGGTGGGTACCCACTCCACTGCCTGACTCTTTTCACCATGAGAATGTCCTTCCATATATCCAGTTTGAACCTCTCTTGTTGCAGCTCATGCCTGTTGTCTTTTGCCCTCCCACCATGCAGCATTGTGCAGAGCCAGGCTCCACTGTCTTGATAACCTCCCTGTAGGTGCTGGCTGGCTGATCTTAGGCCTGCACCTACCTCTGTCTCCCTACATCTTCTCTTCTGCAGATAGAACAAGCCCCATTTTCTCATCCTCTCCTCACAGGGCAAGTTCTCCAGCCTCTCTGACAATCTTGGTGACCTCTGCTGAACTTGCTCCAGTTGATGAAGAGCATTCCCATACTGGGGGGCCTGCAACTGAATGCGGTACCTAGATGTGATCCAATGAGTGCCGAGTAGAGGGAGATCATCACTTTCCTTAAGCTACTGGCTATGCATACGGTGATACAGCCCAGGATGCTGTTGATCTCTTTTACAGGTAGGACACACTTCTGGCTCTCACCCAGCTTGCTGTCTGCCAGTAGCTCTGGGGTCTCTACCACAGAGCTGCTCCCACCAGCCTGTCAGTTCCTAGCTTGTATCCCTGCCAGGGGCTTTTCCTTCCCACATGTACAACTTTGCCTTTTTTCCCCTCGTAGAAATTCACAGTGTTCCTGTCAGCTCATTCCTCCACTCTAGACAGGTCCCTCTGAACAGCAGCTCTACTCTGAATGTTTTGAAGCCACTGCCTTGATGTCTTCTGTAACCTTTACAAGAGTGCACTCTATTGCCTACTCCAGGTAATTGATAAAGTCCTACACTAACCTACAGCATTCCACCTGTTAATGAGCCTCTGGGCAGAGTATGACCCGTTAGCCACCATGCTAAGCCCAACCATCCAGTTCTCTTAACCTTTCTAACTGTCTGTCCATCTAAACTATAACATCTTAACATCAAAAAAAAAAAAAAAATCATTAAAAGCTTTGTAGTTGGTCTGGGCCCCTTGAAACAATTTGAGATTTTACATAAGTTTAATACAATATTCTTGCTTGCAGAAGATGACTGGATTTTCCAAGTAAAACTTGCATAGTCAAGGATATTCAGGAAAGCAGGGTGCTAACAGAACTAGGCTAAGAAAGAATGAAATAGAGTTATTTGTGCATCACAACAATAAACATTAGTCTACAAGAATCAAGCGTCTTTCAGTTACCTTTTATTAATGAGTTTCTCAAGAAAAAGACAAACCATAACTTTGATTTCACTTCTCCATGTACACACGTATCTACTTTTTTTTTTTTCCTTAAAAAAAAAAGCCAAGACATATCAGATGTGTTTGCTCCCTGGAGGCAGTTCTTCGGAAGGTTAACTTTTTAAAAGTCATTCTTCCAATCCTTAACCTCAAAGTTGTTTTGTTGTTTGTTTGTTTGGTTTTTTTTATTACTGAGCTGTGAGAACCTAAGTTTTTCAAATTTTACTCAGAAACTTGAACACGGTGTAGCAACCATGCTGCATTTGTCCCATGACAAAATCACATTACAAACCTTCCCAGTATTACTTAGGAATCTATGTTGATGTACATAAAAGCAAACAAGTTCTGTGATTTCTTTTCACCAATATGCAACAATGGCCGATGTAATCAGGATCCATTCTCCCCTCCACTCCCGCAGAATTAAACAAGTACTTTATGAAGTCTGGAAAGTATAAGCCTATTTAATGCAACCTTTAACCTGTATATGCTTAGTAAACACATCAGCATCATACAGAGGAAAGGCTGTTTCTCATTTTGCTTTAAACAAACTTCTACAGATGTACGTCCTCTCTGAAAAGGGTTTTAATGCTCTCAGGAATTAGTTTTTCTGCATGCACAGACAAGAGGGGGACTAGCTGCAGTGCTGCCCGGATTTGCCAGCTGCGATTTTAAAACGCCACCCGCCACGGTTCTAGCTCAGGGGCAGTCCTGCGTGATCGAAGCGTGTTAGTTTCATGCTGTGACACCCAACGCATCCCAGGAATGAATCAAGAGGTGCACCGCAGAACGAAGCCTCTCGCCTCGCCCAAGGTCACACGGCAGGCCGGGTCCGCTAGGCGCGCCGCGGGACATCCCTCCCCCGCCAAATAAACGCCGCCAGGTCCCGACGGCCCTGCCAGGCGACCGCCAGCGCAGCAGCCGAGCGCCCTCCGCCCGGCAGCACGCACTCGCCCGGCCCCCCAACCCCAACTCCCCGCGACCCCCCGCCGCCACCGCGGGGTGGGGGGCTCGCCCCGAGGCCTGCCGCCTCCGCCGGCTGGGGCTCGGCCCGGCGGCCAGAGCCGCTCGCCCCGGAGAGGGCGGCGGGCCCGCCTCCTCCAGCGGCTCTGGGGAGCGAGCGGCGCCGCACCGGGAGAAGGGCGGCGAAGGTCACCGCCGCGAGGGCGCCCGGGGGGGGGGGGGGCGGCGGCGGCGGCGGCGGCGGCCCCGTTACCTGGGGGTTGTAGGCGGCGGACGCCGCTGCCCCGACCAACCTCTGCGTGACGCCGTTGAACTTGTAATACATGGTGGGGGGGCCACCGGCGCGCGCGCTCCCAACGGCCCACCGGCTGCGACGCCTCGCGCGGAAGGACCCCAGCCGGCTTTTGGCGACGCCTTCACGTGCGAAGGCCCGCCGGCTCGCGGGCCCCCGCCACCGACGCCTGCGTGCGGTGAGCCCGGGAAGCCGCCACAGGAGCGGGGTATAAAAAAAGAAAAAAAAAAAAATCAGGCGAAATACACGAGTCGTGAGTAACGCAGCGGGAGCGCCTCTCTCCTTCGGATGCCTGCCGCTCTCTCAGTGAGGCCGGCGGCGATTTTCAGTCAGGCAACGGGCAAGGCCCCTAACAGGCCGAGCTGTAGCGCGCGTGCGCCCCGCCGCCCGCCGAAGCGCAGCGGCAGCGGGGTGCAAGCTCGCGGCAGGCGGTGTGGAGGGGCGGGGGTGCCGTCAGCCAATCAGCGCAAGCGACAGCCGAGGCCCCGCTCCCACGCGGGGCAGGGGCGGTGGGGGCGGCCGCGGCCCTGGCCCTGGCCCTGGCGGCCCGCCCGCCCGCTTCTGCGGCCGTTGTGGTAGCCCCGCGGTGCCGCGGAGGCTGCGGGGGCCGCCCGGGTGGGTCGCGAGTGCGCACGGCTAAACCAGGGCTCGTGTGGGTGGTGGTCCCCCCTACGGCGGCCCAGCCCGCCCTTCCCCTCCTGAGGGCTGGCGGGTCCGGCCCGCTCTTCCCTCCCTCCCTCCGGCCGCCGCTGAGGTAGTGAGGGGCGTCCGGCGTGTGCGCCTTCCGCCGCTTAGCTGCGGGTGTTCGGAACTCGAGGCAGCGCGGGCGGCTTGTGTTGAGGTGTTCGGATAGACGTTAAGAAGGGACCGCAGCGGTTTTGTTTTCTGGAACTTAATCTCTGCGTCTCCACTCTATCAAGCGATTCCCTTCTCTCCCACCGTCTTTCGGAAACATTTGAAATCTATAATTTGTTTCATAAAATAAGGCTTTCATTAAATGAAATTTCAGCATCGTGAACTAGGGAAATGTGGTATGACGCTGCTTCTGTTGTGAATTTAATCTTCCTGAGAAGTCCAGCAGCCCTAGGGCTGAAGGTACGACGCGGTGGGGTTTTGGTGTGCTTACAGCTCAAGGGCCTGCGGGCATCGTGTGGTCATTTGGCTTCTGTGCATGCCTTGGGTCACAGGTGGTTGCCAACTGAGGTACTCGTGTTAGTAATCCGGAGCATCCTGCTATTATCAGTCTGACGGTGCAAATTCATAATTTGAGTTCA
Organism: Astur gentilis; assembly: GCF_929443795.1. Classification (NCBI taxonomy): domain Eukaryota; kingdom Metazoa; phylum Chordata; class Aves; order Accipitriformes; family Accipitridae; genus Astur; species Astur gentilis. The sequence continues at coordinate 7,494,970 of NC_064909.1, read as the reverse complement.
CCCTGTGAACTGCCTACTGTTCGTTAAGATTAAACATACTGAGGCCTTATTTAAAAAGGATCATTTGTTGGTAATGTTTAATCATTAGTGACCTGCACCAGTTAAGAGTATTGTCTATTAGGAGTCCCACATACAGTTTTGCAGATATGCTTGCTATAAAAATATCTGTGGTCATGCACTCAGTGAAAACTATTAAAATGTACTTTGCTTATAAACTGGGGGAAGATCTAATCGTAGCAGATGTTTTAGAAAGTAAAATACTCATATAAGAATATGTATGAGATGATTTATTTACCCACCCGTGTAACGCCTTCTACTTAGTTTTTAGAATTTGAGTTTGGTGGCAGCAAAATGGAGCCTTGAGTCTTCTTGCAGTATCTGCTTCTGAAGAGACATGTCCTGTACAGGATAACACTACTCAGTAACGAGGAAAGCCCCTGTGAGCACTGTGCGTCCATTTACTTGTGAGAGCAGGGCTATGAACCAGAAGCCTAGGTCCTTGCTGCACCAGTTCTGATCTGTGCCTGTTGCCCTGGAGGCAGGTTTTCTTCTTTGTTGAGACTTCCACAAACTCTGTGTCTCCGCTGTCCTTTCTTCAAGAGAACCAGCTGGGTGCTCCACACATGATACCCTGAGTTGATGTTCTGACTCTGTGTTAGGAACATTAACTGGAGAAGATATGTTATTTGCTCAATAAGTAGGAAACTTAGAGAAATATTTTGTAAATGTTACAGGAAGAATTGTGAAATCCCTGTAGCTTTCACAACTAGGCAGGACTAATGAACTGGAACATGGGCTGCGTAATTTATAGTAGAAAAGAATTTGCTGATCAGGATTCTACTTATTTCTGAAAAAACTTAACTAGAAGTTATGTTTGATTGAAAATCTGCATGTAATGGAGCAGAAGACCGTGAAGATGGGGTATACATAGTCTTTTAGACTATTGAATGAGTGGAATGCTGTGAATGATGGCTAGGTTTGTGTGGTAACAGTCTTGACCTATTGAAATCCATGGGATCTGGCAGGTATTATAACTACTCTGGAACCTTCACTGGGCATATCTGTCTCCAGATGCACTACAGCTCTTGCTGTCCAGCTATTTCAGCACTTGCCAGAAGAAACAGGTGTGCCTGGCAAGCTCACTTACTAAGCTGGTTTTACATCTTGCTCTTCTACCTTTTTTCCCAATATTAATACATGCTATAATCTCAGAGGAGCACAGGTTTTGTGGCAGGTTGTGCATGGAGGTAACGCCACTGTGAAGCTAGTTTTTGCTCCATTGATGCTCTTGAATCAAGTTCTTGAAAAGTCATTCCATATTGACTGAAGGCTGCAGAAAGGAAAAGTTCCTGCCCTGGAGCTCCGGGGAGGCTGCGAAAAATGTACAAATTTATCCCCTTTTTCAGTTAATCAGTTTAAGTCATGATGCTTAAAAGTAAGCTGTGAAACTTTGCTGCTGCAAGCTGTTGAAACAAAACCTAGGTGCTGGCTGTCTCTCATTTTAGCTGACAAAATTGAAGATGGGCAATTGTTTACCTTGCAAGAGAGATGCATGGGAGGATGACATGAATAAAATTACAGTTACAAATAAAGCTTCTGCTGTTGTTTTAACACGGGATCATGGGGACATTTCGTGAAAAGGAAAGTAAAATCAGAATAGCATAAAGTCTTTCATTTAAAGGAAGAAACTTGTTTTTGCCTTAGGCTTTTGGTCCATCTTTTGCTTTAGTCTCTAGACTTTTGCCAAGACTGCTTTGCTTATCAGAATTTCTGACATAATGGTTAATTAGACTGTAAAACTTAATGCCATAGGAAGTAATTGGGGCAAAATGAGGCCACTCCCCGTAGCAGGGTTCAAAGAAAGACTGGGCATCTTTGTGGACCATAAAACATGGAGAGTTAATGTAAACAAAGTGTCCCAGAAGGAAAAGACTTCCTGCATTGAACTTCAGGGTGAGCTCTGACTTCTAGAAACTGAGGTGAATAATTCATGGCAGCTGGCAGTTCTACATCGGGGCTGTTAGGGATTTTGCATCTTCATCTGCAGTGTGGTATTAGCAGCAGCTAAAGACAATACTGTCCTACAGGCTACACTGTAGTTTATTCATTTTTTTTCCAGATTTTTAAGGTAACTGATTTCATACATGCAGGTTTGTTTATCATGGCTTGTTCCTGGAATAGCACTAGGATTATGCTTCAAGATTGGTAGATTTCTGGGAGTGAATGAAAGAAGCAGAATACCTTGAACTTATTCTGCTTTTTTGTTGTTGTTGTGATTTCTGTGTATTTATTTTCTTTTTGAGGATAAAATAAAAAAACAAGATCTTATTCTGTTCCTTAATGAACAAAACCTTCATATGCTGATGATTATTTCAGCAGAGATGTCTGCAACTCGTATTCTGTGAATCTGCCCTTGCAACTCTGTTCTTGAATTGCTGAGAACAACTGTGTGGGTGGATTTAAAACATGAAATTGCCATGTGCACTTATGTTTTGTTTATGCAGTACTCATTTTTAAGAGTACTAGATTGGATTTGCTTAATATTTGTGGTGTGTGTGTGTACATAATACATACAAACCCCCCAAACTAGAAGGTGATCACCAAGCATAAGCTCTGTTAATGTGAGAGACTGTGACATTGTAAACATGTTCCATTTGAATCGTGTTATCAGCTGAAAGAAATAAATTAAGTCTATGCACAGATTAAGGCAGTACTTACTTCTAAAACCTGTACCTGAATTTATTGGTGCTTTATTGCCCATACCTACTGAATACAGCACAGATTACTCTTGGAAATAGACTACTATTGTCAACGAAGAGATTTCTCTTTGATAGATTTAATAATACTGAAAATTAATAGAAATAGTTTTTAATTTTAAGACTGTTCATACAGTTACAATATTAATATAAATGTAACCAAAGCTTTTACTATATATCTTTCTTACAACAAAATTCTTGCTTTTTTTCTGAGGGAGATGGGATTAAAAAGGCAGCCATTTATATCTTCTCTATGAATTTAGAAATAATTCCATATTGTGCTTCTGTTTCATGGGCATTTCTCTGTCTTGACATAAGGCTTCTACAGGTGAAATACTTGATAGCAATACCTACTTAATAGCAATAGCAATTTTGGCAATAAGGGCATTGTGTTGACTGTAGTATGATGGGGATCAGGAATCTTTTTTAAAGGTGTTGAATTTTATTTGGGGGTGTCTACCTCTTGTTACACATGTATAGTATTCTTTCCAGGTTCTCAGGCAGAACTTGTCTGAGAAAGTAAATTAAGGAATTGAAAACTTGATGATATAATTGTTGTAAAGCCTAATGATTGAGTAATGCTTCCGGGGCAATAAGTTTTGCTTTTTATAGACTGTTTCTCTGCAGTTACGTGGTACCTGTATAAAAGCAGAATGGAAATTGTGAAAGCAGGGGTTTATTTCAGGTTAGCAATGAAGTATTCTTTTATCCTCTAGTCTCCAGATGTGAAAAGCATTATAGGAACCTACAGTAAATATTGCTCTCACTAGTTTTCACCTTTGATGTCTTTGCTTTTTTTCCCCTTTATTTTCAGAATTGCAGAAGTGAAGGTAAATTTTTTGTCTGATTGAGACATCAGTGTTGGCTGTCAGTAAAATAATAATTACCTAAAAGCCCTATTTATTCTACTTTTGAGAAAGTAATCCTGAAATCCCCAGGCCCTATCTCTATGGCTTATAACACTTCCCACTTTAGAAATGCTGTACTGCAAGGTTAGATACTTTGCCTCTTGCTGTTGACTTTGACAGGGACAACCACAGCTCGAAGTTTCTGTCTGCATGCTTTCTGCTGTGACATTATTTTTTTCCTTTACAACCAGAAGGGAAATCTCACGATGGGAGTACCTAATTCTTCCTGAACTTTTTCTTTAAACATTATACAGGTAGTGGAATAGGTTCCCAAATAAAGTGAGCAGTATCTCTGGACATTGAGAGGTGAAATATATCTGCAAGGTTTTCTGTTCTCACACTGCTGCCAAAGCCTTACTTCACCTCTTCCTTCTCCCTCCCTGGGCTGTGTTTCTCTCTCAAAGAGTCAGCAGTCCACAGCAAAAGTTTCTTTTGCTCAGATATGTTGTAGATACTGGGAGGATGATGCATTGTCCTTGTATCCATTTCTTGTCAGCCTTTCCATATGCAAATCCACAGACTGGAGTCCAGAGACAACCACATCCTTAGTGCAGCAGTGTAACAAACTCCCTGAATAAGGCAAGATTTATAGACAAAAAAACCCTCCTCTGTACATGTGTTAGAGGAAATGTTCTGTGCATTTGTATATAATGAAGCAGATGGATAGTAGGGTATTGTGATGGGCTGAGGAGAGATCCCATGCACTTATTCTCAGTATTAACAACTGAAATAACAATTCTCTTGGAAGTGCATGGGGCAATTTATACCAGGTTGCTTGATTTGCATACTTAAGTCTTTTGCTTTCTTGGTCCAGCTCCCACTTGTTACTCACTCATACTTAATTTTAGTAATTATCAGTCACACTTCAGAACATTCTATACAGCTATATTTGGGCTTAATTTACCCTTTCCCAACAGTTACACTGCCCTGTATCTACTCTAACAATTCCTTGGAGAAGGCAGTAATCAATGAACATGCAGGATTGCCAACACGAGCTGTTCAAAAATCATAAGCTTGGGTTTAAAAATTTGTCATTTTATTCACATTTTAGCATGTGATCATGTGTTACCACTTCTCTCTCACGCCTCAGGATATAAAGAATATGAACAGATGAAAGCCTCATTTCACATGATGAGTTTTTGTAACGAACTATTGTAGGTAATAAATTTCAACAAGTTGGCTTGTAATTTCCTGAAGAAGATACCAAGTGTTAGAGCTCCACCCTTAACATAGTGCAGAGTGACCTATAGGTACATGCTGAGGCAATGCTGTTTGATAGGGTGCATTGAGTCCATGCTGTTCAGGACAAAGAAACAAGAATAACAGCAATTCTTCCACTAGAGGATCACTGTTCGCTAATAATTCTTAAGGTGGTGCTATCAAGTAGCAGTACTTTACATCTAAGCATCACTGTGAGAGCACTAGACAAGTCTTGTAAAATCTTTTGGTTGTGTTTTAGTTAAGGATATGTCTAAGATGTAGAGCCAAAGAGCCATCTCCCAGTTTGCTCTTGGACACAGTTTTCTATGGGAAGGAAACTACTGCAGCCTTTGGCTGAGTCTCCAGACTGAGTGAATAGGAAGCCAGGACCATGCAGTGCACCATGGCTACTCAGCCAAGATGTAGCCTAAGAAGAGCCTGGACCTGCAACTCCAGTGAAATGTCTGCAGTTCTGTGGATCCACAAAGATTGAAAACAGCAGATCTCCAGTACTTTACAGAGGAGAAACTGAAATATAAGGAGCAAAAAGAGAACTTTCCTCCAGATGTGCTCGACTGGGAAGCTTTTAATCAGAAAAACACTTTTGAAGTGAACCTCCAAGTTATACCTGTGCTTTGGTTTGGTATCACTGAGCAAGCAGGCTTGGAGCTCACAGCTGGGATGTATTTTTGGATGAAGCTGGACTTCCTGGTGGACTGTAAGATGCACTTTAGGAACACACCTGATGTGCTCCAGTTGCTAACAAGTGTTCGGACAATAGGGCCAGACTAGAACTGGTCTGAAGTAACCCCCCCAAAACGTGTATGGTGTGGGTGTCAGGTCCTCAGCATTGGCTATTTCATTCTGCACATCGCTCCTCTTGTCTCAGCTACTTTCCACAGTAGGCACAACCTGGTAAATTGTGGAAGATGGGATGTGAGGATGGATGTTTGAGATCTTAATGCCTGCCTAGAATCCCATTCACAGCTACTACCTCTAAGCCCTTCTTCCAAGTACTGCCATGGAATAAAGCCATTCAGAGCTGGCTGAACTATTGCCATACTCAGGCAGAAGGTCCAGCTTTGCCCAGATTATTTGTCAGCAGGCTGTACTCTCACGGGTTTCTATCTGACTGATTTTAAAAATAAAAAAAAAAAGGCATACTTAAATTCAGTAATACTAATATTAACTGTCTGGTTACTAGAGAAATCTTTCTCATAGAAAATATTCTTGTTTTATGAATCATTTAGCACATTAGAGGTAATACAATAAAAATAGATTGCTGCCATAAGATCAGTGTCTCCTGCATTGAAAATAATGCATAGTTTTGACTATGTTTATTTTTGAGGATTGTACTCATCCAGCAGCAAGAACCATTATCCTGCGATACCTTTACAACTGACAGTCTCCTAATTAGCTTTTCTGCAGCATCCTGTAGTCTCACCGACATTCTATAAGCACATAACTGTTACGGTTTTGTCTCTTCATGTGGTAGTGTAACTCAGATCTGTTTCAGGAAGTCTTGCAGGTTTTTTGATGCATTTCCCCTTTGTCTTGCCACATTATAAATGATATTTTTTTTCCTTTTAAAATATTCTGTCAGCTGTTGTGTACTTGTCTGCGCTTTCTTAGTGCCATCAGGACACTGTAAAACTAGGAGTGCAAGCAGATGAAAGAACTATCTTATCTCCTTATCAGAGCGTGAAGTTCAGGAGATTGGGTAACAGTGTGTGAGAAGACTGATAAAGTCCGGAGTGAGGGGAAGAGGGAAGTTCGGTAGCAGCTCTGCAGAAAAGAGGACTGAAGTGTGCCAGAGGGATTGGAGTAACAACAGAGAAAGCTGAAAGGAACTGTTCCTGAGCCAAGCACTTGCACACATGAAAGGGTTGGATAGTTGCAGAAACAGGGAACCCTCCAAGTAAATGCTGCCTGCAACATCTGCCTCTGCACTGTGCAGCAACTTTTCTTTGGCAGAGGATACACAGCCTTACAAAGCCTGTAGATAGATTGGGGTTCTTCATACTGCACTTTGCATCTCTATTTATAGTTTTCTCCCAAGCAAGAGATGACCTGTATGAGTGCAGGTATGTGTACGTGGATGGAAGCAGTGTGATTCAGTTGCTGACCACGCTTAACATCTGAGTAAAAATTTTTGTTGAAAACATGTCTTCTGACGACATCCTCCCTCCTAAAGATTTTTCACAGTAAATTTTGCTGAACTGTATCTGGCTCCTTTGTCTTGTGTAGGTTCTGGGATGCCAGTTACTAATGGAGAGTTTCATTTGGCTCAATATATAGGAGCCTGGGCTTTTTTTAATGGGAAAATCTGAGTTCTGCTTTCCCAAGGAGTATCAGAGCTTGCAGTACCATTGGTGGTGCAGACATGTGCTATATCCTATTCTGCAGCCTGAGAGTACTGAAAAGGGATGGTGAGGAGTTGTGGAAATGGGGATTTGGCACCATGATTTTACTTGCTTTTTATTTTGCATACTCTTGATTGTTTCTCCTCCCCAATATAGTTCTCTTTTTAGACTTTGCAGTGTGGAGCTGATGTGGTTGTGGTTTCCTGAAGGATTCCCCATATCCTTTAGACTACAATATTTGTTGCTTACTGTTCAACGGCAGAATGGAAACTTGCTTCTATGCCTTCTCAGAATTGCTGGAGGCACCACTTTGACCCTATTAAATTGCTTGTCCCAGATCCAGTTGCCACCAAACAGACAGTATCAGTTTAATACAATTTGAACCTAGAAACTCAAGCTTCTTAGCACTGGCTAAACACTTGCCTTACAGTGTAGAGATTACACTAAAATAATGGGAACCAAATTACTCCAAGTTCTTTCTTTGCTTTCACTAGGTTATTCAGTTATAGCATCATGTTTGTAGTACTTCAGGAAGAAAGAAATTAGGAGTGAGATCTACACGCTTGCCTTACAGGAAAGTTTTATGGGTAGAGACAAGGGAAACATTCTCCAAATGCTATTAAAAAGATTTTACTTAAGGTCCCATGTATTTTCAGTGTAATCTAAGAGCTGCCTTTGATTCACACATAAAGCAATTTGAACTTTAGAACAATACCTATGTGCGTTCCCTTTTGTTCCTTTTTGTATGATTGCAAACTTACAGCTTAAAAAACTTTCTTAAAGCTGGTTACAAAAAAAAAGAAATCATAAAATATGATTTGCGTATTTGATAGATGAGGAGGAAATAAGACCTAGTAGGGAATTTATGGATTATTTATGACTACTGGTAAATAACTGCAGGTTTCTACAATGGACTTATCCAATTTTCGCTCTGAACTGTAACACTCAAACTGAACATCTTTTGATTCAGGAGATCTGTGTCTCTCCTTTGAGCAGTGAGAATGCCTAATCAAGTACTGTAGTGCTTATCTTCTTGGTCTAGTCTCCAAGACAATTTATGGTGCTTTAGCTGAGCTTTTGTTTCATACTCTTTTTAAAAGCAAAGTAGTAAGTATTGTTTGTACTATATCCTGCTTTAAAATAGTAGGAGAAAATGGATAAAGATGTGGCTTGGGAGCCCAGGTTATAGAGCTGAACAGAGCAGCATTTGCTGCCTATGTTGTTGTTAGCCTTCGAGCGGGAGGAGTTGGCTGACATGGTGCTGACCACAACTTTAGCCTGGGTAAGCAGCAAAAGGTTGTGTTTAGTGTACCAGCTATCATGATGAAAGGCTAGGTTAGGGACCCTCCATGCTGAGATGGCACGTTTTCATGGAAGTTTCCAGTGGTTGTCTCTGAAAGGAAAGGATGTGACCGTTGGGGAGGTTTTAAGTCAAAGCCCTCTGTTCGCTTCTGTATGTATTTTGAGTTGTGGTCTGCAGTCCCTGGATCCCCTTACTGTGGATGCCTCATGCTTTTTGGTAGTCATTAGCACGCAACAGAAAGGGAAGAGACTGCTGAATGGGATGAGACGGTGCCAGATTCTCTTTTATTCTCCTGACCCGAGAGACTGCATCTGCGAGCACACACATTCAGAAAACATTTAGAGGGAAATAGTAAGTCACAAATGATGGCGCAATACAAGTTATTGTCACAGTGTGTAACCCAAAGAAATGGGTGAAAGTTTTTCTTTTTAGCAGAGTAGGCAGGTATCAGTTGGGTTACGTTTACCAGGGATGAGTGGACTGGGGGACTGCTTTTTAGCACAGACACTCAAGGGGCAGGACACTCAATGTAATAAGGATGTACCTATAAAAATGACAGTAGGACAGAAAACAATGGGCAGGTTGGGATGGGAGACAGTGGGCTGGCACTGTGATTTCAGAAATATTTGGTGCCAGCACAGAAGCCTGCCAGTGTGGCTAGTGGCAGAAAGAAAATGGGGCAGCTGGGAAAAGGGTAAAAACCAGAGGAAAGGAGTTGGATGGAAAAAGTCTGGCAAAGGGAGAAAGCAGAGATGTGTTTTCAGGGAGGGTATGGCAGGACAACAGCAGTGATGGGGAAGAGGGCTGAAAAGCACAGCAAAGTCCTATTGTGTTTTGTGTCCAAGAGTTATCTGCATTGTGTGTTCTTAGTTGTTGGTGGGTCGCTTAGAAAGGACTTCATTACTGTCTCAGAGCCTTTTGCAATGCTGTATTTAGTATTTTTAATCTCTGCCTATTCCTCCACCCCATTTCCTTTTTTCATGAATTAGTCTTACACCTGCTCTCTGCAATGTTCTTTCAGTTTGCATGACAATCCTGGACTCTTAAGAGGGATAAATACCCAAAGCAGGGAACATAAAGGTACTAATTCCTCTTAGGATCTTAAACTGGGATCTTTAATACTAGAGTGAAAGCCTACCAGTTTCCAAGGCTGTTAGTTGCTTCTAGCATGACTCATATGCTGGTGGAAGCGAACCAACCTGTGGAAACACACTGTACAAGCTTGGCCAGTTTGCTTTACTGTTTCTTGGTAGCAACAGCAATTTGGAATAATCAACCAAAAAGTAAAGAAGTACAAATCTGTAACTCCAACATCCCATTGGTAAGTCAGCTGTCTGGTCCACTTACGTTGGCAGGAGTAGGTGGCCAAAGGCAGACAGGTGATCTTTACTGCAGAGTTGTGAGTGGATTTGAATGGACTGCAGAATGTGACGTCCCAGGGTAAGACTGTAGATGAAGGGTGGGATGTGGATGATTTAGGCTATTTTGTACTGCTTTGTAAAAGCTTTGCATGACTGTTTCTTCCCATTATATATGACATTTATTGTGGGGGAGGAGAGAGCTTCTTATCCTACACTGAGACAGAAACATACCGATATTTATTCTCAGCTATATAATCTGGAGTTGAACTGCATTTCAGATGTGAATGGGACAGTCTGTGTGAAGAGAAGGCAAAGGTAACAGCAGCTTCAGTCCGTGGATGTTAATGTTTAACCTTAATGCTCCTTGAGTGAGGATCAGGTGAAAGGAGAAAGGGCTAAGAAAACAAGATAGAGATGCTGGAGTCTGCTATAAGGAGAGAAGCAGATGAGCTTCATGGTCCCTGGTCTTGTGTTGAGAGTAACCTGGCACTTACATCCAAGACTTTGTCTTCTATAACCCAGATGACAAATAGATTTTCTAAAACAAAGCTAAATCATCTTGGCTACCTTTTATTCACTGCTGGTTGCCTGACTCCTTTTATCTTCAGACATACCTGGTTTTTAAGCCTCTTGAGACCATGGAGACCAAAAAGCTGCTGTGACCTATAGGCTTAGTTTGTATCAAAGGACCCATCAGGTACAACCTAAAGACACTGCACCCAAAGGCAGAGATACTCAAGGAATCCATATAAATTTGAGAGCTATAAGCAAGACTCTCTGGCAGGAATCCACATTTTCAGGTTTGGTTTGGGTTTTTTTTTTTATTGAAGTAAATTTCTTACTGATGGTTTTCTTTTCAGTGGGCCTCTGCATGACTATACTTAGTGAATACACTGTTGGGTTTGTTTTTCTCTTTTAAAAACTCTTACATGGATCAAGGATTCAAGATGCTATTCTAATAAATGGCCCCAACTTTACTCTTTCATAGCATCCCATCAAATGACACCAAGTTTAAATATTAACCCCAAACAACAAAAGTCATGGTTAGAGGCTTGTACAGCTGATAAGGCCTTTAGCAATGTAGAAAAGACTGTCTTTAAGTGCTGCATTCTCTGGGAGCCTCTCTAAATTGAAGAGAAAAAAATAAATTGTATTTGAACATTTAATACTTAAAAGTATAGCCAACTCAATAGATAAGCTACGCTCATGCTACAGAGAAATGCCATGTTGTTTGCTTGCACTGTTGTCTGCATACAGCGTTTGATTTTTGTTTCAGTCTTGGATTATATGGGGTTTGGGATCAGCACTATAATTTTGATCCATGGCTGTAGAGCACTTAGTACAACAGAAGCCTGGTCCTCGCTGTAGTTCCTAGTTACTACTTCAATATTGGTAAAAAGGCAGTGAAAAGAAATACGAAAACTGAAGGGGAAGATTTCTGGGGTACAAGGGAAAGAACTTCTGGACTTCCTAGATTTTAATGAACCCCTTTAGTATTGTTTTTTTGGTTTGTTGTTTTGGGGTTTTTTTTTAATTCTTATGGCAAACAAATGTATAAAATGTTCCCCAAGACAGCAAGACTTGATCTTATTTTGGGGGGTTCTGTTTATTTACATTTGCATCTCAGATTGCTACGAGCATATCTGTAAAATAAGAACAGTGTTAAAGCATTAAAAAACCCTTCCAAAATATTTTATAAGCTCTTTTAGAAAAACACTTCTAAAATATGTGGACTATGTGGATACCTGCTTCGTTTCTTCACTGATTGATTTTATGTAAAACTTTTAAAACTAATAATTAAAATATGAGAAGTAAAAATGCTTATGACTTCTAAACATAAAGTCTGTTCATTTTCGTAATAATGCAGTGGGCTGGTACCATAATAGTTCATAATTCAATGATCTCTTAAAATATTCAAGCTTTTTTTTAAAAGAACATTAGTTGTGTTTATTTTTGGAAGTACTTTTGAAATGGCTGCATTTAAAGAATCACCAGAGTGTCTCAGATCTGTTCACATTAATGCAAGCATTGCACTGGTGAAATTTCTGGTGGCTTTGAAATTCCAGATTGAACACCGTGTTAATGTTTTGGGGTTTTTTTTTAACCATAAATACATTTTGGTGAACTTGAAGCCAAATTAAATCCATTTTTCCAGATTTGTTCTTATAAGTAATCCCTGAGGAATAATGTATGTGTTACATGGCTGCTTTTTAATTATGTTTTGACAGTTCTGTTGTCCATGATTATAATAGATACTCAGTTGCAGAAGAGTAACCCTGTGTAGATTTAACTTTATTTTCTGGCTCAGACTAACTTCTGGATCAAATACTTAAATTTTCTGTTGAGTAAAACTCCTAGGTTCTAAATGGCAGACTTCTCAGTAGCCAAAAATTGTTAAAGGAAAGAAGTTTTTGCCAAGGTACGATACCAATATAAATAGCCACAGAATTCATTTGTTAAAACGAACACATTTTATAAACATTTGTGTTTTGACCACTAGTCCATGAAATATAGCAGCAAGACCAGCAAATTTTGTTATGTGATTTTATGCATCTAATTGGGTATTCACATCAAGAAAACACATTTTTTAACTTTTCAAATTATAGTATACATTTTTCTTTACAGATAAGCAATCAATATATAAAATTAATGTTCTATAGAATTATCAACCTTTGTGTTTGTAAAGAACAAAGGAGTCTAAAATGTATAGTTGCAGGCATTCACATTTTATTAATTTGACAAAAGATTTATATTCTTCTTCCGTGGCTCTTAAAATTTCTTGTCAAGCAGACTGTCAGTCTTGGTTGCTCACTGTGCAGCCTTCTTGATGCTTAACCTATCGTGTCATCTGCAAAAGATACTCCCTACTTTGTGTTGCACTTCACAGGCCATACATGATATTAGTTTTTCGCTATGAAACCAGCATTTTGTTGTTTCTTCCATAAGGGCTGGGGCAGCTCTTCAGCTAGTGTAAGCTGTTACAGCTCTAGCAAAGCTGGAAGACCTTTCTCACTAAGTCTACATATTTTAAACAGGGATCTGTTTTATGTAGCAAGTTTAACTAGCATCATGTATCCTGACCTGCATGTTTGGTTTTACAAATAAGAGAAAATGAGAGTCAATTTCCTTTTTTAAAAATCATAGTGGAAATTTTTTTATAAAGCTCTATCATCTTTTTTGCTACACATAGCTTATTTAATTTTCCAGCAAATGTCTCCTTCGAAGATCATTTGAAAGGATAATTCTAAAATTTTCAAGGTACTTCAGATGATCAAACTTTAATCAGTAGTTTTATCCTGAACCTCTTAGGTGGGAGAAAATTCAGAGCACAGCAGACCTTGTTCATTGTGCTGGTTCCCGGGAAACTGGCTGGTTTGCCTGCTGAATTTAGCTGGCTGGTGTGTGCATATGACCACTTCCTGGCAGACATTCAGATCTGGTAAGATTTTTGTAGTTGTTACCCAGCGGGGAAGAGACAAGTGTTTTGAACCCACAAGGACTTCAGTTTTATTTTGGAAACATGAGGGTTGAATGCTACAGAAGCTGAAGACCGATTCCTTTATAGACACATATTGCATACATGATATGAAAACCCAGTATCTTTTCCTTTAAATACGTGGGTATCAAGACACGAATCTCGCATTAACAGGATTTTTATCTTCCTCAAACTTGCTGCTATGTACACCAGGATAAGCCACTGTACAGTAAGAATGAATATCACATATTTAAATGGCTGATCCCTATGCTGATAAAACTGTTGAAAATCATCAGTCAATCAAATTAATCTTTTTTTTTTTGGGGGGGGGGGGAGGGGGGAGTATTCATCATGACAATATCATTTCCAAGTCTTACATCAAGGGAAATGATAATCCTCCATTCTTTGTGATTTTGGGGATGCTGCTTCATGTAGAACTGTAGAAGGAAAATGTACCCTAGACAGGTTTCCATTCCAGTGATTCCATTAATGATCAAATGCTTGTAAGTGGTACACAGTACCTTGAAGGACTGCAGCCAATATATAGTTCCCAGTAAGTCAGTCCTAAGGATTGAACCTAGTATGTAATGTATGATTAACCTTTGTTGTCATCAAAACATACAAAGGCAGTTCAAAACTCACTGGCATTGGTTCTAGTTTTAGATGAATAGAAAGGCTGAATCACAATTATATAAGCTGTCTTCATTTATCCCCAGTTTTATTACATTTGTATTTAATCTAATTTGTCCTAACTGTGAATGTTTCAGATCTTGAAAGAGGTACTGCCCATGAAGTATCTTATTGTATAGGGTTCAAACTGGCAATGATTAGAAATAAGCCAGCTTGTCTTCACTTGGCTTTGAAATGTTGTATTTTGAAATAGAGCACTGCACCCCATGTCTGCATAAAACATGGCCTCAAGTAAACTTCTGCTAAAACAGTTTCATCTGTTTAAAAGTATGCTTATTTTTGACTACACATATAATTCAGGCTTTTTAAAGTTTCACTAAAAAACCACTGGTCCATTGAAAATAAGATGACATATATTACTGGAAGCCAGGAACCCTATTTGCTTACTATAAAATTCTGTTTTAAGGCTACCATTAAGATCACATTACTTCAACTTGGTTTCTAAGGAAACTAAAGTCTACACACTGATAACCGTACAACAATAAAAAAGCAACACCCCAGTATCTCTCCTTAGTGGGCTTATATAGAGCAGTTTCAAAATATTTTTATTATAACTCAAATTTAAAAATACATTAGGTCATTCTGTTCACATTTTGCCATCTAAAAAGTGAACATAGGCTGTTAAAAAAAAGTATGACTTAAGATAATCTCCTTTACACAATTATTTTCATTAGATAATCTTTTTACATTGGGAAAGGATTCTTTAGCTGGAAAACACTTTATAAAGGATCAAACATTTTGCTTGTATACCACATATAGCCTGGATCTTTGAAAACTTCCTGTCCTTAATTGCTTATACAAAATGATTCATGGTGCAAATTGGTATTCACAAATTATTATGTGCATTAATTTGCATTCTTTTCTTTGTACAGGCATCTAAAGATTAGATTTACAGGTAGTGCTGAAATGCATTTTATTTCGTGTTGAAACCAAGATTGCAACATACTTTGAAATATATTCATATTCTGTATGGATTTCAAACTATTGTCACTGTGATGATGGTTTGGGCATTTTGTGGGAGGAGGGTTGTATCTCAGAGTATTGGTTTGGTTAAATACAATACATGCACAAAAGGCTAAGTTTTAAGGAGTTTTATGCAAACCAGTATTTTTCCCAAGCGTTAAAAACACCATACAAAAATCTGTAGGGCTAATTCCTTAAGTGTTTTGGGGTTTTTTTTAACTATTTTTAATGGAAAAAAAAATTGGAGCAGCGTACAAAAAAATAGCGATTTTCTCTTTGAAAATGGTTTTGATACTGTCAAAATAAACTTTTCATTAGAAGATGAAAATGTCATTTTCTTCAACAGCTGTGTTTGGATTAAAGTCTGAAATTTCAGTTTTGTCAAGGAGGAAATTTTTTGTGAGGAGAAAAAAAAAAAACATTTCAACTGACTATATATGCAGGATATATATAGGTACACATGCAGGAATACAGAGCCAGCATCTCTGCTAGTGTAAAACATCTAAGTGTCTCTGAAGTCACAACTTGCCTAACTAACATCAGCTGTGAATCTCACCTAAGAAATTTTTGCTTATCTCGTATTCACCTCGCTGTGGGGAATGCTGGAGCCGGTTTCTGAATGACATGATTCTGATATAAAAGGCATAAATATAGTAGCACAGGAACTACAGAGCTAACCTTCTGAACACCAGAACGCGTCAGTGGCAAGAAACAGAGGTATGGCTGTAACATTACTTAATAACGTAGTCTTGAAAAACTACTGAAGGAAAAGTCAAGCTTGTCTGCAAGAAGGCTACTAAAATTATTTTCAGGTCTTCAGAAAAATTGTGTTTGCAATATAATTCTCTAAGACTACTTAAGACTAAGACCACTTAAAATGATAATGATTTTTTCGGGTCTCGGGGTAGAGCCTTCAATGTACTGGTTACTGACCAACGTGGTACTTTTGAGTGAGCAATTCCAGAGATGCGTGTTCTAGGTGGTACTCATTTTACTTCTAAAGCTTTTAACAAACACATATATAAAAGTTGCTTCTACAGCACAGTAATAGTAAATGCAGTATTTCCAGGCAAGCACACCAAATTCAACAATGCTCATGACTCTGAACTTCCATGTTAATAAGAAGGCTCTCTGTTGATGTTTATTGGTACCCAAATTTCTAAAGTTGTACCTTAATATGTTATAGTATCTAACTGCACATTTCTATGTAGCAGCCTTTCAGAATTATACTGAATGATGCTGTTAAGCAAGTACTACACAAGAAATGTAGTGAACAATATTTCAGAACCTATCTTGATTCATTTTAATTTTCTAGTTACATTGGAGAATATACCATTTTGCCAAGTGCAGCTCACACTTCTATATTTTACTTTCTTTGGTATGCTCTGGGCTTTTTACAGTTGTTTTTAAAACTTCCGTTAACATGTATCCTTCAATAATAATTGCAGAGTTTAAAGGTGATGAAGTCTCATCTGACAGGGAGCAGCTACTCTTATTTTTCAGTGCTTTCTCCAGACTGTTTCAAGTGATGGAATCTTACAATTTGTCTTATGGAATCTTATAATTTGTCTTAGAGAAATTTCACTATGATATATATGTTTAATTAAATGGGAGGAAAAAAATACATGCTTATGAGTATGTAACTTCAGGTGGATGGAGTTGAACTGAATGTATGTAAAATTTGGATAGCTCCCCTACTAAGCTACCAGAAAATACATTTATCAATGCCTGATTTTTTATGCTGATCTTTATAAAGTACAACACTTGCTTCTACTAACAATTTGGTTCCAGAAAAGAAATTTAACTGTGGCTAAGGAAGTCCTTGCTACACCATTCAGAGGTGCACTTCTTGCACTTCTTTGAATTATCAAATTCAGAGCAATGACTTCAGTGGTTTTACAGAAGATTTGTGTGCTTCATCAAAGATCAGAATCAGGCCTCAAGATTTTTTTGCCCTACAGACCTATATTCTTCATCGTTCCAGAGTTACAGAACCAGCTCTACTCTGTTGCGAAGCTCAAAAGTAGTAGTGATTCTCCTTCAGTATCTAATTTGGTTATCTGAGTTAGAAGTGGAGATACTTCAGGCAAGAAGTTATCAGTGCCTCTATGGAGCATTTAAATACTGAAATCTTTGAAAAACTTCTGCTACACGTTGCTTAGAATGGTATAGGATGTAATTATGGGGATGACAGATCTCAGTGTTAAGCCTGGTTTTTGTTCTGCTTTTGTGTGGAAAGGCAAACTGAAGACCAGACTGGTCTGGTTGAGGACTTCTGAATCCTCAGTTGTTGATTTTGTTCTCTCAAATTTGAAACATCACTCCCTCTCCCTGCAAGGTGCTCAAGGCAGATGGCCATCCTTCCTGTCTGAATGGTGACGGGCTTTCTCCAGGCTGGCGAGAATGTTGTTCCATAGGACCATCCAGTCAAGGAGGACACGCGAAGGGACTTTCCACCATTCTCTTCTAAGACAAAGCTTAGCAAGTAACTACAACAGAATGCAACTTTGGTCAATTTAAAAATTCAGCAGAGAGGCTTCTACTGTACCTAGCGGATCGGAACTTGAGCTCATGGTAACATTGCACAAAGCTGTGATAAATGAAAGTGATTGGCAAGGCTAATAAAACAATGCCACTAACCACACAAATTCCTCCAAGAATCCTTCCTGGTACAGTGATGGGACACATGTCACCATAACCAACCGTGGTCATTGAGATGATCACCCACCAACAAGCAGCAGGAATGCTGGCATAATCCTTATTCTTTGTTCCCAAGTCCAGCCCATTTTCAAGAAGCTGGGAAAGTGCACTGAAAATTGCCATAGCAACACAGATAAAGACAAGTAGCATCACCATCTCTCTGTAACAACGCTTCAGAGTCAGACCAAGTGTTTGAAGGCCAATGAAATGACGAGCCAGTTTAATCACCCAAAAAATCCTCATCATTCTTAAGACCCTCAAGGTGACGCCAGCCCTCTGAAGCTGCGAATTTTCCCCTGTGAAAACTGTCATTAGAACAGAGATGTAGTAAGGAGTAATTGCCAGTAAATCAATGATGTTGAGAGGTCTTCTGACAAACTCACACTTGTTTTTGGAGACGATGAACCTCACAATGCACTCTGCAGTGAACCAGCCTATGCAGATAGCTTCAATTATCCTGTCAAAAGAAACAAAGTACAGCATTTACTTCTGTGCAAAAGCTTTAGTGGATGTTTGGGTTGTTCACAGATATTACCAAATTGACACTCAGACCTTCACAAACGACAAACAGAAAGCCATGCTATTGTTATCCTATGCACATAGCACCCGGTTTCAGCAATTAACCTCAGGATCTATTGAGGAGTTTAAACTGATCATTGCTAAAAACTCACTCACGGATCATTTTCTCTGAGTTACAGATTGCTACTGATTCTAATACTGAGCAAGTATGCCTACAAAAACTGGAACCCTACAGGAAATGCCACTGATGCCAATGTGTAACGTTATCTAGAACACCTTTTCTTGTTTGTTTTGGTTTTGTTGGTTGAGTTTTGCGGGATTTTGTTCTTTTTTTTGTTTGTTTTAAATCTGTGAGGCGTGATCCACTTGGGAATGCTAAGGACTGCAGATCAGTGAACTGGCTGGTTATGACCAACAATGTATAGAACCAGACTGCTAGACTAAAAAGGAAGTGAAGATGGAGTAGGCAGAAACCGGCTTTCGCGTTGGATAATTCATGCAACTTGGCTCTTCAGGAACCAGCCTAAACCGGTCTGACTTGCATCCCAAACAGGGGCTTACCTATAAATATATTCAGAACTTTATAGGTACTGCCAGTAAATACAGATGGTATTTTATTTTTCATCATTGGGTACACCAAGTAATAAGCTTGTGTCTTCCTATTTACCACTATGCTCTGTGTTACTGAATTTTTTCTTTTGTTTTAAACGTAATTCCACGTAAACCGTGTTGCAGCAAAAATGTCAAAGAAACCAAAGCAATAGGCAAGATCATCTTCTTGCCAAATACAAATAATGGCCTTAAGAAAAGAAATCCTGGAAGGTGACTTCAGTATCTTCTTAAACATTTTCAAGTCCCACTGCAGTGAATGAGACTTGAGAATATCTCAACTTGAAACCAGTAGAAGGTAGAAACAGAAGACAAAAATGTTGCTCTAAGATTATTTAATAACTGTTGTGCATGTAGTCTCAAATCTCCCATCTGAAAATAACCCTTTTCTTAAGAATTCAGACTGCGCTTACTTGTTTAATACAGGAGGGAGTGGGAGCTAATCTTCCCCTCTTTCCTTTGTTTATCTTTTTCACCAACAGTTTGAGCAAAGAAAAAGCCAATGACCAATGCCTTCTCATATCAACAGGTCTGAAGTCAAACTGATGCAAGATTGGGGATTTGAAAATACCACATACAACCAGAGCTTTTTTGCCCCTGCAGGGATCCTAACAAGGTAGTGTCTGTAGAAACCTAATGATTTGCAAGTAATAATCTGACTGTCATTTCAAACCTAAAATTTTGCTTCCCTAACATATCTGCATAATTTTTTACCAGTTCTGAAATCTATTGTTATTATTAAGACAATGGCCTGTTAGAAAGAAAATATTCTTCTGTAACTTCTATAATTATACTAATAGACTCTATAAACTAACTTTCATACACTAAAGTTTTATTTATTTTTTTATTAATTTCATGTTATTCATTCATTCACTTTAGTTTTATGCTAAAAAATGGGAGGAAACAGCAATGGTCAGTTGATCTAAAATTGTAAGGTACGCTGTAATTCCAGCCACAGCAAATTTAAATGAACATAAATTAATTACTTAAAGAAATGATTATTCACATAAAATCAGACCTTGTTTTTGCTGTTTCATGAATAAAAACAAAGTTCTGTAAGCAAGTGGCCTTTCTTCATAAAGGGCTTATAAAACACTTGTTCATGTTAGCACCTTTTGATGGAAAGACCTGTGAATTTCAAAAATAGCTTGCTCTTAAGAATTACGTGTTCTCTTAAAAATTAAGCTTTTGAAAGTACTAGTGTTTTTTAAATATTGACAGTGATAACTACCTCAGATGCAGATTTAATTTCTTTTAAAAAAATGCTCAGATCATGTCTTCTAAACAAGTGTCATGTACAGAATATATGAAAGTTATTGTATAATGTGGGTTATCATTCCTTTATGTTGAAAAAAATCAAGAAAAAATGTTAATGGGTAAGTTCTCTTAAATCCTTTTTATACAATGAGGAAATACCTGAAATTTTCCCTGGTAAAATCAGTGAAACAGCAAGATCATGGTAATGGACACACCGATAAAGTCTCAATGTACTTACACGTTGGCTAGTTGAGATTTCTTGTAATAATTAAAAGAATAATTATATGTGGATAGAAAGTTGCAGCCAGGAATATTCAACAATTCCAACACACTCTCTTTCATTACATTTTATGAGATTTTTCTGGTAGTGCTGCCTATACCCTGTGACATGGAGCATTTGAATGAAAAAGCAATTTGTAATTATACTAAAATTTAAAGCTTTTTCACTCGGTATTTCCTCCTGATGCCCTGATAATGTTGAAAATGTGATTCCTCCATTTTGTCACAAATTAGGCAGGTTATCTCTGAATTGAGCTTTAAGGAAGTTAGGCCCTGATTGTTGTGATTCAGTAGAAGTCTTCTTTATGAATCAACATTGATTTAGTGGTCCTGTATAACTTTGGGGAATAGTTGTACAAGTAAAAATCCATGAAATCTGATCAGTCCATTGTTTTACTCTGGCAGTTCCTAGCACAAGAGATACTGCAAATCTCTTCAGTAGGTAGGACTGAAGAAGTCTTTTATTGTAGAACGGACTTTAAGAGAGCTAAGGAACATCACTGATGCAAAAATGACAAAGCAAGATCAAGACAGTGGGGGATGCATTACTGCCACTCCATTTTATACTGCACTTCCATTTCTCCATTCTACATCTCTCCTTCTTTCTCATCAATTATACGCATCCTGGCTAGGGAGAAGATAATGAAGAAGGGTGTCTCTTATCTTTTTTTTCTTTCCTCTCCTTACTTCTTAGCCACCTGTGAAACATTTTTCATTTTTCCTGTCTTGTCACTTCTCTTTGCCTGGCTAGATGGATTTCGGCAGTCCTGGTGAATCACGTAAAAGTGCGTGCTTTGGTCAGAAGAACTAGAAACCTCTGGCCTGTTGGGAGATCTGGAGTGCTACATACTATGTTTCCACTTTCAGATCAAGTCTCCCTCTCCTTGTAGTCTTATCTTTATAGCTAACCTTGTTAATGGATAAATAACATCTAATAAGGAAAGCATTATTTAACAGTTAGTCCTCAAGAGAACTTAGAACTGGGTATGAAGGTTAAAGCCAAATAAAATGCATGCACTCAGAAGGCTAACGTTACTGTATCTTCTGTAATCAATTCTTAAAGTATTTGCTGCGTATTCACAGGACAGACTGCCTTTTATTGCCTATTCTTGGAATAATGCTGTATTAAAATCTATAACTATATAATTATATCATGAGCCTGATTTGGTAAAATGTAGTACCTATTTTACAAACTTCCATCACAGTTTTTTGGCTGTTTTTTTCCCCCCATCAGTTCAGTTTTAAAATAGCTGTTATTCAAAAAGGAGAGGGAAAATTAAAAGCAAACTCATGAAGTGTTTGCTTGAAGATTCCCCACAAAATTTATAAATAATCAGAGCAAATACTGAGTGCTAACTTTTATTCAGTTTCAGGTTATTTCTGCTCAAATTTACTGTTCATTGTCCCAGACCTAAGCACACGAAAGAGGGTTTTTCTCCTAAAATTTTAAGCCACTTGGTACTTAACAGTCTTTCAAGATTGCTCTAATGAGTCTTTTGTCCATAAATGGAAAATCAAGCCTTTGTAAGCCTCATTTCTACTGTAATCCCATCACTGTTCAATTTTCTGTTCCATCTGGTAACTTCCTTTCAGAATAAGCTATTTTATGTACAGTGAGTTAAACCACTTCAGAAATTATTTTTTCAATCACTAGCAAGACTAGTTTGTTATTACTAAAAAAAAATCATACTGTGAATGTCTTAGAATATCTCAACTTAGCATTATTCTTTGCCCCAGCATGCCAATTTGTATACTTTCAATATCCCCTGGTGAGTTGGTTGAAATCTAGCCAAAATATTCATTAGTGGCACTATTATCTATTAAGCTTGTAAATAAAACATACACATCAACGGGACACATGAGGAAAACAGACAATATGATTAAAGGCAGTATATAACAGGATTAAAGTCTGTCAGCACTGATTTGTTAAATTGTTGCTAAAGCCTATTTCCATGTAAAGCACATTAAACCTGAAAAACCTCCAAGCAGTAGCCAGAAGTATCAAATTCCTGCTCAGGAAGATTCCTAGTCATTTCAGCGAATGTCTTTTTTTTTTTTTTTTTTTTTTTAATCCTTTTGAAATCAGCAGGGTTTCTGTCTCACTACAAACTGTAGAGTAAGGGCCACAGAACAGCTAGTTTCCCTGCTTTAAAAACCTTGCTGGCTTTTTTTCCATTCTGTCCCTGCTTTGGTAGCAATAATATGTCTTGATGCATTGAAATCCGGTGCTTTATGTGGGAGGCTGTAATGACCCAGCTCTCAGGGGATACCTGGATATGAACATCTCGAGCCCTGGGGGTCCTCAGCATCTTTTCCATATGCTTGCAACACGAGCGGCACCTAGCCCTGGCGAGTTCGGTAAGGTTCTCCTGTGGCCAGGCAGCGATACATGTCTGTTCCTTCTGTTATCTCTAGTTTTCAAAAAGCTCGTGAATTCATTAGAAGAATCCACGTCTGTGTTTTTAACTTAGGCCTGTAGTTCCATTCTTTACCTTCAGCCTACTGCTTTAACTTAGCAAAAATGGGGTGTTCAGGTTAGATCTCACCCAGGAAAGAAGTTCTTACTTTTTTTGAACAGCTGTTGGACATGAGCATTCAGGTGTTCTGAAATTCCACCACCATAAAGGAACAGTGATTTTTGTGTGTTTAAAATTCAAATGCAACTTTTTAAGCTGATGTTTTGCAGAGATGAAAAAAAGCCCACTGGCATCTGTTGAGAGATGCTGTTTGGAGAAGTTACTGTGTTTATTTGCTTTTGCTTAAGAACACAGCAATCATATAGGCTTGATAACCAAGTGATTCTTTCAGTACAAATGGAATGATGATTAGTAAGTGGAAAAGGGGCAACAGTCTCTCCCTTGTGCTAACAAGCTACTCATATTTAGCATTAGAAAAATAGTTTAAAGGCAGGTAGATAGAACTGTGCTGGCAGTAAGTCAAGCAGCTTCAAATGACTTCCTATTACAGGCTTGAGAAGCTCTCCCCAAAAGATTATCCTTACGATCAGCGAGTGGACAGGTCCGTGATGAGACGCTCGCAGTATGCATCTGTTGGCACAGTTCAGAGGCAAGCGAAGAGGACTTGAAATTGCCAGAAGCAACAGAAGGGGAGACAGGTGTCCCTGCTGTCTGCTCCTAAACTGTGCAAATCTGATGCAAATCTTTAGCTCTGATAAGTGAAACGTGCCAAGGCAGGGAAGAGAGCAAAAATCTTAAAATCCGAGAAATTTAGTAACTCATCCCTCAGCCCGAGAACGGACCTGAGGAAGGCAATCCCCCTGCAAATCAGGGAATTATATTGTCAGTGTCTGTAAGATCTGTGAAATTCAGAGGTCAGATTCCCCATCCCTCTCTCCTTAAAAAGGCTTACTTACTCCTGGAGTTCTCTGTTGCCCTCTAAAGGGTATTTACTCCACAGGATCAGAAATAGCTGTAGGCTGCTCACCCTTGAGAGTGTGGTCACCATGATAAGTCATAACAACATAATGGTTTCTGAGAAAAGTTTGGTGGACTCAATTCCTCTTCTGGTGAAGAGGTGTTCATACAAGAAAAATAAACACAGCTGGTATTAGCTGGCAGCTGCAGCAACCCCCCACTGCAAACCTCATTAAAGAGGCTGATTTTGTAAATTACAGGGTTGGTGACCCCCTCACTTCTAAAGATGATGTCGAGGCAAGCTGGAGACACGCTGCTAGAGCTGCTCTTCCTACAGCTGCCAAAGCGGTTCTGGGGATGGTTACTACAGTTCCGTTACAGAAATAATCCATGTGGCACCTTTCTGAACTGTAACGTAACATCAAGGGAAGGACAGGGGAGTTTATTAATAAGCATGTGAGAGACTAAAAGTGTCAAAGAAGTTGCTGAATTTCATGAGGTAGTTCTCACCTCTTCTAAGCAGTGGCTTATGCTGATCTGAATAGTCAGTTACATCCAACATCTACAGCCTAAGGACTTCTGGATAAGCCCATTCAATTTTCATTTCTAAAACTTTTCAAAGTATGTTTTTAGAATAATGTAAAGTCTTCATAGTAGTAATTACAGTGCCATGCGAGTCAAAACTCGCGTACAGCATTAATGTCACAATTTCTCTTGACAACAACAACAAAAAATTATTGTATTATCATGTTGGATAAAATTTCTTTATTTCAGTGAGGAACCTTGGTTAATAAACAAAAGACAGAATTTGGCTTCAAACTTTTAAATGTATCAGAAACTAGTGGCCAGATTTTTAAAAGCCTTCTCACCTAAGATAGACAGTATTGCCAGAGTATGCAATCCCAGACACTCCTCTGTGATTTCTGTGGGCAGATTTTCAAATAAGCCACTTAGCTACTTAGGTTTTGAAAACCTAACAATTTTTAAATGAAATAACTACAAACAAAAGAAACTATAAACAAATAAAGGGAAATAAAGTCAGATGACAACTCGGCATGTTAGGTCAAATCCTATGGCATGTATAAGTAGTTGTAACCAAACCGGATCACTCACTTAAAAGCAACTGTAGCTCACACCTTTTTTTCCAGGCATAACAGGCTTTTTAGTCATGATGCAGCATACGCAATACGTGAGAGAACTCCTGTGAGAGAACAAGGTCACCTCAGCAGGTGACCAGCTGTGGACAGAAAGGAACACATTTCTATCCGTTTTCCATGTGTTTGCCATTAAATTGCTATCAGTTCCTGTGCAGTGAGAGCACACAGGTTAAGTCACACGTGAAATGAACCAGCCTGTATCAGTGTTGATATGTGACAGCCTTTTGCAAGAAGATGGTTAGAAACTGTTCAGCCGCAACTTTTACAGTTAACTCTCTTTTTTTTTTTTTTGTTGCAATTTCACAGAGTACTACAAGGAGTACTGAAGAAACTCACCCTACCATAGATAGTGGTCCTTCTGGTTTTAAAAGTAGCCTTCACTGCCCTGTGAAGAGCTTGGCTACTGTAGCATACAAGTATTTAGGACCTTATCCTTCAAACACTTGGTATACAGAATGCAATTGTTCAGAAGAGTAAAATTATGCATGTACGTAATACGCACATGTTCTTGAAAACAAAGGTACTATGAAAGAAAAACTACACGTCGTATGCCTCGTTCCCCTGCAAGTTGAACTCTTTCAGTAAGAGAAAAATTGTTGTTGACTCCCACACCGTGAAGATGTGAACAAAGATATGACCGATGTCCTTAACGCTGTGGTGGTGTTGCATCTATTTTCCTGTGTCTATGGGGGGTATCTAAGCAATTCGCTGCCTTACAGTAAGATCACCCAGAGCATCCACCCTTTGAAATAACCTTGGCAAAGCCTAAGTAAGGCTTTTTAACTGGGAGAACCTGTAAGAGCAACTTTTGACATATCTGAATCTAAGCAGGAATCAACAGCTTCCCAATCTGTATCTGCTTTCTTTTTGTTCATACAATTAATTCTTTGGCTCAGGTACAGTGAGAAATACAGGTGCAGTTCTCCATTAAGCTAATGGAAACTATGAAAATACTTTCCAGGGAATTAATTTGGCTACTAAGATATAATACATCACATTCCAATTAACTCTGTGGTAAAAGATGATGATTTCATAACAGCAAGGCTGCAATTTCTCTGTAGGACCCCTTTAGCAGCAAAAAGCTGAAAACTTTTTGTTGAATATCCTGTCTGTTTTAAAAGAC
This sequence comes from Astur gentilis, assembly GCF_929443795.1. NCBI lineage: Eukaryota > Metazoa > Chordata > Aves > Accipitriformes > Accipitridae > Astur > Astur gentilis. The sequence continues at coordinate 7,468,933 of NC_064909.1, read as the reverse complement.
GGGAGAAGGTAGCGAATACAAGAAACGTTTACTTCTTTCTTGATAGGTCAGTCTTATTTACGGGAGAAATCCTACCAGAGTGGTCTTGATTCTGTTCTCTAGGGAACAGGGGGGAGAGAGAGGAGAGAGCAATGATCCTGAAGTCAGCAGAGTTGCATCGATGTAACCCTGAGCCGAGGTCGCCGAGAAGATGACAAAGGGTTTGTTCTTACTAGTGAGGCTCGGGACCGAGCCTTATACCCCACGCCCTGGTTTCTGCGACTGTTTTGCGCCGTTTAGTGTGCTTACACGCCTTTTATCTAGAGGAAATGTAAACATCTGTTACATTCATACAGTGGGGTGCTTATACGGAGCCTTGGCAAGAGCTTACTGCGCAGCCTGATCATCTCTGCCCCCCCCCCCCCCCCCCCCCAGAGAATCTGAGATGGAAAGAGGAACGGGGGTAAGGCTTTTCCCACACGCGAGATTTTACAAGAGCGAGCCGTAACAGGCAGGGCACCTGCTCCGGCCGAAGGACCTGTATGAATACAGGCGGAGTACCTGCGGGATCGCGCTCTTCCCACAGGGTTTGCCTTCCCTTCTTTTCCACCACCGTAAGGCCCGATATGATCTTCCCGGTGCCCGATCCCGTCTGCGTGGCTGAGGAGCCCCGAGGCTCCTAAAAGGGGGCACATAAGAGCTCCCGGGTCCTGCGCAGACGGAGGGAGCCTTACGCAGAAGGGGAGCCGCGCTCCGATGGCACCTGCTTCGCCGTCCGCCCGCCCCAGACCGCAGCCTGCGGGGCCGGCCCCGGGCTGCCCGCAGCGCGGCTGCCGCCCGCGCCCCGGGGCGGCGGCCCTGCCCGCCGCCGGGCTCCGCTCCCGCGGCCGTCCCCTCCGCGCGGAGCCGCCGGGCGCGGCGGAGCGGCGCCCGCTCGCCCGCGACACCCCCGCACCCCCCGCACCCCCCCCGGGTCCCCGGTTCAGGGCCAGGGTTTTAAGGCGCGCGGGCGATCGCCGGCGGCGGCCGCGGCTACGGACCGTCGGGACGAGGGGCAGGACACACCGGACGGGACACACGGGGACCGGACAGCGGGAAAATAAAGGATCCTCCTACCCTGAGGGCTCCCTCACTGACTCTGCCGTGTACCTGCTCTGCTCCTCCACGCTGCGGTTCTCCGGCACCCGCCACTCGGGCAGGGTGCTGGCGCACAGCACCACCATGGACACGATGACGAAGAGGATGGAGACGGTGGCCAGGACCTGGGCGGCCACGGAAGACGTGGGCTCCTCGAAAGTCCTCCTCATCCTCTCCAGCCACTTCCCGCCCTCGGCTCCCGCCGGCCGCCGGCCCTTGCCCTCGGGGCCGCCGGCCGGCTCCCCCGGCGGCTCCTCCGCCGCGTAGTAGGTGCACGTCTCGGACATGCGGTCGTCGAGGCGGCGCTGGCAGCAGTAGTCGAGGTGGGAGCCCTCCAGCCCCCAGTAGATCATCTCGTTGTAGAAGGAGAGCTCGCACATGTGCGGCACGAAGCGCAGGTGGCCGTGCCGCACGTAGAGCATGATGAAGCCGAAGGCCTCCGAGTGCCGGTCGAAGAAGTACTCGTTCCGCTCCCGGTCGTAGTCGTCGCACACCTCCAGCACGTCCTGCTCCGAGAGGCAGCCGTGCAGGCGGCTCACCCGCCGCAGCGGGAAATCCTTCAGCACCTCCCGGGAGAAGGAGTACCGGGTGCCCCCGACGTTCAACACCACCGAGGGGCCGCGGCCAAAGTTCATGGCTTGGGCGGCGCGGAGGAGGGGAAGGGCGGGCAGGGCAGGGCAGGGCAGGACGGCGAGGCGAGGCGAGGCGAGGCGGGGGGCAGCGCGGCCGGCGGAGGCTGCCCCGGCTCCGGCTCTTGCTCGCACCGCTGCCGGCTCCCGCTTGGCGACGGGGCGGGCGGGGAGGGACGGAGCGGGGGGGGAGGGAGGGAGGGAAGGCGGGAGAGGCGCCGCCGCGGGCGCCCCAGCGGCCGCGCGGGAGACGGGGCGCGGCGGAGGCTGCGCGCCCCCCCCCCCCTCCCCCCCGGGCCGTGCCGCCGCTCGCAGGTGCGGCCGCGGCCTCAGCGCCGGCGGGAGGGCTCCTCCGCGGGGCCCCGCCGGGGCCGGGGCGCGGCCGCGGGCACGGCGGGGCCGGGGAGCTCCGCGCCCGGCGCCGCTCCGCTCCGCCGGGGCCGGCTGGCAGGCGAGCGGGAGGCGGCGCGGCGGCGGCGGCGGGGTGGGGACCCGCCTCCTCCCCCGCCCGCGCACATGGAGCGGAGCAGCGCAGCGCAGCGCCGGGCGTCCAGGCCCCGACCCCTCGGGGACCCCTCCGGGCCGAGGGCTTCGGCTGCAGCGGGGAACAGCACCGTCCTCGCCAGCCCCGCGAAGCGGCACTTGGGCGAAGTTGTCCACCAAAGCCAAAGAACGCTTCGGGGGCGCTCCCCCCGCCCCCCGAAAAAAAAAAAAAAAAAAAAAAAAAGCTGGAAGTGAAGCGCTTGAGCAGGACGCCACCCGCTCTGTGTTGAAGGCAGCCGGCTGCCAGCGCCCGTCGCTCCCGTCTCGTCCTTTCGCCGCGGCCCTTCCCTCCTGCCGGGCGGCCCCGACCCCGGGCGCGGCGGGCGGCGTGGGGCAGCGGCTGGCTGCAGCGGCCAGGCGTTCTGCGAAACGGGGGTTTCCTTTCAGAGACACCCCCCACCCCGTGCCCATCTGGACGAGGAGACACTTCTGGTTTTCCTCCCCGCATAGTGTGTGGACCGCAGGAAGGGTCAGGCGCCTTAGGTAGAGCCTTCGCCGCTGCTTCTGCCCACCTCAGTCTCGGGTCTGTACCCCGGCAGTTTCCCACGTTCTTGTGGCCTACGCCCGTCTACAACATTAAAACGCTCAGCAGCTGGTACGACCCTGTCTGCTCTCTAAAGCTCTGTTTTCATCTAGTTGCATTTTGGACAGGGAGTTCTTCATTTCCACTACCGATTTTTTTTTAATTTTTTATTTAGTTTTTTTTACCCGAATATGACAGTTCTCCAGGCTGAGGTATTTTCTAGGCTTATTAACATCTGGAGCATCGTGGGGTAAAATCAGCCAAGATAACAGCCCTCCCTTTCAGTGAGGCGCTTCCAGTTGCGAATGTGCCTCCAGTTGTCAGGGGAAAGGGCGGGTGAGTATATCCTTTCGGAACCAATGCCAAAGATTTGTCGCTCAAGCGCTGTCTCTGTGGAAAGGCATCCAGGTTAAACCAGTGTTTTACCACCCCCGTTCTTTGTCGCTCTAGATCTATGTACTTGTCTTTACGGTTTGGGTTTGGGGGTTTTTGTTGTTATTCTTGTTGCTGCCATGTTACTTTCTCAGCTGAGATTTGCAAGGCACGATTAGATGTATCAGAACAAATGGACAGTCATCCAACTGTGTCCTAAAAATTGTTGGTTTAAAGGAGAATGCGATTAAGCGCTTCTATTTTTAACCCTGTTTCTCATCTTCTAAAAAATACTTCGAGAGAGATTCGAATAAATGTCCCCGTTACCACTAAGAGAATTCCGCAAGCCCTGCTATGGCTGTTATACGGTGTCTCCACTAGAGGTCACGGTTAGTCATTTTTCTCTGTTCATTTACCGAGCTGACGAGAAACCCACGCAAACTCCAATTACAAAATGTAGTAAAGTATACACACCAGCGTGTTGCTCCACAGTAAGGTCATTTTTGATCTCTGTTGAGTTATGCCGGTGTCTGTTTTCACGCAGCTGGGAAGGTTTTTCCTCCCAGCAGCTGTGTTCAGTTAATGTATCTTGGCCGCCTGATAATTTTATAAGCAACAAACGCTATTTTAAACCTCTTCACCTTTCTTTGATGTGTATGCTTCTGCATTTCATTCTTTCAGGAACAACTACTAGAATATCTGTTAAAAAAAAAAAAGAATAGCAAAACCTGACTAGAAGTCTGATAGTGATGATGAGTTATCCAGGTGCTTCTGGCTTTGCTTCCTGCCCCATACGTTTTATCCGCCTTCATTCCTCATAGGGAGCTGGCAGAGGAAGAGAGGAGAGTACAAATAACGTGGCCTGAAGACATGTATTTACTAACTGTACAGAAATATAGGTTGGAGTGTACATCATTTCAAGATGAACAAAGCTTTACGTGCTGTGTTGTGAAGCTGCATGGCAGAATGGGTGAAGTGCTGGGTTGACCAAGACTTTAAAGTGCATCGCTTGATGAAGCTTTGGAGGTTGATTTGATGCCTATTTCTGGTTTTCAGTTTATTTTAAATATAGAGTACAATGATCTCCTCCTTCAGAATAACACTGTCAGACATTCAATGTAGGCAAAGCTAACCTGACGACAGCAAGGTTTTCCTCTGTAGTCTGGCAGGTTCAAGTTTAGTTTTTTTAGTTATAATTACTGACTTTCAATTGAGGAGATTTGAGGAGATTCACTTGAGGAGCAAGCTGGTGTCAATAGCTGTAAACAACACCTTTGCACACCAGGTTTGTGACTTTCCAGTAAATAGTCTGATTTTTGGCATTTTGAGATTGGTGTCCCTATTGCAGTTGTGAAATAGGTGGTTTATAGTAAATTCAGGGTAACTCACATTGTTTCATGGAAACTACTCAAAATTCACAAGTGTCAGTTCAGTGGTTGTTGTCACATATCTGTCTTATTTTCCAGGCAACTTCAGCGAGTGTGATGGTTTTTTTGTTGGTGTTGAATTTTGTGACTGGAAGTCTTAAGAAATTTGAAAAAATAGGATGGAGAGCATGAAAGAGACAAAACACTTAAGACTTTCTGTGACCGTAAGCAAAACACTTAGTAACGTATTAAGAAAAAGATCTTTCTAAAGGCTATTGTGGGGAAAAAAAGTGTGCTTGGAAGTTCCAGCTGTCCTGATTTGAAAGATGGTACCTAATTAGTAAAAAACAGGTGAGCCAATAAATCCATTTAAATAGGTCAACGTAGAAATTAGTAAAGAGTATTCAACCTATATGTTAAATGGTAAAGTATGAAACGTAAAGTGAATCTCTAGAAGCGCTGAGCTGGCTAATAATCTAAAATATAATGAAGATCTCTTTCAAGTAGTTGAGTTCAGGTGGTTGGGGGGGTTGGGTTGGTTTTGGTTTGGGCTGGGTTTTTATGATCTGGAGATACGTGCTGGGATGTTGAATCAAGGCAATTGCCCTTTTCCTGGTATTATAGTTATTATCTTTTGCTGCCCAGGAGGAACTTCGCAATTAATAGTCGTTATGTAAAAATAGCTTTCTTTGTGTCAACATTTGTTTTCATGGCTTGCACTATGCTATTGCATCCTCGGGATATTTAATGAACTTGAAATATTTTCTCCAGTTTCCAAATCTTTCTGGGCCCGTGCTGAGACCATTGCTTTGTGTTTTGAGTGCAGCTCTAGAAAAGAGATTCTGTACTTGCGTTTTGTATGTGCTATATTTTGATGGCAGGCATTTTTCGTAACTTGGGATGAGATTCTGTTCCTGCTGAGGTAGCTACTGAGTGCTGTTGACTTCAGCACAAGCAAAACTGGCTTTTGGTGGGCTGTCTTCTCTCAGGAATCTCGGTTAGTTTTATGCCCACAACATGTAGGAACTCTAGCTGTGGAGCAGGTTGCCATGATGATAGACCTGTACACACGGAACAAAAAGATCTTCCTGGCCAGGGAGTACAGTATGTAACACGTAAAATTGTGGGGGGAAAAAACCCAATGCTTTTTGGTATTAAACATGCTGCATTTGGCCGTATCTATCTTAATTACCTGAAGAGACAATACCTAAAGACTAGAACAAATGCTTCAAAAAGTTCTGCGTGCACATATGGACTATGGTTTGCATTTATCTTTAGTTTAGGAAGAATGGTTTCAAATAGATGGTTTTTTCTTTACTCAAACTTCTCTGCAACAAAGCCCCTCTACTTCAGTGTGATTTGGGGGCTACGTAGAAAACCTTTCAGGAGATGAGCCTATTACCACATATAATTGCCAAACAAACAGTCTAATGACAGATGCGGTGTGGATTGTCAGTGGCACCTGACATAAGAGTACAAGTTCCCTTGTCACTGAGGCACTTATAAAAATCTGAATAATTTTGAATATGAATGTTTCTAAAAGTGGATGAATGACATTTAGTAGGGAGCTGGGTATTCACATGTATATACATGTGCACAGAATACAATCTGTAGTTGACATTTATAATTAGACTAACTTATTTCATGAAACATGTTAACACTTTGGGAAATTTGGCTGTGAAGAATTAAGATTTGATACTAGAGACTTGATGTATTTATAGGTCAGACTGCGAGGTTTTTTAATGTGAGAGACAACAACTGCCTTCTCTGTTATCCTTCATCTCCATATTGAGAAAATCCCAGCAAAACTTCTTGTACCTGTTGCTGGGCTAATTACTGAAAGCTATTAAATTTCAATGATCATTGAATGAAATGAAGCCCTCTTGGACAGAGATGGGTACTAGCTGGCGTAAACCAGTTTTTTACATCTGAACTCCAGGCAGGCAAAGTACAGAGAGAAGGACATTGCTTGCCTGAGGAAGGTGATTAGGAGACTTGCTAATGGGGAATTCAAAGGCATGAATGTATTCTCACAGGAGCGTACAAGACAGGAACGTGCTTTCACACCAGTGAGGTCCTTTTCTAAATGCCTACCGAGGGGAGGGGAAACTATCTGCAAAGATGGAGGGAAATACTGGGATTTGGAGAAGCTGTGTGGGGGTGAATCCAAAGTATGCTCTCAAAAGAGGAAGAAAGCCAGGCCAGACAAATGCATATAAACACTATTTTGTGACAATCTTACTTTTTTTTTTTTTTTTTGCATTAGCTAACATAAAGAGTTACTGTTGTGCATTTTTGTAGGGGTTGGTTTGGTTTGTGGGTGTTTTTTTCTGCTTGCATCCTCAGCAAAAGCTATGAGCTCAGCTGACTTGCCTAAACATACATGCGTTAGTGCCGCTTGAGATGCCCTCCATTTTCGCTGTTCCCCACCTGCTGCTCCAGTCGTGCATAAGCCTTCTGTGTCCTGTCCACCAGCCCCCGTGGGTGTCCTGGATGCCGTACAGGGGACGCTTCATGCCTGTGTTTAGGCAACTGAATTGAACCCTAGGCATCTGTCATGCCTCGTTGAAGAACAGGACTGGAAACTTGGAAGTTGTGTTGGCTGGGACTTGGGTCAGGTGCCCTCGTGAGTCACCCGTGGTCTTTGGGAAGGGAATTCTGACAGCTGGGACTCTGAAATTCCGTTGCTGGGGACTTCCGCAGAGCTACTGAAAGCAGCACACATCGCTCTGCCTGCTCATTTAGAGGAGGTGGTAAGCCTGGAGGTCTAATTAGGTGAGACTTAACCACAGTGAGTCAGTGTCCTGCAAGTAGGGGTTTTAGAGGATTTGTGGAAAAAATATTCTAAAGAGAAGTTTCTGGAAATATTGATTCATTTCTTCTATTCCTTAATGAGAAATAGTATACTTTTCCATTTTAGGTATCTAAGCTCTCCGGGGAAAGAAAGGAGAGTTAGAAGCTCTGTCTTGCTATTACACTGCTCTAAGCTTCACACTTCGGAAGAAATTAAGTTAAATAAGGCATTTTTTAAAAAACCCTTTCACTTGTTTCCTGATGAATAGAGGAAATATTTCCTTTTTAAATACTGCTCTTCTCAAATGCTGCATTGTTAACTCCTGACCACTCGATTGTACTAAACGACAATAAATGGTGCAGAATCAGGTCTTGTATAACACTCGAGCATACAAAATTCAGTCCCTTTGACCCCTTACATGCAGATTTTTATTTCTAAAAAGAACTGTTCATCTTTTTCATCTAATCCCACATGTTCTTCCAGAAGTCCCAGAAACTCTTCCTGTTGACTATACTGGTTTATAAGAATGATCGAGCTTGCTAACTTAGATAAAATTTTGCATGACTATTTAAAACTTAAAGATGGTGCTCAGGTTCTTAAAATATTAAATCTGAAGTCAAATACTCATCCAGTTAACATAAATAAACCCATAGTGTCTTGTGTTCTGTTCCCAAAGAAACCCTTTCATTCTTGGTGAAAATGAGATCAGACCTCTCTGTAAAAATCCTCTTTTCCCAAGCCTCTCGCAGCACTCTCCAGCGCTGCGTGCTTGTATCCTTCCGTAGGACGTAGGCAGACCTGGTTCTGCAGTGCAACGAGGTGTTAAAACCTCTGCGTTAAAACCTTTGCGTTATCGGAGCTTCAGGAACAACTGGAGCATAGCTCCGTTACCATTACAGGGAAGCCAGTCAAGCCGCTCCAGCCTGAGTTTACTGTGTAGGATGTTAAACGGTAGCTTGCTCTTCGTGGCTGTGCAGGACTAAGCGAAAGATCTCTCAGTACTTTCTGTAACTTATTGGAGAGGACTCTGGCTTCTAGCAAAAAGGTGATATTAAACGGGGTTGCATGTAAGCAATTGTATACAGGTCTGCCCAGGTGCCCACATTTAAGCAAATTACATAGATGTTTCCCAAGCTCACTGCTGTACCACTGGCATAAGTTGGTACCTGCTTCCAGGAGGAGTGGTAACTTCTCACCCCTTACATCAAGTGATTCCTTCCCAAATCACACAAGAGGCTGGATTATGTGCCGGAATTGGAAGTTAAAGTGACCACACCGTTGTCTCCACTACATAGCTAGAAACGTCTCATAGCCAGAATGAGTCTGTCTTCCTCTGCCTTCATTTTACGAAGGTATAATATTCCTTGTGATGATATTTTTCAACTATGACTTCAAGATGTAACCAGTGATGGTCTGGATCAGGTACAAATGCTTGCAACAACGATCCACCACAACGATCTGGTGGATTGATCACGTCTTAGCAAAATATCTGAGAATCTGGTTCTTGATATTAAAAATATGTTCTCCTGCAGTTGTTTTATTTCTTTCACACTGTAAAAATATACATTTGTGTACAGTTTTTATGCTGTGTTGTTCTCTGGTATAAATTACTGTAGCTTGATTTTCTGCAAGTACTGATTTCATGATTTTTCTTTTTAATACATACTTTTGCCTGTTTCAACACACTTATGTCTCTATGCTAGCAACTGCAGATCCTACCTATGTGCAGACCTGCCCCCCTTTTAAGTCAAGTGTCACTGAAGTCACAGTTCCTGAGTCACTTCTTGGAAAGCTGCAATATGTTCACTAATTGTTCTTTTCTTGCTAATTACAGGAGGGGAAGGTGAACTCCCCACACTCCCCTTGGGGAGGGAGGAGCAGGAATCAGGGCAGGAGCGGTTTGCTAGTGGTATCCCTCTATAATGTGTGCCAAATCCATAATGAAATTGCAGTTGAAAAAGATGCATTCCTTTGCCATCACTGGGCGCGTTAGGAAGTGCAGCTGGTGGACTTTGCAGTGCTCAGAAACTGCTGCGTTGTGCTGAAATCAAAGGGCAAGTGGGCCACCGGCATTGCTGTAATGGCCATTACCTCTCTGACTCAGCTGCTGATGTACCTGCAGGATGTAAAGCTAATCAAGTGACATTAGCCATTTAGACATCCCCTAATTTCCCTGCTTCCCATTGTGATAAACTGTGGAACCGAACTGCTGAGGCTGGAGTGACTTGACACAACTTTGCCATCAAGTTAGGACTGACTCTAGCCTGGATATAGCAGAAAACCAGAATGTCACAATATTGATGACAAACCAGATCTTTCCTGGAAATGATAGCTAAGAAACAAATTATTAGTGCTGTCTGCAGAGCTATGCAAATTTATTCTGATAAATATCTTTGTTAAATTTTTGACTGGGTATGACTGGGTAAAATTTTGCATGTTAAACTGCCCAGGTAGGTTTACAGATGTGCCTTTCAACTGCAAGAGCCAGAATAAAAGAGATCGCTCATTTCAGATTCTAAATAATGTTTTCTTTTGATCCATGGGAGTTTGTTTTGTGGGTTTTTTTTCTTGTTTTTTTTTTTTTTTTTTTTTTTTTTTTTTTTTTTTAACTATTGCACAAACAAGGTGGGAGACATCAGTAACCTTGAAATCATAGCAAGAAGAAATTTGTACATGTCTTTTTAGAAAAGCTTAATATCATTTCATGAGACACACTGTGTTGTGTTGCACTTGAATGAGTACGGTATTTCCCTGGTTCTCAATCACAGAAGCTTGTTCTGAAGGCTCCTACCCTTAGCAGAAAATTTCTGCCCATAGACTGCAGCATTCAGCTGGAGGAGCTTCCTTCTGTTTGGGGGTTTGGACTTTTTATTATTTATTTATTTATTTATCTTTATTTGGTGTTGTAGTCTTATGCTGAAGACCACAAAACATTACATTAGGATCATGTTGCTGCCTTAATTTTCTGAAGAGTATTGTTATCAGATCATCAAGACATTTTTCCCTCAGCAGGTTTAAATGTGACTCTCTCTCTTCTCTCCTTTTTAGAAATTTCATCTGTTTAAACATTTGTGCTGCCAAACAGCTTTCAAACTGGGAACAGACATCTCATGTTTGCAGTGCCTTGTTTGTTTGGTTTCTTTTCTCCTACAGTTATATCTTTAATTCACCAATTTATATCACTGGTTTTCTGTGTCGTCTACCTAATAGTTTTTGTAATTCACATGTTAAAAATTATTTTTCTTCAAAAGAGAAGAATGGGGAAAATAAGCTTTAAAAAAACCACCAACCGCCCCCCCACCCCACCCCCAAAACCCCCAAAACAAAAGAGCCCTCCAAATAAACCCCCTAAACCCCAAATACTGATTAAAACATAGGCTTGAAATCCTGTGATTTTGTTTTCCAGGAGCCATACCGGGAGCCCTACTTTTGAGTGTCCTACTCAGCAAGCCATACATTCATCCTCTCTCTTTCTCTCTTCTTAGCCCCAAGCATCTTGTGCCTCTTTTCACAAAGAGGATGGTGAGGAGTTCCCCGCTCAGCCTGGGCCGTGGTCACCCATTCAAAGATGCGTACAGTTGCCATGGCATGGGTCCCAGCAGAAATTAGGGATGTGCCAGAGCCTGGTGCTCTCTCTTATTATTTGCAGAGATTTTCTGGAAAGTATTCCTTACAATCTCCTCATCTCTCAAGTTCAACGTTTCAGTGACTTCACAGAACATGAAAAATACTCGGTCACTGCCAAATATGTAGTTGGATTGTCTACTCCGACAGCTGATTTTTACGGTCTCATACACTTCTGTTATCCCCCAAGAGGAAGTCCTTGAAAGCCATGAGAAAGACAAGCTTCTGGAACGGTGAGTCCTAACCCCACAGTTCTCGGCAGGTTTGTGGGAGTGAGCCTGTTGAGGTTTACCAGTATTCCTCCTCCCGGTGTGCTGGGGAGCTCTGGCAGACCAGTTACCAACCTGAAGTGTGCAGTTTCCCATCCCGTAGTGGGAGCAGAGCAGATAGATGCGCAGCTTTCCTTTCGTGGGGTTAGGCCTTAAAGATTCTATCTATTGCTGAATTTTGTAATCAGGTAACCAAGTTCTCTTGCCTTCCCCAAGACTGTGATTCCTCTGGATTGGCTCAACGGTATCAATAGAGTTATTCTGAATTTACGTTGGTGTGACTGAGAGTTAATTATGGCTCAGTATTTCTGGGTCTTTGTAGGCAAATCAAATAATACATTTTCATCGCTAATAATGATTGTCTAGTATTCCAGTATTCACTATATTTAAGGAATTTTAGATGATAAATTCCATTGAAAGGAATTTGCATTGCAGAAATTGTGACCATTTAGGTCAAGTGGCTCAAGAGACAGATATTCTGAGTAACAGAAAAATTATTTCTCATAGGCAAATTGCTTGGTACAACTGTTTGCGAGCATTAGATTCTTTGCCTATTTTGTTGATGTAAAAGCAATCCTCTCTCTCTCCTACAACCAGAGAAGTAATTCCATAGTAAAAAAGGAAATAGCTCTTGGGTTCCTTAAACCTCACAGGACGAATTTCAGCCTAGCATGAACTTTTACTGCCAAGTTATAAACCTTGGAACAAAGGCTGGTAATGGAAATAGTGATGGAGAAAATTTTAGAGTTATGAATGGTGACATGATGGATTCTCTGTGCCTCAGAGTTTTGTACTCAGAGGGAATTGCAAGACTGGTATGTCTGAAATAGCAGCATTACCTTTTGCTGTTCAGAATGGCAGACTCCAACAGAAAGTGAATACGATGATTTAATACGCCATTCCAGACAGATCATGAAGAACTGTAGTTACTTTTGTCCTCTTTGGTGGGGAAATAATTTTGATGAAAGTGTAATGGGGTTTCCCAGTGTTTGTAGGGAACAGCTCATCCCTGAACAATGAAGTTCTTGAACTGTGCACTTGCATTCAGAAATGTATTTGCATTTGTTAAGGACTAATACAGCAGCAAATATTGCTTTCAGTCCTTGCGGTATTTCCATCATAGAAATCTGTAGGTGAATAAGAAAGCTGCTAGGCAGCACAGTTTGTCCATAAAAGAAAAAAAGGAGGGGGGGGGGGGGGAGGAGGCTTAATCTACAAGTTGATACTTTCATTTTTACATTTTGATGTATGAGGAAAACTGTAAAAGGCCTTTAAAAATGATTGGTCACCCTTAAGTCATGATTGATCTTAAGCAGTGCACTTCCTCAAGTATTAAAGATAGAACTAACATAAACTTAACATATTCTATGCTTTATGGATTGTATTAAGCTTGCTAAAGAGCTACGGTAAAATGTCAGATTAAGTAGTGTAAACTCTGTGGAGTCCAGGTGCCACCCTATAGAAGGCAACACTACGGCCCTGCCCAAACACCTTCTCCTCCTGCTTCTCCCATCACAACAGATCACTACGCTATGTTCAATAACTTGTTATTTTCTTTTCTAAACAGAAAAGGTTGATAGCCAAACACACAATGACTCATGTTCAGAAGAAAATATTCATCAAACGATCGTAAATAACCTTCCTCATCCCAAAATGCTGGGCAACTACCAAAGACGAACCCAATCAAAACATGAAATCTTCTTAAAATATTCATTAAAAATGTCATATTCTGAAAGGCTTGACAGTCACTATGGCTAGGATATTTTTATTGCAATTTCCCCCTCCCTGTCACGGTGTCCTATTTTCGACTCCTGCTTTCATGGAGAAGTCTGTAAGGAACTGATGTTATGAATAATTATTACAAGAACTTACACGGTACTCTCCAGCACTGCAAAGTTGGAGGGCCTTCTACCTGTATTGTACATTAGGTACCTTCCAGTTGATGTTCATGAAAGCAGATGGCATTCGGCACCTGTTAGAACTGAGCCCTACACTGAAGGGGCTGGATGTTGACCACCGCTTACTCACAGATCCAGCCAGTCCTCGGAGGGATATGAGTCTTCGCTTGGGAAGAAGACCAGAACTTCTGGAAGCAGATCTGGGAAACATGCATGAGCGGGCCTCTTCTGTCTCAGTGTATATGTGATTTAGCGGCATGAGCTGTGTTTATTTTCTCTCTAATGTCTTCTGGGCATTTCACGTACACAGATGTTTTTGTACTTTGACCTGGCTGCCGGTTGTTATGCTGGTGAGATTCAGGAACTGGCTTCAGTGAAAATAGTCTTGGATAACTTGCTGTGTAATTTGGGGTTTTTTTGGTTGTGGTTTGTTTGGTGGTTTGGGGTTTTTTTTGTTGTTTTGTTGTTTGTTTATGTTCTTTTTTAAAAAAAAATTGCTGTTGATATGCATTAGTTTAAAAACTTACAGATTCCTAAAGGTAAAGAGCTGTAACAGTATAAAAGGGGATTATTCCAGTATAGCTTATTCTTGTGTTTAAGAGAATAGGAAAACAAGCACACTGTATGCATGTGAGCCCAAGATTCCTTCCTTCTTTCTATCATGTGTGTCTCTTTTTTTAGGAATTTTTGAGTTCTGTCCCAAAGCAGAACTCACAGGATGGACCCTGAAATATTTTCAGATTTGTATGGCAGAACCATTGGTTCAAGGAATCTAGGTTATTTCAAAGAGCATACTGTAAAAGGCATTTCTTTGGTCACATTCTTCCTGAAGAGCAAGAATTTGTGTTTTCCACTAGCAGTTCTCTTCATTGCCAATTCCCTCGTTCAGAGCAGTTGGTTGGATAATTTTCAGGAAGACAGGGGATTGGCAACATTCAGGTTTGTGTCTGTGTGTTTGTTAGTCTTAGTTATGTGTTGTACTCTTGCCTCCCAGTGGAGCTTCGTAAGGAGAAGAGTTCTGATGCGCCCTGCTTTTTTGTTTATATTGAAATACGAATGATGAGAACAACTTGTTTGTAAGCACATAAACTATTCCTTGGTATTCTAGACAATATTGTAGAATGTTAAAACTTGGATACTTGCAGACTGTTAATCTCAGGTATCCCGATTTTACAGGTTTCCATCCTTAGGTGTAACAAGACCCAGACTGTGAAAGGGTCTAGTTGCAGAGATTGAAGAATAGCGAGAGGCTCATCTGAGAAATGGGCCTGAAGACTGTAGAGCCAAAAATCTTCAATCTGCCAGGGAAAAGAGTAAAACTTGACAGACTGAGCATGGACATGACAGACCCATCAAGTCGAATTGGCATCTGCCTTCCCTACAAAGAAGAGAGACTTAATTCCAATAGTGGGGAGATTTTTACTGAATAAGGATGTTTCAGAGGCAGGTAGCATGTTCAGGTTTTTTGTTTCTGCCTACTTGGTACAAACAGCTGAATTTGGCACAGATTTGCCTATTGTTGTGTCTATTTTGGCAGAAACAGCCATTATTAAAGAACTTGCAGGACATATTAGTTCGTATGACATCCAATGTTAGGCTCCTTGCTGTAGTCCTGTTTAGGAAATATGTAAAATCTCCTCTTCCCTTGCATACAGGGGGAATACTCAGGGTATTCCAAGTGCATGAGTGTTCTCCATCAGTACTTTGTGTGCTGTGGGGAAGAGGGTTTTTAAACTTTTTATTTCTTCTTGCCAGGCATAACACAAAGCTGATTTAAAACAAAAAAATCCAAACAACAAAAAAAACCATGCCAGCTTTGCAACTAGTGATCCTCTCATTCTTACAATATTTCTTGTATCATCACCTATTGCCTGGTGTGGTTAACTCTAACTACCTGCAGTAATCTGGCTACCTAAAGGTACGTTACTTGTTCTTTCCCCTCATCTGGAGAAAATACTTTATGCAATTCACTGACTGTAGCTAGGTATGTGATTGTCTCTAGGTAAAAGACTCACTTAAAAGCCAACTGCCAATACTTTCCAAAATAACAGTATTACTACCGTTCTGCGGAGTGCTGCTGTTCTTCCTCGACAGTACCCAGATTGATTTTTGGATGCAAGTCATTTAGTCAGAAGCCTGTTAATCAGGCAGGCAAACTGGCCTCCTCTGTGATATTGCCTGTTGTTAGGAAAAAAGGTCACTTAAGCACAAAGTTAAATTCACTGTGTGTAAGCAGGCACGATTTCCCTGATTTAAGAGGAAGGCATGTGTATTATACCACTGATAAATGTGTCCCTGAAATTCATCCAGCCATTCCAGAAGTGAAGCTCCTCCTACCGAAAGAATAATAAATTATCCTCTTCGCACTGCACTGACCTGGAGACTTGCTACCTGCAGAAATAAATTGTTCTGATTTTCAAAACTAAAGGTAAAAACAGTACCTGAGAAGTTCAGGTCGAACGTGTCTGTAATGGAAACACAATGCAGTATTTAGAGACACAGTAAGGCACTGAGGGACTGAGGGTACATTTGATCAATAAGTTGTGCTTCGGTGTTGCTTGCCCATAATCATTCAATCCCCAGAAAAACTGAACTGAACAGATGCTGAGTCCTTGACTTAAATTAATTCTGCTCAGATGAATGTACTGTACTTTACTTAAATATGTGTCATTAAGCACCTTTGACAGCTTTTTAGCAGGTGTTTAGCACAAAAAATAGATCAGTTGAGAGAAAGGGAAAGATAAAGAGTAAATCCAGTGTGATATCTTTAATATCTATCTAGTATTATTGTGTTGAAGCGCAAAATGGCTTCATTTAGGAGTGCTGCAGATGTATGCAAGGCTCCAGTGTGCTTCCAACTGCTCTGATTTGCAACCTTGCTTATGTCAAAGATAACAGAGGTATATAATGGTCTCACCTTAGCCCTACTGGAGACAACCACAAAACTCTCATTGACTTTAACGGAAACAAGATATGAACTGAAGTCTTCTCTAAAACTGGCAAACAGAACGGGGTACAAAACTGAATCCTAGAGCTGTAGGCTTTTTCTCCATTAGGATGTGAACTGCAAAATAAATTGGTAGCTATAACAAAAGCTCTAGATGGGCAACTTTTATTTTAAAAATCTGATTAGAAAATAAGATCTTTACTCTGTTACTGAGCTTATTATAAAAACCTGTGAGCATTATACCTGTGGAGTGGAAGAAACACGTTTTGCATATCTAGTCTTTAGTAGTAGATTAATAATAAACCCTACTTTACCATCCCTCCCTCCCTCTCTCCATCAAACCTGTAGTATTATTTCCATTGCCATAGGATGGTTTTCATTAAAGCAAATTCAGTCAGAGCAAGAAGATAAGTACATACAGGTCCAGATCTGACTTGATTTTGCACAAAAAAAGTCCTTAATTCAGTTGTATGATTTATGGGAAATGAAATTATATATAGTACCAAAGCAGCGCCATATGGTAGGCTATAGCATCTATCTATGTAATGGTATGATAGTTATTGAAAAACCATTACCAAGTATCTCTTTTTCACTACCCACTCAAATAATAACTTGTTGCCAGCCACAAGTACCATTTTTCTCTGCAGATTGCTTTAGGGGTATTCTTACAACTTTGAAGATTTGGATTGAATGTCTAAATATGCAGACTACTGATAATTCAGCAATTAACTTTATTGTTTAAATCATATTTAATGAAAATAGTGACATATTTAGCTAAGAGTCTCTTGAGAGATCTGACTCACAGAGTCAATAAAAAAAGCCAATGTTATTTCTGGTGCCAAGAGAAGATGATTTCTCTTGTGGGAGGGTTGGGATTTTTTTTTTCTGATTTATAAGGAAGTTGATACGGAAGCATCTATTACAGATTGCACCTAGCTTCTGTTTCAGTAGAGGCAGCTAAAATTTTCTATTGCTTATTATAATAAACATTGAATTTCATATTCCTGTAAATTAAACAAAAAACCCCCCTTATATAATGTCTGTTACAAAATGGAAGTTATCTGAGGTTTTGATAAATGTAATCATGAGTGTTGAAATGGAAAAAATGTTTTTCTTTGGTGACTGATTAAGTGACAGCAATATGAATTCTGTTTCTGCTACAAATTCATTAATGAGGTTTTGCAAGCTATGGTGTGTCTTTGCATTAGTAAAAAAAAAAAAAAAAAAAACCAAAAAAAACCCATGTACTTTTAGTTGCCTGTAAGCCAGTCTGATCGATGTGCAGCTGTATTAGCTGGCATGTTTGTTCACACTAGATGAAAGTGACTTTGTACAGACTACATATTATTTTTGAGCCACAGGACAAGTCTGTGAACTACTGAAGTCCTCTGTGGCAGTGAATTACTTTCATTGTAAGTAGGAGCAGGCTGATAAGAAATGATAATTTGTAAAGTCCATTGTAATATTTTTTTAACTCTTTGCATGGGTTATGTGCATGCAGCCTGTTTATTCATTGTAGCAAAGTTTTACTAGCTAGGGAGCCACGTTCCCTTGGTGTGAACCCATAAACTTGGACTGCTGAATGTTTCCTGTGCTTCCAGGTTACCCATGCCAAAAAGAAACTCCAGGCTCAGCCGCTTTGAGTTAGGCAGGTCCTGTGTATGGCCCAAGGATGGGAAAGTCTAAATGCTTTTAACTTTCTGTTGCATCAGCATGAGGGTGAGTCTTTATGAAAGCTCTACAAGGAGCCAAGCACCTTTTATTAAGGTTCAAGCAACTCTCTTTTCCAATGCTTTTGTTGATTTCAATAAGACGTTTCTACCTGTAAGATCCCAAAGTATTCCATTCTTAAACACACCTCTATCAATATATTTTACTTCAGACCTCTGAACTGTCAGTTTAATCCTTAAGCAAGTAATTTAGGAAAAGATTTGTCTTCAGTACTGGTGTCTTTTATGAGCAAGTTCTTGGGGTTTTGGTTTTTTTGGGTGGTGGTGGTGGTGGTTTGGGGTTTTTTTTGTGGGTTGGTTTCGGTTTGTTTGGGCTTTTGGGGTGGGGAGGTTTTTTGTTTGTGTTTTTAGTTTTTGGGGTTTTTTTTGATTCAGGCTTTTATTACTTTGAAAAGATGCTGGGCTGGAACCTTTGAAATTAAGTTTTCTGGATACAAAACAGGATGCTGCATGACAGTTGCAAGGGAAGTTCCACCATTCTGCTGCCTTCTGGTGTGATAAGGTTGTTGGAGCTTTTTGAAACTTTCATCTTGGCTCTGCAATAGTGGAAAAAGAACATCGGTGCTGAGGAGTTTTTGTGTCTGATGCAAGAATCCTTGAGGATTTGTCCTAAAACCTCTGAACTCATGTGAACAGCCAGAGTTCTGGCACTGGCTGAACACAACTTTTGGTCTCTGAAAAGCTATAGGGAATAAAAAATGAAAATTCAGGAATAAAATTCTCTGCTAGCAGATTCCCATTCCCTTTGTCCAACCAATTCTACACATGAGAAAGAAGCTTTAAATTGCCTATAAAGTGAAACTTTTTTTATTATCCCAAATGAAAAAAAAAAGTATTTCATCATGCATTTTTTAAAATACAATAAGAAAATTGTACAGCTCCAGTCAGCTTAATGGGTATTTAATATACATGATTTAGGTGCATCCGATGATGCTAAAGTGAAAAAGCCAATAAATAGGGTGCAGCCTGGGCAAGTAAATAGACACTGTATTGGTAATACCATAAAAGGTCCTTGGGCAGCCCTGCTCTCAGTGCCTTGTCTCCATCTCCTTCAGTACTGCTGATCTAGTGGAAGGTGTCCCTGCCTATGGCAGGGGAGTTGGAACTTGATAGTATTTAAGGTCCTTTCCAACCCAGACCATTCTATGATTCTATGATCTAGCTCACAGTGGGGGCTATTGGTGAGCCTGGACCAAGGAACTGGTCTATGTTTTAAAATGATCCTTTGCACTCTGTTCTTTTTTTTCTTTTTTTTTTTTTTTTTTTTTTAGGAATATGAGGAAGAATGATGGGCTGCTTGGGATGGCACAACAAAAAAAGTTGTGAAATGAAGTTCTCAGGTAATCTGTATCTCTAAAAGGAACAATCTATTTTGCAACTTTGATTTCAGTTGCCACAGAAATGTGGTTCTTTCGAACAACACAAGTAATCTCAGTCTGTAGCTGAATACAGCTCATTTACCAGGTTAAGAGAAAGCTCTTATCTGAATTTTTTTCTCAACAATGTTGTGGTTGAAGCAAGAGTTTCCCATTATATTTAATGTAGAAAAATGAAGATGTTTACATAACTTTAATTTTTCTCATTCCGTGCACTGAGAAAGCACAGAAAACAAACTGTATCCAAGCTTTTGTCTACATTACACCGAAGTAAAATGTAACGATTCCTGCAACTTGGTACCCGACCACAGCTAGCTGTGCCCACTACCTCCCTCAGCTTGCAGTAGTGACTTTAAACTATGCAATTACAGTAGCACGACACCATACAGTATCAGGTTGTGCTGTCTATGGCTGTACAAATGCTGTTAGTGTGAATACCAAGGCCCAATGATTCAGTACTAAGGTATATAAACGTCATTCTTCATTTGTCTGGTCTGTGATGCATGCCTTAGGCAACTGTAAATAAAGGGGTTTTTTCTTAGTATTTTCAGGCTGTCAACCTGAAAGGGCAGGCTGGGACCATGGGCTTTCCTGGGCTGCTCTCTCATGATTTTGAGAGGTGAATGCTGTATCTTCAGGAACTGCCTTCCTTTTCTGTAGGCCATGCCTTCAGATGATGGAAGCAAGAGTCCGTGTCTACCAAAATCCACTCCTTGCTGGGTGAGGGTACATAGTAAGCGTCCAAGTGTGGGAAACTCCTCTAATGTCAAAGTGCAGACTTAAGATGAGGAAAAGAGCTTGGAGGCATTTTGTTTAATTGAAAACGACTGCGACAAGCCAGCTATTTGAATTAACTGTTCTCTTGCCTTGGAAGTTTAACCTGTTTCCTTTACCAAGAAGTAAACCACAAGAGTAAAAATAACACCCCATTTAACTTCTAGCTATTTGTATTTAGGTATCTGCTGAGGTAGTGTTGCTGTGTCTCCAGAAATAGCCAGCTGCACAGAGCTGCTACTTCCCAAGGAGTTTCTGCAGACTTTCTTTTCAGCTCCCACAGACGTTCTTGTCGGGAGACAAAACGGAAGAAGATTTCCAATTTTTCAATGCGTGAATGTGTTGCTGTTTATTAGAGACTAAATCACTGTGAATATCACATGCCTTCTTCACGCATTTCAGGGATTTGGTACTCGGATGTCTGTTTGACACAAAGCAGCCACTCGGGACATTAAGCGTGCCCTAGAAGTAGAAGAAATCTTAGCCTAATAGTCCCAGATTCACCTAAAGGGGGAAAGGGAAGAGAGCATACGATCGTTTGAAACACCAGGGAAGCTCGTCCTCCTTCTAATCAACACGTTTCCAAGCAGCTCAGGATGAAGTGAAATGTTAAGCTTGGTAATGCTCGAGCTACGTGCGCAAAAATCCGGGACGCGAAACAAATGATAAATCATCACCTTCCTTGCAAGAAAATGCTAGAACGCATTTCTCACCTAAGGAAGAATTCCACAGCAGGATCAATTTGTTTGTAAAGCGTGCGGATTGTCTGTGATGGTGTGAACTTTGTGTAATACAAACGCGGGGCCACGGCTTCGTGTTACATCAGCGTTGATGTTTCCGGAGCGCCCCTCTCATCCGATGATTTGTAAAGCATCTCCTTGAACGCTCCCCGACTCCGAGCCGCGCTGCTAGGTTTATCTTTATCCTGTCGTAGCCGCTTTCTGCTGCCTGTTGCCAGCGAGCTGGCTTCTCCCCTCCCGGCGGCGGAGCCCTCGGGGAGCCGCCGTGGCCCCGCCGCCGGAGCCGCCCGCTCTCCCCGGCTCCGTCCTGCTCCGAAGGCGGACAAAGGAGCCGCCACGCCGGCCACCAACAGGTGCTGCGCACTCGCGCGTGTGAGGAACTTCCTCGGAGTTGCTGCTGGGAGTCTCCTGGGGGAAGACATCCCTCGGCCGCAGGGGACAAAGCGGCGCCGGGGCAAGAGGCAGCCGCCACAAAACCCCAGAAAGAGGGGGCCGGAGGGGAGATGGAAGAAACAGTCACCCGCTTCTTCCAGGCGGCGCGGGGCTCCCGAGTTTTGGGACAAAGCGGCGGGAGCCCGCCAAACGCGGCGGAGCTCTGGGGGACGGCGGGCAGCCCTCGCTGTGAGGGAAACGCACCTCGCCCGGCGCCCGCCGGGCCGGGGGAGCCCGCACCTCCCCGGGGAACCCCCGGCCCCGGCCCCCGCTCGGGCCGCCCCACCTGCGGCCCCGCGCCTCCGGCCCGCCCCGGGGCCGGTGCGCGGCGGGGGAGGGAGGGAGGGAGAGAGGGAGGGAGGGAAGTGGTGGGGGCGGGCGTTTAACCCTTTCCCCGCACGGGCGCCTCCGGAAACGGCCGAGGCGGCGCCGGCCCCGGCCCCGGCCCCGTGAGGCGCGGCGCTGTGCCCTGTGCCCGGGCGGGGAGGGGTGGCGCAGGGTGGGGGCGAGCGTGGGGGGGGGGGGCGCCGCGGGAGCCGCTCCCTCCTTGCCCAGCCCGGCCCGGCAGAGGCGGCGGCGGCAGGAGGAGGAGGGCGCAGAGCGCAGACATGGCGGCCAACATGTACCGAGTGGGAGGTATGTGGGGACGCGGCAGCGCCCGCCCGGCGCCGGGGGGCCCTGCGCCCGGCAGCGGTGGACGGGGCCTGGCCGGGGAGCCCCCCTGAGCCGCGGGCGGTGCGCGCCGCGCCGGGGTGAAGAGAGGCGCACCCGCCCCCCTTCGCTTGCCGCGGCCAGCGCCATGGCCCCGAGCGCGGCGGCCAGGCCGGGGCGGGCGGCGGGTAGGCGGCAGCCGGTCCCCGCAGAGGGGCCGCCGGCCTCTCCGCGGGGCGGAGGGGGAGGACGCAGGTTCCTCCCCCGCCAGCCCCGTGCGCCGGGTGGGAGGCCGGCCCCCGCCGCCGAGGAGGAGAAGGGCAGCGCCGCCCTCCGCGGGGAAGGGGGGAGCGGCGCCGCCGGCTTTCTGCCCCTCTTACCGCGGCGCGGGCCGGGCACGGCCTCCCTTCGCGCCTCGCCTCGCCTCGCCTCCTCTCCTTCACGGCGAGCGGCGAAGGGGCCGCCCGGCGGGCCTCCGGCCCCGCCGCCCGCCGAGCCAGCGCACCGCAGCAGGCTGCCCCGCCTGCGAGGCGAGCGAGGGGCGGCCTACGGGGGCCGTGCGCCCCCGGCCCGGGGGCCTGCCTCGGCCCAGCCCTGCCGGCGCTGCGGCCTGGCCGGCCCCGGCGGCGTGGCGCGGGCAGCGGGCGCCCGCCCCGGGGGGCGCCCGGCGGCGCTTCCCTCCGTGCCGTACCCCGGCCTCCGCTCCTTCCCGTTGGCGGCGGAGTTTCTCCGCGCCTTCCTTCGCCTCCCGCGGAGAAATAATAAATCCGGCCGCGTAACCGGGGGATTTCTGTCAGCTTTCCTGCTCCCCGACGTGACCCCTGAGGAGTGCGCTCATACGCGACTGCTTGGCGCTGGGCAAAGCGGGGGGGGGGGGGCACTTGGGCGGTGGAAAACACGGGAAGCGTTTCTCTTCCTACCCCCGGCCTGTCGAAATAGACACCGATAACTTTTCTCTGCCCTCCCTTTGGGAGTGAACATGGCTGTGTTCCTAGCGCTGTGGCTCAGGTGCACCGCTCAAGTTAGGTTTTCAGTACTTGGTGCTCAGAAACGGCTTGTTTCCTCCTGCTGTCTCCTCAGCAGCCTGAGCTGAGAGGGAAGATGCAAGGAAATGAGGAGTGACAGTAGTTTGAACCTCTTTCTGCCTCTGTTCTGAGATGTGCTGATATATCCACAAATCATCCATCTGCATGCTCCTTCGTTAGGGCATTTGGATTGTAATCCCGTCAGCCTTTACTCATATAATCCTTCTCAGAGTAGCGCTCTTGAAATCTGGGTAGGGGTTGCTTCTTAGGTCATCAATTCTCAGGTTTTTTGTTGTACTCTTAATAAGCAATTGTGAACGATATCCAGAGATCATATTCTTTCTTTAGAGCTAAATGAGCTACCTGAGGCTCGATTTCACCGTAATGTAGTGTCAAAGCATTGCAGAGGAGTTTTATACATCATTCTGGTCCCCCACCCATTTTTTTTAAATAAAGGTTGCAAGGTGCATGGTGCAGAAGTCAAATAACAAATGTAAAGTGTGGTTAGCATTTGATGGGTACTTTTTCATTTGAGGGAAACAATTTTTGAGAAAACTATCAAAGGAAGTGCACTGCATGTCAATTCTTTGTATGTTATGTGAGGGCAGCTTTCAGGATACGAGTAAACTTCCATATGTACTCTATGAAAATATATTAATGACACTGTAAGAGATTTTGTCCTGGAAGAACCTCGCTAATCTCATGACTGTTACTGCTTAATAGAGTTCGCATGTTACTACACAGAGATGACAACAAAAGCAAGTATCATAAAATGTACATTACTCATTTGGACAACTGTACTACCACAGCACCAGATAATAAATGTGAGGTAGCATATCTTACAGAAATATTTATCTCCATAATAAAGAAACTCACTAAAGATTCTTAAATCTTCCCTAATCGATTGTGAGAAACTGCCGCTTTTATATCAAGATTTATGAACTGTGTGGATTACTGAATTACAATGTAAGCTCCAACACAAGGCATTTAACTTTATTTCAGCATGATTATTAAAGCATGTGTAGTGCAGTTATAACCAGAATGTAGGAACAAATTATGTTAAAGTCAGTATAGAAATACTTCACTGTCTTAACATCTACTAAGAAATCTCAGCTTTTTAACAGCTTCTAGGTTTAGAAGAAAATTTTTGCACTAATAACGCTTTTACATATTTTTTTTTTTCCCTGGTATTTCAATATCTTTCCTTTTTCCATTGCAGATTATGTTTATTTTGAAAATTCTTCCAGCAATCCATATCTCATTAGGAGAATTGAAGAACTTAACAAGGTACACAAGTATCTAAGATTCTTGCTTAACCTTTCACAACAGTCAGTGCACTCTTCAAAAACTTAATGATTTCCATTCCATAAGATTTCTATTGTGGTAGAATTTTCTGGGTTTTGGAGGGTTTTTTGGTTTTTGCCTTTTGTGTTGTTTTGTTTGGGTTTTTTTTTGTTTCGTTTTACTTTCTTGAGATTTGCTATGTATTCTGTGCATGTTTCAAGTTACTGAAATCTTGCTATGTGATATCCTGTAATTCTCTGTTATCTAAGGAAATGCCCAGTTGCTCATTCCTGGTGAACAGGAGTACTCTGCTGTAAAAATTTCTGAACGAATCCTATGAATGCTTGAGGAAAGGAATGAATTTAATTCTCTGTATGTTGATGACACTGTGAATCCATCTGGAATGATAGCGATCATGTAATGTGCCTGCGTTTGGATGTATTTGTAAAGACTTAGTATGTATCAGTGAGACCTTGCAGTGATCAAATAACAGAGTATGTGACTTCTGTGGCTGTTTATTGCTCTGCTTATTGGCAGCTGTGAATGAAGGATGGGCTTTTGAAGAGAAATAGAGACTGTATTCTCGGTCTTTCATGAGTGTATTTATATAAAGAATAGAGGCTTTTCAGACTGTCATTTTAGGGAAGGCATGATTATTTTTCTTCATTCTTGTACTACTAAGAATGGTGTGGGATTTAATTTTTATTTTTTTTTAGCATGGCATATTTTTACTATTCTATCAAGCAGTATTAAAACTTACTGATACATTATGTCAGAAGTTAATGATCAAAATGCCTGTTGTGATGTAAATAATGATAAAGATTATTTTTTTCTGTGGTTAGAAAATGAATTAAAAAACTGGTGACCTGCAAATGGTTTTCTTCTTACTCATGGAACATAACACTACTCCATAGCAGACATCAACCACATTACCTGTTAGTGCTGTCCAACACAACATCCACTGCACTTGTGCATGGCAAATTATTTTGGACTTTTATTGGAGAAGAATACTTTTTATTTGCAGTAATTGAAGTGATTCCAGTCATGTTCTGAATGTAATGTTTATTATCTTTAAACTGCATTGCCATAATTTAATCTTGCTTGTGGATGGTAGAGCATAGTCATGTATTGATTTTCTTTTTTTAAATTTTTATTTAAAGAGAGTTTCGAGGCTATAGTCCAGATATCTTAATTGTGAATTATGTGCTTTCATGTGTTAAAGGCATTGAGCAAACATGGAGATGTTACGCAAATATGTAATGAAATGCTTTGGGTATCATTTTACCGGAGATAAGGTGCTTTTTTTTTTTGGTAAGAAACTTAATTAAAACATGATACTTCTCAGTGCCACATCTTGAGTTTTAAATAAATAACTCAAGGTAATGAACTAATTTTGTACTTTTCATAACAAGAAAGAGGGTACAGTTCTTCAAATATTAGTAGATTCTTTACATTATGAGGCTAAAGAGCATGAGCCCTGTAATGAGCCGTGAACAACTGTGAACTAAATAGCTCTTTTATCTTATGAGCTGAAGTGAATTTTCAAATAAACCATGTTATATTAAATATGATTCCAAAAAAATGCTAGAGAACTTTGAAATATACATTTCTGTCTAAAGCTAGGTTGCAAAGAAATGTTCACAAGCTTCTAATACTTCTTAAGGATTCTTACGTTAACATAATACTGGCATTACATCTCTAAACAGCTGAATAATATATAAATTCTTAGGACTGAATAATTATTATCAATACTGTTGTCTGATCTGAAATTGATATTGGCCTGTGTCAGGAAGTTTTTATTTACTTGAGTAATTCTGTTGATTTCAGCCTGACCATGTGCGAACTACTAACTTGAGGGAAAATTGCAAGCAGAGGACATTTAATTTGTATTACTCAGCTAAGGAAAGATACATTCTGACTCGATTTATCTTTCTTTTGTAGACTGCCAATGGAAACGTGGAAGCAAAAGTAGTGTGTTTTTACAGGCGAAGAGATATTTCCAACAGCCTTATAATGCTTGCAGATAAGCATGCTAGTAAGTAGTTCGTATAGGGCATTTTTTCTTTCTATCATAGCCTGTTCTGTTTCTGCAGCTACTTGAAATTGCATTTCTTTGGCATGTGGAATATATATTTATATTAGGAATTAATTAATACCAAGTTAGATGCTTAGCATTATCTGATACTGGCCCTGCTCCTAGTAGTTGCTTCCGGGACTTAAGGTAAGCTGTATTAAAGTGATTGAAAGTCTCCATTTGAAAAAAAAAAAGAATATACTTTTTCATCTGGAAGATACAGCCATATTTCTTTTTTTATGTCAAAAGTAAATCTTGGGTATAAGTCAATTTAAGCCTAAGAGCATTCATGAGGATTTGATTTGAGTTTTTTGAGTTGGACATAATTGTGTATTGCGTACTGTAAAGGACGAAATGTATTATTGGAGACTGAAAATCACTAGGGATTGTAAAATAGCTGTTATGTGCATTTATGCTAAATGTAGATATTAATCAGTAAAATAGTAGTAAGCATCATCTCATTGTTTTTTCAGAGAAGCAACAAGTGTTAATAGGAAAAAAAAGTCTCATTTTCATCATGAACTTAACTTTTTTTGGTAGCTGCCATTTGGTCTACAACTGAAATATGATATTTTTTCCATAACTTTATAATTAAAATATAATTCTGAAGACAAAAACAGACCTTAAAAAACTGAGATGTTTGAGAAAATAGTTATTTGCAAAATATTGCACTGATGTGTTAAATATGTCAACTTCTGGTAAATTTCTTGCCATATACTGTTAAATAACATGCTGATTATAAATGATACTTGAGTTTTCAAAATTAATACGTGAATAAGTGATGTAGGGATTATAAATCTCTGTTCTCTAATTTATCGGGATAAATCTCTTTAAAGACATTACCTGATGCCATCTTTTGTGTGCAGATACATTATGGAGTAATTAGGCACTTAAACAAATTGTAAGGTATTTTTTTAATGTCAAATTCTGATAATTTTACTAATACAAGTACCGTTAGTGAAAAGAAACAGCCAGCTTTCAGCTTTTGTTTTATTCTTTCATTGGTCCTAGAGAAGTGGAGGTGATTTGAGTACATAGTTTGAAGTACTAGCTTGGTTTTTAAAGAAAGAAGGTACATCTTGCTTATGTTCTAAGGGAATGATTTATCTGATGTTTTTCTAATATGGTTGGGTACACTTTATTTGGTGACCTATTTGACGGTGGTCTACCTCCACAATCATTATAGTCTTTTGAGTTCTCCCATTTGAAGTGTATAGAAACATAGAACTTCTAGTGAGCTTCACTAAGCTTTCCAGCGCATTTTTTTTGTTTTTCCTTTCTAATGGAGGGGGCAGGGAAGGATGAAAAGGATAACAGTTTTACTGGAAGTACAATTATTTTTCATTTGACTTTTAAAACATGTATCTTTTAAGTTTTTTTGGTTGGCTTATTTTTTAGAAAAGGGTGTGTTAGTTCTGTGGGCATCATTCAATCTGGAAAAGTGAATAAGATTTTTCTATTTCCTTTGTGAGTTTTAGATTGCCATTTTGTCAGCACTTTGATATAAAGGACTTGTTGACGGTCTGTTGCTCTTCCACTATAGCATAATAGGGATTTGTTGGTGTCAGTAGAAGTACCATGGAATCTTCCATCATGTTTTCTCTATTGAGATTCTCTTGCTGTTTTCTAGTGAGAAAATAGAAATGTAATTTCTAGCTGATTCAACAAGCGTCTTTAGAATGCCTCGGTCTCACAGGTTGTAAGTCTTCTAACCCAGAATTCTTATGGATTAGGTTTTTCTGTGGATGTTTCCTCTGTACATAATGTTTTCTTTCTGACCAATCTGTGGAATCTGTGCAGCTGAGTTACCTTACGAGATGTATGTTACAGGGGACAGCACATAGTGTAGGATTGCTTGCCTGGATTTTCGCACAGCAGATGTACTTAAATGTCAAATCAATTTAAATGTTTAGATGGAATGCCACAGCGTTCTGTTTCAAAATATGATGTATGTAAACAAAATATTTGTATGTTTATGTATTGAATGTTTTGGGAATGTTTTATATAGCTCTAAACATGTTGATGCTTCAGGACTTCTACCTGGATTGTTATAAAATAAATGCTAAAAGATGCAAGTTTCTTAGGGAATTTAAATTCTGCTTCAGTCACTAGTTACTCCAGTGTATGTGTCTAGAGAAGTCTTTTAAGTATAAGATCTGCTTGTTCTTTTCCGATGACATTTTATATTTCTAGCAATTTTTTTTTTTCTTTATGATAGCGAAAACTGTCCCTAGTAATGCGCTTTTGAAGGTTTTGGCAGGTGGGGATTGTTTTTTTTTGTGTGTGACACTTCAATTTCTGAAGGTTGCATTTTATGATGTAGGTACAGTGCCGTTTAATAAGAGAAGCAGATAGCTTCGTAAGAACATACTTTGGAGCTTGAATAACAAATTTTCAATAACGTGAAAAAGTTTCAAAACAATTTTAAAGAATGTTTGGGAAAAATGGAATTAAGTAGATCTGTGATACTGTCACCAGTAAAGAGTCAATATACTGCTTTGGGAGTATGTGTGGGGTTTTTTTTAAGTTATCTTCAAAAATGGTTCAGGATATTAAAAGAAATTGGGGGGGGAAAGAACGAGTTTTTCTTAGGCCATTCTAAAATACTAGGTACAGAGGAGTTCCCTTGATTTCTAAGTATCTGTCACTAATCTGTGAGGAAATTGCATTTCCTCCATTTTTTTCTCTGGTGTTTCTGGTGGAAGTTAATTAACAAGCATTTTCGTCTATCAGCATCATGTATGATGTCAGTCTAGATCTGGGAATAGTTCTATAAGCTGACCATAGCCACTGAAATCCAGGGGTTTGCAATGTTTTATGGGCCCTTGAAGACATTACATTTCCCCCCCTTTGATTTCTGTTACTGTAAATTTGAGTTTATGATAAGGCCAACTTGAAAACCAAAACAAAATGCTGGCCAAGATCAGGTTCTTGATCCTATGCAGCCTCCTGAACTGAGTAGGGAAGTTCTGTTGGAGTGTTAACAGCCACCACTCTTCGGTTGTAGCCATTACTATAGGGTCACTGTGCAGGGGTCATTCCTTTCTTTGTGCTGCAGAGTAAGGCTTACTTTATGGGGAAAAGAAGGAAAAGAGATGAATAGAAGACAGCAGGCAGTACAAGAGCTAGTGCAACAGATGACTAAAGTACATAAGCAAATGCACTTGGGAGAGGTGGGTCAAAACCACTCAGGTAATTAAAACAGGTGGAGCAAACATAAATGGGTGACATAGAGATGTTTTCTAACCAAATGGTGTGATTGAGAAATTGCTAACTGTAGCTGGATCTACAAAATTTAGATGATTCTTTACCTAAAGTGAAGTTGACATAAATATTTTAGGGCAAGGTTTTAATAGCTGAGGAGGGGGGACTATACTAGCTCTGTACCAGCACTGAGTTTGTGTTAGTGAAGGGCTTAATTTTTGTATTTCCTTTGTTTGAAATAGATTTATGTGCTCAGGATGGCCTGAGTGCATGATGCCATTTTTTATAGTTCTTTACATTTTAAATTCTTTATCTGGTCGTGTGCTGTCAAGTGCTGTCCTGTAATACTATGTCTGAATCATTCTCTTACTGCAACTCCTCAAACAGCTTTTGGCTAGTCAGCCACCTGGGGAGGTTATAAAAAAAATACCTGTTGTCAGAGGCCTTTGTCTTCAGATTTATTAAGAGAGCTTGCTTTGACTTAGGTGTGCTGAGCTTCTGACTAAATGCCCAGAATTTTTCTGGGCCTATGATAAAGCCCATGCACTATGTATTTTTTTCTCATTAACAAAATTGATGCTCTTGTGAATGAGACAGTAGTAAATTTAAAAAAAAATCTGATGCATATTGTTTTCAGTGACTGAGAGATCAAAGGTAAAACTGAGATTTTTCTAGAATACAGAAGCTATAGTCAAAATCTCCTTTTTTCAATCTCAATTGCTCTTTGTAGACATCACTTAACCACCTTTACTTCTCATAGTTGCGCTTTTTTTAGGACTTTTCTGAGCCTTTTGGCTCTTGGACAGTCATATTTCCTGTCACATTGCTTGGCAAAATGGTGTTTCTGCTACAGGATTTTTGTACGTGATAGATTTCTAGGAAGAAAGGAAGAGTCCTGCTAGTGATCTGGTGATTCCTGTTGAACAGTTGGAGTCTCTACTCAGTTCTGACCTTGGTATGACACTGATGTATTGTGATCAGAAACAAATCCAGTATTCTCTCTGTACTTCAGTTTCTTTATCTGTAAAGTAATGCTCTTATTAGAAGTTCTTATTAAGGTTGGTGAAAAATACTTAATACACCAATACATTTTTATGGCTCTTGTTAAAAGATCTCAAAGCGCCTTACAAATAAAAACTAAGAGTTTATTCTGTATGTTACTATCAAGAATGTTCCGACAGTCTGGGAAATGGTTTGATCTTACACAACAGTTTTGCTGTTGTTGAGCTCTCTTACATAAAGATGCTTTGTATTTATGAAAAAAATAACAATTATTTTGCATATTGTCAATCTACGTTACCATCATAATAATTGCCAAACACTCCAGATGCATCCAAGAGAAGGAAGCTGTTAATATTCCATCTGATTTTTGGGAAGAATTTTATTTTAGTAGAGCAGCAGGCTAGCAGGTAGCGTAGAAGATGGCAAGAAAATGAGCTTAACTTGAGAAGTATTGTTTAATATATTTAATTGTAATGCAGATTACTCATTAATATTCCCAAAGATATACGAAACTGAAATGTGAATTCCTTTCATATGTTATCAGGTTTTTTAATATATGGTTGCTGTTGCATAGTGGCAGCCTTAATATACAATTCCAGGAAAAACATGAGAGTTTTTCCTGCCCTCTTCAACAATCGAAGAAATACAACTTAGAATGTTTCATTTCTCAGTAATTTTCTCAAGTGTACATAGAACTAAAACAGCAATAGGGCAATTCAGATAGTCTATAAGAAAAAAATTATGTATGTATGGAGACCCTTGGGATTCAGTAAAGAACTCCAGAGTAACACCAGAATAAAATGCCTAAACCACATTGTGTTGTTCAGTGTTCTTTTCTTTTAGTCACATATTTGACTGTATAATTCAAAACATGTATAATCTAGTCTTAGTGGGTTATTTTTGTCCAATCAGATGATATCATGACCAAAAACTTGGTGGTTTCTTTTTTTGTCGTGGTTCTTATTCATCATAGTAGTTCTTGTACACCAAACTAAAAAGCTGTTACTCAGAAAGGATATAATGTTTCTTTAATCACAATCCCTAAAGACAAGAGACTTTTCCTGTTACTTAATTCAAACCATATAATGTCTTGGCATAAAAAGTATCTTTTGACTGGAGATTTTATTTGAAACCTTAAGTTGGCAGCTTTTTTGTCCCATTAGTTCCCTTGAATACCTGTTGTTTCCACAGCCTATGTTTAGTTAGAAACACCTTTGGTCAAATGAATGTGAGAGACAAATGTTAATTCTTTCATTGCATATGATCCATTTTCTCCACCTTCATAATTTTATGTCTTGAAATAATGCCTACTTTTTTTTTTTTTAACATGGTGAATGCTTATATTGTGTCCTATGTACAACTTCCAGGGAATGAATTAAGACAGTTTATTTCCTTTACTGCTAGTGCTAGTAGAGATTGACATCCATCCTACAGAAAAGGGTGCTCAGAGGCATAGAGGGTTTTTAGTTACTCTTTCAAGGGAATTGAAGTTTAAAGAGCTGCCTGTTTAGCAGGTGGTCCTCTGAATGGAAAGAAGATATTGTATTGCATTGGTCTTGATAGAGATAAAACGGAACCAAAACTTTTTGGGTCTTACTTATGGTCAAGTGGGTGCAAAAAAAAAAAGTCTTTAGAGCTCAAGAGTTGAATTGATTTGCGTCTTTTGGAGTAGTGTGTAAGTGGCTCTTCCATGGAATTTAGTGGCTTTTGGAAGGTTTTCTGGTACGTTATTGTCTGTTTTTTAACTGCAGTTAGTGAGAAGGCCTCTTTCCTGCTTGCACTTAAGAAAACAGATCTGTTGATATGACTCTGTGATGAAGGGTACCATTTTTCTGGATGTTAAGTAGCCGACAAAGGAGCTAAGGAGTGGAAAGGCGAAGTTGGGAATCAAACACAGGAGAATCTCTTGGAGCATTTATAAGGAAGAAGGCTTGGCTGAGTGGGTGAGCAGACTTGTGTAACTGGTTCAGTGAGATACTACCTTCTTAATCTGAAGGTCTGTAAATATAAACTAGTGTTTGTTTGCAGTTTAGTGTTCCTGGCTCTGTCATCTGCGTCCACCTAACCCCCTGGTGAGTACCCAAGAATTAGGAGAAAATGATTTTTGACCTCACATATTTGCCCTCTTTGAGGAAAAGACAAGTCTTTCAGAAGTCCGTGTCTGTGAGCAAGCCATCAGAAGACTCGGGTTTGCTTTGAAGATGGGATGGTGAACAGAGACAAAAATAAGTAGAGTAAGCCAGGAAGGTTTAGGAGAATTAAGTTCCAATGGCTCTTTTGCCCGAGACTGAAATTTTACATGTTACACTTATTTACAGTTAACTAATAGAGACATGTAGACTAAGCACTAGCAAATTCAAGTATGTATGTTGCTTCTGGGGATCCTGAAGTCTGTGATGTGGGTGAGACACACCCTAGGAGGACCATTTAAGAATGATACAGATAACAAATTCTTTCATCAGTGGCAGAGTAGCTTTTATGCTAAGGTCTTTTTATTTTAGTGTAACTATCACTTTCACTGAAAATGAGCTTGAGGAATGGGTGGGTTTTTTGTGAGGAAGATATGACCTTTTTGATCCCCTGAGACAAGGGAACATGAAGTTTTCCTTCATTTACCCAAGAGAATGCCTTCAGTTGTAATTTATTTGGAGAGGGGGGGAAAAATTCAGAACTTGCTGAAATAGAGCAGGCCTTGTCCAAAATTACATCCTTGTCACCAAGGAGAAACTTGTCTCAAGGCTCCCAATTATCCTTTTCAAGGGGGCTTTGGGTAGTCTCAGAAATTATGTGTTTTGTTCATTTGATTTTTGTGCAAGAACTGCATACTTGTGAATTTTTTTCCCCCTCAATGGTAAAAACAATAAAGAAGCAGTAATGAGGAGCTTTTTGCTTCTGACAATATCTGAGTCTTCTTTTTGTGAATGACATTTTAGAATTAGTAGTTAACCGTAGTGTATATTGTCTCATTAACAAGTTTACTGTCAGCTCTAAGTATCTTGTGGAATTATTAACTGCTGTGGCTGTTCAGACTCTTCCTTTGGTGCAGAATGTCTTGTTAGATTGTGAATGTTAATGATTTTCTCTTACTGGAGTGAATGGATTTCAAACTAAATTCGTAATATTAGGAGTTCTTAGCTCTGATGGAAAACTTGCATAAATACTTTTTTTTTCACCTAAGTATACATGATCTGCGTTTGAGTGTGTATGATTTTGCACGTATAAAAATTTTGTCCACTCTATGCAGTTAGTTTATATAACTGCACCTGAATTTTTGCATGAACTAGCAAACTAGCTAATAACTGCATCTTTTGACCTCTTAAGAATAGATTTATAATTTTTGGGTGGCCATACCTAGTTTATTTTTTTTTTAATTCAAAAATCTTATTTTCTGAATGCATAATTTAAAAGGCTTGAACACATTGCTGCCAATCTCTGTGAATGTAAAAACAAACAAAAACCAAAATCTGTATGAACTCTGTGACTGTGGAGAGTGGAAAGCTGCAAAATACCATTTCATATTTATGCTTAAAACTGTTTAATATATACCTGAAATTCAGCTTTTATTGTTATTACTTAATTACTGAAATTATTTATTTAGTGTGTTTGCTCAGTATGGAGGGACTCAGTGGGGTACAAAAGTTGGCACTTTTTTGAGCTCTACTCACAAAATAAATTCTTCCCATTCAAGTTTTTGGAAAGAGACAGCACTCACAGAAAACTGCCAAAGCACTGTGCATTCTCTGTTTCCTGTGTTCCTTAGGATTTGTTTCCCCATGGTCAAGTTTAAATATGTGCATTAGTATTACTGTACTTCTTGTTCTGGATTTCTTTTGATTTGTGGAAAACACGTAACTGTCATCTCTCAGCTGCTAACTTTCTTGCCTCCTTAATGTTCCTTAATTGTGCAGGCCAATGATCCTACACTGTTTTCTTGATGCCCTCCAAAATACTAGTAACATTTAAATTGATATTATTGATCATAATTTTTTGTATCATGAAAATAAATAGGGTGTTTCACACCCCCTAGATTTCCATAATCTTGGATGGTTCTACTACCCCCCCCCCCCCCCCCCCCCCCCGCTTTGGGTCGTAATTTTAAGTGACTCTTCCCACTTCCTCCCCAGTGCATCCACACTGTACCAAAGCACCCAAGGCATAAATTTTAGACTATGAAAATATTGCTAGGTTATCTCTATCTGTAAAGCTCCAATTAGAGATGCATTTTACATCTTCAAAGAGTTCTCTGGTAGTCTAATTGAGTTAGTAGTTTATATCATTTACAAATCTGAATGATGTAAACTCACTATTAATATAGAAGGCCTTTTTTCCCATTGCGCGGTGGCAGTTAAATGTATGAATCGGGGATCAGGCCTGGTGGTTTAAAGGCTTACCAGCGGTAATTTTTTAATGTCTATATCATGCAATGGAATGAAGTCTGGAATATTTGACCTTGGTAATACTCATGAATGTCTGTAACTTCACACAGGATGACAGAGATGGAGCCTATTAGCTTGGGCAAAGCACTGTGTGAGAATGAATGTAGTGCTTCCTACCCAAGCTGATTCATGCAGTGCTGAGTATATATATGGTGCGAGGTATTATGGAAAAGGTAGAAGTAGCAGATAAGATTAATCTATAAAGTACTTCTGTGGTTTGTCTGTAGATTCTCCTTCTGTTAAATGTAGGGTGCGTGAATAACAGGATATGGGCTCAAAGTTACCGTATATGTTGAGTTTGACATGCCCTGAACCACATGGAGTAGTATCAGAGTGGGTGGCTGGAATGGCTGTGCTGTTTGGCCATGTGATTTGTCTGTTTGATCAATACTTTGTTTTTCACCTCAGCTACTGTTTGTAACCCTATCTGAGCAAGGGAAGATTTGTAGCGTGAACCTGCTTTGATTCCTATTTTGTTGTGCTACACAAATGCTACTGCAAGGATCCTTGCAGAGAGATGTTTTGTAATAATGTAGAATACATCACTCCCGTGAGCAAAACAAGTTTGGTAAAAAGTACAATTTTTTCCAGTAAAAGCCTGTTCTACATTATCAAATTCATCAAATTTGGGGAGCTAAGTAGTACATTTTGACTGTCACCCACTGTCTGAATCCAAAACTTGTGTGCAGATTTATCACAGTATATAAGATATCTTTGCTGTGCAGATTGTGTAGTGCTGGGCTATACATAGAGCACTATGTATGCATACATCCAAAGGTTATGTAAGTACATGTGCGTTTTCCACTTGTACAACAGGTTAAGCATCTATCAAAAACCAGCGCAACTAAATTAGCAGTGTTCCTATTTTTGGTATGATGACTGATAGACTTAAATTTTCATTTGTCTGTTCTTGTTTCTGTGAAGGATTGTGACAGTGATATGCAGCGCTGAAGAGAGTCATGTTTCAGTTACCTATATTAAAAGTGCAGCCTTGTTTTGGCTTAGACCAGTGCAGAAATTGTTAGTGTTGGCAGGGTCAGTGACCTCTAACCTAGTCCTGCAGGGTACTGTGGCCTTTTGCTATGTGACAGTTCCTTTAGGCTGGATCCATTGACTGATGCTGCTGTCAGGAGTGAAATCCTGATGCTGTTATTCTCAGTAGGGCCTCAAGGGGCCAAGGATTCAGTTGCCAAGTATCATACAAGAAAAAGGGCTTTGATATATGGGCAGCTTTTGTATTTATGTTTGCCTTCAAAGAGTGACTAGCTTCATATACTTTCATAATGCTCTTCCCTTTTTTTTCTGTTTTTAATTTTTTCTTAATAACGGGGGGAAAAGACAGCATCAGAATACTGAACTTTCAACATTTTTGAAAATTTTTGATATTTTACTTGATACTATAACAAACACGGTATGTCAATGTGTTGTCTATAAAAGTACTGAGAGTAGAAGAAAAACATTATTGGTTTACTTGACCTTTGTTTCTGTTTATTTAAATAAAAGTGATGAAAATGACATTTGTACTAAAGATTTGACTAGTTAACACAATGTAATATTTATTCTTATGCTGTTTAGTTTGCTTGTTGTTTTGTTTTTCTCCACTGGCATAGATTAATAAATTAAAAGGTTTTAATAATTTAAAGTCATACTTTTCTCAGTTCATATGTATAGTTCCTGTTAATTAGAATCTTAAGATCTCTGTCCATGCATCAAGGAAATCATATACTCTGGAAGATAAATCTCTAGCATAGCTGAAGATGGAAAAAAAATGATCTTTTAAGTCTTACACAGATCATCAGAGTGAATCAACTCCTCTTCTTGCTTGTCTCGTCCAGTCTATAAACAGAAAAGCTTTCTTACCATGCTGGTTTTGAGCAGACATTATCTTGGATAATGTTCTTCTCATTTTAAAATCCTGCACATAGAGCTTTAATGTGTCTTGGTTAAGTTTACTCAAGAACAGGATATACAAAACCTTTCTTTCTTTTCTTTTTCCTACTTCTTCTTTCCTTCCTGAAAAAAATCAAACAAGATTCAGCCCTCCTGGAAGGAGATACTGTAGAAGATAAATAACTTGTGTTTTATAAGCAGAATCATATGCCGTTCTGAGTAGCGGTAGGAAAGTGCTTGTACAATCTGTGCCTTTCTGTCTCTGCCAGCAAATTTTGAAAAGCTGTTTACCTGCTATTGAGGATGTGAATTGTATATTAGAAAAGCAGCTTAGATCTCTGAAGC
The DNA here is from genome assembly GCF_929443795.1 of Astur gentilis. Classification (NCBI taxonomy): domain Eukaryota; kingdom Metazoa; phylum Chordata; class Aves; order Accipitriformes; family Accipitridae; genus Astur; species Astur gentilis. The sequence goes on along the minus strand of NC_064909.1, from coordinate 7,431,888 downwards.
CCTGTGGTTATCATTGTCACACAGTAAAATAAAATGACAATGTCTATCTTAAATGTGGACTCTGGGTTCTTACAGAAAACTTATGGGGTTTTGGTTTTCTTAGTTCTCTACGTGATACATTTATTATTTTTTAAATATATACACTGCATTTTGTTAAGTAGAGGCAACTATACAACTTGTTAACTAACTAGATCAGGCATACCTGTTGCCTATTCTAAAGTAAAGGCCATCTTGTTTTAACAATATAGGAGCAGGAGGTCTGTATGGAAATGGTTAAAAACCAAGTGATGGGAAAAGTTGTTAATAGCATCAGTCTCATGAAAATGGAAGATACAGATCTCCCTTTTCTCAAGATCAGGTCTAATAATAATTCATGCAGGTTACATGGCATTTTTGCAGATAGTCTTTGTAATTTTTGAGCCACATGATAGATTTAAAAAATGATTTCTTGGACAGTGTCAGATTACCCATGTGAACTTTTGCTCTGTGGGTGGTCTGCCAGCCTGGGTTTGAGGGTAGAACTAGAACTTTGCACTTTCTTTCCCCCCATAGCTCTAAACGTATTTACACTTTAGAAAAATTACTAATTGGCTACTGATTCAGCTGACGCTGGATACTAGTAATGAGACATTGAAAATACTCATCATATTTATTGCAAATAGCTGTGTTAGTGGCACATTTTTGAGTCTGCTGATTGCTGGCTCTAACGAGCTGCTTAAAAAAACACTGTGCAGGACAGTTGCTTCACTCATCCTGCAACGGGTTGCTACAGTTCATACTGTACATATGACCAAACACATTTTGAGCCCTGTAACAGGCTATTTTCTCATTTGGAAGAGTTTGCATTTGAATAGGTGAGACAGAAACCAGGTAAGTGGGAGAGAGAGGAAAAATCTAGTTTAGATTTATGGTACAGAATTGCTAGCTCTTTCACCACTGCCTGCATGTCATTGTTTTCATGCCTCTATGGGACCCATCTATTCTGTAGTGTTGTCATCAACTGGTTTGCAGTGCTGAATAATAGGGTTAATGATTACTCTTGCATTTATTCATGTTGCATTTCATTTATTAGGATCTATTTATTAATGTAGCGCATCATGATTCATACCACTTACGAAGGTAATCCTTCCCTGCCTTCCACCCACAAGCTCCTTGCTCTCAAAAATCTCCAAAACCAGTTATCCAAAAAACCCATCTATCAAGTTTTGGAAGGTGGAGTTTTCTGGTAATGAAAACTCATAGTTTTCAATACATATTTTTGCTCCAGGCCTATGAAAAACATGAGATAGCTAACCAGTTGCTTATAGCTGACTGTCATCCTAGGAGTTGTTATTATTGTAACATGCTACTTGCACAAGTACTCAAAAAAACCCTTTTGCATGATTTTAGAAACAATTTTTATTATTGGAGAGTAGGTGTGGCATATTAGTTCTTAATGATTGTACAGTGTAATTATTTCTTTGTTTTGTGACCTCCTTTAGAAAAATAATGACGAGGTAGTGTGGTAGGATCACCTGGATAATTGTGTAAGAAGGCTGGATAACCCCTTAGAGGACACGTGTGTATCTGTGCTATCCAATAGGAGTTAAAAGTACACCTGTTCCCTGTAAACACAACCGATCAGTCTTTTTTTTTTTTTCTACCTGCAGAATTACTCAGATTCACACTTTACATAGTAATATGCTGTCTAAATGACTCATAATCCATGGAATTTGTGCTTTAGATTTCTAACCCTATCTGACAGTAACAGCAAGTATCAAATTGATGTTATATATTCTAACAGCCGTCTGAACATTGTACTAACAGATGTGGTGTAAGTAAAGCTAATTAATTCAGCTTTGGTAAACACTTTCTCAGTCAAACTGACAGTATAACCATGCATAGTCCAGCTCCCAACAGTGATTAAACTGCTTTACTAACAGTGCTAAGGGGTTAAACATCACAACCAAGTTAGTACAACACAACATGTGGCAAGAAGTCTCACTCAGATGAGCAAATTGGCCAACTGCTCACCTAAGAGAGCTCTTCATTCACGGTCTGAATAGTGTTGTTCAGATGGTTATGCTTAGCGTTTCTCTTTTGTACTCAATTTGGCAGTAAATAATTTACTCTCTCTCCCCCAAAATCTGTGTTTATAATTCTTACTGCTGTAACATCTAACTGCCAAATGCGCACTTGATGTTTTTGCCACAACCAGCTAAGCTTACAAGAGACTTGCATGCAGCCGTCTTCCCTTTGATGTGTGTGGTAAACTTGCTGCTGTTCAGCATTCTCAGCTTTTTATCTGTAGTTTTTAAAATATGTTGGTGATACCTATGATGTATATAATTTTGGGGCTGAGTATAGAAGAAAAAGGTATACAGGAAAGGAGAAAAAGTTTAGAAACTTTTCTGAAAGAAGGCTTAGTGGCATTCTTTGAACTGAAATTTACACTGATCAAATATAATTGTAAAGGTATTTTAACAAACTCAGTGAAACTGCTGTAACTCCACAGATTGCGGTAGTGATTTAAATCTCTCCATCAAAGCTTGCGTAAGCCGGATGCAGCTAAGCTGAGGTATGGTTTCAAAATTAGAAGCAATTAAGTTTAAGAGGTAGGAAGTTAATGCACCTTGGTTTTTTGTTACATTACTGATTTAATTCAGCATTGGTCTGCGCTGCTGTTGAAAGGAGTGGTCTTGGTTTTTCCCATCATGTCTTCCCAGTGTAAGTCTCTTATTCCTGCTTTTTTCTTTTGTGCCAGCAGTAGCATTTTTGGTAGGCACACCAGGCCAAGGAATTGGAGTTGATTCAGGATTAAGGGACAACTAGGTGAATAAAAAACTAATTGCGTGGTCTGAGCCAGAGGGTGGCGTTTGAGGGTTCATAATGTGTGTGGAGTCCCACAGGGATCTCTACAAGGAGCTGTCTTCATCAGTGACTGGAGCAGGCAATGCGGTACACTCTCATCGTGTTCGCAGGTGACACCACACTGGATGCATGGAGGGGGGTGACCAGGTGATATGCTTGAGGGAAGGGCTGGCAGTCAGGGATTCCTAGAAAGCAGGAGGAATGGTCTGTGGAGAGCCTGAAAATATTCAGCAGGGACAAATGCCAAGTCTTGCACCTGGGAAGGAAGAGCCCCTGGCAGGGGTACAAGCTGAGGACAGAGGGGCTTGGGGGAGCAGCTCTGCAGGAAAGGCCCTGGGGGTTCTGGCAGACAGCAACTCCCTGGCAATGAAGTTGGCAGACAGCATCCTGGGCTGTATCACCAGGCGCATAGCCAGTAAATTGAGGCAAGTGATTATCTTCCCTGATTATTCAGCACCCGATTATTGCATCACATCTAGGTACCGCATCCAGTTTTAGGCCCCTGATATGGGAAAGTTGCTGATAAATTGGAAGCAGGTTCAGCAGAGGCCACCATGATGGGCACTTGTCCTGCTAGGAGAGGCTGTGGGAATTGAGCCTGTTCAGCTTGGAGAAGGGGTGGACTCCCAGTGCCTATGGGGAGGTTATAGAGAAGATGGAGTTGGACTTTTTGCAGTGACTAAGCTGAAACAGGAGTGATTCAGATTAGATATAATGAAAAGCTTTTTGACTGTGATTGGGTTATGTGGTCTCTGTCCTCAGAGGTTTTCAAGACCCCAGTGAATAAAATGCTGAGTAACCTGGGCTGACCTCACAGCTGAGCCTACTTTGAGGAGGAGTTTGTACTGGAGACCTCCTGAGGCCCCCTTCTGTCTGAATTACTCTGTGTTTCCATGGTTCTGTGATCCAGCCAACCTCTAGCTGAAAATAATGCTCAACTGTTTGGTGGCAATAGAGGGAGAACTTTCTTTTTCCTTTTAAAACTGAAGATTTACTCCTCCCTGAAGATAGCCTTCAATGTTTAAACTAATATCTCTTACTTTCTGTTGCAGTAGACGAGGGGAGCACGTGATGGGTTGTTTTGACTTTGTTAAGGAAGAGTTATACATTAGAGGAGTGTAACGTGTTTGCTAGCTGATGGTTAACTATAGAGTGGGTTGAGTCGCATTTAAACGTTTAAGCGTCTTTCAGGATTCTTTTTTTTTAGTTATTTTTAAACCATTTTATATTAAATGGGAGTACTGTGTTTCTAGAGACTTGCCCTCAGTTTATTTTGACTTTAGTTGTAAAAACAAGAAGTTCCTCCTAGTGGCAAGCTTGAGTCATCACATTATTTAGCTATAAACAGAGACACTGTATACAAAGTTTAGGTGGCATAGACAGTTGTCTCTTCTTCTCATGCTCATTTACACCACCATTTTCTAACAGTGAATCCCACAAATTAAATGGTGGTGGGGGAATAGTTCATGTTTTTAAAAGTGATGATGCATATGTAAAATGGGTGAGGATTACAGTTTCTTCCCAGTATCCATTGCTTGACTGAGTCAGTTAAGTCTTGTTTACAGCAGAGGGAAAAAGGGAAAGGGTAAGTCTGCAGCACTGCCACTGAAAGTATCACCATATCACTCTGGTTTTCAGGGTCAAAGTAAGTATTTACAATTGCTGTTTTTTACTTTAAATAATGAAATATTTCTTGTAAATCAGGAAAAGTACTACAAAACAGCATTATCTTAAGCTTCACCCAAGGCCTAATGGGGATTGTGTCAATTTTAAGCTGAACAATTTTAAATTGAATTCTGTTTTCTCTCTAACCTTGGAATGATGAGGACTGTGTATGTCATCACCATATTGCTCCATTAAAATACGTGCTCACTGAGCCATTGCTTTATTTCTCTTCCTGAGTGCTGAAAATGTGCTTAGCTTAGTGCTACTTTATGATTTCCTGTAGGTATCTTCCATTTCACTCCTTTTGACAGGATAATCTCTCCTTGGATGGCAAATTAAATTTCACATGTGCTGCAAATCTGAGTCAAAAAGGTGAAGAGATCTCTAAAAGTACTGGAAGTTCATCACCACTTTTTTTCTAATAGGTGTTAAGGCCTGATATGAGCAAAAAACTGGTTCAAAAGCAGCTGTCTAAAGGTTTGTTGAGATGCAGAATTCTTTGTATTGCCATCAAGCAAATTTAGTTTTCTTGCTTCTTTATGCTATCCAGTGTTTCCTTCCCTGGTACAGGTTTGTGTTACTGCTGGGGCAAACTATTACTTGTTTTATGAAATGCTAATCCTACTGTTAGCATTGTTTCTATATTGTAACGTAGAAGAAGAAAACTGTAAAATTATCCTGGTGATAAATTATATAGTGTTAAGAGTGGAACTGTTCTGTGTCTGGCCATGGCTTGTTCTACTTACTACTGACCTTGTCAGGTCATCGTGAGTAAAACATACATGTTTTATTTCTAAAAATACAACAGAAAAAGTTACATTGTTTCACATTTAGGTTCCAGTGTTTTAAGAGATGTGTGTAAGAGATGTTCAATTTCAGCTTCAGGCTCTTAGGTCAACACTTTTTTGGTTTATGTAAGATTAGTGCAATAAATATATGAATAAAGTTCTTGCTTTTTTTTTTTTTTTTTTTTTTAAATTTCTTGCTCTGAGGGAGCTATTAAGATAGTTGACTATAGGTGTCTAAAGCTGTTATAAATTCTCCGGAATATCATCTCTGGCTCCCTGCAGCCACTTTAAAATGGCACATATTCTCCTGTGTTTTGTGTGGCATCTGCAGTCAGATGTTTTGGATATGTCAGTATAAAATGGTCCCAGACACCTGTGTTTGGACTGCTTTTTGTCAGCTGTTTTCAGATGGTTATAACATAAGATTACATTGCTTTGATATTTTTCAGGAAGGAGAGAGGAAATAAATAGCCAACAGAACTTTGAACCTGTAGAATACTACAAGCAGTACATTTATTTAAAAAAAAAAAAAACCAAAACAATAAAGCAACCACTGGCATGTCTTGGTATTTTAAGAAGAAATATTAATGCTTGAACTTTGAAATGCAAATGTAGCTTGTAATGATCATTTACTGTAATAAACAGTCATAGCTATTAATTGCTTGAAACAGAAACCTTTTAACATTAATTTCTATTTTTTTCTTTAATTACTTGCTTAATTAAAAAAATGTTTTGCATTTGCACAGATATTTTTTTTTAAGCTTAATTTATTGTTAGTATTATAGATGCCAGAATAATTCTGAACTGAGTTGTGGTCTGACTTGAATCTGTACATGTGTCAGGTGAGGCTGTGGGGTGTCAGGTGAGACTAGGGGGAATCTTGTTTTAATCTTTGTTTATTCTTATTCTATCTCCCCACAAAACATGCCAAAATAAAGAAGGTGACGGGCGGGGTGGTCTACAGCAAGATAGCCTGAAAGTGGATGGAATCAATTTTGAAGGAGTTGGTTATATGAGAATGTATTGTTTTATGACTTTTGTGGAAAGAACAATTACAAGTGGAATGAGCTACACACAGGCATGATTAAAAAAAATAAAATAATAAAGTGTTGCATTTGGAGAGAACTGTGGTTGCCATGAGGATGCAGGCAGGCTTCATTTTGAAATAGCGTCTGTAGGTTGTTTGCAAAAATGGTTATTGTTGGAAGAGCAGATGAGGTGATCTGTTCTAGGTAGTTACGTGAAATACCACCTAATGCTGAGGTTTCATTGTTTAATTTCTGAGACGTATTTTATAAAGTACACTTGTTTTTGCAGCTGATGGATAATTTAGCAGGCAGAAAATTGCCAAATATTAGAGAAATTATTAAAGTGTCTGTATTTTTGCATACAGTATTCACGTACGCTTTTTGTCCTTTCTGGGAACCTAGAGCAAGTATATATTCCAGTTCCCCATGTCCCAAGAATCCACTAGGAAGGCAGATTTCAGCCATGAAGATTCCAGAGTAGCTGTTTTGGAGAGCCTGTCATTGTATGACATGTTAGCAACCACTGTGAAAGTTGCTCTTTAACTCTGTATGTGATGCTTTCCAGTATCTGCTTTTATTTCTTCCTTTATGTTCCCAGTTTACAGTTGGTTTAAATCTTTGAAAGGGAATGATTGCCTTGGTTTTATCACATATGAGGTAATACTAGAGAATTTCAGATTAGACTAACTATAAAAGATAGTTTTTTAACTGAAAATACGCTTTAAAAAGAACTATATAATTGATGATTTGCTGTTACAGATGCTATCTTCTAGATTAAATAGTGCTGTCACCTAAAATAGAAATAATTTAAAATCTTATTTAAATATGAAAATAAACGGTATTTGTTGTCAGTATCTAATAAGGTTAACACAATGGAAGGCAGTAGGCTTTTTCAGTTTTCTTAGACTGTGATTGGACAGTCTTGGACTGCAATTGTGTTTAGTAAATTTCTGTTCATAGAAAGTATGCTTTTCCCCAGGACTTCTGTTAAAGTTTCAGTAATATCAATATCAGCAACAGAAAATCTAAACCAGAACTGGTCAGCAAGCAATAGCCACCCCCAGAGAAAAAAACAGATGAAAGAAGATGAAAAAAGAATGAGTAATGTTGTCAGGATTGTTCTTACAGCTGGGTAAAAGACATTAACACTCAGTATAGTAGGAGAGGAGCATAGTTTTTTCAAGCATTTAAGTAGATGGTATAGAATTCAAAATACTTAATATTCTGTCAAGTTACATAAACTGTAGTCTTGTTAAACTCATCTTTTCTTTGAAAATACGAAGGGAGGTTGCTAAGGGGTGGGGGGTATGTCAACTGAAATGGCTGCAATGGTGTTATGCAACAGAGTTAATTTCAACCTACGCTCTGCTTCTCTGCAGAAGAAGTTGAAGAAGAGTCTGAAACTACAATTGAGGTTGATTTGACTGATAAACAGAAACATCAGTTGAAGCACAGAGAGCTCTTCCTTTCTCGCCAGTATGAGTCCCTTCCGGCAACACATATCAGGTAAGAAAAAGTAATTATCTGTGTATTCTGTTGAGGTGGATTGCCTGCCAGTAGCCTACCTGCTTGAACACTTCAGCCTTAACCTTGCAAAAGGGTGTGATTGATCACAGCTGAGTTGTGCTAGGTTGTCCCATGAACTGCTTTGGAACTGCCTTTGGTTTTTCCTTCTCTTCATGTTTGAGCCTTGGAAGGGACAAGAGTCTCAGAGCTCTGGCTTGCCAGTTAGAGCATCAGTTGATAATGTGGTATAAAGTCAGTCCATTCCTACTTTAGAAGAGTTGGGTTTTTTTAATTATTCTGCTGGCCAGAGGAACTTTGACCGTTATGTCTGCCCAGGGAAACCACAGATGGGTTTGGAAAGGAGACAGTGACTCAGTGGTCAGATGTGCAATTTAGGGCTGCACACATTTAAAAATAAAATTACCCCAACTTCAGTAAATGTGAAGGAGTCATGATTGAGTTTGGCTAAATGTTGCAAAAGCATTTCAAGCGTTGTTTTAAATTGCCCTAATGCTAATGTAGGAAGAGGCTTGCTAAAGCTCAAAAAGGGCTTGTTGATTTCTTCCTGTAAATGATGTAAGCACTCATGTCATCTTCTATTCAGCAATCAAGCGAATTCTTTTTGTGTTGGGGGGTTGATGTACCTAGAAATGGAAAAGAAAGAGCACAGTGGCAGGGAAGAGTGTAGTAAGTGTAAAATAAGGGCTCTTATATTGCATTCTGAAGCAATTTTTGTTTTCTCATTACATCCAGCTCCCCTTCGCAATTTCAGACTAGAAGCTGCCAAAAAAAAAGTGTGTATGCTCCAACAGGAGAAACACTTTGTATGTGCATATGTATTTTCTGTCTCATTGGCAAATGTGTGGTTTATCTTTCTAACTGCCAACACAAAAACTGGAAGTTGGAAATTTTTGTTTTAATTTCCTATGCTTGATTCAGCTACTTGTTCTCTGACTTGGAGAAAGTCATTTAACTGTCAAATCTCTGCTTCTCCAGCTATAGCATAGAGATAATAATCCTGCACAGTTTCTTTCACTTAGTTTGACATTTAGACACTGAAATAAGGTATTCTCTTCATAGAGAGAAGATTACATGTGAGAAGACATTTACAGTGCTTCTTCTAGCTCAGGGAGCAAATACAATAGAGGTTCTCCAGTACATACTTCACATAGAAGCCAGAAAAACACGTGAATTTGTAGTATATGCAGCACTGCACAGCAGGCAGATGCAGAGTGATGACTTGCATCTACTTTTCAGAACAGATGAATGCTGTAGGGTTGTGCTGTCATGTGTGGCTAAGACCTTTACCAGACAAATTCTGAAACAAGCTTAATGTAGTCTAATGACATTTTAACAATCTTAACTCCATTTTAAAAAGAAACAAGAAGGAAAATACATGGCAAAATATTCCTTGTTTGTCTTTTTAACTTGTTAATGTTCAGATTCTGTGATTCTCAATAACTCTTATTAATTAGCCTGTCCTGTGAAGGAGGAATGTTGTGAAGGTTCTACTCCTCCAACTTACTCCCATCAGTACTCCAGAATATCCAAGGATGGAGATTCCACAGCCTCTCTGGGTGTCGGTTCCAGTGTTTGACCACAAGGTGCAGATTTTTCTCCCATCACGTAACTGGGATTTCCCTTGTTGAAACTTACTGTCCACTGCCTCTTGTCCTATCACTGTGCTTCTCTGAAAGGAGCCCGGCTCTGTCTTATTTATATATCTTTTCATTAGATAATTGAAGACAGCAGCAGAATTTCTCCCTTCAGTTGTCATACCTTAAGAGGGAACAAATCCAGTTTAGTATCATCTTCAGTTAACTTGTTCAGATAATAAAGATGTTAAACTGTTGGTGCCAGTATCAGCACTTAGGGGGATGCCCCCAGTAACCAGCTGCCAGCTGGACTTTGTACTACTCAGTACAGTCTTTTCAGCCTGGTGGTCCAGCTATTTTTTTTCCAACCTTGCTGTTTACTTACCTAGTCCGTATGTTACCAATCCTGTTAAAGGACACTGTGGAACACACTGCAAGCCTTGCTAGAGTCAGGGTAGATGACATTCACTGCTGTCACTGGTCTACCACGCCAGTCATCTCCATATGGAAAGCTAGCAGATACTCATGCAGTGAAAGTCTGAGTAGCTCCATTCTGTGGGCCTTTGCCCTTACCGCCTGCAATTTTAGCCCCTAGATTGGAACAATTGGCTTTACAGGAGAAAATAAATGATACAGTGGAATAGAGTGGAGAATGGAGATCAGTTCTCTCAAGAGTGAGAATACAAAAGCTCAGTCCCTTTGGAAGGAAGAAGAGAAAGCTAAAAGTGATTTTAAGAGAATAGAGGAAGCTGAACCATCTATTGTTGCTTTTGGCAGCTACAGATCTTGAACTTTTACTGACATCTTCAGCCAAGAAAAGAAACTGAGTTTGGTTGCCTTTCTGCTTGTACTTTAAGGGAATAAAATTATTTTACCTGGTGTGGTATGTTTTCATTTAATTTTTACTAGTATACATTCACTGCTTTTGTTTCATCTTTCTTAACTTTACTCTTTTTATGTTTTTTAAACTGAATGGCAGAGAAAATTACAGTCCTCCGTCTGAAAAACCCTATGACTGAGATTACTATATTTGTAATTGTGAATTAGAATAAAAGTAATGTCTCATTTATACACCTGGTGCCACTACTTTATAGTTGAGATGCCTTGCAGTTATTTTAGCAGGTTAGATTTCTTTGATGTGCAAGTCTAATTCTGAAGCTGTTTGGTCTGTAATGTTGAGTTTTGAATAATTCTGATGTAATTTGTTTGCTTTTTAATTACTGAAGTACAGTTTCATTCCTTATTCTCATGCTTTTTATTTTGCTATATACATTATATGTAACTCTCTCGAGATATAATTTGTTCTGTTATAAATAATGGGATTTTTTAGACTTCACCTGGGTTCCCCTTTACATTAGGTGTCACTATGCCATCTTAGTAGCTTTAGGAAATGGTATAAGTTTTGGCACCAGAAAAAAAAAGCCAGATTTAGAAAAGAATTAGAAGTGGGTGGTATAATAGTAATTAAACATGGCAATGCTGCCTTGCGTACAGTGTTCTGCAGTGGAATGTATTTAAGAAGGTATAACTGCCTAGCTCAGTGCAGCATTATTCTGGAGTAGTGGCATGTGGTACAGTGCAAGCTGATTGTACTAGTTTGGGTATCAAAGACAAGGCTTGTTACCTTAGTGCCTACTTATCAAGTTAAAAGTGAAACTATTACCTCCCCTATCTGCTCAAATGTGTAAGGTTAGAAGCACCTCTCCTTCCTTCCTAATTCCCGCGTGTTACAGATGCCGTTTTGCCAGGCACTGTAATCCCCAGATGTCCTCGTAACAGGGTTATGCTGCCAGCCAGGCTCACTGAACACTCTCCTTCATTGATGTCATAGAGTGAACGCACCCAGAATTCATGCAGATGGCTCCTGTAAGCGATGCCAGTCCCAGAGCGGGGCTGAGTTGAACCAAAGTGCTGTGTACTGTGGGTTTTCAGAGATTTGAACATTACCAAACATAGTATTTTGGAAAGGCATGTGAGGGCACAGGGGAAGAAAAAATGCTGAAAGTTGTCATAAAGGTGAAATTGTTTGCCAGTGTTGTAAAAATCACCATAAAACTTAGCACGTGGTGAAATGGGTTCCTTGTATAAAAATCTGCAAATCTTATCTTGTTGGAGAGATGCACTGGGTTATCTGACTTGGGCTTTAAATTTATTTTTCATTCGTAAGGTCTCAAGAGTTAACAGGTAAGAAACACATTTAATGCAATCTTTTACTACAATTTAAATTCTAACATCAGTTGTAATTGCTTTTAAATTTAATACTTCATATGTGTTGTGTAGAAGAATTTATTGATCCATCAGGGTTCCTCTTGCCATTTCATTATCTTTGCTTAGTTCTTGTTTGCTAATAACTGTCTCAGTATTGGGGTTGTGGGGTTTTGTGTTTGTTTATTATTATTGTTGTTGTTATTATTTATTATTATTATTTAAAATGTTTGGAAAACATACATAAGCCAAGCATTTTCAGATGTAATAAAATCAGGTGTGAATCTTTTGGGCTGCTCTATTCTAAAATAACAACAACAAAAAAGAAATATGAACTCATTTATGCAAAATAAAAAGAGGCTTCTATACAGACTATTTGACTAAAGTCAGAACAGCTTGAGGATGGAGATCAAAGAGTAGTGGCCATTTGTGAAGGGGAAAGAGGATTTCAAATATATAATTACATTTGGTTGCCATCATGTTGATGATTTAGTTGGTTGATACAGTTGTGTGGTTTTTTGTTAGGGTTAAAGAATAAACTACTATGTCAAAATTTTTTCTTAGTTACAACAGGGTGATAAATATTTATCTTGAGTAAATAAAAATGAAATTTGCTCAATTACTTCTGTTCAACAGTCTTTCTGGTAAGTTAGAGTTTGAGTACAAGTTTTTAAGAGTCCTTCCCTGGGACCACAGAAGAGTGATGTGGGATTGTCATAATCTCTTTAGTTGCTCTTTTACCTGATTCAGGCCACACAATTTTGTGCAGTGACTGTTGACATGATCCCAACTGTTTGTGCTTGAATTAAATTGTGTATTTCAGTGAGACATCCATGCTTGGTTGAAAACTTTCCAAGTGATGGATAGTTTACTATATTCTTTATAGTTTTATAAGTTGCTAATTACATGTTTTTGTACCATTCCCCTTTTTTTTGTACGTGCAGGGATTCTGGTCACATAGTATTTCTTTTAATAATTTTTTTTTTCTCCTGGGGACTGTATTTTTACTGAGTACTTTTTGCTTTCCTTGTACACATTTTCAAGATGCTGAAATTCTGTCTGAGCTTGATTCCTGGACTCAACATGTCTGTGTATGATACCTGTGCATTATGAGCATGCCTGTCATGGAAATTATTCAAATAACTGTAATAAATCTACACCCTAATCTTTAATGGGGAGTATTTATTTAATCTGTCATTGAATGAACTAAGTGTTTCTTCTATTTCTTAGAGGATTATATTTGTTGCTTGGCATCAGCAGCAATTTCAAGTTTTCTATATACCTATGGCCTTAACACAAAAAACTTTATGAACTCTGATTCTGAAATCTTTAGTTCTTTCTAAGTTACGAATCCTTTACATACATAGTCTTTATTTAAAAAACAAACAAACAAACCAGAAAAACAAGCAAAAAAAACCCAAACCAAAAACAAACCCCAGAGTATCTTAAGGTGCTCTTGGCTTGGTTACTACTTCTGTTCCCACACAGAAAGGACTTAATGAGCCTTTTAAAGATTGTGATTGCATAAGATCATTTTATTAAAAACTGATTAATATGATTGGGAGAAGGTGAATATTTTTGTGGAATGCCTGTGCTTGTGTGACATTAAAGGGCTTCTAAATAGTCTGATCATGGGAAAAGTTCTTTAATTTTTATCAAGAAATTTGGAGCTTCTGCATATTTTTACATGTAAGTATACAAAAAAGTGTACTCGAACTTCTAAAGTATCAAGCTATAAGAATCTTGATTTCCCTCAGCTCTGAAATTGTTCCCTGTATTGGTTCATACATTTTTACCCCCCCCGCCCCATATCTTTTGACATCATTCTCATCAGTAATGCAGTCCAGAACACGATGTCGTCTTTTTTGGGGGGGGTTGGCCTTTTTTTTTTTTTTTTTTTTTTGTTTGGTATTTTGGGGGTTTGTTTGTTTGTTTATTGGTGGATTTGGGTCTTGTTTATATGTCTGTTTTGTGTTAAATTATGCCCTAGCTCCTGGGTAGACTAAAGTAACTCTGGTTGGTACCACTTTGTAGACATACTGGAAGAAGTAGCGTAAGTATGTGCAGTTTATAAAAACATGCTGTGCTTACAAACTGCCTACAAGAGCGTGATGCTTTTTCGATGCATAAGAAATGACTCAGTTTTATCATACAGCTTTCTTTATGCTGTGCTTTCTTCTTCATGATCTCATCAGGACTCACTAATATTGCTATTTCAAACAACTAAGGTGTCGAGAAATACTTTTTTCTGAATGTGGGATTCCTTAATTCAAAACACACCAAATGGTCTGAAGCTCAAGACAGATAAGGCAGGTCATTTTATAGAAGAATTGTTGTGACTTTTTAAGGCATGGCACCTTAGGTTTTAGTGGTATTACCACAGGATTTCTAGTTTTGGCATTCTTGGCAAACTAGAAGTTTCTGGAGTACGGGGGGTATGCGTGTATGCATTTATATACCTCTTGTGTGTGTGTATATATGAGATACAAATTTTAGCTAATTTTTAAAAGCTTACTTTGAGCCTTATAAGCCTGACTTATTTTCTGGCATAAATCAGACTGGATAAGGAATGAATCTGTTTTGCATAGGTATGTGCTTACCTGATGATTTGGATTGTTAAGAAAGGAATTCTTCCTGTCTGGATTGAGTTATTTAGAGCAAAGGGACTTTTCAAGCATGTCTGATGATTTTTTTTTTTTTCTTTTTTTTCTTTTCCAATAGAATTTGGAGAATTCTTACATGAATTAAGATGAAGATTCAATCTAGGCCAAATCTTTTTTTTTTTTTTCAGATGTGGTCAATAGCCAGTACCAGTAACAGTAGAAGAAAAAGTATACTTATCGGTAGAAGGTTGTAACTTAAATACCTGAAAATCAGTACATACTTCCCTGTGGTGACATAATTACGAAGTAGGAGTCTTTCATGTGGTGCAAAACTTTAAATTCAGTTGCATGGAGTGACGTGCATTGCTTCTGAGCTGGGCGAGCGTGTAATGCCACAGTGAAAAATCATTCCTAACCATCCTCCTGTGTTTTTGTTCAATACTTGTGCATTGCTGCTGCTGTGCTAAAGGGTAACAATTTTTTTTTACTTTTTAGCATGAATTAACCCGTAGAGGAAAAATATCAGTGACTTGAGTTCCTTACAGTAGTTTATTGAAAGTATACATACAGTTATGTTTACTTTGAAATATCAAAAGCATGTAGTTTTACTGTGCCCAGACCAAGAAAACATTTACCTCTCTCCGTGGCACTCAGTGCATTGTTCTTTCTACTCAGGGTTTTCTTGTAGACCCTTCTCAGTTACAGAACACAAGATTCAGAGAGTAATGTAGACTGGAACAGTATTAGTGTAAATCTGGTTTTAAGTGATAATGTGTTGAAGCTTGTTTCAAGTGTGTGTACGTTCATAGATCCATACATTGACCTTTTAACTTTTTCTGCAACTATTAAAGTGAGATCTTCTGGTAGAGTTGTTGGATACTTTGGTTCTTCAGCTAACAGCATAGTAGTTTAAGCATATAAACTGTGTAAATTGTTACAGAATGCAAAGTCGCCTTTAATTTTGTCTTTTGTAAACTTGTTTCACATTGGGAATGCTTTTTCCTGTTTAGATTGTGACTAGACAACAGTGGTGAGAACTATATAAAAGTTGGAACCTTGAGAATAAAATCTGAACATTATCTACAAATTACTTTTAAATCCATGTCAGTTGTTCATGATTGCTCCAAGAGACTGCCTTTAAATCTTACTAAAGTGTTCAGAAAGAACACTCCAGTTCTAATTTTTTAGGCTGGAGTCTAAAACTGAATTTTTTGACAAAAAGCTACGTGCAGGATAAAAAGCATGGGCCATCTATATGATTATGCATATGTTTAGATGCGAGGCATTTACTGCTTCATTTAGATGTACATAAATCAATTTGATGTGCATTCTGTTCTTAATTTTATTTGGTCAAGAGTGTGTTAATAAGGTAATATCAAGTTTATTGATGTATCTTCTGGCCACAGATATACAAACTTGTAGCGTTTGGGAGATTGGTATCGTTTTGTTGGAGACACAGATCCCAGTAGTATTCACCTATCAAATGTTTTTTGTTGTTTGTTTTTTTTTTTCTCATGTTTGAGATGGCTCTGTAAATGAGCAGAGCCAAATTCAAGCCAATTAAATATGAATCAATACAATGTAGATCTTTCTTCTGTCAATTCTAGTTATTGATTATTTTAAAAGTTGAACTCTAGTTAGGGGTCTGTTGCAGATTTAAATTACTCTGACGATGCTTTTATTTTCTTGGTGTTAGTGTTATGCAATAGCTTGCTCTCCAGTTTAAATATCTTTGCAATCCGGAGAACTTGAAATTTGCTATAAAGACTTTGCTACATGCATCATTCTGTGCCCCTTAAACTGTGCTTAAAAGTAAAATGCATAAGTACTCTTAGTGTTGGCTTCCCATAACTGGGAAATCAATTTAATACAATTAGCAGAAGCTCTTTGGACTCCACCATTCCTAGTCTGTGGTTTGGTGATCATCACTGCAATTTAGATTCAAGGGATCAGGACTTGGCTCAGAGTGGTTGTTTGATTGAAAATTGTATTGGGTCTGGCTGAGGTGGAGTTAATTCTCCCCATAGCAGCCCTCATAGCGCTGTACTCTGCATCAGTAGCTAGAAAGGTGTTGATAGCACACCAGTGTTTTGGCTACTGCTGAGCAGTGCTGGCACAGCATCAAGGCTGGCTCTCCAACATTTTTGCCCTCCCCTCAACGGCAGGCTGGGGCAGGGCAAGATCTTGGGACGGGACATAACCAGGACAGCTGACCTAAACTAACCAAACAGATATTCCATGCCATATGACGTCAGCTCAGATATAAAAGTTAAGTAAAGGGAGACGGAAGGGGGGGCATTTTTTTGTCTTCCGGAGTAACCACTACACGTACTGAAGCCCTGCTTCCCGGGAAGTGGCCAGACATCGCCTGCTGATGGGAAGTAGAGAATAACATCATTTGGTTTCCTTTGCTTTCGCACGTGACCTTTGCTACCACTTTATTAAACTGTCCTTAGCTTGACCCATGAGCCTTTTGTTATATTTTCTCCCCCTATCCAGCTGAGTAGGGGGAGTGATAGAGCGGCTTTGGTGGGTACCTGGCATCCAACCAGGGTCAACCCACCACAGAAATCTTCAGAAAACTTTCCCACTTAAGACAGTTGAGGAAAAAACTTTTTTAAGGTAGCTGTCTCCTCCTGTACTCAATATCTGGACCCTTTTTTCTCCCTTCTTTCCCTTTATGCAGAATATGGGAAAGGTTACTCCTGAGCAATACTCCTGCATAAAATCTTTCTACCCCTCTTCATTATGCACCTTCTTTTTAGTTCAATCTCTGGTTCTTGTTGAAGTAACATCGTATGTTAAATCAGATTTTCCTCACAAACATAATATTTCCTAATATTCTCTCCTGTTATTTTATTCTCAGACTGTCTAGCTAGTGACTCACTTCTGTGTTCCAAATGGCTACTGAGACACCAACATTTCTTGATGAAGATCAGCAAGAGACAATTGGTATATATGTCCAGAGTTGTCCAACATCATTCTGTCATATTCAGAAGCGCAATTAATAATTGTTAATAGCAGAATTTCAAAGGCTGGGATCATGCCTGGATATATTATTTTCTTTCTTCAACTTGTATCTGAATGACGAAGGCATATAAATTTTCATTGACTTGGTGGGAACCCAGACCAATGAGTTCTGAGGGTTCTTACACTGCATCAGTCTCGCCCAGACTACATCTGCCTTGCCGTAGGAAACTCACATGGCACGATACCATACCCGAGAGGTTGCCTTTTCCACGTCTGTGGTTTGTCCTGGTTAACAGGCACTAAGTGTTTTGTTTCTTTTGTAATTTCTTTCTGTAATTTTTGTTTATATACCTCCTGTCCTAAGAAATCCTTTTTAAAATAAGATTTGTATCTCATGGGCTTACTCGTCTGGTGAAAACATGAAGAAATTGCCTGCAAGAATAGCATATAAAAATTTTAAAAGCAGACAAGAGCTTTTAACAAATGAGAGTGAAAGAAGGTGTAACGTGAAAACAGCTTTCACATGGTTAATGTTTTGAAGAAAGAAAAAAGTTATGAGTTGTGGCTCTGGTACCTAGGACAGAGGGAAGCAACTGAATCTGGAGTGGTTTATATGATAGAGGCTGGTAATACCATGAGCATATATATATAGGCAATCTTTGTTGTCTCCTTTTACTGCAAGACCTCTAAATTACTTTTTATTGCTGACTGATTTAATAATATAACAAGTTTTGCTGGTATTGTTGTCAGCTCAATGGAAGAACTTCTTATTTGTGACCAGTTTAAATACAAAGTACATCTAAGAGCAGAAAGGATTCTGAAGTGACAATTTTGTCTCATCAGAATTAAATTGTAACTGAAAACATAAACGCTAACTTATTTTTTGTTTGCTGTTATTTGTACATTTCTGAGGTATCTGAAACTTTCCCTCAACATTCGTACAAGATAAATTTTGCCTAATTCTGTAGGAAGTAACAAATATTTTTCTGAATATTTTCAGTTTGAGAAAAAGGTCAAAACCAGATGTGTAATCTTAACATCATTGAGACCTTCTGATGCTATTTACTAGTAATTTACCCTGTTGATACCAGTTAAGTCAAGAATGATGCTTGGTGGAGGAATACAGCTTAAATCAAAGAATTAGAGTTGGATAAGAAGAAGAAGGTTTCATACCTGAATAAATGTTTGACATCTCTCCAATTTGTAATGTTTTTATTTTTTTTTCTTCCATGAAAGCTGGGTAATTTGTAATTTTTACCTTAGTTTGGTTAGTTCTTGTGACACATTTCAGGCAGGAGACTCCACTAATAGAACAATGAAACTAAGGCATTATACTCTACCACTCTAAATAATACTCAAAACTTTCAGAAATCCTGGTGTTTGCAAAAAGACTATCATTTTATTTTGGTGTGTAACTGATTTTACAATCTAGTAAATGTAGTTTATATTCTCTTTCATTTGTCTCTGTAGGTAGGTAACTAGCTAGGTAACTAGCACCCCCTTGCTTCTCTCCTATCTAGGTTAGAATAGTCAGATTTTATCCTGTTACATTGATTCTTTATTTGATATAACTCCATCTGTCCCAATTATCTGAAATTGTTTAAAAACATTAATGAACAAACTTCCAGAACACTGTGAGGAGGAGAATATTACATTTAAATCCGGAGAAGCTCTGGATTTTTGGATACGTGCCTTAGAGAAAGAACTCCAAGTCTTGTTGTAATGTGGTTTAAACCACATTAACTTTCTCTCCAGGGTATTTTGATTATTAGTATTGGAAGAAAGGGTGAAAAGTGCAGTGGTGGTTGGAGAATATTTAGGGACATAGCACTGCAAATCTGTATTCACTAAAGTTCTTTCCTAGGCATCCATGATTGAGAGGTGCCAGACAATATAGTGAGCTAGATGTTGGTTCAACGCCATAGACAGTTTACCGTAGGCTGAGAGGATTTTCCTCTGATGGAAAAAAAAAAAAAAAAGATAAAGAGGAGATAGATAAATAGTAGGCTTTTATGCATTTGGAAAAAAATTCTAAATAATTTGTAAGAAGTATTGCAGGTTTCTAGATTATAGAAACTGGTAACTGATACAGATTATTTTTCCTAATTTTGACTCTATGTAATTTACCTGTTTTCAGATTTGTTGGTTTTTATTTTTCATTTTAATGTGGTACCTACTACTGTATGCCTAGTATTGTCTTTTTTGAGACTGTAGTCCATGTATGTGAGATATCATATGTGCATATAAAATGTTACGTGTGTGGGTGACTCCAGCCATTAAATGGTTAAAGTTCTGTGCAAAGAAATGTAACATTGACTAGAAATTCACTCACTCAGAACACATGCTGGGGGATTAATCTTGTCTCTTAATGAAATAAAACAAAATTCTTTAAATTACCAGCAATAAGGTATAAGGTCAGTCAATAAAATACTCTTGCAGTCGCAATGACAGTGAAGGAATGCCTCTGTAATAATTGGAGTTAAATAAGGGTAGGCTGTAGTGGACAGAACATACTAGAGGTATATGGAATAGAAGGAAAGGTAAACTCCTGTTTAGCCATGAACACTAAGAAAAGCATTAAAATAAAGTTGACAAACTGACTTAATGGTACAATATATAATTAATTTTTAGAAGTGAATGAATGATGTGGAATTATCAAGGCCAAAAGCTTCAAAAAACATTCAAAGACATGGTCAGGTATAGAGAAGGTTTCCTACTTCTCTGCTGCAGGAGTCTTTTCCTCTGCTGTTGTGTATTGTGCTCAGATTTTTCTCGCTGATCTTCCCACCTTTTCTCTTTCGTTGCGTGGTTCTCCTGAGAAACTCAAGAGGTTATATACTGCAGACTTAAGTGTGATTTAACCCCATTTCCTATGATGTGCGATGGCAATGAATACGATGTTAGCTGGTTATGTTCGCTTAATGATCGGCTGTTAACAATTGGCATCTAATGCTTATGGTTGAGCTTAACAGTCATCGTTCACTGAAATGAATGATGGTTTTTACAATAACTCCTTTGGTGTTATCTTAAAATCAAGGAGGTCTCCGTAAACAATTACGTTTTCTATATTTGTGTGCTGGTCTGTTCCATGTGAGAAGGGTGTTTTGGGCAGAGGTCATGTAGCCATACGTATAAGGCCACTGGAACCTCCTGGTAAATACTGACTAAACTGATAGAAACGGAATAAAACTTAGGTGTATGAAACACAAGGTGATGTAGGTAAGGGGTAATATAAATTATTATAAAATGGTAGTTCAGTTGAAAATGATAGCATAAAAATGCAGTTGCTAGAGAGATGATTCAGCACACTTTTAACATTTTTCCTCCAAATCTATATGTGTTTCTTTAAAATACCATTTGTTAGAAATAATTCTGCAGATCACTTGCAGAGGACTCAGAGGCAGAGGAATTTGAGGCCAAAGGAATGTTGGGGGAGAAGGGGGTGAGAAAGAGGGGAGAGAAAGGGGTGGGGATAGTGGGGTCAAACTACCACTGCGTTATCTACACGTTATACATGGGCAGATCTGTACCACTACTGAATAAAGGAAAGCTTTCTATTGGCAGCCTGCACAAAACGTGGTATTTAACATTTTTATGCGGCTATAGAGAAATGAATATAATTCCATGCTTAATTATTAGAAATAATTCCATTAAAAAAAGAAAAATACTTTATTTTTACAGGCCATTGGTAAAAACCTTATATTGTTTCTAGTTTGGATTATTTTTTTCACATTAGGCACTGAATTTACTGGAGATAAGTCACTTGGAGGTGGTACTTCATTCATCCAGGCCTTTTTATTAATTGTATGTGTATTTATTGTTTGCCATAGTACCTCTTGTTCCTTCATTGCTTCTCTGTTTCCCAGTTTGGCAGAATTTCTATGTATTTGAGTGCTTGGGTCAGTACAGCCATTAATTTTGTTGCTTTGATATTAATTTTGGTATCTTAAAAGTATGACAACTTGCATTTTATTATATTTTTAATGTGGAAGTTTAAAGCATAACTAAATCCTTTTCTTGCAAATAACTTTTTGACTTAATAAAAATGCGAACTTTTTACAAATTAACAGTTCTTCCTTATGTTTGTTTAGGGGAAAATGCAGCGTTGCTCTTCTGAATGAAACAGAATCTGTGTTGTCGTATCTGGAGAAAGAGGTAAGATGTGACTTCTATTGGGTAAATATTGGGATGGGTTTAAGGGGGTTTTACGGCTGTATTTTTAATAAATGGGCAAACAATACTTTGAAAATATTTTCTTGGTAAGTTAGAAAAAATATGTTGTTGAAAACACTGATTTTAAAAATGTTATTTGATAAAAACTTAATTGACATTCTTAAATGATGGGTTTTTTATGAGTATGGTTGTATTTAGAAAATAAGTAATGCAAAGTAATTCATATGGTATCTTGCAAAAGAAGAACATACAGACTTTTTCCTAGTGGATGCTCAAGGGGGAATTCACATGGCTCTTCCCTGCCCCCCTTCCTCCCCTCAGGTGTTATAGAAAGAAGAATCTTCTCTAGTCAATGGACAGAGAGAGCAAGAGAGGCTCCTATAGAGGGCAACTTAGCATAGGACTTTAATTTTAAGAGCTCTGAATTATTGTATGGAAAGTATCTCCTCACCTTTCATTTCCTGTAGAAGGAATTGTATTGCAGAATACCTTCAAAATAAATATATTTTTCTTTGGAGTGTCTTAATATAACATGAGGTAGACAGTGCTTTTTAGCTGAAATTAGCATGGCTTTATTTAAATTTCTACACCAAACCCACTGATAATCAGTAAAAATATTTCTGAACACAAGACTTGCCCTATACTTAGGTAGCTCTACCAGATATGCCAATACCATTCTTCTGTAAGCCCTTTTCAGACACTGACTGTTTTATGCTTTTTTGAGACTGATTTATAATGCAGAGTCATTGTGGTAGAGATATTTATGAGAGGAAACATAGTAAATTCAGAAAGCAGCTAATATTGTTTTCAAATCCATTGATATATTTTTTTGTGTATGAATCTCTTCATTACTGCGCTGTGCTGAAATAACTGCTAGCGATGAGAGAAGCTTCAATTATCCATTTAAAAGTACTCATGAAACATCTGCATTATTTAAAATAAGGATTAATGTACCAAACCTGTGCTTTGTAAAAGTGTGCAGGGGGGCCTACTTTAATAATTTCCAAAAGGAAGGTGATACAGGTCTACAAACTTAATTTTAAAAATTATTATGCTGTTGCTGTCTTCTTTTTTAGGATACCTTTTTTTATTCATTGGTGTATGATCCTTCACTGAAAACGCTTTTAGCAGACAAGGGAGAAATCAGAGTGGGGCCTAGATATCAAGCAGATGTGCCAGATATGCTTGCAGAAGGTAAATATATGATTTTTGATTAGTCAAAAACATAAATCTTCATCTTGCATTATTACTTATGCTGACTTTCTGAACTAAACTGATCAGCATAGAGGCAGAGAAGGTAAAATAGTAGGTCTTAGAAAACAGACAAATACCAGTAGATATTACGGAGGAAGAAAGGAAGGATACTTGAATAGCTGTTGAAAAGACATTGTCCACTTCCAGTTTGTGCATAACGCAATTTAGGCATTCAGTGTTTGTTTATTTAATTGTGTGGTCCAGTTACTTCTTCGACGTTACGCCTCATAAAAAGATGATGTTGAGGAGCAACCCAATTTGTAGAATAATAACATGGTAACAAGACAAGTGAAAAACATTCTTTTACTCCCTTTCAAAACAGGCTCTGCATAGACAATGTGTGTCTTTATGTCTTCTTATTTTAAAATACTGGCTTCCATCAAAGCATCTTGTCTTTTGTGCCATATCTTTAAAATCACCGGTATTTTTAAAATTTTATTTTATTTCTTTATAAACTAGCACAACTACTTGTGCCTTAGTGTTTTGCTACATAGGAACTTTATTCTTTTAAAGAAAATTTCAAGTACAATATTTATTTAGTATTTGGGTGTTATTTAAGAAGCATGAGCAGCTGTGTCTTATGTTTGCAATATTTACTTAGTAAATTTTAAAATGAGCTCATTTTGTCAGTGAAATGTGCACTCTACATTGAGTGCTGGCAAAAGAAAAAGTTTCCTGAGAAGTATCTAGATGTAGATACTATTTTCAAGAATCTTGGTATTTATTCCTTAATAAGATTATGTGACAGGAATATCACTTGCAGTAAGTCAAAGCAGTTCTGAATGCCCCAAATATGTATGTTTGTAACCTTAAATGGTGTGTTTTCCATTTGTCATGGGCTGTGCTTTTTTTCTGCTGTACTTTTTTTTTCCATAGAAAATAAGCATAATTTTTACAAAGCTTATTTAATAAACTGTATAAACCAAAAATGATTTGATTTCTGGCAAGTGGCAGATTATTTTACAATGGATGCTGTTTAGTAGCTCACCTGCATTATTATTCTGAATTTTATTTTAATATCCAGAAATAAACTATAGGTAGTCTTTTCCAGATTTGTTTATTAGGCATACAGACTTGTTTCAGAACAAGTTTATGACTAGAATATGATACGCTGCTATTCTTGCTGTATAATATGCCTCTCATAGGAAAACAAATAATTATGTAGACATTCATATGCTCAAGAGGAAAGCTTCCCAGAGGACTAAGAGAAAATGACTGTCTCAATGTGTGTATCAGGTAGCCAGGAAGTACTGATGTACTTCTGAAGTAGCTGGTTGAATTGTTGGGTTTTCAGGATGAGCTGGGGGTTGTCTGCCAGGCAGGAAGTCTTTTTCTACTGAATACTGCTACTTAAATTATTAAAGACAGAGTCTGATCATGGAGTAGAGAATACTACATATAAAATAAATGTTTTTCCCATGGAAATTTTACTCATTTTTTTTCTAAAATTAAATTCTTTATTTATTAAAAGTTAAGTTACTGAGTTCTTCTGGAATGTAATTTTGAGTTAAATCCTTGATTCAGTAAAATGAGTAGAAGATCTTTTTCTTACGTCATGAAGACAGGATTTCACTGTGTGTTACTGTCTTGTTTTTCTCACACCCCATTAATCCCCAAAGTGCAATAAGTGATGCAGTCTTCTTGCAGTCTTTAGTAGGCAATAATAGTCCGTCAGTTATTAAGGTTCAGAAAAACGAAGTTGCCCACAAACCAAAGATCTTGTGGTATACAGAACGCTTCTTTGGCAGTTTCTCTGGATTAATCTGCACTTATTTCCAGTGGGTAGTGGAAAAAAGAGTTTGGTTTTAGGATAAAAATATCTGAATTCTTGTAGTTTTGACTGATTGTTCTCTAAATGTTTCTGTAGCCTTCTAACCTCCAAGGAAGAGAAAAAGATGATTTAGCTGTTACTGTGTCTTTATGCAAGCTGGCAGCCTGAAAGTTAATCCATTCACTGTCAAGCCTTTTCATTCATGAAAACAAATCTAAACAATGTTTAAAATTAACAGAATGAAATACATATGTTTGGATTCTGTGAAGATATCTGAATCTTGAAATAAATTTTTCAGCCTGTATTTTTGAAAGTGGCTAATGATCTGTATGTCCAAATTATTTATGCCATAATGTATGACTATAAAAACTAAAAGCCTAGAACAATCACCTTAGTTAGGGATCACTTGAGAAAAATTAGTTTTTATGTCATCTAATAATAGTATTATATAATAAAATAGAAAGCATTGCTAACTTTATTCACACCTAAAATTTGTCCTTTAATGTATAGGAAGTACACCTTTTTGAATGTTGTTGGTAGGCATATTTTATGTTTACAGAAAATCCCCAAAGCCATTTTTTAAAAAAAAGATTTAGAAAAATTGAAGAGTCACACACCATCAGTTATGTTATTTTAAAACTTACTGGCATATAAATCCAATTCAAATGACTGAAGACATGCCAGTTCAGATTAGCTTTCAGAAGACCATTCACAAAGTGGCTGAAAAATGAAAAAAGTTCTTTGAACTGTGGAAGCCCTTCTACATCTACTATAAACATTAAATTATTTTTATATAAACACACGGATGTATTCTAGTAGATGAAAAATTACAATTGCTTGCATTTTCTCTATACTATGATAATTTGTTTTCTGTCTGAATGGGCTAATTTTTTTAAATGTTTATTGGAGAACTATATGCATTTTTTTTGTGGGAGTAGATTCCCCCCCCCACCTTCCATTGATGTTACCATTTTCCATCCATAAATAAAACATACTCCAAAACCTGGTGTTTAGGCCAAACTTTGGATAATGCAGCATACCATCCCCACCCCCATCCCCCCCCACCCCATGGGTGAATTGGATAACTTTATATTTCTCTTTAATTTTTTAAATGAAAAGAATGTTTACTTTTTAAAAGACTAAAAGGTTTATTAAAATCAAGTTACGTAATAAAGTATTGGATCCAACTGTTTTCCCACTTTGAGATACATTGAATCATAAATCCTTTACACAATTACAGTAAACAAATACAAACATACTTTAAATCTGATTGAAAATACCTAAGCTTTGTTTATCTACACTGCTTTTGTTTGTAGTGATTTGGCTAAATCACTTAGATTGCACATTTACTGAAGACTATAACTTTGGAGAAAGACCAGACCAGATTTCTTTCAGCAGTCTCTTATGACTTTTGTTATGAACATCTTTGGGAGTAAAACTATGATCAAAGTTGTCAGATTTAAATGATATTATGGTTCTGTGAAGCCCTTCCTTCCACCTCAGTGCTCCAGCCTTTCTAGACTCTAGTTTGAAGATTTTGAGAGTCTTTTTAGTTGCTTTTATTACACCGGAGAACAGGAGACTATATTTTACAGCATTGATTCAAATTCTGGCTAGTACAATACTAAAGGTCCTTTCTTTACTTTTAACAACACATTCTCCAGTGGCTTATTCTGTGAATATACCAGTTGTTTATTTTCAAATCTGTTTCCAGTGTGGGGTAACATTCTGCTCCTCTGTACAAAGCAGGAATAAAAAGGTTTATCTTGGAGGATGAAAGCACACATTTGGACAAAGAGTATCTTGTTTCAAGCATCCCTACTCTACAGTCCAGGAGCAAGGTACCTGGTTCTCTGCATGTGATGGCCAGAAGCTGCTGTCTGGTGCATCCACCTACTGTATTTGATTAATAACTTATAAAATATGTGACTAGTAAGTTCAAAAAAACAAAACAAAAGAACAAACAACAAACCCCCCCTGTACAGTTTTGCTTTGGGCAAGTCATTATTATCATCGTTAATTGTTTAAAAGGTGTACTTTTATAAATTGTTCTGAATATGATCAAATTGTTATCACCTTTAACTAACAGATTTTATTTAGTTCTGTTTTGTGTATGGGGAAATATGAGAAAGCTCAGGAAAATTGCTCCGAAGCAAATCAGTTCAGATACTTGGTAGACTTATGGAACATTGATCCTTCCCTATCTCACAACTTTAAAAACCAAATGTTTACAAATTCTGGCATTTCAACCAGTTTGTCAGCAGTGGAACAATTGATGCAGTGACAAGTTGTGTTACATGGTTGGCTAAAAAAGCAGAGAATGAGAGAGAGAAAAGTACCAGCATAGCATCAGGAATGTAGTTCATGGAGTAGGATAATGCTTAAGAATGGGAATAACTGGGAAATTTATTTTTTTGCTTGCTCTGCAGGATTGCTTTTAAAGCATTGAAAAAAATATGTTTCTCTCATATGCCTGCACTGATCTTTCTGCCTCATGCATACTGTTGTAGGTCTAATTGTAGTTGTCGCACAGTAAAATGCATGACAGCTCAGCTAAACAAATACAGTCAAAGTGTTATTATAGGTAGGGAAGCCAAGTAATTAAAATAACCTCATTGGCCAAATCAGTAATTTCTTAAGTAATGCTTACTTCTGTTTATTTGTAGGGTTGTGAATCAGGTGGAGACACTGGGACAAAGTCAACAAAGGTCAATAATTGTTCCCCCACCTGTCAAAGCTCGATTAAAATTTCTGAAGGAAAGGATATCTCCTAAATAAACCTAACAAAGAACTTTATCATGACTGTTCTTGTCATGATATGCAAATCTGATGAAACTATTTGGAGTAATTCTCTGACAAAAAAACCCCCAACAACAAAACAAAAAAATACTAAATTGTATTTTCAAGAAAACTAATAAAATTTGGAATAAGTATCTCCTATGATTTTAAAGAAAATTAGAGGATAAGTGTAATTTGTTGAAATACATTTTCTGATGTTACATTTGCTTTGTCAGCAATAATGAATGAACCTTTTGTGTACCAGGATTTGGTAGAACAGTGCTTTGTTAGGCAATGTAAAATGTTCAAATGTTGAAATTGGCATTTTCAAGAAAATTTAGCCCACTAGCATATGAACAACCATGCTGAATCAGACCATCAGCTGTTTATGCATGCAGAAGATCTTAGTTTTCTTAAAATTTGTTACAGTCCAGTAGGCTATCACCTTGAGCTTCCTTACGTATCCCTATGATCTCTTTGCAGAGCTTCAGTATGTATGTGAGGTGTGATTTTTCTTTATGAAAGGTGTGCTGACCTATCTCTAGTGTATCTTTGTTGTAATTTCTACTGACATGGCTAGTATAGTTGTGAGCCTTGACAGTGCTTAGTTGCCCATGTTTTCTCTTTAGCCCATAAACCCTCCTTCATGCCCTAGGTAACACAAATGGATTTAAGTTCACATGTCACTATTAGTAGCTATTGTATCCTTGAGTTCCTGTAGAAATCTTGAGAGGATGCTTGTCCAAACTCAAATAACGTGCTAATATTGATATTGTATAATTGTTCTGTAACCTCTCCTACAGATGCTTCATTTTAAGGTAGGTCTTTTAGATCTCTCGTGAAGAATGTGCACCTCTCCAGTTTTGTCTAGTTATTACAAATGCAGAGAACTAATTTGATTTCTCTGCTAACAGTTAACTTGAATTTCTCTTATTTGCTCCCTTTTTATACAGATCACATTGCCAAGGTCTTAGATCCTTAGGTAGTTTTATAGACCTTTGACTATATTGATTATCTGAGACGACTTTAATCATTTGAATGTCCTCTGAAATTTGGACAATATTGTAGCAAATAGGCTGAAAGAGTGACAAGACTAAAAAAAATAAAATATTTAACCCTATATCTGGTAGTGTGCCTCAATCACAAGGACAGTTTTCTTCCTCTGTGGCTTGAGATGACTTTAATTTTGTTCTAGCTAAAGGGAAGATTACAGCATATGAAGGTACTCTTATTCATATATTTCGTAAATGTATGAAACTTATGGGGGGATGAAAAGGCTGAGGGGAGCAGCTCTGTGGGAAAGACCCTGGGGTGCTGCTGGCAGACAGGAAGGGGATGTAAGCCAGCAGTGTGCCCTGGCAGCGAAGGCGGCCTGCAGCGTTCTGGGCTGTGTCACCTGGCACATTGCCTGTAGATCAAGGGAAGCGATCATCCCCCTTTACTGAGTAATCATTAGATCACATCTAGATACTGCATCCAGGTTTGGGTCCCCCAATATGGGAAAATTATTGATAAACTGAAGTAAGTTCAGTGGAGGCCATCGCACTTTTTGGGGATAGAGGAGTTGCCCTGCAAGGACAGGCTGAGGGAACTGAGGTTGTTCAACCTGGACAAGAGGTGGCTTCAAGGGGGGGACCAAGAGCAGCCCCCAGTAGCTTGGGGGAGGTTGTTGAGAAGACAGACAGGTTCTTGACAGTGGTGTGTAGGTGGGCGGATGAGATAAAACAGACATAACTTGAAATGAGATGTTCAGAATGGCCATGAGCAGAAATATTTTTCGGATAAGGATGGTCAGGCGGTGGAGCAAGTACCCAAGGAGGTTGTGTCATCTCTGTCCTTAGAGGTTTTCAAGACCCAAGTGGATAAAGCTCTGGTCTGATCTTACAGCTGAGCCTGCTTTGAGGAGAAGGTTGGGCTAGACACCTGAGCTCCCTTCCAACTTGAACTGATCCTACTATCGTACTCCAGTTTAAGAGCCTGCTGATGAGATTCTGCCCACAGTCTTCTGCCTTTTACTCTTGGGAAGTGCTTCTTTATCTGTAGAGAAAGAGTTGGGACCGGAAGTTTACCTCTTACTAAACAAGCATGTGAGTAGACAGTCGTTTAATCAAAACACCTATGCTTCAAAGATGATCTTAGACCACATCATCTTCTGTGCTTATGTAGAGTCATATTTCATTAAGAGAAGCTGCAAGAGAAACTGCTACTTAGTCACCTTCCCTCCAGTGATGATGCTAGGTAGTATGTAACTTCTTTGTGTGTGTTCAGTCATTGCCATTAGCATGCTTAGTTTCAGCTGACTTTTCCATAAAGGCTTGAGACAATATGTTGAACTTTTAGCAAATCTCAGTCTAAAAATAAAAGGAACACCTGAAGATTAGGAAGTGCAAACACTAATGTTAAGCTAACAGCATTAATACCTACTGAAAAGTCTTCAGTATAATTAGATTATAATACTGCAGTATAAGAAAAAGTATAATGTGCATAGTATGATTCAGTTAATAGAGCAACTGCTAACCTTTAAAAAATTTTGTTTCGCTCTTGTAAAAGCATTGGGTAATTTCTGAGATTTAGCACAAAACCACCAGCTTGAAAGTAGATTGTAGAGGGAGTTAACCTCTGAACTTTCTGTGTCTTAAGTTGTTCAGGTGGTTGAAGGGTGTCTGGGCACACAAAGATTCCCGGCCTATCTTATATTGGGCAGCATCACAGCGGTAGCTGTTTGCAACTATCAGTGCGCACATGCTTATCTGAACTGTGGAAAGTGTCTGGTAAGAACATTTTACTGCTAATTAATTGCCCTGTGTATAGCAGCAGCTTCTGTTGGCTCATCTAGCTCTGCTCATAGTGCCTGCTGTGTAAGGATTCTGAGTGCTGAGCAAGTCATGTGGGGCTAGAGATCACTGGGCCAAACAGAGGTGTGTTGGAGTGGGAAATGTGATGACGGATGCATGAAGGGTTAGGGTTGATTTCGCGGTTGGTGGGAAATGAGATTTTAGTCTCCATGCAGAGGTATATGTAAGGAGACAAACATCAAGAGGTTGACAGGTGTGGTGGGGTATGATTAGGTTTAAAGGTTTATCTAGAGAACTGGCTGCTAGTCCTAATTGAGTATTGCCACCAGCCATGGCAAACTGTTTGCAAAGCCCTGTTTTAATTAGCCTGGAGGGCTGATCTTAGAGTCACTGTTACTGGGATGTCTGTGTACTGCTGCATGGAATTTTTCTGATGCTTATGGTCCCTTCCCAGCTACAGTTCTGTTCCTAGGGCAGTGCTGCTTATCTCTTGTATCTGGGTTTGAAAGGAGACTATTTTGTTCTGGGGAATTCTTTATGGGGCCAGGATCTGACACAATTGGGTACTCTCTGGCCATTTAAAGCAGTACAAAGAGTTTGGGGTTGGCAAGGAAGAGAACTACCCCCTTACTAAGATACAGAGAGGAAGAGGAATTAGAGTCTCTGAAATGGAGGGAGAAGCAGCCTGTAGGAAAGATGTACTGTTCAAAGCTTTTTTTTTTTCTTTTTAAAAAATAAAATTATAAACTATATTCAGAGTACCTGTATAAAAACCCAAAGTCCCTCTTGCATATCTGAAAATATCCAGAGAGTGCCTAGAAATAGCACCTGCTGTGCAGTCGGTTCCATTTCTTGAAGGCAAGGCATTTTAGAATTAATGGACTTCAAGTAGCTGGGGGCTTAATAGGAAGAAGGGGAACAGTTGGGGAAATTTAAGCTGTAGAGTTTGGATGATGTACAGAGAACTTGTACCCAAAATTTCTAAAACTTTCTGTGTTTTGAAAAACCAAACTAATTCCTGAGAGATGTTTCCTAATGTCTTCTCTGGTTTTGTGCTTCTTACTGCAACTCAACTGTGAAAGTATGTTGTTTTTAATAGACCAGACATCAGATGGAAGCTATGGATGGAGTTCAAGCCTGTTAATGTTTGGGAATATTGGAACTCCAGGATTTTAAGCTTAAATATGGTTGCAAGTAAAGAAGCAGATAAGAAACTCATCTACATACTGCTTGGATTTTTAACATGAAAGTTCAGAGTGTTTAGACTCGGTGTATTGTATTTTCTGGTTCTTTGAATGCTTCCCATATACACTAAATTTTTATTTTCATTTAATCTGTGAAAAATATGTTTTAGAATAGTGGAGCCCAACTGTAATCTCCTGAGGAGGGATCTGTTCTGTTACTTCATGGTACCTAATACTCCCATTTATTGAAAGAACCACTGCTGAATTTGAAAATCACTCATACTAGCCAGAGACCTTCAGGAGTTGTTATAATGGTGCATCTGATTCTCTTGTCAAAAGTCTGTGTGCTGGATTATCTCTATTAGTGTTGATGTAGTTGCAATGATTTCATTCTGTTGTGAGGAGATGAAAATCAGGCCTTTTAAAAATCAAGCGATGTGAAATATTTTTAGAAGATTCTGTATTCAAATATTTAAGTTAAAAATTGGAGAGCCATGCAATTGTTAGACTCTGATAATGTGTGGCTATGAGAAATGTCTGACGGGATAAACAAGTATTGTATCTTAGTATCCTGTCAATTTTCAGAAAATATGGTCCGTAATTTGAGCTAAGTGACAGTTTTATGACGATTGTTCGATATGAGAACTAGAACTGGACACATTAATACAATAGGCAGTTCTTAGAAAACAAAATTCAGAAAATACTGCCTCTGTTTTTTCTGAGTTCAGTATCTTACAAATAGTTTATGTCTAGCCTTTTGTCTTTCACTGGCTTTAAGAAATCATGAGGGCTGATGATTTTGAGGCCATGTTAATGTTTCCTTTCTGAGTGAACCAAATTGCAATTAAATTAGTGAATTTAGTGTAAACCTACTTGCTTAGGTACGATCATCAAAGAAAGAATTGCTTTTCCTGTGCACGCACAGAAGGTGACAGCAGCAGCAGCTTTAGGCTCTTCAATGAGCAGGGTGTTGGCATGTGTTAAAAAGATTTTTGTGGAAAAAGCTGTCAATAATAAAGTGCTTTTTTGGATGGGGTGGAGGAACTAGTTTGTGTAGTAGCTTGTACACCTCTCTTGTTCTACATACAGCGATTTGGGAGTCCATCGTCTGTTGTCTAAAACCAGATTTCCTGTCAATTCAAGACGACCTTACAGGAATCTAGACAGCAGAAAGCAAAGCTCATATTCTGAAACCAAAACTATCTTCAGGAGCAAGTATAAAAGGAGATGTTTATGCCTAACTTGCATTTGCTTCAAGAAGATGCCCAGGAACCTTGTAGACACCTATCCCACCAAGTTCAATGTGAAATGCATTGAAGCTTCAAAGTTGTCGGAAAATCTAGTAACTTAGCAGCACAATAAATGATTACTTCAAAATGTCAGTCAGAATATGCCAGAAGCAGAGGGATCTTTGAGGGTGATTGGTTCAACTAAAAGATAATGGCTTTCTATTTTAATGAATTTTTCAGAAGAAATGTGTGGAACAAAAGACACAACAAGCAGATTCAGGAGTTCTTACTTGTGAAAGCTGCAATAGAATACCAGACATAAAAGGTGTGATTGTGCTAACCCAGTAAGACTTACCCGTATGGTCAGAGTAGAATAATGTTGCCTAGACTTGATTCATTTCAGCTGAAGATGGGTGCCTAAAATAGATCAGAGGATGTTTAAGGTTAGATGAGATGAATCTTGACAAAGGTAATACACTAGAATGAAACTCCTGTTTATGTCTACTCGAATATATTTTGTTCTCACATGGAGTTTCTGTTGGTTGCACTTTTGACTTTGACT
Source organism: Astur gentilis (assembly GCF_929443795.1). Taxonomy (NCBI): domain Eukaryota; kingdom Metazoa; phylum Chordata; class Aves; order Accipitriformes; family Accipitridae; genus Astur; species Astur gentilis. The sequence goes on along the minus strand of NC_064909.1, from coordinate 7,398,932 downwards.
AACAGAAAATTTTTTCTATAATACCTTCTAAAAGAAGGAGCTGTTTCTTGAGGGTTAGCAAATTTAAATATGGTAGTCACTTGTCCCATTTGCAGATTTTTTCCTTGTTACTAAACTCAGTGGAGTAAATCTTGCACAATTAACTGTCAAATGCATGATCATCACAAATAGTAAAATAGTCTTTACAATGTTGTTCATGTCAAATTTTAATAGGATTATAATATCCTTTACATCAGTCTTGCCAATCTCTCTTCTAGGGAACTGAGTTAGTGATTTATGTGCTGGGCAATTAAATGCATGTTTATAGACTTTTATCAGTTTTACTGTAAATTAAAAAACCAGAAGTGCATGTAAATTACCTCTTTGTGGCTGTTTTTGGTAATTACTTCATTTACTTCTGTCTAACCTTGCAGATGCAAGGGAAATGTGTAGTTTAGGGTTGCAGCCACACATACTACAGAAGCTCAATTAGGTATTTGGAAGCTTTGCATTATAAAACAGTGTTTTATGAAGTCTTTTCAGTAATGTTATTGAAAAATATTTGTTGCCTTTTGGTGCAATTTGTCAAGGTATTAAGTGCATGTATAATTTTGATCAAACAAGCAGTTACATGGATTAAGTTGGTTCTTCCTTACATACTTTCTATACTTATACTATTCTTACATAATGTTGTAATGCAAATTTCTGAGCTTCAATTCTCAGATGATTCAGAACTTCTATTTTAACAGTCAAATGATAAATTAGAAGAGTTGGAAAGTGTGCTGTTTCACAATTAGATCTTATAAAAACTGTTCAACAGTTGAGGTGAGTTATGCAGGTTGTACTGCTTGGGGATTGTTGGAGGGGTCTTTTTTTTCCCCTGTCCCGAATTGTAAAAGCAGGTCTACCTTTCTCAAGTTTGCTTTGTGCTTGAAGAGAAGTCAGTTGGAGTTTTAAGTCTTCAAGAGAGCCATGATTTCCTGCTGTCCTTAGCTTCTTGAGGAGATTTAGGCATCTGTTCTCATTCTTTTATTGTGGTTGTTATGAACTTCCTATTTTTCAACAACTTGAAGGAAATGGTTAAAGTAGCTGTATTCTCTTTTGCCTTCTGGTTGCAGTGCAACATGAATCGTCTGTGCTGAGTTGTTGATGTGGAAGGTTATGGATGATTGCTGTCAGAAAGATTTCTTTATTAATAATAGCTGTAGAGCCTTGGCTGAGATTGTTCAAATACTAAATGAGTTCTGTCGGGTAGTCAGTCTTATGAAGGATACAGTTACTTATTGTATGCTGTATATGTGCTTATTATCCCAAGTAATGTATCGCAGTGAGCACTCAAATCACCTTTCAAGCAGCATCTTGGGGTTTAATTGACTTCGCTGTTTTTTTCTACCTCAGTAACTTTGCCTAAATGGACATATTGTAAATGAAGATTTTTGCTTCCTTTGCTGTTTTACTCTAAGGCTTGTTTTCCCTTTTAAATTTATTCTGCAGAGAATGAAAAACAAATATCAGATGCAGATGAAATGTGGCTTTTACACTTGAATAAGTCAAAATACATGAGTATTAAAGAAAAAGTTATTCTCTAAATTATATGTTTTGTTTAAATTTATGCAAATGAATAGTCCTATTTATCTTTAGAATACTAGTCACAGGGAATTTTCGTATTCATAACATTAAGTTTATTTTAAAAAAGGAAATCGCAGGACCAAAGATTTCCTGTTACTTTAGTGGGGTTTTTTTTGAAGAATACAATGCATTGTTGTATCCCTCTTTCCAAAACAAGTATTTTAAATATTGTTAATATTCATATGTAGTATGGTACTGTTATTTATACACAGAGTCATTTTCACTATGCTTTCCTGAAAACTGTATTACCTCATGAGTTGTTATTTCAGGAATTCAGAAAAACTGTTGTAATCATTCTGTATTCAGACTGGCCTAGGTGCTAGACCACTGCATAGTCTCTACCAACCAAAACATCATGTAAAATGGAGGCAAGGGGTGGGAAACCTTGGTGCAAGCCACATTGTTCAGGTTTATTCACGGATGTCAAAGGAGTACAAGAAGCTAATTCCAAAATAAAGGTGAATTTCAGATATTTTTTTCATTAGTTGAGTACTTACCCTTGTCTTTGAACTGAAAGTGACCTTGTAGTTTTATGCAGTATGTTAATTTAGGTCATTGCCTTTAGATTTGCCATAGAAAGCTAAATTGAAAGGGCTGACTTTTTATTATTTCATTTCTCTTGACAGTGAGGATTCTACCTAAATGTGATTTAATGTAAGGACTATAAAGTGAGGAATGGTGTGATTTTAGGACATTATGCCTCCATGTTCTTCGATCTGTGGAAGTTCCTTTTTGCATACTGTTCTGCAGGGTTTTGGGAAAGAGGCAACCTTGTTTGTTTGTTTCTTGCAGCACTGGATATTCTCATAAGCCAGCCATTCTTGATGCAGTGGTATGGAGAAGTTGGACATGACTGTGTGGTTACAGTTTAATTTATTCTGAGCCCAACTGTAATTCTTTCTGTTTGTTTCTAGGAATTTAGAACATGATGAATTAAAGCTCTTTTTGAGTGCTTTGTGAGGTCTTGTCTCCTGGTCATCAGTGGTTGATTTATAAGCACTGCAAGGCTGAGTACTGAGAGAGCTCCAAGGTCGTTGGAGGCAGTTTAATTCAAAAGGAATTTTTCAACTGAAAAATGACTGAATTTTTTTATACACTAGAGCTCTAGAGGATAGGAGGCAATTGGACTGTGTGTGTTTTAGTGGCTCAGAAAATGCTCAGTAGCAGTTTAAGTTGCTGTAGACACATAATGGGCTCGTATCACCCGATATCTTTCATTTGTAGTCTCTATACATGTAGTCTTCATATAGTCTGTTTTTCGTTTCTAGCCTTCATACATGCGTTATGTTCATAAATTGAGTTTTAGCATAAGATTTGTATAGATACACAACTCATTGTCTGAACCACTAATTGTAAATCTTGGATATACATCTGTCAGGCAAGCTAAGGGGGGGCAATTGTTCTGCAATTGAAAGGTAAACAGATAATTTTCCTTTTGCCTACACTTTTAAAATAATCTAAGCTTTCTCATGTTACTTTTCTTATTAAAGTTATCTGCACATAATTCAGTTGTATTTTTTGCAGAGTTAGGTGTAAATTTTTGAACTTTTTTTCTGAATGATTTTTGATTATCAGTACCGGTGAGAATCACAAATCATAAAAAAATAAATAAAAAATGAGTAATAAGAATTCTATGTCTGCATAGCTTTTATAATGAGAAGGGTTGTAATTTCTTTTAGTTAAGACCAACAGTCAGTTAGCTGTTTACTGTGAATTCTGTTTATGTGGAGCTAAACTCATTAAGTGCCAGTAGATAAAGTTTGTACATCCATCTGAAAGATGTTTTTTCTCCTGTACCTCATGTAAAACTTATTTTCCCAGTGTCAATTACTTGGACGTTTTATAACCAGCTTTTTCAGTTAAGCTGTTCATGCCCCCATCAATTGTTTGTCAAAAGCTGTGTGATGTTTTGTGATAATTAACCTCTGTGTATGAATCTGTAATTCATTTTATGCAGAATTAATATGTTGAGTGTTTTAGAGGCGGACTAATGAACTTTTCATTGAAGGAGAAAGCTCAGATTTTACTTTACACAGACAGGCTTAATGTCTGGAACTTTTTTCATAGCTAGACAGTATGAGAAGATCCAATATGATGCTGCTTTTCTCATCTGTAAGTTAGAGAAAAAGTTTGCAGACAGGCAGTCTACATAGCAACATGAGAAGGTGGTTCATGAATTGAAACCTCTTTTTCAATGGTTAGTTGAAATTTTTAGAGTGTTATATAGCACATGAAGCTATGTTTAAAAAGACATTTAGTATTACCTGCAGTTTGTATATACTGCCCAATGGTTCTGACAAAAATCTGCTAAATGCTGTCTACTAAATCTGATCTTGTATTTCAGTAATGGAAATTTCATTGTGTTGCATGCTGAACTGGACTAAGGGAGGATAAGAACTGACAAGTCTCTCTGTTCTGCATCCTTGTAATGTAGCTAAGAGAAATTCCTGTTTCACAGGTATAAAACTGAAGCACGAAGGTGAAGACACTGAATTTACTTCTTAGAGATGTGTCAAGCATTAAGAACATAAACATCTACACAGGCCTTCATGTTTATGTGCTTAGGTATCTAGTGAGTCTGGGTAACTAATGCATGAGTCAAAACTACTGGCTGATTTCAAGATTGTGTCAAGCCCTGAATGAATTTCCATAGTAGGAGGAACTCTGAGGTACAAGCTATTGGTCTGGTGTCCAAATGCTGTCCATAGATATGTCTTCCTTCTTACTATGACCAAAAAATTGCAACTACAGATTTTCTGTCCCATGTGATTAAGGATCCAGCAGCTGGTACCTCTGTTTTGCATATCATGAAAGATGGATTCACTCAGAAAGCTGAGCACTGGGGGTGTTCAGTTTATGTTTGGATTGAAGTGACTGCTAAATTACTTTTTGAATGGGAGAATAAAAAGGTATTTTGAAAAATAGTGCAAATTGTGCAAAGTACAAAAATAAGACATTGTACCTGACACGTATCTCTAGAAACTGTCCTCCTGGCTATTTTTCAGGCAGATACCTCATCAGTTGTTTGTCATTAAAAGTGGAATTGGCATTGTTTCCCAGAAAACCATTTTTAAAAAAAGTCCAGCTTTTACAGATTTAAAGTTTCAGTTTCTTAAAAGGATACCATATTGCAGCATTGTTGGAGATCTGTAAAATTAAAAGAATTGCACTCTGAGAAAATGTCCATAGTTCATATTGCAAGTTATTTTCTTTTAGTTGGATATTTTATAAGGAGAACATAGAATCATGGTGAATCTAATGTACTAATTACCTTGGGGATATTTATCTGCAGGAAGTGAAATCTAAAAGACTGACTAAGCAGATCTTTAATTTCTTGTAGTTGACCTTAATTGTAGTCAGTTAAAAGTTGCATTTGGTATACTTTTATAAAATTTTTCTTAAAATGGTTTTTGGAGGGGGGCATGTCATGCTTTCCTTTGTTTAAAATGACTAACTGAAATGGAGAACATATTTTTTTTTTGTTCGTTTTAAGAAAAAAAATACCATTTTGCTTTTTCTTAGAAGAGAACCACGAGAACTAAGCATTGAATAATTGATGAGGAGAAACACCACGCATATTTCTGCTATCTAGTAATGTTTTTCAGTAAAATTAATCTTCATGATTGGATTGGCTATAATAAACTATAAGGAGCGCTCAAAATAAATTGGATACACTGGTATGTCATATGAGCCATTCAAAAAAGTAGCCTAGCACTTCTCAGAAGCTGTAATTGGTATGTTGGTGGTGAGGGAAGTTGACGCTTGTAAAACAGAACCTAAGAACCTTCTCAGATGGAATACTGAAAATGTTAAAAGTTAACCTCCCCCATTCCATGGATAGTGGTTGGATTTGATGATCTTGAAGGTCTTTTCCAACCTAAATGATTCTATGATTCTGTTTGTGTCCTGGAATTTGCAATAAAAGGAATTAATACTATGGCAGCTTTGATACCTGTTCAGTTTGAATGACTTATAGTTCTGTGTCAAATTCAGTAATATAAAAGGTAAATGTAGAGGTGTTAATGGAGAAATTGTGACTTAGTTTTAAAGGGGTCTGCCATGTTAAAAATTCTATAGTATACGGTACAGGCATGATTAACTAAGGACAGACAGCTCAAGGAAAACAGAGGGGGTTTTATAATTACTATTTTAAAAGAAGACCTGGAAAGAAGACCTGTTTATCTTACATGATCCTCCTATACTGATTCTTTCAGCGCATTCAAAGGAAGTAAACAAAATTTTTATTCCTGAAATCAACTTTTCAAAGATTTCTACAGTGCCGTTTGACTGCTTCCATGATTTGATCTGTTTAGGTTACTTTTATTCATGTTTAAGTGATACTATGTTGCCATGTAAGTGGAAAATTGGGAATGAAGCATTTTTGCAAGTGCAGTTTGGCAGAGAACACCTATCTTCTGGAAACCTGTCTGCCATTTTTGCAGTAATATTTGATATTGCAAATACTACGTTATATCTGTTTGGATTCTTTTGGTATAGATATTTCATTGCTCATATCCTGTTTATGTCTACTGCCAGTACAAAACACTGTTTGGCAATATTTCAGATTTAACTTTATCAAGAGTTACAATGATGTTTTGTAGTAGCAATTGTTTAATTACCTCTAATTGAAGTAAGACATGTATTGCAATTTCTTTCATCTTTTTGCAAACTTGATTCAGGAGAATGACGTGTTTTGGTTGAATACTTGTGCTGTGCTTGCGTGATGTTTTCTCTTTGTGACAAGTATATACTGCCTGAGTATTGTTACGATCTCCAGCATATGATGTCCTGAAACAGTTATCTAACATAAAAGATATTTTAAAACTATATATTAACAGATTGAAATGAAGTGCTCAGAGATTATTTATAGAATGTAGAACGTCACCCACAATGTGTCTGTCACATGTGGAAAAAATGAATGTATTGATAGGTGAGTAGTCCATTGAGTAAGTTTATAGACCTAAATCCTACCCAAGATTGCCAGAAATTAACAGTTTGTCTCCAGTACTGGATGTGAATTAGTTGAAACAGAATCAGAAGTCCCATTAGACAGGCAATTCTTCATTCCTGCATATCAGTAGAAAGTAATTTACTGTGTCTTTCTGAGAATGTGACTGTGAAATTTGTTCCTGAAACTTTAACCAGACAGCATGGTGCAGTTCTTAACTTGTATATTTGGTAGGGATAAATATATACCACATTTTCCTTTCCTTCCAGAATGAATGTTCTAGAGAAAGTCGCCATGTATGATCAGATTTCAGAAGAGCCAGTGCTTGGTTTGGAGTCTGCTTCCAGACTTTTAAACTGTACAAGTTATTTCATGTCTTGATGATACTGTGCGTGTTTAGACTGGCTGTTTTCATTAAGTCAGAGAGGTACCTTCACAGCCTAGCTTTTTGAAGGGAATGGAAGGCTGTATTTGAGAACAGGTTTGTATTCTTGTAGTAGCTCATAGAAGTCAGAGATGAGTACTGGCAGCCAATAAAACATTGGAGTTTTTCCACATGTTCACTGAAGGAAGAACATGCTCATAGTCTAAAATACCAAGGAAAGACAATGATTTTAACTTTGCTGTTGTCATCTGTTGTGGCCGTAAACGTGTTGGCCACATCCCATGGGTAAATCTTCTCATACTAGTAGAATATGTCGTGTCTACTTAATCAGCTTCTGTAATGTTTCTCATTTTGCAGTAGAAATTATTGGTGTAGTAGTCAAGCCAAGATATAGGCTTCCATATCAGCGTGAGCCATTGTAGTGTTTTCACACTTCACTCTTCTTCCAAGCAGTACAAATGCAATACTCTTTTAATAATGAATGCAGGGAAAACTGAATTTCAGAAACTGCCATGATTGTTTTGGCCAGGTGCATGTACACAAATTGCTCTGTTCAGACAAATGGAGTTGGGAAATTATGATATAGTATATAGTAACTTTCTTGTCCTGTAGTCTTGTATATTATTTTGTAAAAGAATATACCTAGTCAACATACACAGCAATTTTAATAGTAGGATTTGTGTTAACAATACAGATAATGTAGTGGCTAAGAGCAAGAGGTAAAAAAATTAAATAATTAAATGTACCAGACAGCATTTTTTCATAATGATTTTTTGTTTGGGGGCATAGAATACAAATTGGATAGAATTTAATTGCTAAAGCTGGTTAAGTATAAAATTAATTTTAATATGGCTTAAGTGAAACAGTAACTTTGATATAGTTGATATATAGTTATAAAGAAACCACTGGTTACTTAGGTTATGGTATCAAGTTTATAATCACATTGTATTAAAGTTCTTTGATACTGTGCCTCGTAAGAATGCCTCCTCAAATTTAAATGCTGATGTTAAGGGAAGATATTTATTTTACTGAAGCTGCATTATGGAATTTAAATGGATAACTGCTGATGTTAAGGGAAGATATTTATTTTACTGAAGCTGCATTATGGAATTTAAATGGATAACTGCTGATTGTTAAGTACTGTGTGTGTGTGTGTGTTTAAAAATGTACAATGTCTCTTTTAAACATAGTACAAGAAATACACAGAGAAAAACATTGTGAGTAATAAGTGTTTTGTCCCATCTACCTTTTGACAGGAGAATTAGATGACAGAGAACAGGCAAAGCTGGAAGTAAAAGTATGGGATCCAGATAGCCCCCTTACTGACCGTCAGATTGACCAGTTTTTAGTTGTAGCACGGTAAGATTAAAATCCTCTAATAAAAGAAAATTCCTTTTCCTTTTCCTGCTGACTATTTATTCCCCTATATCATGTTACTCAACTTGTTTGCCATTTTGTGAGCCCTTCTCTTTCCCACAGTTAGCTAAAAGAGAAAATCAGACCATAAACTTCTGCATATATATTGAAGCTACCAATACAGAAGAGAGAAAAAGAGAGTGAGTTTTGGAATAATGCTACACTCCCTGTATGTCAGGTTATAGTAGAATTTGATACTTTAAATGTAGACATCAGACTGTTTTCCCCTCAGAGTAAGTGAAACAGGATTTCAGTGCTAACATTTCAGTCTTGTATTATAGTACTTGGAATTTCATGGTGTAAAATAAAACTTAAGAGTAGAAATAAAATGTTAACAAATGAAATGGATGCAGAACTTGCTGAGTTTGCCTCTAAGCTGCAGTGCAATTATTTTCGGTGAATGTTGAAATAAAAGTTTTGAAGTGATGCATTTCATTAGTGAAAAAAATCTGGTCAGTTCAATTTTATAGCTTAACATAAGATTATGCAGATTTATGAGAGGAACATCAAAGCCTTTGGAATTCATAAATACCTTTAAAAATTATTTCTCTACTTTAAAAAAAAGAAAAACTTTCAAAACTCTAGGACAACTCTACACTCATAAGATACAGCATGTTTCGCCTCTCTTGTAATTCATGCTTACAAATATAGTATAAAGGTACTGTTATAAGATGGCAGAGAACTCTTAATCACAGCTAATGTAGGGATTTTATCCTGAATTACTCCCATCTCCTATATTTTCTGTAACCTGGTTGCAGAGTGTAGTCTCAAATCTTCTTAGACAAATAATCCTTTTACATTCTTGCCAGTTTTTGTTCTTTATTCTTTCTCTGTTTTGAACAAAGCATTTGAGGAAGGAAGTAGAGAAGTTGCTTTATATTTTCCAGCTTATGTATACAGTGAAATGGGTTGCTGATGTATTGTTTTATAGTTCAGATGCTGATCCACCTGGGTTTCTTCTCTCTCCTCCACTTTGTAGTGGTGTATCCTTTCTATACAGTAGTAAAAATGGCCTGCCCCTGTTGAATTTCCAAGCAAACCGGAGGGATGTAGGTGTTAACGTGCATCAAAAGATCACAACGCCTGGTAAATGCTCCATAGAACAAAACCCAGAAAACAGAACTACTTCTATCACCAGCAGTATAGTACCTGGACATGTATGGGCAGACCATTATGGAGTGCCCTAAAAAAACATCTGCATGAAGATTATGTGCGTTTTTGAAGAGTTAATTTATTGCCTTCACATCCCTCCACTCCCTGTTTTGCAGCCACTCTGGGGAGCTGAAGTATTGTACTGCAAAGCTGAAAATATTCCCAGAGGAGTGTACCAGTAAGCAGTCTACTGGGAAGTGACAGAGAATAAATGAATTTTTTAGAGAAAAACATTCTTCTCTCACCTTCCCCTTACTTAAGACATCCTGTGCAATGCTGTGCCCTCACCAAGACTGCATTTGTTTAGAAGTTGATACTGTAAGGAAGGTTTCTGTTATTGCGGGAATGGGTCTTGGTCATAGCTGACTAATTGTAGCTATCCAAGATCTTGTGGTAGACAATCACTAATGACCACCTGTAATCAAATGTTACTCAGGTACCACTTTATTGATGTTCTTCCACAAAACTTCATTCATTTTTGTAAGCTGCTTTTGAACTGACAGAAACTATTTCCAAGCTCCTATATAATTGTATTCACAGGCTGCAAAATCACATTTCTGTTGCATTAAGTGCTTCTGAGACAGATTTTTACCACTTTCTGGAGAAACAGTTCTATGATGATTGTGGCAGCTCTAAATTCAGTATGTTGTGTGCTTGCAGGTAAAAGTTTTCATTGTACTGGACCATTAAAAGCTGCTTGAGTAACAGTGGAGTTGGTATTATGATCTGGTAAGCTGTGCTTACAGACTCGGAAGATAGTTCTGCTGTGGCTTAACTGCAGTTCACTGGGTATTGGCTGTGCCTGCTGGGTTTCTAGCGAGAATGGTATTTGTCTGGTTATGTTTAGTTTTGCAAATTTGAAATTCTGACGATAAGAACTTTTTCCTAAATGCTTTCCTATATGTGATTTTGGTTAAGTGTCTGTGTGCTATCTGTATTTGAAATTTTAAAAGTATTTTCATGTGATCATTTTTACATGCTGCATCAAAGGCATTGAGTAATTTTTTCCTCATTTTTTTTCAGTCTGCTCTGGTTGAAGGAAGAGTTGCTTTTGGTCCTTATAGGCTTTAGTTTTTTCAACTACACAAGCATCCTTCCTTAGTTCTTTAGAAGGTGTTTAAATGCTCTCTTTTTCTGTTTGTGTTGTCCATTTGCAAGAACATTTATATTTGGCCTCGGGCATGTAGCTTTCCCAGTCTCACAAGGTTTGTTTACTGTCCCAGGAACGGGAGGCCTTTTTTCTGGGTTTATATGCTATTCAGTCCGGGCCTGTCACTAAGCCCTAGTATGCAATAAATTGCTGGATATTAACATAGAAGAATATGCCTGTCCTGTCTGGAAATTGGAGGTAGCAGTGCCAGAAAAATGTACGGAGATTTTGAAAAAAGCTTGAGTTCTTGAGTGGAAAGATCCTTAACCTTGATCTCCCTAAGTAGTCTTGCTTGACACTTTGGATTTACAAATCTTGAAAGTACCTTATGGCTGCTACTGAAGCATAATTTGGGTGAGGGCTCTTGCTTGAACTAGCAAAAGCATCTGTTAGGAGAAGCTTGAGGCATCAGACTAATGTATTCTGGTTTTGAGTAACGCATTGTCATTTATATTCTTGCAATGAGAATTCCAACATCATGTTCTATTCCATTCAAGTAAGATGCAACTTGATCAACCAATTTTTGTTCATCATATATATTGGCAACAGTTCATCTGTGTCTACTAGCTTCAAAGAAGAGGACTCTGAGAAGCTGCAACAGCAGTTTAGGTCTGTCCATGTTAGCAAATAGTACAATACAGTACAAGTGGATTTGTAGAATTGAAATGTTTGGTGCTGAGGACCTAGCATCCACACTATGCATGTTTGAGCAGTTTTATTTTTAGGCTAACTTTAATCTGGTCCTGTGGACTGAGTATCTATGAATATGTGGAACTACTGTTTGACTTAACAAAATTCCATTTTGTCTGCCACAAGATAACTTTTGGTGTTAGTTAAAGTGCAGTAGATAAAGACTCTGGGGACAGTTGCTTTGAAACTCCATTCCTAATTTGAACTAACTGATATAGATGCATCCTGTTTTCTCCAGTCATCAGTCTCGTTCCGAATACACAAGGACTACTTCATTTCTTTGTGAGATCTCATGTTTTCTTTTTAACTCTATTCCAAGTTGCATAGGATTAGGAAATAGAAAGTTTCCTATTGTGTGTATAACATAATAGTCCTGTCCTTTTTTTGTTTTGTTCTGTTTGTTTGTTTGTCAAGGAGGCAAAAATGGTCCTGACCAGACTCAAATGTGGTAGGAGTTGTTGGCTCCAGTCTGCACAGATGCTGAGAACCGTAGACCTGACGCTTTTTTTAGTTTCTTTCTATCTGCTAATTTGGTCTATAATTCATTACATGATTTTTTTTTTTTGATACATTCTAGTTCTATTTATGTACTTTATGATGCAGTGAAACAGTTAACAACTTAGTTCTTAACAACTGCTTCATCTAACCACATTATCAGCATCACGCTCTGGAAGGAATTTATCTCTAAATCAAGCTATTTTCCAGACATGCTTGGTTCCAGCTTATTTCCCACTAAACCAGAGGTTTTAAGACTAATTATAATAGCCTTAAAGCGTTGCATCTCCACCTTAAAATTCTGTTCTTTGATTTCTTTGTAATTAAAATGGCATTGCATACCTCTGGCTAATACAACATACTTCTCTTTATTTGAATGCCTGCTTATTTTTTGACGGAAAATCATGTGTTAGACATTTTGAATTAGAGCTCGATTCTTCCCGTGTTGTTCCCACTTTTCCATTTTCTCTAAGTCAGTGATTATATTCATTTTCTGTTGGTTACTGCTGATTTAGTTAGAAGTGCTCATAATATATGGAGGTGTATTTGTTACACAAATTTACAGTGAGGAGGGGAACACAGTGGAGCTTCAACTAGCAATGTGTTGTTCTTCATACTGAGGAAAAGAATACATTTGTCAGCTGAGAAAAATAGGTAAAAACATTTAAAAGTGTGCTCAAATAGTAATACTCTGTTCTTGCAAGATAATTCAGTGTAGTCAGTGGCAGTAGACAAGCTCATCTATGAAAATAAATACATAAAAGTCACTGGTTGGAAAGCTTCAGTATTAGTGTGCTTCTGGATTCTCTTTAGGCAGTGGGAAGTAAGAGGAGTTGGAGTTCATTAAAAGAGGTAATGAAATTTAATGGCAGAATTGCAACATAAATTTAGGTGGTAAAGATAGTGAAAAATCCTGATGCCAGTGGTGCACTTGCAAAGCTGGATGTTTGGCAGCATCTAATGGTAGGCAGATGGTTTAGTAATAAAAAAGAAAAATACGTTCACATCAAGTTTACTAGGAGTATCAAAAATACTATGTTTCTCCCTGTCTGTCATGCTTGGCTAATACATGTTTATTCCTTTGTGTATTTTGTGTTACTATATTTCTTCTTGACCAAATTAATTTGAAAACAACTAATTCAGACTTGGAGCTGAATTTCTTTTTCCATCTTTTTTAATGAATTTTGAGCTATTGCATTAGAAAGAAAAAGCTTCTGCAGCAGTGTTTTCATGGACCTGCTTTTTGGGGGCTGTAAATCTCCTCTGTGTCTGTGAAATTGGAGGATGGCATACAGATAGATGATCGCTTAAATTGTATCCTGTGAATTAAACTATTTGTATGTATCGGATTCTATTTCTGTTGAATAATAAAGATTTCACATATGTTCCATTTCTATTCATTGCTAATGAAACTGAAGGTTAGTTGTGGTGTGTAGGGGACGTTATATGTCATGCTGCTCCCTACCCTAACTTTGAGAGTCTTTCAGAGGAAGAATAGTGGCAGGTGACTTTTCATGTTTATCATGTCATCTCTCTTTGTGCTGTAAATATCTGAAGTGATAATAATGAAACATGGCACTGTACAGACAGTTGCTTAGAAATGCAAGGAAAATGTGTCTTCTGGAACAGCATCATTTTACTTCGAATGTGTTCTTCATGTCAGATTTTGCATTATCCAATAGTAAAAATCTCAGGGGTGTATTTCAACTTTAATACTGTGCTGGTGACATACATCTTCACCAAGTATTTTTTTTCTTTATTCCATGATTTTAAGTATCATGAGACTTTTCTTAAGGAGCAATCAGATATTAATTGGTTGTTTGTAAAATGCTGTTATTGATAGCAGTCTAAGAGGTCACCTTTTAGGACTGTTTCCAACTCTCACAGTGAAGGGGAACATTGATGTAACAATAAGGAAAACAAAAAGCTTTCTGAATATGTGGGAAACTACCAAAGATCCACTTAATTATTTTCTTCAAAAATGTTAACTCTGGGGTGAGGCATAGGCCTTATTCATTACCTTGCAAATATGTGAGGAAAATTGTGAATTTGTGGATTCGTGTATGCACAGAGGTGCTTCACTTTAAACAGATTTGTCCAGAGTATACCCACTACTCACCTCATATCACCGCAACAGAGGAACAATGTATGAAAGTGAACAATTTTAAAATAAACATGCTCAGATTAAAAAAGATCTCTGTCTTAGCTGGGTTTTTGAGAAAACAAGGTAGAAGAAAATAGAGTTACTGGCCTGGATCCAGAAGTTTCTGGATCTGATTTGATGCTGGACTGCTGTTGTTACCGGGGAGACTAGTGACTATTTTTATCCTGATGTATAATCACAGTGGTTCCAGATTTTCTTTGGTAAATAATGTCCCTTTTCAGAACTAGTTACTGACAGCATTGAATCTTTAGAAATGCATTATGACAGTCTTGCGTTTGCTGCTTCATAATTTCACTGGCTGCCACTAATACTAATCTTGTGCAAAAAATTGAACAGTTACTTCCTTTAATGTCTTAAGTTACAAGAAGTTTGGGGCAATGTATTTTCTGTGTTCAATACCTATCTGAAGTTTTTCCTGAATGTGGGGTGCACAGGCACAACAAAATGATGATGAGCTACTTCATCTCTAGAGAGTTCACTGTCAGGTTTTTTTGTACATGGATATTGTTGAGTTTCACTGAATGTATGGATTTTTTGTGTAGTCTTAGAACCTGGCACCAGATTATCTTGATTTTGTTCTATGTTTGTATGGTTGTCTGCTACAGTCCCTGTTGCAAGTCCTTGAGAGAACATTCTTGGTTCTGGTCTTTAAGATAATTAAACAAGGAGAATCCAATTCAGGTAACACTGGATCATTCGGTCTAGCCCTTAAAGCTCTTACATCTGCTTGCCTGTGCAAAGAGTGATATCTCTACTGATATCACCAATTGTTTATCATTCTTGTCTGCCTCTCTGCCACCTGTGTAATTCACTGTCTGTATGCCTTTTGGCTTTAGCTTATTCTGGGAGGCATGGGGAGTGTTGGTTTCTGTTTGAAGTCACAGTACTTTAATTATTTGTTGAATAACTGATTTGTGACTAGCTTGCCGAGCACTTTTTTGGTTATGTGAGTTTATTGTTATTATTGAATTAAATATAGTTTCAGTTAAACATTTACAGATATTCTTTGGATGCTACCAACTTAATGGCATGTTTATGTTAAAGGGTCTGTTCAAAAGAAAAAATGAGTAGTTAGTGTCTGACTGTTCAGCCTGCATTGGCTTAATACTGAATTTTATTTTGGTAGCAGGCAGGTGAAGATGATAGTGTGTCTTCTGGAAGTAGGCATTGGTTAGTTAGTTATTTTTGCCTTCTAACATTTTAAAAATAATTCTTTGGTGGTATTATTAGAAAAAAAGTATGGAAAGAAAAATGACAAAGGAAATGTTTGACCTTTCTATCAATATGTTCCTCATATCTGTGTTTTAAATGGAAAAACATAAAAAGGTATTGTAATGATTTCTAAAATTAATATTGAGTTTGGATTGAATGGCTGGATTATACAGAGAGTGTATCACTGTTAAGTTTTGAAACTAGTTACTCTGTAACAGCCAATGCTCTAGAATTCCTACACTTAATTGGGTGGTCTGAAAAATTCACTGTTTTTTCAGAAGTTTCCAGGGAGAGGTGAACTGGAGGTTACATTGATGTCAAGATACAGCCACAGACACACACATCCCTGTCCCCCCCCCTCAAAATGGCAACTTGCCTGCATTTTATAGTGATTCTTACTTGTTTTGCACTTGCATACCCCACGCTCCCACACAGCATTCCTCTGATGGTTGTGATCCTCTCCTACTCAGTACAGCACTGGAAATGATGTCAACTAGTGCATCAATTCTTACTTCTTTATCACTTATTCAAAATAAACCTAGCTTTATATTGTGTCTTAATTTTGACTGTACATACTGGGCAACATAATTCACACACGCTGGAGCTCTGAAATCAGCCTAAAAAATTGGAAGGCAACTTGATGTGCTAGAGAGTGACTTGTGAGGACATACTCTTTGTAATTTTCATAGCATACTCTGATTTTATTTTAGAAATATGGTCAAAAGAAAATAGTGTTAATTATGCAAAAGGAAGATTAGAAGCTAATAGGCAGCAGCAAAAGGGAAATACAGTCATGTGGCATGCCACTTTACTGGTTTGAACAGTAGTGACAGAAGGATCACAGGGAAGGCTGTTCAGCTACAACCCTTACCAATGCCAACATGTTTAAAGGGGTTGACTGTCAGGAAATGTGTTCACAATACAGCCTTATTCCTGGGACTGATTTGTCAGCAAATACTGTTGTATATACTGTCAAACTTTTTTTTTTTTTAAAAAAAAAAAGGGTGTGTGTGTGTGTGTTCTTGTCACATATTTGCTATCTCTGCAAAGAGGGAGCAAAGGTTGTGGAACAACATTTGAATATAATTTATTCCACTGCATTTAGAAATTTAAGCAGTTAATATCTGAAGAGTATGAATCCCTGCTGTTGAATCTTAACTGTGTCTTACAAGTTTTTGCCAGCAAGTACTGAAACGTGCATTCAGTATTAAATATTTTGAGATTCAAGGTAAAATTGCAATAACAGATGTTATTTCTAGTTTCTCCACAATCAATAATACACCTGAGTGAGTTAAACTCTTGATGCATATTACATTATTTTATTGTTGAATATTGGGTTTATAGTACTCAATAATGTGACTCTTTCAGTGTGTTGATCTCTGTCAATGACATGCCTCATTGATATAACTCTGCACTTATGTGTGGAGTGTAATTGCTGAATGAGGCTCCAGTCCGTAGTCCAGAGGCTTAGACTGTATTAAAAATGTTAGGTGAGTAATTGGGTCTTTGAATTTAGGAGGAGTTATATCATGTCACAACTGCAACAAATATTTTTTTTTTCTAATTTCATAGTGACACAATGCAGCTCCAGAGTCATTTTGCAACTCAGGGTACTGGAGCAACTTCTGTGCTATTACTTAATAATCTTTCTCATGTGTTGCTGCATCTTTGCTTGTTTGTGTATGATATGCTGGGACAAGTCAAATTCTCTTATGCATCTTTCCCTTCACTGTGTGTGATGTATAGATGTACTTCCAAGAAAAGTTTGCAGTTTAGAACAGCAAATATCACACTAGTTTTCTATCTCTATTCCTTATGTTTTGTTGCTCTGGTAAGTATGATAAATGCCACGTACAATTCATCATCAAAAGTGAAAAAAGAAAAGGTAAAGTTTTGGAGAAAAACATGTCCGTTTCAATAATGCTAGAATGCTTTTATTAAGTAGGCTGAGAGATCCATTTGTTTCATTATTACTTAAAACCTGTGACAAAAATAGGATTTTGGAGGTACCTTGGACCAAGCTAATATGCTTTCTTTGCTTCACTAATGGAAGTAGTAGACATGCATTACTGAAGTGAATAAAATGTTATTAATTTCCTCATGGGAACATGGTGAACCCCCTTTTTTAATTGTATTGTAATTTGTTAAACAGTTTTGTGGCTTTTTAATTTTAAAAATAATAGTCATGGTTGCAAAACCCAAACTGAGTAGGATTTTTGACTTCATAATTAATAAAAAATTGGTACATTAAAAAGTTGGTACATTAGAATTCTCTAAGTATCTTTTGTTTCCATGCGGTTGTTCTTATGTGTACGTTGTTAATTTTGGGGGAGAAGATCAGAGTTTTTACTGCTAAGTGATTTGTCTTTATCTAATTGTCCTTTGCTAGCAAAGATCTGAAATCTTAAAGAGTAACAGTATATGACTTTTATTTTTAAAAGGACACTTTTATAGATATGACATAGTCTGATAATAAAAGAGAGGTTACATCTTTCTATGTATTTACTATCTACTGTTTCTCTGTTGTAGTGCGGTTGGCACGTTTGCTCGAGCATTGGACTGCAGTAGTTCTGTCAGACAACCCAGTTTACACATGAGTGCAGCGGCTGCTTCCCGAGACATCACACTGGTATGTGGCTTCTTAAAAACTCTACAACTTTTTTACATCTGTGAATTCAACAGTATCTATTACTTCAGAGTCCCTGTCCTCCGGATATCTGTTTTTCTTTAGATACCTGTGTGCAAGGTGCATATGTGTATGGTAGATAATGCTGTGTGTTTTCTGTAAACTTTTAAGTGCTGCCCTTGTAATCATACTGTAAATCACTTGACTTTAGCTGAAGTCTGTTTAAATATATCTTCATATGTGATAATTTGCACAGCAGAGTAGGTAATACACATTGTATAGGGATTCATTCATTATAATTGATCAATAGTGTGATCTAAAGTATGTGGTAATAAAGCTGATTGAAAATTTTTTGGATAATCTTTTGTACTTACTAAAGGTGTGTCAGTATATTTTTCTAAAGGATAAGCAATCTGACTTTGTAAGCAACTTTTTGAAGAACTTTTTACTTAGGATATACTTAGGATGTTTCCTTAGCTGGTTGAAGTATTCACTGTAATGTAAGCACCTGCATCTTTTAGAGAAAGTTAAAAATATATCAATAACAGACCAAAGTTTTGTCTCTGTATACTCATATTAGCTAAGATGACAAGAAGTTCTATAGTAGTAAAAGCATGCCAGGAAAACTATGTGAGAACAAAAAATCTTACTGTTTTGCAGAATCAAGTTTGATTTAGATTTCCAAAGACATCAGTAGGAGATGTTTATTATTTTAAGTATTTGTGTACAGAATCATGAAGATGATAGTTAAGGCCAAAGTAGATCTGCTATTCATGAGATACTTGAGTATTTGAACTAGAGGACACTCGAAACTAATAGATCATTTTAAAATAGTTATGGTACTGCCTTAAAGTGGCTAGAGACCCCTGGAATTTAGTTACACAAAATGTTGTTGGAACAGATAATATCAGCAGGTTAAAAAAAGGGGTTAGAAGAATTATGGACCATGGGCCCATAAATGGGTACTGAGGAGAACAGGGAGAGGTGTATCATCTAGCATTCCTAATTCCCAAGTTTTGTAGATGCTGGTGAATGAAATGGGAATTGATCTCAGGCTGTGGTTAGACTTACATGCATATTTTCTCTAAGTAACATTCCTTGGTGCTGCTGTCAGAATGCTTGGCTAGATGGATGACTGGTCTGATTCAGTAGGGCAGTTCTTATATTCCACATAAAATATAGTTAGAAGTATGATGAAAAAAATACTTAATTTCTTATATTTTGCAGTGTACTCAAAGGCTATTAAACAGGAAACTGATTTAGTCTGGACTACAGAAGTGTAGTAAAGGCAGTGGCAAAATGTAATGTTTTCAGTAATACTCAAAATACTCTGTTTCACAGTTGCTTGTATGATCTTACCAACACAATTCTGCTTACATTAAATGCTTTATTTTTCCATCAAAATAGTTCTTTAGCTTAACATTTTTCATTTTAAGATTTCATTGGGTAAAGAATTTCTAATAAATCCCACACGTTGCTCATCCTTATTACTGTATTCAGTAATTAATAGAATAGAATCATCCTTTCAGCAGTGTCATCTTACTTGAAAGTACATGTGCAGTGCTGCTAATAAAGGGATACACTTAGTGTTTGAGTGCTGTATAAATGTTTCTCCATTGCAAATGATCCATTAGGTTCCATTACACTTAATGAAAGGTATATGTTATAATGAGGCACCAAAGGAGCCACCCCAGGTTTAATTATTCTGTCTGTCTGTTCTCATTTTCCTACCCCCTCAGCTTTTTAAAACCCTTCTCTTTTGCTCTTTGGCAATGTACTTCCTTCTAAGTTAAGAAAAGACATATTTGTCATTATAGTAGTTACTCTTTCAGACATTCCCATGTTAATTGGTAGCATATTTTGAGCAGCAGTTAAAGTTAGTACAGACATCTGCAGAACTTGTGGTGTAACTCATTCATGCTTTGGAAGGGACATAGCGGCATAACACTAAGAAAATCATACTGTTGGTATTCTTAATGCAAGGCAGATATCCTTGCAGCTGTAGTGCTATTAATGGGGTTTCTGTACACCACATCTATGGCTTTCCAGTATTCCTAATTAGTTGTTTCAATTAGAGATGAGTGTAAACAGACTGATACTAAAAAAAAAAAAATAATACAATAAATGCATTGGTTATAAACATGAGTAAATTCAGGGTGGATGTACACATTAAGGGAGGTCTTGCAGCTTAACAGCGAGTGAGAGGCTACTTTCAGGCTTCCTTATTTTGGAAACATGGGGAAGGTAATGAGACAAAGCAGGAAACTACCAATGCTTTTAGAAAACCCTACTGAAATACATGAAACAATGTGTGTTTAACTTCTTAGATGACAGTAGATCTTCTTTTTTTTCAGTGATAAAGACTTGTGAGACAGCCAAACAATTGAAGCTTGTATTTCTGGCCTTCTCAGAGGCAGTGTTTTATTTTTAAAATGAAAACTGATCTCTGAGAAGAGAAAGAAACCAGGAAGACTTCCTGTTTCAGATTCTTAAACATTGTGTAGTGCATATGCTGAAGATGAGAGCCTTTAAAGCAAAGCAGGTAGATGGAATCGCTTGCTCCTTGTGGTGGGCTTGTTCAGAAGACCCTGTGCTACTTTACTGTAAGGACAAGGATGTAAATCTGGTTTTGGATGTCTCTTCAAAATGAAAAGTATGAGCAGGTTTTTCCTTTGTATTTTGAATGACTTCTTTGTAATGATTTTTATTAGACTTCCATATATGTAGCTCCTAAGCTAAACATGCCTAAAATATTATTGAGTTGCAGAATCCATACTCTGTTTCCAGTTTGCGTGCTTTGTTAGGGGCAGTTCGGTCTAGGTGATTTAGCTGACTACTGAAATTGCAGCTGGTTTGGGAACTTTGTGTTACAGCTTGTTTGCAGCATGCCCTGTCATGCCTTTCTTCCCAGCTCCATGCAGCCCACCCTAAGCTTTTGGTGTATTGTTTCTTCCTTTGCTTGTCTAAATTTGGACTTGGAAGTTCCCTCTATCTATGTGGCTAATACCTTTCCTGTGGTGGGACCCCTTGTCTCTGCTGGGCAGTATGCTCTGGGCAAGAGTTCTTGGGGAACGGTGGTTTTTCCTCCGTCCTTCAATCTCCTGTTTGGGAGAGGCAACACGAGGTCTTCCCAGGCTCCTGCTCCTTAGGTATCAGATACCCGCTAGTTGTTTCTTGCAGTCTTCTCATCCTTGGGTAAAGCAGATAAAAAGGGCATACTGCAGGACTTTTTGTCTTGGGCTCTAGTAATGTCTTCAGGCTGCTCTCGCTTTTGCTAGCACAGTTTACTCACTGCAGTGTGGGAATTTAATTGCAGGTGAGGGCTGGCAAACCTGCAGAAGGCAAAGAGTTGTTATCATGGGAACTGGTCAGTGGTCTGTCACACAACAGCTCTGTGAAGACAGTACTTATCCATGGAGTTCATTATGAATCTTTTCTTTAGTAATATCAAAAAAAGCTTTATGGAATCAGATGCTTATTATAGATGGAAAAATAAACATAAGGCAAAAGCAAGATCCTGATTTATTGACTTCTGTTGTCATTTTTAAGAAAGTTGGTATCAGTGAATAGATCCAGATTTAGCAGCTGCTCAGAAAATGCCTGATATGTACTGCTTTTCCATGAGGGCTGCAACTTAAACAAAGATTTAAATCTTGGTAACACATACACTGTAGGAGTTCAATTTTTAGGCCTGGTTTACCCATTGCCTGAATGATAAGCAATAAACTAGTGATATCACTTTACATTCTCTAGTCTGAATGTTATGGATTTTGGCATATTTCCATATTAGAATACTTCATTTTAACAATGGCTTTTTCTCAAGGCTGGTGAATTCAACCTGAACCACAAGTGAAATGACGTATTGTAGGATAATTGTGACATTACTTCTTGCAGAGGAAGCAATTCAAGAATCTTGTGCTTGATAGATTTCAAAGAGGTATATTGAAAGCTGGAGAAAGATTTTAGCCACTCATAGGAGATCCAAAAGATAAGGAGAATTCATTATTTGCAGTACATTTGTGTGCGGAAGCTCAACTGGATTAGCTCTGTTAAGTCCTATACTGACATATAATGCAAGAGTGTTCCTTCCTTGAAAGGTTTTGGGTGCCCCCCTCTCATGAGTATAAGGTTGTGTGCAAGATTGCATGCTACAGTTACAGCTCATCACTGAGGTGGGACAAAGAGGTGGGAGACTGATGTTACACAGTTACACACATTATTGCACTCTATACCTCTAATACTTCTTTCAGCATAGCAATTTAAGATTGTAGTGATGAGTCTTTTGGGATGCTGAGTCAGAAAGGCTTCTGTATGTTGCTCATTTTCTGTGCAGGTGGATTTGTGATGTAGTTGCTTACTTTTCATATTCCCCGTCATTGGTTGGTGATGTAAGCATTCAGTGTCACCTGTAAAGTGAAGAATGCCCTAACTTGTTTGTTTTCTGTTTTCCGCTTTTTATAACAGAAAGTGAATTAACCAAAGAAACCTCATTTACCCATCTCTGACGACAGAGTTTAGCAAGGGACAAAAATCTTGCTTGTTTTTGAGTATGATGTTAATGAAAAGAATGAATGACTTCTTGCCCAGCAATGAGAACATTGAGCACATAGCTAAACAGCTGCCCAGACATCTACTGTTTAGAAATTCTGTTAATTGAAAATGGCTCTTCAGTCAATATATACCACTGTCTCTGTTGGGTTACTTAGAACCAATTTCTACCAGCTAAAGATTCTCTAGAAATGTTTGCTAGTAATTTGCAGGAACTATTAAACTAATGTCATTTTTAGTAAACAATTTATTAAGGCATTTCCATTGCCAAAATAATTAATGAATTATTTTTCTTATGTTCCACAACAGAAAACCTATGATATCAAGATTGATTCTAAATTTAGCATTAGTTGAGGCTTCTTGCATGGCTTATAGAAAATAATACATTGAATTTGCATTAACTGAAATGGACTACTGTCTGTTTAAACATGTTTTTTATTCTCTCCTTCTTGCTAGTTTCATGCAATGGATACACTGCATAAACACAACTATGATTTGAGCAGTGCCATCAGTGTTCTAGTGCCACTTGGAGGGCCTGTCTTGTGTAGAGATGAAATGGAAGAGTGGTCAGCATCAGAAGCTAGTTTATTTGAAGAGGCATTGGAAAAGTATGGCAAGGACTTCAATGACATTCGACAAGATTTTGTAAGTATGAAAGTAGTACACTCTTCTGTTACTGTGTGTTTGCATGGGTGAGTATAACTGCTTTCTGTAGGTTTGGAAGATTAGCTAGAGGAGCTATCTATATAGCTGATATATGTAATTAACATACAAATACCTTTTATCTGGCTTGAAGGTCAATATGTTTTCTTGTTCAGTGCCATTCTTTGGGGAGGTGTTGACAGAAGATAATTTGTTTTAATGGTTTAATACCAAGTAGGATGTCTCATGCTGATGTGTTTTGATAAGGATTTTTACAAGGATTTTACAAGCGTCTCAAAAAGTTCTAGCAACTTTTCCGAACTTTTCCACACTTTCCAGTGAAATTCATTAGTAGCTATGTGGCTGACTCCCTGAGTGTTTTTGGAAAGCTGGGGTTTCCTTCTATGGTTAGAAGAGAGAAATTCATATTCAGATAGCTTCTAAAGTGCACTACAGGGAGTTATTTTGACATATTGGGTATTTCGGCACTTCTGAAAAGGAAAGGAAATGTTTTCCGTTACGTTCTAACTACGCTGGTTTTGGTACTGAAGTATCAGATTATAGGGCAGCAAAGCTTAAAATTGCTGAATTCTAATGCAAAATAATGGAATGAAATTGATTCTAGCACTGATTGCTGGAATTGCTAGTAATTTGTCTACAAATTTTTTTGTACGTTTCTTGGAGAGCCTCTTTCTTTCAAGGAAAAAGATTTCCTTTGTTGTACTAACTTAAAGTTGGGCTTTGTGAAAAGATTAGGATTTGAGCCAAAGGTATTCCATTATTTAAGACTGAAGTGGATTGAAACATTTTTCACAACAATCTCATTCTGCTTGACTCTGAGAACTCAGATATTTTTTTCTTTGCAGAAGTTACTCATCCGTGAGGGGAAAATGGTACTGTATGGTAAATGTAGAAGTCCTTCCAAAATAGGGTGCAGGGCAGTGGGAGGAGGCTTGGCACTGAGCTAAGCTGTCTTTCCTTCACTTTCATGGTTGTGAAATGAAACAGATAATTGAATGAAGGTGGGAAGGAAAGGCTATTGGTTTTGTGAAGAACTGACATTTTAACAGGTGTATTATATCTGCATGCTTAATTTTGAGATTCCAAAGCAAGAAAGTGTTCACTGTATTCATCACAAAGTTGAAAATTGCATCATGGATGAAATAGTTCTGTTAAGTTCAAGAAAATATGATTGGAAAATAATATTTTATAGAGTTCTAGAACTGAAATCTTAATGTAAACTACAGTTCCTTATTATTTCACATACAGATAAATGGCCCTCAGCTGTAACTGTACCATATTTCAGTAACTGTGTCTTCTAACTAAATGTTTCCTAATACATAGTATTTGACTTTTCAAAATACCTAAAGCATATAATACAGATTTTATTGCCTATTTACAAGTTGAGTCCTAACACAATTTGTGACTAAGTATACCTAAGCCTTGTCTCTGGTATTTATGTAGTATTTTTATTTTTTGTATAATTTCTATGGTACATAACATGTAATTCCGTTGATATGCATACAATAAAGTGATACAGTGGAGTAATGTGTTGCAGGAATTGCTTATGCATATGTAACATTTCAAATGCTAGATACTTGAGTGAGTCTACTAGAAGCTGTTTAAAATGTTCAGATTTTATCTCAGCTAGACTCCTGACACTCTCCCTCTTTCACTGAATCTTCCTTCCCAAAACAGAGATATTTTCCCTTGCCCTCCTCCCAAAGTGAGACACATGCACAGATCTAGAGGTAGGGTTGCATAGCCTACTGAGGGCACGTTGATGATGAGTCAGAGTGCAGCAGAAATGGATGTGGGGCACTAATTAATTATAGTCTCATTTAGTTAGAATGGGGTGTTGTCTATCCTTAGTCACTTTTTTTTTACCTTTGGAAAAGTGACATGTCATTTTTAAAACATCATTAGGAGAACATCTATTTCACATATCAATTTATATGGTATTGGTAACTTAGTGCACACAGTCTTGATCTAATTCTATGTAATTTGAAATCTTTCAATTATATTAATCGTTGTGTAATCTTGGGATATCTCAATTTCTCTAGAGCATAATTTACATGTTCTCACTTGCTGTGTTGCATTCTAAAAGTATAGGGATTTGAAAACAAACATTGGGTTTTAAGTAATCATCTAAAATAGTCCTTCAAGATTTAGATCATGGATATATGAAAAGCTTCTGCAAGGTGAGGTAGGAATAAATATGTAGCACTTCAGCAGTGATTTTCCATGAGAATACGTTTGTTTATTATCATCCCTCTCTTCAGTGGCTAGTCATTGAAAAGTAAGTACTCTTACATGTGTTGTAAGAGCATGGACAAAGCAGCTAATGCACTGGTAGTATACATGCGAACTTGTTCCGAGTGTCCCTGTAGGATTTAATGATAAAATTAGATCCTGTGGTGCCTGAGATTAAACTCAAACCTAAGCAGTCATGCAGTGGTGCCACAGTACAGGCAAGACTGTCATGTCGCATGGCAGAAAGTGGTTGGTAGCAGTCTCCTGAAACAGAGGCGTTGCCTTTTCTGAATCGGCCTGGACTTGCACGGCATGGCAGCTGCAATTGCAGCCCTTACATGATAGTTCTCTAAAGAGTGGGTTCATTTACTTTTCCCAGCAATTATTAAGAACTGGTGCTATTTGATGTTCAATGTGCAGCTCATGCATTAAGCTATAAACGTTAAATATTAGTAAGCAAGACAATTATTATAAATTAAATTGTGTAAAGGAGTTTGCCTTTTTTTGTAATAGACAGGAGAAACTTAATTTCTTATCAAATTACCAGTCTAGCCTTTTGAATAATCATTCTCATGAGCTGTTGACTCATCAACTGTTATAGAAGCTCATTTGTTGAGGTTTTGCTGTTTTTAAGAACCTCTATGAATCCTAATCATCCTAGGCCTTTTCAGTTAATTGAATTTACTTGATATACTTGAATTACTTCACATCCCAGGATAGTAGAAAGGAAGAAGACTGAATATTTTATGTTCTCCAAATATAACTATTTTCCTAATGGTAAGAGACAGCTGTTATGCTTGTTATTTTTTCATTATCAACAGTTTTCACAAATTTATAACTATTACTTCTCAAATATAGCAGGAGAGGCCCTGGGAATCAGACTTGAACTGTTTATAGAAAACAGGAGCAACTGTTCTCCAACTTCAGAAAATTGTGGAAACATTCCTTGAAGTTAACATATTCATTTTAAGATGCTTTATAATCCTAAGGTTTTCCTGCTGGTCTGATTGGAGTGGACCATTTTTACCCTGAAGAAACTAAAGAAACTGAAAATTCCCTCTCCCTGTTTTTGTACTGCTGACACCTCTCTGCTAATTTTCTCCTACAAAAATGCCATGCAGATGGTCATATTTACTTCTTTCAAATAGCGTTTAATAGTTTGGTAATGAGAGTACATTATTCTATGGCTGTTCGCAGCTTCTCTGGCAGTTCAGAGCAACCTCTGGAAAATTCACATCCCTCTACAGTGTTTTGTCTTGTAAGTGCTTAGGTAAACAGAATACAGGATATTCATAGTCAGTGTGTCAAACAGGTTTTCTGAGTTGTGAATCAAAATGTAAAAGGATTATGGTTATCCATCCAAGCATGTTACTTACCTTTCTTTAATTGTAGATGCCTACTGAGTGAATGAATATACTGGTGTCACAATCATAGTTAAAATACATTGAAGTATTTTCTAGAGAAATGGCAAACATAATCTGTAGCATGAATGTGTTAAGTGTTCAGGAAGGAAAATAAATATGGAGATGCTAAAATTCACTTGTTGACAGTGGAAGGTAGTTGGGGTGACAGTGTTTCATCTGGATGCCAGGAAGAATATGGACCTAAAGAACTAAGAAGCAAGTTCATCTGTTACCTCACACCAAACACATGTTCCTGTCACTGGCCTTTTCTTGGGCAGATTTCTCTTAAGGCATAATTTACCTGAGAAAGTAAAAGGATTTCAGTAAACCAAATTATGTCGCTATTTATTGGAACATCAGCTTCTGCATTTGTTACACTGCTACTTTTTAATTAAAAATGCAAATGGTCAGGGATTTACATGCTGTGGTACACTGCCTGAGAAAGAATTCACAGCTTAAGTCTGTGGACCTGAATCCCAGCTCATGAAAGGCAGAGGTGGGAGCCAGACTCAGTTCCTCTTAAGTGTCTGCAAGCAAGCAGCATGAAAAACTGGCTGTGAGCTCTGTATGCAGGGAGAGGCAGCTTGATAAGGTGTTCCTCTGTTGTTTTAGGAACTTAATTAAAGGTTCAGGAACATACTCTTTTGGCTTAATACATGCAGAAGGCCTCAAAGTGGAGTGAGTAAGGTTGGAAAGATAAGTTTCCACACCTGTGTTCTCTGGGACTTCCTAAAAATGATCTTAATTTCTGGGAAGCAGAGAATATTGGCGTTAATGCATGCCTCTAGAAAATACAATGCACAAAACAGTAGCATCTTCCTAGGGTATGAAGAAAAATTGCATGAATTTTGTAAAGAGAAGTACTAATTTAAATTATAGAAACCATTTATGGAGTTTATTTAACTTATTATTTGGTAGTAATTAAAATTTGGAGATTATTTGGTAGTAATTAAAAATGGCTGCTGCATGCTTAATTTTCTCCCCTAAACTTAGGCTAATACATTTTTGTTTTACCAATGAACATGTGCACCCAAAATCATCATCATCATCAATTGCGCTGAGTCTGCACAGAGATTCTTGTGAAACATTCATTGAAAGTGTCACTCTTGTTGCTCAAGGTAGCATTTGTCCCTAGCATCCTTTCATTTCTTGTTTAATGGTCAAGGGTATGTGGAAGTTTGTGCAAAACCTAGTGGTATTGTTTGAGAGGCTGAGTTGTTATGTGACTTGAAAAACCTGTAAGTTACTAAGTACAGTAACCATTGTATTTATTAAGACTAAAATTATTGTGAGACTCAAATGCAGTCTTGTCAAGATGATTTTAGTTCTGAAATTGTTCTCCATCTGATACACTTTTAATAGAGATACTGCCTTCTGTGTTTCCTGATGGAAATCTGGATTCTGTTTTGATCATTTTCTTTAACCATATGGCTTAAAGAGGATATATGACATTTGGATTTGGATGTGTAATATTGCTGTAATTCTGCATCCATGTTAATGATAAGGAAAGGTTGTGTATTATTAATAGTAGTATGTATTCATTTGCATATGGGTGTTAATGTAGGTATGTAATATATTCACATTTTAGTATTTGTGTATCAACTACTTGATTTTAACGTGTTTAATAAGATGTGGACATTGCAATTTCTTGGAACTGCTTTAATTTGTAACAAATGTTTTTCAGCTCCCTTGGAAGTCACTGACTAGCATCATTGAGTATTATTACATGTGGAAAACCACTGACAGATATGTGCAGCAGGTAATTTAATGATTATTTCAGTCTGCCACATTCTTAAAAAATCTGAACATGTTAATGCATAAAAATCCGTTTGTGTTCATAAAAAGAGATATGGTGGGAGGTCTATGGTAATATTTCAGGCTATAGACCAGTGGTTTTGTGCTGTTCTCAGAGTGCATTGTCAAATCCTCTGATGCCTACTGTACATCACATAGCTGTGAAGAGCTTTTTAAGCCATTTGTATTGTATGGTGGTGTGTAGCAATATGATTCCTGGTTCTTACTGCAGTATGGGATAAGAAGGAAATGGGCTGCAGAGCAAATGCTTTAGGCTCTGATGCTGTGCATGGGACTGAAGGAAAAGGAAAAATACATTGTTTTAAAGTGGTTGCTAATGTTATGAACCTTTTATTGGTACTTCACAATAAAACATTACTTTGGCATTACCAGGATTTAAGAACAAAATTGAGAACGTTCTGCATACAGTGGATGTGTTCATCCTTCAGATTGAATGTTCAGTTGGTTGGGTTGCTCTGGAAGCAGAAACATAAGATTATATTGTGTACCGACACTGGGATATTTTAAGAAGGTTTAGGCAAAATTTTAGTGTTGGTGCTTTTTATATATTGCACTCCTAATATATTTACTCTTTGGTTTAGATATATAAAATATTTTAAAATACTCCATTTTAATTTATCATTTAACATTTAAGTTTGTAGCCCCTTTACTTGCTGCATAATTAGTGGCAATATTGTGTACAGCATGTTGAAAAGAAATTTTATGCTGTTATGATTACCGTTGTATTGTTAGATGGATCTTTGGAATTGTTCCAGATTTGTTACAGTGTGTCAGAAGGATGATTGCTTCAGGTTGTTCTGGTTTATTTGAAAGCATTTCTACATCGTCCGGTTAGAATATAGAAAGTAAGGGAATTGTCTTTTACCACGTAGTAGAATCTTGGACTATCACTAGGACCTTTTATTCTATGGATAATACAAACAGAAAATAATATGCTGTGTATAAAGGCATGTTTTTCTGGGTTTGTCGCCATATATTTCACTTCTAACACTTTTTTTGCGCTGTTAATCTTTATCCTAGAAAGGTATTGCCAGCAGAGATTTCCTGTGCTGTTTGTCAGCTCTTAAGGATTGGGTGACAGATGATCTTGAAGAATCACATAAAAAGATATTATTAATACTGAAAGCCATGGAGTAAGGATAAACTGAAGGGCAAATTGAGTTTTGTCAACACTCTTAGATTGCGCAGAGACTGATCTTGTTTCCTGTGCAATTTTTCTGAAATACTTGCTCTGGAGTGGTTGGCAAAAAAGACTCCCTTTCTAAAGTTCTCTAGGGCTTCACTGTGATTCTGTTGCTACAACGATCAAGGTGTGTGATGGTGTGTTGAGTTCGTGTATCCTTTCACAGGATTAGGTTTTCAGCCTTACAAGAAAAGTGCATAGGCTTTATGGTTATCTACAAATTGAATGCTCTTATAAATGCCTGTGTTTTACTTGTAACAAAGTAAACTTAGAACATCCGAACTCAGAACATGGCAGTACACCACAGGATTGAATGGTTTAGACATGTTCTTTCAGGGTCATGCATATGATCATCAATAACAAAACCGGTGTAGGCCAAATACCTCATTTTTATCCTGGTTAACATTTCTGTAATCCTTCCTAATGAGGGACCAGAACTTCTTTCTGCCTTTGTTTAGTTTGTTCTGGAATGGTAAAAGTAATACAGTTCAGTAAAAATGATATCTGTAGGGTTTTTTTCCCCACCAGAACAAGCTGTGATAATTGAATGCATTTTAGGGAGAAAATATGTTCAGTAAGAAAGTGGCAGTTTCAGAGTCATTCTTATCTAAATATCATGCTTGAGGGGTAGGGCAGCTTGAGGGAATGGGAAGACAAAAAGATCAATGTACATGCTTGAATCTTATGCATAAAATACCGTCTCTGAATTCTAGATTCGTGTGATTTAATATGAAAATTTGCTCTTTAATTATCTTTTAATTTTTTTTGTGTGAATTGGCTGCATTATGTCAGGCATAAGAAATATTTACTTAGGTCATGGTTTAACCCCAGCCAGCAACTAAGCACCATGCAGCCGCTTGCTCCTTCTTCCCCCTCTCCCAGTGGGATGGGGAGGAGAATTGAAAAAAAGAAGTAATACTTGTGGGTTGAGATAAGAACGGTTTAATAACTAAAGTAAAATAAAACACAATAACAACAACAGTAATAATAAAAAATACAATACTAATAATTGTAATGAAAATGAATATAAGAAAAACAAAAAAAAGAGAAATAAAGCCCAAGAAAAGACAAGTGAGGCACAATGCAGTTGCTCACCATGTGCTGACTGATGCCGGAGCAGCAATCTGTGCCTCCTGGCCAACTCCGCCCAGTTTATATACTGAGCATGATGTTCTGTAGTATGGAATATCCCTTTGGCTAGTTCGGGTCAGCTGTCCTGGCTGTGCTCCCTGCCAGCTTCTTGTGTACCTGCTTGCTGGCAGAGCACGGGAAGCTGAAAAATCCTTAACTTAGGATAAGCGCTACTTAGCAACAACTAAAACATCAGTGTGTTATCAACGTTATTCTCACACTAAATCCAAAACACACAGTACCAGCTACTAAGAAGAAAATTAACTGTATCCCAGCCAAAACCAGGACAACTTGTCATAATTGCTACTAAACATTATTCCTGCTTGGTAGCTAAAGGTGGTGATTTAATGGCACGGGAGATACTGCTGCCACCTTGCCTTCAGAGCATGTTCCCTTGACATCAAGGTGAAGGGAAATAGATACGTTGAAGTTCTCAGTCTGTGCTGAAGCTGTTTAGCAAAACTAATTCAGGCCTTGGGTAATCATTCTTGGTGATCTGGCACTTTTCATGACCACTACATTACATAGTGTTTGAGGAAGGCCAGGTGGCTGATACCACTGAATGAAATGTGTTCTCATTATTTGAAGTGTTCTTAAAAATCTGATTCAAAGCAAAAAGACTTTTACTGAGACTTTGCAACAGAAAAAAGGAGAACATATGTAAGGATAACTAAATTACTGTACTACAATAATATATTTCCCTCTCATTTATTTATTTCCACTGTTGAAAACAGTACTAATGTAGGGAAATGGTAATTTCTTGGGATATTTGTCAGTCGATAGTCATAACAAAAGTTCTTAAAAAGAAGTAACATTCAGTTTCAAGGGTAGCTGATTAAAAGTAGTGAAGCCCAGGTGAAGAGCAGGATTAGTGTAGCTTGACCTCCCCTACAATGCAGTCTATAAGACTTGTTTGAAATAGTTACTGTTTAAGATCAGATGTAAATTTTTTTTTCAGGAAAAGCATCATCTCACTTTGTTACATTGCTCCAGTGATATATTACTCTTGTTGTTTCAAACTGGTGCTTTGTTTCTTGTCTAAATATTTTCAATTTCAACCTCCAACCTTTACAGTTTACCAGTTTTCATCCTCTAAATTTCAACAGGCAGAGGTTTCATCTAAGAAATTGCAACTATTTGTTGATAGTTTTGTTTCTGCATCCTTTCTTTTCTCTCCGTACTTAAAAGTTGATAGGTCAGTGTGAATTCAAGCTGTGACATTTTCTTTAGCTTTTAGAGAGCAATGCTAACCATAGTTTTAGTGTGTAAAAATACAGCTTATACTGAAATGGTATTGTGTGATTATTTCATAGAAGGTGCCATATCATTTATTTTAGTAAATAAAGGATGAAAGCAATTGCTAAAACTGCATTCCTTACAACCCCTATGCAAGCACTAAAGGTATGCCAAAATTTAATTAATGTGTATAGTCACTTCTCACTGACACTGCCATCAGGGCTCGATACAGCTTCCTACAAATGTCTTCACATTTTGTCAGTGCTTCAAGGCTACTCTTCTCATTTCTTTCCCTTTATTGTGTTTTTCTCTTTTGCTTTGATGATCTTGCTAGGTGTGCAGTGAGATTTATTCCTTCTTTTTGTAAAATGGGACCGGTTTGTTATGAGCCTCTGTGGAACACGTTACCTGCTGACCTACAGTCTCGCATGCTTTTTCAGTTTGAAAACAAATTCTATGTTGTTGGGTAGAATATGAAAAGGAGAAAGAAACAGTTGTGGAAAGCCTGTGGCCTGAAGCTGTTAAGCGGAAAGAGTTCACCATTGAGAGCTCTTCTGCTGGGGCTGTGAAATGTTCTCAGATTAAAAACTATCAATTTATGAGACTTGGAGCATGCTGCTGCTGCTGCTGTTCTTTCTCCTTGCGCTTGTAGAAACTGATTTAAGCAGACAGAGCATACCAGGTTTCCATTTTTGCCACAGGCCTGTTGAGGGTAGTGCAGTGTTGCCAAGCCTGGTGCTAGGGAAAGACTGCAACTGCACCAGTTGTATCAATGGAAGTCAATTCTGTAGCTCTGAACACAACTAGGCATTGTGAACAGCAAAAACCTGTGGGTTTTTTTTTTTTTAAAAAAGCCTATCTTGGAAATAAATGGAAAAGGGCTCTCTTATTGCATGGGAATTAATTTGTGGTAGCATGGACTGCTTAGGAGTCTGTCATAGATTGCTCCTCAAAGATGCAACTTTTATAAATGAGAGTTACGGTGATGGACAGCACAGAGGCAACTTTCTGAAATGGAAAAGAGCAGCTGTTTACATGAGGAGCCTTACTCAGGCTATTCGACCAGGAAAGCTGATTAACCCTGTGACTTGCCTCGTGGCTAAGGCAAAAACTCTCAGAACAGAATTTTTGATGATACTTTTCTCAAGATGGGAAATACCTTCCTGGATTGTGAATCTTGCAAAGATGGGATAAGAGAAAATAGGAGTGTAGCAAAGAAGAGAATTGGCTGTTGAAGGTGAAATGGACAACTGAGTTTTAAACACCTGATAAAGAAAGGGGGAAAAGGGGGGATCTTGAGAGGTGTGGAGGTAGTGTTGGTTTATTATTGCTGGATATCAATGCCCTCCCCCCCTTTTTTTCCTCCTCTGTGATAAAATTGACCTTGTTTCAACTGCTTTTCTCTCTCTTTTTTTTAATGTTATTTTTCCCAAGCAAACAAAAGTAATGTCTTGTATACAGGAAGAGCAGAGAAATAATCTTTTTTCCTTCATCTTTTACATAAGGACAAATGTTTCAGATAACCAGTAGACATCTGAACTTTGTATTTCTTGTGCCATTGCTGAAAAGATTACTTAGTTACTTTTATAATACATGGCAATAACTAAAACTTCTCAACATTTTAGAAGTTAGTGTTACTACCTTGAGTGCAATGCATTTTGGGTTTGTTGCAAGTATGAAGAAAGTAATAATTTAGTAAATTCACAGACAGTCTTGATAGTCGTGTAGCTGTCCTGCTACTGCTGTGTTCCTGAGCTACAGTTTTAATGGCACTTAACAGAAGTAGATGTTTAGTTATTTCTAACGGTCACTGGGCTTTACTGTTCCCCTTTCTTATACTGTTTATAAAATACTAGCCTCAGGCTTGACAGAACACGCAATAAGTATCGAGTTACATTGACTGATGAGGAACTCATCATGTGCAATTTCATTCGTTTATTTTCTACTTATTCTGCAATGAGGTTTAGCCACAATGTCATACATGTTTATGTAGATGTATTTTACATAAATTATAATTGTCGTTTTTACAGTTTTGTTGTCATATGTGAGGCCTGTGAGTTTTACTGGGGAGGACGGTATGCTATAATTTCTAACTAATAATAAAACCAGAGAAATCATTTTCATGGTTTTCATTGTGTAGATTTCTGCACTTGTTTTGGAGGTTCTTATGGAATCACAAAATAGAAATAATTTTATGAAATCCTGTACTGGAATGTAATAAAATATTTTAATGTGTTAATTTTTCAACTAGAAACGTCTGAAAGCGGCTGAAGCAGAAAGTAAATTGAAACAAGTATACATCCCTACCTAGTGAGTATAACAAAGTGATTTTTTTGAATAATGCACAGGTAAAATTGAAACAGTAACATGCAGTTACATGCAGTAACATGCATGATATTTTCTTAGTTGTCTTTTTAATAGTTACTTTCTAAATATTTGTTATATGCAAACAGAATGTACAGTGATATAATCAGAAAATGCCACAAACTCTCGCCATAAGTGAAACCTTCGTACTTAACTGAGCCCATTGTCTTTGACCTGCAGACTGCCTGTTCTGAAATGGTGAGAAGTTTTACAAAAGGTGATGAAATGCTACATGAACTGCACACATGCAAGAAGGGCCTTATAATTTTAAAAGTGTTTTTTCCAGAAAATTGCTTCTGAATCCCTGTAGCACAACACTTCGTATTTCTATAAATGCTGTATTTCAAAACAGAAGCAGTTGTTAATGTTACATAAAATAAAATCGGATACTTTCCCATTACAGTTTTATCTTGCTGATACAGTCTGTTTTTCAGCTAGAGACGGGAGATGTTCTGACTGTAAATTAAAGGTAGCACACAGGCCAAAATCTTATATCTTTGGACAAATCTTATTAATGAAATCTGTTTTCTTCTGAGGAGTTTTTAATCTGTTTTTTTTAAAATTTAAACTCAATGCTATATTTGCTTTTGTTAACATGTAGTTTACAGAAACAAGATGTAATCTGTCTCTTTCATATTCATAACTTCCTCAAGATTATGTGAAGGGAAGGGGTTACAGATGACATTCTTTTAAGCTTTCTGTGGGTATACTTAGTTTATATATATGTGAATTTCCCATTGTTATGAGTGTTTGGATAACGGAAGACTAGAATACCAATGAAATACTTTGAAAATCCATTGTTGTCTTTTTGATGACTTATATGAATTGCATATAATAGAGCGTCATTTCCATATTTCATACAGACTTTTCTCTCTTAAACAGATTTAATAATAGAAACAGCAGAGTGTTCAATTAATTCTTTTAATCTCATCTCTGAAGAAACATTGTGAGTTTTGAAGCTCAAGTCTCTAATAAATGATGCCTTTTAAAAAAAGGTGAAAACTCTAGTATGCGTGTTCCCTAACCCTCTCAGGGAAGTGACTGCTTTAGGAAAACTGTAAGATACTCAGTCTTTACATAATGCTTTTTCAGTTCCATTTGCTTGGTTCATGTGGACAATTCAGGACTTTTGCCAATATGTTCACAGGAGGTGACAAAACCTGTTATGAAATGTAGGATTTCTGTGGGTTTTATTTTTCTTACTGTCTGTCTTTTGCCTTCATGTCAAGACAAAATGCATAGTCAATGGTAAGAGGGCGGTAGGACTTCTCAAGTCTTTGATAACTGTGCAATCTAGGGCACTCGTGGTCAAATGGATTGCTTAACATTCTGTTTCAAGACTGATTTATAGTATTTGAAATCCAAGTAGAATTGATTCTCAGAGCTGAATACCTTTTTTGAACTTGATCTTAAGGTATTTCCTGTAAAAGCAAGGTTCTGCCCTTAATACCAGCGGGTCCCTTTCAATTCATGGCTTCTCTGGAAGGTAACTAAGCAACAGATCATAATGTGCAAGACTTGATCATCTCTCGATCCCTTCCCTTGTACCTTGAGCCCACGGTACTTGATAAAGGTTATCTGGAAATTGTAAAAGTCTTTCAGTGGATATAGTGAAAAAGAAGAAGGCAGAAGGCAGACTTGCTGGCATTTGGATTAGAGACTTGATACAGCAAAGATTTCTTCAATGACTCATTTTAACTAGTCTTGAATATATTTTATGCTACCTAAAGTAATGAATAATCATCTTAGGAATCAGTGTATCCAACCTTGCATTGTATTGAGAGTATAGTGTGTCAAAGGGGTAATTAACACCCACAAAGTTGGAGCTTCGGAAATGCTGTACTTAACCTGGTGAGGAGTATATTAATTCTCTCTGAATTAACTGACCTGTAAAGTCCTACTTCACTGAAGTATTAGTAGGTAAAATAATCACAATAATAATATAACAAAAAAATAATCCAAACCCAGTTCTTCAGCCTTCTCAGAGAGAAAGTAGTTTAGGACAGAACCCAGACAGAACAGCCTGATATTATATGGGCGAGCTTTGCCAGGGTTATAGTACATTCACATTTATTGCAGTTGGTCGGAAGGTATGTACTTCTGCTTGAGATAAGAGGCAGCAGACCCTCTTTTAGGGTGGACAGCCTTGTAGTATTACAGACAGTGTTACTACTCTTACTTGTTATACTCACCCAGAGTCTAGCCTTACCTTGTAAAGCCTTATCTGTTGCCTGGAACCCCTGTCTTAAATTCTGTTCTGTGTCAGGCTTTTGTTAATGCTTGACCCTGAGACTTGGTCTTCTACTAGCTTGCCAAGTAGCTTGGACCACGTGAGAGCATTTTACAAAGATCTGTAAATTTGACTATCAAAGCAGCTAATAAGGTTGATTGTTTTCATGTTGACTAACTGGTTAGTAAAATCACTTTTATTTTTATTTTTTAAAGCAATAAGCCAAATCCCAATCAAATATCCAGCAACAATGGGAAACCTGCTGCAGTCAATGGAGCAATGGGAGCCTCTTATCAGGCACAGGCCTCACTAATAGGTCGGGCTTGTGAAAGCTGCTATAGTAAGTAAATTTTTTTATTTTTTTATTTTTTTTTTAATAATTCAGGAGTTTGGGCTAATCTTAATATGCACTGTTTTTTATAAACAAATGTATGTACTTCTGATTGCATGCTATTAGAGGATAATTTTCAATGACTTGTGTGGCAGAAATAACTTATACATTAGAGCTACCTTCAATATACAGATTAAATGTCAATATTCAAATCCACTTCATGATTATTTTTTTTCACAATTCAGAAAGTACAGAAGGATAAAGTAGTATAATATGATGGCACTGCAACATTAGTCCTTTACCTTCAGAATACTAGATTCAAATTTATTTTTGGTTCTCCTGTAAGGCTGCAGGGTTTTTTAGTTGGGTTTTTTTGGGTTTTGGGGGTTCTCCCCCCATCCCCACCCCGTTGTTGTTGGGGGGCAGGGAGAGGGCATGTTGGTGGGGTTTTTCCCTAGTATTTTTTGTGTTTCTGATGGTCCTTGTTGTACTTCTTACAGCCTTCAACACAGGTTGTATGAGAGTGGATACAATAAAATCTAGAAATGGGAAGAATTGAAAAGGCCTACCGTGTGACAGTTCTTCAGTTATCATTGCTATGGCTGCCTGTCTCTGAAACACCAATTAAATTAAAACCATATTTTGTATACAGGAAGTTCCAGTTACATCCTTTGTTGTTTTTCAAATCACATTTTTTTAAAGAATAGTTTTCTTGTGAAACATTACAAAAAGAAAAGAAAAAAGGTTAAATTAGCGTTTCCTGCTGAGTCTCCACATGCACAAGATAAAGGTATACATGCATCTTCAAGGTCAACAGGAGATGTGCTTGTCCTTTTCTTACATGGATCTTGCTTTATAAGTACTCACTTTGCATGACTTGAGGAAAAAAACCCAGATCTTAACTAATTCTACTAAGTAACAAGCAGCTTAATAAAGCCTGTCTTCCAGGGTAAGATTAGAACTAGTGGAGGACTTACGGGGCTTTTTTGGGGTTGGTTTTTTTTGGTAGTCCCCTGGAAGAAAAATCTCTTCTTGGCAATACAAAGTCCCTGGTTTGAAATTAAATCGGGAAGCATTTTCAAAATTTCCATTTGGGAAATTGACTTCTGCGGTGCTTTTGTAAAAAATCGACTAAAAATTAAAATTCTTATTTTCTCCTTGTCAAGTCTATTAAATATTTATCCATATAATGTTTTTACAATGTCCTGTATCATGGCCACATAAAGCCATCTATTACAGCATTTGGATTTAACATATTGAATGTAGCATGCACCGGTTTACCTGTTCTGTTTTCTCCTCCTTAGCTCCACAGTCTCACCAATGGTATTCTTGGGGTCCTC
This sequence comes from Astur gentilis, assembly GCF_929443795.1. Lineage (NCBI taxonomy): Eukaryota > Metazoa > Chordata > Aves > Accipitriformes > Accipitridae > Astur > Astur gentilis. The sequence goes on along the minus strand of NC_064909.1, from coordinate 7,360,610 downwards.
CTAATATGCAGTGTAGATTGTGTGCATCTTGCTGGATTTATTGGAAGAAATACGGTGGCCTGAAAATGCCCACACAAACGGATGACGATAAACTGTCTTCCAGCCAACCTACAGAGGTAGGTTCTGTAGATAAACTTCCCTGAAATCAAATGTGGTGCTTTCACAAGACTGCTGTGATTTGAATATTTAATGGAATGATTTTGTGTGTGTGTTCAACTTTGGTATTACAAAACTCAATTTATTAATCCTTTTCCTGCCTTAAGTAGAACTGAACAGTGTGCAGGTCCTGCCATGTCTTTACTTGACTAAGTCTTGGATAAACAAACATCCACTTCATGCATTTTTGGTGGACAAATTTCATCTTGTTAATAAAATGATGTACTATCTATAAAATGTTAATATGATTATACAGTATCTCATCTGGAATGGCATTATATATCCACTCACAGCAGAGTTCTCTACTCTGTGTTTTACAGCTTCTTACGTAAGCCCCATTTTTTTGTCTAGTACTTATACATATTACTTGATTAGCCTTGTGAATTTATCCAAATTGTGGATTTTTTTTAATGCTGTAATTCAGATGTATGGGTTGTGATTTTTTTGTTTGTTTTTGTAGGAATCCCACGTTAGAACTCACATGTCCCGGCAGGCCACACAGGGAACTCCAGTTCGTAACACTGGAAGTCCAAAGTCGGCAGTGAAAACACGTCAAGCTTTCTTTCTTCACACAACGTGTTGGACAAAACTGGCCCGTCAGGTCTGCAAAAATACTCTCCGGCTGCGGCAGGCAGCAAGACGTCCCTTTGTCCCTATTAACTGTGCTGCCATTAAGGCAGAATGTAAGATGTTTTTTTAATTCTTAGTTCTGTGTGCTGTGCTTCCCACCCATTTTTGTCTTTTAATTTTATTTTCTTTTTCAATAAACATTTCTTGTCTATATGCTTTTGCTTTTCATTTTTTTCATTTGTCCAGCATATCACCAATACATTGGATAAAGTCTGGCTGCCTTGAACAGATTTCAGGCTGGGGAAATATTTCAAATGAATTATAAAGGGGATAACTGTTACCTCATTCACTTACAAAAACCTGCTATTAAAAAATTGGGGGCAGGGAGGGGAAATCAATGCTGTGACATAAAAAACATGCTTCCTACTAGGCAGTGTGAAAGAAATTTGGTTTTATATTGTTCATTTATTCTTTCACTGAGCAGGAAGTATAGATCTGTACCTGGTTTACTACTTCTCCGTGAGGTTAGTCAAGGAATAAGGAGCTGAGGATGCATAAGAATTTAAAACTGGCCTGTAATACGGCGCTTTGTTACTGTGGTGATCAGATGGTGGTGATAGCCGTGTTTATTATTACATCATAGTTGCATCTTTTTTTTTTTTTGTCCGTTCCTGTTTTAAATTTTAGTTTTAAATAAAAGTCTGTATTATGCTTGTTCTTTTTATAGCCAAAATATAAAGAACTGACAAATTCACTAGTTACGTGACAAAAGGTTATGAGTTGTTGTAGATAGCAACAGTAAGTCTCTTTATGTGCATATGTGTGTAAGTTCTGCCGCAAAGTCACTGAACGTTCCAGCAGGTTTTGTATCTGCGCTGAGCGCATTGTTTTACTGCTCACGCTGTTTGGTTTATGTTTCCCAGTCTTCGATAGATGCAGTTCTTGGAGCAGACGCTTGGTATTCCAAGATGAGCTGTGCTGGCTCATCGTACTGTGAATTGTATTGGAATTGAAGACACCTTTTTAGAATATTATATGTTGGGTTTATAACCATGTTTACTAGATTAATGCTAAATGTTTTCCCAGCATATTTAAGTGGGATGCTGATGATGTCAGTGTTGATTATAAGAAATTTACTCCACGGAGGCTTAAAATCTGGTTTTGAGTAATTATTTTCCTCTCATGTACTTCTTACACCAGCTGTTCTTCACATCAAACTCTTCACTTATTCTGCAGTCATCCAGAACTTGATGAATATTTCTGTTCATTTTCCTTGTCTTATTTAGTTTCCCTCTTGGCCATTTTCTTTCTTCTTTCAAAGCTATGCAAGTCAGCAGCAGCTTTCAGATTTAAGGAAATCATATGTCCACTGTGTGAATAAAATGGGTTGTAGTTTATGGAAGAAGTGTGTCTAAGGCTGGGTTAGGATTATGTTTTTAATCGTTAACGCAAAATAAGAGTTATTTTCTGAGAGGAAGGCATTGTACCTTTTAATTTATGTTGTTGGCACTGATTTCTGATGAATCAAGGAGGAAAATTAATTTTAGAAGTTCACTTGAACATTGAATCTTTTTATCCATGTCCATATTTCTTCTCACTCACTGCAGTAACTCAGTTCAAAAGAACATGAAGCTCTTGTTTAATGATGAGAAAAAATAGGGGAAAAAAGTTTCATCCAGCTGTTAATCATCGTAGTAGAACAAGTGTTATATACACAGTTCAACTTTAAAACAAAGGAGTGAAAAGCTGAGCTTTTCAGCAGGAAATAGTCATTCTTCTATCAGAATGGCAGTGCTGTGAGTGCTTCCTCTTTGTTCCTTTGAATGAAAAAGTGCCGCATCAGATTAACAACAAGAGCAGAACGATTTTCTGTTTTCCTGTAGTCTTTGTATTTCGTTAATGTTTTTGCTTAAAGCAAAATTTGGGCCTTGCAATTTTGTCTTTTTGAATGCTGATTTCCTGATTAGACGGAGCATAGATTGGGGGGTGGGGGGTGGGGTGGGGGGGGTGGAGTCACAGTTGTCAATGCTTTTTGAACACAACGTTCAAATTATTTCATAATAGCAGAAACCAGGTTATACCTCATTTAATTAATTTAACTTACGTTTCTCTGTGTGTATACACACACATATATACACACACATACTCTGTTTCTGGCAGTATCTCTTTCTGTGGAATTGTACATTACTCTTACCTGCATTGTCATTGTCATATTCTCACTCTAGTAAAGCCTAGTAAGTAAATAAAAAAAACCAAACAAACAAAAACCCCCAAAAACCACGTTTTCGAGTTTTGTTCCTGTACTTGTATCTGGTGACCTGTGTTCAGTGCACTCTGTAGATTTTAATGTTATGACTAAATAGGATCTCTCTTCCTAAATGTCTTGAATCCTTTTCTAAGAATAGCTTGATGCAAGTAATCTTTTAATTTTTAAATAAGATATTTCATTAACAGTAATTGTTTCATATGTTGAATACCACTAAGTAATTACAATATTGACTGAATGTCTGTGTTGGTGTTACAAAAGTTATAGTTGTGCTGACCAGAGTAGCAGATCACCCATGATGTGATATGGCATGACATGGTTAGGGCATCCAAGAACTGATTTGAAATTTGTTTTCCATGTTGGCGTGCTGAAACTTGAATCTAATGACTGCTTAGATGCTTTGTCACTCGCCTGATTCTTTGTGTGTGCCAAACCAGTGCTTGAAAACACGCGTTTCACAACTGTATTGCAGTAGGCACCATACCAACACTCAGAAACCGTAAAATCTAAAGACAGAAGGATGGTAGGGCACTTACCCCAGCAGCATACCAGGTTTTATGCCTTCTTAGTCACATGCAATTTGTTGAAGTGCCAGGTTGTAAATGAAACTAATTCCCGGTTCTGAGACAAAAAGTCTGGAAAAGCCAGTCAGAGCTTGCTCATAAAATAAATTGATTTTTGCAGTCCACCTGAACTCATCTGCAGATACTTCTTTTGTTTTGGAGGGGCATGGAAGCCTCTGAGAATGCTAATCTCAGGCCCAGCCATCTTTTAGGTGAAAACAGCTTTCAGACAGAGCAATTTTTTATTACTATAATTCCACCCACATCGTCGCCTTCGTCCCATTACATCCACTGGCAGAAAACAAGGTCCTATTCTATGTTCTTCATTCCTTCAGTTAATGCAGAGAATTAGGTTTTTCTCATTAGTGAACCATACAGCATGACCCCTGCCCAGATGCCAGCGGGAGGTAGTGGAGACAATGCATTTGCATCCCAATTCAATCTAGGGATGGTCACCGGGAGGTTGAGAAGGCATGGCATCTCCTGCTAGGAGCACGACCCATTGTGGCAATCTCAGACTTTGTTCTGCCTGAAGAGAATAGACTCGCTGTAGTTGTTGACAGTAAACTTGTCTGATGGATTTTTCAGGAATAATTAGAATTGGTGAACTGTTTTCGTAAGGGGAAATTCCCATGCTGTAAATTAGGTGAAATACCTTCATTTTATTTTAAATATGGTGCACCTTTTTTTAGCAAGTTAAGCAGAATTATCCTGTCTATGGAAGGTCTCTTAATCAGAGAAAACCAGAGTGGGTATTCTTCTCCAGACAGTCACTGACAAGATTGGATCTCTCTCAAGCTTACAAGCATGTTGATACATACATAGCAGTGAGCCATGATCTGTGAACCTTATTAGTTCAACACAGCAAGACTTGTGAGGGACTTTTTTTTTTTCCCCTCTGCTTGGATATAGTTTTATGAATATAACTATATATTAATTATAGTAATTTAAATTTGGGTAACTGTACTCCGTCTGTACAGACATGATTGTCAAAATGTTTTCAGTGGATGGTAATACATTAGCTGTATAATATATATATAGTTATCTGGAAGTGGGTATACTGTTTATGATGAAGACTTAACGTACCTTTAAATCTGCAGATTTAATAACAAGTTTGGTACACAGTACTTGCTTGTTATGATCTGGTTTGATAAAACAAAGACAAGTGAAAATTAAGTAGAATATGCAAAATGTTACTGATTTGTCTTTGTAAGGATACAGCCTAGTTTTACTGACATAAAACTACCCATTCATCTGAAGTGAGTGACATTTATGGGTATTGGCTCACAAACAAGGTTTTGTATCCTTGATTTTGGTAGCTACAGAAGATCTTTTGGCTGCATCTAGGATGAAAATATTTTCCCTACTGTTATCTTTGAATACAATTTGTGCCAGATTTTAGTAGCCAGTAAAATAATTAAAAGAACACACTATTTTTTTCCCAAAGCTTCTAAGAATGCAATTCAGGGAGTACATAGAGCACAGTACAGTCATTAGATAATCTGAATTTTGATAGAGATATGATGAAATGTCAAAGAGAAATAACTCCCCAATGAGAGTCTCTAAGCTAAAGAGACCTACAAATCTAGTTTAAAAAAAGGAAATCATTAAAAAAACCTTTCAAATCTGAAAGAACAAGCCTCATTCGCTGCTATTTTCCCCATGGCATTCCTGATTTCTTTGACCTCTGTAATACCCACAACAGTCATCACTTTTCTAGGTTAAAGATTTGGACTGTTTAAAACGTCATAAAGAATGTGTTTCACCCTGTGGTTCATTATGTTGTTCCCTGGAGTTTTTCTAATCGTATTGTATCCTCTTTAGGGTTACGGTGCCCCAAATTACATGCACTTCAAGATGCAGGTTTCCCATCATTTTAGTGTCACAGGTTTTCTATTTTCCTATTATAATTTCTAATATTCTAATTTTAATTTCTTTTTAAGTGACTACTCTTCAGTGTTGTCTAGATCTTCTTAGAAAACTGTTGATACTGACTCCATGAATTCTCTTCTGCATGATGGTGGTGTAGAACCCATCATTATGCATTTATGGTACAGTCATTTTACCCCTTAAGAGTCAATTTACATTTATTGCTTGATGCTGCTGATGTCCTTTGCAATCACTTTTAGCTTTGATTATGCTCAGTAATTTCCTCCTAGGAAACTTTAACTCTCTAACCACCTCTTTTCCTGATCTTTTATACGTTGAACTGCACAGATCCTTTGGGGCTTACATAGACAATTAGTTTCAATCAGGTTTTAATCCCTGAAAAAACTTCTCTTTTACCCTGTAACAGCTGGACAGCAACGGTCTTTGGTGAGAGAGTTTTTTGAAAGCCAATTGAAATGCCAAGTTGGATGCCGGATCAGCTGCATGTGTACGTCACGGTTCCTGCAGAGGATCCTGGCAGACCTGTGACACTTGCCGTTACTGGTTTACAAAACGTGGAGGTAGGAGGGGACCTGTGGAGGTGTCTGATCCCACCCCCTGCAATGAAGTTCCTGTGCTCGGGGGCTTTTTGTCCGGGTGAGATCTGTGTATCTCCAAGGATGGCGACTCTGCAGCTTCTCTGGGCACCTGTTCCAGTGTTCGATCAACCTCACAGTAAATGATCTTTTCCTTACGTCTAGCAGGAATTTCCCGTCTCCCAGCTTGTGTCTGTTGCCACAGACAGCCATAGTGTGTTGTCCTACCCCTGCGTGCCTCCGGGAGGGGTCTGGCTCGGCCTTCCCTGTGCTCTGCCGCTAGGTAGTTAAGTTAGAGGTGGCAGCCAGGTCTCCCCTTGGCCGCCTCATCTGAAGGCTGCCAGGCCCAGTTCCCTCAGACTCTCTGGGCACGTCCTGTGCTCCAGCCCCCAGCCAGCTTGGGGACTCGCCAACAGCCGGACTCGCTCCGGTGTGCCCGTATCTCTGTTGTAGTGGGGATCCTGGGGTCTGGACGTGGTTTCCCAAGGGCCGAGGGGAAGGGTTACCTCCCTCTCCCCGCTGGCTGCGCTTCTGCTGGTAAGGCCCAGCGTGCCAACGTCCTTGTTGCAAGGACACGCCGCTGAACGATGCGAGCACGTTAAACATGTTTTCCCCTTTCAAGGTCTTTGTTGGCTCCCTTGATGTTTCCGTATTTAACTGTATGCCTCTATTAATAGTTCAGCCCTTTTGCCCGTCTGCAGACCTACTTACTGAAGAATGTTATCACATTTGCTGTGTTTTTGTTCTCTTGAACCAAGACCAGTTTGAGCATTAGTTACACACCAGTAGTGTACATGCTCAGCAGTTTCTGTTTGGATGAATTCCACCTGGTCCATGTAACTTGTTTTTATTCATTAACCAGCTTGTTTTGAAGTATTTCCTAGGGACCCTTTGACATGATGCAGTTCTCATACTTTCCTCGTAAAAGAATTTTGAAAGTGAGCTTCTTTTAAGTTCTGCAGTGAACACTGACGCAAAGAATGCATTTGGCTTTTCTGCCGTGCCTTCATCCTTCTTGTCTATTTTCCTCACACCTTGATCGTCTCCTATTGCTACAGGCACTAGCACACTTTCTGCTTTTCATATGTTTGAAAAAATACACTATCAAATATAATACTCTTTTAATTTTTTTTTTCTCATAGCTTCCACTACTTCACTGATCTCAGAAGATTTTTATTGTTCATGGGGAAGCCTGTATTTGATTTTAGGACTTGTTACTAATTTTGTTTTTGACAACTTCCTACCTAAATTTTATTCTATGGTTTTACACTTGAGGGTGATGCACAATCTAATGTTTGTGGCTTTCTGTATGTAGTGCATAAAAATCATAAAGTTTATTATACTTTTTTATGGGAGTACTATATTGTGGATTAGTTTGCTGCTGTGTTAAACATATTTAACTGTTTTACTGGATAAGTGTGCTTTGGAATATCCACATGGTAGCTTTGGTGAACATGCTTTGCCGCAGCATGGATATTGTGCTTTCTTTGCAGTCTGTATTCTCAGTCAGCATATTAATATCTCACCATGATTCAATGTCTTTTTTTACAGTCAAGACATGTAGATGGAAAATTTTCTTGCTAATTACTTCTTAGGAGATGCTTTGCTGGTCCCAAAGTTAACTTTAAAAAACTTACTGTATAGTCTGTGCTTATTTTACTTAAGGGAGACAGTGGAGACACATCGTTCTACTCTGTCACCTAAAATATTTCAAGTGTTGTGGAATATTAAAAACATTCCAGGCACCAGGTTCAGTGCATTCTTATTTTTTTTTTCACTGAGAACAGTATCTTTTGTTACTAAGATAAAATAATAAAGCACTTTGTGTACTCAGCATTAGGACTCTGGCATCTTTGGTCTGCCCAGATACAAGCTTGCATTTCCAGAATTTCAAGTAGATTCCTTAATATATTGAAATAAGTTGTGCACTGTCTGTTGCATTGAAAACATCTGTGAACATATTGAAATACTTATTTCAGTCATTGCTGGGGTTTCATGAGCTACATGGTTTTTACACAGAGCTGGATAGAATATATAAAGGGATTGTAAATTTTTCTATATAGTGTCTTATCCTCTTCGTGTGACTCCATCTCATGTGCTGGAATGAAGCAAACAGGAACATTTTGGTAAAACGCAAGGTGGAGGCAAAGGGGAATACAACTACTGTAATCTGTTTATAATACGTAGCTGCTGTAAAGCTTGTTGGGAAATGCAGACCTGCATGGGTGTATGTGAAACCTATACAAAGAAAGGTGTACATGTAGGTATGTATATGTAGGAAGTAATTCCACGTGAAAGAATTCTAGATCTACACAATCAACATATTAATGCAGTTTTGTACAAAACAGACTACCTGTGTTTTGGGAATACTGGAGGCCCTATATGGGGATTACTTGTGTGCTTTTGGGAGACAGATAACCCAATCATTCTGAGTCATTTAAACAAAAGATAGTACTCTTCCAGTAGTCTTGAAACTCTAGTGTCTTGTGAATTTTTGCCTTAGGTTGATTGACTCCACTGTCTAAGCATGAACCTCTTCATAATAACACTTCTATGTTTGGGGCATTTAGACAGATTCTCTGCTTTTGTATTCGCAGTGCCTTTAAAGGCTCATGAGTTCATACTTGTAGCATCAAATTTAAGGTAGTTACTGAACTGCTTATTTTCATTTACAGGAAGTTACAATCTTTGAGACCTTTTTGCTCTGTTATACTTGGTCACAAATGACCACTTTGTTCAAAAGTTATAGGAAAGGGGGGTTTTTGTTGTTTTTTTAACCTTCATCTTGCCATGATAGCCCGAGTCCTGTTTTACTTACTAAGAATTATATGAATCACCATACCATGTGAGTAAGGCATGAGAAAAATCAGTAGTCCCAACTTTAAATCCTTTTTACTTCTGTGTTACCCTATTTAAAGCCAGACGAAGAATTCAATGTGAATTATTATTTTAGTACTCATTTTTTTCACGTTTCATTTGCCTAGCTGACTGTCTCCAGAAGGGCTTTGTAAGCAAAAAATGTGGTCAATTTATGTTAGAACTTACATTAACTTTAAAAAAAAAATAGTCATAACATCACTTGCATGAATGAGGACATGGCCTGCCTCTAAATATCCATCATTTTTAGTGCTGATGAAAAAAAGAAGAACATGTGCTAAAAGGAAAAAAGAAATTTGTGGTAAAAATGCAAGTCAGAAACTGGTTGGTGTGTCCTAATTATATTTGTAACAGTAAAATATTTATATTGAGTTTTATTCTTTAAAATTCTCAGATGCAGATCGACATTGTGAACTTGCTGGAAATCCTCTGAAGATAAAAAGCACCAGAAAACCACTGTCATGTATCATTGGGTATTTAGGTGCGTATCTGCCTCCAGAGAATAACGAACCAAATGAATATTCAGTGTGTACTGATACTTAAAAATCCTATATGCATAGAATGGGAGATTTACGCTTTTAGCAACAAGAAAACTATTAAATTAATACATTTATAAAACGTCTGGTCTGCTATCAGTTGCAAAACTGCATGACTGAACTTGCAGGATGTAGGGAGAAGGCATTCTGATACTGGTTTAAAATGACAGAGTGAAACCTGATGTAATTTACAATGTGAAAAAATAGTCTGGTAGTCTAAATAAAAAAATAAGTGCTCAAAGGGGAGATATGCAGTATACTCAGTGGTGCTCTGCTGTGCCCCTTGAATGCACTCGTAATACTCCTGTGTACTTAAAATGAGGAGATCTCAGCCACACTTAGACACTGATCTTTTAATTTGATGACATAATTTTAAAAGATTTGATGAAATCTGTACTGAGATCAGAGCCAAGAGGATAATGAACTCACATAAGGTAATGGGGAGAAGAGAAGTCTACAGAAGGGAAGCTGAAGGTGGAGCTCAATCTTGATGTTTTGCTCAAAATTTCAATCAACAGGAGCTTTTTTTTGTACTGGAACAAAGTAAACAGTAACAGTCTCTTACTGAAACAGAAATCAGCTATTAATGTAGTTATAACTGTTCTTCTAGAACATCAATTTTAACAAAATCCAAACTTCAGAAAACTGGATAATGAAGAATTAATGGCCAGTCTCACTGAATTTTGATTCCTTCTGCCCTGGAGTTTAAGAAATAAGCCAGTGATAATTTCCCACAAGCATGCCAGCTGTGTGCGTTACGTATGTTGTCACTGGAGTGGATGAGGAAAGGACTGCTTTGATTGACTTGGTGGAGCTGTGGTTGTAAGGGGAGGTAATCAGATGGGAGATGGTTCGTCAGGCTGACCCGTCTGTTCAGTCAAAGGAAGAAACAGCAGCACGCGTAATCTTAGAAGATACTGCGTGTTTTTAGTGCCTGCATTTTATTTAGTTGGCGAGGGGTTGTCTTGATACCTCTGGAAGCATAAGTCTGTAGGGTTAATGGGAGCAAATGGCTGAACAGTGTCAGACAGCATTAGGTGTACTTAGGTGAAGGTTTTGTAGAAGATTAACAGTGCTAAAATATACCAGGTATCTGTAGAGTCCACTTAGCATTTGACGGCATGGGAAATAAAGGTATCTCACTACATTTGATGGCAAAGAGTATGTGTTACAGGGATATGAAGGGCGTACCCAGTGTAGCTGAATACATGCATCGGAATTAGCTGTATAAGGATGGCTAGAAAATGGCTTTTTGTTTGCCGTTTAGCTTGGTGGGGTTGTTTTTAGTTTAGTTTGTTTGTGAGGGGTTTTTTTGTTTATTTGGGATTTTTGCATGTTCCAGTGAATAAGTAATGCTTGCATTATTTTTCTCATAAAACTTAGTATTAAATATCATGTCATAGCTTATACAGGAGGCATTTGTTTTCTTTTAAAAATTCCTTCCGTGCCATTCCCACAGACATTTATTGGCATGCAGTTAATCATGTGTCTCGGGGCACTACTGTTTTCAGCCCTAGCGGCAAGGCAGAGAGGATTTCGGTGCCCTACACACCCTGCATCATTGCTTCCCTTTATCCCTGTTCTTCTTGGCTGCCAGTTCCACAGGTGAGATAGGTTAAGCATTAAAAGTAGGCCCTGTCCTCTAGAGAGCTGGGGCTAATCCCCTCTAATCTCTTCAGTCATCACTGTGCTTACTAAACAAACCCCCGAAGGTGAACCACTGACTAATTAAATGTCCTGTATTACCTCCTAGTTAAGAGGAAACCAGGCTAACATTTCCAGCTGGGATGCATGTTGAGGAGATGAGGTGGGAGAGAGGTGCAGCTGCTTAAGCACCTCTGGAATCCAGGATACTTATTTAAGTGCCTCAGTAGGAGACTTCAGCTTGTCTTTCTTTGCTTTGGATTACTTATTTTTTTTACCCTAGTGACATTAGTAGAAATGGGAGAAGTTTTTAGAGTTGTTTACTTGTTTGAGGCTGCAACTTGGTCATATAAAAAGGGTTCCTAATACATCATTCAAGTATCATTTCTCATTCCTGTTTTATTTTTATTTCAGAAATGATCATACAGCCTGAATGTGGCCAACTGGTTATTTGTTGTGTGGGAAAAGGGATAATTCGGGTTATTTGGATGTTATAGTTAGTTCTCTGAGTAAGCAGAAGGTGCAGGTGACTAGAAGATTTTCAGTGAAGTACTAGACAATAGAACAAGGATAGGCACAGCAGGAATGAAAAGATCCCTAATTACTGTTATTCCATAATACAATAATATGATGGGATAATATAATTCAGGCAAAACCCCTGAAATGCCTCATTACCCTTCTCAGGTGTGATGAAGTAGCTAGTTAGAAAGTGCTGATCTAAAGGATGCAGATAGTTGAAGCAAGTCTATATGTAGAGGATGAGTGAGTGTAAGGTGTAAAGACCCCGCAGGAAGGACTCAATCCATTGGGAAGTGGTCCTGGCTGTTTAATTAAGTTTGTTTCTACAACTTAAAGCGAGAGCTTGGTCTTGCTGCCTTCCTCTACTGCAGAAAGAGAGAAAGGACAGCCTTTGTGGTAAACTAACGGAGGATTAGTGACCTCCAAACAGAAGAAAAGTCGAAGGAAGAAAATGCTTCCTTCTTCAACTGTTTGCTCACGCTGAAAATACAAAATTACATGTCCTGTAATGTACGCTGTAGACAGAAGGAGTTTATGAGTTGTTGTATGTTGGCGCAGCTGCTGGGATTACTGCGGTTGCTGCTGGAGCTCTTTGGCAAATAAGGTAACATTTTAGTGGTGTTAGCCCTGAAAATTAACCGTTTCCTTCAGAAAATTGGAAAAGATTGCCAAATGAACATTTTTGAATCCAAATTCCAATCAACTTCAGCAAACGGCGCAAACCTTTCTGTTTCACTTTAGAGGTTTGCTTTAGCAATCAGTAGTGTTCATAACATTAAGCACGCCTCTGTTCCCATTTTGGTAAAAAAACCAAAATAGACACTTGTTCTCTACAGCATGAAGAATGGGACGTGCCATGAAATCTGCTGGGTGCGTGGTGTTCCTAAACTCTTTTATATGAAAAGCAGAAGAGTGCTGCAGTGAATGGCAGTAGAAAGCTCTCATCTCAGGAAGTGGTGAGAAGATCGGTGACATCAGGCTGGCCTTTACAGGACTGCCCTGACGCAATTACTTGTACGCCAGCCCTGTGCTATTCTAACCCCTGTCTGTACGCTACCATACTCTCTCTTACCTGACCCTCTTGAAGCATCTTGGATGAGGGTGTTCATGCTTTAAGACTACGACTGCAAGCTCTGACCAAACCAGCGGTTAACAATTAAGCAAAGTCTTTTCAAATGTGGAAATGGTTGGCATCGTCTCCTCCTGGCATGCTGTTCCCAGTGCAGCCTGGCCAAGTCACTGTGGCCATCCTGCTCCTGTCCACCTGTTTGGATACTGATGAAACTGTTTGGCTGTCCCACCTTTCCGTATCTGCCTTTGAAAGGTTACCGTGACTTCTCGCGGCACACCCCCAGCCTCCCCCACAGCCACGGCTGGTTGCTGGTGGGGCTGGCTGGGCTGGGTACCTGCAGGCTGCGGGTGAAGGCTTGCCGGGGGAGCGAGAGCGTGAGGTTGGGCCGGCGGGCGCTCGCATATCAGACTTCCTTGGCATTTCTGAAAGAGGAGAAATCTGCTCTCGCAGCAGACTTCAACTTTGTGCAGTGATTTCTGTTTCTCCTGCTTGATAGCTGGGAATGGCAGAGGCTGGAGGGCCTCCTCCTCGGATACCTGGCCTCACTTGAGATTTTGCATTGTCCAGCTTCCGTGCCTTATTTTATAAACAGAAAAGCAGAAAGTGGCACTCTTCAGGAGGTGGAAACCTGGGCTACAAATGAGAAAGTACTTAATTTTTGCCTTCTGATCTTACTCCCCTTGGGCAGCTGACTCTCCTGATCTGTCTCCCAGCCCCTCTGCCCTCACGTTCTCAGCCCAGAGGTCTCTTCTACTCCCTGGGACAATCGGGTGGCCGGCTGGAATCGGGCTGCAAGTGCCTCACAACCTCTGCAGTGCCGGCAGCTGGTGCCCTGCGGCCGTGTCAGAGGGACCGGGACCTGCCCTCGAGCAGTCTGACGTCCCTCACAAATCTGGGTCGGTCTGAGGGTGTGTACAGTGGTGGCATTTTGAACCCAAATGTGTGATGGGAATTAGTTAATTGGTTCAGCAAATGGCTGGTGAAGGGCAAGCAGACTCTACTGAGGCTTCCTTTTGCCACTTCTGTCTGGCAGACATCAGACAAATTTCCATACAGCTGTATCAGCTTTTGGCAAACACGGCAGCTGCCACCGAGAAGTGTGCTGGCCAGATGCATTTCGCTGCCTCTTATGCACCTTTCTTCCTCCTCCTCCAAAATACTCCTGCCCTGTGAACCATATTAGATACTCGGGTACGTTTGAAGCTCCCCAGTAATGACTCTGTATGGGAGTCTGGCAGTTCCTGGGGAACCCACTGCAGTCTTAGTGATTTTTGTGCTCCTGCTGCAGTTTTGGAGTAATTCTAGCTCCAGAGCTCTGCTGTGGCTGGCCCCCTGACTTTTGCACCTGGTGACCTGTGTTTGGGAAGATCCCTTAAAGCTTGTTATTGGGACAGAAAATACTGAATAGCTTGAGGTATTGGGGTGATTTCACTACAGTAAAATGCTGTTATTTGCTTGCTAAAAAATCTGTAAGCATGTAGCTCCAATACAAACCTCAAAAGGGTAGGAAAATGTAAACACAGTCCTGTTTCAGATTGATTTGCATTATCTCTTCAAGCTCTGAAATCCTTACACATCTACACCTATAATATTGAACTCGGGCAATCTAAAGTGAAATAGATTTTTCTTACCTGGAGGAACTGTAGGTGTGAAGACTTGTGTTTGAATTGTTATTCAAGGTCCTGTAAACACAATGCTGCAGAAGAAACTTTCTTTCCTTACACTGGAAACTTAAATGTAAATTTAATATGTTGAATAGACTATTTTTATTTATTTTTTAAATCCAGTATGTATAATTTCTCTCTCTCTTTTGTCTCAAACAGAGATTCATCCTGCAGTGAAACCCAATGTAATCAGGTCAACACCAAGCCTTCAAAGTCCAAGTGCAAAACGACTGCTTGCACCCTCCAATCACTCTTCATTAAGTATTTTGGGAAAAAGAAACTACAGCCATCATAATGGTCTTGATGGTATGTGAAGGAATATAAAAGAAATATTCTTTAACTCTCTGAATTGCAAAACTTTCTGCGGACCTGAGATGACGTTAAATAAGGGGGTACAGACCAACAAGTGTAAGACATGAATAGCGTGTGTATAGCATTGGTTCTTAATGCGGTGAATGGTGGTACTTATTCATTGAACATGGATATATTAATGGCACATCTCACAAAAACCCCTTTTACCATTTTTCTTAGTAATCTTGATCTAAAAGGATGAGAAAAGAATAAAGCAAATTTGGTGAAGGCAGAGATGCGACATGTTTTCTTTTGCCTTACTGCTTTGCGTTTTTATTTGAAGAAATATTTTGCAGAGATCTGCAAGACCCTTTGAATTATTCTGTGTGAAATTACTTATTACATACTGGGCCTGCTAGTTTACAGCCAATCCCTTTGTTGTTATGTGAATTCTAAACACGGCTTAGTCTGGATTCTCAACAGTGCGATTGGTGATAGCGGGGGAAAAAAACTTCTGGCGTCTTGCATCCCAAGACCGATGTCAAAGAGTCAGTTCAAACAAGAAGTAGTCCTGGCTATAAGGACTGGTGAAAGGTAGGCACTCCTTAGAAAGTGATTGTACCTGCATTTATACCGCTTGCAGAGGAGGAAGCGAAAGGGCTGTCACAGAGGTACAGGAGAGGGTTTTCCTGTACATTATGCAGCGCCAGAGGTGATGTTTAAGCCTGTTGTATCCAGCCACTTCATTACAGTATGGTGCAAATAGAGAGCAGATATGAAGCTGTGCAAAAACTGATGGAAACTTCTGGGTAAGGCTAACTTTTCTCAAATAATCTTTATTTTTTTATTCTGAAAAGTGACTGTGGATTACCGATTTTTCTATTTTTATTTTTCTTTCTTTTTTTTTTTTTTTAATCATTAGCAGAAAGAAAGGTTTTCAACTGGAACTGTGAACAGTTTTACTTCATGTCCAAGTAAGAGGAGAATCCAGCAGGATATAATTTCTTTGCACTGAAAAGAAATGCAAGTGTTCCTGAACTCTGTTTTTTGTGAGATGTAACTTCTGTAAGCCATTAGCTTATTTGTTTAATTACAGAACAAGGTTGTTGAGATTAGAAATCTGAAAGAAGTTAGGCTCCGAAATAGACTGTTCAGGACACGATCTGCTCAAAAGAGGTGACTGTTTTAATGCTTCACAGAATAGGTCGAGGTACAAATGAGAGGGACTCCCCTTTTAGACAAACTAATAGAAATAGTATTCCAAATACAGGAAGAAAAACTTGATCCATTATCCATCATCTTCCCATAATGATCATGTTTTTCTGTCATTGCCAACGCTATTTGTATCTTGCAGTGAAAATACCTACTGTGCATTTAATAATACCTAGACAGAAATCACTACACACTTTGACAAGAAGTGGTTATTTAGTATACACAGAAGAGAGGATCGCTTGGACCTCTGCTCAGTGTGCAGACAGTCGTTACACAGGAGGCAAATAGCTTGTGTTGCCGCGCATGTTATTAGGTGGACCAAGATGACAACCATGTGACTTGTACTTGGAAAAAAAGATGATGACATTAATAGGCATAGCCATAAATGCTGAATTTCCACTATGATCTTTGAGTGTGAAGTTCTGCAGGGACGGTCTAGTAGTTGCTGCTTCCCCCCTCCACCAATGCTGGCCGTTAGACTGGGCTTTCCATATGAGCTTTGAGAGATGAATGACTTTCACCTGGAAATAATGATGATGTTACATTTCTACTGCAGAGAACGCTGTAGCAATAAGTTCAAGGTAAACATTATTACGATTACGTCCCTCCTTCTGTCCCTATAAGGAGGCATGCTTGGAAGTCTTAAAATTTTCCTTCTATTTAGTACGGATGTTCTCTTCAAAGTAACGAGTGTGTAAAACCAGTCATTAGCCATGCTGACTAGTTTGTATCAAACAGTCAGACAACTGTGTCAAGGCAATTTGCACAAAATTTAATTTGAAAAATTAGTATTGAGAACTGTAAGTCACTGCTTTAGGAGATAACTATTTCTGCTTATCTAATCTTCTGTGAAAACACAACCTACTGGAAAGCATATATCCTAAATAACTGAAATTTGTATTTTGTTAGCGTAAAAATGGCTATTTTAGTATTTAAAAATGGCTATTTTGTTCTTATCCTAGCCCCTCTCTTTAATTAAAATCCTGCAAATTGTAAATAAAATGCAAAGAAAAAGCAACAAATCAGTAGTAATGGTACTCAACAGCGCACAGGTCCTCAGTTCCTTTTGACTTAAAAACGATTACCTTTAATATTTACAATTTAACTCCTTCTCTGGTTATTGGTAAATATAAAATAATATTTTTTTTTGGCTGTAATTCATCCAGCTTCTCTTTAGTGCACATCAAAAACTCAGTGACCAGATCAACTTGGGAAATTATGATTTCTGTGTAATTGCACTGACCACGGTATGCTATTTGTGCAATGAAAGGTTTTACCAACCTCCAGACTTTTTGTGTTACTATAAATATACTAAAAGGCTTTTTTAGTTCCAGAATACTATTGATTGTTGCAGGGTTGACTGCATTGTATCAATTAACAGTATCCAGAAAGCCTGCTATGGAGATGATGATATATTCTGTCTTTCAGTGCATGTTTTCCTGAAATGAGCAAACAAAAAGTAGCACAGTGGGCTTATATTAAGTCTTATCTCTTGCTATTTTCATAATCTTAATGTTATTGACATAGAAATGTCTGCATGTTCAGGTTTGCTTTTTTCCAACAGTATTAGAAATTTGTTGTAAATAAGCCATATAAATATGTTTACTTAAGATATGCAATAATATACAGCATTCAAGTAAATGTCACTTAGGTTTGCGTAAATATATATTTAGATTGGCATGTTTAAAGTCAGTCTTATTGCCTAGGTGAGTTGAGTGCCGTATTTTGACAGAATTTGTTATGAACAAAGTAATAATTATTGGCTCAGAAACAAAGCAATGTAATATGGAAATGGCACTTCTTTATGCCTGTATGGGGGAGCGGGGGAAGATTATGAGAAACATCTTTATATTTGGTTTAATGCTTTTAAGAGTAATAAACAAGAACATGATTAGCATTTCTTAGAGAAGTCTTATGTTGGCTTGAGTCTTGATTTTGGCCAATGCAGCACAAGTTTCCCTTTCAATTTTCCGTGGATGCACCTCCAGCAAGAGTCTGGTGCAACTGATAGGGGTGAGGGAGTCTGTCATTTCTGACTACTATTGCTCAATCTTTATCGAGAATGATGAGGGAACTCATTTATCTCTTCATAAATGGTGGGGTTTGTGCCCTGATGTCTTGCTATTAACTCATCTGAGTGTCAGTCACTGGTGGCTGACTGTTGCAGTTGTATGCGTGAACCCGTGCATAAGGCGTAGACTTAAGTAAATTGCACTGCTTAAGCATTGTGTATTGTAACTAGATAGAACATCTTGTACTTGTGTGTGTCCTTTATTGTAGGAGGAAGACTTTTTCTGGATGGTCTTAGAAAAGTGGTTTTCCTTTTATTTTCAAACAGCAGCAAATCTCACGTTCTGTAGGATGGAATGAAAAATGCCAGAAAGCTTTTTTCTATTATGGAAAAAAAAACACAGTACTTTGGGGAGCTTTTGTGTAATGTGCATGCTGGTGCTTTTAACTACCCTGAGATGCAGTATTTCCACTGCTCCTGAAAATAAAGTCAACACAACATATTTAAGTGGTTTTCAGCGGTGAAGACAGTCTCTTTCGAATGGGAAAATTCCGTCTTCAGAAAATCAAAATGTTGCAGAATGTTACGTATATCCAATTTTATGACTGGAGTTGACGCTGGGAAGATTTAGGTGTGACTGTGAAGTGCTTTGTAGATGTTTTGAATCTGATCTTTAAATTACAGTGTCTGAAATTATTCCAAGCAATTACTTTCACCCGCAAGCTGCTTAATTGTGAGCAACAGTACATCCAAGTAGTCAAGTTTCACATCATGCTATTGTTTTGGCAGGGTGAGTAATGATAATTTTCCTTATAATATTTGGAAAGATCAGGTAGAGATATTCTACATGAGTATGATCTCTGTCAGCTGGCTTGCTTTTTCCTTACTTTTTACATGCATGAGAATCAGAATATCCACAGGATGTCCAAGATACTAACGTCACTAATGAGGTACAGAAATCAGTCTGTGCCCGTTGATACCATTTTCATGACTTATGGGCAGAAATAAGAGAGCCGGTTGTTCATAGCTGAAGAGACTTTAATCAACAGCCCTGATCCTCCTTCCCTCTTCCCCTGCCCAGACCTTTAATGCTGTACTTCAGGCTGAGGTGTCCTGATGCCTTCAAGAGGATTCTTTAAACAGTCAATTTTCTGTTCCTGGATGTACTGAAGTATGCAGCTGTATCTAAGAATGAGACAGGAATTTTGGGGTCCATTTTCCTAGCAATGCACACATCTGTGGTACAGCAAGATGAGAACGTGACATGAGCAATTTGGCTAGAGGGAGAAAGACCTCAAAAAAAGGCACCCTCTCTCTTAGATGCTGTTTTGTTCAATTCTTCTCTCTCTGCTTATGACTAATGCTATTGGCTATTGAGGAGATAAGCAAGGAAGAAAGGCTTATGTTTCACTCCTGTCTTTCCACGGGGAATCTGAGAATCTCCTTTGACAAACGCATGAAAATATAAGCAGCCTAACTGACAAGGAGGGAGACTGGAGTCTTTCCTGCCCCAAATTTTCTTGAAACAGAGAGCACAGTTATAATATGTGCTTCATCATAATAACTTCGCATAACCCTATGTGAAAGTACATTAGAAGGAAGGAGTTTTCACTGTAGGATGGAATTTCTCAGCAGGAGGAGTTGGTTTTTTTTTTCAAATGTGTCTGATCGTTGTTACCACAATACTGTTTTTTGGTAGAGACGGAGATGTTCTACTGTGGTGGCAGGCTAGCAGCATGAAATGCATACCAAAATACATCTGGCACTCCATTCCTTTAAAAAATAAAACCTTAAATTTTCTCTTACATGTTAATAAACTATGAACCTACCTAAATTTTTATAAACCTTATTTTACATACCAATGATTTCCAACTGAAAGAAACGAGATGTGATAAACAAGCTACTATGTGAATCCACTTTTGCTATTTCTTCCATGCTGAAACACAAGTATGATTAATGTTGAACTGAGTATACCCACTCTTCCCAAAAGTGAGAAACAGAAGTTATATATTGCTCCACAGTCAGTTTTTCCTCTGAAATGTACTTTGGGCATGTGCGTTCTAGCTTTGGTCCTTGGTATAGCCAGCAAACAATTTGAAATATTGGGCGACAGATCTCTTACTGAAATGTGTGCGTTGATAACGATGGAAGTGCACGCATTTTCTCTCTGGAAAAATTGATGTTGTGTTACTGTCATTTACTGGAGAAGCAGAGGACTATGAAAAGGGTGTTTATGACTTTGGGTTATTTCCCAACATATATTGCTCAGAGTGCTTATTCACGTCATTATATGAAATACTTCATGGTAAGAGCCTTGTGCCTTTCTATACAAAGTCATTAAAGCCATCTCAGACCCTCAAGAGATTAACCTTTTAACCTTTGATTTTTGCAACCTGCACAAGAGTAGCCAATTTCTGTCCATTTTCACTGTCTAATTGGAAGCAATCATTTTAAATATTTAGTAGAAAACTAAAATGCTCTAAAGCTTGCATTTCTGTGGTCAGTATATTCACTTGTTTTTGCAGAGGTACAAATGATGATACTGGAGATGATGAACTAGTGACAACTTCCAGAGCCCAAATTATGTACCTGGAAAATCACCAAGTTTATGTACCTGGAAAATTACCAGCCTTAATTCCCCCAGGGTGTTACTGCTGACATTGTCCGTCATTTGTAGAACTAAGCTACTACAACTCATGTTTGCACATCTCAAGCCATTTTTATTTTCTATTTAATTTTCTATTTAAATTTTTGTATTATAAAACAATGTTTTTCCTTCAGTTTGTTTACAATGAGTTGATGATTCCCCCCTCCCCACTTTGGTCTTGATTCCTCCAACCCCAAATGAAAATGACATTGTGACTTAACACAAAAAATAATCAACTAGGAGGAAAATACTTTTGTCCAAAAACAGAAGAGAAATATCTTCCCCGCCACCCCCCCCAATTTCTTAAAGTTGAGAAAACAATTTATTGTCTTGCAGTGATAAATGTCCGGTCATCATTTGCCTACACTGAATTCACATTACAATTATCTTCCAAGTATTTGAGGTTCTTTGATTACAAATAAAAGAACAGTCTTCCATTCTGTGTCTGAAGACTGCTCCAGTTGCAGAGTATGCTTTCAGTGGGTAAAGGTAAGCAATGTGACCTATATATGAAGAATTTGGTCACAGGAGGACTTGGAAGGAGCAAAACCATTTCTGCAAAGCCGTTTCCTTGAATTTCCTCTGAGAAAGAACTGTTCCTAAGCATTAGCATAGCATAGCACTGTGTTGTGGATTTTTTAAATATAGACAGTGGTTGCTTTTGTTTTGCCAAAGTCAAAACACAATTTCCATTCAACTGTAGTTCTCAGGCTTGCTGTAACTTGTGAAATGTGAGTTATTTCCCAGGTTGCAAGTATACTAAAAATTGAATAGGGGAATTTTTTTTTTTATTTTTTTTTTTTTTCTTTTATTTCTTTCCTTTCAGAAATGTATCTTTGGATTTGTAAGGCTTCTTTGCCTACATTTGATTCACAAAAAGCCCCAAACCAGAATCGCATTCATGCTTTGATGCACCACTTTGAGTGTGCCGTACATTTTGTTGTACTAAAAAATGAATGCTTATGAAAAGATTACGGCATTGTATCTCTGGATTCACCAGTGTAACACATCCTTCTGATAACTCTGATAACAGCAGGGGTTAGGAGGAACAAGCTACGTGGGATCGCAGATGAAGGAAGGGGCACTTCATGATGAACTGCCCCATTTCTACTGCTGAATCAGTGTTTCTTTTTTTATATATAGGTAAAATGTAGGCATGAAATTGCGGTAACACTGGCTTTTCTAATTGGCAGAATAAATCAGCTCTCAAAACAGCAAACAGTAAAAACAACACTATAATTAAGTTAGCATTTAAAACACAATGCAGATAACCAGAACCTAATTCCTGGAATCACTACTTTCGCCTAGTATTATTTTAAAGAATTAAGGTTGCATAAAGAGAATCCTGTCTGTTGGATAACAGGATTAGCAGTGTATTACCTCATGAATTACGTATTCTGGATTTGAGATCTGGAATTCATACTTAAAGTGCTTCTGTGTATGATTACTGTCAAGTAGGTTGTTTATTTTTTGTAAGCTGTGATTGCAGAGCAATAGTTCTTAACAATTTTAGTACATAATGCAGTAGGGAAGGCACCTTCAGAAAGTGCTGAGACAGTGTAACTGGAAAGATCCTGAGTCTGGGGAGAATGCCTTGTGATAATTCTGTTCGGTTTTGTGCTTTTTGCTTTTCTCGTCTGTATATTGTTTCTCCAGTGTTTCAAATTTCTGTCTTGGGAGACTAAGGGTCTTCCTCAAATTAAGTCAAAGTCATTCTTAGTATGATTATAAGATAGATATTATTATTTTTTTAATACTACTTTTGAAATAATACTTAATGTCACTTGTTCCATTGCTACAAACTGGTAGGAAAAAACCAATTACATTTGGTTACTTAAAATATTCATAACCCAAGTGGAGGAGAAATAATGAAACCGTCTTCCTTTCTCAGCTTAGTTCATAAAGTGGTCCATCCTGGGTGAAAAGGTTCTTTATAGTCCTATGCACTATGATAAGCTGGGAGTGTTACTAGGATTAAACACCTCTGCTATTGCCTGTCTGCCTTTAATTTCCACATATCTAAATGACATTATCTTGAAGCATATTTATAGTTTAGAAAAAGGGCACCTTTCACCCACTAGTATTGCTCATGACCCCATTAATATAAAAGAAAGATGAATATCAGATAACTAAGTTTCCTATCAGCAGAACTAAAAACCAGCACATGCAACACATGAACAGCTGGAAGAGGACTGGAGTGTTATTAAGGATGTGGTTTCTGTCCTGGCTTGAAGAACTCTTAAGGGAAAAAATAATAATATGTTGCTGGGGAATAATATGTAAACTTGAAATAATTCTGTAGCTGGCACCATCCCTTAGCAGTGGACTTTTTCTGATTTAGCCTTAAATGGTTTTACAGTGGGAAATTTTATAGTCTCCTAGTGCCTGTAAACAGGGAAGAACACTTGATCGGTGCTGTGGTTGGACAAGCAACTTCTAATGTGAGGAATTTTCTTTTTACGGCTTACTCATTTCTATTTGAGTTCCAATAAATATGTTGTAGAAAGAGCGTATGAGCATCTTGGGCAGTTTCTGCCATCGGTGCATCAATTTCTCCACAATAACAAACCTCTAACCATCTTGTTAGTACTGAACTTGCATTTACTGTAACTTACTCACATCACATCACCAAACCCCCTTGTTAGTGATGATGTCTGTCCATTTCTGTTTAAAGTGGAGTAATCCACTTCACTAGCACTTCATTGGCCCAAAGGGGAGAATCATTCTGTATCCTGGAGTTTCCTTTCTGCTGAAGAAGTGCAAGTACAGATTATCACCTTGCACAGAATCATTTGCTGTAAGAACTTATTTATAAACCAAGTGACCACTGGTGCCAGTTTCGCTGAAATTCGAGCCCGATTATTTAAATTCCCGAAGGCATTGTAAAACTTGGCAGGTAAAACTGAAAATACAAAGGTTTTTTTTCTGTTCTGTTGAACACCAAGATATTTGTGGGTTTTAAATAAGCTCTGTTGCCCTCAAGCTGCATTGGAGGTTGATTGGCATGCAGACCTTTTGTAAAACACGCCTTTTTGAATGCTGCATGACTGCCTTTTTAATTGGAAGCAAGGGCTTTCTTCCTTAGTTACCTTAATTAAAAGCAAAGTTTTCCACAGAATTGGCCAGTGTGTGTTCATGCATAAAGGTTGATCAGAATCCTGCCAAATCAGGCTGTAATTATTTTCTGGAAGAAATCTCCGTCTCCTCAGTTCTAAAATCTGAATATTTGTGTATCAGAGTATGTAAGAGCTTAAATTGTGTAACAATGGCACCTTAATTAGTAGTCTCTGCTAGATCCCAGAATCTTTTCACTATGTCTACTTATTAAACAGTTCTTTCCCTAGCTTTTTATTTATGAATATACTCAGGTCTTTCTAAAAGATGTTTGGCAACTCTAGATGATAATTCAGTATCTACAGCAATAAAAGCTAAGAGAGAGAGGTGCAAAAACAGAGGTTGTTTTTATATTATGATGTAACAGAGGATATTACTCTACAAATATAACAAATCTTTCTTCACTTCTTCGCCTGGTCTCATTAATAGGTTATCGATATGGTAACGTCCTGGAGTTAACAGCTGTTGGCATTGCATTAAGAGTGTCTGTAAAGTATTCTTCAAAAATACGCTGTTTAACAGCCTCCAGGTACATTTGCCTGTTCCTCAGTTCCCTTTAGGAAGATATTCTCTCTTTCACTCAGCTGTCTGTCGAACTGCGTATTTTGGGACAATCATGGCTAAGCATAGTTTTTCTAGATTTAGCATATAAAGTTAAGCCAAAAAAGAGTGACGATGTTATTACTGTAGTATCTGAGTATAAAAAGTATGGATTTTTGTTTGTTCACTTTGATCTTTTTGGGGATGGCTGGAAGTGCTGCGTAATGCATCTTCTCTATATCTCAAGAGGGAAGAAGCCCCATCCTTTTAGTTTAACCTGATAATTCAGCTTACATTGAGGATGCCTCAGGAAATGCAGTTGTGCTCTTGGTGGTAGGTTGTTGGGGTTTTTTTCTGGGTAGCTGGGCTTATAAATGGAATGAGTCCTTGTCTCAAGAGTTATTCAGGTGTTTATACCTCCATGAATGCAGTCTCTGGGTTTTCTTGGGAACATCCATGTTCCTGAAATGTTATTTCACTGGAATGTCAAAAAAATAAACAAACTTGTAGTAACAAAAATAACTTTACTGTAAAGATAAAAATTGAACAGATTATAGAGTACTGTGATCTTCTTTTACTTTATAACAGTACCAAATGTATTCAGGTGTCAGGAAACAGTAGACTGTCACAGTATGTCGTGGTTTAACCCCAGCCAGCAACTAAGCACCACGCAGCCGCTCACTCACTCCCCGCCACCGCCCCAGTGGGACGGGGGAGAAAATCAGGAAAAGAAGTAAAACTCGTGGGTTGAGATAAGAACAGTTTAATAGAACAGAAAAGGAGAAACTAATAAGGATAATGATAACACTAATAAAGTGACAGCAGTAATGATAAAAGGATTGGAATGTACAAATGATGCGCAGGGCAATTGCTCACCACCCGCTGACTGACACCCAGCTCGTCCCCGAGCGGCGATTCCCCTCCCCCGCTTCCCAGTTCCTATACTAGATGGGACATCCCTGTTGGAATGGACTACACTGTTGGCCAGTTTGGGTCAGGTGCCCTGGCTGTGTCCTGTGCCAACTTCTTGTGCCCCTCCAGCTTTCTCGCTGGCTGGGCACGAGAAGCCGAAAAATCCTTGACTTTAGACTAAACGCTACTGAGCACCAACTGCAAACATCCGTGTTATCAACATTCTTCGCATACTGAACTCAAAACATAGCACCGTACCAGCTACTAGGAAGACAGTTAACTCTATCCCAGCTGAAACCAGGATACAGTAGTTAATTTTCATAGAACCAGTTTAAAACTTGCCTGGAGGACTGGTGACCTAAATGTATTTTTATATATGATAGTTTTTATGTGAAAAAAGAGAGGAAAAGAGGGCTGGAACAGGAGCTTGCAACTAAAATATTGGTGGCTTTAGATATGTTTTTGCTTTACAGAACTTTTATGAGTGGGAGGTTATTGATACCTGTATTGGTTTACGGCTTTTTTTATTTTAATGAGATTTGCTTAAGGATGAAGACTTGGACAAATGTAAATGTAAACTAGATACAGGAATTACTGCTGCATATCGGATTGAAGTTTCTAATAGTTTGAGGTATTTAAAATGGTTTGTCTTTGTTTCTATCAGTGATTGAACTATACCTTCAGACTGGTTAAGATGACTCCTCAAAATGAAACACTAGTTTGAAGGTGTAATGACCATTTTTTCAGAAAGAGATGTGCAGCTGTTCTTCCTCATGTCCTTTTAATCTCTTTAATGCTATTCTTAAGAATAGCAAAGTGCCTGGAGCATTCTTTGTGTAAGTGATGCCAGTGAGGACCCCCCTAAGAATCACGATTTGGAACTGGGACGAGAATAACTGAGCCATTGTAATTATTGTACATTTATCTCCCTTGCAGAATTGAGACTCTGCAGGATTGTGTACATTTACCCAGAACTGCACGTAGTGTTGCTAAATGTCTCTTCCTTAAGAACGCTGTGTATTGCAGCCGATACGATGTCTTACCCAAATTTTTGAGCAAGTCTATGAGGTTGCTAGTAACATCATCTTGGATCTTATAGATCAGGAGTGAATTTTCTTACAGTTTTTTTAACTTTTTAGGAGGATGTTTAGTTACTGAAGTTATAGTGCTTCAAAAAAGAACATGGCTATAATATGACAACTGTAGGGTTTTAAAGCCAAAGGGGGTGAGATTTCTGTCCTTGGGGGGCTGGGGGGAAGCAAACGGAATTTAATTGAAACAGCAGGGTGAAATCTATATTAGCTATTGGCCTAGTCTTGATTCCTTAGCAATTATATAAATATAACTGTGAGTTCAGTTGACTGACTCATGATTTATTATACAGGAGAGAATAATTAAGATTTCTGGATGTTACACTTTTCAATATACATTGTCAATTTCAAACTAAGAATCCACCTCAAAATTCTCAGAAAAAGAATTATCTAGTTTTATAAAGCTTTTTCAAATGGAATAGTAATAGAATTATGCTGATACTATTTGTAATTTTTTCTGCAGAGCTAATCCTCCATGTTAAATGATGCCATATGTTAAAAGCAAAATGAAAAAACCCACTTCTTGAAACATGAATTATGAATTAGTTCTATTTTTATATTTTCTTGCAGAAGAGGATAATTAAGCAAAGAGAATGAGTGCAGTTAAGAGCATACTATAGTGTGCTCTATATTTTCAGGACCAGTGATGATTCTCATGCTCATTTCATGAGAAATCTTTCCAATCTCTGCATTTCTGCTATGTTCGTTGTTGTAGCTGAACAGTAGCATCTTAGCCTTCAGGGTGAGCATCAGAAAATAGGGCTTTTATGGATAAAGACAATACTCTAACGCACTGTGGTTCTTTTGTTTTCCAGAATCATGCAGCCATACAGCAAGAACAATAATGGTAAGTATAGCGGAGATTATAGGTATCTATCTATCTGTAGATAAGACTTTTCCTTTGAAATCAAAGTGGATATACTAGTATCCTAAGCCATTGGCATGTTTTTTTATAAAGTCCAGTATCACTGTAGAGATAAAATGAGTCTGTATGCCACTGCATTTCATGGAAAATCTTGGAAAAAAAATGGGAGGTTGAATAGCTTAAGAAGTACCAGTGCTGTCAGTTTGAATAGGTGGAAAATCCAGTTACAATTCTGTATGTTATGTTTTTAAGTGATTTTTGATTATGCCAAACTAATGTTCGTAAAATCTCTTGCATTCTATGTGTATCACATGTGTCAGAGCACATTTAAAGTTCAAAAGAATAGCTGAGTAGTTTCTTGCATCACATTCCTGTGAGGCCAGTTTCTGACTTTACCTTGAGTTTGATAGTTTGGGTTCCAGAAATAAAGAAATGTTTAAACAGGCAGATGCATCTTCAGAAATAAGATTTAGAAGTTTTATGTATAAAAATGTCATGGACTTACTGTCTATCTTGGGTTTTTATAGAGTGAGAAATTTTATCAGTCTCCTTCTGTTTCAAACTCCTAATAAAAGTTAGATAAGGACTGAACAAATATTCATATAAAGAAAACCTTTCTCTGACTGGGAATGATTCATTCCTATCCTGCAGATGTTTGGGGGGAGGGCTATCCACTTTTGGAAAAAGACTGATTTTTGAGGTGAGTTTTGAAATTTTAGAATAAAACCCAACAAAACATGATGTGAGCTTGTTCGTTTTCATTCCTACAGTTTTCAGGGTGTCCCTTCAAGTTTATTACTTCTTCTGTATGTACAGCATTTGTGGGACATGTAAATTCCCACACAGATGCTTGATTCAACAGGGACAAGGGGTAGATACAGTTCATTGCCTTTATCATCAATAGTCATTAATAATCCAGTGCAAATGGATAATAAATAGGTAGGGACTACAGATGACAAAACTTCAAAATAGTAGAGAGACATCTGGAAAAAGTGATGTTTCTGTTTTCTACTGGATGTGATGTAATCCTTGTTTGTCATGAATTTGGTCTAAATAGACCCATTTCAAAATAAGAAGCTTGGTTATTCAAGTGTATTCCTCTGCTATAAAATTCTGGAAGGGTTTAACAAATTTTTCAATATTTTTCTAGTTCTGCATTGGTGGTGGGAAAAGAGCTAGAGGTTAATGCTGAAGCTGGTGAAAAATTCACTCTTCATTTCCCTTTATTTTTTTTCCTATTAATTTGACTCTAAAGATAACATATTTTGTCAGTCTCTGTTTTCCATTAATGTATCAAGCCGGCTCTAAAAACTGACCCAAAGAAATGGGGTGTTTGCCTATACAAATGTGTCCTCACACCAAAACATGGCCAAACTTTAAAAAGATAAGAGAAAGGTTTTTAAATAAGTTGAGTTCTTGAGGTTCCTGTGTTATGAACCTATCCAGACCTCTCTGCTGACAGCTCAGACTAATGTTCTATAGTCAGCGTGGAGTAATTGTCCATTGCACTTAAATAAGAGTAGAATTAAAAATAAGTCTACTGTTTAGTGTGAAAAGGTCATAACAATATGTCCACTATTCTCTGCAATTAAAGCATAACTGAATGTCTAATGGAAAATTTCTTATTCTCTAATGAGTAGGTCGAATATGTCAGTAAAGCCAGAAAATATACTATTCCTTGCATTAGAAACACTATGAGATTATCTGTTCAGCACAGACATAGTAAAGCAATACTGCTGAGATCCACTGCTGAGTACTGCAATTAATAATTACCCTGAAATAAAGTCCCCTTTTTTCTCACTGATTATGGTTAATATTGTAACAGATAAAAAGTTAAAGCGTGATCTCTGGTCAATCAGAATGTGAGAGGTAGAACAGCAAATCTATATACTGCCTCAGATGCTTTGATGTAAAAAAGCTTTTGTCTTACCAAAGCGAAGTATTTGAACTGCTTTTAAGTTGCATTTATAGGTGGCGAAAGTAAGGCATTAAGTCTGATCTTGTCTCTGAAGATTCAGATTTATGTTAAAATCAAAGCCAATGAGGAATAGAGTGTACTTTGCTAAGGAAAAAGAAGTGCATTTTTT
Source organism: Astur gentilis (assembly GCF_929443795.1). Taxonomy (NCBI): domain Eukaryota; kingdom Metazoa; phylum Chordata; class Aves; order Accipitriformes; family Accipitridae; genus Astur; species Astur gentilis. The sequence goes on along the minus strand of NC_064909.1, from coordinate 7,331,508 downwards.
CTGAGAAGACTACAAGAATTCTTATTTTGTATTTAAATACAGTGATGTCTCCCTGTCTCCCTATTTTTTGTTTCAGATTCTTGTTCATAAAAATAAAAAACTAGAAAAAATTTTAAGGGTCTATGTGAGAGGAGGAAGAAGGGGGTCTTCTGTGCTTTAACTGTAAAATAAATTTCCTGTTATTCTGTGGATAGATGCCTAGGTTAGTCTTCCATTACTAATTTACTGGTTTATATAAATATATATTTACTTCAAAATGCAAAATGCTGCTTTTAAAGACATGGGTTATTCAGAGGTTACATAGCTTTTGTGTAAATTCCATGAAATACAGAGGCTATAAACATTGTAGTATTTTAGCCCAGATGCTTTGGAAAGTCAACTGTCACGTTTTTGTTGTTTGGTTGGTTTTTCCCCTTACACAGAAAAGTAATTGACTTGGATTTTCAGCATTACATCTATTCTAGGTGTTTTGTGAAAGGTTTGATAGCAAATCAGGAGGTTCAAAAATAATCCTTGTGTCGACTGTTTGGTTAATATCATCTGTTGTTTGAAAATCTTTTTTTTAATAGCCTTCGGGTTTGTTGAATGAAGTTCTATACCCAAAATGAATGTGTGCCTGCATGCTAGTATCAACATTTGCGACTCCATGCTGTGTCGAGACTGTTTTGTAATTCTTGCATTCATCTCAAATCTCTATGAATGAGTAAACTAAACCAGCCCCAAACCTTGATGCTTATTAGAGGTATAATGCTAATGCCTTTGCAAATAAGAACACTTCAGGTGTGCCAAAACAGAATCGATACCCGATTTAAACTTAATATAATTCTCCAGTTGTTTTACACTATATCCTGTATAATTAGGTTAATGCAAATTATATTGAACCATGGATTATTACCAATCATGGATTATATGGATTTTTACCAATCATCTGAGCATGCCTGATTTCTTCTGGTGATTTTTTTTTTTTCCATGTAGTGAGCTTCTCTTGCTCTGCTTAATTTAATATGATTTTTTGTTTAAAAAAGTGACAAGAATGCTAATTTAAGGCAATGGGAATTTTTTTTCTTTTTGAGAGGATGGGGAAAAATGTTAAGAGGTCATAAATTCAAGTCCACTTAGGATTTTATGATAATCCAGTTAAACATTCTTTCAGTCACAGCATAAACATTCACTATTAGTTTTTACACTTATAATGCCTGGTGTTGGTGTTATGTATTTATTTCAAAGCTGGATGTCTTTTCAGAATCTTCAGTGGCTCTCAGTGAATAAATGCTCAGCCACTTATATGCCAGTACAAGTTGAGAAATTTATAGACAGGAACCTCTACTGTGATTTGGGATCTGAGTCCCATTTCTGAATTTGTACAAGATTCCTCTCTTGATTTTCCAGCGTGCATCTCGATATCCTCATGCTTGAAATTCCTCTGGGAGCTAGTGAGGATAGGAGATTTACCTTCCATAATAAAGATGCTGTATTAAGTTGCCACTTAAATACAAAGTGTTTGGGGAGTATCTTTGTAGGTGTCTTTGGAATAGTATCGAAACTTTGTTGGACTGGTAGCTGCCACTACAGCACATATCACAGATATAGTGACGCTATACAGCTAATTCCTCTGTTTCCCCGACACAGCAAAGCTTCATGCCTAGTGCACCTTGTATTGAAAGACCTGGATTTACAGTTTAGCAACTGACTGAATTAGTAACTCTGTGCTGCTGCTTCCAGAAGATTTGACAGAGAGAAACACATTCTTACGTAGCTTCTTCATGAAAGGGACTGTTGCATTCATTGAACATTGGAGGTGTCTCAGTTGCCCACTGGGAACTGAATGTTTGTATATGCAAATGGGAAATCCATGCCCCTGCCAGGTGAGTTTTGATGAGCAGCACTTGCAAGCAGCTCTCAAAAACCGAACTGTTGCACCAGCCTGTGGGAGAGGGACCTGAGAATGGTGCCCCCAGATAAATGTTTTAGCAGGGGATCCATGAAGCTGTGAAGACACTATAACAAAGTCTTCCCTTAAACTCCTCCTTGTTGAAGCCCTTGAAAAGATTGACTTTGGTCTCAGAGGTCTCTGAGGATGTGTTCAGTCTGCAGCACAGACGCTTCTTGTTCAGCAGGTAAAACTCTTCCCAGAGGCAGCTCTGGGCTGACTTAACTATTTGTGTTCTTTATTGGATGTAACATTGCCTGAACCAAAGCTCCCTTAGCCTTGCAAGATTTTTCTTTCAAGTGCGCTCAAAGATAGGTTTTCCCATGGTGTCTTTTGGGCATGGAACAATTTTGTCCTAGAGGTACAAGATGTCTCAATGAAATGTACCCAGACTGAGATGAGGTAAAACTTGGGAGAAAGGAATTGCTCAGCATGGAGGAGGATTTGTCCAACATGCAGTTAGGAAACGTTGGGTAAAGCCCCTGCTGCTCAGGTGCTGCTCTGTGATCTGTCACTGCTATGCAGACTCTTAATGCTGGTGGTCTTGTTGCAAAATCATACCACAGCTTATTAGCGATGTACACAGTCAAAATCAAAATGCCAGCTGCTAATTGCACATGGCAGTGTTATGATGAAATTATTGGAGCTTTCTGCATGCAGGGAGTTTGAATGAATAGGGCTTCTGTGGTAGTACAGGTGGTATTCCTGAGGCTTTCATAACCTTTCTAGCGTAACTGTGTGCTAGAGGGGGAAAATTTAAAATCATCATCATAATTTTAAAAAAGCATTTAACAGTCACATTGTATGAAAGTTCATTTTGCTCTTGGTGTTGATATTAGTATGACTGGTGTTGAATGCTCACTTTTATGCATAGTGGCAAATATAATTTTGAGAGGAACTAATGAACTGATTTTCTACTCAAGAACTTCCAATTGTTTTGATTAACTAGAAATTACAGACAATGTGGTCCCCAGCACAGACTGGAGAATGATGATCTTATTTTCTCTTGTCCTTAAGTGAAATGTAATTAATTTCTTACTTTTTGAGCAGGATCCACTTTGTACACTATGAGATCATCAGTTAAATACCTTTATTAATTTCTAGTTTCATCCAAACTATGTATTTTATACTGAATTTATTCTAAATAACAGCTGAATTGCTTCTAGTATCATGTCCCTTAGTTCTTCCTCCCCACCAAAGCCAATACAAAAAAAAATGTGAAAACCAAACTGCAGTCTAGACACTGAATGAAGAAATGGAAAAAAGTAGGCAAATATTTAGAGGGAATACAAAGATAGATTTACAGCCCTATGTGCAACAAGTAAATTCACCATAAACCTTGTTTGTCTCAAGGAAAACAGTTTAGCTCTGAGAAAGAGTTATCTATGACTCACTCAAATTTGATGTCTTGTTGCTCTTTTTGTTGTTGTTTGGTTTTGTTACATCGGATCTAAGGAATCATAGAGGAGATTGTTCAGTTATTTGCACTAAAATACTGAACACTGGAATTCTTCATCAAATGCATAAAATTTGTCCCACTGGAGGGAGCAAATGGTGTGGATCAGGGTTTGTTGAAAGTTGTGGCATAATGTGAATATAATGCATTGAATATGAGGATAAGAATTGTACAGAATAAATGGGGCCCTTGTTTATTATTTTTGGCTGTTATGTTTTCATGGCATGATTTAAGAGATCCATTTTGCGTTCTGTTCTGCTAGTCTTTGTGGATGCTACCAGCCACTTCCTTACTCAGTGACTGTGGAATTGGTCCCCGAATTAGAGGGTACTCCCATGAATGTGTGTATTTTAGGAATGTTACAGAAATGCTATCAGTAATGTGGAATACTGGTATTATTTTACCAAGAAAATAGTATTTCTGCCTAAGAGAACATGATGTTGGATCCATGTGAGAGAAAAGAAGCAAACTTTCATCTTTGTATAATGTCTTCTGTTGTATCTGTTTTAATCAGTGTTATTAATGAGTTCTGCTGATAATCAGTTATATGGGAAACAAGATTTGAATTTACAAGATTAATATATTTGTCATGAGATATTCTTCCAAAATGTTACCTACAGATGATATACAGAACATTATTTTCACTCTCTCCTTTTCATATGTCAGAAGGCAGCTTCTCTCATTAGATCTGAGTATTTGCTCTCATTGCACAATTATTTCAGGTAAAGGTTTAGTGGAAAATTAATGCATCGTTTTATGTTTAGTGTGATCTGTATTAAAATGAATGCAGACATACTACAGGTAGCTCTAATATATAATGACTGGTGAGTAAATCTAAGAACCTTGGTACCAGCAAGGTGATATAAACCTTGGTTTTTCTGCTTTGATTTAGATTAGCAGCAGGACCAGTGACAGTGACTTTTATTTAAAAAGACAGATAGCCAGAGTAAGGACCTACGAAGTGAGAAGTATGGATTTTGAAAGCTTAGACTGATGCCATACTTGGATGAAAAAATAAGTCTCATATCTCATTGGTTGGGATGCTGGGGTTTTGCTCAGAAAACGTGAATTCTCTCCTAAAAACACTGGGTTTCTGTTGTGGAACTGCTTAGTTCATGGCATTGATTCATGCCTCAATTTCTCTTTGTATAAAATAGCATTAGCAATAGTTAATTTTAAGACCTGTGGATAAAACATGTCAATGCGCACAGGGTGTTATCTGACCCCCAGGTACTGGTTGAGGAGGACTAGCTGGTTTTAGAGAAGGGTGCTACGTGTAGGCTGCCCTTTACAGCAGAATTAGTTAACAGAACGATGCTTATTCTCAGGCAAATATCTTTCCTTTTTATTATGATTTCAGCATGCTGCTCCCCATGTTCATATGACTAATGGTAAGGCCTTGCAAGCCAGTGCAAGTGCCATTAAGACAAGCACCATTCCAGTGATCAAGAGACAGAGGCAAAATTGGCTTGATGCTTCAGATGATGGTTTCTTTATAGCTACAGAAGAGACCAGGTAAGAGAAATGAAATCTAAGCAGGGAATGAGGCTTCACTGCGTACGTGTCATTGATCCACTATTTGAGTAACAGTTTTTGACATTATTGCTTGAGGTTGCGTTAACAGTGAAGAGCAACGTTACATCAAAACATACACCCAACTTTGCATCTCTTGCATACTAATATTATCAGTATTTCACTAATAAGACTTACTCAGTCAGGGCTACTTCTCTGTGGCAAAGATTAGAACTTTTTAATTGTTACTAACTGTAGGTCATATACAATGACGTTTAAGGCACCTCTGATCATTCAGCAAAATGTAAATGCCTCCACAATGTAGGTTATACTCTAAAATTTTCAGAACTTGAAAAATACGTAGCACATAATAGAGAAAAATGCAGCAGATAGCATCTTTTCCAGGCTAGAAATTGATTTCCTTTAAAAGCAACTAAGATGATCATCTTTTTCAGTCTTTCATTTACAGATTAATTGGTAAAATTTAATGAGCTTTTGCTTTTCCCAGTAGAGCTTGATATCATGGAAGAGTCACTAGTTTTCTGGAGACTCCTCTGCTCTTTTCTTCCGCTGTTAAGATCTGGCCATTCAGTCAGACTAAGATAAGGAGTTACAGGCTATTTTTTTAAGCTGTGGTTGCTCGGCCTGCTACTTAAAAACCTTTAAAATCTTGCTTAAGCAAGGGGATTATTATGGCAAGTAACATCAGACTGCTCCTCGCTTCTGTGATTATTTCACAAGCCTAGAAAAGCTGGTAGTTGAACAAAAACGTAAATAATAAAATGAGGGAAGAGAAAGAACATACGTAAATATAGAGCTAACCAAGGAAAATGTGCGTATTTAGTCCTGTTTATGGAAGATTCAGCTAGAGAAGTCGAAATACTAATATGTGAAAATTTGGTGGTTATTTCAAGGTCAAATAAATATGGCGTTTCGTTTTTCTTTTGTATGAGGAATGAGACAATTCAGGGAGAGTGATAGGAAGATGATGAGCTCTTAGGCTTCTGATATCTAGCCCAGATGAATAGCATTTACTAGTTTGAGAGTTGTTTGATGCAAAGAGCTTAGTAGTTTCAGACTAATCCCTAGTGATTACGCCCTCAAAGTGAGACTGGTAACCTTTCAAAGTTTTAGAATTTTCAGATTTCTTTTTTTTCAATTATCATAGAGAAGTGCCTGTGAAAGGATGAGATGAGTCCTACACTGGCAGCATTTGTGTCTCCCCACTGATCTCAGAGGTACCCTAGAGAACTGGCCTAGACTAGATGTTGAAATTGGAGGTGATCAAAGTACGGTGAGATGAGTCCTGCCTTTGCAAATCACTCATCCGCGATAGCCCTGCCTGTTCCCATCCTAGGAACTCCCCCACCCCTCTCCCCTGGCTGCAGAGACCATACCCGGGCCAGGCAGCAAGGCAGAACTTGCACTGTCTCCCCCTCTGCACCCATGGTGGTGGGTGAACAAGGGGCTTAGTCCTCCGGACTCTGTGCCCGGTGCTCTTCTCCAAATCATTAAAAGTTTAAAGAGTAATGTTTGAAATCTCCTGGTGTGGGGAACATAGGGCAGTTAGACCTCATCGGTACTCCCTCAAACAAGGAGGTGCCTGAAAACGTCGTCGTGCTGCGTCACTCTGGCCAGTGCTGAGGAAGCACAGCAGGGAATGCTCAGCGACCAGCGTGGCTTGGGTCCCCCCAGTACAGCCGTTCCCAGTCGGACAAGAGCTAACCCTGCAGGTCCGATGCCGGTACATACTGCGTGCACCTTCCTTCTGTGATAGCAACACACAAGGAGTGTTAGTGCCTCGCTCACATTAATCTTCAAAACTATAACTAGTAGGAGACAGCAACTTTTTATCGTTTGAAACTCCGTTTCACATGAGATCTGTTCCTTCTCTCTCACAGGGCTTTTCTTTTTCTGTCTTTCTGTCTTTCTTTCTGTCTGTCTTTCTGTCTGTCTGTCTTTCTGTCTGTCTGTCTTTCTGTCTGTCTGTCTTTCTGTCTGTCTGTCTTTCTGTCTGTCTGTCTTTCTGTCTGTCTGTCTTTCTGTCTTTCTTTCTGTCTTTCTTTCGTCTTTTTCCCCATCCCATTCCCATTGATTCCTTCCCTACATCAGGCATGCTTTCTCCTTTCTAACTTTTTCCTTTGATTCTCTCTACCTTTACTCCAAGATTATTTAGAAGGGACGGTGTAGCTTGTTCTCCTCTTGGCTCTCACTTGCCTCTGACCTTTACAGCTTGAAGTGGAAAGCATTGCCTGGTTCTGCTGCTAGGAATGCACTGATGCCCAAGATGACAGTTAAATGCTCTGCTCTTTGGGGGAAGAAGGAGGAAGAGGGAATACACACTGGTCCCTGACAGCCAGCCTGCCCGGTGATAGGAGTTCATGTAGCTGAGCACAGCTGTGATGGAGTTGAATGCAATATAATTGCAATGGGAAGAGAGATCTAGGGAGGAGACATTTGTGAAAAAGCAGCACACAACTTATCCGGTCCTGCCATAGAATGAAAAACAATTAAAATAAAAAAATCAGTTGCCAGTTTGCAGCCATATAGGTGTTTAAATATATTCTGAACATTCAGTTCAGAAACAATTACCCCATTTGAATCAAGGTAACAACTCCTTCTTTAGGGCACTTCTTCCATGCTGCATCAGGATCTGGTCTGTTTTACCGGGTGTATTTATTCATTAAAAATACATGTAAGACACACACATGCTAATTACAGCAAAAGGGAAAATATTTTTCAGTAGATTGTTTTGTTTGCAACAGTCCATAACAATTTTCATTTGTCCATCCTAAAACATTTTTTTTTTGTGTGCAGTAAATTAAGGTTTAAGATGCATATTTCTATAAAACATCACGTAGAGAGTCTAGCGGGTGAATTTTCTCAGACATTTAGCTAACAAAATTATACTACAGTAATCAGTTGATATTATGTGAGAAAAAAATGTAATATTATTGCTGCTAAACTAAATGAGGTGCTAGTCTACTTCATGCTAACCAAGCCAAAGATGCACATGAGCATTCTGAATTTTATTATCCATCAATAGGTAAGGTGAATATGTGTATTTATGCCTATAGCTCCATTTTAGAAGATATTTTAAAATAAGAAATTGCTATCATCCTCCTCCCCCCTCTGAATTTAAGAAGCAATCATATTTCTGTAAAGTTAACTATTGTATATCTAATTGCTCACAGATTCAAGATACTTGTAGCAATGGATGAGTAGGGAGCTGAATATTCAGAGCAATGAAAATAATTGTGGAAATCATATATCATCTAAGCCTTCCAAGGTAAAACCTTAGAGTTACCCTAGAATTTTAGGGTGGTGCCCTTTACTCCTCACTCAGGCCACAGTTCAACAGTACCTGCAGGTACACTTAAAATTTAGTGTGAGCATATGTATCACTGAAACAAGAAGACTGGAGTTTACCTCTGAAGTTCAGCATATTTTAGGTGCTGATCTGCTCTTCAGAGTAGAACAGGAATGTACTTTTTATGAGTTGTAATGTGCATTCTCATAAATTTCAGCTTTTTTTTTTTTTTTTTTTTTTTTAAGTTGTAGCTATTTGAATGCAGTTTTGTCCCCTGTAGTGTATCAGTATCTGCACATCTGGGGGAAAATGCCAGCATAATTCCCATTTGTATTCCCCTCTCTCCAAGCCCAGAGGCCCCTGCAAAGCTGGGTTGGACATTAGCATGGTGCTGAGTCCCAGTCGTTACAGCCACTGGCCAGTTTGGGGAAGGGACAGAGCGAGTTTGCATCTGCCTACATATTAGTGCCATGAATGAATCACCCATATGAATTTTTTGATTGATCTATATCTATATATATATCCACATGTAAATCCCCTTCTTGAATAACCATGAGCATGCTCAGTGAATTTTGCCAAAAAATATAGAGGTCCCCAGTTTTGCTATTTCATCTGCAGTGACAAGCTGCACTCTCCATTCAGAAACCTTCCTGATGCCTGTGGGAGTCCAGCTCACCTGGGATTTCCACACCTCTGTTCAGTCACAGGCTCACAGCAGGGATTAATCTAAGCAGAAAACCAGGAGACAGTTCAAGAACACTTAACCTTGACATTACATCATAATTTTATGTTGACCTTTGCTGGATTTAACATTTTTGTATTTTAATTTATTCTTACCCTTTTTGAATGAAAAAGGAATTATCATTCCCTACTGCAAAATAACTTGCTCAAAATTTTATTCTAAAGTGCAAATCTGTTTACACAGTTCATTGAAAAATCACTCTTTAAAGGGGATTACATTTATCACTGCTCACCAAGGGGGTTTCCTTATTTCCTAACACTAAGTGCATGCTTTAGGATCAGCTAAAAGTCTCATACCTATAAAAGAATTTTATTCAGGACATTGGGCTAAATCACCTTCACTATAAAGAAGCTTTTGGGGTTTCATTCCCCTTTTGTTGACTAGCTGTGATGTGGATTCTGTTGTAGGCCCTGTTAGAGGTTAATGCAGAAATTAAATTCTTTATACTGAATCACCATTCTGGGAGTTAAATAATAATTTTAAAAGTGGGACAGTTCATATTATAGTCTCCAGAAGTTTAATAAAAAGTGTAATATATCAGCTTAATATCTGTTGAGTTATATAAGACATAATCATAATCTGTGAATAAAATGAGTAATATAGCTGTTGGATGTCAAGAGAAATGTACCTATTGATTAAAACTTTTCTTACCAATTCTAGGTATGCAGTGTGCATACAGTTCCTATACACATGCTCTGTCTTTAACAGAACGCATGTGCATGCTAATGACCATACTTGTATAGGGACAACTAAAACACTGAGTGGAAAATGAAAAATTATTTTTTTTTTTCAGCATTTGCTTTATAAGAAATGTGTAGAAATGTTTGGCTGAATGGGTTATAGCAGCAGATTCCATATGCTTTCCTTTCATGGGCCAAAAAGCATATTTGCATATAGAACTGCAGTTGAATGACTCGATGCTTGTTTCCTTTCAGTGCTGAAGCAGTTAGAAACCTTCTCACGGTAAGTGCAACTCCATTGGGAATGAGTTAACTGCAACTGCTAAAATTAGAACATGATCTTGAGCTGTTACCAGCAGACATTGCTTCCTTTTAGCTGATAAAATGATTTGAGAGGCATCCCTATGGCAGCATTTTATAGGCAATTTTCATATTCTTCACTTCATGTTCTGTCTCCAGAAGGAAAAGCTTGCCTTGATTTGTTGAGGTACTACATAAGGATATCACAATCGCTGTGATAATTACCTGATGCCACTCATTTTTATTTATGCATGTCTCATAGCGCACACAAAAAGCTTAAAACCCAAAGTTGCATGTTGAGAAAGAAGAGAATGTGAGGCTGACAACCAACTTCAGCAAAATGTTGAGTCTTGCCTTGCCATCAGTGGTCTGGTTCTCTTGCAGAAGTGGGGGAGAGTCATGCAAGCGCTCACAGCCCTTCGTGCGCCTGCATATAATACCGCTAGCACTCTCTGCATTGTAGCTTTATCGGTGGAAACCCTAACCTGTACCTTTAAAACTTGGGTGAACCAAACCCAGTATTAAGAGTTGCGAATGAGCTGCCCTTGACCCTTCTCCCTCCCACATGTGTTTTAATCAGTGCTTAGACAAGGTCAGGCACAGTGTTTGTGTTACCCCTTGTAGCACATTGGTGGGAGAAAAGGGAGAAGTGAAGGAGTAAGTCTCCAGTGCCTGGGTCTGATACACAGCGCACAGGTGCGGGTCTAGATCAAAGTCAGAGCTCCAGCGCTATCTGCTCTGCTCCTTCTTCCTCTTCACATGTGCTGTTCCTATCACAGGAATGTTCACAGGCATGTTCACTCTTTCAGTCGTCCCCAACTGTACAAACAAATTTGTGCACCAAAAAAAGTATTTTTAATATACACTCTGCTTTTCATAAAGATGAGGCAATTTGATTTGAATTGGGATCCTGGTTTTGAACTTCACCATACTTGGATCGAGGGCATGGCGCAGTTTCATTTCTTACCTGCATGGAACTGTGGCCATTAAACCCCGACCCTGTAACCGACTGCACGAAGATGCCTGGCTGCACCCTTGGAGAGTCACCTGCAAGCCTGAGAATGTGATGCACCAGCCACTACCCTCTAACCAAAAGATCAGCCTCTAAGGATGTAATTTTCTGGTTCCTTTACTTCTGCTGTATTGTATAGTTGTCATACATCTTGAAAAGCAGGGATTCCAGAATATATCCCTTCGAATTATGTCTAGTCCTCACTGACTGGATTGCAAATATCTTACTGATTGACTGCAGCTGAGTACAGGTGAGCTGACAACCGTATCCAGCCACTGTGACAATACTGCATATGGGGAATTTGGGGAGGAACTGTCCTTGCTACAGTTTAGGAGCAGTCCTACTTGGCTAGCTACTGTTCAAAGTTGTTACATACTCATGAGAGGGAATAATAGTTTCTGTGAGCTGTTATCTTGACCTTACTTAGTGTGGACTATTCCTGAATGCTGCACACTGTTCACGCCTCATAAATGATACTTCTCTGAGCTCTAGCTGAGGTACTGCGATACAGAATCCCAACCAGTGGTATGGAAACTAGATCATAATCCTTGCCGTTTGTTTCTCATTGAGCAGCTTTCATGGGTCCACAGATACTTTCTTTCACTATTTATCTACATGAGTTTTTCCTCTGGCTCCTTTTACAGTACCTACTAAGTCCAAGTAACACTACTGTGATAATGCAAAAGTTTGTTTTTAAAAGCAGGATCATTCCATGAAGCTAAAATCAACTAATTTGAAGAATGTGAATATTTTTGAAACTTATAAAAGGAATAATAAATATATACATTGAAAACGTGTACATTACAAAACCCAAAGTTCAGTTGTGCAATTAGTTAGAGCTGATAGGTTTGAAGAGCATCTGGTATTAAGAGTTTTGCTTCATCAGTCTTCAGAACAAATTAAACACAACCATTCTGGTTTGGAGCTATGTATTAATCTCACAGTTTAAGATGAAGTTTCAGTGACATTGTAGTAAGCTGGTCGCCCTATTTAAAGCTACATGGTAAGGGAAAGATCTTGCAGTGGTTGGAGTGCTTACCTAGGACTTGGGAGAACATGATTCAGTCCCCTGCTCCCTCACAGGCTTCCCATGAGACCTCAAGCAGGTCTTTTAAGTCTGTGTCTCCAAGCATTTCGACGCCTCGCTCCTCCTATCAAAATTAACAAGGTGCCAAATACTCTGTTGAAGATTTGGAGGCAATTGTCAATGTACCCTCTCTTCTTTGCCTGAAGAATCAGATGAAGGGTACTTTTTTTTCTTTCACAGGGCTGTTGTACATGGAGCAGGTCAGAAGCCTTACAGGGAATCTTCTTTCAGAGAGAACTCTTTACCTATCTCGGTAATAAAATCTCACGGTAATGCCACCCACAGGAGTCCAGAAGCTGTTGACTGAAACTGGGTGATTTGTTAGTTTCAGAGGTGTCTCCACTGATGAGCAGGTGAAAATTAATTAGTGCACAGCTTAGGTGATGACCGCAAGGAGACTGAGGCTAAGAACAGATGGTTGTAAATGACCTAGTTACTGCTGCCTGAAGAGTCACGCTGTTGGATCTTGTAAAATGATCTTGTCTGATCCTGCCCTGATGTAAGCAGAAATTCAAATATGCTGCCTCTCTATGGTGGCTTAAATACCAAAGTATATTTTGCAATTGCATCTTAGGTAGGAGCTTGAATATAGTTAATGGATGTGACGCAGCTAAAGAGCAGTGACACATTTAGAGTTGTCACTCAGCCACTTGCAATCTTCGCTTCACTCTTTGACAAAAGTCATTTCACATCCAGACAGTAGCTCCAGAAGTAGCTAGAGCATTTTATATTTGGGAAGGGAAATATTATTTCTGAAATGAGACTTTTTGCAAAATTTTACTGCCTTGGGAAGCTTGAGGGGGGGATGGACCAAAAGAACTTAAATGAAACAACAGGGATGATAATAAATGCATTAAAGATTGTCTTAAACACAGATGATGGTGGAGAAGCGCCGGTATAAGTACTTAACTTTTCCAGAAACCTCATTCACTTTGTTAGACCTTCCAGACCCAATTCAGCAAAGCTCTTAAATGCATGCCTGACTCCCACTGAGTGCGGTCTGTCAGCTAGAGTACATCACGTAGTCGGTAATACACCTTATATGTCAGATGTTAAATTGGGATGTCATGCAATTCTTTTAACCTGTTTTCTTACAGTTCTTCACAAATCTTGAACTTCCTGCAGTACGGTTGGCCATTTCAAAAGGTTTTCCTTCAGAAGCTGTCTTTTGTGTTTGTGCAGAGGATTTGATGTAGCTGAACCCAATCCTCTTTACAGGATGTTTTAACTGAAGGTCTTAGGGCTTAGCGTTTCGTTAGCTTGCTGCTCAGCTTTTTCCTAAATCCACATACCCAGTGTGAATGTGTCATCTTGTAATATTTGGTTGTCTCCTATTGTGGGAGTTAAAACCAATTTGGTTTTGAGCAAGAAGAAATTCTTCTATAAAGAAACATCTTTGTATGGGAAGCCAATTTCTTTTACGAAGCCTTGGGAAACATACAAAATAACAAGAACAACAACAAAAATGCTAACTCGTCAGACCAGCATAGGCTTCTGCGTATTTAAGTATCAAAGAAAAGATAAAGACAATATTAATTATACAATTGTTATCTATAGCAAGGCTAGAGTAACACTAGTTTAGGACTAAAATTAGTCCATTCTCACCATTCCTGTGCCTAAACCACAGAGGTTTATCACATTAAATCTTAGCTATTGATGATTGTAATCCTCAAACACTGCACAGTATCAGTCTTAAGAGATTTTTTTTCCCTTTTTACAATTTCTGTGCCACGTGAGCAACAGTAATTAGTAGAAGCTGGACACAGAGTTAAAAATTACTTCATCTGAAGGCAGAGGAATACACAGCAATAATGTGCATGTAGATATAGAAACTAGGTAAGTCCTGTGGTGAACACGCTGTTGTTAAATAGGAAAGAAAGTGATAAAACTCTACTGTGGTGAATATATTAAAAATGACAGAGATCCTCACACTCTTAAAATTCACACAGAACTGCCCACTAACTTTCATTTATAAGTTGTCCTGTATCAGATTCTTTATTTCAAATTACAGATAGAGGACTTAATTCTGAGCTAGTCTGTATTTCAGTGTATGTATTTAATAATTTATTCTTACTATTTTCCTCAGATTTTTTTTTTTAAACTCATTAAGATCTTTTAAATGCATGACCCTCTGGCATTAAAGTAAGTAAGGCTGTGGAAAAACAAATGTTAGTTGGTCTCTTGTGAAAAAGCTTGCATAAGTAACCACATAGGCATTTTAAATGTAAAACGCCAAGGAGAACATAATGGCTGTTACTCTGCAAGCCAATCACAGAGATAACTATCGGTTCTTGTCAAACATTTAAGGAACCATGGCTGGCTGTTTTTCTTACTTGTGCTATGGATAGAGGCTAAAACATTTACCTGACAGTATACAATAGAAGTGTTGTTCTAGTGGAAAAAGCACAGACCCGAACTTTAAAATTCCCCCATTTCCTCTATTACTTCATGTGAGACACCAGACAAGCCATTTAACCTCTGAGTAGCTCCACCTTTTTGTCTGTAAACTTGAATAATATTGATGTATACCTACTCTTAAGGATGCTTGCAGTTTTTAATTAAGCAGTCCAGCAAGCACTGTGAGATACTGACATGAAAAGTGCTGGCCGTAAGAGTGGAGAGCAGGATGAATGGCAGAAAATGAACTCGAATAGACCTTTGGTAACATGAATATTAAAATTAAAAAAAAAAAAAGATACAGTCTTTGAAATGAAGCTGACCTTAGAAATTAGCATAAAATCATTCTGTGGCAAAGCTTTCCTCTGTTGATGCCACAGCACAGATCTCTAATCCATATTCTGCATCAGAGCTTCTGTGTGTAGTCACTGCTGATTATGCAGGAGATTGATGGTGTGGAGCAGAGCCCCAGGGGATGGTTTCATGAGGGAACTTTTGCTCTCTGACTATTTCTGGTAAGACTGATTAATTTTGATTTTCAGTCCTTGCTTAATAGCAAGTAGCCAGAATGCCAAGAAGCTCCTTCAAATATACTCTATTGGTACGTATAATATTCCACGAAAAGGATATGCATAATTGATAAAGAGGAAAAATATTGTCAATTTTTTGAGCCTCAGGTACTATTATAAGCTATAATACTATAAACACAGTGTCCAGGCAAAAAACTTCAGATGAAACCTACTCTGAAGTAATCAAACAAGGTAAGGAAAGAAAGAAAGAAACAAAAACAGTAATAAAAAGCCATACAAAAAGTTTTGCGTTGAAACAGTTCTCCTAATAAATAAAATACTGAAGTAGTTAAGATGGGGTGTTTAAAGTGTGTCAAAGTTGGAAACAGCAACAAAAGTAAATGATCTCCCCCTGCCAAAAAAAAGAAAATTGAGCATATAATAGAAAGTTTTCTCTTAGCTTGCACTTAAATAAATATATTTAGTTGAAAATTTTCAAAAATATTGTGTCAATATAGTATTTAATGTTGTTGGGGGAATGGCGCTTAATGCTTGTAGCCCAAGGCCAGAAACAGAAGTTGTATATTCTGAATATTTTCATCATCTTAAAGTCTGGGATAGTGCTAGAATTGTGAATTAATATGCAAGATGTTTAGGTAGTAGTTCAAAGCAACATTGTGTTCCACTCTTAGCCAGCTCTGATACATCTTTTCTCCAATTTCTTGCCTGTCTCAGGAAAAAATATATGCTGCCATGCGAGTAATATTTTCATCTAATAGCGGGTGATGTTTAATCCATATACAGAGTGGCCATCCTTCTGCAGAATGACTAGATGCGATGAAAATTCCTATTGGCAGAGTACAAAGTCACGTAGGAATTCACCCACACCCTGCTGATATAGCTGGGAAGAATAAAGGAGTTGCTTTGAGATCTTCTGCCGTTTGTGCCTCTAAGCTGTAGAAGGCTTTCTGGCTCCTTGGATTCCCAGGGTGCTGCCTATGTATTGACAAATCTGCAGTGATCTTGGGTGTGCGTTCATGGGGAGGAGGAGAGGTTAAGCAACTCTTCCTTTAATGGAGCAGGCTTCATGCCTTACAACCTCTGAAGTAGATGGTAGCTAAGAGGAGGGTAACGAATTTCGGATAAGGTGCAGAGCAGCTGTCCCATAGCTCGGGTTACAAGTCTGTTGAAGCCTGGGCCATTGTTTTGTTTTAAGGGGTATGAATAATTTCCTTTTTACCCATTCCGTCCAGCTACCTTTGCTAGGATTTACTGGTTCTAATCCACTCTACGAAGCTGGACGCTGTGGTGAAACGCCATGAATCCAAGGACAGGCCTTTCTCCCTTCTTTGAGGGGAAAACTGAGGAACGTGGCCCTGTGCATGCCGTAGTCCCTGCCGCGTGCCGTGCGATGTGAGACGTCGTCCCTGCAGAGTTCACAAAGCTCCACCCAAGACGTGGGGCAAGTCCTGAGCTACTTCATCCATGTTGAGCTCTGTGGTGTCCGTCATTCCTACCGCCTAGGTCAAGGGTTTTCTTTAAACTGTGCCTACCACAAACCAGTCTGGTAGGGCCTCCGTGCTGCTGGCTTCTGCGAGAAGTCAGCGTTCCGCTGAAACTGGTGTGTGATCGTTTTTGTCCTAGCCAGCTGCAGTAGGTAACTTTAGTCTCTTGGTGGTAAGTACCGAGCTCGCAGATGAACTGGGAGGATAATTCCATTGCTGATTGTTAAGATTTAGATTTAGTCATCATCTCATGACTGCCGTATGACAGCACCCTTTTATAATGTTTCTTAGGGGTTAAAAGTTTTTCTCAGTTCCAGCATTCGGCTGAAAAACGAATAGTAATGCTGAGAATAAGACTTTGCACTTCTTTAATTTCTTCTCTCCTAGCATCCTAAACGACTTCAAAATATTAATGAAATATGCTGTTTTCAGGGGAAATGAAAGCATGGAATAATCTGTTGAACGAGGTGATTTTTCCAAAAAGCCATGGCAGTTGTTTGCAGTAAAACATCATTTCAATAGTGGGTAAGGTTCCTGTTGTTCTAGGCACTCTAAAAATGCACACAAAGTGATGACTTCTGCTCTGAGGAGGTTTTGATCTGAGTAGATTTTAAATCAGCAGCAGGTAGAAGGAGACAGAGAGGTGGCTTGTGCCATGCAACAGGTCAGGCAGGCATGACGCAGTCATAGCAGTCTGTGCTTGTAACACTTGACCTGGATTTTTCCTCCCAGTAAAGACGAAGCTCAAAAGCCATTATTTATTGCTTTATGTATATACATAGTAGCTATAAGCTGTTGCTCTGAAATACAAAACATCAGAGAAGCCCTCAAAGTGGTGCAGTGCTTGAAAGTGCTCTATTAAGCTGCTCAGGAAGATCTGACACAGTAATTTGTAACTGGTGTGTCCATAAATCGTTGTTGATAGAGAACAGTTTTGCTTTGTAAATATTGATACCAAATCGGAAGATAAACACCAGCAAAGGAAAACGTTTACTTGCTAGGAGGAGAAAAATAAGACCACCTCTTAAAACTTTTAAATGATGTTGGCATGTCTACAGCAGTACCTCTTTAATCTTATAAAGGTTGTACCACTCTATCTGCCATCTTTATGAGTTTTATAATGTAACTAAGTGGCTTATGGCAACTGCTTTCCAGTCGCTCGATGCTTATTAAAACACTTCTGATTTGTTTTATAAATGAACATTTCACAAAGGAGCTTATTTTTAAAAGGTGTATCAGTGTCAACCCACTTCTGCCTTCCAAATATATTTCTCCTAATTTTTGTCATTTTGAGGTTAGATTAAAAGTTTAATGGAATATGCGTAAGCTTTAGCCTCAAAGTGCTGAGGAAAAAAAAAAAAAAGAAAGATGATGTCTAAACCACCAAGCCAAATAGTTAAATAAAATACTTCTCATTTCCATACAGGCAGAAATGTACGAAGTGCTGTGAGTCATTCAGTCTCTCTGTAACCTGTCAGGTTTCTAAAGTTCTGTGCCTACAGCTTCATCCTAGTTAAATTCTCTTTGAGCAGACAGCATTGCACACATTTTGGCCTTTCACTTTGTTTAAAAGCCTGTTGAAATTAATAGAAAGCCTATTAGCCTCCCAAGATAGTGCCTCCTCTTGTAATTTAATCCACTGAATAGTTACGGTGTTCCTCTAGATACAAGAAGCCCTCAGAGAAATGAGTAATAATTGGGTCTAAGAACCCCCAAGGAATGATGGTTATTTTTTAAATAGTTGATTTTGCTAACTGGCCTTGAGCTTGCACTGAAAATCTACATTGCACAGAATTTACATGGCCCTGGAGCAGCAGCAACTTCACAAATCTTTGTCTGGAACACTTTTTCATTTTTTTAGTTTAGCTTTTCTCTCTGAATGTCTTGATGGTTAGACTGATTGCAGGTTTCCCATAAAACTTGTACCAGAATGCAAAATCCTGCCTTGCTGTAGTTTATGTCTAGAACTCCACCTCCTTCCAGGGTTGGCAGTATTTTGTGTGCCTGGCACATTTAAGTCGCTGTTTACAGTTGGCAAGTCATACCAGAATACTTCACCCCAATCTAGAGATTAGGTGGAATTTCAGCTATGATTGTCCAGGGAATCAGTTCCCTTATGTCTGCTGCCAACCTGTGCATATTTCTTGTGCTACCAGCAACGATTGGATAATAATACATTTCCACAGCATTAGGTCTTTGTATATAATGATGTTGCTCAAATGGCATCAGTCTAAGAAAAACTTGGGCAAAAATATCAAACTAATTTAGGTAGAGCATGAAAATACTATGCCCTTCAGCTTAAAGCTCTGTAGCCAGGTTTGTATTAGGTCCTTAATATATTTTTAGTGGAAACAGCATCAAAAGCACTTCTGGACCTTGGTATTTAAAAAGAATTATGGACATCTCACAAGTGTGTGTGTGTATGTGTGCTGGGGGCAATTCCCCTTCATCGGAAAATGTTTCTTTCCATTCCCTTTCAAAAGAAGGTCTGTCATCTGCTAAAATTTCAGCAGGCCTTTACATGCAATTAATTTCTCTCACAGTAAAAAACTTCTGCCATAACGTGAATTTATTTAGTATTACTTCTTAAGTAATGTTGGTATAGCTGAATAGACCAAAGTCACTCTAGTCATCATAACTGTGAGTCTCATGCAGAGGAGGCAAGACTGATGCACAACAGTTTGTATATAGAAACACTAGCAGACAGAGATGCCTGATACCAACAGAGCTAAAGCAAGTAATGCCTTTAACTCCTATTAGAAAAGGCTTGAACAACACATTCTTGACTAACATCAACTGAAGGTCACCTTTCTTTATTTTATTGAAGTTTAAAAATTGCTGCTGGTTTAATGCATGGCATAATTAGAGTAGGGATCTTTGAGTCAGCTTTTACAAATGAGAAATTTTGTTACCAGCTATCCTATTCCTGAGAAACCTGGACAAAACAGAATTATATAGGATCGTGCTTAACTTGACCAGATGGTTAGTTACATGGAATTCACTTAGATCTTGGGAGGGGGGTTGGTTCATTGAAATGGTTTGCCTGATTAAATTTAAGCATGGCATAAATGCCCTATACAGCCTAACTGTTATTTCTACCCAGTAGGTTCCAGTCTGTATATGAAACTTGCAGAGAAAATAGGTCTCAATAGTGTGTGGTACTTATGTACATTTCCATATTTCCCTGAATAGGTGCCAGAGGTCTTATGTACCTTTATCTGCAGTAACTAATTGAAGTATCATGCAGACATAAAGAATTTGTCTTATTCTGACACTAGCAGCAGTGCATCACACTTGACATAAAAATGAGCACAGTGGGCTTTATATACCAATCACCTATTAAAAGTTTGATTCATTCTCATACCTTTGGTCTCAAGAGGACTAGAAATACAATGCAAAGGCTTTCAAATACTTCTTAATTCACATTTCAAATGAAATCTGTAACGCATCATACTTCAAGCTCTAGTACAAAAGTCAAAGGAAAAAGCAGGGGAAAATGGCAATTACTCTTTCATACAACTGCAAAGGATGTTATCAACACTACAGATATTAAAGCCATTTACTTGTGATCACCAAATAAAAGCTGTATGTAATTAAAACATATGGCTGGTATTAACTGAAAAAGGGACAGGAAATTGAACATTAAAGGTGACTCTGCCCTTAATTCATTCTATCATTGGGGGAGGGAGGAGAAGTGCTCTGAGTGAAAGGGCAACGGAAATCTTATCTTTGAATTTCCTGCCTTTCATAAGCTACTATTAAAACCTTCATGATTAAGTGTTAAAAATACCTCTGAAGCATTGTAAAACCTGTGCCTCTCAAAAAGCTTGATCGTATTTAGATGCTAAATTCTTCAGCATAAAGAATCAGTTCCCTCCACCCTCTATATTTTTTTCAGTAAAAAGAATAGTTTTGGCTTTTAGTGAAATGGTTGTTTAAATATTACATCTAATGAAGTCAGTGGAAATTTCTATTCTTCCAATCTTATTTCTGAAAGGCTATATCCCAGAAAGCTAATTTCTGGAAGCATTTGCACAATCCTGTTTAAGTAGAAGTGCTGGTTTGTCTTTTTAGAATGCATACCAGATTAGTTCTTCTGACAATCTATGTAGAGCTACTTTCATTTATACTAAGCGAAGAGTTGATTCTTTTTGTGGTTTACTTGATGTAATGCTGATGACTTCTCCTTTTTTGTTCTGCCTTTTTTCATGCTAGTTTTGAACCAGTATTTAATGAGAATAACTGCATCTTTTGACTTTACTGTCCTTACACAATAATCACAAATTGTAGTCACAAATACTTTACTGTCCTTATGTTTGGTGTCAGCTGCAAATTGCTTTCATTAGTAGGAACTTCTTGGCAGTTTATGAAGTAGCTGTATTAAAAATTCAAAAGGGCAAACAATTATCTAACATTTTTGTAAACCATGGGCTTCTCAAATTATTAATGACCACATTCATCCTGTAAATAAATACAGAGTTTTGCAAACAAATTCATCAAAAGGGATCCAGTTCTGTAAGCTTTTGCTGGAATGATCCCCATTAATAATCAGCGTGGGTAGCAGCTATTGTATATTCACATGACTTTACAAAACCTAGCTGGTTTACTATTTTAGAAATGTGTGTTTCTACCAGTCTCATGTTACATTTTTATGATTTTACCATTCTGGAAGGTATGCAAAATCTTGTCAATCAGTTGAATATCTTTTTAGGCCTAATGTAAGATGACGATGTAAAGTAAGTACTCAAACAGTAAGTCTGTGTCTCCGTGGGGTTGTGTGAAAAGCCTAAATTTTGCTTTCTGGCAATTCATTTTCTTTTCTTTTGCTGTGTTTATTACTGAATGATGCTAAATCCTGATTTGATATTCCAGGCCATGAGATGCTGATGACATCCTGCTTTCAGGCAACTAAAATGAATACTTCTCTCCACGTTTTAAATATATTAACCAAAATAGATGTGTTTTTCAGGCTCACTTTAACCTCTAAGAGCACAGTATATTCTCCTGATTTTTGGCTTTTGGATTTGTCTTTGATTATGTTCTCTTCTGTGGCCCAGTTACTCAAATGGAAGCTTACATTCCTGGGAAATAGTCAACCAGTAACTAAATACCTGTTTGAAATTTAATATGCAAATTATCATTTTAGTATTCAATAGAATTTATTTTAAGCTGATCCTGTATTTTCAATGTCACATGCTACCATTTTTCAGTTTCAGATTTAACAGCCCATTAAGATGAAAGGGACAAATCACTTCTTGAGTTACCATCTCAAAGCCTTGATGCAGGTAGACCCATCATCACCTTGTAGTTTGTAGTCATGTCACATTTTCAGCTTGGAAAGTTGGTATTAGAAAGCCTGGTCTCATTTAGTGTTAGAGGCCCCAGTTTCCTTTTAATTCTTTTCCATAAGCTCAAAATCTCTGTAATTTATAAAACTACCTAAACGAAAACTGGGATTCTTGACTTGAGTGAATTCAGAAAATAGGTCATTTTCCAGTAACATCTAAGTTCTAAGTTCTTGACATACTCTGTGTGTGTCATTTCTGTGTTTGCTGATACTCTGTGCCCTAGATACACTTAGCATTGTGGTTATTGATTTACAATAGTAGAAAGACAGAACAGTTGGACCATAACAAAGCTTTTTGCTTCAGAATTAACTGTCCTTGGACATAGAAGATTACAATATAAAAAACATGTTTGCCTGTAGTTAATATGTTTGATTTATCATCTGAAAGTCTAAAATTAAAGTGAATTTACTGCACCTGAAAGACACTAGTACAAAAAGCCCAGAGATGTGGGTCATGTGTTATCTTCAGAATTGATACGGAGCAAATAACAGTTGCTCTGAGTCCATGACTTTTACAGAGGTAACACATTCACTTGGGTGTTAATGAGGTTTTTTTTCCTGTGGTCCTTTATTCCTGTAGTGATATCACATGTAAGGATTCACCATTTGAGCGTTCTGCCCCAAGATTTCATATAATTAAATGTTAATGTCCAAATATTGTCTAACGCCAACTCACTTTTCACTGAACAATTATCAGTTACTAGTTGGAGACAACTGTGAATCATCAGTTGATGGACAGGGCTCACTCTTGTTGACTGCAAGTCTCTTTTCCATGAACTAGCCTTCCTGCTCTGGTAAGAGTATTTGTTACGTTTGTTATTGGCTCTTGAGCAGTCTTCTGTTAAAGACTGAGATTTATCTCTTCTGTTGTCTCTCTCTTCTTTCTCTCCTTTCCTCCTTCCCTCCTTACAGAAAAATCCGTAAGAAGTTCACCAGATCACAGCTGAAAAGAGCTTCCAGAACACCTTGTTCTCCGATCATTACAAAGACAAAGTCTCTCGTGAACAGTAGGCAGGCACGAGCAGAGCCAGGAACCATCACGCACTGAAGATATAACAGCATCAGCACCATAATCATGTCAGAATCATGTTTAATTGTGAATGCAGATACAACAGGGCCTGCCGCATCTTCGAGACAGAAACACTGTACAGACAGATTGTGGCTGGGTTCTGTGTTCTGGGCAGGATCCAACAGCAGCCCTTGTTTTCCCTCATCTCTGCAAGGGCTACTTCTGGTTCACTGTGCAGGCCTATCCTGGGTTGTCCTGCTATTCCCTCCATTTCCAGTCATCGCTGTTAGCTGGTCAGGGAGGGACTGTTTGCACTGACCACACTGAAGGAGTATGGATGTAGAGTCCACCCACCACATTTGTCTATGCCTTCTAGTGGCTTGATGCAAAAATATGCTTTCAAAACTATTGCAGTGTCTTTAAAGTGGGATTTAGCCTTGAGGAGCTTGCATTTTCAAAAAGAGCTGCAAACTTTGGGTGTTCGTATTTTTCAGTATAGGCTTGAGTCGCTTTGGATTTGATTTTCTGAACTGCTGAGCATCCAGACTCTGAAATGAGGACAAGGAGTTTAGCAGTTCTGAAACTTAGACTGAATTAGGAAGTGCCCGTAATAAGTAGCCAATTTTCAAAATGCTGGCCATATCAGCTTCGGTTAAAATCCTGGAAAGTGTTATGTGTGTCAGTGAACATCCAGCTGGACTAGTTGCATGTGTAGGAACTGGTCCCATTGTCTATATATTTGCAAGCATCCACTTATTTCTTTGGGTATTTTTTGCATTTCTTGAAACCTGTTCTGAATAGTGAAAACCAGCAGAACACCATTCCCAGGAAAACATGAAGAAGTAGAGTATTTCCTATTAGAAATGTCTCTCCACAAAATAATTTCTACATTTTGATATGTCTGGATAAAAAGGTATCTTGCAGAATACTTTTTGAAGTTTGTAATTGTAAGGCTGCATGGATATTTACCATGGAGAGATGATGTGCCTTTTGAAACTACTTGTAGGAAACTGTCAGTCCCCCTGAAAGTGGGAATGGCAACAGGGGCAGGTCTTTTTTCTACTCAGGTACTTACAGGTGAACAATCTCTGCCCTGCTTTGAAATCAAGAGGCAACCAGTGTCTAGCATTGCTGTGTAAACCTACTAGGGATGTGTTGATTATCTGAGGCAAGTTGTGTCCTTCAATAGATTTGGTTTCCGTATGGCTTTTTAAAAGGTAGTCAGACACTGAACATGTCATAGTAAGCTGAGATGAGCTTCAAGCCTTTTACTTCTGTCTCTTTAGTAGGTAACCCTAGCAGTATTGTATAGATGTGAGGTTTTCATCCAGTTGCGGACGTGCACTCAGCTCTGTCCTTAGAAAGACAAAGATATAAGTGGTGTCTCATACCTCTGGGTGATTCTCCAAAAATTATTTCCTCCCATACGATTTACAGTTTCAGCCTGAAAGAGCATCTGTGATCTCAGCCTATAACTAGCCATACTCTCCATGTAGCATTTTGAGCTCTTGAGACAGTGACCCACATGCTTCAAAACAGAAAGCACCTCGACCTCCTGAAGGGACTTGCTTGAAGGATTTTCTGGAGTGATGGGTCCAGGTCTTGTCCACTGTCCTTCACCAGCAAGAAAAGGGTGAATACGAAGGAGAGATTATGACATGAAGTGCTCCTAGTACCCTGAGCACCCTAGTGAATGTCACAGATATGGACTCAATTGGAGAAGACCTGGGATTCATCTGCTTACAGTTCTTCGCAGTAGCTGCTGAAGTATGCAGCCCTAGGAGTCTCTTCTAGCCACAGGATCTGCCTTTTCCTCACAACAGGAGGGCTTTTCATCAGATAACTGAGCGGAGACAACCTATTCTTATTAGTAAGAATTGCCTTTATTAAATACCACATATGGAAACACCTTCTATATAATAGCTTCCTCACCCATTAAAATAAACATGATCATTCAGCAATCTGTTTGACTGAAAGTATGAAAAACATGAACAGAAAGAGCTTTGTCTCCCTCAGGCATCAGTGAAATCACACACAGCAGACTCATTTTCAAAGTGTCATTAGCTGTAAGGTGGTGGATTTTTCACCCTGCCTTATTAAGCTTGTACTCAAATTATTTCTTTTAGTCAGCGTGCTACAGTGTCTAGCCAGTATTTTGTAAAATCTCTGTGTGTTGCTGCTTTTGACAAAAGTATTAGTATCCGTAATAGTCTGATGTGAAGTCATTTTTTCTTCTTTTCCTCTGAGGAGAGAGGTTGGTAACACAACTCCCTGTTGCGCAGCCAGCTCCCTGATGCCGTTATCTTTTGCATCAAGTAGCCGAGGTAAGGAAGAATCCTTTGCAGCTTCAAGCTGGGGAGCTTCATCTGGTTACACTGGAAATAATGCTGTGACCCTACTTGGCAGAGTCATTTCACAGGTTGCAATAGCCAACCCTTGGGGCAGGTAAAGCACGGAGGAGACTGTTTGCTAGAATAACTTCTGCTCCATCTTTAAACTATTTCGCATGCAGCTGCAGAGACTTTCCCTCCCCTAAAATGCATACCGTGCACAGAGAAACTGCATGCCATATATCCCACCTTTGTATTTACCTGCTCTCTCTTCATCTTACCTTTTCTGCAAGATGTTCTCCAGAGATGGATACAGGATTTAGCTGTGAATTTCAACCAAAAGCATTGATGGAAGATTAGCTGAAGACATGTTCCTGCTGGGTTTGGGCATAAAGATTTAAATTTTGGAAGAAATTGTGACACTCCTTACCACAATGTCATGCAATTCCGTGCTTTCTGTTGAGTTAAAGATTTTTCCACTGGCTGTGAGCAAAAATGACACATTCTTGTGTGAACTGTAACAGTATATCCACAGCAAATCAGAGCTCAGTACTGTTTTTATCAAGCTTCCCAAGATAGTTATTTTAAAACTAGCTAACATATACCAGTCATCAACAATGACACTGAGTATAAACATAAACCTCAGAAGCAAGGACAAGAAGTTTGGTACTTACCGTGGATGTGAGCAAGAGAATCTAGGCAGCATCAGCACAGCATTTGCAATATGATCTGTTTTCCTGTTATCTAAATAAGAAATCTATCTGAAAATCTGCCTCTCCTCTTACAAATATGGGGCTAGAAAACCATGGAAAATGCACGATCTTTTTGTGTCCAGAAGTCTCATATAAGAAGTAGGAAGATTGTTTTAATGTTTAAAATGTCTATGTTGATGATTTCAACTATATAGCTATTCTGTTCTCTTGAAATATTTTGTATATTGTTTTCAGATTATTTTTAGAGGCCACTATTAAGTGATGGAAGTTTTGGTTCTGTAGGATGGCTAAATGAGGTTTTGAAATACTTGAGACTGCTTGAAATATGTTGGTGATATCAAAACATCTTTTAAACTAGTGTTTTGATTAAGGGCAAATACAACTTTTACTTCTGCAGTCCAAACCTTGCAGCATGTTATGAAAAACTGGGTATTGAAACTGAAATGCGGGACAAACAAGCAGGAGAAATGGTGAAATGGGATCTGCACTTACAGAATGTGCACTTTTTATTAATTGAAAGTAAGATTTATGTTTTTTTAAAAACCAATATAATTTCAACACAGGTTCTTTCCTAATTATGAAGGCTTAAATAAAATGGAATGGCTGCGTAGTAGTTTCTGATATAGCCACAGCATAACATGCCACAGCCTGGCTCAGAGAACAATTATAGTCCTTCAGAAGTATTATATTGCAAAGTGGACACAGTGTCTTCATATATGTGTACTACTATGGTAATGGAAGCGTTAGAATCTTCTGGAAACTTCAGCAAAATAATATTCATTTTACATTTTCTCTTGAAGGTCCTTTATATAAACCCGTGTCTTCATAAGCCAGAGTGGGTGTCAAGAGATCTGAGTTTATATAACTGCACAGGGGAATTTTTTGGAGTAAGTCAGGACTTTTTTATTCAAATGTTGCATGTTGAGGGAGGAAACCTAATTTTGGAATACATGGGTTTTGGATAAGAGTTTTGAGGTTGTACTATATAGTGATCAACAAATTTGCAGAATATGCTTCTGTTGCTCATAAATATTTAACAGTTGGTATTGAAATACAGTATTGATTAAGTAAAAAAGAGAAGCATTAAAGAGCTGTCTTTTTAAAATTCTGTTGTTTAGACTAAAAGTGAATTTCTCAAGGGAATGGTAAAACTGGGAAGCTCAATGTTGAGTATTTGAGGATGTGGAGCACCTTAGAATGAAACATAGTACTATTTGATTTGCATTAAAGTGTCTTTGTGTACAAACTTTGTGACTCTTGGCCCTTCTTGCAGGAAACCAAATTTCTGCATTGACACTGTCATCCTATTGTACAGTAGACTATTGAATAATCAAGAGACTGAAAATTGATGTTTAAACTGCACTAGAGTTAAAGACACAAGTATTTGAAGTGGGGATGAGGAAAGAAGACTCAAAAGTCAGGGAGAGAGAGACATGAGGTATTGGTCATTGCACTGGAACACTAGAAAACTTCTTAGGATTGAGCTGAAATCTAGGCAGAAAGACTCATAGTCCACAAAAGATACTAGAAGTTACAGTGCATTGCAGTCTCCAGTGCATTGGCCCATCTAAACTTTGCAGGTTGGCATTAGTGTCAAAAACTTTGCATGTTGTTAATTTGGTAGCACCTAGAACTGGTGACTTCTATGTGAATATGGGACATAATCTGAATCCTCTTCCTTACTAACATCTGAATAATTTCCCCAAATGAATTGGATGTTTTTTGCAGAGGAGAATCATACAAAGGGCTCTGAACAGAAGTGTAATGGCTGCTACTTCTACAGGTTTGTTCAGGGCAACTCTTCCCATCTCCTAATTCCCCCATCCGTTTTGGGGAAGGCAGGATTTATGTGGATCCATGCTGCTTGATCCACACACTAACTTTTGTTTGAAGTGCGTGCATTAGAACGGATTAAGTTGTTCTGCCCTCCCTCCCCCCCGCCCCCCCCCCTTGCCCCGAGGCCTGTCCAGATTCCAAGTAGCAAAACTCAAGTTCTTCTGTGGTGTTTGGATTTATTTGGCAAGATGAGTTACATTTTTTAGTCCTTCTGGGTGAGTTGCATTGGTATCAAGGAGGGGATAATCTCTGGAAGCAGTCCTTTGCTGGGGGAACTGAGGAATGGACATCTCTTTAACCGGGCTTACAAGGAATCTCAGTCAAAAAGGAGGAGGTCCAAGATACTCATCACTTTTCAAAGTACAACTGTAAAGCCTTTCCCTTGTCTAGTTGAAATATGTACTTGAGGGACCACTTTAGTCTCTTAATTCTTTGGTTCACTGTAAAGGTATTGATCACACGTACAAAGCCTCAGCAATGAAAGGACATGTACTTAAAGTGTTTTTCTTTCCCTTGCACCAGCAGTCAGAAAAAAAGAAAAATAGTTTAAAAAAAAAAACAAAACCAGACTGTGCTGTCTATTTGAAAGCAGAAATGATTGGAGAGGGCATTTTACTAGGAGCTGAGGTCTGTTTTGGTCCTTGGTATATGCAGAAATTTCATAAAACACTGTAAATGTAGCATATATTTTCTGTGAGACTGGTTTGACACCATGACACTTTTCCATGAAGTCAGATGCACTATGGCTATTTTATACAACAGGAAACTAGCAGATGAGTGACTGTTACCATTTCAACTTAACGTAAAAGTTCTACATGGGTTTTAGGACCTTGTGATATTACAGCCACTTGTTACCACTGTGGCAAGACCAAAGGTTCTTCAAATATACATTTTTTTGTGTATACATTAAATGTGTGTCCCTTATAAGCTAAGCAGAGGGATCTTTATGGAAATTAAAACTCTTTATTTCTCATTTAAATGATGATAAAACCTAGATGCCAGGCCAAAGTACTGTCTGTGGCCAATAGTTTTTGAGATACACACTCAAATCAAAGTCTGCTTTGTGTAGCTGGGATGTTCTTTAAGCACTAGAAATGGCACTGATACTGTATGATGAGGACATCTGTTTTTAAGTGGCTTAATAGAGTCTTGTAAGGAACAAAATCTCCTGCAGGAAAGAAATCTTAGTCTGTGCTGCTTTGGGCAATAGAATGGGAGGAAAAGGATTAGAGCCACTCTTCCTATCAAGTTAGCAATTCATGGCTGCAGAATTTCCTCCCCAAAGCTAAGCCCCAGTGAGCCTGGAGGAGTATGATGACTCCCTAATTTGTTTGTAGGGTTTTTCCCCCGTGCTTCCTAGCTGTGTTATTACTTTGGAGATCTGCTCCTCAGTAATCTGAATCAATAGTTTCAAATGTGGAGGAAGCGGCTCCACCTTTGGGCTATAAGTGGCTCTTTCCCTAGTTTCTTCTGCTTAGTCCCATAAAAGAACATTCGGTATAATAGCAAAAAAAAAGGAATTTGATAAAGATTTCTGTAAAGCTAGGAAGACTGTACAACCTTAAACTAACAGGATAGAGCAGAATAGGACACTGAATGTGATTTTCTTTTGTTACATGGGTACAACTGCCCATGACTGAAGGATCATTCTTTCAAGCAGTCCTTTCCATTCCAGTTCCCTGGACACTGCACTTGCTTTTGCTGCATTCATCAGACTCCTCAATTTGTGCCATTTGCTCTGCCCAGTAGTCACATATTGGAAGAAGAAACTACTCATACTTTAACTTTGCAATAAGATAAGTTATTGGGGTTGATGCAATGGAAATTTAGAGTATTATATTGATGAATGGCTCCATATTTGTTTTATTTCCTTCAGTCTAGATTTCCATTAGAATTTTAATCTCTTTTCAGACAGTGAATCTAAGAAAAGTTACACTGAATGTCTTTGATCCTTAGGATATGCATTTAATCCATAATCTATAATCCATAAAGCAGTTGTGTTGCATGGTCTGCTTGCAGGAGCCTGATTCTATCCGACCTGTTAGTTAATCCTGCCCCATTGTTTCGCTCTTAGTAACAGTAAGCTCAGTATTGATTGCCCTTTTCAAGTGGACTAGACTCCATCCTGCAATTTGTACATGCACAGTTAAGGTATGGTTAAATATTTCTCCTTTTCTGTGGCCTCCGCTTGGTCTCCTGCTTCTTGCACGTGTTCAGAAGAAAGGAGAGCTCGATGCTCTTCCCCTCCCCAGCGTGTGGGGGTTTGGCTCAGTTGCTGCTGCATGCCTGGGAGAAGGAAAAGTTGGATCACTGCTGACTGTCCCTTTGTGCAGACTACTGGGCGCTGCAGACCACTCTGCTACTTCCTACTCTAAAATTGTAAGTATGGGGACAGCCTGTGTGGCTGGTGCTGCTGTCACCCATAGCACAATAGCATCCTGTTCTGTGGCTAAAGCAGGCACCATGGCACTGCTGCAGCTTGGAATTTAATAAATGGTTCAGAGTGGCTGAGCCCTCTGGAGATACTCCCATACTGCTGCTGCATAACTGGAATACGCTGCTGGCCCTCTCATTTAATGGCATATTTGGATCCTAATGTCATATTTGGATCCACTCCCTTTCTAAGTTGCTTCACCAGTGCTCAGGCACCCTAATCCTGCCATGTTACCTTTACTTTGCTTCCTTGAACCCTAATCTCTATGAATTTTAACTCACTTTTCAGAATGATGTCAAGGAAGATTATAATTAAAATGCTGTAAGCGTCTAAAAGTTTTTGCTCCCACACCCCTTCTTCATTTTCCAGTTTAAGGTCATTTTTATTCCATTACTCTTTCCTTTTCACCTTCCTTTCCGTTGGTCTTTACTGATAAAGATTCATGTGATACACTCAGATCTTACTTGAAATATGACATAGTCTTCAAAATCACAAATTTGTACCTATCGGGGTGAGGGCAGTGAACATATTGTGTGGGCTTATAGCTCAAAAAACCTAGATAACACATTGGTCAAATCATCAGAATTCAAGTCCAGATTAATATTTTAAACCTGCCCAGTTTTTCAGGTATTTGGAGCCAGTGGTTTTGTACTGTGCCTTCCAAAGACTGGGGCTTGCTGCAGACTTGCAAGCTCAACGTGTTTGGCATTTTTACCCTTCCTTAAGGCTTAGAGGAGTTCTGCTCTTGGGTTTGGCTTGACTGTACCTATTACACATGCCTTGCCAACCTGTAATTAGACCTGCTACTTGAATGCTGAGTAGCTTTCTTCTGTTTACTGCTTGTGTGGATTAAATTTGAAAAATTTCGGTAGAAGAATATAAATGAAGCGACTGCCTAGCTCTGGATTTTCTCCATCTTTCCTTGATGCACTAATGAGAATCAATTGCAGTTGCTTATTATTTTTAAATAGCAGTTAATTTGAGAAAATCTGATTCACTAGCTCTTTTCATTTTGCTGATTTGATTTCAGCCTTCTGCCCATCTGGGCCAGCCTACGTATACTGTTCTAAAACCAGTGTTTAAACTCATTGGTGCACATCACTAAAGTCAAAGACACTCAACATGACAACCCAGCAAAGTGTACTCTGACCCTCTGTTTTCTTATGGGTAAAATCCTCAGTGAAAGAAGGGGCTTTACTCTGCAATTAATTCTCTTTTGTGCCTGGGAGAGAATCAGAGTACCAAACCCGTCCCATTTAACCATTCAGTTCTCTGAATGTTCAAATCTGGTGACAGTATAGAAGATTGTGGAGTTGCATAGATAGAGAAATTATTTCCTGAGCAGATCAGTTTATCCTGTCTGGGGATGTTCTGAAAAGAATCCCACCCTCACCATAAGAACTCTAGAATTAATCTCTGTAAAGTCACATGGTGCTTCTAGAAATGGCCTTCTGGTCAAACTCGTGCCTCTGTGCAAATCCTCTTGAAGGCAACAAAGAATTATGAAGTAGAATTGTAGGCTAAGCTGTCAGCTCTTCAGGTTAGGGCTAGTATCCTCCTGTAATTTTTAAAAAATGCTTTTTAGATTTATAGCTTTGTGGCAATGTCTGTGATATTAAAAAAAGAGAGATTCAAGAGCTGGTAGTAGATACAATGATAGACGCAGGAGAGGGTGTCACTAGTTTCTATAGCAGAGTTGTGCTGTTACCTGACGTGAGGAAGGAAAAGATGTATTATTATTCTCTGAATCAAGGGGTGGATGGAGGTTACTAGCTCCTAATGGTCTCCCCACATTTAAATCTGTGGTAAATTCTGTTCACAGCTTTTTAAATGCCTTTCACTTCATTGCAAAAAAAGATAGGATAATACACTGAAAGGTACAGGATGGTTGTATGTGATGAAACATTGCTTTTTTCATTATACACACACAGGGAAGTTGAAATGTTATTTGTAGAGGATAAAGGTGAACTTTGCTCATGATTTTATGAACTTCTTTATTGCACCATTTTCTTTGTGCAAACAGCACTTGACACTCTCTTGCCTTTTGTTATTTCCAGCAGATTGGAGTCGTTTGTTTTTTAATGCTGAACTGTGACAGAGCAGCAGGTGTTGGATAAAAAGAACCAAGATCACTTTCAGGTTTTATGCAAATATTTAGGGGGATTTGTGAAGTACTGTAAAATTCAGTAAGATTTGCTTCCTACCTCCTTTTCCCTAGACCACTGATTTGCAATTCTGCAATAATTTGTCATATTTTTTCCAAAACTGGAGCTGGTAGCTGGACTGGGCTAGGGCTGTGGTGGTGGTGGACACTTTGCAAACAGCCATGCAGACTGAAGATGTCACTCAGGTACTTGTCGCAGGTACTTGCTACCAATCCTCTGCTGGGGGTCCTGCCCTCTCCCGGCAGAGAGACTAGCATGGACTCTGCTGTTCTTTTCTTCAAAGTTAGCCTGAAAACTAGGCTTAACTGTGTGGTATTTTCTGAAATGGAAGAAAGAGAATTCATGTGAATCCACTAACAAGGAGGGAGGGGAGTAGAGAAGAACTTCTGATGGCGTTGGAAGGTAAATAACTCAGGTCAGTAGCATCTTCAGCTGCACAGGTAGATCTGGAAGAGGACATCTGTCCGCAGCCCAAGTTAGCCACTGGGTTTACCTAAGGAATTATTAACCTTGCAGAAATAAATAAATAACTTTCCATGAGAAGCTATTAAGGTATTGAAAAAGTAGAAAAGATCTCAAATTAGTCAATGCAATGTCATCAGCTAGAGTCAAGCATCTATGTGTTTCTGACAGTTTCAATGTGTGCATGTATCTCTGCCTGTGACCAATCCAGCACTGCTGTCAGTGTCTGCTCCTCACCAGTTCAGTGTTCTCATCTGTGTCTGACTACGACCATTTGTGTTCAATCACTGCCAATTCAGGAGGGTCTATCAGTCTTCAGCTAGGACTGGACACCTATTAAATAGTGTCAGACTCTGAATTGCTTAGTCCTTTCTCTCTGTGCCGCTTGAAAAGAACCTGATTTGCTCAAAACTCAGACTGCAGCTAAGATAAAGGTCAGTGACATACTTGGTACAGTTTGTCTGTTTGAAATGCCAAGTAACATGCTAACTTTTCCATAAACTAATAGGTTAATCCAATATGATCACTGAGAAAGAAATAATTCTATTTTCAAATGTTTCCACAAGCTGGTACTGTCATGAACACAGATACTGAATTTCTGATGGCTGGTGCAATGTATTTCCATGTTATTTTATTTGTAGCTGTGTACTTACATTCATGTAATTCATTCAGCTCTCAATAATGCAGGATGTTATAAGGAACTGCAAAAATTTCATAAATATGTAGCTAAAAATCAGTAGTGCTTTATGAAAAAAGCTAGTGAAATACAGTTTTAGTAAAATGCATGATGATCGGCAGTCAGGAAGACACTCAGGTAAATAGGCAGTTTTTCCTGATTTCTTGTTGTAAGAACTGCACAGGAAGAACATGTATTTTGCTAATCTCATGAAAAGTTTATCAAAGTTGCCACTCATTTTTTAACTTGAGCACCATCTAGTGTGCACGATAAAAATAATTTAAAAAAATAAATAGAAGTCCAGTTCATTATAGCACTTAGCAGTGGAAGTGCTGGCATGTTTACAATGTCAAAAGGAAACAAGCACATCAGAGCTTAAGTCCTGCTAACTTTCAGTAGAACAAGTTTCAACTGATATACATTCTTACGAGGCCTCTCCCCCTTTTAATTTGTGCCTCACTTAAACGCTTGCACTTAAAATAAATGCAAGAAATGCACAAAAATTAAATATATCTATTTACAAGCAGGTTAAAAATTCAAAAATCAACAGCTTTTTTTTTTTCCAAATGCAAATACGTATTTGTATATTCATGAAAATATAAATGTGGAGTCCTGCACGTTGCTGGAAGTTGATACTGTCTGCTCCACCAACCCCCTAGCTTTCAGCTAAATGTAACTTGGCAGATGTTCTTTAGATCTTGCCTAAACTTGGCATGCAGTCAGAGATGAATTTCTTTTCCTGTGTGCCTGGATCAGAATTGAGTGCATTTATGAGAAGTTCAGTGTGCTGTTACTTTTCCTGTTAGCATTTCTTCATGCAGCATGTGCTCCATGGCATACTATGGAAGAGGTCCATCCGTTATTACCATTGCTGATGAACTTCATATTGCTGTTTGCAATATGCTTTGTTTGCACTTGTGTTGCAAAGTCCCTCTGGCAATAACTTCTGCCCTCTTTCTAGTCACCTCACATTCCTCAGTATAACAAGATTTAGAGCTGCTGCTGGAGAGCATTACTCATTCTCACTTTAAGCCCTGAAATGAAAGCCAAAGCTGGTAAAACTACACCCAGAGAATAAACTTTCTATAGAACTAAGGAAGGAAAAAAGCTTATTTGGGGCATTTCTCTTTCTCAGTTCAAACAAGGTGGGGAGGGTTCTGGGCATGGACATCATTGGTCTCAACAGGCCCATGTGCTCTGGCAAACTGAAGAGCTTCTTGCTCTGATACTGTGTTTCTATGTGACCTAGCTCTAATCTGGAATAATTCAGATCAATAACTTCAATTTTTAATGCTTAATAGCTGTATTTGGATAAAGCTTTTGAACTTGACCTATCATTCGCTGACTTGCTATCCAGATGTCTAGTCTCTAGTGCAGCACAAACTGCAAATTTTTCACCAAAGCCACACATAAAATTAATTTTCAGAATATATTGTCCAGATACTGAGTGATAGAAACTACATTATGGTGAGTGACCCCATTGCCCACTGGGGTTTGAACTTGCATGCGTGAGAGTTGTACGCTGTAGGATCTAGGGAACAGATTTAATAAACGCTTGTTTTGGGGGGATTCTCCGATGGGAATTACCTTCTCCATTCAAAACACTCTTTCTTTGGATTATGCTATGTAAAGACTATGCAGTGTGAGGTAACCTCTTAGGCAGGGGAAGTTATCCCTTTCCAGCCATTTGATACACCCTAGGAGTGAGATACCAAATGGAAAATATACTGGGCTAGAAAGAAAGGAATGTCTCTGTAAATTCAGGTGAGATGGCAGAAAATTGAGAATGCCAAACATTCATGAAAATAATTCTTAAAAACTGTTAAAGTTAGATCCCCTACTCTTATTAGTGTTGTGTTTACTGTCTGGTACTTTTATGACATTTATTTCAGCTCAGATTGTAATATCAGTACTGTTGAATGATTCATAATAGACTAATTCAATTTTTTGTTTTGGAAAATCTTGCTGCAAATCAGATGTTGTGTCTGATCTGAAATTTCATGGATAAATTGATTTCAAAAGCACACACAAATGTGTACTTTGTCAGAGGCTTGAAAGCAGACAGGAACTGCTTATTTTCCCTTAAGTGTAAATATGTTGAAGAGAGCAACAGTAAAGTGATTTATAAGGACTGTAAAATTATCAGTCTTCAACCTTACTCCCACCACCACACACACATATCAAAAGACTTGCCGTCTCCTACAACACTAAGGAGAAATAGAAAATGCCACCAATGTAAAGGTTAAGCATGTTGCTTCTAGCACCGCTGGAATTGGTTTGCTTACCTGAAGGACACAGAGCAAAGAGAATTTGGTGGTGCAGTCTCTTAGAAAGCTCAGCTTCAGTGGTTCTCCATTTCTTTGTGTAATTTCTAAAGTGTTCAGCAGTTAATTCCTAGGTGTTTTAATACTCCTTGCACAGTCAGCTATTAAAGCTATCTGCGTGGAAAAGAACTGCTTCCCATTAGTGCTTTACTGTCAATATAGGAGTTCAGTATCTCACAAGGGCTTTGGCTTTATAATTTGGAATGTAGATCAAGAGCTTTGCCATTCTGCCTTTTCATCAAAATTGTAATTTTTGATGGTATTGTTAAATAGAGTTTCTGTTTGCAAGTAGAGATATGTATTCTTTTCTTCCAAGGGTGGTTTTAAAAGCACTTAGCTTCGGCTTAACTCCTTTCTTCTTCAACAGTAGTTTTGTAATACTTGAAGACTGTCAAGTCTACTGCAAACATTCATTGGTCCCCACACCCTCCAAGAGTTTTTTCAAAAGGCAAAATCTAACAGATGGGTGAAGCAGCTTGGGCCATCATACCACATGGGATGAGGGGGGGACATCTGACATCCCAGCACGAATTGCCGTCTGAAGCCAGGCAGAGTTAACACCACAAAGCTCTCAGTCTACGTAGCCACTTTCAGTGCTGGGGCAAGGGTCTGTGCTTGAGTGCTTGTGACAGTCCAATACAAAATGTTAAAATGGGAACAACTAATTCTTAAAGGCAGTGAATGAAGAGGAGAGCTGCTGGTCTGATGCCAGTGAATGGGGAAGTCTGAACACCAGCACACCAAGCTTCCTACCAGAGCAACTGGCTTTGAGAGAGGTATCCTGAGAGGCACAATAGAATTCTGTCAAAACGTTGTCATTTTTCTGTCATTTCATTCTGTGGAAAAAGTAGCAACTAGTCCTGTTCCCTGACCTAGTCATCTGTCTATGTGCTACTGGTATACCATCTGTGAAGTTAAGGAATAGGCTGAGCTCACTGAATTCCCGTCTTACCAGATGTTCTGTATTTGTTGATATCTCATGAAAGAAGACAGACTGTCCGACTGAACAAATGGCTTATCTGCATTTCTGGTTTTCAGAATATATATATATATATATATTTGTAAAGTCCAGGGACCTCAAATCTTCAACTTTTTTTTTGATCAGAAGTGAATAGTTCTTCATGCCAGAGTCTGAAGGCCATACACCTGCATGTTCCCATTTCTTCACCCTATAATTAACTTCTGAGAACAGCTCCCAAGAATACTTAAAATCTTATCTTATCTTATCTTATAAAAATGAAACAGCTAGTCTTAGGAGAATTGGTTAGTTTAACAGACAGGGTTTATATAATGACACTGAACAGGGAAATTAAGACCAAATGAGCAGCAGACTAACATTTGGCTGTGGTTATATTGAAGACCACCCTTTATGGAAAATTCTAACTGCTATTTTTTTCATATAGGTCTATTGCATATTGTGCTTTCAGGAGTAATTGGATTAGATCATGTTAATCCCTTCCCTGTTTGTGTCTGGTCATTAATGTGACCGATAATTTTTTTAGTCTATATGTGTTATTCCTGAAGGTAATCACCTTAGCTATCAGTGAGATAACAGAAAATAAAAATAGACAACAAAACCTGTTCAAATATACGTGTGGCTCATTGTTCTGTTTAGAGGCTTTACCATCAGCAATTCAGTAACCCAACAGTGAAATTGTGCCTTATAGCATCTTGCCTGCCTGCAAGCCTGGCAGGGGATTTCAGACTGATACAGTCTCATCTAGAGATCTTCAGTGCATGCTTTAAGATTCTTCTTCATTAGCAGGCACAAGTGTAGCCTGAGATGGCCTAAGTAGCTTCCTTTAGAGAGTGTATTTACTCTTCTGAATACTTGCTGCCATCACAATTTAAAACCCAGCATATGAAAGTAATCTGACTTTAGTGCTTGTTCTTCTAAATATTTTGGACTAATAGCTATGATTCAGTATCTGCTGCATCAACAGTTGAGTTGTTCCTGCAGCAGAGGTGATGCAGCAGTAACTGTTTTGATTGAACTATACATTAGCGCAGTTGGCAGCAGGGCAACTAGAAATTGTCCTTATGCAAGGTCTCATTTTCCTCATGTCATCATTTTTTCTATTAGTTCACTGCAACCCTTAAAATACTGTGCCACAGACATTAAGCGTGGTTTCTGGTCTGGACATGAAAAACAGGAGAGAGATGTTGGGAAGAATCACCTGCCAGCAGAAGATGTGCAATGGCAACCCAAACAGACATCTGCTTTGGTCTGCTTGTATTTGGAGTTTGAATGGTCGTTTAATGCATGTATGAGTCTCCCCCAAACTGTCCCCAACCAACACAGCTCATGTGAAGGGTGTAGGCCTTGATCAAGGCAAAGCTCCCAGTGATTACAGTGGGGATTAGGGATATGCTGATTTGCTTCATATCCATAAGGAACTTGTCAATGACCAGCTACACTAAAAGGACTCAGTCTAGGCTGTCACCTGGGAATGGGGCTTCTCTAGAACCCACAGTAATGTATCCATACTCAAGGTATTCTACTAAGAATACTTCCCCTTAAAAGACTCTTGATTATAAACCAAAAAACTAGTGAAGAAAGGCAGGAATAAATGGCTACCAGGTTCCAATAGATAATGCCACAATCCAAATTTAAATGATCCATGCCCTAGATCCTTTGTCAGAGACTAGGTACAATTAGTCTGGATTTTGCTGCTTAATACAACTCCTGTCTCTGTAGATTTATCAGCACAGAGCTCTGACTCCGTTTTATACCGTCAGACTTGTCTATTGTGTCGGACCCACAGCTGACTCTCAGCACCTGTAAATCAGTGCATCTTTTTTGATTTCAATGTTAGTAAGTTTCCTATTCACCAGCTGAAGACCAGACCAAGAATTTGCTGACTTTCTTTCTCATCTGGGTTGTGTTCTGTATTTCTAGTTATATACTCATAGTGACTGTAGTTTTTCCTCTGGCTTTAACTTTTGCTCTGGGTTTATTTGCTAGATTAAAGCTGTATTTTAATGCATTCCTTCTATTCTAGCAAGTTGCCTTGAAGTAGTTTACTGAATCAGAAAGCAGAGTAGTACTTTTTAATGAAAAAAAGAAAATGTGGAATCTCCATCATAAAATGTCCTGTCTTTAAAATTATTGCCTGTAAGTAATTGGCACCTTTCTGGGCTGTCCTTTACGCCAAACTTTATTTTGATATTTTTTCATCCAGCATTTCCAGACTGTAGCAGACAGTGATGAAATTCTGGTGCATGAGGCTGTGTAACTTTGTGTCTTGGGTTCCTTTTGACAGGTGTAGCTAAAATCTGGAACATGTACTAATATTTCCATAAAAGCAAAGAATTGCAATGTATTAAATTCAAGTTCTCTGGTTTATCACTTCGTGTAGAAAAAACTTGGAGCGAGGTGTCTTTTCTCTGGGATCTCATGGTCCTACTAAAGTTTTTTAAAAATCCAGAGATTATGATTCAAATACAATTTTCCTTGTATTTGAATCATATTCAGATTTGTATTTTCTTGTATTTCGTATTACAAAAGCAGTATCTCTGTGTTTGTATATGCAGCTACCATTATAAGCATGTTACTAAGGGTGAATGTTCTCTTTGTGCTCTTACCTTTTAGCAGTTGTGCATGTAGTCCTCCTTATGAAGAGACAGCTCTTCTGAAGAGGCTCACCTCATTTTTCACCTCATCCAGAAATCAGAGTGTCTCAAACTGCTTTCTTCTGTTCGGAGCTTTCAGAGGTGGGGGTACCAGCTGGAAAGGGCTGTGTCTTCCCTTCTCAAGTGCTTACTCAAGATATGCTCTTGCCTCTAAGAAATGGCAAATGTTACTTAAAATAACTAATGTAGCTGCACGTAACGATCTCTGCTCCCTTCAAAACTGGATAATAGGTAATCCTACAGCCACTTAGGAATGTTCTGGTAGAGGGTAAGAGAGGTTTTTGAGAAAGATGGGTAAAACATCTTTCCAAGATCTCTTTCATCATGAATAGTTGTGACGCCATGCAAACATGGTCAAGAAGGGAACATTAGGATCTCTCTGTATCACTTTTATTGTTTTCTCTTTAGGACAAACTCCTTCCAAAAAGCATAACCGGGAAGTCTCACTTGCTAACAGTAAACTCTAAACTTCTGAAGGAGACAGGTGGCCACTGGCAGCATCTGAGTCATGATGCAGTGCTCAATGTGCAATGTGATGTGCAGTGTCATGGGTTGACTGTCGTGCTCATGGAAGAGGACACAGGGGAACTCCGTTTTCAGTGAACAGGAAGGGGACTGAACCTCCAGCTCCTTGAATGTAATTCTTTTTAGCAATCCATTTCAATTTAAAATGAAGTACTTTGATTTACTCTTGTGAAAATTATGCTTACTGAAATTATATATCTCCTTGGATGAGCGCAAAGAAACTGGGCGTTTGCAATGCCAGTCATCTTAAAGAATGCACAAGCATGCTGTTAAAAATGTCATCATCACAGCATAGGCTGCATGGCAGAAACATACTCAAGGACTAAAAAACAGCTGGATATGAGCCCATTGTAACGCGATCTCATGACAGTTTGTGGATAATTTGCAATGCATGGAATAGAACCTCGTTCTCAATAGGCTCTCGCTAACTTTCAAAATTAGAATATTTATGAGGTTCAAATATGAATTATATTTTTGTCTCTGTGAAAGCAGTGACCTTCCTGGATAAGCTGGGGAATAAATGGCAATAATTGGTTATGTCTTGCACGAAAATATAGCTTTGGGCATTATGTCTGTATTTGTAGGAAGGGGGTGCCAGCTGCTTGTAAAGGCTTCTCATTAGATCTAAATGTGCTTATTAATGACTTAATTTTTATCTCTTTCTGACAGCATGAGGGTTAGTAGGAATACGTGTTGCAAATGATTCTGTTTTACCTCTTTTTGATGTTCAGATATGGCACAGGAGAGTGGTAAGGGAATTAATGAACTCTTAGAGCTGTGAAGTGCTTCCAGGTCCATTGTTAACACAGATCAGCTGTGGCTGGAGTTTCTAACCAGTGAGTAGATGGAGTGCTCTGGTGTAATTCCTAGGGACAGCTTGGATGAACTGCTTCTTCCCCTAGACGGGACAGTTCATCAGGATTCCCTGTATTAGGGAAGAGAGGGCAATATCTCTGCTGTACTGAAGATATCAAGTGTCATATCTACCCAGACTGCATGAGTAATCTAATATCTGAACAAGACAGAAATATCAATTAGGACAATGTCGTGTTTAACCCCAGCCAGCAACTAGGCACCAGGCAGCTGCTCGCTCGCTTCCCCCCTCTCCCAATGGGATGGGGAGGAGAATTGGAAAAAAAAAAGTAACTCATGGGTTGAGATAAGAATGATTTAATAACTAAAGTAAAATAAAATACACTACTAGTACTACTGCTACTACTACTACTAATAATAAAGGAATATAATAATTAAAAAATAAAACCCAAGAAAAGACAAGTGATGCACAATGCAGTTGCTCACCATGTGCTGGCTGATGCCGGAGCAGCAATCTGTGCCTCCTGGCCAACTCCCCCCAGTTTATATACTGAGCATGATGTTCTGTAGTATGGAATATCCCTTTGGCTAGTTCGGGTCAGCTGTCCTGGCTGTGCTCCCTGCCAGCTTCTTGTGTACCTGCTTGCTGGCAGAGCATGGGAAGCTGAAAAATCCTTAACTTAGGATAAGCGCTACTTAGCAACAACTAAAACATCAGTGTGTTATCAACGTTATTCTCACACTAAATCCAAAACACACAGTACCAGCTACTAAGAAGAAAATTAACTGTATCCCAGCCAAAACCAGGACAGACAAACAAACAGAAGTTGAACTGACACAAAGTCTTATTATCCCAATCAGTAAAGTAGCTATGGGTTTATATTAGCCCTTATATTAGCATTTTATATTAGCATTTATCACAGCATTACAGAAGGGCTGAGGTTGGAAGGGACCTCTGGAGGTCATCTTCACCAACCGTCTTCTCAAGCAGGGCCACCTAGAGCCAGTTCCCCAGGACCATGGCCAGATGGCTTTTGGATATCTCCAAGGAGGGAGACTCCAACACTTCTCTGGGAACCTGTATCAGTTCTCAGTCACCCTCACAGTAAAAAAAGTGTTACCTAATTTTCATAGGGAACCTCCTGTATTTCAGATTGTGCCCATTGCCTCTTGTCCTGTAACTGGGCACCACTGAAAAGAGCCTGGCTCCATCTTCTTTGCACCTTCTCTTCAGGAATTTAATGATAAGATCTGTCCTGAGCCTTCTCTGTTCTAGGCTAAATGGTCCCAGTGCGGCTGTTTATTCTGCTTCACACTTTAGGAACCTTTTTAGCTTTTAGACAGTTTCTAGATGCTCAGTCAGTAGCTGTGATCAAGAAGAATGAAAGACCTTTTCCCAGGTCTTGGCTTTGCTGTAATTGCAGCATTTGCTCTAATGCTATAATGTCATAATAATAATGATGGCATTCTATCTGTGGGTTCTGATTTCTGCAACACAATCCTCTTTGCTTTGCGGGGCAATATGTAAAAAAACCCATATCACAATTAGATCAAATACTAAATTTTGGCCATCGGCTTTCTTGCTGTGGGATCTGCCACAGTACTTTGCTCTTCTGTAACCTGCACTGGCTGCCCATACTAGCTGACTGATGTTTGTGTCCGTGGACAGTTCCTTGATGAGTTCTAGAAGAGGTCCATAGTTGAGTGTTGTTGATATGGCAAATTGACAGGGCAGGTAGGGTATGGGGCAAGTTCTTGTGACATTTCTTAGCAAATGGAAAGCAGTCACCCGAAATTACTTTTGTGTGTAGTGACAAAAATGATTAGGGATTTTACCAAGACAAAGAGAGACTGAGAACAGATAATCCTGTTTCCCCTGCTCTGTTAGGAAGAGAATAATGGAGACACGCTGTGGAGAGACAAGCTTGATTTGGTAATCACCAAAGATTGGTCATAGACTATCATATTTTAGTACTTGAGCATGTGGGAAATTTAAATACATTTCTCTTTTTTTACAGAGGTCTTCTTATTTTTCAGGACCAGTAGGGTTGGAGTAGTGATGTGTGTTTAACCTGTGTTGTTTGTTAGGTCAGAATAATCAGTTCCTAGCAGCTGGGGTCCCTATGCTTTCTTGAACCTTCACAGGACTAGAAAAGAGAGAAGCTGCACTCCTACCAATGCCGATACATGTTCTACAGAGCAACACTTCTGCCTCAGCTGTCAGAGGGAAGTCCAGTCAGGAAATTTCATACTGCCCATTCATGGCAGATGGAGCAGCTGCTCATCCCTTAGCCTATCTGCTGGTGACACATCTGTGCAGTCCCAGAAAGCTGCTTCTGGGAAAGAGCTGCTGTGCCTTCCAACTAAAGCAGACTTTGGCAGCTGCTCAAGAGTTCTGCATGAATTTTGACTGTGCCTTTACACCAGAATATTCTGAATTCCAGTAGAATTGTGCTGGTGTCATAGAAGGGAGAACAGCATCTGCTTCCTACTTGCTTTCAAATGAGTTTTTAAATGAAGATGTCGGGTTGTGTATATTGCAGACTATTCCATGCAGGAGTAACAATCCTTCAATGTATTCATTGCATACAATGAATTAAAGTGAAAGACTTTCATGAACTTCTTTCAGTATTTTCCAGGAACTAACTTTTAGGTCACATGGATCCTAAGAAATTGTGTAGTAAAAGCCATTGGACAGATTGGTATCTCGTTTTTTTTCGGGTATTCTTACTCTACTGTTTTTTAAAACTTGAGGATATAAACAAAATAAAATTATAGAACACTAATTAATCCATTATATGACACATTAAATGAAATGTCTGAAGGGACATTTTAAAATGACTTCTCAGTAGGAAAAAAAACATTGGGGTGAATATGCAAAGTTGGATTACTACTCAAGACTGCATGCTATGTTTGTTACTGCCATTGAATTTGCTGCAATGCATTTGGCTTGCTTTTTTTTTTTAATTAAATTTGGAGTTTATTTCATTTTTTAGAAAACAGTACAACAAAAGTCTAAGAAGAAAGCAACAAAGATGCACACAGGTTGTGTACAACCCACATCAGGAAAAAAACAATCTTTCCTTTTCAGCATCTGACATAGTACAGAAAAGAATTAATAGGTATTCTGGAAATCACCTTCAGCAAGGGACTGTCCTTTGTTCATAGATGTGTAAGGG
This sequence comes from Astur gentilis, assembly GCF_929443795.1. Classification (NCBI taxonomy): domain Eukaryota; kingdom Metazoa; phylum Chordata; class Aves; order Accipitriformes; family Accipitridae; genus Astur; species Astur gentilis. The sequence continues at coordinate 7,287,622 of NC_064909.1, read as the reverse complement.
CAAGCAGTGTAACTTCAAGGGTTACAGTGATCGCCAAGCTGCTTGGCATCTCCTTCTCCACTTCAGTTCCTACACTTTGCATGGAAAAATTGGAGGGAAGGGGTACGGACCAGGCTAAGTTTTTCTAGAGGGATTCAGCCATTTTCCTAGCTATATAAACCTAAACCCATTTATTTCTTGATTTCAGAAGACTTCTGTGTCACAAACATGAAAGAATAGGCTTCCAAAACCAAACCAAACTGGGGAGGGGGGAGAGGAATTTAATTTAGGGGTTGTCTGAAACTTAGGAACATGGTAAAAATCTTGTTTACAAATTCAAAGAGAAAAATGCCTTTACTATTAATAACTTGCACCCAGCACTAAGATTCTGTTTGTAAAAGTATAACTTTAGATATTTTTATGTTACATAAAATTGTTTTTCCAGGACATGGTATTAGCCAGGAGTTTACAAGCTTTAGCTCAAGCATGTCCTTAGAAATATAGTTGTCACAATATGCAAGATCTTATCGTCTCTTATTGCTAATCCTCCTCAAAAGGTAAAAGTAGACAAAAAGCTAATGAGATAAAAATATTAAATGAAACAATGCCATCAAATGTTCTACTTTTCTAAGTGTTTAATCCAAAGATTTTATGTGGTCCTAAACTTAGACCGTGGAAATACCACAGGCCTGCAAGTGGATGGAAGCACTAAATTTCATATGGTTTGAATCTGATATTTGAATATCTTATCCCCATCTTTACATATACAAGGAGTATCATTAAGTTGGTTGATCAAGCCTGTAAGGTCCTTGGGGCAAAAGCTTTTGCAAAAATTGCTTTTTTAGCATTCTGTAAAGACCCATGGTAGCATTAAAGGCATAAGAAGAGCAAATCAACACATTAGATATTGCAAAATTTTTATTAAGTAATTATTATTCTGTGTGAATATCTTTGTATAACTGTAATGAACTCCTTATTTCCTTTATTATTGGCTACATTAAAATGGTTACACATTTTTAAGAAACAGTTTAAATCTCTGAAAACCAATACTCAAGAAATACTTTGGAGATAAAGTATTTGAAGCCAAACTAATAACATTTATTATTGGTAAGTACCAATAAATGTTTCTATTTCAGCCACTGGGAACAGTCTTCTACCAGAAAGGTAGAAACATGAGTAACTGCTGTTACTCTAAGGCAAAGACTATTTCTTTTCTGTGCCTGGGATCTTCTCTCCCACACCATATGTTAGTATTGTGTCCAAATCAATTATTTCACATAATGACAGTAAAGGCATGGTAATGGTTCTGTCACAGGAGGAGTATTTCCCCCTTTGAAAATGAATATCTTGTCTTTGGCGTGTTTGTTGACAATGTGAGGGAGACCATTTGTTATTGAATAACACGGTATTATCTCTTCACTAAATTACAGGAGCCTTATTTAAAGACAGCTTTTGTTCAGCAGAGTTTGTTTGGCAAGCAAGGACTGGCTCATCCTAGCTAAGTGCTGAGTTGCACATGCAGGCTACGCTCCCAACGCTTTGCATTTTTTTTGGTCAGCTTCTATACATTTGTCTCCTATCTTATTGCAAGAAAATGAGAATTTTAAAGACATGAACTAGGAAAAATAAAGCTTTTCTTTTAATATTCATTGCAGCTGCAAACCAATTCAAATCCTCAAGCAGTTCATTATATTTTTGTCTCAGGTGCCTTCCAACCTGAATTATCCCATGCTATCTTTTAATTTTATTTTTAAAGTATTTAAAGTCACTTTTAATTAAAAGTAGAATAAAGTGTCAAGTGTCCCCTTCCACTCAAAGCTTACTTTATTTTGAGAAATAGTTATAGCTTCCTTATTGCTGAAATGCTGGTGATTTTCAAAAGTATATGCTGTATTTGCAGGATCCTATGCAATTAGGCTCCTGTGTCCTGAAATAACCAGACAATAGTTACAGTTACAGGTACGTAATCTAAATGTATTGATCACGTTAAAATTGAAAGCGTTCTGTTGCTGTAAGAAATACAGGCTCAGTGAGAGCTGTGCGTAGCTGGACTTTTCATCTGATGAGGCACCTAGGAGCACTTAGAGCTGATTACCTGGATGCAGGCCACCACGCTTGGTGGGGCATGTCAGTAGATCGAAATGGAAAGGGAAGGCAGCAGGAAACGTGACATCTCACCATCCTGTCAGCCCACGACTTCCAGCTGGGAACAGCTCTGATGGCAGAGTGCCCTGAAATGGCTGCCTAGGAATGGCCGCCCTGAAATGGCTGCCCTCCAGGTGAGCTGGTGTGGAGGCCGGTGACCAAGCGTGCCTCAGGTGGGTCACCCGAGATGGCCAGTCTGGGCCTTGTCAGCTGCCATTGGTAACGCTGCTCTCAGGGAGAAGCACAGGAATCAGCACTGTGGTAAAATCTCCAGAGCTGGTGACAGACATTTTCTGGGTGTGCTACAAGTATACATGATTTATAATGGGGTTTTCAGTAACACTGGTAGCCCTTCCTGATCTGGCCCCCTGCTTTAGGAGAAAGCTTTTAAAAATCTGACGCACTTTCAGTCACTTTAAGAGTTTTGGCCTGGCTGTTGCTGCAGCAAGGTATTCCTTGTAGACCCCATAGGCTGCTAATGGAAGCGGGCAGCACTATTATGCCTGCCTTATGTCCTGGCCCGTGACGAATCACTCTCCAAAGTCCATTACAAAACCAGTCAAAAGGGGCTGTTGCTTCAGCAAAATGTTCTGTAATGCAGACAATTTCATTCCTCTGTCTGGAATGTAAAAAGTGGCCTTTCCAGTGCGTAACACCACGAGAGCTGGGCTCTTTACCGCTTAGAGACCCACCCTACAGCATATTTAATAGCTGACTTCTTTTGTGTGAAGAACAGCTAATAAAACTCCTCTAAGAAAACATTGTCAGAATTAACTTACACTTCTAAAAAACCCCTCCAGACTCAGTAAAAATAATTACTTTTTTTCAAAAAGCATTCAGCTCTCTGAAATACAAGGAAACGCGTGAGGCATGTTCTCAAGCCTCTTCACTCTCTCAATTCACTTCAAAAAGTTTAATAAATTTAATAAAAATTTAATAAATTTTTCATATAATCCTTGAACTCTAGGAACTTGGGTATCAAAAATTTACTCACTGTAGTAATCAAGACATGAGAATTGTCAGTCTGCTGATCATTTTCTTCCTGGATAGTAGTTTTGTAGTTTTGTATCAACTGTGGTGTCCTGGTTTCAGCTGGGATAGAGTTAACTGTCTTCCTAGTAGCTGGTACAGTGCTATGTTTTGAGTTCAGTATGCGAAGAATGTTGATAACACGGATGTTTGCAGTTGGTGCTCAGTAGTGTTTAGACTAAAGTCAAGGATTTTTCAGCTTCTCATGCCCAGCCAGGGCACAAGAAGTTGGCACAGGACACAGCCAGGGCATCTGACCCAAACTGGCCAACGGTGTATTCCATACCATGGGACGTCCCATCTAGTTGAGGAACTGGGAAGTGGGGGCAGGGAATCGCCGCTCGGGGACTGGCGGGGTGTCGATCGGCGGGTGGTGAGCAATTGCCCTGCGCATCATTTGTACATTCCAATCCTTTTATTACTACTGTTGTCATTTTATTAGTGTTATCATTATCATTATTAGTTTCTTCTTTTCTGTTTGTCGTGGTTTAACCCCAGCCAGCAACTAAGCACCACGCAGCTGCTCACTCACCCACCCCCCACCCCCCCATCCAGTGGGATGGGGGAGAAAATCGGGGGGAAAAAAAAAGAACTAAAACTCACGGGTTGAGATAAGAACAGTTTAATAGAACAGAGAAGAAGAAACTAATAATGATAACACTAATAAAATTACAACAGTAATGATAAAAGGATTGGAATGTACAAATGATGCACAGGGCAATTGCTCACCACCCGCTGATTGACACCCCGCCAGTCCCCAAGCAGTGATTCCCCGCCCCCACTTCCCAGTTCCTATACTAGATGGGATGTCCCATGGTATGAAATACACCGTTGGCCAGTTTGGGTCAGGTGCCCTGGCTGTGTCCTGTGCCAACTTCTTGTGCCCCTCCAGCTTTCTCGCTGGCTGGGCATGGGAAGCTGAAAAATCCTTGACTATAGTCTAAACAATACTGAGCAACAACTGAAAACATCCGTGTTATCAACATTCTTCGCATGTTGAACTCAAAAGGTAGCACTGTACCAGCTACTAGGAAGACAGTTAACTCTATGCTAGCTGAAACCAGGACACTGTTCTATTAAACCATTCTTACCTCAACCCACGAGTTTTACTTCTCTTCCCGATTTTTCTCCCCCATCCCACTGGGGGGAGTGAATGAGCGGCTGTGTGGTGCTTAGTTGCTAGCTGGTGTTAAGCCATGGCATATGGAAAATATAGTTAAGAGAAAAGAGGTAGATAAGTAAGGTAAGAGAAGCAATGAAAAGCCTTCTTTCTAGTTATCTTTTTTTTTTTTTTTTTTTTTTAACTAAGCCTCTGCAAAATGCATAATTATGGAATGTGCTATTTTCTGCAGCTGATTTATGACAAACCTTTGAATTAATAGTTTGGTAATCCATTATAATAACCGTTTTAGAACTAGTAAGAACAATGTTGTTCAACACATTTCAAATGCAGTAAACATTCAGAAGATACAATAATAATCATGGGAGATGGCAAGCAGAGACATGACTGGCTTTGAATGCAAACCTGCAGTTTAGGCAGCCATTTTGTTTGCTCGAAGGTTGTCAGAGGTTCTTGCAATCCAGATGTATGCAATTAATCTCACAGAAATCAATGAACTTGATGTTGGAGTGTGAGACAAAAAGATCCTTTCCAAGTAGGTAACTATTCCATTTAATAATGTTCCCTGCTTATATTTATCTTGCTTCTACATTTCAAAGGCTTCTAAATAATGTTTACTTAAATGGTTGGTCTGTGTGTCGCTCACTCTGTGTGCACAGTGTCACAGGAAGCTGTGGTATAGCTTCTTTCTCTGCCACTGTACTGCTGAGGCAATATACTGCTGTGAAATCCAGCCTTGCCAACAGAAATAGAAATACTGTAGCACCCCAAATGAGAAGTTAAATAGAAAAATAATTTCCCTAACCAATGTAGCAATTTTTATTTACATCCCTTTGCTCCAAATAGTCAGGCCGATTGTATTATTTTTTTAATAGTCAATATTGCTATTTTGTGGAAAAAGTCTTTTTTGACAAAACAAATACTTTCACATGTGTCTCACTTGGGTCTATTTTTTTTCTTCAAAAATACAAGTGGTTGAATATGCCAGTGTTTGCCTGATAATAAGACATTTCATTCAAAAATTTTGCTACAGTGCATCATGGGAATCATGGTTGTCTTTTCTTAGATTATAGAAGTGGGCTCTCAAGCTCCATTAAGTTGTTCTTCATGTGCTCTGACCACAGACTTCAATGATATACCTGGCTTAGTGCAACCTAGAAGATAAGTCTGTGAGGGGGTCTAGTAATATGAAATATTAGAACTACAGTTCCTCTGTATCTCCCAGTTGGCAATGTTTCTGAAGTGAAATATTTTTGTTTTCTTCTGAAATAATTTTTGCTGTTAGGTTTCCTTTTGAGGGGTGGGTATGGTGGTGAGGAACAGAAATAATTCCTTATAAAACTGCTAGTAGCTGTTTTTCATTGTTTTTCATTTTTGTTAGCATTTTTCTGGGAAAAGTCCTTTTTTTCTACCAGTTCATTTAGTTGGGTACTTAGTATTCATGATTAATAATGAAGCTGTGTGACATTATATTATGAATGTACATTACTGTTTTAGTTCTTTGACTCAACAAATGAACCTTTAAAAGTGTCTTACACTTGAAACAAAAAATTTAATCTCCTTATGTATCTTAGCCATGGACCCAGAATTCATTTCTGTGAATATTCCTACGAACAAAATGTCAAACATATGGATGTTTTAAAAAGGAAACAAAAAAGGGTGGTAAAAACATTAAATCACATTTCTAATTAGAAGCCAATTGAGTGTCTTTGGTGATGTTAATGCTACTCACACAGTTGCACTGGCAACTCTTGGTAAATATACATTTTTTAAACGGTGACTAGTCTGTGGTTGTTGCAGGGAACTAACTCTGAAGTTGCATTAATGCTGGTAAAAAGTATATGACTCTGTCTAAACTAGAGTTGTGAACACAAACTCCAGGTTCAGATGTGTACTCTGGACTTTTGCCTTGGTGCTTCCTTCCATGTGGGAAGGAACCATGAGAGATGGAAAGGGGCTGTGGTACAGACCACCAAGCTGAATGTCCCATGGAAAATATTTGGGTTTTGCCGAGTAAGACACGTAAATTAGATAACATGACAGCTGCATAGCTGTAATAAGCATGAATGGCTGAAGACATAGTAAAATGATATGGCAAGTATTTCTCAGGGAATCTATGGTCTGATTTATATTCCTAGAAGCAATTTTTTTTAATATCTCAAAAAAGCAACAAATTAGTAATTAATAGAAAGTCTGCAGATTGCAAAATCTTGCAAGAAGGGAAAATTGTTAAGTACTTCAATCAATGTAACATCTCACTGGTATTTGATAAGGAAAGCCAGCACAGTCAGCTGAAGGTAGTCTACTGAACTGAAATCTCTAAGTACTGGTTTCTTATCCCAGCAGGATTCCCAGCTCTGAATTGGTAGGTTGTGCTGTTTTTGTCCTGGCTAGTCTTTGGGGAAAGGACTTTTTCTTACTCTCTGGTATTCTGTGAGCTGTAGATAATAACAAATGTGTGAACCATACACTATAAGCAGCTCATCTGGCTCTGCCCACATTCCCCTGTAAAGGAAATGTCACAATGGCACCTGGAAGGAGAAAGCTGGAAATATGTGCCAGTGAAAAAGAAAAAAACCCAAAACCTAAAGCCAAGCAATAAAGACTGTCTGTAGAATAGCAATAGCATGATGTAGTAACACATGCAACAGCCATCATTTCCAGATTAAAGAGGAAAAGTTATTTGTTGGGTGTCAGGATGATCAATGGATTGTTTTTACGTTACATCAACAGAGCTTTTTTTCAATATGTTGCAGCATTGAATCAACATGTTACAGTTCCTGAATGCAACCCTAAAGAGAAAAAGGGTTGTTAGGCCAGTAGGAAGAACCAATATTTTTCTTACCTACAATATGTTCAATTATTACAATGAATAGGTGCCCTGAAAACAAATTCTCCAAAAGCTGGCTTCCATCCTGTACTTTGAGAGAGATGTTGAAAAGCTCTCCTAACACCTGTTCCAGCTCTTCTTGGTATGTGCAAATTGCCTCAGGGTTGCCTCAGGGTTTTCTTATTGAAAGGATATAAGCAGTAAAGTCAACAGCAAACAGCTTGTGTTGAAGGGAGGTCCTGTCAGAGGATCATAGAAAATGTTTGGAAAGGACCTTATAGATTGGAAAGAACCTGTGGAGGGCATCTGGTCCAATCCCCACTCAAAGAAGGGCCAAATTAGAAAAGCTTTCTTGGTGCATTGTCCAGTTGGGTTCACATAGGAACTTGCTTTTGGAATAGGGGGATCATCTGCTATTTGTTTGCACAGGCACTCTGAGTAGACTCTAGATGTTTATCTAGAAAAGAAATCAAGCTCTGGCCAGAGCATGTTGCAGGAACATCTTTGTTCAGATTTTCTGGTTTGCTTCTATGAATGATTCCTCCATGAGGAGAAGGGACTATCAGAGGGAAGATCAAGAGGAAAGAGGGGCCAGGTTGGTTGTCGCTGTCCCTTCATGACCATGCTTCGATCTACTGTTGAGTATAATGAGTAATAGCGGACAAGAAAACGCAAACAAGAACTGAGTGTATTGAGCCTTGGCGTGGGCCATGGATCAACATGTTATTACGAGTGCATTATTTGAAACTGCTGGAAGGATAGACAGTGATATCACTGGGTACTGATTTGATTGACAACCTGTGCCAAATTCTGGCTATAAAACCCTCCAGTAATTGAGATCAAGGGAAACGTTGCTATGCAGACATCTAACACTCTGGAAAAGAAGGAAGACCCAAGGTGAAACTGTTGCTTGGTGGTGGTGAGCTGCTAAACAGAGCCTGACACTGGATCTGGTCTCAGTGGGTGTCACGCTTTCTCCAGGCAAGACTGAACTAACCTACTCAAGTGGTAACTGGGGTGGGTCTTGGTTTGTGTGTGTGTGAGTGTAAAGCTTTTCTAGCCAAAGCTTATCTCTCACTTTGTCCACTTAGTAAGTTGAGCTTAGCAGTGTCACGTTGCCTGGTGTTCCTTTTCCATGTGACACTGGTATACATCTGAATCTCAGGATGACAAGGAGTCCAGATGTCGCTGGCTGGCATGCTGTCAGGCTCAGGAGCTGGAAAGTGCAATTTGGCCCTAAATCTAGTGTCTCAGATGCTGAGACTGTTTCTCTATGGAAGCTTGCCTTTGCTGCAACTAGTGGTCCTGTTCTCCGCCCTTACTCTGTGGATCAGTAGCTCCCAGTGCAGCTTTTTGGCTGCTGTGAAACATGGCTAGGCTGGTGCAGGGTGCTCACAGATGATGTAGATCATCTGCATCACAGATGACGTAGATTAGCTGAAAACTACTTCTGCATGCAACACAAGCACACATCTGCACCCTCTACTCGTAGAAGCAGACTGTTTGCAAAGATGTAATTTTAACAGTAGTTGAACTTTCATCCAAGAAATCGTTCTTCCTTTCTCCGTTAAGCAAAAATTTTATAATTAATTCAAAACTCTGAGGATTGCGTTGCAGATAAAAGTCTTTATTCTTTCTGGCTTTTGATTCTTGTATTCATAGTATTAGGTCAAAAGAAGGCAAAGCAAGTGTAAGACACTTCCAAAACAGATTGCTGTCTAGGCAGAAGTGTTTTCCATTATTGTTTTGGATTAATAAATGTTGCAAAAAAATATGTATGCAAATTTCCTTATTTCTTGACCAGGACCAATGAATGTAGCTGGTTCATCCCTTTGCAGAGGAAAAAACACAGGAAGTGTAGGTATATCCTTAAGTATAACTGAAGCACCTGTCATTGACTGTTGTGACAGTCTGATTCAGAATGTATGGTAGTAATCTGTAGGCACAGGAAAACTAGTTCATGCCAAATAGGTTGAGTGAGTTTTAATTTTGCACAGTTATGCCCAAATACAGAGAAAAAATATTCTTACCATGCTGAGAATAATAACTCATTCAGTGAGGAAAACATATTTGGACAGGTGTTTGGCGGAGAACTCTAATAGCATACAAGAATTGCGATAAACCTGATCAGTGGTTACCAAACTTTTTGGAACAATGCCCACTGCATCTTACTCTGTACCAGCCGACAGCCAAAAATACAGGGATGGTGTACTGGAGGAGTTCTTAGCAGTTTAAAATACTTCTTGAAATTTATCAGAAGATTCCGTACCATCAGTTGTACGTTGATTAACTTCATGCTGCTGTGTAGCGTACAAGATAACGGCAAATGAAAACAGTGCTTGGTTCTCTCTGCTCAGTGTCTGGCTACCAAAAATATCATGAGATGAAATTAAATATTACCATGCTATTGCTTTAGCCCAAAAGGAAGGGGCAAATTCCACACACAAATGAAGGGCTTAAGGAACTCAGCTGTGGCTCTGACTGAGTGCAGGGTATGAAATTAACCATAAAAACCAAATGTGCTTTAATCAGGATTTTTAAACAGTTTCTTCCTTTAAAACATCAGGCCTGACTCTAATCTCATGATATCAGCATAAGGTAGATTTCATTCAGTTGGAAGAAGATCAGATCAGCCTTTCATAGCAGTATGGCACAGCCTTTCCTTCTGGAATTTTTAAATGAAAATTGAAGCTGGATGGTAATTCTGAATATATCCACAATAAGCCTCTCTGATAAGAATTACTGGTGATCTGCTATCACTGTCCATCTAGCAGGCTATTGAGGAACTAATTTTCCCTTAAGGCAGCAATGCTCATTTTAAAAAAAAGGGGGGGGGGGGGGGGCAAAAAAACCAGAGTTAAATTATTTTTCCATGACTGTTTGAAGAACACCTAGAAGTTTGAAGTTCTTCTAACCATTCCCAGCCATTAAGTTCACTTATTTAGATCTTCAATAAGCAGGTGAAGTTAACTATATTTCTCCTACTGCTGGCATTTTTTGTGGTAATGCTTTCAGCCACACAACTTGCGTGCTCTATGATAGCTTAGAAATTTTAAATTAACTTTGAACCTTGGCCAGCTTCATAACTGATATAATTTGACATTGTTCCATTGACTTTGCAATGTCAACTGTCACTAAAGGAGGAGATGACACATGATTTCTAATGTTTATGAAGGCAAGAAGAGTTCAGCCGTATAAAAATTTAAACATTGTGATCTTGAAATGAAGCATATGAGGATTCTGATTTAATACCAGGTTAATACTGAGTTAATATTCGGTTAATCAATGCTAATGGAACTGAACTGCTGCTTTAGGAAAATACTGTGAAACCATAGCTGCATCAGCTAGTGATACCAATAAAAATATACTCCCGGGTTATTTTCTGCATGATTCAAAGAAGATAACTCATATCATGATATATGCTTCCTAAGAGAAACTGGTCTTGCTATTTAGCTGTTTTCTAGGGATTAGGTAATAATGTAAACAACAGACTCAGACCCAACTTCTCACAATCTGCTATTCATTACGTCGTTCATGCGTTGTTCATTCTGCACTAGATACAAAGAGAAGCAAATATGGATTAAGAAATTTGGCTTGATTCTAGATTAAGATAATCAAGTCATGGAAAATTCGTTTCATTTTCTTTTCTGGTAACCAAGGCAGAATTTACACTATGAGAAGCCAGTTTCTGATCTTAGTATTTGAGTGTCAGTCTGGAGTGGTCCCATGACTTGAAAGCCCTGCTCCTCTTTTTTCTGTCAGTGCTCTCTGCATGTGCTCTAATAACTACAGTGGTGATTTTGCTGACTAGACTCCAAGTCTGGGCAACTCAGATTTCATCTGAAACCTTAATGACCCAGAAAATCAAGCAAAGCATTTGCTGAATACATACAAATTTAAGTGAAGACAGTTCAAAACTCTGAGGCCTCTTGACTTGCCCCAAGTTGTAGACATTCGTCTGATCACCCCGTGGGACTCGGCACAGGGTCCACCATACCCTGGGCCACAGAGCACTGACACCAATATGAGGATGCTGCAAATGGCGTTTATTCAACTGCGTCACGCCCTTATATACTGTCTGTCGGTCATCCCGCCTCCCTTAACCCTTCTCTTTCCGTACATCGCGAGATCTTCCGAGCGCCAATCCCTACAATTCCCCCCTCACTATGGCGGATGACCGACGGTACAAACTGGCGTTACAGTTATAATCGATCCCACCACCTCATGGTAATTCGTGTACTGGTGGGTACCCGCACTCTGTATAAAGAGTTTCCGCACGCAAACAGTCAGTGCTGGTATCCCACAACAAACCATAATAACCACCACCAAAAGGATTCCAAATAGGGTCAACGTTTTTCAGTCAATCAAAGACAGGAGCCATTGCCAGGTCGACGAGAGGAGATTGTCAAGCCACTGTCACCTGCCTCCTGTAATTGATTGGCTTTGTCTAAAAGCATATCATAGTCCCCCGCTTATGGGGTACACACAGCGGTTGCTGTAAAGTGGATCTGCGGTGTTCAAAACATCGGTCACACCATTTTGATGTTCGGCTGGTGCGTCTCCAGAGTTGTTGTCCACAGCGGTCGTACTTGGTAAGCACCCAAGGGTCACAACGACCACAGTGCAGGTACTCAGATGATCTTCTGAACGGCATCCTCTCTAGAGCACGAGTCCAACACCTTCAGGACTCCTTCCATGCCTGGCCAGGCCTTCGATTACGCCCCGCGTAATCCGCCGATGTCCAATCACGTCGGGGTCACCACTTGTAGACATTCGTCTGATCACCCCGTGGGACTCGGCACAGGGTCCACCATACCCTGGGCCACAGAGCACTGACACCAATATGAGGATGCTGCAAATGGCGTTTATTCAACTGCGTCACGCCCTTATATACTGTCTGTCGGTCATCCCGCCTCCCTTAACCCTTCTCTTTCCGTACATCGCGAGATCTTCCGAGCGCCAATCCCTACACAAGTGTTACCTCCTGGAAAAAGACAGTAAATGTTAACCAAGGATTCTGTCATGCTCCTTTCTCTTGACATGCTGGGCCATGATGCCTTACTGTATCCAAATCGCACATGTATCCATGATGCCATATTGTATCCAAAACCCAAAAGCACTCTTTGAATTTAGTAAATAAAAATCAGGAGTAACAGAGGGATGCAAACACAATTCTGAAGTAGTTCTACTGTCATGACATTAATGCTTTGAGAGACTGCAGTCTTTGTTCTACATTTCTTGCTGAACTCCCGTTTTCATCATTTGGAGGAGTCTCTCTCAATAGGTGCAGGTTTTTTTTCTTTTTTGCATCTATTTATGAACCTTGGACTTTAAAAGCAATACACAACTTGTTCAGGCACATTGTCTATGTATGTAAAGGCAATTGAAGCATGGAATAAGGTGACTACAATACCAACAGTTTTTGTAATGCTTTCCACAGGGCTAATCAGAACAAACAGAAGAGCAGGAAAGAAGCAGGTGATATATATAACAATGAACAAAGAACAGCACCTATTAGCACTTTATAGCTCTTTGGACTGTGTTCCATCCAGCCAACTGCTTCAGTTTGAAGATAGTGCAGAAAATACTGAAAAAAAGCCTAAAAAGCAGAAAAGAAATCAAGAACAAATTGAAATTTTATGCTATACATCTGCTGCTTGTATCTTACTGGTTGGGTGTGTAATTTTGACAAGATTTGTCATAATGAAAAGCTTTCATGACAACGACATGGAGGTTCAGCAGCACATCAGTAATCCATACCATAACTGCTATTTTAATAGCACAAAGTATTGATATTTTATTCAATTGGTGGTGCAAGTGAGCTACTTTAAATAACCAATCTAATGTGATGACAGCGAGAAATACAATACTCCCTGTCCTGTTCAGTGGCAGCATCAATAGACTAAAACTGCAGAGAAGTTCTTTGGAAATCCAATAATCCCTTTTCAGGTTGTACTGCATATGAAATGACACACTAATCATCAGTAAGAAATCAGCAACAATTATGCCGAATAGCTATATGGTGCTTGGTCTCCAGCTACTCCTATAAAAGCTCAAAAAATGCTCAAAGCAATTCCATTGCCAAGAACAGAGTCAAGAATTATCAAAACTGTGTAATGTCCACTTGTCATTTTAATCATTGCTGCAGTTCTGGAGCTTTTTCTGGCTTCATCATCATCATTGTTGTTGTTGCTCAAAGCCTACTGCCCACAGTCAGTTGGTAAATTCAGCTGTTTCCTAGCCAAGAGTCTGTGAAGTGAGCTGCAGAGGAAATACAGTGAAGTTTCAAGATGTAGTATATTTATATGCAAATTATGAGTCATAGTGAGTATGACAGACTCTTTCAACCTGTTGAGAGAGGTGACTAGTGAAATATTTGCTCAGATAAAGCATCGCAATAGTATGCAAAACCAGGCTGTACTGTTTTTAGGTCTCCAGCAAAACCACATGTACACTAAAACCATTAATTCTGTTCTTGCTTTCATTCAGTCTCATTCAGTGAGAACTGGTCCAACACCAACAAGTGGTTTCCTTTATTTCAGATACTAAATCTGTAGATCAGTGTTCATTAACAATTGTTCATCAACAAGTACAGCATGATAGTTGGAGTCACAAGCATACAGACATCCAGCTTCCCTCTGAAGTACATTAACACCCATTAGTCTTTGTACGTGTCTGTTCAGTACTTTCTTTCTGCAAGTGCCATCAACAGCTGTATCACAAGGAAGGAACTCTGTAGCTAAGACGCCAGGTTAAGAGAGAAAGACTCCTTGTGCTCCCTCATTAAATGTACTAGACTGTTTCCTGAAACAAAATGTTTGACATTATAGTGTTAAATAATGTTTAATGCTATAAATTTTTTAATTTTAAATTGTCACTAATTACACTTTTTTTTTCCTTTTATCCATTAAAATATTAGATTCCCAGTGAATCTTTCTAAGCCATTCACTTTATTCTTTTTGTTCTGTTGGGTAGCAGACACCATTTGCCTGGATATGGTCTTATCTCCAAATGGCTCAGTTTAAGTATGAACTGGGGCATGGACTTACTTAAGGTTTATAGGAAATCTAAACATAGCTGAAGCTCTCTAGTAGAAATGAGTTTTACAGTCATGTCTGGACCTTGTAAAATAATGTGGTTTTATACATTCATTTCAGTTATGTTGTCTTCTGGAATATCCCCTTTTTCTTGAGTTGTCAGAGGAAATAAGAAAAGGATTCTTTATTTTCAAAGCATTTATCACAGTACTTATTAATTTCATCTGTGATGTGAAGAATTATGATTTTTATGATTATATCACAGCTGTCAGAAAACCAGAAGAAATTCTTAAATAGAAACAAATCATTTTGAAATAGAAAAAAAAAATTGACATGTTGATTTTTGTCATGTAATGTGAATTAAGACCTCTGTTTTGAAGAAGAGAATAAGAAAATGATTTCACCTTTATAAAACCTTTCTACAGTTCTCTAGGATGTTCGGAACCCCCAAAGCCTGTTAGTTGGGTAGCTTAACAGCTACAGTGAAAAGCCAGGGACAGAGGTCCTTAGGCTTCTTCATCATGGGGAGTACCCCATGCTTTACCTTCCCTGCTGCCCATTCTGGGAGTGCAGAAGGCCTGTATTGGCAAAGAGTCATGAAGCTGCCCATGAGATGAGCAAGCAACATTCAGGCTATTGACCAGATGTAAACAGCACTACACCCATGTCACTTGGCTCTTGACCTCCAGACCACCCTTCATGTGGGAAAGCAGCACTTAGAAGACGACAATTTGTCCACTGTTCCTTCCTAGAGCTACCTTTTTATTTGTGCTCTGGTCCATTTCATTTTGCATCTTTTACTAGTCAACTAATTAAAGATCATGACAGGGGTTTGTGACAGTCATTCACTGGAACCTTTATAAATTGCAGTCATTTTCCAGTGTCTTGCCTATGATGCTTTGAAGGTGGGAATTTGCTCTATGTTATCTTTGTTATGCAATGTTATGCATGCAGGGTCCATGGTGTGCCCATGAGGTAGTTGGAGCTCAGTGCTTCTGTATGGTTTTAATTCTGGAGACATTTTTGAGATTCAGCAAAAGGAAATTGCTCAGTAAATTTGAGCTGATGCAACTGGCTTTCTGGGCTGTGAGTGCACATTGCTGGCTCATATTCAGTTTTTCATCCACTAATACCCGCAAGTCCTTCTCTGCAGGGCTGTTCTCAATCCACTTATCACCCAGCCTGTATTTGTGCTTGGGATTGCCTTGATCCATGTGCAGGACCTTGCACTTGGCCTTGTTGAACTTCATGAGGTTCACACGGGCCCACCTCTCAAGCCTGTCAAGGTCCCTCTGGTCTACATCCCTTCCCTCCAGCGTGTCAACCACACCACACAGCTTGGTGTTGTAGGCAAACTTGCTGAGGGTGCACTCGATCCCACTGTCCATGTCACCGACAAAGATGTTAAACAGTGCCAGCCCCAATACCAACCCCTGAGGAATGCCACTTGTCACTGCTGTCCTCTTGGACATCGAGCCATTGACTGCAGCTCTTTGAGTGCGAACATATTTACTGCTCAACCATTTAAAATTAATCTTGGGGAAAGTTTAGATGCAAAATACCATTCTTATTGGTTTTAGTCAGTCATTGCAGAAGCATGCATATGTGTGTTTATAGAATATATAAAAAAATCTATGGGATGGCACTCAGAACATTTTGTAACACTGGTGGCCTACTATATTCCTAACAGTCTTCTTTCTTCTCCCAGTATTGCTGACTTGGAAGTAGTTGTGAAGACATATACTATCCTGGAGTGTTAAGAAGAGTAGGTGTTAGGACGGGTTAAAAAACAGCTAATTTTGTCACATTTCTATTCCCCTTCTTCCAGTATTGACAATAAAAGCATGACCCTAATTAACACAGGAAGTTACAGAAGGGCCTGCATGGCACAAATAAATAATTTTGTGCACATAAATCCCAATGGAAGTTTTTGAATGTCAAATTGTCCTCTTAATTCAAATGTATTTAGTTGTGAGAGAGAGAAGGGGTGATAGTGACCCAAGTGACTTCTGTTGGTTTAAGTTTCATCATATGCATTGCATAGCTGCCATGCATAAGGAAATTGAATTATAAAAATATAAATATCATAGAAAGCACATGATAATCTGGTGGGTTTGGGCTCGCTCTTAGGCTGTTTTTCTTCTCCTCTTCTTAGTATGTGCCTGGATGTAGGGGAGGACAGAGTGACAATCTTTTCTTTCCTGCCCTGGGAACCCTCTGAAGCGCTAAGCACCATTTTGGGGCAGCAGTAAGGCTGCATCCCACAGGGCCTAAATAAGCTGTTGTGGCTTCCAGGACTCTGGAAGGGGCGCCAATACTGAGCAGTATGAAATGAAATTCACCCTGATGTTCTGGAGACTCTGCCTGCAGAACTGCCAGTGGAGGTGCTGGGTGCCTCAAGAGCCTGTTTGGCCTCTAAATTAGCAAAATGTGTTTAAGCTCCAGTTTTATTGATGTAGTTATTAATCCTATGAGAGATACTGTAATTCTTCTTTTTTTGCGTTAAAGGAGCTAGTGAATAGAGGCAGAAGCTGTAGTGAGAAGTACAACTAATTCATATTCTTGCACTTTTATGGCATGGCTGATTTCTTGCCATGCTTTGTATTGAATACTTTATTTTGGGCAACAGAGAAATTGAGCAGTGCTGCTCCCAGTTGTGTGAGCTTTATGATTTGATACACTCTTTTAATGACAAAATTGCTTTTTTTTTCCTTCAACCATACCAATATATGGCCTGTGTAAACTTAACTCCAACCACATTGAGGGCTGTGAATGCAAACAAATAAAGAACATTGTCCTTTTTTTGTTTTATTTTTGCATTTTAATTGCCTCTCTGTCTGGAATTAGTTTGTTTAGATGATGAATTGGAAAGATAAAGGCATCTTTTCTAAGACAGCTATGCTTTGCAAACAGCAGCTAATATTTATATTTTTGGAAAAAAAGTTATGGGCAGCTGAAAATCTTCACAGATTTTACTTCTAGAAATCTCCTGCACTATTCTGATCATCTACTGCTAAACCACGCAATATGACATGACAGATGTCTGACATGTCTAGTTGGTTAGCTGGTTTGTGTCTGGTACATTGCTCCTCCTGTGCTAATGCCCAGACTAAAGTTGGGTTAGGTTTCAATTGATTTGTTTGCATCTGTTTTGTGAAGAGAGGGCAAAGAGGAGCTTGTGTTTTCCTTGGAGCTTTAGGGAGTGAGGTTTGGGTTTTTTTCCCCGAGTTCTTTGGTCTTGTGACATAATTTTCTCTGTGACATTTATGCCTCCTCTGACATCCTATTTCAGAGCTCTATCTGCAAGAGACCACAAAAGAAGAGGTCATTGCAGGAAGATCTGTCTCAGCTGAATATCTCAAGGGAAGGAGAGAAATTCGGGAATGTGAATGAATGCAGAGAGGCAATGCCTGGCTCTCCTGTTTAGGGCTTGCTGCAGTCCAAGACAGCTGTACATCCCTGCTGCTAAAATGCACTTAATATTTGTTGCAGCTAGATATTGTGAGAGTATAGGACACACAACTGTGTTCAACTGCATTTCAACTGCAATTGCTTCAGTGAAAGGTGGACTTTTGTACATATATGTGTCTTTGGACTGTGGGTTTGGGGCCCATGCTTTCCAAACGCAGTGACTGAGCTCTTGCACATCCTGTCTTGCTTTGCTGTACCCTGAGCCCTTCCTGTCCAAGCAGACGCTCTGAGTACTCTGTTGTTTTTATTAGACTTTTGCTTGAGAAAGGAAACAGGATTATTGGACTGTGGCTTTGCTGTACATAACCACTGTTCAGTTTTTGTTCCATTATTACAACAGTTTACATTAATTGAATTTTTAATAACAGCCCAAGCAATTCACACACCAGGTGTTCTCTAAGGCTAGTCATAGTCTGAGGTCATCATGGCTTTCACAGGCCATTTTGCATCTTTTTTATTTGTTCCCTGCTGTTTTGTTTTGCTTTGTTTTCTATAGGTGCCCAAGAGGGAAATGATTTTGTGTTTTCTTCCTCATTTACTTTGTTTCTGGGGGGGATTGTACACCCTTCTGATCATTCCAGTACTTCCTTGGTGAGTCCCTACTCAGATCATTGTGGTGAAAGTAGTATAATGTGCTTTTCTAACTGCTGGCTCACTGATTGCTTGTTGCAGTCTCTTTTCTGTTTTCTGCTATTCATTCCAACCATAATTACATTGATTTTTCTAGCTCCCCTTTTGAAATTAGACTTTGGCTAATGCAGACTTCTCAAGCCTCTTTTCTTCTGCCCTGTGAGACTCTGAGTACTAATCAGTGTAAGAGACTTGACAGGTTCTTATTTCTTTTAAGTACTCCTTCCTACCAGAGCATCACACGAAAGCCATTAGACAAAATGCCATATTCCCTTTTTTCCCCTGTTTTTTGCGGGGAGAAATAAGAGTGCGGCACGGGTGAGTATCTGAAATTCCCAGAATGCAAAGTGGTCCCTCGGGCATGGCACCCTTGCCAGCATTTGGCTCTGTGGGTTTGCGCTCTACTGAGCAGTGAGCATTGTGCACATCTCAGGGCTGCAGCACGTGCGCTCCCATGTTCGTTTCTCTGCACAGAAACTCCCAGAGGATCTTTGGAAGTTCACCTTGATTCTTCTAAGGCCCTCAGCTGGCCTGGATCTGTATATTGCAGCAAACTATGGGGTGCCCCTGAGTTTGCTTTCCCATTATTTATTAGATGGTTAGTTTTTAGTTACCCCTACCTCAGTTTTAGAAACCTCAGTGTTACTACTTCTGTTTCTCTGAAGATTTTTATATTTATCTGTGTTATGTTGTCTCTCGAGATACCAGGAGACTCCACATAATGCACTTCAGCATTTAAGCTGCCAAATACTGACAGATGGTAGGCAGGAAAATATTAAAGCATGATCTTGTAACAGTCCTTCTGATAAAAACAGTATATAACCACTTACAGAAAATCATTATCTTCCTGTAATAGTATCTTCACATATCAGTGAGACCTGAAGATGGCTTTCTCAAAGATGAGGGAGACTTTTAGGACCAAGATCTTCATGCAGGTGCATTTACTTCAATTTATTTTTCTAAAAAAAAAAGTTAAACAACCACTGATGAGACTTTCTAAGTACCGTAATACTGAAGGTTTGGTCTACACAGTTTTTGTCCTGGCACAAAAGTTTTTCCTGGGTATGGCTTTTTTTAATCTTCTCTTCCAACTCAGTTATTCCTGGGGAAGCATTACTTGAATTAAATTGCACTGCTATAATTTAATTTGCTTCTCATATTGTAATTAGTCTACAATAGTGCTGTGATTGCATCAGTACTAACAGATGTGAATAAAGCAATTTTTCTGTGCACAGGCAAGCCCTAAAATATATATTTCCCATAGTATTTAATATCACTGAAGATCCTGCTAGTGTTTTGAGAACATTAAAGGAAGCTAGATTAACTATTTTATCTTAAAAATTGTCCTACTCTCTTTTCTTGTGTGCCATGAAAAAGGCCAGCCGATGTTAATAAAATCCTTCTATCTCAGCTTTTGAAATGACTTTTTATTCACTTTAAGTCCTGAGTATGTGAAAAACTTTTAACCCTCCAAACCCAAATTCCAGTTAATTCCCCTCTAAAGGAGCTGAGCTTCTTCAGTACTAGAAAATGAAAAAGAATATTATAGGGGTAGAAGTGAGTGAAATAATCTGAATTTTACAAATGTCCTCCAAACTCCATATTTTCTGATTAAAAAAAATATTTTTTAGTCATGTCTTTACTTAGTGGGCTGTATGGAGACAGAAGGGCTCATTAGAAATACATTTTCTGCACATCAAGGTTATGCCTGAACTACATTTTCTCATTCAGGGAGAATTTAAAAGCTGAGATGGCCTGAATTGTGACCTTGGTGTAATATTTAGACAATATAAGGTTTTTAACAGAACTGTCCATGGACTTAATTTATTCTTTTTTAAAGAATAACAGAGACCTTTGGCTCTTGACTCTTTCTGAACAAGCTAATTTGCATTCCTATTTCCCAGCATTTATGCCTCACAGAGCTCTTGCTTAATGAATACCCAATACTGTCTTCACAGTGTAAGTGCGAGAGTGGTACACTTTAGCAGCTGACAAGACTGGGTAATGTTTAGCTGGTCACAACTTGTCTGTACTGAAGATAGGAAGGGAAGTGGACTCTTCTGATCTCTCTGAATGTCATATTCTTGCTCATAAGAACATTCTTTCCAAGGGACACTGGCATCTGCGATATGGTTTAACATGTTTGGATGTTCAATACAATACTAGACTTTTGAATATTGGTATTATGTATAATCATCCTGACAGCAAAAAAACTCTGTGCAGAGTTTTGAAATAAATATATTCTAATATACCACCGAGTAGGCAACTAGAAAAGTCTGGTGGACGGTCCGCATAGTTTCATGCAGATTCTTCCCAATGTTTCCTTATGATGGTTTATAATGATATGGGGTCTGTATTTTCTTTGCTTCTAATGTATGATTGAAAGCAGTATGGTTTCAGCTGCTGCTTGAGGCAGCATATAGATCTGTAGGTCTTACAACCCTAGCTGCAGCTTTGCTTTCCATTTCTGTTGAATCAAGCACTTTAAGGGGCCTGTGGTTCCGAAGAACAGTGCACAGCCAAAAAAGAACAACAGTGTAGGTTGGTCTTTTTTTGTTTAATTTGTTTTTTTCATTTTCAAATGCAGCTTTCAGTCACATGCCTAATCTGTGTCTTCATGCTGCACCTTGTGAACTGATAATTCACCCCTGCACCCTTTCCCCTCCCACACACCTTTGCCCTCCAGTTCCTCCGTTGCTCCATCTGGCGATAGTACCTGTAATAACAATTGTTAACTATCTAACACAAATGAAGAGGGAAAAATATATTTCAGTGGAGATAGGCTATTGAATATATAATGGTGTCATGAACTTTCAGTCTCTGATGTTGGATTTTTGTGCCATATGGGAAAAGCAGCATAGCAACATAACTGCTACTCCTAATTATATAATATAAATGTCAAGCTTGTTCAAAATTCAAGGATTACACACTGCCAGAAGAAACTCTTTCTTCTGTAGACTGAAGCTTCTTGCCAACAGAATCTGAAGGAAGAAGCACTTACGGTGTGTGATCTCATCAGCCTATTTCTTAAACAGCAGGGAGATGGACAGAAAAAGGCATTTTTACAATGTCTCTGTCAAGGGACAAGATAATTTCTTGCTTTCAGCTCTGAAAAACTTCCAAGATACAAAAAATTTCAAGTATACACAAATCTAAATATTAAGTTTAGAAAAGTTAACAAATATTGACTGGATGTTTAAGCATTAACAATGTTATAAAGTACATTCATGGAAAATTCACAGGTGGGTATAACCAGCTGACTTTTTGGTTGCAGCAATGTAAAAAAAGGCTTAGAAATTATTTGCTGAACATTTAGCAAATGGTTATAAATTATTGCTGAGAAGATCTAATAGGTATCATTTTTATAATTTTACTATCATTCCTACTGGAAGTAATAAGAAATGCTATACAATGCCTATAGTAAAAGGCTATCACTATCCAAGGATCTTATGAGCTTAAAAGCACACAAAACAGTGTGTTAGAAAGGAAATAGTCTTATCTCTATTTCACAGCAGAGAATTGAAAGTGAGATTTATGTCAGTGTTGAAAGGAAAATCTTTGGCAAAGCCAATCACCTGTTAAGTGAGGTCTTGGAGAACTTCAGAACTGCTTCTTACAGAATAGATCATACATGAAAAGCCAGGTACGTGTTTGCCTTTATTCATATTGATTCTGAACAGCTTTTAAGTTATTCATAGTCAACTTAATAAATTCCAAGTGATTGTTTCATAAATAGTGACAAATCATCTGGATGTGTTAAGAAACCTGGTTTTTTAAGGAGACTGCAGATCAAAGCGTTACAACATAAGTGATTTTAAAGGGGTATTTCATGCAGTTATGCATAATAAAATTACCTGCAAAAACACTTTCCAGAAAAAAACCCAGAATTTTCAGTGACTTAAATGGCATTTTTTCTTTATATATAAATGGTTAAGGAAATTCCTACAGCACCTTTTTCTTTATTATCTGATATGGCTTGATTTAAAGCCAGCAAAGCATATAAGTCAAATTTCTGATTTGACCAAGTGGTAGAGAACACACATATGATGTATTTAGAATTGGAAAAGGCTCATCTTGGTGAAGAGTGCTGTAAATTACTTTTGATTAAAAAAATCAGCAGAGGAAGTGAAAAATCATTACTACCAGAACAAGAACAATAAAACATTAATGCTTTGTGTAAAGATTAATGGGTAGTTGAGAAGTTGATTTGTAAAAGTCACCAGTACCACAGGGCATGAGTTTATTAAGAGTATGAAAAAGGCAGAGTAAAAAATGAGCTCATACTTTAATCAACAGAAATGTAAAATAAACAGCTCAATATTTGTAGGCTTCTTTCAATGGAAGTTTAGTTTAAGCGTAATTGCCTCCGCAAAAACCCCCAAAGACTTTGACCACTTGAAAACCAACCTCCCCCAACCCTGTTTTGTTCAAAGAGCTGAAGACAAATAATGGGAGAGGCAGATGGGGAAGGCTGACATTTCATCTTCTTTCTGATAATTAAAACATATAAGGAAATGGATGGAAAATCTGTGCATTTTCTTGTTCCCCTTCTTTTCCTACGCGAGTTGTCATTTTCATATACTTATGTGTATTATATGTAGTACATTACATAAATAAATAAATCTTCAACTCCAGAGTGGGATGAAGTATGACTCATGCGAACATAGGAGAATTAGGGCCCTAGATTTGGAAACTGTTGGTGGCTAGCATCATGCCTTCACATCTATTTCTACACAGGCACCCTATAAATTGTGCTACCTTACTGAGGGTCCTGACCACTCCTGTGTTGTACAAACTGATAATAGCTTTATCTGCTCAGGAAAGAAGTAAAAGGCCCAACAACTTCAGTGAAAACAATTGGCTAAACCTTAGCAATCAGTTGACCAGACCTTCATGGTCTCAGAAACAGCTATCATATGTTTGACACTAATTGTATTTGGCAACCTAGCTGAAAATTCAGAGCAGAAAGTCCGAGGAGCTCACAGGCATAAAATATCTTCTGTCTTGAGCGATGAGTCACACAGATAAGAAAGTACAGAGATGCTGGCCACTACATGTTATTTCTGTGTACTGTTTTCACTGTTGATCTAGAATAGGAAACTTTCTTGATAAAAGTCCATGTACAAAATTATACTCTTGGAAGCTGCCAAACTGACAGTCTTCATAACGCTGGCAGAGGTAACATGCGTTTCTTATTCTATCTAGCCAGTATGCCTATATTTAACTCTGATCTAAAAGCACTGAAAGACAGCGTAAGGAAGATATTTTATCCTCTTGCTCATTTGTGGTTTACTGCAAGATTCTGAGCTTTTCTGGGAGCTGGTGGGAATCTTTAACTCCCACTAGTTTTGCTGAAAATTTGGCGTAAATATTTCACAAGAATACCTGCCATTTTGTCGAGACAAACCCTGAGGTTTTATGAAACACTTCACTTCAAGATGATCAAATACATTGATATAACTATCAAACAGAGTCTTCAAGGTATCTATTTGTTTGGTTAACTTCCCTCATGTTAAGCTTATTTTTGTGCCTTTGTGTTTGTGTGATTTGATTTCATCTGGAAGTAGGGCTAAACCTAAATAAGACTTTCAGTGCCTGGTAGGGAAACAAAAATCACTTAACCTTGGAAAAGCCTCAAATTCAGAAGCCAGTTCCCTCTTTGGCCTGAGAACAAGTAGAAATGATCACTCTTTTCTAAGAATGCATGACATGACTGTCTCTGCCTGTCATATGTAGGATAATTATATATGACTACTTCAGTTCATACTTCAATACCGTTCTCAGTTTTTATTAGTGGGGGTTTATGTGTTTATATTGAAGAGTATTCATTACTGTAATTTATCTCCCAAGAGTCTTTCTATTCAGTATGCATCAAGCTTTTACAGCTTGTGGATTATATGCTTCTCTTTCTAAAAAGCTAAGTATTTAAAAAATGTATATGTGTGGTGAATGTCTCAACTTGAAGAATAATGTAATAATCATGTTTATTAGACAGTAAACCAAATAAAATGAGACTTGGGGAGAAGAGGTGCAGTGTTTTCCCAGATTAGAGGTGCTCTTATGGGCTCTAGACAGATATAAGGAACAGATTAGTGGTGTTAGCTCTCCAGAAATTAGCTTTCTCTGTTGTATGTAGTAAATGGAACTTTGGTACCATGGAGAAAACAACTACCATATGAGTATAAAGTTTTCAAGCCCTTTAAACAGTAGGGGAAATGTATAAGGAGTTAATCGGGGTCAATGGTTAATTCCAATAACATTTAGTCTGAGGACAGGAAATCACTACCTTGAGTGTGAGACTTTGAAGAGTAAGCAGAGTTTATCTGTGTTGCTCTAATAAAAGATATACTCTCTTGCTATAAACTTCACTTCTCATTAAAAGGATGGACATCTTTTATGTGATACTGTAAGACTCGTGTATTGTAGGTAAGTCTGAAGACTTAAAGTCGTATTCTCAAGGTCCCTGTTTTTTTCTGAAATCTGGCTGTTTAAGCAGTCAGTCTTTTGTAAGTTTGACAGTCTTATCTGTGGTGTACTCTTATCTCCTCCCAACTGTTTTTTCTCACTTAGGAGGGAACTCCCTGCCCACCGAGGAAGTACAAAGTGTCTTTACAGGACACTGTAGGAAATCCACTGCAGCATGCTGTATGGCAACTTAAAGTCTATTGGTAGTAATTCTTGCCGAAGGAACAGCTACTGTGTGCTTGGAATCCAGAACAGTAACTTCCAACACCTACAAAATACACCCCACACGCTGAGACAATTTATAGTGTGGTGGTAAAATTATTAATATTTAAGATTGAGAGGTCTGGCTGAGAAGCAACTTTTACTTAAAGAACATTACTTTCAACTAAAAGCTAACAGTCTGTGATTGTTTCCAGCTACCCACTTCTGAGCTAAGCTAATACTGGGTGTGCCACTTCTATAGGGTCCACCAAGATACATCTCTCCTTATTGTCATATTATTTACTGTTTGATACCTTAGAAACGTGGCAGTTAGCAAGCAACTTAAGGAGTTCTTCCCTCCCAGGGATGCATACCTGGCTTTGTTAACATTGAAATGATCGCTTTTTCTCACCTCTTTCATTTCTTTCTGAAACAGTATATAAGTTGGGTCTCTGCAAGCACTTGGCAGACAACCTGGGAGCAGAAGGGAAGAGATGCTGTCCCAGTGTTCATGGTTAATAAAGCTTCTGTCTGACCTGTCCTAAATTGTACCTGTGTTATTACGCACTTGGAGTCCCTAGATTCTCTGACAGGAGTTAACTGTCACCTTCTGACATGGCAAAATTTGAGTCAGGTTGACTAAGATATAAGGTAGCATCTATACACACACATTTATGCAGGCACAGTCTAATGCATGCTGTGGAAGAAGCATTTTCAGAAATTATGTGGCCAGATATCCAGAACATTAATTTAATTTCTTTTCAGACATCAGCAGGAAGAAAGAGCCTGGAAGAATCTCAGGAAAGGAACTTGTAGAGCAGACAGGAATTCTTTCAGGAGCATGCTATTTTTCAAGGAGACCCTTGGACTTTACAGAAGTCCTGGCATACCTGCTATTCCTTGGACATAATTAGCAATAATGAATGTCTTGCCATGAAAGCCAAAGAAAGTGGTGTCAGGTAGGACAGTAGTACAAAATGTGAGCCCATATGTCTGTGTGATTAATGGAATGAGCCCCTTCCAGAAGACAAATACAGTTAAAGAGACCTTTCCAAAGCTTGTGGAATGTGCCCGGTTTAGCATTACACAGAGGTGCAGAAAGGCTAAGAATTCATGTAGCTGTTGACGTTACCTGGGAAATATCAATAGAAAGTGCCGGGTGATTGAACAGGAGATCTGATCCGTGCACCTTTTTAATGAACAGAAATAAAAGCCAAAGAATCCACTAAGTCCAGCCTTGTCAAGTTCTTTGTAGAGAAAGGGGAGGGGAAAAAATTAGTGGTAAATTATGTGATAAAATTTTCTGTGTAAAGTATGAATCACTCAATTTCCAGTTAACTGATTTAATTACACAGAATAAAAAAAACAACTTGCCTGGTCATCCATGAGGAGGTAGATGAGTAATTTTGCAAATGGTCCATGTCTCAAATGTTATTTATAAATTAATTGTACACTGAAGCCGGAGACCCTGCCCCAATAACCCAATTATCTGTCATGACCGTTCAACAACAGCTTACCCTAAAAACTGTTCCCACTTACAAATATGGGAAAATTCTTCATCTCTTTTAATGTGATCTTTGTTCAATGATACTGCGATACTTTCCCCAAAGATCTTCATTGGAATGAATTACCTAGCTTTTTTTGGCCCTTTTCAAAAACTGTTTTGTTTTGTTATGGTGATAGAGACCACCACCAAGATGAAATCAGTGAGTTGTGTCCAAAGACAATATTGATAGACCTCGTATCCGAAGCTCTCTTTCAGCGTGTGGCGCACATACTCTGGGGGCAAACCACACCCATCCCAGTCTCCTCCAGGCTGAACCACAAGATCTTTAGCTTTACCATTCCTTGCTGAGCACAAAACACATTACCAAAACCAAAGTCCTTCATCACTCAAATCTGTGATCCTCAGCCATAGGTGAAATGCTGGATTTATTAGCATGTTTCTCTAGTACATGGTGTTGAACAACTGTTTCTCTGGCTTTCAGGAGACTCTTTAGTCTTAGACTATTTTAAAATAGCAGATATATTTGGCTGCATTTTGGTATAATGTTGTCATCTCAGTTTCTGAAACTTCCCTAGAACACTATAGAGGAAATGTGTTCTCTATGATGCTGTTAATTTGGGTACATGCTGAATGTGGCTTCAAAAATAGCACTGTCACTTACCTGCTAGGATGCCACTAGGGCATCCCACGCTAGTGTCTTGGGCTTGGAAACTTACATCTCTCTTAAAACATTTAGCTGCACTTTTCAAGTTACTGGAAAGGGAACATTTATTCATAGTTATGGCAGTATGATATTCTTCCATATTTACCAGTAATAATTGCTTTCTTCAGTGTTACGCCTTTCAGCCCTGTAGGAACCAGTAGCAAAGCCTCTTCTGAGAGCCACTGTTATGGGGATGTAATTTTCAGTGGGGTTTTTTTTGTCCCTCCTTCTTCATCACTGTTACCTTTTTTATTCCCGTCTTCACACATTATCTTCAGTCTGTGCTTGTTCTTTTACATCTGTTCAACCTCAAGTATCATGAACTCTTCCCACTGAAAATGTTTCTGGTTACCTTTCACAAATGAGTGTCAAGTATGAACACAGGACTGTTGGGTGTACTTCAGTGTCTTCAGTAGTCCTGTGAAAGGCAAGACCTGTCTCACACTGACCTCAGTGATCTCTTCTACTCCTTTGCCTGAGACTGAAGAGTGTTTGTGTGACTTCAAGAAGCAGGTCTGTTAAGGTAGAGTTATTATGGAGGCGGGGGGGGGAAGTGTTTTGACTTTAAGCTCAACTTAGAGTTATTTTCAATTTCTTGCCTGGTTACAAATTTCCTATTTTCTTCCTTCCAGAGTCTGCACTCTTTTCCTGCCTGAAAAGAAAAGCTAATTTGTGAAAGACAGGAGTACAGTTGGAAAGCCTAACTCATCAGTGACAGCAAAACTGCTTTAAGATCTGGACAGCAGTGCTGGATATCTGTTGTTTCTGTGATAGTTCATCATGATCGTACAGGAATTTTGAAGGATGCCGAGGCACTATTATGCTGTCTTTTATCAATAGAGACTATGGTAACAAAAATATTATATGGTTACAAACTTTTTTGAATGAGAGAGGAAAAAATTGTCCCTCTAGAAATCCTGCAAAAGGCCTGTGTCATTTTAATGTCTTTTAAGGTTTGGTTTGAAAACTTCTGGCCCTCTACACAGTAATTACTTCCATTGAGGAAGTGCACACATTCTGCTACTCACACTAATTACTGATAAGGAAAAGGCAGGAGAGCTCAATGATGAAACGTGTTTCATGTACTTGTGTTTCTTTTACTAAGCCGAGTTCTGCAAAGCTGGCAGCAGTTACAAAGAGTGCCTTCTGTAATCATACCCTCTCACTGCAATTTGAAAATTCCTTCTCTTCTTTCCATCAAATATAACAAGGTATAGGCTCATGTCTTGTCAAAATGGGCTTCACATGCTACGTGTACTGAGTGACAGGCAGGTAGTTAGGCAAGAGGCCACGCAGATGAGTAAAAAAAGGGAAAATTGCCTCATTTCTTCAACTTTGCTACTCACTATGAAGATTGAGGGAACAGATGCTGTTATAAATACAAGGAAAGGGAAGGAGCAACAGCTTGGCTGGATTACGGTCTTGAACCCTAGACACTCAGTTTGTCATTTATATTCTGATAACCAGGATTGCCAGCTCTTCTTCAGTCATATAATACTTGGCAGCAAGACAGTGAGGGAGGGAGAGAAGGATAAATTCCAGCATATTTCCTGCTTCCTAGATGTCTCTAGCTCTTGAGATAATGCTGTGAAGTTTGTAAATGAGATGGGTTAAACCTTAAAGTAGATGGCTAAAAATGGAAAACTTAAATACTTTTGTATTTTTACAAAATATGATTTTTAAATCAGTTTTGTGATTAGGATTTTTAGTATCTGAAAGTAGCAATATTGACTGTTAAGGAGTAAACTCTTAAATTTTTGCAGAAGGCAACTGGTTCCATCTGAGATAATAGACATTGTACCGGATACAACAAAACCTTTGTAAATGTGTCCTTTGTTCAGGAAATGTATTCTGATACAACTTCCTGCTATTGAAATCGGTACCAATACCCCTGGTATTACTTTAGATTTACTTTAATAAAAAGTGGACCAAATAGTAGGCCAAAATTAGATAATTTAAATCTTACTGTATGTCCAATCAACATGCCTAAAAATATTTTAAAAACTAGGCACTCTTAATATTTGCAGAGCAGTAGGCAAATGTGAAGAGTCTTGTCTGAAGTTTACAAGGTTTTAGAATTCCTTTAAAAAGATGGCTAAATTGCTCTCGGGGGAATGAAACAGTAATTTACGTCCTCTTCAGGTGCAGTGCCAGAAGTAGAAAACTTTTACTGGGATTTTATTATAATTCAGAATTAACACTGGCTGTCTTTTGGCCCCTTTGAGGTTATTTTCATTTAAGATCCTTGACTTTTGCTTGGTAATGCTGGGTAAAAACAGCTCTCTTGTCTGTTATGACTTCCTTGGTATCTGTATCAGGGGATGAATAGGTCAAGTCTTTCTAATTTGAAATCTCCATTTGAAGAATGACAAAAAGAATAAGCACCTGATACAGAGACACTGCTTTACTAATCTCAGCCTTTCAGATTTTATCAGCTGTACTTAAAATCAACATTCATGTGGAGAATTAGCCTGTGTTTAATTATTTTTTTCTGCAAAAACCTGATATGCACAAGTTTTTAAAACTTACAAATAAAATTTTGGGTTTTAAAAAAAGCATAAGATATTGTGGGAATCTTTGGAAGGTACTTTGCTTTGAGAAGTCTGACGCATAAACTTTATATGAAGACTCATGAACAAGTATGTCTTTCATCTTAGTGGAGGATGTATTCAGATGTTGCATATTAATCAAAAAACCTAGACTGACTTTTATGCAGGGTGGTTGTTTAGGGAGGGGCAGGTGTAACTAGGTATTGCCTACCTCCCTCCTGAGATGTGGTACTCAAAACTGGAAGCAAGACCTTACCTGCAGCCTTGTGAGTCCCCCGTACACTGGAAAAAATTCCTTCAGCATTTTGTTTGTGCATCTCAGTACAGTCTGTTCTTTCCTTTCTAATGCCCTGCTAATGATCTAAATTCATCTTGTGATCCACAATAACCTCCAAAAGTTTTCCAGTAGAACATTCGCATAGCAAGTTGTTGCCCATGTTTTTATGCAGTTGATTTGTTTGTGCTTATGGGTGTTCATGGTTGTTCAGTTATCCCCACTAAATTTCACTCTATTGTTTCTAGAACTTTCTACAAATGTATCAAGACAGTTTTGAATTCTAAGCCTGACCTCTAGGGTACTGGAATTCTACCTGTTTTGGGATTGTATTTGTTTTAAATTCATATGCTGTCTATTGCATCATCCAGGTTACAATGATTTATACAGCACTGAATGCAAGACCATTTTGCCAGTCAACAGCTAACAATTCTCTGCAGTATTTTATTCAACTAGTTTTAAGTATCACTTGAAGTTCAACTGAAAGTATTTTCACCTAGACAATACTTTCTTGATTTGCTTCTCTCCTATGTGAACCAGTGTCTAGTGCCTTAGTGGGGTCAAAATATGACAGTTACTATTTCTCCTTTATTTGCCTTGTTTCTAGAAGGAAATTAGATGGGCTCAACCCAATATTAGTTGTTGTTAACCCACTCAAGCAATTGTAGACTTATACACTATATGTATTTTTGTAGAAAAATTACCATTTTGGTACACTGTTCTATGCTGAGTAATGAGAAGACTAATACGATATAAAAAGATTCTTTAAGAAAAACAGATTTCAATATACCATACATAGCATCAGTAAGACTCAAAGATCAAACAAAGTGGACTATTCCTGGTGAAACTAGAGGGAAGTCAAAGATATTTATTAATAATATAGAACACCTGGTTTGTTTTCTTTGCTTCTATTGAAATATTCTCTAGAATAGTTAATAAGATCTAACAAGAATTGGAAAGAAGATACTTTCAGGACGATCAGTGGAAGTTTTTCAAAATTGCATAATATCTGGAAGTTGCAAATTTAAATTGTGGTGAAACAACCCCATATTTATTTAAGTGGATTCAGTAGCCAAGTTTGGACCATAGAAGTGTTTTGATATAGTGTGATGTGAGAGAGGGATGTTATGATTCTTATGTTTATTAATTCTAGGAAAAAATAATATAAAGTATAGCTGAACAAATGCACAGAAAAAAAGTGGGACAGCCCGTCATCCCTGGAGAAGACAGGAAGGTAAAATGATGTGATAGTGCAATTGCAGTACTTTACCACAGAAAAACTTAAGTGTCAACAGGTTTTCAAAAACACTTTATAGTATAGCCATTTCTGTCAGATCTCAAAACAGGTAGTGTTTTTCTGAATTCTAGCAGAAATGAACTGCTTAAAGAAATCAAAGCTTTTATTAGAAGGGAGTGAAAAAAAGGACCCTAGCCCTTGTCATTGTTGAGAAAAATGAAATGTAACCTTAATTCAGAGTAAGGCCTGAGAACTCAGGATAATGAAATGAAACTCTAAGATGGCATAAAAATCAAGGTGGTGCTTGACCTACTAGTCTTTCAGTGTATAAGGAGTTATAATACTGAAGTGTACTGCTAAACCTAAACGTATTGTGTTAGGTTAGCAGTGCAAAGAAAGACAAGACCACAGAGAGACATATAGCAAACAGATGATATGTATAGAAAGATCAAAGAGAAGGTAATGTGGTATTGATCACTAAAAAGTTGTCCAATAAATCCAATGCAATCTCTCTTAGAGGCAGATATATGAAGGAGAATAAAAATCTAGTGTATAAGGGTAACAGACCAAGAAGCAATAGGCATCATGATGGAGGAAAAATCATGTCATATAAACTTGATTAATATTTTGGAGATTGAATTACAGATGGCTGCAATGGAGCAGATGTAATTTGTGTGGCTGTCAGATCCTGCTCCTATTTATACAGATGAAAATCCCAACTGACTCTGTTGACATCCATTGAGTTTTTGCTGACTGAACTCAGAGGACAGGGAACACATCCCTAGAGTTCAGTGAAACAACATTTTCATTGTAAATATACATTCAAACACGGCTATATGTATTAGCGTAGTCAGGTAAATTTATACATCAGAGTCAGGTAAATTTATACATCATAGAAAGAGGATAAATGTATAGCTCTGTGGTTCTGGGGGAAGTAAGAAATGAGCTGTGGATAATAATAATGCAAGCTTGTTTTGACTTGAAAACAAGATGGTCCAAATGAGAAGTTCCTAAAAGATAGTATGTTTACTGAGGAGCTTGTGCCACATTTTTTGTCTGGGATGTGGTATGAGGGTATGCCAGGAGTGATGGAGAATGCAAACTATGATGGGGTAATGCCAGAGGATTGCAAAGGCTGGAGGGAGACAAACCTGTAACCTCATTCATCCTGCAGGGAGTGGTCCTTAGGAGTGCTCTTCTCTCAAAGTACTCCCTAATTTTGAAAGGCACTGGCTGGAACGCCCCAGAACAGAGCTGCGGGATGAGACTGGGAACAGCTCTCAGTTTCACTTCCAGCACTTGTCTGTTCAGCAACAGAGATGCTTCCTGAATCAGAGGGTAATCCAAGACAATTTACTGAATGAACTTGTCCTATGCTCACAGTTCCAAAATGTGAATAGTTTCCTTTTTGCAATGGGAATTCAGATCCCTGCTGGATACTTAGGATAAGTACTGAGCATACAGACCTTTGGAAATGCCAGCTCTGAGAAGAAACAAACATATGCTGTGGGTGAAGGAAAAGGAGGGCTAATGAGGCTTTTGTCAGATGCCTTTCTCTGTTTGTTGTGTAGCTTCCTTCCTTTAGCTTGCTATTTAGCCTACAAGCCTCAGAGAAACAGATTGTCTCAATCTAGGTTTCTACAGTGCCTTGCTGAGCATGGGAGCCTTACATCAGAGAGTATTTGCTTTATTGATCGCTCACATATAGCGGGATTTGCCTTCTGTGCAGCTTTTCTTTTCCTTCCTGCTCTCCCGCAATAGCAAAAGCCTAAGCAGAAAGAGGGTTAGCTTTTTCCCAGAGGACAGGGAATCCTAAAGAAAAACTCCTCTGAGCATGCAGCAATAGCAATGTCTGTCCAAGCCACACGGGACTACGCTATGTATTATCCACACGCTTTGTAGCTGTATGTGGTAGCGAATGCAGTAAAAAACCTACACATAGCAGTTCAGAAACTCAGTATTTTCATCCCTGGTGAAGAAAAGCACTTAATATTGTGGGAATAAATAAAGACAGGGAAGATATGCCATTGTCCAGTGCCCAGGTTGAGAGGCAGTGACATTAGCTGCAGGATGCAGTGAGGATAAATATCCCCTCCCCACTCAGTTGTGGCAATGGAGTTGTTTCTGTGCCAAGTCCCTGCTTTCTGGATGCTAGCTGATGAGCAGGTATAGGAATTTGTGCATTAACTCTGCCTTTGTTCTTTTCTAGCTCAGCTCACCCTTTCCTTCGTCCCATTTGAAGGACACCCATAGCAAAGGCTCTGCTGCCTATCACTCCAATCCTAGGACAAGTCCCTTTAAACCTTGCCATCTTCCTTTTTCCCAAGATGGTAAAAGTTAAAGTATTTTTCAGTGGTAAAAGTAGAATCGTTCAGGGAGTTCATGTGCAGCCTGGATGTACGCGGCTTCCTCCAGCTGACGTGGCTGCCGACAGTCTGACTCATTGCTCTTCCTAGATGTGTTTCTCCACCACTATTATGTCTTTCATGAATGAGTCCTTAAACGTCCTTTAACGTGAACAATACAGTTTTGTCATTGTTTGACCAGTCAGAGTATAAGAAGATGAGATGGTATATCACAGAGAACATTTATTTCCAGGCACTTTTACTGTAAGAAACTGCCTCTGTAAGCATAGCTCTGAATAATAACCCTCATAGGAAAAAAAAGGACATCTGTTCAGCCCTTCCATGAAGTGACAGTAATATCAGCTTAATGGACAAAACTTCCAAAAGGAGACTATTAAGCTTTCCTGAATAAATTAATGTTATGCAGTTTTAATGGAGGTCTGAAATAGATGTAAGAATTAAAGAGAATATAAAAACTAGGTATTTTGTGGAGCTTTACTTTAGTTGATATAAAATTCTCTCTTTCAAATGATTGCATAAAAGTAAATGTATTTTTTCAAGCTGGCTTTAATGATCTATATCAACTGCACTATATTTCAGAAGGAGTGCTTTAAAAGTATGACTTTAGCGGATGAGTAAAGGTATCGGCCACGAGCTCTGTGAGGTGAATACATTCAGCTGGATCAAGCAATCACCATGAAGACCAGGGCTGAGAAGAGTGAGCTGGGGCCAAGTGGTTTTAGGACTTGTTCCCTATCAGCCCCATCCCATTATAAATTAACCTTGGACTGTGTCTATGCTGGCTGGTTGTAATCTCTACAGAGTCTGCAGGTTGGGATTGGCAGAGTGTGCTTAATTCCTGCCCCTAACTCATGCCTGGTAAAATCAAGACTGCACCTGGAGGGAAGGGAAACAGGTATAAAGGGGCTGGCTGTTCCAGTTTCATGTTTGTTAAGGTAGGTATCAGATTGTTTCTTCTTCACTCTGGAGCAATGCCTATTAATTTAGGTTCCCCTATTTACTGCTATATTGTGCTAGAACTTCAATTTGTTGTAGCAGCTTCAATATACTGGTGAGTACTTATTTTTTAAAATATTTTAATAACTGTTGAGAACTTGTCATCTCTTTGGAATCTCTTTGCAGGTGAATTTCAATAGACTTGGAAAGTTCTACAAAAATCTGGTTTTGTGCCTTTTGGGGTTGACCTGGGTATAATCTTCATGTAGGCTTTCTAGAGGCTACCTGATATACTGTTTACTAAGTAATTTAAGGACCTCATTATTTCAGCTATATCTGTATATGGAAATGCATTACTGTTTCTTGTAAAAAAAAAAAAAAAGATAGAAAACATAAGCTTTTTTTTTAACCTGGTAAATGATTCTGAAGTTGGTTCCCATAGAGGAAAAGGAAAGTTTGTTTACTTGGCCCTGAACAAAAGATCTCTGTTTAGGTGGTTTATGTGGTATTATTACTGTAGCTAATCATGTCCCTGTGTTCTCAATATTAAAAATGAACACTTATGTCACTTTAAGTAGTTGCCATGGAAATCCTTACAGCATGAACCTCTTCAGTGAGGACCTTATGACAGATAAATTATGTCTATTATTTTCCTAAACACATCAGGCATTAGAGTGAAAGGGGCTTTGCGTGCCTTTAAAACACATGCACAAGAACTACTACTTGCTTGCTCTAGCATACGTTTCCTAACCTTACTTCTTCAAATCAGATAAATGAATGTCAGATTCTAATAGTGTGCATTTATTTGAGAAAGCAATACAGTGAACTAAAGAAATCTCTTTTAGCTCCTAGTCCTCTAAAATATTTTCAGAAGAACCTCTTTCTTTTAAAAAAAAGACTTCCGTATGCTGAGCTTTTAAGAATAGAAATATGGGACATATTAATGGCACTTGAATGCTTTCCATTGCTTTACTGCAGAGTCCACTCCGAGCAGATGTAATCTTTGCTAGGGCAGGGTCAAATCCAAAAAAAGGAAAATATGAATGGTCTTTCAGTTTCAATCTATAACTCTCTTTTGTTTAGATGATTAACAAGCTAACTTTAGAGATTGCTTTGGACTATGCTTAATTTTTAGTTGAATTCCAAAATAATGAGAAAGAAGTTCATTAACTGACTTTTTTGTGGTTTGTTTGTTTGTGGTTTTTTTTTTGAGATGTTATCATTGCTCTCCAGTGCTGTCTTCTCCATGTATCTCCACATGTTAAGATCAACATCTGGAAGCTGTTCCTTTTCAACAAGATGCAGCTAATAATTTCTGCTTTTCCAGCTTTTCTGTAAAGACTCACTCAGCTGTAATAAGGGTGGTAAAGCACCAAAAGTTTTGTTCTATTCTCTTCAATAAGGTACACTATTAGAGTGAAGATATAACCTGCAGATTAGAAGTGTTATATTGGAGTGTACTTTGTGTTAAGCAACCTTCATGTGCTGATGCAGTTCCATCATTGTGTCAGGCTTTAGCTATAACGCCTATGTAGGTAGAGAGCCAATTGTCCTCTGTTGCAGTGCTGTGAGATATGGGGAATACACAAATACAGATGAGAATAGCATTTGTCCCAATATAGATATAAGAGGAAATTTAAAAAATGGGTTCAATGTGAAATGTTAAGAAATAAATATGGAAAATAGCAGTTTAATGACAAAACACACAGGCTGTATAAAATAATCAGTAACACAGGTTTTCAAAATATTTTCTACTGTTTGCGTGTGTCTTGTTTTTAAGCAAGATGAATATTAGTACCTTTCACAAAGAGTATTTTTATTAGTCCTGCAGGGCAAGAGGCTGGAAGATGTCTGTTCATGTGATCATACAAACTGTATTTATCTCTTTCCAGCTCCCACTGCACTGATGTTGATGTCCTGGAAACAGCATCTGTGACTAACTTGGTGCCAGCTGCAGCAAGGACCAGTCTCAAATATGGGTGGAGATGGCACTTGCAGTGGGTTAAAGCACACAGATGAGCAAGGACAGAAAAGAAGTTTGCTTTGCCACTTAACAGCTCCCCCCATAGTAGATAAAAGGAGTACTTCATTTTCCTGAGCTTTCAGTCTGTCTCTCCATTCACTATGTTCTCTTTTAAAATTGAGTCTGTTTAGCTTCCCATGCCAGACACTCTGGCACAGTTCCTCAGGCACTTAAATATCATTGTGGATTTGGGCTTCTGAGCCTACATCTTATTTCCCTCTGAGGGGGAGGAAGCTTTGCAAGTAGAGTTAATTTTGCTATAGAGGAAATAAATGCTGTGAAACCTTTCTATTAGATTAAAACTGATAGTAAAAAAACAACCTTTGGCCCTCCATGATGTCTATGAGCTGCACAGCCCAGCTGCCTGGGATGATGTGAAAAGGCTGGGTTAGGTAGAGCATTTAGTGTAGTTGGCTTCCAGTGAAGCCCAGGATAGTGCTTCCCTCTTGTATGATCTGCTTTTTCTATCCTCCAGCAGTATGTATGGAGCAGATCCAACCTGCAGAGAGCACAGATGTAGCTGCTCCATAAAAGCTTCTGAAACATCCTGTGTCTGACATAAATAAAAATGACCTTTAGTATCAATCTCTATCTCTCCGACTGCCAATAATGGGCTAGTCGTGTTACAAAACGCACACATGGTATGCTTGGCACAAATTTCCCCAGTATGGGCAAGATACAACTAATTACTGTGTAAAAATACTCAGAAGGCATATATAGGTGTGTTTGTGTGTGTATACAATATAAATAAACTCTATGCAACTATGCGATGGTATTTTGGGGGATGCAGAACACAGCAAAGCAATATTTGCATTATTGTAGTGTCACAGCCTGATTCTGTTGACATACTGGTGTAAATCAGGGCAGCTGCATCTAAAATGGCAAAGATGTAAGTAGTGGTAAATTGCTTTCAGTGAAGAATTGTGTGTAAATTGCCTAGCTTATATCCAAAAGATGGAAGAAATAGCTTTAGACAACTGAACATTGTCAACCATATTGGAAATAGAAGCCAGAGTTGGTCAATTTGAATTTTAAACTGTAAGACTGATGGGACAAGGCAATCTGATTCCTGA
This sequence comes from Astur gentilis, assembly GCF_929443795.1. Taxonomy (NCBI): domain Eukaryota; kingdom Metazoa; phylum Chordata; class Aves; order Accipitriformes; family Accipitridae; genus Astur; species Astur gentilis. The sequence continues at coordinate 7,250,047 of NC_064909.1, read as the reverse complement.
TTCCAGTGCTACCATACAGTTTCCTGTCTTGGTTTAGAAGTAAAGCTAATCTAGTAGGTTTTGGTGGATTAAAAAAATGAAATTAATTCTTGTCATTCTGTGAAGCTTTTACTCAGTTTCATTCAGTGTTTACCATTCTCCTCTTGAAAAGAATAACAAGATACTGCCTGATGAGGGGGACCTGGTAATAAAGCATATAGGGTTTGAACCATGTGGGTTGTTAGTCACCCATATCAGGAAGGAATCAGTAACTGTTAACATTTTTCTCAGGTTGTCATAAACAAAGCTGATCTATTTGTGGTTCGACAATCTGCTGATGATTTTTTCCCAAGTCAGAATGTGCTTTCACCTTCTTTTTGTAATGCCTGTCAAGATGCTACAGATAGCTCAGATCACAAATGTGTTCAGGCAAATAATTGCCACTGGAACAATTGCATTGTAATGATATGTGCTTTCTGTCAGTACTTGCTTCTATTTTATAGAGTAATAATTTTTGTAACTATGTTTCGGGAGTAGGAATTATCCTCTAGCTCGCTAGCAAAACTGTGATGCTTCCTGCATGGCTCAGTTGATCTTGCTGCAATATTGTGGAGCTGTACCAAGAGGGGGTGGAAATGTCTCTAACAGCAGACCCTGTGCCTGGGATGTTCCCGCAGGACAGCAAAGATTTGAGTTTGACTTCCTTCTGCGCAGAGATGGGAGCTGTTCCTGGGGCTTCTGCTTCTTGTGAGACTGCTCTTTTCCTGGGACTGTTGAGTAAAATGAGGTTATAGATCTCTGGCTGTGATTTGCAAGAAGAGAATGAGCTTTGCTTGGCTCTTGGGAAAAGTACAGTACAGGGCCCTGTGGCTCCTCGGTGGAGGTGGGTCCCTGCAGCACCCTGAGATCAGAGCACGGCAGGATGGCATTTAAATGACCCTTTGGGCATTTCCTTGTGGTTCAGTTGTGGACAGCTGTGTGTTCTGTGTGCAATTCTCTGCTCAGCACAGTGGTTATGGTGGAGCCCATTTGGAGGTGCCCAAATCTGCCTTCTGCACAGAGTCCAGACCCTGCCCTAGGGTTCTTGGAGGAAGAGAGAGATACCAAGAAGCTAGGTAAGGTGCAATGGCTGTATTTCAGGATCAAACCCCAGCAGTGTTTGGGAATCATATGCTGAAGCTTTCAAGCTTCAGTCCTACGCATTGGTACGTGTTTAGTTGCTTTGCTCAATTGGATTGTCAAATCTATTTTCGAACCATAAAGCATACAGTTTGAACTTATGGGCAACTTGCATAGAAGAGTTTAGCTCTGCTATGAGTGAAGTACAAGCTTCATGGTGTACATGCTTTAGTGCTGCCTTCAAGGGGAAAAACATTAAAACATCTTTAAATAATATTTTTGCTGTAGTTGTGCAGCACTACAGAATTTCTGTTTTTCTCTGACAAAACAAAGATGTACCCAAATTCCTCACTGAAGCTCCAAATGTGCTTACGCCTAGTTTACTTTGTCATAGCCATGACATCTTTCTCAGTGGTTTATAAAGTTATATAATGTAGTGGTTTAGAACCCAAATCATTTTGCTACAACTTCAGTGTAATTTATCTTGCAAACCTAGGACATAATTTTTTATTTAGCTGTGTAATGTACATGTACATGCACCTATTTAGCAACTCTAAAAATACAAAACAGTGTTTGAATCTTCCAGTGTGTGGTTCTGATGCAACTTCTAATGAATTACTGGGCCAAAGATCTTGGAGATGTATTTAACCTAGAGCAACAGGAATTTAGAAAGAAGTGTTCTAAATTTGTAGACCCCGAACAGGAGAGCTGTTTGCAGCAGGGAATCTGATGTGTGCATTGGGATTGATTTGCCTAATGACTTTGCCATTTCAGGGCTTGTTTCTGGAAAGGTGCTGAATACAAACTGTCTGACTTTATGTGTATATATTACCCTAGCATTCAAGCTTCACTCAAAATTCTAGTAATGTTAAAAAGGAGAGTTTTCATGCACTTCCACCCTTTCTGGGCAATCACTTAAAATATTGCTGACTGGATACAGCATAAGATCTTTCTGTACCAGATGGTGCTAGGACCCGTAGGTCAGACATTTCCTCTGAGTTACAGGGCAGGTATTAACTTTGTCATCTTCATTATTACCTTAAAATCAATACTTTTACTTTGGGTCCAAACAGCTATTATTCCGCATGCTTTGATGTTGAAGAGTAGCTCTACCAGTACTTGTATATTGTCAGACAAGGAGGTGATGACCTTCATTAGTCTGAAGTGTTCATTCAAGTGCACTCTGGATTATTAACTGAAAATAAAATGAATAAAAAGAAACCCCAAAGCCCTGAAATATCTGCATTATGAACACAAGCTGGTTTTGTAGGAATTTGTTAAATAGCTTAAGTAATTTTTCTTCCTTTACTTGTATGCAATGATGGTGGGAGGGTTGCTTTCTGTGCATCTGTTCTATAAAATAAATGTGGCTGGAGAGCTGAAGAGTACAATTAATGTTTTTAACAATGGAGTGAAAGCATTTATTATCTTCATGCAACAAGATGAGATTGGTTTACAGGTGTGAGTAAATGCCATGTGGGTTTGAGGAAAGGGTTTACTACAACACACCTGATTTTACCAGTTTACTGATGCACTTAGTCTAGTTTTTTGCCTCCGGTAGTGTTTGTTACTTCAAAGGAACAGGCAAGATCTAAAAATAAGGCAAGCATGGAGGAAGAAGAGTTCCTCTCTTGACTTTTACAAGCTGTCAATTTATGCATTGCAAGATGAAATGTAGTTAGCATTGGATCATTATCTTGCCTTAGCTGTTCTATTTAAAAATAAAAAAATAAAAAAAAATTGGACAAACTTGGGCTCTGCTGTTGATCTCTGATATGTTTACAACATGATCCATGAGGGTTGTTGTTTGCTCTTGTAGTTCTCTCAGAACCACAAACATATGTGTTTTGCATAAAGTTGCTTTTTGTAGGTCTGTCTTCAATGTTATAGAAACAGCTGGTGAAGACTTAAGCTTTATTTACTGTACCAGAATTATTTCTTAAGTATTGTGATTACTTCAAGCAATACTAGTTGTTTCGAATTGGTGCTGATGTACAATGTAACCTTGCTAATCAACATATTTTTGTTATTGTCTCATATTTCAACACTTAATAAGGAGGAATATAGTTAAATACTATAATTTTATTTTCATAATTCATGGAAGTCAGCATAGCTCAAAACAAGGACATAAGTACCCTATCAGGTCAGACCTGTGTAGCCTAGTGGCAAAAGGAGACACTAACTACTTTAAATATTTTTAATCTATATTGCTAATTTACATGAACTGAAAGACTGACTGTAAGACATAAGTTACTTGTTCAAGTACTATAATAATGCTTATATCGCTCATTATACCATGTAAGTGCTGTAATAATAGAAATCAAAATATACTAATAGCTAAAAAGGAGTGTTTTGTCTTTCTCTTTACAAAACTTATCAGTTTTTTCATTGGTATTAAACATTTCAAAGGCACCGAACAACCACAGCCTCTTGATACTTTACTCAACAATTGGCAGGATTGGGCTGCATCACCTTTTCCCATTTGAATTGAAGGGGAAAGCTCCTGCTGACTTCCAGGATAGGTGAGATCCAGGCTTGGAATAACTCTCTGTGGATGCTCGTAGGTAGACTCAAACTCCTTTGTGTATCTTTATAAGCTTTCAAGTCCTCTCCAGCTTGTGATTCAGGACAATCCTGCATGTGTTTAAGGTAATAATTTATAAAGCATGGTGCAGGTATGGCTTCTGGTCTGTGTAGGCTTTATTGTAATACTGCTTAGAATATATATTTGTATAAAGGCTTTGCTTTTGAGTCTGGGAGAAAGAGTGAGCAACAGATGGACTGTCTATGCAATACTGTACTCATGAGGTTAGCACGATCCTGCCAAAATGTAGTAAGTTTATTAAGTATGAGGTGACACAGTATCTGTACGATTCAGATAGAAAATGAGTGACCCAAATCAGGGTGCAGGTGCATCTTGTGTAGAAAGAGCTGTAAAGAAAAAACAGTCATGTAGTTTTGTGCTGGTGTGTTGTCATGGACATGTATGAACAAGCACATTGTCGACAGAAGTGCATTAGGGCACTTTGCAGACAACATGCCTAACTAAGCCTTTGCCACTGACCTAAGCCTGAAATCCTTCTTTGAGGCAACATTAGCATTGAGTCCCCAGACTGATCCCAAGGACTCTGGTGCCAAAGTATCTACTGAGCTGACCACACATACACAAAACAATGCCTAACAGCCTAAAAGGACTCTAGGAACCAAACTTGCATCTGGCCAACTTCCTCATAAGCATGGGTGCGTCTAATTATAAATGTACAATTGTTGGGGCAGTTTACAATATATATACTATGGAGGAAGAATAAAGCACCTGAAAAAGATTCACTGACTAATCAGGACCCCTGGAACTATTTGAAGACTTGGAAAAAGAGGCAGACTTCTAAATAAGTGGTTAAGCACCTTAAAAGGAGTAAATGAGAAGTTCTCCGTGCTTTCATTTGTGCTCTGACGACAAAATAATTTTTGAATGGTGCCGGGGGTGGGGTGGGGAGAGGGAGGCAAGGAGAAACAACTGGAGGAATTCTCAAAAGAGACACAAGAACATAAAATTCTCTTCTTCCAGTACTTGGTATCTAAGCCTGTTTATAAATCTTCTCATGCTGGTTTGTTCCTGATTCTTAGGCATACTAATGGGACTGGACACTTCTTACCTAGTTTTTAGATGACAGCAACTCTTCCTCAGAAGTTAATTGATGACCTGCCCAGCCCTGGTTTCTGAGCACAGGCAGTGGCAGAACTGTGGGTGATGAATCTCTGACTTAATGTTCCTGGTCTGGTTCTCTCTCTGATTTGAGGCACCTAGCATGGGACCTGGGTAGAATTCAGATGTTCAAACACAAGTTATCACAGAAGGACTTCATCAAAAATATAGTTTGAGTGGAGCCTTGATTTTAAATCCTGTGAGGTATCTAATCTAGAGGTGCCTTAATTTTTATTCTGAAGTTTCCATGGTGCTCAGTGTCTCTAGATGGATGAAGAGCGGTTGATTATTCTGGACACTGTTCTACATGTTGCTGTGTTTTATTCACTTATTCAGTGTGAAATATAGAAATATTTCTGTGGTAACTCTCTAATTGGTGGACTAAAAATATAATGCTTTGGTACTCTAGATTCCTCAACCATAGACTCTCACTCAAGGAGTAGGCAGTCCTACAGACATAATACCAATGGTAATCAGATAAATGACTCCCTTGTTCAAAGGGAGTGTTATAGCTTCTTTTCATGTGTGATAGCTCACATTCATAATAGCCTTCAGGACTAGGCTGAATTTCTTAAATTAGGTTCCCTGTTACAAGGAGGATGTAGCAAAGTTCTGCTCTATGCTTTACTAGAACAGCTAGTGAACTTGTATTTAAGTTACAGATTAAAGCTAAGCCATCTGAGTCTTTCTCATCAGAAGAACGAACACTTGAATAAAACACATATGACATCTCAGTTTAATGAGCTTTGTAGGTGACAGATATTTTAAAGAAATATTTTCTGAACTTAATTAAAATTACAAAAAAAAAATCAACAAATGGTAACTTTTTGCTTTCTCAAATGTGTAATTGATAATACCTGCAGACATTTAAGCAACCTGTTTTCTGATGTTAATTATGTGAAGGACAATTAAAAAACCCCAAACTAAACAAAACCCCCTCTGGAGAGTTCTTGGAATAAAAGCAGTGAAAGATAATTTGACACTTGTTATTTCTGCAAGAAACCTCATTCTTCAAAAAGAAGCAGCTCTTAGTAGAAACTAATTATAATAATTTTTCTGCTCCCTTGTTCCACAACACACTTCTTAGGCTACTTTGACTTGAGATTTCTGCTGCACAGAAACACCCACGACCTTAATGCTCCTGTGTTCAGTCATATTGCAGTGCTGTGTTGTTGATAGTATATTGTATAGACAGCATCCAGCATGGTATGTGTGGCGTGTTACTGATAACTGTGATTGATACTGCTTTGCTGGATTTGGTAAACTGATAGTAAGTTACCTGAAGCAAGTACAGTGGTGATCTAAGTAATGCTTGATGCTGTTGCGGGTGCTGCTTCCCCCTTTACTAATGCACCTTCCTCTCTTTCACAAAGCACCGAGATCCTCAAGGAGTGTAGCAGATTGTTTTGGTTTTTAAAGGGCCTTTTAGCCAAATATCTCAACACCTGTGAACTACTGCCAATTAAAGCTCCTCTACTGTGGGCTGGGTAACTAATGTTATACCCAATTTATTACAAATGACAAAACTGAGACAAAAGAAATGAAGACTCTTACCTCAGTAGGCATGGCAGTATCTGTCCTATCTCCTTTTCTACATGTTGTGGCAGAGACTTGCCTTTAAAAAGCCTTTAACTTACTCTAGGTAGTATCATATATATTATTATATAAGTAATACTGCTACTTGGATCTGTTTTCATTTCCTTTCAGATAAGAATGATTGTTCTGTTTGTTTTTTTTACAAAATTATTGATTGTAGATTTTGCTGAAACTAACTACTTGGGGGAAAAGGTTTTAACTGTGCACAGCACTTGACTCCACAATGATTACACTGAATTAAGTGTTAGACTATTCAAATTTCCAGGCATTCTCACTAAAAGATCATTAAAATAAGAGAAGTAGGTTAAAACTTAGTTATCATCAAAGTCAACTGGCACAGGAGCTAGGTATAAGGCTGCTTGCGTTTTGGATCCTGAGCAATGCAGAGAGCAACACATTCTTCTGTTCTCTTCCAGCAGTGCCTGGGAAAATAGAAAGAGAGATGACCAAATGTGTATGGGGGGTAACCACACACTGAAATCAACAACTACAACATTGATGCTACTGAAAAGTAGGGGAAAACATACAGGTTCTGTCATGATTACACTTGTTCTCTCTCCATATTGGTATATCTTGTGATATTTCAGGAATTGCTCTTTGCCATTACTAATACAAGCCAAACATCACGAAATGGTGAGGAAGCATGTATATCTACTTATGGATCAACCAAGGGGGAAGACATCTGTTCTGATCTCAGTGACATGAGGACTGGAACAGAATCGCCTCAGTACACATTAATTTAACAAAATCAGTATCTACAAATTTAATAGTATTTTTCTTGTGGTCATCACTTTTATTAGCTGTTTCTGTGCCAGTTGCAGAGATGGCCAGAGATCAATCAGTGTGCAACAGTGATGCATACAATAAAAGGTGCAGGTGCCTGCTGTACAGATCTGATAAATGACAATGCAATATGAACTGTGCTGGCAGATATCTGCACACGCATCATGCTGTGATCTTGAAAACACATGCTTATTGATTGGACTGCAGGACTGGGAATTGATTTAAGATTAAGTGATTTCACAGAAGTGGTAGAAATAATGGTGAAGGGAGGAGGTGGCCATGTGTTGGAATCACAGGTGCAGAGAACGGTTCTGTGCATAGCTGGATGGTTTCAGCTCTTTCAGCAAATGTTTTCAGTGCTGTACAAAATGTGCAAATGTCAGCACTACTACTTATTAGACTTTTCCTGTAGGAAAGAAGGCCTTTTTTATCATCTGCCTATAATCTGCTGCATTGCATTACCAGTGAGTATACATCATCCTTCATCTTCTTCACGGTGGGCACTTTATCAGCTTATGCCACTCTTCACAAGAGTTGGCAAGTACTTTCCTTTTCTGTTCTCTCTGGAAACTATTTTCACTGGTTTTTTCCTTTACGTATATCACATGTGTCATGACTATGAAACAGCCATATGCATCCTACTTCAGAAAGAGAGCTGTGTTCTTAGTCTGAACCCCAAATCTTGCTGCATTGATGTTTATTAAGCCTGGACTGAGGCTTAGAGGATCTGCAGTGACTGCCCATTGGTGTATTCGTGCCTTCTACCTTTATGCATGGTCTTTTGCGTGCTGCTTTTTCTTGATAGTGCTTAGCTTTTTTATTTCTCCCAGCTTTAATCATAAGAGGTGAACTGGAATGAATGGATTTGTTGTTTCCTCCTGAAGACACTTCTGCCCTGAGGAATAATGGGGGCTATTGCAAATCCTGCATTCATAGATGCTGTGTTTCTGCACCAGCTGATGTCCAGCCTGGGGTGGGCCAAATACACAGAATTTATGTTGTTGGAAGCTGGGAAATTGTGCATTGAACCACTGTTCATGTCTACTCACGTAGACTGGGCCTGGACAAGCAGGCTGTCACCAGCAGATAGAGTCAGGGTTTTACCATCCACGGTAACAGTCGATGTGCCCTCCTAAAGGAAAAGAACAGATAACCAGCTTTGAGTTTTCCATGTCCTGTCAACTAGCAGAAAAAATGCTGCAGGTAAGCATGGAAATCTTTCTACTGAAAGAGCACTTCAAACCTGCTCTGTTTCATGAGGCCTAGCTAAATATTCAGCTGGTCTTCCCTGTCCAACACTATTAGCATCCCTAAAAACATGCTTCATGGTTCCTTGTTCCCCACTGCCTGACTCTTGGGGGGTACACTGCTACAAACCTAACCTAGCAGCCTGCATTGGTACAGCTCTGGAAATTACAGAGATAATGTCCTGGAATACTTCAACCTCTTCTTCTACTTTTCTGCTTCCTAGTATCTTTTTAAGTCTTGAAAAGCAGTTCACAAGTCAGCAGGGAGCTAACAGAAATTGCTAATAGGAGTCCATCCACACTGGAATGGACTCATCATTATCTTGTCAAGCGGAGGACCCAGGTTCTTGCCAGCAACAAGGTCTTGATTGCATAGGCTGCTGTAAGCTGCAGTGTAAACAAATGTCTTTTAGGAATATTATGTCTTTAATTAGTATTTGATAGTCCCAGTGAATTTCAACAGAACAGGATCTGATAGAAGTATCTGCCTCCCAAGCTAGCCTGACTTGTGTAAACGAAAACTCGCTTTTCTCTGTTTTTCCCTTGGGCTGCAAATGTTTCCTAGAATTCAGTTGAATGAAGGACATCTGGATCACCTACCACTGTGCTTTAGTATAAACAAGTTCTCAGTTACACTTTTTTTATTAGCTTATTCTACCTGATTCTAGTTTGACTTCAGTATGAGGACAAATGCTTCAAGGCAGAAGTAATAGGTAATGCTTTTTTTTTATCACTTGGAGGCATTCTAATATATTTACAGTATATACCCCAGACACAGTATATTAAAATCCCCACTGAGACCTTATGGAGGATGCCAGTATCTCTGTCCTCAACATACAAGATGAGGAAGAAGAGAGACTATTTTTATGGTGACAGTAGTTTACAGTTATTTTTCATCGTAGTTTAAAGCTGAAGAGTGGTGCGTTTTGATGATCTTTTCTGTGAGAAGGAAGGTAATAATTTTAACTTCTGTTGCTGAAGGCTTTACTACTGTTCAGTCTCCTCTGAACTGAAATACGAACTCATCGGTTAACAAGTGTGAATTATCACGTACCAGCTGCCAAATCCAGATATCTGAATTCTTTTTACTTTTCTCAGTTGTTCCTGGTCCATAAGCTATAACCTTAAAAAAAAAAACCAAAAAAAAAACCAAAAAAACAAAAACAGGGAAGAAAAGTAATGGATTCATCCCAGTGACCAAAGTGTACATATTCATCTTTCTACAGCATTTAAAAATTCTATTTTTACAGAAAAATGTTCATAGAAGATGACGTTATTTTTACAGACATTAAAATTCACATTATGTTTGGTATTCTCATATTGATTCCTACTGATAAAAAGGGAACTGATCACACCTGCCACTCCTTATGCTCCTCTGCATCCTCACTTATCTATTCCTTCTGCCTCCTCCCACTCTCAGCTTTGCATCTATATCCTTCCTGCGTCTGTTCTTGGAACAGGCACTTCCTCCTCATGAACTCTGGGCCCCGTCAAGAGCCTGTTGAATTATAAAGGTTCTCCCATTAACGTTAAAAAAAGCTGCAGACCGGACCTTATTTTTCTCCTCATCTGCCCTTTTTGTGGTTCTTCCTGACAGTCCCATGCTCTCTGTCACTCTGTTGTCAAATGTATTGGATTCTTCAGAGTGTGACTCCAAGTAGCCCAGGGAAAGAATATGTTTTGTAAACGATCGTGCATACAGCACAGATATCAAACGGTGACAGCTTCACGTACACCCAAACGAGACTGTGTTTGACTAAACTGAGAAGTGAAATGCTTTAGCACAGCCCAGGCTCTCTAGTGCTGTCCAGTTTTCCTTGTTTCAACTTTATGTAGATTGAGGGGGAGGTAAAAACCGTGTATTTACACACCCAGATTAGACTTGGCACCAAGAATGCTGTTCAAACATACGGGGAAGCCAAACACACTTGTGAGTAGTCACCCTGGTGTTTCTGCTCTGGGAAATATGGGGGGGTGGGGGGTGGTGTGAGAGAGCTGGTTTAATCCCAAAGGAAATGAATGGCAATAAGGTTCAGGTTGATTCCGTGAATGGAAGTATCTGAGCTAGGAAGCCCCTGCCCTAAGCTACTCAAATCAATGCACGAAGACAGGCACTTCCAAAGGGCAGGGCAGGCTAAGGCTGAGTTGTTCTGTAGGAGTGCAGAACTTCCGCCGCTGACTACATGATTTTCCCAGGCCTGGATTCACTCAGTCTGAACAGTAGGCAGCTATTATCTGTACCTTTAAAAAGATCCCTCTCTTTCAGAGAAATTAGACATCCCTACCTCTGTTTCAAAGTTATCTCCAAACATACTCAAGGATTTCTTCTGTTTTATTTCACCACGATGATCATTTAACCAGCTTTGGAAGGTAAATGGCTCCATAACAGAAGTGGAATTCAGTGGGAAAGGTGTTTCTTTCAGGAGTTCATCTGTAAGCAAGACAGAGGGCTATCAGTGACGCTTGCTTCCCTTGATCTTTGCAAACATTTTACTGTTGTTTACAGCTTGAAGGGTTCAATTTACAGATATTATCTAGTCAAAAGGCTGTTGTAACAGCAAACAGTGCTATGGTCATTATCAGGACTTCTTACTTGAGGTTGTGAGATGCATGCATTATTTTTGTGTCTTTGAGTTGCTTTTCTGAAGCTGTTGTCCGAACTGTTGTGCAGTCATGCCTGTTTAAAAAGGCATTCAAACAGCATGCAATAGGCTACCTAGTTCTTGCTGGCATATTCTTCATTCTCTTCCAGACCAGCTTTTGCACTGGTAAAATCTGATGTATCATCGCCGAGCCTTTGCCGAGTCACCCCTTGCATATCCCCATGTAAGTGGAATTAGGCCCATAGAACTAGCTTACTCTACATCTTTCACATAGTTAGGACTGGCTTTTATGTTTCTTCTCCCCTATGTGACCACGGTGGTGCAAACAGGTTATCACAACCCCAAACTTAATAAAAGGCCTTTTTTTGTGGTGTTGCTGGAGTTGTAGCTGGATTTAATTTCCAGTAGTTGTCATTCATAACTGATTTGATTTAAAATAGCTGGAGGACCAAATGCAGTTTCCATGTAGCTGGTGAAATTCAAGATTTGTGCTGTGTGTTGCTGGTATATGAAATTAGCTTTAGTTATTTACCAGCTCACAGTGAAGTGCAGAGACAGCGCAATCGCCTTGGTGTTCCTAAGCAGTTTGTTCTGAGATGTCATGGGGGAACACCCATAGAGTAATTTCAAGTAATAATGCCAACTAGATGCAGGAAAAACTGGCTAGATGGCTGTCTCCCAAATGCATTGAGGTAATAAACTCACAGCCAAATCTTAGCCTTGGTACTAGTAATAGAGTAGGTCTTTTTAAAGTATTGTATTCATTATGCAATGTTCTTCTGGGTTTTTTTCTAAAAGTGTATTTCACTGCTCTGCAGTGTTTTGAATGTATCATTTCAGTTTTTCATGGAAGGCCGTTTTGTATGCAGTCTTTGAACGATATGCGAGGTCAGTGCATCTGAGGCATAGCATAGTGTACTGAATAAGCTACTGCTGTTTAACAGATCATAATAAGAACCAAATATCTAAATCCATCTCCAGACAACCTGAATAGGATGCTAACCCTTTTATTGTAGAAACGGGTTTTGCTATTCAAATTTCTTCTCCCTTATATTAAATTAAACAGAAGTAGTCAACATTTTCTGCAAATGATTTGTCTCAACAATGCCTCTTTCAGAAAAATACTGAAAGCAATCTGGAGAAATTTGCAGCAAGGAGGAATTTTTTGTTTGAAAGCTTTTTGCCTTCAAGCTTTTTTTAAAAAACATCCTACTTTTACATTATTTAACTCAAATATTTAACAATAAAATTTTCAATTTTATTGAAAAGCAAACTCCTCCAGAGAAATTAAGAAGCACCAGAAGTAAAAAGAAAATCTTTACATTAGATTTATTCTAATCTGGGCCTGGAAACATTAACAAGATCTAGTCTGAACATTCTATATTTTATTGTTTGATAACACTAAAAAGTAGTGTTATGGTCACTGGTGATTTATTTTCATGCTGCAATATGTCTGGTTTGGTGGGCTTTTTTCCTTAATTTTCACAGGTTCATCAAACTTGCTTTGGAGGTAATTAGGAATACTTATACACTTTGTCCTTAAATTATGGATATGCTCAGCTATAGCTGTGATGGAAAGTTGTTTTTTGGCTAGGGCAAGATACAAAATGTAGGTCTAAAATATTATGAAATATATTCACAGACAGCAGAGGAGCAGAAAGATATTTTATCGGAAGGTACTCAGTACAATTAATATTCCAACAGATTATTAAATATTTTGTTTCATTAATAGTAGCAATCTTTACCTTCTATAGTAATATGAAGATGATAGAGGTTTTTTTCTGTTATCAGAATAAAACAGGTCACTCTTGAATTCAGAAAAGCCTTTTGGAATACAAGGAAGTTGCCCCATTGGCAGGGCTTTCTACTAAAATGCATGTCCTAGTTGAGATAGTTAAAAAAACCCCACAGCACGCCACCAACCAACCAACCAAAAAAAAACCCAAACCCCAAACTGGTATATAGCACCCAGTAAGGTGAGAGACACGTACTGAAAAGCCATGGGTATCCTGCTCAGCTCAAGGGGATACATTTTCCTCACAGATTAAGAATGCCAGCATCGAGCTAACAATTACGTTCAGACTTCATGTGCTGGAGAATTGATGGCAAAAAGCTGAGTGCCTAGGGTGGGCACTGTGATGTTTTAGGCAAGCAGAACTATGAATGCTCCCCATGAGTTGCAAGGAATTTGAGGTACAAAAAAGCCAAAGTACTTGTTTGTGTTCTGACCAAGAAACAAGACAAATCTAACAATGAAAAGTAGCTATGAACTTCTAAGTTTGTAGCTTATCTTCTGTCACTTACTCCCCATAAACATAATTTTGCTAGTTTTCCTCTTTCTAGTGAGCTCTGACCCCAGCTGTCCTGATCAACAGGGACAACACAGACAGAACAACAGTAAACAGTGACCTACGCATACTTAGGGCCAATGTAAAGTGTAATAATATGTCCTACACTTACTACGGAGCATTGGGCTTTCTTGCTTGTGATGTACAGGCGCTTTCTAACAGTTTCATTTACTTTCAAGTATAGGTGGACTTTTTTATTTAAACTTTAAGTTCCTCAGGACAAGAGCTGTCTTTTGACACTTGTTTTATCAGTGGGCCCTGATCTGTGATGGGGTTTTAGCTAATTTTGATGTCAATGACACTTGCCCAGTGACAGCATAACAGCCTTTGAAAACTGAGTCCGCATGAAATGAACCTTTAGTGTGATCCAGTATGATGATTTGGTTACCTGTTACTGCAGAACAAATAAGAGAGCACTGTGATGATGAAGTACATGACATATGTCTGTGTATTATTAATAGCCTATTTGACCGGGTGCTCATTTAATCCTGATACTTAGCCCCTGCCTGATGCTGAAAGCTGCAGGTGCCCTAGCACTTGTGAACTTGAGCTAATGAGCTACAATGAGGAGGATCCAGTATTCTCTGATCCCACACATACCAGACGTGAAGCCTGGTGCTTCCAAAGGAACTGATTGTTTCTTATCGGGCTAATGGCTCATGTTTAGATAATGTTGCATATATTTCTGCTTAGCCTGTACATTAGCTTTCAACAATATCTCAGGAAATGTGAGTTGGTGTGTTTCCAGAGTTCTTATGTTCTAGTAATACCGTGAGACAGGGAGATAACATGTTTAATCATGGTGAAGGTAAAAATATGCCAGCAAAATGCAAGAAGATGGCAATTCTAAGCTACTCGGCTAGAAGTCTTGTGTATGTGTCTCCAAGTAATACATCACTAAGTGGAACATCAAATCTAATATTTTCTTACGTGTTCAGGAGATCCATTTAAATAGTTCAATAGTGAAGTCCATTTTTGTAGATCGTTATTATTAAATATTCATATCACAGCAGTGTGTTCTTTATGGGGTTTATAGCTCTTTTCAGCTTTAAATTAGAATGTGATGATATCATGTTAAGCTGAAAAATACATCACGTTTACCGAATGAGTTTGTAAGTATTTAAAAAAGGAAATTACAGGTTTCAGAGGAAGTTGATTTCAGTTAAACAATAGAGACTGTACTGAGACTGAAAATACAAAGCTGTGCAAAAATAGGGAGAACAGCTTACAAGAAAACAGCCAGCAAATGTACAGGTAGTTACAGTCTCAACAGAGACCACCTAAAGAAGAGTTTGAACTTTCTGGGAGTACTGTACTTCTGATAGCAATAAAGAGGACAGGTAAAAAGAGGACTGCCGCTGGCCTACCAGCTCTATGTGGGTGTATTTGCTTGCCCCAAACTCGCATGTTACATGCAAGCTCCCCCTTCTCTACCCCAGTAGAGATATGCCTAAGCTGTGTTGCCAAGAAATCAGAGCATCTCATTCTTCCAGAGTCTCTCTTGAGCCCTACTATCCCCAAGCTCTTCCCTTAGCTGTCATGCAAACCTTGTTTCTTTGCGATTTGTTGCAAAGAAGAGCAATAAAGTACATGAAATACAATACATTGAAATAGTGTCAACTATCAAACTGATTACATGTTGGCTTTATGAAAAACTATATTTGTCAGTGACATGCCATCCTTCACTTCTAGGCAGCACGTTCTAGATGGAAAAAATCTTCAAATCTTTAAATCACCTTATGTGTTCTTACTAATTATGAAAGCCCCTCCATGCTAAGTCACTGTGCTGCCTCAGAAACAGTCTGTCCCTGCGTGCTGTGGCTCCATCTCCATGCAAGGATGTGAGAAAGTACCTTAGAAATGGTGTCTCCCTCTGTAAAAGCAGAAGACATCCCTATCCAAAGTGGAGCAGTTTTGTTGTCCTTTAACTGAGCATAAAATGGTCCAGACTAGGCATAAGGAGCTCACAAATTATTTTAGAATTGTGTATTAATTTTTTATGTCCACTTGCTAATTATCCCTTCCATCTCTTTAAAGAATACTATCATAATGAATATTCCTGATGTGACAGTTTTGCAGTATTTCATGTTTAATTTCCAATGCCAGCAATAATATATACCCTGGGATGTTTTCCCCATACGTTCCTACCTAATTCCTCTGAAAAGCCTGCATTATTCTCTACATTAACAGAAATGTCAATGAGGCTAGTAGGAGTTTAATACCTCTGCAAATAAAACCTGTGGACTGAGGGATGTAACTTCAGGCATCTGGGTTTGAAAAAACAAGTATGTAGCTCATTCCATATAAAAATCCAGAGTGAAAGTGCTGATGGTGACTGATTACTTTGGGGGTAGTTGGTTTATTTCACTGTTGTTGAGTATAGATGCAGAAACATTTAGCTGAAAATACAGCACTCACTTGGTGTAATCATACATTTCCCTGTGTAACTGTATTTGGTTTTGTAGCATGCCCTGAGAATTGTCATAAGTGCTAATTTATGACTTGTCCCTGTAATTATTTCTAGGCACATTTTTCTTTGTGTCGTTAAATCTATGCTGGAAACTAAACAATATTTTTTTCCCCCTAATTGAAACAAAGAAGTTTGATGAGGAAAGCTTTGAAAAATATTTTTGTAATAAAGAAATATAGCCTCTTCAAAAGGAGATATCACCAGCCAGAAGGAAGGGAATAAATTAGAACAACGAAATTGCAAGATTTAGGCCATAATTCTGTTTAAAGGCTGTTCCTGATATAGCTAGGTCATTGTAATTAAGAATGATAAATTGTATTGAAAAATACTGACTACTGTTCCAATCCTGAAATCAGGAATCTTAATTTTTGTTTCTGAATCTGCCTTTTATATGATTGTATGCACTTCATTGTATGTATGCATACTTCATTGTATGCACAATCATCTTTGTGCATAACTTCTGATTCCATAGAAGAGGAATAGGATATTTCATTATAACAAGTGTTGAGACCTCACTACATTTGTGAGACAAGGATTTGTACAGCATGTGTAAGCTATTACTACTGAATAGCCTTAGAAACACTAGTGAAAATGTCAGACTGACTCCATTAGTAAGTTTCCTGTTTCAGATGTTGCTGTCTGGGGAGCATTTAAGAGTGTAAGAAAGAAAGAAGCTACCTTATTAGAGAAGACATACCTGCTGTGAAACTGTTCTGAGCTTTAGAGCTCTTAAAAATATTAGATATTTTTTTTTTCAATAAAGTCTGAACAGAAAGGAAAACAACTTTATAGGGCATTTCTTCCAATTTCCCTGGTAGGTTTATTACAGACATTATGTACTCAAGGTCAGTAGCGGTTTGGTTCCCATGGTTAAGCATTAGGAGAGCTCCTGGAGATTACGGTTTATGCTCTGCCTCTCTTTGAGGAGACTCAGCTGAAAACATTGTGGGAGAAGCAGACTTCTTCCTGGACACTTTTTTTGTTTGGTGACTGTTGTCATTAGCAGGTCTGGGCTCTGGGAGCCTAATGAACTTCTCGGAGCATTCCTGGCTCCAGAGAACATGCAGCCTGCAGTCCTGGGTTTTGGATGATATGTTGTATTTTTGGATTAAAAAGTTTAGAATAAGTTTTCATATGGCAAATTATAGAAGCCTTACTCTAGACATTGTAATTCTACTTTATTTGTGTATTAAACGTTGCTGACTTAGGTTGGTTCA
Organism: Astur gentilis; assembly: GCF_929443795.1. Classification (NCBI taxonomy): domain Eukaryota; kingdom Metazoa; phylum Chordata; class Aves; order Accipitriformes; family Accipitridae; genus Astur; species Astur gentilis. The sequence continues at coordinate 7,232,982 of NC_064909.1, read as the reverse complement.
TCTGAGCTCTTAACCTCCATTACTAGTTAAATGCTCGCTGGGGACCCATGTGGTGTGGAAAGTTCTTAAATATGATGGAAGGGGAAATGGATGAAGCCAGTGAGAGGTTGCATGGTTATACAGGATTGGAGGTGTATATTAGATGATTCTATTCCCTTCTTCCACCTATGTACCGTTTGCAGTTCAGGTGGGCTTCAGGAGAGATATGAAATTGACTTGGAAGTTACCTAAAGGGTTTAGGTATGATGGGGTAAAGATAAACAGTGTATTTAGGAAGGCGTCTTTGCCAGAATAGAGACAAGGAGGTTGACACAGGAGTAGATTCGAGTGTTCATAAAAGTTATAGGTAGTGTCTCACAGAATTGTGTGATTATGGTGGGTCTCGACAGTTAAAAATGATTGACTCTGTATCAATTTGAATACTGTTCTGTCCTGGAGACCTCCTGGTGGCTCTCTGCAAAATAAATTCCCTAGAGGGACACTCCTTAATATCTAAATGCTCATATGTTGTTTTTTTTAGTACAAGTACTCAAAGCAGAAGGAAGTAACACATTATAGAAGAGAAGGAGCAATCTATCTAGATATGTTGGAAGTCCTTAAAAGATGAGAGAAAAGAGAATCAAATTCTTACTTTTCTAAACAGCTTCATAACAAATAAAACTTATTTCCAAAATCATCATTCTTATTTTTAAAAAACTACAATAATAATATCTTTAGAATTATTTCAATATACCTACAACAGAAAGGCACAAATATTTATGCAGTTCTTTTAAGTTCAGAAGAATGGCCCTATATTTGCTCTAGTGTAAATGAAGACAGAATTTCTTCCTAATTTTTATTTTTGAGGTAGATTTAATTAATATTGCCCACTAGCCAGTTATCCTTATTCTTTAGCTTTTCTTATTTTAAGTTATTAACACTCTTCTCTTTCGATCTGCTTGTTTTTATACACCACTGAAACAACACTGAACAGCAAATACTGTCTACAGAAGTTGCACTGGATTAGCTACAGAGGATGACAGTACAGAAGCTGATTTTTATAGTGCTGAGCTCACACTTAGAACTTGTTTAATAGCACTACTGAAACCAGAAAATGTTTGTTTATAGACCGTGCCCTAGGCTGTATGGTATTCCTACTCCAACTGACTGAAGAAAGGACCCAATTTTTCATACTCATTCAGATCCTTAGATTTTGTCTGCTCTGAACCACAAGCATAGAACTGTGCTATATTCTAACAATACTAACCAGATTTTAAGTCCAGACTGTAAATTATCCTAGATATACCTAGAATTGATGAAACTTTTGCTAGTGAAGTCAGTACAGGTCTGGTTTTTGTATTATATATCTGTATGTCCACTGACAACAAAGCTTTTATGGGAATTAAGATTTCATTGATAATTAGAAGTTGATTAATTAATATGGATAAACAAAACCCTGATATTCTACCTACACCATTGATGTTATTAAAGACAATTTTTAAACAAGCCTAACTTAGGAAAAGTCTTTTCTTGCACTTTTGCCATCAAATTTCACATAAAAGAAGCCTGGACTATTTCAGTGAGCATGGCAGGATAAACTTTTGAACTTCTGGATACTTTTGCAAACAATATTCAGCCATCACTGTTTATTAGAACTGGGGTTTGCCTGTCTGAACTGTCCCTTGTCCTCTTGACTATAAAATTGGGATGAAATAAAAACCCTGAGAATCTTACTTCCAGTTTGATTCAACTGAAAGTAGGAAGAGTTGTTTTGATAACTGTGATTCCTCCTGTCAAAAATTGTGTAAAGTAAACCAAACCAACCTATCTTGAGTGTTCTTGGTATGTTTACACTATATCTTAAATATATTCACCCTTATTAATAAAAGGAGAGGAGCGTTTTCTCAGACTTTATTTCTACACATGGTAACAAAAGAGGCTAGTAATTCAGTACAAAACATGGAAAATGCCTGAAGCAAGGATTGCATGCAATACGTGTTTCTGATTGTATTTCACCTGATGGTACTTGAGACCCTCTTCTAAAATGTATCTTTTTAATAGCTACTGCTGTCTTTTCATATATTCTGAGTAACCCTGCTTTCAGAGGGACTTGCCCTAATGTTGGCTGAGCCAGAAACCATAAATAAATCAAGAAAAAAATCTGGACTTGGGTATCTTTTTTTTGTGTGTGGGGGTTTTTTTTGTTTTTGTTTTTTTTTTTTAAAGCAATTGGAGGTTGATTGATTCTATTTATAGCTTTCCTTTATGAGTGAGCTGCAATCAAGGGTTTCTTTCAAGATGTTTTTCTTCATTTTTATTCCATTTCTCTCTGAAAAGGTGAGGCACTAGTTCAGGTTTATGTAGAGGTGAACCTGAAGCTGAGTGCTCAGCTGAGTGCTTCAGCTAGCACTTCTAAACTGAGGAGATTCTGGATTTCAGAAGAGCAACTGAAAGAAGAGGCTGAAAACCAGCCCTCTGCATAGGCCAGCTCAAATCTTGTTAAAATATGTCTTGAGAGAGAAACTGGTGGTAGCTTGTTATGTGTTACAAGTGTCATGCTGGTTGTTGAATTCTACTTAAAAAAATTCTGCTGAGGGAATAATTCGAAAGCATTATTTCTCTATCAGTTGGGTATGCCTGCAGAAGGAACATATTACCAGCTTACTCATATCTCAATCAAACTTTGATTTTTTTTTTTATTTTTTTTTTTTAACACAGGCCTCACTGACAGTTACAGGAGCTGCAAGCTGAAACTTCTGTAACTAAAAATCTGGGGCATTTTCCTAATGTGTAAGACATCACTGAGACTTTGAGCTTCTTATTGTCCATGAAAACTGAAAATTGGAAAAAATGGAGCTGTTTCCCAGGCTGAAAGCCTGCCATGTAACTTTGTTGACTGCTTTTTACTTATGGCAAGAGTTAAACCAAGAGCATTTCAAATATTTGTTGTCCTGACTTAGTGGCTAATCCAAGAGGAGAATCCATTCAGTGGGAAAAGATGTATTGAGCTCTGAGCAAAATAGCTATGTTTACTTGCCTTTTTTGTGTGTGTGTGTTGAAAAAAAACTTTTTTCAGCTTTAATGGAAGTATCTCATGCCTTTTGGCCTTTTTACAGATTTTGAATAAATTACAAAGACCTTCTGTACTGGATTTATCAATAAATTTCTCAGAGTTCCGTGTTAAAAAAAAAGTGTCAAGATGTATCATGGCTTCTGATTGATTGTCATGTTTGTTCTTTAGCTCTAATCTTCTGCAAAAATATTAACAATATAAATCTTTAATGTTCTTTGTTTCTGCACTGATATAATTAATTTGTTACTAATGTATAAGCTCTTAGCTCAGACTGGTGAGGGATGCTTATTGGAAATCATTGTATTGAACAAGGATAGTATGTGTGAGATGATTTTTTTTATTACAGCAGCATCTAGAGGCTTCATCTGAAATTATATTTCGTCTGTTAGACACTGTATAAACACACAGTGAGAGACAATACCTGTTCTACCTACACTCTACCCTCCGCCACCTGCAAAACCACCCCAAAACAACAACCCCCCCCCATCAACACCCAAACATGTCACACCGTTGACGTACTCCAATTAAAATAAGCACAAATTAAAATAAATACATTTTGATGGTGTGTCAGAGAGCCAATGCCAAAAGCCGGTTCAGCTGCAAAGTCTTTAAGGCAGGGTTTCTGGCTGGCTTACAATTTCCTGACTGCAAGGGCTTGTAAGGTTGCAATCCCATACATAGGACTCTTCTGTGAGCTTTTCATTTTGGTGACAGTGATTTTGTCAACTATTTTTAAGAAAGGTGATGTTCATGCAAAAAATATCTTTACCTGATTTTAGGATCTGAGTAAGAACTTTGTTCCATTATTGACTGAGATGGTGGGCAGTGGCATTTTAATGGTGAGTATCAAGCTGAGAAATAGGATAGATGTGGATATAATGTTTCACTAGAACCTTTGTCTCTATTAGAGTAATTAATAAACATCATCTTTCTTACGACATTTGGGAACGAATATGGAGATTAAGGACAACGGGTTCCAAAAAACTCTTAGAGAGGGGAACTAAAATTTGTCTTTAACTTGTGGCAAGAGCTATGGAACTTAAGTTATGGGTATGACTGAAGGATGACACTCAAGTTTGTCATGTAGTTGTAAAAGTAACATAGCTGGGTATTACAGCTGTGCATGTGTGCACATGCAGTGCACCTGAGCCATAAATTTCCTGGTAGGTGCAGGATGTCCCCCAGTCAGTCATCTGCATAAATGAGACAACAGACTGATTTGAAACAACAAACCTAGTTGAGCAATGGGATTGACTGAACTGCTGGCCTTCGTAACAGCATTTGGCTAACTCGTGCAGGAACTCTCCAGGTGGGAATCTCAGGCTGTCCTGGAGATCCCACAGGCAGCTCCTGCTGTGCTTATGCTGATTTGTATGTTTCCATGTGTCAATTAAGAGCTTGGCAATCTCATGGAGACTCTCCCGAAGTTCCTGCAGCAGAACTGACCAGGTTGCACCCAACTAAAATTTGCAAATAGTCTGTAGAAACTGTTCCTGCAGATGCAGGAATGGTCACATAGTGTAGTCTTTTGTACATAGTTAAGACAGGTGGGTGGTATTTTGCACATAGTTTACATTAATAGCAATGGATCATGCACATCCTGGATGACCACGTAGAGCTGTAGGCCAATAGGATTGTAAGATTTCAGCAAAACAAGTTTCCCACTGAAGGTGCTGTTGCAAGTATCCTTGCAATAGAGATGTCAGTTGCCATACAGAAAGCAACCATCATGTTTGAGAGACCTGATTCCTAAAGATATTAATAAATTAGTTTTAACAGTCACCCCCCCTATGTTCTATGTCTCTGTCCAACAGACTCAAGAGTCAAGTTACAACCGGAGTATCTGCTCAAGGGTGGAAGTTGCAGTCGCTATCCACAAACAGAGGCAAAATAAAAAATAGGGCAAGACAGCATGGAAATAAAATGTTAAATGGATCTAGACCCTACACGAACCAAAACTATCTGTCTTTCTCTAGGTGTCCTTTTTTCCCCAAGAGTAGATCACAGTGTATAATTATAGGTAAAGGAGTACAAGTAGGTATAGAGTGTATATTCAACTCACAGAAATCTCATTCTGCACAGTCAGAAATGAAATTTTGTTAGTATAAGACTTGAATGGCATGCAAGGATAGAGACATTGAGATTTCACACTGTACAGTTACCTGATAGGTCATTACAATGGCATCACATGAACAAGCAAGATGCTGTGGGTAATCATGTATATGGATTTTTATTTGTGGTTGGGGTAATGAAAAGAATTACTTTCCAAAGTAACTTTAATTTACATAATCAGAAGGAAAAACAGAAACTTAGTCATTTTGTGGAGAGAATCATTGCTATTCAATCAGGTACAGTAATTGTTCTAATTCTGAAATTAATTTGCATTACCTGGGTTTGGTTTTCCAGTTTGATATTGTCTTGAATTGAAAAACCTGGAATAATAAACATTTAAATGCTAGTAAAAAGTCACGTTCATCTTCTGTAGGTTAACAAAGACTAGGCAGTAATACCAGCCATTAAGCTTTGTGCTGAGAATGGATGTGTCAGATCCTTAGCTACTATTACATGTATTCAACAGGGCTATACCTATTTTATTGACAGAGGGTTTGTCCAAAAGTCCTCCAAAATTCGTGCCACTAAACAATTTCCTTGTTCAACTTTAGCAACCGTTTAACAAATTGATTAGTTAATTGTTGACATTCACACATTTCCTAGAAAGCAGGCCTCTACCAAATTTGCTACAGTACTGATTATTCATGAATAATATTGATTAAAAGTACTTAGATTAAGGCACGAGTGAAAGAAGCCTTAAGGCAAGCATTTTACCTAGTTAACCTACCATCAATTCAGTGTTATTTTCATTCAATTCTGTGTTAATTTTTCATTCAATTCTTTTTGCACTTTGCAGCAGGGTGCTTTTACTTGTTCAAAAATTATGTTCCAGATAGATGTGAGGAACACTTGATTTTAATAGTTTTTTAACCTGATTTAATGGGTTTGGGGTGTACAAGATATGATTAAAAATTTGTAGAGCAGCAATTAACTTTTAACAAGTCTATGTAAAATGCAGCATAAATAGAAAATTAACTATGTAAATCACAGACTGATGATCTATTAGATCATTTTAACCATTCTTTTAAAATTTACGCAGAAAAAAGCTTACTCTTGAATTATAGGTATAAGTTGAGTGCCGAGATCTTCACAGTGGAACCATTTTTCAAAGAGGACATTAGTTGATTCTCCAACATAATATCTGACAAAGTAAAAACATTAGTTGATCCTTTTATTAACTAACTGATCATGCAGTTTCAGTCCTTTCAAGAAAATAGCTACTTGATGTTGTGTAAGAGCATGTTATTCTCAAGCCTGGTGTACTTTATTCTGAAGAATGGTTATTTAGGGAAGCTTTCTGTCTCCCTGGTTAGCTGACGTGGTGGGTGGGGTGCTCAAACTTCTATGGAGGGCCTTGTAGTTCTGCTGATCAACCACAGATAAGTCACCAAATTCCTTCAGCAAACTTCCCAGATTTGATCCTGGAAATGATTGGTGACACAGTCCCTTGGGACCAATTACTCTCACTTTGGATGCAGTTACTGAAAAAAATAATTGGCCCCAAATACCATTTCCAGTAACTGCTTCCATGCAGCTATGAGATAAATGCTCATATTTAAGAGACTCAGCTTGCTTATTACCCATGCATGGACTGTTAAGAAAACAAGGTAGCTTATGGACTTGTTTGCAAAAAAATAGATGGTTGTCAGCTACATAAATTTGGTAAATGTTGTTTAGGTCACCCCTCTGAAGAGGAACTTAGTGCTTCATTTGCATTATTTTATGTCTTAACAAATAAATATTGTGCTGAGATCAACAGGTCAAGGTTGCTGTAATCTATGGAATGGCAAATAGAGAATTTACCTACAGATTTAAAAAAGACTGCTTAGACTGGCAAGGGAGTGATGCTTAAGTACGGTCACTCGTATTGCAACTGCTTGTAAACAGGTCCTATATGTCCTTTGGGTTAAAGACACTGGAATGTGTGTTTGAAGAGGGAAACAAGGCTTATATAATTATACTGTGCATATTTGTATATTCATGTCTGTCTTATGTATCTATATATATATTGTCCAGAAACTTTCCAAGAGCATCGTGGCTCCTCAAGTTTTGCAAAAACAGGGTACTCGGAAGAGAGTAACTTTATTAATGCCTCCAATATGGAAAAAGCTGTGCTCTGAGCACAAATATTGAACACAGAGAATCTACAGAGAAGAGAGATGTTACAAATGTCTCAGTTGGGAAAAGGAACGCCTGGGAAGGACTCTGCACCTTATTAGGTGTTAAAGAATCCAACCACACAACTAACATCTAATACAGAAACTAGTTGTTTCTGTACTTCTTTGCCATAGGATTAAGATTAGCTAGTGCATTTTTCTTATAGTACAAAGCATGTAATCATTACTTAGGCTGAAACACTGGGGCAGGCTACTTATTCTTCACTTGTACAATAATTGGCATGCTGGGGGCTCTGATTTATGACTGAGGCTTGTAGGCATGATAAATAATGGAACAGTAACATAATATTAGACCTTGAGTCAGCATACTTCAAAGGTTATTATGACTTCCTCTTGTAGAGTCTTTGCTGCAGGTGGCTGGGAGTGAAAAAAAGTTTGAGAAGATTAGAGGTTCTGGTTATAAATCCCCACCTCTCCCAGGAGCAGAGAGACAATGTGGGTTCAAAAGTATGACATGATTGTTTACTTCCAAAACTTCAGGTGTCTGTTCATCATGTCAATGTGAAAACAAGGGCACTAAAAACCTCTGAGTGATTTATTTTCAGGCACCTGATATTTTCAATTAAGAATGTGCTTTGTTAATCCAATTATTTTTTCCACCTGCAAACCGTATGGTAGCTTTTAGTTTAATTTCCCCACAAGACCATGACTATAATGGAGTGCAAATCTCTAGATCTACCTGGGATCCCTAAAAAGACATTCAGCATCTCTCTAACTGATACCATTCACAGACCTCATGTACAAGGTAGGTTATTTTACTTAGTTACCTAAAGCTACTTATGTTTCTTTATTACAAATAAGCATTGTTATCTGAATCACTGGCCAATTGTTTCTAGCTCAAGATATCTTTTTAATAATGTAAGTGCTCATAATCCACAGGCCTGCAATGAAAGGAAAAAAAAGGGACAAGTGCATAGATGAACAATGTTTTAAGTGAACTGAATTTGTCTTTAGCTTGGAATCCAATCAGGTGGGTTTTTTTGAATGGTCCATTTCTTAGTTTCTTATTTCTTTCTTTAGCCTTTTTTGTTTGAATGAAAAAGCATATCTTTCTAGCTCCACATATTTTTAATCTTCCTGCTGTGGTACCGCCCATGGAACAAAACTGTAGGCAAAAGGACAGACACAGTACATTACAGATATTACCACAATTTTAAATCTTTATAAATTACATGAATAGCTGTCAACTCTCTTTGGTCAGTCGTATCTGGTTAATATCAAACCAGCTCTTCTAACTTGGCTAATGTTACTGCTGTGACTTGCCGCCTTAGACTTACGAATTCTGTATGACCACAGGACAAGGCTTAGTCCTGCTCCCACTAGAATACAAAGTAAACTTCTCATTTCTTTGAAGATGTTGTTCTCATAAGGCAGTAAAAGCTAGGCAGAGGTGTGTACAATGTAGAGGGGTTAGCATAAGGAAAACTGACTTTTGTTCCCAGCTTCCCACATACGTGCCAAGAAAGCTCCTCTTCATCTTTTTTATTTCAGCGCTTACAAAGGAATTAATGTTCTGCTTGACAGAATTGATTAAAAAAAATCTTTTTTGGTTTGTGTTGTTACAGAGCTCTGAGATTTTAAAACTTATGACGATAGTAGTAGGCAAAACATAAGTAGACAGCTATAAACACAGCATGCATTTAAGACATTTCAACATGTTCCTTGTTTAACTAAATCAAATGCTAAATGAGATCTCTGTTTATGTATGTATAGGTAAATAGATGTGTGGATAAAATTAGTACAAAATTGCCAGCGTGAATCTGATAAATTATCAGGAAAGTAAAATACAGTATTGTATTGACATGAGAAATTAGTTTATATTACGAATCCTAACAGATTAGCCAACAGTTTATACTTCACCTGAGCCCATCAATTTCTGTCTTTAATCTTTCCCTCTCAATCACAAGACCCACAGTGTTTGCGTATCTCTGAGGAGAATGAGGTATCCTAGCAGGTAGGAGGAACATCTGTTCAAAGAAATGGGAAAGCATCAGTGTTAGGAAGTCTTTGTTCTTTGTGTTGTCCTTCCTCCACCCCCCAACCTGCAAACCCCTCTGCTCCTTGCCCCACTTTTCCCCTACTCTTTGTCGATCCTGTGTTCCTCCTCTGCAGCTGCGCCCACTTTGGTACCAACAGCCCAGCAGATACTGTTTCTTGCTTTCTCAGTGAATTCTGACCACTGACTGCAATCAGCACTGCCTTTATGGCAGTCAGGTCCTTTCCTCCTGGTTTGATCATCATTGCTGGACACAATTGAAATTAAAATCTAACCAGTTACTCATCTGGAATTTATAAATTTACTGCAATGTCTGAGTAGCAGGAACAGAAATAAAAAGCAAGTTTGTTGTCACCTCAAGAAAATGTCTAATCAACCACATGTATCCCTCCAACATAGTAAGCACCTGTGATTGCATGATGAGGAGTGTTATTCTCTTCAGAAATAATTAACAAATATGAGGGGCTACTTACTCACGCAAGTGACAAAGTGAATAGACAACGTTAGGTTGGGAGAAGTCTATTGCTGAAGTTTGAGAATAAACCTTTTTCTAGCAGCTATCTGATTACGTAGGAAGGTGGTACAAGCCTGTACTGTCCTTCAGTGCTACAGATTTCTTAGCCAAGTTTGGGCAAGTCTGTCTACAAAACAGAGCTAATGATAGTGCCTCACCAGGTCTAGTGTCAGTCTTCCCACTAAGGATATTGTGCACTCCTTTTCATTAAAGCTTCTGGTACTTGCCAAGATCTCGGCTGAATGTACTTCTCCAGTGAGAAGTGTATTACCAGACTCTCACTGTCTGTAGGTTTGAAAAAGTAGATCTGTTTCTTCATTGAAAATGTTGTAATACTTCTAATGACATCAAGCTATTGGATCTAATATGTCTTCCATTTTAAAGGCTGGCCCCACTAGACCTAGTAATCTTTTCAAAGACTGAGTACAGTTCAAGCTTGTGACAATGAGTGGCAGTTGTAGCACATTTAATACCTTGTAGTAACACCAAGTAAAATACTTAGTCATGCGCTCATTAAGAACACTGCAATGTATGCTTTAGCAAGTCCACTACTGTAAGGACAAACAACTGAGTGCAGCTGGATACATTTTATCCATAAATTGCTCTTTAAAGCTGTTCTTGTATTGTGATGGTTGGGAAGGCTAGCTGTGAGGACTAAAGAAGGCTGAAAATAGTGGAATCTTTTAACCTTCTAAGTTCTAGGCAGTTTGCTTAATGGTGTGTTTGGGTGGGTGGGCAGTATGTACCTGTTGTGGTTTAACCCCAGCTGGTAACTAAGCACCACGCAGCCGCTCACTCACCACCCCCCCCCGCCCCCCATCCAGTGGGATGGGGGAGAAAATCAGGGGGGAAAAAAGAAGTAAAACTCGTGGGTTGAGATAAGAACAGTTTAATAGAACAGAGAAGAAGAAACTAATAATGATAACACTAATAAAATGACAACAGTAATGATAAAAGGATTGGAATGTACAAATGATGCGCAGGGCAATTGCTCACCACCCGCCGACCGACACCCCGCCAGTCCCCGAGCGGCGATTCCCTGCCCCCACTTCCCAGTTCCTATACTAGATGGGATGTCCCATGGTATGGAATACACCGTTAGCCAGTTTGGGTCAGGTGCCCTGGTTGTATCCTGTGCCAACTTCTTGTGCCCTGGCTGGGCATGAGAAGCTGAAAAATCCTTGACTATAGTCTAAACACTACTGAGCACCAACTGAAAACATCCGTGTTATCAACATTTTTTGCATGCTGAACTCAAAACATAGCACTGTACCAGCTACTAGGAAGACAGTTAACTCTATCCCAGCTGAAACCAGGACAGTACCTAAAAATATGTAAATAAAAGACTGATCCCCATGAATTCAGATGGCAGATTCCATGCAATTCAGGGGAATAAGAAATCCTCTCAGTATATTCCTGACTATCTGAATGGGTATCCTAAATGCTCAGAGAGATTTTTATCTGTTATTGAAATAATGAGATGTTGAACACAGTGTACTGTAGTTTGCTGTTAATTACATGGAATTTGCTATACTGCATTGAAGATTTTTTTTTTTATTACGAAGCAATCTCTTGCACAGCAGGGATAAACTGACTTTTAAATAGTTCATACAATATTCACTTAACATACCTATGTACAACAATAACAGAAAAATCACCCTGTTTTACCTCCCCTTCTCGGATGACAATGTCTTTTTGTTTCCCATTTTCAATTATCTTCAAACACATATCTCCTTTAACCTGGTAAAACAGCTGAAGGAATAGGAAAATAACATTAAGGCAACTACTCCAAAACATTCTGTATATAAAGGATACATGTATAAATACATTCAATCTGTAATTGCAAATATTTACATATTTCTTCTAACAATAAATGACTTCCAACCTTTGTTGCTTTTGAAAGCGTTACTAAATATATATTATTTCCATTATCTTACATGTATTTGACAGTCTAAGAGGTCTATAACTGCTTATAGAGCTATTCTGTGAACCCAGTGGAATTCCGTTGCACTGTCTTTACTCCTTTGTAGGTTGGGACTTTATGGTTTAGACATCTGTTAATTACATTGTATATAAAGCTTCATTTCAGTTGTAGCAGGGTCTTCACTATTGTATTCAGTCAAACTAAATGTCACTTTTCCAAATAAGCTCCAAATATGCATGCACAAGTTTTTTGGGTGCATGGTTTTTTGGGTTTTTTTTTTTTTTTTGTTTGTTTTTTTAATGAAGCTTTCTCATTTGGGAATAATTGCCCATTTGGAAGCTGTTCTGCGTTATTTCTGTGGATACCCTGAAAGCCCAGCAACAGCTGATCCTCTTCCTACTGTGCATGTAAATGTAAAAGGATTACATTCAAAGCATGTATAAGGACAGAACCACTGAACCCATAATTTTGTCCTCAGTGACCTTTTCACAAGTCTGTTTTCAGAGTAGCTTTGGGGGAGCTCTGAGGTGCGCAGACCTAGCCTCATGTTTTGTGGCAGGACTGTGCTATGATCTGTAAGCAGGTCTCTTTGACCTAGAATAATGGGCACATTGTTCCTCATTTTCTATAATACAGAGCAATAATACTTCCAAAAGTCAACTTTTCCACCATTCTCTGCCAAGCTTCTATATGCTTTCCATGTTCTGTTTGCTATATCTAGAAACCAAAGAGATTAATTCATATAATTGCTAGTGCAGGTGAAATTGAAACCTGATTAAAAGTAGTGTAGTGAAAATAATTTTATTTATAGTAATTCTCTACAATTTTGGCAAAATGGAAAATAAATAGGGGAAAGAAGAAACCACCGAAGTATATACAAACTGAACCTTTTCCAACATTAGAAATGCTTAATCAATTTTTTTAGTCAGGATTATTTCCAAAAGAGTTTTGAAATATTAATTCAAGCCCCGAGAATTCAAGAAACACCTCTATGAACTTCACAAAGAATAAATATGCTGCCAAGGGAATGAAACAGTAGAGACAACTGAAGATGTACTGGAAAGTGCTCATGCTGAGAGCTCGTATATGAGCGAAAAGTTCACCTTGTGCCAGACACATCACAATGGGTAAATTATAACTCTTGTCTAGATGGCCACAGTGCCATGCTACTTATCCTCCTTGCACTCCCTTTCCCCAGGTTCTTTTCCTGTCATTTTCTTTGATGTTACTGAACAACTGTAAAAAAATGCTATAGTAGCCCCCGTTACAGACACGCTGGGCAGGGCTAACTGCTCATTGTACAACATAAGGTGATTTGAGTGGGGAAATGATCTCTCCTTCATTTCAAAAAAGACTCATCTAGGACTGTCGTAAGATCCTGATGGATTATCGCAAAGGCCATTGGCAATATGGCACTGGTAATGCTGAAATAGAAAGAACCTTCTTGAAATGTTGAGCTTTGGAGTGTCACCTTCCCTATAACTCCTGAGGGAGCCATTACTGAACACAGGCACAGGATATGTAGATGAAGGGAAGAACAACAGAGGCAGAGTTTTATTCTGCTTGTGACCATGAATCATGCAGCTAAGCAAACTTTCTGGTCATGAAAGACTGGAGAGGGGAAAGGGGACATCCAGTTCAGTAGGTGAGCATCACAGTCATAAGGAAAGATTTTGAACGCTGTATTTTGAATTAAAAGAATTGTTTTGCAATGGGAAAGGAGGAATGAGGTGGGCTACACGGTGTCAATAAAAGTGTTTTTCTGACTGAATTTAAATAGTACCTTTCACTGTAAATTATGGTCTGTTCTTCAAAACTTTTTTTTGAAAATGTCTGAGTGCTTCAGTCATCCATAAATCATCTGATATAACTGTGATTAATACAAGTGGCAGTAATTACTAAATCTACTGCTGTGCTTATATTATACCCTGAACTTTTATCAAGAAAACTATCAACTGTTTAATATCTCAGTGGGTTACAGTCCATGCCCATTTCACAGGACAGTTTGGCAATACAGTATTGTACTGTCTTTTTGCTAGAATATTTATTTATTTTTTTTATAAATGTTGACTGAGCTTTGCCTTCTGGGAAAATCTAACCTTTCCCTAAGTATCTCCTAGAAAAATCAAGGCCTGAGTAAGGAGGTACTGGGGTGTTTGTGGGTGCATGCACCCACTTATGTATATGTATGTATATACACAAATATGTATGCATATAGATAGATGGTAAGTCAGTAGAGTTCAAGCTGCCTGAAAATATAAGCTTTCCTAATTGGTCTGTTTTTACTGGGATAATCTGGTATCCATTATCCACAGTAGTACTGAAAACTGAGGAAATGTGCAACATTTTCACTCTATTAGCATCTTATTAATGACAGGATCTCGTTACATGTAATATATACATATATATATCTCCTTGCAGAGAAGCCTAGATTTGTACACTGCTACTGCATAATAGGTCAAAATCAAACATGGATTTGTCTTTCTGGGTGAAAAATGTGGCTCAAGGAAGAAACAAAGGTTGTTCATGTGTCTTTTTATCCCTTTTATTACTAAACATGCTTATTTATTATTTTTATTATTTTTATACCTCCTTCTTTTCTTCCTTTCATTTTGCAGACTTCTGCCTTTTGTTTAGCTTTCCTGCTTACTATGTGGCATCTTCTTGTTATGATTACACTAAAAACACTTCTTATTATTATTTCTCACCTTGCCTCTAGAAGTTATGAGCCACCTAGAAGTCATTCTTTACCCTAAGCATAACATTTTTTCAAAACATTGCTCAATATGATCATTAAAACTGCAGTTATACCTATGAAAACTAAACTGAAAGGCCCTTAATATTGAGAGGGTTTTTTTTGACTCATTTAATTTTCCTTAAATTCTCTTTATTGTAGGATAATTACATCCTCCTTCCTTAGTCTGCTTCATCCTTCTTGAGCATGCTTCAGACCTGGTAGTATTGTGTTAAGCTGCAGTGAAAGGCAGCATGACCAGTGCTGAATCATTGGCAAGTCCATAAATGGTTATTTCACTCAGTTATGAAGACACATAAAATAAATTATGCAGGCATTTCTGGAGACAATAGGTGGAGATGCAGAGAGGTTGCCTTCAGTGGAAGCATGACTGAAGCTGCTTGTCTTGGTAGGAATTAATTTCAACAGGGTAGTAGAAAGTGTGGATACTACCTTAAAAAGAGCAGTATCATCCCCACCATATTAACGTGGTGAGAATTGTATTGCTGCTTCATCCAAGTACATGTATCCTAGCAGAGTAAAGAAGGAAGCATGTAGCAGGGGAAGAACACAGTGTTTCTAATTGGTTTGTACAGGCCAATTAAAAAACAAGTCTATTTTATATTATGTACAGCAATGTATGTATTTTAATTTAGATTCACCTTTGATATCAAACTCTGCCTAGATGTAGGAGCCCAGAGCTCTGTGAGGGCTTTTGTAGCTGAGAGCTTATTCGTAGACCTGTAAAGATACCTGCAATTTGCAGTGTACTTTGAGTGCTGACTGCTTCTGAAAGTGGAATTTGGGATTGCTCAGCTACTTCTGGGATTAGGCCCGGACTTGGCATACCCTGGCTTGTACTGCTTGTCAGATTGCTAAGCACTAAATTAATTTGCAGAGCAAATCAAATTCTGATGTGGGAGTAGAGCCTGGGTGTTTTCCAGACTTCAGTGGTGACTGATGTATTTGAGCACAGAAAAACAATTTTCTCCGCCTCTCGTCACAAGGCTTTTCAGCCATCAGAAGTATGGAAGGCAAACAGATGAGGAAGGTAGAGAAAATGATGTTGTGGTGTTTTGATTTTTTTTTTTTTTTTTACTCTGCTCATTTACATGTCATCTGTGAAACCTGAATACTACCCCAAACTCATCCCAACAATTTTATGCAGCAAACTTATTTCTGAAGACACAATCTCTTTCTGATGCAAAAGGATCATCTCTCTTATTACTTTGTAATAGGACCTTTGTTTCTTAAAATATTCAAAGAGTTTTCACCAGATGAATTGGGGGGGTGTTAAATGTAAATAAGCAAAAAGATTTGTCTTGCTTTGTTGCGACTCACATTCTCAGTTTTATTTGGGAGATAAGCACCACAAAACTAGCTACTGGAATGCTCACATAGCCCCTTTCCCCTTCTTCTTAGGCATCCATATCCCCATATAATGCAAAGGGAGAACTGAGCTGCTAGGGAAGAGTTTCTCAAAAGCATGCTGACTAGAGAGCAGCATACGCTAGAAGAAGGGGTCAGGCTTCATTTAAGCAGGTTATTTGTCAGAAACTGGAGTCAAGTCTTACTTGTGGTGTGTGTGTGAGGTGGAGAAAAAGAGAAATTGAACTTGGGTTAGAAAACTCAGATGAGCTGTGACAGACAAGACCAAATCTGTATCATGTTTCAGAACAAGATGTTGCTCTGTCTCGATCAGGCCATATAAATATGCTAGGAGAAGCTGAAGAGATTGGCCAAGATGATCAAAAGAGAGGGAATTTCTGTTCCGAGAGTCCTCTTTAGGACTGCAGCGTAAGGGCTCTGATCTGTGGGGCTGCATCAGTACTTAGGTGGCTCTATCCATAGGAAGTAACCTAGATGCTGAGTGCAGAAACTTAGGGTAAAATACGCACAGCACAGTGAGAAGCAGGGCTTTTAGAATCAAGCAGAATATTATGCCAATGCAAATGTGTTGCAGATGGTAGATGAAAGGCTGATTTGAATTTCTCTGCATGGAACTGCACTGTTTTATGTAGACACAACATCCGAATATAAATTGTTAAGAAATCAAAGTCAGCTAGCGGAGATTCATTGTATTTAAGTGGTGGTCTGAAGTGGGTAAAGAGACAGGAGCTGAACTACTTCTGTGATCCTAGATTTAGCTGTTAGCATATCTCACTTTCCCCCAAAGCAGCCCACACGATGCAGTAAATAAAATCTGAAATTCTTTTACTATAGCTAAGCTTTGTTACGATTATGGGTTTTGTCTGTCATTAACTTCCTCCAAAATACACAGTTCCCTTCAGTTTCCACTTACCTTATTTCTTTGGAAGTTATATAATGAATTTATAAGATAAGATTAGAAGGGTTTTTTCCCCCCTCAGGCTTTGCAAGTAAGCAAAAATGCAGTAAATACACCATGAAGTCTGTGAACTGTGTAAGCACCGAAACTCCTCTTGTCACAAATGCTACTGTATGATGAAAAGTTCAAGACACAAAGGTATGTCGAGGACTGTTCCCTGGTACCTGGGATGCACCTGCTATCCCATAGCCGTGAGGGGTTGAGCATCATGTCAGGAGCACCACAGAAGCTTTCAGTGGTCTCATCAAGTTGACTACACAAGACGAGTAGTTACTAGTCCATGTAATCCAAAGCTCTCTTGACAAAACTAGCTATATAGCAAAACCACTTTCATTTCAGTGCATATTAAGTAAGTTTTGTCCATATAGCTATAAAGGTGCATTCTCACAGCAGGTTTTTTGCCATGTTTCAACAGAAGATGCATTTCCCAAAGCAATGCAGTTTCATTTTAAGAATGAGTCTGATTTAGAGGCAGAGAACGTCCAAGCAAATGTTTGTTGACTGCATCTCTGTTCTGATGGAGAAGGGAGCAAGGGGGGAACTTAACATTTACAAATAGGAAAAAGAATGAATACGACAAAGTGGTAAAGTCAAGCCAAAGAATGTGAATGGTTTATCTCTGGTAAAGTGCAGCTTGATTTGGCTCCTTATAAAACCTGTTCAATGGAAAACAATGTCTCAGGTATGAGGCCGTACTTCTGTGCAGAAGGATGGCAAATAAGTAGTGCATAGAAAATTAAGATGGAAGTGAAGCAGTGGAGGCAAAACTAAGAAGGAAGAAAATGTCGAGTTACATATTTAGGAAACTCCTGCTTGTTGAGAGGAGGAAAAAAATTGTGCGAGACTAGCTGTCGTTTTAGCATAAATGACTGTTCAGGAGACAATCCTAAAAGGTTTTGAAGAGAGTCCAAATCAAGCCTCCGTTTTTTCTCATAATTAGCCAGTCAGAACTGATCTTCCCGATACACCTGCACATTAACAGCACCAACAGAGAACAGCTCAGGAGCCGGAGGATGCTCCTAAGCCCTTATCTCTGCACGTGAACCCCCTGTTGCTGTGAGCTGCAGGCTGGCAAGCACAAGTTGTGCCACAGGACATACTGTAAGCTGGGTGATAACAGGCATACGATAATGAGTGAACAGATATAAACAATCCTAAATTTAATTTTCTTTTCTAAACTAACACTTCTTTGCTATCAGAATAATACAGCAGAATAGCATCAGCTAAATTTGCATAAAGGACTTACGGGGTTTTGCATTCACATGATTTGGCCTGTTAACAGTAGGCCTATATAGTTTATCTTTCAAATTATCACTCAGAACTATAAATGACCTTTTGCCTGCCAAAATAATGAGCTGAACATGGTTTTAAATGTTTGGGTTTTTTTAATCCCAAGTCTAATTTAGGACTATGACCTTTTACTAGGATACTCTCTGCCTCATAATTCTTCTCTAATGAAAAACATGGATCTAAATTAGATCACAGGAAGGTGCAAATGTGTCTGATGAAAAGCTATGGTAAAATGCAATCTATGACTATATTGTACCTCCATAAAATTGGCCCATATGTTAAACTGATAAGTAACTGATAATGCTTCTGATGTGTATATTGCCAATTTTCCTATCTGATAGGAATTTTATGTTTCCATTTTTGGTTGCTGAGTAATTGTGGGCAATTTGCTAATGAGCAAATAATCCATGTAAATGAGGATGTACTGATATCTAAAAAACCTTGTAGCCAGTTGAATTAGTAATAATTTACTATACTGGTGCATACTGATATAAGTTATGCCTTTATAGATACAGCTAACTTTCTATACTGTTGGAAAGTCATATAATGGGTTTAGGCTTATTAAAGGCAGGCCAAATTCTTTTCAAATACAGGAAAATCTTGCAAAAAAAAAAAAAAAAGACAAATTATATTTACCTAACTTTCATTTTGATGGAAGGGGAGGAGGAGATACGTTTAAAAAAAATGAAACAGCATGGGAATGGGTTGGGGACCAAGGATAATCCATTATGAACTGGGAGATGCAGGGAGAGGCAAGATTGTAAGGAACAGAAAAAAAAAACCCAATATGCTTTATATTGTAGTGCAGACTATTGTACTGGTTAAACTTCAGCTCATTTTTGTGTGTTCCTCTCTTAGTGTATAGCTCTAATGTATTCTTCAGAGCAAGAAAATAAATTAATTGTATAAAACCAAAAAGGCTAAGTTGCAGAAAAAATTATATGGATTTGTTAACTTCCATATGTACCTTCATTTTATGCTTTGCCAAACCTTGATGTCATTGACCTCGATAAGAAAATTCACTCACTCTTTTTTAATCTAACATATAATACTCGACAATATACCGTAACAGCAGCGTAGAGATTAGCTATTCTTGTCAGTGCTTTCTCAGCAGTCATCCTACAGGTGCGATTGCTCCACATTCTGTTTTCCCCAGCTAAGTGTCTCTGGAATTTTCTTGTAAATAGATGATGGATGCTAAATTCTCCTGGTTAGCAACAACCCCTTCACAGGCGCTGCCCTGGGGCCTGGCTTGCCTCTTTCCCAGCCCAAGCGACCCGATGGCATGGCCCTGGCCGTTGCCAGAGGTCCCCCTGCGCGGCCGCTGAGAAGGGACATCGTGGTGCCTGTTGGGTAACCTGGTAGGTGACAGACATGCCTGTGCCCACAGCCACGGGTGGGCTGTGAGGCTGTGGTGGCAATCCAAAGCGGGCAGGAGTCAGACAGTGAGCAGGTAAGGTAGCACCCACGCTTTCAGAGTGGTGCGGTTATGATGACTACAAACACCTGCACAGCACAATTATAACAGAGAGTTAATGAAGGCCGTTGTGAAACGGTTGGGTTGGTTTTGCGAGAAATGATTCAATGGTAAGCAAACGCAAATTTTTGTTTCTTTTTAAAAGGATTTCTCGGACTTGACTCACTTCTGCCTTGAACTCTGTAGATGCTTAGGCTTGGGTTTCCAAAGGTACTTAAAATTAGGTGGCCAAGTTTTACTGGAATTCCCTGAAATTAAATTACTCTGCTGGGAAGCAAGGCAAATTGTCTCCCGTCCCGAAATCCTTAGTGCCAGGCCTCTAGTGTCCCCTTTCCCTTAGTGTTCCTTCAGAGCCATTTGTGATACCTCTGACTCGGAGGAGTCCTCAGGCCAAGCAGACGATTCCATGAAAAAGGCAGTTAACAAAGTAGGTGTAAGCTGTTACAATTTTGATAGGTTTCTACTCTTTCTTCCTATATTCTGCATTTGGCACAATGGCTAGTCACAACTCAAAGCGGTGGGATGGCTTTCTTTTGATACAGAAGATGTGCAGCAAAGGGGACTGATTTGAAAAATGTTTAGAGACTCTATTCTTCAACCTTCCAAACCTGAATGAAAGCTGAAAATGCTGATGTTTTTCACAAAGTCCAGAAAAATATAATTTCAAGCCAATCAAAATAATTTATTTTTATTTTGGAACTTCAAAGTTACTTTTGAAATATAGACCAATCTTCTGCAACAAAGTATCACTTTAAAAATATCATTACCTTTCCAAAGTTTTGTTCCAAAATGCTGAAATGAGACATTTTAATGTGTCAGAACATTTTATCTAGTTTCCCCTTGGAAATGAATTATAGCTAAATAGATCTGATCTCATGTGCTTGTTTCAAAGGAAATGCACAGATGGTGTATGGTTCTGGTGAATGATTCTGTTTAAGTCTTTGAATAGATCTAATAAATACAACATCACAAGCCTGGCATTGCTGATGTGTAGCTTCAAAAGTAGCTGCATCTTAATCATTATAGATCAATTAAAGCAGCAAAATATACACAGCCTATAGGTTACCTCTTCTCCTTCTTCAATATGATAATCCTTCCTTTCATTTGGCCCTCCAACAAACATCACATTTAATTGATGGCGATGCCTAGAAAAGAAAGTGACATTTTAAAGCTACCTCCACTCATGATGTTCTTTATTTCATGTTATTTTTTTTTTTTTTTTAATTCTTTGAGGACAGTGAGTCAATGACACAATGCTGAGTGACAAGCAACATCCAGAAAGAGAACTCAAAAGACCTCGGATGCATCTCTCTGCTCTGCCACTCTCTTGCTGGGTGACCTGAGGCCAGCTACCTCCCTTCTGGTGTTTCAGTGCCTCCAGCTATGAAAAGGGGACGTCGATAGTTACCAACTGTGGAAAGAGCTTTGAAGCTCTTATAAAGATAAAGAATGCTACATAAGAGGCAGGAACGACAGGAAAATGTCTTTTCAACCTGAGCCGATTAGATCAGGATTCTGTAAAGGTAAAACACTTTCAAAGGTCAATAAAGGTAAAAATGTACTTTTCTTCCCATTGGTAGAATTATGGGAGATACTGATGCTAGGAATTATCAGCTACTTTCTATTTATACTGGTTTTGCTAAGGTGGAACAACATTACAATGGTTTCATTGTGGTTGTGGCTAAGCAGAAAAGGAGATTCAGGCCCTTAATCTTAACTTTGCCCCTTTTAAGAGCCCCAATAAGCACTTCTCTCGGCTGTCACAAAGAATAGATGTCACCCCAATTATCTATCAGTCCACTTACACTAATAAAGAGTTAAGGTAGCAGGTTTTCATTTGCTAAAAACCCCTATAAATTAGGCCTGTTAGCTGTGATTCAGAATTTGTTCTTAAGCTCTTTTTGACATGTGAACCGAGGTGTTTTGACCTCAGCTTTTTAGCGAGGAGATTCTGGGCAATACTAGGGCTAACAGGAGAGCCTAGTAACACAGAGCCAGCAAGGCCACGCTCCCCTGCAACATGGGGAAGAATGATGTGCCTCTGCGTCAGCACCTCTTAAGCCTGAATTTGAGAGAAGCTTGTTCTGATGAATGGCTGAGCATATCTATTTGATCTGCCACCATTACCATGTGTACTTTGAAGAGTATTTAAATGAAAATGAACAACACAGTAAGGACTAGTAAAGCAGAAATAACAAGTAACAGTGACAAATTAGTTGGTCAAATAAAAGTCTAAAGAATTAAATTAAATTACAATTCTTAAATTGACTGTTTTCACCATAGGAACCTGTATACATTATAGCACTTGGCTTTATGCCCGTATCCTGAAATAAGGAACCGAAATCAGAACTGTTTGTACCATGAAGATTTAATATTTGTTTTCAAGAATGCACTAAAATGCTTCTGCATTAATGAACACTTCTACTGAAGAAGGGCAGGAAAACTGAAACAGTAACAACACAGCTAATAAATAATTAAATAAATTAAAATCAACCCTGGAGAATAAAATAAGAGAAAGACAATCTATGGGTATCTTGTAGTCTGCTGTAAAGATAATTTTTTTATCGAAACCCATACAATTTCATTATTAGTTCAATAACTGAAAGTGAAAATACTGCTCTAAAAATCATTGTTGCTCAAGTTTTTGTTTGGCAAATCTACCATTAATTCTGTTACCCTATGGATTTAGCTAGGTTTTACATAATAAACAGGCAACTATGGGTTAATCATTCCTGTCATTAACAATTATATAATGACACCATCAAAAAAATCCAGCTATGAAATACAAGCACGAACTCCAATAGGTTTGTTTGTCCATATTGCTAAATAAAACTGTCTGGTTAATATAGTTGCATTAAGAAGAAAAAGCATAAGGAAGGAAAGCAGTTTCAGCTAAGACTGCCAAAATGCAGTTAGAGCATCGTAAATGTTTCAGGGGTGTGAAAATTACTTGATGGCACTATTTTTAGAATAAGGTGCTAATCAATGGCCTATTTAGTTTCATATACTCATATATTTCTCCTCTTAACCACATAAAGAAAATGGTACCAGCAGGTACCAGGAGCAGCAGGTGGTGAGACTCGATCTGCACAGTAGATGGCTTTCCTCTCCTTCTTCATAAGCTGAAGCTACATTGGAAAAATGGATTATTTTTTTTAATCTATGCAATTTTTACCACAAAAAAATGCTCCTTCTCTCACTGTGGCTTGTTATAATGTTTATAGGGAAGACCTCTGATAGACGTCACATTCTAGAGTTACTTCAGAACTGCAGGTACGTGGTGCAGAACAAACAGTGCGGTAATAACAAAAAGGTTCTTACTGATGAGGAAAGAAACCCACGACTATTTCATATACGTAAAGTACTAAAATTTTACCACCGTCACTGGCAAGCTTTAGAAATGGATACGCTTTACAAAATGCTTCCTAAAACCATTTTGAAAATGAAAGAAAAGCAAACACTCCTAAGATGACGCTTTTCTCATTCTCTCCCACTGTGAAACTATTGTAGTGATTCAAGTTTCATAATATTTCAGTTAAACATACAATTGTAGTTTCAACACAGACATCTCAGGAAGGATGTGCCTTTTACCTTATCTTTTTCTTGCAACCATTACTTTGAAAAGTAATCCTTGCATCTGTGAATGGAAATTAATATCACTGCTACAGTACTGCCCATTCAGCTTTTGAATAGAGGTAGCACTTCAGGGTAGGGCAAGAAGCATATTCTTTGATGCTTTTTTTTAATGATTAAAATTGTAATGCAAGATTATTTTTTTAAAATTAAAAGCAAGAAAAAATGGTTTTTATTTTCTTTCTAAAACCTGGGTTTATATCATTCTTTAGAGAGAACCCTTTCTTAGGAAAGCCTTCTGTATAGACAGTTTTGGACAAAATATATTGTCCTCAACTTCACTGACAAAAGGAATCCTTGCTAACTTTGTGACTAAAAGGTGCCACACGTTGGATTATTTACGCTGGAATTTGTTCATGAGCTTTGGCACTGAGAATATGCATGCTGTACAACTGCATAATGCCCCCACTTTTTTTCTTTTATTAGCTGTCTCATTCAAATATGGTTCATAGCTTTAAGCTGGCTCTTCAGCCTCCCTACCCTGCCTTGACAGCTCTGGAAATGCCCTGGAAACCTACTCCTCCAGTGCCCCTGCCCTTCCTTTCACACTATCCTTCAGTGATATGTCCCACTGGTTTTGATTGCTCCTGCAGCTTTGGGTCATCTGCAATGTTGGAATGACTCTCAGCAGCTCTAGCAGCTGTCCCAGGCTGTAATTTGGTAGCACTAATCTGTTAGCTAAATCTTATCATTTCTGAATGTGATGCCATCTCCTCTGATTTCTACAAGTTTATCGTCACAGGGCCTGACGCAAATTCCCTGAACTCAGTCTAACTGCCTACCAAGAGACTTTGAGTTGAGGCAAATATCTTATATTCAAGTTGATCTTTACAGCTCTTGCTGAGTTACTGGAAAACAGATTTCACTTTCTGTTCTTTGAAACAGCACTCTGACTGACTGCAGTCTGAGAGGAACTACAGTTCCTTACTAATCTTCAGCATGTATGCATTTTAGCAGCTTCCTCTTATAGCTAGGAATATTTATATACCTAAGAACTGGGTAAAAAAAAAAATAATCTTCATTTACTTACATAAGCTTATTGCACACAGGTGGCAAAAAGGCAGTTTCATTTTCTTCTATCCATTTTCTTACATTTACAAGGAGCTCCATGGTCCACCAGCTATGAAAATTTTGACGGAGATACTAGAGTTTGCAGAGTGCTCTTTCTGTGAGCAAACTGCATGTGGTTCCATCCCCAGAGCTCAGAGGATTGGTTGGTAGAAGAGGTGTCTTCAGGCTTCAGTGTCAAAGGGTCATCAAGGTCCATCAGCCAAAGGTTACTTTGTAAAGAGTACTCATGCTCCAGCAGCTTAGCTAATAATTGACTAGTGTTTTTAAAATATATATTTTCATCAGAGACTGATTCTGCCTACAGGAGGTGTCTTAATTTGCTTTACTGCATCAACTGGAGTGTGTGTTTCCTCTTTACAAAAACTGCCTTGTTACATACACAAACTGACACCTAGGAAAATGGGCATGACTCGGGCATCCACACCCTGCAAGTCTAGTATAGAAACAGATTTCAAAGCTAAATGCAAATTGAGAGCAGTTGCTCAAAGTTTACTTACATATAATATACAAAAAGTATTTTTATACATGCATAACCATATATAGATATTTCAGGCTTGATAATAGAGCCCCATTTCCTTTTCACCACCTCCCTTCAACCTTCTTGGGCTGAATGTTTGGGGGAGTGTGTTTGAAAATATTGGGGTCGTCTTCTGCCAAATAACAAAAATAAAGAAATCTCTTGCATTTGTAAAACCAAAAGCAGCTATCCATAAATGCTCATTTCTAATTTGATCCTCTCTTTGCAATGTCGTAGCGGGCCTTGTTGGAGAGCTGAACCTGGTTCTGTGATGCCCTTTGGGAAAGTGCAGCATACTGTCACCAAATTATCAGGCAAACAAGAAACTGAAAACTGCCAGGCGTTCCAGACCTGTATTAGTCTTTATTCCTTCACTAGTTTCTGTTCAATGTCTACGTAGTTCCTACGGGATTGCTTACTCTGTTCCCTGCCACCCCCATTTTTTAATAAGCAAATGTATAAACATTTATTTTCAGACTTGAAATATATGAAATGGGTAGTAAACAAAAAAACCCAAGACATTGTAAAATTTTGGCACTTTTCAGTTGCTCTTGACGTAGCTTAGTCTTCTATTTACACTGTGCTTAGTGGGTGAATGTGTATGGGTATAAGGTTATAATATGATTTGTTTAAAAGTGAGTGTTACATGCTCCGTGGCTTGTGCATATGAGCAGTCCAGCAGCTGCTGGACTGAAGAGTCAGCATGCTGGAACAGTACAAATTTGGGAGTTCTTTACCTTATACCATTATAATTTTCCAATGGAAAAAAGCAATGGAGTGTGAGTTTTAACTAATACCAATGTTCTTATTCCAGTATGTGTAAGGGTGATTCTGTTTTACCTTCATCTCTATCACTTCTTTGCAGTTTAGTTTAATTACATAATTGATCAAAAAAACCCCATTTATTTTGGGATAACAAGATCCACACGTGGATTACAGTTCTGCTGTATTAGTTCAATCACAATGGGACTGGCAATAATTTCCTCTGAAATAAGCCCAAAGGAATTATTATTTCACTCAATTATAGAAACACCCTCCCCACCACCCATTATTTATTTAGCACATGAAATTTCTACTATCAGAATGGCTGTGGTGAGACACCAGTGCATAGCAAAGTCATTAGGCCTGGTTTTGGACCTAGAGACAGGAACACTTCAGTGCTTTTTGTACTGTAGGCTGCTGGAACACTATTCAGCTGCAAAGGAAAGAGATCTTCTATTTAACATGCACTTTCACTTAGAAGATTGTGACCCAGCCTGGCAGGACCAGGAGAACTGAAGATACTCTGTTTTAATGACCACAATTTTGTAAAGCTCTACCTCATCATTAGCAACATGTATTGCAGAGCAGGACTCCATTTATTGGGCATGAAAACCAAGAGATTGTACAAAGCCACAGTAGGAAAAAACACAGATCCTGGAAGTGATAGAGCCAAGCCTTGTTCACCACAACATTCATGTGCCAGTTTTAACTGCAGGGCTATTGTCTGCAACCCTTACTCTAATCCCTAGTCTCCACTTTTTTTCCACTAGGCAGAATACAATGTACTATTACCTGCAGAGAAAACTATCTGTTGCATGGTGATAAATCCACTCTGTGGCTAGAGTGAGGTATGAAAACCCGATAGCTAGACCTACTCAGGGAGGAAACAAATGAAGTTCACTTATAAAATTCACCATTAGTATGAAGCTGAGGTTATTATCACAGGTTAGCATTTTCTGCTACGTTCTGTAACCAATAGGTTTTGAAAAATGCAGTTAATGGCCTCTCCATGTGTATAACAGGTATAAGGGAACGTTGGGATTTTGTTGTTTAGGTTTTTTTGAGGAGGGCTAAGAAATGGTCTACAAGGCCTAGAAGTACCAGGCCATGAAACTTGATTTCTGTGAATTGTATTGGAGAGGCAAAGAAAAGAGCCAGTGTTACAAGTCTCCATGAGACCCAAATAAATACATATGCCTCGTGACCTGATAGAGGCCTGGATTTCTCTTGCTAATCTGCTTCGCAATGACTCTTCACATCCATCAAAGCCTGTTCTAGCAGCTGGGGTTTCTGCTCTCACTTTTGGCTCAGATCCCTCCCTTTATGCAAAGGTAAGGACTCGATTTGTCAGCTTTTGCTGCCAGAGAAGCATAAGACTACTGAAGCACAGCACTGCTACTCAAAAATAATCCATCTTTTGTATTAAGGGTACATGAAAAAAGCGGTAGTAGAAAAAAAAAATGAGTTCAGGACAGCACCTACGCTATTTTTCTACTTTCCTCAACCACCAGACCTATTAGAGACTTAAATTTACTAGCTGATGTCCAGCAAGCAGGATATGTTAACAAAAAGCACATAAGCTAAATATTGCGTTTCTAGTTAGAAGAGGTATTCAGGTTTGTTGGCCAGGATTTTTATCTGTATTAAACTGATATTTGGTCACTTTTCCATTACTCCCTGTATTTTTTTATTTTTTTTTTTCACCTAAAGAACTGATGATAAAGACCTAGAATGGCTTAGGGCCCCTGGGAAGGGGAGAGGGAAACAGACCATAAAGCCAGCAAGTATGGATGCTGCCTGCTCCGCTCTGCCCATTTTACTCTTGAAAGCAAACAGCATTGTGAAAATTGGCTCTTAAGCTTTGGGTTTTTTCATACTTAGTGCTAAGAAGTATTCTGAAAAATCTTCACCAGGGGAGGTTTGCATTCACCAGCAATTTGAGTACAAAATCCTTTTAGTATCATTTCAACTTTGCCTTTCTGTCCCTGTGCAATACAGAGACTGATTTATCTTCCCTGGTTGTTAAAATAATGGAGCTACACTGAAGTGATAATTTGGAGATTCTGCAAGCAGAAGGAAGCAAGTAACTTTCTGCACCATTATTAGGACAGCTTTAACTTCTGCTTTTTATCTTTTTTTTTTTTTTTTTTTTTTTTTAATATTATGAAGAAATGGAAGAAGAAAGACCTATATATGACTAAATAATCCATTTCACCCAGTTGAACATACTTCCTATTTTTGGTCAATTCTGAGCTGCTTCTGTTTGTTCTTTGAGAACAAATACAAAGGAAGTACTTCTTTAAAAAATGAAAAATTATTTATATTAAAAAGGCCTATATAGTTGCTGAAAACAAAAATTCAAATTGGTAACAAGCCTACTACTTGAACCCAAGTACAGTTATGTTCCTACAAACTAATTCACATGGCCAAATTTCACGGATATAAACACACTATCAAGAGCCTCAGTCTCTGTGGGGACAAACCTAAGAAGCAAGTGAATCCCATAGCACAGTAGAAAAGTTAAAGATCCCACGAAAACTACTGGAATCTTTACTGTTATCACCGTTACTTTCATGGTGATGACGATTAAAATAAAACGCGCAGTGATTATCATCTCTATAAACACCAAAATTAGACTCACTGAGTCCTCACTCTTGGCTGAGTGTAAGGTTAAATCTGCAAGAAAGAGCTTGTCCATGTATTTACAGCTTCAGCTTTGATTCTTCCCGACATTCTTGTATTTGCCAAAAAAGTGCTTGTTTGGATGAAATTATGTTCACAGCAATCTTTGCGTGGTATAGAATATTTAATTTTCTAGTGTAATGATGCACTGCTAAGGGTAATGAAGGCGGCTGATGTTTTCTGGTATGCCAACTAAACCTATGTGATGATGGGAAATTTCTCTAAGAAATGAACTGTCGGTTTTTCTCTTTTTCTCCATGCCAGCCACCTTCATCAGTGGTCAGATACAGCAATCGCATGTTGCTTTACCTGTCAATGGTGTATACCACCGAAACGTATTCTAAGTAATGCCCACAGTAATAGTACCAACAGCAGAGCAACTTTCTTGACAAGCAAGAAGGACCTTGTCTCCATTCAAAACAGTCTCAGAAAGTTTCAGCTCATTTATGGATCAGAGGTGGGTGGAGGAGGTAATGAAGTCACATGTAACTGCCACTCAATCTGCCAAAAGCAGTTGGGAGATCAGTGCTATTTACTTAAAACTGGCTGAGTGCCTGTCACCTGCTGCTGGGCCACCAATATTTCACTTTTAGAGGCCACGGAAATCCAAGCGCTGCGTAGCACCCTCTACAACCATCCACCCTGTAAAGCAATACCCGGAGCTTGTTGCTTTGCCCAGAGTGAAGTAGCGGTAGAAAGGAAAATGGTTGCTAGTATTTCTGTCAGTAACCCAACAGCGCTGCCTAGGAAAGTAAACACGGTGACAACGCCTAACCACGGGTGGAAAAAAAGAAAGAGTATGTCTCCGTCTCGACGGCGTAACAGTGTTGGAGCATTGCTTGTGTTTAAATATCTGCTGATGCCGATTATGTTTACCATCTTCCTGCCACGTAAAGGTACGACAGATCTGACCGCAGGATAAATCCGTGTTAGCGGTACACTTTAACAATAAACATGTGCTTAAGGCTTTGTGCTTTCATCTGGTAACTGTTTCTAAGCGTGTAACAGATCAGATACACACTGTGTTGTTTCCACGTGTAAGTAACGTTGGCCTTTTAGATCTATTCAGCATTTTCACGTCAGAGCGCCCAATCCCGTCCAGAGGTAAAGTAAGCCCTCAATGAATTATCCATACGGGATAACCCCCCGTGTCTTTGGTTACTTCTATTAACTAGCACTCAGAAGTCATTTTATACGATTCCTTTTAACCTGTACTACTTGTCTCCCCTCTCGGCAGCGGAGCAGCAAGGAGCCTGCGACGCCCTAGGGTGCGCAGCCGGTGGTACTGCGGAGAGAATCGCTTCGTTTAGGGGCAGGGACGCGCTGGTTTTCTCTCCGGCTCGGACCTGAGCACGACAGACGGGTGCACCGTTCCCCACCGACGTGAACCAGCGGGAGGACGAACTTCGCTGACCTGGCGGCTAACGCCTTTTTTACCGCAGGCCGTCAGGAGGTTTGGTCCCGCACGACCCGGGGCCGGGGGCCTTGCCTGCCTCATCTCCGGAGCGCGGAACGCCGGGGGCCGCTTCAGCCGGCGGCGATGTCTGGCGCTGGGGGGGGTGGGGGGGGGGGCGCCCTGGGCGCGGGGGGCGGCGCGGCGCGGCGCCGAGCCGGCGGCGGGCCGGGGTCCCCGCCCCGCCCCGCGCGGCAGGCCCCGCCCGAGCTCGCGGAGCCGCGGCCCGCCGGGCCGCCCGCCCTGCCGGCGGGGGGGGGGGCTTAGTCGCGGCACCGCAGCCGCTCTCCTTCCTCCCGTGCCTGGGGGCGCCGCCCTCGCCGAGGGCGCGGCGTCCACCCAGTCACTTGTCCCCGCCCCGCGCCGCTGTCAGCGGCCGTTAACGATGAGAGCGCGGCCCGGGCCGAGAACCGGGGCGGCCCGGGGCCGCTGCCCAGCGCGGGGCGCGGGCGGGCGCGGCGCCGCCCTTGCCCCGCCGGGGCGGGCGAGCCCTTGATAAACCGTTCGGGAGGAGTTGGTGTCAGGGCTCCAGTGGCGCAATCGGTTAGCGCGCGGTACTTATACAGCAGTACAAAGCCGAGCAATGCCGAGGTTGTGAGTTCGAGCCTCACCTGGAGCACCCAGCTTTTTGGGAGGGAAAACGGGCTTTTTTGGGACTCGGCCGCGCTCGGGAGGAAGAAAGAAAAAAGTTCACGGAAAAATTATGCAGCCGCGGCGGCAGCCTGGGCTCGCCCGCGGGCACCTTGCCGCGCGCGCCCGGGGGCCTTTGGCTGCCGGGCGGCGCTGCCGGGGGGGTGCGGTGCGTGTGGAAAGTGGCCGGCGGTGGCCGCAGAGGGAGCGCTGGCCTGGGGCTCTTTATTGTCAGAGGAATAGCTGCTTGCGCCAACTCGCAGGAAATAAAGGTTATTTTATACTGTGTTGCTTACTACAGGGTGCAAGTAGGGACTGGTGCGGTAACTACAACTGAAGGGTAGCAAAATCCCCCCCCCCCCCCCCTTTGCCTCCTTCGGCAGTGGCAGTCTGCGTAACAGCTCATTACCTCGGTAGAGCTTTACGCATGTGCGTGCTGTAGCAGGAAGGAAAATAATTCAAATAACTTCAGGTTTCTTTTCACAACTTCAGAGGCGGTAGGGCCACGGGAAGAGGGCAGCTTCCTGAAAGAGCAGGTTGGGGGACGCTGCCTGAATGTTTAGGCCCAGATCTTGCGAACCCACCTCTATGTTAAGTCTACCCCTTTCACAGTGCAATGTATATCAAAAAGTTCGGTGAGACCCTCAAGATCACGCAGCCAGCGGCACCTTTATTGCCCAAATCAGCCCATAATGTCTATACTGTGGGCGTTAACTCCCTGAAGTGCGACTTTAAGGTTTTTAATTACCATTTCTTCCCTATTCTAGATACCCCTCTGAATTTTGCGTTGATTTCATTGATTTCGGTGATGGTGCAGTCATGCCTGAAGCGTTTGCCATATCAGCATAAGGAAGCCCACATCAACAGGAGAGGTCTGTAACATATCTAAGGGTAAATAAAATTCATCCTTTGCTTGCACTGAATTTCACGTTTTCTCCATGCAGGGGTGCCGTGTCCCAGTCCTGAGGAGTACAGGCTGCACAGAGGAATATTTGCAGAGGTACTTGGAAATACTAAAGAGTGAAAATGCTGCTCTTGTGTAACCGGAAAATAAAAGCTAGCAGAGGGTGAGGGACTCTTCCTGGACAGAGACCACGTTTTCCAGAAACTGAGTGGGGGCGGTGCTGCTGCCTTCTCCCTCTCCCAGCTCCCCTGTATGCCTCCAGGCTCAGGTGGTGGCTCCCTCACCAAGGAGGAACCACTAGTTTTGCATTTGGGGTCTTGCTTTGGTGTGCTGGGGGGGGCGGGGAGGGTGGCTGTGCAATTTTTGCCAAGTACGAGGCGCACGAAGCAGATCTTGTTCGTTGTGTTCACTGCTTTTTTGCGACTTGCCTCTGCAGTGCCAGAGAGCAGCTGGGACAAGCAGTGAGAGCTGCACGGTGCTGTGGCCTTCTTCGCAAGACCTCCTTCATCCTCTTGGTCCTACTACCTTGGCTTTTACTCTCACTTCAAGATGATTTTTCTCTTGCATATGAAAAGAAAAAAAGACCAAAATCACCATGTGAGGCAACACTTGTTTGCATCCCTGCAGCAGAGGCCTTACCTCCTGATTGACTCCTATGCCTGACACCTGAAGGAAACACGTACTGAGATGGGGAGTTCACACTGAAAATTGTGCTAAATCAGGACAATTTATGGGGATTTACTAGAAACCCCTGTACAAAGAAAGAATGTTATTTATCTGATGGGTATTTTCAAAATAAAGTAAACTGCTGCTAAAGCATGAGGGCTTCCTGATGGAGGCAGGGCTGCGAAATAAGATGAAATAAAGCCCCGTGGAGCGGTGCAGCTGCTTGTGGTCTGGCTGTGGGCACCTGGGCAGGGGTGGTGCTGGGGCCTCCTCCTGCCCCGGCAGGTGAAGGTGCTGCTGTGGGGCTGGTGCTGGGGTGGCCTTGCAGAGCCTCAGGAGGAAGGGGGCCATGTTGGAGCTGAGGTTAGTGAGTCTGTTTTATTTCCTTCCCCAAGGAGCTGCTGTGGGGAGCGGGGTCAAGGCTCGGGCCTCGGCAGGGTTTCTCCAGGGCGTGTGAGGAGCCTGTCCTTGCGCGGTGCTGAGCTGGGGCAGCCATGGTGCTGCTTTCGTGGCCTCACCAGCTCTGACAGGCTGAACTGGGGAGTGCCTCAGGCTGTTGCTTGCATTTGCAACTTTTTCCTGAAAATTAGGTGTCTTACAGACATATGAAAATGAAGTATATGTTTTCATTTATACTGAGCTGGTTTTTTTGTTGGGCTGCTTGGTCCTGACTTGTTGGTTAATGCTTTAATGCTAGTTGGCAGTGGCTTGTATGTATATAAAAACATGTGTATATACGTATGTGTATTGATATACAGATGTGTAAAGATACCTTTACACCATTATGAGAGAGCTCCCAATGTCTGTGGGTGAGCGCCGTCTTCTTTTCTAAATCTTTAATGTATGCATATGACATATTTAGAAGACACCTGTGTGTGAGTGATGCAAAGTGCCAGCTGTACTGACGTGATCTAGAGAGAAGTAATCCCTCCTTCCCCCTCCCACCTCTTCCCCAAATAATAATAATGTGGTTCACCTGTACCTCGTTTTCCTTTTGAAAACCAACTGCCAGAGCTTGTCCTGCCTGCACTGAGCCACTGCTGGGTGTTCATCACTGTCCTTGCAGGCGGTGGCTAGGGGAGCCCTGGCCTCAGCCTGGGGGCTGCCCTCGGCTGGTGAGGGGCTTGGACAGGCCACAGGTGCTCCTGGAAGTGCACCTGGGAGGACGGGTTTCCCCATGGTGAGTCTTCCATGCTGCCTGGTTTATCTAGGGTCCTGCCGCTTCTAGCCTCTGCCATGTTCTTTATTTCTCTAGTAATTTGCCTGGTGTGGATGACAGGCCTGTATTTCCCTAACTCATCTGAAATCCTTCCCGGGTCCATTTTCAAAAGGTCCCTCTTCTTAAAATTCATGTTGCTCTTCATTTAATGTTGAGTAAGGACTATGCGCACTCGACAGGCTTATCTGGCTGCTCTGAGTTCCCACTGGCTGTGGAAAGAAAGAGGGCTTGCTTATAGACTCCGAGAAGCTTTTCGTGTACGTTGCTTATTGCGGGAAGGAGAATTTACGAAAATCTAGCTACTTCCTGATCTTGGAGAATTAGTAGTAATCAGGTTAGGGAGCAGGCTTTGTGTTTATCCCTATATGATCTTGCTCAAACAGGGAGTCCCACTGGAGTGGGAGATGCAGGATCTAGGAGGAGGAGAGACTGGCTCGTGTAGGATAGCCCTTCCTGGCCTGTATTTCTAAAGGTGGCAACTTTTGTTTCTGGCATTTTAGTACAGTTTTGGTGCTTATGAGGCTCTTAAGTGGTTGCTTAACTTAAGTTTCTTTGAATGCATCAGTCTGGAACTTTCTATAATATTGGGACTTGCATATCCTAACAAATGCCTGTAAAAGCCTACGATAAAGACTTGGCCCACCTAATTGTTTTGAAACCGAAGTAGTAAATATTTTTAGTCTTTACAAATAGTAAATAGCCAAGAAGAGTCTGTTCTTCATAGCTTTCCCAATAGATGGCACTGTGGTCCTACAAAGCGAAAAAGAAAAACCGAAGCAAAGCATTCCCAGACATCCTAAAAATAGAAATCACTTGCCAAACGCTCCCTTGTGCGCAGCAGAGAACAATAGGCAAAAATTCCAAGGGTTGCTTAGAAAACAAAGTCCACTGGAGGTATAGATGCATTCGGTTTGTGTTTTGGGTTCGCTTCCCTCCCCCCTTTGTATGTAACATCTTGAGGACCTTACTGAAATTAAAATCTGTTGATTAGTTGTGTTTGGAGTAACAGAGGTGGTTGGGGTGTATCGTGGTTTTAAAATCTGTATGAATTCAGTGCTGTGTCAAAGTACCAGCATAGCAGGCCCGGCTTAGTTTCTCGTGGAACACATTTTTTAAAGAATAGCTGGTGTTAGAGGCTTTCATGTGGTGCCGTCTAAAGTCCAGGTGGCTGATTCCCACTGAGGGTGCCCATGCTATGGAGGTACTGGGCTTGGAAGCAGCAGCTAGGAGGAGAGGAACGAAATGTAGGTCCTTGCAAACTGTGGGGAAGGACTCTTTTAAACCAAATAGAAATATAATGCTTTTGTGAGGGGAAAGATGGGGGGGAGGGGGCGTCAGATGGTCACATGGACACTTCCTTGGTGAAGAGAAGGGCTGAAAGATGAAGGGGATGGTTGGGCTTATACAGGCTGACAAAAGCAGAACTTGTAAGATCGGTAGAAAAGCAAGCTCAGGAAGGGAAAGAATTCATGCATTGCTCTCTGAAACCAGGAAATTGGATGTTACAAGGAAAGAACAAAAGAGAAAGGGGAGGGAGACAAGGAAAGGAGGAGGGAACAGAGGGAGCAGGTAGAAGAACATAGGTAAGGAAGCTTTAAAGAAAAAAATAATTGGTTGTCTGGCTATAGCTATATGAATGTGCTGCCTAGGGCAGTGAGAAACAAATAAGTAAGTGTTAGCCAGTCAAGCCAACCTAAGATGGAGTTGCTGTAGAAAGCAAATTGGCCTGTACGTTTTGCTTGAGCAAAGAGTGATCTCAAGAGGCAGGTTTTTCTTCTCTGTGTGTTTTGAGTGGTTACTTTAGTGTGGCAATATAAGAGACCCCTTGGTCTCTCTAGGGATTGAAGCTGGTGTTGGGAGGGCTAGAGAGCTCAGCTTTCTGGTTTGGAAAAGGAAGGAAGTGGACAATCAGTACTGGATTTTGTGCCCATTTAATTTTCTTGCTTATGCTGAGTTTGCTATGTTAGGCTCTGCTTTTAAGGTGAAAAAAGGCTCTTGGTTTCTTCAAATAGTTTTGGTGAAGCCTAAATATTTGAAACCTTGGAAAAGTCTCAGAATACAGCAAAACAAACTAAACCAGACCCAGAGAAAGAACAATCTGGGGAAGTGGCTGAAATGGCAGGGGATAGTCAGAGAGTCTGTAATTAAAAACTTTGGAGGAGGGGTGCTCCCTTGAAGGAGGCAATAGAGCCTGTGCTGCCTGCTTTAGTTGAGAGATCTTTGTAAGTGGGATAGCAGATTTATGGTAGCATTAAGAAATACTTCTAGAAACTTTACTATTACGTTATACATAGGAAGATTGTGAGGAGGATAAAGCAACAGTTTTTAAACATTTGTCTTCTGAAAAGACTGCATGAAATTCTTAAGAGGCAGTTGTGCTGCCAGTCATGTGGCTATATGGTGTAACTTTGAGACTTAGATGGTTTTCTGGTTTTGTGAAGAGAAGCTGTCAAATTAATCATAAACATGGACATCCAAAATTATTTGCAAGGTCTCGGAGTCAGTTGACTTCACTGCTTGCATTTATTTTCCATGTATCCTACCCACAGAAATGGGGATGAGAGTAGGTTAACTATACATCTTGATTTTTTTTAAGCACTATTTACATGCTGTTTAAAGAAGGATACACATCTGTCTTTAAGGAAAGTCACATCAGACCTGTGCCAGCATGTGTGAAGGCCATTTAAAAAGCTGTTAATAATGCAAGTTTATGTAGCTTTGTCAGTGAGCTGCATGCTAGAAAATGGCTCTGTCGCTTTTGCAAAAACTCATACATTGTTGCAGCAAGCTGAAAATGTCTTAGAAGTGAAAATGTGCCTGCCTCGTTCAGGGTTAGGGGAGTTTTGTAGGAAACTGATGCTGGATTTGAGGGTGCTTTCAGCCAAGGCGGGTGGGGGGTGTCTGTATTAAGTGCCCGGATCCTGGGTTGAGGAATTACTCTTTTGCATCCTCTGGGCTGCTCTGCCTCTCTTTCCAACAACCTTGCTTCTGCCCCACCTTCCACCTCATGGAGGGGCTCAGCCTCAGTCAGTAGAGGGTTGCCTTGAAGCTGGTACTGTTTTAGGGAAGGCATGAAGCACCCATTCAGATGCTTCCCCCCCTATCCGCATTTCCCCATACTCCCAACTGCCTCCTGAGGGGCTCGGTTTGTTTCCCACTTTGGTCAAGTGCTCTAATCCGAGGTCCGTGCCAGTCGTCTTGTCTCAGTGGAGCTGTGGAGTGGCAGGAGGTGCTGCGCTGCCTGGGGCAGCTCAGGAAGGACTGCATGGACTCGGATGGCTGTAGGGTGGTAGTGGCTTGGGCCAACTTGGTGGCCAAGTCCTTTGTTGGCTCCCGCCCTAACGCCTCAGGAGTACTTGTTCCTTCTTGAGACTTGCAAAGTCAATGAAGCTTGATGGCTGCGTCCCATTGAAATCAATGCCAGTAAAAATGCACACATTCAGATCTATTGAGATTTATAGGTGCTTGCATATGTATTTAAGACCCTAAAAGCTTTGAAAATTTTACTGCTAATGCTAAACTGTTTGCAAGGCCTGTAGTAGCCTACATCTGTTTAAAATACTGCTGTGACTGGTGGGTGTATCTGATTGTATCTGTCATTCTCATTTAGTTACTCTGCGCTTGCAGTGTAACCTAGCCAAAAAAATACTTACCCCTATATATTTTGATAAAGGAAGTGTGGCTGTGTCATTATTTCTTAAGCTCTTGACATAGAGTATCTTTGAAAATCCATTTGTTTTTCTGGAGTTGGAGACCTGTATTTCACTGGGGGTACTAGGACTGCTATGGTGTGTCTTTGTGTTGGAAGGCAAATTTGTTAATAGAGAATTAGGGTATTTGCTTCATTGTCTTTTGGTTCTTAATAACCGTAGCCCTTTGACTTGGACAAATTTTCAGAGCTGTTTAGGGATGCCTGCTTCATGTTGATGTTTGCCTGCTTCTAAGCACCTGGATGCTGTAAAGGATATCTAGCAAACAGGCTTCTTACTGCAAATGTAATGCATTTGAAGTATTCTTGCAAGAGTAGCCTGTCATCTAAATACCCCTGAAAGTAAAAGCCAAACTGTCAAGGAATCAAGATTGAGGTGCCTGTTTTTGAAATATAGTATTAATGTATAATACAAATGGGTGCATTTTCACTGATGTCAGTGAATTTGCTTCGTGTTCCGTAGGAGGACAAAGATTGGCCCAAAGTAATGGGAAGCTTATGTCTGGCTGCAAGGAAACCGGGAAATTCATGGGGCTTTAAAGTATGACCCACTGCAATATTCAGTATGTGTGATTTTTGGCATGATTCAGCAGTAAATACTAGTTGAAAACAGAAGCACAAATTATAGGGTCAATAATTCAGGCTGAAGAGAGGCCTCCTGCTTATGCATATATAGTAAAAGAAATGGAAGTAGAGCCACAAAATACAATTGCTGGGACGAACAGCAGCAGTTTGGAACATTCACTGCTAAAACTGTGGAAATGATCCTCCTGGATGACACCTGAAATCAGAAGGGCATAATCATCTCCTTTGTATGTATTTGTGTACACTGACCAGTAAATCGTGTGAGGACTGCTGCGCTTGGCAGGCATCATTTTGGAGGGGACTTTCTGTTCTGCGGCTGCAGGGTTGGAGGATATAATCAGCATAATGCTCCTTTGGTAGATGATCTAATAAACGTCTGTGACTTGACTTTTAAAACTTTTTTTTTTCCTTTTTTTCGTGGTCATTGGGCTAGATGCATCATGGTCTGGAAGAGAAGAACTTCTTTATACTAAATTGGTGTTCTCATCTTTCACTTTGCATTTTATTTAGTATTTAAATAGATAGCTTTGGCTGCTGACATAAGGCAGTTCTTGTCTCCTACTCTATACATAGAAAGCCACCTAAGCAATGTTCTTACATGTCATTTGATATGGTAACATTTTTACTGTCTAGCAAAAAAAAGAGCCAAGGTAGTCTCAACAGATGTGTTTGGCTAGCACTGTGGCTGAGTGATCTGCCTTCCATTTGCTTCATTTGGGATGAGGAGGACCTTCAGAAATCAACAGGTCCCTTCCATAAGTGAGGTGCAAATTAAGGCAAATAGCAGAATGAGCTGTTAGTACAGTAAATTCTCTAGCTTGGGCATCTTTTAGTTGCTCTTTTGCCTTGGCTTAATGTGTACCTGGCTTTCCACAACGGGGAGAGTTATTGCCTGTGTGTGACCTCTGTAGAGCCAGGAGTTGAGGAGGAGTCATGGTTTAACCCCAGCCAGCAACTAAGCACCACACAGCTGCAAACTCATGTCCCCCCTCCCCCCCCCCCCCCCCATCCAGTGGGATGGGGGAGAAAATCAGGAAAAGAAGTAAAACTCATAGGTTGATATAAGAATGGTTTAATAGAACAGAAGGAACTAATAACGATAACACTAATAAAATGACAGCAGTAGTGATAAAAGGATTGGAATGTACAAATGATGCGCAGGGCAATTGCTCACCACCCGCCGACCGACACCCCGCCAGTCCCCGAGTGGCGATTCCCTGCCCCCACTTCCCAGTTCCTATACTAGACGTGATGTCCCATGGTATGGAATACCCCGTTGGCCAGTTTGGGTCAGATGCCCTGGCTGTGTCCTGTGCCAACTTCTTGTGCCCCTCCAGCTTTCTCGCTGGCTGGGCAGGAGAAGCTGAAAAAAACCTTGACTTTAGTCTAAACCCTACTGAGCAACAACTGAAAACATCTGTGTTATCAACATTCTTTGCATACTGAACTCAGAACATGGCACCGTACCAGCTATTAGGAAGACAGTTAACTATCCCAGCTGAAACCAGGACAGGAGGATAGCTAGCAGCGTTGATCAGGTATGACCCATGGTGAGCTGTAGCTTCAAGATTGCTTCCTTGTGCGGTGTGATAACTGGAAAACTACTATTCCTTGATGTCTCCAGTGAATGCTGGTTTGAAATACATACTGGACTGTATTTAGTTTTTATATGGAATATTTCTACTTATTAAGTTGCTTGTTTTCTCTGGAAGTTAATCCATGGGATAATAGGGTGAAAATTCCTGTAGCTTACTCCATTAAATGACTGCTGGACAATATAAGAAAGTAGGGTTTAAGGGTCAATTTGGAAAGGAACTTAGACCAGAAGTTTCCAATAACAATTGTGGTTTGGATATAGTTGAAATAAATTCAATTGTACTTGCATTGGCTAAGTAATAATCTTAGAGTAGATGTGAACAATACGTGTTGGAGACTAACAAGCCATATCCTAGAAGAAAATTATAACTGATACAGACAAACTGAGGAAAAAACTGGTAGTGATTACAAGCTATGAAAGTGCTGGTCTTAGCTGTCCCACTCAATAAATAATCCTGAAGGAGTATTACTAGCATTAGTAGTAGCAGCATTTAGCCATCTGGCTTGGCTTCTGTGGGAGGTTTTAAAAAAACACAAACCAACAACCAAAAAAAACCCTCCCAAACCCCCCCGCTGTTAGTGGAACTACATCCATTGAAATTGTAGGAGAACTTGGCCCTGCCTCTTAATGTTTCAGTTCCTTGTGTGCTGTACATCCTGTACTTGGATCTCATGTGATCATTTGATTTGATAGGGCAGATGTTTTCTTGATGTTCATGGACCATTGGTGGTAAGTTAGTGAAGGCCTAGTTAGTGGTCAGTTCAAGTTACCATGCATCAGTCTAACCACGCTGGTAGTCTGCAAGAAAACTTGAGGTGACTTCAGATGTACAAACCTTTGCCCCGTAGCATTGGTGGCTGCAACTTCCAGCTTGTGTTGCCCGTTGTACTGTGGACTACTCTTGTGTAACCAAACCTACTGTCCTGACTATTTCCTGGGCTTGGAATTGTAAACGTGAGTGTTGATGTGGCAAAAATGCTTCTTGCTCATTCTTCACTGAGTGGCTATTTGAGTACCCTGAGCTGCTCTAAGTAAATGAGTCTTTGCTGTAGCTTCGTGTCTCTGCATTTCCCACGTGTTCTATTTGTGTCTTTTTTTTACTGATAAGCTCTATTCATCTTGTGTCTGTGTTAAACAACATAATGTTCACAAATTATCAACTTAATTGTAAAATGTCAGCTTACTAGATCTAATTTTTTGACAGACATTTAATTTTTTTCCCCTAAAATGTGACCTCCTTCATCCTATAAGAAAATGAAACTAAGGATGAATTTTTTAATCTCTGAGCAAAGGCTTTTTTGCCTTTTCTTTGTGCTACTGCCAGGACTAAAACTGCCTTGAAATACATAGGTGATAGTATTTCTTGGTATGTGATTCGTACCATAATCAAACTGACATCAATGGAGCACTTACAAGTTTATGCTTGGAATTAAGTCTAGTAAAATGCTTCTGGAATCTCCTGGTAATTTCCTTTTATCAATGTAAGTGTGATGCAGCATGAATCCATCGTAATTACTGTGGAGGTGCACTAAATTAGATGATATGATTGAGGCTGATTTTTTTTTTTTTCCAATGGATTTTTTTAAGAAATGAGAGATGGTGACAGAGGCAGGCTATGTAACATTCATTGTTTGATGAGTTTGTCATCCTGTATATAGAACAGACCTATTTCTTCTGTTCAGAGTTCACCATTAGATTGCTCACAATCTGTTCAAAGTTATTATCAACTCCTATTCTAATACAGTAGTAGTATATTATAATTCTGTTCTTGTTTACTTCAGTGCAAGGCATAGACAAATTGGGCTCGTACTGTTAAGCAGCTGTATCTGGTAAAGCCATGCATGACTAAACTTGGTGCAGTGGCTCACATCCTTGATTTGTTTACACTGGTAGAAATTGAGGTCTATGTTCACTCAGCTAAGCTGAGTTATTTCAGATTTATACTCATGAAATGGGAACAAAAATATCTGACTTGAGCTTTAAGTGCTATACTAGGATAAACTCTTTAGTCTCATTTATCTGAGAAGTGCCAATCAAACAGTAGAGGACAGGGCATGAATTTCAGACTGCTTCATGGGTAACAGTTGCGCAAGACAGACCATGCTATGTGAGAGCTTTGTATTCATACCTAAATTTAGTTACCATGGCTAATCTAGGTCACAGTGAAGATGACTTTGTGGTACTTTCACAAGTTCCTTCTTTTTTTTCTTTATCGGCTTTTGCTAGGTGAGCAACTTTGGCCCACAGATGAAAAATGTTGTCGCTTGGCAAATTGGATATGAATTTTGGCAATAACAGCAGGCCATATCCATCACTTGGAAGGGAAGACAAATTGTTATTCCATGACTAGATGTGGGGAAATAAAAATAAATTAAAAAAATGGACTCCAAAGTTTTCCAGCAAGTCTACCACCTTTGGGTGCAGCCCCAGTAACTGGAACGCCAGCCCAAGCTGCTGGAGGGGATGGTGTCCACCCTGATGTGTGGCTTTCCTTTGTTCATAGCCAGAGGAACCTGTAGGTTCTGTTCCAGAGTTGTCACTACGTGTGAAACGTTACTTTTGGGGCCTGCTGCTGAGAGGGGGAACCTTCTGCAAGGCTACGGTGCTGTGCTATACGCAACACGTGGAAACGTGGGTTACTACCAAGTGTGGGGTGGCCATCCCATGAGAGGGAAATAGAGTTACTGTATTTCACTACAGTTGACCTTGCACCTGTATGCACAAAAGCATGATCCAAAAATA
The DNA here is from genome assembly GCF_929443795.1 of Astur gentilis. Classification (NCBI taxonomy): domain Eukaryota; kingdom Metazoa; phylum Chordata; class Aves; order Accipitriformes; family Accipitridae; genus Astur; species Astur gentilis. The sequence continues at coordinate 7,191,189 of NC_064909.1, read as the reverse complement.
TTTGTTAGTCTTCCTCAAACTGATCAGATTAAATAGGTCTAAGTAGCTTTGAATGTTCAAAAGCCTGTAACTGAATTGTTGGAAACAGTAATTAGACCATTAAGACAAACAATTTTCAGCAGATGGCAGCATTGCACTCTGTAACTTCATTTTTCCGGCAGTGGTTTTGCAACTCTTCAGTGCTTAGGCTGGTAAGAGGCTGCCAGCTAAAAAGTAATCCAAAACCACTTCTAAAATGTTTTGAAATACAGGTCTTAGTAGATTATGATAATTGGGTATTGTTTCATACTCAGGGCTTTCATATGGAAAATACCACTGTGCTGTGTAAGAAAATATTACAATAAAAAGCAATGTGAGTACACCTAAATCTTTTCTGTTAACTCTTTAAGTAATTGCTTTGAGACAGAGGAAGGTTGTTTGATAAAAGTGTTCTTATTTGTAAAAATATTAGCAAATCACTTAAAGATGGAAGAGTTCAAACTGGAACCATGTGTGCAGAGCTGTAAGTGACTTCCTGCATATTATGTCTTTCAGACTACAACACTCCCCCCTTCCTTCTTTAGAGTAAAATATGCTGGCTTTCCTAGTCCTCTTCGTACTATACCTTTTAAACAACGTGCAGCGTGATCATCAGAGTCCATGACTAGGCAGATGTACAAGTGGACATACCCTCATTATAAGTTATCAACTGTATGACAGTGTTCAAAGGTTCAGATGCAGTCATTAATTTTTGTCTGTGAAAACTCAATTAAGAATATTGCATTTTATACAAAGCACATGCTTGATTGTACAGTCAAACTGGTCAATTTATAGCAATTATGGCAAAATTGGAGAGGTTCTCTGTGCCTGCCCCACCTCCTCCATTGATTCATGGGAGTTACAGTAAGACAGTGGAGGGCATGAAAGTTGTTACTGCTATGAAAGGAAAGGGCTGAGTTCAGAGACCTCTTCAGAAAAAAAGCCTTATAGTTCCAGACAGACATCTGTCTGCGACGTGCTACTATATACATAATCCTAAACTGCATAAGAGATTTCATTTTTCGTGGATTCTCTTAGGGAGAATATAAGGCTATTCTTCTGTTTGGCACAAGATGCACGCTGAGCACTGCGTTACAGCCAGCTAGCACTGGTGTAAAAGGCAACACAGAATACAAGACAATAATAAATGGAAATGAGGTCAACCTTTGCAGCCATTCAGAAAGAGGTTAAAAACCATAATTCTCTTGCAGACTATGCCCCTGCAACTGTTGGGTAGAAACAAGTATATTGATATCGATTATATTAGTGGTCTCTTTAGGAAGCTTTATGCACCTACTTAGACTTTGGCTTCAGAGTGAATGACGAAACCTTCATCCTTTCCCTTTCCTTTTTTTTTTTTTAGCCTGCAGGACAAAATAATAGTATAAGTAAAACCAAAGTTCAGACTGAACCATTTGGTTTACACTCCGGTACAATTCTCTCTTTTGTCACACAAGTGAACCACAATGAAAATTTTGAATTATTCTGGGTTTTGCAGTCAAAGTAGATTATTGCAGGTGCCAGACTATTTTGCTGAGACGAAAGAATAGCTTTTCAGCTATATGCTGTCAGGATGTGACCATCTTGGTATTCTGGAACAAATTAAGCATATGCAAATTTTACTTGAATGGGAGAACTTCAGGAGTATCAGCAGCATGGGAATTGGTATTTTGAATTGAGAGGGCTCCCCATACTAGTCATACCCTCAGAACATGGTCTGGTGGTCAGAGCAGTCTAATACATACTTTTTTTTTTTTTCTCCCCCTTAAACCCTATAAAGCATTAGTGAACAAAAGTTGTGTCTTATGTAGTAGAAATGTGTGGCAAGGGACTTTTTGGCCTACCTGGACTCCTGTTGCAACTTGAGCAGAGTAATAAGAATTGGAATTAATTTCCTGTCTTCATCAACAGTGAAATGGAGCTTGCATAAGCCTGTTTAAAACAGAAAGCAAAACAAACAAAAAATAAAAGCTTGGTTAATGTTGCAGAAGGAAGTACTTTGAAAAGATTAGCGAGCTTAATATTTTATCCTTTAGAGGTGCATTGAGAGACTGGGATTCACTGCTGTGTGTGTGTGCATATACTGTGAAAGGGTATTATTAGTAATCTTTCATCTTGGTCACATTTTAAAGCTTTGGCATGAAGATTTTGGATACTTTGAGTAGAGTCATCCTTTACTTTCTACTCTTTACAGTTAAAGACATAGTATCGTTGTATTCTCACGCAAGGGAGCAATGTGTGCTTTGTAAAAAAAAAAAAAAAAAAAACCAAAAAAAAAAACAACAAAAAAAAAACCCAAAAAAAACCGCCAAAAACCAACAAACCAGTATTGTTTCTCTTGTGTAGTAACATCCCCCTCTCCCAAAGCGGCGGGGGAGGAGGTGGGGGTGGGGGGAGGGATGGGCAGCTCTTAACTCTATCTGTCCTTCCAAAGGTCTTTCAGAAAGCCAAATAAATGTCAGGGGTTTTTTTGGTCTTGGAATTAAACCAGGCGATCCATCTCCCATGTCTCTTTGGGTATTAAGTTTGTGAGATAAGTCATTCTTTCTAAAACAGCATTCACAGATCACTTCAGAGTGTTGCACAAAATATTATCTTAAAATATAAGACACAAACACTTTTAAAACAAAACCCAAACAATAAAAAACCAACCAACCAAAAAAACCCCACACAAAACCCCACCAGCCACAGAAATCAGGTCTCCTTTTGAGAGAGTTGCCCTTTCAACTATGTGGACTGTCTTTTGCTGTGCTGGAATGAGCAGTTCTGGGGAGCCAGCTACTTTAGGTGGCTTCTGCAGCTGGAATTTTGTCTGGAAGAATGTCTTCCACTGTGTATCACTCTGTTTTTGGAACAGCATTTTATATCAAAGAAAGTTGCACCACAGTAAAAATAGGCTTAGTGGTGCATTAATTTCTGGTGTCACTTCAGTAACACTATGGAGTGGATCCTGAATTTGAGATAAAATCTTAAAGGTGAAAATAATCTTCCTCATCTGTAGTATGCACTTATCTGTGCTTTTTCAGGATTGAATGTCACACTTCTGGTCTGCTTGAATTATTATGTTTTCATATTTTAATGACACTGGATTTTGTGACTCTGGTTTTCCAGAGGATATTATAAACTGCTTAAATAATCTGGTTTATCTTTGAGATACTGAGCAACACTTACTGTGAAAATGAGTGGAATATGTGGATACCTAACAGTTCCCCAAGTTCTGATGTAGTAATTAAAGACTGATCCAGATGACTTTAGATGACACCATACCGCGGGGGAGTTCTGGGTGTGTAAGTGAATGTGAAACATCGGTGGACCGCTCAGCATTTGGGGGTTATGTACTCTCAGTATGACAGGAGATGCCATCGGTTTCCTCTTTAATACTCCTAATGAATTAACATGTAGTATTCTTTTTTAATAGCAAATAAGCCTGCAATTTTGAAGGCAACAAGTTTGTTCTTTGTTTGCTAAATATCTTCTTTCTTAGTCGATTATATGTCACTGTTGCCTACATTTCCTGAATAGAAAGTAAGTGTTCTTCATTTACATGTTTAAGACAACAGAATAAAAGATGTTTTTTCATGTGTTACAGCTCTGTAATAGTTATTTGCATATTGTATACATTTTAGAAGGACCCTATTCAATAGCTATGTAAACCATTCTGAAAGACTCCTTGGGCTCTGTTTGCTTTTATAAGGCGGATAACTTGAGAATTGTTTCTTTTTAAAGGAATAACAGCTTTAAGAAAGTGTTTTCTAAAGAGTTGCTTTTGTTTTCAAACTGGGACAAAGTCGGCTGGCAGACGGGCTTTCAAAGCACCTCAGTCCTGGTGTACTTTGGAACTTGCCTAAAGAAACTATTTCCTGACCTGTATAGCCAACATCTCTTCTTCAAAGTAAGACTTTTAAAAGCCTGCTAGGAAACTCCCCCCAGTGTTTGGAAAAATTACTGGGCTGGTAATTTTAAATATGTTTAACATGCTGAAGCTGGACAAATGTATTCACAAAATTAAAAATCTGTTTTAACTTTCCAGAGAGTGTAAATCTTAGTGTTCTGGGATTTTTTTCTTGTTGTATGGTGTGTTGTGTGTTTGGCAAAAACTCTTTAAGGACACAAGCAGGAAAGATGAGGTTTGTAGACAGAGGTTATGCCTCAATAGTCGGACTGGTACAGCTGGTAAAAGCAGCCAAGCTTTCGGGTACCCAAGGCCAGGTGCCCGCATGTGTGCGGGAAGCGTTGGGCTTCAAAGCTAAATACAAGGGGGAACGTGACTGATTAGATCATCTCCGTAAGAGGGGCCATCTCGTACCTCTGGAGCAGAGATGACACTTGAGACAGAGGGGTGGTAATGAGGAGGTAGCTGTTCTGGTGTGGGAAAGGGTTCTGTCACATGAGAAGGTGTTCAGTTTCTGTTTGGGAATGGGGGAGAGGCGGTATGTGGGAAAGCTGAGGAGAGGTGTCAGACCTTTATCGAGTGGGGTGTGTAGTGTCCGGTACAGCTGTGACTTTCACTTCTCAGGACTACTGTTCAGTGTCATAGCATTGAAGTCATGATGTAATATAACATATGAATTGATGTTATTTATATCTTACAGAATGAGGATTTTTAAAACATCTATATTCCACTCAAGTTTGGTGGAATCAAGGAAGAGGCATAGCCTGCTTCCTCTGCAGCAAGAAGACTGATGGAGCAAGAAATCACTGATGGGAAGGGTCTGGCTGGGACTCTGGTGTTGTGTACAGACATGGTCTCAGTTTCACTCTTAATGAGAGATGAAGTATAGGAGTGTTTCATTTTTCAAATGGGAAAAGCAATAACCACATAGAGAGGATCAACCTTTAAGTGTTACCTTTCAGCTAAAGCACTAGGTCAAGCTTCTTTCTGTGGTCCCTCTTGTCTTATTTGCAGACATTTTCTATGCGTTGGCTCTGTTAGCTCACTGCTGTAACATCTCACAAATAACTAACAGATTTATCTTATAGCATCTTTTTAAAATAAAGACATAATACTGCCTTCTTGCTGATGGGGGTGGGGGGAAGCAAAAGGATCTTTGTCTCCTTGGAGTCAGATATTTAGTATATTAAACTCTTCTGGGAGAGAACGGAACAAGCATAAAATACAGTATTTGCTTTAATGCTGGATTTTTTTCTTGTTACACTTTTAAAGTCTTTTGGTTTTGTTATGCTGCAGCCTGCAGTTGTAGTGGAAATAAGAAAAACAAAAGTAATAGTTATCACTCTAGAAACATAAGTTTTTTAAGTTGTACTTGGATGACTGCTTGTATCTTCTGAAGCATCCCAGTTACCAGCAGGAAAGCATCTGTATGACAAAGACTCAGCCTCTAAATGAGAAAACGGAGCGCACTCAGTTGTTCAGCATGAAAGCAAGGAGCATGTATTTAAAGTGAATGGCTATGAAATTTGTTTAGGCCTGTATTTTAATGTGATGTTTTTAATATCTAGACTATTTGTTTTAAAGTCTTGATAAAGCCATGTCTCATATCCAAATTCAGGCAATCTGAAACTCTTATCATTAGGACTCTGTAGAAATAATGGGGCTATGCCTACACTGTTATCCTTGCAGAATATAGGAACCTAAAAGCTTATCTTAACAGTGAAATTGTAAATTGGGATGGTGAATTTGTAATATTAGATACTACTCTGTGGCTGATTTTTATTTCTCTCGCCCCCTCCCCCCGGAGTTGCATCAGAGTAAATAGCTGCATATAAAACTGTGTTATAATTGCATTACTTTCAACCCTCGTTGCAATTCATACCTGTATTCCTTTTTCATGTACATGAAATTTTAAGCCATTGCCATCTGATAGGTGCTTGGGATAGCACCCATTTTGCCCTTCCCTTTAATTGAAAACAACAACAACAAACCCCCTCCATAAACCTTAAGGGATATATTCCCTGACAAACAAAAGAGCACTATGCCACAACTATGGCAGTTTTGATGTTTAATTCTGACATTTAATTCAGAAATGTACAAGGGGAAGTGCTACTATGGAAAGATACACGAATCTGAAGCCCCAGCAAATCCTGTGCCTGCACACACCTACAGAGCCAAGGGTTTCTCAGAAATAGGAGTAGTGACTATCTTCCGCTTAGTAAAGCAAGCGGAAAGCAGGCAGATCCAGCTGGCCTTCAGAGAAGCTGTGGAGTTTTTCTGTTCCAAGTTTCAGTCTTCTCTCCCTGCAGTTAGAAATTGAAGTGGATGCAACAGTGATTGCTGTGCAATTCCGGCATTTGCCACAGGCCTCTGCTGCAGATAGGGAAATATATGTGGGGGCTAACCTACTCTTTTTTTTTTTTTTTTTTTTTTTTTTTTTAAAAAAACTTTACCTTATGGCTTATCTATGTAGTCTTATTTGACTGGCATTATTATTAGACTTTATTTTTTCAATAGATTTAAAAAAACTTCCCAAGATCCAGTCATTCTCTTTTTTCCGGTTCACTTTTTTCCCTTCTAGTAGAGAAACTAAACAAACACACAGCACTTACACTGTCAATGCATGCTGCTGGATTTGTCAATGCATGTGCTCTGCAAGCTGGTGCATGGTGGTCTTAAGCTATGTCTTTTCTGTGTGTTTGGTCTGGGGTTTTTTTGTCAGCTGGTTCAGGTATACTGGTATATAGTTTGAAAAGTCAGAAAAAGAAATGGAGTTGATGATTCAAATTCTATCATCCTGCTTAATTTTAGTCTAAATCAGTGGGGGTGCAACATATATTTGAATCCATGTAGATTTTTGTGTGTCAGTCATCTTACCTTAGCAAACAGAAGAATCCAGCTGAAAAGTGGAGCCCGCTATTATACAAGTTTATTATTCTTGGTAATCCGTAATACAGCTTTGATAAATCTAATGCCCACTCATCTCTTCTGTGGACAGCAGTACTCATTGCAAGACTTATGACTGTAAAAAAATTCAGTTTTATGTTGGGATTTCATCAATTTAAGAAGCTAATAAATCATGATTTGAGGTAATGGTCTGTCCAAAAGATAGAAATTAAATTTGTAGATTTGCAGTTTCTGAGAACTAATAATCATTTACTTGACACTATCTTGTATGCACTAGTAGAAAATCTTTAAAAGGTCAGTTATCCTCTGGCAGAGGAGTTGGTAAGATATTAAAATAGGCTAACATAAGCCAGAGATGGCAGTGATTTAGACTTGTGGTAGGTAATATTTATGAGAGTTCACAAATGTCTAAGCAACCCTGCCAACTTATTACTTATCCTTTCAGTCCTTACAAAATTAAAGTTGTTTCTTCAATGTTCTGGCATTTATGGCCTATACAGAAATGTTAATTTCTGTTTATTTTTACACAAAGCAATTTCTCTAGCTTCTATGAGAATGATCATGATGGGATTAGAGTTTCTTTTCCGAATTGTTTTCTTTCCAAAATCCTCTGCTTGTCATTACAGACTGTTCTGGGTTTTAGGCTTTTTCTTTAACCCCCTTCCTCCCTATGACTCCAAGCAAAACTTATTTTTGCATTTCTGTTTTATGGTAATACCAATACTGTACAGTCTTTCTGGCTAGTATCTTTTCAATAATGAGCCTAGTGATGTCTAAAACCCAAATTCATGCAAAATTCTGCTGGAAAGCCTGAGAAAGGTCATGTTTCTGGTTTCTGCAACCACTGGAGGTATTCTGTGGAAAGCTCAGCAGATCATCTAACCAACTGCTTTACTGAGATGAAATAGAGGTAATAGGATGTTGGCCTGACTAAATAACACTTTTCTTTATTTCCCTAAGTTATTAATTTGGATTTATTCTATAAACTCTGCAAGCTAGTTAACAGTCCTGCGTTGAAGACCTAAGGGTTGGCAAGGAACGGCTACATGGCTATTGATGCTGGCTTTGTACCTCAATCCCCGGTCTTCCTACAAAACTGGTTTCCTTAGTATAACATGTCTCAACAGCAGAGTAAGCATAATACACTGATGCTGTGCTGGTGGGTCACTGAGCTACCGGTCAGATATCCTTGAGAGACCCAGCAGCATGGGTAAACGTATATATATGGCTAACATTCTTAGCATCAGCTGGATGCAAACGCTGCTTCCTTGGTCTGTGTGTCACAGTCAAAGAGCAGTGGCACCAGTGCAAGTTACATCCACAGACGTAAGATGGTAGTTCTTGTAATTGCAAGTGAATGCACGTCTCAAATACAAGATCTCTGAAATCTCAAAGTTTGCAGAATTTGAGGATGCTTTCAGCAGTAGACAGCATTGACATTTGAAGTTTTTTAGTACCAGTTGGAATCTCTGGCACCTGTACAGTAGTTGGCAATACCAGTCTGCTCTAGTGTTTCTGGATATAGATAGGCATGTGGCTTAAGGACGAAAACATGAATGAAGAAAAAATGTGAAACCGTCTTTTGGAGAATGCTCTGATGCTGTGTTTTGATGCAATAAGGTAGTGAGTAACATCTCTGTATTTATTAAGTGTGTATATATATGTGTGTGTGTGTATAAAAATAAGCCTGTAATGATATGAGCAAGAATGAGTTTTCTGACATGAAGTGTTTCTAGCCATGTCAGCTGTGCATTGGATTAAGTTTCCAGTACAGCTGTACTGTATCTTTTTTTTTTTTTAGGGCTGGGAAGAAATGGAAGTGATGCTCTTTACAGACAACTTGGTCTAACCTAAGCAGAGCAAGCTGGTTTAGAGCATCATGTTCTGAAATGCGCTGTGCATTTGTGGAAAACTGGTGTTTCTCTTTCTCTGGCACAACCCCATTGACTGTAATGCAGTTTTCCCAGAGAAATTATGGACAATGCAGACTCTAACTCAGAATTGCTGCTAATCTTGATGGAAAACAGAGGGACAGACAATAAGCCCTTTCTCAGCCTGTAATATTAATTTTCTTATGCATTTCAACACTTTAAAAGAGCTCTTCATTGGAGTGATTGGCTTTGCTGTAAGAGTTAGACAAAGTTGCAATTATATCTCTGTTTTACTTTAAAAAGCGAAGTGTTGGAAATACAGCTTTGCATTAATTTATGCCACAAGCACCATGTTAGTTTCTTTTGTAATATTTCTCTGTATTGGATGCAGACTGCAAAAGAGGAAGCAACATGAGGACCAAATATTTTATCAACTGAGATGCAAGATTGATGCAAGGAGGAGACTGGCTTAAGGTAACTGGGGGAATTAAAGGAAATAGTGACATCTAGTCAAAACTTGATGCTCAGATAAACTCCAGTGTCTGTTCTAATGAAGCCTAAGGGAAAAGAAATTATACATGTATTTCTCAATATCTTAGGCAAAGGGAGAAAAAACAGAATTTATTATTGGATTCTTAATTTTCTGTGTAAATGTCTCCTTAAATTTATTTCTATTATGCAGGAGAGTCATAAGTGGCACTTGAGCTGGATAGGAAACAATTTTCCTATTTAATGAAATTTTGAATCTGTAAATATTTAAATGTCTTGGTCTACTTATTTCAAAGTCCTTCTGTTTTGGTTAGTGATTTTTATTTTTATCACTTACTACAATGTTTAAACTTAGAAGTTGTGTAAATAAGGATTTGTTTGGAAATGATGAATCAATTGTCAGAACTTTTTTCCCCAATTTGATAAGTCAAACTTTTCACATGCAGACTCTTTTGATGAAAACTACTTTATCCTGGTTTATAATAGATCAGCAGTTTGGGGAGGCAGAGAAAGAACCTTGTATTCACCTTAAACTATTAAATTGAGTTTGGATAGCAGGGAACAGTATTTAACAGATCTATGAATTACAGGTTTAATTTGGTTCCTTTTTTTTTTTGTTCTTCCTCCTTGGCTGTAAAGTCATAATGACAAAGTGTTATTTCCCTTCTCGGCATATGCCACATGCTGCTGGAAAATATGCAACAAGATGTAACATTAACATTTCCCTGACACTTCTAAAATTAAACAAAACTTTCAGGGGAAGGAAGCTTCATGTTAATTTATGTATTCCTCAGCTTTCAGGCTAGGGAGTGAGGGTGGACACCACCCATAGCAACTGCTTAAGCCAAAGTTATTTCTAGTTTAATACAAGTACAGAGTCAAACCTGATGAGCAGAAGGCTTGAATGGTGATTTTTAAAATGTGGTAAATATGCATTTGTCTCCATGTATTGACTATGTTCTCCAGTATTCTGTACTTTTAATACAATGAGCCTCTCAAATGATTATTTTAAACACTGGTAGTATATGGATTGTGAAACATGAATCTCGTTTGTATTTCTTAATGGGAGTAACTGCCAGTGACACTCTGGATGCTTCTCAGCTAGCTAGGCAACTCAAAGTCTGTAATTTTTCTTATTCGATCGGGGTGACTGGTTTGTATTTCCTCAGCCTGAGAGGATGGACTCTCGGTTTGCTGGCTGTAGAGCAAGACATATAGTGGGTCACCTTGAAAAAGAAGTATCCATGAGAAAGTCTCAGAGCAGATTGATCAGCGGTGGACTTTCTTTTTGTTGGGTTTCTTTTTTCTTTTCTTTTGAGGGAGGGCAGGAATGTCTGTTTTATTAGTTCTATGTCTGCTGGAGTAGGTATGTCCAGAAAGTGATGTGCAATTAATCTTGTACTTGGACCTTAACTATGTGTTTCGACCAAAGGCACCGCAGAACTGAAGCTTCGTTATTAAGATACTAGATAGGTGGAAAAAGTAGTCATTCTACATAATAAATTGATGATTTGTCTAATATGGTGAACCCTGGGCTATCATGTTTCACTCTGAGCAACACGCTGTTTATTCCTTTGTACCACCCTCTATTGGCATGCGTTCATTTCATATGAAACTTTGTTTTAGTGTCTCTTTTAGATTTGCTGAAGACAGACCTGTGCGTGAGCGAAGGTACCTGGCTACGTCAGAATTCTGTCAATGAAGGTTCCTTTGGGATCTTCAGTTGTGGCCCACCTCTTCTTGTGGTCTCAAACACTGACTTAACTGAGTTTGCAATGTTTTCCGAAGAAGTCGTACTTCTCACTAGAACAAAATAAATATCTTCCACCCAATCGCCCTTATTAGCATGTAGCAGCAAGAAACTAGGCTGTCTTGAGGGTAGAGTGGGTATTCCCTGGAAATACAAGCCAGTTACAGTGGCAGAGTAAGGGAACTTACAGACTTTGAGCAGTTCAGTTATTTTAAGTACATCCAGATTTCCCTCCTGTGAAATAGAGAACATTTAGGTTAACAGGAGATAAGGAAGAAACTCCAAGCTGTGTACATTTTGTTGAGAGCTTGGCACAAAATTCCTCTGTGGATTTTAACTCTGTGCAGTAACATGACATCTGTGCTCCTACTCTCTGACTTCTAATCCCCTTTCCCATGATTTTTTCTTTATGCGGGTTTTTTCTGTTGGGGTAGTCTCTAAATGTACACTGCATGAAGATAAGGTCTAAAACATTTTGTCTTGCTGCTCCTGGCCAGATGCATTTATAAGGAAGGCTTTGAATTTCAAGTTTGTTGAAGTCTGCAGAGACATACAAGGTATTTTGTGTCACAGTTACTATTCATGTTTCATCTTTTCCTCCAGAGTAAGTTTGGTTTAGGCTGCACGTGTGTCTAGCATACTTTCCTTTAGGCATCAATTTCTTTGAAGATACAATCATAAGGTTTTGGATAGTGATCCTCCTCTTTGTGTGGAGATCACACCTTGTTGATTAGACATTAAAATCTTCACTGTTCTTCATCGTGCAGGAAGGGGAAGCTTTTGCTTGCAAGGCATGTAATCTAATGGTATATTTCATGCCCTTCCTTAATTTTTGGGAAGACTCTTTCATGAGTTAATGAACAAGCTATGAAATAGCCAAGAATCATTAATCACCTCAAAGGAATTGCAGAGCACCACAGTACATAAAACAAGTTTTCAGTCAATTCTCTCTTTGTATAAGCAATAGTGGGTGTTTCCTCTCCAGCATACTTTTGTTCTAAAATTAGGGATATATTTTCTCATTGGTATATGTGGAAATTTTTCATGTAATTTCTGTTAATGTTAATGGCTGTCAGGTGGGGTCCAGTAATTCCATGGCACAGCTAAGAAAGAATAGATGCATTTGGTTTCTTTACTTGGATGTTGGATTTTAGCAATAGTCGTTGCATGCTGTGTCAACCAATTTCAGTGCCGATGCCAAAGGTTTTTCAGCCACAGAGGTAGCCTTGAAGATGATTCTTTTCCTGAAGTTCAAAGCTTCTGAAATATTAAAAATAATTTTCCAAGCAAATTATACAGCAATGGCAGCGTTCCACTATCTGTCTTGCGTCATTTGCTGGTTACCCAAATGAAAGAGGAAGAGGGTGGCATGGAGAAAACCACAGTCCCATGGCAGCACACAATGTATCTACCCATAGCTTTCCCATTCAGAGTGCAACTGGCGCTCCTGAATTGGCAATGTGCTAGCAAGTATGCGATTCTGGTCTGGCACGCTTCATGAAGGGATGTGGCAGACTACCTCAGGGAAAGATGCCTTCTGCTAGAATTACTTGTGCCTTATGGGCTGCCAGAGAAGAAACTTGTGAAAGCAAGCCTCTTGCAAATTTGGAGTGAGTCACGTAATGGCGGAATGCTCATGTGCTTCATGATTCAGGTGTTTCAGGCAGACACAGTGAACGTCTGCCTCGCTCGCTGAAATATGTTAGTGATATGTGACAGTCCAGGTACAGACGTACTCACACTGGGGAAAAGTGGGGTTTGTGATGAAATATGTTTAATATATTTAGGCAACTGCCTAACATAAATGTGCTGCTTTAAGCTGCTCCATATCTCAGAGCGAGTGTGTCATGAATTTGCCCTATATCCAGACCAGCAGTGCTGCTAAGGCTGTAAGAGCTCACCAAGTGCCATCACCATGGAATAAAAACACCAGAACTGAACGTACCTGTAGAGAGAGACTTCCTATTCTGTTTGTGAAAGTCAGGCCCCTGTCCTCCCTATGCTGCATAAATGTGAACCTTTGGAGACAAGAATTAGGAAATAAATTGTAAAGAAGATCAGGGAGACAGTAGTCAATGACTGAATTAACATGTGCCTCGGGGCTGTGAGAGAAAGCCTATGGAAAATCTACTTATCACCTTTGTAAGAGCAAGCCTAATTAAAAGGAGGATGTTTGGTACGTTGCCCAAGCTTGATACAAAATTTTGGAAGAGGTTGCTAGTGAATAGAGTGCATAGAGCAGTTAAGTTTATACACAGTAATTACTTTTTAACATACAATTCTGCAACTTCAAATGTGGCTGTTCAGTGTATTCAGTTAAAAGGGAAAGACGACAGTAGAACCAAGTGAAGGATAAGGGCTGTGAAACAACTTCTGCAAAACGTTCAAATAGCTTAAAAAATGAAGCATACAATAATGCTGAAATATCTTCAGAATGTAGCCAATGTATTTTTAAGTCCTTTGGTATGCATATAAGATTTGAAACTGTAAATCTGCATAAATTGTATCATTCTTTAAGTGTTTACAGGCTGTCTGTGGCTCTAATTATCAACCTCAGTGTGAAATTAGTTTGTTTTTAATGCTATATCATGGTCTAGACTGGGTCTCATATCAGCACACTACAAATACTGTGGAGATCTTGATAAAATGAACCATCAAAGTTACTCAGATATTATAATATGCATTGATGTCTACAAATGAAAACTGAATTTGGGTTGTGCAAGATTTGCTGAAGACTTGCATGTTGGCAGTTACTCAGTACATTAACATGAATGTTAGCTGCAATATTTTCAGTTTAAGATCACGGTTGCACAAATTATTTACCGACTTCTCTCTGTCTATTGAAGGGAGGGGAGGGAACCAGCAGTTAGCTGGTGTTCTTGCTCAGTAGGCTTCGATTCATCAAGAGTTTGATTTAATATGGCTTCCACTGTAGCAATGCAGAATAAGATTAGAGATCCACAGAAAATATGTTCAAAATCATTATTTCCACTTGAAAAGATATTTCCATGAGCTTGATCATACTTCCATGCAAAGTAATGATGAGGCTTCTGTTTTGTGTCTGTGAACAATGCTGGGACTTCAGGAATTGTTCCAATTTTAAAATGAGTTAAAATCTAAATTAAATATAGACAATGAAGGGAAGAATGACCTTTTAAAATGTATCTTCACTGACTTCAGAGCAACCTCTCTAAGTCTCCTATTCATGCTGAAGTAATTAGAATCTTGTTGGATTAATGTGTTTCATATAAACCTATTAATAAGGCCCCTTGCTCACTCTATCTCCTGAAAACAAAACACAACTAAAATTGTAAGGCATACAAGGCGCACCTGAAGATTTCTTTTATGAGTTGGATCCAGCCGTGCTTTTCAGGCTCCTTTTTTGCCAGTGTGCATGTGAGAGTAGGACTTGACCAAAAAGTCATTTAACAATAGGAGACTTTCAATGACTCTCTGATTGCTGAAAGCAGTGCTGCATTTATAGATATTGGAGAGCAGGGAGGTGAGAGAAACCCTGAAAAAATGTTATGCTGCTGCAAGAGAAAAATTTGGTGTGAGAGGGAAATCCTAGAGGCGGTCTTCAGCAGCTTCAACTGGGAATAAGCACAGTATACCCATATTAATCTGACAGGTCAGGAAACCTGAAGGCTTCTAACGCTCATAGCATAGCTTTCTACCCTGCCTCTTCCAATTTTAAGCCTTTTTCAATTCTGTAGAAGGAAATTTCAAATGAGAGCACAAGAAATATTTGCTGTGAAGCATGGTTGGATTAGAGATTTCCATCTTGTAGATATTTGTGTGGAACTTTGAATGGGCATCGCTTTCCCAGCTTATTTGATACTTCTGTCTTACTCTGAGAAGTTTTGTTCAGCTGAGGAATAGATTTGGGACAATTATAAAATAAATTTCTTTTTAAATGTAAGAAGGACTTTGTTTTCTATTCTCTGTATGGTTAAGTGGGAGTTAATTTGATTTTAGATACAAGTGGCACATGGATTGTAATGGGCATGCGCTTAGACTTAAGCATGACAGAAACCTGTATTTACTTGAGTACTTTGCGTTCATAAGGGCATACTTATTGCACTAGAATTTTTTCATAGAGCATGAACCAAGTACACAGATAGTCAAACGCAATACTTAGGGGTGGCCTGCAATGCTATCTTTGTCTCCTATCTAACAATGAAGAGAGGTGGATGTGAAGTGTATAAGGCATACTGTGTTTATAAGTAGGTTTAAGGTTTAACTTAGTGAAAGCTGTGGAAATACATAAATGTATGCTAGAATTTTTTTGTGAAAGAAGAAGAATCAACTTACTGATGTGTATTTAAACCAAGGTTCAGTAGGATTTGTAAAGGTACTTAACACTTTAAAATCAGCAGCCTTTATATTTAGCCTCCTTAAACTTGTTTTATAAGTATCTTAGAATGAAGTTGCTAATTCTTTTAGTTAATCTTTGGTAGTACTAAATATTTTTATGTTTGAAGCCATCCATCATCATCATAGAGGGAAAAATGGAAAGTTGTCTTTTGTGAAATGTCCAGCAAATCATCAGATTTTGAACTGGTGGAGAAGGATAAATTTCAGGGTTTGAATTCTGACTGGATTGTGTGCAATCTAAATCCTTGGGTACAGTTAGAATGGGAACAGACCTCTAGCTTTATATCTCTTCTGCTGGAAAAGATTTACAAGAGACACATTCTTATGCTGAAAACTCATGACAGTTTAGAAACAAAAAAGCCTACTTATCATAACAGTCTGAGTCATGTAACATTTGCAGAATATTTGGGTTACACTGAGGACTTTGAAAAAGGAAAAAAAAATTACCCACTACCTTTCTTAGTCAGCTTCTGCAAAGATGTAGTACATCAATTCATGTGTGATGCTATCCATTTGCGCCAGGAACTGTTATAAACCTTCCACTGATTGCAGATCACTGTATCAAAATTTTACTTTTTGTAATAAATTACTTGCAACTGTTTGTCTCGTATCTGTCTGGTTTTGAGAGCCAAAGTATTTTAAGGATTCCTTTAATAGTTGTGTTTCAGTTGGATTTTGTGTTTCTAATATAACAGACCTTCAAATTTAAACATAAGAAAAACTAAAATGGAAATAGACCCCTCTACTTTTATACCTCTTCTGTTGGAAACGTTTGACGCGCGCACACACATCCCCACCCACCCACCCTTGCTTTGCTGAAATGAGTCATGGTAGCTGTTCCTCACTTTCAACTCTTGTAACAAGGGAAGTCTCATACAAAAATAGTAGAGTAGCGAATTGATATAATAAGTTTCAGTTAAAAAAACCCCAAGTTCGGAAATAGTACAGGAAAAAGTATTCTTCCTAATTCATTCTGCAGAAACTGGTAAGCAGAGATGATATGATGTCTTGTTTTTATGTCCCTTTCTAGCCTGGACAAGTACACTTTGTGGAGTTCTTTGTGTCATGTTGTGACTCATTTGAAGGAAATGCTCGCTTCTAATTCTATTCCGAAGTTCATCTAATGGTTTCTTTCTAATATGGAAGCAAAAAATCAGCTTTCAGCTTTGTTTTGTAAAGAGTCCCAATGTATAGCACTGATAGAAGCAATAGGGGAAAGGCAAACATACAGAGGAAGGAATACTGAATACATGCTGCTAAACTGTTCAGCAGGGAGTTACTTTGCTATACAGTGTGACACATCAGATGTGCTACACGTGCCATTTAGACTCATTTACTGATGAGCAGCATGCACAAGTAAATCTGTAGTAAGCCTACCCAGAAGGATCGTATGGTGGGCACTCCCTGGCTGGCACCTTGTTTGTGACCTCTGTCTGGATATGTGCTTTATTCTGAGGCAAGTGCTTTTGCATGCCCTCTCTTCTCTTTCACTGTGGTCCTGAATCAGTTAATCATGCACTGAGGGAAAACAAACCAAGAAACTGACATAAAGTGTTCCAAGGAATACCCTCCAGCAGATACCAAATAACCCCGCTTCTGTTCTAATTTGCAGAAATTGCATAACCATTTCTAGCTTTCTCCCAGTGGCCAGTGACTTGTTCTTGCCCGATTTAAAGAACTTGTTAGCAAATCAGCCTCTGTCAAGAATTTTCTGAAATTTGTTAGACGGGAAAATGGTTCTGGCTGTCACTTCTTAAGGTGACCAAAGGATGAATTGAAAGCTGTGTTTGGAATCTGAAGACTAATTAAAGATTGTACAAGGGGAGGGTGACTTTTGGTTTTAAAGTCCAACAAAAACTTAATCCTGTACACCAATAATGCAAATTTATTACTATTTCATAGCTTGCTTGGATAAAAGCACGTCATCTATTGTGCATGTATTAATAGGCCTTGTCTGTGTCTAGAAGGAAGATGTTTTACATTTGGAGAGTAAGGAGTTATGCCCTGATTTTAAAATTAAGTAATAGCGGGGATCTGATTCAGTGGTAGGAAAGGTATCTAAGATGACAAAAATCTTATAATAGATGAGACAATTAAATGATTGCCAGGAAACTCCCATGCAAAAAAATGAGCAAAACAGGAACAAAAAGATCGTCTTGGCATAATGAAATCTGTATTCTAAACACAGCTGAAACTAATTAAATACTGAACTAGGCAAGATTGATCAAGTTGGTCTGGAAAAGCTGTTACCTGTTTTATTATGGGCCATCATTCCCTAGTAGATTAAAATAGCAGTAAGTTTTGGGGTGATAAATGATTTTTTTTTTTCATTTCCTACAGAAAAAATATTCAATGATCTTTAGGGTTTAAGATCTGGAAATTACTAGTTATCTGTGTTCAATGTAGTCACCCACCCAACTCAAGAATATCAAGAGATACCTCGAAACATATCTTTGCTTTTAGATATGTTTTTTAAAAATTCTTTATTTAAAAAGGAACAATTTGATAACATTCCAAACATAAGTTGTAACTAGTATGCTACTTAAATTAGAAAGTACACCAGACTTCATATTTTTTAGAATTTCATATTTCTAGTTACATCAAGAGTAACATAACTTCTAGAGTAACTTTCCAAGTCATGAGCTTCCCCAATTTTTGCCTGTACACTACTGTATTAAAAACAAGAGTCAATATTTGATTGTTGTGGAAAGGCACCATGCCTTGAATTCATCATGGGGATGGGAGGTTGAATAGTGGAGAAACGAAAATTGTTTTCGTTGTGGGATGTACAGATGCAGTTGCTGAGAAAGGATTAGAAGAAGGAGGAACCCTTATTCTTGGATAAGCAACAGAGATATTCACGTGGCATGAGAGTATTATTTATTGTTCAAATAAAACTCTTACTTCAGACCAAGCATATGGGTATCTCCACCTGCTGTACAGGATCTTGATTCAGAATTCATGAGTGATGTAAAATAAAGGGGCTGTATTACTGAGTCTGGCACTCATAGCATGAACACACCAATTTCTTGAGGTTTTGCTGATCTGTGGCTTAATTGAGAACTCTCATCATTTTGAGTTATTGAAGGCTTTCAGGGAGTCATCAGTTCCCTAGGATGAAAATACTAATTTATCAGAAAGTCTCCCCAGGGTTCTGACATTTGAAGCATAGACTATATATACTAAATGACCCATGCTTTCTGGAACAGGTTAAAGACCCTGCAGGTACTTTATTGTTCTTCATCTGCTGAGTTGACAGAACAGACCAGCCTCCTGGTCATCTTTGCTGTTTTTTTAATAAGCATGTTAAAGAACTGAAATAGTTATAAAGAAAACAACATTCCCTTCTAAATATATTTATGTATCTGTGTCTTTACGAGTGTTTGCTGCTTCTACAGGGGTAAAGGATGGGAGTGGGAATACAGTTTGGATTGCAGACCATTGCAAGTATGCATAAAATACATTCTTTGGGGTGAAACCAAAACAGAAGATCTTTTCTGGCTGTGTGCATTGGGCATACAGGGGTCAAAATCAACGTATGGGATCCAAATAAGTGAAGTCCTGCAGCTTATCCCGAATGTGTGCACAGATGAAAAGTTCTTGAGTTACTGATCTGATGTGACAATCTGAGAAGGCTTCTTGTGCTGTTAAAGGAGCCAAATGACATGTCCACCTTTAGATACTGGCTATCAGATGTCAGTCCTCTAGCAGTAGCTCTGCTGTTCCTTCATGGCTGTAGTTCCACTTTTTTTTTTATGCCCCCCTTCCATTTCCCTTGCCAAGTCCTTTTCTGAACCTTTTGTCTCCACAATAGACCATTTTTTTTATTGTTCCCCTTTCTAATGGTCCACTCGGTTCCTCAACACCTGGGCTTCCCAGAAAATCTCCCTAGGGCACTGAGGAGATTGCATTGCTGCTCATCAGCTTGTGCCACGAGAGAGGCTGGCCCTGCTCTGCCAGGAGGGTAATGCAGCAGCAGGATCAGGAGGCTGCTAAACTTGCCACTACTGTGGGGTATGAAGAGAACAGCAATTGGTGTGCATGACCTTGAAGATGATGAACAACATCTCCTTGAAGACGCAGAAACTGGAGACCACTCAAAAGCTGTGCCCCCAATGTAAAGATCCTGAACAAATCTCAGGACATCCATACTTAGGGCTCCAGTGCTGTAGCATGTACGAGTTGGGAGGAGAGTGCAGGCTCAGCTCTATTCCAGAATCCCTGTTCCTGAAAAAATATACTGAAAAGGGCACACTGACATCCAAGGATGCCTATATTCAATCTGAAAGAGTAAAGTGGTGAGCTGAGCACATTATGGGTACTCCTTCCCTTATGTTTTTCTTTTGCTTATGTTTTTCTTTTGCATGGCTGATAACTGGGCTCAGCACTGGAGTGAGGTTCAGTGTGGTGTCACTGCTTGATGTGATGACACATAAGACGGTGTCACTCCTGAGTGAACAGGAGCAGAAATATGGCTTGCTTCCACGTTGGAAAGCAGTAATGTGCTGCTCTTGTTTGCATGCTACAGTTGCCAAGATAGCATGACACTGCGTAGAGTGGTCTGCTGAGGTTCCTGCAAAGCAGGCAGCAAAGACTTGTTGGATAGCTTTCCTTCAGACAACCTCAAACTGCAAATGCAGTGAGGACATGTGGTTCAAGGAAGCAAAATAAACTGAAGTAGACATCCAAATAGAGTGTATGGTATAATATAGCCTGCAGAACCAGCTGCTCCAAGCTGCTGATCTACTGCAGGGTGGTACCAGGCCAGGATCACCATTCCTCCCTGAAAATGCATGTGCTGAATTTGTGCTTGAGCTGTATATGAGGGCTTCTCTCTCACTTCATATTTCTCGTTGGTTTCAACAGATATTTTTTTTTGCAAGTAAGCTATTGGTTTTTCACAATAATAAACTTTTTATATCTTTGATATTCTAGTAATTAACTTCATAATCAATGATAAAAGGGATACGGGAACCTGAGGGAAGGGCCAAACAATCTTTATACTTACCTAACATTCCAGCAAAGTGCTCATACTGGAAATTATTTTACGTGAAGACTGGGCTCATAAGGGCCTATCTAAGACTACTTTTATAGGTTACTTTGTGATATATGGGTAGCTCATAACACTTCAAGGTATGGTGGCTGGCTAGTGGAAAATTGGGCAAATGGCTGAGAATACCCTCTACCCAAAACAATAGATAACTCTACAGTTACTGGGTGGTTGCACATCAGTGTCTGCTGCTGTAACAGAAAAATTATTCAGCACAGCTGCTGGTTTCTAGAAATTCCAAAATACACAGAGCTGGATCTTTAGGGTTAAGTATCTCCATGGTTTGTTTGTCTTTGTGTGTGTGAGGCATAAGGTTTCATTATTCATTTTCTTGAAATGTTTCTCCAGTATTATAACTTGTGCAAGTGTTTTAGAGAATCTTGTAAACTGATGGTTTGTTTCATTGATTAAGTAAGAGTTGTGTGTAGGAAAGACTTTGTAATGACAATTGAAATTATACACATAATTGCATAGTTTCCACTCTATAAAAAGTGATCTGCAAAGCTGGAATATATCATTAGACTTGTGTTTATAACTCAGGATGGCCTCATTTCACCAGCTTTTCTTGCAAATTAGTTCCCAGATGTCAGAAATATTGTCTGGTTGCCAGCTATTGCATAAACTCCTGAAGTGTGAGATATGACTTACTGCTCTTGCGCTGACCTCAACTGTCAACAGGGAAATAAATGATCATGAAATAGATTGGATGAAGCAAGATTCAGAAAAGCAAACTTAATATCTAATTTTAAGTGGCCTTTGATTATGCAACTATCACAGTTGTATCTGAGATACATACTTTTAACATTTCTCAACTATGTTAGCAGAAGGCCTTGTATTCTTGGATAACCAGAAAACCTCTGTACAGGTTGGGCAGCCGTGTTTAAATCTCTAGCTATCCGACTTCTAACAGCATTTGTGTGTGTGATGTAGAAATGAAAACCAATACTTTTAAAGTGGATCTTGGGTGGGCGGAATGGCTCCTAAGCCTGTGCCCCACGTGTTTATACTACAAAGTGTTGCAGAGTACAAGCTATCTCAATGTCACAAGTAGCATTTCTGCCCCATATTGTACATTGCGTGGCAGCGTGAGTCTCCAAAAGTGACCTCTTGGAAAGGTCAGGTCCTCGTTGCTGGACTTCCTTGGGGCCTTGGCTGGATTCAAGAAGATCAAGCTGCTCTGTCTGCATGGTACTAGTTTTGTGTTGGCCCAAGGATGGGGATGCTGAAATGTAGATCCTGTCACATAGCAAACCCCCACCTTGTTCCCAGAGAAAATCTCTTGGAGAAGACCATAGCTGGGGAAGCAAGGAACTGATATATTCAATGTTGAAAGGGGTCAGCTGTGCTGTAGCAGCTGAAATAGCTTTTTGCTTAGTGTCAAAATTTCCCTGCATCCTTTGCTTCATCCTGTTTTGCCCATCATTGTATGTTATAATCTAAAGCTTGGCACTTTGAGGAGTGTGAACCAGGGTCCTAGTCTTGCAGGAAGACACATTTTTATTTATATAGTGACTTGGTTGACTTCTGTAGCAGAGACACTTTTTTTGGTTTGTTCTCCATTTAATCCCAGTCCTGCTGAATCTGCCAGGGTGGCTACTGTTAATTATAGTAGTCAAAAATCACTAGCTAGTTCCTAGGACAACTAGATTATTTTTTTTTAATAGGATTTTATTTACTTTCTGGTTTATGAATTTTGAGAAAAGCTATTCTTATATTTGCAAACTCTCTGCCTGAGCTGAGCCTTTAAAACATTATAAATAAGTGAGATTCTGATACAATCTCATGTTTCTAGAAACATAAATGCATAATATCAGGAACCTGCAGGTAGTATCGTTTATACTTGCTGTGTAATAACTCCCTTGCTTATTCCATGTGTTTGTAAATTGCTGATTATTCATAGCTAGCTATAGTTGTCTTATAGTTAGATACCTGTACTGCCTACAGGTACCTATAGTTGTCCATACGCATATGGATGAAGTTACGGCTGATTAAACAGCTGGTCAGATAAGCAACATATTTATAAAGAGATTAAAAAAAATAATTCTGCACTAACTGGACTAGAAAACTAGTCAGATGGACTCAGTCTTGGTCCCCTGGCTTTAACTTTGTTTTCATATATCAAGCTCATTCTCCTAAATAAGAGTGCCTTGCTGTGTTACTCAGCAAAAATGTAAGGGAGTTGACTGTAGCTTGCAACAGCATTGCCTTATTCCAAATTTGCAGACTGAAGCGATTAATATCGGGCAGATGGCAGACAGTTTGCTGTAAATCATGCAGGGTTGTCAGCTCAACAGTCATTGAATCTCAGCTCTAAAAAGTGACACTAGGTTAATGATCTAATTTTGTATAGGGAGAATTGCATTCACAAAGTAGTTTTTCACTCAAATAGGTTTGTAAAATGACTCCTGTATGCTGTCTTAGGCTATTGTTATTTCTCCATTTAACTTAATTTGTTGTCTATGTGCAGGCTCATTAGATGGCTTCATAATCAAATTGCAAGTCTGGCCATAATTATGCAGTCAAAAGTGGCTAATGGTTTCAATTCTAACTGTAAGTTCTAGCTGAAAGAGCTGGGAGAGGGTAATTCTGGAGAGTTTTTAAAAAGAAAATTAGCTTAAATTGAGGGTTTTTTTCTTAATTTCAGAAGTAAAAATTTATGTGCTAATCAGAACTTATGTCACTGTGTTCCTTTTTTAAAAACTGTAAATGTTGCTACAGCTATAGTGCTAAAATGCTGTATATAATCTACTTAGTGTTTTAACAAAAATTCCAAATCTGAGTGCACCAAATCTTGGTGGCTTTTTAACCCAGGTGGCCGAGTAAATCTCTTGGATAAAGAAGCATCAGCTGGTAGTTTACACTGAATTTATGTAAGGTTTATGACCTGGTGTCTCTTTGTGTGTTTCAGACTTACAGCTGATTTGGGGGGGGATTTTTTTTGGTTTTTTTTGGTGAACCTGTTAGCATACCTACCCAAAATGCTTGTATTTTGCAAGAATGCCATACTGGCTTCCTCTGACAGTCAGTTGAAAAGCAATAAGTGTTTCCTATGGGGGTAGGGAAATAATTTTGGTTTGTTTTGAAAAATTAGGAGTTTTAATGAAGTCACAATTATTTTGTTTCCATTTAATTTACTAGGATGGTGTTTAGAAAAAAGAAAATTTAAATATTTTGGCTTCTATATGGCATGGTCTAGCACATGAAATATCTTAACATCTGTTGTTGATGTTTTGAATAATAATATATAAAATGCTTATTTACTTTCTATATATGTATGTATGTGTTCATGTATAGAGACAGCTATGAGAGTTTTGGAAATATCTGCTTGAAAACTTGATCTAAAAAAAGTGTTTTGGTTTGGGTTTTTTTGTTGCTTGGGTTTTTTTTTAAACACAGAAATGCTCTACTGGGAGAAGTTTCACTACTTCTAAAACAGATTTTCTTCCTCAAGTCTAGTTAGCCACTTTCATAAACTCTGAGAAAGAGGACCTGCAAAGTTACGCTTCACTTTCCAATATCTGGAACTTAACTAGGGGTTTTCCTTCAATTTTTAGGGAATTTCTTCTGTCCTCTGAATTATTTTTATACCTGGAACAACATCTGAGATCATTCCTTGGCAAAACCTTACTTACACTGATTTCTTGCTACGATTAAAGTATTTTCGTAAGCGTTAAGGCATTTTTTGCATACAGTGACATTTTTTCATCACCATATCTACTCCAAAAAGATGGGAAGGATGCTCAAGATGCAGTTCCCACCATCTGCATTTAAAGTCCAAAGCAGGCACAGAGCTGTCCTCTTCCAGTTCTGCCTTCGTTAGTGTAACAGGCCCTGAAAAGGGGGAGACTTGCACTGGTTTTTTCAACACCCACTACTCTCCTCCCCCACTTCCCCTTAAATAGCAGCCATTTGAAGTGTGGCTGTGCTCTTTGATCACTCTGCCTTTACTCTCCGTAGTCCAGGAGCAGTGGAAAATGCCTGCTGTCGTCTCTGGAGCAGGACTCTGGCAGCAGCCTCACAAACTCATTGGTTTACAGCAGAATGAGGTGAACAGCAACAAGGACAGCAGATCTTGAAGAAACTGAGCTACTTTGCAGGGTAGAGCCATGGAAAAGTTATTAAAAGCTAGAGAATAGTCTTAATATTTCTGTGATAATACCTGTGAGGCTAACTGGGCTTTGTCCTAAATTAGAAATTTCCAGGACTGAGTTATTGGGAAGGATGAGGTGAGCCAGCTGGCTTAAAGAGCGGGGAGATTAGAGGATGTTGACTCTGCCATAGTTTTCTGCAGGAATGTTTCATGAAACTGCTTAAAAAGGTTTAATGGATCTTCCTAATTCTGCTTTTCCTATAAGTAATTTGTGTGGCTATCATAACAATGCTTGTGAGTAATAGGAAAAATACAATTATGTGTCTCACAGTTTGCTCTCTGAACAGTAATGATAGATGCTGTATAAACTGTTTTGAGGATGCTTGTCCAAAGGGCTTTGCTCTTTGGCAGTCAGATGCCTACCTGAGAAGATTTTAAGCATCTGTCGAAAATAGTTGTGCAGTGGAACTGAACAAAAAACTGTTACAGTGATCTAAGCGCTTTCAAATAAATTGGAGATGCCAATATAAAAAGAGATATATTAGAGCTATATAAGAAGTCGTATTATAGAGATTCCAATATAGAAAGCTAAATTGGAAGACAAGTGTGAGGAACTATAATTAGATGCAAAGTGACTCCATCTACAGTTTAATGATTGTGTGATTTGGTGCAGGAAAACTTCCCACATGTAAGTTTACGCTGAAACGCTTCTGTAAGTAGTGAGGGCTTTGCTTTTTTTCTTTTCTTTTCTTTTTTTTTTTTTTTTTTTTTTTTTTGTCAGCCTCACCAATTACAGTTTCCAAGTTCTTTTTTTAAAATCTCTATCCATATGTCTTAGACCACATCAAAGACACTTAATTTATCAAGAAAATGATTGTAAGTCTGTAGGAGTTCAGTGTCTGTTGTGCCCTCACATTCTCTGAATAGCATAGTATTCTAGCAGAATTTACAGGCTTTGCTGGGGCTTTCTTTGTGTAAATCATTTAATACCATATTTACATTTAATCTCTTCCTTCAACTTTAATAAAAAGCAATCCTAATAGAAAGAGCCCTTTTCTTAAGACGCTGAACATCTGGGAAGTGTTGGATGTTCTCACAAAAAGTTCTTGGGAATATGGGATTGTGATCATTCTTTTAAGATGATTTTTCCCCCTTAATTGTATCCTAAGTCTTCACCTAATAAATGCTTTTGGAGCTGTGCCTTTCTTACATATTTTAAAATTATTTTTAAATTAAAATCTATTAAAAAAGTTTGACTTCTAACTCTATATGGATGGCCTAGTAGAGAGCTAAAGCTGCTTACTGACATCATTGTAGCCTCAAAAATCTTCTCTATGCTCTCAGTACTTTTAAGCTGTTGATATGAGGCACTTGTATACATTGACGTCCTTCTTTCAGATGTTAGGTTTTACTCAAATTTCTCTGAACATATATGTAACATTTTCTAAAGTTACCTCTAAATGGGGCGTAAGTATGCATTATGAAATGACCGACTCGATAATTATTCTGTCTTCAAGAAGTTGATGTGGCATAAAAGAAGACATATGTCCTACAGTAAAATTTTATCTTGTAAAATATCAGGAGGAAAATTTGAGAACCCTCCATCTGTCTTCAAGGTCTTCTAAGAATACTGGGAAACTTGTACTTTTGCATTAACATTTACCACTTACTGAAATTTCAATGAGAAGAGACCATAAAATGCAATGATCAAGAGAAACTTCAATAGTAGGGTCTGTCTAGTTCAGCATAAAGACCAACTTCTGTTCATGATGAAATTTGAAAGCTATGTTTATAGTGGAATACTGCTTCCTATGTATCATTTATCCTGCACTCCCATATTCTCCCCCCCACCCCTGGTTTTAGACTTTTTTTTTTTTTTTTTTGAAAGAATGTGTTTTTGTGTTCCTCTGTAAAAGATGTGAGTAAACAAGATGAAGCGTGTTTCCAAGAACATCAGAGGGTTCAGAGGCTAATAGTAAACCCTCAGGAGTGTATATGTGAATAGTAATATGTTCATACTGTCTATAGGCTGCTACATGATCACAGGAGTGCTACAAGGAAAGTAACAGTGAATCTTATGGATTCCTGTGTATTTCATCAAGAAAAACTAAAAATGTAACCTGCTGTTGCGAGGCTCAATGTGACTTTTAAAAGGTTTTTGAAATGTAGTGTTGCATGTGCAATAATACTTCAGGGAATAGTTGCACGTATGTCATAAATACCCATTCAAAGCACATTTCATAGTTTGAACACCTGCATTATGTTAACAACTACAAGGTGTTGCAACTTTTGTTCTGAGAGTCAGAAAGTTGATTCCTTAAAGTGCCTAAATTCATAGCGCTGCTCATGGGATTTCCCTAAACTGCTGCATGCATATGCAGAAGGGAGGAAAGCTGCAAGAGGAATAAGGAAAAATACCCAATATTTTAACTCTATAGCAATATCCTATCCTGTACAGACAGGCCTCTCCTAGCAATTTTTTATAGGACTGTCAGAATTAGCTTTCAGCATGAATGGCTAAATTTTCAATTGAGAACTCAGTAATCCTAAACAGTTTTGGATGAACTGGCTTCTAAATCTGTGTTATTAATGTTGTTAGCTCCTGTAATCCAAGTGGCTGGTCAAGCTATGGATGCCCCACTAAGGTCCTATTTTAAAAACTTTAGCCATGCCACTAGTTAATATAACTGTAGGCCTCAAACTAAATTTACTTCAGCTGTAATTCTACCAGATATAGTAGAACTACAGTGTAAGTTACTTTCTTCCTTTATTAAACTTTCTTGAAGGATTTCTTTGTTTATGTATGTGTCTCTGTCCAGTATTGTTTTGATTCTTGTAAAACCTAACCACCTTGGAGACTTTACTCATATTTCAAAATCTTTAGTTCATATATTAAAAAATTTAATAAATCCATAAATATCTAAACCACCAAATCCATTTAAGTAACATTTGCTGACCACACAGGCTATAGTTAAATGTAAAACAAACGACTTCATTTTGTTATTGCTTGTTACAATCCAAATTGGATTGCAGTTTTGCAATATGTAGCTGCAACAAGAAAAGAAAAAAGTATTTTTTTTCTGAATAATAAATGTGCTCAAAAGGTAACAAATTTAAAGATCTTTGAAATCAGCATTCTTCAACTGAGCTTACTCCCCTTGTGACTGAGTCTTGATAACACTAGTGTTGACTTTACATTACTTTCATACCTTGGGTTTTATCTATGTGTTGAAAAGTGATAGTAGTTGTGTGTTTTCAACTCCCTTCTTTAGCAGGAACTCAGTGATTTCTATCTTCTGCTCTTAATCTTAACTAATTTTGACCTGATTGTGCCTGCCACAATTGAAACAGGTGCAGAAGACTCAAATAACGGAGGAAGCTCACTGTAGTTGTGTCTAATGGGAAGAGAATTCCCTTCTTCATAAGGGTCCAGTTTAGATGGAGCAGTGTTAGTTAACTGGTGTCTTAAGTATCCACAACTGTTTACTTTTACAGCATATTTTACAGTTGTTTAATTTTATAGTTTGCACCGCACCTTTGTTCAGTTTTGAAAATGCAGCTCTTTCCTCTTTAAATATTTGCATAGTGAGTCACAGCAGTTGCTCCAGCAGGTTTTCTCCTGCAAGGTCAAGAGAGCATTTCTCTAAGCAATGCCCTTTTCTGTACCCTGGTTCTTCAGCCGCTTTCTTGGTAGCATCAGTTTGGCTGTTCATTTACCTGGGAACTGGAGGGGAGGACATATGGAATCTAAGGCAAGAGGCTACAATTAAACTTTTAAGAAGCCCTGCGAATAGCAGGCTAGTCGTAAAAACAGTACTTAGAAGTATCAGTTCAATCTGTATGCTCATCTGTGCCAGAAGTTTACACCTTTTTGCTGAGTAGTCCCATGTTTCCTGGCTTCATGGGGGTGTCTACAGAAGGCAGTCAGTGAACAAGACCTTGATACTCTAGTTTGTAAAGACTAACTTATTTCTATTAAATTTGCTGCATCAAAGTGAATGTAGCTAATTGCGAGGTAAAACATTACACAGTGTAAGCTTATCCAGTTTTAATAGATCAGAAGTAAGGCCCTTCGATGCTTCTGTGTTTTCTCTGTTGAACAGAAAAGCTGCTAGCTGGTGTCTCACTGTCCTGTTATTGCAGGGCGCCCGGGAGCATGGACTGCAATGCATAGTTGCCGCTCAGCCCGTAGCTGCTCAGAGACATCTCAGACTCTGCCAGAGTTGCTCAAAATCTTCCGCTAATATTCTGTAAGGTAATTTCTGCGATAGTGGTGTTAGCCCACACAACACAGTATGCTCTATAACTCATTCAAGGGAAAACAAAACAACCCCCACCAAAACCCCAAACGATGCAGAGTGTTGTATGTCCAGTCAAAAGCGCAGTGTGAATACAATGAGTGTAAAATTGCCTCCTGTGAACTACAGAGCCAAGAACACAGTAGTAACCTTCCAGGATAATAATAATTCCTCTCACATTAATTTACTATTCACAACATGCTTGTGGTGTAATTTGAGAAGAGAAAAACACATAGTTCAGTTGAACAAACCAACATCAATTTTCCTCCCCAAGCTGAGCATTCCACACGATTCCTTAGTTCATTTTCTTCAAAGTTCTGTATTTATCAATGGTGTTTGTCACTGAAAAAAATTTCTTGTAGCTTCCTTATTCCAACTCCTCTTATTTCTTATTGCACTTATTGTCCCCTCCATTTCTCTCCCCTAGCTCCAACGTTATTTATTAAAAAAAAAAAAAAAAAGAAAAAAGAGTTATCATTCTTTCCAGGCTCTTGGTACTACTCCCTTTCAGCACCTTAAATGTTTCATGGCTAGATGAAGATAGGAATTCAAATTCTAGATTGTGCCCAAATTCAAACCTCTTGGATTGAAGAGCTTGCTTTGATCCCAGCAAATATCTAAGGGGGAACAATTTTTTTCTTACATAAGTACCTGGTGGGAGGAATGAAATAGTAGAAACCTCGTCACCTCCATTTTACCTCTTGAATGTGGATGGATGTACATAGTTGCATCATGTGCAGTCATTGTAGGTACTGGGAAACTAAGGGAAGGCTGAGGTTGCTGGAAGTGTGATGCTCTTGGAGAAGACTAGGCAGGAATGCTTTATCCTCATTGCTTTGGACAAATACCTGGGTAAATTAAAACTTGGCAATATGAAAAATCTGCTGCGTGTTTTGGTGTCCAATCCCTTGGCTTTTAGGTCTAATGTTTTATGTAAAACTTGACAGCCTGTGTTGTGCAAACTGTAGCCTTTTTGGAATGATAACAACACCTTTGATAGAGACACCCCACTTCAGTACTTTACGTTTATGCTGGGACGATTTCTAATGTATGCTCAATGAAACGGATTTGTAGCAGTAATGAAGACAAAATCTTTGTAAGGAAGCTGTTTGCCTTACAATCTTGAAAACAGAAATGGAAGGTAAATAACAGAAGTGCTAAGATTTAGAATCTTAGAATTTAATCTTTAGAATTTAACAGAGTGTTAAGATTTTGCAGCCTGTGAGTGTTGGGCTGAGTTAGCACTGGAACAGGGGAGCACCTACGAAACAGAAATCTTCAGTATGTGTCTTCTCTCTTGCTCTGGTGCTAGGTACTGTAAAGCAGTTAGAGATCACTGTGGAAATGGCAGAGTTTCACTGACAATTACAAGTTTTCTAATAAATTCTGCCGTATCTATTCTTTAGAATTTTTAAGGAAGATGTTTACAGATGGAGGACTGAAGTCTCTTGTGATAAGAGCTGCCTCAGCTGTGACTATAACATCATAGAAGGCAGCATTCCTATGTCTGTTTTCTGTGCTAGAAGTGTATTATGCTCTCACAAGGAATTCTCTCAGCGCAATGATAGAAGAGAATAGGATGCTTTTATGCATACCAGCTCCAACAGAAAGACTGTTTTCCCTTTGGGTCAGCTATTTAACTGCTGATCACAAGGAGACTGGAATCCCAATAGTGGTGTCTCAGCACTGCTGCAGTATATGTATATTTTTAATCTCAATGTATTTTTCCACTGTTCCCTGATTTCTGTCTGCCCAGCCCCCCAACAGTCATCAAAACCCACCAGAAGTAAGCTTTATTGCTCAAATGAAATATGTTTCTTTTCCCCTCCTGTGTTGGCTTAAAAAGTTTAGAAAGAGATTGTATTTCTTGAAGCAAACTTCATCTTTAAGCTTCCCCAATATGAAACATAAAAGAAATATATACCATTAACCTTCTAACAATTGCTCTTATAATTTGCAAATTGCAAGACCATATAGCCTTACTAAGCATATAGTCATAATATTTTCTATAGTGTATGCTTTCATATTTGTTGGCACAGCATCTTGTGACTTGTCTGGTTGAAATTTTCCTCCAGCCTTTTATAGGAATATTGGTTCCATCCACTCCCCCCCCCCCCCCTTTTTTTTTTTTTTAATTTTTTTTAGCTATATATGTACTTTCCATTTGTTTAGCATAGTTGAAGAGACTACCATATGCATGTCAGAGCAAAACACTGTTGGTCACATGTTTTCTTAAGCTAGTATTTACTCATTCTGTGATCTGGAGTGTTCAACAGGAAGTTGCCTGAGACATTTCATTTAAAAAAGAGAGAAATTTTTATATGGGTCTTATTTTAACTGAAAACATTGCAATCAATAATGAAGTGTCCTTGCAAATTTCCATATCATGGGCGTAGGAAGTGAACCATGCAATATATCTGACAGAAGGGGAACTGGAATCAGGATTTCTGTGTCCTGTCCTCTTAATGTCAATGGCAGTTGTAAAATAAATGAACATACCCATGTATCTACCTTGTAAGTGGTTTCACTTCTCATGAGAACAGAAGGCACTTGATGCTCAGCGGATGTCATGTACTGTGATGCCACAGAATTGTCTAAGATGCTGTTCCCCTTGGTTGGCCATGTGGCTTGATGCTTCTGTGCTAAGGGAGAAACTGGATTGCTAGTCCTCATAGCATGGGGGCCTTAGCAGAAAAACCTGTTTCTAATTTCTTTTGTGTTTGTCTGTCCCAGCAAGTCTATTCATCTATCTGATTTGCACCTAGTGTTGTTGCAAATATTTTGATAAAGAAATTAAAATCTAATTATATAAAAGAGTTTGGTTTGATTAAGAAGTAGAAAATTGTGAAGCATAGGTATGGGAGTGTTAAGTTTGAAACGTAGTCGTAGGAACTTAGGAACTTTAGAAAATGTACTATGTGTAACTATAAGAATTCAAGTATTGTCTACAATCAGTTAACCACAGAAACTTGGACAAAAATTTTTGGTTTGTAGTGTTTTGTTTTAGGAAACTAAGGGAACCGCTATGGACACTAGTTTGCTGCTTGGAAAACCCTTACCCTTCCCACCTCGATCTAATTATCAAGGCTTTCAATCAGTAGAGTTAAGTGAGATTAACCAATGATTGTTTTAACATAAGAATATTAATAAGATGGTGCGTCTGAAGGACCAATTATTAGAAAGGTTAAATTTAAGAATAGACATAGTATGCATTTTTATGTAAACTAATATAGATGATGGTGAGAATCATACTGCGCAGAATCACCTAAGAGAGGTCAAGAAGCGGACAAGTGAGGAAGACTATGGAAGACCACCAGAGGGCTTTTGAAGACCACCAGAGACCTTCACTGTGCCTGCATGAAGGGACATTTATATGTGCTAATGATTTATCAGAAAGCTAATGATTATGTATAACATTTTCCAGAAATTTAGTGAATATGTATAACAGGTGTGTATTTAACCTGCATAGTTAGACTAGCCAGGTCCACACAATAGGTGGAGTGATCCCCCGTGTGCCCAGCACTGCAATAAAGGAGTGCCTGCTTAACTTCTCATTGTTGCTAAGGAGTTTTATTCCAGATTTCAGTAACAGTGTCTATGCTCAAACCATTCAAAATGGTTAGAACTTGCACAATTCAAACACTGGCTTCGATAATACTTACACAACCTCACAAAACCCAAGTACTAAACTGACCCTTTCCAGCTTGGAGCCAGAGCCAGAGCAGAGGGATCTGTCTGACACCTTTGAGCCGGAGCTCCCTGTGCCCTTCCAGGCTGAAGCTTGGATGGTTTCAGTCTGCCAGCGTAGGAACTTGGTAGGCTTTCTCCAATTTCATCTAAACTGGCCATTTCTGATTCTGCTGTTATCATCACTATCCACCACACCTCTGGTACAGTTGCACTGTGTGTTCAGTCTCTGCAGCAGAACTGCATCATCACCTCTGGCTGCAAAAAGTCAGATCTGGAAATAGGTAGCAGTGATGTGTCTGAATGCCCAATAAAAGAAAACTGAGTCCTATTAAAGTGCTTGTGATCTTCTAACTGTGCAAAAATTAATGATCGAATAACTCAGTCTCAAATCTCATCAGTATGTTGCCTGCAAAAATGGCCAAATCATTTTTTTATATTTGCAACTGGTTTCTTGTATTCAGATTCATCTATGTTAATTGTAACACAAGCCCATAGTCTGCCCTCTTGAAACCACTGAAGCACCAGGGAACAGCTGATTTTGCTGTTAGCTGTGGGTGTAGTAGAGACAGGCATCTCACTCATCATCTGTGATATGACGGTTTTGAACTGCAGACTTATGAGTTGCAAGTGATTTGGGTGCACATGTTTAGCCTTGAAATGATCATCACTTTCAGCTGGAGCTAGGATTACTGGCTCTTCTTGTCCTTTCCCCCCACTCCCTTTTGTTAAAGAATTAAAGTTTGAGTTGCTGCAAATAGTGTCAATATCCAGCATACTGAGCTCTTTCGGTAACTTATATATCATATAATTTAATTCATATAAAAATAGGAGGTGAGCTGTTAGTTATACTGGTGGATTCAGCTGCACTTACAGACACCTAGAGTGGACGCAGCAACAGCAGCAGTGAGCTGTGTGTTGAATAACTTCCCTGAGAATTTTGTCCCAATTTGCTCCCGACTCCTTGAGCCCAATGCTACAGGTTTCACACGAATACTGTACTCCTCACTTCAATAATGGCATTGACATTAGTATGTATGCAGATTATATAGGAATCCTTTGACAAAAATGTCCTGTCCATCTGTTGTAAAGCCAGACAGACTTCTTGAAGTCTGTTCTCCCTTTCTCAGAAAGAATATGAACTTATATTAGCTATCTTTCAAGAGGGTGCAGTTCCTATCCTTTTCAGCATGCTGAGACTAGATGGTTTCAAACTAAATTGTGTGAATTGATAATTTGAGATATATGGTAAGCACCTGATTATTTATTTCTTTTTTCCCTTCTCTTGAAAATTGGTGTGAGGGAGATTGAGTTAAGACTTTGGATGTTCCTATCATGTCTTTGCATTTTCACATTGTTGCCCCCTTTGTGTAGAGCGAATTACAACTGATGTCCTTTGAGATCTCATGAGCTTTGGGCACCTGTAAAAATTTTACACATTTCTCAAACTCCTGTTCTCATGTTAATTCCATGCAGTCCAACCTGTTTTAAGTGAGAGCTGAAAAGGGGGATTTTTTTTTTGTCCCAACATCCAAACTGAGAATAGGAGAAACATACAATGAATTGCAAAACAGACAAATGTCCATTTCCCTCAGTCTGTCCAGCATACAGACATATAGGCAATGACTAAGGCTGAAGTTCAGAGTTTTTCCTGTCTTAAGGACTTGGTTTTATATGTGATGCCTGAAGATGATGGCAAATATGTCCTCACAGATTCTTGAGATACCCTCTAATGGGTATCCCTAGGTTTGCTTACAATAGAATTGTTCCTTTTTATTGAGGAGAGGACTAAAAATAAGGGAAACGCTGTGCTTGACCATAGCTTAACTATGGTATAGTGCCCCTTAATGTATTGCATGGTTTTGAGATGAAGAGCAGTGTTTGACATGTGGGATTCCACTTCTGAATTAATAATGTACCAAGCTAATAAATAGGCCTATTGATAATTTTGGTAAGGTGGGTCTTAGTAAGGGTATCATATCATCTTGGGCTTGACAAGCTTAGCAAAACATGGCATATTTCATGAAAGCTTAAGCTTTGCAGAAATATGAATGTTACTCTTCTGAGGGCCTGTCGTGGTTTAACCCCAGCCAGCAACTAAGCACCACGCAGCCGCTCACTCACTCCCCTCCATCCAGTGGGATGGGGGAGAAAATCTGGAGAAAGAAGTAAAACTCGTGGGTTGAGGTAAGAACAGTTTAATAGAACAGAAAAGGAGAAACTAATAAGGATAATGATAACACTAATAAAATGACAACAGTAGTAATAAAAGGATTGGAATGTACAAATGATGCGCAGGGCATTTGCTCACCACCCACTGACCGACACCCAGCCAGTCCCCGAGCGGCGATTCCCCTCCCCCGCTTCCCAGTTCCTATACTAGATGGGACGTCCCTGTTGGAATGGAATACCCTGTTGGCCAGTTTGGGTCAGCTGCCCTGGCTGTGTCCTGTGCCAACTTCTTGTGCCCCTCCAGCTTTCTCGCTGGCTGGGCAGGAGAAGCTGAAAAATCCTTGACTTTAGACTAAACGCTACTGAGCAACAACTGAAAACATCCGTGTTATCAACATTCTTTGCATACTGAACTCAGAACATGGCACCATACCAGCTATTAGGAAGACAGTTAACTCTATCCCAGCTGAAACCAGGACAGGGCCAAACCACTTCAGTATCCCCTTTAGATGAGCAAGTGGAAGCTAAGAAGAGCTAAGGAAGAGGTTGAATATCATGCTCTGAAATTAATCTCTCTGAAATCATTAATGATCACATAAAAATTAGTCTTCCACAACTGAACGTGACCATAATGTCAGGGGTAGGTGGTTTCCTTTGCTGATTGAGGAGTCCCTCCCATGATACCATGATTTGTTGTCCCTTCAGTTTTGCTGACACAGCTGTTGTGTGCTGTAGATTGCACCACCAAAGCCTTGTATTTTCAGGGTGGTGGTTGTAAACAGCTCTGGGAGACAACTGACACTGAAGTTCTTCTGCCTCGGTGTCTTGCTGGATGTTTCAATAACTGAGAGTATCCAGTGAGTTGGAAGATGCTCATGCAATCGTGACTCTTCTGCACCATGAACACATGTACTCTGTGAGCAGCAATGACTGGGGATGTCCAGGAGTCACCTTGTGCTTCCTTCTAGATGCCGGGAGGATTTACAAATAATTGCAAACTTGTAACGCAACTATGCGTGTATCTTAGGCCATATGACTGAATAATCAGCCTATAAACAGTGTCCAATTATGTAAATCCCTTTCATATCAGATGATAATGTGCTTATACTCTAATGTGTATTAGAAAGTTTGCTGCTTTGTTGGCTCATGTAAACACAATATGTTTACTTTGATATCAGGATCAATTCTGCATGCAACACTGGGCATGTGAAATCAAAACCTGGCTTTTGTGCTTAGGCTCATCTTGAGACTGCAAAATGCTCTAGCATGTTCTCCTCTAATTGCAAAGGGATAGAGAGTTAGTGTTGGATTATTTCCTCTTTTCTATTTCTTTAAAGTATTTTTCTTGAAATCACTACAAGTTTGTCTTTGCCTTTATTTACAGGTTGGCACTTTTTTTTTTTTTTTTTTTTTTTTAAAATTTACCTTTTAGTCTATGAACTACTGACACTACTTACTGTAGCTTTGGGAGTGTGCTATTGTGAGAGACTGGAAGAGTTAATGTCTCAAACAGTGTGGTGGGGCAAGTTCTGCTTAAAGACAAACCCTGCACAGCAAGGAACCCAGGTGAAAAGCCCATCAGCTCAGACATCAGCAACAGGAGGGGGAGGGCGTGCTGGAGGGTGCGCAGCTCCCTGTTCTGATAAGCTGTTCTGATACAAAGATCAAACAACGGCCACTTCTGCAGGGAAGAAGTTACTCCATAAACCACCCCCAAGCCCAAAGGCTCACAAACTGCTCATTAACCTGAGGAGTTCGGGTGCCCACCTGAAGGAGGGACAAGAATGATAAAAGGACACAAACTGAAGCCCTGGGCGTGCAAGCCCACCAGAACTGGACCCCCTGGCTGACTGAACCAACGCTGGACCCAGGACTGCTGAAATCTTGCTCTCTTCCTTTTTCTCTCTCTGTCTTCTCTCTTTCCTTTTCCTTTTCCACAATCCCTACACCTCATCCGTTTCAAGATATAAACTGTTGACCAAGTCTGAGACTAAGAGTGGAGCCAGCCGCCCCTAGACCCTTCTCTGAGGAGGAGTCTGGAAAGCCAGGGGGTCTGCTCTGAACCTCGTGGCTCAACGGGAGGGATCTCCTTATTCCCTGAATCGATGTATATGGTTACCCTGGGTTAAACGGTTTACAGAAGTAGTCTTATGCCAATTCCTGTTGTGAGAAACCCTGCCACCTACTACCACACCTCCCCAGTTCAGTTTGCTTCTGTCATAAATAAAATCTTTAACTGATCGTTTGGTGTCATTTCACCTTAATGTAGCCCAAGGGAATTTCGAATTAAACACCACTCCCCGGTCTGTCCAGTCTGGGTCGTGACAGCTATGAAATTCTTTCAATTTTTACTTCGTTGGACTTCTAAAATTCAAGTCTGTTGCTATTTATATTAAGCTTCTGCCAGGTCTTTTACTGCCTTTACTGCCTACTATGAGCTTGAAGCAGTGAGCTTTAACCAAGATACCAAACAGAACTGCCAAGACAAACTGCTTACAAACTGTAAGCCATTATCTTTTCTTTAACTCATCTGGAATCTCTCAGTGAGTACACTGGCTTATGCTGTGTGTGCAACATTTTCTTTTTATAGATATTAGAAAAATAGTGTAGGAATAAGAGAGAATCTTTCCATTCAGAAGACGCAAGCCAACCAGGCAACTGGTGGTGCTTCGGAAGCTGCCATGGTTTCAGGGCTGCTTTTGCATTTTTGCATTCTGTTTTGGTTGCCAGTTTCATGCTGGAGGTTCTGCCAGATTTTTGTTCCTGTTGCTGCCCTGCTGTACTGCAGCCTTTCTGAGGAACAGGCTGGATTATTAAAAAAAATAGAAGCATGAATTGCAAATGCATGCTGTGGTTCAGTGTTGTCTAGTGTGGCAGAACTCCTCTGCACGCTTCATCCTTTTGAAGACCATTTACTTAAGTTTTCTTTGATGTGAAACTGTCTTTTAAAGTAGTATTTTAAAATTTAAATTTCTGTTTGAAGAAATGGGACCATGTCTGCAGGTTACTTAAGAGCTTTAAACTGGTAGCCTGCTGTAAGGCAATAAAATTACAGTGACTTTTAAAGCCAATTCAAGTATTTATTTCGTAATGTATCTCAGATGGATTGAAACGTCTGTTAATCCTAAGTAATTACTGCAACACTTTGCACAATTAGCTTCAAACTTTCAGGTCAACAGAATAATTATATAAAAAGATGAACCCGTTTCTCTTCCAACTCCCATTTAAGTGGAAGAATAAATTAGACTAAACAGATGTCATAGATTTCATTTTGTTAAGAGGAGATTTATGGCCTAATATTTTGTTGAATCACAATTTCATGTGCACCTGTTTCAAAAGAATGCTGAGGCTTATTTGTAGCTTTTTGTACCAGCTTTGCACTTCAGTAAATGTTTACATTTAAAAAAAAAAAAAAGCCACTGGAAATCCATAAAATAGAAGCTCCAATCTGTATGGCCAGGCAGAATGGTATTGAAATAGAAGACAGAAAGCTTCCTTCCCTTCCATGGTGTGAGATGTTTTATTAAATCAGGGTTGAGTTCATTCTGATTGGCTTTGGTGCAGATTTCCAATGTATACTTAGTTTAGAAATCAACATGTATTTCTAAAAGTCATCCTGTTGCTTTTGTAAGTAATGTACCCAAACGAAAGCCTGATTTGGTCTCATCGTGGAAAGCACTTAAAAAAAAAAAAAATAATTTTTTTTTTAAACTCTGGTTTGCTGTTTAGACTTGTGTTTCCTTCAAAAGTGAAGGTGTGTGGTGTTTTGTTTACACGTGGGGTTTTTTTGGGGGGGAGGGGTGGATGGTCTGCTTGATTCCTTGGGATAAGGCAGCGAATTAGGATTTATTTCTTTGTTTTTTTCTTTTCTTCCCGTGAAATATCTTTGTATTGCAGAAGGAAGGGACATATTTTAAAGTACACTTTTATATAGTGAGATAGAAACAACTGTGCATTTCAGATATTATTGGGAAGTTTTAACTTCTCCACAGTTTTCATTTTAAGGAAGCTCATCAAGGAAAGAGCTACTATTACAGAAGAGTAGATGTGAATGTCCATTTTGATTGTCTCTCTGATGTTTCCAATATTGTTCCAGTAATTACTTCTAGATAAATTAGCAAGAAGTAAAATATGCTAAATACTCCAGATCAAGTGAAGACAATATAAAGTATATTTTTTAAAGTCTTTTAATCCCACTGTAAGTAGACACATCTTTCTCCCACCATTCTTCTTACTGTCCCTTACGCATAAGGTCCAACATCACCTGACAAAGAAAAGACTCTAGAAGTAACTTTAGCATAACTTTATCCTATCATAACAAACATTATAGTTCTTTCTAGGGCTCTACTCTTAGGTGTTGGTTTTGTGTTTGTTTTTTTTTTTTATAGTTTCATAATAGGCATTATTTTATGCAATAATGTTGCATTAGATTAATTAAATGTTAAGGTATATGCATATTATCTCTTAAATCTGAATTGTGTATAGCAATTCCACACAAACACTTGTGTTGTTGAAAAAGATTTTATCCTCAAGCAGCCTGTAAGCCTCAAGCTTTTGGAGTGCAGGAATCATACAGTCATTTAGGTTGGAAAAGACCTTAAAGATCATCAAGTCCAACTGTAAAAGGAAGGTCTAGTATTGCCCGTTCTTTGCTTTATTTTTATACAGAAATTTTTCTTGACCCATTTTATTGTATCTGCCTTCACTAATATCAACCTCCTTACCTTCCTTAAAGAAACAATGGGGAATTAAATTGTAGGTTTTTGTGAACACATTGAGCATTGTTTCCTTCCTTCCAGTGCTTAGAATTTGCTCCTGGTCATGCAGAGAGAGCTACTTAATTTCTGATGGCACCAGTGTCTCTCTGAGCTGCTGATACTGTGAGAAAAGCCATTTCTTGTTGTTTCTTTGAATCACGTTCAGCATTGGAATTTAAAAAAAAAAAAAAAAAGCACCAAAAAAACCCCCACATTCCTATAGAAGGAGCCTTAAATCTTCCCCGTGACTGCCACATATGAGCAGAATTAGAAAAAGCCTGACCTGCATCCTCTTTGAAAATTTGACAGAAATCTTTCAGGTTGCTTTGACAGATCTTTTTATTCTGTGGTGGTTTGGTATATTTAAATGCCGGCTTTACTCATTTTAAAATTAGGAAAAGCACCTGGTTTAGTATATGAAATTGATTCAGCCTGGACACACCTTTGTTTGGTCAGGTGCTGGTACCCTAATTAAATTAAAGCCTCTATTCATCTTGCCAGCCTTGTCTGACATCATTCAAGACACCTGACATACTAGCTTTCACATCACCTCTGGTAATCTAAAGGAGTAGAACTACATACTTAAAAAGCTGTTACCAAATACAGTGCTTTGTAGTTTATTGTAATGGGATGCCGGTGCTTCCCTATAGAATCTCATCAAATTGCCATTTTTTTGGGCAGTCAGTGCCAGGTGCAGTAACACTGAATGTTTTCCGAGTGCAGCTAACCAAAAGGCCTTTTAGTACTAGTAAATCCAGCTCTTCATTTATTTTCAGAAGTATTTATAAGTGTCATAAGACTCTTTGCTTAGTTATTTTCCCTGCCATAGAAAATCCTATGTGGAGAACAAGAATAGTGTTTATAGTGCATTTAGAGAAGAATTTCCTGCTTAAGTCGTTGCCTAGGTTGTGCTAGCTAGCTGTTAATACACTAAAAAAATATTGCTAATTCTAGTGCAGCACCTTCTGCAACACCTTTTTTTTTTTTTTTTAAATGAATTTATCTAATCCTGATTAGATCTATCCAGAAAATTGGAAGTGCAAACAGACTTCTTGATTATTATTTTTACTTCTCCCCTAACTACAGATAGCTGTCCTAGTAGCCAGTTCAGTATTTTTCACTTGTAAAATCATCAGGTACTTTGCTACATGATGTGTCTGCTGCTCTGTTGATTCTTTCTTGTCTTAATGAAAACAACTGAAACTTTGTGTTTGCGGTATGGAGGAAAAACACTGCCCTAACTATGCAATTAGACTTCAGGTACAACTGATATGAAGATAACACAAAATGTCTTCTCTGTATTCTCAAATTCCTGTGCTGCTTGCAGATGTAAATTTAAGCAATCTCTGTGGTGAGTGTACGTGTGATTAAAAACCTTTTTGGTTTGTTTGTTTGACTTTTTTAGTGTAAGCATTTCCTTCCTAGGTTGTTGGCTTAGCTCATAATACAAATACTGTACTATACAAATTGTGTATTAGTTTGTAAATATTTTCAAAATTACTTCATCTGGGAGGCAGCATGCTTTCTTTTCTTGAAGGGGTGTGATTTCCAAAATATGCTCAGTACCAGCGAGTTGAATTCCTGACAGCATTGAATTTTCTATCTTCTGTCTGTCCTCCTCCAGATGATTTGCTTCAGCCCCTGCCACTCTCTCAGTTCAGCTATTTCTGTGGCAGTGCCATAAAACTCATTTGGGTTAAAAAGAAAGCAAAAGCAATGAGCCAGCAGGGCTGGGTCTTCCTGTGTCAGCTCTGATGCCAGTTCAAACATTTTGAGAACCAAGGATGTTAGATAATAGACCTCCAGGAGCCTCTCTTTGAGTGCTGCTGGAGCGGGACCTCATACAGTGGTAATTAATAGGCTGTTGTGAATGGGTCAGCTTTCGCATTTTAAAGTGTGAAGCCACAAAGGTGGAAGCAGAGGAAGTGTGTTCTTGCTCTTAAGAAACCAAAACCTTTTCTGGTGATTAAGCAGAATAGTTTATCTTGCACTTCTGTCCTTCCTTTTCTCTGTTTGAAGGACATCTCTTCTTCACTTACAGATATTGCTCCTTGATTATACTTGAATATAAGTAATCAACTTTTTCTAAGGGAGCATACAACTAGGACAGTTACTGATGGGATTATACTATGCTAGTGAAGGCAAACTGGTCAAGGAAACTGCATTTGACTATCTGAAGTGCAAACCCGAGAGAATTAAAAATAAAATAAAATAAAAAAGGCATTAAAGTGTTTCATTTCAAGCCCCACTGGCATTTCTCACTGAAAAACTCTGCTTCGTGTGTTGGGTTTTTTTACTTTACAGAAGAGAGTCAAGAAAACCTTTCTTCACCTTTCTCATGCCCGTACCATTTGCCGCTTAACACTTGTGCCATAATTCCAGGCGGTTTGGTTAGCCTGCAAGTTGTGATCACACCTCATATGAGATCCTGCCTACGTCAAAAACCAAAACAGAGCCCTCTTGGAAAGGGAAACTCCTCGCCAAGCTGCAACTTGTACACTACAGTGATTGCTTGGCATTGGAGCAAGCCAGGCTGCCACAGCCTGGGAGTAGCACATTACGAGGGCTGGCTTTGTAGAAACAACAACACAGTTGCTAAGGAGCAGATAATTAAACCAGTGTATTAATCTTGAAGTGCCTGGAGCTAGATCTGTTCAAAGGCAGCAGCCTTTTGAAGCTGGTACTTCAAACTGCATTGCAAAGGTGGGCAATTGGAAGTCACGTGTGACCAAAGCTGCTTTTGCCCCTTGTCTTGGAGCTGTTATTCGGCACCAAAGGCGTTTGTCTCATTGTCTAGGGTAAATATGAAGGTTCATCCTTTTAAACCAAGGTGAGTGATGGCAAGAAGATAACAGCAACAGTGCTATGCTAAACTTCAAACTATGTGATTCAGAATATATGTGAAAAGGAAGTTGAAATGCAATGGAAAGCGACAGCAAAAAAATCCCCCCCGCCCCCTTTTCTTTTTTTTTTTTTTTTTTAATGGAAACTCTGTATCCTGGTTGTACTACTGGTATTTCTTAGGCCCAAGTAGGAATGAACCACCTAGCAGTACAGATTGGATCTGACTGGGCTTGAGCATGCAATTAATTCTTGTCAAATTAGCCACAGCAAAGAAAATGAAGCTTATATAAGCCTTATTGCCTTTTTTGTCAGTTATAGGGAAAAACACGATATCTAATGTTGCTAACCTTTTGACAGCAATAAGCTTTGGTCTCTCTCTTCATTACTGCAATGAGATCATGGTGATCATGGTGTAGCTGGCTTGTCTTTTATTGGAATACCTTTTACCGGAATCCCTACGGTTCAACTTCATCATTAAACCGTTGCTTTCCTGTGTTGTCTTGCTTCATATAACTTGTGGCAAGGAAGCAGTCTTGTGGTGCTATCAATCTGGGTTTAAGCAGCTGTTTATCAACATGCTGTGACAATTGCTTAAGTCTGTCTGTGTTACGATAATGAGAGCCACAAGAGCTGATTTCATTACATTAGCCTAGGGGCTAGCTACATAGTAGATCAGTGGGTGGAAGACTGATCACAATCCAACAAAGCTGACTGTGGGATCATCTGATAATAGAGAATGAAGGTTGTGTTTAAAAAAAAAATAATTCCCTGGAAGCCATATATATAAGAAGAGTCTGTAAAGAAAACTAGATATAGTAAAGTTTTTCTGTGCAATATGGTGCTTTGATATTTGGTCAATTTGATGTGCTGATCCAGAGAATGCCCTACTATTAAGGAAAGTAAAGCAAAAAATTGTATAGACTGGGTTAAAAAAAATTTTCACTTCTTGAAACCTTAAACCTAGTCACACTAAAAACTCCTTTTAGCCACCATCTCCCTGGAGAGGTAGTCTTCAGTTTTGATTTTCTACTGGTGGAGTGCTTAGGGAAGTCTTAAGATAATTGTGAATCCTAAATCAGCAGCAATTACTTTGTCCTACTTCAGTGAATGAATAAAAACCCCTCTCCTCTTCCCTTTCCCCTGTATGTAAAAGCTTGAGAGTGTAGGGCCAACACTGTGGGAACACAGTACAGTGGTCTGACAGCCTTCAGGAGGACCTTGGCTAAGGGGCTAGATTGAATGAGCAAAGCAAAATCTTCAAACTTTGAGACCCAAATCCATAAATAGTATAGGTTATTGGTTTGTGCCATGTGCAGTCTGATTTTATTCTTCCAAGATGAGGAAATGTACAAAGTAACCTTAACAGGACCTGCAGACTGAAAACCTATACCTATGAATAAATAAGCATGTCCCTCCACTGGAAGTGAAGCCCGTATCCAACAGTTTAGCAAAAATGATGTTTGGATCAACTCAGTCAATTACCTCAACCAAATAAGTGAGGGGAAAATTATATAGTGTTGATGGCATTTACCCTTCAAAGGTCATATTCAAAGCAGCAGATTTTTTTGTAATTTTGCATGTATTTGTATTAGTCTTATTATTTATTCAAAATTATCACCATTGTCTGTCTTCCCCCCACCCCATGAAGCAGACACTTATTCCAAATACAGTGCAGTTAATTACTGTTGTTTCCGAATACTAAATGGGCTGTATTGGGAGATGTCTCATAGGTATAAACAAATGTGTCTGGAGGCCCCCAGTATTTTTCAGATAAACACAAGGGAAGAAAGAACACTACTCTGTGAAAATTTAAGTTGTAGCTTACATTTGCATGTATTAATAAATGGGGGACTACAACAAGCATGAAATGAGAATTGCAGCTGGTTTCATGGAGGGTATGAAAACAGCAATTTCCTGTCTAATTGTTTGTAATTGCTAGTTGGAACTGTCACTCCAGTAATTTTTAGTTCTGCCTAACTATAGCAAGTGAACCTAGAAAATACAGAACCCCTGTACTTCTGTGTCATTAAAAAAAATTAAATTAAAAAATCAGTAATTCCATATGAATTTTTTTCTTCTTTTCATTCCCAGCTCCTGGGCAAGTAATGAAGCTCCAGCTACTCCTGTAAAACAGGATGCTGAGATCAGTCCTTTTTTCTATCACTCTGTGTATCTACATTTGGTCATTGTTTATCACATGTCAGTTCTCTATGAAGATTCCTTACAACAGAAAATGTTCAAGTTCTGATAAGAAGTATTGATTAGAGTAGTGGCACAACTGAACAATTGTTTGTTTAGAAATGGAACCAAAACCCAGAATAACTACAGATCTAAACCTCTATTCTTTTCTTGATTTATGCTTGAAATCAAACATTCAGACAACTTTTGTTTTCTAAGACATATTCCCTGACATTTGTTCTCAGTTTGCTGCTGGCTAAGTGAAGACTGACTTGTGAGCC
This sequence comes from Astur gentilis, assembly GCF_929443795.1. NCBI lineage: Eukaryota > Metazoa > Chordata > Aves > Accipitriformes > Accipitridae > Astur > Astur gentilis. Next base: position 7,146,528 of record NC_064909.1, on the reverse strand, counting down.
AAGGAAGAAATACTTCACCAGGAGGAGTTCAGCCTAGGCTTTGGAAAAACTAGCTTGTTGATCAAGACACTTGTCAGGTTCCATTTTTCTTTTGCATTAAAGAAGGTCCCAAGGCTGATCTCATCAAACAAGTGTCCAAACCCCTTATGACTGACATAGGAAGAGACAGCAACAGAATACAGGACTTTTTTTCAGTGGAAAAGGATGACTAATGTTGTGACCTGTTACAGGAAAAAAGTGTATTTAATTCCTTGATGAAAATAAATTCATTATTTCTTGGTGTTTTTTTTTTTTTTCTCAATATCACGAACAAGAATGTTGCAGTTAAATAGCAAGTAGGCAGATGAGTCATGAAGAAAATGTGAACGTAAACAAACCAAGCTGTTCTCAAATGTGACTTTAGGAACAAATATCAATAGTAAATAACACTCTGAGTAGAAATGTATTAAACACGTTAAAGTGTTCTTTCATTTATAAAAACTATAATATAATTAGCAAGCAGAAAATGAATACTTAAATATGAATTCCCGGCTGTCTTCTTTCCCCTCAGCAATGCTGGTACAATATTGTGGTTATACAATGAAAGAAAATCAGGGAACTGATTTGCCTGTTAAAAGGCTTGCTTGTTTTTTAATTTTTTTCAGACAGATTAATGTCCTGAGCTACATTGTAGCATGGCCTCGCAGCTTTGTAGTAGAAAGTGAGGAAGGCAGAGCAAGCAACTTCACCAGGGAGACAGAGCTGTCTTCGTTACTGCTGCTGGACGTTGAACCTCGCTTTAAGTTTCCTCTGTTTTCATACCAGTACGGAGAGCAGTACTTCCCTTTGCCTAAGAGAGCCATGGGCTCATTCCAACATGCTTCTGCTGTGTGCTAATATTGAAACATCTGGGTTTGCATCTGGGTAATGTTGGGTTTGAGCTGTGGCCATCCATCTTGCCGTGGTTTAACCCCAGCCAGCAACTAAGCACCACGCAGCCGCTCACTCACTCCCCACCACCGCCTCAGTGGGACGGGGGAGAAAATCGGGAAAAGAAGTAAAACTCGTGGGTTGAGATAAGAACGGTTTAATAGAACAGAAAAGGAGAAACTAATAATGATAATGATAACACTAATAAAGTGACAGCAGTAATGATAAAAGGATTGGGATGTACAAATGATGCGCAGGGCAATTGCTCACCACCCGCCGACCGACACCCCGCCAGTCCCCGAGCGGCGATTCCCCTCCCCCACTTCCCAGTTCCTATACTAGATGGGACGTCCCATGGTATGGAATACACCGTTGGCCAGTTTGGGTCAGCTGCTCTGGCTGTGTCCTGTGCCAACTTCTTGTGCCCTGACTGGGCATGAGAAGCTGAAAAATCCTTGACTATAGTCTAAACCCTACTGAGCAACAACTGAAAACATCAGTGTTATCAACATTCTTCGCATACTGAACTCAAAACACGGCACCGTACCAGCTACTAGGAAGACAGTTAACTATCCCAGCTGCAACCAGGACACATCTTAAGCAAAACAGGATTCTCCCTTTTTTTGTTTGGAAGTGTAGTCTTGTAGCACATTCATGATGCTTTAGGAATGAAGTGAAACATGAATGTGCTTCTGAGCTATAAGACTTAAAAAAGAAATATGTAAGTTAAGAAACCTACTACATAAGACAGACGTAACAGAAAGACTGGTGTGTTGCAAAACTGACACTGCATCCTGACACTGACACCAAAGATAAACAGTAAAGAAAAAAAGATGAGGACAAATTTTATGGAAGGACAAAAACTGTAGTGGTAAAGGAAGCATAGATTTTTCCATATGAGAAAATGTCTAGAGGCGGTTTATATAGCTGAATATCAAGTGGTAAATGGTTGTACTGGGACTAATATAAAGGTAGCCTCAGATGATAATTTATTGTGCCATGGTACTACTTTCCACTGTTTGATTCATCTCTGAGTCTCCCTTAGGAAATTGATGGGAGGTAAGAGAATAATTTTAGTTTTTAGGAAAAAGTTAAACGAAGCATCTCATGTGCTCGTTAGCAGAAGAAAAGAAACAAAACAAACAAGCTGTAACCCATGCTGGGAATGGTTCAGATGTCTGCGATCTTTCTTCACAGTAATTTGAATTTCTTCCCACTAATTTGCTACTTAGTAATATCTGAATTAATATTGTATTAATTTTTTCCTTGTTATTTTTTATTTAAATTTGTATGTATAAAATCAATATGATTGTTACCTGCAAACAACAGTTGATTGCTGTTGATCCATGGGTGAACCTTCTTATGTAATTCTGTGCCTGCTATAATATACCCCTACATGAAATTTTACTCATCAGTCAGTGCAGACCCTGTACTGAAGATTTCTACAAAGCCAGGTTTAATTAATTTTACTTCTAAATATAGATATCAAATTTAATGCAGATCATGAAAGCTATCTATGCTTTAGAGGTAAAAAAATTTTGTCAAAGGCAAAAATTTGCCTGGGATTAAGTGATTAAAAACTAGACCTGAGACAGCAGCTTGGATCTCCCAAGCACAGTTTTTCTCTTAAGCCCTTTTGCCTGTATGCTTATACATCTTGCTGTATTGAGAAAAGGAAGGGGTGGGCAGAAAAAAAAGATAGGATACTGTATTTGACATTGAGAACTTGGAGAAGGATGACTGTTCTGCACAACTTAACAGTAAATGTGGATAGGCTGACACTTTTTGTTATCGGATTCAGGAAGAGATATATGTTCTCTCAAGGAGGAATTTTATTACCGATTTTTAATTTATTTTTTTTCTCCAAGGTTGCCAAAGAATTATTGTAGTGCACATAGAGGAAAAGCTTGATCTCACTTCATGATCTATTATGCAAAAAATTTGCTTCCCTTCCCTTTCACCATTTTCTCCATGAGCACAGTGTTACATCAGCGGTGTCCAGGTCAAGTACATCAGGAGAAAACTGGGCTGTCACATAAGGCAGCCTCTCTTGGACTTCATACTCTGGAAAGTGCAGTTCTATACTTGTCCCCAGATAAGCTCTGTTTGGCTTACACTAAGACTGCTAAGTCTTTGGTAGGCTTCTGTATTACAGTGAAAAAAATTTAGCCATCGTTTTACTGTGGGTTTGGTTTGGTTTAGTTCTGCAGAGCTTCTTATAGTACAAGTAGGAACCCTAGGCCAAATTTTTCCAAAAAAGTTATGTCCACCAGTTAGTTGCAGAATCAAGTTCCGGAAGCAGACTTTATTTCTGCACTGTATCATCAAAAGAAATGGTAAACGGACAGGTGGATGATCTACGTACCGTTACGAACAGCAGGAGCAATTTGTAAGAGGCCTGAACAAGGCATCCCTGTGGAGATGGAGTTGGGGGAATGCATGCAGGTTTGGACTTCAAAGATAACTGTGTCACTTTAGGGTGAATATGTGAGAGATGGAACTCCTAATGGTGGACCAGCCTACATCCATGATTACTAGGCTAATCTGTTTGTGGTGGCTGGGAGTTTTCAAGGTTTTGGAGTCTGCTTTATTCCAAAAGGAGCAGGAATGAGCAGTAAGAGGTGGGATATGGATACAGGCTTAGGGCCAGATATGGCATGCTCAGATTTTCATTTGGTTTATTTGCCTTATTTCAACCTAGACTAAAACATCTGTAGGAGTGCTCCATACTATAGGAGTATTTTTCAATAATGAACTCAGCTAAAGATTTCATTTTTTGAAGGGCAGCTGTACATATTAGAAATGTTTAGGACATTTGGACACCATGCACAGGATGAAAATATTCTTGGTTTTCTCTCCATTGTGCTTAAGTCCCCCAAAGAATCAGTTATTGCCAAGGGAACAGGGGCACGTTTTTCCTATCTCTTGAAGAATTGCCAGTGGAAATGTGGATGATGCACTAGTGAACTGCTCCACAAAAGGTTCAGCAGAGAGCAGAGGAGGAGTGTGGATAAGGTCTGTTGGCTGCATCTTGGACTACCTTGATGTTGATACAATTTGCTTTCACGATTGTTCAAGAGATTGGGTGAAGTTATGTTTACAACAGCTGATCAGTCTGGCAGTATTTTGTTTTGTTTTGGGGTGTTGTTTTTTTTTTTAAATATAATATCATTATTTTAAAATATCATAATTCTGTAAGAACTGTTTCTGTGCTGCAATTATTTATCACTTGCTGTTAGCCTCATTTGGATTCACAAGGGACTGTGCTAGGCCCACAGTCATCCATACTGACTTTCAAAGTTGTGCCTTTTTATTTCATGAGTGTATTCAGCTTCAGTTCTGACCTAAGAGAATCTAGTCTGGAGGTACCAAATCTGGAGGTTTTTTTAACACTACTTTGGAGATCACAACATATTTTGTGAGCCAGCCCAGAGCTGAGAGGCTGAGGTCTCCGAATCCATAAACAGGGCAGAAGGTCAAATAGGGAGTGCTGAGTTAAGCTCTAAGCCATCATTAAATCATTCTGCTAATCTTGAAATTGTCTCATCTGGAGGAGGTAATTCTTAGGAATAAAGAATAGCGTTTGGTGTGGGAAGTCAAACTCATGTTACTCTTCTGTCTAGCTTAAAATAAACAATTACATTCAAAAGACAGGCCCAGTTCATCACCTGTCTAGCCGTGATTGGCGAGTTACTGTTTTGGCCTTCTAAAAGTTGGCTCTAGAAGAAGCCCTTCACTTGAAAAAGTTGTTCAGGTATAAAGTGCGATTTCATAAAGCCACTGTTTGCCCTTTTTTTTAATCCTGATTTGTTCTCAGGGTTGATGTTTGACTTGGATGTAGTCAGTGTCTTGATAAAGCAATGATAACTTCATTTTCACGACTAAAAATCTAGAATTTTCTGAATGAGGAGGAAATGGAATGACTTAACTAATAATAAAACAATCAGGAACTCTGACAGTGGCTCAAGTGCTTTGCCAAGTGACCAAGCTTGAAAAAATAGGTTTTTACTACCTAGAAAAAGTAGCTCATTTACGAAGTTGAAATGAAAAGGTTTTAAAATGCCCAAGTATTAAAATATGGGTGCCAAAGGCAATTTTGACCAGCATGTAAGTAACACTCTGAAATCTGGTTTGAAACTAGTTTTTGGCTTTTGGTCTTGTCACTTGCTACCTTGATCATAAATTTTATGTTTGGGATTTTTCTCCCCTGCTTGTTCCATTCCCCTTCTTTCCTGTAACACTCTTCCCCACCTTTCCCCAGGAAAAAAGTACTTGTGTACATTCTTACTAATTTTATATGTATATTGTTGGATAGTCAAATTCACCTTGTATTATATCTGGAAGGTGCAAAACTAGGCATGAAAAAATTGTACTCTGATTTTATTTGAATTATTCTGTAGATTTCTTCTTTGTTTAAGACAGATTTTAATATCTGGAGAGTATTTCTAACAGTTAGCAATAATGAGGAGGAAACATAAGTCATTCGGGGGTCAAATGGTTTACATAGATTGCATTCTCACTTGGGTACCTAAACTCCACTTTTCCAATAGCAAAGCCGAAAAGCTAATTTTGAAGGCTTCAGAAACATGAATTGTAATGGTCCATACATGTGAAGTTGAAAAGTGGAGCTTTTGTTGACTTAAGTTATCACAGGGTATCTTAAGAATATATACAGCATGTGTATGTACCCTTGAGACTTAAATATGGATGTGCAATTTAGATATTTGGAGATAATGCTTTTGCTCGAAACTTGTCCAAAGTATACTAGGGAAAAATATAATCTTTTCTTTAAAATGCTGTGTTTTATCTCTAGTGGGACCAGAGTGTAGCAGAGATGTAAATCCACTTGACCGCAAAACTGGGCACCAGTGTATCCATTATTGTGCCTAAAGAGTGTTTTTCTGAAGCCAAGTGCTTGCATGTAGGATGAGTTACAAACTAATGATATATTAGTATGTCTGTATCTCTCAGGTGAAAAGTCAATGCATGGTGATATAACCATAACATTATTTTTTTCCCCAAATACTACAGATGGTTAAATAGGGGATTGTTTTTTTTTAAAAAAAAAAAAAAAAAAAAAATTAAAAAAAATCCGTAATCCGGAGGCAAGAGTTTAAGGACAGGGTTCATCTTCTCTGTGCCAGTTGTGAAGTTAGAAATAAATTCATCACCATGATGAATAAGTAGTGACTGAAAAAGTAATTTCGTATCAAGGCTCTGGATACAGTTTAACAGTTGGATAGTAAAAGCTGATGTTGAATTAAAAAAACCCACGAACAACCCCAAACCCAACACTCTGGTTCAGATCAAAGGATTGTTTTCCCCTCATTGAAAAGGACATACCATAAAAATGTCTTGTTTGACATGAAATTTTTTATGCGGTGTGAGTTGTTTCAAATCGAGGGCACAGGACTTATAACTCATGGTGGGAGGAAGCATTGGCTGTATCGATTGGTTGGGTGGTGGCTCCACTAGGGTGAAATATAGGAAAGAATGATGCTTCAGGCACTTTCATCTACCAATCTTACTATTGCCTTCTATATTGCCTCATTTGGTACAGTCAGTCGTCTTCATCAGAAATGAAATAAAAGTACCATAGCGGAAGGCCAGTTAAAACAGACTGGGAATTTGGATTATTTTCTGAGAGGAGCTAGGGTGAACTGTTTAGGGAAGCAGAATGTCCCTTGAGAGGATATAGGACTGCTTTATGTAGGAAGATGCTTGCTGGAGTGGATAACATTTTTTTAGAGGATACTGGTTGAAAAGTGTAGGTTTAAACCAGAAACTAGAAGAAGGCGGCTTGCTATCCAGGGAACGAAATTTTAAGATAGTATTCCCAATATTGCAGTGGAAGTGAGGAACCCAGACTAATTGAAATATGGGGGGTTTTAGTAGAAAGGACTGTAGAACAGAATTTGGGTCATCTTAGGCTTAAAAATGTGGGAGTGTGATAGGAATATCCCCAGTGAGCCACCAAATCAATCTTGAAGGAAGTTCTCTTCCTGTTGTAGTTTTCTGAGCTGTGGTGACTTGATGCTGTGCTTCAGGTGTTTTGCTGATCACCCCAGGGGACCAGGAAGAAATTTGCCTGTTCTTTTGTGCTTGGTCTGACTTTTACTCTTATTCTGTAGCTTGGTGGGCTTTTTTGGTCTTACCCTAAGTGTGGACTGGATTTGGAATTTCAGCAGAGTACCATAGTGAGCAGCTTCTGAGATGCCTGGCTGAGACTGAGGAAGAAAGTGATAAACTGCCAAAGTTACAATCAGGATTGCCTTTGAACTCAGGCTGAAGTTTTGCATCCTGTAGTTCCCTCCCCCTCTTCGGACTTCCATGAGGCAACCCCTTCCTTGGACTACCTGCATATTTCTCCCCGTAGATTTTGTGCCAGTTTCCAGGATCCTAGAAATAGCAAGGTGTTTGATTTGTCATTCTGCTTGAGGTCACTGTTTTTAAGGCTTTTGTTTTAATGCAGAAGGTCGTAAGTTTTGATGGTGGTGGTTTTTCTTTTTTTTCTTTCTTTCTTTCTTTTTTTTTTTTTTCCTCATTTATTTATTTGTTTGTTTATTTAAACAAGAGATTAAAGGAGTCTGTGGTGGTTTTGGGATGGTTTCTGAGGACTCTTTTGTAATAAGCCCCATAGATACTTGTTCCACAGGTGTTGGGCTGCACTCAACACTTCTGACTTCTTTTTAGTTCAAAATCTCTGATTTGTCAGGTTGAAGTGAATGAGAATTGGAGACCCTCATTTTGCAGTGTCCTGACCATTGAGCTAGTGAGATGTGTCTCTAGTTCTCATGAAATTGTTCTCCATATGAAACACTTAAAATTGTCAATGAGATGAACAGAGAATGACTTACTAGTGAATGATAATTTGAATACTTACCTGAGAGTTTAATTTCAATACCAGAAGACAATGGATCTCAAGATACTATTTTAAAATAATTAAAATTGAAATAGAGTTGTTTGGGATTTGGTTTTCATTGGTGGTTTTTTTTTCATTCTCTGGCATAAACAAATACCTTCCCCAAATTTATCTCTTACTACTCAGAAGTTAATAAGTTTTCATCAAATTAGCTGATCATTTTGTCTTTTGCAAGACTCAGTCATTTGCCATTTGTTGTTGTTATTTTTGTATAATTGGACCATAGAGAAACCACGTTTTATTTTGTCTATAATTCCTGTGGGCAATGTAAAATATGAAATAGCCTGACTTTTTTTACAGTTATTGTTGTAATTAAGTTGTTTATTGAGAAAATGAAGATTTCTGTTGCTGCCAAATTTTCTAGAACACTTCCAGAGGGAGAAATAATAACTAAGCATAGTTAAGCCTATACCTTTAAACAAATTCTAATTCAGTAATTCTTGAGAAACATCCTTATCTCCATGCTTATTGCTTCTTTTTTTTTGTCTGAACATGTGACTTAATGCTTGAAATTAGCTTCTTTAAAATCACGCATTGCTCAATAAGGCATTTAAGAAACTTAAATAGGGCTGAATTATATTGAAGTCTGAAGATGTCAATATCAGTTATGTCTTCTATTCAGACCTTTTTTAACTGGGGTTTTAAGTAGTTCTTATAATGTATTTTGGAGTCTGTAAAATCAACTGACCACAAACTGCTTTTACAAATGTGGTTTTTACTGCCTAATGACCCTATTAGAAAAATGTTAAGTTCTTTTGAAATAGAGAATTTGAGTTGTCCAGCAAGCATACAGCTGAAATTATGGGTAATTCAGAAAACATAATGGAAAGGATGATTTTGCAAACTAAGTAATAGGAAGCAAGTTGGTTTTGTTCCCAGCCTTATAATGTAGGACTCAACAACCTAGCTGATCCATCTGGCACAGCAGTCTGCACTTGAGAAGGCAGGGCAAGCAAGCGAGCCATGCACAAGCAACGAAAGAGCTGCGTCATGGGGAGAGATTTTGAAGTCCCATGTCAGAGCCGAGGGTCCCAGGTGACTGTGGACCTGCTGCAAGTGTGCAGCCTGAGGCAGCAGCTGGCCGTGCCAGAGCAGCCACGGCCAGGAGAGGGGCTTCCACCCTGCGGCTCCACAGCTGCTCTTGTGGCCTCAAGCTTGCAGGCATTCCCAGCAACTTCAGTACCTGTCTATGCAGGAGCCTAACAGTGTGGGAGACCGAAATCTTCAGTGTTGATGCTTGCAGGGTTTGTGTCGAGGGGCTTGGGTTGTGGCATGTGGCTACGCCACAGCAGGCTGGTAGCTCTCGTGCTTTTTGTTGCTGTTCGGAGCTGCCGAAGAGCCCTCTTAAGTTGACCAAAAGTATTCAGCTGTTTTCTGGTCACTTGGGTTAGATGTCTGGTGCAGCAAACACTCGCTGTGATACTTTCCTACTAGAACAATAGACTTGACACGCGTATGTTACTTAATTTATCCTCCTCCAAAAGCCAGAGATTTGTTGTTGTGGTTTCTCTGTGCGCTATGATTTCCTTGTGGCCAAATTCCACCTTGTGCTTAGGACCCAGGTACATGGGCTATTTGGACAAAGTCGTACAAGAGCTTAACTGCTGTGAACTCCCCCCATCAGCAAGAGCGGGAGTTTGGAGCATAAAGCATGTGTTCTGTTAAAGATGTTTATGGAGCCCTAATGTATCCTTGGTAAGCGGGTTCAAATCCGCGTGAGTGCAACTGGCTTTATGAAATTATTTACTTTTGCTGGGGACCCTTCCACCAGTATCCTGGCAGCTGCCTGTCATCTTTGGAATGTCCTTCAGAAGGAATCCAATATTTACCCAGTGTAATAGTGTAAAAAAGGGGACCCACTTTCAGTAAAAGTAAGTCTAAGTCAACTCTGTGACATTCTTCAAATCTTATAAATACCTATGTTCAGTAATGGGCTTTTCCAGGCATTTTGCTTCAGCCAAATATTAATAAAGAAAAAGGTGTGCGTGTGTGGGAGAATATGTTTTCTAAACCTAAACTTTTTGAGAGTGCTTAACCAAAAGGACTTTAAAATGACTCTGTAAGTAGACAGGTTTATTGTTACAGGATTAAAGCTGGAAGTTGCATGCATGAAAGTACAGGGCTAAAAGTGGTCAGCACTGTTGATATGTGCATTTATAGAATTTTATAACATGCTTGTGAGTGTACCATGCATACGTGTTTTCTTCCACCGCCAGCTTGTGGAACTTTTTATGAAGTCAGATTTTCCCTGAAGCAGCACAGCTTCTTTTACTCTCTCTGGTCTTTAAAAGACTGCTTTAAGCACAAGGCAAGACCCAGACCATTTGGGATGATGATATCAGGTCTCCCTCGTGCCTCCATCTCTTGAATCCAAATAACATAGTCATTTGGCGGCTAAACTTGAAGGATCAAAATGAGCCAAACGTTGAGTGGACAGCAGTCAAGCCTCTGTTGAGCATGCCATTGCAGCTCAGATTTCCATGTCTACTACCATTTACTTCATTTTGGCTCATTAAATTGACAGCTTTTAAAATGAGGAAAAGAGGAGGGGGGAAAGAGCAGAAGTTGATATAGAAAGCTGTTGTGTTGTCCATCCACATTTATTTTTAAAAAGTCCCAACCATTGATTGTATTTAAGGCCTGCTTCTTTCCAAAACTTTTGCTACTCTCAGCGTTGTAAAATAGGTTACTTGTTACGTTCTGTGAACATGCATGTTTGTTTTATGATTGCTCCAGGCAGATTTACATGCACATTTAGGGAGGTGTTCTCGTAATGTCTCAGATATTTGTGTGTAAAAACTGGACCCCTGATGTGAAAATGAGGGAGTAAAAACCTTACCACTCTGGTGCTTTTTGATAGTGCTGCTGTTTTAAAGTAATTATTTTCTTTTGTTACACTGTGAATCCCCATAACTCTTCACAATTGGAGTTTCTATTTCTTTATTTTTACTTGCTTCACCCGATAGCTAAAAGAGAAACAGTCCGCAAACCATAGTAGTTTTCTACATCTAGTGTGAACCAGTGGATCAAAACATGCTGTCCAAGCTGATGCTAACTGATCAGTTCAAAAATGATCTGTGATATAAACTTAAGCATGCTGTCACTATATATAGTGTGCTGTTCCTGTTGTCTTGCTTGATGTCACACTGTCTTCAGACAGCTGGTGATGAAATGTGACATGATGTTTCTGCCTGACACAGTCTGGCACTAGTATAGCTGTACGGACTGTAGCAGGGTTAGGAAGAGCCGTGGTTCCTGAGAGGTACAACCTGAGAAGATGAGGGGATTCACAGTAGCTGACTTTTGGTACTGGCTGGAATGACAGCTTTCAGAAAGCCTCTGGGTACAAGACATGGGCAAACTCTGCTAAAATTCAGGGCCTTCAGGAAATCATAAGCAGCTGAAGCAAGGGGCATGGGGTCCTAAGTAATTCCTTTCAGCCATAGGTGAAGTCTGGATAACGCAGATCCTGTGTCTTCCTGTTGGAAACAATTATCTCGGGAAAGTAAAGTCGGGGGGAGTTGCTGTAGCTTCCTGTGTACCATGGCTGTATCAATACAGCTCACACACACACACACACACACACAAAATCATAAAATACGTGAATAATATGCGGGTATTTACTGAGCGATGCTTGTGTTGTCCTCCAATCTTTGCTAGAATTCATGTTTTCACCTTGTCTGTTCATAATCAAGATGAAGAAACATTTCCATATGCCTTTCTACACTAAAAGTTTATGGATTGTTTATGGTAATTTTCTGAAAAAGAAGAAACCGACCACAAAGTAAAAAAGGAAGGCTTTGTCCTTTTTTTGTTTTAGATGATTTTATGTTGAAGGGAGCATCATTAATGGAAGGAATTTGACTTGGTGGCATGGCTTGGTACACTCCAGTCTTTTGCTCTGACTTACAGGCAAAATTGAGAACTCTTATTTTTAATAGTTACACAACCATAAAAAACAATGCAGGTGAAGTTTTAAACATCATCTGCTTACCAGCAAACTATAAAGGGGCATGCTCTAGTTGCTCTACACAACTAAAATCACAGGATTGTTTTCCAAAGTAGATAAATTACAGAATTTCCTATTTTCACAGTCTTCTAAATGACTTCAACCATGTTGCTGTGGATGGAGTGAATTCCTCTCTGTTTCTTTTGGCTGACCAAGGTTCAGGCATCAGGCTGTTCCTCTTTAAAAGGAACACTGACTTGTCAGTGGAAGCATTTTTACAACATCCTCTGATACACAAAAGCATCCAGATGTGAATTAAACAACCATTAGAAAAGTGGGAGTGATTGATACCAATTGTTACTGGAAAAGCAATGTGTTAAATATTTGAAAGATAAATATTTAAACATGTGGGGGGCTAGTGATGGATTAAAATGCTCTGCTACCACAGGCATTCTTTCTAGTGCTTTATAACTGTCAAAACTTTAGAGACCACTTTCTGTCTTCTGGTGGACACTTTCTGTGGTATTCAAAAAATGGGAGTGGGAAGGAGAAGAAGGAAAAAGGAAAGGGAACTTGGAAAAATCCTGGGTGTACATGTAGTCTGATACAGAAATGATATACGTGGACTAGTCCCCCTGTACGGGGCACTGGTGAGGCCGCACCTCGAGTCCTGTGTTCAGTTTTGGGCCCCTCACTGCAGGAAAGACATGGAGGTGCTGGAGCGTGTCCAGAGAAGGGCAACCAAGTTGGTGAGGGGCCTGGAGCACAGGCCTTATGAGGAGCGGCTGAGGGAGCTGGGGCTGTTCAGTCTGGAGAAGAGGAGGCTGAGGGGAGGCCTTATCGCTCTCTACAACTGCCTGAAGGGGGGTTGCGGTGAGGTGGGTGCTGGTCTCTTGTTACGTGGGAAGAGAGGAAACGGCCTCAACTTGCGCCAAGGGAGTTTTAGATTGGATATTAGGAAAAATTCCTTCATAGAAAGGGTTGTCAAGCACCAGAACAGGCTGCCCAGGGAAGTGGTGGAGTCACCATCCCTGGAGGTATGTAAAGGATGTGTAGGTGTGGTGCTGAGGGATATGGTTTAGTGATGGACTTGGTAGTCTTAGGTTAATGGTCAGACTCGATGATCTTAAAGGTCATTTCCAAGCTAAATGATTCTATGATTCCGTGATTCTAAATCTGGAATAAGTATTTTGCTGTTTCTTCATGGGGAGTATTTTGTGTGACAAAACAGTAACTGATGCACCTTCTGGTTTTTACACTGGTTTAGTAACAGACCAGGGAATTCATTCTGGGTTGGGTATGTAGTGTTCTCTAGCAGCTTGTGTCTGCATGCAATGTGATAAGAATTTGTTTGGGTTTTTTTCCTTGCGTTAATCCTTTTTTACCTGCTTCTAGAGGCTTTTTTGATGCAGACAGATATTATGAGGTTGGCTTAAAAGAAGAAAGTTTGAAAGAACTGCTCTCACTGCTGAAATGTAATTTTTTTTTTCCCCTTGAAAAGCATATTTTCTTGACATTTTCCTTTCTTTCTTTTCTGCCTGTTCTTGTATCTTTGAAGAATCAGACTTCGGCAACTAGACTTCTAGATATCTGCAGTCAGTTCTGCCATCAGCATGTGTGTATCATGTTATCACTTTGCCCTCTACTACAGTTGTCCTCACTTGTTATCTTGTCAGCAGAAAGCATTGAAGCTGTCTGGATTCCTACTGAAAGACTTGCAGGGCCTAATGTGAAGTGTAAGGAGGTGAAGGCTAGACCCCCTGAAAACTGGTTTCCTGTTAAATCCTGTCTTGTTTTAGCAGGCCTCATTGCAAAAACTAAGGAACTCGAGGATGCAACAGCATCATGAACATCAGTACAGTCATCTCGGTGGTGCACTCAGGTTACTGTTCCCTATGTAATATGAGCAAGGAACTTGGAAAACTATGTTAGCTTTTGTTTTTTGAAGACTGAGAGCTGTTCCAGGGACAGTGTGTACGCAGCCTAAACTGAATCAGTTTTATATTGCACTTCTAATGGCTTTAGTGGAATTATTCCGCACTTAGTGAGAGTTGTAAAGCTTTATGCCAACCAGAGTATGTTTTACAGAGAAATAAACCCAACAGAATGTGCTTAAACATGGTACTGCAGAGGTTGTAATGTTAAAAAGAGGTATGCAACAACATAAGTATGAATCTTAAAGTTTTATCAGCATTTGCTGTTAGAGGATTTGTTTTCTGGCACTTAATATAAATCACATTTTAAAAAATCCAACATTTAAATGATTGTAAATTTTAGAATCTTCTAAAACTTCCCAGTTATTTCATCATTTTATTTTTTTTTTCTAGCTTGTCAAAATAAATTGTTAAAGTTACAGGTCTCAAAATCTTCAAAGAGAATATGGAAAAACAAGCCCAACCAGCTGACCCTCCTTTCTTTCCTCCCTCAACTCCCAAAGACAAGAGTTAGTTTTTTCAAAAGGCAGAGGATGTTTCTGGAACTATACCATGGAAGCATATTATAAATATATGTGTATTTTCCAGTATTCATATTTCTCTCCTGAAGCTGTAACACATTCTTGCAGCATAATCTGTTGCAAAAATGACCTCTAGTTTTATGGGAATAAAATTGCTCTCAAGAGCAATTAACAAAAACATCCAGCATTGCAGCATGGATGAAAAGAAACAGTATTTTTTAAGTCATTTTAGTGCAGTCTCAGAGCATGTCATGGTCAGTCATTCAGGCGGCAATAGGATTGCCTAGTCTGCCACCTTTTAAAACAATCATTCTCAGAGTTTTGAGTATGTTTAATGATGTTTATGTATTTTGTATTTGATTGCAGTGCATTATGAAATATGGAAAGGGCTCTGATGTTTGCATTTAACAGTGGTATCAACAGGTCTTCACATGAAAGTAAAATGAAGCCTTTCAAATTCAGAGGTTGTGGTTTCCCATTCAAGAGATCCTATTATTTTAGCATTGTGTTTATAATGCCTTGGATAGCTTTGTGCCAACTCCTCTATTGTAACCTGCCCCACCCACCACGTATTTTATAACTCAGCTTTTAAATTCTCCTCCTAGTTGAAACTTGTCCTAAAAAATGTCAACTCCAAAGCAGATTTTTCTTTGTCATATTTTCTCACTAAAGGATTCCTTTAATTTTTTTACAGGAAAGCTTTTTCAGGAATAATACAGAGTTGGCCTATGGGTAGATACAGTGTCTGTGACTGACTTCCATGGCATACATGTATATGCATTCAGCAAATACAGACTCTAGATGGAATAAAAAATAAATGCATAACAACCACAAGGACCGAAGGAAGTCTAGCAACTGTAAGATCTGATTCAGTCTGCGAATGATCTAATAACCCTGAAAAGTCTGATTCTGCCACCTATAATTTAGCAGTGTCTCTGAGCATTTGGTTTAAAGTTGGAGAATGATTTGGAGTGGTAATAAACGATTTCATTTGTTGGTTTTGGAGGGAAAATTTCTGTGAAACTAGAACTGAGTCTCAGAGAATACAACACAAAATAAAGCAGAAATCTGAGTCAGGGAATAAGGAGACAAAAGGGAAAAGCATGAAAGAAGAGGAGGGAAACAATGGAAAAAAAATAGGACTCCTAGTATTTCAGTTTTTCCTGCTGAATTTGCTCTAGCTTTAACTTACAGGCCTTGGGAATTTTTTTTTAAATTGCAGTCTTAGGCTTTGGGACTCTTAGGAGGGGGAGTCTCCGCTTTTCTGTGCCTTTATTTTTCTACGTGGTAGTTATACTACCAGCACTTCTCTGACACAGAGAAATGTTCTTCTCTTGAACGGGATTTATACAGTGCAGAAAAATATCGTCAAAGTGTGGTTAGCTCACAGGCATTTTGATGATGTCCTACCCACTTGGCATCCCTAGGTAATAAAAGATCTTCCTTCAGGTTTCTAGCTGTCATATTATCTCTAAAATTCCAGAGCCACAAATCTGTAAACATCAATTTGCATGTGGATTGGGGATGCAAAATTTGGAAATGCCTGTCCAGATACAGTTTTGAATCTGCTACAGAAATGTAGAGTCTAAATGAGCTTGATCATTTGCTTTTGGTCCCATTTCAACTGTAACATCTCTTCTGACACCTCATTGCAGTTCTCCTCTGTGCCTTGTAAATGAACTGTACTGACTCAATGTCTGAGGTTTAAGCTGATCAGATAATTTGCCCACCAGCTTCTGCCTTCCTGTGTGGTACCTGGGTGAAGCTTTTAAAGGTTTTTACAGATGATTTTTCGCATGCTACATCTTTAGGTTCTGATTTTTATGCACGGTTTTCATCTGTGTAAGGAGCTATTTAATAGCTCCTGTAATTCCCAAATTATTTAATTTTTTATTGTTGCACAGAGCCTTGACCACTTACTACTTGCAAATGACATATAAACCAGTAGTTCCACTGTCTGTTTACCTTTCAGAGAAATGTAAGAGTGAGAGTATCATTGGGGAAAATCAGGTTTTTGTACTGTGCAGCTCTCAGCAACTTATTGGAAATTTAAAGTTACCTAGAGCATATAGAGAGGAGACATGGAAGAGGAAGGTTAGGACAGTCTGGAAGGAAAAAGCATATAATCTGGTGTGTAACATACAGACAGATGGGCACTTCAAGTGTGAAAAAGAGAGAAATTCTGTTTCCCTACTCCAGCTGGAGAAACATGTAGTACAGGGGCCACATTGACTTAAATTCTTTTCTTTGCATGTGAGCTGACTGAACAGGCAGAGATTTGAGTGAGGCTGTAGTGTGAGGATGTGGTTTCTGGAACATTTGTTCTGCAAGGCTGACTGATGGAGTAAGTGTTTTAGTAAAGTCATAGAATAGTTCACTGTGGTTTGGGTTTGGTTTGGTTTGGTTTTTTTCCTTGCATGAGGAATAGCTTTATATCTAGGTACTGTGTATGTGTGCTTTGGAAATGGAAAACTGGCTTTTGTTTTTGAAAAGGTCTACGTGCACAGATCTGTCCTTTTTTTTAGCTTTGCCTTCCCCCCCCCCCCCCCCCCCCCAAAGATAAAACCTACAGCAGTAGCAGAAGCAGAGCGTTGTTTTGTTGAGAAGGGTGGGAACGTGTTTGGCATGAGAAAGTCACTCCAACAACCTGATTATTGGCAACTAAATATGTCTCTAACACATATGCAGCTATGGGCCTGTATACATTGTCTTACAGATCCAAACAGGTGAACAGATCCACCGAAGGATGGAGAGAGCATGGAGTAGCCATACCTGCTTTACAGGAAAAAGGCACAAAAAGTACCAGTGCCTTTGAAAGAATTTCTCTACAATATACCAACTCTTTGTGAATGGTGGCACAGAGGACCAAAGCACATCGTGTCAAATGAGCATTTCCTTGATTTCTGTTCATGCATTTTCCTTTTCCCTTCTACCCTCCTCCCCACCAGCCCCAAGCTTAAAATGCTGTAAACTCTTCTGGGTGTCACACAAAATACATCTGAAGAGAGAGAGGGTCATGAAAATGTCCTATACTGTCTGGAGAGGGCAAAAATGTGTGCTGTAATACTTTTGAGGTCCCTTTCTCACATGTTCCTTGTATCACCTGCACAGAGGTTGCTTTGTGTGGTGAACTAGTAGAAGTGCATGGCCTGTCTGTTCACTCTCCAAAATAACAAGTATTCATCTTACCAAAAATGATGAACTAGCTTAGATATCATAACAAAGTTATCTGATACTTGTTAGACTAATTAGTTCTCCTCTGGTGCCTCTGCTCAGTATTTGTCAGGACATGATATGAAGTGAAGACATGGTTCAGCTCTAGCACTAATAATTTTTTCCTGTATCTCAAAACATGATTCAGACCAGAGTGCCACCTGTCCCAGTTCCTTGTATGCCACAGTTGCTAGAAATGGATGCCCATTGGAAAGTTAAGACCAGGACAAGTGTATAATATTTCTTTCTAAAATACTCTTTCAGCCTCCAACTATTTTCACTTCATTTTTAATTTTATTTTTTTTCTGAACCTGATCTGGTTTATCTGGTTTGTAAATCCATAGTCATCTCTCTCATGAAACTATGCAGCCAGTCCTTTAACCTGCATAAACTTTTTGTGCGCGCTGTAGCCTTTGGCGAGGAATTCCTGAGGTCTGTCACTTGTTGCCTACATAACCACTTCTGTTTTTCACTCTGACACCTGTTTGACTTCATTTGACACCCTGATTTATATATTGGAACAGAAGTAAACTCTCAGTACTTTTTTACCCTTTTCATAGCACTCATGATTTTGTGGACCTCTATCACATCTGCCTGTTAGTTACATCCGTTCTAGGCTGCAGAAGCCCAGCCTACTTATTTGCTTCTCTGTGGAGCTGGTTTCAATCTTGTTGCTCTTCTCTGAACTTTTTCCAGTTGTAATATGTTTTGAGAGCCAAGTAGAACTGCTCACATCATGCCAGTTGTGGGCAAACTGTAGATTTATACCATACCATGAAAATGAAATTTTAAGTATTTTTCCTCTAGTCCTTCCTAAAATTTTCTAAATTTCATAAAATGTTTCATTTTGTGTTTTGACTGCTGCTGTAAGTATTGAGTTGATGTTTATGTCAAAATATCTACCGTAATCCCAGTGTTCTGGAGCCTGTCTGGTGAGTGAATCTGCGGATTGTTTTATTCTGTGCAAAGCACTTTTAGTTACACTTCTGGTGCCATTTTGTTGTCCAAACACCTAATATTTTTAAGTTCTTTCTGCAGTTACTCAGTTTGCCATTTCCCCTTTACCTTATTTATATACCTTTGTTTCATCAGCAAATTTGTTCACCTCATTGCTTACTCTGTTTTCTAGGTCACTTATCAATATGTTGAACAGCACAGTTCCTACAACACAGACCGCTGACTTTCTTCTATGCTGTTTCTTGTCTTTAGTTAATGTTACACTCTTACACCTCGTCTGTTTCTTTACAAGCCTTTGGGAGACATCTTGTTCAATGTCTTTTGGAAATCTAAGTTGCCAGTTACCCTTAAATGAAAATTTATTGAATTCTTCATTTTATCAGCTGTGTGATAATCCTCGCAGTCAATTTCAGTAGGATTGCAAGGCAGGCATTCTCTTCAGAGAAACCATGGCAGCTTTTCTCTGAATAGAGAGAATTAGTGGACAGTGGAATAAATGCTATCCTTTGTAATTTCTCTCTATATACTCTGCCTAATACCAATATGTCCCTAAATATGATCTCTTTCCTAACGTGAGGCTTAAAGGCCTGGAGTTGCCACTCCCATCACAAACCTTTTTTTAAAGTCACATTTACATTTACATGACAGTCAGAGATTGAGGTGGGGTTTAAGAAATGGGGGTATGCGTAGATTCGTATTTTTGTCAGAGGAGAAGATAACAAAAATGACTCGCTGAAAGCTTGATGGTTTGCCAGAAGACAGAGTTCAGAATGTAAAACTCTTTCCTTATCATCTCAATGTAGAAGGTTTGCATATCATGTGCAGAAATGCGAATGTCTTTGCCCTTTTCTCTTATTGTCTTCGGCACCAGAAGTTTTTAAGCCAATATAATAGTTCATTACAAACATTTGTATTTAGTCACTGTTGTGTAAAATACTAATAACTTAAACTTTAGACATCCTGTGAGGACTAATATAGAAATGGCTTAAGAGAAGCAGTCAAAGATTACAAATACCTTAAAGCAGTTCCTAATCTTCTCTGCAAAAATGCTTTTTGTAGAGTTCTCAGGTTTTCCCCCCAAAGGTCCTCCTTCACTGTGTTTATTTTCCTGTTTTCAAAGTCCATTCCATAGCAAGCAAAGTAGCACTTGCACCAACATGTAGACTTTGGGAAGGCTGTAAACATTACTCGAGTGTAACTTCAGCTGACAAGATAAAGGGACATGCCTTACAAATAGCTAGACTGGAAGTCCCATCTAGTAATTGAAACTACTTGTGCAAGTGCACAGGTTGTACTTCTTCAGAAATTAGCTTACTCTTTTGTTCCATCCACAGAAGCAAGGAGGTGAATATTTTCCACTTACTTAAAGTAATATGTGACAGCAGGGAAGCAAGGATAGACTGGTAATTCTAGATATATTCAGTACTTGAAATCTAGTAGAACTGGTTGAATATTTGGTTCATCACATAGACTAATGTAGAAGACAGAAACAAATATTTTCACATAAACAGGTTTAATATCTTCTGAAGTATAGGGACATTGCAATAGCAGTTATATAAAAAGTAGGCAAGATTGGCATGTGACAATAGTAGTCCAAATGTGTAGTGTAAAAAAACAAAACAAAACCAAAACACAGTAGTTTTCACAACCTGAAGCTTTTCTTGAAGAAAGGCAAAAAAAGAGTAAACATATGAAGAGAAGACTGTAAATGCATTTGATTTTTATTTTCATTAGGGCCTTAACAAAAAAGGCTAAATGAAAGATGGCACTTAGCTTCTATCGCTTAGTTTCATTAAGGCTAGAAGAAAGAGCTGCTTACTAGTAGCTAAATGCTCACTGTATGAAACAATCTCTGAATGGTAGTGGGTGGTAGTAGGCACACATGGAGCGTGGATGGTCCAATGAACTGGATGAAGTCAAAAGTCAATTTATTTTTTTTCTCAAAGAAATAGCAGTAGCAGCAGGCAACGTGGGGAAAGAAAGAAAGGTGGATCAGTGCAATCGCGATTTACAAATGCATACAGGAACAAATTATTTTTATTTGGAGAATAATAATATTAAAAATAGGTGACATTGGTTTGATCTAATAAGTTTTTGACAAATCTGATAGCATGCTTTTTTTTTTTTTTTTTTGGCCAGATTAGCATGTCTAATGGTCAAAGTAAAACCATTGTGAATTTGACAAGGCTTTCAATACTCCCCTATAAGACAATGTTCTTCTAACCAAATTAAGTAAATATGGATGGTAGTGTACTTTGATTGGAAAAAATATAGCTTTTTATGATTAAGCTATCATCGTGAGAGAGGATGTTAGGTGAGGTGGTATCCAGCTGCATTCCGAACTCTTTGCTGATTTCATTAATGACAGGCTGATGAAACAGAATAGATACTATCAGACTTAATAACTTTAGTTGGGAGGAGTTGCAACTCTTGGGAAGACAGAATAAGAAGGGTCTAGACAAATCAGAGTGGTGATCTGAAATCAGAAGATGAAGCTGAAATTCAGACACAAAGTTTTCCACTTAGAATGAGGCAGAATACAAAAGAAGAAATAAGAGATGCAGAATACTCAGTTCTCCTAGTAATATTAGTAGTATGAAATTACAGTATTGCAAAGAGCAACTGGGGCTTTTTCTACATGTTAAACCACAAATACACAGGACAGAAAATTTAACAGGCGAGATGACGAACTGATTGTCCCTCCTCTTCTAGTGGTGACTCTGAAGTCTCAGCTGAAAATTGTATATTTACAGTCGTAAGTGAAGTCTTGGGAGAATATTTTGTTTCTTGTCTTTTGAGGTAGCATGCAGACTTTTTTGATAATGTCGAAAAAGGAAGAATGAAGTTTGTACCAGTGCAGAGGTTTCCATCAGAGAGGTTTCCATAACTGTTCCTGACACAAGTTAAAAACAAAAAAGCATCCAGCACTGTTGCACATTATTTAATTTAGAATAGAAATAGAATTAAATTGAAATATGCAAAATTGAGAATGAGGCTTCCCCACCTCCCACCCCTCCCCGGCTTGAGATAGATGCCTACTGTTCTTTTTCCATACACTGAGGAAGTGTAAGAATATTGCAGAAATTTTGAAAAATGCAAAATACTTTAAAACTTTTAAATAGAAGCATGTGGAATTATCAGTAGCCTTTGTATTCTGAGACAAGGATAGACTGTTTTTGCAGACTGGGGTAGGGATTTCCTGAAATGTTCCTGGAATGTAATTTTGCTGGTGTTTAGCTCTTAGAATAAATACCACATCAGTGAGCTGCAGCAGAAGCGTAGCTCTAGTTCCCAAGGTGTGTGTGGTTGAGAGTTACTTGAGAATTCATCTCTTTGCCAAGCATTGTGGGAAGCAGTTGTAGTAACAGAGAAAAATCTGAGAAATGTATGTTAGATGAATGACTGAAGACGTAGTAAATGGACAACAGGAAGAACCTGAAATCCAGGATACAGACTGTTGCTGATCTTGCCTATGATCAGACATTCCCTGCTACGTCTGCATCGTTCTCCCTAAAGCAAGTGGCATCTGCGTACTGATGCAGATAGACTGCCTGAAGCACAAGGTGCTAGATGCAGTCGTGGTCTGTGCTGCAATGTCACTGCCCTCCAGCAATGATAAGGGACAGGTGGCAACTGTAAATAGGATCTGTCAGATGTAATAAAAGTTCCTCCAAACAACAACCAGAAATATGAAAAACCTGTCAGCTGCAAATTAGAGAGGAATGATTGTGAAGTTTAGATGAGCAAATGTAACATTTGGAGAAGGTACATTGCTTGTTTCACTAAGCGAACGCGTGTTGTGTGAAAAGGAATTCAGACAAGGAACTGATTTGAAGCAACTCAGCAAATAGCTTTTAATTTGTCAGTGTCCTATATGAAGTCTTACCAACTTTTCCTAGTGAAGAAGTGGAGCACATTTTTGAGAGCTCTGTTTCACAAGATGAAACTTGTCAATAAGAAGTAAGCAGTCAGAAGAGATCAGCAGAAAAATCTTTATTTCCAAAATTCATTTGGCTTTGCTTTGTCGTGAAATCTTAGTGTCGTTCTCTTGCGGCAAAAATTTAGTAGAGGTGATGAAACTTGATTATTAGTTGATATGTAACAGTGATCATGGTGATCATTAAAATACTGAGAAAGAAAAAAAATTTGTACTACATTTTAAGTAATAATCCTATTAAATATCTCCCCCCTCCCCCCAGTTTTGTCAGGAAATGGAAGCTAAGTGGCTTGAGTACATTTCAATTTTTTTCCCATACTAAAGTAACCGTCATTTGCACACGCAGAGCAAATTCATATAAGGATGCTGGAAAAGGTTTTTTTTTTTATTATTTAATTTACTTTTGATTTAAATTTAATTCAGTACTGTAGCACCTCTGCGTTTAGAGAATTATTTTTCCTGATTCTCGTCGTCTGTGCTGAAGTTCTCAGACAAGTGACTATGAGTTTTTGTACACATTCATTATGCATTTGGATGCCAGAGCATTAAGTTCTTCAAGGGAACATGCATGCACAAATGGAAGGTCTCAGATCTCTTGTAGACAAAAAAGAAACGCCAAAACACTCAAAAGCTCTCTTTCTAATCCACACTCTTTAGAATTCATCTGCAAGTCTTGTATCCCTTTCTTGCTAATTCTTGCAAAATTATGAATCCTGGGCTTTTAAAACTACTTCTGAGGCATCTGTTTATGTAAACTGTGTGACTGGTAGTTAAGATTATTCTTTACCCTTCTGTAAAGACATCTCTGAAAGTGATTTTTTTTTTTTTTTTTTACATTGTTAAAAGATGAAGTATTTAAAACATAAACAACTCCCACTCTATGCAGAAACTTCCTAACAAACCTAGCCCAAATGTTGATGTTGTAAGAGATTTTTACAGTCTGTACTGTCCGGTTTCCATGCCTGGGTTTACAGAGCTTGTTCTTTACCTATCTGAAGACTTTTTTTTCTTAATTACTGTTAAGGATATGGGAAGAACTTCTAAGAAATCCAAAGTCTCAATTATAAAGGAGGTTTTGTTTATTTCTGCCTTGTCCATTTAATTCTGCGATCACAGATTTTTTATGTGAACTGTCCATCATTAACTAGCATTCAGAATTAACTACTGAGTTGCTTGGAAATGCCTAATTTTTAGGGAATATTTTAATAATGCAAGCTATGGTGAGACCAAAGGTGATGCTTTTCGCTATTGGATGCTATTTTACACTAGGGACAATATCTAGAGATGGCATCTTTGTCAGAATCTGTTGTAACTTGATGTCTCCCTGAAATGGATATCCTATTGCATTAGTGGCTATAAAAACACCTCATCAAACATGTTGTGGTCTGCCAGACTCACACATAAGAACTTCAGGAGGAGAGGGGGAAAATTTCTTCTGCACTTCCGATGGGTAACTTGAAAATCAGAGAGCAGATGTTACTGCATTTCAAGTACTGGAAAAAGTAGATAGAAGTTGTCAGAAACTTTTGGAGCTCTCAAGCCCAGCTCGTTGAACAGGGTGATGGGGGGGGGGGGGATTCTTACTGCTGGCTAGTGGAGGCTGTGGGTACTTGTCTCTAATTAGGTGTCAGTGTTCCCCACGCAAAGCATGAGGAAAGTTGGGCATCCAAGAAACCAGCCCGCCTAATGGGCAGCTGCATGTGCCACCTTCATTAGGCAGACCTAAGCTGTTTCACTCCACTTGTTATAGGCTTCCACCACCTGAGTTCTTCTTGGTTGCCCTCTGACTGAGCGCCCAAGAACCTCCTAGGCAGTAGAAAGATGAATCTCTTTCCTTCATTGGAAGCAAACCCTGGTATATTAGTTACTGTTTTGCCGCTTTGTTTTCAGTCTCCCAAATCCTGAGAACCTAATATCCCCTATGTGTCCATGCTTATGCCACATGACTCTTGATGTCTTTCTGTGGTCGCTCTCAGTATAGGTGGTCTACTTCTGGCCATTCCTTGCAAGTGCTGACACACATGTCCACAACATGTCTAAGGAATGGGACTCAGCTGCTCTGTGCTCAAGAAAAGCACTGCACTTCTTGGTCTTTGACTCTGTATTTCTGGTCAGAGAAATTGAAGTCTGTGATAACGTTAGTTTTGAACAGCAGCTAGCAGAACATTTAAATGCCTGAGGTGGCAGCGTTTGAGCAGTAGCCCTAAGCAACTGCAGTTACATGTAGCCTCAGCCGTCTGCTCGCCCTTATTAGGCTGCCCAAGCATGTGAGAGAGGATCTTAATTTGTGAAAGCTGATATCTAGGTGCTTCTTAAAATCTGGCTGTTTTGTTCCACTACTAATTCTCTAGTCTAATGTAATCTTTTGATCTTCAAAACTAGACTTCCTTGATCATTTTTGAACCCTGCCTAATATTTTCAATAATTCAGACTTCCTTCTAGTGCATAAAATGAGTATTTAGATATGTCTAAGCATGTAACTTCTGTGGGATTAGTTAATAAAGGGTGTTATTTGCGTAGCCTAAATGGCTGATATTTGTGCCTGTAATGTTTTGGGGTTTTTCCCCCGTTGTATCCTTAATGTGTGATACACAATCTGATCCGGTTTTCACTCTGCCTTTCTGAACATACAATGAAACAATTGGATGTGCTTTTATATACATTTTTAACCTGTTTATTTAAACAGGTTTACTAAGTGGAATTTTAAGAAAGCTTTTTATCTGCTGATGGGGAAGAACTTGATATCCTACAGTCGGACGAATATTAAAAAAACCCACATGTGGAACCCTTGGAATTTACCGGTTGCACCTGTATGCTAAAGCGCTAGATATGATCATTGGGTGTTCTTCCAAGATACCCATAATCAATCTGTGCCATGTATGCTGGCAGAGAACTGTTTCATAAATCAAATTCATTGCTGCTATATACTGATTTCTGAAGCATATAGGCTTGCACATAAATTATCACTTTGCATTAGATTGTGAATATAGTATCCTGAAATCTGTTTCTCTTTGTAATCTTAACTTTTGTTTAGAGAATGTTTGGGGTTCTGTCATTGAAATGATTTCCTGTCTTACCCACTACTGTTTGCACATACTTGTGTGAGTGCTGAAGAGATGGGAATTGAAACATATGGGGATTTTTGTTGTTTTGTTTTAAATACTCTGCAGGAACATGAGGAAATTCCTTAATCACTTCAAACCCCTCTCCAAGTTGAAGTGTGTAGGCTTTCTTCTACTGGGATTACTTTAATAGAACTGGAACCAATCAAGGTGCTGCAGTAATGTAACAGAAACAGCTACATCTGGTTTTAACAATAAGTGTTATTTGGAGCAGTTAGAGGAGTTTCTTTCAGGTGTTTCAAAATCCTTTGAGTGTAATATTATTATTATGTTTGGTTATAAACTAAATACTTTCAGTGTACATGCCCCTTTAGAGTCACATTATAAAATTAGGCTGTGAAAAAAATGTAAAAGGTGGTATTTTCTGGCCCTGATACTGTTCAATATCACCTTTCTTCATCTACAAAGTTCACTTTGGCAATTTTTTTTCTGACAAATTTTGCTTCTGAATTTTCTACATGTAACCTCTTGATTCTCTGGAAATCAGACACTTCCATTTATATACTAGGTCTATATACAGTGCTTGTTAATTTTTTTCGTGATGCTGGGCATCCTTCATTTTTGGCCTGGTTTCTCAAATCTGTATTAAAGCTGTATTTGCAAGCCTATTCCTGTCAAAATGGACAAATGAAACTCCACGTCTGTCATACAGTGAAAACAAATTTTTTTCTGCCTATGTGGTATGTTTGCTCTCTCTTGGCAAATAGCTGCTATATTAACGGCTGCCAAAACAAACATATGCGTCAGTTGTTTCTAATGGCAGGAGGTAGTTCTCCCTTTTATTTCTGCACCTCTGCCTTGCAGCCTGAACTCTGATTTAAAATCATGCTAAGTGCAGTAATTTCTGTATTAGAACAGAGAACTCTTAATTTAAAGGATAACATTCATTTTGTGCCATAGTGGCTAAAGAGAAGACATGTCCTGATTTCAGTGCTGTTTGGGTATTGAAGTTTATTTGGTATATGACCAAATCTTATGTGTTCATATGATTTTGTTTAGGCCTTAAAAATCCTCCTCCTAAACATATTGTTTACTCTGAAGAAAGATTTCAAGTGGATTAGGTGACACCAAGCACGTTAGGTAAGACTGGTTTGTAGATCTGCATTCATTTGGCACATTATAGTTCTCATATTTCGAAAGCAAAATGCTGTAGGCACATTTGCTGGCTTAATTGCTGTCTGATATATTGCTAAGTGCAATATAGCTTTTACAGAAAACAGGCTGCAGATCTTTCTTAAGTGGTGGAATTAATAAAACTACAAAGAATTTCTATAACTGTAGATTAGAAGATGCTTTGAGGTTATTCAGTTTTCTCCCCCTTTTTCTTCCCCCTACACCTTATCTTTGTGACGTGTATTTCTATAAAATTTTTACTTTTTATTTGTACTTTTGAATATAAACATACACAAAAGCTTACTGTATTAAAAGCCCATAAAGTTTGCACTGTGTTCAAAACTAGGAAACTGGATGAAGAATGAAAGAACAAAATTCAGGTTTGGCAGTACTTGTATTTTAATGATAATGTTTATGATTGCTCTTAGAGTACTTTGTGAATTGCATTTTGTGATTTATGACTAAACTGCTCAAACCTGGTGTCCTAGAGCAAGATACAAATGTGCATAAAAATAGAGATCCCTGAGAGAGGAAACAATACCAAAGGTACTGAAGGTTCTGAATCTCTTTAGCCAAAAGATGTGGTCTGAATAGCAAAATTGGTTTGGTGGAAAAGTTGTGCTTACCTTTTGGTGGCATGAAATCTCTGATATCAAGGAATCTCCTCTGTACAATATGCATCACTGATCTTTTTGTTAACTACTTGGTAAAGACAAAGCCACAAAGAGCCCTTCTGAGCAAGAAATGATGGCAGAGAGACAGCCCAGAGGTGAATGATGCTAAGTAGGGTTGAAGCATAACTCGGAGCTCTAGTAAGGGACCACTGCTACTGGGCAGTGAAGCTGTAGTTGTTACTCCTGAGATAAGTTACAAAGTCCTTGCAGAAAAGCAGGAGACAGCTCTTCTGTTAACAAGCAAAAGAGGAACCTGAAATGTAAGATGCCCCAGACACTGGAATGGGAAATTTTTCACAGGTAGCCACGATATTGCTGACTTGAGCACTGACTTTCTGAAGCTTATGTTTTTCTTTTTTTTCGTTCTCTGACTTTAATTGTCTCCTAAGTTATCTTTGTAAAATGGACTCAGTGCTTGTATGTGTTGTCTAGTACTGGTGACATAGGAGGTATATCGAAGCACTAAGTGCAAGCTGGAGTTGAACTTTCAGAAGGCTTTTCTACAGAAATGCAAACACAGCCTATTTGCTACCAAACCCTCACAGACAGTTACACCTGGATAATCTGTGCACAATGTTGTGCTTACCAGCTTGGTGTTGATCAATGTTTGCCACCTAGATCTCTGGGAACATCTGATGTTATGATTTAATCTGTGCATGAGAGAGGTAACCATCTTACAGAACATGTTTTATTTAGTAGACTGAGTATTATAAAAGCTAAGAGCATGGCCCAATTAAAAACCAAAAGTTGTCATAAAATTACTCTCTACTTCTACCTCATGGACATGCATATGGGTTGCAATTTCCACTTTGTACAACTCTAGCTTACTGAATAAGCCAAATTTCACCCCTCTAGCATTTTTAAAAACAAGACTTAAATAGCTAAAAATCTGTGTTTCCTTACCAGCACAAGCTTTTTGGTGTTTGGGGTTGGTTTGGGTTTTTTTGGGGGTGGGTGGGGTGGGATGTGGGGGTGAGGGGTGGGGGTGTGTTTGGGATATTTTTTTTCCCTCTTTTTTTCTTTCTAAAGTTTATTCAAATCATACCTGAGTTGAAAGCCCTGGTATGAAAGGACATGTTGCTTGAATGAGAAAGGAAACTCAGTAGAGGAATAACACTAGAACTATGACGAAGAGTGAAAACTGTGGCATGCTATAGCAGAAGGGAGAAATTTTCTTGTGTTAGAGACTATGCAGCACATAAGCTGTGTTAACTTGCCTCCTTAAAAAAAAAAAATCCTTAAACTTTATGCCTCAGTGAAAAAAATTATATAATGAAGGTTTGAGTTCACTTTGTCTAGAAGTATTTCAGATGTAAGGGCAGACTTGCATGCAGGTGTAATGTAGTTCTGGAGCAGTAAGCAATGGTGGCTGTTGAGTATCTGGAGTATCCTGAGATACAGACCAGGTGTCTGTTTGGGCCAAGCTACAGGCAATCTTTGTCAAGATTGAGCATTCAGCAGCTCTTATTTGGAGCGGACTAAACTTTCTTTTAGTTTATGCCAACTGCTTCAGCCTTACAGACTTGGAATAAGCAGGCAGAGATCTGAAAATCCAAGAGGCACATTAACTAGGTCCTTTTTCCCATGCCTTTCCCTGCAGTCTTTGTATGAAGTTTACAGGAGGTTCTGTAATGGTTTGGTATGATTAGAGTATAATCTTTGCAATGCTCTCAGGACAAGGCAAGCTCCTTTTCACAGTCTAGCTACACTAGTGCTACAATGGAAAAGCTGTTAAGATGGAGCTGAAGATGGGAACTAGTTTTCCTAAGGAAACTAGGAATTCTTTTTCCCACATAAAAATGTTTCAGTGGTGATGATGATGGGTGGAGGTGGGGACAACAACAAACCAAAAGTTATCCGAAATCCAAGTTTCTTACTTGCCTACTCTGAAAATGTGAGTTTTGATTAGAAAAATCAGCAATATGCCTGTTAAGCATTGTAATTTGGATATTTTGTATCCTCATTCTTCTATAAGTCAGCATGATCAATAGCTGGAATAAGTCTCTTAATATGTTTAATATTAAAACAGTCATCTCTTTCTGCAGAACCAATCCCAGTAAATGCATTCCCTTTGAGGAGGCTGATGGTCTCATATTGCCAGGTAAGAATTTCCATGAAGCATTACAATGATGTTTTCAAGATCTAGAAGTTGGAGTTGGGATATATATATATAATTTTTCTCCCTGAATTAATAACATTGTTTGATTTTAATTTTTTTAAAAAATTCT
The DNA here is from genome assembly GCF_929443795.1 of Astur gentilis. Taxonomy (NCBI): domain Eukaryota; kingdom Metazoa; phylum Chordata; class Aves; order Accipitriformes; family Accipitridae; genus Astur; species Astur gentilis. The sequence goes on along the minus strand of NC_064909.1, from coordinate 7,117,049 downwards.
TTGGGGGAGGAGGGATGTGGTATGTGGGGGCAGATAATGTATGAGTTTTATCACTGAAAATTCAATTTGAAAGTTATCCCCCTCCTCCTCCAACCACAAACCCATGGAAAACTTTCCTTAAGATGTAGATTTGTTCTAGTTGGTCTAATTGAGCTTTGTTTTGAATTTGCTGTAGTGTAACAGTACAAAGACTTTGTGAAAGACTATCCAATCCCACTGCATACTTGCTTTGCATAGGTTTATCAAAGAGTGCACTGCAAGGTTTCCACTTGTGCTTTGCTTCTGGAGAATTAGTCCTGGAGTTCCCATTAGGCACTGAATAGCAACTAGGCAGCTGTGACTCCTGACTCAGGTATGTGGAAGATGTTGTAGTTACACTGGAAAAGCATCCTCAGGAAGTGCAGACTCTTTTCTAAGGAGCTGTGAAAATTCCCTCAACCTTGAGTAGATGGTGGAGACCATCATCGTGTTTAGGTTCTTTGGTGGTCGGTAGTAGATGTATCCTAGAACTATTGAAAAAGTAATAAAGCATGCTAGGTGCTAAAGAGGAAAATGAGCTGTAAAAGGGTGTTATCCATGGGGATCACTTATTTTAGGGTTATCTTGAATGTGTAATGTGGTAGAATGACATGGAGAGAAAACGCAAAAGCAGAGTTGGAAGTTTAAGGAAAAGAAGGTGAAATGAAGCAGAGATGGAACTACAGGAGACAGGCACTGCAGCATCTTGAAAGACAGGAATAGCAGAAGAGACTTGTTATTTTAGCAATGATATTAAAAGAAAAAAGTGAAGTAGAAAAGCGGGAAAGGAAAGATTGCATACAGGAAGCTGAGAAAGCACTAAAATATGCAAAAAGGATTCAGTGAGATAGAACAGCTTCCTGAAGAAGCAACTGAACGGTTTGAGAATGAATCAATCTTTTTCCTTAAAATTCTACTGAGATTAATTTTGGCTAAAATGTAGCAATTACTCTTTGCAAAGGTGAAGGTAACAGATAGACCCAGAGAGGGTCTTGATTTTCATGTCCATACAGAATCTTTTTTTTTGTTGGGTTTTTTTTTTTGTTGTTTGGAGGCATTAAAAAATACCTCTGGCAGTTTTTCCATTTCCTTTGGCTTTCATGTCTAAAGAAATATTCAAACTGGGAGAGGGGATGGGAAACTGAGCCAGGTGGCAAGCCTATCCATCACCTAGTCAGTGGTGGAAAATACTGAATGATCAAATGAAAGAGTCTTAAAATAACATGAACACAGAGACAGAAAAAACTACCCAGGGAAGGAATTTGTGTTAAAAGAAAACTTGCAGTTTCCCTCTCCAGTCGTAATAAAAGACTTCAATGTTCAGTGGAAGGCAGTGTATGTATCATCTGCAGCTACAATTTTTTATTATTGTTACTTTGAGTAGTTAGAAAGTCATAAATAAATACTTTTATCTGAAAGGCATTCAATTTTAATACTTTTATGGAAAATATCTCTTGTATGTATATGTATGTGAGTATGCCTGTATGCTATTGGTCAAAGTCTCTAAATTTGATTCTGAAGAAGAAAAAGTCTTTTTGCCCATTTTTTTGTAAATAATTTCTGTAAGTTACTGAACAAGCTGTGAGGTAGTTTGGTAGCTCTGTCAACCTCAGGATGTAAGCCAAAGAACAGGAGAAAAAATTCTCTTTGAAATAAAGAAGCTTCAGATCTTAAACTGAAACTGTAAGTGACATATCAGCTATGAATCTTCATCAGTCTGCACGATTAAAGGCAGCATGGTTAGTTTTATTATAACCCCTTGCCTATCCTTTATCGGTGGGAAATCCTAACTTTAACGTTGCTTTTTTTGTCTACTTTGTACTCATGAACTGAAGAAAAGTGTCTGCTAATAGACACTACAGTGTTTTAAAACCATTCTGGGGTTTTAGAGAATGTTCCAAATGTATCAGCTGGGACCCTCTAATATTTTGCTGGCAGTTGATATGTTTAATTATTTTTACTGTATTTGACTAAATTTAAAGGGTTAGGTAACCATGAATTTTTGATTGTTTCCCAAAGTAGGATCCCTTTCTTAATATCCAGCCACCTTAATCACAACCATGCAGGAAATGGGAGCTATGTATCAGCACTACTTATAAATCAATTAATTGCTTACTTAAGTATTCCTACAAAAAATAAAACTTCTAATGAATTTAACTAATATTTTTATGTAGGTAAACTAACACAGGCCCCAGCAAATGCTGCTAGACTCCAGGTGGTTATCTTAAAGAGTGGGCTATGTTGTACACATTCTGCCATAGATGAGAGGGAGGTTTAAGGTGTAAGCTCTTCAATTTAGAGAAGGCACAGCCCAGAAAATGCTGTTGTAAACATGTACACGCTACTTAAATCCTGTATTAATTGAGTCCAGGCTTAGTGAGAGCTTAAGACTTTAATTTGAAGTTTAGATTCTTAAATGCAAAATACTGTATTTGGGTGGCCAGTGTAGAAATATGTGAGAAGAAATGAAGAGCTTCAGTGTCTTGGAAGAAATGGAAAGGAAGTATTTTTTGAATCATAGATTTGGGTTGACATATTCTATCTAAAGCAAAAACCTGATTAATTTCTCCCCCTCTTTTAAAGAAAAATACCACTTTGACCAAACTGAATTGCCAAAATATTTGGAAGATTTCTCCTTCCATTCCACCCCCTAGACCAAATTGTGAATGGAAATGGAGATTAAGCTGTACAGGCTTTAAAGACAATGTAAGTCAACATAAAAGAACTTCTGTTCTCTGGCCAGTTCTGAAAATAAATAACATCCCATTTTTAACATCACTGTCTAATAGTTTGTCAAACACGTGCAGAAATAATGTCATATTAGCATTTATCAGTTGTACAGATGCCATGCATCAGCCAACACTATTTGCAAACAAGTAAGTATAATGGATTTTTAAAATCCAAACTGCTTAAATTAAAAATGTACTACTTTTATGTAGCAGATGCAATGTTCAGAGATTTGTTTTCTGTGCACATGAGCTCTTGGGGACACATACTGTCCTAGTCAGGATTGGTCAAAGCTACCCTGCTTGGGGACAGGGTTCTTGGGTGCTGCTGTAGTGCAAAGAACAACGATGTACTAGAAATATTTTGACAAACACTTAAAGAAATAGAGGGGTAAACTGTCTTTAAAGACATTGTTTCCAATGTAGAAATGTCTGTGTGGCCATTGGGAGGCAAAGAGATTAGGAAATTATTTTATTCAAATGTCCTTGACTGGTTTTAAGTTCCAGTGCTGCATATACTTTCTGAATCTGCAGTTTAAAAGTTGTAACTGGGCTTGAACTGAAATTATTTAATTGATTTAATTGTTTTATGCCTAATAACTCTTAGAAATCTCTCTGCTTGAGTGCAAGGTTAGCTAGTTTACTGTTCAGCCGCCTTAGGGTCTTTCTCAGAAAATTCTCAGACTTGTATCCCAAATGTATTTTTGAATTACATGCCATGCTTAATGAAAACAGAGAGTTGATTGCAACAAGCAATATAGGAAATTAGTTTTCTGTGTATATGAAGAAGAGATTTATAGTTCCTGTAGTATATTTTGTGTCTTTGTGGACTGGAAGGCAGAACCTTGCAGTGTTAGAAAGTAGGCACGGAAGAACCTTTTAGGTGATGAAGGAAAAAGCAAAGAACTTTCTTGTCCCAAGCTTTGTGGTTTTAGGTCCTGGCACGGTTGTATTTCATGGAATTAGTGGGAAATAGTTTAAAACAGACAGTCATTTTCATTGTGTCTCATTATGCATAGCAAGATATTATATATAAACACATTGTTTGGAACCAATGGAGTGTGTTTTACTTTGTGGTTCAATTAATACTATACTGAATATGTTCTTCTGGAAATAGAATACCTTGATTCTGATTCTGCCAGTTTCATACTAATGAACTGTGTCTGTACCTGGTTTATTTACAGCCGACATCTTGCATTTATTTTGACAGAAATCTTCATAAATTGAGGTTTCCTCTAGCTACATACAAGTGACATACAGCACAACAACAAAAAGATGCCATACCAGAATACAAATACCTCATTATCAGTATGGTAAATTAATCCATTGATATTCCAACAAGGCAACTTTGCTTTTCATTTTTATCTGAATTTTGGCCTGTGAAAATTATGAAAAATATGAACTTAACAGTGTTAGCTTAAAAGCCTGTATTTCTAGAAACCTGCAGGACCACTAGGATTACCCTGGCAGTTTCAGTCCACAGGCTGCAATCTTTACCAGTTCATGTAATGTAGCAGTGACATAAAAGCAGACAAGTTGACAAGTAGACACACCTCTTTGGAGCTGTGAAAAATCCAGCGGACTCATTTTGTATCTTTTTTTTGACTGGATTTCCAAGGAGAAAAAATTCACTGGATTCAGTAAGATGGATTCTAAAATGCAAGTCTTGATAGAATTGCATCTATGTAAATTTAATAACTACCTAAAGAAAGGTTGGAGACTGGGGGTAAATCCAATAAATGCCAAGTTAAACGCCACTGTCTGACCCTTGTTTGAACTGCAGGGTCAGATCCATCATAACATAATTGGTTTATCTTCATGTGTCTAAGATGCTCTGTAGTAAACAGTATTTTTATGTCCTAGGGAGCTTAGATTACAAGTGAAAACTTTCCTGAGTCTGGTAGATTTGATTAATAGAGGCTAAACAATGTGTGTGGCTGAAGATGCTATGTTAGCGTTTTGGAAAGTTGCACTAGTTACATATGTAAAACAAACCCTTGTTTGAACTGCAGGGGCAGAGCCATCACAATGTAATTGGTTTATCCTCTTTTGTCTAAGATGCTCTGTAGTAAACAGAGTATTTTTACGTCCTGGAAAGCTCAGGCCTGGACACTGCTATTTTTGGTTGCTGTTTAGTAATTTTTGTAATGGGAAGCATGATGAATATTCATTCCCTGTTAACACTGAATGTGCTAGTAATATTATACACCCTTGTGAAAATTTTCTGAGACTGGAAAAGAGAGTCCAATTCTATGTAATCATTTCTTGTAGGTAAGTTGTTCTGTGTCATTGGTCATGCAGATAGCCCTCCTCTGCACCTTTGTTAGCTCTACTAGATCTGTTCTGGAAAGAAGGAATCAAAAGTTGTGTTTTGTTGCTGTAGTTACAAAATACAGTCACTCTGGTGTTAGGACAATGCAATAGCAAGTAAGATATCAAAGTTGAATCTATTCATTTTCTTATTAGGATATGATTTAAAAAAAAAACCCAAATATTTCAGTAGTTCAGACTACTGAACTTAAGTTTCAGTGAAATCCTTTGCTTGTTTTAGCATGAATCATGGTTCCTGTGTTTGAAAACGTTTTGTGGGGTGAGGTGCTGACAAAAGGGTAAACCCTAAAGTAATATATGCCTCAGACTAACTCTTCTGCCCCTGCTTCCCCAACTCCCAGAAATACTTCAAGCACAACACAACTATTTCTCCTAGAATGCCTGCACACCTGAGGCTAGGCTTGGGGCCTATCTATATAAATATTTATACAATATGTTCTGGGAATCCAGTCTCACTGATGTATTTAATACATAAGAAAAACTCAATAAACTTGGGGGGAAAAAACCACCTGCAATAAAGTCTTTCTCAGTGTGGTGGGGTTTTTTGTTTGTTTGTTTGTTTGTTTGTTTTTTTATTATTTTAATTAATAACAAGATTTTACAGAATCTGCAAATAAACTTGAAATATATCATTAGGCCTTCTATCAGTAAACACTCCTTAATACAAAGGAAAGATTAGAAAGTCATGTATTTAATATCTAGATGTAGGCAACACTTGGGACAGTATGCAAGAGTTACCATTTTCTCTGTAGCTAAGCAGATTTTTATGTATGTGCAGGTGATCTGTTTTGTCAGCCCCTCTCAAATTAGCTTTTAGTGTTCATTACTCTTCTTGCCTATACATTACACTGGGGGAGGAGAATCACCTAGTAATTCTTGATATGAATAGTGTAGGTGATCATACAGGTGTTGGTCTTTCTACAGCTGCTCTAGAAATAAGGGAAGTGGCATAGGTAACTCACAAATCAATAGCACAGTCTGTGACTGCAGGGTTGTCTCGTATGCAATTTAACTGTATAGCAAAGTTAGTATCTTAGACTGTACTCATCTTAAAATTGTGCCATTTGTCTTATCTTCAAAGACTACTGAGTGTTGGAAAAGTGAAGAGTGAGTATTTTATTCAAGTATATGGTGTGTAAAAGCAACAGGATGTAACTGTGTGATGCTTTCAGAGTCCTCTATGCTGTTGCTATTGATTCTACAAACTTTCCTCCGTCCATTAGAACTGAGTTTTGTGTCCCAAATTTGGAAGAGAACTGTGTTCTCTGAAATCAGTCTGAGGTGTAACTACAAGGTCACACACAGACTAACTCTGTGCTAGACAGTGGTGTGTTGAGGAAAAATTGTGTTTCCAATGAAGCTGATGGATATTTAGTTAACACTTCCATATAAGGAGAACTGGATATAACTTTGTAGTTTGACTTTAAATATGGTTAAGTATTCCTAATAGAGCTTCTAAATTTTTTGTCCTGCAAAATCAACTCATGTGTCCCCTCCTCCTTGCTCCATTTAAGACAATGGGTATCTTATATTCTCAGGGTTGGATTCCCAGAGGGACATACAATCTCCCTCATACTCCTCTTAATGGAAATAATGTGCACGTCATGTGATAGAGATGGTGGAGAGCTAAGCAGCCTTTTCTCTTTTCTGCAATTATCTGCAGCTCTGTTTTGGAATACAGGAGGCTTTGCAAAGGACTCATGGACTTCATTTAGCTTTCTAGAAAGTTAATGGGTATATCTGAAGTTGGTTAACAGGCTCCCTCTTTAATTGGTTTAAGGATAGGCAACTCTAGAGAACAGTTTATCCCATAAAATGATGACTGCTTGAGACAGGAAAAGCTCTCGTCTTTGAGAACTTATTAGCCAGATTTAATAATTCTGCTTTCTGTCTTCATAACCAGGTCTGTTGGTAGAAATGAGCTATTAAGAAATTATCTACTGCAGAGTATACTTGAATCGCAGTACTACCATAGGTCCATGTACCTATTTGATGATAGGAAGCATGACAGTACTTGCTTCTGGGAAATCTGTATATAAGATTTATATAATTTATCCAAAATCTTTGTCCTCACAGAGATGCAATAGCTTAACTGTAGGAGCTGCAGCAAATTCCCTCAGTGTTATCATGTATGCTATATGACTACAGTTTATTTGTATGATTACAATGCATTTTAAGAAACTTACTTCCTGGCAACTTTTCAAAGTGATTCCAAACAGACTCCCAAAAGCCAAGCTCATGGAGATTAAAATCAATTTTCATATATGGCTGGTAACCTCTTCTTTTGACCAAGAGACTTAATTGGTTTCTGTTACCTAAATTTGGAAAATAGGTAATCATATTGGATTGTGTCTGTAAAGAAATGACACATGCACTGCAAGCTCACAATAAAATGGTGTGATTTTTTTAATATTTGCAGATATCCTGTTTTTCTGTTGGTTTACAAAGAAAACTCAGTGTTGAGGGAACTGAAGACTGGGATGTGCTGGGCTAATACAAATTTAAGTGAAGCCAAGAATGCCCCTGGTTTGGCTCTGAAAAAAGTACTAAGGACAAGAGTAGGAGTAGCCAAGGACATTTGGAAGGCCAAATACGAACCAGTATGGTGAGCTTCCTATATTGTACTGCATACAGCAATTATTATATATGTGAATTTTATTCTGTCTATCCTGTCTTTATATCTTGTTTTAACAGAGGATAGTCTAAGTGCCAGAGCAGGGTGACAATGGATTCATGAGTGACAAAAACTATATATTCTGCTTTTCTAGAAAGACCTTAAATTTCTTGTCATTACTTCTGTGCTTTTTAGCCAGAATTGACTGTTCTAGTCTAGAAGCTGGCTCTAGTTTTCCCTGGTCAGGATGTGGGAAAAGCTAAATCCAACATACAGACTGACCTAAAAAAGTTACATTGGCATGGAGAGAGAGTCAATAAGCAACTTATTTTGCAACATAAGTAGAAACCAGAGTGGTGATTAAAAAATAAAAATAAATTGCAACAATTGTTTATCTGCTTTTGTAATAATACAGCAGACCTGGATTTCTTCAAAGAATTATTATTTACTCCTGATACTGTGCTTCAGTAATATCTCTCAACAGATTCTTCCTCTAAAACTGTTTTCACAGAAAACATCTAGCTAAATATTTGTGTTACAATAGCCTCTGACTTCTTAAGGTTATATTCTGTAAGGTGCTAGAGTTATACTCCCTGTCTCTTTGGGAATTCTTTAAATATTTAGTGTGGAATAAAATTCTTTAATTTGAATGAAATATAAGATCCCCCAAGTGGTATCATTCTTTAATTTAGTTGATGTTCCCTGTTTTCATGAATGCACAAACATTCATGTGGAAATGAGTATTTAGCTTATTCGTAGATATTTCTGTTTTATGCTTTCACCAAACTACTTATCCCATCTAATTTAAATTATTTTCATCTTGTTTTCTAGAAGATCCATGTGGTCTTCACTAATTTAAAATCTTTCTGTTCTTCCCTTCCCCATTTTTCTCTCTTCTTGCTTGTTGTTATGCCTGAATTAAAAACATCTGGATTAAAAATGTTGAGGTTTTGATAACAAGTCTGTCTCTCATTTATTTTTCTTGTAAAATGCCACAGCATCCTTTCTATACTTAGCATCCAAGAAAAGTTGAGATGTGTTGAAAGTTTTCACTAGAAACTATTTTTTTAATAGAAAATCACTGGGTTTTGGGTTGTTGGTTTTTTTAAAATATGATTTTTTTTACTTCCTTTGGAGAGTTAGCTTTACGTTACATCTCTGAAAGGGACAGAAAACTGGATTTTGTGGAGTTTCAATGTCTGAGACTGAAAAAAATGAAAATTTACATTTATTTTTAAGAATTACAATTGTAATTACCATACTGCTCTGCATGTATTTTGCCAGCAAATCCTGAAGGGCCAAATGCACACACAGAAAAAAAGATGAGGGGTGTGTACAGTACATGGAAAATCCTATGCAAAGATAACACGCATTAGCAAACCATTCTTCACTCAGCTGCAGCAAAAAACTATACAGATATTTTGCATGTTATTACGTACTAGGAAGAAAATTCCATGTTACCAAAACAAGGTATGACTGAAGGAAAATGAATGCTAGTACAGCAGTCTAGTCAAGGATCTCCCCATTCGTTTTTTATTTCCTGCCAATCTATGTTGCAACCTGCCCAGAAACAAGGGCAAAGAGCATAGAGTAGGGAATCAGCTTGTTATCATAGGTCCAGTGTTACCCCTTGAAAATGGATTATGCAGATGAGCAACCTCAAGCTCTTGACACAATTTGCAACAGTAAGGTTGGAAATTCAAGTTAGTGCAAATGCTTTTCAAGCTGGAACAGTTGCTATCGCAAAAATCAAATGGGTAAAACCAGGTGTGAATGGTAGACTTGGGGAATTCGCAGTTTGTTTACTGAATATCACATGCTCAAGTCAAAGGGAAATTTTTTTTTCAGAAGTTGCTTAATTACTGATTCAGTCAGAGCCACTGGAGAATAATGCTTAGTGATTCTGAAAATCCCATTATCATCACAGGCTCTGTGTCTTCACAAGTTTTCTCGAATTCAGCTATTGGACTGGAATTCAGCGGCAGAACTGAGTTTCCTGCACATTTTGGGGCAGTTTAACTGCAATCTGAACTTTACAAATTAGATGTGATGTGTAATTAGAGTATTTATTATAAAATGAAGGAATTCTGAGCTCTGATATTAATTCATAAACAACAACAACAAATACCACAATCAGGAGGAGTATCTGTTCATATCACATCTATTCCTTTGAGTTCATGCTGAACTCCTGTGGAACTGCAGAAACAAAAAATGTTTGTGGCTATGCCAAGGTGTGACTGCCTGAATTTCCACTGGAAATTCCAGTAAGCATTAGCACTTAATTACCGTACTCTACCTTAAAGGGAGGAATTAAGTGATGTGCAGCATAGCTATGGCCCTCTCCTACTTTCTGCGTGTCTTAATGCGTCACACTACGACTGAAGTCGGGAGTAGAGCTCCCTTGGTGATAATCTGTGCTTGGCAGGATCTGCGGGTACATAATAAATAACTGCCTCCCAATTATACAACATAAATTGCCCCTACTTTCTCAAGAGGAAAATTGCATATTAATACATGCTCATTAATAAATACTGTAGGTACTGAAAAACAACTTCTTTCCTTTCTTTGTTTATAAAGCTAGACTTACCTATTTTCGGACATATTCTACAGACACAGAAGCTTATTCTGCCTTCAGATTTCATAAATGACATTGCAGTCCTCATAGACAAAAGACATAAAAGTCTGTCTTAGACATAAGTGTCTGTCTTGCTTAAAACTTCAGTCTAGTTCTTGAGCTCTGACCTCATAGGAATACAGGGTCAACTCTCAGGATTTTGGCACTCCACGTGGTGCTGCACAGTGAGCGTTTGGGTCCTCAGTAAAATCATCTCTGGATTAGGTTTTGCTCACATTAAAGTCAGCTGGGCAAATAGTTTCTGCCATTTAACTTCTCACAGGCAGAGTTGTACTGCTTTCAATTAGCGCTCTCCCCTTCTTGTCCGCCCACCCCAAGCCTCCTGGAGACCAGGAATGGTGTAGTGAGTAACAGGAATTTTCAAATAGCACAGTATCAGATTGATTCCAGGCTCTGCAGCCATGTTGCAAGCTAACTTTCAACATGAACTTTTATTTTAAAATACCCTGTATGTTTATTTTCTCTATCTTTGCTACTTCCACCTTTTAGAAGAAAAGCTGGTTGGCAATTTACTGGTTGTGTAGAGGGGTGAGGAAAGAAGATTTTTAACCCTGGAAAATTGCTTGCTTTCGTAACATGTAATAGAAAGTAAGCTTGACGTGACAAATTTTGAGGTGCTCGTTTCCAGAGCTCAAGCTATGTTCTTTAAAGGGGTGTCTGTGGAGAGCTCATGTAATGATGTTGAACAGGAAATGTACAGATTATCATCCTGTAAAATGCAGCGATAAGAAATTCAGGTGTGTGCTTGTGCTTATGTGTGTGTATATTATATACGCATGTGAAGTAAGCGCTAGAGAACTGAAGTAATAGGTCCCTACTGTGAGATTTTCTGCAATGTACACTTAACATGTATAAATGCTTTGTCTGGCAATCTTGCCAATCACCATGGGATAACATGCAATGAGTAGAAAACAATTTTGTGGTAACTGCAGCCCACAGTGGTTTAGAGGAAAAGTCCTAGTAAGAAATTGCTTTCACGTAACAAAATTCTGTATCGTCAGAAATTCCTGAAATGTCAGCAAGGGTGTAGCCCTTATAAAAACCCTTGAATATTCCAGGCTTATTTTTCCTTGTTTTCCTTTGTGTCTTCTTTTATCTTCTTTCATCAGGTATGTGAGCAACCAAGTGTAAAAATATTGTGCAGACTTGTGTACTCCTGGGGAATGAGTCTTACTCATGGGTGTATTTAAGTTTTTTGTTTCCAGAGCAGTTAACTTCTTTCCAAAGTAAAGTTTTCAGTGCAGAACCGGCACTGCGAGAATCCTGTCAAAGGGCTACCTTGCGCAGAACCTTATCAGTCCTTCGTACATAAGCCAAATATATACACTGTGCTCAGTTTTCTGTCTGGTATTTTCTGATTTCATAGAAGAGCCCCAGGGAACTGCATGCTTAGCTTCCTTGCAAAAAAACTGGAAAAATGTAAGCAAAGAATAGATAGGCGGTGCTCGATCTCCCCCCCCTCCCAAACTGTGGCTAGAAAAGGTAAAAAGTCCCCCTTGTTTTTTTCTGACTGAAAGCAATAAGAACTCAGAAAAATATCTATTAGTCATCTCAAAATATTTAGAGAGAGCTTTTGCCTTTCAGGCAACCCCGTGCACCACAGGGGAGCAGCAGGCTTTGAAGCCAAGGGTGGGAGTTGGCCAAACGGCCCCGCAGAGCCGGGGAGGGGCTGGGGGACAGTGGGGTGTGAAACGCCTGGGCCCCGCTCCTCGCTCCTCGCAGGGCGCCCCGTGGCGGGGTCTGCTCTGAGCTGGCTGGGTGCTTGGCTCGGGAGGGGTAGGACCTGAACGGGAAAAGGCAGGAAGAGGAGCTTTCTCCTTGCTTCTATCTCGCCACGTGGTTCTGCGCTCGGGTGAAGATGTCTTCCCCTGAATACTCAGCCGTTGCAGTCATGTATAGTCAAGTACATACTATTTTAAAATCCTGAAGCCTATAAACTGCCTTTTATAATGGTATCTTAGCTTTCATGCAATCAAGTATAATTCAAGGTCAACCATCTTTTTCACTACGGGTTTGTCAAACTATTAGACTTCCTTTATTACTATTTCTTATAATCGGTCTAATCAAACATATGGCTTTGAAGAGATGGGGAGATGCTTTTATACTTTCTGGTTCCATTTGAACTGCATACTGCTGAATAGTAAAACCAGAACAATTAAGCTCTGTTTTGATGCTGTAAGTCAACATCTGTTATCATAGGAACATATGTTTCTGTGATTTCTTCTTTTTTTTTGGTAATTACAAAGGAAAAACTTTCTCATGTCATTTCAGACATTAAGTAGGGGACACACAGCACTTTTTTTTTTTTTTTCCTTGCCGTGCTATACTCCAAAATGAATGTATTTTGCTTTTGTTCGTGCTAAGTGGAAATTAAAAACTGACACACCCTTGTTCTGACTATGCTCTTACTCTTAATTGTAACCACTTAAAGCAGTAGTCTAGTAAATAACATTGTCTGCCAAGGAGTTGGCTTAGGTGGAGTTCTCTGAACCACTCCCCAGTACTCTGAAGAACTCCTTAAACTTCTGGTATCTGTTGCTGATAGTTGAAAAAAGAGGAATTTGCTGTCCTCACATTCTTACTGTGTAGTTCTTCTTGAGGTTGCAATACTAAACCTTTTAAAGGTCTAATTTAGCAAACCTGAGCTTAGAGGCATCATTTTGGATGATGGTTTTCTTAATGAGCTGTGGAGGAAGAAAATTAGCATTATGCCCATATTCTAATATATTACACATGTGTGTGTATAAAAATAGCTATTACATATACATTTCTATTATATAAGCATTCAAAGTTATTGTCACCTCTAACCCAGGACTATATGACTTTTGTTTCCATGTGTATTAATGACGCCTCAAAAATGGTATTCCACATATAGAACTAAAATCAGTAATTGATTATTTTGAAAGTGGTAGTTTTCTGAAAATTCTGGTACCGTGTTGGATGTAGTTGTGGTGGAGGGAGATCAGAGAGCAGTAAGATGTTGAAAAATGTTTGATATGTGAAACTTATTGTAGTGCTTAAGGAATCATATAGTTTCATAATGGTATGTGTATTGTAAGTACACAGAAAGAGAACAAACCTCAAATAGAGGACAGCTGTAACTACCATGAAATACAGCAAAGGTTAATGTCCATGCAAACCTCAAACTGAAATAAACCATTGAAACTACAAATGCTTATTATTCCCTATGCCACTTCTGACTAGCCACTAATGGTGAAATTGAGCAACTTCCGCCAAACTGTTTAGAATATTCACAGAATTTTACTATTGGAGGCAAACATAAAAGACCGCCTCCCCTCCTGAATAATAACACAGCCTCTGAAATACTCTGCAAATTTGAATGAGTTGCTACAAGATTATAAAAGCCCTAAGGCAGAGACCAAGTTTTAAGTGAGCACTTTATTACTCTTGTGTGAATCCAGCTTGATTCACTCAAACCCTGTATTTAACTCCTAACTGCCTCATCTGGAAAAGGATATCCGGTTCTGTGTATCCTGTGATAGCTCATCCATCATTGGCAGAAAGAGATTTAACAAGAGAGGAAAAACTCCTCATATTTGACTAGCATGTACATATGCAAGGAAGGGGAGGAGGAAGTTTTAAAAAGGTTCTCTTTCCGTTAGCCAAATAAATGCACTGCTGCTTATTATAAAAACAATGGTTACGCTCCTGATGTTTTGGTAATTTCTGCGTTGCATATATTGCATGGTAACCAATAGTACCTACCATTTTCCATAGTGTTTAGTCTGTTCAAAACCTCAATTCTCCTCCTCGGGGGAGCACAATTATATGAGTTGCCCTGAAGATCTTAAGTAACTTTAAAGTTGCTAGTTTAGGGCCTTTGTTCAGGAAGAGTGATCGGTGTGTGAATGACAGGCAGCGATGCAGATGGTCAATGAAATATTCTTTGTTGTAATCTTTTGTTGACCCATTACTAATCCTAAACCATAAAAGATAGAGAATGCAACAGCTGATATCTAGAAAATACAAACTGCTGCAAATATGAGCTGAATTGCAAAGACAAGACAAAGGCATAGTTACCTAAACTGTGGAAAACGGGAAAAGACATTTTTGCCTAACTGAAACTATCCCATTTCAGCTGGTCGGTTTCTATCAGCTAAAATGTCACACATCCATTCCAAAGTTAGCAAGGTCAAACATCTTCCTTCTGCCTTTCCCAAAAGTACTGTGACTGATGTACATTATTGCTCCAAGCTCTTAAGTCATGTCTCATGATTGAATTGAATGATAAGGAATATTCCCACTGATTAATAAATGGTCTGATTGTCCAACCTGTACTCACCTTGGTAGTCCCTCAGAGGAACTGGCTTCAGGAGAATGACTCAAATGCGAAATGAGTGTTCCAAGGTTGAACCTTGTTTTACCAAATGAAACCTCTATTGCAGCCTATGGGAATTTAAAACATGAATAAAGCTGAATCTCCTTAAGGTTTTGTAGTGATGTTATATTCTGGGCAGGGAAAAAGGGTTCTTTGGGTTTCACTAAATAATCCAGTTTTACACACTGGCTGCAAATTGGGGTGTGGTATGAAGATGACTTGCTTCTACAAGCTACAAAGAACTAGTCTGTACTGAGTTAATTTCCTTAACTAATTTGAAATTGTAGCAGAGAATTAGCAATAATTATGATATAGTTCAACTCAAACATTTTGGGGCAATATGCCAAGTTCTGTAGGGCATCTGATTTCCTTTAGCTGGTCTTTATGTTGTTTACGTATGTTGTTGTTTGATTTGCAAAGCCACAGATAAATATGGCTAGCGACGCTGGGTTTTGTTTGTCTTTTTAAGGTCTCAGCTGCATTGTAGAGGTGACTTGCTGCTTATGTGTCTGAAGAACAATTTGCTTTTTGGGGTCTGCCCCTTAAAGAAAATGTATGACAGTTTAGGGTGAGGGTAAATAAGGCAGAAATATATCAACACAGAGATAAGGAAAAGCAGATGTAGAGAAAAGCAGTGCTCAAGGCTGAATTTACAAGCTGTTCATTACTGGTGTACAGACAACTGTCATTGCTGTGAAAGTACCCTAGTGGGTTGAGCAGCGTGGGCAGAGTGCTTTGAGTTGCTCTGGGAGCATGCGGTGGAATAAATCATGCTACCTGCACCTCTCCTTGGTGCCCATGACTCTGGGACCCCCTGCGGTCAGAGGATCGCTAGGATTGCAGGTATCTCCACAAGCAGAGTATGTTTGCTAATCACTGAGAAGCAGCATGCTCTGGGAAGGAATTACCTGCCTGCTGTTTCTGTGTAGCACATGCTCAGAAGTGTTTCATGTGAACACAGCAGGATAATACTTGATTTGTCTCCTCTGGCTACATGGTCAAATTTTTTGGCTTGCTATGCTGTCCTGTGCAGTCACTAAAGTAACGAAACTCAATGTACATGAAAGTTATAGAAAGATAAAGCTGGAAGTGTTGTTGAGTCCAGCTGTTTACCCTCACAAACACAGTTTATGTTACACAAAATGATACAGCTCTGCATTGGAAAGTGGTAAACTTCTCCAGACAGTTTTTGGAAAGGTGTCTTGAGAAAGACAAATTCTTCTTCTCATTAGAAATTTATTTCTAATTTCTAGTCTGGGCATATGTATGGCTATTCTTTATCCATTTGTTCTTGAAGCATTGTGTTCTTTACCCTAAACAACTGTTTTCATTCCTGGATTGTCCCTTTCCTCACAATGAATTTATAGGTAATAATCCTACGCCTTCCAAGCCTCTTGTATGAAATTCTGTTGCTTCCTGGAGGATCATCAAATCTTTCTCTAAAATAATCCCATTCTGAAGCAATCTCTTGAATGTGACTAGCCATTATTGTGTGTATTTAGCTACCTACATGAGTCTCATGAATGTCTTTATAAGACATTATTTTTAGACTGACAATATTTTCTATCTCTATTCTGAAACATTAAGATCATTGCATTTCCTAGGCCTGTGATACTGATGCTCAAAGAGTACCCTGTCATAAACACTTCCTAATCCTGCCAGCTAATGAGACAGCAGCAGATATTTTTAGACCCAGGCATTTATCTGTAACTCCACCTTGAGTTCTGAACTCCTGGGATCAATCTATCCACTTCTGTTCTGTGACAACCAGTTATTTCTCTATGTAGTCTCCACTTCCTATATGCTACCAATGTCTCCTAATTTTGCATCAGCAGCATATTTTGTTGGCACTTTCCCGGTCTTTGGGATGGGGACCTTAGAAAATTTGAAAGATCAAGGAACTCCACCAGGTGATAACCTTCATTACTTTCCTTCTTGTGTCCACCTATTTTCCTCTCTTCTTAGCCTTATTCTAAAGCTGGCCTATTACCAAGGTGTTTAGCAATTCAGATAACTTCTGCCCTTCTCCAAGTATGAGTATTGCATTTGCTAGATGGAGATGGACATGAAAAAACTTTTCTTCACTATCCTTAAGTTTGAAACTCAAACTGGATGGAAGAAAAGACATGTCTGTTTGAGAGGGCTTTAGGGGCTCTTTCTGTAGCAGAAGAGTAACGCGAAGAAGCAAAGGACAGCAGTAAATGGATATTCCCTGCTACCACCATGTTTGAGCCTTTTTTGACTTCACCTGTTCCTGTTCTTTATCTATGCACATTTAAATAACTACATGAAGTGCGCTTTTCCTTCTCACATACATAAAAAGTATATGTGTGCTTCTTCGTCTGTATTTTGACGCTTTATTTTTTTGTTGTATTGTTGAACTCAAATTAGGGTATATGTAAATCTCATCTTAAGTTCCTGCTGTGGTATGTCAGTTGTGCATATGATCCTGTTGATAGATCCACAAAGTCAGGTGGGTAGAGTGATGTTCTTCTGTAAGTACGTCATCAATGCTTTTAATTTTGATGGTGAAGCCTCGTTTTTTGCGTTGCAACTTTTTTTTTTTTTAAAAAAAAACTCCTCCTCTTTTACAAAGATTCACAGCTTTAGCTTTTGACCGTTTGCTGCGTTAAAGAAGGTGGCTGAGCTATGGAATACTGCTGTAGCATATGTGGTATCTTAACCACAGTCTTCAACTTCTGTTTTTATTTTCCTTTGGAGATGCAAAACCTTCTTTCAGTGAATGGAGATTTCCACCCTGGCCTGTCTCTCTGCTTTTACAAGTGGTGCAGTGTGTTTTATTTTTGCCTTAAGGGGGAGGGGGCATGGGTTGAAAGATAAGAAAGCTGTGTCGTAGCATAGTGGTTCCAAAAATGATAAAATGTAAAAAATAACAGACTTCTTCCAGGGCCATGCAATCAAAATAGATTTTGCACTGGAGATATAAAAAGAGACTATGCAAAACATTTCTGAAATAATTTATGCTGAGTTCAAGTTTAAAGCCAGAGATATAGTAGTATATTATGTGTTCTTTTGGCATTCTGTTTTTAAATCAACAAACCGATCTCAACTTTGACACTCCACTCAGTGGACTGATTATTCCCTTAATGTTGTACAGTCATAGCTATGGGTCTCATTTTCAAAATTGGAAGGTTTATTCTTTTTTAGTGTCATCTAACCAGTTTCTATGACAGTGATGTGCTATGGCTTACTAGTATTCATGGACCGAGCTATCAACTTCTTTAGTTACATATATTCCACTCTCAGCTGCCTTGGTGCCACACTCACAAAGAGAAGCATTCATATGTCTCTCTGCTTGGCAATTAGTGTTTTTCTGATTATGCTTGCTTATGCCAAGCACCTGTGTAACCTACCTGTTGGTAACCCAGCTGAGCTGGTAACATTTGCCAGTCCTGGGCAAGGGCTGAGTCCTGCTATGAACAAGGTAGCTTGCCTGTTGCAATCCTAGTTTAGAGGCTAAAAGGTTTTACAGTGTGTGTGGCCTGGCTATGCCAGTTGGCCTTAGGGCCAGAATATAGGCCCTGGCTCTGCTTAGCTCGCTAACACACATATAGCCAAAAGGTAAAGGCCTATCAAGACATCTCCTAAGGCTGAATATTTTATGTTGTGAAGGTATTTATATTCCTTCCTCTCTACCATATTATTTTCCTCATTGCTTCCAGATATTTTACCATCTTATTTCAAGGAGTGGAGTTTTCTTTTTGTTTGTTTTTTGTTTTTGTTTTTTTTCCCCAGCTAATTATTTATTTTTAAGTCTCCTTAATCAGGAAAACACACAGGAGAGCACTGTGACTAGAATGCCCTTAAACATGAGCTAAGTAACTTGAACATGTATGAATCCATCTGCCAAAAGTTTCAGATAACAAGTCTAAATTCCCATAATAAAAAAACTTATTAATCTGAAAAGTTAATGAAATCTCTGAATAGCATGCAAAAAATAATTTTGAAATATAATCTTTCAGTTTAAACAAAAATTGTCATTTGAATTTAGACTCTGGTGCAAAGCCTGCTGAAACAATTGGGAGTTTTGCTAGTGCTCTCAGCTGGGGCTATACTTGGCCTCCAAGTGCAAGCACTGTTAGGGCAAAAGCATTATAGTCAAGTGGAAGTTACATTTTCCACTCAGAACAATCCCTCTGTTCTGAGAGGTCAGGCCCTGAAAGTGTGCCAGAACTGGGACTTCACCAAAGAGTTATAAAAGTTGCATGCGAAATTGCATACACTGTGATAATAACATAAAATGAAAAACACGAGGGAAACATACAAAGCCAACAGCAAAATATATTTTTTCATAAATTATATAATACGCAAAACACGACAGAGATCAAACTTAGAATAAGACCTCTCCATTCATACTCCAGAAATGCTCTCAATATCTGCGTATGTACCTACATGTTTATATCGTAAATTCTCTGCATTTTGAAACTAATTGACTGCCATAGTGCTAAAGCTCCCCTGGAACATGTGTCAAAGAGAGGAAAGCCACAGCCGTTTGCTAAGGGTGGCACTCTCCATTAGACTGTCTGCAGTCTCACTGCCTCATACTTGGCCTGTATTTCAAGGCTTGCACTGCCAAAGACACAATTTTAATTTTTAGATGTAAGTGCCTGCATAATGGAAAGAATATCTTGCATCTTGAAAAAATTGTGGCTTTATAGCATGCCTCGGAGGATTTGTGTTTGTGGTGGGTTGACCCTGGCTGGGCGCCAGGTGCCCATCAAAACCGCTCCATCACTCCCCCTCCTCAGCTGGATGGGGGAGAGAAAATACAACAAAAGGCTCGTGGGTCAAGATAAGGACAGTTTAATAACGTGAAAGCAAATGTTGCGCAAGAAAGCAAAGGAAACCAAATGATGTTATTCTCTACTTCCCATCAGCAGGCGATGTCTGGCCACTTCCCGGGAAGCAGGGCTTCAGTACGTGTAGTGGTTGCTCCGGAAGACAAAAAAATGCCCCCCCCTTCCGTCTCCCTTTACTTAGCTTTTATATCTGAGCTGACGTCATATGGTAGAGAATATCTGTTTGGTTAGTTTAGGTCAGCTGTCCTGGTTATGTCCCCTCCCAAGATCTTACCCAGCCCCAGCCTGCCGTTGAGGGGAGGGCAAAAATGTTGGAGAGCCAGCCTTGATGCTGTGCCAGCACTGCTCAGCAGTAGCCAAAACACTGGTGTGCTATCAACACCTTTCTAGCTACTGATGCAGAGCACAGCGCTATGAGGGCTGCTATGGGGAGAATTAACCCCATCTCAGCCAGACCCAATACAGTGTCACATGCCATGAGTGCCTCATAAGGTGTTTAAAGGGACAAGACTACATGAAAACTTTTGAAAGACTGACCCAGGTATGGGGCTGAAACATGGCGTAGTCTAGTTCCAAACCTTGCTTTGAGTAGAGTGAACCTTCTTACCAGGTCCCACATATCAGGAATCTTGAGTGAACCGTGTTAGCAGGTTCCAGGTTTTCTTCTCTAAGCTTGCTGTAAAAGGGAGCTTAGAGACAAGGCATGTTACATGCAGTGTGAACAAACATGGGCTCAAGAGCCAATGAGGGAGTTAAATTATTTGACAGTATAGGTATATAGGCTGAAGACATCAAAAGGAACCTGAATCAACGCTTCAATATTAACCTAACATGAAGCTGCTTGGGAATTTTTTAAAATTCCGATTTGATCTCCTTTAAAGAAGTCATAATGAAAAGTGTATGTGTGCGTTCATGTTTGGGTACAGGAAGGAAGGGTAGAGACTGAAATCTGATCTTTGAACAACTTTTGTGCCAGAGTACCAAGCATAGGCTTGGGCTGATTGAACTCTAAATAGGGTGAGCCAAGTAAATGATTATTAGGGTGTTAATACTCAGTTGGGGCTGTCTGTGCTTATTTTAGATTAAGACGTGTTAGTGACATGA
The DNA here is from genome assembly GCF_929443795.1 of Astur gentilis. Taxonomy (NCBI): domain Eukaryota; kingdom Metazoa; phylum Chordata; class Aves; order Accipitriformes; family Accipitridae; genus Astur; species Astur gentilis. The sequence continues at coordinate 7,096,462 of NC_064909.1, read as the reverse complement.
GAATGGGCAAATTAAAATTACTGGGTTGAGTTCCTTCTGCATTTATTGAGTTACCTAGTTTAATTATGCTGCAGTAGGGGATAATTTAACTTGTCTAAAAAAGAAAAAGTCAACTTACTGCCAAATTTACATATTTATAATACTCTAGGTTAGACTGAACTAGAGCTGTACTTTGAAAAAGAAAAAGTAAATTGATATTTTGCACTGGAAGCATATAATTTTTAGGACATGAGGGTAAGTAAAAGGGTAGTTAGGTAACTTCAGTTAGAATGAATGAAGTGATTATGTTTTTAATGATTTATAAGCTACTTATTGATATTTAAATAGTACACTGAATTTGTTGTGTAGCATCCCTTTGAAAGTATAACTTAAATATTATATATTACATTATTACAGTATTTATATGTCCTTTCGGAGGAAGACTGCCTGCTTCTAGCTTTTGTTCTGTATCTTCCCTTTAAATTTATGTGGTCGTCCTGGGTATGATAGCAGGAGGTTGCTTCATGCAAACAGTGGGGGAACAAGGTTTAATGAATAGCAGGAAAGTGTTTGTTCTGCTTTAAAAAACAAAAACAAAAGGGTCCCCAAAGCCATAGCACACTCCATGCATTTTCATGTAAAGACCTAATATTTGTTAGGAATGGCAGAATGATTTTTTTTTAATTTTTTTTTTTTTAAAGAACTGTTGTAACTGTCCACAGTGCAGTTACACAGCTAATGACAGGGAAGGTGCTAATACCAGCTCTCCAAGATAAACTCCCAATTAATTTCAGAAGCATTACTAGCCTCAGTCTGATACCATGGGATTCACAATATTTTATTTTCCCAAATTTTACTATGAACAGTAGTAGGACAATGGCCAGCATTGCTGCTAAAGACTAGGCAATATACATAGAGGTAATACATTGCAACACTTGCAAAATGTGACTTTCAAGATAATTTCAAGTATCTCACTTATATCTGTTATGTAATAAATACCAAGTACAGATCTTGAATCCGTAAACAGCCTGTAAACATTACTAAGGAAAAGAAGAAGCATATTTGACAGGGCACCTGTAGTTCATCACTGCAGTGTATCGTTCAAATCATGCTGTGAGGTTAACATGGATTATGAATATTAGGATAGCTGGTTAAAAGTGTGGATGCACATGTGTAATTTCAACCAAAAATAGCTTTACAGTATTTATAATGAAAAATGTATACCTACTGCTTAAACCCAGCTAAATTGTGGGGGTTTTTGTCTTTTTATCCTTAAAAAGAGGTAGTAACATCCATATCTTCTAGGCCTGTGTCATGGTTTAACCCCAGCCAGCAACTAAGCACCATGCAGCCGCTCGCTTCCTCCTACCCCCCCTCCCAGTGGAATGGGGAGGAGAATCGAAAAAAAGAAGTAAAACTTTTGGGTTGAGATAAGAATGGTTTAATAACGAAACTAAAATAAAATACAACAATAATAATAACAACAGTAATAATGATAAAATATAATACTAGTAATTGTAATGAAAATGAATATAACAAAAACAAACAAAAAAGAGAAATAAAACCCAAGAAGAGACAAGTGAGGCACAATGCAGTTGCTCACCATGTGCTGACTGATGCCGGAGCAGCAATCTGTGCCTCCTGGCCAACTTCCCCCAGTTTATATACTGAGCATGATGTTCTGTAGTATGGAATATCCCTTTGGCTAGTTCGGGTCAGCTGTCCTGGCTGTGCTCCCTGCCAGCTTCTTGTGCACCCGCTTGCTGGCAGAGCACGGGAAGCTGAAAAATCCTTAACTTAGGATAATCCTTAACTTTAGCAACAACTAAAACATCAGTGTGTTATCAACATTATTCTCACACTAAATCCAAAATACAGCACTGTACCAGCTACTATGAAGAAAACTAACCCTGTCCCAGCCTTTTTGTTTGTTAACTTACGGTTTCATCCTAATTAAACTTGTTAAAATAGCTTCAAATCAAAGTACATTCATGGGCTCAGGAATTCAGTACCAACCTTGCTTGAAAAGTTTGCTTTTTCTTGAAAGTAGAGGTAAGGTGAATGGAAATTTTAGATGTAGCCTTTGTCTGTGTGTGCTGAGCTGATACTGCTTGTAATGTGTCTTTTTTTTTTTTTTAAAAATGTGCCAATTTTTGCTTTCACAATGAAATACGATAATGCAGTCAATTCTGTCTTCACCATGCAACCTTTCTCTGTGGTCTTGAATGGTGAGGATAGAATTCAGTCCAAGGTACACATCACGATAACTTTCTGTCCTAAGTTCCCGGTCTCTGTCTTGTGCTGTAACTCACCTCAGTGGTGGTACTTGAAATGATGAAACCAGAATAATTTGGCCCTGTCTCTTCTCTGTAAGAAATACTGGCAGTGGAGGTTAGTGGTGTGTTACAATCTGCTTTGTGATATGTTGGGGTTGGGGGAGGAGGGAGCCCCACCTATCACATCTCCCTTGGGAATCTCCCCAAGGTAAACAGGAGGAGAACAGCATGTATGAGGAAGGACAACCCCAGTGTTGATGAGTAACAAAAACAGCCAATAAATTCACATCAAGGATGCCATGACACAAATATATACTTAAATCTGCTATCTGAATGTACTGCAGTACATTAAAAAAAAACCCCAAAACACCGTCGAATAAATGAGAATTTCTAATTCAAATGCCAAGCAAAGGGTCAAATGGTTACAGAGAGACAGGGAGGGAGGGAGGGAAGATTTACTATTAAAAATGAAGCAATGGTGGAAAAAAAAATAGGAAAAAGAAACCTTTACATGCAAAATAGTCAGAAAACTTTGCTCAGCATACATCATGAAACATATCCTTTAGAATAATTTCCTTCTTCCTTTATATGTCTTTTGTTAATTATAATTTGTGACAACTACTACAAGGAGAATACTAGTTTAATTAAAGTTCATTGTAGATATATGAACGGAATTCAACTGGCCTTGGATTTAACAGGGAAGTAGTATTGGATACTATTTTTACTAATGCAAATGTGGGCTGAAGAAGTGACTGTAACTTCATGAATAATAAGTCCATCTGTAATTTTTAGTTCATTTGATATAAAAGGTCCCTCAGTTACAACACAGTTATCGTTCTGAGTTAATAAGCTGGAGAATTTGCTTTTTCTGTGCCTCTACCTCCCCCCCGCCAAATATTAAAAGGAGCAGTTGTTAAGTCAGAGTAGAAATCACAGCCTGTGATTTACCTTTTCAAATGCACAATATGAAAGAAAAAAAAAATACCTGAAACTAATAATTCATAAACATCTTACTGGTTGAAAATTCTTTTTTTTTTTTCAGTGATTACTTAAAAAAAAAATTACCAAAAGAGAAATCAGTATCAAGAGGCAGTCTGGTGGTCAATCATTGTGAAGAAAAGGTATGCTTTCCTAACATTTTGATGCTTTTTTCTTGTGAAAATATTAACTTTAAAAATGCTGGCAGTTTGAATTAATTGACAGTTGACAACTGTATTGTTTCAGCAGGCATATCACGGTTACCCACAGAAACATCCAAGAAGTCTGAAACATTCTTGAAAACTTACAATGAATCAGAGACTTGCTATTCTGTGTGGATCTGTTATTTGGAGGTACTGGATCAACCCATCTCAAGCATATGGCTGATGGCCTTGTATGCCCTGTGTGAATCAGGACAAGCAATACTATTCCAAATATGTAATACTGAACAATGTAAACTGGTTTAGGCCCCCATATAAGTAGTGGACATGATGTGATGTTCTATCCCACAATATTGGGGCTGTTGATAAAGTCACAGTGGGGAAATACCGAATATTTTCTTTAAATGTATTTGGAGCATGAGAAGATGGATAATTAGAACAACTAGTCATGTATCTCACAGGTTTTAATAAGATTGAGCAATCCTGTTACAGATTCAGCTCATATTAATATTACAGCCACAGCTCCTAACATTCCAAAAGTGTCTTATTTTAAAGAAACCTCTGGTAAGATCATGAGAGTTAGCAGATATTGCTAGAAGCATCATATTTGGAGGAAGAGTTTTAGAGGAAGCACTGTATTTATTAGATTGTCAAATCTGAGTTATCTATTATTAAACCAATCCAGTACATTTTTTTATGGAGTTCCACAGTAAACCAGAACAAGGAAGAAATCATGGTTAAAAAATAATCCTAAAAAAAAAAGTAAAAAAGACAAACTTGTGGAACTGCAGCCAAATACAGAGTAAAAGCAGATACCTCCAAAGACACTGAGGTTTTTTCCTATCTTTTTCTGTGAAACTTTCCTTTTCTCTTAAATGTATATATGTTTGCTAAGGAAAATTTAACTTAGATCTCAAAAGTGATTTAACTTGTAAATGCCTGAAGTTTGAAATCCCCAGTATTAGATGGGAATTCAGTTTTTATTGTATAGATGCTCAGCACCTTGTAAAAATCAAGGGGTTTTTTCTGAGGTAGATCAGACAGGGCAAATAAAAGCTGATGCATTTGCAATTACTGATTGCCTTCTGAAAATTTAAGCCTAGAAATCTACAGAGATGGAATTTATTGGCCTGGGGTGGCGAAGTGATGTATCTGAACTGAAACTGATTGGTGCTACAGGAGGGAATGTAGATGAATAGGTAAGGTGTTTACTGAAGTTTCTGGACTTTAATGAGCTGAATAATTTAGATGTTGGAATAGTGATCTTGCTTTTATTCCTAGATATTAATAATTTTGTCACATATGTTGCTCCCTCTCTCCTCCCCGTAAAAGCACAACAGCACAAAGGCTTATCTACCTCTAAAAATAATTTTAAAGGAACCAAAGTGATTTAGGTACTGACTTTCATTGAAGGCCTTTAGAAATACTTATCATCATCACGTGATTAGATCAGTCAAATAGCTCTTGAAATTATGAAGAACACTACTGACCTTTTAAGTCTATACTGTGAAATACAGAAATCTGAAATTTTTGCCTTTTTGAAATTAAAGATCGATCCATTGTCCATTGTTTGTGTTTAAGCAAGGACCAGACAGGTATGAATAGTCCTAAAAGAAAAATGCAAATAAATTATACTGATTTGTTACGAGTCAGCTAAGAAATATATAGAATAATGAAAACAAAACAAATTATTCTTCTGATCTTTGCTGTTTTCTCTTCTCTTCATACTCCCTTATTCTGAGTTAGTTAAACATGCTTGAATGATGTATTATTCAAAAATACTTTCATTCTAAATTACCTTTACTGTACTTCACACCTCCCTCGTGTAATTAAAATAGGTTGTCAGAGTATGCAGATGGCTTGCAGCTTATGTGAGATCATGTCTTCAGGAGATAATATTTGAAGTGGGTTACCAGCTGCCTCTGAAGCATTTCAATTGGTTTAATTCAGGATAGAAACAACCACATGCTTTTGACACAATTTCATTTGATTGATGTTCCTGTTTGCCATCAGAACTGTCTGTAGCTATCTCACAGTGTCCTAACCAGGATCTAATCATACAGTTTTATTTTGTAATTTCACAATTGTATACTACATTCTGTTTTCTTATCAAACACTTGCATAGTGCTCAAATAAAAAAGAAAACAAACCAACCCACAACCAAAACCTGACTTAAAAGTTTAGAGAGGTGATTAGCAAGATAACTATTAAAAAAAAGCTTAAAATCTGTTAGTGAGTTTAAAACAAAGTGACATGTAAAAAAAGGCAAGGTGATTCTTGGTCAAGTAGATAGTTAAAGCCTAATGAACAGTGGTATGTGCTGGTGCTGGGAAACTCGGATTTGGAATTCAACATATGTTTGTAAAGATCTGAGCTGCAGCAAGCTTTATAAATGCTAAATGTATGTTGGAAATGTGGAATGATCAGTTATTGGCTTATGCTGAATGATACATATTTTATGATAGTTTATCCTATATGCAGCTTTAAGGATTTTCGGTTTGCTGTTTGTTACTTGTTGCTGTGTTTAGCCCTTCCTAGTATAAATGTAAATAGCCTGTTTCTGATTTTTAAAAGATTCATAGCTTAGCAATGCAGAAACAAACACACTTGGAACACACAAAACAAAAAACCAACTGAAACATTTCAGATGGCTGTGAATACTTCCCTTTTAGTTTACAGACCATTCCATGTGTCAGAATTTGAAGTATTTTCTCTGGATTTTGTTTTTTCTAAGTGTATGTGCTTCTGACCCATAATTTTTAATCTGTTTTTTTAAAACCAGAAAGAACTTTTCTTTTAAAAACAAAATGTTTATGTAGTAGTTAAACAAAACAAATCTCTGTGTGTTTTTTTTTCTCCTTTTGTGCTTCTTTATTTATATTTTTTAGTAAAAATCCTAAACTTAACCATAATATTATTGACTTACTTTTTGATTATTCATTCATTTCAAAGCTTTGGACAATAATGAAAAAGTTCTAGAACATTAATTAATAATATATGTAGCTTATGGCTTTAACCTGAAGGAGCTGAACACTGTAAGTAGTGCCCATTGCATTTGAGGGATGACATTCAGAAACTGGCAAAATATTGGGAATGCTGATTCAAACTCCGGCACTGTCTTTGTTTAAATAACTTGGAATTTCATGTTATTTATATAGTCAAGTAAATATCCTTTAATTTCTGATCTGTCATTTGACTTTGTACCTGTTTATATTTTCAGACCAGGTTTTTTGGGAGGAGGTTAGGTAGTTTAGGGAGGGTCCAGAAAATGTCAGTTACATATGGTATAAGTCATGGTTCAGGTTACCACTTCTGAAGTATGGAATACATTTCAGACTAATAGTTCCTTCTATAGTTGATGTTGCCTCTGAAATAGAAATCAAAGATCAAGTTGGTGAGCATCTCAGGTTAGACTGTCTTTGAAAAGGTTGACCTGTCCCAGGCTCTGCAGGACTGTTCATATACTTCAGTATATCCAGGACTGCATGACTCTTGCCCAGCATGCTCTGTATGAACATGTAGCAGTGGTGGTACACTCAGATTTTTATGGTTGTTTTTTTTTTTTACTTCTGCCATGGTTGTAGCTACTCTGAGTATTCTGTCATTCACATGCCTTTGGTTAAGTATGGCCTTCCTTCATGGAAATAGCTTTATGACCCCCGTTGTGCAACAATGCATGAAACTGCAAACACCTGGAAAGATTTTCCATGGTGCAAGCATTAGTGCATCAGTGGCCAAACATCTGGAACTCATTGGGAGATTCCCAATGGTCCCTTCAAGTGCTGATTGAGATTTCTTTCCTTTATAAGATGCACATCTCTCTTGACGTTGATTCTGAAAACTGAGACGAAGCAGGGGGAGGGAAAGTCTCTGATTGGCAAATGAAATTATCTAACACCGGGAACATTTTCTGTTAAAAATGTAAAATATCAAATATCAACATGCATGTACATAATTTTTTGAAATAAAATATTCAGTTAAAATAAAACTTTATTTGTTGTAATTGCCAAATAACAGAATTTTGGATATCAGGATTTTTGTAAATATTTTGGTCTTGAAATATGGAATTTGACCTAAAATGAAATGCTTTTCAAGGAAGTGGTAAAACTCAATGTAGTAAGAAGTGAAACTCCCTGACAGGCTGGTTTGCGTAATGTAAGTTCTTGCCCTACATTGTATGGCTTTTCTTTTTCTTTTTTGTGTGTGTAATGATACGGATAACCTAGAGGTGTGTGCTGGTTTTGGCTGGGATAGAGTTAATTTTCTTCATAGTAGCTGGTATGGGCCAATGTTTTGGATTTGTGCTGGAAACAGTGTTGATAAATCCACAGGGATATTTTCCTTACTGCTGAGCAGGGCTTCCCCAGAGCCAAGGCCTTTTCTGTTTCTCAGCCCACCCCACCAGCGAGGAGGCTGGGGGAGCACAAGGAGTTGGGAGGGGACACAGCCAGGACAGCTGACCCCAACTGACCACAGGGATATTCCAGGCCATATGATGTCATGCTCAGCATGTAAAGCTGGGGGAGGAAGAAAGAAGGGGACACACGTTCGGAGTGATGGTGTTTGTCTTCCCAAGTCACCGCTAGGCGTGATGGAGCCCGGCTTTCTGGAGATGGCTGAACACCTGCCTGCCCATGGGAAGTGGGGAATGGATTCCTTGTTTTGCTTTGCTTGCATGCGTGGCTTTTGCTTTACCTATTCAACTGTCTTTACGTCAGCCCATGATTTTTCTCACTTTTACCCTTCTGATTCTCTCCCCATCAAACTGTGAGGGAGATGAGCAAGCAGCTGCCTGTTGCTTAGCTGCTGACTGGCATTAAACCACAACAAGGTGAAAAGTAAAGAGAGGTGAAGCAGCTTCAGTTATGTCTGCTATTTCCAATTTGTCAGATTTCCTCCTACCTGATCTTTCACACGCTAGTCCTTATTGTGACCTGTTGCTAATAGCTGCCGATATTGTTGCTTGGTACCATGCCCTTCTGGGGACATCTGGCACATTGTGGCTTCCCTACATCTGGAAGATGGTACAAATTAATCTCTGCTTAAAGTCAAGTCATTTTTGAATGGCCACAGTGGCGTAATTTTCAAGACTGTGATGACACCGGTGCTGGAGCATCTCTCCTATGAGGATAGTCTGAGAGAGTTGGGGTTGTTCAACCTGGAGAAGAGGAGGCTCCAGGGAGACCTTGTAGCAGCCTTCCAGTACTTAAAGGGAGCCTACAGGAAAGATGGGGAGGGACACTTTAACAGGGAGTGTAGTGATAAGATGAGGGGTAATGGTTTTAAACTGAAATAAGGTAGATTTACATTAGACATGAGGAAAAAAATCTTTACTGTGAGGGCGGTAAGACACTGGAACAGGTTGCCCAGAGAAGTTGTGGATGCCCCTTCCCTGGCAGCGTTCAAGGCCAGGTTGGATGGGGCTTTGAGCAACCTGGTCTAGTGGAAGGTGACCCTGCCCATGGCAGGGGGGGTGGAACTAGGTGATCTTTAAGGTCCCTTCAAGCCCAAACCATTCTATGACATACGTGGAAACTGCCTATATGCTTTTTTTTTTTTTTTTTTTTTTTTACTATCTCCCTCTTATTTTGACTTTTCCTGTAACAACATAGGGCTCCATCCTGGGATGTTTAGGTGCTGCTCAGCATAGGACATTTATTAATTTCTTCCTTGTCAGGCTGGACACTAATTAAAGTATTGGAGGAAAAGAAAGGGCCTCCTTATCATACACCTTTTTTTCCCCAACAGCATGCTCTGTGTAGAGAAATTGGGAGGCGAATTGTACAAGCAATATTTTGATGACTGTATGCTACTCAGAAATGATTCTTAGACGGAGGTAATGTTGTAGGTCTAGCAGCTGCCTCTGTGTCCTGCTGGAGTGTCAGAAACCAGCTGAAGCCAGTCACAGGATTTAGCCTGCACTGTAAAACTTACGTTTAAAAGTTTCCATCTGCATATTTTGGGCCCTCCTAATATTACTTTATAAGTTGCAGGAAGATACTGACTGTTGGTTTTGGTGTGTGGGGGTTTTGTTGGGTTTTGGTTTATAACAAGAACACAAATTTTTGAACTGATGAAGCTGAGTATCTATGATTTGTTTTAAACCCCCTCTAATGCATTTATGCTGAATTCTCATGCTTGATTCAAAAAATGAAAGCTGAATAGTCATTTGTGTAACTCATATCTGTTACATGGCTTTCTGAAGATGATCAACATTTTCAGGCTTTACTGAGAACAAATAAGAAGTATAGTTATGTAAACCCAAACTTGTATGAAAAAAATACACATATGCCTTTTCTTCTAACTCTTTTTAAAAATTATTATTATCCCAGATGTATTGTTAGTGGTGGTTCTTTGGGAGCATGAAAGAGAAGGGTTTGAAGAAAGGGCTATGAATTGAAAAAATAGTTTATTGAAAAGGTAAAGGAAGAGCTGGAAAATGTGATCATGAAATCCTCCCTCCCCAGTAATCTTTCTGATTTAATTGTATATGCAACTGTTCAAAACAGGGGAAAAAATAACCACATCATAAACTTAGCTCTGTATTGACTTTGTTAGGAGCAAAGCCCCAAAGTCTCATAGCTGTGTCTTTGTTGAGAAATATTGAGGGCCAGTAGAAATTGAACTGTAGAACAAAACAGAGGTTACAGTCTGTGCATTTTGAGATGTTTTACTTCAGACTAGCTCTCATATGGTCCTATAGGCTGCATACCCATGTGGCTGGAGTGCATCTTTGGTTTAATTTCAGCTGAAACAGATCCGGTTCACATGCTCCAAATCAATAAACTGTGTGCGGGGAGAATTGGGAGATTTGCTTCAGAAGTGTCTTGGTGATTTAAACTAAACCAGTAATTAAGACCCAGTCATTGCCGACTTCAGTGAGAACTGGCTTAGGTCAGTGATGACTAGTTTTGAAGATTTTATTGCTAGTAAATGAGTGTGATCTAAAAATGAGATTTTTTTTTAAAAAGATTGAGGTAGGTATAAATATTAATATTACTTTTCCTATGGGATTTGGCTTTCCATTTTCAGAAGCATAAAAGATATTTATATCCTATCCTCATTTTCAGGTGTCTTTGTTTTTAATGCAAAAGTTTCATGATCACATTAATTTATAATAAATTAGAGTATGAGAAGCATTTCTTAGAATCTTATGATTTATAATCAACTTACTGAACTACAAAACGTTCCAAGCCACTGACCTCCAAAAGTTTGGCATATACAAAAATGTAACTAGAATACGTTTGCAAAAAGATACATAAGGATGCAGCAGTGACTTTGGGGAATTTGGATCATAGAACTGGTAAAATTTATTGGACAGGTACTGATTTACCACAGAGAAAGTGCCCAGTGTAATTCTGGATGGAAAACAAAGCTTAATCCTTATTAAGAAAGGATTATTCAAATCTTGCCAGAGGCTGAAGTCCGTGGGATGTGCTGACTGTGTTACTGGCCCAGGATCTAAAAGACTTTTCCAAACTCGCATGAGACCTCTGTGGCAAATGTGCATGCTCGGTCCAGATCTTCTGACTCCTAGTCCAGCCTTCAGGTTGCAGGAACATCCACCCTCCCTCTGTTCTTCATCTTTCTATACTAAGTTATCTTGTGTGTTAAGCAAGAAACAACAGGTTTGTAGGTCAAAGAGATGAGCCACTGGAAGATTTAGGTATTGCATCCCACACTCCATAAACTCTGCTTCTATTATCAGCAGAAGTAGTTTGTAGAGATAACTCTTATGCATAAAAGCGATAATACTGGGTTCTTCATCTCTAACGTGCACCATTCCTGGCCAACTCCCAGTTTTGCTAATACTGTCAGTACGTATACTGCATTAGGCCTTTAGAGAAATGTAAACTTTTAGTGCACTGAGCCGCACCAACTGTAGTGCAATTTAATGATAAAAGAGTCATAGAAATGTTTTGCAGGAAACTCAGACTACATTTTTCAAGCATGTGTTTATAAACTCCTGGTTCGAAGCACAATGGCTGCATTATAAACGAGAGCTCGGGAATAGGCAGTGTTCCAAGCAGAGTCAGGAGTGGAAAAGGAGTAACAGCTGACTTCTGTTTATCAGAGCGGCTTGAGCAGGATGTGCTTTCACATATCTAAATATTTATGTAAACAGATGCACATTAAACCACTTAGAAATAAATAAAGCTTACTGAAAATAGAACTCCACAATGACATCAGGAGCTGTTTGTCTTCAAGAACTGTGGCAATATGCTTGAATATGCAAATATTTCATGGGAAAAAAAAGGCAACAAAACTAGCTTCAGATGTAATTTCTGAAGTTTATATGACACAGGCCATTCAACTGTGCTGAGTGTACAGATTTACTAGTAGTATTTTTCTAAAACCAGCCAACTTTACCTTCTTTCCTAGCCTCACACAACAGTTGATCATCTGTACTTGTTGGTAGTATAGCCTTTAAGTGGGAGTGCTCTTGTCTGCCCTTCTGCATGCTAAGGCAAAGAAAGCCTTGTGGGAGTGCGGGGCTCTGCTAGGCAAGGGGCGAAGTGTCAGTGTTGGCTGTATCTCACCCACACAGTGCAAACATATCAGGTCTGCACAGCTTTTCTCCCGTTGTATTGCATGTCCATATCGAATGGTGTCTCAGCAGACAAGGGTTGGTTTTAGTGTGATTGTACACAAATAGTGAATTTAAGGACTCCATCATCTACAAGTGATCTTTCTAGAGTGTGCTACTTTCTCTGCCGCAGTTCCACAATTTGAAAGAAGGTATAACGCAGCCACGGTTTATTAGCTCTTTTCTCTCTATGCTTTTGTACATAATTTTTTGCTGGGGTCAACTTGTGTGGTGGTCAGGTTTTTTAAAATTCTATTTTGGGCAGCTCTGTGAAATGTATTTTTGTAACTTGCTGCATGCCCTAAATGTCCTTCCATTTTCTTTGTCTGGTGCACCACCTCAGATAAGTTATTGCTTTTTTAACTCCTAAATTTCAAAGATTACTATGGACTTCTCTGTGACCTCTTGTCTCCCCATGTCTTCTGAAAATGCAACACAACCTGTCTTTAGATTTCTTCTCCTTTGGACATGCATCCAGGTTTTCAAATAAATGATTAGGATGTATTATAAATACATTGTCCTAGAGTATATAAATGAAACAGGTCCAACTCAGCCCACATTTATACAAGAGGCGGAAAGTCTGCTTTCCATGGATTTTAATTACATTTTCTATATGTGAGTTCTCCTACTTGACAACATTACTTAAGATTTTTGATAGGATTCTATTCTATAACCTTGATTGCACTGTTAGCCCTCTATGGCTTTTTGACCAGTTTTATCTCTAAAAGCTTCATGCAACAGAAGCTAGTAAAAGAACCATTCAAACAAACAGTTTGTTGTAAATTTGGGACAAATTAAGTTTAGAGGATATAATAACCATCAAGATGTATTAACAGATTTTTGTGATCATTTTATGTCAATAAATGCCAGTCCTTGTTCTGTGTGTTCTTATTGTGAGAACAGTGCAGCTGATCAAATGGCTAGAGGGTCTGTGGTTGGAAAAGGAAATTTGTTCTGCTCAGTCTTGAGTTGATATAGGCAAAAGCAATTTTTTTTGTTTTTTTTTTTTTTTTTTTTTTTTGCACGAAGCACAATGTTTCTGAAGCTTAGTGGTTCAATACCTTCAGTTTGTCCTTGCTTCCAATAAATGTGGAGGTGCTGGTGCTGCAACCAAGTCAAGCATTTGTGTTCTGTGATTATGAAATCCTTGCAGTTGCTTGCTCCCACAAAGCTTCATTTTGTGAACATGACAAACCTGACGGTAGCTCTTTTGGCCAGAATACTCATGGCCTTAAAGATTGACTAAAAAACCTCAATTTATACCCACTGACTTTGTCTACAGTTAAAGAATATCTCTGTTTTGGCACCCCAGTATGTATGAATAAAATGAACAATCACTGATTTTGACCAGTTAGGCTTCATAGATCCCCAAAGTCGAAACCACTGTTATTTCTGATATCAACCCAAAGTGTTGTCAACCTTTTATTTTTTAAACTTGAAACAATACTCTTGACTGGGGAAAGGATTTGTTTCCTAGATTTTACCTGTATGTTGGAAACCTTTTTTATGTTTCTTCTACCGCCTTATTTGTGTTGAACAAGGCTAAAAAGAGAAAAAAAAATTACAGATAAGAAAATTGAGATATTTGTTCTGTAAATCTGGGTTTCACCAAGCTTAGTCAATTACTTCATTTGGACAGAATAATTACTTGCAGAACAAAGCAATGCTTGAGCAGTATCTGAATGCTACTCCCTCGGCTGCATAGGATTTATTTTAGAACTTACTTAAATTGGATTAAATAAATTTTGTTCAACATTAATTCCAAATGTATGATAAATCTATGTTGATTAAAGTGGTGTTGTATAGCTATACTAGATTTCTCCTGATTTTCTCATACAAATGAAGTAATTACAAATAGTAATATAATTCTAGATAAATTCTGAAGTTGCATCTTCCAGTAAAGTCAGGAAGTTTTAATTTAAAAATGGCACGTCTTGAAATACAGACAAGTTAAAATAAAAAAAAAATAAAAATGTTTCTTATATGAGGAAAAACCTGGTACTTGCTACTTAAATTTTTAAAAATTCATTGACATAAATTTTATATTTATATTCCCACATAGCAATGGATAAAAGAAGATCTGGAAGGTATATTTCTTTTTTTAGAAGTGATTTTGATATTGAACTAAAATATTGATTCAGATTTTCTTTGAGGTATGGTATGTGTGAGTGGCAAAGAAATTTCTCATCCTTTTCCATCTGCTGTCTTTTCAATAACAAACCACAAACTGGCTTACTTTGGTTTTCTTTGTTGCACCTCCAAGAGGTCATGAGTTTGTAAGGAATTTATTTCATCTGTTCTAGTGATATCTGAAAAGGAGGAAAAGTGAAAATTTAAAATCCTGATTCTAATTTTTGTGTAGTCACTCAAGCCACTGCAAAATTAATGATATGGATGTGTCTGAATATATTTGCATTTGTCATGCTTAGACAAAACTGTGCAAGACACTGGGGACAGGTATTCTGTAAGTGTTTTCCAGTGTAGTTTTCTTTTCTCTTGTTGACAAGTCAAGGTATAATGTGATTGGGATAGATATATTTTATCTTTGTTTGCAGCTATATAATTCTAAGGGAGTTAATACCCCTTGGAGAATAGAGCTGTATTCCTGGCATTGCTTCAGTTTTCTCTGCTCCTTAATCAGTGTCAGTTGAATGAGTTTTCTGTGAGCGCACTTTTCACAATAAAAAACCCAACCCAAAACTCTTTCATGGATACTCATGTGAGAACATGTTGAAGAATGCTGTATGAAATGAAGAAGAGTGAAGTAAAACTTCTTTAAGAGTTTTCCCAAAAATTGTCTTGGGAAGCACCGTTTCTGTCCCCCACTGTTATGAAAGGTGTCCTATGTCCACATAAGTGCATGTTAATAATCAGTAAAGTTAAATTAACTTCATGAATTTTAAATACTTTTTTGAGCATTTTGTAGGATCACTGTCTTACACAAGTAATACATTTCTCAAAAATCCAGAAAATTGATCTTCTGTGCGTACTCAATTTCCCATTAGCTTTAAGTCTCTGCTTAAAATATTCTACAGTATGCACACACACAACATTAGAGTCTGTGCAGCTACTTCATGCTTCATGGGATTTTTTTACTTTTTTTTAATTACTTAGAGGTTCATTATGGATGGTGTGTGAACAGATGATGTGTTTTTGACTTTGTGTTCATTATTGATCATCTTGGGCCTTATAGAGACACACACGCTTTAGCACTGAGTTTTTCTCAGGAATACAAATTTCAAACAATGTCCTGTTGTTATGAGTTGATTTGCTGTTGCAGACCTATAGTCCAGTTTTTCCCAAGATGCCCAGTATTCAGTAGTAGTGTGCTTGGCTTTGTGGTTGTTGCTGCTCTTTGCATGATGATGACTGTCCTGCATGCTGTATGTTCTCTAATCACAATGTTGAGAGAGGAATAAATTATTACAGTCATAGAAGTGTTGGTTGCCTGGGACCTTTCAAGGTCATCCAGCCCGACTTCTTTCTCAAAGCATGAACATCAGATCAGTCATGGCCTTGGTTAGCTTTAGTCTTGAGGTCCACAAGCTGTAGGCCCCTGACCATGTTAGAAGCCTATTATTGGACCCTCTCCAAAATCCCCATATTCTTGGAGCAGGGGTCCAAAGCTGGATGAAGTTCTCCAGCTGCAGCCTCACCAGTGCTGCGTAGAAGAAAGTGTCTTCCCCTGCTCTGCTGCCCCTGTTCCTCCTGATGTAGCCTAGTTATGCAGTTTGCCTTAGTTGTGATGGAAGTACACTGTTGCCTCATATGTAGTTGGCGTCTGCTGTAACCGCCAATCTGTTTTCAGCAGGTGCCGATACAGCCTGTGCTCCTGCTCCAGGAGCAGAACTTTTCACCTCTTGTTGAACTCTATAAGTTTTCTGCTGGGCCAGTCTTCAGTTTTTGCAAGGTCCCTCTGATTTGAAGCTCCACCTTCTAATTTCTGTTAAAGTGTTTGAAATCCTGGCAAAAATTCTGGGTTTGCCATACACTGAATATTTGTGGCTTGAGAGAGTAGAGCAGCCACTGCCTCATGTGGTGTTTCTGCTCTAGACAAAAAGAAAGTAACAAATGTCAGAGATAGTCTTTCATGTTACTTTCCAAATGACAATTTTTCATTCATTAAACTATCTTTAAAGACATTTTGGTTGATAAAAAGACATTTTGAAGACAGATTTCCACATGGATATAGTAAATTCCCAAGAGATAGTGATTAAACTTGATGCACGCAACTGTGAGTGACTTGAGAAAGAATTGGGACTTCTTTTTAAATGAAGTTTGTTTCTGTTGCAAGCAGCTTATAGATATTTTGTAAAGTTATGCTCCTAGCTCGTGTTCAGTAGCATTCACAAATGCTACTTTACAACAAGGTTAAAACCTTTACTTGTTACCTGTTTGTTTTGAAAGCTTCCTATTAGGATGACCAAATCTTTCTGACATCCATCATGGTAGTCCTTGTGTGGCAGGCACCTGAACTACCAAATCTTCAAAAACTTGCATACATTGTGAATGGCATATATGTACACCACCCAGAATTTCTTAATGTTCCCTCTAAAATTCTTAAGAGTGCCAGTGTGACAATGTACACAACAAATGACATGCTGAGTGTTGGGCTTTTTTGTTGTTGAAAGAGTCAGTAGTTAGCATTTACTATGCAGTATTAGAAATGTAAAAGTCAAGATGGCCATTTGGCTTTTCAATGGTAGTTCAGGAAACCAAAACCTAAAATGTGTTCTATAATTGCTTCACCTTCCTGAAATCCTCCTCTCCCACTGTGTCAACATCCTTGTTTATCTTCTGGCAGATACATGGTTTTATCATGTGTGGTTCTTACCTGCCAAAGGGCATACAAACATGGGGGGAAAAGAAATGGTGAGATTTGCTGGATGTTTTCAGTTGTGGATAAAGAAACATCTGAGGGAGACTTGTAGACTTTTTCTGAGGTGATACTGCTTTTGCTGATTTTGTGTTCTATTTTAACAGTGACCATTTTGATTGGTCTCCCTGCCAGTGATTTAGTTCTAAGATGTCCGTAACAGCAACACTGTTGATCTGGGTTTTTTAACTCCTTCACAGGAATTTCACCACAGATCTGATTTCCAAGTGGTGCTACAGGAAAAGCTCTAAAGGCCTTTAGTAACATTCCCATCATGACAACATTGCTGTCCTTTTGTGTTCCTTTTCTTTATAGAAAGTTATAGAGGGATGTGTTTCCATAAAATGTATTCCTTCTGTGCTACCCTTGATGAAGTTAGTTTTGGTACTGGAGAGACAGGAGACATGGTTGTCTCCTGTTTTCCTCATGCTGCTCCCCTTCTTCATGTAAAGACCTGTGCTACCTTCAGGGATCACTGAGGAATCCAGAACAAGATGTAGACAATGTAGGGAGGAGATGGTCCTGTCTTGTGGCAAGGGAAAGCAACCTTCACGTAGATTGCTAGATACGTTGTATCTGATATATCTGGCTGTTTTCAGCTGTCAAAATGCTTTTGAAAGGAGGAAAAGAAACAGCAAATACTGTGTGTTGGACTGTAGTATTTTCAGATATACCTACTGATGTTCCAAGACTGCAGACAGTGGTCTTGGAACATCATCCATCCTGTCAGCCAGATCATTTAAGTAGTGTACATTTGCAGTCATGGAATGCTTGAGAAAGGAAATGATAATACCAGAGCCAGTTTATGCATTCTGGAGATTTTTTTGTTTAAGTAGATTTAGCAAGTACTACACCAATTTCTGTTAAGTGTCTAACCTGGTGTACCTTAAATGAACTTCCAAACCTGCTACTCCTTGCTTCAGTGATGTATGTCTTTGTGTGGAAACCTTTGCATTTGAAATTAATGCATCAAAAAAAATTGAAAGTCCTTTCAAAATTCTGAAATGGTTTCTAAGAAACAATTGGGGGAAAATAATTTCTTAGCAGTTTTTCACTGTTTTCATTCACACTGCCAGGTGCTACTTCCTCATATGCTTTGGTTAAGTCCTGTTGGCTTGTGGATTTTTTTTATTTTTTTTTTCTTTTTCACTTTCTGTCCTAATTTCTAGGGTTATATAACCCTTGGCTCCGGAACATTAGCCTGTTCATATAAACCTGAAGGTGTCAGTATCATTTTTGGATACCAGAGTGTTTCATCACAAGATAAATTCCTGGTAAATAATTTTTTAAAAATGGGTGGAGATTTATTGCTCTATTCATTTTTATAGTTTCTTAATCTGGCTTGAGTCACTGGGAAGGAAGCCAAGGATTCTTTGGTATAGAGCCTTTGAGCAGCCTGTGTGTTATTGTGCTGAATCACAGCACCTGCACCAGCCTAAACAAACCGTTTTTCTTGAGCCCCTGGAGATTCTAGGCTTATGAACAGCAATTTTCTAGTCCAACCAATATAATTATAATAAAAGCATCAAATATTTTGAAATTACTAAATATTCATCTTCTTATGCTTGGTCTGAGCGTAATTAAATTACACCTGATGTTTATGATTCATTCTGTGAAGATCACAAATGATGTTCTTGTGGTATGAGAAATATTTTGAAAGTTGAATTGCTCTGTGTGATACACTTTTATTATTATTTCCATATGCACAAACCCTGGGAGTTTTATTATCCATTTAACTTCCATAAATCATTACGAATTACTGAAAAATTGTTGCTTAGGTCAGATTACATTTTCCATAGTTTCATTAAAATATATTTTGTGGAGATGTTTTTCTCTGTTTTTCCATTCTTGCTGCCCTATGAATGTTTTGTATGTATGGCTTTCATCACTATTACTTGACAATTAATAAAAGTAAACAGAGCAAGAGAAGAGAGAAGGAGGAAGCACGAGTTCTTTCTCTCAAACTGACTCACATTTCCTATGTGAATTTGGGCAAATCATTTAACTTCTCCATGACTGTTTCCACATCTGTACAGCAGGAGTAAATTTCCCATGGGCTTTATAAAAATTAATTAATCTTTGGAAAGTACCTTGAAATTCTGAAATACAAGGGCCTGTAGATTCCAACATCTTATAAATTACATCATGATGGCATCAATTAATGTAGGACTTGGTCTAAAGAATGTGCAGATTATTTGTACATTTGTGTCAATAGCTATAAGTGGTGTTAATTTATGTTTCACAGGACTATATCATTATCACAAGCCCTCTGCATTGTTCTCTCTGGTTATATACTGTCAGCAGTAAACCTGACAAATGGTAGCCCAGGCAGACTTACGTTACTGCTAGAAAGTTCAGCTACCAATAAAAAAATGGGTGTAGGGCAAAAAATCTGGACTTAAAATAAGAATTGTTAAAAAAAAAAAAAAAAAAAAAAAAGATAATATTTATTATCAAGGTAAATACTTTTAAAAATCTTTGCTTGCAGTTTCACTGTGGCACTATTTTTGTTCATATCTTCTCTTGTCTGTTATTGCTCAATGTTTAACCTTTCCCTTTTGGGCCATAAGAATAAAAAGGACTGAATATTTGCAAAGCAATGCTACAGCCATCTGGAGAGCTGTGCCTTTGGCCACCTTCTGTATATTTTCATGGTAATTGCACTGGTTTTCCTGGTTGACCTTGTGATCAATGGAAATCCAGGCATATCAATGCTGATCGCTATTTTGGATCTTACTAGGAATAACAATTAGAGCAACAAAATGCATTTCAAATTTCTTTTGGATGGACCTGAGAGGGTTAGCTAACTCCACACTGAGTAGGAAGCCTCAGAAAGGACTGAGCAGGTTTTCATCATCTAGGGTGTTACAAGGCAGTTGTCTGATGGCGTCTTTGCTGTCCTACAACCAGTCAACTGAAGTTGTCCGTAAGACCCAGCCTCTGCTGAACAAGCAAGATTTTCAGGTTCTGGAGACTTCTCTGAGCTGTAATGTGGGGTTGCAGCATAATGCATTATCGTTCTGGCCATTATTATGTGAGAAGTACTCAATAGCAAGAACTGTCACCTGAGACCCTGTGAACATAAGGCAAAATATAATTCTTGATGGACAGCAGTAGTAATGAAGAAAAAATCCACTAATAATTAGCTGCATAATTACTTTATGGTAGACCTCTGGAAAAGCCATTTTCCCCACACCCTTTTCTTCCTCCTTCCCTTTGCAAATCAACCCTTGCTAAATCTTAACCTAAAGCATTTGGCAGGCATAGCCAGTCATCTCTTACTCTGTATAAAGTACCCTCCATGTGAGGCACACATATAGAGAAAGTTTGGGTAATGGTTGGCTTGGCAAAAAGATTTTTTTGGATGGATAAAAATTCCCAAGGCCTCTGTTTATTTATACAGTTCTTGGAATAACTGTGTTTTCAAAAGGCTGCTGGCCAGCTGCTGAGACAGCGTTCCAGCTAATATATTCCCAACGCAATCACCACACTTTGCTTTTCCCATCATGATATCCCCAAGGCTGTTTTTGGTTAAATCTCATGACTGGAATATAAGAAAGTTCACATTAAGTCCAGGCTCACAGTGCCACAATGTTTCTTTTCTTTTTTTTCCCATCTTTTTTTTTTTTTTTTTTCTCATTTCTTTTAACCCAGCCTCTTTAAATAGGAAGATGCCTGTTTCAACTGCTTTAGCCCAGAATATTTCTCTATCTGTGGGGAGAATAAGGCATCTGTAATGCAGTGTATGGCTGCATATATAATGCCAAGAATAAGTGGATCACTATGGTGGATCTCAAAAAGTGTATGTGAAGAGGTTAATTTTAGCAAGTAGATTAAATGTTCTGTTTCAGCGTCTAAGATAAAGGCAGAGCCACTGCTAAGGATCTCTGTGGTGTAAATGCCCTTTTAGCATTTCATTGTTCTTAGCAACCAAACCACTAAGGCAATGAGCCATGACAACAAACTACACTTTTTTTCTGTTTGTTTTTATTTGTCTTTTTTTTGGTTTAAGTCAGAAAATTGAAGAGCAAGACTCATATGTCTCATGGTCATAGTGCACAGAGAGCCCAGGGGACTTAGAAATCTTTACAAGATTTTTTTTTCTGATTGGGTGAACTACTATCATTGAAGAAATTTCTTGCCCATTTCTATCCTTCCTACCCATGGCAATTCTTGTATTTCTTCTACAGGTGTGAAAATAGAAGTGAATAATAACAAATAAACAAAACACAACCATGAGCCAAATGATTAATTTAGATCCGTGGTGCCCATCTGTCCATGTGATGAAGGCAGGACTAGACCTTCCCCAGGCAAAACCAAGTTGTATATGCTTTCACACCCCAACTTGACCACAAGATAGATGGTTGCTATATGCTGGTCTGTGGGCTTCAGTCTTGGACTAAGCTTTATGCAAGAGAGTGCATTTTTAGTAGAGGTTGAATACAGGCAGAGAGTTGGGCCTAGCAAACCTATCTTGTAATGTAGCTTTACTCAAGATATTTGGAGTGTCTGCTGTTCTGCTACTGCTGCTTGACTACACCAGTAAGACTGCTCTGGTATTTTGTTTGTTTTTCTACACAGCTACACTTCTTAATTCTTGTATCCACAATAAAGTAACTTTTCACCACTGATTTAGCTGGTTTCTCTACATTCAGTGAGTACCACCAATTTCTTTACTTGTTACAAAGATCCTATCAAATTAAGCATTTAACCTTTCCTCCACCCCAAACCCATATGCTTAGGCAGAATGGAATTTAAAATTTGCGCAGTTCTCAAAATCCATGTTTCTTTTTCCTCTTTCCTAGGGCCTATTGTGCTTATTGTTAACCACAGCTCATCCTCACTGTGATAAGCAGTGCCACAGACATCTCCTGCTTCCAGTGATGGCTGGTCTGGCTTTGTGCTATGGGGAATTCTGTGACAGAGATTTGCCAAGACAGTAATTCTAAGTAGAAATAGATTAACCACTCTGAGAAGGGCACTGGAAGAAGGAGGTTCAGAAGGCAGGAAATTTCGCTTAGTGAGGAATAGCCAGCACTACGGAAGTAGCTGTTGAGGTAATCTCTGGCTTTGTTGATTATATTACTCGCTTTAGATAGTTAACAGGTAATAATGTCTGTTTTGGTACACACCTGCACATCTACAGAGCTCCATTAATTTCAGTAAGACTCCAAAAACATACACAGGTGAATTAAAAAAGTGATGAAACCATCCTGGAGAGAGACACAGAGGAGTGGAGCCCTGGAACACAAACACGTATTTTCAGTTTCTCTCAGGAAATTGGGGTGAACTGAATGGAATGAGTCAGAGGTCAGTCCTACATGGGAGTGATTGATATTTCATGTTGTTCAACATTTTAGGGCATTTCTTCCCCCCACCCAATGCTGTACCTTATTTGGGGAAAAATACAGACAACACAGCTGTGCCTAGTGTGCCTGGACTGGTTTGCTGGCTTGCTCTACTGCCATATCTTGAGCTTTTGGATGAAGAAATGCTGGAATATAAAAGAGGAAAATATATTTAGAAAATATAACAACGTTTTGTCACCATACTTATGCAGAGAAACTAAAATTACTAAAAAGCAAATAGTGGGAAAAGTGGCTAGCAGATAACAAAGCAACATAAATTGAGCTGAGCTCCCCCATTCAGTACCCCAAGGGGCTTCCAAACCCTGTCATTGAGAAGTAACTGCAGAAAGCAGGGGGTCTCCAGCTTCCATAGAAGTCACTCTACAAAGACCATTACTTGAACTGTTATTTTTGTACTTTGAGAAAAGAAGGGCTGCTTGCCTCTTGGAGGTCATTGTGAACATTGTTCCTTCTTGTCACACTTTATTAAAATTTTGTTAGTTTAGAGCTATTTATTTAACTCATCCCTTCTGAGGGGAGTTAAGTTTTCTGAGAATCCAGAGAGGTGGATTTGATTTTCCCAGAAGGCTGGATGTGAACTTAAGGACACAGCAGATTGCTTGTCACAGGCAGAAGGTTGCAAGATCACTGTATATTGAAGGTCTTGGCAGCAGAACTCCAGGGAAACCACATTTTTCTTGAGAGTCCCACTGTGTTTTATAGATGACAATATTAAAAAGACTGAATGTTTTTCCTGATGTTCCATTAAGTACACACGGGAAAGCAATATTTTATGTGAAAAGGAGCCCAGCTCACGTGCACAGTCTAGTTTGTGTTATCATCACTTACATCTTCTGTGTTAAGCATTTTTTATATTTCCAAATTTCTTATTTTTAACATCATATTACATCTAGTGTCTATACCACTTGGATTGGAGGACAGTAAAAATGTCCCATCTTCATTTGTAAGATGCTCTTTGGGAAATATAAACCAAAGTTTACGTAGGTTATTACAGAGTCTTTCAAAAATCAGAGATCATGATAGAGTAAGGTAGATTAGGAAAAAACATAACAGTAATCATTATGGCTATGACTAATCTTCCATTACTGAAAAAACCCATTGTCCTATTACTTTGATTAACTTCTGAACAGGAATGTATGTATCTGAGATTATATACTTGTATATATATGTGTATACTTAATGAAGCAGATATGAACAATAGCTGTTTATGTATGCATGCTCTTATGGATCAAAAGTTTAGTCTTTTTTTAACTTTGCACAGGTTATATTGATTCCTTTTTCAAAAATGCGTGGAAGAATGATAAACTCTCATAGCGTAAGATATATGCAAAACACTTCAGTAGCTCCTATTTCTTTCTTCTGCATATTTATATATATACCTAGCCTAAATGTTTCAGTATGAATAGCTGGTGGGGGAGGGAAGGGCGAGTCAGGCATAATATAGATAGATGTGATTATTCATTTAAAAGCTACTGGCTGGGCTACTTAAATAGCTAGTTTTGGTCAGTTATATCTGGTTTCCACATGTGTTTCCTGTTTTTCTTCTAAATTCTATACTGCTCAGGGACCTGGGGAATGCAAGTCCAGGATTTTCCTGAAAGGAAGGACTGCTTTGTTCATTACTGCCATGGGAACGTGTTAAATTTAAGCATGTGTCGTACAGGTCTCAATTGTGTCTCTCCAATAGCAGATACAAGCTTTGCTCATTAGAAATGTAAGAATAGGGAAAAAGCAATGGTGGACTACTACCTTTTTTTTTTTTTTTTTTTTTTTTAGTGGGTAGCAAAGGGGGGGGGATATGTGTGTACTGTTTATTCTAGTCCTCTTTCGTTGTCTGCCAAAGTCAGTTCAAGTAAATTAAAACAGTGACTTTGAAGTATGCAAACTAAAGTAGCTCTGGTTTTTAGCCTAGCATAAACAATGTAAAATACATCAGTAGTCTTGAACACTCAGGAGGAGTTAAAATATCCCAAGCACAAAACCTGGGAACATAGAAAAAATGCGTTTATTTAAAATCTGTGACAAGGCACGATTGTATTTTTCTCTCCTTAGACAATACTGTTTTAATTATGAGTGGTTCTGTCTCTTGTTATGGTAATCTGCCATAAGCCCCAAGAAATTGCTTATTAAGAATTAAGTTTCTGACTGTCCAGCTAAGAGGAATAAGGTAGTAAATCTGTTGCAGCCAGGTCATTATCAACATATTTTTCTAAATGCTGTGTGCACACTTTTAGTGGAGTTACCATAGTAAAAAGTAGGATTTTCCTGACTAGTTCGTCATGAGGGAGGAGTATAACCCAAAAGAAGGCATTTCTGCGATTGACTCCAGGCAGCTGATTTTTAGGTGAATAAGTCAGAGCACGATTTCTCTAAGTTCCTTTTACAGTCAATGGAAAAGGTGCTCTCCTGCTGAAAGAAACACTGTGACATGCAGTTGCTGCAGGAAACAACATCTCAATCAAATCCTCAAGTATTATAATGTTCAAAATTAGCCATCTCTAACTTTGTAGCCTCCAACTCTCTACAGCCAAGCTCTCCTGCTTTTAGAGCATCTCACGGTCTCTGTTAGGGACCAGGCCTAAGCACAGCCCTAAAATTCTTTTTGGTTGGTAGCCCTGAAATAGTTAGCTAGGCTTGGGATAATTAATTTCACTGGCTTCTTCCTGACTACCCAATACAGCAGAAGAGGAACTAACGGCCTCTTAGCATGCCCTTCTTCCATGCCAACTCCAAATTAATTTATTTCATCAAATTGTGTGGAAGCGTATCGGTGATCTGATTTCCTGACTCCCTGCCCAGTTTGTGACCAACTTGTATGGTCAGCTCAGCTCCTTCCATCTGGGCTAATTCAAGACTGCCTTGGTACTGAGGTTCAGCAATTTACCTGATATGTAGGCAGGTGGGGAGACTCACTCAAATTGAAGAGACAAGTCCTAATGGAGCCCTGGGTATTGCTCTTTCCCGGAGTTCAATCTTTCACACCCAAAGCCTGATAGTGAGTGCATGTGTGTGAGTAGAGGGGTGGCAACATTTTTGATCTCAGACTAGAAAAAAGAGATGTTGTCTTAAGCTGATGTTGGAGTCTCTTTGTGTTGTCCAGGTGGCATAAAGAGAAGACAAGGTGATGAAGTCATGTGTGTATTAGTTAATTACGGACTTTAGGGAGGGGAGATAGGAGCATTCTTAATCACCTGTTAAACAGGATGCATTTTTGTTCAGCTGATTGAGGAAAATGTTGCCCAATATGCTGTTATACCAGGTCCTAAGGAATCAAATGAAGAATTAAGGCAAGATGAAAACTAAAACCATATTTCAAAATCTCAAGAACTAGTTTGGGATTTCCAGTATGTCTTTTAAAAAAGTATTTCAGAGAATCATTCTTCTTTTTTTTTTCTCCTAAGGAAACCGCAACTTTTGGAAAATAAAAGACAAAAGGTTATCTGTATGAGACTATAGTTAATCGTCCTTTCCACTCAGAAGATTCTGCAGAGGGCAAAAACTTGCTTGGAAATCCTTGTGTATGTTTCACCAAATTTCCTGCAAAGATTTTAAATAAAGAATTATGGTCAATTTATGTGACTTGGAGGGTGAGAAGCAAAACTAACCACCTTGATAAATGAGGAAAAAGGTAGAGAATAGTACTGAAGAGTAACAGATCTGCAAAAACAAGGTTTTGCTCCTCACTTTTTTGAAGAAGCAATGGAATGCAGAGATGCTGTAGGAAAAGATTATGTTTTTAAAACAGTTAAAGAGAATAAGCAGATAAGCATAGAACTGAACAGCAACATTAGGTGCTGTTGAGGCAGGAGAAGTTTTATAAGAAAGTAATACAAAACCTAGTTTGTGAAGGAAAGTAGTGGGTTTTGCTAATGATGTCCCAGATTCAAAGCACGAGGAGAAGGAAAACTCTACTATTACTCAGGCAGGAGCCAAGAACTCACCTAGGATGCTACCAGAATTATAAAGCTGTTACTCTGCTACCCATGATGGAGGAAATATTAGAAATACTTATATGACTAGACTAGCCTTGCCAAATTATAATATAAACAAACACAAACAAAACAGTGTGACCAATGAGGTATTTTGGCAACTGTATGTTGCAATCCCAGTCGGAGCTTTTTCTTTTGAATTTTCCAAAGTGGTCTTGACCTTGCTTCAGGTAGCAGTAAGGATTTTGTTCAATGCTAGTGGCCGTGAGTTTTTGATATTTATAATAGTTTTTCTTCCAAAGAGAGTTAAACTATTTATCAAGCAGTGCCAAGTCAGCTTTACCTCTGCCACATTAGACAGAGCTCTACACCTAAACACATTTTGGGGGTACAATGCTCCTGCTGGTAGGCAGTTACTCTCTCTAGTATTGAGCACTTGGCAGTGTCTAACTCGTATAGAATTGCATTTCTTTTTTTTTTTTATTTCATAAAAATATTGTAGTACTTCAGTTAGGAATATTTATTAGAGTTCCTCTGTAAAGAAACCTTGACTTGGTATAGTCCCCAGATAAAAAGTTAAAATGTGACAATTTCTCTTTTGAGGTCTGGAGCTGCCCAGTTTCGTTCCTATTTTTCTTGGCTGAGAAGATGTTTGTATGGTTTTTTTGGTCTCCAACTGAGACAGTAGTAGGTACAGTTTCATGGGAAAAACTTTCTTTGATCTGAAAAAGAGTAGAGATTACTTGTAAATTTATGTAACAGCTCGTGCTGTATGTCACTGTTCCTGCTTTCAGAGTTGTCTGTATGTCAGTATGTTGTTGGTCAAAATTGCCTTGGTCATACCGGTGTATAAGAACAGGTGCTAAGTCAGAGTAATAATCAGACACTTAACCTACTGTGATATGCCATAATGAGGACCCAAATAATGTATCTGAATACATTTCATGTAAGCCCCGAATTGTTGACTCTTGTGGTGACTTAACAAGAAGGTACAAAGGATGTCATAATGTCTGCTGGTACCATAGAGATGATTTCCATAAAATCTGAAAATGTTTGATAGATAAAGCTTAAGTAAAAGCTATTAAAAGCAGTCAATTTTTTTTTTCTGTTGCTGTGACACCACATAAACTGAGAGTGGTTGGCCCTTAGACACTACACCTGATTGCTAGTGTTATTCCTGATTTGATGAACACAGCCACAAAAATTGTGGGATTTTTGGTCTGTCTTTGCTGATTCCTGTGAAACCAATTTGACAAATACTTTGCCCTCAATTTGAATTTTGAAGTTGATAATCAAAAGTCCTGGCAGCATGTATTTCACTTTTTGTGTCACGATTTAACAACAGAAGTCTGCATAGGATGCCTTTAGTAAAAATCCTGAGAAAATAAAAATGCATTGTTCCATATTTTAGTTCTTCTGGAAATCTCTTGATCTACTCTGTGGGCTTATATATACTGTGAAACTGTTTGCTATAAAATGGTTTTTTTTTTCATAAGCTAGGTTTGAAATTCTGAAGTTTCTTAGAAGCATAACAACAGGCTTTAATGTTGCCGACTTAGGATTACTTGACCCGTTTTACTGAATCTGTTTCAAAATTTCTTCAAGATCAGACTATCATAAATCAATGAATACTGATTTTTATTCTTTACATTTATATTGGTACATACTGAAATATACCCACATACTGGTTTTTTGGTTTTTTTTAACTTGAAAACAGGGTACATATCTGGAAATCTAAACCCATTCTGTCCGTTCAGAGGGTCAAAATAGTAATGGAGCAGTTGTGCTCTTGATGAAATTAAGTGTTACTGGCTTTTTCTCTGACCTGATCCAAGGACTTGAACGCAGAATCCAGGGAGCTTGCAGTTAGGTCATAGTATTGTCATTGTCACTATGTCAAGAAGCATGTGTATTACAAGAAGAAAAAGAATATATATATATATGACTATAAAATGACAGTTCTTCCTTTGACCTGATGCTGAAGTACCATGAAGCAGGCTGACTTGGAGACAGGTCCTTCTAAGTGGTTTGCATACATAGGCAATTTTGAAATAAGCTAGCATTCCTGATGGAGAAGTGTAATTTTTGTGTGTTGCTGTTGGTATATATTTCCCTTGAATTGGAAAAAATTTCTATTTTCTTATAATTTCTGAATAGATATGAAAAGATAGTTAGAATCTCTCTTCTTCTGAGAGTCTCTTCCTTTTAAATTTCTACTGAAAATATAGTCTTCTTTCCTTTCTAGTAGTTAGCAAAATTGCAATTACTGTTCATTAACATTCTTAAATCACCAGAAAGAAGGTAGATATTTGCCCATACTGCAGTTTGCAGTAGTTAAAATAAGCTGCTTAGAAATTGTAAAATGAGCTGCAACTAGTTTCTCACAAATTGCTACTTGTTAATTAATCAGCTAACAGTGTTCAGAACAATTGTCTTACCACAGGAAAGCAAATATCTAAGTGTAACTGATGATGTGATGAATGACAATTGTCAAACTCTTTTTGAGGAAAGACTTGTCTTCCATCATAGCTGACTTGAGCTTAAACAGAGCCCAGGGGGAAGAGTCTGTTGAATTCTCACTGAAGGTTTCTGAGAACAATCTGGAAACTGAAGCTCATACACTAAACCGAATAACTCTGGATGAAACCCAAAATCAACAATAAAATGTTAAGTATATGGTGTTGAAGAACAATGCTGCCAGAGGTAGATGTTTCATATTAAAACGCTGAAATTCAAAACAGTGACTGGTATTGTTAGAGTTCAATGACTCCTCCAAATTCCTCTCATTTTCTTTAATTTGATCATTGCATCCATAACTTGGATTTCATTACAACCTGGTTTCTTATTTTTCTACTCTGATTGTCTTTAAGGACTTAGTACTCTGGGAACTCTTCTATAGCCTAATGGAGAACTACACTAAGAATGAGAAGAGAATAATGTAAAACCTTTAGGGGATAACTCTGCCTCAAAGGAGTTTTAGGTTAACCTAAAAGTTTTCCTCTAGTAAATATGTTAAAACCCTGTCATGGTACTGTGCAGTGTGTTGCTAATTAAACATTGTTGACACCTCATTTATTTCTGCTATATTTGCCATTAGCTCTGTTATAAAATATACTTCATTAAGTAATTTTCTTCTTTTGAATATTGTAATGGCAGGGCTCCAGATACTTTCTGGAACTCTTTAGAAGTTGCATCTCTTTGTATAGCTTATATTTTTCTCCTGAGAATTGGACAATTTATACAGTGTGTAAAGGGTTTTGTTTGGTTTTAGGTTTTTTGTTTAGACTATTTAAAAAAATTCTTCCTTTTGGAATTATTTTTCCTATTTTAGTCCTGATGTCCAATTACAAAGAATTCAAGGACAATTTGGAATGGAACAGATTATTTGTTGGCTTCTAAATTTCACCTTGAATGGAGAAAATTAATCTGGACAGAGTCCTGGGCAAAAAAGATGTTAAAAGCTGGGGTGCATACTTGAATTAGTTATTGTTAGAAGGAAACCTTTTTTTTCTGCTTTCAAACTTGCACTGGAACAGAAGGGGGGAAAAAAGGTATATCCAGTGATTTCAGGTGCTGAGACCAGATGATGCATCATGGATTTAGTGTATATTAGGGCAGTGATGATCTGTGAAGGGCTTAAATTAAGAAGAAAATCCAATTCCTGAATGGGAAGCAAAGTTGAATGTTACACAAAAAAACCACAAACAGTAAAAATACGTGTAATTAGAAAACTCAAGAACATTTTAAAACATTCAAGTGTGATCTGATTGTGGACATGCAAAGGATATTCACATGCAAAAGTATAGCTGTAGCAAAAAGAAAATCCCAGAAGACTGGGGAGAAAAAGAAGGGCAGGGGAAAAAAAAAAAAAAAAAGAAAAAAGATTATAAATAGCCATGCTTGCAATAGAATGGAAGCCAGATCGTGATATCCTGAAGTTCTGTCTCTGAGTTCATGTGTATGCATTACACTCAAACAATACCCACACTTATCTGTATCAGGATGCATAAACTATAACAATGTGTGTGTATATGTGTGCATTTATATATATGCTTAAAATGTGTGTGTGTGTGTGTGTGTAAATACAAAATAATTAAGCTTTTATTAATTGAACAGCAATTAAGGCTTACTAATACAGAAGAAAAATCTTAAATGATCATGTTAGTCTTGTGCAATTGGCCACATTTTTACAATTAATTAGCAAGTGCAACACAGAAAAATATTTTCTTCTTCTTCTTCTTTTGTTACAAGTCCTGAGCAATTTCTCTTCTCAAAAACATTTTTTTTCCATCAGAATTAACTCTGAAATTTGCTGTGGGTATAATCCAACAAAATGGGTCAAATAGGTACTCTGTGTAAAGTGGCATGTCCATGTAATGCTTAACTTTGGTTTAGACCTTGAATTCAAGTTAAAAACAAAACTAAAATACCTTCAAAAGAAAAAATGAAAACCAGTAACTTCAAAATGTTTTTCTACAAGAATTGCTGGAATTCTGGATGTTCGGCAAAGATGTATGACTGTACAGTTAAGCTTTATCTGGCTTTCTTTATGTTGTCCTGTAAATTCTGTTTGTTCGAAGACACTTTAAACAGTATCAGCAAATACTATGGCCTGCTTGTCCTTTCTTTGTAATAGTTCTGTAGCAAACATTTAGATTGATACCAGTTATGTTGTTCTATGAATCTGTAAAAAGAAGAAAATAAGATAAATATCTGTGGCAAATGATTTTCGGTGCATTCCTCAGGTCAGCAATTTGTCCTAGAAGCTAGTTTTGGGAACTTCATTAAAACCTTTTATCTCCCTTTAAACCTAAGAATAATGATTGAAAGAATGTCTGTGCTTTGTATTATTCAGACAGTCGTCATACTCTACAGCTGCATACTTGAAGTACTTGGGAAGTGTAATCTGTTTATATGTCCTTATGATAGAAGATTATTAAAAAGAACTTGATAATACAGTTAAGAAAGGAAAGCTACTTAAGAAAACCAAGATGCTAGTAGCAAATTCTAACCAGTTGCTGGTATAACTAATTCCAACATAATAATGATCACTTTGGATTGTGTTAAAAGGTCTTTCTGACAATTAAAAGCATTCATTTCCAGACACGATCAGATAGCTGTACTGGGCCAGTGGTGTTATGGTTGTTGTATTTCTGTTGCTATGCACGTCTTGCATACTGTCTGCTGGAAAGCCCTTGTAGGATATTCTTTGGAATAAACAGAAGATGAGATAGATCTGGATTTTATTCATTTATTTATTTCAGATTGAACATTAACACTGCTTGCACCAGTCACAACATCAACTTCCCTTTAGCAAGGACTAATAAAATAAGAACTGCACTGAATTTCTGGACATTTTACAACGATGTCTGTACTTTCACACTCCTATCATCTTGACTAGCAGCTTAGCAAATTGAAAGCGTGGTAGGTAAATTAGTCAGAAAATGTTTGCAAACATAGTTTTGTGTAAGTTTCCCTAGTCTGTTAGCCTGCCGTGATGAAGTTATATCAGTTTCTGTAGATAATACCATGCAAGAATGGGATGCGTGTATTTTGATACCCACAAGCCCCTGCCTCCCTGCTTAGGTCAGCAGTAGGAAGGCTTAAGCAAATGTCCTGAGCAAGTATTAAACTGATGCCTCTTGATCCATAGCAAGATACTTAAATCTTTCCGAGGCTAGGGTTAGAAAAAGGCAATATCCTACCAGGATCCTCTAGCTTAATTTTTGCTGGAGTCCCCTTTCTCCTCAGGTCACAGACACATGGAGTTTGCTCCTACCATGCTGGGGTTCTTGCTCCATTTCTGTTCATCGTTTAGTCATTCTTCAAGTGGCCTGGTGGGCAGCATACTCTCTGCACCCTTCAGACCTTCCTGTCCCAGGCCGAGTCGTGGACTGGAGCCTGCTACGCGTGGTAGCCTTGCACGCAAGCACTGTTCTAGCAGAACCAAGCGTGGTCCTTAATGTAACACCAGGCTCAGGTTAGAGTTGCAAATTACTCTTGTTTGTAACTCACCCAAAGGGCACCTTTTAGGACAAATGGCAGAGGAAAGTATGGGAGAACTAGAGGAAGAGGTGGCATTAACGTGGTCAAGCTGTATTACTCTTGTTGCCAGTTAAACAGCCTTTCGTCTGACCAGAGTGCCCAGAGCATTCTTCAAAGTCTTTTGTGTTCCTGAAAACAACTTCCTTTGAAAAGGAAGACTGAGAGGGAACAGAAAGAGATACTGGTGCCAGCTGGGTAGCCTTCTGAACAGCTCTTGAGATGAGGCTCAGTCTTGGACAGGGGCTGGCTCTGGGCTGCTGTAGGGTAGAAGCACCCTGTAGGCCGTGCTGCTGGCTACCCTGGACCCCATGCCTAAGGAAACGTGCATCCTCACCTCCTTGGGATGATAGATCTAAGTGGCCCTTGAGCTTACTTGTGCTTTAGCTCATTACCACCCCACGACGAAATGGAATTATTATGGGGGAAGCATTGTTGCTTTTGGCTCATGAATAGCTCCTTGAGCTCCCTATCCACTGAGTTTTTTGTGGTATGACGTATGTGTTATGTAAAGTTCTTGGGGTTTATGATGTGGCATGTAGGATTAATAAGGCTGGACATTCTTAACATAGGGCTTTTTAGGTATTTGAAGGTTTCTCTTTTCTAATTTATGCTTTTTCAATAAAAATACAGTTATTGGATCAGAAACTTGGTTTCTTCTTTGTTTATTGATCCAGAAATAGCCTGTGAAGACAGAACTATGGTTTTATGAAGGAAATCTAAAATTAATGACAATGTTATAAATGCAATTGACTTGACCGTCTTTTGTTACTGTTGCGCATTTTATTCAGTTATGTCCAGACCAAAACAACACTAGAGGATTGTTGTTCATGATTATTTCTAAACCAGCAAAAAGAAATAATTGTTTGACATTTAAAGCCATCAACTTTGACTTCCTCAAGACTGTTTATTATATACTATAAGATCCTTTAACTTAGTAATACAATTCTGTATTCTGGATTTATTTTTTTAATTAGTTTTTTCCCTTCCATCTAAACCTGAATGTTACATTCTCTATCTGTGCCACATAATAGCTGGAACTTAGATGATGACTTTGGGAAGTCTGGAGTTTTAGTCTGACTAGAAAAAGCTTGTGTGTTATTTTTTTCCTCTTCCAGCTAGACTAAAAACGTCTCAGAAGATGTTATCTTTGACAGTGATGTGCAGTATTTGAAATAATCAGTGGTGCCATAAAATTATTGCGTAAGCTTGTAAACTTCAATTACTTTGTACAAGTTTCGATTCTTCAGGAAAGCCTACAAGCTATTATTAATATTTAGTTTAACCCACCATCATGTGCATCAACTAGCGATAGCTTCATGATGCCCTAAGTGTGGCAACCATGTAAACGTAGTAAGATTCAGAATTCTTGTTTTTCTGATACTTCCATGTACCATCCGACTATTATATTATAACCATGTAAACTAAGAGTTCTGGCAAACATTCAGAGTCTCGGGAGGCATGAAATATTTTAGCCCTGTTCAGTGACAGCTCTGTCACTTACTATGGACTTCTCCAGGAGAGTTGGCCTATGTGTAAAAATATGGACCCCCTGACTTTCAAACATTTCCTTTACAATCATACTAGTAGCTCTTGCTTAAGGTGTTGTTTACAGCAATTTTTTATTGCTATTGTAGTGATAGGTTAGTACTTTCACTGTTGTCCTAGTCAAACCATCAACAGAGATAAAGCTGATTGGATTTCTTTCTTTTTTTCTTTGTTTTTTTTTTTTTTTTATTACTTTTTAAGAAGTGGGATAGACTCTATAAACACGGGTTTGTCAGGGAGGACAGTCACACTTTCTGTGAAATCTTGTAGATTAATTATTTCTGAGGGTTCACCTGTCACTTTAATAGGCTTCTGTTAAGTAAGGAAAAACAAATTTTTCCCCTTTGGCTGCCATGAGAGAGGTCAGGAACAGAATAACCAATGTTTTATGATGCAACACTTTTAAAGGGTTTGTTGTAACAAAAGCAAAAACCATCTGTAGCTGCAGAACAAAGTGTAAAGAGTCAGTTCTTGTATAAACTCTGATGATCTACCCATAGTTCGTCTACTGCAGGGACTAGAAAGCAGAAAATAATACCAACAATAAAAATCATTACTCAAAAAGAAAAAAAAAGTTCTTGGCAGCAAGTTTTCTTAGGCAGCTTGCCAGTATCCTGATTCAGTGTTTATGGGAACATCTTGAAATGACTCCCAAATTAATGACTATATCTTCCATCACTCCAGTCTGATGTCTGAACATGAGGAGAAATAAACAATAGTTAATGATCTGGAAGCTGCTGGCAGTTACTGTATTAGTTCTGGTTCTTATTTTCACTTACTAACAGCAAACTGTTCTGATCAGATGTTTATCTTTGAAAAATATATGCAATGGAAAATTGCACCTCAGATTGCTATCCATTTCACAGTTTCTTTCAGTGGGACAGTTTCACACAGAACAAAACTATTTTATTTTGATTTCATAGCTAGCTGCTTTTAAGATTAAAAATTCTGCTTTAAAATAGACAGTGTTTTTCTTTCTTTTTTTAATTTTTTTTTTATTATTTTTTTTTTTCAGTGAGAGACCCTAGGTACCTGAACATACTTTATTGTGGGGTTCCCTTGCGAACTCAGCAGGGATACGTGCACAACTGTACCAAAAAGATTTTTCCTGACTAATGCCATTGGCCAGGCCAAGCTGCTGGGGAGATGCAATTAGTTTTTTAAACAAAGCAGTCAGATGATAAATTCACCTAAGATTCATGATCTCTCATTTTACATTGAGTGTGCATATATGATGTAAAGGGCTTCTGTGACATTAGCTGTAAATGTAAAACTGGGGTTTTATTTTTGTCCCTTCCATTTATTTGGGAATGAATTTATTGTTTTGTTGGATAGTGTAGTCTTTTTTGGGTTTGTTGGTGGGTTTTTTTTTCCTTTTTACAAGCTTTTGTGGTCTGGTACAGTATGTGATTGTATGCAGAGGTAAGATCCATGTGATGGATTTCACAATCATGTGACAAATGTTTTCAAAGTCAGTTTTGAATTACCTAATTCTAACATTGGAACCAAGCCTCTCCAGGTCCCTTAGTGGCTTCATGGGCTCATGTGTTTCTGCACAATGCTTTTTATTTTTGCAAAGGAATATTCTGTAGCAGCTGGGGACATAGGACTGGAAGGGTGCCTTCATTCATCAAGCCCAGACCCCTGGTGTTACAGGCACTGTGTTAAGTAACTCCTTCCCTGTATTTACAGCACTGCGTTTTAAGAGATCTTTCTCCTTTCTTGCCTCCCTAAATGTGGAATTCTTACCCTTCCTCAGAGATCAAGAAAAATCATTCATTCCCCTATATGTAAAGGCTGCAGCTTTTTCTAATATCCTTTTGGCCAAGCAGAGAGAGAGAGATATTGTGCTTTACATTGTCCTCCCTCTTCAAAATACCTATTTCTAGCCCTTGAAGAAAGATCCAGGATGATGCAAATCAGCATTATAATATTCTGCATGATTCAATTTTAAAAAGTTTGTCTTATCTGAAGGTATCACATATCAAATTTAACATTTGTCTTCCACTGAGTACCATTCATTTTGACTTATGTTAATATGAAGCTAGAGCCTATGGTCATGTTGTATTGTGAAATACAATAATACTTTTTTTTTTTTCCCCAAGTTGCTGTGGTATTTATATCAATATGGTGTTTTAGAGAAGTTCTAGAAATCCTCATTTGGGATGAATTGTAGAATGCATCATTGCTATGTGGAATTCAGACTTTTCCAGCTAAGACTGATGAAAATGTTTGTTGCATTAGGATTTAATAGATTCTTATATAATTTTGAGTCCTAAATGTATTTGCTGGCTTATTCTGTAATTGCTCTCATTCCAGATCATCTTAATAACTTGCCTTACTTCTCCAAGAGCTGTTACTGTTTTTCTAGCTACATTATGAGGAGCCACATCTCTAATGATATGCTTAAAGCACTGCTAGGGTGGTTGAAGAAATTGCCAAGTGATTTAGAGAAATGTGATTTTTTTTTTGTTGTCTTAATTATTGCTTTTGCTTCTTTGAATACTGTTTCGTGAAATATGCATATCAGATGTCATCTTCAATTTTTTATTTCTTAGCTTGAGACCCCTTACAGGGATCTTGCTTGCAAACGTTGCTAATGACCTCCCAATCCATTTTAATTTCAGATTTTCAGAACTGTGGTATGCATTGTATCTAATCCTGCAAGAAAATATAGGCTATTTACAGGAAGCTTCCGAAGTAACAAAATGGTTTTTATAATCGTGGCTGCTGAATTTTGGGTGAACGTGCATTATTAAAATTTACTCAAAATGTAGTTAGGAAAGAAAAATAGAGTACCACTGGTGACAAAAATTTTACCATTGTGTGTTGAGTCTGGGTAAGAATTTACCCTGTGTGAATTCATTGAAATATAACTATTTTCTCAGCTGAATGAATGTAAATCTTCATGTGAAAGAAATTAGCCTGGACCTACACATGGATAAAAAAATGTTCTTTTAAGAAAAGTCTCTTACAACTACTTTAACAAAAAATGAAATTAATTTGCAAGAGTCAACAATTATAGTTTCAGGTATAGAGGAGTGCTCATGAAATTAGGGCAGCTTGCCATACCACAGACTTTTCCCACTCTATAGTTCTCCTCTGTATCAGACATAGGAGAAGCAGCAAGATGTAGCCAGACCTGCAGTTGAATTTAAAAGATAAGTCCTTTTGAGGTTTGGCAGATCTAAGTTAGCTGCAGTCACATTCAACACCTCAGCACTTTTTCGTATCTTCTGGTTTAAACCAATGGAGTAGCTACTCTATAGATGGTCTCCATAGCAGAAATACTGTATTTTGTAGCCATAAATACATCCTAATCTGCAATTCTGTTCTTTCATCTAAACGGCTTTTATCAACTTTATCCATTTATGCTTGGGACTATATTTGGCAATAATCTCAAAGGCAAGTGGGAAACCGTGCAGTTTGCTGCTTGACTCCTGTACTCCTGACACAGAAATGAAATAAACATTTCTTATGAAATCATTTTCCAGGCACAGACACATTCCTTTTACCCTGTATATGAAAAGTTTATAGTAAAGAGTATTCAAGGCAGCAGAGTTTGGTATTCTGCTCTGGAGCTACTGGTGTGCCTTTACGCTTTCACCTGGTTTTGCAGTTATTTTCAGTTGATCCAGCTGCAAATAAGTGTAAGTAGGTACTTAGTGATTGGCGGGGGAGGGAAGAAGAGGCAAGGGTGCCTGAATATGATGCTATGTTGTATAATAATAGGTCCAGAAACAGGTCTGTCTTAACTGATCTAGCCCTAGTTTCTTGTCTTTGAGTAAATCTTACGCCATTTTATGGATGATTAGGTGCAGTGCTCCAAGTTAGATATCCACATTTCAAAACATGACTTGGTGTCCCATATGAACAGATTATTTCAAGATATAGATGCAGTAGAATTGCTCTGATTATGCCAGAGGTGATCTATCATTTATAATTCAAATTAGTGCACTGTTTCTTTAAGTACAATGGATGTAAACGACAGGGTTTTTTTAAAAACTCCAGAGTTTTTTGTTTTTTGTTGTTGTTTTTTTTTTTTTTAAATCCAGAGTTAAGGTCACTCTGGATAAGCCTCATCTGAAAGTATCTGTAGGCAAAAAAATGTGCACCCAGTTTTGAAGTTTAACAAGAATTAAAAATCAAAAAGGACAAATCATGGCCTATTGAAAGAGAAATTTATTTTCATTTCCTGATAACTAGAAACCATACTAGGGTGTGGGAACAGTGGAAAAATGTAGGCTAACATCATTACACTCATTTCACAGCATGGCTCTAGAAATGGCATCTAATTTAGACAAACACTTGTAGATTATGGAACAGAAGGGATCAGTATGTGTCATCTATTTGGATCTTCTACCTAACACAAGTGAAACAAGCTTGCTTAGTATCTGACACAAAGAGCCTAGACCTTCTGTTTAAGCTGTAACACATCTACCTATAAAATGCTACACCTTAATTTAAAATGATGGTTGGTGAACTTTCCGCTGTGCGGTTTTAGATAGATTTTTAAATAGCCATGTTTTTTAAATGTGTACCTCATTATTGGTTTTGGTTTGGCCATTGGTTCTATTAGCCCTTTCTCTGCTGGCTGGAGAGCTGTGGACTATTAGAAATTTCCTCTTTGTAGATGTTAGTCTCATTACTGCTTTTAGGTTTTGGCTTTGTGTATGCTTTGCAATTTTGACAGTGCCAGAGTGCCCCCCACCTACTGGGCTGCTTCATTGCTCTGAACACTCAGGAGGTGTTCACCAGTGACCTCTGCGCTATTTGCTGACGAGCAGCTTTAAGGAAAAACTTGAATACTGTTAATAAGAAGTACCTTGAACTTCTACGAGATCTGCTTAAATTTGGCCATAAATATCCTATTCAATATTAGAACAGGACAATAAACTGTGCAAATATTAAAGAGTATTTCTTTTGCATCAGACAATTTTCCCAGTGTATAATTAGGCAATTATTTAAGTAATAAAGTTTTAAGCTGGTACACACTTGTAACTTCCTTATACTTTTTCTATTAAAACAAAATGCCCTTAAGCATTTCACTTTTGTTTTATATTCACTTCATTTCCAAGAATAATTAAAGCTTAGTCATTCTTTATAATGTCATACAGGTAGGAACATAGGCCTGGTTTACAATCGCAAAGGTAGAGCCAGATTGTACTTTGTCTACTTTTGTAAGGGTAACAAATTTTCAACAAAGTTCTCAACTCTCTGCATTACATAATATGAGAAATTAAAAATTCAGTGTCAGAACATCCAAGGTAATGTTTGTAGTTGTATGAAGAAATATAACTCCCCTGACTTCAGTAAAAAAATGAGGTTACATCAGCTAAGCATCTGGGTCTATGCATTTGAGATAACTTTCTATTGTGCAAGCAGTACTATACCACCTAACATTAAGAAAGGCTGAGAGAGATTAACAGGGTCACTGTTCTTTGTTTATCTGCTTTGTGAAGCTAGAATTTTAAAACCTTAGTCTTTGCAGGCAAAGCATGAGTGCCCACTGTAGGGTTTGCACCAATATTTACAAGCCTAATTGCATGAATCTCAGTGCAGGGCTTTGGTTCACATGAGTCCGAAAGGCAGCTTTCCAGTCTTATTTTACTTTTTTTCTAGACTGTGATAAC
This sequence comes from Astur gentilis, assembly GCF_929443795.1. Taxonomy (NCBI): domain Eukaryota; kingdom Metazoa; phylum Chordata; class Aves; order Accipitriformes; family Accipitridae; genus Astur; species Astur gentilis. Next base: position 7,057,084 of record NC_064909.1, on the reverse strand, counting down.
ATTCTTTCAGGGTTCCCTCTTACATTGTACAACTATCTTGAAGCTTATCTAGTACTGATCTGTGTCATTTAGGAAATGTTGCTTTCATCTGAGAACTCATAATATTCAGTCAGTGTGTGCCATTCATAACTAAACAGCCTCTGTTCTTCATTGTTCTTTTAATTAATGATTGTTGATTGGTTTGACTTGCTGCACATTGTTGCCAGGCATGATCAAAGAAAATCCAAGATTAATCTGCTAAACTAGATGTCAGATTAGTAAATTCCTCTGTGCTATTACAAAGATTTTTCTCCCTCAGTAAAGGCCTGTCAGAGGATGATGGCTTGGCTATACCTCTGACAGGTCAGTCTAAAGGTCAGTCCATGAAAAGATGCACACATTAATGCAGTAAAGCATGATGACTCATTTATATCCAGTTTATAACTCCAAGCACTCTATTCATGAATGTTAGTCAGATACTGCTGAGAAAAAAGATAATTTACTTTGATTGCTTTTGAATTCGGGTGAAGAAAGATTTTATACCCTATCATGTTGTAAATACATATGGGTTTTTCTCAGGTCAGTAGTAGAATCAATCAGTGTAAGCCAGAGAATAGTGTTGTGAGTGTCTTTTCATCAGCTAGCATCTCTCTGTTATTTCTGTGTAACCCCTTTAGCCAGAACTTGATTGACAATAAGGAGGACCAGGCTTCAATTTAAAATAAATAGCGAGCTGAAGCCCCGACCATAAACCTTCATAAATTTCACTAAACTCCCAGGTATTCAATATCTCATTTTCTCCACTTATAAACTGTCTTTTATGAAAAGGACACCCCCCCCCCCAAAAAAAAAAAAAAAAAAAAAAACAAACACCAAACAAACCCCAAAACACTCACTAGCAGGAGACATGAACACAGTAACATGCATATAACTATTTTATAACCCCATACTTTGGTGTAGCTTTCCTAGAGACCCTTAGTTGCTCCCTGTCTTCTACAAGAACAACTCGCAGTCTGGGATTGTCAGACCCTGCTAGGTAGCAAGGCAAGATTTCAGCTGCTGCTGATCCTGTGGCACAAGCTGCTTTCATCCACCTCGGCATGCTACAAATCCTTCCTTTCTCTGTCTGCCACTTCATTAGCCACTGCAGTTTTGGTGTTCAGCTCTTAGCCAGAAAGCAGAGAGTCTGAGCTTTAACACAGTCCTTCTGCTTAACAGCTAAAAGATGTTTAAATGAATCTCCTGTTTTCATCCCTTCTTTCATTGATAACATCTGCATCCCAGTGCTGGAAGCTATTGGTCGAGGTAAGGGTTGAAATCATTCCCCCCAGCGACACAGATGTAGTGGGTTGAGTGGGCTTCTTTCTTCCACTTGATGAAATGCTTCCATATCTCCAGAAATACCTTTTTAGCAGAAGAAAATAAATAGACATGTTTCAGGCCTGCCCACTGGGCCCTTTCATTTGTCTCATTTTGACCATGTATCAGCAGAATGGTTCTCCATTTTGGCCTCTTCCCCAGTGCAGAACGGCTTTCACGGCACTGACAGCATTGAAGTGTGTGGCTGCTTTTGCTGGTAGACCGCTGCCACAAAGCTTATACTTTACCTTATTTTGCTTAAGTTCAGGGTCCTGTTCCCCTTTCCCCTTTCCCCTTTCCAAATTTGAGTGCTTCTGTTTGATACCATTACTGTCCGCAGTAGTCAGGGTAAACAGTGATCTCAGATATTTTTATTTAAGAGATCTCACGCTAATAGCCACAGGCAGATATCCATGTTTTAAGAATGTTTTCAGAGTTCATTTGTGACCACCATATCTTTTGAGCTGGTTTATGTTTAGTTAGGGAAAGCTTTTACTGATTCTGCTGTGTATTTGAAATGCCACAGTGTTCTTCCCTAATTGCTTTTGCTATTAGTTCATCACACATGGTCAACAGATTAAATATCATTATTTCTATTAAATGATCATTAAATGTTTACTTTTCAGTTTAAAGGTCAAGGAAGAAAAACTGCTAGCTCAGGATCTGTCAAGTTGCACACCTCAGTTGCCTTTTAGACATCTAGACTGTTATTAATTTTTTCTTCTACTCATTGAAGAATTTCTGGATATGTTTTGTGGCATAATTAGCTTTCTACCATGAATAAAAGATGTTTTCCAAAACATCAGAGTAGGTGATAGATTTATGAAGTGGCAAAAAATGCATAAAACATATAAGTCTTTTTTGTAACGGATTGGATGGCTTAGGCTGATATTGAAGGAACTTCATAGTTGGAAAAATGGAAAAGAAATTACCACTTCTTTCATGTTTTTAATTTATGGCAAAATTTAATTAGAAATGTTGTTTCTCCAGACAATTGTCGATTCTCTGCCGGCGCAGCACTGTTGTTTGGGTTTGTTTGTTTTATGTCAGTCCATAATCCCCAACACAAGTAGATAATTTAGCTCATTCTAAAATTGGGAAAAGAGCAGTATCATCTCCCAACTTAAATTTTTTTTACGGGCCACAGTATTTCCACAGGCCATAGTACTTAAAAGCTTGAAGGATAGTATATGGTTTCCTGTAAATCTGCAAACTGAACTGAGGTCATTTTGCACCTGAACTTTTCCAGGCATGTCAGCAGATTGCTGTAGTTTCCTTAAGACAAAAGAAAAAGCAGAGCAGCTGAAAATAATTAATATTGAACTTGACACATCAAAAATGTAATTTGTCACTTGTGATTAAAGCCTTTATCTTTAGTTCTATTTTTATATTCATCATGGGTCTCCCTTAGCTATCGTTAGGCTCCACATGGTTGGAGTTAGTCTGACCTTTGATCCATCACCATAGACAAAGGGATCTGTTGCTGCTAAATTGGAGCCCAAGCTAGTCAGCAACAGTATAGATCAACAAATGTAAGCTTGTTTATTAATAATAATAATTATGATGATGATCACCTTAGCTACTCCAATTAATTTTTAAGTCTATGTGGCTAATGTAGATGCTGATCTGCAAAAGAAATATTAGATTCATAAAAAAAAATTAGTATTAGGAATTCACATTGTGGTGATTTGATCTGATGTGAAAAGTAAAGATGGTGGACGTGATATATATTTTCAGTATAGTCATATGCTATTCATTTGAGAAAATAGAGAGTGATAGTTTTATAAACTTTCTATTGTTTTTCCCTTTCTCTGAAGCCTTCCAGAAGTTTGCTGACTGCACAGATATTGTAGTTGCTTATTTTCTAAGCACAAGGAACTGAAATGTTCCATCACATCACTGTCCTACCACATCATTGTCCTACCACCACATTACCATCTTGCTAATCATTTTAAACCCATTCTGTCGTACTGTATACAAACTGAAGCAATGCATAAAATATGATTAATTAATGTTTTCATTATCAGCTATGTCTTTTTTCAGGACAGGCATGTGTAGTTGAAAGCTGGCAATGTTTTTATGGGTGACCATAAGTGTTGTCTTTTCAGAAGCAAACTGTTATTTAGTTTGCTGTTTAGCACAGGGAAAGGCTAAGACTGCAGTAGTAAGTCCCACTGCCTGCTGTTTAAACTAATTCCAGTATCACTGTTAAACCCAGACTGTGTGTTCTGTGGTGCAGTTTATTGTGGATGTGACGCGAAACTCTATTTCCTGACCCTGTGTGCTTACTTGAATGTGCCCTGTCACTTTCTACAATAATAAAATCCTAAGCCAAGCCCTAGCGTGGTCTCTCTTAAGTAAAGCTCCCTTGTGAATAGAGTGAAGACTATTAGATTTGTAGTCCTATTATTAAGTATTTTTGTGGTAACAAATTCATTATTCTAAGGTCATTAACACACTTCCTCTTTTACTGCAAGTGACTGTGGGTTAAAGTCATTATTTTAGGCATCTACATTTTATTTATCAACTTCTAATCGTAAATAGTTTGCCGTTTCTGGAAGTCGAAACAAAAGCTAGCAGAGAGTTATTATGCAGAAGACCAGTTTTCCCCTTTACACTGGCTTCACCAAACACCTCCATGTATGAAACACTGTTTAGTGGAAGTGCTGATGACTGAACCTTGGAATCTGAGCATTTAAGGACTGAAAGTACCACACCACTGTGTTTCCTTGATGTACAGAAACACAGGTCCTATTTTTCAGCAGTTACCCCTGCACTGAGCCACACAGCTTGCCCTTTGCTGTAAGGTGCATCTCCAACTGAGACATTAGCAAGGATCTAAGGATATTAGGCTATGTCACCCTGTCCTTTTGCTTCAACAGTTGAGAAATAATTTACTCTTGTTTTAGGTTCATTTTGGTAGCTTTTAAATAGGTTCCAGTGTCAAATTTACCTCATTGATGTGAATCTCCAATTCTTCTTGTTGAAAAGTGAGACATATCTCACTGATAAATGAAAAAGTGAAAAATATTTATTTTGCGTTACCTTTAGATTTTTTGTTTGTTTGTTTTATGACTTCCTGAATCTGTATTTGTGTGGTAGCACGTTTTTACTTTACTTTTGTATTAGTTTCTTTGGGAACATTCCTCTGAGCAAATCAGTGCATAAGTCAATATTTCCACCACCATTACTTGTATCAAGCTGAATAACTTGGAATGACTTGGTGAGGTCTAGTTTAATCTCCAGACATTACAAAGAAGGCCAGTGAGAATTTAGGGTGAGGGCAAGGAATGCAGGTTTCTGACACATCATAATACTGTGATAGCTTTTTAAACTACTATTAGTAATTTTGATAAAAATCCTATAGAATTTTTGTCACCCTCTTCAATAGGCCAGGTTCCGATGGCCCCCTCCCCACCCCCCCCTTTTTCTTTTAAATTTCTTTGTATTTTATTTTATTTTATTGTAGGTATGGTAGAGCTCTCTTTTCATAGCTTGGTCCCACAGCCCTCACAAAACCATAGGATTTCTTCAGTAATGGTCCTGTACTTTCTTGGTTGCAGGAGTGCTGTTGGAGTGTTTTAGCTATTTCTGGATAATACCATGCCATATAAGAGTAATGGAAATATATTACAACATGAGAAAATTTCTCCTTCTGTGATGAAAATGTTGTCCGTCTGGAGGGAGAATGAGCTTAAGAGTTCAATATCAAACCTTAATCCCTTCCTACTTCTTTCCCATACTGTTGCTGTCCTGGTTTTTGGTTTATGGTTCTTGTATTTTTTCATGAAAAATCAGTAGTGTTAATAGCTATTTGACAAAATGTAATTGCTCACCACTGAGTTATTTAAATTTTTATTAATGAGAATTGTAAAATCAGGTGATTTTATAAATCACCTTTCCTCTGTACACCCCCCCAACCCCCCCCCCAAAAATCCACCAAAAAACCCACCCTACAAACAAAAAGATTAGACTTCTGTCCCACTTGTCTCCCCTACATTTTGGATAATCTAATGTTTTGCCCTTGTGGACCCAAAGTGATAGTGTTTCTACTCTGTAATATCTAGTAGTGACACAGAACCCAGATAACTCTCCTTTTCACCATTATTTCATATGTACTTCCATTAAAGTTAAGGACACTTCCAGTTCATTTTTTTGTTGCTGTAGGTTTTAAGTTTATGCATGTTTTATATATATATATATATATATATATATATATATAAAAATTAGGTGTTTTTGATAATTTTTTTTAGGTCTTTTGCTGAGCCTGTTCCCTGCTTCCATGAGGTCAGTGTTGACACCAGTGAGAAAGCTGGAGAAATTAGGTATTATTTGATATTTTATTACTCTCTAAAAGATCGTGTACTTTAAGTTTTCATTATTTCATATTTCTTAACAAATAAGGTTTAAGCAAGTTATTAATGAGAAAAAGATCCAAGTAAAAAGAGAATCGTCAGAGGGTATAATTCTTATCCTTTCCAGTTTTACCAATGTTAGGCCTTATACAAAGATAATATTTGCCGTATTTTCATCTGTTAAATTATGGTTGCAAAAAATGTTATGCAGAGAAGCACATAATGAACAGTGAAGTCAGCTAAGCAATTTGTTTTACAGTTTTCATCATATACTTATTATTCAGGTACCATAAGAAGTCAAAAGGAACCTAAAAGTTTCCATTTAAAAACCACCTCTTGTCCCTTCTCTCCCTTCCCTGCCCCCAGTGGTAGTAACAATTTTCCTTGGGAAAAAAAGTAAGTCATATTTTCTAAACAATAAAGTATGAATTTTTCTCTCACAACCAGCACAGTTTGTTTGAAGTCACATATGGCTGCACTTCACGTGTGTAAATGCGCTTAGCATTTATTCAGCTTTGGAAGTGCAGTTCCAGTTTCATACCAATAAAACTGATCACTGCCCACCGGTGATTTTCAAAGTGGACGCATTTCAATTCAATTAATTTTGTTCTCCCCTTACTGCAACGTGAATTTCTCCATTTTGCTCTCTTTACTCCTGAAAAGGGCGTTAAGGTGCTGCTTTGACAACCGGTGTTGTAAATACAGTCTCCATTTTTGCAGTGAAATTGCTAAAGTTATAAAAAGTCAAACAGACATGCCAGTCTGGAAATAGTTAAATAGGCCATATACTGGAATACTTCATCGTGAGGGCGAAAATAAAGTGGTTTTCCAACGCAGGCAGCGGTAGTCTTACTGCTGCCTTTGCTGCAGCAGGGCTGAACACCTCGTTTAGGAAATGGCACCGGGCTCCTGGCGGTGGCCGGGGGCTGCCGGCTGAGGTACGTCTGTGCTGCCGTGCAGGCCTTGGGAGATCACGTCCTCCTGACTGGCCTTTTGGACACCCATTTTAAATGTGTTGGGTTCTGCGACGTTACTCCTCCGAGCCCTCTGCTAGCAAGGGTGCTCCCCCCCCACCCTCCCACCTCAGGGAGCTCCACCACCAACCTTAACGAGCTTTTTGCACGCCTAAAGGGTGGCTCTGGCTTTCCGATCCTGAATCCAATTTTGAGTGCTCTTACTGACTACAGTGAGGAGTGAGGGAGAATTTGAAGCGTCCTGGGAGATTTCACGGCTGTAGAGATTTGTGCGGCATCTTGAAAAATACTGATTGCAAGTGCTGGTTATCGTGCCCTTTCCGGAACAGGCTGAACACAGCTTATGGCTGAATATCACCACAAATGAAAAAATACATTAAAACACTGCCCTCCCCCCCTTCCCTCCCCCCCTTCCCTTCATTCCTCCTTTGATTTTAGTCTGTTTGGGTTTTTGGATTACAAATAGTTTTGTTTGTTTTCATTACCAAATTACAGAACAAAACTTTAATTATATAGTTTGTACAGAAAGCAATTAAGAGAGTAAATGTTTTTCTCTTGCTAGCTGGATAGTTATGTCTTGTCTGGAGAAAACAGCAGTTGCAATGCTTATTTGTGTAGGAGGTGAAATCGGGTGTCAGCGGTTTGCAGCTGACAGTTACAATGTGTTCCTATGGCAGTTACAGTGCCATTAAGAGAAAAAAGCTTTTGCTACCAATTCTCTCAGTAGGTTGGGGGGCACATTTTGCACCTCCTCATATGCAGAATACCAGGTACTAATGTTTTGTGTTAAAGTGGCTGAAAGCCCCTCAGGAAAACGGTAACAATTAGTTCCAAAGACTGTTTACTATAAAGGGATTAAAAATGTTTAACTTACTCCCATATAAACTAGCTCCAGCCGGGAAACCCGAGTCAAATCATACTGACTCAGGAAGCCGAATACCCCAACAGTGTAAGTCACAGTAAGAGCAGGGGGTTGCTCGGACCCCTGCAATCTTGTTATGGGGCCTTCACAGTTTCACAGAAGCTTTTTGGTTAAGATTGACCCTCATTTCTCTGAAGGGAAACGTATCCTTTCTCATTCATGCATTTGTTCTTTTTTGTACAGAGCATTCAGCAAAAAAGTTCGGAGTCGTAAATGGAAGGTAAAAAGGAAGAAAAAACCTGCACCTTTGAGTGCTTCTAGCATGAAAATAAAATGTATTGCTGCTAGTAGGCATCTTTATTACAGCAAGTCCTGACCTGAATGTGCTGACATTAAAATGCATAAGAGGATCCAATGCTCTTCCAAATTGGGAATTGTTATTCTGTCTTTTTTTTTATAGGCCCTTTTTATATGGAAATCTCTCCTCTGTATGAACAGTTGCTGAAGTTGAGCCTTCTTCCAGAGTTCCCAGGTGGTAGTGAAATAGCTGCTGTGGGGCTGGGTCCACAACAGTGAGCATGCTGTGCATACTTAACTTTGTCCTGGCTTCTAGTAGGGAAAATGCATCCCTAAATCTTCCTGGAGAAAGCGTGGGGAAAATGAAGAGGCCAAACAAAATTTGTAGGAACTAAATGAACAGCTGTATAGATTGGCATTAGGAAAGCTGAGGAAGGTGTCCGCCTTTTGTCTGTCTTTTTATTAGAGCTCTGGTAACTACTTCTAGGACGCAGAGACACCTATGTCAGAGGTCCATCACATGAAAGTAAGATATATATTTTTTCCTCCTCTTTGAGGTCCATTTTATTTCTGTTGTAGTTAAAGATCTTGCTCATAATCTTGAGAGAAAGTAGTCCAGATTAAATTTCTAATAAGCACATTGTTACCATGAGCCAAATTGTCCACTGTCTGGGAATGTGGAATAATTGTAATTACTACTGCTGCTTAGGACTGGGAGAGAAAGCTGGAGGGTAGAGTAGAAGGAACACATATAGGGCATAGAGAGTGTGCTCTCTCATAGTAAATTGAAATTTCTACTCGGGAACCTCATACTAAGCTGTTCTTCATGCTAAATTAATCCATATTATAGAACATTTGATCAAGACTTTCAGCTTCATATAATACCTAGGCTGAACTCCCAAAAACTCATTTGTCACTTAAAGTGAGAACGAGAACAGTTTTTCAAGGAACTAGATGACAAATCAAGTCATAACATTGTTTGTATCACCTCCAGATGAGAAAAGGAATCAAGTAAAAGTAATACTTTTCATTCTTAATGGAAAATCTTGATACTTGTCAATGTGATTTTTTGGATGCATAGACATTGCAAATTGTATTGGTTTCATAAATAGAAAAGTATTATTTAAGATGGTGTAAATCATTGCCTTTTGAATAGAGCTCCTCCCCCCCCCCCCCCCCCCCCCCCCCCCCCCCGGTTTGGCAGTAAATTAGGGACAATAGGGATGTTTGCCTTCAACTCACACTGTAAAGCAGCATTTGTCTCGACAAGTTTGTCAGGCAGTGTCTGTTGATTCATGATTTCAGGCAAATAATGGAAGTAACACTGCAAGAAAACAAGCATATACTAGGTGCATGGTAATTTTGCTGGGAATTGCAGAATAGGCAAGGTAAAATAGAAAGCAAGATAGGAACTAAAACATGGAAATCCCTAAAGCTGAAGCCAGGAATTCAGAAAAGAGAAAGCATGTACTGTTCACATGATAATGTAGTATATCTAACCATGTGAGTGGTTAACATCTACAGTCATATGAAGAATAGATGTCGCTGTAGAGCTTTTATTTCTGATTCTGATTTTTATTCCATTGTGCCTGTATGGTGTTTGCTAGGGAGCACAGATGAAAGGAAAATAAAGATGAGGTTTCCTCAGGAAGTGGCTTTTTCTTTCTCTCTTGTGAAGGTTACCCCCCCCCCTCCCCCCCCCCCCCCCCCTTTTTGACACTGTATACAATGAAGCTTTGCTGTTTGTGATTAAGGGAATAGTGCTTAAAAAAATACTGAACAACCAATCAACTGATAAAACAAGCAAGAAAGACTGAGCTTTTTAGGTCAATTTTTGTTTTTGTAACCCTCGTTCAGAAGACAGGCAACGGTAAAGCTAGACATGGCAAGTATAATTGTAAGACATATTTTCTTCAGCATTTAGTTCAAATTGATCTTGCTCAAAAAAGTAAAAGGTTTATTTACCAAGACTTAATAAAGACTTGGAGCAAGTGACATTAATTATATTTGATCTTTAACTTGTTACCAGTACCTTCAGGAATCAGATCATCCTGGTTGAGTGACAGGCCGTCTAGCTTAGAATAACCTGGTAACAAGTCAGAATTTCTGCTTTTACAAAAATTCTGGAGATTCCCTACTGGAAATATTCCAAAATATCTAAAAGTAAACATAAACACTCCAGAGAGCTCCTCACCTTACTTGCCCAGGACTGTCAGGTAGAGATTATGAAGGTGTGCTGATTTAGGGGTGTTTACTCTTGGCAGTAGGTCAAATGATACCATTAATTTTCTAAACTGATGGTCTTACAAAAGAAATGCTTTTCTATAAGGATATTTAGAACAATTTCTGAAATTCAGTTATATTCCTTCTGCCTTTTACCAAATGGGAAAAAACTTCTTAACATGTATGCAGAGAAGATTTTCTTCTGGTTAGTCAAAATGTGTGGCTTGGTTTTGCTATGTATTTATCACTATTTTTAGATTATGCTACCATGTCATATTATTGAATACTTCCTCTTGGCTTTTTGTTTAAGTACATTTTAATCTTTCCTCCAATTCTGATTTGTTCTTCATTTTTTCAAAACCTATGCAAAATGAGGGTTTAATGGGGAATAGTTATGTTTCATTGCAATTAAGTTCTCATGAAATTATTTATTTTTGTCCACAGTTCAAGACACTGCCCTTTCCAGACAAAAGGAGTGTGTTTATAGCTTGTGCCCTTCATGATATACAACCAAAGCAAAAATGATATACCATTCTTATTTACTGCAATAAAAGTCAATACATACTGACATAGTTACTTCCTCAGTTTAAAAGTTACATCTTTGTGTTTTCTTAAGAAAACACATAAATGTTTCAGAAATCATGGAAAACAGTAGCACTGATTGTTTTTCTTGGATAGTAAAGCTACAAACAAGTAGCTTGTGAATCAATGGCCAGAAGTCTTACTTCCTGGTGTTTATTAATTCCTATGCTATTTGCCCCTGATGTAGGGCCCAGGAAAAACAATTATACCTTAAGTGCACCAGCCTGCTGAGCTACTGAGCCATTTCACCTTTGCTTCTCTAAACAGAAGAGTATAAAGCACAAAAAAAGTGGTTTAAGGAATTTCTGCATTAAATTGCCATTTTGAACTCTTATAAGCAATATTTTCTTTGTTTTGTGAGTATTTTTCATTGTAAAAAGACAGGATCAAAAAGGTATAAACTTTTACATGACATTGTCTCTAAGAACAATCAGTAGAAAGTCTTTAGTTTCTTCAAATTGGCACAAAGCTTTGTTTTAATGACATAAGTAAGATTATACCAAGTCAAACACTCTGGATGTCTCAGAAAAATGTGCTGATCAGTGAACCTATCAAGACACAATTTACCTAAATGCTCTTCTCTCAAGATGATAGCAGTAAATGACTCCTTTGTAGGAGGGCTACATTTAAAAAAAGTTATGACACTCCATATATATAATGATAACGAACTGTTAGAAAAACCTCATGATCACTATGAAGTTTGAATAAACATTTAGGCCTTAAGTTAGCCATTCATGTTATGTTACCTGTTTAAGACAGGAACATACAGGAAGACTTCATGTTTGGTTTTTAATTGTTTCTGTAAAATGTATGCTGCTATAGCTGCATTATAACTTTAGAACCTTTTTCCTCCTGTTTCTGAGCTATGTGGGAATGTGTGTGAGGTGGAAGAGGTGCTGTGAGTTACCCTATGGACGCACCCGAAGCTCTGGATCTGAGTTCTGACCTTATCACTTGGGTTGGGCCATTGTGTAACCACTTTCATTGTTTTATTAAACACTATAGGAGAAATGTAGACATAGGGCTGTCCAAATGTATAGGCTATGCACATATAAACCTGAACTTGTGTAATTTGTGGAACAGAAAATCTAATTAAAGAAAAAAATAATTTGTTTTGTTTTGGTTTGGTTTTTGTTGTTAATGGAATGGTAAAATTCTTCCTAAAGATTCTGGGGACAGAATGTGGGGGCAAGGTAAGATCTATAATAAAAAGTGGACACAACTGTCTTAGGATGTGGATTAAGTACCAATGATGGTGTTAGACAAACATTTTTTAGAAAATCAACAAATGACTTGTAAAAATGTAAAGAGGAAATACTGGGAGAAAATTTCTCTGTTATTGCTGTGGAACGGAAGGCAGGATTCCTCCTATAAATCAGTCTTTATCCAAATATATTTTAACATCACTTGGAAGTTTTTCATTCTTTTATTTACTGTTCTGTCCATTCTGTTTGTTCTTGTCATATTAATTTATAAAATATGAGGAAAATCTTAATGTGTATACCCACAACAATGTGGTATCTTAGTCTGTCAGCTTCCTACATGCCAAGCTCCTCTGGGGTGGATCACTCTTGATTGCTGGTTTGGATATTTTTCTAAAAGTAATTGGATTCTAAATAGGTCGTGGACTTGCCCGTTATCATAGAGGAAAATCTAAGTTCACTGTCTACAAACAGCTTAAGTAATGAATGTTAGCTTATTTTCCTGACATAGGTTTACATTATTGCTATACTACTTTTGTGTTATTTTTATGCTCAAGGAAGAATTATCTTTAAGTCGATCTTTGTGGACTGTCTGATAAGGCAAGAGTTTGTGCTGCAACCTTTTCCAGTTAGTACAAAGGTAATAGTATGGCCTTTTAATGTCTCATTGATTTCCTGTTTTCATGGAATTTGTAGGTACTGTACTTCTGGCAAAGCTGATTAAACTGGCTAATAAGTTCAGAAGTAGTTGACAGGTAAGTGTTCAGTGTGACTACATACATCTTGCTTCCACCATGAAGATACCGAAAATTAAAATCCTGAGGACAGACTTTGGACAAGCTGCAGGAAACTAGGAAATATTGGGAATATATCAACTCATCTCAATGCAGTTATTTTCTTACTGAAAAATTTTCAGAATAATAGTTTTAGTCTGAATCCTAAAAACATCAGCATAGAAGGAACTTCAATGACATAAATATTCTCAGTTTAATAGAACAATGTAGGTGCACATATGTTCGAAACTTATGAAGCTTTCCTTTCATGAATAACTTCATGTACTAGAGGTAATTCAAAAGAACACAAATCTGACAAAACTTGTGTATATTAAAATAGTTAGGAATATATTTAATTAATTTATGTGAAAATTAACTTTTTCTTCTTAAGCTTTTCATTAATTGGTGCATCTGGTTTGTAACTTTTAAGTGAATTTCTTCTGGAGAATAGCTTTTACATAGTTTTAAGAAATATTCTGGAAGCATTTGAAGATTTGTATTTTATTTTTTAAACTTCTCTCAAATACATTAAAACCCAAAGGTTTAGTTTTCTAAAAGTTCCCTTCTTTCTTCTTTCCTGTTCCTCCTTCACTAGATGAAAGGAGAGAGAAATTATTATAATAACAGCTAAACAAACAAACACTCCAATGTAAGTACATAGAGACATATAGAAAGAAAGATTCACAACAGTTTGATTTGTTATGTTTGAAGTAAAAATATTAGATAGCTTGCAGAACATTTCTGATGTGAGAAAGAAGTTCTGTATTTTGAATTAGGAAGACCCTACCTTCCTCAGTCCAATTTGAATGCAAAACATACTGTGTTAGGAGAAACTCTGATATATACTAATAAACTGGAATATGGCTGAGAGAAAAACAAGCAACAGAAAAACTGCTGAATTCATGTCTCCCAATAGACTTGGCTCTTCAATTTCCATTAACATTGAAATGAACTGTAGTCTCCTAACTTTCCAGTCTAATGGAATTTCAGTACAGCACATTGGCTGACTGTGCTTTTTTTTTTTTTTTTTTTTTTTTTTTTTGTCCTAGAGCACCAAATTCAATTCATAACCCCTCTTCTGAGTTCATCTTTTGTTTATATCTTTATTCCACTCCCAGTTGCATTTCCATACTCTGTTCTAGGGAGAGGTACGACTTCTGGTTTAGAACTGTGAAGACTAGCATAAGTATAGCAATGGTGCTTTAACTTCTCTTTACATTTTAGGAACCAGTTTTAAAGGGATAAAATACTATAAGAGGCAATAAGAAACACAGTTTTCTTCCAGTGGGGAGGGATTTGCAAATTTACCCTCTAGACCCACTGTGAGTGCAGATCTCTACTTCATGAACATATTGAGACCAGGTGTGAGTCTGATCCTTGCTCTCTTGTGGGTCATACAAGTTTCTATTCACTGTTTGAACTTGCACAGTGGTTGTCATCAAACTATTGCTGCTCATTATTTCAGAGACCAGTCATTATCCAGACTGAAAAACTTCAGATTTGTAGCTTGCCAAGCAATACAGCTAAGTGATAACATTGCTGTCATATAATGCTAGTAAAATTTACGTGGCTGTTCTCAGAGATAACAATAAATAGCAACCTCTTTGTAGTGGCATGTGCTCTACTTGATATGGAGTTTCCAATTTCCTCTTTAAAAACAAAAATACAGCCTTCAGGTACTTCTGAAGGAGTTGTGTTAGGCATGGCGCAGGTTTTAGAGACATTGATATAATAGAAAACAAAGTCATTAACATAACATACATTTTTATTTTTATTTTTTTAGAAGCAGGTGGAATAGTGAGACTCTCTGACCATGTGCTTTTCCCTGGAACATCACAGAAGTAATCTACTAAAATACTGTGAGGGAAATTTTGGATACCTTTTGTGTTGTGCTAGACGAAAGCCCCAACATTTTCCTTTTCCATCCCACTTCAGGACCTTGGTCAGGATTTAATATTTGTGGGTTTGCTAGAACTTCCTTTATTAGATGTTCTATATAGTAATCTAACAGTATTAGATTAATATAGCCTACAGCTAAGAGTAATCATTATTCTTATGCACTGTAACATAACATAGGTACCCTATGAGTAAGTAAAGAACTTTGCCTCATTGTTTAGTTCCTAGACAGCCACAGAGTCACAATGAATTTCAACATGCCTAATTTCACTGAAATGAGAGCTTTAGAATAAAATAACATGGTAATTTAAATACAAGGCAGAAATCAGCACAGTGCATCATGCAGTGTGTAAATAAACCCTCTCAGTTTTTTCAAAATTACCTTCCTTCTCCCTAGCATTCCCCAGTGGATGTCTAAAGCTGATAAATGCAAGGAACACATAACAATATTCTCTGTATTCCTATCTGGAATAGGCTGTTCCACAACTGGCAGTGTTTTCCCACTTTCCAAGAATACTTTTCAAAAAAGGGGTGGGTGTGTGTATCTTTCTGAACAGCAGATAGATTAAAAAAAGGAAATATACTTTACCTTGAAAGGAAGAGCTTTTATAACATAAGAACAAACCTTCGACTGCTCTAGTACATTTATTATAAACTTTGGATAATTTTGCTTAGCGTTTTAAACCTCTGACTTTCAAAACATTTTTGTTTCTAAAATTCATTAACCAAATACCATTAAACTCTTGCTTTGGGACAATATGTTCTTGATATTCTGGGGAGACCTTATAGTGGCCTTCCAGTACTTGACGGGACCCTACCAGAAAGATGGGGAGGGACATTTAACAGGGAGCATAGTGATAGGACGAGTGGTAATGGTTTTAAACTGAAATAAGGTAGATTTCCATTAGGTATTATATAAAAATTCTTTACTGTGAGGGTGGTGGGTCACCGGAACACATTGCCCAGAGAGGTTGTGGATGCCCCATCCCTGGCAGTGTTCAAGGCCAGGTCGGATGGGGCTTTGAGCAACCTGGTCTAGTGGAAGGTGTCCCTGCCCATGGCAGGGGGGTTGGAACTAGGTGACCTTTAAGGTCCCTTCCAACACAAACCATTCTATGATTCTATGATATTCTGCTGAAGGAAAAACTTACAGTGGAGATTTCCTGCTAAGCTTCGGAGGTTGTTCCTTGTTAACTCTCATTAAGAAATTTTATGAACGTTATGAAGTAACTTTATGTTTGTGAGAAGGAGTTTGCTATTGCTGCACAATCTTTGTCCCTCTGTGTTTTTGTTCTGTTTAAAAATGACAGTAGATATACATTTTTCTGTCAAAAGTACATATCTATCCTTTATTCTTCATAACAAGTCATTTCATAGACTTATATTTAAAAATAACCACCACAATGGCTCACAACTTCTGAGGCCTCAAAGCAATTGTTCCTTTTCAAATTGTTTACAGTTGCATCTTACAACTGTTAAAAAATCACAGTAGTTCTATTGAGTGGAAATATCTCGTCAGCTCAGACAGTCTAACAGCTAAAGAGACGTAATGAACTTTTTTTTTTTTAGGCCGGAGTTTTCCTTTAGATTCTTAAACACCATCAAGTATTTCCCAGGGACACCTAATGCTTTCTACTATGTCACTGGGGAGTAGTCAACACATCGAACGGAACAGGCTGTAACAAGCCAAGGTGCAGGCATGTGCTGCAGATTTATTTTAAGGTCAGATTCAGTGGCAACCAGCACTGTGAGATTCAGTCCACAGCAGAATATTTTCTGGCTCTGAAGAGGGTTTTGTTGTGTTTTTCTTGTTGTCATTGTTTTGGGGTTTTGTGACTGCAAATTGCAATTTGAGATTTTTGCTATAGAGAATGGCAAAACTTTTGCCACTTGGGCATTAATTTCATAGGTACAGGCTGTTGTAAATTTTCAGGTATTTAAACAATGAGGGAAAAAATAAGCTTCTCTTTGGTTTTTGATTCTCTTAGCAAACAAACCTACAGAGACTAAACCCAATATCTGTCAATGTCATGCATTTCATTGCATGTTCTGTCTTGCTGCCTTTCTGGAGGATTCAGAATACTAATGTAGGAAAGTAGAGGTTGTAAATTGTGTCAGCAACCAGTAACTGACTTTTCAGTCATAGCAGATAGCACCAGACATGGCAGATAGTCCTGGGCCTTACTTCAGAGTCTTTCATCACAGTAAAGCCTGTTTCAAAATTCTTATACCTTTTGAAAGGGCATCAGTTTTTGTTATCCTCTACTTCTCTTTCAAGTATACTGAGACAAAAAGCTTCAAAGTGAGACTAGAACTGGGAGAAATAGGTAAATTCCAGATCTTATTTGCATAAGAAATAAAATATTGTGAAGAGTCAGACTGAAAATAATAACCTGTCACAAAGCCAGAGACTGAAATACTTGAAGGGAATAAAGGAAGTACCATATTTTGAGCTAGCTAACTTTATCCCTCTCCAATCTGATACTGCAACCTGATTTTGTGGAGCAAACATGTTCCTCTGCAAGCGTTATGTGTTCAACAGATTCAGTAGAGTTGTTTCAGTATCTGTGGAAATAATTATGGTTTTTGACCTCAGTCATAGCAGGCACAAGTATGTTCTGCATTCCCAGTAGACTCAGCATTTTGCAGTATCAGGCTCTTTAATGATATGCCTTTGTATCTTGGCATAAGTTCTTGCTAAATGCGACCGGCCAGTGGTACATTGGATGTCACAGCTTTCAGCCAGTCAGTGCCCTCCGACCACAGGGACTAAATACTGGCTAGTTGAAAATTTCTGCTTTAAAAGCATGTGATTCCTCATGCTTCAGCCAAAGGATAGTTTCAATAAAGTTTAGGGTGAGAGCTCTCTACTATTCCATAGTTGGAGTGCTTCTTATTTTGTTTGTGAGCTGATCTAGAATACGCTATATGGACAAAAAAAATCTACGTTCACAGACCAGCTTTTGTCCTTTCAGAAGGTTACGTTTTACCATTTCAGCGTGTCATATCCAGTAATTATATTTACTACTTGTAATCAAAGCAATTTAATGGTACTTGAACAAATAAAGGAAATACCTTTATCATGTTCTTCTTAAATTTACAATTTCAAAATTACAGTGATATTTTTCTAACGAAAATGTTAACTCATTCTAAAGTTGTCCCATAAGCTAAGAATATTTAATTATTTCCGTATATCTTCCCCCTTTTAGAATAAAACCTTTTTTAAAAGTTAAGGTTTGTAAAATGTCAACTGGCTGTAGCTGCTAGCTGGTAACTAACATTTACTTCTCTCTATGCACTATTTTCTTCACGACATTTAG
Source organism: Astur gentilis (assembly GCF_929443795.1). Lineage (NCBI taxonomy): Eukaryota > Metazoa > Chordata > Aves > Accipitriformes > Accipitridae > Astur > Astur gentilis. Next base: position 7,039,262 of record NC_064909.1, on the reverse strand, counting down.
TGGATCTTCTAGTACAAGTAATGTGGATCAAATAGCTTTCTCGACTTTATTTGCTTTAATAACAGCTTATACTAAGTGTCACTGGAGGAATTAAAAAAAGTCATGATGATCAATTCACTGAACTGTTAATAACACCGAAGTCTTTAAAGTGTTCCTGTATATTTGGAATTCACATGCAGGGCTCCACTGAGCGTTTGCTTAGAGCCATTCATGCTCCTTCTCTGCAGAGTGTGCACACTAACTGCTTGAGACAAACTTTTGCTTGTTTTGAAGCTGCCTCTGTTCCCAAATAAATATTTATACTGGCAGTTACCCCATTTGTTTACCAGCCATTCACAGATTGGACTGCATTTGGAGAATTAATTGCCTTACATAAAGATGCTGTTTATTATTTGACAGCGTGTTTTTGCATTGCCCCTCTAGATGGCATTTCTAAAAACAATTCCAGATGGAAACAGGCAAGATATTTCTGTATGCCCCAATAGCTTTAAAAATAGATGCCTCTGCATGATTCACAGGGATCTCAATGTGCACCTCTGAGTTGACCTGAGCTATAAATGCTTTATTTATAAAGTATGCTGAAACAGTAGATACACTTTTTTCCCCTGATTGTCTTACTGGCTTGCCTCCCCCCACCCCCCGGCACCGACTTTTTTTTTGTTGTTGATCTTAGAGACAGTAAAAGAAAATAATGCTTATGTAGAATTGGATGATTTTTAGATAAGAATATCTTACAGGGCTTCCTAATGTTTTGGTTTTTTCATGTTTACAAGAAAGTTGTAATTAGAAGACATACATGAATCAATCCTCAGCTGACAAACTGCAAATCTCAGTGTAATGTACCTGAGGATTTGACTCTGTGGTTTAAGGTAAAACATCCTCTTAGATAGAGAAGCACAACTTTTTTGAACGAGCAGAGCATGGAAATGAAAGCTTTCTCATGGTGTGCAACAATAGGGAAATGCTCCAGCTGTTACTGTAGCCCACAGGCTACAGGAGATGAGGAGTCCTACTCCTATGCCTTTTCCGTGAGCTTTGTACTACTAGATACAAAATACGAGAAGTCAGCCCTCTATGGCTTATCTCATGGTTGAGTTGAGTAAAATAATTTTGACGTATTTCCCACCTAGATTTTAAACATGCTGTAAACTCTCTGGCTTTCTCAAGCAAAATAATCATCTGTTATGATATCATCACTTGTTAATGATTTCCTTAAATTTGCTGTTAAAAACAAGGTAATCAGAGAGTCAGCTTTGGCACCTATGCTCATAGCTTGTGCCTGTAAGGAATTCTTTTAGATGGATATCCCATTCCTATCAAGGTAACAGGATCATCCCTGTTTTTTCGTTCTTGAAATGCTAGATAATCTTTGGTGTTTTTCCTAAATAGTTACTCAACAGAAGTGACTGTTACTTATCAAAATGTTTCATGTCTTTTAAATACCATAGTAGTATTCTAGAGAGCTTTTAATGGACAGCGTCATAAAATGTGGAATCTTTTCTCAGTGGAAGATAACAGTCCAAATTACAATAATGACCAATACGGCTGCAAGCTGCCAGCGGTTTTCAACTTCTCTGACGGAATAAAGGAAATCTGAAAGGGCGTCTCTTATAACATGAACTAAACTCCTCCTTGCTTTACCAGCCATGTAGTTAACAGAGTTACAGATGTGTGAATGCTTCCTGACTGAGCCAAGCTGAGAAACACCAAGTTAAAACTCATAGCATGGTCTTCAGTCAACCTGGAATTATGGCATTTTATGAAAAAGTGATGTAAAATACAATCTGTATCTTTCAACAAAGCTGAATGAAAAAGAAGCAGATTAATGGGTTATGAGTATAAGCATGCTTGAATTGCTTTTATAGTACTAATATTACAGTTGTGAATGTCTTCTCTTTTGACTTATTTGAGGCTAAAGGACCCTTAGCAGACTAGCTGAGGAAATTGCGTGGGGACTTATTCTTCCAGTAAAATTTTTTGGCATAGGGACCTTTTGCTGTATGAGAACAGAACTTGATGTAGGAAGACTTGAGCTATCTCCATTTAATTATTACCTATAGAGACTGCTGGGAGTAGGAGGGATCAGGGATCTACAGGTCAGACCTGGTCCATTTCTGAGATAAAGCAAACATGCATTTCCTAAGAACAAGCAAGAGGGGAAAGAAAGATGTTAGGTTTTATTGGATTTTCTTTTGAGATCTGCTTCTTGGGTGTCTTTGAATTTTCCAGTGGAGAAAGAAGACTTTTTGAAAAACAGACAATGCTAATGTTCAGTTATGAATCATTTTGTTAGCCTGCTGTGAGGGCTGGTTTATCCTAATTCATCAGGCAGTGGTTTTTGATATAGTTCTGCGACTTTTTCTCCTGATTGCTTTCTAGAGTTTACAAAGTAATTATAATTATACTCTCTAAATCTTTTCCTAAAATATAATATCTAGTAAAATAACCAAATAACTTACAAAGGATGTGATGGGGTTTGATTTTTGTTTTGGTTTTGTTTGGTTGGTTGGTTGTTTTTTTGTGGTGGGGTGTGTGTGCAGGTTTTTTCCAGAAAGAGTTACTGTTGTCCTAACTATTCACAAAGTTTAACAAAAGCTTGGCATTTGAGTCCTGAGCACTTTCTGCTTTTATAAATATTCTTATTTGCAAATGCAAAATTCCAGCATTACAGAGATGGTATAATTTTGTCTACTGAAGTTTGATTTTTGTCTGAATGGTTACTTCGCTTTGAATATGAAGTGTTTGTCAGAAAACTAGGTGTTTTTCACAGTCCCAGACATCACAAAGATTTAAGACGTGATATTAGTTTTGTTTGTTTTGCCCCATGCCCTGCCATAAAGAAAGATACATGCAGTGTTACTTCCAAAGGAAGAAATAGTTTTCCCTTATCTTTCGAGGCCTGTAAAAGTAACCCCAGAAATGTTTTAAAGAAGATTATAGTACATCCCACTGCAGACTTCAAATGCAGTTAACAGATGGCATGCCGTTACAGTGGAATTGGCTGTACGTGCTATACCATTTGAGCTTCGTGCAAGTGGATCATTTTCATGGCCTGAGTAGGTAGTAAAGGGTAGCTCTGTGAATATACTCAGATCACTGGAATAACTTACTAGAGGTATAAGAGAAAGAAGCACATGAAAGCAAAATCACACCTGGTGGTTTTTTCACTATGGCAAATATTAGAGATTAAGAGGCAAAAATGAATATCCTCAATATTTCCTGACCAAAGCTGAAGATGGCTTTGGTACTCAAAGCAGAAAATGGGGAGGGTGATAAAACCTGTTTAGTTGCTTACCACTAACTGCTAGTGATGGTGTTTTAAAAGACGATATCATCAGATATTCACTTCAAGGCAGAAAGAACAGAGATGAGTGAGTAGTGCACACTAAATAAAAATAACCCTTTTTAAGTAAGTTGCTGCTTAGTATCCAGGAAGTTTCATTTAAGAATGTCAGTGTTACTCAATGGGATTCACCCCACAGCCTGAGCAATAAGCTGCCAGAAATGATGGAATGGATTTTGGGAAGACAAAAACAAACAAACAAACAAAAAAGTAAAAAAAAAAAAAGGAAGGAAATCTAAAATAATGCAATGAGCTGGATCTTTAATAGGCACAGACTTCTGTTCTCGGGCTGTTCTAAGAAGGATTTAAGGGTAATTGGAGCTAGCTATCACTTTGTTGTTCACCAGAACAGTCAGAAACACAGTTCCTGCTTTCTCCTCAATACAACTTGAAATTTCAACTATCATTTGTATGCTTGGCTGTTTACCCACATTGTGAAAATACCTCTCACATCCTCCTCCCCCTCCTGAACCAGCATTCCTGATATGCTCTTTAGAGCCCAAATGCCTCGACTGAATCCCAGGCAATCTGAAACCAACTGAAAAACTTACATTCATTGCAGGGGGATTTGGATCAGGCCCAGGAACAAGAATATTGCAAATTAGGAATGATGTGAAGAAGTGGGTGTCATGGCAGAAATATGTGCGTGGGAGCTTGTGTAAAACCTGTACACAATATGCTTGTGCTGTGCTTTTCCAACTATTATTTCTTTTTAGCTGCTTGTTTAAAAAGAATGTAGTTAGAACCTTTAATTTGATTCCTGTTTTCACAAAAAAAAGTAAACAGGGAGAATCTCTATGAAGATATTTTTCTCTTATTCTGCAAAAGCAGGCAAAATTTGAAGTCAGGGAACAATTTGACTGAATTAGTCTTGAGAGACCCACAGGAATATAATCTTCCTTTTGAGAGAAAAACTAAAGTGCAGAACTGAGCTGTACCATTAGAAAAAGATTCATACTGAATTGTTCAGTGCATGCCATATGTAATTAGTGCACACTGGCTGAGTGATTATATACACAATAAATCAAGATTTGGCCAAACAAATCTCTCTTCTTGCCGCCAATATACTATGCTGGCTGTGTGTTTCTGGCTTCATCCTAAACTCCCCCCCTCCCCGTACCTCCTGTTTTCTTTTTTCTGCAAGAACTTCCAAATGTCTCCGTGTGTGCTGACAGCACCAGGCATTCATTACTGGGAGACTCACTGTCGAGACAATGAAACTATGCAGGGCAGGATGGTGTTGTCACCATCTTCTTCAGAGTCTGCCCTCAATATGGGAAAAGTTCTCTAAAACAGCTTCTACCATGGCTTCTCTCAGGTTGTTGTGACCTTTTGTTTTTGTGCAACTGGAGCTTCATTAGTTTGTTGCCGCATGCACAATTTCCAACGGCTGCTTTGAAGACATGTTAATTATAGTAATAATTTCCAACTCATTTACTAGTCATTGCCTATTTTCTTGCAGGGCAAAAGTGGAAATAAGATCTTGCCCAAACCACTCCTCATTGAACAGTAATGCCTTAAGTCAAATCTCTATCTGGAATTTTTTTTCTCCAGTAAATTTTGCCAGAAGCCGTCGTTTTTCCAAGGTCTGTGCAAGTAACTGCATAATGCAAACACTAATACTCTAGATCATTTCACACATTAGTAACAGGGGAAGCATTTAGCCATCAAGGAAGAAAAAAAAATTCTATTAGAACACTTCATTTACTGAAAGCTAAATAAGCTGTTATTCTGTGCAAGTTTGTAGTTACAGTGCTTTTCCTTTAAGCTTGTGAACAAGCCTTTGGGCTGCACTGCTTATTTGATCATCATAACCATCAGTAGCTTCACTGTAGAAACTGCAACAAGAACTCCCTGTTTTGGGGCTTGATTCTGCAAGGAGCTGAGTACCACCTGGAAAGCATTTTATGTCCACAGTTTCTGGCAAAGACAGCTCCAACTGGCCTAGGCCTTTGGCCAGGGTTTATCAAGAGAAATATAGGTATCTTTTCAAAAGGAGCCAAAGATAGTCATGTGCGAACATAATTGGTAAATGCACACTGCTGTCCATTTGCACATGCAAATTTGCTAATGTCAATACAGACTGCCATGCATATTCACTATTTTATGGACTCAGTCTTGGTACCTGCTTGAATTTAGTCCTCAGCATTATTAGTGTCTGACTGAACCATGTATTTTGACTGGATGCAACCAGAAGTTCTGAATTCTGGTTCAGTTTTAGTGTTGTATTTCATGAAATGCGCTCATGGAAGCTTGTTTGAATCCTACTCAGTTTTACAACGCACAAAGGAGAAATCCCCTTCTCCCAGCTGATCTATGGGAAAGGAAAGTAAGCATACGTCATCAGCCGTCCCTCCCATTCTTGTACATCACTGCAAATGAAAAGTCTAACTGTGTATTTCCTGTGGCCACCCTTTTTGCTGATGGTTGGTGTCTCAAGCTGCAGAACAGCTGACTTTCTATGTTAGCTGTTGGCCTGCAGTGATTTACTTGAAAAGTTGAATGCAGTAGTGTACCAGCTATCGAGTCATTTTGCTCGTATTTTATGTTTGCTTTGCTTCCTGCACTTGCTGGAATGGGAACAGTCATGTTAACGATACGGTAGCAAGTTAGTCATACAGTGGTATTTAAAGCTTTACCACCAAAGGTGACCACATTGGGAGCGAAACTAATGGTGGCAATCCTGTTGCTGGGAGCTGGGGAGATTCCTCCCTCAGCTACGACGATGCTACAGTGCTTTGGTGTCAGGTGCTTGGGTAATTTCAGTTTGAGAAAGGTCGCCGTGTTTAACAAGCATAAGTACTCTGAACGTTGGTGGAGGGAGAGGAGCCACGGCTTTGGAGTGTCTCCAGCAGGAGCCCGCTGCAGCCATGATTTTGACACTGTGCAGGCCATGCACTTAGTAGAGTACAACGTTTATTTAGGCACTCTCTCAAACGAAAGGGAAATGCTCAGTGAGGCAGATCGTATATTACGCATTTCAGTGACAGCTCATTCGTCACAAACCTAGTAACTGAGCAAATGGTACAGCTTTCTTTAGAAATGGAGGTTATTTTAGTCATTTTTAAAAATAATTTCTTTCCACTAATGCACAAATGAATCCCCAGCATTTTAGAGTTTTGTTCTGGAGAAGCATCCAGCAGTCTGATTACTTGCCTGAATACTTTTTTCTTTTTTTTAATTAGAAGCGCAACTCACATGGAACAAAGAAATCACTAACACTTCCTAGTTCAACTGTGCCAGATTTTTTTCAGATACTGTAATCTTTATCGAGACTTAGAAGTTTCTACTTTTTGATCACGAGGAAGGGCTGTAGAGGGCTTTAGTAACAGTTACTGGAAGCCAGCATTGATTTTTATAGAGAATTTTAGAAGTGGATTATAACCATTTGTTACTTTTATTTGAGTGGTGGGTTAGAGTTATTGTTTGTGAGCAGAGGGACAAGTTTTAAAAGGATAATCTCATCTCAAATAAAAATTATTGTGAATTTTTTGATTTTTATGAAGTTTGTAAGTTTTTATAAAATTATTAATTGTACCGTAGCAAATTTCATGTCATTTCATGTACAATTTTATGTTTGGTTTCTTTCTTTCTGGCTATCCACTCATTTTTGGAACCTGAAAGACAGGAGGGAATGCAAATCTTCCTCTTCTCTATCTTGAAAAGTGAGTTATCATGCACTCTGTGCTAATGTTGACACAACTGAGCCACAGTGCGTGTGGGGTGAAGATTGCTTTTGGTGAACTGCAGATCAGAGTTGCCCGGACCCATCTTCTGTGGATGATATTGGCAACATTTGCTCAGGCACAGACCACTGTGCAAAGTGACACCTCTGCATCTGTGGGCAGATCAGTGCAGAGGTGGTGGAGACATTTTTTGACGAGTGGAAGGAGGACGTTTGTGGGAGTGGGAGAGAAGGTTGTGTTTGTGCACTGGTGGTCCAGCACCCACCATCTCCATGGCCATAGGGCTCCACTAGCTAGTGGACATAGTGAACATAAATCCAATAGCTAGTTTCTGTCAGACTAGTTCTAAAAACCTGTTATTTCAAATTTTAGTCATATATATATATATATATATATATGTAGTAGGGGGGAGATGGGGAGATTCTTCTCTAGCATAACTCCATGAGAATATATTTGTGGATCTGATCCAAGATGTGTTTATGAATACACTCCTTTCTTTGTTATCAGGAAATAGTTTTCAGTGTTTTCTTTGATTGTAATTCACACGTTAAATCACATCGTAAGTGTGTAGTTATTCGGATTCTCAAGGCACTATGCTGTCAATTTCTTTAGAATGTTGTCCCTTGGAACCCCAAATGGGGTGCTTGTTGCCTCATTTCTCTGAAGAACAGAGATGCAGGCATGGGCAGAATATTAAATGCATCTTTCTTCCCCCCCCCCCCCCCCGGTGTAAAAAAAGATGAGTGCTTTATTTTCCCTCTGTATAGAGTATTTCATTGCTGCCTTGGAAAACAACAGTGTGTAGATGATAAAAATGTCTGTAATCACATGAATAAGTTCCCCCCTATCGTAAAATTCTGGCACAGCGGTGCCAAGCTGCACAATTTGACAAGGGAGTGATTTCAGTTTGCTACATAGCTAAAAAAAGAAACCAGGTGAAACAACTGAATGCTGACATTTGAGTAGGAGTAATAAATCAAACTGGTGGGTGGGGGAAAGGAATGTTCCTGTCTTCAGAAAGAAGCCTGCTTTTTTCCATGTGAAAATGAAATGCATTTGCAGAGGGTGGCTCACTTTCACTCCATATCATTACATATTCAAGAAGACTGAAATAAACAAACAAAAAATGATAGCAACTGCCTGTTAGAAAAGCTCAGTAGTTTACTGGTGTCACAAATGCCAAATTCATAAGAAGCACAACTTGGAAATATTTAACACAATAATCACCTTTTTTTCTCTGTTGTGTCAGTGATCTCTACACTTGTACTCCTGTCACAGCTACCCTTCAGTATCTATGTTTGTCAGTAAGAGCTTTCATTGAAAACTGAATTGATGCATAGTCTCAAAAGTAATTGTTAATTGGAAGGTATCCCTAGATCAACATTAATTTCATCCATGTTTGTTTCTGGCATGAAAGGAAGCACTGTCAGTGCAGTGAGATCTTGTCTCTGCAGGAAACTTGTACAGGTTGGGTTGAGGAGTGAGGGGCAGAAAGCTGTAATAATTTTGAAATGACTAGCATAACACAAGCTTTTCATAGTGGCTAAAGAGGGATTTTGCATTGTATAACACAAAAGATTTGTTGCTTTTGGAAGATTTTGTTAATGAGGTTTCTGTTTGTGTCCCACCCTACTGTTTATCTGTGACTTCTTTGTTCAGTTCTTTATTATTGGGCTAAGGATTAGTCCTGTAAACCTGTAATGATTCTCCAATTTGTACTTGCAGAAGTAATTCTGTCATGGTCAGAGAGGGAAGGGGAGATACAAACACCTTTTTCCTGAGCAGATGAATTCTTTGTTGGGCCTATGCAGTGTGTACAGATAATACCTCTTGCTGGTTTTCTCTCATAATTCCTCAGTCTCATGCACTAGGAGCTACAGTTAGGGATGAACGCTTTCCATCATCTGGTGTAATAAGTGCCATCTTAAAATTTTGGTCTCTTAGCTTGAATATCCAACCCAAAACTTATGTGTCTATAGGAGTGAATAAGAAGTTCTCTTTCAAAAGGCAATCATGAAAAAAAATTAATATAACAACAATAAAAAATACTTCCTGATGCATAGCAGAATATTTGAACTCAGCTATGATCTTCCTTGAAATCACTGATAGCTTGATTGAAATTTTCTTCGCATTTTAAGTGATGGGTTATTGAAGTATGTCTGCAGTGTATTGTTTACCAAACTTTTGTGTAATTTTGGCACTGTCACCCACAATTGAGTTATCCAAGTGGCATATACAATGTCTCTCATTTCCAAACTGAGTTTGTATGGGTTTGTGTATGAATAATGAAGTGTCTTAATTTATGCTGTGCAAGAACGTCTGTGAAATTTATTTTGTTGCTGTTGATTTGTTGGATTCACGTGAGTACTTCTGTGCTAGCTGACCCAATGCAGTTCAGCTGCTGGCTCAAAGGAGAATTTTCAGCTCACTGCTTCTCTCATGAAAGAATTGTTGCCATTGAATCTGTATGATAGAAGATAACAGAGCTGGAAATATACCTCCTACCCTGCTTGGAAAGATAGGCCCTTTCAGTTGTGACATTTTGAGGACTCATGATAATATTAAGTCATAGTTATTTTTGCTCAGAGATGAATGTATGTAAGACTTCAGGGCATAGATGGACTATATATGTATAAAAATGCTTGTGGAAGAGTCAAGTGACAAATGGGTTTGAAGATTACTTGAAAGTATAGCTGAATGCCACTAGTTAAAATTGCAGTCTGATGTTACATCCACCTGGTGCTCCAAGGGACTCCCGAAATTAAAATTTAGGCTATTTCCCTCCATGGTTCAGTGGTATGTGCACTGCAGTTCATAGAGTGATGGCAACATATAATGTGATCTTTTAAAATGAATTTTAGTGATTTATGTGGGTCTTATGTGGATTATAATACTTATTATCATTACAGATATAAAGAAAGGGAAAGGGAAAAGGTATGCTTTACGGAAGGCCACCGATCTGCTCTCCCAGAAATATATGAATATTAGCAATATTTGCAGTATAATAACACTCTTTTCTGACAAGTAACAGATGAGATGCTACAGTGTTGCAACTGTAGTGAAAGCGGTTTCAATGGAACTCATTGTTTGACTATAATGAGTACATATCCCCTGAATGAGACTGCTTCACCAGATTTTCACCTAAGAGAAGGCAGGGGAGACGTGCTCACAGGACTCCCCAGACCTGTTCTGGGTCCTCATTCTGAACCTGGTCTAGATCTGATAGAGACCTGAAATTTGTTAATGTGCATAGAAAGCCGTAATGAAAGACGGTGATTAATGTCTTCTGTTCCATAACAAGATCTTCCTCTGAACATTTTAAAGAATCTCATTGTACTGCACGTTCTTCAAATTCTATTAAAAGAGCAGTGTGATTTGGTAATGCCTAAGTTAACTTATTGTACAGGTGACACATGTAGAAGTAATTGACATTAAAGATGCCTAATATTAATAATAGCCTATCTTCACTTGCTTATAATGCCAAATTTTAGTAATTTCAGTTAATTTTTTCTATGTGGGACATCTGCGTCAGCCTAAATTGTTTTGGAAAATGTTCAGCAAGAATTGTGCAGCCATTGTTAAGAAAGCATCAGGAGGGGTTAGTTTACTTAGCTTTAAAGATATGTAGCTAATGTACTGAAAAAATCTAGTAATTTCTTGCTTTTTGGGGGTGAGGGGCAGTCGGAATTTGGTGGTCATTAATATCTTTTGTCATTCTGTGAGAAAGCTACTAAGTTTTGTTCAAATGATAAGCTTCTAAAAGTCTCACATATGGACATATCCTAGTGAGATTTGATAGAATTTGGCAGCTTCATCATCTGAAGGATCCGTTCACATTAAGCATATTCTGGCCCCATACTTCTCCAGTCTGCTAACCGGACTGTGTATCTGCCTCATTGGCCATAATTTGTATTCTAGTCCAGGGCTGTAAGGGTTAATCAGGATTTTCCACTCATTTTCCTTCTTCCCTAGCTTCTTAGATTCACTGTAATGCAAGTCAGAAAAGATAAAAGCAGAGATTTTGCTCTGAATAGAAAACAGTGTTATGCCCCTGTTAAAGACCCATATCATAGTACCGACTGTATAGCAGATTTTATGGTGTTGTGTCCTAACTTGACTGGGCATAGTTATTAACATAGTTGCTGCATACAAAGCTGAATTCCAGCCTGGATTACACTTGTTTACTCCTGAAATTTACATATAAAACCCACCTGCGCATATAGGTTTTCCACACAGTTATTTGCATGCACAAATAGGTGTTGCTTAATGGTACTTGGACTTATTGCAGCCCTTGAACAACCATGTTAAAGGTGCATGACTGAAATTTGTGGTAATTGTACCATCTGGAAGTCTGAATTCATAGGTAAGAGCATGCCTGGAGTGTTGAAGTATAAACCTTCTCTCTGAGGTTTAAATAGTTTATATAGAGCAATCTGGCAGTACTACATACTTTCTATCCCAAGACTTCTCCAAGTCCCACCTAAGCCTGGGAATTGGGAACATGCTTTACTAGTTAGCTACTACTGATTTCTGTGTGTTTTCCAACCCACAATGAAGTTTTCATTTTAATTGAAGGAGAAATAGTGAAGAGTTTCATAGAGAGATAACTTTCTCCTGGCATGCACCTGAGGATAAGGGACAGATAGAAAGCCACAGATATTCTGAAGACATAAATTAATTATCCTACTTGCTATAACTACTCTGCAGAGTGCTGTTCAGCAAGCTTCATCTAACAGCACTCCTCATCACAATGTTGGTTCCATCATGCCAGCAGACTTTTTTCTCCTTTGAAAAAAGTATTAAGCAGATTCTAAGTTTCAACTGAATGCACAACTCTAAAAAAAAAAAAAAAAGAAAAAAAAATCCTTTTGTTTTCTTTTTTAATGGCCAGCCATTAGTGATTCTGAAAATAGAATGCATTTTGAAAGAAGTTTAAGAGTTGCTTCTATCAATCTTTATTATTTATTGGTTGACCCAGATAACAGATCTGAGCTACTTTATAGTTGGAGGTGTGGCTGATGGTTTGCGTGCCCTTCTTGACCTTGCCAAGGGCAAACATAGTTTAAAGTTGTTTATAAACTATAAATTTCATGGTAAAGAATGATGTGAAAATAAATCCAGTGTACTTCTTAAATTATTAAAAGTACATTGTGTAAACAGGATACTGCAGTGGGGAAGTCTCTGAAGAGTGTGATTCTACTTCTCAGACTATTCTGAACAGACATGTAGTTCAATCTGATAATTTAAAATATTTCTGTCACTACATTTAGTGAGAGTGGCAATAATTTTGTGGGTATTAGCTGCATGTAGCAATGCAACTACTATGAGATGTTGATGTTTAGAGTTCTAAAGAAATAAGGTTAAAGCAAGGTTCATTAATATTTCAAGAAAACCATTCACAATGATCGAAAGAGACTACTCTGTTCCTGACCTCCTGAGGATTTAGAGGCATATGGCTTCTCTTTAGTAAGAGCAGGCTGTGATAGCTACGACACTCAAACTCAAATTGGATGCCTGTGGCTGTTAGACATTTGCCCTTTAATTATACCGATTCCAAGACCTGCCTTGTCTCTGGACAAGTTTATTCCTTCTACAGCACTGGACATACATCTCCACAATTTATACATATGTTATAGTGTTTGAATGTAACCAGTCTATAAAGGCTATACCATGCATAACTTAAACAAGGTGGGACAATGAATAAAGAAAAAACAGGATTAGAGTATTTGGGAAAACTATTTGAAAAGTTTTTTCAAAGCAAAGACTGGAAATCTCAAGGCTTGCATCTCTAAGAAAAAACAAGCTGTACACAGTACTAAATGGACTTGTCATGACGGCAGATGAATCTGCTAGTTTATTCTGTTCGTGGTTCACAAGATTATACAAATTACTATGAAGATATTACAAAGTTTTTATCCCAGACAGCTTAAACTGATTGCAAAATGGTATAAAACTGTACAATTTTGGTACTCTAAAACTACCGTGATAAAGTGGTGAAAGAAATTGCATGTTTGGTGGTGTGATAAAATAGAAACAAAACCAGTTGCCTGCTGACATCGACTTCATAAGCTCACCTTTCATGTGAACATAATAAGGAATTTGCTTCTTTATTTTCTGCATGAGGTTTTAAGTCCTCCCCTTGTCTATGACTTTCTAAGATTGTTTTTGAACGGCATATTGTAATCCTTTGTCATTCCTCCTCTCTCGACCCCATTGCCAGTTCAGCCATTAGGGTTTACTAAACATAGAGAATAAATCACAAAATTCTGGCACTGTGGAAATGGAGGGCAATTCAAAGCCCCACTGATTTATTTATTTAATTGCAATTGTAGAACTGAATGGCAAAGACTTGTATGTGGTTCCTAGTTCACAGCTTAACTTCCTTTGCATATTTAGATTATTGCTCTGGTACACAGATCTTTAATTACAAAATTAGGACGTGAGTCTACATTTCCTCAGTGGTGTGAAGAGTTTGGATCTAGACTTCAAACTGAGTCCTACCCCTATTATTATTTACACTCCCCTGTATGCCTTTTACTAATTTCTGGAATATTTAGATAGGAATAATTTAATTTCATGGCTCCCACTGAGTAGTGTTCATAGTCCTCTGAATCAGTTTACAAAGGGTATCTCAAAGACAAAATTATATTTAATCAATTTCAGAGGTTGTTAGAAAAAGTATATTAGACATCTCACCGTGATGCAGTTCTAGACATGCTTCCCTCTAGCATGTAGATGTAAAAGACCTAATCCAGGTTTGTGCTACTACTGCCCTGTAAATATAAGCCTTAAAAGGATCCTGTGAGAGCTGATCTGACCCTGTACAGAAGTTTTTTTCAAAATTGAAGAGCAGGACCACTTCTGATTCCACATGAGCAAGGCTTTTCATGCAGTGTTTTCAACCAAAGTGTAAAAAGACAGTGCTGGTATGTGAAAACGAAAAACTAACTAGACATTAAGTGTGATTCAGCAGGATTAGGAACTGCACTGGAAGTCCTTTAAGCCAACCACATAAACCGCTCTGCATTTCCTGCTGGAGGTGTCAAGAGATGAGCTGTGAATTCTGCTGCTTGTCCTGTTATTGGTTGGTGCATTTGTGAACCATAACAGATAATGAACATATCTTTCGCACGTTGTACTGGATACATATGGAAGAGATTTTGATTATATGCCTAAGACTTCATTTTTCAGTTGTAATGGGTGTGACAGTAGCCATGAGTAAAGGTGGCTAGAAATAGAAACATAAGTAGTGCAGGTAATTTCTTTATAAAAGAAAACCTCCGTCGTGTCTCAGGATAGATACAAGGTAAAAAACACAGATTTCTGAGGAAAACCATTCTATCAAAATACCAAATTTAGCATGATCAGGTGGGGGTGAGGATTGTTTTGATTTGGTTTTTTAGGCTGTAAGGAAAGCATCTATCAATGTTTCCTTCTGCTTCTGTAGGCAGCTGAAAAATCTTTTCCTTTGTCGATAGTCAGGGAGCTCTTGTTAGGATTTATCCCATGAAAATTGAAGCTTCTATAGAAAAAGAATATCAATTTTGTTAAGGAGATTTCTTTGTAAGCATATTTTTTGAGCGGAATATTCCTGCTGGTTTTTAATCATTATTAACTTCATCTACAAAATTGGAAGCCAATACGCAATAAACAAAAGATGAGGCAAAGCACAGTGAAAATCTCACAGGTTAAATTGGATTTAACACAAAAGGAATCATCAAGAAACAGGAAGAAAACTTCCCTGTTGTGCAGAGTAGCTTTATTTAGGTCTTACCAGTTTTGCTTATGAGCCTGTCAGAATCCAAACTGTCTTCAGGAAGGCAACAATAACAATTAGGACAACGAAGGGAATGATATGTGGATTCTGTCATTGGAATGTAGTGCAATTCCACAACAAGGCAAGTGGAAAGGATTGACAAGGGATGGAGGAAATATATGGAAAGTTATAAGGTAAGAAGTCACACAACGCTAATTTCTTTGTAGGAAGATTGGAAAAAAAATCTGGTTCCCTGTGCTTCATTTGAAAATTTACATTTTAGTAGAAAACTGTTCATGCTCCAGGTCTTAGCTGCCTGCTACGTATAATTTGAAATCAAGCTGCTTCTACAATTAGTATGCTCTTTACTTTTCTAGCTTATGTGGCAGTTTCGTGTTTAGTTTAGGTGTTTAGTTCAATTTATGAACTAAAAATTAGGGTAGAGAACCACAGATAGGCACATGCCAAAACCCACACTTCAGGCCAAATTTAAAGAAAAGTTTTCTGACTGTCTCAGCTTAGCATTTTGAGCTACTTTCAGCCAAACCAGAACTATATGATCAAGTAGTATGGCCTTTTATAATACATGGTGGGCTTCAGAGTATGTATCCACACTAGAATTTTGCAGCTTGGTCATTTTTTGAAGCCAAGTTATGATTTTGGTTTTCATCCCAAATACTATCACAGTCCAAAAGCAGTCCATTGACTGCTGCAGATGCTACATCCCATTCACTGTGGTTGAGGACATTGGAATCTGTCCCTGACTGAGCAACAGCATCTTTGCAGGTATCTGATAGATATTACCTTAACCAAGTAAACTTACTTCATCAAGCTGATAGGTACTGCACTTTTGAACTTTAAGGAGCAAGAGTGAATATTAAAAGTGGAAAACCCACAAGAGGATATAATTGATATCCTTATAGCTCAACTGATCCAAAGCATATTTTTGGAAGTACATATTCCAAGAACCACCCACACAGACGCTGATCTGAGCAGACTAAGCAGCATTAAATGGTAATGCTTTTTCCTTTAGGATTTTTTGATGGTTGGCAGAGTTGCCAATCTCTTCAAGAACAGTTCTTTTATGTGCACTCTGGAATTGCCAAATATTTCTATAAATCAATGAGTGGATGATATTTTTTCCTCTAAGGAAATGTTGCAAATCTTCCAAGATAGCTGTTGGTGTAGTTTTCCCTTATTCCAGTCCTATTTAATAGCTACTTGCCTAAATGTTTGTTGGTTTTGGTCATCAGAGGAATACAAATCCAAAGTACTCTGGGTGTGTTATCAAGATATGCAGGGTCCGTTCTTTATTTGCATGGAACTATGGTAAAATAATGCTGCTATTAGGAAGGAAAGTAGTACTATAACTGCTGAAAAATTGAGAAGTGCTTTACAGACTGTATATATGTACTTCTCAGGCAGGCTAATTTTGCAGACAATATACCTGCAGCATAGATTTTAAGTGGCTTGACTGAGATGAAACAGAAACCTGCACTTGAGTCAATACTATTTGAAATGATGACGGCTCTAACTACAGTTAAGCTCAGTCTCTTCCAGCTAAGATGTGTTTAACCTAACCCGGAGTGGTCTGTGTGGAGACTTTTTATTACTGTAGAGCAGTATATCCAGTGTAGAATTCAATGAGGAATTTGAACAGCCTCTGGCACACTGATTTTCAATAATATTTCTCTTGGGTTGAGAAGGTGGGCCCCATCTTGGCAGACGTAGAGAAAGAGGTTGGACAAACTCCAACATGGGTTCTTTGTTTTGCTTTGTTACTTTTCAATTAAAAAAATAATCCAACACGATGCATACGTTTTTCCTGAAAATTAATGCACTGAATCATTTGAAACTTTTCAAGTTTCTAATTGTCTGGCAATACTAGAACTGATAGTACTATACAGCAGCACCATATCCTCCAAGAAAACACTTAATTTTCCTATTGAAGGTAACTGGAATATCTTTCATTACTCACAAGGGTAAGCAAATAGGGAGCTTAGAAGACTGCAGTGACTACAATGGATTAGTGTTAAATTCTTAATGAAAGTCTGAGAGTACTTTGCACAGCATATTTCTTCTTAAATAATGGCTTGTTCCATGTGTTTTCAGATCAACAGACTCCTATCAAATTCAGTGGGCTGTGGCTGGAGCTGCACATTTCTCTCAAGCCACATTTCCAAATAGTAATGAATTCAAAGATGAGTATAAAATGTCCTGTTGATTCTGTCCTGCTCTTTGTATTCTTTACCAGTCATAAATGTTTATTGTACTATTTACTGGGCTACATAGTACTTAAAAGAAGAAAACTTCTGGAGCCGATACAATCTCAGTCTTTACTCGATTAACCTTACTCAGTAAATTCACTCGAATATACTCAATTTTTGTTGTTTTTTAACAACACCTCTCCTGCAGGCTCAATTCCTTCAGCCTCTCCTCACAGGGCAAATGCTCCAGCCCCATCCATTGTGGTGGCCTCTGCTGAACTTGCTCCAGTTTATCAATATCTTTCCTGCACTGAGGGGTCCACGACTGGGCCCAGTGATGTCATGTCATGTAATGACACTTACCGATTGCCCGCTCCTCCCTTTGCTCATCTGCCAGAGCAATTTCAAGCACTGTCCTACACGTCCTAGTCACAGCTACCAAAGTGGCATTGGCCAGAACGAGGATGCTATGGTCACATATACAGAGGCAAACACAATCTATTTTTATGATAGGTAAAAACTGATGGCTCCGATTTTCCACAAGAAGCCTTGTGTTAGAAGTTGTACTGTGGTACAAATTCCAAGAGTTCTTTGATGTAAGTGAGGTCTGTCCAAACATTCCACCAAAACCATTTTTGGGGGGGGTTTACTATACTAGATATTAAAAAAGTGCTGATTCTCCTTATTTTGCAGAAGAGATTTTTTTTCCCCTGAACTTTCTCATTAAAATTGTTTTCCCTTAAAAAAATAGAGGTAGTAGAGGATTAAAATATTCACTCCAAGCAGATGTCTGATACTTTTTGACCTCTAACCATAATACACAGGAAAAATGTTAGTTTTAAATAAAAATGCTTAGAATATTAGCGTAAAAAGCACACTAATTCTGTCAAGTATTTTAAAAATATGGTAAAATAGCTGAGGTCATAATAAAAATTAGTTGCTACCATATGTGAAATAATTCTATAACAATCTTAATATGCATGTCTATATATTACCATTGTATCAGTCTCACTGTATGGAAACATCTACTTTTGATTCTAATTATGGGTATTTACATGTACATGCTGAAAGAGAATAGGCTTCCTTTCGGTGCGGTGAGACTGGGTGTCTTGACAGCTTCAAAATCAGCGTGTTATGTGAGCAAAATTATTGAAATTCCTGTGGTCCAGAGGCCATACAAGTAGCTGAAAGGCATTGGTGAAACTGGAATTACACTGTAGGAAAATTTCAGTGAAGATGAAACTGAGTTATATCAGTAGTAAAAATGCATGAGTTGAAAGGGTAGAGGGATCTTGAAGAATGACCCATTAATTTTGAGCTGGATGTTGCAGAATAAAGACTTAGTTTTACAAATAAACCAGAGATGGTTGCTGAAGACAACATAGATTATACAAAGAAGTAGAGATAATTATTCCTAATAATAGTCAGTGGTACTGTTATTCCCAAGGAATCAGCGAATGGATCAGTCTCCCCAAATCCTGAAACTGAATTCAGATTTATTGGAGTTTCAAACAAAACCCCACCCCCACTGCCAACCGCCCCGAAACAGGGGGAAAAAAGGTGGTTTCTTCTCATTTCATTGCTTTTTGAGACTTTAGAAGCCATTGTTACTCTTTTATCTGGGACCACAGGGCCTTCCTCCCTTGTGAAATTCCCGTGTAGTCTCCTAATTACATTTAGGTAAAATAAAAAACATTTGAGATACATTTTTTTAAAAAATCAAGAATTAACAGCAACAACAGAGCACTAGTTTTCTGTTACTTTTCAAGCTATTATTGATTTAGGGTAAGCATTCTGCAAAATTTTATGACCTACATCTTTGAAAAATGCTGGTAGTTTTTGGCGTCATACTGTAATGAAGCTTGGAGCTTCACAGAATTGTAAGTACTGCTGTCCCTCAGTCATTGTCTCCTTGTTGTAGTTACTTTATGTCAAGTGGCTACAACTTTCTGGTTTGTGTTTTAATTTGGTCGTATTCTGAAGATAATGTCTTCATTTGGTAGGAATACATCACAGATATTATTTTGGTAAACCATTTTTTGTCATTTAGGGAGCAATAAGCAAAATTATGCATAGCAGAAAAGGCAAAGGCAGAGACAAAACTATAAATACACTTTTTAACACTAGATATATGTCCATATTTTCTATGGAATGTGAGTCAAACTATTTAGGAAAGAACTGCCTTTGGGCAGTTTTGGGGTATGTTTTGAATATTTACGTATTCATTTATTGTTGACATTGATTGGCACACCCATTTTATTGTTCACATTCAATATTAATAAACTGTCTTCAATTAAATATTCAACAGTCAGTAATATTTGTATACACTATGCAGTAATATACTTATTCATTTTCAATAATTGTGTAGTTTTATGGCCTATGTCAAGTAAATTAAAATCTCTCACACTTCTGTGTAATGAGTACAAGGATAATACTGTGTGTTGTTGGAATTAAATTAAGATGTCAGGCTTCCTGAAAATGAAACATACCAGACAATGAAATAGTTCCCAAGGGAATAATGTCATACGTTATCCTTTATATAAAAAAAAAACACTACAACAACAAAACAAACCAACAACAACAAAAAACCCAAACCCCAAGCAGCATCAAAAAGAAAAAAAAAAAAATCAAAAAGAAACAAAGTTTACTGGGTTTGAAAATGATTTAATATTGGCAGCTTTGGCAAGATTTTCAGTGGGACAATGAAAAGCTTCCCATGGGACCATAAAATAATCCTGGGAAACTCTTTTCAATTTCAAAAGGCTCTGTCATCCCAGTACAAACTTTGTGTCTCCCTTCAAGACTTCACTGGGCACCCTCAGATGAAGTAATTGTAATGACACTTGCAGGCTGGTCTCAGAAAGACTTTTCTAATGTGATGTGCCAGAATCTAAGGACAGCATAAACCCATTATTCCTTCCCCCCATTACTGTGATCATAGGCCAGTCAGTCACTCAACTATCCCCACAATGTGCCCTGCGTGCCAGGCAAAGCTTTTGAAACCTACAGTCTAATTACTCTCTACTTACATCTTCCACTGAAAATGAACCCATGTCTCTGGATACCATTTACAGCCCAGTGCAATAGACACAAGGCTCGTATTAGTGGTTCAAAGCCTTTGGAAAATACATCACAAAATACATAGGAAGTTGTTATTTTCTAGAGTTACTAGATATTCTTGCATTATCCTCTTGTTCCATGGACTTTTCCAAGTTAAAAAGTCAGTTTTGTAGCTGAGTGAGTAGAAACTCTTTAATTTGGAAGGTCTGAAAGTTACTCTTGTATTTCTTAATAAAATAGAGTTATTCAGATACACCAAGAAAATCGCTGAGGATGAGCTGTATTAATTCAAAATAGCTCTAAGTGTGGAACCTCAGAATCGTTCCCAGCCCTGATCTTACTGTACATATATACATAGGATAGTAGTAACTTTGTAAAATTTTATATACCTGTAAATCCAGATTACTTTCTAACGTTGCTTACTAAATAAGGTCTGTGGTGCAAAGCTTGGAGAAGGAGGATCTTTCTGTGGTTACCTTTTTGTGAACCCTGGGGAGCCTGCAACTCTGTTAAGAGATCCCCATTGACAGAAACTCTTTATGGAGGATAAAGCTTGCCTTCATTTACTGGTGAATAAGCAGAAATGACAGTATAGGTCAGACCCTGTTGAATTTTGATATGTAACAGCTTGGCATTTTAGTCAGATGTTGTTAAAATTTAAGTTTGCAGACAAAATGCAGTTGCTGCTGAGTAATGTAAGAGCAAAAGAAGAGTTCTAAACATCCTAAGCGTTTCTAATTTCACACCCTCTCCCACCCCTGCCATTAATCTTCCTTTCTTTGCCCAAACGACTCTGTGCTGGAGTCAAGAGAGTTTGCCTGTTTACCCAGGAGACCAGCATTACACGTAGTTTTTCAAGCTTTCTAGGTGGGGCTTCAAACTTCTGTTATTTAATTTATGTGAGGGGAAAAAAATCCCTGATTAATCAGACATGACCTGTTTTGTTGCTCTGAACAGCTGCAAAGGAATTGTACTAGAAAGAAATCATTGAAAAGACCTGATTTTTACTAAATCAGTGGTATAAAACAAACTTTATGAGCAAGGCTAGAGTGGGAGAATCTCAAAAACTGACAGATGACAAACTGATGGGTCAGATCCTGTGTTCATTATCAGGCAAAACTTGTCAATAAAATCAGAAGTGGTTTTGTCAGAGTAGAAGATCTTCAGGATTCTACCTGGTAATTTAACATTTGCAAATCTGCACTGTACACACATTTCATATTTTTTTTTTAATGAATATTGGCCAAAACTAACATGTTTATGTGTAGGATTTGGATTGAAATAAAATTTGGAATATGTCAGAATATAGGGTTTTACATTGGCCCATCGCTTATTTTTACAGTTCCCAAGGTTAAGTTCAGATTTTCAGAGGCTGGAGAGGGAGAAAAAAGAAAATCAGTATTAAGGATGATTAATAGCAAATGGTTATAATATTAGAACAGTTACAGAGTTAGAATATTGCCACTTGTAAAAACATTTTAAAGTGGAAAACATTTTACATCATTAGAAAAATATGTTAAATAGAGCTTTGAAGTGTATTGCTTTAAAATAACTTCAGTAGAAATCACCAATATGACTGATGGAGTTTAGGAAAAAAGTATTCAAGGTTACCAGTGCCTGAAAGATCTTTTAAATGGATGCTATACAATGATTCCCAAAGAACATGACACTGATGCTTACCATTTAACTTAGGATGTAATGAATAATATGGAAATACACTATAATTATACAGATAGCTAGGATTCCACAAGAACTAGTTAGCAAAAATGTATATTTATAAATGCTAATATCTCCAACAGAGGTTAGAGCAGGGATCTTTTGGATTTAGTTTAAGGGTCTCCTGTTCATCATATGCTTCAAATCAAAACAAAATCAGAACTCAAGTTCAAGTACCCACATGATGCTTTTTGTTGTCTTGAGTAAATGATGTTTGTGAAATTAAGAAGTTAGCTGAAAATGACACTGTGGCTGCAGGAAAATCCTTGCAGCCATCAATACAACAAACAATTTCTGAAAGAAAATATTTTTGTAATGTTGCTAAACGCTATCCAAATAGAAAGATTTAGTTATACAAAATGCATTACTGTAGTATGTCTGCAATCTTATCCTTGCGGTTTAAAAGGAGCATGCCAAAGTAAGATAAAAGGTAATATGCCTGTGAGATTGAAATCTGTGAAATAAGATGAAAGAAGAATAAAATAAGATGTCAAGCTTAAACATTTCAACAGGTATTTTCATGTAGCATCGTTTAGGTTGGAAAAGACCCTTAAGATCATTGAGTCCAACTGATGGTTGGTTACTCAGATAGCACCTCATACAGACCAAGCCACCTGAAATAGCTGTTGAGGTACTATTGGTAATAGCTGCAGTTTTAATTGCTGTGAAAGAGGAGGAGGCCTCTGGGTTTTTTTCACTGAATAAGGAGGAATTAATACAGGAAATTAACATAAATGGGAAAGGCTTTTAGAACCATTTTTCCCACACCCCCCACCTCCATCCAATATCTGCTCTCAGACACTAGTTAATATTTCAAGTGTAAAAAACCACAGTTCATTGCAACATTTGTCTGGAAGTTGACTAAGTTTGTTCAAGTGTGGGAGAAAAGATAGACTTGCTGTGGGGTTATTTTTCCTGATCAGCCCCTTGCCAAGATTAAACCGTACAACAGAGTTTAAATGACGACAAGTTTGCTGCCCAGTTTCTCGTCAGAGACACTTAAGTAGTATAGTACAACGCAAATAACTACTGCTGTAGAGACAATGCTGTGTCCTATGATGTGTTGCGCACCGGATGGATGGATCAATCAAGGTTGCATTTTAAGTAAGGCAAAAGGTCATGCAGGCTGCAATGGGGAAGGCTTTCAGCAGAGTATGGCTGCTGGAGGGAGGGAGGAAGGAACGAAGTAATCCTTTAAAGCAAATAGAGCTGGTTAAATAACGCCATGAAACTTCCAGTTCTCAACAATGGTCAGAGATCAAGCTGTGTTTATATATACAGGGTTGAAGGTTAACCAGTAACTAAAGTCTTCCCTGATTGCCACAGGTTTACATTTTCTCTGTCACTGATGTTTGCCAAGTGGGATTTTGTGAGATTAGAAAGAATACAGCTGGGCAAACGGGTATATTATAGGGCTTACCCAAACAGAGTTAGAGAGGAGGACCACACTGATGTGATACACATGGTGAGTTCAGACCACTCTGAGAGGCCTGACGGATTGTGTAACAAGCAAGGGCTGAATGCAGAAAATTTTAAAGGGAACTCTGTAGTTGAAAGACCACACTTCCCTCTCATTTCGTATTTCAAAGAAGTTGCAGCAGTACATCAGAGTACTGCAACTGAAAGAAGATACAAAAGGATTTTTTTTTTCTGTTTTCACCAGTGTATTCCCTGTGCTATTTGACAGCCCTTTTCAGAAAGCTAGTTTCACTATTTGCAGTCTTTAGTTTTCACACCACTTGCTGAAAAGATCCTGATACTCAAAAAGCAGTGTAAATACCTTCTCTTGGTAAGCAGTAGTAATGACAATAAAATAAGCAGCACGTGATATGTAATTGCAATGATTCTGTCTAGTTATTTTCAAAGAACTGATAGTGGAGTGAAAGATTATTTCCCTTATGGAAATTCTTTCCTTTGGCACTTTGTTCTTTCCTTTTTTTCAGCCAAGCAGACCTGGCTAATTTATCTCTATTCTTCACACTTTTGCTATTTCTGCAAGCTCTGATGAGAGCTTAACAAATGTTTATTGATAAGATACGTGATCTTGCTGCCATCTCATTTGGCTGTTGAACTTTGCTCGTTGTTGTTTCCAGGAAGAATTATTGATATTAATCTAAATGTTGCTGATGTAGAAATTATTTCTGGTGTTTAATAAATGGTCTGGCAACAAACACAAAAAAAAGGCTATTAAGATGTATAAGTCTGTTTGTTATTCCAGCATGTCTGTGCATCCAGCACCCAGTATAAGGTGACTCAGTTGACCATTGTGCTGCCAGGATGCTCTTGTCCTAAAGTTGAAAAGTAACAGTAAGGATCCATGCAAAGCCTTGAACTCTGGTAATTTCTTGCTCTGAAACTTCATGCTCAGCAGACACTGCAAGTAAATACAATTTCTCATGTCTGGCAGCAGGAATTACCAAAGGTTGCCTCAGTGTGCTTGACATGTGGCAGGATAGGCTTTAAGACAGACTTCTGCTAAGGGGAATTTCTTTGCGTGGATAATACTTTTCCCAAGAATATTCCACACAAATACTGCTCTCCTATTATCACAATACAAAGTTTTGCTTTGATCTATTATATACATCACTGGAATAGGATATATTTACTTTTTAAAGTGTATCTTATAATCCTGAGTAAATGAAGTCTCCTAAGCGTGTCTGCATTGGAAATGTATTAAAGGCAGCAAAATAAAACAAGGCAACAACAGAAATACAAAATCTAAACTGAATTCCTGAAGAATGATAATTTCTTTCAAATGTTGTGTAACATTTCTAAGAATCAAACTCCTCCATCTATATCCATGCTGAATAGTACTTTACTTTGGACTCTCAGAGACTAACACTTCATGTAAGTAAAAGTATAGAATCACAGAATCATTTAGGTTGGAAAAGACCTTCAAGATCATCAAGTCCAACCATCAACCATGCCCACTAAACCATGTCCTGAAGTGCCTCGTCTACAGGCTTTTTGAATACCTCCAGGGATGGTGACTCAACCACTTCCCTGGGCAGCCTGTTCCAATGTTTGACAACCCTCTCAGTAAAGAAATCTTTCCTAATATCTAACCTAAATCTCCTTTGCCTCAACTTGAGGCCATTTCCTCTTGTCCTGTCTCCAGCGACCTGACAGAAGAGACCGGCACCCACCTCACTACAAGCCCCCTTCAGGCAGTTGTAGTGAGCGATAAGGTCTCCCTTCAGCCTCCTCATTTCTAGACTAAACAGCCCCAGTTCCCTCAGCCGCTCCTCATAAGATTTGTGCTCCAGGCCTCTCACCAACTTGGTTGCCCTTCTCTGGACACGCTCCAGCACCTCGATGTCTTTCCTGCAGTGAGGGGCCCAAAACTGAACACAGCACTCGAGGTGCGGCCTCACCAGTGCCCCGTACAGGGGAACAACCACCTCCCTGCTCCTGCTGGCCACACTATTTCTGATGCAGGCCAGGATGCCGTTGGCCTTCATGGCCACCTGGGCACACTGCTGGCTCATATTCAGCCGGCTGTCAACCAGCACCCCCAGGTCTTTCTCTGCCGGGCAGCTTTCCAGCCACTCTTCCCCAAGCCTGTAGTGCTACATGGGGTTGCTGTCACCCAAGTGCAGGACCCGGCACTTGGCCTTGTTGAACCTCATACAATTGGCCTCGTCCGATCGATCCAGCCTGTCCAGATCCCTCTTGAGAGCCCTAGAGTAGAGAGCACTATCTCTCAAAACCATCTTTAAATTTATTACAATTGTTTTCACAGACTGATTGATTTGTAGAATTACGAGAATCTGTTAAATTGACAGCCATTATGAATTTGATTCCTCAACCCAAACTAAGCTCCCCTTACTTTTGCACTTCTTTGCTCCTGCAAAAATAAAAGTTTGAATGAGACTATTTGGATAGTACAGCAAAAGATCATAAGAGAGCCTGGATCTGATACAGGGGGCTTCAGCTCTGTAGTAGTGACTGAACTGTATAACAATATCACATACTGAGTTCCATGTGACTTGTGTGTGAGTAATTTCTGCATTATAGGCTCTATTTCTGCAGCATAGCTTCAAAGATGATAATTTTTACCCTTGTATTTTATCTGAACCTGACTATCAATAATTTTGATGCTTTTACTTAAATGAAAAATATTTTATTTACTCTTAAAGATCTGCATTTCTGTTCTCAATGTCATGTAGAAACACATCCAGCCAGGTGCTGAAATCTGTCTTATCCCTTGTGCTTCTGTAGAAATTGAGTACAGTCAGGACCTTGCAAGACTGGTATGAAAATTTCTGTCTGTTTTGGGTTTTGTATGCTAATTCCAATGGGCAAAAGGCTTGGGCACATATATCTTCTGTTTCATATGGTAAAGTGCTTAACAAGCTGGGACTATATCATAAATTTTCACAACTTTTACTTCATAACAAGCCAGGAAAAAACTTAAGAGCTTCAGAACTATAAGGTCAAAGTCCACCTATAGTAACATTTTATTTACTGACCCTCACACAATAAAAAGAGATAAGTGAGTGATTAAGGCTTTTTAAAATTAATGCCATCAAAATGCTAATTGTATCTTTCATCCTAACAGTCTAATATATAGTCAGCAAAACAAAAGATATAGAAAAGCATTTAGTAAGCAAATATTTGTGCATGAAGGACTAAACAAAGATAATATTAAGGCTTAGTTACCATTAGCTGTTGCTTACTAAAGAAAGTTAATAGCCTGGATTCAAAAACAGCTTTCAGAACCGTTCAAAATTACTTTCAGCATTGTCAAGAGGTAAATAGCTCTTCTTTAGATACTCTTGCCTTAGTAGCAAAGGAGTATTGAGGTTTCAGTGCTAACACAGTTCGGCACCTTCTCTTGTTCATTAGGTAAACTTTTATAAGGAACAGTTAAATGGTTGAGATCTTGAGACGGCTGTCACATTTTTCTATAGTGCATGTTTTTAAACACTTGAGCAAATGTAGCTGCAATTCTATTGACAACATACGAGTGACATCTTCATAGAGTTGTAGTCAATCAGTTCATCACGCCATGTTTGTATACTGTTGAATAAATTCTTGACTATGGGATTTTTTATGAGCTGTTCTCCCATGGGATCTTTTCCATGGGAATAAATGAACTCAGATCATTAATATGGCCCAAAGCTTCCAGATAAGTATTGGCTAAATACTGACCATTTTGACTAAATTACTGAGATAAAAATATACTGTGTCAGCAGATTTCACTATTAAGTTATGTTGTTGTGATAATGACTTCAGTATTGGATTTATAGACATGAAATTTTTTATTTTATGATTTTAGTGTTAACACTCAGGGAAAAAAGGTCATACTTCCTAAGCTACTGATTAACACTTTGTTCAAGGTGCTTCTCTGGGTGGTCAGGGAAGTTCTGTGTAAACATACAGTTTAGTCATAGGTTCTTACAACAGCCTCTTTATATTTTGTAAAACTACTCAAGAATGTTAAGTCTCTTCATTATAATCCAATTTACAAAATGATCCTGTAATCTCTTAGAATGTGAACCATTTCTTTTAATGTGAACCATCTTATAAGGTAATAAAAACCTGATTGCACTATGTAGAGAGAAAGGTGTCTGGTTTCAGCTTTTTTTAGTCCGGAAGCAAGTTTAAAATGGAGTTTACAGACTCTGCCTGATCAGTAAATGACAACAAGTACATCAGCAAACAATTCATAGATTGTTTTGAGGGACTGTCTGTAAAATCACTGATGTGTGTTAGAAAGTATTCACATAAATAATCCCATTGCCATTAATAAAAATATTTGTAGGAGTATAGCTGCTCACCTAATGCTTGGCGGAAGTAGGTCCATGTGCCTAAACTAGTACGGATTTCACTGACAGAACAGGCAAAGCAGGGCATCACGCAAGGATCAGAGCATGTGGAAGAGCTGCAGAAGTCCAGTGGCACAGAAACCTCTTAAGTCTCTCTCTCTCCTGCTTTCCCATTTCTCTTGAAAATTTGGTCTGCACCAATGCAGCTACTTTCATGTTATCCTATTTTCATTTTGTATGAGTAGCAGATAGTTGGGCCAAAATTTTGCCCATTCTTTCCCCATCTGTGGTTAGAAAACAAGGGATCCAGTTTTATGTAACCAGGCTCAATACTTGAGAAACCCACAGGGCAGGTTTATTGCTCCCACTTGCTTCCCTTGCATGGCATAAAATGGTCTCACCATTGTGGATTAACTATCTGTTGCGATACTTTTATCCATACAGCCCATCAGTTCATTTTGTGCAGATGTAATTAGCAGCAGGAACATTGTGCAGTATTTTTGGCTATAGGTTACTCGGTGAAAAATTCTGTGTGTTTGAGGTAACAAACTGCGCCTGCATCAAGAGTGGTTCCTTGTTTTTAGATTCAAAAAGAAAACCACCTGTAGAAGATGTAACACTATCTCTGAGAAACTATGTCAATGTCCTGTGTTGCTTTTGTACTTTGTGTAAAGATGCAAGCACTTGGCTGCATTCATGAAACACGTTTTACAGACAGCAAAAGGAAACTGAAGAGAGCACTCAGTTCACTCAGAGGTATTCTTACCTGTAGATAGTCCCAAGGCACGTTTAAATCCCCTATAGGGCAACCTGGTTGACAAGATACTGTTTAACATTTTTCTACTGTGCATTTGAGGTAGTGAGAGCTTTGGGGAATTTTTTACTCTCCCTGGAAATGTCAGCTTGCTTAAGGTATCTTCCTGAAATAGGAGGTGGATGTTAACCTCTCATAAAACACTTAAGTTCACCTTTAAAAAGATCAGGCTGCAGGAGTTTAGATCGTTTTAAGTTTATCACAGTACCGACTTCACGTGAAATATTCAGCTGAAACTTCTAAAGTAATGGCTAGTATTCTTTCCCCTTTAGCAGCAGTTAAGTTTTATGTAGTTAAAGATCACCCATGAAACCTTTCTGAGATGTCAGTACACACAGCTAGGTTGTTTTTATGGCCCACTGCTCTTAGTGGAGACAGTGTCATTCATCGCCAGTGGAGGATTCCACTCACAGTTAAATCAGAAAGAACAAATGCTTTTAAAAGATAAGTCTAGCCAAAGCTGAAGTATACAGGATGTCTGTCAGTATAAAGGAGTTTATTCTGCTCAAATAAAGAGCAGTTTCCATGAAGTGTCAAGTCAGAGTAATTAAGTGACAGTAAATCTTCAATCAGCTGCTAGACCATGTGAGCGTTTATGATAAAATCCTCTACTTGGATGTGTTTGTTTTAGGAAAGAACTTAATCCAACAGTTTTACCCTGATGTAGCTATTCATTTTTTGGCAGTGATATAGGGGCAAGCTATTTCATTTACCTTCTCAAAGATAAGGAAGTCTTGCATAAAGGCACTTTGTTTTCTTTGCCTGGCTTTGATATGTTTGATTTGGTGGTGGTGGTGTACTTTTGTGATCCATTTCACAATACTGCCTACGTGTATTTTTGTTTTTCACTGCTAGCTCAGAACAGACTGACCCTAATAAGATTAGTTGGAAAATATAATTCAGTAAAACAATATGTTGATATTTTGAAGGTTATCTCTCTTATCAATCACTGTGATTTCAGCCAGATTGTCCGATGTTTGAAAATTCTGCCATATTGTTGAATTACAACTTCCCAGAAAAAAACCTCCACGGGGTATGCAGCTGGCGCTAAGCAGCAACCTGTGTTGGTGGAACATGGTCTTGATTTTCTAAATGTGAGAGACTTCATTCTCTGCATTTTCTCAGGCAGTAAACACTAGAGATTAATGAAAGTAGTGTGATCTCTATGACTCTGAATGTAGGTAATTAGCCTTTTGTGTCAACTTCAGGCAGTCTGCAGAGCACATCAAAAAGCACAGCATGAAGTGTATGTGTCCCCTGGATGCTGATGGAGCCTTACTTAGTTTTACATTAATATCTGATTGGGGCCTTGATAGACATACTTCTTCTGCTTGCCACTACTCTTCTGGCTTGTAAATTTTCTTCTTCAAAATATACAAGAAACGTTAATATATATAAATACACAGTAAACTAGAAAGAAGTTCAAACCATAACACAATATAAAACTCAGGCGTCAAGGTATAGCTATCCATTACAGTACTGACATCTCTTCTACAAGACCTTTTTTATCAGTCAGCTCCTTATGCTTTGAAATACAGAAATAAGGATTTTGAGAGAACGTGGTTTTATAAAATGAGTAACACTGCACAGTGATAAATTATTTTCTCTGCATTATTATTCCCATTCTTCTGTAGTTATAGGTTTTTGTAATCCATTTGTGCAGTTTGTCTTTGTTTAACCAAGATATACAATTAAAAGTCGGGTTATAGAAATGATCCACTCAAGTAGTGACTCTGGAAGTCTAATTAGCCATACTATGTCATGATGTGCCATCGTGTGATTTATTCTTTGTAATTTTTTTTGTTTATTTGTGTTAATAAAATAATAATAACTCAGAAACCTCTGCTGGAACTGTTATGAAAAATAATGAGACATTCAGTGGCAATTTCTGGCTAGTGTTTATGGAGAGGGAAATTTTCTTAGGTTTATAAATAAGGTTTTCTAATTTTTCTAATTTATGGTCATTGTGTTGGAATGTTTAAAAACAAATAAGCAGACTTGTTGAAATATAAAATCAATTTGGAGCCACAAAATAATAATTTTATTTCTATGAAAAACAAGTTTTGGTAGGTTATGCAGCAAATGCAAACCCCAGTGCTTAGTTTCAATAAATAAATAAAAATAAACTTTTGCCACAAAATGAGTGCAATACTTTTAAATAATTACTGTCTTTCAGGCTTATACCTTAGGTAGTGAGTAAAATATATACCAATGAGATAAAGGAAAGCAGGATAGCACAATGACTGGCACTGAGGAGTTATGCATAACTTTGTGCAATTAAATTTCTTTAGCTGTGTTACAACAGAAGGAAGATCTTAACATATTTCTTTTATAAAAGGTTTTAATGCTGCCTTCATTTCTATATCATTTGCTCTGCTTTCTGGACAGATGTTAACTGTTGTGTCCATGATGTGTATTTTGCTCTTTCTCTCATCTTGTCCCTGAGCTGAAAATTGACTGGATAGTGCAGTGTTTGGTTTTTAGTAGAATTTGG
The DNA here is from genome assembly GCF_929443795.1 of Astur gentilis. Taxonomy (NCBI): domain Eukaryota; kingdom Metazoa; phylum Chordata; class Aves; order Accipitriformes; family Accipitridae; genus Astur; species Astur gentilis. The sequence continues at coordinate 7,008,415 of NC_064909.1, read as the reverse complement.
TTTTGAAAGCAATAAATCCATTTTATAAATGGATAAACTGGGTGTTACAGAAGGTCCGGACAAGAAAGATGTCATGCATTTGGAGACAGAGGTGGAAATGCTTGTGATGTTTCATAGTTCCTGACAGAGCTCACACCTCAGTTTGGGACTGGCTTCCAAAAAAACTTCATTTTCAGCACAAACAAACTGTACCTTTGCATTAGAAGGAATAACGATAGAAACTTCCCAAGTATTTGCCGTCAGTCAGCATCTTCTCCCATTCTGTAAGTGGTCTTTCATATTATCTTTGTCACAGGTCACTGAGTGTTTTGAAGGTAAAGACCTTCACTTGATTTCAAGGAGGAAGCCAATGTAGAGCATGGTGAACAGGTGTGATGGATTTGTTGTAATCCATGTTGCTGAAGTGCTACACTGACAAACATTTTAAAAAGCATTATGCATTGTTGAAGTGGAGCCAGGAGGTACAAATATTGCACGTAACTAAGAAGAAGCTGGAAGAGTTTTCTCTTGCATGAAGATGATAAACATATAATGAATAGATGTAGCTGTACAACTGTTTGGTAACAAAAGAAATTTCTCAGCAGTCCTAATCTGTGTACTCAGATGATCACTGACCAATGCCAACTGTATGGTTTAATGCCATAAATACAAGCAGAGGTATATGCCATCTTCATGGTCCTGACACATCTGTCATTTTCTTAGTTCACATTGATGTTGAAAATAATCTCGAGAGAGAATGGGTCTTTTTTTGACAGTGTAAATGAAGAGCATGGGGATGGATGTGCAGTTTCCCATTACTGTTGTTTGGAGGGAATGATTTAAATATTTCAACATATTCTGTTTGGATCCCTGCCATACCTTGGGACAGATGATATTGGATTACGCCAGAAGATCGGGAAGATGAGAATGGATATCTGTTCACTGACAGCAGATCTCCCATCAATCTCTCTAAAGTTTGTCCTGTCCTCTGTGCTGGTCTTGATCCCATATGTGATGGATCAAGGATATTGGCTTCAACTGAATGAGTTATATTGCTCTCTGGCTGCCATTTCAAACCTGTTGAGATTTGATATACAGGGTAATGCTAAGACAGAATTTTCCTATCTGAGGATTTTTCAAGCGTTGGTCCAAATAGTGCATGCCCTAGGGAAGAAAGGAATATATCTACCATAACTGAAACATGAGTTATTTCAGTCACGAGTGGCTGCAGCTCCTTGTGACATTCTTTCAGCAGCTAGGCAGCTAATCTATTTGCAAAAGCTTTTTGGGAAGACTCCCGTGCAATTTCCAGTATCCCTTGAGCAGTGTGGGCTCTGCAAAAACACTCCTGGAGTGTACAGGAGAAACTTGGACTACTTAAGAAACCTTGAGTGTCTATGTGGCAATGTCACCAAATAGGATGATAGTTCTTTACATTAATGTGCATTTATCTTCCATATCAAAAGATACCAAGTACTTTACATCTCAGCCAGTTAAATTTGCAGCCTCTGGCCCTGATCCAGAGACCTCTGAAATAAGTCTTTCTATTGACCTCATTGGACTTTGTAGTCCAAGCTGTCCGGATAGCAATGATTTCATATGCCATGCAGATGAAACTACTCCCGTTGTGGCTTATGCCAGCTCACAGGAGAGGACAGCATATACCAGTTCAGTAAAACAAAAGAAATGCTGCTTTTAATTGAAATTACGAAAGAAATGTAAATAGGTAAAGAGAACAGTAATCCTCAGAGCTGTCATTTACCCAAGGCTGTGGCATTAACATGGTCCTCTTGAAAGAAAAAACATAACTGCTAAAGAGTAGAATGGCTTAACTTTAAAATGTTGCCTCATATTAGAAGAAAGTAACTTTCTAAATCGCCAGTACCAGTTTTCTCATCATCATAATATCTTTGGATATCTTCTAGTCAAGCTCCAAACCCACTACTGGCTTTTCACCTTCTCAACCCCGTAGGTTCAGAACGTGAAGCCCTGTTGCTCTAAAATGAGTGGAGGAAGTCTGTAGCTACACAGTCCATGCTACCAGCTGATCAGAGACAAGTCACCTTTGGTCCAGAGTGCACATGGCATGATTAGCCATGTGTTATGCTAAGTTCATGAATGCTTAGGGTGGACTCTGTAACACATTAATGTGACCAGACATCTGAGACAAAAGCTGTTTTGTTTCTAGTTATCTGAAGTGTCGGAAGAATGACTTTCTTGCTAAATCAAAGTGTATAGACATTAGCAGCATCAAGAAGAAAAAAAATTTTATTCAAATGGTTCCTTTGCTTCCAGTACTACTGTCTGCAGATGGACTGAAGTTGCTACTTTCTCTTCTTCTTTCTGCAGATTAATTTCAGTATCTGTCTCAGCTTGGTGGTTAGCAGTAAGAGAAACAAATATGTCCTAACAACATAACGACAGACACAAAATGTACCTCATGTTTGCTAAACTCTCCTGTACACCTCAAAAACATGTAATGATTATGTGGTGTACCAATCCCACAACCACCTGCAAATGTTTTAGTCGGGCAATCTACTTGCTAGGTTACATTTTGGTTTTACATGCCTTACAGTATTTGCAATACATTTTAAAAATAATAATAATAATAAACTTGTTTTCATCCATTAAAACCAAATGTCTCCCTTCAGGAAGTTTGTTTACTATTTTCAATACTCATCATTATATTTGGTTCTCTTTCCTGAGTACACACAGAATGTCTGCAGAACGTTCCCTAACCAAGTGGAAATAGATTATTTTAACAAATGGGGCCTTGCTCACTAAAAATGACACCTCATATCCCATGTAAACTAAACATAGACAGGCAAGTTCTCCACCCCAGCTAGGTGAGCACAGCAGTATGACAGAAGCGGGGACAGAACCTTCCTTGTCTCCCTCAGACCTACAAGGACAAAGCTGCTACCAGCTTCTCCATACATCCCCTTCCCCAACTGCTGCTTCCCGCGCCCCCCCCCCCCCCCCCCCCCCGCCTTCTTTCCTGCTAACAGTAACTGTAGACAATTCATTCCATTACTCACTGGTTGGTAAGGAAAATCCTAGTGAGAGACATATGGATTGATTTTTCACACTTTGCACCATGAGTCCCATGAAAGGCAGATAATGTTGTAGTTGTATCACTGCATCATTGCAGTGGTTTAATTTCTGTATATGGATCTCTCTGTATGAGGAAAAAAGCATGCCGTTGAGTACACGTACTCAAATAATAAATATAATGGCATTTGTTAGATTGGCTTTGTGGAATTTAGACTCCTTTGTCACCATGGACAAAGTAACATCTAATGTTGAAATAAAAGTGTGTTTATACATCAATATCAGTCTTTCTAAGGCATATAGTGTTATTGCTTAACGGTATTCATAGAGTTTATACATAAAACAAGTCAGGGTACAATTCAAAGTAACATCGTAACCTTGTTCTTCTTTCTCTGTGGTTTTACTGGAAAGCTAACAGAGATACAAACCTGAGCGTACAGGGCTGGCTCTAACTGTATGGTGGGGATTGCATCTGGTTTCTCACTGGTAAGACATGGTTGAATTCTTGGGAAGGTATCATATATACCTGAGTAGGCTGGGTTCCTTGGGCCAAGGTTTTTACAAGCTTGGGAAAGAAACTAAACTGGGTCTCTTTTTGCCTGCCTTCATAGCGTAGTTCACAGCTTCAGGACCAAAGCTGAGGAATGGCTTTCAGCAAAGACTGTTTTGGGTTTTTCTTGTGGTGCAAAGAGGATGATCAGACAAAGCATTCTTAGAGGCATTTCACTTTCAGTACACATAGGGAAATGATTAGTGTTGTAGTCAAAGGAGATAATCTACAGGAATGGATTGGAAGGGTCTACATAAAATAAGTGGTGAAATATTATGAGAAAGTCAATCTGGGGTTTTTTACTCTTATATTAGAAGAACAGCAACATACTAATGAGTTCTAAATCTCCCTGTATGTTGTCTATAAACACCTATTCCTATCTCTCCATTTTCTGTGCATCTTATTGTGAAAGCTGTTTTTAATGTGGTAGAGGAGAAATAACTAGTGTAACACCATTAGCCATTACAAAAAATAAGCATTTCATCCGCTAATGCACATATGCTATTCAGAGCCCTAGTAAGATCAGTTTCCACAATGAAATGTATTGCTAACAAGCAATTAGATGAGGAGGGAAATGAAATATGATTGTGGGTATATGATGATGATTCTTTTGAGTCTTCTATACTAAGAAGTGATTTAACTTTAAGTATGTGTGCATCTATGACAAAATTAGGTGCTTCCAAATGTTTGCTGAGGTGGCCATTGGTATTTAGATCACTAGAAAAGGATTTACATAGGTGTGCAAACAAGTGTGTGTATTTTTTTAAACCTATTTGTGACACATTCCTTTGATCCATTTAAAACAACAATATCCAGCTTTACGCATGGTGTGGCTGTTTGCCAGGTCTTTGTAGTTTTCTGAAAAGAAACGGGCAAACAGGTTTCATACTGCCTGAAATATTCAGATTCTGAAAATGTTAACCAGCTTCTGTTTGCAAACAAGTCTATCACATACTCCACAGCTGAATATAGCCGGCAGCTTAGGAATTGGGATATGACAGGACTGAAATGGCATATCAAGAACAGAAAGGGATCATATTAAGACTAAGAACTATGTTTTCTTGTTTGATTACGAATGTCTTACTGATGGACATTTGTTGCACTATTTGAATCATATAGTGGAAAATATTTCCTACAGGAAATAAAGCAGACAAATTTGGTACATATTTAGGGTCAGAAGGAAACCCAAACATGCTTTCCACATTGTAAGTTTAGTGATAGTTTTCTCACAATTTGAGTTTGATAGGGACAGCTGATCTATTCAAAGAACAGGAACAGAAGCAGGAGCATAAACCAGGCAGGGGATGGGAGGAAAACATGAACGTGCCCATAAGGCAGTTGTTGTTGCAAAAGGATACTGGATGATGAAGGATGTCAAGGCAGGAGCCACTCTGTGGAGAAGGAGCTAGTACTAGAGTAAGAAAATTTGAATTTCCCAAAATAATGCATTTAAATAGAGCTATTTTTTGTCTAATGCAGGGGAATACCCTGTTCTAAAAGGGATGAAAGTACATCCTCTTGTATGTTTTTAGCCTTTGAATATTGAGCCATGAATGTTTAATTTTATTTTTTAAACGTAAAACCTCCACATTCACAGCATTCCAAGACTTCGTGTTCACGCCAACACTGAATTTGCAGTGAATTTCCAATGTTACCCAATTACATTGTCACAAAAACACAGGAATGAATTATTCCAAGTAATGCAATACTGTGGGTCAGTATAGCAGAAAGGACTGAACAACTGTTTTCCATCAAAGATTAAACTGCCTATTGATATGGTTCAGTAATAGCAATGTAAGGGACAGTTACTGCTCATTTGCCGGGGCTGCATTTGTTCACGCAACATTACTTTTTGTAATGAAGCACTAAAGAAATGTAAAACATCAAGGGGAGTAGAGGAGAGCATGATCTCTTTTCAATCCCTTCTCCCTAGAGACTGAAAGACATCAGCACCTGCTCTCTTATTGATTACAAAGAATTTAGCATCTCTGATACGGTGCTGATCAGGTACATCCTGTTTCTGTTTTCTTCTTGGAGAAGCACCTGTAATCCTACAGGTTCCGTGCAAAATGGTAAAGTTGCTAAGGATCATAATGAATGGTAAGAAAAACTGGTTTTTTACCCTTCACACAAGACCCCATGTTGTATTGCAGTTCTGAAGATTCAGGGAAGGATTTTGCTGCTGGTATTTCAGGGTAGGGGAGTTAAGGCAGCATTCTGCAGTATCAGTCATAATGGCACATTTTCTCAGAATTACAGGATTTAGGTTTGTTTCTTCTGCTTGTTATCAAATAATAAACATACTCTGTCTCATTTAAAGAAAAAAATAAATTTGACTAAGTACAAAGGAGTTCAGCTATGTGCAGTGCAGGGTCTCATTTCAGTTATGGAAGGAGATTAGAGTGGCGGCATCGCATAACATCTGAGCTGAAGGTGTCTGTGTTAAAGAACTGAATTTCACAATTCCCATGATTTTTCATTGGTGTTTGTTTTCTGTTTTGTCTTCAATTTGGGGTGTGCTTTTTATGATATTAATAATTTAATAATTGTATTCCTTCCCTTTTGACTGACATCTGAAGACTTAGAATGCTTTTATGCCGTTTCCATCTTAAGATTCTTGACATGTATGTATGTAGGAATTTAAACAAAAGAATGCATAATTTTACCACGTAGTAAGTTTACTTTCTTAAGACACCCTTTTTCTGTTGGTTCAGCACTCAGACAAGAAGCTATTTTTTTTGTTTTAGTAATGACATGAAAAAAATACCTAATTAAGTTTGAGGTTTTGAACATTTCTTTTCACATACAGTTTCATCATGATCAGTATAGGTATTGTCATGGAGCCAAGAGGTCTCAAAACTAAACACAAAATTCATTCACATATGTACAAAGGAGGAGACAGCAATCATACACAACAAACTTCATTAAAATTATTAGCTGCGATACCATTTGTAAAAGCAAATGCACCCTTTTGTCCATTGCTAGCTCCTTAACATACTTTCTTGTATTGTAGATTAAGTTTAGCTGTTTCTAGTGTTGTTAAATGTTGATCATAAGTAAAAATATACCATAAGGTGGATAAAGAGTTTCAAGACCTATTTGATCATTTGTCTCTCCAGATTATTTTCCCCACCTTTTATACGGTGTGTGCATGTGATTCTACAGTGATGAAACACTCACATTTATATTAGCTCACAAAAATGTTAAATACATCATGCTTGCTCTGTTCTTCTCCCTCTGGAAGTAAAATCAGGAGGCTGCAGTGAATCAGGGTTAGAAGGTGACAGTTCTAAAATATCTGTGTGAACTTCATCAGCCCAAAGGGCTGTGTGTTTACATGTTGAGTATCAAACCTGAAATGCTTTGGATTTGTTCTCTGCAGCTTTTCCTGGAACTGAGTTGAAGTAAAGTTGAAGATCTCCCTGTTTAATACATAGAAGGTAGGGGAGCATCACCACAGCTCCATGCTTCAGATTTATTCTGTCTCTATATCCAGGGAGAACTTTAGAAACCGTAAGGCAGCTGCAGACACAGCTTTCAGGTATATTAGTAGATCCCATGATAAAGAAATGTATTCTACGTTGACTCGCAGAAAGTGAGCAGCTTAAAGCTGCTAACCTTTTCTGCACTGTTTTATCATTCAGTGGTTCAGGCTGTGTGCATGGGTTTAAACGGAAGCATGGGTGGTCAGAGCTGGATCTTGGAACCCTGTGGATGGTATGCCACCAGTAGGGTTTGAAGGTTGACATCTTTAGCTATTTTAGTTGCCGATAAAAGTGTTCTGGACAATGATGCGATAAGTCTGTACTGAAAACATCTACAGAGCCCCTTTTGTCCATCCAGTCCTTCCTCTTGTCCATAGCTGTTTCCTTCTCTTTAATAAATGGGTGCAATCTACTTGAGGGTAAATCTTGTCTGAGACTATAAGAGGCATAGAAAAAGAGAAAAGTAATAAAATGTAGAAATATACTGAGCTTGAGTTAAGGATGTTTGGACCTGATTCTTTAAAGAAAAAATCTTTCAGGCTTGAAGAGGAAAATGTAGTGCTCATATTATGGTTTCATGCTCTTGAGGAAAAGAAGCCAGGTCTTTGCTTATTAATCAGGCTGAACTGAGGAAGACTGTGCTGTGTTTGCACAGAAGTTACTAAGGGCAAGCTGTTAACTTGGTTACACTGGCAGCTGCCTGTACCTTGTGTACATATGAGCCACTCCAAAAATTTATCAAGAAATCTTCCAATTAATTCACAGGAGAAGTTAAATATTAATGCAGAAGTAAACAGCCTGTTGACTTGCTGTGTGGCTTGTTAGTTAGGAGCATAGCAGCAGTGTTGAAATACCGATAGTTTCAAGAAATGTATGCTAAACCTAGCTCTCTTTTCACAAAACAGCTATGTATCTGAAGGGATCATAATAAATTCCACAGTAATTTGCAAAGGGAAAGTCCAGGTGAGATTCATGTTGTTCATTCTCTGATGATCCCAGGCATTTTTAGCTTTGCAATGTATTCTGTAGCACGTAGTATGGTTGTGTTTATTCAGAATTATATGATGCAACATTTGGTTTTGGATCAGTAGTGTTGCTGATGTTTTTCAACAGCATCACAGCATAGCTGACATTGGAAGGCACCTCTGGAGATCACCTAATGCCTAACCCCTCTGCTGAAGGCTGGGTTAAATAGAGTGGGTTACTCAGGGTCATGTGTCCAGGCAGCGTTTGAGCATCTCCATGGATGGAAACTCCACAGCCTCTCTGGGTGACCTGTTCCAGTGCACGACCACCTTCATACTAAAAATAAAACAATGGTTTTTCTTACCATTTAAAAATGGAATTGCCTGTATTTCAGTTCGTGCCTATTGAATCTTGTCACTGGGCACCACTGAATCTTGTCCTTTCACTGGCACTCCCTCCTTACTTCCCACAGCCATCAGGAGTCCTGGCTGGAAGAACAGACAGGAGAAAAATTTCCATTCATATCTGGCCAAACTCCTGGTGGCAGGACACTGACTGGGACCCGATTTAGAGACATGCTGTAGAAGAAGGGGCAGGGGAGGGACGTGATGTGCAGCTGACTAGACCATGGCAGCAGCACACAGCTTTTTGGAGAATGTAGGCCATGGGACAGGATATGGGCCTTTAGATCCAGTGCTGTGCATTAGAAGGAGCAAATGTCTATACGAAAGGAAGTACCGTTACAGGGAGGCGAGGCTTTTGCTGAAGAAGCCAAAGACTATTTGTGCTTGGTGGAAGCAAGGCTCTTTCTAGGTATCTTCTTAGGTGACAAGCCAGTGGCTCTCTTAAGGTACCTTGGACCCTGTGTAGGTTGATGAAGGTTCAGGAACATGACTGTGCATTGCAGTTATGTCTAAGTGCATTTCCAAAGGTTTGATCTATTTAGATACAACAGGCAGAGAGGGAATGCTTTAATCTTGGAGAAAAGGTGATGAAGAAATTGTAGCAAATTATTTTTCTTAGTTTATTTGTTTAGGGTTTTCTTTCTTTAGTTCCCAGTTTTATTGCTTTAGGGACCAAATGAGGCAATGTCTACAAATGAGCCTGTATGTAAAATTCTTTCTCTTCCAAATTGTGACAAAACCCCTGGCAATTTAGATGAAAACTGAAACCCTAATGATTCATTTCAGCTCTTTAATTCAGTATGTGTCCTTCAATATATTCTTCTTTTTTATACTGCTTTTATTAATGCCACTTCAAGGAAGTAGATAACTTGATTTTATTTTGATTTGTTATTGGTTGTCTGATATGACCTTATCTAGATGCTTATATTCCATCACTTTACACTTCTCTGATTCTCTGTCGTCTGGCTTTAGTGTAACTCAGAAAGGACAACAAGCCCATGTTGGCAGGGGATAACCAATAAAGGAAAAAGTCAGATCTTCATTTGATATTTTCACTAGGGATTTACACTTTATTAAATTAACAGAGTAGGACTCCACATATTTATTGAGTCAGTTCATTTTCAGGGATATGACCTCTTTGCTAGCATATTTTATATAAAGCTTCTTTATGGTTCTGTATTATAGTAACTAGTCAGACACCTGAATTAATAGGAATTGAAATTAGAAAGCGAAATGAAGAATTTGACTTCGTTGATTGTTGATCAGTGAGAAAATTTTCTTGCCTCATTGAAGTTGTACTATCTTCTGAATAATCAGCTTCAAAACTAGCTTTACCAAAATATGGATCATCTTGCTGTGTCAAAGATCTCCTGCAGTTTCCAAACCCCTTCATGGGTTGGAAGATGAGTTGGATTTTATATAAAACTGCTTCTCCTCTTCCTTAAAATAGGTGATCTAAAAGACACCAAAAGTCTCCCAGGCACTGGAACTAATTTTTATTAGAGCAAAACTTAATCAGATGGAGGGAAGTTTTTAAATAAAGCAAGTTTTGACCTCCTGAGCAAGAAAGAAACACTCCAAAGGTTTGAAAAGAAATCTCTCCCCCACAGCCATGGCCTTGAAAGAAGGGCCTTGCAGAGCAGTCTTGCTTCCTGGCCCCTCCGCTTCACAAATCTTTTTGAATCGGGTATCGTCAATGCAGCCTCCTCGGGCTTCCCGTGGTCCTGAAGCACTCCCCACCTGAGCAGAAGCCATGGCTTTCCAGGAGCTGTCTTGCCCTGCCACGGGTATGTGCCGAGGCAACATAAACAAAAGCCTTCATTTTGGCTTGGGTCGGGCTCTTGTAGCCGAGCACCACGTACAGCAAACTAAGAACAAACAGGCGAGGCAGGTCTGCCGGCCATCCAAACGATGTCAGGTTCATCATGTCGCGTTGGGCTTTCTCATTCTTCCCCGTGACCTAGTTGGGCAAGCTCTGCCTTTGCACTTAGCTCCAGTAGTGTTAAGAACACAGCTTCAGAGATCTGGGGGCTGCTGGATGTTTGCTCGGTGTTAAAGATGAAAAGGTTAGCTATGGTTTCAGAGGTCAATTTACAGAACTCAGCAGTGGTCCGTTACACTGAATTTTGTGAAAAGTGATGGCTGGGGGGAGGCATTTATTTTGTCAGGGAAAGCCCACGCTGAAAGTAAAGCTCAGAGATAAAAACTTGCACGGCCTAAAAAAAAGTTCTCAAGTTTTTTGAACTGAAGCCATCATGCTGAGTATAGATTTAACTCCAGTAATTTGTATTACATATGTTCTTCCTGCAAGGAAATGCAGGAAATTACAGGTATTGTTTTAAAAATCGCTTTCTTAAATTCTGTAGTTGTCTTTCCTGATGACCACTGGAGATAGATTTAATCTGCATCCAGACATCAGTATGTTTTGCTGTAACAAATCAACAGAGCTAAATAAAATACCATATTATGAAGCTGTACGGGTCATTTCATATATTCTTTAATGAAAATATTCTCCTGTTTGGTGGGTTTGTTTAAAATTTTTACTTTAAGTTCATTAAGAATACTTACCTCAAATTGAAAATAAAACCTAAAATCAACTTTTACGTATGAATGTCATATGCTCAACTTACATTTAATATTTGCAAAGATTTAGTCCTAAGGGAAGAAATAGTCCTGATGACATTTTGATTTACCTGAGCAGCTCATCCTGGGACAGGAAAAATTCTCTTTCCCCATATCTTGTTAATGTGTATTTCTAGATAAGCCAGAGGTGTATTTTTAAAATGCCTTTTTCTTTGTAACCTGCCAAAATGGCTTTTGTAATGTTCCATGCTTACTGTGTCTCACAGGGCTCCTACTGAGCCATACTTACTCTGTAAGCAGAAAGCTGAGATGGCTGTTGTTTGCTTGTTTTCAAGTTACTGATTCTCAAATTTCAGCTTGGAAAGTGAAAAAGAAAATCATATTTCCCATTTTGCACATCAGTAACAAGGATCCTGGAGGCTGGTTGTGCCTTTAATAGTATCCATACATACTGCCATCATGTTTTGTGCTTGGTAGCATCTGCGTGGATTCACTGCCTCCTAAAAATGCCCTACACTGCAGTTAATCTTTAATTTGGTCAATGGTTTTGCTGGTGAGGTTTTAGATCTGATCAGCCCCTTATCTAGGGTACTCTCTGATTATTAACAACCACAAAAATGTAAGGTTGGTCTAAATATATGACTTAGGTGCCCCAAAGTGATATACTTTCTAGTCTCTATAGTGGAAATCCTGAGTACTCATTTATACACTGAAGATCCCTGCACAGGACAGGGACTCAAAGCTGAATCCAAACAGGGTGCTGGCTAATTAGGGAGTGTAATACACCTAGAAAAAAACCCAAACCAAACCAAACCAAAAAAAACACCCCAAACAAAACAAAAGAAAAACCTAAAGAAAAAAAAACACCACCAAACCCCAAACCATCAAAGGTCTGGGGGCAACAGTATATCTGAAAAAACAGACTTAGAGTTTAGACTGTGCAGTACAGTGTGTCTACTTCAGACATACTTTTATCAAGGTAAATGTGGTGCTGTAGAAGTTGATGTGGCTGTAAATAACTCCTTGCAATGCGTGAGCTAACTTGTTTAAAGCTAGATTAAGGACCTCTGAACTGCACCACAATATACAGAACAGACATCTCGGGCCTCAGCAGATGTCTTCTTCACAAAAGGAGCCTTTTTGGCAGAGGAAAGCAGCACTCGTTCTTGTTTCTTTCGAAGCAGAGCTGGAGGAGAAGGCAGGATCTTGAACGGCTTAGTAGTTAGGACTGTCTACTTGGGGGCTTGAATTCTGTCTGCCTGATGTGAATGCATAAATCCCCATGACTCCCACATGGACCAGGATGGTGGAACATCACGCTGTCCCTTGCTTACTCTTGCTGGCCTGTTTGCTGGTGGATTCCTTTCTCTAGAATAGCTCAGTATCCATTGTACTGGAGCGTGCACCTTGCATAAAAGGTTGGTGGTTAGGGCACTCGCCTGGGAAGCGAGACATTAGGCTTTTGAATGCCTGTAGGCTTAGGAAGCTATCGAGTCCAGCCCTCCCACTTGCTGAGTCCTGCAAGCATTAAGCTGTTGCATGAAAGGTGGAGATTCCCACCCATCCTTTTTTAAAAGACAGTGAGCAAGTCTGTGTTTTCTGAGGAACCTCATCTTGCCAGCGTGCTCTTGGTATTATTCATTAATGATTAATGTTTTCGATGCCTTAGGGGGGCTGCACATTCTTTTGCCAAATTTCTAGATCCTATCTTGGGAGGCATGTGAGAAATAGGCGCTGAGCTATTTAGGCTGGGGCAATTCTAAGCATGTACAAAGCAAACACCTAGGAAACTTTCAGGTCAAATGGGGAGGAGAGCGGTAAGTTTAAACACCCTCTGGAGTAAGAAAATCTTACTAAGAAGTATTTTGGATTTCATTTTGAACATCTGAGTTCAAAATGGTCTGAGTTCAGACCTGGCCTCAGGTCTGAGTCAGTCCGGTTTTAGAAACTTGTGTTCTTTGCTGAATGTGGCTAATGGTCGCTGAAGATAGTTGTACTATTCTAGATACACACAGGAGGCAAAAACGTTAGCAAGTATGAAGATCCCCCTTTTTATTTCCAATTTGAGATGTACTTATATTTTGGCTATTTTACTGCAGGTGATGTCTACATGTGAGTAGTTACTGCTTTTTGATGGACTCTCTAATTTCCTGCTACTCAATTTACAGACTCCCTTTTCTACTTAATAATGTTGTCTTCTACTCAGAAACAAAATGTTCTGGACAGGCAAATATCAGCCGGCTCAGAAGTTTGCTGAAAAATACTGAGGGGCTTAAGAGTGTAAGCCATCAGGGGTCCTCAAAAAGCTAAAACATTTGGCATTCTCACATATCCATGTTAGTAAATTAATTAGAAGACACACCTTATCTGTTCTCACTTGACTCTTCTTAGTGTTTTCATCTCTATTGCTTTGCAATGAGAGGTTTTACAGAATTTTACATATCACAGAGAAAGCAGTATTAAGATTTTAGGATAGGTAGGGAGAAGATTTCTGCATCGGAAGACTTCCACTTTTTCGGATCAGCACTTCACTGCAGACACAGGCAGAGTGATTTTAAATTTAACCTGGCTGTCTACTTCAGAAGCTCTTTCCCATGAATTCACACCCATTCACACGATCACGCTGCATGAAAGCTCTCACCTTTGAAAAGCAAAGTTCAAAGTTGACTATATTTTTCTGACTGGAACTATTTGCAGCTCAGTTTCCCTTGGTTGGGAGATACAATATCACATTCTTGTCTGGTTCCCACTGTGCTAAAAGTATCGAAAGAGTTTTGTTTTTAGAGGTTTTTTTTTCTCTTGTCACCTTAACGATCCTGTCTTTGGTCAGTGGAAATCAGGTGCTATTTATTCAATTTCTGCAACACCCAATTCATGGGAATCTGGGTACCTTTAGCTCTGCCCATGGCTTTAGAAAAACAAATCTATTCTGCTTTGGGAATGCCAAATGAGGCTAGCTGGGGTCAGACATAAAGGAAGCAGGAAGAGAACAACAGTGAACAAGGAAACAGTAGTATGAAAACAATTTCATGTTTATGAATCATAGAGCCTTTGGTGAAATTAATTAAACAATGTGTACGGGGCACATTCAAAGAAAGAGTTGAAAGGCAAAATATCTCTATGAAGGTGAAATAAGTTCATAGTATTATTTGAAGTGTTATCAAGAATGTTTATTCTATACAGAAGGAAAATGGGAAAAATTGAAAGTAAGTCAGGGTTTGTGGGTAGACACAGCATATTTTATTTTACTGTTACACTAGAGGAAACCAGTAACACTTTTAAGCACATAACCCTGTCATGAGGTGATAGAAAGACAAACTCTTGGGCCTTATGGATAGGAAGAATGGACTGATACCAAAAGCCTTCCCATTTTTCCCACTATACCAGAGGCAGTAAAACAGTTTTTGCTGCAACCTTTGGATACCTCTTGTATGCTTAGACCATGATCACTACAGCAATGTTCTTGCAAATGTGAAAAGACCTTCCATTCTTTTCAGTCACAGCTATATTTTTATTTCTATGCTGAGAATTTTGAAAGAGCAGATATTATCCAACAGAAATACACCCCTGAATTTGTTGAAAATGTAGCTTCAACTTCATAGCTTAAAGGAAAAAATTAAAAAATAAATTCATACAATTGTGTACAGCTGTGTACAATTTTGACAATATTTTATACATGTTTTCTACAAAAAAATGTAATTATACTTTCTGAGTGTAATTAGGTAGGCTTTTGCTATAGTAGACTTTAACTTTTTTCTCTTCTTGTAATGTTGTGTCTTTTTTCCTGTTGTTTTTTGTGGTTTGGTTTTTTGTTTTTTTTTTTTTTTTTTACACAGGTTTCTATTGATTGCAGTGTAAAATATGCCTGACATTTTCTCTGAATCTACTTTTTTCTTCTTTTTTTTTTTCCACTGCACAAGTCTTATTTAAGCCAGAACTGTATTTTTTTTTTAATTTCTCTCTGTGTGTTCTTGCCAATCTTTAATGACTACATTAAAGCTTACTATTAAAGTGAAGAACAAACAAAATCATATTCTAAAACATCCTGTTCTGGCCTGTGCTGGTTTGCATGTAAATTTTAGGCAGGATTCTTTCTGCCCAATCTTTACATTAGTTGCTCTAGCTAAGGGAGGACGTCGTTACCTTTCATTCAGTCAAAGAACCATAGAACAAGAGTCCCACATTTCAGCATTTTCAACGGAAAATAAAAAAACTATATTTGAACAAGGATGGCATGAATGATTATTACATAGGCATATGTTTCATTGCTGTGTGATGGGCAGGGGAGAGGGGAAGAAGACAGGCATTAGAGGGATGGTGGGACAAAAGACAAGAAAAACATGTAGCTGGGTGGCAGAAGAGCATTCTACACCAAATTCTTTAGTGGTGTAATAAACTGGGACAGTGTTGTCTTCTGCCTCCATATCAAGCACTGACATGTATCAAATATTACTAAATGCTTTGGATAAAACTGTTTGAATAATAGACTATAGTATTTTTACTTTCTCAGAGTTTGATTGTTAGTTAAAGAAAATTCCTCTTAACTGTTCCACTAGCAGTAGTGAGCATTAAAATAAAACCCAGCATATCAGAGTAGGTTAGAAACTTTCCAGCGCCATTAAAGCTAAATGCTTATTCCTTAAACCCCAAACATTTTATTTGACACACTTGGATTTGATGAATTTCTATCAAGGCATGGTCCTACAGGAATGCTTCCTGGATTTTTGTTTGATTTTTCCTGAAGTCAGTGATACTGAACATCTTGGGGATACCTACTGTCTGGGGCAGATACATCTGCTAAGCGTCTCCCAGGGCCAGAGACCACTGGAGCCTCTGGCAGCTGTTACTGAAATGGACGTTCTGCTTGTCTTATTGCAGAAGTTGATAAGAGATGAGTAATAGAGCACTTCATTAAACTACACTGGGGGGTGGACACTGGTCGATCAGTTAAGATGAGATTAAAGCCCAAATATTTTGGACTTGGACTTTGCTTGCAGTTTATTGATTATTTTGCATGACATGAGAAAAATTTATCTATTTTCTTCTAACTGCGGAAGTAGCTCTAAGGAGAGTTATCTCTTTACAAACTTTGCCTCTGTGAGAGGAACATAGTTTTCACTGAGCAGTTGAAAATCAAGTGTTAGAATTTCCTGCAGACTTGGATGCACTCTGGGTGTGTGTAATTGAATATTTTGGTTTTGTGCCAAAGCAGCATGAAGGGGCCTCTATCTATATGAGAATAAAGTTCATGAAGGTTTTATTGTTGCATCTGACAAAATGCAAATTGCACAAATTTGAATACATGAATCAATTTTAATTTGCAAAACTCTCACTAGATGGTTGTTACAAAATACTGCCAGGCTTCTTGCCCGTGGAAGAATTTTCCCAGTTTTTTAATTACAGACTTTTGTATTGCAGAGCACTGTAGGAGTAGGAATTTTAATTTTCTTTTGATTTTATGTTTCTATGTTCCTAGTTTTGGGACTATGTTTGAATCTGGAGTATCATATAAACATTTCAAATTTTAAATTTGATGTTAACACTTGAATCCAAACTTCCTTAAAGTTTTTGGGTGGTGGTAGACAATGTTGGTATTCTAGACCAGTCACATCTGTAAGTTACTACAAGGAAATGAAAATTGCGAGGAGTGATTTTCAGGATATATTTTTGTAGCAATTATTTGCCCCCCCACCCCCCGCCACCCCCAACCAGTCTGTAAGATCAAAACCTATTCAGTTTTCATTGCTTTCAAAAAGTCATGTGATGCATTCAGGGGAATACGGGGGGGCTCGGGGGTGGGCTTCTCAACATACCAATGGTAGGACAAAGAGAAATGAAGTATTTTTTCTTTTGAAGGCAGTTATGTTTGAAAGCTGGATCATCCAATGTCAGCAAGTAGGACAAACCCAGGACAAATGATGGAATCAAAGCCTTACATCCTTAGCACAACCTTAAAAATAAACAAACCTGGAAGAGTGCCAGCATGCCTGTACTTGCAGGAGACTGTTTGCAGCTCCCCTTGTTCCTATTCCTTGAGCTGACAACTTCCAGCTGTGTGGAATATTTAAGATGGGATAATACGAGCCTACTGCTAAACTTAGTACTCTACAGTGAGCCTAATTCTATTAGTTACATCTTTAAAGAGTCCTGAGCAAAGATATAGGTAAAATACAGGTTTTAAAATTTTTTAATTATGTTTAGAAAGTTGAGGTTTTTCAAGTTTTGAAAGCTGTTTGGCAAAAACCTCCTAAATCATCTGCTCAGCGCCTTCCTATGCTTTCTCCTAAAGATGGTCTATAGTTATTTTTCTTATCAGCTAACTTATCAGCACTTAACATTTTCTCTTTAAAGTGTCTGTCAGTTATTTCTCTTACCAGAAACGGCCCCTGAAATTTTAGGCTGCTCCTCTAGAAATCTGTATTTACACCCAAACCACTTTCAGAAGCCTAAGCATGTCTTGAGGTTCTAATGTAAACTCAGACACGGATACTGGGAGTCCCTTTTGAATTCCTTTCAAAGCTTTATTTCCTTTCATCCTTCAAAGAAAGGCATTATATTGATTTAGATGTTATTTTTTTTGAGATAGAACACAATTGATCTGGGAGTTTATTATTGTTGCACCTGAATGCAGGAAGAATGTAAATTTTAGAGATTATGTTTGATTGCCAGCCTTAGTCTCAAATAGTCCATTAGATTTCAAAGATAACTCTTGTGGGCATAAATGTGTGCTCATACTTATATATATTTTTTTTTTCCATCTTGATTTGCATTTGCATACATGTGTTCATATATCTCTCTGCATATAGAGAGATGTATTTCTATATATGTGTGTGTATATACCTAGATGTATAAAAAATTTTTAGAATTTGTATTATGTTTCAAATCGGCACAGAAAGTGTACAATTTCAGTGAGCCAGCAATCTGAAAAAAATGTTTTGCTTTTGAGCAATCCAAACATTTCATTTTCATTGGATGTAATATGTTTTGTGTCTTAAATTTCAAATTGAAAAATAATTTCAAACATACAAGTGGGATTTTTTTGTTTTGAAACTGTCAAAATGGATCTCTTCAGCAACTTTAGGAACTTTGTTCCTGAAGAAGACATTAATTAAAACTGTCTTTTCCTCCTTTAATTTCAACCAGCTGATGTTTTCTAGCAAAATAAATGAATCTAAAAAAAACAAATCATGAATGGGTGTGCTTTTCAGAGAGAATTCTGCAGTGTTTTGTTAACTAATGGGCAAAATAGTACGTAAAGATTAGTTATAACTGTCAAGTAACTTGGAGCGGGTATTTCATCTGCAATATGACACTTTATTGAAGATACAAAATGAACAATACATATCCAGTTTAGATAAACCATCACATTTTAAGGGATTTAAACAAAGCTAATACCCAACAACGGATGCGTAATCAATATAATGTACTTCTACACATAAACCATTTTGAGCTATGGAAAATGTAAATATACTATCAAATTTTTTCTGTGGTGAGCTCCAGTCATGACTGGAACATCAGTCTTCTGGTAGAAAAAAAAATTAAATTGTATAATAATGTCTATATGTTGGGCCTGTGCAGCAGAAACAGGGTTATAATAGCTGGGGATCTTTCAGGATGAAAAGGGTCAAGTGATCTAAACCACCAGAGTCTGCATGTTGTTACTACTGAATTAAATAAGGGTATTCAGGACAATACTATGATTGGGGAAGGGTGTTGCTTTATTTTCTGGCTTTGATGGACTCAAAGTACATCGTTTTTAATGCAATTTTACATAATTATTCGTTTGAAACATGAAAAATGAATGAGTGGTCTCAGCAGTAACTGTAAAATGAGTCTATCCGTAGCAAACACAGGGACGTTGTGCCTGGAGCTCCAAGGTGTAACTGCTGCTCTTTTGATCAATGCTTTAAAAACATTTTACGCAACTTGTGAGTAAAAAGGCAGAATAATTACTGTAATCAAAACATCACAAGCTGGCCCAGGCTCAGCAGCATGTTACAGAGACCTTTCGTGACTGGTTGACTGGTGTTTACTCTTTCTGGAATAGTAAGGCTGTATATTTCACATTAACTCTTTATTTGACATAACTGGATATTTCAAATATACAAATTTTTTTGCTGTGAGTAAGTAGTTTCCAGAGACCTTTTTTTGCATTTCAATCAGCACATGCCAAAATATTGCAGTTAGTTACATTTTTCAGAGGTTTTTTTTTGGTTTGGGGGTTTTTGTTTTGTTGGTTGGTGTTGTTGTTTGGTTTTTTTAACCAAAGTCCCTTTAATCAAAAGACTCCACTGCCTTCCATTTTTGCCTAAGCATCTCTTCCAGCAGGTCTTCTTGTTTTCCCTGTAAAAAGGAAAAATTGATGATAAAGTTTAGCGTCTTTAATGCAACCCTGCCTATTTACAAAGTCTGTCCAGAGGCTGTGTTCTCTAAGCAGAGGAGGAATCAGGAAAGAAAAAAAAAAAAGAAAAAAAGATGATTTTGTTGTTTCCAGCGTCAAGGCCCTTTGAATCTGCAAGCATATTCCAAATGTTCCACAACTCTAAAATACACTCTCCAGACTTTTCTTAAGAAAACATGCTTTGATTTCTCTCAAAAACATGTTGGAGTATTTCTGGCTTTATGTTACTCCTATGACTTTCTGAAACAGATGCTTGGGTGAGTTACGTCAGGCAGCAAAGTAGGATCCCGAGGCCAACACCAAGCTTGATCTCCTCTTCCCTGTAAAGCAGACAGTGATGTTGTCCTGGCAGGAGACTGTGAAGATACTGACCTCCCCAAGCTGGGTTTGCTGCTGAAAGGCAGGGGAATGCAGTGAGCTGGAAGGAGCAAGCATGTTAGCTTAGAGGCACGCAAGAGACTGTGAACATTGCCTAATGCATTCTGCCTTCAGCTCTCCGTTGTCAGTTGTTTCCAGCCAGCTCATGGTAGTAATTTAAGCTGAATTTTTCCATAGGTTGTTCCTTCATCACAATAGTTGTTTTGTTGGGTGTTTTTTTTTAAGTTTCAACAAAAATAGGTGATTTGTTTCCAAGAAAAATATTGGTGAAGAACAGGTGTTTTTGCCAGTGCTCATTTTCTTCATTTGGTTTTTTGAACAGCTGTGTATCCTCTGTGGTTTGGAGATATATACTGAAATTTGGCAGTGAAGTGCCTTTCATTGTTCTCATGAAATTCACCCTCTTTTAGTCAGGTTGCAAACAGGGGAAAAAAACCTGCCATTTTCATAAATGCAGCAGGATTTTGCTTCTTTTATTTGTTTGTTTTGCTGATGGTATTACTAATTTTCAGAAGAATTTGTCTTACAAAACAAAAAACTTCTCCACAGAAAAATATCAATAATTTGACACTAACTTTGTTCAGAACTGAGACATACCAGCTGAAATAGGGACATAAAATTAATGTAAAAATATCAAAATATTTCATTTGGCCCAGGTCAGCTCTATGCCCCCCCAGAAGTAGAGTGGTGAGATGCGTGAGAAGGTAAGTACTATGATGAACCACTGAAGTGCAAAAGGATAGATGATGTGGTGCATCATGGGAAACAAAATTTTTTTCAAGAAGTATTCTTCTGGGGAAAACTTTGATTTTGTGTGTACTCCCATGATTTCTATAAGAAACCTCTCGTAAGAGACAGATTTTCTCTGTTCAGTTCAGTAGAGGCTTTTATGAGGAAGGAAAACTCCCATTTGTCAAAACTGAGGTTGAAATGGAAATTGAAAAAATTAATTCTGTAACACTTTTTAAGTCACCTTGAACATAGTAAGAATAATGTTGTTATTAATAATAAGAATAAAGAATGTGATGTATTGCTCCAAGAATGGAATTAAGAGAGAATGAAACTCAGAGGTCTGAGAGATGTGCTAAAGAAGTCAAAGAAATAATGAAAATCCATCTAAAATTAATTCCTACATTTTTTCAGGCCTCCTTGCTATTTCCTAACCTTTTAACGGAGAAGATGAACTGGGAACTAGCCTTACTAAGAAATTTCAGACATCTGTTTCAACTTAAAATGCCTCCTGTTTCTTACTTTCATCAAGTTTCCTAGAGAAAAGAACTTCTCTCAGCCAGATCTCCCCCATGTTGTGATCTACGTGCAATAATCAATAGCAGTATGCGATAATCTGCAGCATGATATACTGACAAATGCAAACTAGACTAAGCACAATATGGATCTCGTTTCTGTAAATATTTTATGCTTTCTCAAAGGACTTAAATTTATGAAGGCCTTAGAGACATACACCTGCAAATATAACACTTTGTTTTACTCAACTCCAATTACATTTAAAAATGTAGAAATTTCTCTGGAATATGAGCTCTCAAATGCTTTGTCTGTGAAGTACATGGTCCCTGAACTCTGGCTTTTTGTAGGGTTTTTCTTCTCAATTTTGATTTTAACTCCTTAGAAGAAGCTACAGCTAAGCTATTTTTAATCAGCACCAGCAATATTTTTCATAGAGTTGCCACTAAGGAATTTATGTCATCATAAATATTAGGGAGAAGGTTTGTGCAGGAGTGGGAGAGCAGCTTGGCTAAGAAGTTAATTTTATCTTTAGTCAGTTTGAATGAAGATATATAAGAAACCAGCTTTTACTACTTTTTTTTTTTTTTTCTTAGTAAGGCCCTAAGTTTAGACTCAATTTTATATCAATGCCATATTAGACATAGTGTTCTAAAAGGGCCATTAGCCTAATCCAGTGTGACAGTTCTTATGTTACTTTTTTACCATGGTAAATCCTTTAACCACTGAAATACTTTATATGCAGTGTAAAAACAAGCAAATGAAAAAAAGTAATCTTTTGGATTTCTTTTTTCAATTTTATTTCAGTAGGAGCTGTAGCCCTACAGCTACACGATCACTTTGATCCATACTCATGCTGAAAGGGGTGGTCTCATTCTCTCCTTGCCACAGCAATTTCTCATTTTTTCCACCATTACTGCTAGTGCAGCCTTGCATTGAGGGGGGGTGCCAGGGATGGGGATAAGTTGGCAAACAATGCTTTTTTACATAATGGCTGAAAGCAGTTTGCTGGAAATACACAGCTTTGATACTTGATTGATAACTACTTAATGATATAGTATGCAAAAAAGCTAATTCCACTTTATTCAGATAAAAATATAGGCAGGATGAAGCCTAGGTAAAAGATCACATGATGAGAATGAGAAATGAAACTGTGTTAACTATGGTTAGAGAATGGCAAGTGAAATCATACAGCAGTGATAGTAAGTGCTAGTATTAGGACCTGTTGCACTTGTTATCTTTGTTACTGACTCAGAACAAGCAGTTAGCCACTCAGTAAATTAACAGCCACAAAATTGCTACGAGTCTGAAGCTCAGTCTAGACAATGACATAAAAAAAGATGTCATGGTAGAAAGGAAAGCTGGGAAAGAATTACCAATACAAGATTATTCTTTTATAAAACAATCAAACAAACAAAACCTGAGAACCAAGAAACTATCCTGAAACATTTTTTTGCTTTACGGAAAAATTATTCTGGGGAAAACATAATACTAAGAGATGTCAGGTTATGTCAGTGTACAACAAATGGACATGAATTTGTCAAACAGTATGGATTTGAAAAGTTTTAGGCAGTTTGGGGCTGCTTAGGAAAAGTCATCTCGTCGTAAAAGCAAAAAATCACTATGATGAGCCAGTACTGGGGTTCTGGACAACATCCTAGAATAAAGATACTGCCACACTGGAAGGGGTTTAACTAGCATTATTAGGGCTCTAAACATTGATTTCTGAAGTCTAAAAAGCTAAATGTATGCAATTTAGCACGACTTAAGTTAGTGAAAAATTTAGGGCTTGAACACCTGGAGAAGATCATTCCATCAATTGTCATAGCTCCATTGACTTGGTTTAGTTGCAATTTCCCAGGCCAAGGTCAAATTATTTAGCTGGAAACATGTGGACAAAAGCAATGAGGTAGAGTAGAATACAGAGGAAATATACGTTGAAGATACACACACACACACGAGATCCTTACAGTGTGATAAAATTGGCTGTGGAATGGTCTACTTATGGAAAAGTGTAAATGACAACATTTGGAGCTTTTAAGTGATTCTGAGCAAAGCCTAGTGTAGCGTGCTGAGGTGGAGTGATCTTCCACTGGCTGGAAAATGGGCTGTATTCCATAGTCTTTCCAAATACTGTTACTCTTTACAAGAAGCCACATAGAAGGATCAGATTTAAGTATTTATGGATGAAATAAGCCATAGGGATTCAAAATTACTTTCAAATCAAAACCAGATTTATGAATCACTGTTGCTGCATTGTCTTGATTGAAGACAACACCTTTGCAGGCTATTTGTGCCCATCATTGAGGTTTTGATACCCAGACGTTGATCTGTAAACTTGGTAAGATCTCTGATAGTAAATTAAGGAATCAGCTTTTCAATTCTATAGAAAGATCAGATTTGAAATCTTGGTCTTTTCCTTTAAAGAGATTAAACAAAGGTAGTAGCTCAACATATCTAAAAATCAGCCTGACCTAAACAAAGGACCAACAAACATTGAAGATACATTTATAAGTTTGAGTGCTGTTTACCCTAAACATGTATCAGCAAAGTTTTGAATTTCCCTCACACCCTTTGCTCTTTTTTCAGTTTATAATCTAAATAGCTTCTCTCCAATGGCATCAGTAGTTGTGCCCAAGAGTTATTTGGTGTTGCAGAAAGATGTAAGCTCAGATTTTGAGGTTCCTTTACATACAGGAAAACAGATATAGCCGCTGCAACAAAATGTTCTGCACACACACACGGTAGACAAAACTAAACCAGAAGGAGAAAAACATGCCTCTTGGCAGAGATGTGAGGTAACTTGCATAAGCAAAAGCTATGCCCATACCCACCATAAAAACCTAACCTTCATTTTGAGATACCTGTGTTTCAATTTGTTCAATAAAGAAGCTAAAAGACAAATACGGTTAACAAGATATCCAGCGTCACTGGATAGCAAGGAAAAAGAGGGGGAAAAAAATGCACAGAAATGTTCTTGTGGCTCTGCTTTGTTGCTAGTATTTAGCTTTGAGAAAGAAGCTTTGCTTTCTTGATTTGCAGGGGATTTCTAGACTGTTAAATTGCACAATGCTGCAGTAATGCTAAGCTTTAAAACTGGCAACATGGATAGAGGTCATTCAGTCACTGTGTTTTGGTAGTGTTAGCATTACTCTGCATTAAACCAGAGCTGCGTGAATCAGTCAACATGTGTAGTCCTTGGGTATATAATAGTGTTCTTTACTCAGATATTTGGATGCAGCAGATACTATCTTTGAAATGTAAGAGAATTCCCACTTTTCCACTCTAGCAATAGTCATAAACAGATGTCAAGGCTTGAAAAACGATTTCTGATGATACCATGGCTTCTCAAATTTCATCATGCTATGCTTAAAAAGAAAACAGAGAGGAGGCAGGCTGCTGATAACCACTCGAAAACAAAGATGTATGGTCAGATGGAGTATTACAATGGAATACGTTGATATTAATGCCTTTATTTCACTACAGGATAAATGACAGGTTTCTCAAGAGTATTCTGTTTCTATACCAGTGAAATCTATGTGCAACGGGACTAGTTATGGGCTTGTATCAGGGATAGCGCTGCACACTGAAGACAAAATGTAGAGGGCCAGAACAAACTTATCAATTACTCAATTCCCCATAAACATTAAATCAAGTGTCTCTTGCTTCAGGAGAGTGGATTTTACTTGCAGATCTACAATTAGGCTGCACATAGGGAAAGTACCTGTTAATTTCCAATTATCTCCTGCAATAGTACACAACTTTTCCTAATTGCCCAGGAGAGAAAGTTAGTGAGAGGATGGACAGCATTTTTACGCATGTCAGAGAAGTCTCCATCCTGCTGCTGATCATCCTTTCTCAGGCCTCACTTTCTAACAGCTGGGATGAACCTGCTGTTCCCAGAGCAGCACGGCGGTGTGTGGTATTAGGTGTCCAAACACAGCTTGTCTGTCTCGAGATTGTTCCCCTCTGCCCCAAGAAGTACTTGCTGGCTTCAGAAGAGGTGAATAAAAAACATATGGCAGAGAGCAGAGCTATGCAGATAGTTTTATTTTAAGGATGAAGGCATTTCAGTGTTGTGGTGTTTTACTGAGTTGCCAGGAACTTGCTCTAAAGTTCATTGTGTTTTATTTTGTGTGCTTGTCATCACGTGGCAGTGCTTAAACAGAAACCCATGGGTTTGTCCTGTGCAATCTTACCTCCTGATGCGCTGTCCTGACAGAGAGTGATACCTTAAAAGCAGTGACATCTAGATAGCCAGTAATTTGCTGGAGGCAACCAAGTTATTACTACATGAAAGTATATCTTTGACTGACAGCTTGATCTCTTGCTTCTCCTCATGATGAACGTGGAGCCAAAGCCTCTCAGTCCTTGCAGAAAACTGCAAAAAGGCCCCCGAGTCATTTGTTAAGGAGGAACACTGATGGCCCCAGAGGGAGACAGGCAGGTCTCTTTGAAGGCCTGTGCTTATTTTCAGCAGAATAAAGCAATTTGCTCTGCTTCAACTTACTATTTGTATTGTGATTCAGATTATAGCAACAGTTGTTTTCCAGGGACCTAGATGCATGTTTTGCCTGGCTTGTTGAATGAGGTGTTCAGCAAGCCGTGGGTTCAGCAAGCGTTTGCCCATTTGTGTGTTTGTCCTTTGTAAATGACCTAGCTAGGATGCAGGACAAATTCTTTCTGGAAGTTTGATTTCCCTGTCTTCTGTTAGCAAGTCTAAGACTTCCAGGGGTGTTTGCCTGCAAGTGAGGTGGGCATTGGCATTTTCAAGGTTACAGCTCAGTGCCCAATTCAGAAAAGGGGACCAGTACTCCAAACAGCATAATGCTTCCAGTTCTTGATCATTTAATTTCATCTAGCAACATGTATTTGAAAGCTCACATGTGCCTGTTGTTGCTCATGCTTAACTGAAAATAAACTGTAAAAGCTCCCAAACGATTCTGAGCACTGCCCCACCTGCCCAAATCCCATTAGTGAGTGGTATGTCAACCTACAAAATAATGCTGTGATTGCTGAAGGAGTCCATGCTATTTTTCCATAAAAATTATCTCATTTCTTTTAGCTTACACAGCTGCCTTTTGTTGTCTTGACATAACTGCTTGTCGATTAAAATTCTTGGCACAGAACAGTCTTTACTTATGTATACATCACCATTTTGATTATTTCTATTCCTCAGGGGAACTGGAAGCACGTAATCTCTGATTTGTAAAGCAGTCTTGTTACAGGTATCTTATTTTATAGGATTTAAAATAGGGACATATTTGGTATGTTCCTTTGATTTAAAAGACTATTCTAGCAAAATATGCTTTTTAACAAGGTGGTTGTGAGGTGGTTGTAGCCACAGACCTAACCAAACACATGTACATTGATTGCACAGCAACTCAGCTTCTCTCCCCACCCCCAGTTTGGTTTGCTTTTCCTTTTAAAAGCAGTCTTGTCAGGATGAAGTCTGCCCTGAATAACTGCTTAATGTACCTTGATTCTAGACTGGAAGTCACTGTTTTCTTTCAAAATGTGCCTCTTGCCCACAACAAACAATTTCAGCCTTTCTTTGCTCTGCCAGCAGAAAGAACACTGGTGAGAAGCGGCACGTTAGCACACCAGCCGGTGAAGCTGCTCTATTAGGGTGCTTAATTTTAGGAGCTTAACTTGAAACACCACGCTTTAAGACAACTCTCATTAGTGTTACACAGCTAACTCATAAAATTGCTCAGGTTCAAAAGACTGTGAATCGATAAACGCTTTCCTTTTATTTAAACGGGAGCCTTGGAGTTATCTATGAATCAAATTATCACCTCACTGAAACCAAAATTATGCGTGTTAAAACATTAACGTTTTTTGCCATGGTCATGTTAGTCTATTTAGAAGTTGGTTAAATGGTATGCAATAAATTTCATAAAATATGTGGAGGAAGTTACCTTATGCATTAAATTTATTTAGTCAAAGTCATAAAAGATAACATTTAACAGAAAAAAACCTAACTAGCATGGAACTACATGTAAATGCAAGATCATCCAAAAATGTTGTTTTGTTGAAATAGAAGGGTTTCACAGGAAGATTTTGGCTTAGGGAGTGATTATTAAAACCAAAGAAAAATAACAGCAGCACCTTTAAACATGCCATTTTTCCCCACTCTAAATCAGTTCTTGGTAAGGGCTAAAATAGAGTTTAATGCTTATGTGTCATCAAAACAAAAAATTTTGCATAGCCCTAAATAAGTTTTCTGAGTTTAATTTCAAGAGAAGCATAAGGAATTTCTTACTTTCTCTTGCAGAACAAGAAAATATTCAGAGCCCTGAAATTTATAAAGGAATAGAAATCTGATTTTTACATAACTGTAACAGTTATATGCCTATATTACCTTCTCATTATGTAGTTTTGCAGTAAATTACTTCAGTCTTAAAGCCTGCATTAAGAGCTGATTCATTAATAGCTGAGTTTAGATTACCATGCTGTAAAAATCATGGTCGGTGTTTTCCAGTTAAAATGCTTCAGTACTGTAAACTCAGTTATATATAAAAATCTTACCTTGGATTTTCTGTGTTGAAAGCAACAGTTCTTGTATGAGAAAGTTCTCTCCAGTTTTTGCTTACGAAACTAATACTAGACGTTATAGGCATTGTGAAATAAATAGTTTTGTAGAGCCACTTAATTTACAAGTTCTGTCATTCATTAAAAAAAGAGGCAATTCCAGCATTTAGTTATTACATGCAAATGTTCATAGTAAGAAAATACTCAGTATTACCACCGAATTAATAAAAGATGTAAAGTAGCATGCTTATGGCAAACAGTCGCACAGAGATACGAGTATGCAATATCAGTACCTATGGAGGCAGGAGTTTTGAGGAGAAATTGGAATGTCCGCTGCTAGCAAACATTCCCAGGGTGATTTTCCTTACCAAATTATCAATAAACTAGCCTGGTGATGATATTTTCTTTGGAAATATTGTGATTAATATTTTTGAAAAATTGTTATGAAAATTCTACACAACAGACCTTGTTGCATAGAAACTAATAGAAACTGGATTATGCCTGGTACAAATTCATTACTATAATTAATTAGCTAAATTCAGTTTTGTATGCATGCAGCCAAACTCTTTTGAGTTCCTAGTTACATGCATATATGTAATGTTTGCTGTTGTAAGCATACCCTGTTTCTTTAACCAGCCATATTTCTTTTGTCTCTTCTGAAGCATCCATGTTTGGAGTTACTAGTATCTATGGGGGAAAAAAAAAGGAAAGAAAGATGACATAAAGTCCATGAGGAAACAGAAAGTACAAAAGTAAAATAACATTCAGGACCACATCTTGATAAATTGTGGCAAGTTTTCCAGTACACGTTGTTCCAGTCTGTGCATGTGCAAATTGATTGTTGGTACATGCAACGAATATAGGGTTGCAGCCATATATTTTAAGTGTATCTAGATATTAAAAAATGAGATCCATGAAACCCAATCTATGTTGCCTACACTGTCCATGTAATCTATACAGTTATTACCACGGAGATTTTAATAAGGAAATCTTGTTTCTTCTCCTTATAAAATTACGCTTACATTTCTTGAAATTCCCTTCCTTCCACATTACCATTTAGTCTTATGTAGAAAACATGTGCAAAGTTGTTCTCCTGATAAACTTTGCATTTAATTGCATTTGGTGTTAGAGTAGTTTAAACAGTTGGCAAGTACTGTAAATGTTTCAGATCCCTTACCTGCAGAATGTTCATTTTTTTGTAAAAACTAAAGCTCAGAATTATAACTTCATTAAGTGTTTACTTTACAAAACAGAATCAGTCAGATAACATTAATGGCTACATCATATAATTAGCTAAATTTCCTCTGTGTTTCTGTAAACTCCAGCCAGGCTTTTCTCACTTGCTTTTTCTGTCTTGGACAGAGACGTTCCATTGTGTAACGCTCTGCTATTGTTTTATTGAATGGAAGAACATGGAAAGAACAAACAGTGGGCATCTTTAACCTCACTTCACCCCACATTGGTTTTAAAATAAAGCCAGTGGTCTCCAGTAAAAAAAAAAAAGAATGATAATATCAAAAAGCCTGGAAAGTGAAAGAAGTGACTGCATCTACCAGTTATTCAAAGTAATCCACTACATTTTAGGGTAAGGTACTATAAATCAAGATATTTAGTGACCAGTTTCTTTTATATCACCCTGACAGGAAAAGAGAGACAAGTATTTCATGTATTTCTTTATATCCTGCTGGAAACACTGGAAAGGTCTTGTCTCAGTGTGAATCATGGTCAAGTCTTATAGGTATTTTCTGTTATCTCTTGGAGCCTCACCTTGCTGCTATTGAGGTCAGTGGGAGTTTAGTGATTGAAAACATGTTTGCAGTGATAACATCCCTCCACTCTCTTAATAATCAATTCAAACAGCTAATACCTCTAAAGGAACCCTCTTATGTCTATCTCGCATCCTCAGTTGTCAAACATTTTACTAAAATTTAAGAAGTGCTAGCTTCTCAGCATTCTTATTAATTGATATTCTTGATCTCAAGATAGGCTATAAACAGTATGCTTTTGCTGTCTGTGATACGCAGGACTGCAGTTCTCACTTTCTTTGCCTGTTTGCTCTTCTTAAAACACATTTTTTCCCAGTATCTCTTATATGCAATACACAAATGACTGGATTCATTGATTCCAGTTTATGGTGGCATTTGGAATTTACTGAGCAGATTTAAGTTTCAAGCAAGATTCTTCAAGTGCAAAAGTAAACTGAAAGCCTGTAGTGATTTTTGTGTTATGACATACCATAGTGGACACAAAGGCAACTGCAGTCCAACACAGACATGTCTGGCTCAGCTCACTTTGGACGGTACGGGGCAGAACCAGGTCAGGGGGCATCAGGGAAGTCCAAAAAGCAGAGAAAATGCATCCCTGTGATGCACTGTACTGCTGTGAATCACTACAGTGGTCAAAGTTTGCTAGTTTAAAACTAACTTGAGTTACCTTTCCATGACACTGAAGTAATCTGTGTGTGTGCAGTAAATGTCATTTACTTTCCTTTAATAGGCATATCAACCTTGTCAGTTTTCAAATAGCAGCTCTCCATTCTGTCTCTTTGACAGGTATTTGCTGCATTTGCTTTCCATTCCAAAGGGAGCAACCTCCTTCTGCATCCTCACTAATGCAGTGTCTAAAAATCCAGTGAAATTTGAAGGCAGAACTTAACTTGGTTTCCTTTAAATATGTAAAGATTTCTCGTTATTGTTTTACCTCGACTGCCAGGGATGTGACCATTAGGACAGAAACAGAAGAATATTTATTTTCAGATTGTATTTCCATACTTTCATCTCTGTGGATTCTTTCTGCTGAACGAATAAACCCCATCACATACCGAGTAAATGTTACAGGAAAAAATTACTCCTGAAACATATTAGCTGCCTACAGTGATGGCCCAGGTCTCAGTTCAAAGAAAGTTGTCCTGAGCATCACAGACACTTTGGAATATGTCCTTCCCACATTCCTCTGAAACCACAGACAGGACATCCTGAACCATAATAACAAGAGCCTGTGGGTTGTTAAAAGCCAGGAAAGAGCAGCTTTAGAATAGGAGAGAGGAGTTATACTTGAACAAGAAAACATCAGACCTTTCTGCAGGCTCCAAACTACCAAACTGATTCCTGAACCAAGTTCAAAAGACTCATTTGTGTTTCCTACATCATTTGAAACGTATTTAAAATGGTATGATATGACGGTAGGAAAATACATGCTGTTTATTTCAGAAGGGAACTGTCTCACACTGTTATCTTGATTGGCCTTGAGTTTTTTTATGAAGTCTCAGAACAAACCAAGCCTATAGGAGTAAAACCTACAAGGCAAACAGTATGTCCTTGGCAGTTAAATATACATATATGTGCTATGCTATTTACTGGGTTTCAGTCACAAAGAGCAAATTCATAGTTAATTCTGCTGAGTCCTCTTGCAAAAACCTAACTGGAAGATGTTTTGGGGACATGGCACTGCTAGCATTCAGACATCTTTTCGAAAAGCAAATTGTACTTCTCTAGACAGTGTGTACTCTGTTCTCTTTTACTTGTTTAAGAAGAGGACAGATCAGAGACTAAGAAAATGTCCATGGATATGCATCCAAATCCAGTCCTGCTGTGTTTGGTGAATAGCAGCTGTTTATGGGTGCTATTTACTTTGAATATAGAGTCAAGAAAGGCCCCACCATTAAACTACATCTGTCTGAGGTGTTCTTCTCAAGGTACATGAGCTTCATGACCTAAGAAATACTCATACCTTCCTTTAAACAAACATGTTTTCTATTCATTATTTACTTTGCCTGCTGTATTCATCATAAAGTTGTTACATATTTAATGATCATTCAGAAAAAGAAACTTTTTTTTTTTCTTCCATAGGAAGGCTAAGAAATTAAAATGGTAATAGTAACTTGAAGAAATGGACAGCAAACAAGTAGTAGTTTTAATCATGTGAACCCTTCATAAAGGGAATTAACTATTTCTCATAGTTTTCTCATTGAGTTTTGTTTGAAATCTTCCTCATGATTTTTTTTTTTCCTGTTCCAAAGTGGCCTTATGCAAACCTGCAGGACAGGATAGTGTCTGCTGTCCTTAATGCCAAAAGACTATTCGATGGTATCGGAGACAGAAATCCTCTGAGAAAACGCAATATTCCACTTCACCAAAATGAAAACAAAATCCTTTGATTGTAGCAGAGTCTGTTTCTTTTCTTATAAGGAGTGAAGACATTTTGGCAGCTATGCTGGTTTTTTTGTGATTTGTGGTATTGTTTATTATGAAAACAAATTGCCCATCTATTGGAGGATATTGAGCCAAATTTGCTGATGTCAGTGAAGGTACCCTGCGGCTGAAATGAGGTTGTTATGATCTGTGCAGGAACTTAAGAGGCTTAGAAAACTGCTGCAGAGAAACATCCCAGCTTTGGAACATTTTTAACTGGGAACCCCTGGCAGTGTAAAGTGAAAGTAGGGTCCAGCTTTTGGGTTGGGCTTCCTTTTTAAATGGAGGAGGTAGAGCTGCACCAACGTCTGTCAGCAGCAGCAGCAGCAGCAGCAGCAATAATCTCCAAGAGCAGAGGGTAGGAGTCAGTCTTCGAATGAACAGTGGCTCACCTGGGGTGGATCAGCACATACTTAAACTGACTTCAGCCCTGTCCCTGCCTCTTCTTTCGGCAAGAGCATCGCCATGAATGCCAGGGAAATCATTCCCTCCAGTGGAAGGAAACCTCTGCTCCATCCGAGCCTTTGCTCTGGCAAACATAGATGAGTGCTAAGAGAAGAATAGCACAGGGCTTTTCTAGTGCGTCCCCCGCCTTTGAGACACAACCAACTCCATGCTAAATTCTGACAAGAAACACAAAGTAACTGCTTCTTTCCATAACAGTGTAGAAGAGTGGATTTCCTAAGCACTGATTATCGCTGGTGCCCGGTGGGGGAAGTCCTGACCTTTCCCAAGCACTGAAAAGATCAGAAAAGGCACGACTGGGGAAAATATGAGAAAGTTTTATTAGCCTGTTCCATACTGTGCATGTACTTTTGTAGGAGCGTCGGGCAAGGGACTGCTTCCCAGCTGCTTGCTGGGTGAAGTTCGGTTGTTCTGCATGCTAGGTAAGGGGATGAGGAGAAAACAGCTCATTTGCATTGACAGTAAAACATCATGGACCCCTTAACTGTGAGAAATACAGTCTCAAATTTTACCTATTAACTAGTGCTCGTACTAGTCACGTGTCACGGCTGTGGGTTGAACTGCATCACCACCTCGGTGATCCAACATCGTAATTATATTGTGTAAAGAGAATATTTTCATAGTGAACATAGCCTTGCTTCATATCTAGTTTTATTAGGCTGTGACAGTGTACTTTCACAGCAATTAGTTCAGTCAGTTCCAATAATATGACATGCTGCAAGCCTTTCAGCTTCACTCCTTTCACGTCTGTGAAACTGACTTCTGAGATCGCCAGTGTGATAAGGAGACAGCACTGCCCTCTTGCACCTTGGAATATGGAAATGCAGAAATAATACAGACTGTTTGTACTTCATGTCTTATTAAGATCTGTATCTTTCATATTTATATATCCTAACCATTCTATGTATGTAATCTGTGAATGTAATATACTTTATTCCAAAAATATCTGACTTGCTGGCCCAGTATGAAGTCCATACAGGCCACGGGGCTCCACTAGATTGCTGCTTGCTAGCTTCATGTAAACCCTAGTCAAAATCTCTTTTTTTTTTTTTTTTTAATAGAAATTAGCAAAGATCAATAAAACCTTTTTAATTTCACAAATAGACACTCCTTGGGAGATAGGATTAGATCTCAGTTTCCCTCCCTCTTTAAGGGCAAAAATATTTTAGCTGAAAATTGCATAATTATGTTTCTTTTACCTAAGGCAAGTTCTGCCAGTGAACCACGATCAAAGGTATGCATTTAAGCAGGAAACCAGCATTTCTGGCTGCAAAGAAAAGCAGCATTATCTCTACTTTGTTTACTTTAACTGGACCAACAATGATCTAGCACGAACATGGGAGTTTTGCCTGCACATAGCTAAGGGGAGAGAGAGTGCCTAGGAGAGGGAAAGAGATGAAGTCCATATGTTAGATACGGGTCTATATGCATTCATGCCTTGCTTAGAAGGTTTAGTATACATCACTGAGCAAAGCTGTGAGATGTTATCTCATTGCCAATACATCAGCCTGTTTTGCTTGGATGAAAATTGACCACCCTTCAGAATGCCAAGTCATTCATCAAAATAAAAGACCCACAACTATGTGAGAGACAGAGCACAGGGTTGGTTGAGAACATATGCTGGAGTGCATTTAACATCTCTGAACTTCATGCAAGAGAAGTAGAAAGGAGCACTTTCCTCTATACTCCCATAGGAAAATTTGTTTTGTGAAATTTGACTGACCAGATAACTATAGAGGGAGAAGAAATAAAGTGATAATACATGGCTGTGAAACCTTATCTTAAATTGGTCTAGTAATACTGGGGAGAGGTACTCATGTTACTGCTTTTATAACTACTGTAAACAGGTTAAAGCTTTTTTTTACTGAAACCATATGGAAAATGAATTCTTTGTCAAAGAAATTGATACTTCACTCGGCATGCTGTTACAGCTTAAATAATATTAAAGTGAAAATTGAGAGGGTTTGCAAAATCAGTCTTGCTCTAAAAATACACGATGCAGGTGATTTCATCAAAGATACTTTCACAGAAGTAAAATATGTAAAAGGCATTGTGAAAAAGTATTTTCTTGATATTCCCACATTATTTACTTTTGTGCTGTTAGCATACTATTAAATGCAGTGGTGTTTTCATGTATAATATAGGTGTAATCCAGATCCCAATGAAACTAATGGAAAGAATCCCACTGACTTCAAAGACCTTGGAACTGAGCCTGTACATAAATTGCTAATTAAACTTGATTAGTAAGTAAGGTTGGCCAATGGAAAAAATTTACCAGATTTATAGCCTACCTGAATAATAGGTAGTGGAATTAGTGAAGGTCTTGCAACTTTATTGCTGGAGTTCTGTTTGACCACAACACAGCATGAGCTATGGGCCTGTATTGCTTTTTCCTCATATTAATTCCCTGGTTCATAGAAGTAAGGCAAATGTTTCTTTCTAACATGAATTTTTATTGTTTACATAAGACAGGTTTCCTTTTCATTAAAACTTTTGTTATGTTTCCTTTGAAAAACAATGATATAAATTAAGGGAAAGGGAGTATAAATTGCATTAATGGGATTAAATTAAAAAAAGGAAGAATTATACAGAATGTCAGGGGAAACATCCTGACAGCAAGATCTATTAGAGTACTGAATTGTCTCTTGCAGGAAGTAGAGGAAGCCACGTCACTTGAGACAGTTTAAAACTAGCTTGGATGAACCACAGAAAAATCCAGCATAGAAATGAGACTGGGAAATGGGCTGGCTCACTTACTAGACCTTCTGTGTCTCTGATGTCTAGAAGAATTTTAAGAGTTATACAATTTTAGGAAAGCCTTATGTATGTCTAGGCTCAGCTGTGGTACTGATTATACTAAACAGTTTACATTAGGCAGTTTTCAGTAACCCACATGTAAAGCTAACCAGGAAAATCCTCAAGGAAAAGGAACTCAAACTAAGATGAAAAATAAAGCCCTGTAACTCTGAAAAGGGACTTCATGTGCCTATACCTTCTGATTCTTACCTGTTTGTCTCACTATGGTATAAGTGCTTGACGGTCCAAGTGGTGGGTGGGATTCTGACCCACTGGCATGAAATACAGGTTGAGCGAGGTCAGTATTTGGCTGGTGGTGTTCACTGTATTAACCTAATTCTCTGGTTATCAATGTTATCAATGCTTTGGTAGCTTAAACATATTGTATGTGCACTGATCTGGCACTAAAAAGAATCCAGTACACTTTTAGGGATAACTATAGTTTGCTGCTAGATTTTTGGTTCTACTGATTTAGTTTCTTGATGTCTGCAGTTGCCTGACTTGGTTTATTTGGTTAACAGACTTTGTTGTGTGTATTTGACCTCATTAAATGGAGGGTGTATGCAATAAATCCTATTAAGTGTGGGGTAGATAAGAACCCCCAAAGCTCTCCTAATATGCCATGAAAATATAATTTTCATTAATATGAAAGATGCTGCTGCAGAATGTATTTTGAAAGGAAAAAAAGATCTTTTCCTCATGGCTGGCTTAAAATAATTAAGGTGTTCTTTGAAAACCATCACAGTATGGCTTAAAATTAATCAACAAACTGTTCCTAAATGCCATTTGCCAGGCACAATCAAACAGGCATATGCTCAACACTCAGGAAACATTTTAGAGGATTAAAAATCACAGCATGGAGAGGAATATGAAATCCTAAACCTTCCCCTGCACTCAGACAAGCAGACAAGCCACATCATGAGCAGCTGAATCAGACTTCAGGAACTGCTTGCACAAACTATGAAAATGTCTGGCAAGATAAAATGTACCCTCAGCTGGAAGAAAATGATTCAGTGGTCACATGACGTCCCATGGCCATAGCTTTAAAACAGTTTCAGAAACATATTCGACATGTGTTG
Source organism: Astur gentilis (assembly GCF_929443795.1). NCBI lineage: Eukaryota > Metazoa > Chordata > Aves > Accipitriformes > Accipitridae > Astur > Astur gentilis. The sequence continues at coordinate 6,972,312 of NC_064909.1, read as the reverse complement.
ATGATCATACAGATGAAAGCATGCATTGTACAGATGGGAATTCCAGTGTCTTGCACAGAGCCTTCAGGACTTATGAAAGAGAGCATTTACAGTGTAGTTTTAGGACAACCGCAGAAAAAAGTGCCTTTATCAGTCAGTACAGTAGTTATGAAAGCCTTGTTTTTTTGAACATACTGAAGTATTCACATATACACATATGGTATTGGAGATTAATTCATCTGTCCCTTGATGCATTCCTCATCACTGAAATAGAAAAACAAAACAGAAGAAAATGGAAAAGACTGCTGTGGAAAGAAAAGCCCTATTTTATTCAGTCTTAAGCATGACAAAGAAAAAAATGGTCAGGAGCAGTCTTTGAATTATTTTTTGCATGCCTTGTGGACTTGAACTCCCTTAAGGTATTTTACCAAGTTTTATGACTGGGTAAAACAACCCTAGATATTTACTTGGTATATCATAAGGCTATTTTAAAAAGCATGTGTAAGACAGAAAAACCCACGTGCTTTTTCCTTTTTTTCTGCAAATTTATTTATTTTAAAAAAAAGGGGGGGGAGGAGGATGTGTGTTTCAGTCTTTTAAATAATCTCAATTATAGACATTGTTTGGTTTTCTCTGAATTTGTATATGCAGGGTAATTCTTTTAGGGGAGGCCGATTAAACCTCGGAGCAGACAAACAATATTCTTAACATTGACTGTAGCTTCAGATTGACACCCCTTAATGAGCCTAAGCCCCAAATCCTGCCTTGCTGAAAACAGTCTAGGTTCATAAAGGTTTCTAATCTTTCAGTTCAACCTTTAGATATATAAGAAACCCTCTGACCAGGCAATAAGTTAAAATAAGCAAAAGTCTTTCTGGATTTTTTCAATGTGTTCTCTGGAAACACATAAATCTCAATGTAGGTTTTTATCAGGCATATTTTTCCTTGGATCTAACCTAACCTTCTGATTTTATTCACGAAGCTCTGTATTTGTATGAAGGCATGGACATTTATGTGTATACATTTGTTCATCAAGGTTATAAAATCTTAGTACAATCTGGGCAGATCTGTATTACAGATATGAATGTAAAAGTAGGATGGAATAGAACATTTTGCATTAGGGGCCTATTTCTAACTGTGAATTTAAAGAACCAGTCACATTTTAGTAAATTATAAAATGTTTTAGCCATGTGTACATTTTGTAAGCACACAGGTATGGTTTTCAGTTGTGTTAAATCAGCTCTTTGGTGATCTAAGTCGGCTATAGTGAAACTGTGAATTATATCTTTAGAATTTAATGTTACAGTTAAGGCTCCCTTCCTTTGCAAATATTCCCAGTTTCCAGGATGAATTAATCAGCTGATTTATGTACATTACTCAAAAGTAAAACTACTTAAATGCTTTTAAAAGCATTTTAAAATGGTACAATTTGAGACAGGACCAACTGTCAACTGAGATATGTGGAATTACATCAGAGATTAAATTGGCCTTCTGTTAAAATTATTAATGTTGGCCCAAAGACCAAAATTTTAACTCAGTCCTCATTCAGTCATAATTCCCATTGACCTTTGTCAGGTTTTTGCTTGCAGAAGTGAATAAAAAAATAAGAGTTTGGCTCCTTAAGCTGTAAGTTATTAAAATAAAATTGTTGACCTTTCTGGTAGATGATCACAGTGGCAAAGTCAGATTTCTTGCCAGGTTGGCTGGCTATGAGATTAAACTTTGCGGATTTACAATTATAGTAAAAATTACTTTTGCCATAGCATCCAGGCAAGGAAGTAAAACAGTTTAGACAAATGCTTTCAGTAGGTGCAGTCATTCCTGTAGAGATCAGATTTCCTTTGCCCTCTCTTTTCTATACCCTGTAGGTAATAAATTCCACCTAGATGTATGGCAACAGAAGTGACGTTCAGTGTCCCAAACCGTCACCCACCCAAGGTAGACACTTTGCTCTAACATACATTTCTTGATCTCTGCTTCTTGGGCAATGCCATCACAAATTACAACGGACCATTTAATCGTGTAATTTCATTGATCAGATTTACTACTGCCCTCTCTGTTGCTAATACCTGTAATTATGTTTGGACTTAATGAAAAGGCCGCAGCAAAATGTGTGAGGAGCCCTATAACCTGGTTTTCCACATTCCTGGCCTTTTGTTTGTTCCAGGATTTGTAACATGGTAATTGATAATGATAGGTGGTAGATGAGATAAATGGTTTTTTGTAATGCCAGGAAATTAGTTTACTTGCACTCATGGCCAGAAGTGTACTTCATCCAACCTTTTTATAGGTATTTGCTAAGGAATAAGAAGAGAAATTCTGCAGCTCTATTCCCAACAAAAATTTTGCTTCTCTTTGTTTAGGTCCAGCTTTAGCAATTTGCTTGGTAATATGTGAGCCAGGATAATAACTGTCAGAAGTCAAAACCCAAGCTAAATAGGCAGCTAGTGCAATTTGGCAGTATTGTTTTATCTGTGTTATGATTTCCTTAAAAATAGCACTTCTACAATTTTAGTTGTACTTTCAATATTAATGCTTGTATTAACATGGCTTTGGTGATTTATTTTTTTATGTAGTTTACAACATTTCTAAGGTACATTACAGGGTTGAAGCATACATTTCATATCTATGGTTAAAGATCACATTTGTGATAAGCAGTGAAGGAGCAGATTCCGTTCTCTTAGAGAACATTTTTCATTCATTTAACTTCAGTGATATCCTTCCAAATGGCAATCTAGTGTAATCCTGGGACATAATTTGTAACATATCCTTGTGGGAGCTGACTGGATTCCCATTGATTTTTCAATTCTGGGTGTTGCCAATTTTGCATGAAGCTGAAATACCCCAGCTTCAGTATCATTAAGGAGCCTGCAAAATGTTCACAGCGAACACAACTTTGTGTGTTATTATGGAAAAACAATGTGTTATGGCTTTGGAAAAAGAAATTTCTAGGAAGTCACTAAAACAAGTTACAATTGAGATGGAAGACTAATACTTAAAAAGACAAAGGACTTGTGAAGGGTAATTGCACAGCCAGTGTTTCCCATTTGGAAGAAGCACTTAAATGTGTCAACAAGACTTGTGGCAACATCTGCTGAGCACATTTTGATGCCATCCTTTATAGCCACTCATTTTTACAAGACATAACCATTTCGGAAACGTATCTGAGTGCTGTGAGCAGCTGAGAAATCTTTCAGTTCCTTGACATTGAAATGAGGTAGACTTGTTCTCTTCCTGCCATTCTTTACACCCTTCCCTGGTCTTTGCTGATGAGTTTTCAGCAGGATTAAGAAGCTGAATTGATTCAAAGAAGGGTCCAACCAGCTTTAGATATTTGTCTGTATGGGCCTTCTAGCAAAACAGATGGGATGAAGATCGAGTGGAAACTCATTCTTTGAGAAAATAATGTGTTATTAGAGTTACTAGCTGCTTTTTGTGGATCCTAAGAGATGGTGGTAATTGAAATATTCTAGGTCTCTTACACTCATATCAAGATGCAATGTTACAGTCAGCATGGGCTGGTAGGCAAAAAGTATTAGATCTGTGTCTGAATTCCATCTGTGCCATTGTGCCCTGGACCTACACATCCAATTATCTGAACTGTACACAAGCACTAACTATCTTACAACATGCAAATGATGTGTTTATCTGTAAATCATGCAAAAGGGCATGTTCTGAGACTGCAGGAGATACATCCAGAAAGCTAGTTGGTGTCATCAAAGTGCTGAATACTGAAGCATCTGTATGAGATAATTGAGAGACTCATTAAAACTGAATTGCTCCAAGAGAATTAGCAGAACTCAAAATGCCTAGGATACTGAAATATCAAACAGATATTATATCTTTGGTTCTATATGTAATATGCTTGGGAGAAAGAGGTATACTAATATGTGGTGATATTGTCAGCCTAGTAACTGGTCAGTTGTGCTTCTTCTCCTGCTCGTTTTCACAGAGGACTTTCTGAAATACAACAAGGTGGAGTAACAAGCATACCACAGTTTCAAGAAGAAACATTTTGAGAATAATTCTTCTGCATGGAAACGTTATGATCAGCCACCCAAATAAACATTTTCAGACTTTTTTTTTCTAAGGGAGTTGGAAGGATCTTAGGAAATGAGTAATTCTCAGAATAGGCAGGAATTTACCTAGTAACTTATTAATTGCTGGATGCTAGAGAAGTACTGGCAGGTCCATTATTCCCTGGGCATTGGCACTACTCAGTAAATGTCCATGTGATTAATCGAATGAGCCTGGTCCAGAAAATGAAAACTGTTAACAAGGCCTTTGCAGAGCTTGTGGAAAGTGCCAGGTTGTTAGTGTTACACAGAGGTGCAGAAAGATGAAGAATTTTTGTAGCTGTTGACATTTCTTGAGAGATGTCCATAAAAAATACTAGAGGTGGAAGAGGATGTCTGATAAATTAATTTAAAGGGTAGATCTGCAGATCAGATGCAAGATAGCTAACAAAGGAAGAAGAACTATGTTTGAGTCTAACAAGTTACACTTGGGCAATAAATGACAGTGTGTCATTCAGTGTGTGAATAAATCATGCGCACTCAAAACTGGCTTGGACTTTGCAAAATGCTTGTATCCCTGTCAAACCAATGAATGCATGTGCATTAGTAATAGAGTGTAGTCCTTGTGTGCAAGCTAAAAAGCTGTATCAAAAAACAAGTTAATTAAGAAGGCAATTCGATGTATTTATATTAAAGAAAGTCAGGAATATGAGGAAGAGACAGAGAGAGAGAATTCTAGTATCGTTAGAAATTAGTATGCTTTATAATACATCTTTTAGTATGATTCTCCAAAAAAACCAGCACATTACTTGTTTATGATTACTTCAGAGAAGTAATAAATTTATTTTAGCTGTTTACCTTTGTTAAAATATTTTTGGGGCTGATAAATCTGTTCTAATCCAAAAATATGTATATTATTTTGTGGAAGTGATATATACGTAGTGCACTCTGTCATATCTAAACTAAGTCAATTGACAGATGTCTTCAAAATTTATTGCTAAATTTCTGCCATCTGAGGTCATATTGTTAACTTTCTTTTTTATGCTGGGTTCCTCAGTATAAACTGGGACCCACCCATTTTAGTATATGACTCAGACTGCTCATTTAATACATTTAATTGATTGCTAAATGCTTTGTAAAGAGAACTTGGAAAAAGGTGGGAGCATCATATCACTTGTTAACAGCCCTTCTATGTCTCTGAAAAGACTGACATTAGAGGAAGTCAGTTTTGGGAATGTACTTCAGTACCTCTTATGCTTCTTGCAGTACTGAAAGTCAGAGGACTTGAATTTTAAACATGGTTCTTTCTGCTAATGGTTTTATGCATTGATTTCTTGACAGTCTCTTTTTTTTTCATTTTCTTATTTTTTTTTTATTTAGGCATAGGTAGAGGATGGGCAGTATACATATATATATATATATATAAAATTTTATTGGTTAGTAGCTAACGTTATTTTAATGTGTGAAATCTATGGTTAAATATACTGGAAAAAAGTTGTAGGCCAGTCTTTAAAACATGTTTACGTAACATTTTGTCACATATTTCTACCCATGCAAAGCTTCATAGATCCATGTGAAATTATGTTTTCCTTCCATTCTTCTGAAAGAGTTTAGCAAAATTTGCCTGTTAGGTAAGATTAGTTTTTCTTTAAAGAAGGTAACTTGTGTTTAGAAAACTAACCAACAGAAATCCAGGGCAAATTCCAAGAGAGGATGCATTGCATTTAAAGAACAGCCTGCATGCTATGGGCATCTTTGCTTTTTTAAAGCTTTGACTTGGTTTTTATTGTATAGCTATGTCCTCAGAGAGCTAAGATTTACAGCCCTCATTAATATAATTTATAAGACTAAATGACAAGCATACTAAAGGATCTGCAGCTGAACCAGTCAGCAACATACAGATAATTCAGATTTATCCAACCTGGTCTTGTCAAGTCAAGCAAAACAAAATCAATCAGTGAACAGAAGTAGTGGGACTACTTAAGCTGAAAAAGAGAGTCTGTTTCCTGCTAGAGCACTGGAGCTGGGCAGTCTGTGCCCATTTTGCATTTCAGAGAAACTACTGCAGGAAGTGATTTTTTAAATTTTTTTTTAAAGTGTTGAAAAACTACTGACATTCTCTGAGAAAACCCCTTCTCGCTCTCATGTGTGCTATCCTGGAAAGTGGCACGATGGCAGTGCTCGGGAATAGCTTTCTCAAAGAGAGTCCAAGCCAGAAAATTGCTATTTGCCAGAGAATCACATTTCCATCTTGCAGCCACTAATAATAACTGACAAAAGTATTCACTCTCAGTTTTAAATGACCTCTTGTGCTTGCTGCTGCCGCCGTTGAAATTAGCAATCAGTTGACACAACTGGTATTTTCCCTTCCACTGAGAACCAGCTATGAGCATGAGGCACATGTGCCCTGACTGAGGAAAAGAAAGCTGAGTCCCTGAGCAGGGGACCTGATCACCCAGGCTGTCGATTCCTCCTCTCCTTTACTTTCCATTTGGCTTCACATGCATCACCAAATAACACAATTTCAAGACTTAGGTTGAGCTGGGGGTGGAGGTGATGGAAACTTAGCTCTGCTACCTAGCATACCAACATTGACCTGTGTACCTCACTGAGCAGGGCCTGCCTGTGAACAGCCTTCCTTGAAACTTGCAGAGAATACACCAACTTCATGTCTGATAACAGCTACTGAAAGCTGTCCTCTCATTGAAGGGATGATGGGAAACCAACAGCCCTAGTCTTTGTGCCTCGCATGTATTTTAGTTGATCGCTCTAACATGTGACGTGTGTCAATGTACCTAGTGCCATGAGCTAGTCAGAGACATGTGAGCCTGTTTGTGAACAGTTCATTGAGCAAGAAACTGGGTTTTGCTTTATTAGCCTTGTTTTCATGCTTGTCTGGAGTGATATACAATGAGGTGTTTTCAGTTGAGGAGTTTTGAACTTTTTTTAGTAACAAAACCTAGTTTGTTCTAAGTAAAAGCAGAAGTCAAATCCCCCAGTTAGAAGCCAGGAGTAATGCACTGCAATTTACATCTTGAGTCACGAAGATTAAAAAAGCAAATTCCTAATATCATGTTTACTTCCTGGCACAGCAAAGAGAAGTAGAAAAGCCTACAACACGTTCATGAGCAGATGCTTTGTTCCCTTTGCCGGTGGCTCATCAGAATGCTATGTAACTGGACTCTATACAGGTGGACAGTTAAAAGCCAATAATTTTAATTAGTGCTTTTTTAGATCTATGTATCCAAGGATCTCCAGGAGCTTGACCTTGAGCTAGAAACCAGTCTAATGTTTTAAGTCATTGTGGGCCTGCTAAGATACTTGTCTCACTAGTGACTGATTTATGATTCATTCTCTCCTCAGTTAGTCATAGTATTGCAAGTTTCCACAGTGTGAAATTGCAACTAAGAGGAGGAACTAGGGCAGAGAAAAAGCTCGGGAAGAAAACTAAAATGGGAAAGATTTATTATTGTGCAATATGGGCTGAAAGAAGTAAGAAACAAACTAACCAGAGTTGTTTATTAGTCTAATGTGAGGTTCAGCACGGTAAACTGCAAGAGACTGTTGGGGTTCCATGGACTCATGTATTTCTAAATTAACATTAGATATTCAGGAAAAACCCCAATGTTTTGGATGTTTTTTAAAAATTTTTATCATGAACACCTCACCAGTGACTCTTTGCTCAGTGTACCATGGATCCAACAGCAAACTCTGTCTTTGAATAGCCCTAGCTGTGTTCTGTGAGATAGGGTGACCCTTTACCTAGGTTAGTTTGGTGATGGTCTTACCAAAATATCTGGGAGAACTAGAAAAAGTCTAATAGGAAGTAATAGAAATCTTTGGGCTGTGATAGACCTCAGAGGAGGAATTTTGAAAGGGGAATGAGTGAAAAGCATCACGAGAGAGCTTATGTAGAACATTTTAAAATAGTGAACAGTAAAATCATACCTGATTGTAACATGTGAAGAGAGGACATGAAGGTTGAGAAGTTTCACATTTGAAACTGGTCTAAAAATGCCTCATGAAGCCTTCATGAGCTCAAAAACTTAGACATCAGGTAACAAAACCACAATTTAATCCAACCATTGCCTTCTTAGACGTTCCCTCTTAGGCTATGCATTCTAGAGATGGTATTATATTACCTGTTGTGGGAGAACAGTGTGTCAGGTTAACACATTTAGTGCTTTAGTTAGAGGTATACTTGTGTCCCATTTAAACAAATAAAACCTTGCAACCAAAAAAGATAACTTTGTTTCTGTATAAACTGAAGAAATCCATAGAAGAGCCAAGGGCAGAAACAGCTATGCAATTCATTTGTGTCCATCCACCTTCATCCTAATAACACCCATAATGAAAACTTCTTCTGGTGCGAGAGGAAACCATGGAATCTTGTTTCACCACTGCCAGTTTATATGCGTACACTAGAAACACAACAGAACAAGCTGGAAGCATTTTGGATGAGAGGCTTTTGTTGATTATATGTATAGAAGTGCCAAAAGCTCTTCAAATGGATAGCAACCAACACTGAACCTCAAAAAAATCCAGACTGTTCAGTTCAGATAAGCATCCAAAAATTAGTCTGCTTAATCAGAACTTGTCCAAACCTCTTTGGTCTGGAAATCAGGCTGGAAATGTTACATGATCCGACTTTCATATGAGTTTTCCAGTGCTCATTTCCTTTTGCCAGCAAAGAGATATCATGAGAACAACTTCTTATAGCATGGTGAGTCTGCAATTAGGCTTCTGCTCTTGGCTGAAAAAAAACCCCAACAGTTAACCAAGCCTGTTTTGAGCTTGTGCAGGGAATGGATTTGATGCAAAGTCCATCCCTAATAATTACATAGGAGAGATAAACCATATATTCTTACGCAATTCAATATGCATAGTATTAATTCCTTTGCAAGATTTTAAAGCCACTTCCTTTCTTCTTGTGGCACTAAATCCAATAGTTTCATTTTACAACTGAATTTGGACTGAAATTGAATTCACTTGTAAGTTAACTTCAGATTAAGTCTACCAGTAGAAAAATCGGTAATGCAACAGAATTGTTTCTACTCTTCCCTTTGCAACACCTTTTAGTGTATGATCATATTTTGATCTATATTCCACATGATCCTTTTTATGAAAATCAAAAAGACAGCTTTTGTTTTCAACAGTTTTGCTGTGAATTAGGCTAGGAGAGCTGGCCAGTGTTGGGAAAATGTCCGAAAAAGATATAAAGTGGTATGTAGTTAACAAAACTACGTTAAACATGAAAGGAACCAGGTAAGTCCTAAAGAAGGTACAAAAGCTTGCAGAATAAGAACAATTAAAAATAAAGCTGATAATACTGCATCACTGTGTAGGAGAAACAGCACCACAGATCCTGCAGTCAGTGACAACGATTACTGTTTTGTCTGCTGAGAGTTAAGATGAAGGACTAGGGCATTACATCTTACAGAGTCTTTTCCTGTGACTCCTTTTTATTGGACTAAAACATTTCAAATGATAGGAACTTAATGGACAAATTGTGAACTGAGTTGTTGCCATCAGATATCCATGTGAGTGGATGTAATAACTCACACATTCACTAGCAGTTTCATGCAGGCCAGTAGTACTCGCGTGGGCCCTTGGAAGTTCAGTACCATCTGCAGTTCAAATTTTGCTTCTTCTACTGACTAAAAACTAAAGGTGTTACAATCACTAAGGTTAACATTAATCTATAAAGGTATGAAAATTTAGCTTCAAAACCAGAAAAACCGACCATTACTAAATAAAGAACTTCTGGCAGAGATAGTGCTAAACCAGAGTAAAAAGTTGGGGTTTTTACATTCACGTGTCAAATTACCTATCTGTGACAATGATAGAGGAACAGAATGCTGGAAAGGAGACTTTGCCTTTTACCCATTAGTAGTCTTTCCCACACAAACTTGCACACCTTGTTCTGTTTGGCTTTCAAGGTGAATGAAAAAGGCTTCCACACGTTGTTTGTGTAATGCTCTATCAGTCAAAAAAAGGGTCTTCAGAAGTGCCTAAGGGCAGATTTTCCAAAAGTTTTGAGGTGACTTAGGTGCCATTTGCAGCATAAACTGTAGCATAAAAATTGCTTTAAACACCTTCACATTCAGTTCCTTTGAAAATTGAAAGTCAGCTCCTACATAATTTTTGTGGTTTTCAGAATTTTACCTATATAGATAAGTAGTTGGTTTCATTTGTTCAACTCCAGGTCTCTCTTTTCTTTGTTGCTTCATTTTAATTCTGCATATTCCTAAGAATGCCCATCAGTTTTATTAGTACTCAGCATAGGTCTCACCAGCTGTTTTGTTTCCCATAGCTTTCTGTGAAAGGGAATAATCAGGCATATTTTATAGTTTACATTTTTTTTGCCCCTTGTCTGAATAATATCTGATAGACACATGCTTTGGAATTTGTCAGGAAAGGGATTCATCTTTTATTTCAACTGATTTCTGATGAAATTGCCCACAGAAGTAACCACAATGTCAGAGGTTATAGAAACAACTCTATTAAAAAAAAAAAAAAAAAAGCAAGACTGAGTCAGACACTGAGAAATGTAGCTATTTCTCCAGCTTCTTTCTCATCATGTAGTTCTTTTCTGGTTCTATCATACTCAAGCCTTTGAGGTTTTTCTCTGAATTGTTACTTATAGTACCCTGAGCTGCTTCTGCCTTAAAAGCAGATAATCATCCTGAAAAAGACCATAGTTCATTAAAAGAACTAATGATCCTAAGTAGTCTAAACTCTCAGGATGGTATACTCTGTGGAGCAAGGAGTTTCCCTGACTAGTTATTTGCTGAACTCTGAATAAAATCACTGGGCTTGTATCAATAGGATGTCAAACCACAACTTTATTCTTCACTCCTTCTCCGCTGTTCCCGAATAGATGCTGTATACGCAGAGAGGAGGGAAGACAAGAATTATCCAGTGTGCCTTCTCCAAGAATAAAGCTGTTTTAAACTAGTTGTAATAAACATTCTCTGTTTTGCTCTTATGGTCACCTTTTTTTTTTATTCTTGGAAAAATGCACACAGGCTTAAATCTTAGGTAGCAATGAAAGGAAGATTTTTTTCAGGCACAAGTGTTGTGAATGTAGGCTCATTTCTGAGACTCCTCAAAACCAAGAAGCCTGGCTGCACCTAGGGTAGGCATGAAGCTAAAGCAGTATCATATTAGTGAACTGGGTGCTGGTAAAACAGGGATAATTTAGGCCTCCAAGGGTAAGTAAGTTAGTCTAAGGACCTTTCTAGATCCTGGGGGCAAAAGAATCCAAGGAAAGTGCAGAGGATGGTTTAAGATGTGTTAACCCCAATGCATCCTGTGTATAGAGATACTGTATGGGCTTCAGGGTTATTAGGGCAAATCCCACAGAGAGTGAAGTTCACATAAAGGTTCTCTGTTGCCTTCCCTGACTGATGCCTAAATGAATTTCTGACTGGCCACCCCTATAGGTTGAATTTTCAGTATCTAGTTCTGAACTGGCTCTTATGTTCCTTCTATATTGTCTTGCAATAAGTAAGAGCTCATTTTAACCCTAGTTTTCCCCAAACAACCATTCCTGACAAGAAGTTACACCAGGTAGTCTAGGCAATATGTAAAGCATGGCATGCATGCAAATATGCCTTCTTACAGCTTATTTCAATGCCTATGGCAATCTAAAAAACCCAGGGAAAACTTCAATAACACATTATTTCAGAAAAGAACATTGATGCGCACTTGAAAATTACATCAGGCAGCAATAGTAATTTTAAGCACATTTTCCCTTCTGGGAAAGTACATCAAAGAGCAGGGGTACCATTCTCTTGTGTCATTTCCTTCAGTAACAAAGGAAGGGCTGACCTTAGATATTTGTATTATGTTAGTCAAAACTAAAAAAAAAGTATATTAATTGGCTCTGAGTCTTGATAGAGCCTGTTTGCCATGCAGTTGTTCCTTAAATAAACTCTGAGTAAGGGAAAAGAGGTTGGAAACTTAAGTACAGAATGTGATCAGGTTAAAATGCAACTGATCAGACTGCAAATCAGTGGCAGGTACAGAAAGAAATACATATAAATTTTCTGGCTCTTTTACTACAGATATAATTCCACTGTCATGTGAAGAGAGAGAAAATGTAAATAGTCTGCTGGTCCCTGATAAGAACCTCTTCTAAGAGTTGAAGTGAGGGAAAGAAGAGGCAGAGATCTGAGCTAATGACAGTGTCATCATTGTCCCTCCCAGTTCTGATGATTACATGATTAATGACAGTAGCCCGAGTCTCCTTCTTCAATGGATTGTTATAATACATGTATCACCTTTGTTTGCATATGCATTCCTCCCTTACAGAAAAAAAAAACAAACAAAAAACCAACCCAAAACCTAATATGCAGCATAATTACATCACCACTTTTCTGCAGGAGAAAGGCAAAGCTCAGTGTAGAGCCAACTCCACCAAACTTGGGGAAGTTTAGAAATGGATAAGAACCAGAGTGACATAGCACAATCCCATCATACTGAAATACTGTATCTTGGCCACTAAATACAATTAAAATTTAAACTATATTTTACCCTTATTACCTATACAGAGTTCAGTTTGGTCAACCATATGCACCTGAGTAATTGTAATGGTCTTGCTTGGGTCATTTATGTGCATAACATTGTGGAAATAACGGTGGCAAAACCAGATCCATTAAATGTAAGTAAATCTTACCTTGACACCAAAAGATGTCAATTCAACTACATACAATTCCCCATCTACAAATCATGCTCCTTTCCCCCCTACTGTACCGCTTTGTCTCCATAAAGGAAAATCTGCCAGGCTTGGCATGTCTGTCACTCTGTGTACACAACAGCTCTGTAGTGGATAATTTCACAGAGGTCCTCTAGATACCATCAGAACACTAAGACTACTTCCACTTCAACATGTTTACCACGAGATCTAATTCTTTTTTTTTGTTATGATACTGAAATAGGGGGAAAGGAAATATGTGATGTAGTTGTGTGTAGTATAAGTGTATTGGATTCTAAAACCCAGGAATGCTTTCCGGGCCCCAAAACCCTAATTCTTTGTTGTCAAAGAAAAGAGCATTTCTTATTATTATTCTGAATTCACTCTGGTGTGTTCAAGGAGGAATATTTTTTATATTATTCCTTTCTTTATCGTGAGTCAGCAGAAAGACCTATGGCCATTTGAGACAGAGGGAAGAATGTTGCCTGTATGTGTGGATGATGTTTGAGATACAACCAGCAGTTTTAGCAAGCTTCTTCCTCCCACTCATGTAGAAATTAAGAATACTGAAATTAGGAGAGAGGAGGATGAATGGTATTCCTTCTTGGAAATTGTAGGTTTCTAACTATTCATGCTAGCTTGCAAGAGAGGATAGAGAATTTCACAATGAAAAAAACAGGAGCATTGAAGAAAAAAAATTCTTTGCCTCAAAAGACTATCTTGATTAATTAATTTCTTTCTGTTGAGAATTTAAATTATAGCTTTTTTACCTTTCTTGTTAGATTCTGTGACATGGGAAAAAAGCATGACTTAGAAGCTATTCTGCAGCATACAGGAATAATAAAACCTTATGGCAGGTTATTTGAGACAGGCACGTGACTAAACCTGGAGTTCTTGAATCCACCTCCAGCATTATTAGTTATGAGCTATAAATAAAAGCTTCTGACACATTTCATGGACAAGGAGTTCTGGGGATAAAAGCTTAGCTATGACAGTATGAACATTAAGTAGTTACTGAAACGCTGCTTTAAATTTAGAAATCAAGGTTTCTCACGCAAGTACAAGTGAAGTCAGGTAAAATTTGTAGGACATGATAGGACATAGGCAGAATGAAATGTCCAGCATTTGCACTGAGATACTTCCAGAGGGACTCTGCAAGCAGGCATACAGAGACCTGATGGATTAACTCATTTCATTTCCATGAAATCTGCTGCAGTATAAACCACTTAGAACAACATTACCTTGAGAGACCTATAATGTTTTTTAGAATCTAGACGGAATCCAGGGTCACTATGGCTAAATGCCATTCCAGAATCACGACTGAAGCATTGTTTGACGTCTTGTATGGAACGAGACCAGTCAGGATCTAACGCAGTGTTGCTATTGTGTGAACACTGGAGAAGACTGCCCAGGGCTGAAGAGGTGTGGGGAAAGCCCAGATGTTGTGCTCCAACCTCAGCTGACATTGATGGGGTGGGACCTGTGTACTGAGAAGGATTCTTGATATTTACAAAGCTTTCCCAGTGGCTGCTAGTATCTGAATGACTTCCAACACTGCTACTGTCACCTTTTGTAAGCATTGAAATTGTTCTGCTTGTTAAAAAAAATAAATAAAATAAAAATCAGTTCAAGTGAATTCCACCACTGTTGGTGGCTGGAACTGAAAGTGAGGGTGAACTTTCAACACCAGATCTGTTTTCTGGCTGGGAACCATTCTTATTCCCCTCGGGAACAGTTTCAGTGGAGAAAAGATGAAAAGGCTAGGCAAACCAAAATAGATAGGCAAACAAATAGGCAAAACAAAAAGCATATCTAGGGCCCTGTTCCGCTGGATGTGTTTGACTGGCAATACTTTAAAGATGATGGCAGTAGCTCAGTTTTCTTGGCATCTCTATTTCTTGTAAGAAGGACCATACTAACAACTTGGTAACACACAATTTTACAGGCTTGGAGAGTAGGCAGAGGGTATAAACTGCTAAATCGGTCTGAAAAATTAATTTATCTTCCCTCAACGACAAAAATCCAAAAGCTTTTGATTTGGTGCTGGTTTTTCTTTTTTCTTTTTAAATTTTCGTCAGTGCCAAGTGGCAAACAGGATTTAAAAGAACTGACTCGGGTTGTTTGCGCAGGTGCAAATTCTCTGCTGTCCTTCGACATTTCAAAATTGCAGAAATGCAGGAGCTCAGCGCAAACAAAAGTACAGGAAAAAACTCTATGTCCGGAGTGTTCCACATGAGTCGGCGGCGAGGCCAGCAGAGGCAACGGTAAGTGGGGGCTGAGCGCCAGCCGGAGGCGGACCGGGGGGCGCCCGAGGCGCGGGAGCCCCGGGGCGGAGCGGCGGGACCCGGCCGGAGCCGGCGGCTCTCGCGAGAGAGGCTGGCGCGGGGCGGGCGTTGCCACGGGCAACCGCGGGAGGTTCGAACGGCCCCGAGGAGCGGCGGCGGCAGGCCGGGCAAGGAGGGCGCGGCCCCCCCTTCCTCTTCCCAGCCCGAGAAGGCTACTCGAGCGGCGGGCGTCGGCCCAGAGGGGCCCCAGGTATGGTTGCTGCCACTCAGGTGAAAGCCATCGCTAGGAAAAAGGTGGCGACGCAGACAGAGCTCCCGAGCAAACGTGCAGCTGTCCGGGTCTCCGGCTGCGGGGAGTGCCCGAGTCTGTCACTGGTGCGGGAGGGCAGCGGGGACGCCTCTTGTGTGAGGTGTGACCAGGTGGGTGATCTGCTCAGCCTGGCGGCAGAGCTGAACGAGGAGGTGGAAAGGTGGAGTACCACCAGGTTGGTGGACCCACACCCACCATCCCTGAGGCAGAGGCAGCAGATGGAGGCTCCGCGAGAAGCGGAGGTTCCCCTGCCCTCTTGCCACCAGGCAGGAGGGGACCTACGAGATCGAGGGGAATGGACACGGGTCCCCGCTCGGGGAGGCAGGTGAGTCCCCTCCCGGTCTCCCTCACCTTCCCAGTTGCCCCTACACAACAGGTATGGGACTCTGGAACTTGAGGACCGGGCCAGTGAAGATCAGGGTGTAGATGAAGTCCTATCTAGGGGGGTGCCTAGGCTCAGTCAGGCAGCCCCACTCATTCTCACATCCTCTGAAAAAAGAAAAAGGAGGGTAATTGTCATAGGAGACTCCCTTTTGAGGGGGACAGAGGGCCCAATATGCAGACCTGACCCATCCCACAGGGAAGTCTGCTGCCTCCCTGGGGCCCGGGTAAAAGACATTACCAGGGAACTCCCTGGTCTGGTTCGGACCTCTGATTATTACCCGTTGCTGGTTGTGCAGGTTGGCAGTGATGACATTGCAGAGAGAAATCCAAAGGCAATCAAAAGGGACTTCAGGGTACTGGGGCGATTCGTGGAAGGATTGGGAACACAGGTAGTGTTTTCCTCAATCCTTTCAGTGGCAGGGAAATATACTGAAAGGAACAGTAAAACACAGCTGGTTAATACGTGGCTCGGAGGCTGGTGCCATCGGTGGCATTTGGGGTTTTTTGATCATGGGGAGGTTTACCTGGCACCAGGCTTGCTTTCAACAGATGGAGTCCAGCTGTCTCAAAGGGGGAAAAGGATTCTTGCTCATGAGATGGCGGGGCTCATAGAGAGGGCTTTAAACTAGGTTTGAAGGGGGAAGGAGATAAAACTAGGCCCAACAGAGATGAGCCTGGGGGCAGCATGCCAATGCTGGGGGTGGAATTGATAGCCCAGCTCAAGTGCATCTGTGCCAATGCACGCAGCATGGGCAATAAACAGGGGGAGCTGGAAGCCATTGTGCAGCAGGATAGATATGACTTAGTCGCCATCACGGAAACATGGTGGGACGACTCCCATGACTGCAGTGCTGCAATGGATGGCTACAAGCTCTTCAGAAGGGATAGGCAAGGAAGGAGAGGTGGTGGGTGGCTCCCTTATGTTAGGGAGTGTTTTGATTGTACAGAGCTACACGATTGTGATGACAGGAATGAATGCTTATGGGTAAGGATGAGAGGGAAGGCCAACAAGGCAGATATCATGCTGGGAGTGTGTTATAGATGACCCAACCAGGTTGAAGAGATGGATGAATCATTCTACAAGTGGCTGGTAGTAGTCTCACAATCGTGTGCCCTTGTTCTCGTGGGGGACTTCAACTTTCCAGATATCTGCTGGAAATACAACACAGCAGAGAGGAAACAGTCCAGGAGGTTCCTCAAGGGTGTGGAAGATAACTTCCTGACACAGCCAGTAGGTGAGCCTACCAGAGGAGGAGCCTTGCAAGACCTACTGTTTACAAACAGGGAAAGACTGGTGGGAGGTGTGATGGTTGGAGGCTGTCTCGGGCTTAGCGACCATGGAATGATAGAATTCTCAATTTTTGGTGAGGCAAGGAAGGTGGTCAGCAAAACCACCACTATGGACTTCTGGAGGGCAGCCTTTGGCCTCTTCAGGACACTGGTTGAGAGAGTCCCTTGGGAGACAGTCCTGAAGGGCAAAGGGGTCCAGGAAGGCCGGACATTCTTGAAGGAAATCTTAATGGCTCAGGACCAGGCTATTCCCATGTGCCGCAAGTCAAACTACCGAGGAAGACAATCAGCCTGGCTGAACAGGGTGCTTTTGCTAGAAGTCAAGAAAAAAAGGAGTGCTTACCATCTTTGGAAGAAAGGGCAGGGAACTCAGGAAGAGTACAGAGATCTTGTTAGGTCATGCAGAGAGGAAATTAGAAAGGCAAAAGCTCAGCTAGAACTCAATCTGGCCACTATTGTAAGGGACAACAAAAAATGTTTTTACAAATATGTTAACAGTAAAAAGAATCCCAAGGAGAATATCTATCCTTTAATGGATACAGAAGGGAACGTTGCCACCAGAGATGAGGAAAAGGCTGAGGTACTCAATGCCTTTAATAGGGAGACCAGTTATCCTCAGGGTGCTCTGCTCCCTGAGCTGGAAGGCAAGGATGGAGAGCAGAATATACCCCCCTTAATCCTGGAGGAAATAGTTAGTGAACTACTACGCTGCCTGGACACTCACAAATCTATGGGACTAGACGGATTCCATCCAAGGGTACTGAGGGAGCTGGTAGAGGGAGCTTGCCAAGCCAGCCTCCATCATTTATCAGCAGTCCTGCTCAATAGGGGAGGTCCCAGATGACTGGAGGCTTGACAATGTGACACCCATTTACAAGACGGGTCGGAGGGAGGATCTGGGGAACTACAGGTCTGTCAGCCTGACCTCGGTACCAAGGAAGATTATGGAACGGTTTGTCTTGAGAGAACTCACATGGCAAGTCCAGGACAAGCAGGGGATCAGGCCCAGTCAGCATGGGTTTACAAAAGGCAGGTCCTGCTTGACCAACCTGATCTCCTTCTATGACCGGGCGACCCACCTAGTGGATGAGGGAAAGGCTGTGGATGTTGTCTGCCTGGACTTCAGTAAGGCCTTTGATGCTGTCTCTCATCATGGCATACTCCTTGAGAAGCTGGTGTCTCATGGCTTGGACAAGTATACTCTTCGCTGGGTAAGAAACTGGCTGGTTGGACAAGCCCAGGGGGTTGTGGTGAATGGGGTGAAATCCAGTTGGCGGCATGTCACAAGTGGTGTTCCCCAGGGCTCGGTGTTGGGCACTGTTCTGTTTAATATCTTTATCGATGATTTGGATGAGGGGATCGAGTGCACCCTCAGCAAGTTTGCAAACGACACCAAGTTGGGAGGGAGGGTTGATCTGCTTGAGGGTAAGGACGTTTTAGAGAGACATCTGGACAGGCTGGATCGATGGGCTGAGGCCAATTGTATGAGGTTCAACAAGACCAAGTGCCGGGTCCTGCACTTCGGTCACAGCAACCCCATGCAGCGCTACAGGCTTGGGGAAGAGTGGCTGGAAAGCTGCCCGGCAGAGAAAGACCTAGGGGTGCTGGTTGACAGCTGGCTGAGTATGAGCCAGCAGTGTGCCCAGGTGGCCAAGAAGGCCCAGAGCATCCTGGCCTGCATCAGAAATAGTGTGGCCAGCAGGAGCAGGGAGGTGGTTGTTCCCCTGTACTCGGCACTGGTGAGGCCGCACCTCGAGTCCTGTGTTCAGTTTTGGGCCCCTCACTGCAGGAAAGACATGGAGGTGCTGGAGCGTGTCCAGAGAAGGGCAACCAAGTTGGTGAGGGGCCTGGAGCACAGGCCTTATGAGGAGCGGCTGAGGGAGCTGGGGCTGTTCAGTCTGGAGAAGATGAGGCTGAAGGGAGACCTTATTGCTCTCTACAACTGCCTGAAGGGGGCTTGTAGTGAGGTGGGTGCTGGTCTCTTCTGTCAGGTCGCTGGAGACAGGACAAGAGGAAATGGCCTCAAGTTGAGGCAAAGGAGATTTAGGTTAGATATTAGGAAAGATTTCTTTACTGAGAGGGTTGTCAAACATTGGAACAGGCTGCCTAGGGAAGTGGTTGAGTCACCATCCCTGGAGGTATTCAGAAAGTGTGTAGACAAGGCACTTCAGGACATGGTTTAGTGGGCATGGTTGATGGTTGGCCTTGATGATCTTGAAGGTCTTTTCCAACCTAAATGATCTGTGATTCTATGAACAGTTGCAAACAAAAGAGGAACTTCTGCAGTCACTGAATTTTTTTTCATGTGCATAAATTCAAATTGAAAACTTGGCAGCACTTCAGCATTTATATCACCAAAGCCTGTAGTTCTGTTTCTTCTTCCATTCTTTGTTTTCACCTAATTCAGCTTAGTACTCCCTGGCATAGAGAATTATGAGGCATAATAGAATGAAGCTATCATGTCAATTTGGACTTGTGGGTACTGCATAAATATTAATGATAGTTGAGAGGACTTTGGTTTTAACTTTAATGTCCAAAGACCATGAAGGAAGGTGTGGCAATGATTTCCCTTTTTTTCTCTGGTGTAGTATTACTGATTTCATTTTGCATTTTGACCAAGGAATCAGAATCCTATTGTGATATTTTCCAAATGCATGTTGTAAATATACATCAACAAAAAGTAGCCATTGTTGAAGACATAATTTTTTTTACACGTTATCTGGTTTATGTTTGTTAATGATGATAGTCCCCGTATGAAGTGGCTCCCACCAAGTGGAATTTTAATGTTTTTATTATGTTCCTTTGATATTAGAATCAGACAGAGAAAAAAATAGTAATTCTTTTTCTCAGAGGTTTTTGTTGATTTGACATTTGTGTTTGTTCCAATTGAAGAAGTAGAAGGAAAATACTTAGGATACTCTATTAATGGGAAAGAGCTCTTGCACTGTTTTGGGGACAGACAGCTGGTCCTGCAAATCAGGTTCCCAGCAGCCTGCTATGTAGGCTGCCAACAAGCTGGACGAGGTAGCCAGTGAGAACCCAAGTTTTAAAACCTGCCTGGCAGTAAGGCTTATATT
The DNA here is from genome assembly GCF_929443795.1 of Astur gentilis. NCBI lineage: Eukaryota > Metazoa > Chordata > Aves > Accipitriformes > Accipitridae > Astur > Astur gentilis. The sequence continues at coordinate 6,952,273 of NC_064909.1, read as the reverse complement.
GGAGCCTGCCTAGGATCTGTCAGACCGTCTGTGAAAAGTTCTAAATTGGCCAAATCATCAAATTCCAATGAAACAGTATTTGGTAAGAATTTTTCCAACCTGCTCTAATTAAAAGGAAAGTAAATCACCACAGCTACTGTTGTGCCTGTTCAAATTCCCATCTGTAGTTGTTTCCAGTGTTCCAGGTTGAAATGATATGTAGATATGTATGTAGGTCCACAACATGTTCCTGAATCCAGGAAGTCACTCTTTTGAGCCAGAAAAAACCCACCAAAACACAAACCACAAACACAAACCAAAAAAAAAACCCCAAAAAGCCAATGTCTATGGCCAGACTGTTTATAGTTCTATCACCTCATAATTTTTCTCTGAGGAAGATTTTTTTTTTTTTTTTCTAAAAGGAGTATTTCTCTCTACACAGTTTATTTCCAAGAGATATTGTGTCCTGATGAAGAGTTTTAAAAAGGTCATGCAAACTATACTGTTCAGGCTGTCTAAAAAAGATTGCTATTAAATATGCCTTAAACTTAATATTCCCTGGAAGATTAACTGGCTTGTAAATGACATTTTGACAGATTATTTTAGCTATGAAGGGTTATGTATATGTGCTTATGAATTTTAAAGTCTGCCTGTTAACTCTCAAAGTGAATTGAAATGAGTAATTTATTTTGCTGATATTTAGTATGTTATGTCATTTCTGAAATATAGAGATCTTCATCTGGGGAATGTAAAAGATACTGTAGAACCAGCAGTACTTAGAGCTCCACACACAACCACTCCCTTTGGACTCAGATATCAAAGAAAACTTCAAAAATACAAAGATAGATTTTAAACCGAAGTGCACACTGAGTTCTTTAGAAAATCTGCTTGTACATGCCAAAAGACTGATGGGTGCCAGGCAGTTTGTAAATCACCTTCATTAGATACCTAACTGTAAATGGAGTTTTTCTGAGAAGGTTGTTCGCTGTAACACTGACACTAGGATGACAAGATCCAAACCAGAAAAGTCATCTCAATTAACTGACTGTATTTCCTAGACAGGAACTGATCTATTTCTTTATGTATTTATTATTATTGGCTCTTGCATTATAGCTCTGGCCAGGTGAACGATTCCCATGTAAGGGATAGTCTATATGCAGTGTGTCTTTCTGCACAGAGAACCAGGTTGCCATGGTTAACCACGCAGCTGCTCACTCACTCCCCCTCACCCAGTGGGTTGGGGAACAGAATTGGAAAAAAAAGTAAGACTTGTGGGTTGAGATAAGAACAGTTTAATAGGACAGAAAGGAAGAAAAAAAAATTACAATAATAATATTAAAGAATTGGAATGTACAAAACAAGTGATGCACAATGCTATTGCTCACCACTCGCTGATCGATGCCCAGTTAGTTCCTGAGGAGTGATCCCCCCAGGCCAACTCCCCCCAGTCTATATACTGGGCATGATGTCACATGGTATGGAATACCCCTTTGGGCAGTTTGGATCAGCTGCCCTGGCTGTGTCCCCTCCCAACTTCTTGTGCCCTTCCAGCCTTCTTGCTGACTGGGCAGGAGAAGCTGAAAAATCCTTTACTTAGTCTAAACATTCCTTAACACCCTAATGTTTTCAGTTGTTCCTATCAATGTTATTCTCATACTAAATCCAAAACATAACACTATACCAGATGCTAGAAAGAAAATTAACTCTCCCAGCCGAAAACAGGACAAGGCCCTCTGTTAATCTATGGCTTCACCTACTCCACATCTGTTCATGCTGTGAGTCCTTTTATTTGTGTAGAGCCTTGGAAAGGTGTCTGGTGCGAGGGTCTGATCTTTGCAGGTATGACAACACAAATTGTCTGGCATAACCCTGGACAGCCTGCTCCAGACATAGAATAATTAGATAGGAGGAGGAAGCTCAGCAGAAGGAGGATGGTCATTGAAGTGACATTGGTTTCCACAAGTGGTGACTAGCAGTCTTTCAGGCTCCAGGAAGAGAAGCCCCTTGAGTGGGCTCAGGGACTTTGTTTCCTGCTAGGGAACTCTGTACAAGAGCTCAGATGTAGGGGTTTTACAAACTTTTGTTATGCATACTTCAGTGGCATGTTATTTAGAGGAAAACTGAACTTGTTCTTTTTTGTTTGTTTATTTTATTTTGGCTTCTCTCTACTTGACTCCTGCACATGTGGCACAGTCAAGAAGTTCTTTTGAGAGCCCCTTGCCTTGCAAAATGTCCTGGAGATTATCCTGTGCCTGACGTAATAACAGCCAGATGACTGACAGCAGCTACCAGTTCCAGACTATGCATCTGTCTGCTTAGCAATGGCTAAGGAGCACACAGCTGGTGTGCATGGGAAGGGCTGGCCTGTGTCCTAATTATTCTGTGAGAGAAAGAACCAGCCATTGGGATTTGCCCAAGCCTCACTTCAGCCATGATGAGCTGTAATACTAACCATTTTTGAGTGAGTCACTACCAAAACCAGCTGGGAAATAGGCATTTCAGAGGTGAAGCTGGATGGGCTGGATAGTCTGTGGTATTTTGGGGAGTAATGTGTAAATGTTACTATATGGAGCTGCATGGATGCATTTTGCCAATATTGGTGTTCATCATAAGCTAGCTAAAAGTTTCTTGTCCATTCTGAACATGATGGACCATCTGTTTAGAGTATGTTTGAATGAAAACAACACTAGGTGGGTTTTTTAGTGGGTGTCTTGATTCTGTGTAGCTTCAGTGCATCTTCCTGACTGTGTTAAAGTATTGTTCTAGTGTTTATGGCTAACATGGGAGCTGTGAAAACATCTGACACATACCTCACAGCCAAAGTACTTACAATGGGAAAGCTCGGTCCTGTGATTTGCTGGCCCAGCCAAAAACAATAATGGCAGATAGATAACACTGCTGACACACAACTGAGTCTTCATTAACAGACCCTTTGAGACCCAAAATATCTCAGATCAAGATTCTGTCATGATAACAACCTGAGTGAAGTAAGAAACTTCTGAAAAGTCTCTATATTCTACAAGGCTGTTGTTTTGCGTGAGCTAAAGACTGATGATGAATGTTTGCTTGCCCATGTGATACAAATAATCCCCTGAATAAATGTGACTATTTAGCATGCTGGTTTTGCTGATGAGTAATACTTTTGAAGGCTCAGGAAATGTGTAAGCCGAATTAAAACAAGTCATAGCACTGTGGAAGGTCTGATGGAGATGACCTACTTCCAACACAATCTGGTTTTGTGCAAACTCAGATCCAGAGGAACCTGTCTGGATTTTGTTCAAACATAGAAGCAGTCATCAGCTGACTGAATTCATGCAGCACTTTGTATTACAAAAATAATACTTCACCATTTGGTGTATACTGTGGGCACTGAGGTCCTGCCTGCCAGGTAAACTGCATTTGGTTGAGATCATCATGACCTGTAATGGCTTCATTCAGTGTCAGTTTTGCATGCCTTTACTAACATTTGATACCCAGAATTGCAGGCATCTAGGAATGCTTTTCTAGAAAAGAACACTAGAGCACAGGTTTCATTTCTTCAAGTAACTAATACATGACAATGTTGAGTAAACAAGCCACTGAGCCAAGATGAAAAGGAGGTTACAAGCTGGTCCTTAGCCTGTGCCATGTTGGTAGACAGCCCTGCCTCAGCCTGGAGATGAACTTTTCAGATTAGGAAGAAAGGAATTGTTAGCAGTGATCCAAGGTGAACTGATTGTCTCTCTCCTGTATTTCAGGATTCATTTGGCCAGGCTCAGAAACTTTTTTTTTTTCTGAGAAAAAATTAGGGGCTCTCAGTAAGAATTCTGAGGTAAGTGCCGTGTGAATTTTGTTAAGCCCACTGCTTCAATGAGACATTAGAAGGAAAATATTTTGTTTTGTTGGTTTATTTTGGCTTTTCCTTGCTCTGATCCCTTACAGGGCTCTACAGAGGAGTATGTAGGATGGGCAGTGTGCCAGGTTTGCAGCCTGCACCATCCTTCAGTCCCAGAGAGTTCAGTTAGAAAAGGTATAAATGCATTCCCTACTGAATGCCTGTCAAATGACAGGGAAAGGAGGGAGGACAAGAAGTGAGGCTTTTGTCTAAGCAGAGAATTTATCCGTAGCTGGACTTGCACATGAAAACCTTTAGGACAAGACATGAACTGTGGTGCTTCTGATGACATGAGCCCCTAGTAGAGCTGGGAAATGGGCGTTATGCAGGCATTTTTGCAGCTTTTTCTTCCCCTGGAAAGGGAAGGTGGGTCCGTGACACTTTGTAAGACCTGTTGATGAAGTTTCCTTTTTTACTGAGGCTCTTCTAAAAGTGGCTTTCCATTTTCTTGGTTTTATAGATTCTAGAAATGCGTTAGGTATGTTTATAATATTAAAATAGGTGCTGTGTATGGGGATAGAATCAAGGGAGAATCTTACTACAGTAGTTATTGGCAGAGTAGATAGGAGATAACATTTGAATTCCCTGTTGTGAAGCTGCCCTTACACTCTTGCCATGTGGCTTAGACCCACTCTTGGACACGACCTATTACTTCTGGTTCAAATAGATGTAAAAAATAGCAGCCGTCTTAAGCACTGAAAGAGATTCTCATCATTCTATGAATGGCTCACTTTATGTAAATGTCTCTAAGCAGTTTTATTTTGTTTATTTTGTGGATTAAATCTCAGTCTTAATCTGGCATCCATTTTGGCTTTGAGGAGGCATCCATGGCAGTCTACTGAAGGCATAGGCAAGAAATGAAAAGGCAGGTTTTGTAGTCATTCCAACATTACAGGAAGAGAACACTTAAAATTAGCCACATGTGGTAGTCATGCACAGAAACTGAGACTCTGTGTGCTTGGCAGTGTAGAATTGAGTAGAAAGAGAAATTGAGTTGAAAAGATGACAACTAAGACCATAATTATGAAATGCAAGCTCTATAGGCAACTTTTGCTAGAAAAGCTGTAATGCAATCAGTTGCATATTGTGAGACAAACCCACATATAAACAAGAAAAGTCTTTTTATTGTCCCTAAATCACATGTAAATCTGAAGAGTAAAGAATTTGAATAACTGGCCCCAGATCACACCAAATTAATTTGAGAAAAAGAAAAAACTTAGGTTTTTTTCTGAAAGCCAATCAGGGCCTCAGAAGCATGATCATCCTTCCACTCAAATAGAACTTAATAGAAATATCATAATAGCCAAAGTAGCCAACTCTTAAAAGACTTACAGATATACTATTTCAAGTTTCAATAAATCTCAATTGATCTTTAAGATTTGCAACTAATCTGCCATAAGTCCCCAGCTGCTACAAAAGCTTTCTTCACAGAAATATCAGCGTGGCTTTCCTAAGTCCCAGACTGAGACTGAATTTCTTGGGAACTTTAGACAAGTGCTTCATCTTTCAACCTTCATACTCCTCCTCCATCATGGTGCCAGTAGTAGAGACTGGTAGTTTGTACTGCACAGTGAAGTGCAGTAATTTCTTCATTATTGTCAACTATGTAAGATAATGAGAAGTCCTTATTTCCTAATATCTGTCATGCAAATGGACAAACTGTAATGCATAACTGAAAATGTTCTTGGATGTACAACTCTGGAATTATTTTTTCCATATACATTAAAATCCCACCGCAGCACTTATGATGTCTCCTGTACAGCCAAGTTCAAAGTCATCATTGCTCCAGAATCACTGCTAACAGGCAGAATAAAGGATTGCAGTCAGCCTCAAAAGTGTATCTTTCCAGCTTTCTTGTTGCTGGTTTTATTTTGTTAGCAATCCAGTTCTAAATTGAAGTTTTATCTTTCATTTCTCCATGTGTTCAAACTGGACTAAAGCTATAGCTTCTTGCTTGACTGGCTTCAGTGAGGTGGCATTGTTCACAATACAATTCATTTTTCACAGATAAAATAGTAGGCTCTGAACTGACTGCAACTGCTCAGGAGTGAGACCTTGATGCTGTAATAGGCACCAAAATGTCAGCTCAGTGTTTAGTAGCAGTTTAGCAAGCAAACAAAATGTTAGGCTCCTTTAGGAATGGGGGAAAAAAAAGAAAAAAATTGAAAACACCATTATGCATTCACAACCTGAATGATGTGTGCAGTTCTAGTCTCCCTATCTGAAGAAGATTATGTTAGAACTTGAGAAGGCACAGAGAAGAGAAGCGGGGATGACCAGAGGTATGGAGCAGCTTGCACAGGAAAACTGATTGAGAAGGCTAGGGCTCCTCCAGCCTCAGAAGGGATATAAAAAAGGTCTACAAAATCATGAATGACATGAGGAGATTTGGTAATGATCAAAACTGATCACAGTTTTCTCCAGTGTGAAAACTGTAGGACAACAAATGAAGCTGGTAGGAGCCTAGTTCAAGTCAGAAGTAGGTAATTGACCTGAAGGAGAGAGCTCTTCATAAATGAGCTGCTGTCCTATGGAACACCATACGACACTGTGGACATAAGAAATGTACATGGGTTCAAGGGAAGACTGGACAAGTATTTGAAACAGAGGGCCCCCAGAGTTACTGAATATATTAAATTGTAACAAGCTCAGAAAATCTGCTGAGTTGAAAGCAGCTGCAGGGTGGAAGAGTATGAGGAGAGGAAATAGCCTCTATACTTACTCTACTATGCTTTCTTACATGTCCAGTTATGACCATAGAATATTTGATTAGCTAGATACTTGGTCTGAATCAGTATAGCCACTTGTATTTTTATATTATAAAAATGCCCTAAATGTTGGTGTGGCCTAGAAAGATATACTGAGCCTCTAACTTCTGTAAGATTTTTTTTTTTTCTGTAGAATTGGGGAAAAATGCTTTATTTCTTGGGCTATACAGTAATGGGATCTGCAGTGTGTGTGAGGTGATCAGAGCTATACATCCCTCTCATTACAAGCTTTGCAGAGTCTGAAGAGTCAGTTAGGAATGTATACTTTCATGTCTGTATCTTCACAAATGTACGGTAAAATACCAAACTAAGCTAGTGTTTTAAAATAGAGACCTGTGAGGAGTGAATTCTGCAGTGCATTTTGTAGTCTCTGAATCATAACTATGTGAAGTCCTGATATTTTAACTTCACTTGCTTTGCACACATTCTGAAAGGCTCTGTGAATGTTTGGAGCATCCTTTTGTGTATGAAAATATGAAAAGCCAAGTATTATTGGAAACCCTATTTTCATCTAGTTACAAACTGAATATTCTTCCTGGCAATGAAATCAACATCTAAAGTTGATTTGGAGAGAGGGAGAAATGGGTTCCATATGGGATAATTATGTGGTGGTCTTCTCTTGAAGTAATACAGAAATCACTGCCCTGATGAAAGAGTCAGGAGTAACTTGTTTATCTAACATTTGTTTGGGCATCACAAAACTAGAACAGGTCAGAAGGAATCTGACCCAGAAATTTTCCGTCTTGATTATCGTTACAAATGTGAACAGAACTTTCAACTAAGACAAGCTTACCATAAATCCTACAAACCTGGTTTTTGAGGCATCACCTCTTATGGTGAAAGGATTGTTCTGTCTCTGAGCTCAACTCAGTCCTTGGTTTCTTTAGTGAAATATCCAGTAAAGGTGCCAATTGTGGCAGAGGTTTTAGTGGTGTGGATTCCTGTCCATGAGATCACCAGCTCATTGACCATGACTTGGTAATGACCACTTGGTAAGTGACCTACACTGGATTTGAACTGGTGACCTTAATGTGGAAGACTTTGAATGCCACTTATAATCTGTGGAGGATTTAATTTCTGGTTTTTATTCTAAAATAAACTCTGTTCAACCTCAGATTTCTTCCTCAGGCAGTGTTGTGACAATAATCTTTTCTCTATTACCTTGAAATGCTTTGTATCTTTCACAGCACTAAGTTGATCTTCATAATTTAATTCAGAAATAATCTTAATATACATTTAATTCATAGAATAGTAGAAAACTTTATTTTTCAGCTAGTGGTTATGGGAACAACAAGAAAGAATTTTAACAGCTATATTCAGTACCCTTGAGAAAACACCACGCACTGTAGCATGGGAATAGCCCTAAGTTCCTTACTCCAGCAAAAGCCTAAGTCAACAAGATTTGTGCCTGAGGAATTACCACAGGACTGGCCCAAATATTTTGATGTTTTTGGATACAGAAGTACACAAAAAGGAGAAAGAGACAAAAATCATTCCAGGTTTCAGAATATTTATCTGGAGCTTGTTTATGTAGCATTTTTTAAAAAATAACTATTCTGGAACATTAAGTTGTGTAGCTCTAATTGAGCCCAAACGTGTATCAGGTACACTGATTTAAAGCCCACAATGATCCAGTTATTTGGAAACACATTTTAAGAGATGGTGTTGGCTTTAAGTGTTTTTTCAGGTAGTATCTATGTATTGATAGCAATTACCAGCCCTTCACTGAAATCTTCTAATTTCATCATCAAAGTAAAAAAAGAAGGTGAAAATTAAATCATTAGTGTATTCACTATTCATGAACTTGCTTAAACTGATAGTATTGCTCAAGACATGAGCTTTTATAGTTTTTTGCCCCTTATTTTTCATGGCAAAATATTCAAACTTTTGCCTTAGAAAATCTTGGACTTTGTAAACCCTTTTGTGGGGGGGAAAGAGGGAATATGGGTGTGACAGGTGCAAAGTTTAAATTACTTTTAGCAAAATATGAATAATTAGATCCTATGAATCTCAGCTGATGATAAGTATTATTGAGAGTTTTTCATATCTATGGATTACTGATTCCTGGCTTGTGGGGGAAAATTTTACAATGAAATCCTCCTTTATTGGTGCATAGTTTATATGTCCAGGCATAAAATTTAAAAAGATAAGTGAACAACCCTTCCCTGAAACATAGAACTTGATCAGACTGAATGCAATAAATCAGTGCTGCTTCTTCAAGTAATGATACAGAATAACTCACTATAAAATATTAAGTAAAACAAAACAAAAAGGCAGTGAGTTCTTTTCTTCTCAAATGTCTGCTAATTTGTTAAATACATTAAGGAGCTAGACATACGGCTGTCCTTCTGTATAAATTATAACATGGATACTGTGACTTCGCAAAGATTCCAATACTGCCATATTTTGTTACTGAAATTTCTCCATCTCTTTGATCAAAATGGCCAGTCTTCAGCATCTGGTCAAATACTTAACATATTTTGTATAGCATAGCCAGGAAAATACGGATTTTAATTACAGATCCATGAAGCCCTTGTGGTTAAGAAGGAAAAAGAATCAAAAGTTTCATCTGAAGTCAAGCTGGCTGACCGATGAAGTGAAGTCCGATAGGAAATGAACTTACATGCATATTATATTGTATATTTGTATATTTTTATATGCTATATAATACTGAGATCAGTTTTGAAAGACTGTTGCCCCTGACTTGCAAGACTGAGCAAATCTGTCAATGGCATGGACATATGCTGAGTTTTGTTTTCCAATGTAAATTCTAGGCATTTTTCCTACAAACCAAAATGTCTATCTTATGAGGTCTGTGTTATGCTTTCAAAAACATTTTTGTGTCATGCATCTGCTATATAGCCTTAATCCAAGTGGGCTATACTCCTCATAGGAAAGCACATTGAAATTCTTACTTCAAGATATTTTCGACTAAAAATGACTGTCCTTTTTCACTTTTTTTATTCCAGTAAAATGTTAAACTTTTAAAGGAAAGTTTTGTTTTTCTTAATTCATTACCTGAACACATAATGGCCCTTCTCTCCAAAAACACACTCTGCTGTTCTCTGGAAAAGAGAATTTTTATGACAAATTCAAAAACTATGGAACTTTTATGATAAATTTAAAAAAAAATAAAAATCTTTGACCTTTCTTTCCAAGTTTCTCATTAAAATGCTGACTACTTTATGACCTGCTTCAGTGTGGTAATTTCTGTTTAATTTAGCTTGCAGCCAGTTACTTTCTGAACCAACAGAGGGACTCCCTGTGTAGATTCACTGGACACAAGAAACATCACTTTCATTCATGAGATTGTAGGGTTTCTTCTCATGGCTGCTGAAAATTTGAGAAAGCACTTTATTTTTTGCTTACAGTTTACTCAGTATTTTCCTCCCAAGTTTTCATTATAAAATATGTTTTGATAACTCTGAAATGTAGGAAGGAGCCTTGAAATATTGTCCTCTGAGGCATGAAAAGTTTATAGTGTCTTATTTCTAGATGTAAATATGATATTTCTAGATGTAAATATGATTCATTCTGTGCTAAAGTTTCTAAATTTTATTTCAGCCATATGACACCCAGCTGATAGTGCTTTAAGGGGCTCACTAAAGAGCAAAGCTGGCAAAGTCTCTTTTCAGCTGATAGCTCAGGTGAGTAGTAGGAATTAGCTGTAACAGCAGAAGCTCTCAGGAGGCAATAGCACAGAAGGCAGCAGCGTGGCAGGGAATGAACAGAAGGGAATAGATACTGAGAATTGGTCTACCTTGTCACCCAGAGAAGTGACAGTGTAGCAGCCATGAGTAATATAACTTCAGTGTTAGAGTACCTTTCCTTTAACTCAAGGGGAATAAACCTACACAAAAGATTTGGGTCAAATTCATATACAAGGTTGCAAGAAGCTTCTGTCACTCTACGCAGCATGGAGATGCCTCCCAGAGCCCTCTCCTGTGGGGAGAGGATCCCCGCTACAGGCAGACCCAAAAAATCCTCTCCACACAGGCTGGACCAGGCTCAGCCTGGCCTGAAGGCTCAGCCAAAAGTGAGATCCTGGTTTTCAAGCGCATCTTTGCTTTTTCCATCAGGTCGAGCAAGCTGCTGGCCTGCTTGGTGATCTTGGGAACTGTTTTTTCTTCTCTGGCTCATTTTCCATGGGGAAGGCGTAAAAAATTAGAGATACTCTATTGAAAATATAGTACATATAAAGTAGATGTGATGCTGCTCTAAGCAGCTGTACAGGGTTTCTGCATTCCCTGATGTTTTTCAGAGAATACAAGGCTTCTGCTGTGAGTCAGAAACGCGCACAGAGTTAATGTATTTTTCATTTCAGTTCTGTAAAGACAGGAGTAGTCCATGGAATGATCATATGTATAAAATGACTCCAAGACTAGCTCTAAATTTGTGAAGTGCTTTTGTGTTCTTTTGAATGAAAGGAATTACAACTTGTAAATGCAAAACAGTGCTACATATGTTGTTGTGTATACTGGTAAACCAAGGAGATGTCATCTGAAAGCAGCTAATAGCACATGGTTCTACCTGGAAACCTTTCTGCTACAGATTTTACTCATTTCCAGCCTTTCCCGATTCTTCATAGCTGAAATATTAGGAATAGGAAGTCATAGGATAATATTTCCACTGACTTGAGTGAGGCTGGATAGAAGGTGTATGGCTACATTTAAGGTGGCAGGGTAACAAATATATAAATTACGAGGTTTTCTGGAATAAAAAAAATTCCACTTAAAATATCACAAGTCTAAAGTTGATTCTGCTAGTGTTTATGTATGATATTTCATATAATACATATAGATCTGTTTACATTATAATGCCCTCAGTTACATTTATAGTTGAGCAAATCAAAAAGGAATTATCCGCTAATGTTTTGAAGAGAAATACTCTCAACTAATTCATCATATTCCACCAAAGACAGGTGGATCATTAGGAAAAAAATTTATAGAGTTACTTTTATATTTTACAATAATAAAAATTATATGCTGAAAACAAGTGCCATCTTACCATTTGCATTATAAACCACTCAAAACCTAATTTCTTTTTGAGGACCGTCTGCTATATTAGTTTCTCTGAGCTGAAAAACAGATCCAGATAAAGTCCCAGTTCTCAAAATGTGGAAGAAAAGTTGAAGTCAGAGTTTAGGTCTCATTTACATTACAACATTGTAAGTCGGGAAATGGACTGTGTAATGGGTCATTCTGATGGGAATCTAGTCTTCACTAGCTGCTGTCAGTGTCATGGAAATGATAATGTAAAACTTGAACAATTGATTTCTACTGCACATGTTTGAAATATTTATAAAGTAATGATGTGGTAACTGGGCTGTTCTTGATATCGGCTCTGTAGCTTTACCTGTTTTAGTGCCATACTTTGTCCTGTATTTTGCATGTGATCTTTCACTTTTCTTTACTTGGTGATGAGAATGATCCTTTTGGTGACATTATTACAGAATTTGCTGTGACTTTTTTATCAGGTTCAGGTTCTCCAGTAGGACATTGCTGCTGGACAGGGGGAGCGAAGGGATCCCTTCCTTCGTATTCAGCTGGGTAGCAGGGGAAATTTTCCGGAGACCTCTTTACAATCCCAAACAAACAATGGCAGAAATTCCCCTTATTACTGGATTTTTATGAATAATGACATTACTTTGATGACTACAAGGCTAAATAAAATGGGTTTTCTCCTATGACCTGACGACTTTTCCCGTTATATACTTACAAGGTACTACAGTAATTAGTATCTGCTGACAGTTGTGTACAACATAACTTTATACAACACTTTTCTAAACAGACTGTTTCTTTCATAGGGCATAAAACAAATTAATCATACAAATTTGCTGTATGTCACATCTTCCAGGTTACATCTGTTTATGTGCATATGCCTATTTTGTTAGAGAGTTTTATTTAAAAGCTTTTAATGTCCACACAGACTTTTAGAATATCTAATTACATTCTCAAAAATGGGAGGAAGGGGACTTATTGAAAAGAAAATCTTTGAAGTAGTGGAGGCTTATTCTTCAGGCACTAGTAGTCTCCAACAATTTTTGGCAAGACATTTGTTCTCTTTTAAGGTCCAGTGCTAATGCACAAAAGCTCAGAAGCTCAGGCATGTAACTTCTCCTCTCACAGTGGTATATCGTAATGATCTGCAGTGTTATTGATCCAGGGACCCTCTGACTATAGGCTGCTGGGAAACACTCTCACCCAAGATCAACTTTTCACGTGTTTGATTTTCCCTAACAGTTTTCTCTAACCTTCAGTAGTACATGAAAGCTAATTTCAAACTAACCTTAGCGTATTTTCAGTGACTGGATTTTGTGGGGTTTGGGGGAGGGGTGTTGGCTTTTTTTAAACAAAAACTACTAAATTATTTCTTTTGTGAAAAACCCATACAGCTGTAGAGAAGAGTAAGTCATATTTGGTATTTTGCAGCCTTGATCCATCTTTTTAATGCACAAGGCAAAAGAATAGCATCAGGCAGAGAGATGTGTCCCTCAAAAGGCTCCATGATTTGAAATCTGATGCTTCCTGTAGGGAACTTTGTCATCTCCCTGCCCACCCACCTGTTTCCCTTTTCTGGTCACACATGGAGTCATTACCACATCCAACAGTGTTTGGCTTAGCAGTCAGGTAGTGTTGGCACACAGTTTCGTGGGGGGGCTCATTGTGCAAGAGAACCTACTATCTGATTTTCGCTGCCAAGAGAATCCTGCTTTTTCTCCCCCCACCAGTGTTATCAAGGGTGGCTCAGTCCAAGTTTGGGCTTTGCAGGGCTTTGATTGGGACACACAATCACAGCTACAAGACCTGCTTTCCTTCAGGTATAAATGGGAGAGAAAAGGGCTGGAAGTAGTCCTCACATAATCACTTACTAGGAGACTTGGAAGACAAAGTGGCAAATGTGGCTCCTGTGTAATGACTTGCAGTACTAGCTTCTACAGAGGCCCATTTGAAGATGGCATAACTTAGAGCAACCCCATTATTGCTGCAAGCTGTGTTCATGGCTGAGATCCAAGCTGAAAGTCAGCAAAAGTAGATGAAAGCAACCAGCACTGTTTCCTTTATGCCTCTTGCACTAATGAACTCTATTATCTTTATTAAATTGTTTCTCACCTAGAGCTTGTAAATGCAATTATAATTTGGTCCTTTTAGCTCTTGCATATTCTTTAGTAGACTGTTCCCAGGCCAATTCAAAATCACCACAGCATAAAAAGATTGTTCTCAACATCACTTCCATGCTGTTGACTTGAAATACTTTGAAAACCATTAGATTGTTCCAGGCTTACCGGGACATTTCCATAAAAATAAGCTCCATGCCAAAGAATCTGAGATTCATATATTACAGGATATGGTCTCCTCACACCCTCCGCCTACTCATTTGGAAGTGTCTCATGGTTTTCCTGCATCATTTGACACATCTGTAGTCATTTAATTGTTCTAGCCTTTCAGACTGTATTGTGAAACAATTGCTTACAGGACTCATTAAAAGAAAATATAACAAAAAATTCCCATGTGTTGTACCTCCTCCACAGTAACATAAGCCTTGGAAACTTGCAGGGTATCCAAAAATCATTATTATTTTTTAAACAGGACATTTTGACCTGTTAGAGTAGGCAGCCAGTATTCAGCATGAGTATTTGGACAGTATTTCTGTACGTCTAAACAAGGCATGAGTGGAATGAGTGTGTTATACATTGCATGGTATTTTCTTAATTGTTATTTGTTTATTCCAGTTTTGGTCCTGACTTAGAAAGGTACTTAACCACTTTTTTATGTCAACCTTCAACTAGAAGAGCCTTTTCTTAAGTCCTGTTGAAGTGAGTAGAAACAACGTATGCTCGGAGGGAAGCATTATCTTGAAATGTTTTGCTGACTGGGATATTCTCTCACACTAGTCTTTGGAAGTTGACCTGGCAAGAGGTGTTATTGGAGTGCATCTGTTTATCTCAATTAGTATTGTGTCATACAGAATAAAACACATTGCCAAATGCTTGAAATTCCACCGTTCCCTATTTCACTCCTTAGTGGAGAGGAGAACTCCCTGTATCTCTGGCTGAGATACCAAACATCTGGCAGATCTCTAAATTCCCATGTGACTCAAGGTCATAGAACAAGACACTTCATATTGATGCCGAACTAGGCTTCTGCAATGTAATGGATGTATCTAGTTGCAAATGTTTAAGTTGGTTTCAAAAAAAGATGTTTAACAGTTTCTGTTGAAACATGCATTATTGTAGACACAAATGTGGCTTATAGGCTGATGGGAGCCTAGCTGGAGAGTGTCACAACAAATATATAAAAATGCTGCTTAGGTTTTGAGGGAAGGATCACATCTGAATCAATCCAGCACTAAATTATCCACTGACAAATCTTGATTGTGAGAATCTTTTGGATGGAATTTGGTAGTGAGCCTGTGAGTGACAGGCAGATCAGCAGCCTTAACGTGAAAATGGCTTAGCAATAGGAAAATAGAAATTAAACATCCTTTGCTTTCTACCTTCTTTTCAGGTGGCTTAACACACCTATTTTCTCTGAGGTAATGTTTTGGAAAGACTAGAAAATTTTTACCACATCCATAGATGTATTTTACACTGACTTTATAACAGGATACGTAACAGCAGAATCTATCGTATGGAATCTATTAGAATCTAATCTATACCTGAAACAGACCTAGATGTATAGTTTTCTTAGCTTAATAAGTAGGCCCAAGTGATGAACAAGCTTCTGCACAATGGATTTTACCATATTTAAAACAGATGTAAAACGTGCTACTTCTCAGAGTACCAGGTGAGTCCCTCTTTATTCTAGTCTGTCCATATTTTTATGTCACATTCATCGTTACATTTGACTGCCTAGAGACTTGAATCTCCTCCAGTTCAGCTTTTCAGGCACACAGGTGTAGTGATGAGTAGAAATGAGCTGCCATTAAAGCTCAGGCTCTCAGGCTTTGAGATCGCTTGTAGAGGTCTAGGAAATTCTGCCTTGAGAGCCAAGGATCTCAAATTCTGGCCCTGGTGCTCAGGATTAGCAGGAGGAATAACAGCCTTTCCCTCAAAACAGCAGACTCAGGTGGGGTATGTCCTGGGTCAGATACCATGAGATCCCATGAAAGCTGAAAGGTGTCTTTCTGGTTTTTCCTTCTCCATCCCTGATCACTTTCTCCTTATTTCTACCATGATTTCTTCCACTTCTGACCCCAGGACCATATGCGGGATTTGGCAAACACCTCATCAGCTTTAAGCGAAACATAGGTTCCACAAGGGTCATTTCCAAGGTAACTTCATTTAATCAGAAAATCACTGACTTCCTCTGGATCCAACCCTTGCCCTAATGAGTGGGAAACACAATAACCCATAGCAGTTTTTTGGGGACACCCCATTGCCAAAGATGCTTAGCAAGTCTGCATTACCTGGGGAGAAACAAGGAAAATTATAATTTAGCAAACACAGGAATAAGGTTTGTGATGAATGTGAGCACTTGCTCACAGATAAGCAGAAACAGTAGAGTGGCTTTGCAAATCCCTTCCCAAAGGTTAGTGGTGTTTAATAACACAGGTGCCTCTCTTTGCACCTACTGTTACACTCTGTGCCTTCTAAACTGTACCTCAGTATTTTACTATTTTCTTTGCAAGGCCTAATCTGGAGTTCAGACTGCACAGGGGAATAGTGTGTACAGCACAGATTTTATCGTGCTTCCCGTCTCAGCTGGCTTTCCAACAGAAAGGTGATGTAAACACCCTGAGGAGCAGTTTGGTTATATTCAGAAAACAGATTTTTCTATAGGTTTTCTCCCATATCAGTTTGTTTTTTTTTATTGGTGTATTAGAATAGAGACAGCATTAAAGAGGATGTGTTTACCCTCGAACAGATCATGAACCTTTGTCAGTTGTAATAGATTTAAGAATACATATGTGTGTGCAGGCTTATGTGTGCATATATGTATGCCAACATACAGCCAACACAAAAACGTGTGTGTGTGTGCGCTTGTAATCTAACAGAAAAGTTTGAGAAGTATATAAATGCTAGTGGAGGGCTACATATATGTTCATCAATAATTGCTTTTTAGATTAAGCACCAGTTTCATGTCCTCTTTCAGTAGTAATTGAATTGAAGTGAGTGTGTCTAAAACACCAAGGGTAAACAAAATCCAGTGGACTAGACTGGGCATCCTTTGCAAAGAGAATCCTGGATGTAACTGTGTTACAGCAAGTCATTTTCCTGGGGCCTGACATACAATGTGTTTCTGTGCAGGAAATTTAACAGAGGATGTGCAGTTTGCATCGTCTCTTTTTCCCTCTTAGCCAGTTTTTCCAGCTAATGGAAAGAGAATGTCATTGGCTTCATCTTTATTCCACCCTCATTCCATCAGGCCCAAACTCTAAGTTGGATGACTCCCAATAGGATCAGGACACATATGGTCAAAACATATCACTTAAGTAATGCTTCTGAATCAGCACATGCATTTGCAAAATATATTTTTACTGTTAAATTTGTGAGATTAATTTATTGCTCAGCTTACATTTATTTATGAATAAATATATATGTATATGTTTGCATATATATACATGTATATGTGCATATACATATGAGTAAACCCATTTTCTCTATCCTACTAGACCTCCAGAAGGTGGTGCTTCCAGCTCTCTGTATGTGAGCTGCAAAGAGACGTTTACTTTTGTATATGTGGTGACAGGAAGTGGGATGAACCAGCTCACATCTGTTAGCCATTAAACAGTGAAATAATAACAACAACACAATAAAATATTATTTTAGCCAGGCTGACAAGAACAGACATCAGACATAGAAAGCTGAAGGTGAGTCAAAAGAGGGCCCACATCCAGCTGATTTCTTCAAAGGCAAAATACTATGTACTCTTTTCCTGGTTTTCAGTTCTGCAAATACTGCCTTCTTGGATCATCATAACATGCCATCAGAATGAGTGGGTTTGAGGATTTCCTGTAGAAAACTATAGCAGCATTCACTTCTGCAGCAGTGTTCTGAGAGGAACAAGCATGGGCCTCAGAAATTTTTGGATTCAGAAAATCAACACTTTTCTTACATTTCTTCCCACTCACCTTCCACGCTTTGGTCTGCTGATTTTTCTCCCAGGAAACTGCTGAACAATTGTAAAATGGATCAATTAGAAATGCGTCCCATTTTTAATAGATACTACCTGAGCTATTAACAAGGGTTGTGGGGGTTTTTTTTAATAGCTCTTGTATGATGTATTGCATCACTAGAGAGAACAAGAGGACTGACTTTCACTAAAATCTGATCAAGTCTATGAGAGTAAAAGAGGTTTCAGATGATCACACCTCAGGACATTGCTTTGAGTGATAAAACAATCTATTATTAAATTTAAAGAGAGGGATTGCTCTTTTGCTGATATGCATGACAGTTGTTACCAGATAGCAGCTGCCACTGTAGAAAACTCTGGCAAGCTGAAGGAACATCATGATTAATTGGAGAACTGGTATTCACAGAAAATGGCTGGCTGCCAATGGACTGCAGAAGTAAATAGCATCAATTAAGTCAGCATAGCTAATTTTGTCCTGAGCTAGTAATTACACTCTATGCACAAAGACCTCTTTATTAAAATAATAGAATACTGTCGAAAGTATAAGTGTTCAACTGTTGAGTATTATTCAAGCTATTTCTTGATGATTTAATAGAAGAAAAGGATAAGCACTGACTTTTACTGCTTCGGTCACTTTGGCAGATAACTATTGCTACTTGAGTTCTCTATTTTTACTGTTTCTGTTTCATCGATCTCTTTATGTGTAAATAAAAAAGCCAAGCACTTGGTACAGTGTTTTATAAACATTGTTGTGCAAATATTTGGAGCAAATCTGGAACTTAGTTTTAGGCTGCTTGTTTGTTTCATTTTGCGAAGTCGCAGTGTGTTTCTCAAGTCCGAAGTCGGGGATCATGTGGTGGTGATTCAATGGTCGTGTGTTGTTGGTCATGCCTCACTGAGAGGACAGCACTGAGCTTGGCCTCTCAAGTAAAGTGTTCATGTCCCTGTGTTCAGAAGCACAGGACAAAGGGTGTCCAGGACAAACTGTTCCAGGCTTTGAGGACCTGTTGATGCAAGCAGACTGGCAGGAAAGAGTCTTTACCAACCTTTGCTATTTCAGTAGATATCACAGGGCTCCATGACTCAAAGGCTCCTGTACAGTGGATTGCGTTCACTCCCGTTTGGCAAGGAATGGTAGGAGAAATGGATACTTGTAGCCTTCACTGCTAAGCTCAACTATAATGTGGTGTTGGCTGTTCCCTGAGGAATAGGAAAATGACCCCAATGACAATATCACTGTCTTCTCCAGGTGAGAAGGGAGTGGTCTCCGTGTGTTTACATAGTGTCAGGTCATAACCGCGCAAACATGTACATTCAGTGTTTTAACTGTCTCACTGAGAAAGTCAACAAATTATCTGAGTCCTGGCCAGACTTCAAAAGTTCAGAGGTTTGGTTCAGAAAGAGCTGCAGTCACTGATCCAAAGTTTATAAAAGCTCTCCAGATTTTCTGAGACTGTAAAACTGGGCTGGAGCAGCATTTTTCCTGTAGCTTTCAGCACTTCTGTTTCCCGTCCTAGCTGGACAGTGGAATTGAAAAAACACTTCTTCAGAAATTCCAAGAGCTTAAGAACATTTGGTCCCAGTCTGGTTCTAAAAATGAGTAAAGATCTGGGAGGCTGTCTGGTGGGGTCATATCTAACCCACCTAGTCTGTCCTGTTTTGTCTGCAGCTCCCTTCAGAATGACTGGTATTTGTGTAGCTGGGGTCTGGTGCGACACTCAGTATGCACCCTAACAAACCAGCTTGTTGTCTTTTCCCAGCTGCTTAGAGGTTCCTGTTGATATTAAAGTTCTTGATTCAGAAGCAGATTCTGTTTAGTCTTTTGTAGTTAACACTGTACTTCGGTGAAGAAAGAGCCTAACAGTTGGACAGCTGCAATATTGCAATGTCAACCGGGAGTCTTAAATTTCAGAATGGTAGAAAGCATGTTCCTAATGCCTTGGTGTTTCAGATAGGAAAACGCTGTTTATAATATCACATGACCAAGGCAACGGCTAATCAAGTCATGGGAAGAAAATAAATTTCATCTTCTGCTGTTAACTCTTTCACAACACTGCTTTGGGATTATGCTGTAAGGACTATTTATTCATCCTTTTTCGTCCTGCTTGGAAAATGCTTGGGTTTTTTCAGAGGGTAGCTACAAAAGTACTGGCCCACTGCAACAAGTGGGTCAGACACCAGCATGCTTCCTGTGTGCCAGCGATGACCACTACAGGGGCGGCAGCCTAGGCCCTATTGGTTCAGCTGAAAGAGAATTTGTCATTTCCATTTGGTCAGGCTAAATAAATATATGTTTAGCCATTCTTACCTAAATCTAGGGCCTTTTTAATTTTTTTAGTTCATTGTGAAAACTAGACTTTTCTTGAAGTCCTGGGGAGTAAGGATTAGTATTAGTATACTATTAGTTTCTACTGTCACTAAAAGACAACTAGCTAACATACCCTTGTAAGAAATTTCAGGTATGCAGAGGTAGGCAGGCTTTCACAGAGACCCCTGAAGCCACAGATTCCAATTCTGCCCTTCAAACTTAAAAACAATTGAATTGCAGAGATATGTATTTGTATTGAGAGGAGAGAGAGAATTGTTAAGCCAATGACAAAGAGAGGAGAAATTTAGCATTCAGTTCTGGATCCAGGCTCAGATATTAAGCAGTTCAGAAGATTTTGGATCTGAGACTCTGGTATGAGTTCATGCCTGTTACTGTGTGCAGTAAGAAATTTCCTGCAACTATGCTCATGCCTTCACTGAGGAACAGATACTATACGGGGCTTCTGGGATCCTTCTGCAGGAACAGGCTGCAGCTGCATGCAGCCTCCGACTCCTCCAGGGACACCACGTATATTCCATATGAAGGAGCTCTAAGAGATATTTATTCTCACCAATACAGAAATCTTCCTGTACTTTCCCAAGGGATTGAGTGCTGCCTAAATACTACAGATCTTGGAAAAATCCCTTAAAACTTTATCTGCAACTTTGAACCACTTGGCACCTTTCTTTTCATCCGAGGAAGAATTTTCTAATAAGTTTTCTTAACTGTTTTTGGAATCCAAGATAGTCAGGTTTATATCACTGTAATAGTACCTCTGCAGAGTCTACCACAATTTTCCTTTATCCATCTTTAAATAACTACAGTAGTAACTTACAAGAAATCTAAGCATAATTCATATTTGTTTAGTACTTGGAGCTCTTTAAGCCAAAGGGAGTCTACAAATGCAGTATTCACTCAATTGGGTACATTTCCTTGGGATGGACAGAAAGCCAGCTTAGGCAACGACCTGTGAATGGCAGTTGCCACTTAGTCATGTCAAAAAATCAGCATTTGGCTTAGCAGAGATAATTTTGTGGAGTGAAACTGGATTTCATGTTGTGTTAAATAAATATGACATTTTAAGCTTTATTTTATATTAATAGTGAAAGTTAAAAAATAGTAGCTAGTTAATAAAAGTAATGTACAATTTTATACACTCATCACAAGATTTTTTACCAATTACATGTTATTTGGACTCTGAAAGTAGGAGGCATTGGGATTAATATTGTGTTTGGCCTTATAATGGCCTCTTATAGAGATGAATTTGAACCTTAGTGAATATAATTTTGCCTCTCTCACTTTTATTCCATATTGCATTTTATTCCAGTTTCAACCTTCTCATATGCTTGGTTAAAAAAGTTGGTGTAGTAGTGAGTCTGAGAGATTCAGCAAGACTTCCCACTAAAAATATTATGCATATACACTACATGTGCAAGTCCACATTAAAAGAACATTATTAAGGTTTTTGAGGCAAGTAATCTGAGGCAAGTAATCATGAAAGTGAAGTTTGAGACTACATGTACAATTTCAGTTCAGGTCACGCATTTGCATTTTAATCATATAGTTTGTTTTTAAGTCACAAGTCCCTTCCGTTTTTCAGTACACGAGATATGTTGGCTCTAGGGTTTGCACCAGAGCTGTGAAGTCAAGAAGGCTAGTGCCTTTGGATGTGAATTCAAAGACTGTATCATCATCTGCATCAAGTGAGGCAGAGGACTACTGGAAGAGAAAGGATGATCTCTGCCCATCTGTCTCTCAGAATTCCCATGAGATGACACTAAGTCACTAAAACCAGACTTTATCAAACATGACTGAGAATTTTGCATTTCTTATTTCTGGATCCCATGTTTAGAGGTGCAGCAGAAGGCAATAAGACCTGTACTTTGGGCATATAAGTATTGTGAAAACTTAAGTCCCATGTGTCACAACTAAAAAAAATGAAATAGCTACTGTTATTTCAGCTGCAAAATGGAAAATATACTGTGAAAATAATTAATAGATATGAAACACTCAGATACTATTGTATTGGATATGACACAGAAAGTCTTGAGGAAATTAATAAAGCTATCTTGAGAGCAGTTTTTGACTAAAGGAAAGCATGTAAAGGCCATGATCACACACTGAAGAGTAAGTCAAAACAGTCAACTGAAGGTTGTTTTTTTGTGAGCACTTTTCATTCCAATTCACAAAATTATATTGTCATTTCTGACTTTCCCAGCATTTGACTTGGCAACTTTAACACTTTTTATGTGTCACACATGTACTGGGAGAAAAGTGCTATAAATTCATGGCCAGTTCTTTTTTTTTTTTTTTGTATTCTTACTTCTCAATGTCATGAAATAACTCAGCACAGCCCAGTTTCACCTCATCTTTAAAAGAAATACAGTATTTTAGATGTGGTTTTGTACTTAGTGAAGAACGTAAATTTGACATAGAAGAAGTTCTTTTCAGGGAAAGTTTGGTGCTAGCAGCTTTCAGAAATAACTGGTTTTTCTCATCAGAAGCTGAGTAAAAATGAGCTACATTTAGAAATACAGCTGACCACCTCCTGTGAAGATACCAGCACTGTTTCTTTAACTCTTAAAACAATGTGGAGCAGTCAGTCAGGAGGGAATGGGAGCAGGGAGAGATCAAGGGAAAAGCTCCTCTCAGTGAAGCAGAGGGTGAGAAACAGATCACCTCTATGGGAAGTGCTGTTTTCCTCACACCAGCAATGTTTCTTGCTCCACATTGGAAGATAATGTTTCATTCTTGACAATTGTCATATCTGCTGCCAAGGGAGGAAGGAGGAAATAAGGCAAAGAAAAAAAAAAAGAAAGAAAGAAAGAGAGACCTGTCCATGGAAAGGGGATAACAGCTTTAACAGAGCTCGCAGCAGAAACCCGCATGCATCCCCATGCACTGATTGCCCTGAAACAACCAGGCACAGCCACAGCCACAGCCACAGCCATGCACAATATCCTGCTGGGCCTCCAGCCAGAGCTTGGTCCCCCTCAGAAAGGACAGAGGTCTTCAAATTGCCACTCAGTTATCCAAATTACCTGCTTTTCCTCATAAACCAACAACATTGTTCTCTTCCACAGGATCTTATGCTGAGTTGCCAAGTAAGGGGGTGTCTGCTGAGGATAAGTAAAGGGAATATTCTTACAGAAGTATTTAGGCTGTACTCAAAATGCCGAAGGTGGCAGGGCCTCTGGATTTTACTTATCATCTTGCAACTTTTTTCTCCTTAGAAAGTTGTTTTTGCACAAGAAACTTGCAGGATCAGGCCACTGTTCACATAGACCTACATGCTGCAGCCCTACAGCCTACTGCACAGCCATTCATTTTTTTTGTGAGAAGTGGAGATAGCAAGCAGTTACCTTGGCACAGTTTTACCTAACCAAGGTGAAGTGTAGTACTTTTTCAGGTATGCCACATACTAGGTGAGCAGGGGGGCTCCCCAGCTTTCCCAAAGGAAAGCCAAACTTCCAAAACTGTCAGCCATGTTTACTTCAGGCCTCAGAACTGGAGATACCAGGG
This sequence comes from Astur gentilis, assembly GCF_929443795.1. NCBI lineage: Eukaryota > Metazoa > Chordata > Aves > Accipitriformes > Accipitridae > Astur > Astur gentilis. The sequence continues at coordinate 6,928,747 of NC_064909.1, read as the reverse complement.
TCTGGGAGGAACAAGAAGAGGGTGAGAGAGACTAGAAAGTAATTTTCTTTATTCTCCAATGGACATTTGATGAACTTTGTTGGTTTTCTTTGACTTTCTCTGTTCCTTTTCTTCTTCATATTTTTAACATCGTATTTGGGGAATGAGGAATAATAGATCTAGGGTGTTTTCCACCACTTTGAGGGAGATGTTAACAGCAGTATATCAGAAAGATGGAGAAATATGTTTCTCTGTCTTTCCAGTTGTTGTATCTCTGACAGTGGACTTTTGCGTAAGCAAAAGTCTAAATAGAAGAAATGAAATGGCAGAGATGCAGTGTTGGTGTCTTTGTTGAACTCCCTGACTGAGGTTCCCTAAAGGTCGTTTGACCACCTCTGTTTGACTGTTCAAAGTAAGAAAATGTCAAAACTTACTGTTGCCAAATTCTTTTCTACTAGAAAACTAAACTAGGAAAATAAAACCCACTCATGGTCAGCATAGGCTTGAGCCAGTAAGAAACTAAGTCTCATAGGTAACGAATGAAAATGTCTGTGTGAAAAGTCCAAATATTGTACTAAACCAGATTACAGTTGACAACAGGCGGATCGTGGTGACAGCAAGCAATTGTTTCAGAGTCTTTGTACTTATTTGCTGTGATTTCATCACCCTGTTAACACTTAGACTGTGTTTCTGTGTAGCCATTTCTATTACGTACTCCATCCGTTCATCAGCTCTGTTTCCTCGTTCTGGCTGCTTCGGGCACCAGGTTTATTTTTGGTGGTTGTGTAAGCTGATGAAGCACATAACCTTGGATCAACACAGTGTTTCAGATTTGTCTCTCAATATTGCCTATTTTTCTTGACTAGGAGAACCTGGGGTAAACACTACACATAGTAGTAGTGAAATGCAGTACAGATTGCCTCTTCAACAACTCACACAGTGTATTTTGTTATAGAAAAAATAAATACGTTGGGCAGACAAGAAAATTGCTTGCAGCTATGAGTGGGAGTTTACAAACTAACTAAAGAGCTTTGATTCCTGTGTCCTCTAGTTGCACTAAATACCAAAAGATAGTATCACAGTGTAGCATAAATGAAAACACTGAAAGCGACTCATTTGTTTGTTTATTACTGTTTTGTTTAAAGTTATGGATACACATGTTCCACTCTGGATGCTTATAGCATTGCATAAATATGGTTTTGCCTGGGTAGGTTTCTTTCTTATTTTTTTTTGAGCCACAAATTATAATGTTTATCGTGCTGATGAAGCAATGGTTGGGGGACAAATATGATATTAAAAATAAACTTGGATTTCCCAATCATCTGAAGTGCTGGCTTGCAAGCCCATGCAGCAATGTTGATTTGTGGGTAGTTAATTTTCTTGGCCATTGTTTCTCTACTGTGTGATGCTGTGAGGTTATTTCTAGGCAAAATGAAATATACAGTTATACATAGTAAGAGAATTGTATGGTAGAAAATGTTCTTGGCACACACATACTACTCAGAATGAGTACATAACGTGCACTTGAATGGACTAGCTGTTTTTTGTTTGTTTTTCCATTGGCAAGCCAAGAAATAAAACACAATCCATTTTGAACTTAATTTCCCCCCCCCCCCCCTTTTTTTTTTTTTAAGATTATGATACAAAATCTTATTTTCCTTTGGATGCAGTTCCAAGACTCTGGAGCAAAGGCTTACTTAAGTGATATTTCCATCACTTTACAGATGTTACTTATTCACTTTTCAATCCAGTTCAAAAATCTTAAAAGATCCAGATATTTGAGAAAACAAAAAATGATTTCCCTATGCAGTTTTGAATTTTGAATTCAGGTTTTGATCCTGATATAAGTATAGAGGTGAAATTCACCAGGGGGCAGAGGCCAGCAGAAAGCCGTGCACAAACACTATGTTTTGCCATGTTTGCATGGGGATATACTCAGTACCTCCTTCATCGCTTCAGGTTCGCAATACCTGGAGCTGAGACAGATGTGGTTAGACAGAGCAGAGAGCATAAGGTGGGGTTGGACTTGGGTTGGACTCAATGCCTGAGGGCTGGAGTCAAGGCTAATTGAAATAGAAAGGAGGTTTTCCTTTTATTTCATTGGTCTTTGGACCAGCCTCAGATTATCTGGCCCTAACTCATTTGCTCAACAGGGACAGTGACTGTGGATGCTGTTCCAATACATGAACTGGAGCTGCTGATTCAGAAGAGCTACAACTTACTCCCAGGCTGTTTTTCTTCAGGAAATCAGACTGTTTGAACTTTTAAAGGGTGAAACCAATTTTATGAACAGCAAGTAAAAGACAGAATTAAAGCATTCCTGGTACAACAAAATTTAATTTGCAGGGCTTTTTAAACATTGTCTAGCTAAAGAGAAGTTGTGGCACAGTGTCCTGTAATATGAGATCATTTCCCATCATTCTAGGAATATATTCTCTTATTATATTGCCTTGAAATGGAAATACTTGGAGATGGATACAAGCAGGATTTAGTCTATGATTTCTAGGTACAAAAAAGTCACTTCTTGGAAGAGGTGACTAATAATTTTCTTTATAAAAAAGGAGGGAATAGTTAAAGAATTCAAGTGACTTTGGCAATTTGCATGTTTAACACCTTATATTTTCTTCTCTTTTTATCTTCACCTACATATGTAACAGAATGGGCATCCTCTTTTACCTTGGAATTTTGCATTTTTTCTACCACCTAGACGATTTTTTAAAAAACTCGATTTGTATAACTGTCTTCCTTTTTCTATCAGGCACAAAGTATCTTTGGTACAAATGGGCATGTAGTCAGACTAGGGTCAGAACTCTCTGTGTTTTGGATTCATGTCCTAGACTGGAAAAAAATGGTTAATAAGTTGCAGAAAACAGATAGGTTTTACTCTTGTGACACAACAGTTAGAGATTTCTGTCTGCTGTTGCTCAGGCTGTCAAATGTTCCTAGAAACAGCAGTTAAGCAAACTGATAAAAAAGGGGATTAAACAAAAAGAAGCAGCAAGTTGAATAAGGTCAGCAATACAGATTGGACACCTAAAGAAAAAAAGTGACTGCGTTCACATGTATTCTTTGTAGAAAACCAGATGTGGAAAATCATCCGTTTTCTAACCAGGCTGTGCTAGCAATTTTGTAATTCCAGGGTTCTTTTCCTCCTCCCTCCTGTCCCCAGCAGTGCTTCAAAATTAGCTGTAATTTTCATGGTTCAGTTATTAGAGTATGAAATGCATAACGTTTGGCAGGGAGCAACAATGAACCCTAAAATTAAGCATTTAGTACTGAAATGTCTATATTATCCTGGATAAATATACCTATATTTTTGTTGGATGGATTCAAGAGAGCTAAACAGGCTGGGAAAACCTGAAGTCTCCTAAAACTAACTAGGTGAGGGGAACGAAAAGCAGTTATTTGATTCAAGTGGTGGTTGGAGAGTGGGGAGAGCAATAAGGAGAAAACTGAGCAAGACACTTGAGAGATGCTGTAACAGAGTTGGAATACGGGGTTAATATCAGAGAGTTACAAGGTGGAACTGCTTTTCTCTCTCTCTTTATACTCTCTGTTCCTTACCTTTGGGCTGCATTATCTTGCATTCATATTTTCTGGACAACACTTTTTTCCTTTTTTCACCAACTATCACACTTGACCCTATTGATGTTCTATTTCTATACATCTTACAGCAGCTTTTGGACCCAGATAAAACCTGGATGTTGCCCTATACATTACAGTAGAGGACTTCAACTTGTGCTGAAGGCTATAACTATTCAGAGAAGCACTTGTTTCAAATTTCAGGTGCACACTTAGGTCCCGCATGGAGCCCTAAGGTATTAACTAGCAGAAAAGACTATGAATAGGGGTTTTGTTAGTATAGGTAGAATAGTAAGTGGCTGCCTACATAAATGCCTCCAGCAGCCCTCGTTCTGGAAAATCCTTTGGGCTGAGCACTGGGCTGGTGGTTCTGTCTCTGTTATTGCGGTATTCTGACCAAGAACAATTGTATGAGATAATGTCATATGCAAGATATGCAGTAACTTGTATTTCTGTTTGCCACATTGTTTCCTAGTCTTTCTATTTCAAACTTGCATTCTCTGTAGTAAGAAGTTTGACTTCTCTCCAGAGTGCTCACAGATATTTCTGATGGAAAGGAACTTCCCTTCATCCACACTTTGTTCTTCACCTGGTATCTCTTTTCTTCTTTCTTTTGTCTTTTTCAGGGGCTAACCTGAAATAGAAAGAAGTCCTGCTCTGTACTGTGCTTGCTGTTTTCCTTGCTGTACTCATTACCTCTGATCTCTTGTGGCTATATTCACTTGTCCTGGCTATGGAGTGTTGTTCTATCCAGTGCATCAAACTTACTTTTCATTTCCCATATCAGCAGCAGCTGATATCATTTACTGGGGCTGTATCCTTTGCGGGTGTACTTCATTTTCCAGCATATCAGGCAGGGTCCTGCCCCCTTCCCTTTTACATAGCCAAAAAGGCTGCATCCTGCTGACCAAGGCAACTTGGTTACACAGAGGCTGCAACAGAAGTTCTGTATGCTACTTACAAATGACCCACCAAAGCTGGTGGGGATGTGGAGAATTGTAGTAGAAATGTTAAAATTAGTATCTTAGGAGAGTAAATGGATAAGTCTCATTGCAGAAACACCAGAATGAGTAGACAGCTGGACAAGGGTTACAAGAATGGCATGTGCTGCTGGCAGCTGGATTAGCAGGGAGACAGAGTGAGTAAATCCTAATGACTCAAATAGGTGGAACAGAATGGAGAGATTAATCAGTCATTCCCTGAAGGGTACAAAAAGGCACATCCCAAACCAGCACAGGGCCACCAACTGAGGAAGAGGAGGAGACATGAGGAGGAGTTGATAGTCGACGGGTCCTCTGTGTCACTGCAGAGAAGCCTGGACAGGACACCTGGATATGAGCATCTGGGTGCTTGTATGCGGGACAGACCACTCATGTGCATCAAGCCTTAGCACTTGTGAGTGGGTGTGGGGCTATGAGGGTATGACTGAAATCAGCTTTGTTTTAAAATAAAAGCTCCCTTCTCTTACAAGTTCTTGCATGATTTGCTGTATTGTTGCTACAGCACTGCAGCATTATTTCCTGCAAGTGAGGCAACTTTGCCATCTCAGGGATGGCAGGGAGTTGAGCTTTCCCTGGGACAGCTCTAGCCCTAACCTAGCGGTGGGAGGAGGAAAAAGGACAGTAGCAGGTAGTCCTTTAGCACGCACACAGGGCAGAGACTGCGAGTCTCCGTGTCATAGGCATGGGGGCCGAAAACTTTATTCATTAGCCCACCAGCTTCACCTTTTACAGTGAAACTGGGGCCTAGACATTAGTCCTGACATCCAGGACTCTGACATTACCCCCTCTGTGCTGCCTGAGTGCTTTCCTACTCTTGGAAGGAGTAGGAAAATGCTCTTTCTCAATGAATACTACCAACTCCAGCTAGGGCACACTGCCACGCTTTTATCATTTTCTGGATAAAGCAGGAAGAAGAGACTAGTATTCTGCAGAGAGGGAGAACGCAAGAATGCCTCTTGATGACAGATGTGTCTTTAATGCTGGAACATACAGTACTTGGCACAAGTTGCACCCTATTTAGCAAGTCTGGGCTTCCTTAGGTGAGCTGATTTGCAAGGTGCTACTCAGTAATCTGGTCTTAGCAAATTACATTCCTTTGTAAAATCTTACAGCAAAACTGGAAACACTTGAAAACCTGACTATCGTGTTCCCCATTTTCATTTGAGGTAATAGCCATATAATTCCCTCCTCTTGAGTGTCAGATTCCAGATGATTCGCTGTGTTTTCTAGCTAGACAAAACATTTGGTCATGTCTGATTTAGAAGCAGAAGAGCGTTCACAAACACAAAAACATGCTCCTGAGAGGATCTAAAGTAAGGAGCTCAGGGCCTACAGATCCTAGTTTTTAGATACTGGACACCAAGGTATCAAGGTTGCCTCTTTACTAAAGAAGTTAAAGGCTGCAGATAGATTAAATGTGCACTTCCAAAACCATCAGCATACTGAACAAGGAACCCTTAGTAGGACCACAGCAACTTATAGTCAGCCCATAAAAAACACAAAGCTCTTCAATTTTAAGTCAAGGCTATAAAGAATTGTTTATGTTTGCTCTGAAACCACAGACTGGAGCCCCCTTTTGAGGCAGATGCTCCGACATGGGAAGACAGGCAATTTAGCTGGAGCTCCAGTTCCAAAGTGGAGTATTAGTTTAGCTGTAGGTGGTTTGTAGGAATACTTGTATTCTATGTCCAAGGCCATTGCAATCCTAAATTGCAATTTTTTTCTCCAACAACATGTGTAACTGGCGTTTCACAAATCTGTAAACTTACACTAAATGGATCTCTTTCAAAATGCCTGTTAAAAATTAACTCACTTTCATGGCACCTTTAGAGGTTAGTTAAAGTTTAAGTCTCATTAGGAGACATTAGAATGAGACACAAATGTCATGACATGTGCAAGGCCCCTTAGTTTTTGCAACAGAGTATCTCATAAAAACAGGGAATGAGATGCTCTGGCTGTCTTCTGTATTCATCTCATGCTTCCTTCAATTCCACTGTCCCATAGCACATTGTATGTGACTTTAAACCTGCAAACACTTTCGCCCAATTAGCAGCCCCTCAGTCAATGGTCTCATTCAGCTGTCTAAAATAATGTTGCCTTTTACCAGGTCCCTTTGCCATTTGGATTCAATAGAATATTTATGTAAGTGAGAGAGGGTGATGGGGGATTAACAGGACTTGTGTGGGATGATGTTCCATTTCATGCCTTTGTAATGGAATTCTTTTAAACATTTGCTTCTCGGAAAGATCCTCTCTCACTTTTCTTTTAATCTCATATTCTTGGTTCATAATTCTGCTTCATTTAAAGTTAATGCCAAATTAGTGCTATTTTATAGGGTGTTTGCTTTGTAAATGGAGAGCTGGTAAATCAGTGTGCTAATTTCTGTTGTCACCCCAGTCTTTAATTTCGTTTTTGTCAGATGATTATCTGTTATGTACGCAACGTAACAGTGTAGTTTCACACTTGTCATTTGTCTCTCTCAGTTACAAGATCTTTGTTGCACTCCTGTCCCAAGGCTTCTTGCTTACAGACATCTGACTGCAGCAAGCTTACAATTATTATTTTATAAGCCTAAAAGATATGAAATTGCAAAAGGGAAAGAACATTTTAAATATAACAATGCATTAAGTATGGTTACTGAGTCATTGTTTCGGTTTTATAGAGTACATATTTCTGGCTAGTGTAAAATGCACTAAGAACCAAATTTAAAAACCATCTGCACCTCCTGTTTCCGTCTAAGACGTTATTTATGTTTTGGCTTTGTACCCTGAGCTAAATACAGAATGTGTAAAGACTGTTAATTAACCCTTTGAGACATGAGTTTCCCATCAATGTGTGGAACAGGAACATGTTTTTAATTAGGTAGTAAAACTCCCAGGATTTATACTTGCTCAAAATTTGCTCCATAATGAAACCAAAGGGAGTACATGTTAAATGAATTAAGAGAAAAATGAAGGGAAAAAAAAAAAAAAAAGACTCTGTATTTAAGTAAAGCTAAATGTGTGTCACACTCTAACCAAAGCCAGGAAACTCGAATTTAAGGCCAGTGGTACATTATTAATCCAAGATATTTTAATGAATATGATCAGGTTTAGATACAGTTTTTTATCACTTGAAGAGGCAGCCTCTTAGTCTTTACCTTTTCTCTAACATTTTTTTGGTAAGATCTGTTCACGGCCTTAGGAATTCCCCAGGATGCCCAGTATTCTCCCGATATGGTGGATCAGACAGCAAATTAAAGAAGGAGCTCTGTGTAAAGCTGAGCTCGGCTCAAGTCCAGCAAAATGTTTAAGCACTTGTCTAACATAAAGCAAGCGAATAGTCCTGTTGAAACCAATGAATTAGTTGCATAACTGAAGTTAGCCACACACTTAAATACATTAGTGAATTGTGGCCCAAAGACACACTCTGGTTGTGTAATGATAAAATGGGGCATTGGTCTTGTGATATGCCATAGCCTGCCATAACCCAGAACCAACAGAATACTTCAGTGGGGATGTAATCGTACCTGTAGTATTAATTTAATCCTTACTTAAACTTTATAGCGAGATTTTAATATTGATACATGTAATAAAACTTGCTATAAATAAAAAGTTACCAAAGCACAGGGTTGTGATCTTATTCTGCTGTATTTGAGCCCTATGTTCTTATTCTGCTGTATTTGCTACTCAGTCATTTCAATTTTAAATCAGAAATTCCAGAAATGCCTAATTCAAGCAAAGGTCTTAAGGGTGTGGAAAATACCATGTTTTAAATAAAAGCTTGTTTAAGTTACACAAGCACAAGGGAAGGAAAGCAGTTCATACTGGGAAGCCTGTTTGTTTTTCCTTTGTGCATGTTTAACTTAAAATTCAACACAATATATTTCTCTTTTTCTTCTTTCTTTTTTTTTTTTTTTTTTAAAGGATTTTGATGAAACCCTTCACACTCCTATACCATATCTTTTAGTGCCAGGTTTCAGTCTAAGTGAATTTTTGTGGACAAGTGATGAAACACTAAAAATAGTAGTTCAAAGTAAATGTCTCCAGACCAGCTGAAAAGAGCTTCAGCTGTGTAACTGTTGGTCCAGAGAAGCTCCATGGGCTTTCTGTTTGGTACAGTGCCATGGATAATTTTTACTCTTCCCTGGAGAGAACTTCCTTCCCCTTCCCATGTCCTTTGTAGTGGTCCTGGTCAGAAGCAGGGCCTGACAAAACAGAGACACTGCTTAGAGAGGGTTTGCAGTTCAGAGCCTGTAAAAATTAAAAGAACAAAACCTGAAGTTCAATGAATGAGCTTGACCGTTATCTTGTTCCTAGTGCAGTTATTTGCACCTATGCTAACTGGATATAAATTGATGACATTCATATTTTGTTTAACCTTGTATTTCATCCAGGAGCTGGTATAAATGAGCCCTCAAGTTGCAAAGCAATGGATAACCATGTTCATAGGGTAGGCAAGGAATATCTTCGGAGAATTACCGCCCCATGAGTTTTAAAGTACAGTTTGAAATACACTTATTTAAACAGTGATGAAGTAGCAGGGCTTTCAAAAATAGCACCCCATCCTCTGCCTTCTGCCACAAAGTTTACCACAAAGCCACCCAAACAGCCACACTGACACAATGCACACCGCGGTGGGGCTCAGGAGCTGGGGACAGGGGCAGGATGGAGTCACTGCTCAGCTGGCCTAAACTAACTGTAGGTGAAACGCCAGCTTTAGAGTGTAAAACTGCCATAGCGCTAGTTGACCACAGAGCCCAACTCAGACAGATTAAAGTCTTAAAACTCGACTTGAACAAATTGCAATTTAGACTGTGTGCAGTAAGTGCATTTTTAATGCTTTCCTATTAAAAAAATACTATTGTTTATATTTTTATATTAAATAAGAACCCCACACATTTAGCAGCAAAGTGTGTGTGTAGCTCTGTACATGCCCACTTGAGACCTTCAGATCCCTCACTATGTTGTTTTCCTTTGCATCACCTGAGATATTCAAGTGCACAGAACTGGCACTGCACTGAAAGACTTGCACCTCTGCACTGGGCTTATGAATAAATAGATGAGCATCAGATTGGAAATTGAAATAATACCTCTCTTATATCAGGGTAATTGCCTATTGTGGTAGCTTCGTCACCTCAGTGCTTCCTTCTGCACTGCTTTCTGGCTCCCAACCTTGTACTGTACTTTGAGGTGCTCTGATGAGAGACTAGAACCAGTGACTCACTTCTGTTTTCCCTTTTGGCCACTCTTTGGCCTGATGCTGAGGCTAGCAGTCCCATTAACCTTATCTGGGTTTTCTGTGATCCCTTGACAAACTGATTCAGTTTGCTAACACAGAAGAATATTGTTTGGTGGTTGTTTTTTTCTGGGTTAGCATTCTGCTAATTTAGTGTCCTGAGTTCTTTCTCAGAAGGACTAGGTGAATTATAGAGTCATTAGGACTCCTAAGCAATGTGCTAATAGGATTAAGATTTTTAACATGCCTTAATATACTTTTAAATAAGTATTCCTCTGATAGTTAGTACTTCAGTGTCTTCTGTGTTGCAGATATTTCTATTCTGGGTTTAAATATCAAAACTTTTTAGCTAATGTAATCCTTTAGGAGGAACACCTGAAGTTTAGTCCTATAGTAATTAAGCATTTGAAACACCTGAGCTGCTCCAATGTCTTTTACCTTGCATGGTCATTTACCCTTGCTTGAAGTGAGTGCAAAGTGGGTGCAAAATGCTACCTCATCAACTGGTAATGTTTTACAAATGTATAAATGACTATTCAAGCTCCAAAGCTGTGTGAAAAATCAGGCTTTTTGTCTTGGTTGGGGTGAAGCTATTACAGCTTTTAGAAGATGTCTTGCAGGTTGCTTCTCTTTCTTTGTGTCCAAGGGGTTCTTTCCTTGCTCCAGTGTTTTTAGTAAGGCAGTAGTGACTCTAAAGGCCAAGGAGGAAAGTGGAGAGAAGGTAGGATGTACCCTATAGGCTTGTATGCTGGTTTATATTTACTTAAAATAAACAGGAATTGCTGAAAAAGCTGCAGTGTGGTGAAGGGGATTATAAATCAGGTTCCTTCACATTGTATGTATGTGTTACACTTGTTTATTAGTTAAAAGTTTAAAGTCTTTTGCTAGTTATTGTGGTATAATGGGAAAAGGAGCACAGTACAATTAATTGCTAAAACATATTGATTGTTTTCCTGTTTCTTTGTTATCTCTGACACTAGAAAATTGGGGGTGGCTGCACAATTGAAATCTGACTGTGGCTTTCACATCCTGGCAATGAATAAGCACAGCAAATAATGTGTGAGGTTTTTTTTCTTTTTTTTTTTGTCTGTTTATTTGCTTTTTGTTGAGAAAGCTGGTATCTACATACAAGTACATGATCTTATTTTGCTGTGTCTTTTTGGGGCACAATTGGGCCAAAACATTTTGCTTTGTTTTAGAGTGTAAGTGGACCGCAATGCTATACTGCTATGGCTCGTTGGGCTCTGTGGACAGTGTAGTGTCCTGACTTATTCTCTGCTTCTCCTGTCTTACCATGTTACCTGTGTTCTTATACACTTCATGTGTATCACGTTCACAGACCTATACTACTAATGTAAACAGTTTTCTGGTGCTAATTATGTCTTGCTTTCAACTTGATAGGATCATTCTAATATAATTCAAGTGTTATTTGTGGAAATACAAGGAGAGAGTAATTCCATACTTTATCACAGTAAAAAATTGCCTACAGAAGTTACATAGAAAAACCTTGTGTAAAAGGGTTATCTTTGAACATTTTTGGTTAATCAGAAGTTATGTAACTTTGGACTTAAGAAGATGGTTAAACTCTGGAGCAGAGTTTCTCAGAAATGCAGTGAAATCCCTGTCCTTGGAGGCTTGGTTATTAAAACTTACTGGTAGTTACTAGCCTGATGTAACTCTTAAGCTAGCTCTGCTTTGACTGAGGACTTGAAGCAGATGAACAGAATTTGTCACAGTCTCAGTTATTTTGTGTTTCTATGTTTTCTGATAAGTGCTCTACGTCTGCAGCCTGTGCTTTTAAGTCACAGGCTAATCTTTTGGCTCAGAGGAGTACAGTTTATAAGCTTTGATACCCAGACAGTGGTGATTTTTCAGCAACATGTTGAATAACCTCAGCAGGTGACCGCGTACTGATGTTTCTGTGCTACAATAAGTAGCTGGTATATGTTGGTGGTGCAGTCACACAAGAGGCCAAGAGCTAAATGCAATGAGCATGGAGGCCTGTATGTAATTCTGAAGTTAGATTATTTCATGCGAGTGGTTGACTGACTGCTTCCCCAGGCAGCCTAATTCTGTGAAAATCCTCATCCCACCTGTTGCTCTTGCTGCCTGCTAGGACTGTATCCATCTACAGATGAGATTTCTAGTTCTGAATTTCTTTATCCCAAACCATGTTATTTTGTGAAGCATATGTAATTGTATAGTATTTCATTAGCTCCATGAAAGGAAAAAAAAATCACTTGTACCAGTTATGTTTGAAAAGTATTTCTTGTGGTGAAAGCAAAGCTGATGTGTTGCATTTCTTGTAGCATCTGAATCGGTAGGCTTTGAAATGTTATTTGCAAAGCAAATGAATTATTATAAAGATATCTCAGGCAACATGTAATTCACTGCTGTTTTCATGTATCTTATCTCTGTTTCTGTATGGCACGAGAAAAATAGCTATAGCTCAAAAAAGGTCACTTATGTGAAATTAGAATTCCAATGCAGCACTCACAGGCATTTGAGCTACTTGATATGCAGAGCTGTCTCAGAACAAAGTGTGGGCTACATGCACTATAGTATGTGCTATGTAGAGTTTATGCATTTATTACAGTGGTGCATGGAAAGACCAAGTCTATACCAGGAAACTCAACAGGTCCTTCTCATGGCCTTGAACACTCGTCTGCAGGTGCCCCGTACTGTTTTAATTGTTAGCATGTTTCCTGGCATGGTTTTGACCCATGTGAATTGGCAGTCTCCTAGTAAGTCCTTGGGCAAGCTCCAAGGAACAGCATAGGCCAGGGGCAACAGTATAGGCCAGGGGCAACAGCCACCAGACAGTAAGACAGGGGCACACACTTAGGGGTAGGGGGAAGGTTTGGCTATATGGAAGATGAACTGTGTCCTGCTACTTGCCTCAAGGACCTTCAGGGCTCTTGAGGCTCCTTCAGTAGAATAGACAAAACACTTTGGGTTTTGCTCTGTAAAATCACTTTAGTTCATGCTGGACAGTTTTTAAGTATAAACTTTCCTCTCAGTTGTCCTCATCTCCTTTGAAGCCAGCTCTGTACTAGGGATGTCTGCCAGCATAGCCGTGTCAGTCTGCATACAAATAGGTGTGATTCCTGACCAGCACAGCAATCCCAGCTGAAATGTCTGATAGAGACATGACTGCCCTGTCAAATTATTCTTTAACACTATAGCTGGTTTAGTTTTATCAAAGCACTGAACATCATTATAAGCTGTGCCCATACTATATTTGAGTCCTGTGTTCCTGTACCGACAGAGTGCTGCAGCTCGGGATGCAGCCTTAGGCACAGCATGATCCAAAGATTAAAGTGATACAACTGGCCTACAAGGTAGTTTGCAGGTGAGCTCTGTTACCCACCATCCACACCCTAGCAGATTCTACAAGCAAACATTCATTACCCCTGCAAGCTCTCTGTGTAGTTTTTTGCATGCTTATTTCTCCCATACAAGCAGGAGCATGTTGTATATTGACTCAATTGCTGGAGTGAAACTCTGTTTGAACTTTTTTCCAATCCAAGTGTGAAAAAGTAACTAACTGAAAACATAGTTCTTGGTCTAAAGGAAAAGCAGCTGCAGTTATGCAATTTTTTTTTCTCGTTGCTGTGCCAAAAGGGTCTGTAAAGACCTGTGTGGGAGAGGAACTGTAAAGTTTCCCATTCAATCATTAATAGGAACCATTTTTGTTGGTGGCTGGTACAGTGCTAAAAACTGGCAGAGCAAATTTATTTTTGCACTCTGTGGACCAAACTCAACTCTGGAATAAGGAGACTGAAATTCCACTGAAGATTATAGGAATGGTGCTCACATATAGAAGTATTTTTACTCTAACCATAGAAGAGGGGTAAATACTCGTGTCGCCTAAACCTTAGCATGAAGGCACAGATATTTTAAGTCAGCGTCTATTTTGTTGACGTTGATTCATCAAAGCACTCGTCTTTGCCAGAGGCCATAACAAAACTTCCTAATCACCTATGCCATAAAGGACTTAGCAGGAAGGTTAGAGCTGATCAGGTTATTGCACCATCTGATTCTGTGCACCTACTCCATGGTGCCAGCCACTAGCTTTTTGATTTTTGTTCATAAAAGTGGGTGCTTAAACTAGGGTTTAAAGCTGAAAAATTAGTGACCTTACTGTAGTAATGCCGAGGGGGTAGAAAGCATGGAAATGTGTATGTGATTTGACAATAAAGTATGTCAAAGGCGTATTGTTTGTAGAGGTCTGTGGGTATGGGAGGAGGTGCTAGCTGTGATTCATAGTTTGTTTATTGTTCTCTACTCCTGAAGTCTCATAATCACTAATTATTAATTATTATAGTCTCACACAGGACTTTTTTTTTCCTGAACCAGCCTTCCTAGACCAAATAGATGTCTGAAACTTTAAGGAAGTTCTGCATCCTTACGTGAAATGCTTAGCTGCATCATACCTTACAGTACAAGTATTGTATTGGTAGTTCATCAGCGTTCTAAAGGAGGTTAGGGAACAAACTGGGTCTTAGAGAAAAGAAGCTTCTATTGGACAGTCTTAAGCTGACAGCAGGACTAAAAATGCTTTGTTGTGAGTTAGTGCATGCTCTGTTTCAAGCAGCAACCTTTTAGAAAGAAACTATTTCTTAGCTCCCATGCAATTCCACCCTTGAGTAATGCCCTCCATTCCCCTAATCTTTATAGAAAGAGGCTCTGTGAGGTGACGCCAGAGTAGCCTTTCACAACTGGAATGTTTTCTATACTAGCAAAATGTTTTGCTGTCCCTTTGGATAGTTTTTAGACACCATAATGCATCTAGAGCTCTGCCTGTTGTAACCACAAGGCAGTGTTAATCGCAACAGTCTGCTTTCCTCGTGGGTGCCTCTCCTTGGGTATACATGCCCTGTCTTTCTGCATGAGGCTGGATCTAAGGAGGTATGTTCAGGAACCTCAGGAGGCCCTTCCGAAAGGGATCTACCTGGTCTCAGTCTGCACTGTCACCCCTCCCAGGTGCTCAAAGGATGACTGGATCCATTGTAAACGTTAGTAGTCTTTCCTTGGAAGGATGGGAGCTGGGGAAGTAATACGACCTGGGGTGGGATGGAGTATGTGTAGTTTGGAGGTCCAGGGCTGGGGCAGGATGTACAACAGCTGAGACTTAAGCCAGTCATTTCACTGCTAGCAATTAATAGCAAAAAAAAAAAAAAAGCCTAGCATAACTGCAAGTGCTTTTCTTGGGATTTTTTGGCAGGAATAGGAGGAAGTACATTTATGAAAGCAAGGTATTCTGAAACAAGCAAGAAAAGTGCATTAGACCATGTCATGAACTACACGTCATATTTTTATTTCCCCAGATTCTGGAGTATTTGGATGTAATTCTTCTGTCTTGCCAAGCTTTTGTCTTTAGTATTTTGGATTTGTGAAATGATGGCAGGGAGAGCCAGTTCTGAATGTGCAGTCTGGCTAGGCTGCTGGATGAAGGAGTGTCATATAATTCAGTAACAAAAACATTGTGCTAGAGTTTTTTTAGTTTGTTTCAGAGGAAGCACCATTGTAGACAAAGATCTTGTGGGTGAGACTTCTCATTTTGTTAAGGCTGTCTGCCCTTTACATGTCTCTTCTCCTCTGGATGGCAGCACTATTGAGTTATCTTTGTCTAGGAGTGCAGGTGACAGGACAGATTTGAAAGCTGTTTCTGTTAGGTGTTGGAATTCATTCTTATAGCTGCAAAGTGAAAAGCTAAGGGTAATTTTCCTTTCACGTG
Organism: Astur gentilis; assembly: GCF_929443795.1. Taxonomy (NCBI): domain Eukaryota; kingdom Metazoa; phylum Chordata; class Aves; order Accipitriformes; family Accipitridae; genus Astur; species Astur gentilis. The sequence continues at coordinate 6,913,228 of NC_064909.1, read as the reverse complement.
GATTTTCTTTAAGTTTCCTCCTTTGAGTATGGATGAAGAATGGGGCAAAAATAAAGTAAAATATTAAGGTTTCTATATAATTTGTTTAAACTTGCTGCTTTTGTAGTCGAAGTGACTGATGAATATTTATGTAGATCATAAAACCCAATTGTAGATTATTATACTTAATACATGTATATAATATATATAAATGCACATTCCTAAATGGGTTCTTTACATCTGCAGTGTGATAAAACAGAATAAATGTAAATACAAAGTATGCTTCTTGAGTCTATGAAAGCAAACAGAACCTAGAGAGATCTCAATAGACATGTACAGATGAAAATGCAGATGAACTTGGGCCTTACTGTACCCCCTCTTTTATCACCCTGCTTTTCTTCAACATAAGCCAAAAATAACATTTTTCATGAGTCTGAGAGCAGAAGTTTTTGCTGGAGTTATGTTTCATTTATAGCCATAGTTAGATGGCAGGAAAGGCTGTCTGTGAGCCACATGCTACCTGAGTTGGCTTTCTATACGCACATACATATGTTTGTACATTCCCTATATAAAGGTGCATTTGTAAATGTGTATGGAGAATGCCTACACACACATGCACCTATAATAACTGATGTAATACTTGCTTTGGCAGTGGACAGAGACAGGATAATGGAATGACACTCTAGGCCTGTTTTTTATTCCAAGTTTCTGTTTATTAGAGTAGACCTGGTGCACTTTATCTACTGTATAAAAGCACAAATATTGGAACCTGGAGGAACCAACTGAATAGATCCTTCGTTCCTTTTGTTTCACTTTCAATTAGTAGCCCTGACAGCAACCCTGCTTGCAAGGTCCTAAGGGACAAATGCCCTACAGGATTGCTGCTCATAGCAGTACTTCTATCAAGGCAATGAACACAAAGATTATAAGGCTGGTGTAAGAGACAAATAATAAAGTGCCATCTTTGTTTCCCAAACCAAGATCCCCAGCTGTGTGCTGTTTGCATAGGCTACTAAAAGTGGCTACAGGAGGAAGGTATAGCTTGGGTTAGAAGAGTAGTCAATATGCACAGACTTATTTTTAAACCAGTCAGGTGACTTAATAATTTTACTCATAGGTGAAAATTCACCTCATTTAGGTGAAAAACGGCTGAGATGCATGAGGCTTGAGAGAAGGGAAAACAAGCTTGGAGACTAGGGAGTGCTAAGTAGAAGTCACATTCTGAGGCTCACTCTTCACAGTTGGACTGCATTTCCCATAATATACTATGCCTGTAGGATTTCCATTGTCCACTACTTATCATTCAGATAAAGGGAAGACTGGAGTTCACTGAAGGTGAAATCTAGTATGGAGCCAGCCCATGGAGGAAAGCAAAAAGAGACATCCAATCTATAGTTTTCCATGAATCATTGTGGCATCTCAGTCAGGGGCAAATTATTGCTGAGCTGACCTCAAATAAATTGTTGCTTCTTGACAGCTGAAATATCTTGACTTGGATTCACCTAAAACTGCACATGTTGTTAAAATTTTCCTGGTGGACAGTAAAAATATAATATCTCCTGTAAATAATAAGAGTGTTTAAATGGAAAACTGTCACTTTCCACCTATTCTATCTAGTTTTTTCTGCTTGGCATATTTAAATTTCTAAATATTATTTTCACTAATAAAAAGGATATGTAGATAATGCAAATAAATTACTGAAAGAGATTAAAGGGATTTTTTTTCTTTTTTAAATTGGCCATACTGTTCTAACCTTTTTTTTTAGGTCTTCTCTAATGTTCTCCCCACATAGTACCAACTATTTGCTTGGGTGTATTTTTAACACAATAGACGTGCTGATAAAGGCATGAATATTATTATGTATGCTTACAAGGATTTTTATTTTTTTCTCCAGATGTCTTTGCTACGCTGTCTGTAGGCCAAACTAGGTATCCCTTATTTACAATATTGAGTACTTACTAATAGAAATACTGAGAAGACTTAGTGAGGTTGCTCATGTGATTAACAGCCATGAGGAGAGGAAAAAATAACACTTAGAACTACTCTTTCCTGTTTTGTTTTGTTTTGTTTAGGGGCTTTTTTCCTTCTATTAACTAAAATATAAATGCAAATCCTGAATGAGGTTACTTGTTTTCACCCTTGAAGGATGAGGTTGATTCCGTGAGCCAAGGTATGCTTTTTTTCTTTTCTTTTTTTTTTTTTAAATGGCCCAAGTTTATTAAGTCTTTTGTTTCTTTATTTTTAGGGAGGTTACAAAACGAGGGGTTTCTTGTCAACTTTCTTTTTTACCCCAAGATCACCTCAGGCATCAATTCTCTGCTTTAAAAAAGTTCAATTGTTATGGTTTGGCAAACCTCAAGCAGGTCTGTTTGGACAAAAATAAGGTTTTTTTAATAAGGAAATGAGCTGAAGTAAGATGAATATAAATAAGTTTGTATACAAAAATAAAGCTATTGTCGGTCTCTGTCTGGGTAGTACTCTCATTTGGGCAATTAATCTCTCTGGCCAGTTTTTGATGGCTCACATATTTGGACAACCCCAGGCTGAAAAAAGACCTAGATCCCAGGTTCTCACTTCCCAGAGTAACGCTCCAACTGCCGAGCTATTACCTTAAACATGGCTTGTGGTACCAAATGTCATTTAAAAGGCAGTCTTTTGTGAACAGAAGTGCCAGGCTGCAAATCTCAAATAGGGAAAGATAACTTTGCAGTAGCAAGGAACGAAGGGCAGAAACCCTGGGAGGGGTAAATATCTGGGGCAATGCCTTGCATTCGGCATTTTCTCTTGGGTAGCTCCAAGTAGCTGCATGTTGTGTCTTCATGTTCAAATGCTACTTCAGCTTCTGTACAGAGGCTTCTAACTCATTAACTGTATAGAAACCTGAGACACCTCCAGCATCTGAATGCCACAGGGAGGTAGGCAATATGCCATTTTATTTTAATTGCATCTGTCTATAAATGACTTTGGAACATGCACTCAACTGATTTGTGCTCTGCTTCCAAGAAAATCCCAGCTGTGATGACGCATTTGCAGGGTCAATCTCATAATTTGACAGTGAAGATATTAAACTGGAACAATTTTAACCAGTGTCTTTAATTTCCTATCTCAAAATAATTTCCTTATAAAACTTCTCTGATGGGATCTGAAGGTTTCTTTACAAATGTACCTTTCTATAATGAGCAACGTTTTCACACAGAAGGCAGGAGAGAGAAAAAAAAAACCAAACATTGCCCTTTTAAAAATGTACCTCTTGTATTAGTAACATGTAAATCAAGGGGCTGATACTAATTTCAGAGCCTTCAAAAAAGGCTCGATGGATTGTATCTATTACTGCCCATGGCCCTGATTCAACTATTACAGAAGTCAATAGGTGTCCTGGCTGTTTCCTCCCATAGCTGTTTGGATCAGGCCCAAAGCAAGCAAGAATAGTCATGGGGAGATGCTACAAACAGTAAAATTTAAAAGAAACAAACAAATAAAAAGGATAAAAAAAATGAGCAGCATCTGGTAGGTGCTAGTGAGAATTCCCTATGTGAGTATAGCATAAACTAACAATGTTCTTGTGCCTGCAACTTATTTAAAGACTATTATACTTCCTGGGTTTTCAAACTGGGATTTGTAGAGTGGAGATAAGGTTAAATAGCTCACGCAAAACCTTTTCTTCAGTGGCTTCCTTCCACTGAGCGGCGGTTTGCAAGTGAAGCCGGCTGCCAGTGCCTCGGGTATGGGGAGGGGGTGGTGGGGGCCATGCTGCCTGCTGGGATGTTGCCTTCCACCTTCCCCTGTCCCACCAAAACCCAGCTCCCTGTCAGGGAGACTGGAAAGAAGGGGTGGGATGGTGGAAGTCAGCCAACTTCTTCAGGGGTGCTTTGAGTGAGGGCTCCTCTTCGTGATGCGCAGGCTCACACAAAAAGGCTTGGAAGGGAGGGTGACCTCCTGATCCCCAGCAATGGTCAAAAAATAAACACGAACTAGCCCTGAGGCTGTCCCTCTGTGGGCGCAAAGCAAGCCTCCCCCCATCCTCGCTGTGGTTTATTTATAGATAGCCTTATTTGTTTGTATTGTCAAGAAGCAGTAATTCCTAGATTATTTCTTTGGTGTCTAGAGAATAAAGATCAAGTGCTGCCAAGTGTACACGTGACAGATAAATGAGAATATAACACCAGAATCCTCCTTTGTCATGGAAATTGTGTTGGTTTCCTGTTAAGATAATGAAAAGCAGATGTTAAAAAACACAGCCGGTTCTGTGGATACTCATGCTGCATTGGGACGGGTTGGATTATAAAATGGTGAATAGTTAGGGGAAGGAGGGTGGTTTTAATTTTACTTAAAAAGTAAAAAAGAAAGAGAGCTGCTATTCAGATGTTACTGGTAAACTAGAGTCTATCACCTTGAGCTGGTTGATGGGATAGGAAATACTGATGAGGTTCCTTTCTAGATGAGAGTGAGAGTGCTTACAGCAATACTGCAAATGCTGGGCTTTTCTGGTTTGTAGCAGATACTTTTTGTTGTGAACAATAACTTGGGTGGGTCAGAGCCCCCCCTTGGATTCCTTCTAGCTGGCAGCTGATCTTGGCTATCCCACATCAGTTTCTTGAGAAATGAAGCTGTTGTGTATTTCTTTATAATGTCATTTCAAGGTGGAACATTTCAAGGTGGAAGGAAGGGAGAGGGAAGGGATTAAAGCCTGCAAGGAAGGGAAGGGAGATTGCTGCTTTCAGGGTGCCTCTGCCATGGAAAGGCTCTTACCAAAGGCGAGAAACCCACTTTTGGAGCATCTCTCCCCACCCTCCGCAGGAGTGTTGTGTGTATCGAGAAGAGAGCAAAAGAGCAGAAGCAATTAAACAATAGGGAGGGTGTTATGGGAAAAAGCAGCGTGAACATACATGATTGTTTGTAACGCTGCTTGCTCGAGTAGTTCAGTGAAACACACATCTCTCTCCTGTGATGGTATGGAACTATGTGAGATTTAGGATATGCCCACCGTGGTGGAAAAGGCCTGATTTTCCGTGCCCTGTTTTTCAGATGACTCTCCTGATTCCTTGTTGGTCTGCAGTCTTTTTAATGACCTGTTGCTGCAGTGCCGCTTCCTGTTTGTACAGTATGTTGACATACTGGAAGTTTGAAAGACTGCCCTGTCTTCCCTGTAATTGGTATTAAATATATACACAAATTATACATACATATGTATGTATTACAGGCTCTTAACAGGAAACAGGCAGGGTTGAGGCAAGCTTCAGCTTTAGCCATGGGAGCAATCCTCTGGGTAGGGAGAAAAAGCTCCCCAGGAGTGTAACTGCCTCCAAAGACATGGCACCCAGAGATGGTGAGGGCGATTTGGAGTAACTGGGAGAGAGGAAGGTCAGCGCGTCTTCCCCCAGCACCACCCCACCAGTCGTTCAGTAGCATCAGTGCTGCTCTGCTTTTAAAGCAGCACTGGGTCTAGCTGTGTTGTTCCACGTCGTACTGCGTGAATTTACCTTGGTCGCTGCATTGTGACTACTCCTAGTCCTTGTTATGCAAGGAAAATGCGTATTGCAGGCAGTTGCTGAGAAGTCCCAGGGAAGGCATGTGTGCATGCTTGCTGAAGAGCTGAACTGATATTTCTTCTTAAGCAGCTAAATGTATTAGGACTGAATGTTCCCAAGATCAAGGCAGGAGATGTAAAATACAGTCGTACTTCCCAACAATAATCAATGTTTTCAAGAGTTTTCAAAAGTTGAAAATTCTCATAATTTTTATTTGACAAATTCTCAGCTGTTGTTTTTGTATTACTTGAAGTGTCCTCTATCTTGGCCTTTTTATTTTTCCATTTGCATTTTTTCTCCCTCTGTAGTTGCAGGGGTGCTTGTATGTATATGCAAGTTTTATGTATATAAAAAACTAACATTGACAATCTGGCTGCAATCTCAGTGGGTTCTAAGAGCAGAAGGTAGACAGCTTGCTCTAACAGCTTTGCTGAAGTTGCTTAAATTCATAGGAAGATGGTATGGGTTCAGTATATAGGTGAGAGATTTCAACACCACATGCAGCCAACTCTGCTACAAAGTACAACGCAAACTTCTTTGTTTACCCTGGGAAATCTATATTTTTCCCTATAAACACATGGATGTGTAACCTCAGCATGTGCTTCCTTTTGATTCTGCTTTTTCTCTTCCTCACTCGCTTAATGTCTTCAATCCATGCAGCAAGGACAGGCAAGCTCCACATTCCTGGATGCGATTAAAATGTCACATCCTTTTGCAGTTGTTGCTATTCCACTTCTAACCTCAGGATTGCAGGGGAGAACAAGTCTTGAAGTGTTCAGGGCCTTATTTTTTGGATGAGTATCCAGCAATACTTATCTGAATCAGCTAATGCAAAACTGTATTGGAAAAGAAAATCTCTTTGGAGCATGTTTCCTCATTAGTTACAGTCGGAGCAAAAATATATAGTGTTTTGCTTTGGGACTTTGTTGTTTCCACATCCGTCCTACATAGAAATTGGAAAAAAGTAAGTATGAAAATATGTAGGCTTTTACTTGTGCTATTTGGTGACTGAAGTTATATCGACGGCATATGGACTAAATGATCAGAGCACCCAAAATGGTGCAGGGAATTAGATTCCTTTTTTAATTGTAGATGGCATCAGAAGAACCCCTTGGTGACAGTTGCTTCAGAGAAGTAAACTGGGGAGGCTCAGAAGTTATTCTTACGCCCCGAGGACTATATGCCTGTTCACGTTGTATTTAATGTACTTTGAGACAACAAAACAGAATCTTCCCCTCTGATGACACCAGCTCTGTGCTGTGTCTGTAACTCACCAGAGCATTTGAGCTCTGAGGACTTTGGTCTGGCACACTTTATAACTCCAAAATTCTTCGACAGATTTTTTTTTTTTTTTTCTCCTATGTTGCTGGTTCATTTCACCCAGACAAAATCACCAGCCGCAGCCGTGAGGCTTTGGACACAGGAAGAGGAGATGGGTTTCCCAAAAGGCTCTTGTCAGTGGTGCTTCTTGGTGGGTCGAAGGGTTCATTAGCGAGGAGCTTGGCCTCTCTTCCAGGGAGCTGGTGGCTGGTTTGGTCCCCCCTTCAGTGGTTTAATAGCGGATTGAATTGCTGATTCTGAGGAGGGAAGATCATAAAAATTTATATCCCCCAAATATGACATTCTACCAGACCTAAATATGATTAAAATATTTTTAACACCCGCTAGCATCCTGGTGGTTTTTTTAAGGTGTTGCTGTAGGGATGTTTACCTCTGGGAAAATTACTTGTGTGAGGGAAATATTTTGCTTCTGATTGAAAAAAGTTAGTGGGAAAATTCAGGGTTTTTTACGTCAAAGAAAATAAGACATATGCTCCTTTTATTTTTTCCGGTAGAAAGACTGTCTTAACAGATCAAGAAAAATAATACACCTTTTAGGAGGAGGCTGGGTGAAGTCTAATTTTAAATGTCTTCCCATGAGTTTTAAGCTGCCCTCTTTTTAAAAAATGTTGTTTTGCCTGTCCGGGCTGGGGCGGCCGTGCGGGAGGGATGCGGGACCCGCCTGCAGCAGCCCGGGGGCGCAGACTGAGCGTTTTCTGCCGTACCAGCCAAAAACCCGCGCGGGTTTTGACACGAGCAAGCGCTAGCACTCGCGGAGCGCCGTCTTTGGAGCCTGCCGCTGAATTCCTTGACAAGAAGGTGGCGCTGGCACTCTGAGATTGGGAGTTCTTGCGGTGGGTGACTTCGCATCCACAAGGGTACCTTTTAAACAATTTCTGTAGGCTGCATCAAGTGGAAAAACAACTTCCCAGCAGCTGTTTTGTGTTGTTTGGGGTTTTTCGCCGTTGTTCCGATTTTTTTTTTTTTTCTTCAATGCTTGGTACTTCGAAATCCTGCTCCCCTGCAAAGAGGGTCCTCTCTTCTCCTGTGAAATGCAGCCTCAACTAGCTCATGTCTTACACCGCCCTCTTTGGACCCCAGCACTAACCAGCTTCGGGCAGCTTTTGGTTACAATGGGTTTCTTTGTAAGGAGGGTGTGTGGCTTTGGGGGTGACCCCTGTGAGCAGTGGTGCGTTTTGGTAGGGTGGAGGATGCAGTGCCCTGAGGGGGGGACTCCTGTGCTGGTGTCAGCACAGGGGTTTTGTAGTTTTGCTGACTTAAACGCTCAGGGTGTGACTTCAAACTTCACTCTGTTCCCAGAGCCACTTTTTTTTGTGTGCCCACCTCTTGCTTGTTTGTGTCTGTGTTAGGTACAACTTTATCGAGGCGAGATGTCCTCTCTTCTCCAGGCTGCCAGTGAATGACGGGTGTTAATGAGAGTGAAATGGATTCACTTTAACCTTGAACTTCAAGGCATAAAAATTCATTGTCCTTTTCTCTCCCAACACCTTAATTTTGGTGTTTAACCAATCGTTTTGGTGAGTACCAGCCACATACGTAGCAGAACAAATGATCACTGTTATTTTCGGCATGCTTTAGGTTTGTGTGCATGTTGTGTACATAAAATACGTGCTACCACTTGCAAGGCACTCTTGTGTGCCAGGTATTTCTCCTCCTAAGACTGTTGGCATGCTTTGCCACATAACTAACTACGGTTTTCATACACCATAAAACAAGTATAGGGTATGGAAGGATTAAGTCCCTACTGTCACTGGCTGTGCAAATGGTCTGTGTGTACATAGGTGTAGTTTTTCCTAGAGAGATTATTTTTTTAAAATAATTTAACTATGGCATTAAAAATTCAAGTTCTTAAATCCTATTTTTTAATGGAGGGAGTAATTTAATAATAAAGTATTATCTTTATCACAAATTAATCTATATTAAATTTTTCTTTTAAGTTGGTGGGGGAGGGATGGGAGAGAAGGTGGCGTGTCTGAACTCAAGGCTTCATTTGGCAATTTGGCCCAGCACTTCCTGCCAGCACAATGGTTACCCCACTATGCAATTTGTGCAAAATGGGTAGATGACTTTCTTCATAAGCATTAAGTACAAAGGGTAGTCCATGATGCCATCTAATTACTTAATCCCCAAGGAGTCCTTCAGGCATTTATTTAACACTAATTGCATGTGTAAATGTTCTTAATTTACAGCGTGTGAAAGTTGCAATGAGTGCACACAACAGAGGATGTCAAAGCGACACTTCATGGTAAGATGCAGTTAAGGGAGTGTTAAGTTACTTCTAAATAGGATTAATCATTTATTAAAGTTCAAAGCTCATCAGAGCACAGGAACAAGCATATGATGACTTGTTATTGTTCAAAAGTAACTTGTAAAGGGGAGTCACACTTCTAAAATTTCTATGATAAACTTAGTACATTGCAATAAATGATGAACTTAAAGGCTTAAAAAAGCTAAGCAGGGCAAATGATTCAGTGGAAGGCAAAGAACCTGGCTTGGCAACTGTTGCAGAAAGCCTGCTCGGGCTGTTAATTAGGGCTTGCATTGTAATAGAGCTGTGGAGTCCCAGGCACTGTACAGAGCTGGGGGGGGGGGGGGGGGGGGGGGGGCGTGGTGGTCCTTGCCCTAGAGCTTGTATGGCTTCAGCCGACAAGATCTGGGAACAAATTAGTTTTGCAGGGCACAGTACATCCGTAAAGGTCTTGGGACAGGTAAGTGGCATTACTTGGAAAGGAACCTGGTGCTTGGTGCCCTGTCAGCTATTTCCCACCAGTGGACTCAAAGTTTTGATCCTCTCTGCAATCTTGAATAATGCCATAGATATACACACAGGAACACAAATAACAGCTGGCACCTGAACCCTCAGGAAGAAGTCCCAAGTCTTAGGTTCTCTCTGTTTGTGCTGGATTTCACAGGGTGAAGTAGCTCAGGAAATCATACAATAAGAAAATCATACTCTTTTTGACATGATTATATGCTCTAGAAACATAATTGCCTGTGAGCCCTACTTTGTGATGCATACTGCTCAGGCCTACAGAAGTAGCTTCAAAGAGGTGGGGAAAAAACCTGATGTTTTATGGTATCAACAGGAGCAGAGTTCAGTCAGCCTGCCCACCCAGGTCGAACACAACCCTAAGTCACACACCTTTATCCTGTGTGAGATGTATCAGCTCTGGGACTTTTCTGGTTCTTCAGTGGATGCTGGTACTTATACCTGCATCTTATACTTCCAGAGAGGCAATAATTGTCATAGGGACTAGAGTGTGATAATTCATGTGGAAAGGCAATCCAGCTAGAATTTGTCAGAATGAGTGGGAAAGATGAAGACTTGCATGTGAATTTCCTTGCCCATCTGTGAGATGCCTTGAGCTCTTACTAGCTACAGGAATAATGCTGATTGGATACTATCTGTTTTGAGACTGGGTATTCTGAAACTTAAAATGTTAATTCTCTTTATTCTGAAAATTAGACCAGTACATTCATGCATTTACATGCACTTTGTGAATGAATGTGTCTAAATCTCAGTTTCATACCTTCAGGTTCAGTCTTGATTATTCTGAGACCCATGAGGAGTAGCATGTGATCATCTCTTCTGCAGTTATGCAGGGCTGCGAAGGCTTCACTTTCAGACATGGCAGAAAAAGTTTAAGTGTCTGATTGCCACAGACTTCTATGGTAAAGACCAGAGCTGAAAAAAGGGCTAAGCATCCTGTCACATTGTGTCTAGGTGTTTCCTACATAGTAGAATCCATAACATAAAATTCAGTGCCTTTAGCGAAGACAGAATTGTACACGTTGAAATGGGATCTGAAAATATTGAGGTATGGGGGAAAGAGTCATCTATGGTTCCTGGCAAGCCATGCTGGAGTGGCATATATTTCAAATTTAGTCCCACTTTTGTACTTAGAACTGAGCATTAAAGTGTTCTACCAGCTATCTTAAAGGAGGAACATGTAAAAATGGACAGAATAGTTAATCATACCTGAATGCTAAAACCAGATATTAACATGTGTGTAAATTCTAGTCCAGGATTCCAGCCAGGTCTTTTATTAGGCTAAATGGCTTCAACATCCCCATGTGACACTGCTGAAGGAAGCTGCAGGAAGTTTGTGTGATGAGGAAAACCTAACTTCTCCTTGCATCTGCATCTATCCTGGGCCCTTTGTGATTAATGGGAAGAGTCCATTAATTCAAGCATATGCTTTTGGTCTCTAGGGGGAAAAAGAGGTTATGATTAAAAACCACCTTCTACTCATGTAGTTTGATTTCCTCTGTTTTTCTCAGATGAGACCAAAAACTGGAAGGGCTATGGATGGCCCATACAGTTTAGTTTAAAACAGAACAGCCACAAATCTCTGCCTTCCCTTTATACCGAGCTGTGCTGGGAGGCTTTGGTGCTCTGTGAAGGGTTGGTTTGTCTCCTTGCTCACTGCTTGCTTTTTGGCAGGAGTGGTGTGTACTGGGCTTGCAGGTCTCCGCAGCTTCCGGAGTAAGGAGACTGCAGAGGGAGAAGCCCACATCTTGCCTAGTGCACTCTGCAGTCTGTGCCAAGGAAGCCCCACAGGTGTGAAATGCCAGACAAGGGTACAAGCCCGTGCCTCCTGCGAGGCAGGACCTGAAAGTGGAAGGATGACACGGCAAATTGGTGGGGCTGGCTGCCTGCAGGAGGACACAGGGAGTGTCTGCAGAAGAAATCTGCTGCTGTGGGAGAAAACTGAAAGGCCAGTACCTTTGGATGTCTTTAGTCTAGGCCAGCTCAGGAGGAACAGCTCTGCTGTTGCCAGCAGGCAGAGTAGCACCAGAACACATTTAGGTAACGTCCACTTGGGTGCTGTGTTTAAACTGATGAAATTGTACCTGAACTCTAACAGAGACCAAATCCTCACTTTTCTTGCAAAAGTTCAGCTGTTTGAGCTGACACAGCTCATACTGGGCTGTCTGACTCTGCACAGCAGAGGTGTGTACAGGCAGCGTTTGTTCCTGTCTGTAGTCTGCAAAGGCACATGATGCATTACTAAGAAGTGAGGAGGTAGTGATATCCCTGGAGGGAGAGGAGCTTGCTCTTCTGCTGGGGTGCTACTGGGCACATTGGAGGGGATGGTGGGGACTAGAGAGCCACAGTGCAGACCTGGCCAGCTCTGACTTGGAGACAGCGGTGAGGAACAGGGAGCAGACAGGTCTCAGAGTAGATGGGAGGACTCGGCGGGGACTGAGCACTGCTGCCACTCACAGCGTAACGGGGCTATGTGTAACCAAGCCTCGGTGTCCTAAGGTCCCACCTGTGTGGACACAGCTGTTCAAGGTAGAGTCATGTGTAAAATCTTTCCTCTTCTGTCTGTTCTATTTATTTGGAAGGGGTTGTGCTTAGAGTTAACTTCCTAGATTTTATTCATTTTTTTTGTCCCCCTGTCACTTCTTTCCCCCCTTCCTACAAGAGAAAGCCTAGACAGAGTTAGCTCAAAACAAGCTGGCCCAGTGTCTCACCATAAAGTGCTGTGAGAGCAGATGTAATATGCCTCTTTTTACCCTCCTTAAAAACCCCTTATGCTCCCAAGTGTTCATTTGTGCAAAAGCGAGCCTTTTGAAACCAGAAACCTATAAAAATCAATCCTACAATTAAAATAAAAATTGTCAGTGTAAAAGTAAGACACCCTTACTAAGGACAAAACCATACCTCCTCTGGGGTGTTTATAACCTGAATGTTATGGAGAACTGAAAAGAAATCTGCCATTAGCAATATAAGCAAACTGTCTCTCATGTCATTTGAGTGCCTTATTAAGGACTATTCTTGTTGACTGGACTGGGGTTATGCCCGAGGTAAAATATTAGTTAAGATAAGAAGGAATTGCCAAACTCACGCCATTAATGGTTTCTAAAATTTCATCATTACAGTGTATATGCTTATAATTACCCCATTGACACCCTTTAAATGTCCCCAGTAAAATGTGATATAAGCTTTTAAGGTGCCCCAAATGAACATCTAAATGGATCTATAATATAAAACTTTAAAAACAGGTGATTTAAGAGAAGCCTTTATTTAGCATTGATTTTACTGTTGGTGGATGAGATTCTCAAGTGGACCTAGTTTTTACTGAGACAATTCCTGTGCCTTTTCATGGAGTTTTGGTAAGCTAACATTTAAGCAACTGGTTCATTTAAAATACCTTGGTACCACACAGGTGTGTACGTTTAACCTAGAGGGAAGAGGGACAAGGAGAAGGACAATTACAGGATTTCTCTTCTCCCCTTCCTTTCCCCATCCCTTGCCACTCCTGCTTGCCCAAGAGGAAAAAAGCATTGCATTTCAGATCCTAGGAAGTCACACTTGCCCTGTTTGTTCTCTGATATAGGCCTATAAACAGAGACATTCAGTCTGTAAACAAGTCAAGCTTACAAAGTGACTGAAAGATAACAGTCCCCCATCTAACAGTGGGAGAGGAGGGAGGGAGCAGGGGGAGGGATGATAGAGAGGCTGCAATAAAAACAGGAAGGTCTCTGTTGGTCCTCTTGAAGTTAGTGGTTAAAAACATCAAAGCGTGGTGTGTATTTTTTTCAACCAGACTGCTGTGTCACTTTATAATTCTTCATAAAGCAACCATCCAGCCACTAACATACTGCAACTGTTAGTGCGAGCTGTGCTTTGATTTAGAGGAACTGTATCCAGCTCCAGGCATGTTAAGCTAAGGAATCTCTTGTAGGTTTACTTGGTGTGCTGTGTGCCATTGAAGAAACTATAACTTTTCAGAGCTGCTAATTGCAAGCTGTTCAGGATTTTTTCCTTTCATTAAAAAAACAACTCACAAACAAATTGCACTCCCCTTCTCTCTTGCTCCCAAAACCCAAATAATTTTCTTAGATTCTGAAGTCTTCAGAACTTCCTACATTGAAAATTTAAGTGAAAAACAAGATGGCAATCGAAAGGAAGGAAAAACAACTATACCGTAAATATCAAAGCAAAAATGTACATATACCCAGCTCAGTTCTAAGAAATATAAATTATTCAACAACTGCTTTAGGAGAGAGATATTTTTAAGTTTGAAGCCAGCAGAGTGCATCAGTTCCCTTAGATGGGGGAAGGTATTTTGTTCTCTGAAAAGAAGAGATTCAGAGAATTGCATGGAGTTCTTGTCTGCCTTTGTAAAAGCAGCCAAATAAAGATAGGTGGGAAGAGAAGCAAAGAAGGGTGGGAGCCTTTAAAGTGGGAAGAGAAGCAGTATTGTTCTGGGAGGGGAATAGTGAACTTTCATGTAAACAGTGTTAGAAGCTTCTCTCCAGTGCTGCGCAGGCAAACCACTCTGATTTGTTATTGCTCAAGAAGCTGACTTGCACTGAACAGCACTTGGTTTTAGCTTTAGCATAGGAAGAAGAGAGCAGTAACAGTTCTGTAGATGGAGAGAGCAGTCAGACCAGAGCCAGCCTTTGGCCTGTACTAGAACAGCCTGGTTTGGGGTCAGAGGCTAGATTTTTAGCAGTTTTCCTCCAAGGGAATAGCTGCTGCAAGATTTCCCACTCCTGTAGGGAGTAGTTGCGTAGAAGGGGTTGTTGCAGTTGGGAGGAGGAGTGGAGGCAAATGTTCTAGGTGGGGTTGGTGCTGATGTGCTCTGTTACCAGCTATGATAGGTAAAATTTTGTGTCTGGATGATGATTTACATTTATTCTAGCTGTGAATCAGGACTTTAGCCTCAATCCTTCACTGCTGATCAAAATTGGCAAGCACTCTCAGCAGTGGTGAAGCTGTAGCAGAGATTTTGAATGGAAGTCAGTGGTGCTGAGCTCATTAAGGGGACATATTTTCCATGGGCTTCCTTGTACAGGCAGAATTTGAACAGGCCACCAGTTGCATCCACAAATTGAAACACACCTGCACCTGCATACTTTTTTCCTCTGGTGTATCTTAATGATACACATAGTCAAGTACTTAGAAGGATAACTAGCGTGACTTCTGTAAGCTGTTTCTAAAAGGGTCTCAGGTTTTTTTGTTGGTGTTTTTTTTGTTTGTTTGTTGGTTTGGTTTGGTTTTTTGTAAGCATATCTTTGCTTATACTTCCACTGAAGGGAAAATTTGTTCCTCCTTGTAGTGTTTAACAACTCATAAAATAAATAGAAGGCAACTTAAACTTACAGATCACTTCAGGTGAACTTGTAATTCTATGAAGTGCTGATGCTTACTTCCAAAATGTATATTCCTTTTCTATTATCAGCTGTTCTAAAAAGTCTGCTCCATATAATATCACTAATAGTAGTCAGCCATAAAAATGTGAATGCATGCTTTGTCTCTAGCACAGAATAAATCAAAAGACCTGCAGAATTATTAGGTAAAATCGCTTATGAGTGGTAATGTACTAAAAGAGCGAGCTGCAATCATTCTCTGTCCAAACTTTCATCCATATTAGCTTAAACTGAGACTTTGCTTTTAGCTGATGGGATATGTGCCTAACGTGCTATGCAGGCACTTAAAAGTGAATGTGCACACACATACACACACAGAGACAAGCATGTAAAAAAAAAAGGTAAATAAATATAGGTTAGAGAGCAGGCCTTTTGGGGAACCTCAAAAGGCTTAAGTATTGGTCCTTCAAAAAGGTGTATGTAATGGCTACCTGCTACAGACCATGGGTTGGATACAGTTCCCCCAACTGTTCACTTAGAGTCCCTTGCAATCTTTTGCAAAAATATCAGTCTTGGTTACATCCCAATTGATGTAAAAGTTCACTAGTATAATGAAGAGAAGACCTTATCATCACTGACTAGTCTAGTGGCAGGAGCTCATTGTGAGGGATCATGGAAACTTCTTGAGTACAAGCCTAAGTTTTGAACACATGAAAGTAGTTATGTTTTAGAAACTTACTCAAGACACATCATTGCCCAAAGGGGCTAGTGGAAAATGAGAACTGAGGTTGCCTGGCAATTTAGAGTTTGGTTTTGTGTTGTGTTTTTTTTTTTTTTTTTTTTTTTTTTCTCCCCTGTAGAAGTTTGCTGGCAGTGTGAAAAACTTGAGTGAATAATGAAATAAAGTATTTGCAAGCATCCATCAGATAAAAGCCACAAAGTTACTTCAAAGGTATTAGTGCATCTTTTTATTTGCTTTTCGTGCACATTCATATGCATGACGTTGTGTTTGGAAAACCATTCATGACAGAAATTCCAGAATGCTTGCATGAATAAATATGAGCAAATGTTCATCAGATGTTCATACCACAAGTGGCTTGCTCAGTTCTCTTGCTTGCTTTTCAAATCTGGTTGTCCATTCAGAGCAGACAAAACACAAAATGAATTTGAGGATTTGCTTTTTGTTAAAAAATGCCTAAGTAATGTTTGCAAGGATTCTTTTTTGGACACACATTCTAAAATATATTAATGGGATATGATCATAGAAATATTATAAATAACAAATATATTGAATTTCATTTAAGTTCCTTTAGGAATAAAAAATCCTGTTTTCTACTGGTAGTTCATACCTGTGTTGGACCACAAGTAACTGCGAATATTTAAAGTTAACTTGAGTATATTGGATGCCTTAGAAATCGGACATATTTTAGGTAGCTAGGATCCAATAATCCATTTTTTTTTCTACGTGGTAGCTTGGTTTTTTAATTCCTTCTGAGGCAGATCATCAACCATGAAAGTTACGTTCAGGAAGAACTATTAATTATAAGTCTAGGTGGTGCTAAACCTATAGATATTATGAAATTCTTACCTGCTGCAGTTTCTGTAGAAGCATGAATGCCATCAAAACTATTGGCATCAATAGGGGCCTTTCTAGTGATTTAAATCTACTTTAGTTTGGGCTGCACGTATCTTGCTGACAAAACATTTAACTTTTCTCAGTGTGCTGTATACTCAGTTTCTTGTGCCTTTTCCCATCTGAATGGGTGCATTTAGGTGCAGTTGACAAGGCTGCAGGGCTGTGAGCCAAGGCATGCTTGCCACCAAGCTTGTGTGGAAATCCACTGACTTCAGCTAAGCTAAGGGGACATCAGCACAAATATGAACGTATCAAATTAATCCACTCCAAATTCAGAGTATTGGGAAAAGCTATGGCACATGAGTTGTTGGACAAAAGCAGGATCCCACATGTGATTATTCAGGAAAAATATTTGTGGGTGAACAAAAGGTTTTGGTACTCCAATAAAACTTATTTCTTACTTAGTAGCCTCCAGCAAGCACCTTTTTCTCTTCTTCATTGCTCTCGTATATTGAAAATAAATACATATGTTTTATCTTGTTACTATTTTTATGTGATTGAAATAATTGGCATACAATAAATAAGAATATTAATTATTAATAATAATAAACTGGTGGGTTAGTATATGATCTTCTTGTTTGTGAGCCTGAAGTTTCAGAGATGGCATCATCTGTAAGAGAGCACAAAATAATAACAACAGTGTCACTTCAGAAAGGTGAGCTTGTTTCTCAGTGTGTTAGAGGAGAACAGAGAGGGCTCTATGGTTTGATTTCAGCTCAATGAAAACCTGGGGAACTGTGGATTTTATATGCCGGAGCTCAGCAGAACAGAGCTTTGTCTTGGTAACTCAAAATGACTAGATCATGCCTGGTAGCTGGTCCTGGAAACCTGACCCTTGTCACAGGCTGACTATATCAATTTGCAGTAGATTGATGATGTATAGACTTTGGGTGCCCCAGGGGAGGCCCAAGAAAGGCCTGAGAAACATTGTATTGTTAATCCATACCCCTCATTAGTTTCTGCTGTGCTGGATTTCAACTAGCTGGCAGGGCTAGAGGAGTCAGAGGGAGAATGTGGCGTTGTCTGGTGGTGTTATTGTTAGTTGCCTTTTGAATGAAAGGAAGTTTTAAAATACCTTTTCTCCAAAGTTTAATACATCAAAACTGGCAGGATTCTTTATTTTCCTCTCTACCTATCTTGTCAAGTGCCTGGAATTCCTGGATTTTCTTTGTATATTTATTTAGTGCTCTCCCCTCGACAGCTTAAGCTTTATCTCTTCCCGATAACAGTCTCTCTATCCTTTCCCAAGTAGTGGCAGGCGTATTATATACGCTGTAATCAATTTACGTTTCACTACCATTCATCAGCTCTTGTGCTGCTGATGGAGACTGTAGCCCTGCCTTCACTGTTTCTTTATGTACTTTGAGATTTGTTGCTTAACCATTTCTTCTCAGTGCACTGCGAGGTTTTGATTTGAAGGAGACTGTAGTTTTAAACGTGGTTTCCATCAAACAGTAACATCTTTGTCAAACTTCAACAGAATTAACCTTAACTGCAAAGGAAGTTTTGACTGCCATCATAAAAATGTTTGATTAGTGTTAATAATTTATTAAATTGGTTTGTCCTGACACTGCCAACATGTTGGAAATCTCTCAACCATTAAAACATTAACAGAGGCTGTAATACAATGCTCCTTCTGTTCCATGTTTTATTTCAAGACTGCATTCTTACAAGCCGGGTTCTGTGGTGTTCCAATATGCTCTCATTAGGACTGCATTAAAAGATGAAATATGACAAATATTAAAAAGCGTGGGAATATGGAGTAGAGTGTGGTGGGTGTAGTTTTGTGGGCAACTCTGCTGCGATTAAATTTTTGCAAAGCAAACCTGGTTTTGCAATAAGGGGAAATAAAATTACTAGGCAAGTATTTAACTGAAACAGGCCCAATATGTTTGATAGCTTATGTATTTTAGGAGGTTGGATGAAGCATAGTTAGAATTTCTACTAAGATGTGAAAGCTGATATTGGGCCTGCTTATGCTGAAGCATGCCATTGAATTATATAAGAAACAAAGTCCTATTTGAGAAAAGTATTAATGCCTTGAGAATAGATTGATCAAACTTTTATTTGATCGTTTACATCTACACTTGAATTGCTGGTGGTAGGAGCTCTTCTGTGTTCTACCAGAAACACCTGTTTTGGCTCATGCAGACTTGGGAATTGTACGTAACGTATTCTCTGTAAAAGGCCATTTAAACAATAACAAGAGTTTGGTTTATTTCCCAAGTGGATGGAAGATAGTTGAAATGGAGGCTCAGTTTATCCTTTGTGAGTTGCTGTTAGTATCAGTGTAATTAAGTAAGCAATTACTTTTTTTCCTCTATTCAGTACTCATATAGGAGTTCCAACATTGTCTCAAATGTGTAGACTGAGGTTGCAGATTGCATTAGTGAAGCACAGAGATGTTGACAACTGAAAGAAAAACTTTCTTTTTTCCATCCCAGTCATGAATATATATTGAAAATAGTTCCAGTACCTACCTTTGAAATTTAATGCAAGGCTTTTGAACTCTGGGAGTGAACTACTCCATAATTATTCGTAACAGCTGGACTGGTCCCCTCTTAACTCTTCTCTTTTTTGGTACCTGAAAAAATATGATGGGTACACTAGCGAAAGGTGTATTCTACTCTACAAAGGGAAGTGATCTAAGCTACTCATACCTGTATGTCCTAAAATCCACGTGTTTTCAAATTGAGAACAAATCCTTTAGGCAAGACTTGCTTAGTTTCTGTATCTTATCATTCCCAGTTACTCAGCTGCATGGAGTATAAATCTGAAACAGTTGACCTTAAGTCAGAGGACTGATTTACAGTGAATCAATGAGAGTACAATTTTATGGAAATCATTACCACAGGTCAGCCTCTTTGCAGTTCTCTAAACTTCAGAAAGTCATTCTTAATAAACTAAGAACACTGCAAATGCTAATTTGTTTTAGTAAGTACTATGTCTTGCAAGATGTTGGCAAGAACTGTGTAGCAACAGTACATTAATACATAGGAAATAATCAATTGTTTCAACATCACAAAGTAATAATCTATCAGCTCAATAAATTCCCCAAAGATGTGTCAAATATGTGAGTGTTTGGGGAACAGACTAAGTGTAAACATTAAAATTGGGGATCTGGAACTGCAAGGAATAGAGTTACTCTTGCTTTTTTTTATGGTGGTGGTTGCCTTTGTAATTGTTTCCTAATTACTTGCTGTGTTAATAATAAAAATTTTTGAGCTTTCAGAACATTCAACATAGTTCTACATTTATTAATTACAACAGGAAGATGACTACTATGAGATGTGAGTTTTTAATATGAAGGTTCAAATGTCGTCTCTTTTCTGCTTGGCAAAGTCACTAGCTGTGACTAGACTGTTTCCCCATTGTTTGGGAGTCTACATGCTGTTATTAGGAACATTAGATACTTTGTATCTTGAGATGTTTACCTCTGTTCTTGGCTGGAGTGGGATAAACTAAGATAAGCACTCTTACTAAGGGCCAAGAAGTTTCCATCTTAAGAGCATCCTCAGCTCCTCCTGACAGTAAATGATCTAAGAGTCTTTCTAAAATGTAAACCAAAGCTTGTGTATTACCTG
This sequence comes from Astur gentilis, assembly GCF_929443795.1. NCBI lineage: Eukaryota > Metazoa > Chordata > Aves > Accipitriformes > Accipitridae > Astur > Astur gentilis. Next base: position 6,893,054 of record NC_064909.1, on the reverse strand, counting down.
TACAGAAAAGGCAAGGTGAGGAATCTCATATTCATGGTGAATGCATTCCCATACAATCTTTTTTTCCACCATAAAGAAGGTTGGAAAATTTTGAATTAAGTCCATAAACTCATTATTTTCAGTTCCAATGTTGTTTCTTTTCTAACAGAACTCCTGACTCAGTGATTTTGTAAATAGCCTGCAGTTATGTGCCCCCGAGTATGGTCTAATGAGGGTTGGAGGGTACCTCTTAGATTATGTTGGAAAATTAAAGGGACTTTTTTCCTCTAGCTTTTCAGACTAATTATTCTCTCTTTTCACATGAGAACAATCCTCATATATATCTTGAAATCCTCTTCAATGGCACCATTTTCCTGTCCACAGCTTTGATGTACTGCACATACTTAACAAAAAGGCTATGTTTTGGGAACAGCAGTCAACAGATCCCATCATGGTCCTAGCTGTTTAACAGTGAATTCAAATACGGTTGCATGAATGAACTGAAATTGAACAGAGAAAGAGAATCTCTGCTCTGTTCAAAACAAAGCCATGCTCTTCATCTCCAATTATTTGTTACTCATCTTTTACCCATATTTCCATCATTTAAGGATAGTAGCTAATGAATAAATGGACCACAAATACCTCTGGCTCACTCCTCTGCTTATGTGCTGTGACTTGATGCTTGAATTGATATTGCCTGTTACCTGTGTCTCTGGTCTTAATTTGTGTGCATTAGGTGACTTTGCATACCCTTCTGTTGCACTGGCTAATTCCACTGAATCTTTCTAAAATAAGGTATAAGCAAGTTTGCACAGTATACTCTTTTTGCTGCCTTTCAACAATAGCTACAAAATCATTTTCTTTTAATGCTTCTGACCAGCCACAATATAACAAAAGGGACCGTTGCCCAAATATCTGATACACTTCGCCCAGCATTGACTTGGAAAATTATAGAGATGAACATTCATGTTCTTTGACTAAGTCATGTAGTCTCCAAATCTCTGCAACAGAACAAATCCTGACTTAACCCGTATGTACCTCTGACGTGGTCTCCTCTAGAGGAGGGTTTCTTCAGTTATAAAATTAATAAATGTGGATTGTACAGTTATTTAAATGATTTGTATGACACTGGATTCCAAGAGTATGTTGAACGAAAAAAATCCCCAAACCCTAGATATGCAAATAGAAGATGAAATTTGAATGTAACTCAAAACTAGCCAAATTTTTGACTGTCAGTTTGCATCATTGTGAAAAATAAACAACACAAGGTAGAATGATCCAATACGCATACTGTGATCCTGCACAAGGCAAAACTGTTTAACATCTTTGTCAGTGACGTCGACAATGCGATCGAGTGTACCCTCAGCAAGTTTGCTGATGACACCAAGTCAGCTGTGTGGTGTGGTCCACACACTGGAGGGAAGGGATGTTGTCCAGAGGTACCTTGACAGGCTTGAGAGGTGGGCCCGTGCAAACCTCATGAAGTTCAACAAGGCCAAGTGCAAGGTCCTGCACATGGGTTGGGGCAATCCCAAGCACAAATACAGGCTGGGTGATGAATGGATTGAGAAGGAGAATGCAGAGAAGGACTTGGGGGTATTAGTGGATGAAAAACTGAATATGAGCCAGCAATGTGCACTCACAGCCCAGAAAGCCAACCGTATCCTTGGCTGCATCAAAAGAAGCATGACCAGCAGGTTGAGGGAGGTGATTCTGCCCCTCTACTCTGCTCTGGTGAGGCCCCACCTGGAGTACTGTGTTCAGCTCTGGGGCCCCCAACATAAGAAGGACATGGACCTGTTGGAGTGAGTCCAGAGGAGGGCTGTGAAGATGATCAGACAGCTGGAGCACCCCTCCTCTGAAGACAGGCTGAGAGAGTTGGGGTTGTTCAGCCTGGAGAGGAGAAGGCTCCAGGGAGACCTTATAGCAGCCTTCCAGTACTTAAAGGGGGCCTACAGGAAAGATGGGGAGGGACTCTGTAACAGGGAGTGTAGTGATAGGATGAGGGGTAATGGTTTTAAACTGAAATAAGGTAGATCTACATTAGATATGAGGAAAAAATTCTTTACTGTGAGGGTGGTGAGACACTGGAACAGAGTGCCCAGAGAAGGTGTGGGTGCCCCATCCCTGGCAGTGTTTAAGGCCAGGTCGGATGGGGCTTTGAGCCACCTGGTCTAGTGGAAGGTGTCCCTGCCCATGGCAGGGGGGTTGGAACTAGATAACCTTTAAGGTCCCTTCCAACCCAAACCATTCTATGATTTTATGAGCACATAAAGGATAGGATGGCTCAAGACTTTCATGAGGTGATAAATAAATGACAGGCTAGAATTAAAAAAAACCCCAAAAAACCAACCAGCAGAAATAGCCTATATTTAAATACTAGAGTAATGAAAATCAATGTTAGAGAAGCACTAATTTCAAAGATAGTTTTGAATATCGGAACAGCAGACAACAGGAAAGGCAATGACATCTGAAAATAAGAAAGCCAGGCTGGAGAATTAAGATATAGGAATGAGACACCAGCAAGTATAGATCTTATTGTTTGTGACTAGGAACTAAAAGAGTTATACTTAGTGTGCCGTGCTTCTTGTTTTATTTCCTAGTGCAATAAGGTTACATATTCCAACCTATTATAGGTCTAGATTCATATCCCTTCTTATCTCTCTAGGTTCATGTCTTTCTAGATGTGAATTTAACTGCATGATCAGTACAAAGTCTTCAGAGAAGGTGGTGCAAATTAATAATGAAGTCTGCATAAGTGACAGTTCCCTAGCCACTCAGGAGTTTAACATTTCTAAAAGCAAATATTGGATGTTTTATTACTCACATAGCCTTTGAGTTGTTTGGGTCAGTCTTTTGTGTTTCTGTGTTGTCTTTTGTTTCTACCTGCCCTACCTCATTAGCTAATAAATTTTACATCAAGAGCTAGGCATGAAAAATAGAAATGTAGGTGCTGAGTATTTTCTTAACCATGTCCAAGCAAATTATCCACAGAGTAGTGTCTTTCTTTTAAACTGCAATTCAACTTTTCCTTGTAAATGGAGGCAGAAAAAGCCAAGGCAGACAAGGACTCATAATATTATCCTGCTTCTGCATACAGACTCGTGTCTCATGGTTGGTGCAGCGCAGTCTTGTGTTATATGAGTACATCATGTGCAGAGTTCAGGAATGAGAGCTGTTCCACAAATAGTCAATATTTAGCTACGATTATTTAAGCTGCACTGGTATTGCATGGGCATCTTTAACAGGAAATAATGAACTTTGTTCCTTTTTAGTAAAGATATTATCTTTATTAGAAGATCCCTCAGAGCTGCCGTGCACCTGTCCTTTTATATGCAGCTGCATTTGACTTGTTAGAAATCTTTGTAGGATCAGCAAACAATTAACGTTGTTGCCTGTTTGTTGGGGGGGGGTTTGGTTGCCTTTTTTTTTTTTTTTTTTTTTTAAAGACTATACCACTTTTTCTTTCTCCCTTTTATTCCAACTCACAAACTACAAATCACTTCCTGGTGCCCCAGTTAAAGGAAATTTCTTCAGAGATATAACATCAGGTGATTTATGCATTTCTTTCTGGTATAATAAAGATAGGGGAACCTTTCAGCATAATTACTTAACTAGCCAAATATTTGGTTTAGATATATTGTAGGTTGTATTGCTCTGTGGCACATTAGACGAAGTATATATTGTGAGAGTGGGTGGAACCTGGTGACTACCTTCATTCATCCCGACCCCAGTTGGACGTTTATCAAAAACCACTCCAGGGAGGCAAGATTTATCACTCAAATGGGCAATTGCAGAAAACTTCTTATTGCTTTGGCAGGAGTCTAATGGAGGGTAGATTTTTCACTGTTACGGGTGTTGACAGTACTGCATCCTGCATCCATTCTGAAGCAGTTGATTGCACTAGAAAGCACTTCTTACAGGATTAACTCTGTTACAAGCACTGAGAGGGGGCTGATATGCCACAGTTTTATATGATAGCGTTGTGTTATTTAAAGGAAAATGATGCATAGCAAGCAGAAGGATGGCGGCCACATCCTCTCTCTTGGTGGAGAGTGAGCCCAATGACAGGAGCAGGTCTGAGGGCTGGGCAGCAGCCCATGGAGGAAGGTTTCTGCAGCTTCCTCTGGTGTGCCTGTCTGCAGGGCTCTGGTGGGTGCAACCAAATTGTAAAAAGACTCTTCCAAGATGGAAACTTGAAACCAATGTTGTTCTCCCGTACAGAGACTCTGTCCTTTAAGTGGAAAGGCCAGCACACTCAAACTTTGGAGCACCATAGACTTCTTAATCTATGCCAATAATGCATTTGAATTGATCTATCCTTATGTTTCAGAGCACTTTGCAAAAATATCACATGGTACTTTCTGTCTCAGGTTGGAAGGCATGAGCAGGAAAGGAGACTTGCTGCAGAATTATAGGGCAAGTGGGAGAAACTGGGATGAAACTTAAATCTCCTCATCTTTGTGCTGCTTTCAGTAGCATCCCATCCCAACAAAAAGTATACAGCTGTTCACATTGGCTTTATTTAACTTGCTTAAAGTAAAACAAGTACTTAAATACATTTTTGTATTTAGATGTTGTCACCGCAGATATGCCATTATAACCCAATGTCCTGGTTTCAGGATAGAGTTAACTGTCTTCCTAGTAGCTGGTACGGTGCTATGTTTTTTAGTTCAGTGTGAGAAGAATGTTGATAACACTGATGTTTTCAGTTGTTGCTCAGTAGTGTTTAGACTAAAGTCAAGGATTTTTCAGCTTCTCATGCCCAGCCAGCAAGGAGGCTGGAGGGGCACAAGAAGTTGGGAAGGGACCCAGCCAGGGCAGCTGACCCAAACTGGCCGACGGTGTATTCCATACCATGGGACGTCACATCTAGTATAGGAACTGGGGGGAGTGGGGGTGGGGGATCACTGCTCAGGAACTAACTGGGCATCGATCAGTAGGTGGGGAGCAATTGCATTGTGCATCACTTGTATATTCTAATCCTTTTATTATTACTATTGTCATTTTATTAGTGTTATCATTATTAGTTTCTTCTTTTCTGTTCTATTGAACCGTTCTTATCTCAATACATAAGTTTTACTTCTTTTCCCGATTTTCTCCCCCATCCCGCTGGGTGTGGGGGGGAAGTGAGTGAGCGGCTGCGTGGTGCTTAGTTGCTGGCTGGGGTTAAACCATGACACCCAATTATTAATACTCTTAAAAAAGAAACTTTATGTTTTACATATGCGCGAGAGAATTTTCCTTCTCTGGCTACATGTTGAGAAGTGGGTGGGGGGTGGGAAAAGGATTAACAGGGTGGGGGTGGAAAAATGTATTTTAATAGAAGAAAGAGCATGCACAGTTATAGTCTCAGAGCAAGAAATAAACACTGTAATCATAAACAAATGTAACCTTGAGTACAGAGAAGACAGTGATTTTATTGTATTGACATATGGTGCTTGGGCAATGATGGAGGATTTGTTCTCTTACGTTAGTCAGGACACCTTGGCAGACAGTCCCTTTCTGTGGCCATTGCTTCCAGATAGTGTGTCAGACCTTGGGTTATAACATGTCTAGGACTGGACAGACAAAGACAAAGAAGAAGGCTTGCTTCAGGGGAGATGGGGGAAACCTCTTCACCTGCAGGCCTCAGTGTGAATGTCCTCAAGAACAATGCTGGAAACCAAACCAGCATCAAGAAAACTTCCCTTCCATAATGAGCCTGCCTTGCCTTTCACATTTATTTAAATGCTTACACTTACACTCTGCAAAGTTTTATCTGAGTGTGGTGTCTTGAGGCACAATAATCCAAAAGCTAGCTCTGCAGATCTATGCAAACTGTGATGAGACAAACTGAGGATGTGGCTCCACATGAGACTGTGCCCTGTCCTCCTGTGTCGGGTTTCTGCTCTCAGTGCCACCAGCTTAGATTCTATCAGGTTCCTCACACAGATTCTATGGGATTGTGTTTCTAAATCTGGATCTCAGTGAGAGGTGGGAATTGTTGTTTCTTGTAAAAGAAGCTACCCCAGTGGAAGGAGACTTCTATTGTGTGCTCATGGACACAATCTGGACGGCACAACTAACTGACAGATAGTGCTGTATAAGGATGTGAGAAAAGCCTTGGCCATCCAAGAGTCTCCAGTATTTAAATTAAGCAAAATCAAGAATGTATTTGCAAGGGAGTACTTGCTCTTCTTTCTTTCTGTTTCTGTTCAACGTATGTTAGCTGTACTTTCAAGTTTTTGATAACTTCACTGCATTGTGATATTAAATTCCTTTTTATGGGGGAGAAGTGAGGCAGAGAAAAAAATATGTCTTGACCAATGTCCTTTAGGGTATTCATGCAGAACTGGGTATTAGAGCAAGATCTCCAAGTCCAGCTCAGTGTTTATTTAATGTGTTGTTCGTATGTGCTTTAAGAAAGTACCTTCCAACCCTTCACTTGTTTGTTTAGAATCCAAACTAATTCTAAATAACCCCCCTGTTTTGTCAAGATCAGATTGCAGATGCTGGATGCAAATGTAACATGAAACTTAGATCCTGTTTGGGTTTTCTTTTTGTTTGCTTGGTTTTAGTTCTAACACTAGGAAGCTTTTAGGGATGTTAAAAACAAAAGCAAACAAAAAAAATCCAACCCCAGTTCAGAGTTATTCTATTCCAGTACAAGCATAAAGAGGGGCTCTCTGTTATACCATTGCAAGGAAAAAAATCAAGACCTGCATGTTCCTTTTCCTGTAAAGTGTTTCCTCATCTCAAGCCGCATCCCATGAAGGAACAACTCCTATTTGAGACAGTAAAACTAAAGAATGTTTTTGCAGATTGACAGCATACACAACAAATTCTGGGGCAAATCTTCAATAATGCTTCTTAATACCCTGCTGGCATATGGAGCCCACAAACATCTAAAAGGTGACCCTTTATTTGTTGTTGCTGCTGTTAAGATCAGAACCTGTTTCTTGTGAGACACTTCTAAATGAGTAGCCTTGCAGCAACTCTCTTTGAGAGTCAGGGAATAACTCAGCCTGGAAGAGGCCTCTGGAGGCTGCCTGGTCCAACAATCATGCTTAGAGCAGGTCCGACTTTGAAGTTAGATCCAGCTTCAAAGATAACTTGGGTTGCTCAGGGCTATGTACAGCCAGGTGTTGAACATCTCCAAGGACGAAGGCTCCTTGGCACCCCTGGGTGCCTGTAACCAGTCTGTGACCACTCTCATGGTGAAAAAAAATTTCCTAACATCTAATTGGAATTTCCTTGGCTGCAGCCTGTGTCTATTGCCTTTTTCCTTTCACTGTGCACCTCCAGAAATTTGGCTCTGTCTTCTTTAAACGTGCCTGTTATATAGATGAAGAAAACTATAAGATCTCCTTTCACCTTCTCTTCTTGAGACTGAACCCAGTTGTCTCAGCCTCTCATCTTCTGTGCTCCAAATCCCACCAAGTCAGCAGACTGGTCCCTTCATCCAAAGCAAAAACTCAAATTAATCTGCAACAGATATGTCTCGACTTTCAAGACATCAGTGGAGGCCAGACACGTAGGGTAAGTTATTTCCATGTTTGAAGGGAAACGTGTTGGCACAGGTGCAAGATACCTTGTTGCTAATGTAATTTTTGGCAGGTATGTTCACTCAGGCAAGTTCGTTAGATGCCAAAAGCAAAATGTAGTATACTTTACATTTCTCACACGTGGCCTCACAAGCAGCCTTGTGTTCAAACCTCCAGTCAGCCTGTGTTGCATTGGCTTTTCTCCTGCCACATGGCAATGCATATCCGAGAGTAACATTCAGTAAATTATTCAGTAAAAAGAAGAAGGAATACTTTTTGAGTACTCTTGTAACTTCTGACTAGAATTTCAATTTAGTTATATGAATGCCTAATATTATTCCCTTTATTCCAAAACATTAAAAAATGTTTGGAAAAAATACATGTATCGTTTGAATCATTTGACAGAGTGATTCTTCACTGATTTAATAGATAAAATTGATTCCAGCTTATAAAAATCCTTTCTGGACCTTGTCTGTCACCAGCTTTTATCTTACTTGCTCCATTGTAACCTGTCTTCATTGTAAACAAGGTTTCAAAGACATTGTGATGACAGATTGAATGTCCAAACAGAGAAAACAAAGCCTAATTGTGCAGAAAGCTTACTTTATAGGTTTTTTTTAGGGTTTTTTTTCCCTCACAGAGTCAAATGGGCCTTTAATTGAATGAATTTAATTGTTGTAGAAAAGTTTTCTTTCTAGATGTCCTGTTGGGTATCTTGGTTATCTTTCTTTAGTCTGCACTTTCATGCCAGGTGGGGATGGGGAGGTGCTTTTTCAGGCTATATGCTGACATTATAGACATTATGCCATCTTGGCTGTGGAGGTATTTGTATTCTGTGTATACAGCTATGAACCAACGGGTGGCCAACAGACTGTAAATACTATATATAGTATCTCCAAACTCACTTGCCCACATATTTGTAATTGCCATTGGCACAATTGCTTAAAATTTCCATCAGGGAAAAGGATATTGTTGTGTTCCTCGTACTGGTTACCTTGCAGTTAAAAAGCTGCTTGCCTACAGACTCAATACCATAACATAACAGCAATCTCTGAGGAGGAGAAATGAGGAAGGGATTAATGTGAGGAGGGGGAAGCATGCAGCCTTTACTGTCCTGCCAGCTCTCATAGTGGCTGCCTTCATGATGAAAACCAGTGCCATGTAATTCTGATGGCTCAGTTTAGCAGGGATAGCAAGAGCTGTTCTTGGCACAGCACTTGGTCAATTTATCATGACATTACTAGGCTAACCTGCATTGGTTTAGAAACTTCTCTGAGCCCCAGATTCCTCCTTGCCAAAACTGCTGAAGCAGCGTTCATGAGAAATTTCTACTGTCCATGTTGGAGAAAGGCAGTCTATTGCAGCTTTTTAAAAATCTGCTTGACCAACTATAGACTATGATGTGATGCTGTTGTGCCATGAACAGTAATCTTCAATGACTTTACCAGAGGAGGCTTTTTCTTTGCCATTAGCAGTGGCATTGAAGAAGCCCATAGCTAGTATTTGGAGACCAGGAGACCCTCTGTTCAGGTGGGTTTTGGCACCATAATTTAGTTTTAATCCATGTTTAACTGATGGAATTTACATTCTTCCACTCCCCAGTTCCTAAATCAATGATAAATATTTCAGCCTGCCCTTTTCCTTACTGGGGCACAGTATAAGCGACCAGAGTGGCCATCACTGATGCTATTGCTGCATGAGCACCTAGAGCCCAGCAAGGCTGGCTCCCGAGCAAGTGCAAGTGAACAACTTACTCTAAAGGGAACTTCTGTACATGAATATGTCTCAAGTAATTTGAGGTGCCTTTGATGATATGGTACATGAGTTGAGGTCTCACCTGCAATACCTGTGTCCTACAACACTCCTTTCAAGACCCAAATAAGCTGTTTTGTTTTCAAGCAGTCACACTGTATGCTCCTGTTTAGTCTGATCTTTTCTACTGTATTACAGCCTTACTAGCTTGATGCACCTGTGATTTGTTTTCTCCTTCCTAAGTGTAATACTTCCAACTCATTTTTACCAAAGTTCAGCTTTTGGTTTTGGACATATTGATTGTCCTAGAGTGTTTTATCACCTTATTATATACCACTATTTCCATACTAGTCAAGAGCCCTGGAGGACAGGATTAGGCCCTGAATCTATGCTTGCAGTATCTCCTTACTTGATTGCTGTCTGCAGATTTTTTGCCTGTCTTACTCTACTGTTCAAACCATTCATTAAATAAGAATTATTTCCAGGACACATACTTCAAGGATACTTCAGATACCTGTTCCTCTGTAGGAATTGTTTTGGCAGTGAATCACCAATAGATGTTCTTCAGTCAGTTGTAAACACCATAGAGTATGTGCACATTTAAACTGTTTCTTTCATTAATTTTGATAGTTGCATACGACATGTCAGGAGTCTTATTCAGGCTGAAATATATCTACTGCTCTCCTGCTATCCACTAAACATATTAATCCATCAAACAGGGAAATTGGACTGACTTGCCATGGTTGTTTTCTAGCTCTTTTTATCACTGTTATATACCAGTGGTTGAAAATTGTTGGCTTAATCATTTGCTCCAGAACCTTTCCAGGACTTGATTGGTTTGCAATTTCATCAATCATTCTGTGATTCCTTCCTCTTCTTTTCTTTTTATCCCTGTTCTCTGTATACTCTCAAAAGTGATTACCTATGGTTCAAAGACCATTTTGATTAGTTCATGAAGTAGTCAAGACCAGATTTCATAAAGCCCTGCTTATTTGCAGATACCTGTCTTGTCTAAATAACCTGTCTTTCTTCTGTCCTCTGGTCAGCATTTATATTCTTTGATGTTCACAGAGAAAGAAAAGTCTGTCTTTTTAGTAAGAATTGATTTCTCTACCTGCTTCACAGGTCTTAAATGTGGAGTATCGAGCAAGTAATTGTCATTACTCTAAAAATGGTGGTATTTACCCTATTTTTAGAGGAACTGCTGAAGTGACTTGCCTGATCTTTCACAGCCACTCAGTGGTAAAGGAATAGCACCAGGAAGTTTTTGACTCTTTCTTATGATATTCAGCACTCAGAGCCATCATCATGGGTCAGGACTCAGTTGTGCTAAACTCTGTGCAAGGAAGATGATCCTGTCCCAGAGCATGTCATAGTGAAAACTTAAAACAGGAGGCAGGCAATATGGACGGATAGATAGAGAGGACCACTACAGGAAAACCCAGAAGTCAACAGTAGTCTGTAAGATAAGCAGCAAATCAGAACTTGGCCCTAAATTCTCCTCTCAACAGTTACTACAAGAACATTCTGTGAGTGTGTGAGATCAAAGTTTCCTTGGTGATGTTGATTCTTCTTGAGATGAAGAAGCCTGAGCAAATTCATGACGTGGAAACTGCAGTTACTGAATTTGACCAATTGCAATTTCCCTTCAAGTACCCCTACAAACAGAATGATCATCTCAGGCTGTCTTTGGCCTCATTGCACGCAATTTACGAGCTTGGTATCCCATCAGCCTTTCAAAGAGAACTAGAAATACAGTATTTCTTCTCATATATTTTGAAAGGATTCACACAGAAATGTAATATTAGTAAAACATCTTTAGTATCTGTATATAATTCAGCATTCAAAGTCACAACCAGACCTAGAAGCAAGATCAGATGGCTTTCTAATACCCACTGTGCATTTCTGTGGGCTATTGTGTTAGCTTTGTGCATTCATGTATTTTCATCGTGTCTATTTTTATTTTCATTCAGGATTCACCCATTTGAGAGGAATATATTGAGCTTGTACATGCACAGTGACTACACACTCAGTCTTACTGTTCAGCCTCCGTTTTATGTCCTGTATTTAAAGCACTCCGACCTGTTTTGTGAATGTGCAGGATGATCAGCAACATAGATGAATCTGGGGTAAATAAGAACCCGAGTATTTTATTGTTATCTTGATGGGGAAACTACAAAATTTATCTTCCTTGAACTGTCACTTTAAACTGGCAATTGAAAAAAGCTTTACAGGGATTTTTTTTATTTGTCCATTTGTAGTATACAGAAGTAAATCTAGGGATGCATGAACTGGATTTAAGGAGCTATCCTACCTTTCATTATTTTGTCGTCTTTGTGAGGACAAGGGATATAGCTGTATCTGTTCAAATTGAGGATAAATAACTGAGGGGAAGACTGCTAATGTAAAGACGGGTTCACATATTGCTAGGAAGGAAGATTGAGATATCTTAATACACAGTTACTTGTTATTTTAGGGGGGTGTGTATATAGGCTAGTGATGTCTAGATAGCATGGAGTAGGAGAGTTTGAAACTCCCCATACACAGCGCATTATATCGTGCTATGATCTTTCTGACATCTGAAAATCTGGAAGGGAGCTCACAGAGAAGTTAAGGACTTAACTGGCTATATGCTGATTGGTTTCCAAAGTAAAATCTTAGATTATGTGATTCAAAACAATGTTCATATTTTAAAGAAAGTCTCCGTGACCTGAATATGTGGAAAATGGACAGTTATTAGACCAGAAAGTAGACATGTGCATGCATTTTAGTGGATGTTTTGATGCTGTGGGTGCTATGTGCATGGTTTATGTAGTGTATTTTTACCTTATAGTTTTGTGGAACTTTTACATAATCTGTAGATCAATTGAATTTTTAAACTGACTATAACTTTTTCACTCCATGAAAGCAGGCAAAAGATTTGATATAAAGGCTTCTGTAGCTTGTGCACCTTCTTTTTAGATAGCAACTATACTGATTTGCTGACATCAGATGATTTTCAGAGTGGTACCTAAGCCTGCAAATAAAACGTGTAGCATGTCTTATATACACTAGAAGCACAATTTTGCAAACATCTATAACCCAGCACTTGGCAACACCGTCTCTGTGCTTGACTGACGGATTATTTGGTTTGTAACAATCCCCAGCCTGGGAGTCCCTCTCTTAAGCCAAACGTACAGACTTACACTTCAGTCCTAAAGTTCCCTGCTGTGTTTGTGAAGGCTGTGGCCACCACACATGCACGTGACTAACCTTACTCATGTAAGCCATCCCATTTAGGTATGTGCATACGAGGCTGCGATGCCATACCCTAAATGATCAAAGAAGTAATCCAAATCCCAAATTCTTACTTTCATTCAAGCACACACATAATCTTTAACATCCCAAATAGTGTTCTAATTAGCCATTGAAAGCCGTAAGTGTTAGGCTCTGAAAGTGATTATACATTTAAAAGTCACTTGGGTTAATTAAATAATTTAATTTTCATTCATGTTCCATTGGCTTTTTCTCTCCTTTCATTAATTTTAGCCCACAAAAAACCTCACTAAAATCGCCCTTGGAGTAAGTGTAAACTCACAGACTTTGCTCTAATCCCCACAGAGTGTTGGATATTACTTTTAACCCAGATCTAATTAACAGTGTATGTTCTTTATTTAAATCAGAGCATGTCTGTATATTATATGTCAAAATAGATACTTGTTGTGTGCTGTCATTTTCAGAATATTGTTCTTGTCCATGTCTGGTACAATCCTTAATTTTATGAGGTATCACGTGACACTAGAGTCCTCTGACAGAAAGCAAACCTTAATCTTCTCCCTTTTTGTTTCCAGTATATTTGTACTGGGTTTAAAACTATGTGATTGAAAACTGTGCTCCAGTTTCCTAAAAGAGAAGTTGTCCTTTTCAAAACTACTAGTGATGCCCTTAGTGGAGGGTACAGGACTTGAATGGCCATTGAGACTGAAGAACTTTTCTAGATCAGGTGTGAGTCCCGGTGATACAGCAGTATTGGGAAGGTGACTGCTAGCAATAGCTCTGCTTCTGTCACTAGCACAAGGTTTTCAGGTCAGCATAAGGTATAAGCACATGTTTAAATCCTCTTTGCATTTAAGATGGAAAAAGACTGTGCTTTGTAGAAGATGGCTAGGTTGGTTACATGATGAAAATTAAACATTTGCTAAAGGGTTTCACTGAAGCAATGCTCAAAACTACAATGAAAAAAAAAAAGTCAAACAAAAACATCCAGGCAGAAGTACATAAGCATGTAAGTCTAAAATATATTTAGAATAGCTGTGAAGCAGCATCGCACTTATAGTCAGGATGCTGCTTGGACATCTAGGCGCGCCAATCACAGGGATTAATGCCTGACTCAGAGAGAAGAGCCACCTGCTTCACTGGGGCTCAGAGGAGTGATCCTAATGTTAGCATTTTTATACCTGGGTTGCTGAAGGCACAGGCATGTCAAGATTTTGGTATGGCCAGAATGAATTCTCTGGAATTAGATTTAAAACTCAAGTACCACTTACTATTCTCAATTCTCTTCAGTTCATGTCTCCTACCGTTTTTAAGGTTCTTCAAATCTGTATTCTTGAGGTGAAGACATGAGAAAGAGCATCTGTGATGGTGAGGGAGGCTGTTGGATAATTTAATTTTAAATGCAGTTGTGTGGTAAGAGCTAGCTTTTTTTTCCTTCCTGACATCTTAGAGACATCATGGGGATTCAGTGCTTTTAGCACCTCATTTATTTATTTATTGGGATAGAATTGTAGTTGGAAGTCTTATTTCAAATGAATCATTCTTTGTTGCTAATGTTCAGCAGAGGGAACACTGTTTTGTGATTTTATCCTTGGTTTTTGACACTGAATGGATTTGTTTGGATCAATAAAACAGGTTCTGATAAAATGAGTATGGATCCTCCACAAAATTTGATTTTCAGTGTGAGAATCTTCCAGACAGGTTGATTTTTAGAAACTGCTTGTGGACAGGCATTGATTATGGAACAGAGTTATTTAGGATAGCTGAACACAACAGTTAAGGTTACATAATCTCTTAGAATGTATTTAAAGCTAAGCAAATCATGTGTTGAGATTCTGAATGCATAGAGGTTACATGATTTTTAAGTGGGAGCAAATGGTACTTCTCTGAACAACTGTAGTAAGCCTAACACAGAATTCAGCAAGAGTTTCTGCCTTCAAACTGCATGAGAACTGCTGTGGCTAGACGTGATTCCTGAATTCCCTTTGTTAACTCAAAGACACAGATAACTTAATTTTCAAAAGCAACCAACTTGAGTGTTGGAATGGCTCAAAATTTGGGTGCTCACAGGACCACAACTTTAAAAATCTGAGGATGAGCTGCTTTCTCCAAAAACAGGCTCTTTTCTGTTGGTTCATGTCTCAGGTAAAAATAAAAGTAGCTTAGGCCACTACTCCAAGTGAGTGTCAAGCCTATAGTGGAAAAAATAGGATAGCAAAATAAAAGTTACCTGATTCTGTTTGAGGTGTGCCTGAAGCAGCACAGACAACTGCTTGAGGGACACCTGGGTTCGCCATTGATCTATTGACCTCAGGCGAGGTGCTTTCCCTCTCTGTTCTTCAATTCATAAAACAGAGATAACACTCAAGGCCTTCTTTGTCACATGCTTTCAGATCTTCTGATGAAAGGAGCTTTACAGAAACAAATAATAACCCTATTCACTGAGAATTTCATATCATGGCAAACTTATTTTCCAGGTTAGTGCAAATGGGTGCAGGAGTTCTGGAACCAGGAAGCCCAATACATGCTCTAGGCTAGCCCAGCTGTAAGAGGGAACAAGTTTGAGATGAAACTTGTGCCAAACAGATGCTTTTTAAGTCTCCCTCCTAGAAGGATTCTGAATGTCTGATATTTGCTTATTCTGATTCAGATAGTCTCTGTTCTTCGTTGGTTGCGCCCCCCCTCCCCCCCCCTTTTTTTTCCTTCCCCCAACCTTGCAGAAACTCAGTCTTTGAACTCTTCATTCCTGTCAAGTCAGGCTGACATTGACCTACAGGATCAGAAGTGGCTATAGGGGTGTGGACAGAAAGTCTTGTGTAGCATGATTGTGTAGGTCTCATATCTTTAGGAAACCACGCAAAAGTCATTCCTGCTTTCATTCCATTCACTTTGAAAACCAGAAAATGGATATGCCAAAACAGTATCTCCAAACTCAAAGCTATCATTATCCTTAGAAAATGGGATGGGATGCTAGCCAAAAAGTGAAAGAATAAAATTTACAACACGAATGGGACTGTGTTGTGCAGGAAGGTGAGATACCAGTGAAAATCTTCATTACTGCATAGTCTGATTCAGTACAACTGCTTGCTACAGAGGAAACAGGTGAAAGTTATACATAGGACTCCTGGGTCCATGCAGTGTTGAGCTATCCAGAGAGTACAAAGGATTATATGGTTAACCTTATAACAGGCCACAGAAAGGAAAGGAATAGTCTGGTTTTCATATTCATGGCGATTAAGTCTTTTCACCAAGAAAGAGGTAAGGTAGAGAAGGGGGCCTTTCTGATGCAGAGGTTAAATGGATTGTGCAGGGAATAGACAAGACCTCCGTCATTACATGGTTTTTAAAACAGGGTATGCAAACACCTGTCAGGAATGGCATAAGAATACCTGACAATAACAAGGCCCTCTGAGCTCCATTTGAACCACCTTTTCTATGATTCTTCTATGAAGTCCAGGTTGCCTTGTGAAACACAGATGTAATGATGGAAATAAGACCTCTGTGCAATAAGCTGTTAAGGTTTGTCTGGCTAGAGACTGACAGAGCTGAAAGTTTGGCTTGTGTAAAACAAACAAGTTCAAAAAAACTGTCCCAAATGAGTCATTCAGCCCTAAGAGGAGGGAGAACCGAAGCCTTTGAAAAAAGCCGCAACTTGCCAATAGCAGCAGGACTCAGAAGCACTTTCAGCAAATATATGAGCACAACTCATAAAATGCTAGCATAGTAAATGCCCTATAACACTACTGACTTGCTAAAGACTGCAAAGACTTTTACCTCACCCGGGCGGTTCCCAAGCAGAAAGAAGTTTCCCATCTTTGACTTTGGTCATGGATCCTGGAAGTTGCTGCCATGTGAGACGATGAAATGTCATCCATATCCTGTCCACAGTTAGAGAAAGATAAGGTATTATCCAGCAGGGAAATACGCTCCTGTTTGTCATGAACTTGGATGACAGAATGTGGCAAATGCTGTTGCATCTAAGGTCCAGATTCCAGATCCTTACTCATCTATCTAGTCCTTATTTAATCTGTCCTGAAGTCAGGTGCTTGTTCAGCCACATAATAATTTCCTGAGATACTAACAGAAAGCTACCAGCTCGGAAGCCGGTTGTAATATCTTTCTGAGCACTGCCCAGTGGCACTGGATCTAGCAGCAGAATTTGTGCAGAGTGCTGAACTTAGACTGTACAGGTTTTCACTGCTGCTATTTCTTTGTTTCCCTGTTGATGCTCCTATATACTTTTCCACTTATTTTAATAGACAGTTATGGATAAATATCTAAACTGAAATTTTTACACAAAAATTTTGCTTGAAGACAAAGCCGTTAACTGAGCAATATTGCATTTTCTAAAAAAAAAAAAAAACTATCAAAAATGTTTTATCAGAAAACTGAAAAATAAACAAACAAAAATGCTTAATGATGTTTTATTACATTTTCTGGTTTGCTCTCTAGTTAAACAAATAAAATTTACTGAGAAAAGCCTCTAGTTTTCCAGTCAGCACAAGTATCAGGCTTACAAAAGCATTTTTGCTCTGTGGAAAAACAGTTCAAAGAGTTGCTTATGGTGAAATACTAACTTGTTACATTAAACTTACTGAAGCAGGAGGGAAAAGAAACCCCAACAAATCCTCAAATGGCAATGCTTGCAGTCCGCCTTGAACTCACCAAGTATGATGAACAGTGACACTGCTGTCTTAATGTACTGCTGACAGAGCTGCTGTACTCATTAACCTTTGATGAAACAAGATGTCACTTTGTTCACATCAAATGCTCCTTGATGCCTGTGCTCAGAGACTGTTTTTGTTGCTGATGCAGACATCAGCTATTGTTGAAAACATTCTCTCTCCCTTCCAGCGTTTCACTGCCCGTGAGGATTTATAGGTGCTGATCATTATCAATCTGCAAATGGAGTCTGAAGCCAAGCGTGCGTGTTTTAATTTCTGCAGCTTTTAATTATTTTTATTTAAAATATTTATTTTTAAGTGTAATTTAGATATATTTAAACACCTGAAAACGTTAAATAAATTCTTGATGTGCTACAGGATGCTGCCATGAACTCAAGGATGTGATTGAGTAATCCCATCATTTTTGAAGCTACTGGAACTATTAAAGAAATATTTACAGCATTTCAAATGCTACATAGTAGAAGCACACTGTAGTGGGAAGAGTGGCATTGAGTTGTGAAGTACTCTGTTCAACATCATGACTAAGCAGTGGTGTAGCCTGGATTAGAACTGAGGTGTCCTAATTCCTGATATATTCTGTAGCTGTTTATCAGCATTGCCTTCTATTATCAACATTAGGAGCCGATCTCACTGTTCTATGTACAGTAAATATCATGTCACCTAGCAAGGGAAATCCTGACTGACCGTCTCTAATCTGGGAATAATTTATGCCAAAAAGTATTAATTTTTTTAGTCTTTACTTTGCATGGTAAGTACATTCATTTTGCTATGAGATAAATGAAGGGGGGAGCAAGAAGGAAAAGGAAGAATTTTGGTTTCCTAGCCAAATATATAAATCTTCAATACTGCAACACTGTGAGATTAGAGGTGAGTATTCTCATAGGTGCTTTTGTGTTTGTTATTTTAGTGAATAGGACAATATTTACAGATAACCTCTAATGACATTCTTTCCACTTTATACTCCTCGGAAATTTTTCCTTGCGTTGGGGGACTTTGCAGTTTTTGCATTTGATTTGTTTTCTTTCCAGTTAGGTTTACAATCGTTACAGCTGTCATGCAATTGTAACATCTTGAGAAGCAGCTGAAGATAAGAGTGGGGATTCTACTAATTTGCAGTTGTGCAGTGGAGGAGTTGTCTGATCAGAGGCTGGTGCTGGAATTCTAGCTAAAGGCCATGTCATGCCTCAGGGGGTGCTGAGCTTTCAAAGCTTTGTGGCATAAAATAGCTCTAGGAGTAGTGGTCTTTAAGAAAAAGATTTGAAGGAAGGAAAGGAAAATCACCTTGAAAACGGCAAGTTTTTTAAAGCATAGGAGCTGTTTCAGACTCTTGCAGTGAGAGGAGACAGCAGAGGTGGATGTTAAAGAACGGGTAAGTAGACAAGATGCAGGCAGAAGTATTTTCATGGGAAATGTAGGCGATATTATTAGTTTGCTTAACACTGAAGTGCATCTGTCCCTTATTGAGTGATGAAAGCCCGGGAGATTGACCATCCACACTAGACCAGCTTTACAAGATGAGCATGTGAAATTCATGGAATAGCAAACTTACATGAAATATGACCGTGCTACTAAACAGCAACACAATGGAAAGTGCATTTGAGAACACTCATGGAATATGATCAAGCATAGCTGATACAGAGTCCTTGAAAGCTGGTAGTAAATACACTCATTTAAGGACTTTCACCTGTTGCTCTAAATCATTCATACCTCATGGCTTGTCTGCCAGCACTGTGACCCCTGCCGCAGAGTGAGGAACATCAAAGAGAAAAGTGAGCAGATCAAGTCTCAGGTAGGCGTTGTACCCTTGTTATGGATAAAAGAAGTGTTAATAAGTTATGAAACAGGTGGAATTAGGATATTGTAAGCCTGACATGAATGACCCAACAAATATTAATAGGATGGTACTATCCATTCGTGCAGCATCATATAGAAGGTATTTTTAAAGATCATTTCGAATGATTTTTGTTATTTTATCTCAAAGACATGTGAAAATGTGGGCTATCGATTGCTAGCTTAATAAAAGCTTCTTCTTTTTTTTTTTTTTTTTTTTTTAGATTTTCCAATCCAAGAAAGATTTAAAGCTTCTTCTTTTTTTTTTTTTTTTTTAGATTTTCCAATCCAAGAAAGATTTACGGTCTCTGATGCTACCTGTAATCACAAATGAAAATAAGATTCTTAGGTTTTATCAATCAGGTTAATTTTTTTTTTAGATGCACCACCATGCCATGTAACATCTCTGCACTCTGCTGCCAGAGTGCTTATGGTTAAGTATTTACTGTCAGACACTGTTTTCTGCTGAAACAGCTGTTTTCTCTGGAAATATACACATGCTACCTCCCTTCTCTAATGTTCTTCATTTGCTTTTAGGTACAACATGTACAGACTGGTTTTAAAACAGTAGAAATTGCTCCCTGGAAATGAACTGTAGTTAAAATTGAAGACAAGCCTATTTACAATCAGAGCCAACAAGTCTGCAAACATACGCTCTGAGTATCTAATATCAGGCCAATTTCAGTAATGTTCATTTGACTATGTACGGTATAATCTGCTGTTATTGAACCAGAAAAAGTCTGTTATGAAAGTTTATCGCTTCTATTGAATCCTCACATCCAAATATTTTTTGAAAAGCACTTTCACAATTTCTCTTCAGAGAAAACAGTTTATTGGGTATTTTTTCTGAACTAAGGGAAACTTAAGAGTTAAACAGGTTTAGGACAATGCTGATGACACGAGTCTGATGCTGACCTCAGGTCTTTCTTTCAATATCGTCTTAGACATTAGTGACTTTGGAGAACATTCTGTGTCATCCTTATACAGGGCCCAAAGAAATCTGTGCTTTCACAACAATAACTGTGATTGCAAAACCAGAGCCATACCCAAGCCCCCACTGTAACAGCTATCTGCCCTCTATGCTTATATATATTTACATCCTGTCTGTGTTACTAATGCTGACAAAACCCCTGCTGCAGT
The DNA here is from genome assembly GCF_929443795.1 of Astur gentilis. Taxonomy (NCBI): domain Eukaryota; kingdom Metazoa; phylum Chordata; class Aves; order Accipitriformes; family Accipitridae; genus Astur; species Astur gentilis. Next base: position 6,872,887 of record NC_064909.1, on the reverse strand, counting down.
CCTTTGAGCTTTTTTGTACATGAGTGTCCTCAGGGTTAAAATTCTGTTGAGCAGGGAGTTGTAGGTGTTTGGGGTGGATTTTTAGTATTTCAGTCATGATTTTCTTTTAAAGTTGGTAATTGATTATTTTTTTCTTTCTTTTAAGGTTAACTATGGTTGCTTGGTGTTTACTTTTCTGGTGGTAAAAGGCGGCGGGGGGGAATAGAAGAAAGGAAAACCTTTGTAGTCTCTTCCTGGTGGCCAGAACCTGGCTCTGTCTAAACTCTTTTGAAAAGTGATTTTGATGAGTCAGAAATGCTTTCGCTAGTGTTTCTATGTACTCGCTCCTGGGTTTTGTGATCTGGTGTGTATCACAGGAGTTCATACTCCCTTGAGCAAAGTGTGTTTCTAAGACAAACAGTGGCCTGATGGTTGCACTGAAATGCAACACTGCATAGTTGCACTGACATGAGGAAGCTGGATGAATGCCAGCGGGTCAGTGGTATGTGGGCCTGGTGGAGATGTGGTGGTCTCTGGTGGGGAGGCAGCAAGGGCTTTTTCTGGTAGTTGGAAATGCATGATGTTCACATTCAGCTCCAGAGACAGTCAGTTTTGGTGATCAACACTTATTTGGGTCACTGTGGCCAGATGCTCATCTCACAGCAAGCAACAATGTTTTCTATAAAGTTAGAAGTAAAAACCCCCGTCTTCTCAAAATGCCACAGCTACCCGGCCATCCAAGTAAAGGCTTTATATCACTCCTTTGGAAGATGTTGTTCAGTGGCAGAGGATACAACATCTTGTTTCATGCTTGAGAATGTTTACCATTTTCAGTCAGCATTTTGGTCCTTCTCGGGCTAAGGTGAGTCAAGACCTCTTCTTCCCCGAAATAATTTCCTTACCCATCTTACTTATTCTAGCCTGGCTTGGTATAAAGAAGTCTTCACAGTGAGTAACAGTGTATAGGAGTGTTCAGTGGTATCTTTGTCAGTGGATGCTGTGGGCATGGTTTCAGTAGACCTCTGGTTTATGCATATGAAGGTTGAAAGGTTATTCTGCTGTCCTAACAAAGAGAAACGTGATCTTGAAATAAACACAATGTTCAATATAAGTTAGCTTTTACTGTTTTTTCCACGAGGTAAGGGTAAAGTGTAATTTGTCATTGCTCCTTTCTCCTACTTCAGCCACCGCTGCCATAGCTGTCAAAGAGGACAGGAGTGGAGTTAGGCAAGCACATAGATGTGAGCAGCAGGGGAGAAATTGGGTGCCTAAAATATGGGCATCTCTAAATTAAAGGTTCCCCTGAAGTCATCCCAATTTAGACTATGCCTAAAACTTACAGAGTGTCTGGGTATAGGCAGTAGACATTGTCAGTGACTCAGTTGTGACACTGTGACACAAGTTTCAAGCCCATGCTCAGATCCCAGGGTGCTGAATTGGGCTGCTTTCTGTACAGTAGACAGAGCTGTTGGAAGCTGCCTGGAAGCTGGGAATTTTGCCTACTGCCAAAACTATGTTTGAAATGGCATCTTGTAATTTTTCATCATCTCTTTTCACATCACTGATTATCATCGATGCTGGCTTGGAAAAGGAGACGGTCTCCTATATAATCATGCAAACAGCACAGTGACCAAACATCACCAGGGCAACCTTTCTTCCTGCCGTGCTCTGCACATTTTTGCAATGGCTGCTCTTGTAGCATAGGCAAGTTTCATGGCTTAATGGGCTGGTGCTTGCAGACCCAAACTCTTGGCAAGAATAGTGAGGTTAATTACTTTCTATTAAGGTGAAGTCCTGGCTCACAGAGACTTTTCCTGGTGACTTCAACATGGCTTGGATTTCGCCCTTCAAAAACCAGTGACTCTGTGCAACAAAAGAATGTGTCCTGCCAATTTGTGAACCTTTGATTTCAGTTGCTGTTGTCCTACTTAGTGCTGTATGCTAGCTTAATTGTGTCTGGCAGCAGTGTGCTGATCCTACCCACCTCCTGGGCTTGGCTTCACCCGTCCTGTAATTAATAAGCAATGTATTATTTTATTTACTGACTAGTTTAATCTCTAACTATACTGCACTGTGTTACTGGACACTTTTGACTGTTGTAGGAACTTCATATTTTATTTTGGAAACTTGGCTAGTGGCAATCTAACCACAAAGGCTAGGAATAGCAGCCCATGTGCACTTTATAGAATGGTTTGACAAAATTGCAACAAATCACAGAAATTCTGCATATCTCATGTATGCAAGAAAGGGTTATTTTTTAAGGATGTCATTGGTCCTGTGTGTCTTTAAGATACCATGATGGCTATTTTAAGTAGCCAGTGCACAGCCAGTTGCACTTCCTTTATTTGTTTTGGGGGTGGAGGAGAAAAAAGTTATTTTGGTTTTTTTTAGGATTTTTAATTGTCTTTGAAGGTTTTTGAAGAATATATTTTCCCTCTTTGATGAATTATCAAAGGCTTTTGACCTCATGGTTAATAACTTTGTTCAAGGTTACAAAGAAAAGTTAAGATAATTCAAGTAAATAGTCTCACTGACTTTAAGGAGGTTGATTACTAACAGTAATCATGTGCAGAAGAGTTTTCAGCACTAGCTCTCAGTTAAAATTCAGCAAAAGTATCCACTGAAGTCAACTGGAAAGTTTTCTGAAGTAGGGAGTAAATATAAAACTGAGGACAGTCTTGAGAACCAGGCCCATGTTAAATACTTCTACTCCCTGAATACAAACAGCTGAAGGTTTCTGGATAAGCCAAGACAAATACATTTCTTTTGAATTTTTTTCTTTGCCAGCAAAATCTAATATTTAGCAATTCATATGATAAATGCCACTAAGGCGGCATGGAAATGGAATATATCTGAAAATATGTCACTTCAGACTATAGTTGGTACAGTCTGTTTCTCTTTGTAATAGGTATTTAGTTCATATCTAGTCCCAAGTGCTGCTCAGATAATTCCGGGTTTTTTTATTTCTAGTATATAGAGACAATCAAGGCACTATGTTCTTTCCATAAAGTTTTTCCGTTCATAGCACAAGGCTGGAATGGAACTAATATGAGAGAGAAAGTGTGCTTTACCAATGCCAGAAAAAGAAAAGTATACAAAGTTAAAGAACACAAAGTTTGAAGGTCAAAAATCAAATAACTTTCTCTGATTTTGGATACCTGGAACCAATTTTCAAAATCAGATTTTTCCATGTTAAAAAAACCCCACAAACCCACAAACCAACAACACACACACACACACACACTAAAATCCACAAAAAAAAAAAAAAACAAACAACCAAAACAAAACCCAAACAAACCCAGTAGAGGAAGCATAGTCTCCATAGATGTCCTTTTAATGTCCTCTTTTATTACCTTACTGTGATGGACCTCTTCTTCCCTGGTCTTTTTGCTCCTATTGACAAGTAATCCTAGCCTGCTAATCCTGACCTTTAAACTCTGCTACATTATAATTAACTTTCAGTGTCTCATGACTCTGATTTTTACGTATTAAATGCATGCCTTATTATCCACTCAGTACAGCATAAGACACCGGTTTGACAAAGAATTAAATCCAGTGCTTGGGAGAGAGTTTTATTTGTCCATAAGAAAAATAAACCTTATTTCCAGGACTTAAGTGACATTAAAGGTTTGTTGATATTGAGAAATTTAATCTGTCAAATGCTTAAAAAAAATACTTTCCAACTAAATTCACAGACTTGTACTAAATCTCCACTGATTTAGATTGTAGTAAGGATTTTTCTCTGCTTTAACTTAATGGATTTAAAAAAAAAAAAAAAAAAAGAAAATCACCTAAACCATTGTAATTTTTATGTTGGGATATACGTCAGCTGTCAGGTAGTCCTTGCACGATTCATTTGTAAGGTGATGATTTTCAACAGAAAAATGAGGAACCTGTTTATGAAACAGAAAAATTTGAAATCAGAAATCAGTAAAATGCCTTTCAAGAGAGAAGCTGAATGACTCACAGGATAAAAGAACCTTCTTAAACTTGGAATCAAATTCATCATGTTTAACACTGGGATTACTTACAGCTCAAAAATCAAAACTTCTGTGACAAGCAGAGCAGAGAGGGCAGGATCTTGCATTTCTTTAGGCATGCACTTCAAAAACTGTTTTTTCCAAATAAGTCAGCTTATTATTTTCCCAGGTTTTCATGACAACAAACAAGATTTGGATATTTAATATCTTGTTTCTGTGAGAAATAACAAATTATCTTTAGAACAGCAGATTTCATTTCTTCAGATGAGAAAGGTGCACTTTAATTCACTTTTGCTGAACAGACTTTTGGCTTTATTGGCAGGTTGTCAGGAAAATTATGTGAAAAGGACAATGCGTTGCCAAAGTGCAAAAGACTTGGATTGAAAAGCATCTCCACCAGAAATCTGTAATTTGAGCCCTGAGTCTGGAAGTTTTTTCCATGGCTTTGGTTAAAATGAAAAGGAGAGAACAGGGCCTAAAATTCAGAAGAGCGCAGCTCATTCACTGGTCCAGTAGGAAAAGGTGACTGTATCCATTTATTGCAAAATAATTGATGTATCTTGTCAAATGCACCCCTTCTAAAGGGCTTCAAAAAAGAAAGAGGGGCCGCTTGAAAAGCCTTGATCCATCTGTGGGTGCTGAAAATCAAGGCTTTCATTGGTAGAGTCAATGAGGATCCTGGGGGTTGGCTGGGGAGAAGGGCAATTAGGTTTATCATGTAATTTGAGGAAGGTCCAAAGGCAGCCAGGAAGCGAGGGGACGCTCCTGTGGGCCCACAGGAGCAGCTAGCAGCCATCAAAGGACAGCAGAGCCTGTTGGGACCAACATGGGCTAAGTCTAAGTCTACATCTCTTCAAAAACAGAGTTGTTGCTTTTTGGGGAAGAGCAAGAACAACTCTGGTCGTTCGCTGCAGGCATGAAACGGCAAAGAAATAGCGTGAGCCCTGGGCCGTGACAGGCCGGGAGCTAGGGACAGTCACCAGAGTCAGCAGGGTTATTAACTCGTGGATTCATGCTCTGCTTGGGCAAATCCAGGGCTTGAACTGAAGGGAAATTACATCGTCGCAAATCTTAAACCGCGTTGAATGCCTGTAGGGCAGAAGGGATGTGAAGTTCTCCATTCTGCTGTCCCCCAGGGGCCAGTCTCCCTGCCCTGTATCCCTCTTCTTCAGGGTCCTTGCTGCGGCCACCTGCCCCTGCTGAAAAAGGCCCAGCAGATGGTAGAGAGTTGCCCGTGGCCCAAAAATTTCATGTTTGAGGAGATCTCCATCTCAAGCCAGTAAATTCTCCTTAGAAAGGAAAATGAAGTTAGTCTCCTGCCTGTTTATACCTCTGGCTGAGATCCCTTCCGATAAATGCTTCAGGCAGTTGTTTCCCTTCAAGAGGAAGGTGAATGCCCATGAGCTAGCTACTTCAATTTAAATTGAGCTCCATCTAAAAGAACCGTGGCACTTGTAAGCATGATTAGTGCTTAAAACTGCTGTCATTTAGCCAGCAAACAATGCACATGACAACCACTTAATTCTTGGCAAAATAAAGTTCTGTGTTGTTAGTTTGTTTGGGATTTCTTTTTAACTGTAACCCTGTTGTAAATAAGAGTAGTGCGTATGGTAGTGATGTACAGGAATTCTCTTGGAAATTTTGAGAATAAATACCAGCTCTAATAATAATAATAAATTCTCTATTTTAGGAGTGACACAGGCAAAGGAGAATGTAGAAGAATGTAGAAGAAAAATTTTGTGTGACACATAAAGACTGTATCTCCAAATAAAAAAAAAAAGGGGGGGGGGGGGAACCACTAAACAGTGAATGTGCCGTGGTGATAATGAGCCCTTTTTTTTTTCTGTTTGTGTGAAATCACAAGAAGACTGGTATTACTTTTTATCTTTTGCCATTGCAAGTTTGTGCCAAAATGCTGGAGGTGTAATATAATCCCCCATAATTACATGTTTTGAGATAGAGCATTCCTTGGCTGTTTATATGGATTAAAACTGACTTAGAATGCTAGAAGGCATTCCAGTCATAATGGTAAACTAATTAGCAATTAATACTGTGCTATGGTTTAAGAGTCATTTTTCTGTTATACTTTGCCATTAAAATACAAATATTCAAGTAAGCTACGAATGACTTCACGGAGTTTTATCTCATTAATGTGATAAATTCTTTGTTCCTTTACAAACAGAAGAAAAGTGTCACAGAAGAGCAATTAAAGAAAAAAATAGTGTTGGGAGCAGCACTATGTGTAAGCTCACTAATTTCAAAAAAGTCATTACTTATTTGCAGACTTGCATTTATCTGTGGCAATAATTGAAAAAAGGGTAGGATCAGATCATTATTCAGATTTTAATTGCCACTGTAAAAGCTCCACATGAATAAATTGACAAAAAGTTTGTTTTACCTCTCTGTTAAGGTGTTGGAATCCTGGAGTGGCTAGGCAGACCATAAAACAATACTTCATAGATTTATCCTTATATAGATCTATTCTGGCACCTTTTTTTTTTTCCCCCTAATGATAGGTTAATATGTTTAGTTTACATCAGCTGCCAAGTATGAGTACTTCTCTGAACTGTATCCAAACTGAATATATCTAAACTAAGATATAAGACTATTTTTCTCCATTTACTTCAGTAGGCTTTGGATCAGGTCCCTATTGAATCTTCAAAGTTGAATTGAAAAATCTTGTGTAATCATACCTTCTTATATCCCTTTAGCTGATTCCAGCCCTAGAGCTGGTCTATGTTGAGATTTCTGATAATGCTGAACACAAAGTGGGCCTGGTGTGATTCTTTGAATTTGTTAATGTATTCAAGTGAGTTGCTGATTTCTGAGAATCTAGAGAATGAAATCTAATGCTCTGTTTTCACTGGGGTTTTTTAGGGTTTCATTCCTTTTATTTAATCGAATGACCATTTGCCGTTATACTCAAATGACAGAAAAATTCCTGTTTATGGGCACGTATGGTAACTGTCTGACTCAGTCCTGATAGTTATTGTGCATCCAGACTGTTTTATTAGTAAAGGTGATCCAACAGGCAGGAAGAAGGCAAGAACTTTGAAATAAAACCTGTAGAAATATGTTCTCCCCATGCTCTGTTTGCAGATATGACTTGGAAGACTGGCAGAAACAGATGAAAGAGAAATTTCTTTCCAAGCCCTGGCTGTCAGTGCCTGTTTGTAAAATATTGTTGTTTAAAGTGCTTAAGTGTTCAAATAGAAAACTTGCATAGAAAGTGGCTTCCTGCTTAACAAAAATGGGTTCTTATCAGATAACAATTCTGTCCTTGCAACATTGGCTTGATGGTTTTTTAACACCTTGGCTGGAGTCCCTGCATGCCAGCCAACCCTCCATAGATCCCAAAAAGACTTCCTCACAAGGGGAGTTCCTCTCTAAGCAGGTCCCAGAAACCCTGCTGAAAACATCCAACGTAAGAATTTGGGGTCTGGAGACTTCTGGAGGAAGTCAAAGGAAAGGAGCGAGGTGGGAGTGTGCACAGGTGTTGTCTTCAGAGTTTTGTACTAAATGAACTTTGGGCTTCCAAGAAAAACACCCAGACATGGGTTATTCCCAGCTAATGTCATGCAAAATATTTCTAATGAAAGGCAAAACTTGTCACAATTAAATCTTTTCCACTTTTCATTAAGTTTGAAAATGGTCCAAATTTTATGAGGAAGGGGGAGAAGAACTACTGATGTACATGGAAATTTGCCAGCTTGGGATGTTCCCTCATAAATATCAAAAACACAACTCTCTGAAGTAAAAGTAGCTTTTCTCCCCCATTGCCACTTAGCAGAAAGGAAAACATGGAGAACATGAAACCACATCACCAAACCGAAAAGGATTAGGTCATAAATGTGTAACTTTTTCACTGTGTGGCATTCAACCCCTGAGAATTGTGTTGTAAGCTGCATTTTGCAAGAGGCTTCTGTGGGGTTTGCACAAACGCACGGAGTTGTGCTTCGGTCTCCCCTTTCTCCTCCCTTGCCAAAGAAGTGGCATCAGCATCCAGCTCTGCAGGGCTTCAGCCACCTTCCCGTCAGCCCCTACCACTCTACAAAGGCCAGGGCCATGGGGACTGCAGGACTACTCCTTGCTCATGACGGCAAACTGCTGGGGGGAACAAGTGGTCTAATTGCCACATTAATTCATTGATGGATGTGGTGTCACTGCTGCAGTTTCAGAAGTGCTGTGCCCAGCTGCAGAGGAGCCCCAGTGTTGCTCCACAAGCTAAGGAAGTTCCTGCATATGAACCTCTCTCTGCCTCCAGCCTAGTGACCAGCTTTTGGGGCCTGCTGGATATAATTTGGAGGAAATACCAGCACAGCTCAAATGCTCCGTTGGGCCTTGTACAGGCTTGGAAGTTGGGAAGTATGGCTCCTTCATTCTTCAGCCTCTTAGCTCCTGTGGGTGCTTGAAAGAATTTTCATCTTGGGCTTTATCTGTCTCATTTACTCACATTTTAAAAGCTCAGATCTCAGAGGTTTTTTGGCATTGTTAGGCAATCATAAGTAATTAAGGATGCTGGAGTTCCCTAAGGCAATGTTTGTTGTCTTACTTGCATCCTACTGAATGAAGGCTGTCTATGTGGCACAACGTAGAGCTGCGTAGATAATCTAAGCTTGCTCCCAGGGAGCCTGCTTGTAGGCCAGAAGCTGCTTGTCTGCTTTAGCGAATCAAGCTAGTGCATGCTATTTCTCAGCACGGCTGGTTAGGCCAAACAGTGTGCCAAAACCATGTCTATGCCTCTCCCAATCTGCTTGAGTGTCTTTTGCAGCAGTACACTGTGCCACACAGCCCTTCAAGTAGAAGACCTTATCCAGTAAGTCCCTCATCTAGTCTAAGGGGTGGTTCTGTTATACAAGTAATAAAAACATCTCAGTATGATGCACTTGCAGTGAGACACAAGAAATTTTATCCTGGGACCGTAACAGGTAATAGCATACTTTCCATTCAAGTCCTTAAACTTAATTAAGAACCATCAAAAATTAAATTGAATCAAACATGCATTTACCCTGCTTGTCAGTCTCAGGCATTGTAACATGGCTCCAATTTCTAACCTGGATTTAAACTTTTGTCCTCAATTAGGTTATTTAATTTGCTTCATTTAAACTCTACAGGAAAATGAAAAGCAGGTGTTTCCTTTATTGAGCACCTATTGTTACGCTTTCTTTTCTATTTAGAGTTATGGTCACAGCATTTTTAAATAATGAACTGGGACCTCCTCTTTGTTTTCAGTGAAGTTGAACATACACTAGAGGACTGGAATGAAGATGATTCTCCTAGCAGTTACTGTCATAGTAGATAAAGCTCTTCCATAAATGGAGGAGGGAAAGGAAAGACAGCTCCAAACCTTTATCATCAGCGTTTCTTGGTGGCACTTCTAATTTCCTGTGGCTACTATGTGTAATAAAAAAAAGAAAGTTCCTGGAATAAAGGAGCAGAAGTAGAGCTCTAGCCCCAGAGCACAGCAATATTATCCCAGGTAAACATGAACTCTTTTCACAAACTTATGGAGCAATCCTAGTAAATAGTACAGAACTGTGCAAAATGTAAGGAAAGCTGTTGCATTGCTTGGTTGAATAGCGATTTGTTTTCCGGGTCAGCCAGGATGGCAGACACCTATTTGCATTCTGCTTAAATGCTGTGTTAGTCTTTATGAATGTCAGTGGTTAATCATAGGCTGCAAAAACAAAAGCTTATGAATTATAGACAATCAAAAAAACAGCTAATGTAAATTGTTTTGAGATCACTCAGAGTTCGAAATTACCATGTTTGTATAATACAGTCAACATAATCAGAAAGTACGTACAGTTTTGATTAAAGAAAAAGAGTGGATGAATTCTATGCATGCATTTGAAATGCGAGCTTCAGGCTTGTCTTGGAAAGCCTTAATAAAGCACTGAAGAGTTCCAATACTGGGATCAGCATGGAGCACACTGTTACCGAGTGAGGAAAGTTTCTGGAATAGCCTTTTTTGATTGTTCCAGAAGAGAAGTGAGTGCTTACGCTCTAGCAAGTGTTTTCTGAGAATTCCTGCAGGATGAGAAGTTCTCAGTCATGCCAAGCATTTGATTAATGATGACTTTTTACATCAATTTTTCTACTAGCAATGGGTAAATTTAATAGAGGTCAGTGGTTTCCTTCACTTTAGTGAAAGATGTTTATCAAAATGTTACCCAAAATTCTGTGAGATAGCAATCTTCTGAGATTAGATACTTGGAAAACTGTTGCTTAAGCTGCAGGAAATTGGGTGTGATCTTTTAATTACGAACCAGTTTAGTCGCTGGCTATCTCTGTTATTCAAGCAAAAACCTGGCAGAAGATTTACCAAATGCTGCACTAGATGTTGATCTCAGTTCCGTGATATAATTCACTCCACTGATTACAACTGAAGCGTGGCAAACCTGGGACCATCACTTCTTTGTGAGAGGACTTACTGGGCTGTACAACTAAGACCATTGCAGAGGTCTTCAGGGACAGGGAATAGCACTGCAACCGCTGAAATTCTACTTGCTTTACTAGCATCATAGACATGGTATTAAAATGGTGGTTTCTTCAGCCTGCTGTGGTTTGAAATACTAGCTTTAATTTCATGGCAGTTGACCTTGATCGTGCAGGACAATAAGCAGCAGCACCATGGAAAAGTCCCAGAATACAATTCTCTTTAAAAGAAGCAAACAAAATCTGATCTACCGGTAATCTTAGAAGGTATTTAATCTAGCAGGAGAGACAACAGCTTCAACAGCAGTGTTTAAAATCTTCAATCCATATGCCAGTCCTAATGATTTTCAAGTACAAATAAGAACTCCAAACATTAAATTCCCAAATAATTTCCCCCACCCTTGAGATGCTTTACGTTATAAGAAATTGAGCTTCACCTATAGATAAATACTGAATGTGGTTGGGCTATGAGGCTTCCATTCTTCCAGACTAGATTCATACATGCACACACATTTTTAGCACAGCATGTGCACGAATAAGCACCAGGAGTGCTGTGAAGCTGCCATGTTTCTATTCCACTCCTTTTTAAAACACATTCCACACTCATGGAAGCTGCTGGACTGGTGAGCAAGAAGGGTAATACAGTTCTATGGCCTTGTACTCTGCTGTGTAATGGTAGTTCAAACATATATTTTTTTCCCCACCTTGTCTTATTTATATGGGTGCACAAAAACGGGAACTGATAGTCTCATTCTTATGCCTGTAAAATCATTAGCACACAGTGCTAGCATGTGGGTAATACTATTTGGGGGAAGGGGCAATGGGCTGGCTTGCTTGTTCCCTCTGTTTGTGTGTGCACAAACAACTGACAAGCCAGCACACTGAAGCTCTTATTTAGCAAAGCTTCCTAAGTGTGTGCTCCAGCCTGCCCATGCTGGTGAGGCTGTTAAGAATGTGCTTAACTGTAATCAGATGTTCAAATTCAAAAGGATTTAAACATCTGCTTCTCATTAAGTGTATGCTTAAGAGCTTTGCTGAATCAGGGCCTTAGCCGTTAGGAAATAAATAGAGACCACCAACTTATTTTACATATACTCTTGAAGAGCGTTTGGATAGATAGTAATGACTTTCAGTCAGTATTGACCAAAGTTGGCTTTGAACTGCTGACCTAGAGGTGAAAGGCTTGTATCCTATTACCAATCCCTGGAGCAAACCAGTCTTACTTGTTTTCAAATATTAATGAATTAAGTCAAGTCAAAATGTAGCCCCATTGATTGCCTTTTCCTCATATTTTTCCTGTGTCAGCATCAGTAACTGATACTGCTGTAGAAAATCTTTGGGAATCAGTGCTGCCCACATTTCTCTGGTTTAAATCACTTGCACTGTAAGCAGAGTCTTAACTGAGACCGTTGGTTAGTTCCTGAAAATATTTAGAAATGGACCTTTCCACAAATGTTGATAGTAACTGTTCATCAAGGAAAACATACTTATGTGTAGGGTCTAATTAATTATTTAGGTATCTATTCTCATTGTGATATGCAAACATAACTCTCACTGACACTAATAGGAGATTCATATGCAGCCAGGAGCAGGGGAAGTCCTTGGAGAGTATTTAGACAATATTCCTTGAAGGATTGGGGTGGGGAGAGGCAGGGAGGAAAATCATTGATGCAAACATTAATTTGTCATTTTTCCACAGAGGCTATGTGTATTTTCATTTTAAAAAGACAGTGGGGACCATTAACTAATACTTAAAATTCTGTTTGCATCTGTAAAGGCAGAGCTTAGATGAAGGCCACACAGAGACCTCCAGTTGAAAGTGGAGTCATGTTAATATTGAAGAAAAGCAAATGCTCCTCCTAGTAAGTGCTCTTTTGAAAACTTTCATTTTAGTCTTGCATATTTGACTTCTGGGAACCTTTGTTTCCTATGAAAGGAAGCTTATTGAACCACAAGTATTATCTGAAATTTGGGGTGTGTTTCTTTATCATTGGATATAGGATGTACATTTGATCCACCGATTCAGGTGTTGAGTGGCTGTGGTCAGATATTGCGAAGGCCCATTTCCAGTAGGGTTTGCTCAGTTGCTGGGTGACCTGTGCACAGTGGTGTCCCATGCACATAGGACCTATGTGACCTAGAACAGGTCAACAAACCAGGGACATCTGGAGCCTAGACAGTGGCATGACTACAAATGCAGATTTGCAAAAGCAAAAGAGATGTACATAATTTCATTTTTAAGTCTTTTTAAGCCATCCCAACATCTCAGAGAGCCATCCTTCCAGTAGCACTATATCAGAGGAAATTCAGTCCAGGTTGGTAGAACTGGCTGTCAAAAATTATGGTAGTAACAAAATTACATACTCCAGTCTCTGCCTCTGCTGCTTCTCCTCCCTGGAGCTGTCCTGCCCTACGCAGCTCAGTCAAGGGGTCCTCCAGCTGTATCAGCTGTGGATCCAAAAAACCTCAAGCTTAGCTTCACCACTGTGCTCAGTTCCTAAAACTGGTTATTTGCAGCAGGGAAGAGCAGCGCTCTAAATAAGGCTTCCTGGGGCTTTTGGTTTTTTGGTTTTACTTGCTTTTTCCTGCAGATGTGGTCTGCCATGGGCTGAACAGGGACTGAGAAGGGGGAGCCGAAGGGCCCTGTTTTAGCTGAGGCTTTTGGGGTCCATGTTTGTTGCCTTTTCTGCATTTTGAAACTGAAGTCCTCTGCCCTACTGTATATTTCTGGTGCTTGGAATTTCTGAACCCTTCCTGTATGTCACATTGCAGGCATGTTAAGTCAGTTTACAGGAGGAACCATGATGCTGTTAGTAAACGCTTCTGGCAAACAGCATCAAGTAATCTGCAACCCCTGAGAAAGTTATCATGGCCTTTTTCCCTGCTGCACACCTGGCAGGAGGGCAACATGCTGGGAATCATCACCCTGACCTTCTCCTTGGTTTCCTGGCTGTGTGAGGAGTCTGTCCCTTGCTAATCTTAGGGGTTGTGTATAACGTGGTGAGGCGCACAACTTCCAGACAGAAAAAAACCCCAGCTTTAAGTGGGTAGTATTTCTTTAGCGTAAACATTTTCCATCAGTTCTGGAAAACCACAAAATAATAATGCAAAGTTACTGGAAAGCAAAACTTAATAGAAATTGCATCCTAATACAAAAAAATAATTCACAGCAAACCAGTGATACTTAGGAGAAATAAAATGTAAAAAGAGCAAGACAAATTTCCAGTGAAATATAAATCGGATTACTAAAACCTTTTAATTAATCAAAGATTGAATCAGCAATTCACAAAAGGCTATCTTGAAAATTTATTATCTTATCTTGACAGCATGTCATTTGTGGTGGGGAAAATTACCAAACCCAGAGCAGAGGATAAGGACTCACCTATAGGCATGCAAATATCTCTAGGAATTCAAGTTTTTTAGCTTGGAGACACTGCAGTTTACTTTAGCCTAACTCATTTTCCCCAAAACATTCAAAAGGTTGATAAATTCCTCTACCAGCTATTTTACCCTGTTCTATATAATGCTGAAGATATTTACTGCTTTCTGCAATGTTGGATTTTTCAGGTTGACATAAAAACATGAAAGAAATGTCATCGCTTTAAAACTGGTCTTTTTGATAAAGCCTGAAAAAAACTTTTTATGAGATGTTAGTTTGGGTGTGCTGGATCGCTAGATTCGTTTCTGGGTTTTGACTTATATTTACTTTAACTGACACATCTTTTCACTATAGTTCAGAGAAAAATGAGCAAGCCCATGGTGGGGGGAAATCACAAATCAAGGGTAGTAAACCTGGTTTTGGATCTTTCTATGGAAAACAAACGTTTCCATGAGTAAGGTGATATTTTTGTTGAAATGTTTTAGGTTTTAGTTTTAAAAAAAAAAGTCTCCTCTTCTGCATTCCTCCCAAGCCAATTTGTTTTTATTTTTGGCAAACAAGGAAAACACTCCTGTTTTCCAAAGCTAAACAGAAGTTTACATGGTCCTTTGTATAAGCATGTGTTTATTCACATGAATTGTCTGCTATTGGTTTCAGTCTTTGTGATACTTTGCTCTATAAAACAGACCTGTTGCAGAGTAACTAAACTGGAGACTCAAAAAATTTCAGTTTACTGTGCTGTAATGCCCTGCTCTTCCCTGGGGACTGATGGCTCCAAAACAGAGGCAAATACGGAAGGAGGAAATACTGAGTTTTCTAAGAGTCTGGACTGTTTGGTGGCTCTAAAACTCCTTCTTCAGGAAGAGATACAATAGTGCCAGGTAGAACAGCCCATTAGCCCAGTCGTTGTCGCTTCATGACTAAAAGACATACATTTAGCTGTCAGTGACGGTAAGGGAGGCCATTTGTAACCAAAACAGGTTGTTTTGTCAGAGCCTAGGGTTGACATCAACCTAGGTCAAGGGGGGCAGCGCCTACTTACATGCATAAATATTGATGCCTTTTAACTAAGTGAAAAAAATATTATATTACAAAGAAATAGGGAAGAGGGACAGGGCTAATCAATCTCAGCCAATCCTGGTCAAAGTTACCTGTGTATCTTTGAGAGGTCTCCTGTCGGAGAGCTGCCCGATGGGGAGAGGATGCTCCACTGTCAGACCTGCTGCTGCTCTCCAGCCCTCGTGCCCTCCTCTGCGAGGCAGCACACTGGGAGCATGCTGGAGGCAGAAGGAAGGCGGGTGGTCACCCATGGTACCCACAAGGCCCAGCAAACCCCCGAGAGCACGGCATCCTTCTCTGCTGTACCAGGCTGCTGCTGGGGGAGGTGAGCCGCAGCCCCCGCTGACAGGGATATGCTCCCCTCGGCAGCCGCCGAGTTTATTTCTTTGAAGAAAGAATCTGAATGTACATCGCTGAATTTGGTCTGAGAGGGCTTTTTCAGGCTGAGGGATTTACTCAAACCTGCTTTCTAGCTGGGGTTTTCAATGGTTTGGTCTATGTTTCCTTAACAAAGATATATGCTGGGATTAAAGGATCTTGAGTTAACCTCCCCGGCTTATTTAAAATGCACTCTTTGTAAAATACACATCAAAAGTGTCATGAACTCTCTTTCACTCTGGGTGGCATAGAGGGTGGAGAAATGTTATAAACAAAGTAATACAGGGTAAATTGTAATCTAAGAGGCAACCTTTTTTTCCTATAGAAGGCAGCTGAACCAAAAACGCACTCCCTAGCTTCAGAACTGTGTGAAGGAGGATAATGTCTTATTATTATCATTGCTTTATTGTTATGCTGCTTCAATGCAGTATTTTGTACCCTTCTGGGAAAACAGTTTGGACATAAATGTAATTTATATGCAGCTGAGGTTTGTTGAGCACTGCTGTTTGCTTCAGTGAGAGGAAGTTGCAGGTGGCTCGCAGGTTGGCAAGTGTGCTGTATTTAACACTGCTCAGCTTCTGTAGTTTGGCCTTCGGGGCTAGGGATTCACTAACATCTATTTACCTTATGGCAGTTCCCAAGATACTCCCTTAAATACCAGCCACTGGTTGTGCTTTCCTACGCTTGTCAAATAACAGATTTGGAACAAATTGTGTAGAATTACAAGTGGCACAAATGGAATGCATAATTATCTACCTAGCTGCCAGAAGACAATGATAATTATGTTTTTATTTTAAATCATACAGTGGAGATGGCTACATTTCTTATAGTTCTAGTGTTGCTATGACCATAATAACACTTTAGGCTTCTAGTTCAGAAATGTGGTTTAACCATTTTTTGTCCCCTGCCCCCCCCCCCCCCCCCCCCGCCCCGAAAATTATAGCCTAAGTAACAGAAGGCAAGTAAACACCTTATTTTACACATTGGCACTTGCATTACAACAGGACACAGAGCAACAGTTGCACATCCTGGAAAATATATTTGCATAGTTGAATCAAAGTCTATGTAAGATGGAGGAGGTTTCAAACTAAGAGGTGGGGAATTAGTCCCATAACAATATCAGGATTTGTGTTTAAACATCCTATGTTGTCCATGCACTAAAAAGTACTTCTTGCCATGATTTCAAATGGCAGTGTTTGCATATTGAATACTCAGCAGTGGTTTAGGGAAAGAATGGGTACAATATGGTAACTGCAGCTGTGAGAGGG
Source organism: Astur gentilis (assembly GCF_929443795.1). Taxonomy (NCBI): domain Eukaryota; kingdom Metazoa; phylum Chordata; class Aves; order Accipitriformes; family Accipitridae; genus Astur; species Astur gentilis. The sequence goes on along the minus strand of NC_064909.1, from coordinate 6,856,406 downwards.
AAGGATATGAGCCATCAGTTGGCCCAGCTAGCCCTTATGGCAAAGATGTCAAACTGTGCTGCCTCTCGCCCTTTACACATGTCAGTCTATCTACTGTTGCTGTTTATTTGTTGCAATTTTGGTCAGAGCTTTGGGACCTTCATCACACCTGCTCCTTTTCTCAGTGCATCAGATGCGCTGTTGCATCTGTGGCCGTGTAATTTGTTCCTGTCTGTTAAGTGCCACTCTCCAGTCATGGGCACAGCTTACCAGCCAAGAAGTCACCAGTGAGAGCAGAAGCCATATGGAATCGAACTCATGTGTTTTTCTGCTTCATAACAATGTTTAGCTGAAACACTTTCTGCAGCCTGTTGTTAACATGGCCCTGGTGCTGGGACATGCTGGGATGGCTGCTAGGGTGGAATTGTCAGAATACAAAATATTTTTGTTCCCCACCGAATGGCTGACAAAATCATTCCAACTGGGGAGAAAGAAATGAAATGAGGAATGGAAATTAACCTTCTATTTGAAGGACTGAAAGGGAATGATCATGTGGGTAGGGGGAGCCCCAGCCCAAACTATTGTACGTGGCCCCCCTCCCCCCCTCAAGGCACATTCACACGCAACGTTCTCAGAAGTTAACCTTCAGTAATGAAGGGTGTAAGATACTGCTAATAATGATGCTGTTTCAGGACCTCAACAGCAAACTTGCAGATGGGATTATCAAGACTTGATTTCTCCCATAAGGAAACCAGCCCTGTTGTGAAATTATGTTTTGAATTGAGAGGCTGATGATTCCCTGCAGGTTCCTGGGTGACCATGTTATCACTATGAGCTATGTGGTTTTGTATAATTTTTCCATCTATTTCACCTGTTTGAAGCCTGAATCTTTCCTCCGTGTTAGAAATACTTTTAATGTTTACTCTATAACTCCATTTTGGCAGGGATGTTTCGCAACCCCGTGTAACTCTTTGTAACTCTATAAGGTCACATTTTAATAAGTAAATGCACTCACTCCTTTGCCATCTGTGGGTGATGAACACCTGCATTAGGAGAGCACTGAATTCTTTCAAGATAGTCTTGAATAGACTTGTGAATAGAAGTATCTCCTACATCTCAAGACATGCGAAAACAATAGTCCCACAGAGTCAAAGGCACTGTATTATGAAATTTAAACGTGTTTTGCTTACACGGGTCTTAGGATAAATCCTTTCTTTCTTTCAGCTGTGAAATCCCTCTTTCAATCCTTCAAATAACCCATCTGAAAGAAATCATTCCAGCAGAGCCATTACAATTAATTCTATTATGTAAACCTGTAGTTTCAGATTTTCATTAAACTGACAAATGGTTCCTCAGAGTCATTTTCTAAATTACAAAATACATCTTGGCTGTTTTAAAAGGCCTGTTATCACACACTATCCTGTAACATAGGACTATATTAGTGGGGTGAAATTTAGTCCTCAGCCAGGATTTTTAAGGAACTATGTTAGGTGCTGATGTCCATCTGTAGGCATGTAAATAGAAAGCCTAGTTTTAAATTACTTAGGATCCAAGGGAGTTGATTGGTATACAAGATTTTTTGGGGAAAAAAGTTTCCGTCTTTATCAGGGCACTATGAAAATATTAGTGTTTGGAACAAAAAAAATGTGGTACAAAGTGCTAGGTAACATTAATGACATTAGGAAATAGGTTTTGTGCCAGTCTTTTCTGGCAGTCCTAAGCACATCTTCCCCCTCAAGTGAAGGTCCTGATTTGCCTGGGCCAGCGCTAAGGTAAACTTGGCACCGTGGGTCTTAGTGGAACCTCCCAGAAGCGGTAGAGGTGCCGTTATACGGGTGAGCATGAGAATTTGGCTGAATGGTCTCCTAAAGAAATTAATATTCAGATAATTTCAAAAGAACCATTCAACAAAACCTTGGATAAAATGACAGATTACTTACAACGTTGGTTTAAAGCATTTATGCTGATAATTAAGAATAACAGACAAAGAGTATTAAGTAAAGGAGAGCAAACATCTAGCCAGTCATTAAAAGAATGGAATTTTTCTAATCCTCTTACAAAGATGCTGGTTTTGGGTCAAAGTCCATTTCTGCATAAAGCAGCCACACCATGTTTTTTAAGTCAATGAAGAGCTGAGAGCTGTAGCTCAGACCCTCAAAACTACTTTAAACAGACAACTCCCACTGAGAGACAAGCATTTAAATTAATCTGGGGACTTGGGCCCATAAGATGAATAAAGAGAGTTTAGTTCATGCTGTACTGTATAGTAAATAATTATGTAGCTGAATTAATTAGATATACCAGAAAATTACTAATGCTTTATTCACTGGAAGTTTCCATTTTCTGTATCACACATGTTTTATCTCAGGGTTAAGAAATTCTGAGAAGTGCTTTTTATTAGGTTAAACTGACAGATTTTATTTCATACAGAGCCACATTTATAGACAACATCTGTTTTTTACATTTACTCTCTTTTTTGTTCACCAATGATTGTTTGTTCCTGGGAAAGAGGGTATGTGACTGTTTCTGTCTGCCTCACAAACAATTTTGAATCTGCAAAATAAAGTCAAATTTACATTTTTATTTCTTAGGTACCTGTGAAGACTCAAGCCTCATGGTCTACTTGTGCTATTTTGATCATTATTAAGTACTCTTAATTGCAGTTGTCTTCCTTTGAGTCCTTTTGACCCCTTGTAGGATCTGTGAGGCAGTAAGGTCCAGTAGAAGATCCTTCAAAACTAATCTCAAATCTTATTCAATTAGGCCTCCTTGGAAGATATTGTTTAATGAGTTGGAAGGACCTCAAATTCTACTTCTAGCCTATCAAACCCAATAACAACTCCCTAAGCTGCATAATTAACCTTTCCCTTGTCAACTTCTTCCACACTTGCCTTCATGTCATCTTGTTTGAAGTCTCTGTCTGAAATGTCTTTATCACCCTGTTTATTGCTCAAGTCTAAGGGGAGAAGTCTCTTCTTCTATAAGGCCTATAAACTTGACTGTATCAGCCAGCATAGTGAAGGAACTGAGTAGATGGCACTATACTGCTTTTCTCAGTATCTCCTGTTCTTGCTGTTGCAAACGTAGCATGTATGGCCAGCAAGGCCCAAATACTCCTGTCTGTAAGCCGTGTACAACACACGTGACTAGCTGGTGGTATGGTCTGCTGTTGTGAGAAATGTTCCTGGTAAGGATCATAAGCTGTTTAAGAGTACACTGGCCAGTAGTGCTTTTTCTTCTTGTGTTTAGGCAACTAAGCAAACTTATTCTCATTTCAGAGAAGGGGCTCGGAAGTCTGGAGAGGACAAGACTAATGTTTTCAAAACTGCTGTCTCATTATACCAGTGTTTTGGTACAGCCTTAGCCCTTGGTATTCAAGCTGATGTGGATTGCTCGAATCATCTACACTACGCGAGCAATTCAAGTGTTCTCAGACAAATAAACAGACATAGCGGCAGGTATAAGAAAGTTATATTTAAGTTGTATGGGATTTTGCTCTTCAGTAACATATAGTGCATATATATAAACTGATGGTGGACCTTGCTGGATCCTTATCAAGAGAAATAGAATTGAGCAAGTGCATGGAAATTGAAGTGAGGCTCAATTTACTGCAGTTAGTACAATTAGAATCTTAAAAATACCCCCATCCCCCCATTTCATTCAACATTTTTGTGATAAAAAGCTGATGGGTCAATTTTTTTTCTTAAAAATTTTTTCCTCCCTAAAATTCATACCCTATGGTGAATTAAGGATTACACAAGAGGCTGACCCTTTTAGTCTGAGGAATAGGAGAGGAAGGAGTGGGTTGATTCTTTCTCATTTTACACACCACAATTACTTAGGACTCTTGTGAGCTTAATCCTGTCCTGAGCATATTACAACTCTGGGAAAAGAGAAGGGAAAAGGAGATTTTGATCTGAGTAAAGCTAGTTTGTGCCACATAACAGCACTGTAGAAGGCTGTGGCTTTAAATGCTAAACTGCTCTGACAGATGGACTATATTATATGCTATAGCTACATAATTTTTCTTCATAACTTGCTGCCTTTTGACCCTGAGTTCAGCACAATAACGTATTAATGCCCCTGCACCCTCAGCCTGTTTCCTGAATTAGCTTTTGTGTTAAAATAGGAGCTGTTCCTAGTTATTTTTTTTACTTTCTCCTCCTCCTCTTCCTTTTATTCAGATACTAGTTAATGCAATAATGACTCAGGTGATAACTTTGGGCTAGGTTATTGATGCTAAATTTCCCACTCCAACTCCCTCTCCAGCCTCTGTAGACCAAGTTACAGTACATCATTGATTGCACAATGTGGCAGGATAGCAGAATTCAGGCTTTGAGTAATAATACGATTCAAGGTCTCTTGAACCCTCTGTAATTAATTCTATTAACAGATGACCTGGTGCTTAATTAGCAAGTCATTTGGAATCGGCACATACAGTAAGTTACATTTCATATAAAGATATGCTTCTGAGAATCCCTTAAGAAAGATACTTCCTTTTGAAAAAAAAATATCCATGGCCATATTTAATCAGGTATTGATTGGCAGTTAGTTCTGAGGAGGCTGTAGACAAAATTGTAGTGCACAAAGTGCCACAGCCTGTGAAAAGCCAAAGTATATTTTCTCATGAAGTGATAACTTTGTCATAATTATGATCATCTAATTAGCAGCGGACAGCAGGGAGAAGCCAGGCTCCAGCTGTGCCTGCAAACTAGTGCTGATGTGTACCTACCAGCTGCACAGGAATGAAGTTTTACAAAGACTTTCTGTCATCATTGCACAGATCTTGCTCCAAGGTCCTTCAGGTTCCTCAGTGACACGGCTCCTGCCGCTGTTCAAAAAAGGTGCAAGTATTAACAAAGTGAATGACCAAACTAATTGCCTAGAGCCCTTAAAAACGTTGCCGAATCCAGCAGTGTTTAGCAAACGCTCAGCATCCTTAGGCATCTTAATTTTCTTGTCTCCTGAGTTTAACTCAGAGATGTGAAGTTCAGTTTTAATTTTTTTCTCCTTTGAGATGCTAATGAATTATAAGGCATAATCTGAGAGTCATTTATCTTAAAATGTCTGTAACTCCCACATTAAAATGTTCTATTCAGAGCGGGGAAAAAAAAATCCACTCTCTGAACTGCTTACACTAAAGCCCCATAGCACTTGGTGATCCTCTGGTAATGCTGGTCTGTGAAACTGTCTGGAGTCTCAGGTGATTACTGGAGAGGTTTGAGACTCATCAGAAATGTCCCCCTAGCTCAAATATAGTTTATACTGCACTAGCCTTTAAACATGATGCTATCTAATTATAGATGGCAGGGTGTTCTGGAAACCCCAGAACAGACCTGCTCCTATTACCTGGTCCTGGCAGGTGGTGGGGAAAAGTCTTCACTTTGGTAATTTGGACCTCTGAACTCAGCCAGTGATTAGAAAACTAAATTTTGCTAAAGGTTGGAATTAAAATCACAAAGTGACAGAAGCCAAGTTTCTCTAAAATAAGCAGACCTGCCAGAAAGATATGACTTGGAAAACTAGACTAGAAGCACATGCTATTCTTTGGTTCTGCTCTGGGTTTTTTGTTTTTGTTTTTTCCAGCGCAAACAATGCAGATTGTTTAGATCATGCATATATAATACATGTTAACTTTATAGTCTTGTATGTAAAAGGTTAGTGTGGTATTGTGGGAATATTTTTGCACAATTTTCATCATTGCCAACATACATAAAAAAACCCATTCTTTTAGTTTTGAGGTAATAACTCCAATGTGTATATGACATACTAGTCCTCCATCTAAACTCAGCATGTGCATTTCGTTAGCATGTGTTAGAGATGCTGCTTTGTGACTAGAGCCTTGTGTAAGGCAGTATCTTAAGTCTCTGAGAAGACTGCACAGCACAGTTCAGCAAGTCTTTACTTTTTTATTCAGATTCAAGTTAGAATTGTAAAATGGTTTTGATTAGCTCCTGATGCTTTTAGATACTCTTGCAAATCAGTAGCTGCAGTGTAAGTTTAGAAAAGGCTCAAGGAATCTTGTCCATTTTGTCAATTTATATATCGTGTCTTGATTTAGTTCCTGATTTCAGAGAGAAGTTTCTAGGCCAGTACTCAGAGTACTAATATTGTTTAAGCAGCTAAGGCTATGGTTTTAGATCTCAACGGTCTGGTTAAATATCCTAAAGAATAACTTAACTAGACCTGCTATGATGCCAAGGCCAACAACTTCATTCCTGAGTGTACAGGTACTTGTAGTTGGGCAGAAAATGAAGAAACTGTTTTGGATTTGGAATACCTTTGTGCTCAGTCAGGTGCAAAAGAGAATTGAAGGAAAAAAGAACTATGTCTGTGCAAACCCCTCTCCCCCCAAAAAACTCACACAAACGTTGCCTAGTGAGTGTCAAGCGGGTCTCTGCTCCAGTGTCACAACTTTGCTGACCCATGGGCTGTGCGTTACATTTTTCAGTTTGTTTCACTTCATATCGTTTCTTGCCGAGAGGCCACAGTTATAGGCCTAACCTGAATACTGGAGTTATGAAGAAGAAAAAAGTCACCCTGATGGAGAATAGATAGTGACAAAGACTTTATTCTCCTGTCCACACCATCAGCTGAGAGGGACCTGCTATCAGCAGTAACTGAGCCTTGAATCACACGTTTTCAATGCTGCAGGCGGGAGATGGTCTTGAGTTACAAAGCTAAGTCTCACATCAATTAAAGTCTGTGTGCACAGCAGCTGCATTCAGAAAGGTGGAAGAGATTTAATCTTCACCTTTCACCTTGGGTCAAAATACAAGGTTACCAAGACAGACTGTTATTAAAAATGGATTGTTTCTGCCAACTTAATGTTAAAAGTTTGCAGTTATTACGAAAGCGCTTTATTGCTTGCTCCCTTTGTTAAGGAAACTTGCTGTTAAATAGCAAGGAAGTAATAAAACAGTTGAAAGGAACAAATAAATATTTATGCCAGACTTCCACAGTCTGTAGCAGTTTTAGTCTTTCTCCTTGATAAAAATTAGAGAATTATTTTCTACTGTGTCTTACTGGTGAGTAGGTGAATTATTCTGACTGAGTATAAAGAGGCTCCCAGGTTTGAACACTAAAGGTGTACTTAGTTTGAATGGATATACAGTGGGAGGAAGATTTTATTTTAGTACAAATAATCATTTAAGAAACAAACCCTATATAAAGCACTAACTTCTTAGCTACATCTCAGAAATCATATGTCCAAATTCAGCTCACCACTGAAGTCTCTGGGCATCTTCCATTGTTTTTCTGAGGAAGCTGAATAAAGCCTGAAGGGGAACATCTTGCTGATCTGTGTTCCCTGGATGCACTAAAGGTAAACAAGGTATGATTGATCACATTGGTATCTTGCTGCCTTTTAGACATTGTCTTTGATTTGAATTTGAGGCCAAACATCATCTTATTTAAATAAGCAAATTCCTATAGTCTTTGTGTCTCTTTGTACATCTAAATGAAGAAATTGTCACAGAGAGATAAATACAGATTTTTTCTGTGGTTTTATACAGACTATTTTCCAAACTTTTGTCGAGAAATATTTAACTTCAAGAATATATATGCGTTCTAAAGGTGGGGTCAAAACCTGTGTTTCATATGGGTAAAGGTCTGCCACTGCTACAGTCAATGGAATCTTTGTCACTAACTTGGAATGGTATGAAAGAACTGCCTGTGAACAAGGGAAACTCTTACTGTCATTAATTTACAGAAATTTTGTTGTTCCAGTTTTACATCATTAACCACAGGTAGAGTAAAGCTGTCATAACAGAATAGAAAAAGCAAGCTGTGCTGGTAGCAACTCTTACGCTTTAAGGATAATGTTTGGAACAACAACTCAGCCAAGAAAGTTGAATCTAGGGAAGGAATTTTCATCTAATGTAGAAGTCAAACATGTAATTAGGTATGTCGGTGCTGGGTTCAGCAGCACTCGCACTGCGAATGTGTCCCTTTGAAAAAGTGATTCTAGCTAGCGTTAGTCCTCTGTACAAAGACTGTATATTTCATGACGTGTACGTTGTTTGAGTTATAGCTGAATATGACTTTTTAATATATTCCAGATATGTTAAGCAACAACTGAAGTAGTATGTGGAGCATGTTCTAGTTTTTGTTCTAAAACACATGTATTTTATTTATAATGTGGAGACTGCACAGTCATTGCTATAGTTACACTCTGATATTTAGCTTTTTGTTAAAAAACAATAACTTTATTAAAATTGCAGCACTATTTTTAATTAATTTTCTATTTAAACGATTACCTTAATCTATTTAGAGTTTGAATGATACAGAGTGATACTGATCATCACTTGCACATTAAAAAAGGTTCTGCTCAATGGTTCCAGATATGGAATAAGTCATAGAGGGCTTAGATCCCTTGTGTCGTATGATGACTTTCATTCAAAAAGATAGAAATCTTCTTGCCTGTATGGTGTCTAAATGAAGGTTAAAAAAAATGAACTGAATATAACTGTCAAAGCACCTAACGTATAAAAACCTTAAAGGTTTTTAAGCCCTAGATATATCTTTTGCTAATCAAAAGTCACCGTGTAGTCCTTGTGGCTGATGTCAACTCTCAGTGTAAGGTAGATGGAACAAGCTTTCCCAATCCGCTGTTGACACAATGAGAGGGAAACTGTATGTGTAGTTACTGTGTAATAGCCTCTCTACAGTGGTTTGCAAGGAAGAGCTTTGAAAATGTACTGTGGCGAAGAAAAAAGAAAGGCAAAAGGAAAAGCAAGCAGAAAAAAGGGAGAAGAAGGAAGGAGAAAGGGGAAGGGAGAGGACAAGGGAGAAATTGCCTTGCAGATTATAAACAATACAAAAAAGCAGTCATATCTTTTTCCAAAACTCCACTTTCTGCCTATGCAAAGCTGTTGCATTCAGCTTGCAAAGCAGAAGGGGAAACCCGGTCTTGAAGACACAGCAGTCTCAATTTTGCAGCGACTTCCACTCGGAAGGCCTCCCGACCTCCCAGCTGTGGTGCAGCCCTGCCAAACACACCTCTCTCCATATGCTTCCCCCTGGCTTCACACAGGTACCAGGATCACTTGCATGCAACCTTGTATAAGGCTGTTTCCCAAGTCACCTGAAATAATATTGGCAGCGCAGAATATAAACACATCGCTGCGTACCACCTTATTAAACACAGATGTGGCTCTTGCGAGGGCCTTGTTACCTAGAGGTGTCTCACCTTCATTTGCTTGGGTACCAGTACCCTACAAAGAGATCTCTGTTGTACTGCATTAATGCGGTGGTGGCAAACCCAGCCTCAGGTAGGCGCTTTCTGTAGGGGATGCACGGATAGAGGGCAGAGGTGTTCCTCCAGTCCTGACCTTCTCAGGAGTTAAGGTCAGAAGGCCAGATTTTTTTTGTTTGTTTGTGCATAAGGTATGTTCAGACTTTGGAAGCCCTTAGTTAAGCTGATAATGCCTGGAAAAATTCACCACCAAAATCTGAAAAGCTTTTATGATTAACATTTGAAAATATAACTGTTGCTCCCTGTTAATTTATTAATCTAGGAAACCAAAGGTGGTGTGTACCAGAATGTCAGAACTAGTGGCAGAAATGCATGTAGCTGATGCCTTTCTGGGTTTCAGTGGGATTTCCTTGGTGTTACTTTGTTTCTAAGTGTCACATGGTCTGTGGTTAATGTCTGTTTTGCTGCTGGTGAAGGGCTTGATAAAAACCTGACTAGTCCAATTGAAGTTTTCCTTCATTACAGTTTTTATACAAATTTGCTGATTTTCTGCTAGGACATTTCTGCTCCAGGACAGCATTTCTGCCAAAAAATAGAGAGGCTGACAGAGATTTCAGTAGTCCTTTATTCAACAATGTTCCCTGGGCTGAGGGAAATGTAGTCACAAGTCTTTAGTCCAAATCAGACAGATGAGAGCTCTGACCACTAGGCTTTTAACTGGGACTGCATGGGTCTCTCCTGAGTTCTTGGGGTTTTTGCATAAAACTTCAAAAAGCCATGTTTTCCATCCCGACAGGGAACAGGAAAAGATTTTGCTTGAAAGCTGAAAAAGCTTCATGGTACAGAAACACTATTTCATATCCATATGTAATCCAGAATTGAGTTTGTCAGTGCAGGCTGAATTCTGTCTTTGATCTCTAAAAGAGAAAGGCAGCCCATGAAAATACTGCTGAACTAAAAGAACATAAACAGGCTTAAAATACCACATTCTGAGAGAGGGTAAAATGACATTGTGATGGAGCGTATACCATCAAATCCAGGGCCCAGTGAATTTAGCAGGGAGGCTCATAGTGCAGTAAAGGGACAATTTCAAAGCTCTGAAATTTGATTTCACTTTTTGCCAACCCATATCTGAACTTCTTTGTTGAATTTCTAGTATCATTATCTGATCTTTGGCATTTTGTTTTCCCAGAAGTATGGCAGAACAAATAATTTCTTAGCAAAGCATGTACACATCCAGTGGATTTCTCTGGGAGATCTTTTAATTTGATGAACACCTCAGATGTATCTTAGCTGCTTCTTGCTTAGTAATAGATCGGCAGAGAGACAAATAATGCTCTGCCATTCTCAAGTCCTGGAGAAGCGTGTGCCAACCATATTCCTGCAAGGCAGCTTTGAGGTCTCCCATCTTTTATGAAATCAATGAGAGCTCAATTGCCTGGCTGCACTCAGCATGCAGGTCCCTGGAGCAGAAGATTGCTGTACCAGTGTAAAAGCTGGTGTAATCAGGGCATTTTCAGTGCATGTTGGCAAATTCTGATGAGCCTAAATGCCTCCCTCTGATGATCCTTAATGAACCCTATAGGAAGGGACGTACCAGTACAGAAAATAAGTTCTATGTGTTGTAGCATGCATCTGTTGCCACCAGAATGTAAGAAAATTATGGCAACATTATCAAAAAAAGCCATAAGAGCACACATTGAATGTCCTAATGGCTCAACAAGGAGCAATGGGGCTCCGAGTGACCTGAGATGGCTTAATCGTTATCTGCCTTTTACTCTGATTTTACTCATGGAAAACTTGTTTTCCTCTCCATGCACTACAAATAACCAGTCACCTAAAACACTAAACAATGAAATTCAAATGTACTGAGTTAATCACTGGAAAAGTGCTTCATCTGAAAACTCCACCGGGGGATCACATTTCAGAACACAAGTGTCCTTGTACAGTGTGCATTTCCTCTCTGGTTCACCGGTTTGCTCATGCAGAGATTTAGAGTAATACTGAATTACGGCCTGAAGCCATGCCTGATTATCTTTTTCATTAATTACCGTCTATGGCTTTGGGACAGATTAACTGATAAATATATGAATCCCTAGTGTAGTAACCTTTATGGTGTACTTAGACTAACTGATAGGCATGTAATCTCAGAATCTGTGAAAAACTTTTTTCTTTCTTCCTGTAGATTACTACTGTGCTCTTTCTATCTGAGTTGCCTGTCCAAGCTGCTGTATTTTCTTTGCTAAAGGTGCTGTTAAACCAACAACTAGCACCTCTACAGCAGACTTATACGACAGTCCAAAAGGAAGATTGCTGTGGCTTTTCAGAAAATAAGTTTCTTTTTTTCATGTTAGGATGACAGATGGGTGAAACTACAGAATGCCCTGTGTTACCTTTTCTGGGCAACAGATGCTTCAGAGTAGTCTAAGAAATACATATCAAACAACCATTTTTCGGTTGTTTGGGTTTTTTTTTTTTTTTTTACTTTTTTTTTGTTTCTTTAGCAAAATGTCTCAGAAACTGGTCATTCTGGAATGGTAATCACACTTTCTTAAAAAGAAGCCTAGTTTCTGTTGCAGCTGGGTTTTATGTTCCTCTAACCTGCCCTTCAGCAAACTATCTGTTGCAAGTTATTTGACCAGTGTACCTCCTCCTCCTCCTCTGTGCAAAGACTACTCGGATTTTTTAAAATTTTTAAATTCAATGAGAAGCACTTCAGATACTCATTCTGTGTATGTATAGAGAGCTGTTGTCTTTTTTGCTTTGTTTCTTGTGGGTATATTTACTGCATAATCTAGCTAGTAATCTGGTTAGACTATTACTGAACAGCAACCTTGCTCGGGTTGCTTGAAACTTCCCAAATGTAATTCCAAAAGCTTTGCTTTAGGTCATCATTGCAAGTCAAAAGAATCACTTGACCACAGCCTGAAGAAATCAAATAAAGCCAGGTATCAGTGTTATAAAACTTACACACAGAGGAAACTGAACTAATGTACTTGCATACTTCTTTCTAAGGCCTTTGCATTGATGTATGTAATCAATTACTAATAATATGTGATAAGACCACCTATTTACCAGGAAATGAGCTCAGGTGAACAAATCTTTTCACTAATGCCATTATAGCAGGTCAGTTTATATCTATTCACTGGTTTGGATCTGAGATGGTTGTCTATCCCTGTATCTGTTCCACCCATAACCTCAATTTCCATGCCCACAGCATCTTTACCATAGAGCTGCTCTCACATGTGCAGTACCCTTTTTACAATTACTTTTGGCATGTGTAATCGAATGGATGGTTTGGAAGGGCAAGAAGGAATGTGAAAGGCAGTTCAGGTGATGCTAGTAGAGGAAGAGGGAAGTGCAGAACATTTTATTCCTCTGGTAACGAATGACTCGCAGTATTCCATACAAATAGGTAATTAAGCAAATATGGACGTGGAGCAGAAGATTCCAGGGCAAGATACATGGATGGGACTAAAAGAAGTTGTGTTTCAAGGATGGGATTTTTTAATAAATTTGCTATTGATCTATTAAAAATTGGTTTTGAGCTCCCAGCCATGACAGATTAGATCTAAAAACCTAAGGTTTGCCTCAGTATTTCTCCTCTTTTGCCACACAATCAGACAATCTCTTTCTGTTACTCCTGTATAGTTTAAATAAAGTTTTTATAAGGTTAGCTGAAAAAGAGGGGCACTACTCAGTTAAAAACATTAAACATCCGGTCTTAATAAATAAATCTGTGGATGGAAAAGTATACTGGAAGAATAGGAAAAGCCAATTACACTTTCAAAGCTTTAAATATGAAACAGAACAATGGGGAGGGTAGAGCAATCAGAGCCTTTTTGATTTGTTAATCTTCCTTGACACTGAGATAGAATTTCCTTCAGTAGAAGATACGTAGGAAATTACCAACAAGTCTACTTATGCCCCAAAAATATGGGAGTAGCATTGCTAGTCTATAGTTCCTTAGGGTGAAGAGAACCTTGGCTTGCATGCCCAAGCAAGAAAGTCAGTTTTATAGCAACCTCTATCCTCCTGAGCCTGAGCACTTCTATTGCTAAGCATCCATATAATTTATGCCTATAGGACTGCAATTCCTCAGAGTAATTTTTCTTCCATCTGTTCAGCTTGAATGGAGAACATTTGTTAAATAGTGTTTGGAGGGATGTTGGCAGTAAAATGCATGCCCACCCCGATGTTAAGCTAGTTAACTGGTCTTTCTAGGCACAAAGCTGACATTGTTAGATGGCACAGAGCTTGAACAAGTACAAATATGAGAGACCACGTTTTCTTCTTTTCTTATAAACTTGACTATTCTTTCCCATTGTTCTTCTAAATAGAGTTAAGATAACTAACTACCCACTGAGAATGATTAGAAGTAGTTGAAGTCCACCTGTCAATTGTATAAAGTTAGATTAAGTCCAGTCTTTGCAGTCTGATACTTTTTCAGATTCAAGAAGCCAGAGCCATGTAAACATTGAAAGTAATTATGTCTCCTCCTCCTTTTCTTCTTTTTTTCCCCTTTTTTTTTTTTTAACCCCCTTTTCTTTCTAATGTTAGTTGTTACAGAAAAGAGTCAACTTGAGTTTCAGAGAGTCTGCCAAAAAGCCTCTGGCATTCCCTGGGGGATTGAATTTTACATTCTTCAGCAAACAATGTCTGTCTCCAGAAATGCAAGAGGAAAACACTATTTTTCTTTTTAATCTAATATCAATTGCTAAGCTTAACAGAGGTCTGATTTTTTTATTTTCAAGCCTGAGGAACATCTTATGTTGATGTTAATATGTGCCTTTTTAAGCTTCATTTGTTATCTTTAAGCAGCTGCTAAAGTGTAAACAAGTTCTTTTTCTTTTCTGTGTTAAAAAAAAAGGCTCTTAACTTACCCAAAAGCTCCACTGCTGTTGTGCTTATTGGACTATGCTAACACCAGTGAAAGAGCATCATTGAATGCAGCAAATGTTTGGTTTATTTCAAAGCCTTTCTAAACTATAAATCACCCACATTTCTTCTCAGCCTTCTCTTTTTCCTTTCAAGTGGAAAATTAAATGAAATCAGTTAGCCAGGAGATAGTAACATAAAAAGTTATCTGTGATTGTTTTCAAGTATTATAAAGAAGGAATTTCATATTTCTGATAGTGACTTTACTTATAAAACTCCTATATGATCTAGAATTTTGGAAGTGATGTTGGGTGACTATTTCAGAGGGCTGATTTGTCAAAAAGCAGGAAGTACAAAACATTGTCCCTTTCAAGGTAAGTCAAGCTGAAATCTGACCTTTCTGGAATATTTTTATTCAGAACATATACACATTTCCCTCTCCCTGCATTACCTCAGCTCTATATTTCCTTCCCAGACCACAAAGACTTTCCAAAAATTAAAAAGGGAGAAAAAAGAGTGATTTTAAACATTTTGCATACAGACAGGAGCAGAAAGGTGTGTATGTGTGTTTAGAGAGGGAGTGCAACAGGTGACATTCAGATCTGAAACTGTTTGCCATCTCCATTGATGTATATACCCTGTCTCCAGCAAGATCACTGCCACCTGGTACAATTAGATCTCTAAGACCACTCCTTGAAGTTTACAGGGTATATAAATCTGAAGGTAATCTCTTCAGACTCTCATAGGAAAACTTCACAACTGAGAAAATAATCATGTTGCCAGATCATTCCTCACAGCTTTCCAGGTTTTTTTTTTTATTTACTTTCTTTCATTTTACTTTTTTAACTTGAGTATGACCCAACATGCACACCAAAGGAAATGCACAAAGCTGTATTTTAGTACTGAACTACAACATATGCATCTCCTTTAGTTAGCAGCATGTAAAGTGTGGCTCAGGAGTCTTCTGGCAACTTAAGGCCAACAAGTGGCTTGCTCAGCCTGGCATTATTTAAAACTGCCAAAGGACTGCACAGCGCTATTCGCAAGCAATTTGTGCCCCATCTGGTCAGCAGAGGTTTTTGAAACAGAGGGCACTTCTGGGAGTCTCCTCTCTTCCACGAGATTTGTTCAGAAAATTATTCTGGTTTGCTCTATACAGGCTTTTATTTCACACTCTCCACTGTCCTGTCTGAATATTTTCTGTAGGACATTAAGCACTGGTGTTCTCCACCGCAGCTTTGTCCTGTCCATGCACATGTGGGTTTCTGTTCTGGAATGAATGGGTGTTCACACACTTGCTTTATTTTTGTGTTGGAGAATAAAAGGGTTGAAGAAATGTGCCTTATGCTGGAGCTAAAGGCAGTCTGCTTATGAAGCAAACTTCCTGAAGAAGCTTTGTTTCCTGCAGGTTGCTAGAAGGTGGTAGAGAAAAACATTACACCAGCTGCAAACCTCTTGGGGTCTCCCAGCTCTTGAGGCAGAGTGTGCGTGTGTGTTAGTGTTTGGGGGGTAGGGAGGTATAAAACCTAGTGGCAGGGTTTACTGGAGGAGCAAGAGGAAGGAAACCACTGTAGGACTCCAATAAGCCTGCTGAATAGAGCTGTGATTTGTTACAGGTCTACCCTTTGCTACTGAACTAACTTTTCTTTCTTTTGGTCATCTGAGATACTTCCTGTGCTTAAACCTTCCTGGGTCCCTCTATATACCCTGCTGGAAACCCTATGAATTTAACTTGCTGTATTTTTGCTCAGTAGAACATATTTGGTATACATTAGGAGAATAAAATAACGTGCCCTAGCGCAGTACTAGCTGTTTTAAATATCAGAAATGTAAGTGGACTAATATAATTTTAGCATGAATGTGTTGCAGCATCAGGGATGAATTGTGCTGGGTGATTTTTTTTTTTTTTTTTTTTTTTTTCCCCCTAAAGTGATGCTTGTTTTTTTCCACACAGCAAGATCTAGCCAACTGGGGATTGCTTGCCACTCAAAGGTGTAACAAATAGTATAGTTTTGTAATTTTGCCTGCGTTGCAAACTGTTATTGCGATGGATTATAATGTCTAAATATTGAGATGGATTGCACTAAACTAGATATCAAAACTACTAGAACTGTAGATGTTTAAAAGGCACTTAATCACTAAATTTTGTTCTACTCGTCCCATTTGCCATTTTGGAAATGGTTACCAGGAGCTGGCTTAGCCGATGCCAAGCTATTCTGCACACAGCTGAGGTCTCCAGCTTGGTCCTGCGTGCCCAGGCTGAACCTTTACCACCTGCGTTCGTTCTCCTCAGGTTTTATAACCTCAGGACAGTGCTGCAGAAACCAAGCAGGCCGAGTGCCTCTACAGATTTCATTTCACAGTAGAGGGCACTGTGCAGTTGGAGTTCATCCTCTCGAGAAACTGCATAAACTCCTGGTTTCTTGTAGACATAGAGATTCCAGGGCACTCTGCAAATTTACAGTTTTAGCTCTGCTCAATGCTCATGACTAATTAAGGTAGTTATATTTTACTTCAGGTCTTGCTTTGGTTTCTAATGGATTTTTTCTACTCTTTTGTCTCCTCCACTGCTGTGCATTGTTAAATAGCTGCACTGTTCCATCCCAGATATGGCTATATTTTCGTGGTCAGCCAGTAGATTGCTATACATAGTATTTAGTTAAATGCTTTGTGGATCTTTCTGTATAAAAAGAACTCCATTGAGACTAAGAGGATATTATTATTCATAATGCGGTGACTAGTTTCACACATGGCTGAAGCAAAATAAATCATCACTGTTTTTAACAAAACAGTGAGTAGACCTCTTGTTGACCACAGCATATTTGTGGTCAGCAAAGAAAGAGCCTTTTATAGCTATTAATATGCTGCCAAGGTGCTTTAGCTGAGATTTTTGCCCTAAAGGAGGTGGGCTTCCACTACCACATATTCGTGTTTCTCTGCTAAGCCATTTCCAGAACGCTACCCGTACAGAGTGATTTGACACAAAAATCCAGTCCTGAAAAGAGAAACTAGTTACTGAAGGAATTGATACAGATGCATATTGTCCAGATGCTGTATCTGATAAGAAAATGAATGATGCTTTTGATTGTTCAAGCAGTAATTTTTAGTTCTGAGCAGTTGTACACAAAACAACTGATTTGTCAGCATTTCTGTTACGCACACCAGTGTAAAGCCTAAGGTTTGAAGAAGGCCTAAGTGATACCAAGCGTCACACTGGTCCTCTAGCTGTTTACGCTTCCAGTTCTGTACAGTTAAACTGGCGTTCAAACATTGTTTTGTAGCTGGCCTTTTTATTACACAGTCAAGGGAATGGTGTCATTTGGGGATGTTGTCATCTTCTGATGTAGCACTCGTACAATGGTACCTGACTTCCCTGGAATGACTTGGGGCAAAACATAGCAATTTCTTACACTAAGACTCCTGCTGAACAGACACTGATGGAGCCAGTGCTGGTTCTTCAGTGCTTACTCCCATCACTTTGCAGAAGTTAATATGAACTGTTTAGCCTGTATGCAGCCATCTGCCCAACTGAAAGTCCCACCAGAAATTCTGAATGCTTTTCTGGTCAAAAAAGCAGGAAGTTTGAACACATTGATATGCTGTTTAAAGGGTGCAAAAGAAACGTAGTTTATAATAGTAACGGCAAGAAGAACAGATCCAAAGTAATACACAAAGAGTCATGGGTGGTATGAGAATAAGGGAAGGAAGATAAAATGGGAAAGCTGTTCTCCATAGCATATCATTATGTGAACCAAAAGCAGAACCCTTACTTTAAAGGCTCACATTTGACTTAAACATTTTTCTTGACATACCGTTTACAAAAGGCCCTATTCTGAGCTCAACCCAGTGTAAAAAGGAACAGCTCCACTGAACGCAGTGAAAGCTCTGTGAATTTATGGGAGGGAAAACTTATGAAAATAAGAAGTGGGGTTATCCTTACAAACTTATCTAAACTTTCTTGTAGTTATCCAGATGAACTTCTAGAGTTGCATATCTGCAAACATGAAAAACGCATATAGTTTATTGAAGACATTTCTTAGCTTCTGGTGTATTTATAAATAAACTCAGACTATATATGTAAGGCATACAGAGTACACTCTCTGTGTTTACTTTGCTGTCCAGCTCTGTGCTTTCATGTGAAACAAATGGTTTCTGCCATCTTGAAACAGCATTAAAAGCATCCATTGTCTGATGTTTTTAAAGATATTAAATTCTTCATGGCTATTTGTCTGAAGTATTCTGTATTCTGCCTATGCTCTGAGCTGGCCAGATACAATCCAGTTCAGAAATTATGTGACTGAATCATCATCACCACAAAGATGTATCCAGGTTAATGTACACGATCTCTTTTTAGGATATTTGTAGCTTACAAAAAGGTTCTGAAGAGAAAATTTTCCTTCTGGATAAATGCATGTGTAGAAATACATTAGGTGCTTTAAAAAACTTCATGCTGCGTCTGTGTCCTCTACAAGTGGGTATGTCCCTGGTGCCCAGCCATGCTATGTGAGGTGATTAATGGTGCTGACAATTCTTTGGAGGAATAGAAACAGGGATTATAAGTTTAAAAAATGAAATTCAGCTGAAGGAATCGAATCACAACAGATTTGATTTTCTGTCATCTGTGGCAAACACTCAGGCTCCACAAATTTCAAAGTAAAGCCAAGCCTAGAAACTATTTTCCTAAAGTTTCCTGGGATTCTGTCTGTGCCTATATCTATTGTAATGCCCACTATCTTATTGATCATCTTGGGGCGTTTTCTTTTCAACATTGATGATAAATACAGAGTGTTAAAAAGGTCTTGATTTGGTAATGGTTAATAACACAGTTTCTGTTGGAGCAGTTCTGTTGGTTGCTATGGATCAGAAATTATAAATGGTGATAACAGGAGAGCAGATAACATTTGACAATATTTTACTGTGGGGAAAATGTTATCTTTTTTGTTGTTTCAATACCAACTTCATGTAAATGTAATTAGCTCTGTGGTAAAAAAATGACAACGTTTCATAGGGTATAGTTTTTATGTATAATCAGCCCCAAACAGCAGTTTGTGTCCTTATCTATTACACTGCTTTCTCCTTGCTTCTATATCAAAATGAAAATGTTCTGAGCTTTTGTAGAAACTGCCACACCTTTTCACTGGACAAGAAGGATGCTGTCTCAGGGAGAGCCCTGAAGTTGTCTCTGAGGACTTGGGTGCTATGTCTGCAGCAGGATCTCTCTGCTGTACGACAAGCATTTTACACAGTGCTGTTGCTGAGTCGCTGCCTGTGAGACGGAGGTATTGCTTTTCAGTCTCACAAATGTTCTCTGCGTAAAAGACGTTTGTAATGGCTAAGTGTTAAAGTTCTGTAATGGTCCAATGAATATTTAGCAGGATTTCACTTCTCTTGCCTGCGTCTCAGTGTTAAAATCTTAGAAATATGCATTAGTTCTTTCAGGGGAAAAACAGTACTGAAGGTCTCTGAGTTGTTATGACAGTTACGAAACTTGCTTATGATAACCGAAAGTGCCTTATGAGGGCCATTTAGCTGATCTGGGAAACTTCTGAAGTTTGCAAAACTCACTCCCGTGTGCAACAGTTGAGATCTTCCTCAAAGAGCAGGGCTTTCTACAGCAGCGATGCTGAACGTTGCCTTCCTCCTCCTCCTCCCCTGCAGAGGCTGAGCATGCCACGTTGCTAGTGCCTTCAGCTTTAGGATGTGAAAAGCAATGTTGGCCACCAAGGCAATCTCATTTTATCAATAAAAGCAGGGTGAGAGGCCATGTTAGGATATAACAAACCTGACCTTTCTGTTCATAGGTGCCAGGCTGCTCAAGCTAGCCACAGATATTTTAGCTGGTATTTTTGTCTAGGCCAAGCTGTCCTTGAGAAGTAAAGCTTGTTTATGAAACCTCCACTAAAAGCAGGTGTTGCAGACATCCCATTAGTAACCTTTGACTTACCTTCCCCTTTGAAACTTTTCATCCCAAAGGACTGACATTTCAAAGCCCCCTTTTTTTGTGTCCCTCCAAGTTTGCATATTGTAAACATTTTTCTTCTCTGCTCTGATGGAACAGAGCCAAAAATCTGCACAATGGGGGAACTAGATGTTAATGAGCAGAGATTGTGGGAAAATGTGTACCGGGCTGCCCTGCCTGACCTGCATGATAATGCTACATTTAGCACATTCTTTTCCATTAGTGTAGCAGGCCTTGAAATGGTAGCAAACAACGCATATTGTGAAGGTTTGTTTTAAAGAAAACTGCTTTCCTAGGAGAGTGGAAATAAAAAATTATTTATTGTGTACAGTTGGCCGACAGACAGCTGGCCCTGGAAATATTTATGCACTAACAGTGGTGTGAAATTATAGATTCTTCTTCATGTTTTCAGTAAAATTGCTTTACGTGAAGGTTTAAATTATGTAAACCACAAGTATTATGTACAGGCTCATACTGAATCGAGGAAGTTTACAATTGCTCTACGGGTTTAGGGACTGATGAGGGAAAAAAAACGGTTATTTGGCCTGTTAGTAGAAAAAATATTCTAGCACTTTGGCATCTTTTAAATAGATTTTTTTTTACTCTGGCTGTGCTTACAACCCCTTTTTAATGTGTTTATGTCAGTGGAGTTTTGTTTGTACAAAATGCTCCTGAAAAATTAATTTTGGCTCCTCTGAGCCAAGTTTCATTTAATCATAAACCAGAATTTATGTCTCGACCATATGAAAATCATTAGGGGCAAAAGGATTCTGAGAACATAAACAACGCCATGTGACTTAGACACCCAATTGCACAGCTTGAACTTATCAAGTGGTGAACATATTAAAATACTAAAGAGAACACTTACAGTCAGCATTTGGTGTGCAATGAGTAGAGAGAAATTTGTTTGCACAAAATTTCTGACTAACAAAGAGGAGTACCGAAGGAATTAATAACAAAAGACTGACTGTAGATAATTTCTGAGTAGAAAAACGGATTAAATCCATTAAACAAGCTATTTCTTGCAAACTTTTTACCCAACTATTTTTTTGATTATACTTTTTATATGTCCAACTTTGCTCTTTCAGTTAAGGAAAGAGTAATTCATGTAGTAAAAATTGCATACAAATGTGAAGTGTTTACATATGACATTCCAGATCCTTACTGGGAAATGCTTATTTCTTCACAGTCAAAGATTCCTAAAGAGCTTTTCTATGGGGAAAGAGACTTCCACTCATTACCTTAAACACAACACTCTTATCTCTACTGTGGAGTGGATATGGGCTCTGAGCCATATTTTGCAAAGGACAAAGCAAATTCTTTAGCAGAACATCTGCTAGATAAGAGCAGCATTCCTTAGAATAGGTTTTCTGATGAAAGAGATGCCAAAGCCTTGATTCCAAAAGTACTTTTATGCTAAAACAACTACTGTCTGTGCTAGTTCTGTTACATACTTTCAGGAACAATTTCAAACCCCAGCTAACACCGAAAATACGGAGGTGGTTAACAGTAGGCTTTGGGAGTACTCAAATCAACTTACATTTTGCATAGTAAAAGAAAAGAATGCAGAAGTATCAATCCCATTTTCAGGAATCTTTAAAGTGGCACGAGATGCATATGTGACCTGCTGACAGGCAGTCTCTGTGCCTATTATGGAATGGATTTGTTCTATCCACAGGTAATGTCTTTGTGCCATGAGCAGTCTATGACTCCAGCTGCTGTACCCTCAGAGCAGCTAAAGGGTGATAGCTGTTCTGCACATCCTGAGGTCTAAGCAGCAAGGGAGATGTTTATGTATGTTTGCTCATGCTGTTACACCACCAGGAAGGCCTTGCAGCAATGCACTGTTAACTGTCGGGCAAAAACAGAGCATGGCATTGAGAAAGGCAACATGGCAAAGGGGCTGAGTACAGATTTATCATGTGTTCACAAAAGCCCCTTGCTAATGCCAGGATAACCTCTGCTGCAGAGACCTTCCAGGACTACAAGTCTCTGCTAAGGCTGAATCCTGGGTTCAGTAGAGTACTTGAATGGCCTTGCTGTTTATTCTGGGGAACTCTTAATGATCCAGGAGGGTATCTCTTACCAAGCTGGGTACTTTCCGTTCCCTTTCTTCACTCTTTGTCTTCCATGTCTGTTGCTGCAGTTCCAGGTTTCTGATGCCCCGTAGTGCTTGGTACAGTGACTACAGAACATCTCTGCATTGTCAAATATTTTTCATAATGATTTAAACCAAACTTTGACACTTGTTTATGGCAAGCACCAACTTGGTGACTTTGTGTAGTGAAGCACCGTGCTGTTTCTCGGTTAAGCTTTAGCTCATCTGCATTTCTTATGGAGCTGTATCTTCATCACATGCCTTCTGTTTGTTTGTCTTCCTCTTCATTGCACTCGAGGGATGTTGTGGTCTGTGTTTTGGGAACTGCCCCAAGTGAAAGAATCAGGGAATTGCACTGTAGCTGGAAACAGGAAAGCGGGAACACAGGGTCTGTAGTGAAAGAAGAGAGATCGGGAAAGTTGCTTATTCTTTTCATCCTCCTCCAATTCCTGTTGGGTGCTGACTACTGTGTGGTTTTGATTTTAGTTTCTCAGCTGAAATTCTACAATTTGTAGACCATCACATCACATCTTATATATGATTATTATGCCCCTACAACCGATGAGTGCGCGCACACACACACACACACACACCCCCCTGTTGCTGGTCCTGGATTTATATTCTTGCAGTTTTCTCTGCTTTGCTTTCAAAGCCCTGCAGAAAGTATTTGTATCTTTGTTCTTTCTTCATAAATTTGTTCCTTTAGCTTCACTGTCTGAAATTCCCATATTCTGTATATGAATCCCATAAGAGATTGCCTCCAGCTCGGCCAGTGCACATTAGATTTGGCTTCTTCCAGTGGGTGCTAACTTCCTCTAGAACAGCTACCATCGTTCACGCTAAATGTTATAGGGGGGTCAGATCAGATCACATCTCAGATCTGGGTCTTTGCTGGACTGATTTAGTTGGGCAACAGAAGGTATTCATCCCACCCTGCTTTCCTACAAGCATTTGAGTACTCACACTATTCAAATGTGGAAGAGTTAAGAAAGTTTTCAGGAACAGTACCCCACCCACATTGATGCTCATCTAAAGAGGGAGGTTAAATGGAGAGTTATGTTAAATGTATTTCAGGTTGTTCTTGCTAAAACTTTCAGGACTCCTTTAGTAAGTGTGAAGCTTATTCAGAAAAACATCATTATTAAGAAAAGCATTTGAGGACAAGATAAAACATGATTCTGGCTAAGAATCGACAAGCATGTATTTAGGTGCTTTTCAATATATGTCTTTACAGAGTTGATCTCACATGATCTTTTTATTTCTTATTCTGCTGGTAATAGGTGTCATCTTAATGACATTTGCAATAAATACTTCTCAAATATTTGTATGATCCCTTGCTGATACCTTGCCACCTCTAGATTTTTAATACAGTTCCCTAAATCTCTCTTTTAAAAATAGTAGCAGTGCTCCCATTTTACAAATGATGAGCTGAGTTATAGCGAATAACTCTTCCACTCTCACAAAAGAAAAATTGGGTTTACGGAGTCCAGGCATCCTTACTTTCTTCACCACAGGCTCTTCTTGAAAATGGAGGAGATAATTTCTTTTGAGATGATGATGTTTCACAGAGTGAATGCAGTTCTGCTCTCGTGTTAAGAAATTCAAGCTTTTGAAAACACACTTGCTGTCAAAAGACTTCTTCTCTTTCAAGACTTTTAGCTGTGGGTGATCCTCTGTTTAAAGTCTTGTCCAGCTGTGCTTTATAACTATCTCTTAACTGATATATGAATTATTTCCTTCAGTTAAGCTCTCCATATTGCTATGCTGAGTTTGCAAATGCATGGTTTTGCAGTAGACTTATTAGTTTGCCAAATTAGTTTTGTGTGTTTATATTTGGTAGTTATGCCCTGTATATTTTTAACTTTCTGGCATGATTTTGACCCAATTTGGTGAAGTGTTGTCAATCATTGTTACGAGATATAGGAAACAATACTAGAAAATAAGATCTTGCCATTTTTAATCTAACAAAACAGCTCTGTTGTTGATCTTGTCTGGCTGTCTAACAGATGGGCTAGTGTCCCATGAGAAGACAGCCACTTCCTTCCATAATAAACAAAGAAGGAGAAGTTGTCTGCAAACCATTAGTGTATTGTAAAGTTAGATGCAATGTCTTGATATTGTCAGAATGGGTTCCTCAAGCACATTTCTTTGACATTCTGTCATAAGTCAGATAGAAGACAGCGTTAAATCAAAATTAAAACTTTAAAAGGCTGCTAGCTATTTAACTGTTTCCAACAAAAGAACACCAGTGAAAATACCCTCCGTTTTCTAAATATTGATAGTCAACTAATAGACAATAAAGGACTGAGTAGGGTATTTGATGGAGGCAAGATCATTCAGCCCACATGTCACATTCCCAGCATGCAGTGGAGATTCCTGTCTCCTTTTTCCCTTTTACAAATAAGGATGTTAGTTCTAACACTGTTCTTGCTTGAAGTACAAGCTGGTTATTGTATAGTGGAAGCTTGTGAAAATCCTGGCTGGTTGTTACATTAAAATTGGGTTTTTTTGATAGGACACCTAAGGAAAATTATAAGACCCGCAGAAATCAATATGTTTTTCTCAAGAAAGGTATTTTCCCTTACATTCAGAGGACAACACATTATATATATGTATAAGACTATGGCTGGTCACTTTTCACAAGAATTGCCACTGAAGTAAAGAAATTAGTGACAAGTGTTGTCATTTGCAGAGGAAAGAGCTTTTTGTGGTGAAACAAATTTTCCACCTTTAAAAAAACGTTACATACAGTGTTCCAATAATAAACTAGAAATTATTCTTTCTTTCTGTTTCTGCCAGGAAAAAGAATACATACAGCTCTCAAACTTTTTTTTAACCAATTACTTATAGTACTTTTGCACCAAAAAAAAAAAAAAAAGAAAAAAGGAAAAAGAAGGAAAAAAAGTTAATCAAATTCCAGATGTATAAAGCTGTTTAAGCCTATAGGACATGGAGCTGCTGAGCAATGTGCTACTTACTTAGTTGCCTTTGACAAGTCTTAAGATCTTCCCACTAAAATTCCATGTTTAAGTTAGAGGCAGAAATAAATCCAGTGATCTGAGAAAAAAAGTACACCGCATCTGGATGGATTGAGGTGACGATCCCTTTTTTATCCATCTTAAAACTAAGAAGGGCTTAAAACTAGAACTAAAGCCTTTCACATGTGCATTGCTAAAGACTTTTAAGGAACTACTGTAAACTGAAGGACTGACAAAATCCAAAGAAAAATTACAAATAACACTACGACTGTTTTTGTTTGTTTTTTATCATAGTTTTACAACTTGTATTTCTGTTTCTGGAATATGTTACTGGTAGAGAAAACTTCAGGAAAAGAAATACTGAAATTAGGGTGAGCCCCATGCCACAGTTTCTTATCTTCTCTGCTTTAGAGTGACTGAAATGAGTCTAATTTGTCAAAAAAATATGGAAAATAAAAGAGGATTTTTTCAGAACGATCAATCATGTCTAATTTTTTATATTCAGAATATGTGAATGGATATGCAGTATATTATGTATCTCCTGAAACATCTTGACTTTTTGGATTGGTAATTGTGTATATATAGTAAGTACTTTTTCCATCTGGCCTCTCTTTTATAGTTCACTGGAAAAATGTAAAATTTTCTTAGTTGGCTAGATGGTAGAAAATTCTACACATTTTCTAGATGTATAAATCCTGAAAATGCAACTTGACTTGTTCAGTGCTTGTAACTTGTGTTCGTTTTTACCCCATATGCTGTCTTCCTATTTCATTATGAAGATGTAAGCAGCAAGTTATTACATCATCATGAGCCAGATACAGTGTTTATGATGTTTACGTTGACTAGTGAATTCAAATGATCCAGATGTGTTATAGTAAACCTCTATTTAACCTGGAATCATATGATAATTATCAGAAAGCTTATTTAAAAATATCCTCCAAATAATTTCCTATTTCTGTTGATTGCTCGCTATCTTTACTTGTCATACTTAGGAAATGAAATGAAACCCACTTGTCTACAAAGGCAATGTAAACTATAAAAGTAATAATGCCACGCTTATAAATAGCAAACAATATCATTGGGAACAAGTGTCTTATTTCATTGCTCATTCTTTATCATACAAAATTAAGTATTTACAAAGGACCTTAGGACATTTCTTTGGGATATAAAACAGAGCAGGGGGCTTGAGGCAGGGTTTTGATGCTTTGAAGCAGCTTTCCAGTGTATTTGAAACAGTACAAAGCATAGTAACGTCTCCTTAATCCTCTCTTTGAATAAAACAGTGACATTTCAAAGGCTGCGACAGTTTTGAAAACATAATTAAGCTAAGCCCCTTTAACTTTGCATCATACTAATTCTGTGGGATCATATGTAACCAATGGTTAAAGCGAATAACTGGATCAAGAGTTGTGCCTCTAGTTTAGCAGGACCTCTCGTTCATACTTTGAACCAAACCAACTCTGAACATTCTTTTCCCTCATTCATCCCTGCTAGGAAGTTTTATGAAAAGCACAGGCAGCACAATGCATCAGGTCCTTTCAGCAGGGCTTTCTGGGTCCTGGAAAAAAGTGAAGAGAACAAAAATATTCAGGCTGCTCTGTAATGAAGGTCATGGCACTGCATTTTGTATCTGTTATTTTCTTCAATAAGTTTGTATACCTCTTAGGGTAGACTGGGAAAACCAGAGCTAGAATTCATAGATTTGTTCCGATTAGGCCATGAAACAACACTTTAGTAAGATGAATACTTTTAAAATAATATAATTGCAAGATTTTTCACATATCAATATGAAGAATAATCCCTAGTATCAGAACATATTTCAATGAACCCCCTTGCAATGCTCAACAATACAGTCTGAGTCAGTCTTAAGAGCTGACAAATTACATTGCTTTAAAGTTTGTTCTGCATATGGGTTTCAATACTAAACTTTCCCCTTTTGTCCTATATTATTTCTAATCCCTTATGTCAGAGGAAAATTATGACCTCCATCATGAAATCAAAAGAAAAACTGGCACTACTGATAATGTGATTAAAATGTGGAATTAAAAGATCTGGCTAAATGATGGAGGGGGAAAGTAAGGAAGAGAAAATAAATCAAAATCAGTGAAGGAAACAGTTTTGCACAAATCTTTACAGTGCAGCCAAAGTCCATGAGAACTATGTGTATTCAATTTATATCAACAAATACAGTTGGGGGCCTGGCATCAGATACTGTGGTCTGATGTGTACTGAGTTACATCAGAGATCTGCTACATTTCTGGACTCCGGCTGTGTCTG
Source organism: Astur gentilis (assembly GCF_929443795.1). Taxonomy (NCBI): domain Eukaryota; kingdom Metazoa; phylum Chordata; class Aves; order Accipitriformes; family Accipitridae; genus Astur; species Astur gentilis. The sequence goes on along the minus strand of NC_064909.1, from coordinate 6,829,041 downwards.
TCCAGGCACGTTGGGTAGCTGCAGTGACACTGGGTGCCATAGCTGCTGATGGCAGACCACAGCACTGCATGTGGTTTGAGAATCTGATTATCAGAAAACTCTAACAAAAGCAAGAGTTTGGGTTCGCTGACTCAACTCTCTTGCTGTGGCTGACAACTGCATCGCTGTAATCCTGTTTATAAATCTAATGTCCTTCATCTTAAACCAGGCAGCTTTTTGCCTTTGCAGCCCTACTGGAAAGCTGTACCAGAAGCACACTGCTATGACAGCTGCAAACTTTCTCCTAGTTTTCGGTCTCTCTGATGGCTGTGATGAACTCTGCTGTCTATGCTACCTAGTACGGATAAAATAATTGAGCACATTCACTCTTGGCCTATGTTTTGCTAAGTTAATAAGCCAAGTTGCCTTAATCTTCTCTTGTAAGAGAGGCTACTCATTCCTCTTATCATCTGAATAGTCCTTCTTTGTACCTGCTCTAGTCTTTTACCTTTCTTGAATGTCGGTGATGAGAATTTATATGCATAGCCTCGGGTGAATTAGTACTAGGGAATGGTGCAATAGTTTCAGTATTTCCCTTTTCTGCTTTGCCTGAAGGCTTTTGAGGTTGCATTTGCCTTTTTATTTGCTGACTGTGATCAAATAAAATGACATGGTCATTTTCCTCCTTTGTTGCATAAATCATGGTCTTTGAGCTTGTAAGAGAAATTCTGGTTTTCACTTGCTGATATAGTATTGCAGTCTATGCAGCTGAATTCTGTTAAGGTCATTCCTGTGCAATACTCTTGTCTTCCTCAGCATGGGTGGGGCTCCCCCACTTCATGTGATCGCTGACTTTCATTAGAGCACTTCTATTGATTGTTACCAAAGTTGTTAATGAAAGCATTAAATACTCCCTGCTTAGACTAATGCTTTTGTAGGTGCCTGTCTAATAACCTTCCAGTCCTTCAGTTGTTTTTTTGATATGATCAGTTGTCATTTGGTTTGTTATGCCTATTGAAATGCTGGTACTTATATTTGCCTTTTCCATATTAAAATAATTTCTTCGTTTGGAAATGTATCCAATGATTTTCTGAAAGCCAGATAATTTCCTTCTTCATGTAGTAGCGAGTAGCATACCTTAGGCACACCTCAGGTGTGTTTTATTCCGTTTTCCTTTTATCTTGAATGGTCTTTACTTTATCCTTATTACTTCTTCCTAGGTTATTGTATGTTATTGGGTAGCAGCCCAGGATGGGACCTGCGAGTGCTCAGATCACTTTTCCCATTTTGAAATACAGGGACTACATTTGTTATTCTCTAGTCATGTAGTACCAATACAGTGATATGAGACATTCAGCATTTTTGTATAGACATTTCTTGGTGTTCCTTGACTTGAGTGCATTTAACTGAGTTTTCTTTCATTCCTGTACTAGCATTCATATTAATAACCTTTTTCCTATGCTATTGTTCAACATCATTAGAAAAATGAGCTGCTCTCAACAGCAATAACAAGATCTTTGTGACTAATTTCCCAAATACCATAGTTAAAATCGATGTTTCGTTAGGTTCTCAAGTGCTTTGTTAACTCTAGACAAAGAAGGGATTTTCATAGTCACAGATAGGATTTAGACATTAAATCTCTCTCTTTCCTCTGCCTTTCACCTTCAGAAAGTCTTGCCATGAAAATGTATATGATTTCTGAGCTATTGTTTCTCAGGAGGCAGAGAGTAATGTAAGGAGCAGATACCTCTGACTTTTTTTTTAACACCTGCCAGCTCCATAGCACCTCTGGCCTTTTTCTTCAGGGCTTCAATAATTAGAGCTGTGTGAAGTTTCACACATAGAATGGAACTGGATGATTCTAGCATCTAATCAGGTCAAAGGCTAAATTCCTCTGGTGTGCAACATGTTACCCTAGGCTGAATTATAGCCCTGTAAACCGGAATGGTTAGATCCTTAACTCTGGAATATTAACTTGTTAATTTATTTTTTGCAATAGATAGAGAATCACCACATCACACAACTGTCAATTTTATATCACTACTGACATCTTTTGCCCACGCCTTGCAACTTGAATTGCAGGATGTGTTTCTATGCTGTGTTGCAATACCTCTTTGCTTTTCTAATTGCAGGAGGACATGTGGATGACACAAAGCATCACACAGCCTTGACCCAACAGGCTGATCCACTGCTGACATAAAGCAATGTAGCTGGCTAATTGTGTGCTCTGTGGATCTGGCCCCAAATGTGGGAATCTCACTGCAAGTGGTAACCACTAGTCTAAACTGGAATATATGAGCTGACATGCTTGATTTAAGTTATATAAACTGGCTATGCCATGAGAATTATGAGCTCTGATCATGCAAACTAGGGTTCGTAGAAGAATAAGAAGGTAAAGAAGCTTTGCAGATAAGCAACCACATGGGTACAAGTTGTAAACAACCTCTGTGTAAAATTTCACTTTGTGCCAAGTGCCAGATGAGAGAGAGCTGGATGCTCGTTTGTTGCATGCTTTCTAAAGTTGGACTGCTGATACTGTTTTGTTTGTAATGTATACTGAAACCTTTCCTTAAGATTTTTCTGTCCTTCCAAAGGGCACCCAGTGAATAGGCTGAATCATAGAATCATTTAGGTTGGAAAAGACCTTCAAGATCATCAAGTCCAACCATCAACCATGCCCACTAAACCATGTCCTGAAGTGCCTCGTCTACATGCTTTTTGAATACCTCCAGGGATGGTGAGTCCACCACTTCCTTGGGCAGCCTGTTCCAATGCCTGACAACCCTCTCACTAAAGAAATTTTTCCTAATATCCATTCTAAACCTCCCCTGCTGTGACTTGAGGCCATTTCCTGTCGTCCTATCTCCAGCCACCTGACAGAAGAGACCAGCACCCACCTCACTACAAGCCCCCTTCAGGCAGTTGTAGAGAGCGATAAGGTCTCCCCTCAGCCTCCTCTTCTCCAGACTGAACAGCCCCAGCTCCCTCAGCCGCTCCTCATAAGATTTGTGCTCCAGGCCCCTCACCAACTTGGTTGCCCTTCTCTGGACACGCTCCAGCACCTCAATGTCTTTCCTGTAGTGAGGGGCCCAAAACTGAACACAGTACTCGAGGTGCGGCCTCACCAGTGCCGAGTACAGGGGAACAACCACCTCCCTGCTCCTGCTGGCCACACTATTTCTGATGCAGGCCAGGATGCCGTTGGCCTTCATGGCCACCTGGGCACACTGCTGGCTCATACTCAGCCGGCTGTCAACCAGCATCCCCAGGTCCCTTTCTGCCGGGCAGCTTTCCAGCCACTCTTCCCCAAGCCTGTAGCGCTGCATGGGGTTGCTGTGACCCAAGTGCGGGACCCGGCCCTTGGCCTTGTTGAACCTCGTACAATTGGCCTCGTCCGATCGATCCAGCCTGTCCAGATCCCTCTGGAGAGCCTTCCTACCCTCAAGCAGATCAGCCCTGCCTCCCAACTTGGTGTCATCTGCAAACTTGCTGAGGGTGCACTCGATCCCCTCATCCAAATCATCAATAAAGAGATTAAACAGAACTGGCCCCAATACTGAGTCCTGGGGAACACCACTTGTGACCTGCCGCCAACTGGATTTCACCCCATTCACCACAACCCTCTGGGCTTGTCCATCCAGCCATTTTTTCACCCAGCGAGGAGTACACTCGTCCAAGCCATGAGACACCAGTTTCTCAAGGAGTATGCCATGAGAGATAGTGTCAAAGGCCTTGCTGAAGTCCAAGTAGACAACATCCATCGCCTTCCCCTCATCCACTAGGTGGGTCACCTGGTCATAGAAGGAGATCAGGTTGGTCAAGCAGGACCTGCCTTTCATGAACCCGTGCTGTCTGTACCTGATCCCCTCCCTGATTGTCCTGCACATGCCATGTGAGCGCTGTCAAGATGAACTGCTCCATAATCTTCCCTGGTACGGAGGTCAGACTGACAGGCCTGTAGTTCTCTGGATACTCCCTTTGAGCCTTCTTGTAAATGGGTGTCACGTTGTCAAGCCTCCAGTCATCTGGGACCTCCCCTGTTGACCAGGATTGCTGATAAATGATGGAGAGTGGCTTGGCAAGCTCCTTTGCCAGCTCCCTTAGTACTCTTGGATGGATCCTGTCTAGTCCCATAGACTTGTGAGTGTCCAGGCAGCGTAGCAGTTCACTAACTATTTCCTTCAGGATTAAGGGGGGTATATTCTGCTCTCCATCCTTGCCTTCCAGCTCAGGGGGCAGAGTACCCTGAGGATAACTGGTCTCGCTATTAAAGACTGAGGCAAAGAAGGCATTAAGTAGCTCAGCCTTTTCCTCATCTCTGGTGGCAACGTTCCCTTCTGTATCCATTAAAGGATAGATATTCTCCTTGGGATTCTTTTTACTGTTAACATATTTGTAAAAACATTTTTTGTTGTCCCTTACAATAGTGGCCAGATTGAGTTCTAGCTGAGCTTTTGCCTTTCTAATTTCCTCTCTGCATGACCTAACAAGATCCCTGTACTCTTCCTGAGTTCCCTGCCCTGAATGCTTGGCATGCTTTCATCTTGGCTACACAGTCTGGCAAAGGCTATGTATAACTGGGTCCATAGTTGGAAAATGCAGCTCTCCCCCTTTTCCCAAATGAGATACTTAACAGTACTCTTCAGTTTGGCAGTCGATCACTTCTATCAAGATACAGTTGCCTTTGGCCAAGCCTCTGGGATCTCTGCAAAGCTTTTCTCAGCCACAAATCATTTCTTCATTCAGCATGTCACTTGACATCTTCAGCGTTATAAATTAGTTCAAGAGGGTGAACACCCATTTCACCTCCTCACCAAGGGCTCAGTTCTCATGTTTTCTGAAGTTATTTATTTTTTGCTTTAGGGGACAATGCAGTTTTACTCTCCTACTGCACTATCAAGAGAACAAGTCCCTTTGAGCCAAACACCTGCTTTCCTTTATAAAGAATGATGGGGAATTGCCTTTTTAAAAGCCTCTATTTATCTGCTTTCTTAATTTAGAAAAAGTTCCCAATTACTCAGGTCTCCAGAGATTTTTAAAAAGGTATAGCAGACCAAAGTAAAAAAGAAAAGGAACAATAAAGTACTGCCTTTCTCTTGCCACAGCAGGGACAAAACCATGGCAATGTGCCCTCAAGTTTACCAGACCCTTATTCTCTCCTGGAGTCAAAATCCAGAAGCTAGTGGTCTCCACTAAGAAAACAATAGGTCACCTCGTGTCTGTGAGCTCCAGCCTTGGGAGTCTTTGCTGGCCAATGCCTTTAAGTTGGAAGCTAACTGAGACACACCGAGTGTTACTTCACCTTACAGGCTCCCGTTTCTTCATCCAGAAACTTCCCCTCAAGTTGAACACAGAGATGGCTATGTTTGTCAGGATGTGCCTAGGATATTCATGGAGGCTTTGACCTATCATGATTTCACACTTCACCATTTTCTCTTCTCTGACAAATCTGGAGAAAGGTGTGACAAATCTTTATTCTTAGCTATGACTTTCATAAGGGTTTAAGAGTGTTAAGTATCTAAATCTTGTTAAATTGGTAATTCTCTTATTATTTTTGAGACTCACATCCTCAATTCATCTTTTTCTACTGGTTTTAAGGTAGCAATTTGCAGACATAAGGTGACTGCTGCATAGTGTTGCCATGATTTCTGGGTACACCACATCCTTCTGTCCTTCGAGCATGAACGGTGTCTTGCAGTGCTACAGGGAAGAGCTGATATTGCCTGTTCATCTGAGCCCTTACACAGTACCAGAAGATTTAAGTAACAGATGATGTTCTGTGAGCTAGCAGGTAAGGACCACAAACATTCGAAGCATACAGGTAACAGACTTGACTACAATTCAATTTGTTGTGACTTTCAATTACTCTTTTATTTTATCAGTGCCTTAAGAGGTCAGTCACAGGATACATAGAGAAAAAAATAGTTCTTGCTACCAAATGATTTAGCCTTGGGTCATCTCGCTTATAGTTTATGTTTTTGATCTAAAATGTGCAGAATGGTGTAGTCTAATTTGTTTCTAGTCTAACATTCTGAGACCAGCATAGGACAGGGACATGACTATAACAGTGACTCCTATGCCTACAGCTGAGGCTGAGCACTTCAAGCAAACGTTTGTGTCTGTCCAGTTTTGGCCGTGGCAGGTGGCCTGTGCCCCATGAGCAACAGCACACGCCTCCACTGCTGCCTTCACACAGCTTCAGCATCTTCCTAAAACAAGTCCTCCCTGAGGCCAGGTTATTGCATTTCTTTCTGCTTTGCCCTCTGGGCTGCTGTGCATCTAGCTGTCAGCTGAAATAAGGAAGGCAGCATCACCTTCGGATTGGATCTTTTCCCTCTAACTCAGTCCAGATTTGGGAAAGTATCTAGGAGTCACAGGAATAAGAAAATCTATTAAGAACTTACCTTAACTAAAGGTGTTTTTGTCTTGTGTGTTGGGGTTTTGTTTGTTTGTTTGTTTTTGCTTTGTTTTTCTCCCCATGGTAATGTGTAAATTCTAGTCAGAAGTGCCTGGTCCCAGTATAAGCAAGATTCAGATCTCAGGACTCAGGTCAGGGTGATTTGGAGCAAGGAATGAGGCTTGGTTCTTCTCATCATGGGTAAATATCCTGTTCTGGAGACTGCTGATGATCGTGTGGGGACATTTTCACATTATTGTCTGTTGAAGATGCTATACTTTGTAAAAGAATATCTATTTATTGCGTGAGCAGAAGAGGCAGATAGACTCTGTAGAGCTGTTTTGGAGTGGTGAGAACAGAACAGGGTTTTCAGAGAGCTGGTTTCAGATCACTGTCTTTCAAGAGGGGCAGGGAACCCTGTCTTTCAATGCCCTGAGCACTAAGCTTCCTGACTTCCAGCAATCGGGTGGGGGTAGAGAATGAAATAAAAAAATCAAAAGATCTTAATCTGGAATCCTTTACAGGTACAGTGAAGAGCCAGAAAGTACGTTACAAATAATAGTGTGTTGGCATTGGAATGAAAAAGTTTTGGGAAAGGACAAATATTCATGACTTGTATATTTTCCAGCTCAGCAGAAATGTGCTTTCAACTCGGTCTCAGATATCACACTACAGTATGGAGTATGTATATGGTAAGTTTCACGTATGGAGTATAGTGTGCCACTTAACTATGTACTTAGACACTATTTCATGGGGAATAGAGCATACTTATACTTAAAAATATTTTCCATAATGGCAACCTTGACATTTTATGTGACTTAAAATGTGAAATAGTTCAAGATACAATTGCAAACCTAAATGGAAAAGCAACTGCATAAGCAGAATATTGTGTTTATCATAAATGGCATGCAATTTTACAGATACAACAATTTTTTTAGATTTCTAGTAACCAAACATATTTTCTCCCATTTGCACTCACATTGTTCTACTACGACAGTGTCTCATAGTTAGTGTATCTCTTTCATGCAAACAAATAAATGAGGCTTTACAGAGAACTGCAAAATCAGTTGTCTCTGGTGAAACTAGTTTAGCTGAGAAAATACTGTATATAAAAGAACAAGAGTCAGTGCCTTTTATTCTGAAGAAAAACGTACTTGACGAGTAACCCCATGGACTGTAGCGTGATTGTGAATAGTAAGAAATCTGAAAGCCTGATAAAATGTGAAGAAAAAAAAACCCCAAAACTTTTCTTTTCATTTTCCTTTTTAGCTCCTTGCAAATGTTAATTGAAGCTTGACTAAAAGTTTCTAGTGAGTGTGTGAGGGTAGCCCAGAGGCCAGATCCCAGAAATATTAGGGAAATCCTTTGTCTGTGCTTCTGTTGGCAGAGGGAAGCCTGTGCACTAAGGAGGGTTCTTGAGTTTTGAATCCATTTTTGTTCAGGTAACATTTTAATTTGCTCTCCTCTCACTGGATTTGGTAAGGACTTGCCTCAGAATGGCCCAGTACACATTAATTTTCAAAAATTACTACATTCAGAAAAACAGTAATTCTCAAGAGCAAATACATAATCTCATACACGAAACACACCTTGGGTTTTATTCATTTCTCACTGACATAAGGTGTAATTTAGTTGTCTAAAATGGAGTCATTTGTGATTTATGTCAGAAACAGGCCCACAAAGGCTATTTTTAACACACACAACCAAATGACATTTAATTTTTTCACATTCACTCCCCATTGTTGTTGTATACATCCTCGGTGGCATTATGAAGCGGAGCTTTTCAAACAGACGAAGTATGTTACTTACTGTGGCTAAATTGTAATGAAAGAAGAGATGGCTGTTTGCCAGTGAATGGTGTGTAGCTTGTAGAAGCATGTAATTACATAAATCACAAACATATGCAGAAGATGTTTTCTCTTTACGTTTAACTGGTGTTGCCTGGAGCTATAGCTGCTTGCAACTCTATTTAATTACCATAATTATTTTAAATGTGCATATCTGGGCAATCTTTGAGCTTTATGAGAATGTTATTCATACCTTATCAGTAAAAATCTGAAGGGTCCCATTCTTTCCCCAAAGGGGCTGCAGTAACCAGGTTTCTCCAGATTTCAGGCATAGGGTGGCTGTAATGTTCATATCTTTATTTTGAATTACAGGTTTTTAAAAACGCGAGCCTCTGAAACTAATCAGATCTTGAAGTCTCAGTAGACGCTACAATTTCCTGGTAGGAAATTAAGCATTGTACATTGTTTGTGGAAAGAAAGTACCTGGAGAGGTCCTGATTAGCCTCTTTTACGTCTTAATTTGCTGACTGTGTAAGTGTTGTTTGGCCAAACAGATTGACAAGTGTCTAGGAAAGGTATTGACTATGTTAAAATGGATACTTCCTATGGGGAATGTCAAAAAAAACCCTGACAGACTAGCTGGGATTTTCCAGTTAATTTTGTCAAGCAGTCAAATACGTTGGAGTGGGGCATTTTAAAAATTCTCTCTAGCACTAGTGTAAACTTGATTCAAATAACTGATGCTAATGGAGTTGCCCCAGAAATACCACAGGGTAACACAGGCTTTTGTTTTTTCTTCTCTCATTTATGTCCATTTTTTATTGACTTCGTGCCATTTTGATATTGGTCGAGTTACTTGTGGCTCAGACCAATACAAATGAGAAAAGACATGAGTCCTGATATATAGGATGACTGGCTAATGTAGACACACCTCAGTTTGCCCTAACTAATGTAAATTGGTAAGTATAGAATTCCTCCAGTTGAATACATTGGAAGTGGTAAGACCCTCAGGAATAAGAAATCTGATAGCTAAATAACCTCAAAAGACCAAGCCGTAGGAACCATAAGCAACTGTCACACACACATAACTGATGAAGAATACTTACGAGTACAGATACAGAATCCTTACACACTGGAAGACCAAGAAAGGCAGGTTTTTGTCAGAAAAGGGTAGCATAATTTATTAGTTCAGCTCTGCATTTATAAAAACACCTGGTTTTGGACAAATGAGCCCTTCCTATGTTACAAAAAAACAGTTGGTCAAACACCTGAATGCAAAGATAATGAAGTTGCAAAGTTCTCATGTTCCAGTAAAGCAAAAAATAGTAATTATTATCAATTTTAGAAGTCCAGTTCTAGAAATGAGGTAAGTATAAATAAATACCCAATGGAGAATCAGACTGAGCACAGTACTTTTATGTTACTCAGTGTCAGGGAAATAGGTTAATAGTTTGCACCTTGTCTTTTTTGTCAACCGCTATAGTTAACCTTGCAAGTGATGCATCCTTAAAGAGCTTTTGTAAGTCATGCAGTCATTTTTGTTTGGTTATAGTGTGACATGCCAGCTGTAGATCATATGTGCAGTTTTGTGACACAACTTAGTTTTTTACTTCTACCACCCAAGAGGCAACATACACAAAGCATTATTGTCAGAGATCTGTTACTACAATCTCTTGTGAAAAAAAAAAAAAAAAAAGAAAGTAAGCCTCAGGAATGCCAGGGAACAATGCACTTTCCACATCAGAGACTGGTTTGTTTAATAACCACAAATTATTTCAGGTAATTTGGCACCAATTTAATTGTACCCACAAGAATGTCCTCAACAACAACAAAAAGAAGCAACAAAAGAACCACCCCTACTACCAACCCTGTCAGGATGAGCTGAAGGCAGAGTTTCCATTCATTAAATTATGATTAGCCTTGCTAATACCTTGTCTATCAAATCCCCATAACGTGCTGCAGACACACCAAAGGGAAACACATATGTGATGTTTTGAAAAGGAAACTGTTGGAAAGTGATACTTTTCCCACGCATTAGAATGACAATAGAATCCTTCAGATGAAGGTGCACACTAGAACAGTCATTAAAAATGAAGATTATGAACAGCTGAATTAAAATCCAGCCAAGGCATTGTCAGTTAATGTCTTTCATTAAAACAAAGAGCATGAGGACAAACACGATATTCACTAAGTTTGCTGAGCAATTAATCTGGATTTGTAGTTAGATTTTGTTCTGTTCTTTTCCATATTTCCAAATCACTGTGTGATTGAAAGGCTAAGATGGTTGTGTTAACCTACTATCTCTGTATTATCGGCATCTATACAGAGGGTGATGTATGCCCTGTCAGTAGATTACAAAGCTCTTTGCTGAATAGCAGAAGAATGTGGGAATGGGAAATCCCCCTAGTTTTGCCTCTGGGAAGAATATATCTTTGTAATTTCAAATAGTGAAACTGAACACGGATATTTGGAAGATTCATTTTAAAAGCTGACACTGGAGAACTGATGTGAAATCCCATTCAGTTCAAATTCTCCAGCACAATGGAGAAACTTCCTTCTGGCCTCCCTGAGATGCATTTACCTGTAGCCGACTGAATGTAGTGCCACAGAAAGAACAGAGTTCTTTATAGAAAAGCCTTTGCATTTCTCCTCATGAAAGCTATGTTCGCTATGGCTTTTTTCACAGTGAGATTTTCCCCTTCCATGGAACAGAGAAGAGCCTACAGGCCAAATTTTGATAGGAAGTCCCTGACTAAATATAAGAAAAGAGTATCAAGCAAATTGAGTCAGCATGGTTTTTCCTTAAAACCTGGGCATCATTTCATTTGTACCTGATCAAGGATTCCATAAGATAAAATGAAAATATCCAATTCCAAGTCAGAAGGCAACCAAGTCTGTGTAGTAGGTTCGTTGTTTCAGACTATTTACTGTCCACGTCTCCAGTTTTGTTTCAAATGGCTATTTTGACTCTGATTGTTACATGCTCCAAAAAGTATATCTGAGTACGTATTTTCTTTATCTTTGAGTGAGCTGCAGGCAATTTTATCTAATTTTTTTGATATCCTATTCTTTATCATTGTATCTTTTCAGTCAGGCTTATCAGGGACTAGCTACATAAATACTGCTACAATTAAACAGAAATTCTCAAATCTCCAAGTGATAAGAATTTTGTACTATGGACCACTTGGAACAGTTTCAGCCTGAATTTCATTTGTTTTTCAAAGGATTTCCTTGTATGGTGACTGAAGCTGTTGCATGATTGGTGGGAGGGAGAGAGAAGAAAAAATAGGTTCTGCATGTTAATAATAATTAGATGACATCTGTGAGATGAAATATTACAGCATGAATTACCTAACTTCATTCGACTTTGAAGTCCACCAGATTGTTACAAAGTTTGCAAAACAATTGATCATCTATTAGGAATACATGGTAAATTCCCCATCTTAAAGTTATACCCATACAATGAAGGGCTGCAGTACTTGAGACTTGAAGTGAAAGGGGCTGGATGTGATTACAAATTGAACTGTAATGTAATCTGGGCTTTTCCAGTCAAGTTTTCCAGTGAAAGTTGAGGTTGGCTAACAATTTCTTTCCTGTGCACTGCCCTAAGGATCCATTCTGTTTCTTCAGGGCACCTTGGCAAGAGACTTGCAGATATTTAAAACCCCTAATTAATGCCAGGTCTTTCACTTCGCTTTTATTTTTAAAACATGAAAAAAATAATTACTAAGCCAAAGAAAAAACAAATATTTTCCAGTTGCCATTCATTACAGATGTCAGACAGCCATAAATACAGAAATGGTCAGCTGCAGGTGTAACCTAGTTCTGTTGTGTAATGTACACTCTGTTCCTATAACATTACTAAAAATGGTCTGTCTGGCTAATAAATAGCACTACCATTACATAGTAAAAGGTGAAAATTAATGTGAACGCTGCTGGTGAGTTAGCTATATTAACAAGCCAATCATGTAGTATTAGCAGTTATAATGGGGAACAACATAAACTTTTAAGAGCTTCTGCAAAAGTTTTCAGTCCTTTCAATGTTGGGAATTTAAGATCAGTGCTGTCCAGTAACTTTATTTCTTTAAATTTAGGAGGAAAAACATGTAGGAATTTTTCAAAGGCACTGATATGTGCATGTCAAAAAAAATTTTTTAAAAAATTGGCGTCCAACCTGCATGTATCACTATTATCTCAGATGCTCTCCTGGCAATGCTCTCTTGCCTCCATCAAAGGTTCTGGCCCATGCACAATAACCTTTCTTTGATAGCTAACTGATAGAGAACTGATAACCCCTTACTGATAGCAAAACCTTTCCCACACCCAGAGCAAGAAGAGAGTGCAATCTAAAATGGCAGTGAGTAAAGGGAGACAATAAACAAACAAAAGACTAATTGATTTCTTCTACTTAGACACAGAGCTATGTCTGACCAACAGCCCATCTGGCCCTGTGTCCTTTCGCTGATGTTGCCTGGTACTTTGGGAAGAATTTAAGACCAGGCAATACAACCTATGTTTCCTCCCTGGAGCTTCCTGCCAGATTGTGTCAGCAGTTGAGGGAGTTTCCAAAATAGATTTATCTTGACCATTATAGGTAATAAACAGTAATGGATCTATCATCTCCAAATTGTCTAATCCTTCTCTGACTCCACTTTGGTCTCTACAGCATCCAGTGTCAGTGAGTATCACAGTTTAATTGTGTGCTGTGTGAAATGCAGGATGCTGAGAGTCACAGCCTTTGCTGGGATGGTTCTTGGGTCCCATTTGTGTGTCCTCAAAGAATAACCGTTGTGTGTAGTCCTAAGAACGGCTTCCTCTCTATCCTGCACATCTGGGGAGAAACCACATGCAGTCTGGCCCAAGATGATAAGTAGGATGATGGGAATCTGCCTGATTAGTAACATACTTTGTGGGTTGTTTATATTTGAGTCAAATGTACTAATTCCCCCGCTCTGTCTTCCTCCCATTCTTTTAATTTTATTCTTGGCTGCAGAAAAATCGCTAAAGAAAAATGTACCTTGAAAGTCAGATTGTTATGCTTGGCAATGCTTTATTATCTTGCTGTGCCTTAACACCATATTTGATCTGAACTTATTTCTAGGAGATGAGTAGATTAAAAGAAAATGAATTGGAAATACTTCTATTTCATGTATCGGTTGGTAACACACATCAGAGGGCAAAAATTAAAAGACAAATGTCTATCAACTAGAAAAGCAAGTCTGCTCTCAAATCTAGTGCTACAAGTTCCTGTGGAAGACTTCACAATGATATGACATTCCTAACTTGCCTATACAAGAGCATACGGAAGAACTGATAGTTATTTTATTCTGTCCTATACTTCAGAAATCATTTCAGTGAAAATTTTCTATTTCCCAAAGTCAAGTTCCTATGAATTTATAGTATAACTGCATTTTTAATTCCAGTCTCTCAAATACTGCGATTAGATGCGTGTTGTGGTGAAGAGTGGAAGGAGGAGGGAATAGAATTATTACATATTTGTAAACTAATGCTAAATTCTGATCTCAGTCAAGTTAATATCAAAGCTGGGAGTTTAGTGGGAGCTGAATAAATCCTAAAGATGCTTTGTTATCTCTTGCATTTGTGACCAACAAGTGAACAGGCAAGTTCAAAAATTTCTTGTCTCTAGCCTCTCTGCAGCTTTGAAACACTGTGGTTTGGTTGGAAGCACTGCTGCCCAAGACCTATCAAGTGTTTCCAGATGTGGGGCTGGAAGACATGGATGCAGGTTGGGAACAGGGACCCAGCAGTTTAGTCCGTCTTCTTCCCCCTGTGTGCATGTTCACGTGGGGTTTGATTCTTACAGGCTTTAAACAAGTGGAGGAGGTGGTCGGTGGTATTTTTCATGCCAAGTGCAGGCAGCGCAGCACCCACTAGGGAAGGCAATGTAACGCAGAGCAGAATTTGCTGTCTGTGGGTTTAACAGTTAGTTTGGGAAATGGCTGTGATTTTACAAGCCAGCTCTACTAAACCAGACAAAACTGCCCTTGGTGGTCTCTGCTTGGAGTAGCATTTTAAAGCTACTGAATTTCCATCGTTACTTTTAGCATGCTCCTGCACTGAAACCCAGGTGAAAAGCTACAAGGAGGTATGACCCTGGAAAGAAAGGAGAGGCAGCACAAGGAGACAAGCTTAAAAGTGCCTCAGAGGGGCAAGATCCTGTAGGAACTGCAGCTTCTTTCATTATCTTCTCTGAAGCCTGAGGTGAACTAGAAGTCTTTCAAGAAAGCAGATTGCAGGGAAATGGCTTGTCACTTCTGCAGTGCTGATGCTACCCTAAGTTAAAACATTTGACGATTACCCATCCCTGTTCAAAAAGCAAGCATCTGTGAAATGTTGTTGAACAGAATGACACAGAGCAAAAATGGCTCGGCATTGTGAAAGAGGGAGAAAACAAGCATATCAAAGATGCATTAGTGAGTCTATGCCTCCTCTTGTATTCTGGAGTTTGTAGCAGCCACTGAAACAATTTACTGTTCTACTTAGGAAGGAAAATATCTATAAATCTAAAAACTAAGTTAGTTCATAATTCCTACGAAGTGTACTTAAGAGTTATCACTGTCCTAAACAAACTTCCACTCTAGATAACGGTGTTCCACAAATGGTGCTTCCAGATTCAGTCTTCAGTTATAATTGAAATGGCAGGAAACACACCAGAGAAAACACCATTGTTATATCTGTATGAATTATAAGTTGTTTTTAGGATCCTTTAAGAAATAGCTGCTGACTGGCTCGAAAATAAAAGGTGAAAATAAACACAAGAATTGTTATGTTAGACAGATGGCTTTTGCAAGAACCTGTGTTAGACAATACCTGTATGAATAGTGAGGTAACCTCGTATGTGTCATCTCCACATTCTTCATCTTTCCACTCACTTTTGACTGTCTCCCCCCCCAAGAAAAAGAACAGGAGTTCAACCTAGTCTTCCACAGAGAAAAAGGGAAGAAGTTGAGAGTGAATACCATTTTCTAAAACATGTTAGTGAAAACAGAAAGGGAAAATGGGAAAGTAGGAAAAAGATAGGGCCACTTAAAAAGTCAAAGAGAAAAAAAAAGTGAAAGAAAGGGAAAATGACAGGAGAGAGCATGGTGAAAGAGCTGATGGGCAGGTAAAATGAAGTAGCAATAAAGAGAAGATTATGAAGAAGGGTCAAAAAGGTAGTAACAAAGAGAAAGAGATGGAAAAATAATCATAGGCAGAAGTGAAAGAGAAAATAAAAGGATATAAAACCAAATAAAAACAGGAGATGGCAGAATATCTAGATAGTAAAGAGGAAAATGTCGGAAAGAAACAAGAGAGAGTGGTATTTAATTAACACATGTTGCTACCTTACTTCAGAGAGAAGCAAACACAGGGCAGTCATGCCAGTTAGGGCTACAGGATGGAAACAGAGGGGCAGTGGGGTTTTTTCCCATTTTGTGAACATTGTTCAAGACTTTTTAGCCAAGGATGAGTATAAAGAGGGCCAAGAGAAAATGTTTACAATGCGTAATGTATGTCTGAAAGTGAAATGCAGATACTAGCGGCAGTCCCTACTGAGGATGTCCCCATCAAGCGCAGCAGGCACAGTATGGGCACTGACATCCCTCAGTCATTCTGCAGTTCTAACCTTTGCTTCCAGCACTTGTACTGTTTACCCTTTGCTTCCAGCACTTGTACTGTTTACCCTTATTATGGTATATTTTACAGAACAAATGGCCAGCTGGGGTTGTCAGGCCTTATGCTGCTTTGTATGGCTACAGAGGGTTATAAACAATTCTAATACTTGATACTCTGGCTTTGGGGGGGGGAGACCCGTCTCTGTAGTGACAAGATAAAGCAAGCCGTCAGATGCAGGCAACCACAGTAAAACAGACTCTTTTTCCTCTATTTTTAAGCTCATATTTTCACACAAGAAATATAGCGTTGGTGTGGTCACTGCTTCAAAGTATTTTCTGTAGGCAGTTTTAATGAGTAACATTTTAAAATGCTAATTTTAAATGCAAGCTCTTCAGTGAATGTGAGCTGGTGAGCAAGTTCCACGCTGAAGTGTGTTACAATTAGACTCCTGCCCTGGATTGATGAGGACAGATGGTGGGGTCTGCTGGTGGCAGGTTTTCCTGGCATAGGTGGAGCAGAGAGTCCTTCACAGAGCATGGGGGTCACACCTGCAGCCTAAGGAACAGCCAAATCATGGACCTGTTTTGCTGAGCATTAGTTACCTTTGACTTCCAAGCGGCAGTGGCCAGGAGAAGGGTCGTTTTTATAGGTCTAAATTAAAAGATCGGCTTTTATCATCCATCAAGTTTGAAAGCCTTTACCAGTTCTTTTTTGTTGTTGTTCTTCAAGAAGGCTTAGAAGACTTGGGCTCACAGTTCACTGGCTCCAGGCTACAGCAGCCAGTGGAGGCATCAACACCATCACCACAAAGCTCAGCCCGTGTAACGTTAGGTGAAGTCTCCTGATCAGTAGAGGGGAAATCCATAGGAGACTGAAACCTTTTCTTCCTTGGGCCAAGAGGAACTCTCCGTCCACAGTATCTGGAACATTTCTAATGTGCAACCCAAACATCATAAAGGTGTGAAGACTAAAAATGGGAAACACCTACCACAGCTCCAACAGCCAAAGCAAATAGAAAAGAGCTCAGTAGTTAAAGCTTCAAATAGCTTGTTCCTCAGTCCTTTCCATATTTCACTGGCATCCTCACAGACACTGGCCCATGTATGTAGCAAACCCCAAATGGGTTTTAAAACTAACCTAGAAAAGAAAAACAAAAGTCTTATGGATCAGAGGCAGCTGCCTGGCCCTAGATTCTGTACTACCTTAACATGTTTTTCTTTTCCTGTTGCTCTTTTCTGTGTGCTTTTGATTTGACAGGGGGAGTTGTTTTTTGCTTCATCCTTTCCTATCCTTTTGTCTAACTTTTCCAAACTACCAAACAAAAAGTCGGGTCATCAGTTTTGTTTTACTCTATTTTATGGACCACTGGGAGAAGCTTTTTTTGGGGGGGGGGGGGGGGCGCTTCTCATTTTAATGCTAAAAGAGGAAACAACCAGAAGGAATGTGGGCAGCATCATAATCATCAGGGAGAGTATTAGACTGCTGCTTGATTAAGTATCTCAAATTTACTGATAGTCTATAAATTTACTGATTATCTGATAAAATCTTGACAACAAATGGATTCTGTCTTTACTATTCTCTCAACATTTCTATCAATAACATCTTTACTACATTTACATCTAGAAAAAAGAAGTTAAGGCTATTGCATTAATCTAGGACAGTAGAAAGATGATGCTTGTGGATTTGTCTACTCACTTGAATAAAAAACTGAAGTGAGATGTACTTGGCAGCCATATACAAACCACATAAAATCTATCCATGTGCTGGTTGTCACCAAGAATTGAATGTATTCAGAAGAAAAAAGTAGTTTCTCACAGAAAGGCTGACAGTGCAGTATCAAACCACTGTCTTCTGTCCCTACCTGTTCATATCTGCAGACATGTGCATGGACGTATCTTGCTGCTCACATGTATTATTAGAGCCCCTGGCTACAGTGCAGCCAGTTTGTCTAAAAATGATTTCTCAGATATAATTCAGGTACTGGGTACCTCATTTTTTGCATTCCCCATTTAACTCCACGTTCAAAGATTACTGAGTGCACAAGCCTCTGAAAAGAGGTCAGCATGTTTACCTCATTAAATTTATTTCACTAACAAAAATGGCACCCAAATTCCATTTGGGCGCAGATGTGGAAGTAGGAAGTTTTCTTCAACTTGATTTCACTTGGCTAAACTAAAAGTAATCATGCAGATTCCCCTAACTTTGAACTCTATATGGAGCTGTAAAGGTCATGCATTGCTTTAAAAGATCCTTGCTCTCAGCCACAAACTTTTTTTTGGTGTGTATACTGGCATCTCAAACCAGCAAGTACCGAGCTCTACGGGGCTGATCCAGAAAAGAATTCATGTAAATGTTTGGTTTCAGGTCCTGTTGAGGGCCAGTTCTTGAAAACATAAAGCTAATCACACATTTGACTACTTTATTGGATCGAGCCCAGGGCACAAGGTCTCAGAGATGGACGTGTCCGTGCTGTGCTGACAAATATCCGCACCTGGCAATAAGGCTGTCTTCGCTTACAGGCTCTGTGCTCCACTTGGCTATTTTAGGACAGGTTAGGGACTAGTACTGGGGGGAGGGAGGGGAGTTTATTATGTGGAAAAAGGTCAGAAGTTTGCCTTCTTGCTCAAACCAGCAAAATCTGTTTTTAATCCATGAAAACACACCAAAACACCCTTCCTGGAGAAAAAGGTATGTTGTATTTTTCCTGACCGCCGTTTTCCCTGGTGGCAAGTTTCTCATTCAAAATTATATCCACGGCTTTGTTTATGGGACTTTGCAGAAGGATTTGCGTGGGTTAGCGAGGGGAGGGAACACTCCCATACGCAGAAACACAGAACCCAATAAAACACATGAGGGTCTGGTGGTTCCCCTTCCCAGCTGCTGCTGAGTTTATTTGCAGGCTGCAGCCTGGAAAAGGGGCTGTGGCCCATCTGCACCCGGTATATGGGAATTCATTTCCAACATAGCCGCAGGAGCGTGGGTCCAGCAGACCCTCCCCTAACCTCCTCTCAGATCCCCTCCATGCTGACTTAATTGGAGCCAGAGCAGACGGCACTGCAGTGTCCCGGGGCGGGGGGGCTGGGGGCTCGGCCGCACTGCTGATTCTCCGAGGTTCCCCGCCGTTCCCTCCCTCCCCGGCATAACCGTGGGGTTAAGCAGCATAGCAAACCTTGTGTGGGCCCCTCTGCATGGGGCGAGCTTCACCCCTAGAGCAAATCGAGCGTCGTGCTGGACGGTGGGGCACGAGAGGGAGATCAAAGGGGGTGAGGCTGTGCTGCCGCAACACATCTTCTGGGGCTGAGCCTTTTCCCTCTTTGGCTGCAAAGCTCACGCTTGCTGCGCGGCGGCGTGGGCATTGCGGGGGATGTTGTTAGTAAGCATCTCGGGAGGAAAAATCAAAGGGCAGTACTGAAACTGAGACAGGGAAAGGAAAGGGTATTGCTTAAACCAGATCTCGCTCCTATATTGTCTTTCGCACAGGAGGAAAAAGTTCGTTTCTGTTTTATATTTTGGGTCTGCCTGGAAGATGTTGGGAAGGGCTGCCTTGGAGTGGTGAGGGCAAACGTATCTTCTATTTTAAACTTTTGTCAAAGGGAAGGGGATAAGCGTATGAGCATAGGAAAAACGAGGGATGAACATTAGCAAACTTAACTGCAATCAAAAGCATTTGTGAAGGGATTTGTCCTGAGAAGACAAGCACTAAGGTTTTGGGGGTCTATACTGTTACACAGATATGAGAATAAGCATTAAAAAAGTAATTCTGTGGCTTAAGTGAATAATTAAACTAATGAAGGACAACACATTAAAACAAATCATTGTATAGGAAGTAGATGCAGAGCAAATGTCAGCGGGCAGCCTAACTACCTTCAAAAGTTTTTAGACATTTTAGCAGTTTTAAAAATATTCACTTTCATGTGTATCTATGTATGGATCAGCTGAGTATCTGGCCCCCAGGACCATCTCTGCCCAAAAGGCAAAGTCACTTTTAAAGTAAGCAGTGACCTCTGGATCAAAAATAACAAAGTCACATGCTCGAGAAGAAGAGAGAGTGATGGTCACACTTTACGGATTTAAGCATCAGGCTTGTTTTGTTAACACTAACTTCCTTAAGGTCTCTCTCTCTTTTTTTTTTTTTTAAACAAGATTTCTTTGTTCTTTTTCATATAAATTAATTTTTCTCATAAGAAAAAGTTCATTTTTGTCCAGTAATTTCTTTTGATAAAATTCATAGTATGTAGAAGCATTTAGATTTGGCAAAAAGTTTTGCTTTCCTTAAACACAGAGGTACTGAGGTCCAATTCATGGCTGTAGGAACTGCTGCCATGGCCCCACGTTCCATGTTTTACCCACAGCATTATCCCGGGAGGGGCAAGTCCCTCTCCCACTGCTGTCTCAGTGTTTCCGTATGCTAAAGAGAACTCCACACACATCCATTTAAAACTCCCAGGTCTCGACGTTTGGACGTGGTACCTGCTGGGGACGTTGGCTGCTGTGTCAGGCTGTTACAGAAAGGCTGGTGACTGTGCGGAGAGGAGCAGGGCTTTCTGACGTGCCAGTGGTCCTTGCTAGGAGCACGCCTCGCTCCTCCTCTCCTACCTGTGGCTCAGTGGCTTCCTCACCACCATCAGCTCCTTGGTCCTGCCTCACTAGTTTTCCTCGCCACCTTAAAGGAAAAATGCTGAGTATTTGTTAAGGACTTGTATTCCTCAAGAACAGGTGAGAAGGGAATGGTTTACCTCAGAGTCCGGGGGTTTGCATGTAAATAACCGCCTGTAATACCTGCCCCCTTTGCTGTAACAAACCAAGGTCTAGTCCTCCTCTAGTCTTCAGAGGGAAAGCCCTTACTCACTCTGGTGTTAGCCACTACCTTATTTATTTCTTTTCCATGGCTATTAGTATTGAATTAAACTTTGTTTCTGAGGTTGAGAGAGAGGAAAGATGGTTTTAGTATTGGCTCTAATTATGCATTTCGCCTCAAGCCACTGACACAAACATTAATTTGCTCAAGGGTCACTAGAGAAGTGGTTGAAAAGCACCTAAAGATTTTAATTGGAATTTGATTCACATTCACGTTCAAGAATTCAGACGATCCTTTTATCAGGACAAGTAAAGCCTTAAAATGTTGAATTGAAAATATTGTAGGAAAAAGCTTTCCTGTGGTATTTACAAAAATTTCTGGTCAGGGCAGAAATTCCAGGGAAGCTGACTTCCTCTTGTAATTTTACCACTTCTGTGTTAAATTTAGGAACTGAAAGCAAAAGAAACAACTTTTGGCTTTTAATTCAAAATGATCTAAACCTAGGTAATTTGGCTTTCTATTTACTATAGAAGAAAGTGCTACTGAGGTCTAACGTTAACCCCAAACAGCTAACTTGTGTGACAGCTACAAATTTGTGTTTCCAGGATTCCACCTCAAGTAAATACTTGTTAAGCATATGCATTTTTTGTAGTGATGATGGAGTCAAAATGACTGCTTTGCTTCTGCTGTATGTATCTTGGAGCTGGATTTTTCTATGAAGTCTGTGGAAGCTTGTTAGCATGTTAAATGCCCAGCTTTTCTTAAATCCACACCTGAAGGGTAAGTAAGTGAATCTTGAATTTCGCATTTGAAGGCATGTGTGCTTTTCATGGATTTATGCCAACTAGATTCTAGCTTTAAAGAGACCTTGCGATAACCTTAACCACACTGTGGCTAGACTAACCCTCGAAGCTCTTGCTCCTAGGGGCACTGCTCTTTGAAGTGGCACCACTGACAGTTTCAGCTACTGTAGGTATTTATGAGGTACAAAATGATAAAGTAAATAGGCATCAAATGTGATTTTAACAGTATATAAGCATCACCAAACTGGATTATATTCTTGCATTCCAAGCTTTTGTTTGCTCAATTTGAGTTTAGTTTTCTTTCAGCTCTTTTCTTTTTCCCCTTTCTCTTTTTTCTCTAAGAACCTGCCCTGAAGAAACATAGAAGCAGTGTTTGCCAACTCCCTAACAGCTCAGATGTATATATTTTCTATGAATTGAACTTGAAGCTCTTAACTAATACTGTGTGTTTAACCTGTTTACTTACCAAAGTAGTTGGAGGAATATCTGTGCATTTTCCACATTGATTCCAGTGTGCTGCTTTGTTTGTTGGTGACTTACTAATGATACTTGTGATTTATTACTGTCACTTTATTAGATTATGTGCAAATCGGTGACAAAGCACTATGTGGATCGTGCCTTGTTAGTCATAAAAGCATTCAAGAAGCCATGAAAATCAGTTAAGCTTGAACCTATTGAACGAAAGAACATAGCGCTGTCTATTGATCAGTAGCCTTTAGATATGTAATGAATAGTAGTACCTTAGACACTGTCAGATAGTGTTTTCCTTTGGATCTGATAAATTACACTCTTTTGTATTAGTGGTTCGAGAATTGACATAAAACACTGTTGTATTGGTATTTCTTTCAGCTCTAGTACTGTGGTGAACTTACATGGCCAAGGGGGGCTGCAAAGAAAACCTGATGTTTTCTCTTCCAACACAGTTTTAGCCATTGAGTTAACACTAATATAAATTTCATATATGGCAGAAGATTGAGGGCTGGCCTGCAAATAGTTTGCAGAATATATTTATAGCCTATGTGCATGATGTACACGATCTCTCTCTCATACATGAACAACATATACGTATTTGGACGGTAGCTGTCTAATTTCTTTATCAATACAGATTATAGTCTGAATTTTTTCTCAAACAAGCAAACATTATGTAAGATTAAGTCCTCATTTGTTGTTGGCTTGAAGGGTACTTTGTTTCTATTAACAATATGAGGACCTGATTTCTTCCTGCTTTGCAGCTTGTACAGCCATTTACACAAAAACAGAGCTGGGTTGTAGGTAAAAAATTACTATTTTATTTGGATAAAGTTGAGGGCAGAGCTTATGGTGCAGCAGGCCTCAAGTCTTACATCTGTGTCATTCTCTGAAGGAAACCCCCATTAATACTAGTAGTCAAATTCTTTGGGGGAACATGTGTTTGCTAGGATGTTCCTCTGGGTGGGAGAGTCACTTTCTCCTCCCCACTGCTCCCCTCCCTTGTAAGAAAAATTAAATATTCAGTAGCCTATTTTATTAACAGAATTAGGGGCAATAAACTTCCAGCAGCTTCTTTTTTCTAGATGTTTTCTAATGCCTTTTTTACTGTTTGCTCAGGTTATCTATGTTTGAATTAGTTCCTCTCAAATGAGCTCGATTTAGGCAATAGTAACCATAACCTCTGGGGACTGCTTGACACTACAAAAGAACAGTGATACTAGTTTGAACATCAGCAGTACCCTGGCACATCAAATAGGTCAAAGGTTCCATTTAACTCAAGTTTAAGATTTTTTGGCTGTGTTTGCCGTTACAGGCAAAATCCAGTCACACTTACACATCTAACACTGAGAGCAGGAGCAGTGTTTGGTAAAATCTTTGACCCAGTGTGTTCTGCCTTTCAAGTACACAAGTATTCAGTCCCCTACTCCTCCTAAGGACAACACTATTATGAAGGCTGAGACCCGAATTTAAAAAATGTGACTATAAGTAGAAATGCCATAGTAAGCAGACAGTTTTCTCAGACTGGAAAGGCCTGGGGACAAAGGAAATGAAGCATGTATGAGCCTTTACTTGAAGCTGCTATTTTTCAGGCTCTCTGGAATATCTGTTTTGCAACTGACTCTGGAGACCCCAGTTGTATCAGTTCTTTTCCTCCAGCAAAAACTCCCAGTGGGTTAATTGGTAGTGACAATTTCAGAGCACAGATAAAAACTTTTCACTAAAGTGGGTGAACTGTGCCTTGTCTGTTGGTTTAGCTACTCATTTCAGAACAGAAGGCCTGCAATTAATATTTTGACCCTTTCAGTCTTTTCAGTTACTTCTAGATGAATTAATACAATTAATTCTCATCTTAAGCTGATTCAAAAGCTCTCTTGGCAACACTGTAACACAGTGACCACCTAAATAGTAAATGAAAACATAGCTAAAAAGAGTCAAAGCTTAGTAACATCTGCAGTGCATTAAGAGAGGTTTTGGAGCTCTAACACATGACCCAAGTGCCCAGCATCCTTGCAGAATGTCTTTTACTGCAGCCTGGTTTTGCTCTGGTCTTTCTCAGAGTTAGCTTAAAGGGCAAGTAGTCTCTTATGACCACATTAATTGACCCAACAGATTGGATATAGGAGGGAGAAGTGATTACCGTCTCAAATCACTATTTTCTATGTAAATTTTTACATAAAATGAGTCTAGGTCAGTGTCTAGCTATTTAATAAATGTTTCTTTTTTTGTGAAGGCAACTATAATTAAGTTATAGAATTACAGAAGTCTGACTGAGAAGAAAATTTCTAGCTATAAAATATTTTGAGGTTAAAGCAAATTATTTCTTGTGACTATGCAGCAATCTTGATAAAAAGCTTTTTCTGCCCATTGTCACTATCAAAAAGCAAGCCAAATCAGAGTCCCTGCACTTTGAATTTCATTCCATCATTTTAATCTAGATAATTTCATTTTCCAGTGGACAATACTGAAATATTGTCAACCCTCAGATGAGTCAAATAATGACACATACCCCCCCTCCCCCATAATGTTTTGGTGAAAAATGAGAAATTCATACTATAACTTGCCATAGAAGCCAGATAAACTGGGCTGAAAGTTTAATCAGAAAAGTCTTCCATTAGTTTGCTTGCAGTCTTCAAGGTACTGCCCAATTTTCTTCCTGCCTATATCTGTAATCATATATCCTTACCTACCTGGAAGAATCTCATCTCAGTGATGATTTCGGAGAAACCAGGTGTATGAGGTCCCTCTCATTTGTATGTGGCATATTGTTCTATCTATTCACATCCTATCTAAAGACTCAGTTCATCCGTGCTGCCCAGAGACAGTGAGGGGCAATAACAAGGGGTGGATATTATTCTGTCCCTATTGAGTAAAATCCTACTCTGTGGTCTGTCCTGCAGGAAATAATACCCAAAGAAACCAAAAGCGGGAAAAAAAAAGGAAGGAAAAAAAAAAAAAAAAGAAAAGAAAGAAACAAACAAAAGGTTTCCCCTCTTTTTTCCCCCATTAAATTGTGTCTTTTCATATCCTCATTTGGCTTCCACACCCCAAGTGTAAAAGTATTTAGCTGGTGGTGTGTCTGTCATTACCTGCTTGGTGTGATTTAGGAGTTTTAGTAAAATTGAAAATCAAAAGGCTCTATAAATGTGGGGACAGGGCTGCCACTCAGTGGTATTACAAGACCTGGTACATTTCTGGTACTTGACTAACAGCAAATAATAGCAATAATGACAAGAGAGATGAATGATTTGAACACTGCTCTGTGGCCTCTATAGCATACATAGTAAAAGCTTCTAATGTAGCAGTTTGTGTAGTTGTTAGGAGATCAGTAACTGTCCAGTAAATTTACTTCACTGTTTCTCTCAGTGAAAAAGGATACATACAGACACATAGCTTAAAAAAAAGATTTATTAGTCAGCATAACCTGATGTGGCACGAAAGTAGTATTTTCTATTAATGCACTAACTTAATTATAAACATAGTGAACAAGTGTGTTTGGTGACTGAATGACTATTATTAAAGTAAAATACAACAAAAAATGGAATATTACCTCCTGAGAACCAGAAAGAGGCAATTCCTATTTTGTAGTATGTATCTTTTCCTGGTTCTTGATTTGAGGACTAATTAAAGCCTGGTCATTAGCACCTGACAGTCCTATCCTCGGGTTGGCCAAAGCAAGACTCTCCTAAGCCGCTCTGTCCTCCTGTGCCTCTTACTCCTTGTGCCTCATGCATACTGCTTTTTATTTAGGGGTCCTTCTTGGAGACCAAGTATGGAGAAGGTGTGAAGATGAATTCTGGGAAGGATTTTGGTAGGCTGTCAGTGCATGAATATAATGATGATAATGATAATAATGGCTTGGTTATTATTGTTTGATTGCAATAATATTGCAAAGTGAAAATAAAATCTTGATCCTAACCTCCACCTCCCCAGGACTAGACTAAAGGGAAGACTTTTACCATTGTTGTATTGAAAATCTCTCAGGACCAACTCCATTTGGTTAAGAAAAGAGGGTAAAAGCATGAATGGGGTTGATTTCCTTAAGCAGTTTAGCACACTGCTGATCCCAGAAGTTTAAAAAAAAAAGCCAACCAATATACAAGTAGGTAACAAACCCTCCTTTGTGAAATGGGGTTTTCTTTGTATAGCACTGCAGAATAATTCCATCCATAAAACGTTTATAAGAGATATGAGACTGTAGAAGATCTCCTGAATCTTTGAATCCAGACCTCACTATTATGTTACTACATGAGTAAAAATATGTTAGTAATGTAATTTGTATATATTCTGCACGTACTCATGACTTTTCATCTTAAAATTAACATCACTCTTCTTATGCTCTGTTCCAGGATCCTACTTTACTGTATGTTAGGTATGATCATATTATTGAATGTTTGTCACACTGAACATTTTTAATGTATTTTTATGTTTTTGAACACAGAAAAAAAAAACCAAACACAATGTAACCATGACACAAAGTAACTATGTATGTTCACTAGAAAAGATGTTTGTGTTGTTGACTTTGGAAAGAAGGGTGCAGTCTTCAGACACCCATGCCAGTATTTTGGGTAAAAACATTTTTATTGAAAAGTAAAACTAGGATTGAGCTTTGTTCAGTTGATTATTTTTTTTTTTCCCCCAAATAGAAAGTTCCAAAAAGGACTCCAAATGAGTGCTATAAATTATTTTCTAAGACAACTTTAGGTTGTATATTACAAAACAACTAAACAAAACTAACCAGAAAGCCCTGGGATTAAGCAGATGAAAAGCCCATTCCAGATGGAAAAGAGCTCAAGAGTCAGAGCTGCTCAGAATCCAGAATGCTCTGTCAAAGTTAGTTATATTAGTGTAGTCTTGAAAAGAAGGTTTGGAAAAGAGGCAGCGTTAAGACAGCAGTTAAACTTTGTTTGACAGGCTAAATGGAATACATTTCCTAGCTCCAAATGGCTGCACAGTGCTCCTGTAATGGGTGTCTTTCTCAAAGCATAATGAGAAGAGAAGAGGGAAAATTATTTCATTTGTCCAGACTATAATCAATCACTTCCAGGAAAAGAAGTCTTTCATGATTTTCCAGGAGCAATAGTTGTTAAATATATTAGTTATTTGTACAAATTTCTTTATGAAAGAAAAAATGAAAAGTAATTAGAGAAACAAGTAAGATGCACAAAATTAATCTGTAAATTTAGAACTATTCTTAGTCATTCTGCTGTCTTTGTGCCTCGATACATGCCTTTTTTCTTTATTGTCTCTAAACTGCCAATAGCCATAAAAGCATGAAAGCAATAGAAAGGAAGGAGAAGTCTCAAAAGAAAAGGGCTTTTTCATCTGGCAACATGTCCAGCCCAAAAGCCATAAAGGCCTTTCCTGAAACTTCAGAATTGCAAAAGCTTACTGAGTTTTGCCAGATTACTTTCTTCTGATGGAAATTCCCTAATGGTACTGATGGTTTCTGGACAGTGATATAAATGATTACATAAGGTAATGGTAGGCAAATGATTAAAAAATACTCTGCATAGCTATAATGTCCAAGAATTTCTGAGTGCCTAAATCTGTGTTGTCTTATCTAGTCATGAGAATATTTTCATTCCCAAATCCAAACAGCAGGAAAGCTGAATCACAGGAAAGTCAGTCTTGTTCCCATTGAAGTCAACACTATAATGCCTGGAGACTCTCTTTCGTGTATGGGATGCAAGACTGAACCCAGGATGGTAAGGATTTGATTTTGCACGCCTATGTGCACTTAAAAGAAGAGAGTAGAGAAATTATCCTTTGTTTTCATGTGTGCGCTGCATGCTCTGAAAGCCACTTTACTCAGGGAGCACAAGAATGGATTCAGTGCCTCTACTTTTCCAAGACTCTCCAGAGGCTTGGACAGAAGAAAAAAAAAAATATGAGCCCAAACTAATCTCCCCAAGTCAAAAAAACCCAGATGGTCCATGAACCAAGTAAAGAGAGGAAGTTAGTGGGTGTGATAATTATTAGCTTCCAGGAGTCATTTGACATCCAGGAATTTCCTACAGGCAATATTGTGTCTAAATACAAACCTCTGATGTTTTACAAAGTCTCTTTGGAAGGCCCCTGCATAGATTAACATCAGGTACATTTGTTATTGAAGCAGCAATGGATAGATGGAGTCTCAGCTGTGGTCCTGAACACACGTACACAGTGCTCTCCTGCTTTGCAGACATCAGGAAAGTCGTCTCTTGTCATATTGTTCTCCTTTCAATGCCACCTGAATCAGTCTGTTGTCTCAGAAAAGGCTGGATTCTTTAAAATAAGTCAGTCAGTTCAGAAGCAGATAGCTCTAAAGTGTAGGTTTCGGTATTAGGTAGCTGCATGTCAGTTTTACGGACATAATCCTTCAGTTTTAACTGGGCTTTTTAATTTCATCTAAAAAAGAGGCCAACTGAATTCTTCCAACCCCATTTAATTGCCATCTCTGTGTGCAGCTTCACTTTATGTTTCTTATAACAAAAAGGCTTTTAAAGTTGATAAATGGCTGCAAAGATTTTGCTTTTACTTTGTTGCTTTTCTGTTTATTTAACCAAGAGCAGTTCTTTTAGTCCTGACCTCAGCCTTGTCAAATAGACTGTGTTTGTCAAACTGCTCATGCTCCCATTAACTCCTAGCTGTTTCAATTGTCACGTTTGATGAATGGCTCAAATACTGCTAGCATCATTAAAAGCAGGGATACTGAGGGAAGTATTATGTTATACTGAGTCCAAATACACACCATAAATAGGAAATTCCAAGCAAAGAAAATCTTTTATTGCATGAAGGAAATTGCAAGTGGTTTAAACTAATCTCTTTTAATGCCATCTTTCATATGTGCAGGAGACAAGAAAAAGCCCCTCAGGTTTCACGGTTGGTCTTATCTCTTTATGGTTAAAGAACGTTAGTAGCTTTATAACCTTATTTATACAGAGTTCACGTAAGTGTTTGGGTCTGCTTGGGGGAACAGGCCTGCTTAGTGTGAATAAAAGCAACAGAACTGTTCCCACAGTGCTCGGTAGGTCCAGAGGGTCTGTCCCTTCCCAAAACAGAACCCGCTGTTTCTGTAAGTCAGGGCTTCCTCTAAATTAAGTCATGCAGCACAATTATCACGCATTATTTTCCCCCTACTAGACTGACGGAGGCACCGCAGCCCCGGGGTGCGCGGTGCTGGGCGCCCTGGCCCCCGTCCCGCGGTGCCCTTGGCTCTGCCCGCCTGAGCAGTAACCAGAGCTGAGCTTTCTCTAATGACCTGCCAGTAAAAGCTGTGCGAGTTCGGGCTCGCCAGGGTCTGGCAGAACACAGTACTCCGGTTACGCTCAAGCTAGCGTTTCAGTTTATATTGTCTGGTACTCTTGTCTGCCCTTTGTCGTACTTACAGCACAGTGCTAGCAAGAGGGAGAGTTCAGGATTAGCGCTGGGAAGTTGGGTAATGGCTTCAGCAGAAAGAATAAATATTTTTGTTATTGTTGGTGGTGTGTTGTTGGCTTGGATTCTGGGCTTTTTCTAACGGTTGAAGTCTACCTAAAGGGCAAAGAACTTCTGTTTGGATAATTTTCTTAAATTCTTGAGGCAGATAAAATTATTCAGATGAATATTTATACAGATACATTTAAATATGCAAAGTTATACACTTCTGGACTGTGGCATTGCTGTGCTTATTAGGCTCAAGACAGAGTTACTGGGGGGGGGGGTGTGTGTATGATTTTGTTTAAAAAAAATTTAATTCTAACTATATGTGCATATACATATAGGCTGGTTCCAATATTCCTGAGTGTTACCCATGTGGAATTTTCATCATGAATAAGTACACTGCTGCAGTATATTTTTCCTGGACGGTGATACAAACCATTACAATGAGGACAGCAGGCAAACCATTAAAGCAATTCTGAAATGGCATCAGAAGTAGGTCCTCAAAGTTTATATTTTCCCAAGCTACAGCAGCACATGATAGTTTTTTCCTTACTAGAAGGTAGAAAGGATTTATTGATCTCAATCTTTTACGAAACTTCAGTGAGTGTAACGTTGCCTGGTTGCTTGAGTGCAAGGAATGGCAGAAATTGTCTCCCTTCTATTGCAGCTAACTCAAACTTTAATTTTGAGATGATCTTTCTAAAACTTTAGATTTAGAAAGATGATGCAGGATGTCAGTTACTGAGCTTGAGGCATCATTACTCTAAATTAATGATTTGCATCACAGCCAAAGCATACCTGTCAAGACATAGTAAGAAGCATTAATAGTTACTGGATTCACTTAAGCCCTTTTTCCCTTTTGTAGATGCCATAACCAGCAGAGCACAGAGGTGGGCTGTGGGCTTCCAGCAAGTTACCGCTGCCAGGGAGGGTGCAAGGGTGGGCAGCTAGCCCCGCAGAAGCCATGCTCCTGACAGCTGACTGCACTGGGGCCCTCTTGCCCCATGCACCCACTGGGTGAGTGATAGCATTTGTTATTTCCTCCCAGGTGGAAAGGTGCTTCTCTTTGTCTGGACTAGACTGCCCAGGTTTGTAATGTATTTAGATTGTAGTGATCTGGACATCAACAGTGCAAACTTAATTAACGCTTTTCATCCAGACAAACCATGAAATGGTATTACTGTATATAATCACGAATGTGTGTTTCTGTCCTGGGGTGCATCAGGTAACTGATGTTTGTTGCCTAGGACCCTAGATATATAATTGGTTTCCTAAACAGTTGTGGGGTTTCTTTAAATCAAAAGAGTTCACAGTTCTTTTGTTATCTACTGAGTGACAATACTGTTAGCGAGCAAAACACTTTCATTAGAACAAATGCTTTTTTCCGCCTCAACTGTATTCTTGCTTCTGTCTGTACTAGAATTAAATATTAATCAAAACAAAGTAGGAAAGCTTCAATCATTCCCTGATGAGGCTTCCTGCATTTTTAATCACAATCTGTTGGTGTCACTGGATTTCTGTTACTCTCAGGAGTACTGAAACCTACAGAATATTAATTCATTTGATTAACCACATCTGAACCGAGCCTATAGGAACAGGCCCTGTACTTAATACTGCTTTCTGTGGGACAGGATTATAACCATCAGGGTAGCTGCATCTCAGAATTAACCACAAGTATGTACTACACACAGGTAGGTACCAAGCCCCCAGCCCGCACGTGCTCTCCCACTAAAATCCGTGAGACTGGCGTTTATGAGAAAATAGACTTGGAGGTCTGCAGGCTCAGTTGGTCTCCAGCAAAACCCGATCTTGACCTGGAAAAGGAGGACTGGGGATGTCAGTATCTACAAACTTGTTAAATCAGTGAAATGAAGAATTTGGCTTACAGTTCACTGAAAAGGCATCAGCAAGGTTAAAGAAAAACATAAGAAAAAGCTTGTTTTCTGTGCCCCCTTGTTCAGCATATAAATGAGACCGTCAGGAGTTTAGAAGCAAGTGCTGCAGTCTTTTCCTGGAAAGCATCATTGGCAGAAAAATAATCTTCAGCAGAACTCAAGAACTGAGGGGAAAAAAATGGTATAAATCAGTTAACAAGTTGACCCACAGGCAGCCAAACTAAAGAGGCCTCATTTCCTATGGATTTCTGTCTCTTCAGCCTCATTGTCTGCTTTCCAGCTCTCCACCACCACCAGCCCTCCCTGTCCTTCGTGCCTCCAGCACCTGGCAAGAAAGACCGTAGTGTGGCCAGGGCAGCGCTGCTGCATGCGTGGTCGTGGGCTGTCCCCATTTAGCACAGGACTTGTAAGAACTTGACACTGATTGAGACCTCTGCCCTTCTGTAAAATGGAGTTAAAACTGCGGGGAAAGAGCAAACAGACGACAGGCAAACATTTGTCCAACACAATTATGTTGTAACCTCTTTTCCCTAAGGAACTGTATATTTTTGAGTAGTTGGTATTTTTAGAGATTGGATATTTTGCTTATTTTTAAAAGCAAGTAAAAAGATGCATAGATACAATCACAGAGAGGTGGCACCACACTTTCTCTGAGTAAATAACCACAAGGCCATTCTAGATTGCCATATTCCATAACATACATATCCTAACCCTACTGCCTCTACCCCTTGGATTAGTCTGCACCCCAGACACGGAGGACCCAAAGTGCAGAAGCCCTGTAGCAAACAAGCCTGCCTCCCTTGTATGGTAGTCTCCAGATTGCCACATTTATGCCATCTAGACATGTTAACATTTGAAAGAGAATTTCAAATTGAAGGAATGAATCCTACTTGACAAAACAAAAGACGACACCATTTTCTCCCTGGGAATGAATGATGCTGGTGGTGTCAGTGGGATTGCAACATGTCCATTTATTCCAGCATTTCTGAGCTGGGGGGTTCTCTTTAACAATATATGTCAGATTTCCTCTATAATGACCAATTAAAATTCTAGGACTAACTCAATGCAGCTATGATATCCTCAGTATCCTGCAGCATAGTTGGCAGAGCAAGTACACACTTTTCATTTTCTTTGCTCTGTTTTGCTTGCTTGCTTGCTTGTCACTTCAGTTTGCCCATGAGTGTTTGCCCTGCACTGCTCCCGCCCAGAAAGAATGCTAGGGCTGGGTGATAAATAAGGGACAAAGATAGTATCAACATTGATAACAATGAGGTTTTGTGTGTGTGGCTTTTAAGTAAGAAATTTTTGAAGACGTTTTGTGTCACTTGAATTTTTCTACCTTTTATTAAACAAAATAAAAATTGTATGTTTGCATTTTTATTCAAATCAATTAAGCTAGAAGTAGGGGGGAGGTTGTTCAGTTTTGAAATTCATAAAGGTGTGACTGAAAAGAATGATTTTTCCTGACATTAAAAAATTAAATTGTCATCAGAACTTTCCTCTGGGCTCACAGGCAATAATGTGTGTATCTCCTGTTCTCTATTTTCCTTTTGTCTCACATGCATAATGTAATAGCCCCACTTTTTTCAAGGAATGTGCTTCTCTCTAGCACTCTGTAGTTTGGACAAATTTAGCTAATATGTTACATGTGCAACTCGTCCTTGCTGGTTAGAGAGTTCTTGGTATTTCTCCTTTTATTTTTCCCTTTGCAACATATACATCCTACAAAGCTTGAAAGCTTTGGAAAGGACTAGATGAAATGTAATCACTTATTAATAATTTAGAAATATTAACCTGGACCTTTTTTTTTTTCTTTCCTTTCTCTTTGTCATTTCTAGACTAAGAAAATTATTTGTAGCAATGGCAAGAATATTGGCATTGTCGCACAGTGCTCAGAAACCATAGGAAAGAGTAGCCAGTGCAAATGGTAAATGAAATTTTTAGCCATGTTGTGTGAACTCTGACTCTCACCAAAGTGAGTGAGGCTGGAGTTCCCTCATGTTTTATCTCCGTGCTATAAAATATGATGTTGTCTTATTGCTATGAAAATTCTGATTTTCTTGTTTAACACTACTTTCTGCTTGTCTTTTTGGTCATTGTCCCTCTGGTCGTGTGAGGTTTCAGCCCACCCAGCTTGACTGAGCATTTCTGTCTGGAAGCATATTGGGAGCAGCTTTCTTCTGAGGTACCTGGTACTTGCTGCTTTTGCTTGAGCATCCTAGAAATTCAGGGGACTTCTTGACTTCAAAGGTATGAGAGCTACTGCACTCAGATAAACTGTAGTTTTAGAGAATCTTCTGCTTAAAAAAATATTTCAGTGTGCTTCCCTGCAATTCTGAGTTGCTGTTGTTTTGTTTTACTATTTCCAATACTGTTATGGATCAGCTCCTACGAACTATTTAGAGGTGTCCTCCAGACTAGACCTTTGTCCAGCTTTAAGGATAGTTTTCATGGGTTTCATTAGGTCATCAGATCACTGCTTATTGTGACTCTAAGTCACTGAGACTTAAGTGATGTGGAGAACCTAGCTAACTCACAAAAGCCGAGCGTATCCAAGTTGTTATGGTCTGGCCCATAACTGTCCTAAGGAGTTAAATACTACATAGAGCTGGGAATCCCCGTGTCTGAGTTCGGCACCAAGGATACTAGTTTCCAAATCATAAATTCTTGGTTTTTTCCCAAAACACAACCAACCTTCTGACCTCTCTAGCTTTCTGATATAAACTAAGAATCTTTTCATGATAATCAGAGTCAAGTATCAGTTCCAGAAAGCCATCACTATGCATTATAGGCACTTAGGCACATTAGAAAATAGAACAAAACAAGCAATCTACCACTTTCCAGGGTTAATGCTATGAAACATTTTATGAGTAGTCCATAAGTGGACAGAATGTTGCACTAATGTGTGACTGCACGGCAATTAAGCTTAATTAGGGAAGGTTTTGAAAAAGGCAGATGAAAGTAAATTATGGGAATGAAAGCAACTGCACTTTTGGGGACCACACTCACTACACTAGTTCAGTGAAGTGTTGCTAAATATGTCCCCCGTCTGTCACATTCTGAGGCACATTCAACAGTTTGTCAAACCAAGCGGCTTTCTCTAGAAGAAAGAACCTCTTAGGAGCACATTCTTCACTCGGTCTCTGCTGAACTCACTGTGTCTTCAGGAGACAGCTGCTCTTTGACAGTAAGAGCAGCAGATGACCCTTGATAAGCGGCCATCCAGTTTAGTTTAGCATTGCCTCTATTCTACATGGAGTAACAGAGGTAAAGATGAATGTGGATTTTCATTTTCATGTGTGCTCTGGGGAAATTTTTTCACAATTTCATATTTTTAATACTTTCTCAGATTTACAACTGAGCATCCCATATGGAACATCTGATTCTGGTTCCAGTGATTTTCCCTGGTGAGAAGTCCCTGGAAAGCAGATCTGGAGCAGTTCCCACCTTCCACGCTGCATGGTTTGAGGGCATCCCATCAAACAATCTCTTTCAGAGCAGAGAACTTCGGGGTTTCTGTGCTTGGATACAGACTGTTTCAGAGCTAGGTGCCTATTCCCTCTCCAAGAGAATTTTAAAGAAAACAAAATTTAACATGCTGAAATCTCAACAAAACAGAATTGCTTTTTCCTGCTCTGGACTAGATGGTTGTTACTGCAGGGACCATTATAGTATGCTATGTTATATTGGATTTTATTAAATTATGGAAAATAATTAAGTAGAAAAGCAGGAAAAAAAATGCTACACAGTCAGCAGGCAGATCTTTTTTTAGCTTGGATAGTGTCTGGTATTGCTTTCCACCAAGACACTGGGATGCTTTTTTTCCCTAATGAACTTTTTACGTCCGAGATGAAATACAGATTCTGTGGACAATTTATTAAGAAAAACACCAGTTCCATGTGAGCAGTTTTCAGACCAACAGGGAATTTATATGTGGAAATCATATATGGGTGTAGGGAAACACCTCATAAAAAGGATGACTATACAGTCAGCATCTGTAATTTATGTGCATTCTTTTTTTAATAAAAAAAAAGTGCGTTCAGACGAATCTTTTCTTTTTTTTTTTTTTATTGAAGCTCAGCAAGGGTAGCCTCAACTGTAGTTTTTTAACCTTCTGAGTTTCTTTGTTTTGTTTTTGAAAAAAAGAAAGCTAAACCCAGCACTTTGTGTTTTCAGTTATGAAGCTTATTCATATGTGAAAGGTGCAGTAAGGACACTTTTCTCCACTGAAGAAAGCTGAAGTAAGTGTTGATAAAAATATCAAACATGAAAGAATCTGTTAAAAATGCAAACAGAGAGACAAGAGGATGCTAAATATAAAAAAGAAGCTAGTTCTGGGATTTGATGGCTGAGCGAGAACAGCTGTGCACAGGCAATCCAGATACACTTCCTTATGCCTAAGCATGTCAGATACATGTTTACCTGCACATACACATATGCCAAATTTGCAAATGACGTGTGAGTCCATAAACCACAATTTTCTACAGGTCAAATTCTGTGGGAAACTACTGAATTAAAAAATATATTCCTAGAAAGGATTCTCTAACCAAACCTCGAGACGGGATCTGGTATTTAGCACAAAGTGCGGTTTCTGAAGTGAGATCCCCTTAGCCAGGGAACCTTACTCAGATCCCCCTACTTGCCTCCACATCTGTAACAGGAAAGTGAAGGCTCAGCTAAAATGTTGCTGTATGTGAGGTAAAAAGAGACCCCGGGGTATGTCTGGATCTGTGGTAGCATAACACTTGCGAGGGGAGCTGGCACCATCTCCTTGGCAGAGTTGTTACAAGCCCTCCATAGACTCATTCATTCATGGAGACGATTAGATATTGGTGGATGCAGTTAAGCAGCAGTAGGTGAAAAAGCCATTTCCCCACTAAAAGCCTAAAACCAGCATTTATTACTTCCTGTTAGGTCACAGGAACATCACTCATCTGTCATTTTGACGATAGCCACTCTCTTTTCATCTTCTTTGTCTGCCTGAAACACTCTGCCCTACACCTCTTTTACATATGCTGTAAATGCTCCCCTCCAGCAGGTTTCCCAAGATCTGCAGTATTCCTGCTGGCACCTTCTGCAACAGCCAGACCTCTGGGAGTCCCTGGGACGGACTCCGAAGGGAATTCTCTGAGTCAAATAAATTAGTCAGGGCAAAGGCTGGCATTCGGTTTTTGTTCAGTTAATGACAGGGAAAATCCACCTGGATTGGTACTGGCTACTTAACAGGAACCTACAGGTCATCAGGATTTGGCCTTATATGATTTGGATACTTTTAAAATGATATTTTATGCCAGAATGCTGAAATGTTACTTGTTGGAAGAGCCAGGGAAAAGCAAATTCTTACAGCTCACAGAGACCTGTGACAGCAGCTGGAGCTATTCTCTCGACTCTTTCCCCACACCACAAGCCTTCAAGAGGCTTTAAAGCTGGAGAAATCAAGGCATATGAGAGGAACCTGCAGAAAAAATACACTAACGGAGCAAAAAAGTCCATTATTCCCAGTTTTCTAGGAGACACGTTTCTGTCTGTGGATACTATATTTCTGCAAGAGATGTTTAATATTTACAGGTGAAGGAACTCAGGCTTGCTGGTGTTCTTGGATTCCTTTCCAACCTGCCCTCATTTCTTTTTCCCCCACCTCCTTCCCTCTTTTGTGGCTTTCCGGTGTAAGTGCCCACAGCAGCCCCCTGTTCGGGATCCAGGAGCAATCCTTCACCGCGGGCCCAAAGCGAACCTTGGCGACAGCCGCCGAAATGCCTTGATCACATGTTCCCAGCACCCTGCCCTGCCAGCAGTGGGAGGAAACTCCAGTTTATGTTAATAAGGTGTGGAGGATGGCCAAAATATTTTGTGAGTTTTCCGGCTCAAAAGGGTAATGAAGCTACCTCTGTCTCAGTATGCTGGCATGGGAACAAGCTAAACAACTGGGAGATGTGTTTCAAAGGAGAAATACAGAGCACAAACTCCCTGGGTTTCATACTTCCACTGGGGGCTGAGCTTTGCCTCCTTCCACCTTTTTTCCAGGCTGGCTGCTCCCTTTTGCACAAAAAGAGGGACGGATGGGGGAGGGTGAGCGGGCTCTTTCTGTGGATTAGCTTCAGGCAGCTCTCGCCGGACTGAAAATTACACTGGAAAGCATTTCTAAGTTTATAGCAAAATAATGAATTGTTTAATACGTAAAGTAAACCCCAAAAGTTATTGCCATAAATTTGGTTTAAAATCTACCTATTTATTAGCTCTGAGCAAAAGAAGCCTCCACACTGCTGCCAGCACGGTCAGATTCTTTGGGCTCACTTCAAAAAGCTCTTTCTTTTTGTCATTCCTCTCTGACCTCCTCCCTGCTAGTCCCGGGATAAAAAGCAAGCCAAAGATCTGCTGAGAAATGGGCTGAGCCACTGCTGACCTTTGCAAATCCAATTTCTTCAAAGCAAGAGCTAATCGACGTGTTCCCACGCTGTGTATTGCTGAAACGTACGATGCAATTCAAGGAATGAATTCACCATGGTGCAATCTCATTTTGAATCCAGTTTTCTTGCTATGTGTCAGAGGGTGAAGGAGGCAGAGTGTGGTACAAGTTTTAAAGAGCAGTCGCACACAAGTTTCACAAACCACATAAGTCTGTCTTTGAAAGATTTTGTACTTTGGAGGGGTTCTTTCCCTTAAAATTTAAAATGCGCTAGCCTGCACTAGCCTTCCCCCTTCTACCTTCCTCCCCCTCAAAAACAGAGACATTTTGTAGTGATTTAGAAGAAAGATAAGCCAATGAGAGTTTGCACTGAATATTTCTCCAAACTGAAAAAAAATAGCTCTTGCGGGATATTATCTGATGCGTAACCGAGGTGCCAGTCTGGGGAGATTGGCGTGCACAGGAGCTATAGGTGAATGGGATGGTAATACAGGGGGAGCTTTAAAATTCAGATTGTCTCTCTTGCTTTGCATATCAGATCTGGTATGAGTGCTATTCCTATTTTACAGCAGCGAGAGCGGTCTACTCTGTGCAAAGTTTTGCAGTCTCTGCTAGGTACCACAGGTGTGCCTGCAGGATCCACGTAGGAAAAGCGTGTTGGCATTCCTAACCTAAATCTTATAATCTTGTTTCAAGAGGTACGTGGAGACTGGCCCCCCTCCCTCTGTCTTCCAGAAGGAGCTGCTGTTTGTTTCCCACACAGCTGGCCAAGCCCTGCCTGACCACAGCACCGGGTAGCCTGATGCACCCAACGTGAGCGAGCGGCGATGCACTGCAGCCTGCTTATGTGCACCGAGCGGTGCCTGTTTGCGTAATGCTGCCACTTTTTGTCTGGGCAAAAGGGACAGAAGAGGACTCTCATTCCTCATTGAACTACCGTAGGGCATATGTCACAGGTAGCACATCTCAAGCCCTTTTGTCAGTGCCAAAGAGAGGAGTTATGTCATTCCCAGCATGGGGTTGGGTTCCGTGTGCCTCTCTCTGGAGGCCACCTCTCCACCTGGGAAGCCATGGCATGGCAGACAGCAGGCAAGCTGCTCCACATTCAGTGCCTTACCACCGACCTCCCCGCGTACGGTGTATCCGGCCGGTTTGGTCGTACAGCAGAACCAGAGATATTGCAACCTATTTATTTGATTCATTATCATCATCATTGCACAAGTGTCATTCCATTAAAGCTGATGTAATGGAGAATCAGGCCCTTGGGCTAATGGACTAAACTATGCCCTGACTGTGTAAGCTGAAGACATTCGCAGGAAGCCTCAATGCTCTCATTTTCTAGTTGTCCTTAGCAAAGCAGATGAAAAATATATCATTGTTCTCAAGATTGCTGAATGAAGCAAGTTCTTTTTTTAATTTTATTTCCATAACGATGAATAGTAAATTTTATCCATTCATGGCTGGTTTATGAAAGAGTTTGCTAACTAACCAGATCTGGAGAACTTTCTTTCTCAGCAAGTATTGCAATAAGAGAACTGTTTGTGTTTTTTATTACTTTCTCAATATTTCTATTATTATCTTTCCCAAGACACCATTAGATTTTCTAGTCTTCTGGACATCAAAGATTTTGGAGAAGAGATTGTATAAACTGGATAGGTAACAGCTGTTACCAGACGGATCCACTGGTGGAAAGGGGATAGGGCTAATTTGTTTTATGTGCTTCCTCCTGCTGCTGGCATCTTTCACTGTGGCACACAGTTCCTGTCCTGTGATAGGGAATATCTTTGCACAGAGGGAGCCCTCGTCCACAAGATCACACCTACCTTTGGGTTTTGCTGTTGTTTGTAAGTAGCTTTTCCAAATGCCTCATCATAGCTCTCTTACCTGGTCTTCCAGTAGTTTATTAGAGATAAAAGAATGGGAGAGCAGCTCTAACTTTGTTAGTTAATAGCACTGGTTGAGAGATTTTCATTTCTGACCTTTTCAAGTCAGAAGTTTTGTTTGCTCCACTTCTGCATATCTCAGGACACTTTAAACTGGATTTATTTCTGTAAAATAAAAAATTGTACAGTGAATTCCCCAAGAAAGTTCACACAGGACTGAAGCAAAGTTTCAACTTGAATAAACTGCAGTATCTCTGCTGCACCCTCCCTTTAACATGGGAATTAACATTTGCATGAATCCTCTTTATTTCCTCATCTGGTATAAAATTCCCTTGTGCTCCTCTTTTAGAATACTCACTATTTAGGAAAGATCCTGGAGGGGAAATGGTGATTTGTAATATTGCAAAGTACTAGCTGGTCAAACACTGTGTGTGTGTATAATAACGTGATTTTTGCATATTACTATGCCAACAATATCTGATCCTACTCAGATAACAGTAAAGCAACCTACAGCTTTCACCAGATTCAAAGAAAGTCGCGCTACTTCTTCTCTTTCTTATTTTAGGTTTGATTCACTTGCTTTCACATTTGCGTGTTGTGTTTTTAAGTACCTACCCTCATGTTCTTGAAGCTTCAGCAAGACAGCACTTTCAATATATAGTGTCTGTAAAAAATGGTCCTGTGTCCTATGAATATTCCAATACATCCAATCTAACTGAAAAATTTAAGAGGGACTGGCATCTTCTCAATCTAGTTTCCTTCTTCCTGAGGTAGCCTATATTAACACTTTTGATCCTTCCCTGCTCAGAGCAACATCAGAATCCTTTGCTGTTGCAGGAGAGGACACTCTGGCTTCACACAGTCTGAGGATCCTCAGACCTTTGCAAAAATGCTCAGATTCTCACAGAGTTTGAGCCTTTTCTGCAAGCTGGTCTAGGGGGACTGGGCACCTCCTCTGGGAGAACACCACTGGAGCAGACAGCCCGTGTCAGTGGCAGCTGGGCGGCTGTCGGAACAATGAATCCTGGCTGGAGAAGGACAGAACAGAAGCCATGTCCAAAACCCCATCTCTAATGTGATTTGGTGGTTTTTTTCATCGTGCTGTAGGCCTTAATTCATTTCAAACTGTTTTCTTGTGTCTCCTTCAGTTGCTTCCCCACTACTGCTCCATATATTTAAAGCAAATGACCCCGAAAAGAGAGGAAGTCCATTTAAAAGAGCTACTGAGCTTTTGTGCAAAGCCCAGAATATTTTTTTCTGCACAACCAGTTGAGAAATGAGAATAGCTTGGCCAGTTTCAAGAGAAAATTCTCCATCTTTAGTGAGCATTTAGACTGCAGTAAAGATCAAACTACAAAGCCAAAGAAAAAACTACAGAGGAGGCTCATAGGCTAGGTGGGCAGTTTGCTGCAGGAGCAGGGAAGTAAGCCTTATCCATTGCTTCTCTTGTAGTGGGAATTTGCCATTCCGCTGGCACTGTAAACACAGCAAAGAGGTTTTATCACAACGAAGTCTGAAAAGCTGTCGGTTTGCAAAACTCAAGGAGCTGGCAGGATTTAAATTCCAGAAACAAAACCGCTATAATTGTTTTCCCTCTTGTTCATTTTGTCCGATTATAGTCCAGAGCCAAAAATATTTCAGTAGCTTGCAAAGCTGGAAGCTAACCAGGTTATCAAAATGGGCTCCAGCTCACCGAGGGATGGCAAGAAATATGCTTTGCTTCTTTAGGATGTTGTTAATAGTTTCGTATTGCTTGCCAGCTTATTAAAACATTGAATTGATTTGAGAGGAGGTGGCTAATTGAGGAAGATCCTTGATTTTTCTTCGAAGAAAACAAGTTTGCTGTGTACAATTCATATAAATAGGGAGAGAAAGAGATGTCTTACTAATAATGAAAGGTATGGTGAAATCTAGCTCGCAGTCCCTGTTTTACACATAGCCCTTTCTGTATGCCAAGTTAGGACCCATGCAGGTGAATGTCACCCAACAGCCTACTTACACTGAAAAATTACTCCTGTTATCTTGGGTTGCCCATGTCCTGTTCTAATACACACAGAATTAAGCACACTTAGCACTTGTACGTTGTCAAAGATTGATGTGAATCGCAAACTTTTAATGATATGTTAAGCACGACAGTCTCTCGCATCCAGAAGAGCAGGTCTTGTTAGTAAGCCTAAGAATCAGCAGGAGCTTGTGCAAGTGGTCGCACCAAATGGTTGCCAAGCTATGAAAGCAACAGGTAATTCAGGTGCAGTATCTCACAGACTACTGTAATTTTTAAAGTGAGCTTTGTGAGCTTGTGCTCAGGCTTATACAGGTAGTGTGTGTCAAGTTAAAGCTACATGAAGTATTTTTTTTGCTTCACTCCACGAGCTGTTTGCACAGGAGTTACAGGTATAAGTTATCAGTGTGCTATTGATAGACATTGCAATAATTATTTTTATTACTTCATTATCGTGTATTTGGAGCTCTGCAGTGACAGTAATAATAATTTAAAAAAAAAAAAAAAATCATTGGCCTCAAAGGAACGCTTATTCATGGTGACTTTAAAATGTCATAGTGATGCTCTGAAGCAGTACAGAAACTGGGAAGTTTCATGCATATAGCCAACAGGGCATTAAAGCTTTATGGCTCAAGAACTCCACTATGAACACATAACAATATTTTTCTTCTAACATAGTTGCATCTTCACAAAATCTGTTAAACTGCAGGTTGTAGATGGAGTCTGAAGTACAAAACAAATTAAAGTATGGTAACCCTGAAAGGACAAATTGATCTAACCAGAGCTGTATTACTTACAGGAAAAAGAATTGGGATTACTGATGGCTCACTGCACAGAAACAGCATTTACTATGATGGAAAAGTGTATACCATGGATTAACTCTGTCAGTTTTGCACTGGCCTGTTTCTCATTTTACATGGCCAACACTTTGATCCATGCTATAATGTAGGTATTTACAATCCTGGGAAACTTGCTGCCCCAAACTAAAGATGAAATAATTTAATCATAGGTACTTGGACAGGCATTTTTCAAACCAATTTAATTATGTTTCATTGTTTACAGCCTGTGTCTTTCTGTGAGTATTACATCCGCAGATAATTTAAGAGCACAACCTGCTTGTAGGCTTAGGTGTGTGGAACATTTGAAAGAAAATGGAAAATTGGTTAGTTGTTACAGTTCATAACTCCAGACTATTCAAGCTTGAATATCTTTGTGTTTTCTTTTCTTTTTCTGTTAAGGAATTTACTCTTTTTATGAATTTCTGTATCTAATTTTGCCATTCCTCTGCCTGTAAATACATATATTTTTATGTAGTTTAGGAATGAATGATAGCATTACAGTGATTTCAGACAGATTTTGAGCTCTGCTATATTCGTATAACATCTCAGAAGTTCCAGGGGCCTCAGAAGGGTTGTTCCAGATTTACAGTTGTATAATCCCAGCAGAATTTTATCATTTTATATTTGCATTCAGATCTAATGCTTTAGTCATCCAGGTCCCTAAGCTGGTTATCCAGTCCAGTTCTTAGTGCTGTTTTAACTGTTGCACTCACAACTTTTATGAATTTC
Organism: Astur gentilis; assembly: GCF_929443795.1. Taxonomy (NCBI): domain Eukaryota; kingdom Metazoa; phylum Chordata; class Aves; order Accipitriformes; family Accipitridae; genus Astur; species Astur gentilis. The sequence continues at coordinate 6,786,034 of NC_064909.1, read as the reverse complement.
ATATAACATTAGATGACAGTAAATAGGTATAAAGATAAACTGAGCCTTTAAAGATGGAACCTGCTGATATATTTTACTAATTTCTAGATCTATTATGTCACTAGTATTCTTTGGGAAAGTTCTGATTTACAAAATATGATCTCATGGTATGTTTTATCTTATTGGCTTCTTGCCGTATTGCCAGAATGCAGTGCATTCAGAGAGAGGCAACCAAAATGCATGCTTCAGCAGCCTATGCATGCAAAGAAAGAGTGCAAAGCTGGTTTTCATTTTGCAGAAACAGATCCTAGTTACAGTATACCTCCAACTGAATGGCTTTTTATTATTGGTTTTATGTTTTTGATTTTCATTGGGTTCTTTGGTTTTATGTTTTTGAGGCATGTGTATCTCATGTTCACAGGAGTAGTCCAAGTTTCAGAAGTTTTCTTAGAGTGAATTTAATGCTTTTGAAAGCATCACTGGAAACCATCATTCTCTGCCTGCTCACAAATGCAGCAACTCTTTCTGCACTATTCAGGAAAAATCCCTTACAAAATACTACATATTTTTCCACCCTTGCTCAGAAGGTACTACTCCAGAAAAGAAAAGGTGGCCTGTTTGGTCCTATGTTGAGTTTCTAAGACTAACAAACTGATTCTATTTAAGAAAAGTCAACTCAAGAAATAATATCTTGAAGGAGATACTAACCTAAGAAATATCTTCTCACTTATCTCTGTGAAGAACTTTTGGTTTTGAAACATCTATGTAGTTCAGCTGAACTGTTAATTCCCCTGCCCTTAGTAATTTAAAACCTGTATTCTCCATAGAACTATTCAGCAGTATGCAAAATGTTATTAGCAGAAAGGGGGGGTGGAAGAGTGGTTCTGATCAGAAATCAGAACTGCCTCAGTAAAAGCCTGGTTCAAATATGCACTGAACAGGGGTTAAGTTGCAGTGTTTGTGAGCAGTTCATGTGAGATCACTTACAGTGATCTGGGTCTTCAGGAAAAACTGTGAAGATCAGCCACTCAACAACATCTGTTCTTACCTTTAACACTAATATATTTTTCTCCTTGTTATCTTTTAATCTTTTTTTCCTCTAGCTATATCTATAAAATTATAGATTAGTGATAGATAGATACAGAGACAATAATTTCCCTTTTTTTGTAGTCCTTTATATTTTTGCTCTCTTTCCCTCCCTTGGCTTATTTGATTTGTATTTCATCTCTGTTGAAGGAGTGCAAATAGCATTATACTCACTTCTCAGATGATTTTTCAAACCAATGATATTTGAATGGCTAGAAATTAAAAAAAAAAAAAAAGTTGTTTTTGCTAAACCTCTGGTGGCATGTACTCTTCTTGTTTATTTGTATTTAGGCTCCTGTGGTAATAGTCTCATAAGATATGAGCTAGGATTTTCACTTCCATGAACTAGACTAATTTGTGAAACCGGAGGTGGAATACTCATGTTCATATGCCTTCTCAGGTAATAAGATAGCACTCAGTGAAATAGCAAGGAGCATTTAACAGCTTTTCAGTAAGGATTATTTTTCAGAGAGCATTCAACCCAGCTAGAACCAGGAAGTTTAGAAATTGTGTAGAAAGTCATGACCTCTCAAAGATCTGGTCACTGTCTAGGTCAAGAGTTAGACATGGCTCATATGAGGTTCACGTCCTAACGCTTTGCCATCTATAGGCGAAGTAGCTGGTATGAATTTGAGCATCTGATATGTAGCTGATACACAGTTCACTTGTTCTTAACCTTGTTAAGTACTGCATTTTAAAAATCTTCATCTTTTTCAGCCTGCATGGTACTGCTCCAGCAACACTTTTTATGGGACTTTAGAGCTGTGCCCAACAACTAGTTTTGCTCTTGCTTCTGTAGCAGTTTCTGCCAAGATATTGACATATGTGAAGAACTGTGCATTTGTTGAACTCTAGGCCTGTTTCAATTTTGTAGGTGTCATGGTTTAACCCCAGCCAGCAACGAAGCACCATGCAGCCGCTCACTCACTCCCCCCACATCCAGTGGGATGGGGGAGAAAATCGGGAAAAAAAAAGTAAAACTCCTGGGTTGGGATAAGAACAGTTTAATAGAACAGAAAAGGAGAAACTAATAATGATAACACTAATAAAATGACAACAGGAGTAATAAAAGGATTGGAATGTACAAATGATGCGCAGGGCAATTGCTCACCACCCGCCGACTGACACCCAGTTAGTCCCCGAGTGGCGATTCCCTGCCCCCACTTCCCAGTTCCTATACTAGATGGGACGTCCCATGGTATGGAATACACCGTTGGCCAGTTTGGGTCAGCTGCCCTGGCTGTGTCCTGTGCCAACTTCTTGTGCCCCTCCAGCTTTCTCACTGGCTGGGCACGAGAAGCCGAAAAATCCTTGACTTTAGACTAAATGCTACTGAGCACCAACTGCAAACATCCGTGTTATCAACATTCTTCGCATACTGAACTCAAAACATAGCACCGTACCAGCTACTAGGAAGACAGTTAACTCTATCCCAGCTGAAACCAGGACAGTAGGCTTTAGTCCATAATCATCAATTACCTAGCCAAAGTATGAGAAGTGATATGCACTGGCAAAAGCACACTATTTTTGCAAGTGCATCTGAAGCTGAAAAGGTGGTACACAGAAATGCTATACTCTTGGGAAGTTTGGTAATGTCACTTTTGGAGTTCCTTCACATGCTTGCATAGATGGATTACTTTATGGAACAGGTTCAATTCTCAGTCTTACCCAGGTAAATCCAGGGTGATTCTCCTTAGCACAGCTGACTCCACAGTCTGCCTCTCTGTTAATTTGACTACAGCAATGGAGTTATGCATACTAGACTGTGGCTTTTCATTGCAATTGAAGCACATCAGCAAAGTGGTATCCAGACCTACATGAAGCTTAGCAGGAAGACACTGAATTTGGCAACTTGACATATGTCAACCCTCTCACTTTCATTTAGAAAACCATTTGAAAAAGGCATATTATGTCAGTTCCTCTCAGTTTTGATAGTGATGGTTAACTTCCCAAACAGCTGTCCTTCACTGATAATTTCTCAGAATCTAATTCATGTTCAGTACGTACAAAATGTGTACTTCATGAACTGCCTTGCTGAGTGAGGAAGTTTCAGTTATTTTTTCTTTCAAAACAGAGATATATACCCTTACCTCCCCAGGTGGACAAAGCCAGTGATGAATAATCACTCTTATCATCTTTCTGAAATATCAAAGTTGTCTCCCCTCATGGCAGAGAATACCAAACCATCCAACGAGAAAGCAGGCCATGTGAATAGCCTTACTGAATTCCTAATTGTTTGCTCTGGCAGTTCCCAGTGAAGCAGCTGGTTGTCTTTGGAAATCTATGATTGTTGTTTTGGGTTTGAACATCATGTGTCTTTAATTTTCAGCACTAGCCCCAGGGATAAGTATCACAAATAGCTGCTTGAAGTCCTTTTGCCCTTGGGAACCTAATATATACTTGGCAGCCTCTCTGACAGTGGGACTGAGGGGAGAATCAAAGTTGACTCATTGCCTTATATCCCCTCAGGGAGAAGAAAGAATAAAAAGGGCAATTGCTGCTTCCTTTAGTTGCCCGAAGCAAGTCTTTCCTGTTTTGTAGAGAATAAACTAATGGCATTTTCTAAAACAATCTGCCCTGTATGTGAGCAAAATATTCCATCCAGTATCATACAGCTAATTCTGGGGCTTGACTTCCTCACGTCCCAGTCCAGTCCCAGGTGGAGTTCAGAAATCTATAACCCTACACATCATCAGAAACAGACAAACACATCTTCCATTCAACGCTCACCTCTGACAGAACCTACTGTATTCTTCTTCAGTTTAATGCACAGTAAACTAACTGAAATGAATTTGTAGAATGCTGTGTACTCTCTCAGGTGCACGTCTGTGGAGTGGGATTTATTTATTGTGCCCAAGCCATTAACAAATTCTGATCTCTTATTGCACGATTAGGACCAACATAAATAGCTTCACTGAAAGTCGTAGGGCGATGCTCATGTTCATTGCCCTGTCTGTGAGTATACTTTCCCAAATATTCTCCACCTTATATGCCACATTGAAGTGAAACAGTCACTAGTGTGCTTGTAACATCATAATACATAGGAGAAGCCCAAGCCCCAATGTATGCATTAGCCAAAGATTAAGCACGATGCCAGATGAGCTTTGATTCATTTTAGAAATGTTGCTAGGCAGAGCTCCAAGCTCACACCAAGTGATGCCAAGGTATTTGCTCATGTCTCCATTGCCCCTTATCTCAAGCAGTGCAACTGCCAGAAATAATTTGCCTTAACAGAAAAACTTCACACATTTTGCACACTGCTCTTTCCTATGTAAATCTCATTAGTTTATGATTTCTGTTTGAAAATAGAATTCAACTCTTGTATTTTGGATCTGAAAAGCATCTTTCTTTAAGATAGAATTTCCATTTTTCTAGGAAACCTGTTCCTTTTGATTTTATAATCAGCTCAACTCAGCGCAAGAATCTTATATAAGAAGGTGGCAATTATCAACTGAGAAAGTTCAGCATTTTCTTTTTCTTTCTAAGATTTCAAGTTTTACCGTTAGTCCTGAAATGCAGTGTTTTGCTAGGGAGTATACTTTTGAGATGATGAAGGATTTGATATACTACTCAAATGCAAAAAAAAAGAATTTTAGCTGGGAAAGAAGCTGTCAAAGATGAACGGGTGTATTAGCTTTGCATGAATCTGAACTTTGTCTTGCAAAACACTGCACAGGGTCTCAGTGATACAGAGCCCATTGGAATCAGCTGTTGTCTTACAGCTGAAAATAATAGAGCTCAAAAATGGTTGTAATTATTCCTGATTTGAAAGGTAAGTTGGTATGACTTTATATAAAAGTAATTTAAAATATGCTTGTATATTATATATATATTAATAAGTGTATTTAATCACTTAATCCAACACAGAGGATATAGCCTTGATCTGTAAGCAAGATCTCCTCTTTACAGTTGCAGCAGAGTACGCCTGGACCTAACTGTACAATTAGTGCTTTTTGACAGTTTTTGCTTTGTGACAAGTTACTTAGGTTATAAGTGCTTTAGGTTTTGTTAGTGTATGATTCCATTAGTGTCTTTTATGTCTCTACTCCCAGCAGTTTATTGGCATGCAAGGACGAAAGCTGCTGAATCAGTGTCACTTATTTTACACAGAAGAGCCAGACAGAGGTGTAGCACAAGGTGAAGTCCATTTGTTTCTCTTCCTTACTCCTTCTTTTAGCTCTGCTTTACACTGAGGTATGGAAACTGTCTTGCACAGGTATAGGAAAGCGCTCTGTAATTGAGCAAAGGCTGAAGGAAACAAAACAAAACAAGTGTGATGCTAAGAGCAAAGCACAGCAGAAAAGACTTTAGGAGGATCTATAAAAAGTTTAAATTGGTAAAACATGTATGTGGGTGGGTTAGAAAGAGAATAAAGCATAATTAAGTTACTGAAGCCTCAGCAGGACTCTGAACGTTGTTTCAGTGTGTATTGCAGTTTGCTTTAAAGAAATGTCAAGAATACCCACATCCTTAGAAAGGGGACTTTTTTTGCAGTTTAGCATTAATTTTAAGAAATGCATGAAAGCTGCCCTTTTTTGGACCTTGCATCATTCTGCTGCAGGGTACTGAGTGTATTACAGAAACGCATGAAGGCAAAAATCCCACCTTCTGCAAACTAGTCACAGAGCTGGGCTGTGTGTATTAGGCACAGCTGAAAGCCGTGGGGAGCTTTGCTGTCCTGCACTAAAAAGGGTGCTGGGGCACATCATCTTCTCCAAAGTGGGCTGGGAGCCAGCTGCCTGCCTCTCTGCCTTGGTGGGGATAGCCCTCTGGGGTGCTCTTGTTCTGTGTAGGGGTCCCTGCCTGCGCAGGGACTAAGACCCAGAGAAGTGTGGATGGATGAGAGGGGGTAGCTCTGCCTCTCTCTCCCTTTGAAGTAGGGGGAAGCAGAAAAAAAGGTGCCAATCACAGAAAAGTATCCTTGCAGCTACAGGAACAGCATTTCTAATTGCCTAATAATGCAGACAGTTTAGTTCTGATGCCCCAATGCCGTGATGACCCAGACACTGCCCTCTTCTCCCCCTGCCAGCCCCTGCTAGCCCTTTTCTTCCCCTGGAGCATCCTGCGTGACCACCACGGTGAATGACCTAGGCTGCTCCTTTACAAAACCCTGTGATGTGTCTGAGACCCACAGAAGAAAATACAACTGTGATGTTTGTAAAGCTCTGCAAAGTTACACATTTTGTTGAATGATACTGCTTCTGCTCCCCAAAAGATCCTTACAGGAATGCTCAGTGGGCTTCATCGTGATGGGGGACTCCTCTACTGGCACATTAGTGTAATGTTGTGGCTCGAAAAGTCACGTAAGGGAGATATAATGGTGAAATTATGGAGAGTAATGAGGATTTGAGCTGTTATCTATCTCATAAATACGCATTCTAATGTGCAGAAAAACCACAGCGTTGACTGAAAATATTGCAATCTTCAGGGGAAAAAAAAGATGTTAGCCAGAAGTGTCATGTCGTTACATATGGTTCACCTAAAAAAAAAAAATCTGACCTTTTTTAAGATGGCTGCCAGCCAACATTTCAGCAGTATTTCCTTTGTGTTTCTGCTCACACAAAGTGATTTATGTCCAAGTACTCTCTAGCTGGTTCTCAAGTTGCAGTAATGACTTTGATTGTTTGTTTATAGTTTTATCTGAACATTTCTGCCTGCCATGTCATATATCCTGAACCAGTGTAAGTGTCATTTATAGGCAACTGCTGTGCCCATGTAGAGTCAGTCCATTGTTTCTTCTGTCTTGTCTGTGACTCTTCGTGTGTTATTATCTGTAAGTTTTTGGAGGTGAAGAACAGGAGAAAGAGGACCATATCCTCACCTTGCTGACCAAGAAAATAATAGTTTTCAATGAAATTATTCCAACAGATATGTAGGGAAGTCAGAATTGGGTCAGGATACTTGGACCAAGTGGCAATTTTTTCCGTGGGAAGAGTTAACATACTTTCCCATGAAAGAGGTGAGGCCAGAGCTGCATGCGATCAGCCCAGAAGATGTGAGGCAACCAGACTGTGAGGGAAGCGCAGCTGGGCCTAGCTGTAGTGAACAAGGTCATCTGTGCAGGACACTGCATCAGGAACATGCTCCAGAACTTCAGGATTTGCCTACACAATGTCACAGAGGAGATTTAGTTTGGACATTTGAGCTGAAGAGTCTGTCTACATAACAGGGAACTTGTTTTGCACAGTTGAGACCCATGTGCATGTTAATGGCTTGTACGTCCTTTAGGTGATCTGGCATGGAGTACAGAGGAAAGGGAAAACAGATCCAAAAAAAAAAAAAAGGTGGAAAAGAAAAAGAAGACAGTAAAAAGAAACAGTAGATTTACCCTGGAATTAAAACTCAAGAGCATAATGCAGTTTATATCAATATAAATATCCATATGAATGTCAATATGACAAATTAGGATGGCTGTTTAAGTGAAAGAACATTGTTTTTCACATAAATAATAAGCTCCAACAAATATTTTATTGGTTTTGAGAGAAGCTGAAAAAGTCTACCATCATTATGATAAAACAAAATAATGATGTATGTGGATTGTTCATTGCTTTACTTTCCACCTTTTGGAAACAAAACAGTTAAGGGAAAACAAGAAGAAACTTTATTTTGCAAAGAAAAAAACCACAGTATGCAAAGGGGTTTTTCTGAAGAAAGTACCTTTTCTTTAAGCATAGGGTTTTGTCAAAACATATGAGAGAAATTTAGAACTAAAGATCTTATTCTCTTATTTAGTTGGGACTCCTAGAGATTCATAGACATTATGGCCAACAGTCTGTTATGATCATTGTCTCATCTGATTCACATAAATCAGTTCGTACAATTTCACTCGGTAATTCCTTTGCCAAGCTTCTAACAACGTACTGTTAATTAAAAGGTCATGATTTGACAGTTAGTGTTTTCACTTATGCTAAGAGTCCCAATGACTTTGAAAGAACTAATCACACCCCCATTAGGGATGAAAAATACCACATGAATCTTAGAGTGCATGGATACCTAAAGCACGACGAAACTACTGCTGTCATGCCTTCTGGCTAAGGAATCCGCAAGGATTTGGAGCTGGAGGGTGGGGTCCTGGGTGTGAAGGCAGGGTCCTTTCCTTCATCCCCTTCTGGAGCCGTCTCCTCACTCTGCAGGTGCTCAGACGTCCCGGGCAGCTCCCGCCCAGCACCGACCCAGCACAGACCTTCCTTCACCCGCTCGTGCAGAGAGAACTACAGACCTCAGCTGGTGCTTGGCTGGCGGGAGTGGGAGCACCATGAGGCACGAGCCTTGCCTTGAACTGCCCCGCCTGTGCTCCGCGGAAGACAAAAACGCGCCGTGTAGGCCCTTCAGTCTGCCTATAGGCAACCTTCAGAGGATCGACGCTGGCTGTTGTGCAGAACGCTGCAACGTGGAGCACGTGGCTTGTGCCACAGATGCCATCACAGCAGTGGTGCTGTAGGCCCTACATGGAGAGTTCACAGACCCCCATGCTACGACAGTAAAATCCATCACAAACACACCGAGGCGGTGAATCTGAATCCTGTTTTGCAAGAACCTGATAGCGGACTTGTATTCTGTGTCTTGTACTTCTTTATAAAAGAGATGGGGTTCATGCTTCACTGCACTTAACACCTTATTACCTGTTCTATAGTTGCAGGCTAGGTGCCTGCACAGATTTGCCAGCAGTGGCTATGATTGCACAAATATGCAACAAGGAGTGTTAATGACATGCTTCTCTCCAGAAAGTCAGTTAAAATCCTGAGTGGAGACTGATGGTAGTTCAGTGAAATTTCGTCACTCCCAAAGACGTGACTGGAAGAATAAGTCATTCCCAAAGGGCTCCTCAGGAACAGTCCAAAGCTACAGGCCAGATTATTTATTTTAGAAGACTGTTGCCTGAGCCCATCTATTTTTGGGTCTGATGCATCTTTTATTCTTGTCAACTTAGCATCCGCAGTTTTCTTGCAAATCATTTACCGCACATTGGAGATGCATCATGGTGGGGGAAATAACAGATTTTTTTCTGAACAACTATCATCCTTCAGCTTCCAGAAAGTACTTCTGAAGGTAGGTATGCTCACTATGCTCACTGATAAAGTAAGTCCAATGGAGAGACAGGGCTCTAATCCAATTTGTTTTACAGATAGAGCTAAGGAACAAGCAGCATCAAGGAGCAAGCCAGCTAGCAGCAGTCAAACACTGTATCCTACATACTAACATTAACGACACAGTCCATGAACTTTTTAGAAGGCACAGAGAATACTGGGAGTGGAAGGAACAGAAGTTTTTGATGGAGGGAAATAGCATTCACATTTCACTAAGCTCCAAAAATGCCTTTTCCAAACAGAGGTGCTTTGTGTTACGCCATTCCTGTTGGCCATTTGGGGGTTTTTCATTAGATGTATGAACTTCTTGCCATAGTAATAAAGGTCAGGCACTATTGTGCTGCTTTTATGATACTGACTAGCACAAGTCATGTATACAAACCCAGGAAGTATTTATTTATGTGGAATACATACTTAAATAGTGGACTACAAATCATTTAAAGATGCCTATGATATGAATCATACCACAATTTCATGGATAAGTGGAAACATTATGCAACTTACTGAGTTTTTAAAGCACTAACGAATGTGAACTATAGAGCAGACTTGAGCTGGACCTTTTCACCCCTTCTAATATATGCTGTGGCTATTTAATATTCCTCACTAGGGAGTAATGCTGGCATACAAGTCAGCAATATATTAGGCACTGGAGCCATGAACCTAGTGAGAACATAAACTAAACTGATTTTCAATTTTGGTACATTACAAAAAGGACTATTATTGTGAGGTTAGAGATGTCAAAGTTGGTGACCTGGTATAATGAAGTATTCCCTGCCACATAGTCAAGCATGAAAAGTAATTGGAGGCGGTATAAACTTTTAGAGGCTTAGCTTTTTTTCCCTCCCATACTAAATATTCTCTTGCACACTTTAATTAAAAATAGTCATTTTTGTGAAGCATCATAAAAGCAGAAATGATGCTCCTGTAAAGTTTGCAGTTGATGGAGAAACATGTGTGTTTAGAAATGAGGCCACATCTTAATGCTTGGGTTACTTACATAAGGCACTGATGAAAAGCAAGTTGCTACCTGCCAGCTAGGAATGACATTAAAATATTATGGCAGCATGTGACCAGCTTTAGAGCTTAAAATCTTGAAAGGACACAGACAATGTCCCCTTTGAAGAACATTCCTGAAGATCACTTTACAGTTTCTGCTAAGCTTTAAAACACAGAGTAAAGTGCCCCATGTCTAAGCAGCAACCATAAAAGTTGTTACTTCTTAGCTGCAACATTTACATCTGAAAAAACGCCACCAAAGTGTGTGCACGTCTTTCAGCTTGCCCGTCAAAGAAAAAGGGTTAGCATTTATTCTAGGGAATGGTGTGCTAGTACTGTGAATCCCATGCTCCAGGTGTTCATTATGGCTCTGCATCCCGACTTACTGCACTGGCTTTGACCAAGTTATTCTCGATTTCCTCTGGCACAAGCATTGCGTTAGCTGGCACAGCATCACTCCCCAGGAACTAGACTGCAGAGGGCACTCCTATATAAGAAGGAATTGCAGTCTCCAGGCTCATTTACTTTTAGCCTCGATGATTCATTGCTATTTTTTTCTTCTTTAATAATTAATGATGCTATTATTACACTAAAAGGGAAATGTTATTATTCTTGACAATCGGTTTTGTTATGATTATTTTTTCCCCCTCCCCCCATGTTTATATAATTACAATGTCTGTCAGTGCTTATATGTGTTCGGGTTGTCAGCCTCAGAATTTAAAGGTACACAGAAGGGTGACCCATTAAAATACCATCCCTGGCTATAACTTGACCGAAGCATGGGTGAGGACGGAGACAACTTTTGCCATGTGCCTGGGAAGTCAGAGAGATTCTGTCTGAGGCAGACCATCCATGGAGCAATATGAAAGCTACCTTCCCCTTCCTCTCGTCCCATTTCTGAAAGGGTTTGTTGGAAGCATTACTTTGGTCTGGATTTCAGCTGTGACAGCGAAAAAAGACGCAGTCTCTTAAACAACAGGTCCTGAGCCTCATGGGGTGGATTTCTGCCCCCTGAACTGTTCTTCAGGAGGTGAGGCTGGACAAACATGCTGCAGCTAAATGTGGCCAGAGATATGCAGTTTACATGGCACCGCAGAGGCAGGGGGGTGCAAAGCATGCGGCAGAGGCAGTGCAATAGACTGGGGAATTTCTGATTAGTGGGCAGCTGTGTTAAGGCTACCATAATGCAAACTACTCTCTAGAGCTGTTACATGAGGCCATTGAAACCCTGAGGTGCCTCAAGACTGGGAAGAAGCAAGTGTAGTTTATGGCTACTTCAGGCACACCCTCCCCTTCCCTTTTTATGAATTAGAGGTAAAGCCTGTAATGGCATCACCCAACATCTCAGCCTTAAGGCTGAATAGCTTAGAGCCAACGGAAGTAATTCTGGAAGTTCAGCTGGAGCCTATGCATCTCCTACATTGCAGTTTAAATGTGCTTCCAATATTTAGTTTTGTTTAATGAGAACAAGTCTGTACTAGCTTTGGCTTCTGCAGGGGATACAGCTCATGTATCATCCAACCGACAACAGAAGGGTCATTTCATTTCCTGTGGGTAGTGGAAAGTGATCTGCCTTTTCACACTTCTGGAAACTCGTCACAGGGAAAGTGTAGGATCAGGCTAACGCTGTGCAAAAGAGCTGACCAAGCAAGGATAGTGGGACCTGGCTGATGGAGCAGCAAATACACTTCCACAACTGAGCCCTGAATCATGTTTATTTTCAGACCAAAGACCTCACATTTCAAGTGAGACATTTGCTCAGTAAAATGCATGCATTTCGTATTACGTTACCCCATGCTGTATATCTCATACAGTGGTTAAGAAATGAAGAAGCGTGGAAAGGACAGTTATTCGGGAGAGCTGTAACCATAAAGATTCTACTGAATAGGATTTTCCCTTGTTCCAAACTGTTATCTCACTAGATAAAAACGTTGTGCTTTATGATTAAGCTAATTGTGTTGGACAAGCCAGTCTGCAGCCGTAGAAGCCTGGATTTTCAAATGTGCTGAGCACTGGCAACTACAACCAAAGTCAGTGGGGGCATTTAAAGTGCAATTAAATGTGAAGTTCTCTGAAAATTCACGCCAGAGGCTATCTGTAAGACAGGAGCAGAGATGCTGCTTTGCCTCACAGGGGTACTGTGAACATTTGTGGCACAGCCACTTACACTAGTGAGAAGTTACACTGGAAAGTCTGTGAACAAGAATTGCCTTTTTTCAGACCAGGATTTGGCTATAAATGTTAAAATAAGGCCTTGAGCCACAAACTGAACAGTGAAGAGGAAACAAACTTGTATGGCTTGCCCATTTGTTGACTGAATGGATGATGGATCATGGCCCCTCCCTCCCAAAACAGGTTAAAAATCATAATAGTATACCACATGGGCTGAATTAATGTTATGCAAGCATATCTAATTCTAGCATTCCCTAGAGCATTCCCCTTAAAGAGGGTGTGTGGTATTTTGTAAAATATATGTACTATATTTATAAATACAGGTAATATGCATAAACAATGTGTATTTGAGTAAGAAATCTCTATAGATAATCCAGCGAAGGGAGATGAGGATGATTAGAGGACTGGCACACCTGACATGTGAGGAGAGGCTGAGAGAGGTGGGACTGCAGAGCCTGGAGAGGAGGAGAAGAGAAGGCTCATGGTGAGAATCTCATCAATGTGTGCAAATGCCCAAAAGGAGGGTGTAAAGAAGACAGAGACTACCTCTTCTTAGTGGCATCCATTGAAAGGACAGGAGACGATGGTCACAAATTGAAACACAGGAGATTCCATTAACAAAAACGTAAGAAAAAAGGATTTTTACTACATGGATGATCAAACACTGGAACAAGTTGCCCAGTGAGATTGCACAGTCTCTATCCCTGGAGTTATTCAAAACTCTGCTGGACAAAATCCCGAGCAACCTGCTCTCATTGACTGTGCTTTTATCAGGAGGTTGGACTAAATGGTCCCCAGAGGTGCCTTCCAACCTCAACCATCCTGTGATAAGTGAGGCAATATTTTTTTCCAATTTCTCCTTTATTCACTTTCCTTGCACTGTTGGCAGAATAGATCAGTTTGTATCCTGTTCTGGTTTGGGGTTTCTGCTTTTTTTTCCTCCTTTACCAACTCTACCTTTTCCTTTTGTGGATGTTGCTCTCTAATTTTACAGGTTATTGTAGTGTTCTGCTAGGTCTTCTGAAGTTAAAAACCTCTTTCTTCTTTTGTGAGTGAGGCTTCAGAGCAACATCACTAAGTGTGCCACTGAGAAATAAAAATTAAACAAAATATGGCATAGAATGTAGCAGAAACTGAAATGAAAGTATTCTCCAAATGTCACTACAGTAGAAACTGAATCTATTTCAGTGTACTTTTTCAACTGAATAGGGAAAACACTTGTAATAGGTGAGGACTATTTTGCCCACAACTACCTATGAACTGAAGAAGTGACCAAGAATGAGGACTGCCATCGTAATAATAGTGGTAAGGTGAAATTATTATATAAGAACAGAAATTTGTAATTTAACTCATTTGGGGGAGTGGCTCTAAGGAATAAAAATACCAAAGTTGAATACCCATAATAACAACAGTTAGAATTAGCAGTAAATATTGCCCTGCAGCCTGCTGTTACAGCTGAGACAGTTTTGTAATGTTTTAGATACTATGACACAGTCTTTTATATGCTTCTCTACCTAAATGTTACAGCAAAACTATATTCTATTGCCTTAACATATTGCCTGCCTTTCCATGACCAATTGTGATTGACCTACTCACTTTACAGTCATTTTTTGATAGGTTTTCAAGGTAGTATTTAACCATATAGTGACTGACATGACATAAACTCAGCAGTGTACCTTGCCAGGGTGATAGGAACATTTTTTAAGCTGCATAAAGCATGGAAATGTAGCAAACCATTTAAATGATTAACACACTTACTATTAGCAGGGTAGAAGATAATTACAGAATGATTCACAATGTTTTGTTATTGTAATAGCTGCTTGTATTTCAATTGTGGTAACATTCAAAATTGTTCAGCACAACTGCAAAAACCTATCAAAGTCTATAAATACTTCACAGGCAAACAGAAACAACACTGTGTCACACTGGACATGCTAATTATGGAAGATCCTCAAACCAGATAGTTATCTTTTCTTTCTTTCACACTTTCTGCTTTTTGTTTCCTCTTTAACATTGTTTTTTTAGCTACTTGTTCCAGTTGGCCTTCGTTGATATTTATTGCTTTTTTTGTAGGACTCTGAAAAATACAACTGACTGGTATATTTATATCATGTGAGTATGTAATGAGTGCTATTAGATCATCTTTTTGCTCATTCAAAATTCTAAGTAGAATGGATCTTCTGTACCTTATCTGCCCAGTTTCAGCAATGCCTTAAGCACTGAATCTTTTTATAGTGATATTCAGGCTGATTTTCAGACTTGTTTTCTTGCATATTTTGTTTTACTCCTAAACATACTGATGGAGGGTGCAAAATATCACTTCATTTCTTCTAAAATCTAGCCTCAGTATCTGTACCTGGCTTTGTTATGACTCTGTGTTTGGATATTTTTTTGTCCTAGAAGAAGGAATAGAAGTGGGGTTCAACAGATGTGATTATAATATTGTAACATACTTTAAGAGTGCTGGGTAAGTTGCTCACCTTGCTCTTCTTTCTACTATGAGGAGCCTGGGAAAAGTGTAAGTTCTGTTAGTTATTGTGTGTTTACTGGGATTTGCCCCACTCCTGCAATATGAATAAACTTGTTTCTCAATAATAAATCTGATAATGAATCTGCTGATTGGAATGTTTCATGATGTTATGCCACTTCTTATGTCTATTGACCAGATTAGTATCCGTCGAATGGGGTAAGAGAAGGTATAAGTGCAAGGGTTTTCTTAAGTGCCTTGGAGGTGGGAGACAAAATGGAACACTGGCAGTGGAAAGGAAAGATGAAGACATCCCTTAAACCCCAATGAAAAGACTGAAAAGTTTGAACTAGTATTTTCTTCCTTTGAAGAAACCTATTAATGATAGGTCTTCAGGATCTCACTTTTCGTAATATCCTGAGCTATGTTAAAGATTGTTGGTTTCAGTTAAAGACTTTCTCACAGATGAAGACTTGTAGGAATAACTATGGTGTTTTGCCAACTCCTTTCTGTGCCATACATGACAAACTCAAAACAGGACCAAAATAGCCAATTTGGAAACAGCAGTTAGAGGACCCAAAAGGCAGTTTCCATCAAACATAAGTGATTTTTATGCTCAGTTGGGGGTGTTTGAGCTATTTATGAAATCCAGATAGAGAAAGTAATGTTTCTGAATAATCCTAGAACAAATGATGAGGAGACAGATCATGCTGGGTTGTATAACATTTTCTTCTATAAGAATATTTTCCATTATATTTTGTGGGACATTTATAACGCAAAGGATTCATGCAAAAATCCAGAGCATTATTGTAACTATATAGAGGGCAATGATACATAGCAGAATGATAATTTCTTACCATGAAGGATGGATGAAAATGTAGTCAATGCCTTTGCTTGCTTCTAACTTTTGAATGAAGGCGTGGTAATACCACAGGGTTCATATAGTGCAGGCAAAATTGCATGCAACGTTTCTGTCTCTTCTTCTAGTACTTTTTAAACTCAAATGAGTTATATTCAGAATGTTAAACCAAAGAGATAGCACATGAAGAATATATATGTCTATCAAAACCATTTATCCATCTAGGTGACATTGGGGGACACAGAGAGAAAAGTATTTTCATCAACATCATCACTTGTACTGCAAACACATTGGACACAATGGCTGAAAGAAGGACCTGAGGCACGGTGTAATCGCATAATAAAAGGTAGTTCTTGTTCTAAAAATTTCGTGTTTGAAGTACATACATCAGACAGCAAGGAGAGGGAGGAGGAACACCAGGCTGTGACTGGAAAGTGAGGCAAGAGTGGCTGAGCGCCTGGCTCGGTATCGCTCAGGGAGCTGTACCAGCAGCAGGAACTGCTCTCCCCAGAATCTCAGCCACCCCTTGAAGAGCATTCTCTTCAGTAAAAAGGAGAACTGGAAGACAAATAAATTGGCTAACTTTTTATGTTCCTTCATGAGAGGTTTAACTCAGTTTCAATTTGAAGTTCAGATGAAGATTGGGTCTTGTCTTATTTTATCTAAATGAGTTCATCTGTCTCATATCACGGCTTGACTTTGTTATGCATTTTAGCCTTCTGGTCTTTTTCATGTGAGGTAGTAAATACTGGCTCTTTTCAACAGCTGAAATGTCAGGACATGGTCATTTTGAATGTGCTAGATGAAATCTGTGAAATGCTGCATTTCTTTTTCAGTGATCTCCGGAATGAAATCACAGTTCACAGGGCTAGAGGACTGGAAGTGACGTCCAGGGTCACTGAGGCCAGTGCAGTGAGTTCAGCCCAGTGTGCAGGCACTACCTCTTATAATCCCTTTCACATGCCCACAGACTGTTGGGGTTTTTGTTTTGGGGTGGGGTTTTTTTTGCAAAGTTTGATCACTTCACTGCAAACAGACACTACATCAGGAAACAAGATTTTATTCTTCGGTGGAGACTGAAGCCTAAGTGTCCTCAAACTGAAAAGAGCTTGCAGGATCAGTCATATTTTATGCAGGTGACCTGGGCTGGAGATACTGTTGCTGGATTCTGCCTCTCACATCAGTGGGTGCAATGAGATCCCAACTCCACTGCTATCCCCCATCTCCAGGATGCTGCCCACCTTATCTTTCTGCATCTGTTTCCCTATCTGTCCCTACAAACAACAAATGTAAAATGCCTTCAAATCTGCCGGTGAACAGCTTTATGCAAGAGCTGCATTCAGTCTGAGGCAGGCCAGAGCAATCCAGACAGCTTCAGCTTCTGTTATTTGTGAGTGCTTTACCGTAAGTTAAAAATAATCTTGATGTTGTTTTACTTTTTTTTTTTTATGATCAGCAGTTTAAGTTGAAAAGGTCAATCCTTTCTCTGGTAGTTCAAGTTCTGTGTTTTCAAGTAGTTTCAGGACATATCTTATCATAGGACATCAGATGCTACATTCCTTCACACTTTTAAAATAATTGCTTCTTTCTATAAGAAAGTAAAATTTTGTTAGAAACCCATTCAAGTTTGCTTTCCTTTGAAAAAGATGAGGCCTTTATTGTACAAAACATTTCCTCATCCTGAGCTTATTGACATCTACCAGATCAAGTTTTAGACAAACAGGGGATTTTTAATAGGGATTTCTCACTCATTGAAGTTGAGCTACAGATTCTCTTTTTTGTAAGAACTAAGAAATATTTTTCAACATCAGGCCTTTTTTGAAGACAATCAGGCTTTTTTGAACATAATGGAATAATGACATAACCTTCATTGTAACATCTCAAATGCTACAATATAATACATTTGCTTAAGTCTGGGAGAAGGAAACCAAACCAATTTATTATAGCCTGTTGATTCACACTCACATGCTGTGCAGTTCGTGTGAAGGTCCCATTTACTTTTTCACATGAACTGCCACAGCATGGTTTAAATAGAGATTTCTCTAGCAGTAGTGTTAAGGTTCCTCATTAACATCATTTCTGGAGTCACTGGGCCAAGTATATCCTTAGTTCAATTCCACTGATCTCAGTGGGGTTATCCTTGAGATATATTTGGTCCATTGTTTCTACAGAATCTCTTTGTTCTTTTTTGATCTCTTTAAGAATTTTGTTACTTTGAACATTTCTCACATAGCAAGTCATCATGCTAAAAAGTTTGCAACATTTATAAGAAATTTCTCAGGTATTTCCACCTATTTGTACACTGACATTACATCCAATAACTGCTATTTATTATTTTTATTTTATAATTTACACATATATCCTGTTTTCCAGGAAAATCAATAAAACATACTATAAGTTTCTCTTCTTGTGTTTTTTTTTTTTAATTCCAAAACTTGATGTGACTACCAAAACTAATCTGAGAGAGACTACAGGTCCATTTGGCATTATTTTCTGCCCAGTTCTATTGCTTGCAATTTTTGGAAACAAATAATAATTGAGTAGTGATACTACCAGCCAAGAAGGAGGCCAATATATTCTCACATCGAAAACTCTGAGCTTGTCTGATGTTCTATATCAATACTGAATGTTTCTCTTCATTAGTTCTTTTTGTATTATTTCTATTAGGAAAAAAGTTTGTGCAACATTAAAAAAAAAAATTAACTGATACACAAAATTTCGCACAGGTTTTGCAGTTAATGACCATTCTGTACATTACGCATATATATGTGATTTACATGACTTAGATTTCCATTCAGAAGAATGAAAGGTCTAGTTAGGGAAGACAGTATAACAAAATGAAATCATCCCTGTGATAAATGATTGGGTAAATGGAAAACACATCTCATTCTCAAAACACCATCTCTTACTCCTTTCTGTATATTAGCGCAGCTTTGCACAGGCATTTGTTGGCCTTATTAATTTATATTAATTTTCCCATGAACTATGAGCTCAGCACATGAACCACTTTATTTGCCTTTGCATTTAAAGACTCTGTCAGATTTTACAAAGATAATACAGATAATACATAGAAACTAAATGTCGTTTTCACCAAATCCATAATCAGCAGAGGCAAGTGACTTGGACTGGGACCCCTGGTTCCCTCAGCTTATACTTATCTTGCTGTCAAGATCTTTTTGTTCTCCATACTCTTAAAGTAATTAAGTCCCAATGTGAGATTGCGTTCTGCAGGGAACAGCCTACAGGCTCCAGAGGAATTAAACCACTCCTTGTTAACCGCTGCTTGCAAAAGTAGCGTTTGGGTCTGATGATAACAAATGGGGCTAGAAATGCTAATTTGCTGCCAGCATGGCCTTTGCTTTACACACAGACACACGCATTCAGGAAAGGGCTGCAAGAGAAGGGCACCTGTCAGTTGCATTACTTCTTCAGATACAGGGCTGTGATTTTTTGCAAACCTTCCAGTCCCTTTGAGTATGTTATTAACACTGCAGGCAGAAATGATACTGCATCTAAATAAGGATGTGAAAAACTCCCATTTTAAACTACTCAGAAGCAAAGCTTGTATTCAAACTGCACACACAGGATTGGCTTATGTTTATAGAGATTTATATGTGAGACAGAATGGAAAAATGTGATTTAGTTTTATTTAACATCTTCTCAAAATCCTAAAGACCGCTTTCAGATTAATTAGGTGCTGGTAAGTACAGTGACTATGTAGGCAAACGTTAACAGCCAAGCTTCAGTCAGTAACAGCCCTGCATGTTATATTATGTGTTAAGAAAGTGAAAGTTAGTTAGAAACCTGGGGTTGTCCCTGTGCTCTTTTCAAAAGTGCAGTGTGATCATTTATCTACAAAACACTAGAGCTCAGATAAAGGGCTGAAGTTCTCGTCTGAAAGCTGGTGCCTTCAGGCAACACCTGGTACATCACTGAGGTGTCTGTATTATCATAGCGCTCCAATCTCAGTGTGTTATTCATGTCTTCCTGGTCAGCAAGATCACAGACTGAATGGCAGCCCGTTGAACCATATTTTAACTCTGATCTTTGCACACAGAGTGGTCCGTGAACAGAATAAAGTCAGAAAATGAAGCAAGAACCTGTAGTCTCCATTTCTTGATCAGCTCCTTGAATTTCCTTGTATCAGCAACAGTCGATTTCAGAGAGTATGCGAAATGATGATTTTGTGTCACATAACAGCTGGTCTTGTGCAACACAGCAGAGCCTCCTGAAGCACGAACAAGAACCAGGACACACAGCACCTGCTCTGCAGACAGAAACGCTCTGCTGAGTGTACCATCCTCCGGACGCACATCCTGCAAAATGCAGCAGAGACCCAGAGAGTTGGGGTGTCATTTTGACATGCTCAGAGTGCTGGGGGGGGCCTGACTGCACCTCTTCTCCCCACTGAGCCTCAGGGCCACCTGTACTGATCGGACATTAAGAGCACACGGGATCTTTCAGAAATAAAACTTTGCATGCGTGTCCTGGAGGGGCATTTCCACCTGGCAGCCATCCTTGGAGTGTTACAGCTGGGTCTATATTGTGCTCCTAAACCACTCCTGAGGGCCCTCCTCCTGAGAGTGGTGCAGCTAGGAGCTCTTCATCGGTGCTGTCCCTGCAGGCTCTCGGAGAGCTCCTGAGCACCACAGGGCCTTCACATCCTTACCATCCTTTGGTACAAGTGGGGAAGAGTACCCTGAAAGGCTTTTCACAGTCGAGTACTGATTTTTCCTGGTGCCTAAGATCCTCATTGCAAGGGCAAAAAACAAATTTTAGCTAAGGGAGAGCTTAAACACAAGCAGCTTTCTCATACTGGGAGTGTAAGAAAGCTCAATAACATAGCTCAAGGGCCTGCCTGCAGCCTACAAAGCCTCGGTTACACCAGCTTTATGAAGAGAGAAAAAAACAAGGACTTAGGGGTTCAAAGTGCATGGATCTGTACTGTGTTGTAACAAACCCATTCAGGGCACTGGTAAAATCTACTTTCTAGCTAAATAAAATAAAATTAAATTAAAAATACCTCATCAGTTTTTGTCTTTAATTTAATTTAAAAAAACCCTCGATATGCAGAATCATGCATGGCCATTTTCTTAACACTGGACCCACTGTTAGTTGAAGTACACAGTTTCTTGGATGAAGTACTGGAAATTATTTTAGTGTTTTTAGTAAGAATAACTAACAGTGATGAGTAACTTCCTGGATAATAAGTACATCGGGCAATGCACATTGTTCCTCAACCTGATAAACTCTTAGCAGGACACTTCCCTTCTCTGGGGTTGCTGCTCTGCCCTGTTTTTTTGCCTCTTCAGAACAGGCAGATCTGTATAATCTAGAGAGTCAAATGTTGAGCAATCAGTACCACCAGGGCAGTGTTTTTAATGAGAAAAACAGTAAAATAAATGGAATGTCATTAAGACATATGACTGTTTTGGAAATGATGCCAGCAGTATAACAGCAAGTTACTTTAAAATATTACTTGCTATACATTTCTTTTTAATGCATATGAAATTATAGAAACAAACCACTTTAACTAGCTGAAGAAATGGAGACTCTTTGCACACACTATTTCAAATCCCAGTAGTTTTTCAGTCTCTTGGAGCTGTCTCTTGAACTGTCAGAGAGAGATCTGGACAGTCTCTCGGTATCTCTGACTGTTAAATCCTTAAGTGACATGTATATATGCTTAAGGAATGGGCCAGCTTGCAGACAGAAATATCCCGATCTTAAAAAAAAAAAAAAAAAAAGATTAAACAGATTGGTGGTTCGAATATTGTCATGAAACTCTTTGCCCTCAGTTGACTAGGTTTGTTCCAAGATTCGGTGTTCATTTAAACATGGTATGAAAAAAAGTGTTGTGGCCAAATAGTCCTGTCATATGCTTCAGCAACTTTTTTTGATAATGCTTTGTTGTGACTGTTTAGTTCAATGCATTCAACATTCACATCCAAACCTGCCGTGCCATTTCTCCTGCAGAAGTCAGAAATCTAAAGACACTTTAACCCAATAAGAGGCTATGTTTTTCTCATTTTGTGTCTACGGTGAACTTTTCCAATTCAGAAAGGATATTTTTTTAACGCAGATGGGCGTGAGTTAAGGCCTAGTTGGCTTTTGCTTGACAGTAACTACACACATAGTAACCCTCTTCTGGGTCTTGCACCCATCTTCTTCATCTACCACCTCTTTATTCTTTGTTGTAAATCTTTCCTATAATTAGCAGCTCATGTCAGAGTCACAATGTTATTAATGAACCAGGCAAGTTTTTTGAATTCTAGCTGTTATTGCATTCTTCCTCAGGTGAAATGAAGATCATGCCTTTCTCTGGAAATCAGCCTTTAAGTGCTAGCAGTGCACAGGTCTAACACCACAGTTCTGCAAAGTACTGATTAACCAGGACCAGACAGTGGGAACTGGAAGAATCACTGAAGAAACAGGAGAAAAGAAAAAGGTAGGCTTGAATACTGGAGTCCTTAGACCTGCTTCTTTGGATTTTTTTTCTCTGTTCTGAAGATGGAAAGTAATTGGGCTCCTTGGTTTTCACAGTAGGAACACCACTAAAACATTATTTAGTTTGCTTTCTTAGCAAATTTTGAAAAATGTTTTGTAAACAGAGTAACACAGACAACGGGGCAGAATCTGTTGCAAGTCATCACTTTCATTCTCAGTCAAAGTTCTGTATTTCTCAGCTTTGTGGCATCCTAGATGTATCCCTCATGGGAACTACAATGATGATATAATTATTGCTGTTTTCACCCAAGAAATTTAGCATCTTTCTTTGAGGGGGAACTGAAACTCTTGGTAAGCAGAAACTTCCCAGATATCCAAGGACAAGAGCCAAATTGCTCAAGATGTTTGGCTTTACACAGCTGCAAGGAAGACCAGTTTAGGGAAGGACAATTAAAGTTATTGTATGACAGGTAATTTCTTACTACATTGTAATTAAATGCAACATCTTAACCTGGAAGCAACAACATAAACTAGATAGTACTGGATGAAAGAGACAAGTTTATTATTTTTAGCCTAGGTAACTAATGTTCCCCAGGTATCAGATTCCCATGAGATGCCGAATGAAGTAACATGTTAATTCATACTCATATCCTCTCTGTTTTTCCAGGAAGTTCAGAATAGCTCTACAGGGACATTTCAGTCTCAGATGGATACAACTTCAACATTTTGCAAACACCTAAGGTCCTTTTGCCTTGTCCATAACAATGATTGTTAAAGGAAGAGAGTTGTTTAGATTTCTTGCAACCAACATATCTTTTGGATGCTTAGGATATCTACAACTGAATGATTTTGCATGTCATGACATCTACATCTAAAACAACAGTGTTAATATTAGCGGTGCCAGCCACTGCAATGTAATCTAATATATATATTATTTTTTTAAAAAAAAAGGATGAAAGATGGATCCACCATCTTGCAAGACTATAGCCCTGTGGGGATAAAAAAAGCATGAAAACAATCTTCAATGGCTTTTTACTGTGCACCCAGTGAGGGTACAAATTGTTCCCTACCTTTGGGGGAAAAAAAACC
The DNA here is from genome assembly GCF_929443795.1 of Astur gentilis. Classification (NCBI taxonomy): domain Eukaryota; kingdom Metazoa; phylum Chordata; class Aves; order Accipitriformes; family Accipitridae; genus Astur; species Astur gentilis. The sequence goes on along the minus strand of NC_064909.1, from coordinate 6,762,852 downwards.
CAAACCAAAACCTATTTGCAGTTGAACTAGAAAAAGCCCATCCAAATTCTTTGCCTCTGGAAAAATTCTTGCAGATCATGGTAGTGTGGAGGCTATTTCAGCAATTGGGAAATCCCAGGAAAGAACATAAATTCATTTTCTACATGCTGAATTTGAATCACGTCATGCATTGACACGGCAAAGAATTATATACAGCTAAACTTCAACTTTTGTTCCTAACTTCAGACCAAATGGGGTCCTGCAGAAGGTATCTCACAGCTTCCAATCCTGCTACAATAAAATGCTTTCCATGTACTGCTACAATTAGCAGAGGGATTTATTTTTAGTTGAATAGGAATATGATAAAGAATAAGAAAACAATTATTTAGAGGTGAAATCCACAGAAGGAACTTATAAATATCCCGATTCACCAGACCCCAGTTAGGTACCAAGGTTGTGTGGGGAGAGCTGCACACATAAGAACAGGCTTTGCAAAGTCTGACAGTGCCTTGGAGAGGCACCAAAGCCAGACAACAGGAAACGCTGAGCACAAAATTCCAGCTTTTCCTAGAGATATATTGTATTCATACCCCTCACCTAGGTTGGGGTGGCACATAAAGGAGAAAAAACAAGCAAAGAAATGTGTGAATAGGCCTTTTAAGTAAGGCTTACTTGGAAGGGGAAAGCTTAAGGTCTGTTCCCTGCTTGGTTTAACATAAAATAGTGAACTATTAATCAGAGCAGTATGAAATATTCATCTCTCCCCTTCCAGGCAAGTTCCCTAACCTCAAGGCCGACAACTTAACAAGTATTTAATTATTTCATTCAAAATGGAACAGTTTCCACAGAAATATTTAGAGGCTCCTCTCATCCCAGATTTCCCCAAGGCACCCTCCAGAAATTTTTGGAGAGAGATTTTAAGCCAGAATTCTGTTGGACAAAGGGAGGAAAAAAACCCAGGTTTTTTTTAAGTCCCAAAGGGATGATCTAGCTGCTGAGGTGCTGGGCAAAAGCATGAAAGCAAAACCAAAAGCCAGTGTGCTAAGAACACTCAAGAACTCCATGCATCTTCAGATCTAAATTTTTCATTAAACACATAGCTGACTGAAATATGGGGACCACAGTCCCAAAGGCTCCACTGAGGCTTGTTGTGGAACACAATTTTGAATAGAGATTGTTTCAGCTCTACTTCCTTTGGGGGGGGGTTGGGGCTTTTTTTGATTGGTTGTTACTGTTGTTAAACCATTTCTGTTTGTAGCTGTTGTTAAACTACCTCTCAGCCATGACTTTGTTTTCTTCTCAGAATTTTAGTTGTTATTGCAGATGATTAGTATCAGATTCATGAGTGAGGTCATCATTTCCAGAATTTCTTTTTGTGTCCTGTAATTATGTTGTCTAGTTTTTGAGTTGTTATCTACAAAATTCTCATGTTTTGCAGACATTCTGCAAAATTTGAAAAATAGTAAAGAAATGGAGAGTGAGATTTCTGAGGGAGTTCTTGCAATCATCTTACAGAAAAAGACAGAAGCCTTGCTTTGGAAACCACTAGTGGAATTGTTTATATCCAGAACATTCCCAGCAAGTATTTGTCTTAACTGTATTTTAAAAAATTCTCCTGAAAGAAACTCTACAACCTGTCCAGGAGCTTGCCAGAGTGACAGAGAGACTGGAAAATATGAATTCTTAGAGGAGTCTGATTTCCAGATGATACAAGCTTAGGCTCCCATAAAAATCATAGGCTTCTTTTTAGGTCCCCCTCAGCTAGCCAGTGGTTTTACAGAATCATTGGTTTCCAAAATCACATCTGTAAATGAGGCCCTTGAACAAAAAAACTTGCTGTTGAGTTAGATTGTATAGGCTTACAGATGAAAAAAATACTCATATGAGCAACAAGTTGCAAGTAGGTGAACTGAGGGTTTGGAGTTAGCAATCAGTTCATTTATTTCTCTGATTTCTCTCTACAGTTTCTGGCTTTTGTCAGGGCCTGATGGCAGGGTTGGGGCAAGTTCCTTCTTTCTGGCCCTTCTCGACCCTTCTATTGTGGTTTTATGGGAGTGTCACAAAAATATATTTTGAGGAAGAGGCCAAAGAAAAATTCTTAGCAAAATGAGAACAGATGAAAATATTGAGATCTGAGTGGCTGTAGGATACAGGGCATTTTTTATTTATTTTTTTTTACTGGGCACTGAAGCGCATAATGAAGACAATGGACCTTAACTGTAATCTCCATATGGCCTCTAACGTCACAGTAATCATGTCACCACTGCTACCCAATGTTCAGCTTTGCTACCAGCTATTATCTGGCAGTAGAGTAGGCACCCAATGCACCAGGAGAGGGAAAGGTTAGAAGGAGAAGTACACAGCGAGTTCCCCTGAGTTTGGTGGGGAGGCATGCCCAGGCCTTACCACCCTGGACAGAGAGGAAAGGGAACTACTCCAAGAACCAGTGCCCCACGGGTTTTAGATAAGAAAAGAGAATTTCTGGGAGCAGAACACTCTCCTGGGACTGGAAAGCAGCAGCAGCTCCAGCTTTATGAAGAGAGAAAAAGGACTGAGAATTGGCTGCTTTGTAAATGTAAAGAATAAAAAATCAATAACTTACTTTTACACAAAGTAAGTAACGGGGCACAAAAGAGGCATGTGAAAAAAGTTGAAAAGGGACTCACAGACCACAGGAGACTGAAAAAAGATAAAGCAGTATTGTAGGCTTCATTGTGTTGTACCAGGTCTTATATAAAAAAATAAAAAAGACCTCCATCTACTGCAGAAGTTGAAAAGATGCATAGAAAGGGATTTCTAGAGCAGCTGATTTGAATAATGAGGAAGGTAAAGATCACTGGGTATCAGTTTAGGTGGTCTGGTGGTAACTGTCTTGTTACACACAGGATCATCAGCAAAGATGCTGCTGTGTGACAATGCAGAGGTCTAGTATTTTTGCATAAGCCATTTTCATCCTGGGTAATTTCTTATTCGGATCTCAAAAATATCAGGGGAGTTACTTCCTGTATTCTTGTTTCTCTCCATAGAGTACTGCAACCAAAACCAAGCTATAGTAAGCTGTGGGTACCAAGCCAAAGTTTCAGTAGCTTCTTATTTTTATTTTTTACATTGTTATGTGGCATCTTCCGGTATATGTAAAAAGTGCTACAGGCTGTTATACAGGTGTAAACTTGCTCTTGTCAGCCAAAAAAAAACAGTTAAGTTGCTCGGTGGTAGCATGAATGAGTGTGTGTGAATTTCATGGGCTGGTGACTGGGGCATCTTGCCAGGTGCAAACAGCTTGCGAGGGAAGAATATTATCTGTAAGAAATATAATGTAAATTCTTTATTGTCGCTTATGGCCTCGTTTTTTGAGGGAAAAAGTTGCTAATGGTGAGTTTAGTTACTACTCTGCAATTCAGAGCAGCACCTATTGCCTCTTTCATGGTATTGGAAAGTAGGTAAGATAAATAAAATGTAGTGCTTTTGTGTAATGTTTATTTCAATGACAGATACTGAAGTTGGAGAAGGTGAGTCAACTGGAGTTTATTTGTAACAGGGCAAAAGTTTGCTTTCTCAAGGTCCAAACTACCTGAAAAAAGATCCAAGAAGTTTAAATTATTAACACTGTTAAATAACATCAATTTCCTAATATTCAAAAACAGACTTTCCAGATAAAGAGGAATGTTGGACAAAGGAAAGCAGCAAATTTCCTGACTACTCTGTAAAACTGAGGCAGAAAAGCCATTCTGGGTTGCCTAAACAATTGTAGGAACCAAATAGTCTGGAAAATTTCATTTCATGTCTGACAAAGTTAGACAAAATGTTCCTGTGATCAAAAGTGCTAAATCTTCAAATACTGCTTTTTTATTTGTCAGAATTACAAACGAAGAAGATTTCTAAATGAAAAATTGTTTTCTCTACCCTCCTCCCCAAAAAAGAAGAAAAGGACAAAACATTTTTATCATTTGATTAATATTTGGGGTTTGCATTAACAATAAGGTAAAACAGAAATAAACTCGTGAAATGCTTCAGTCCACTAGGCTTTACATTTATTCTCAGGAAAAAAAAACCCAACAAGCTAAAAATGTTTTTCTGGATCTACTGAAGAGTACAGCCTGTCAGATCCAGCAGATCACTTAATCATAAATTTAATTTGAAACATGTGAGAAGGCCTGCTAATTTCATTAGCCTTTGCAATTAATCAGGAGATATTTTTAAAGCTACCACTTCATACAAAACTAAACTTCCTAGTGAATATGCATTTCAGACACATTAATTCCTTTTTCTTCCATAAAAAAAAAAAACAAAAACAAAAACAAAAAGAAACCAAACAACTAACTTCTTAGCTCTACTTGTAAGGAACTCTTTTCTTCAGAAAAAAAAATCTGTGATTTTAAAATGGAACCTTGTAAAAAAAGGGGGGGGGGGGGGAACCACTTTTGCTAAAGAAATATCTTGAACTTGTAAACCAAGAATCCGGCATTATAAATAACTTTAAAATAATTTTGCTTGGGTGAGCTCAAATGAACGATTCTTAGTCGGTTCTCTGAGGATGACCTGTTTTACTTGAAGTCTTTTTAATTTCAGAATTTCTTGTCACTAGTAAACTGTCTAAATGACTCTTTCTTGAAATGTGTTTTTTCAAAATAGTATGGTTAAACACAGACCAGCAAGTTCTCTTCTCAGTCCTTTGCATCTTTGCTGCTAGCTACGAGCAGTAGTTTCTTGGGTGTACAAAACACAAAGTCTGTCGCAATCTTTCTTGAGCAACACGACCCTTACTTAAATGGGCACTGAATATACTGACAGCACTAAAATTAAAAAAACAAAACAAAACGAAATAATAGAAAGAAACCAATCATTCAACAGTAGCTTAAATCTTAATCCAGCTGCCCAGAGGGTAGAAAAATAATTGTTTTTATGGTAAAATTAGTAGCGTCAAATATTTTATGGCTCAAAAAGGAACAAGAAGAAATGTACATATAAAGGCACTCTCTTTTGTCATCATTGTTTAGCTTCATCTGCTTCTGACCCCCATGGCATAATATTATATTCCAGGAAAACGGCTGTTTTCACTCTTTCCGCTTGCTCCAATATTCCCATACTTCTGATATTTTGTTTCCACTGATGCAAGAAAGAAAGAAAAAAAAAAAAAAGAAAGGAGAAAAAAAACCCCAATTACATCTAAAATTATACAGGCAAGGAGCTAACAATTAAACAAGAAATGCACAGCCTTGGTTGTCCAGCATCACACCCTTACCTTCAGGCTGCAGGGCCGTTTATAAGAGGCAAAACGAAAGCCTCTTGCACTCCTCTCAGAATACTGAGAGGAAAGTAGTTGGTTTGACACATGCACTGCAAATTCCTCCGATCCACCGAACACTACCCAGACTGTCAGTCAGGCGATGTCTCCTCTCAGGGTCTCACCCCAGCCTTTTCTTTAGGACTGCCATGAGCACTACAAGGAAGGAGTTCCTTTGGATCTTTCTTTGGTTCAGAGAGATCATTGCACACTGCCCTTAACTTGCTTTTGGGAAGGAGTTGGTAGCTGCTGCTGTTTGGAGACTAGCTGCCCTTTATTTCAGTTATAATGAAATCAGCATAACCCTGATTTCACTTATAGTCAGAAAGCTAGCAAAAGCTCATTAGCAGCCTCAAAGAATAAAAAAATAGGTGAGTAGAAGTGTGAATTAATTCCTGTACCTCCACCTCCTCTACAGAAAAAAGCAATACTAAAGAAAGAAAGAAGCTGGCTAAAAAAACATAAGAACCTGAAACATAAAGAGGAGGAAAGTATTTTATTTGACTTCTGGATTCTGCAGTTTAGAGGAGCATTCCACATTTTCAAAATTTTTCCTGCAATCACAGAAGCTAGAAATTTGCTTTGCCATTTTAAGGAAAATCGAGATCTTGACCATTATCTCCTAAAAACACTGTCATGAGACTCAGGTGAAGTAGAACCAGAGTCACATGCATGATAAATAACCCTTCCTCAGACAAATGGAAACTCCCAAGATCCCCACTAGAGGAGAGACACAGAAGTCCATGTGAGCTGTGGTTTGACTGGGGAATTTGGACACGAGTAGTGTGTCCTATACTTACATAGGGGTTAATCAGAAGCCTGTTTGGGAATTTGTAGCTTAAAGACCTAATTCATATAACATTCAGCTTAACAAAAAGGGAATGAATTTATGAAAGGACAGAAGGAGAAAGCTATACTTCTGCTCCCAGGGAACATCACATTCCCAGACAGATTACTAAAACATGCTAAACCAGGATGTTTGCTTTTAGTTTAGCTTAGTGTTGTACTCGAGGAACGGAAAGATCAAAGTATTCTCTCTGAAGATATTTGGCTTTCTAAAGCCTGTGCTGACATGTGGTACACCTGGAACAAGGTTGCAGTTACATGTTGAAGTAGCCTCCCTGCATGTAGAGGTATTTCAGTATGTAATCCAGCGCTCAGCGAATTTTCCTCCGTGGACAAGGGGATCGGGGCATGAGTCCTTGTGTACCCACAAGTTGCAGTGCAAAGGCTTTTCCTTCCCAAACAGGACGACTGATTGTTCTTGAAATAAGGCAGCACCATACCTCCATGGATGTACAGGTGTAATTATTTCAGCTGAAAAAGAAAATTAAATGAATCTCCTATGTTAGAGTTACACAGACAAAGCCATTTTTTGTAGATCGGCCACACTCAAAGGAAGCAGGGCTGACAACATTTTACAAAGCAGAAATCTTTTATTTGGAATTTTTTTCTTGGATTGATTTTTGTTTTGGAACTTTTCTAAACACTATTTAACTTCAAAAATATTCTGACCAAGCTGTACCATATGACATGCTATAAACACAGAATCTACAAGAGCTGCTTTCATGCTCTTCTAAAAGTCAGGCGCTTTTATTTAGCAGGGCAGGCTTACAGATGTTTCGGTGGATCTAATGCTAGGAAAAAAAGATTTGACAATGATGTGAACCATGGTAAATTCTAAATAGGCTTTCTGTGTGCACCACTGATACATAAAGCCTTGAGTTCTCACACAGCACTGAGGTATTGCTGTGCTAATAGAAAGTAAACTCTGGTTTATAAACTGCACAGAATTGTGAGTTAAATCAGTGGGTGTTCCCTAAGGGTGTAAAAAAAAAAAAAAAAGTATGAAGCAGTAACTAATCATAGAACAGAATTAAAACAAGGATCTATTTTCCATAAAGCCCCCAAGGAATTTTTACAGTCTTGTCAGTTTGTGTGGTGTCAAACAGGGCAGGTCTGTTGTGGTTAGCAAACATTGGTGTGTCCTCTTCATAATCCCATCCATGCCTAAAGTAAAAGGGGCCCCATGTCAAAAATCTTCTAGATAATGCCTCTGCTGACTCTGCAGATGTGGGTTTGCTCACTTCTGAGGTGCTGGCATCCTCTTAACCTGCTCATAGTGCAGCAGTACCAAAACCCAAACTGTCTTTGTCCAGACTATGTCCCAAGGTACAATCTCAACTACAGGAGCTGAGGACCGAGTGAGAGACTTACCGACCCCCCTTTCCCCTTGGAAGCCTTTTCTCACGTGAGGACTTGTGCTGTGTACCTTGAGTCTTTTTTTCCTGTGTGGCATGTGTGGGAGCACTGTCAGCCCAGTCAGCGGCCTCCCCAGGTTACGGCATGGGGATAAACAGCTGCAGGGCATCTTCTGCATTTACTTGAACCAGAGCTATTTACAGAGCTAAGATACTTTCTGAAAACAATAAGCCCTACGGAAAACCTTACTTTTCTGCCCCTTGTGAAATATTTCCATAGTTAGTGTCTAGCAATCATACACCAGTTCTATCCAGAGGTTAAAAAGGGCGGCCAGGTAGGCGGTCTTACGTTGTTTGGTTTTGTGGTATTATAAAGTTTTCATCATGAATCCACAGTGACTACGCTTATATTTTTAGAGAAGTGTAAAAATTTTGTCAGATTACTGTTTTTTTCAGCTCTTTATTCTCATCACCTAAGAAGCTTCCAAGGTAAAGCCATTTCCATTTTGGTCCTCATCCTTCTTGCAGACCATTTGGGTTATCGGGCACCATAACTTACTCTTACTCACTCTACACCCTTCCCTTTTTCGAGGAATGTAAGGTTATCACCATAAGAAATTCCAGTGGCCTGTTCCTTAGGAACCCCCATAGTCTCAGCTCTGTAATTAAAAGTAGAGTCAATTCTTAAGAGCACTTTTGAGTGCTGTTGACTTCTCAAAAAATCAGTCACATATTAGGATGTTTCACTGAACACTGTTGGATATACAGCTCCTTTCAAATTCTGAACAACCAACTCTGCTCAAGAAAAAACAACTTCTGCCAACTTTGTCACACCATATAAATAACAATATTAGCTTCTGTATTTCTGAAGCCATGAAATACTGAAAATGAAGTCCTGGGATACTTTAGCTGTTAGAAAGTTGGCTATTTCTACTGCAGGTGATACAGCACCGTATTTAACATCAAAAGATTTTTTTTAAAAAGAGGTTTTATTTTATCATAGCAGTTGTATAAGGAAGCAGTAACAAATTTTCACCACTTCTGGTTTCATTCTCCCATGTGAATTAATGTGTTTCCCACTCAATAACGGATTATCCAGTTACCAAAGCTTTAAGCATAAACCAAACCTTTCAGAAACTGGGACATCTCAGGACTGAAGTAACTTCATTAACTGACTGATAATGAACTCTCTTTTTAATACAGTAAAATGGGGTTTGTTAAAGGAAAAACTCCACTCACTAGTGCTCAGATAAAAGAAAAAACATGTTTTCTTATCCACAGCTGGTTAGATAAATACAATGAGATAAACGGTATACTTGCACAATACCTGGATTGTAGAGTGCATTTTCTAAACAGCTCTATTTAAAAACTTAAGAATTGAGAAAAAGACTTGGTCTGGAATAATTGATATCACCAATTGCTCTTTAAGAGAAAAGACTTTCCAGGGAAGGCTTGAAGTCTTTTTTGTCTGCTTTAGTGGAAAGTTCATGAAGAAAAAATTATCTTCCTAAATAGTGTCTCCTGGGGATGTAAAAAACTGATAGAGCATAAAATTAATGAAACTGTCCTATTTATATGAACACTTAATAAGGTCCCATACAAACTAATATAAAATATTTGGGGACTTAATATAGAATATATGCTTTACATAGTTTCTTTTTAAAGATTCCTGCATGCCATACACCAAACATAGCCTTACCTATTAAATTCTGTAGCATGGTTCAAAAACCTCTGCAGAGTATTTTCTATTGAGTGCTGTAGGATCTTCATCTGCAAAGTTATTGATTTACTTAATAAATGTCCAATTCTGTACAATTCCTTTTTTAAAGGAAAATTTTCTTCTTCCAAAGGCTGTGGGCTTAGGCCCTTATTAAGCAGCCTCAATAGTGCTCAGTACTTGCAAATCCATCTGAATTAATCAGAGAAGTAGGTAGAATTGACTCCAGCAAGAGTTCCACGTACAATTCCATGTAAGGCACAGATGCAAAATCCACCATTTAAATATATCTGGTATGATTAAGTTCAGGGTAGTTAACATGCCATTTCTGTATTTGCCTTTAGCTGTATTTCTTGTGTTAGATAAAAGTGTTGCTGGCACTCACTGGGAATGATCATATTACTTGTGTCTTACAGATTCAAGTAACAGAAAAATAAATACAAGTAAAACGATACCTCCAACCATCACTTAGTTGCTAGTACAAAGTTTCTCAGGCATGCAGTGGAAATAATTTTAAAACTTTTTAGCATATTTTAAACAGTTTTCTTGGTCATGCTGTTTTGTCTCTCTGCAACTGGGTAACCAGTTTACCTCAAATTGAAAATGCTAGACAATTGGAAGAAACTAAAAATGCGCTTAATGAAAAAAAATCTTAAATTTTTGCTATTGAGTCTCTACAGGAGTTTGAACTCTTCTGTTGAATGTGCATGCATTTATCCTCTGTAACAGCATGCTATAGGCAGGTATAAAAACAGAAGATAACCATTGTTCTGGACATTGTGTTGCAGGGCATGTCTGAGTTGTACAGGGGACCATGATACAGAAGTATTTGAACTACCTAGTTCCACACCTAGAAACAGTTTGGCAGTGACAGCAGAGAGCTGTACTAAATGTAATTATACCATTTTAAAAGCTGCAAGAGCTTTCTCCCACTTCCAGGGAGATGTGCTGGAGGAACTCAACCAGAGGGAAGCAGCCTTCAAAAAGTATAAATCCTTCTGCTTTGTGAAGGAAGTCCACGTTCACACAACCTCCTTGTACCCCATACCTATGGATGATCTTGTTTTACTCCCAGGTGACTCCCAAAGACATAATCCTGGCTGTATTAAAAATTACGGAAATGTTGTGGTGGAAATTTGGAACAAATGGGACCAGTGGGTTGTCTTGTCCCTTCCTCAGTCAAACAGTCCCCTGTCATCACTTCTCACATATAAATTTAATTTAAATTCCACTGACTGCAGTCTTACAATAAACATAGAATGTCATCCCACAGAATTTTCATAAGCATATAAACAAAAATCTCAGGGAAAAAAAAAGTCAAAAGTAGATTTTGTGTACTCTTTTTGCACTTTTGAGTATAATGTTTCAGTCTTTTTTTCAGGCAGAAATTATTCCCATATTTCTCTAGAATCAGGAGTCCCAGATCATGAGCATGAATAATCTTTTTTTCATCTTAGGTTAAGATGGTTTATCGGCTACTGGGTCTGCCACTTCTTCAGTCAACATTTCAAGGGCCAGTTACTGATCCCACATCAAATCAGCTGAATTTATGAGAGGAGGAGCAAAGAAAAGAATAATGCCACATCCTGAGGTAAAGATGACATCTGAAGCCTCTGGAAGGCTGGCTTTATTTTTGAAATGGCAGCTGTTTGGAACTGTTGGCAGATTGGGAGTGTTGGAAATTGTCCCAGGCCAGATGTATTAGTGATCTGGGTTCAGGTGAAGTGGTCAAAGGTGCTTTATAAATGCCATTTCCCACACAGCTATCGCCACTGCACAGTAGTATAGGCAACAGTTATTTTTATAACAAGTAATTGAGTTATTTTGGATAAGTCCCACATAGGTCAGGGGTACGTGCTTTTCTATCATCGTCCTCCCCTTTTGCTGCAGCAATTGCAGTAATTTGAGACATTCCTACTACTATTCCTAATTGAATTAGGATGGGCTGAAGGCAAGATATCTGGGGAGGGGTGGTAGAGAAATAGCTCTTTTTGTCAAGAAATCACTTTCAGTCTTTTACTCTCTGTTATTTCCTGTGACCTGAAGACATTGATCAGATACATGGTCATGTTTTAAGGAATTTTCCAAGGAACAAAAATGAATCAACCAAACAAGACTGGAAAGAGGGGCAACAGGGAGTTTCATCTATTGATAAGCATTTGATACTCTCACTTCTTGTACTCTATTCTGCTGCAATTTGTTTATATTATCATGCATGTTTCCAGAGAACAAATAAATTTTAATTTAACTTTAAATGGAAATAATGGAAAATGGAAAAAGCTTTCTCTCTCCATGCATACATAACATGAAATATATAATGTAGTCAATTGAATATAGTATAGAAATACAAATAATTGAAGACACGTGTTTTTCTGACAGTCTGCTTGGATTGAACCAATACTGCTCAACTATCTTCTGTGATAACTGCAAAGTCATGTTTTGTCCTACAGTGTCCCTCCACGCCCTGATGGTCTGAAGTATGTCTCAGAAGTACAGGTCAAAGCCCCATCTGGCTTGTTAGCCTCCACTAGTGCCAAAATCCTTGGAATGCTGTCAAGCATTTTCCTTCTCTACACAGGCAATAGAGCTTCTTTTGTGAATAGTTGCTTGTCTAAATTTAAGCTTGTTAATGCCAGATTTCTACCAATAAAACTTAGTTGTTGAGATCCATGGGAAAAGTGAAGACAAAAGGTGAGGAAGCTTCTGACGGGAGTGCAATACTGTATTTTAAGTTACAATCCAGATACCTCTCCGGTTTGATACTGAACACAGCACTCAGTTTATTCGCAAGTGATTAGTGAAGATTCCCCTTTCTGGTCCTTAAGTATCAATACGCAAAACACAGTAGTTTTTCCAGTAAACTCTACCTAAGACCAGTGGGCTAGAAAGAAAAATGACACCAGTCAAAGGTGTGTAGCACAACACAGAGCAAATCAAGAGGTTGCTATACATTTTGTTTGCATCAGGTCACGCCAAAGTCAAACATCTATAACATAGCAATGTTCTAGGAAGAGCTCATGCATCTGCTGCTGAACTGAGAACTATATTTTCACACAGCTGTAATGAACAGCTTAGAACACTTAATTATATGTCTTAAATGCATTTGATTCTTTCTTTCCTTATGATTTTTTTTCTCAGATCAGTTTGAAAATAGTACAGAAAATCTTCCGTCTGTCATTCCAGAACTCAATTTCAAACCATGCGTCAGCAAGAAGGCTGTAGTTTTCAAGAATATGCCTCCCCTGCTTTTACTACACAGGTGGCAAAAACTTCAGCCATTATTGTTCTGAATGATTAGAGTATGTCAAATAATCTGTGATGCAATGATTGCTATAGCAACTATTCACTTTGGTTCCAAAATTGAAATAAACCGTTGACACACCATATTTCACATACTAGACAAGGCTGTTTTGGCATAATGTAGTAATATTAACATATTCTATGGAAACTGAGCAATACTCAAACTGGTACATATGACAGACTATTTTAGGCTCAGAATAATTTTGAGAATAGGATATTTAAAGTATATTAGTTAGCCTCTGTTTAACTGTTACTAAATACTATACATGATTAAGCTGATTTAATCTAATTAGACTTCCAACTGACAAGAGTTTCCAGTTGGCTGAAGTTTTGCAGGGCCCATTTTGTACATGCCAGTAAACATTAACCTTTTTTTGAGCAGCTGACCCTTAAAAAGATGCCCCACTAAGAGATCATATCATATACAGTAGAGTTTAACCATAATCCTGACCACTGAAAGGTCAAGAATTTCCATCATCTTTCAATGTTAGTAATTCCTTAGGGAGATTTTTCTGTGCGCTTCTCAAGCAAAACCATATTTGGTGAGCTTCCTCTTCTTTGCTTCTATTTTCTGAATCTTGAATTATTAATTGCATATATAGTAAAGCTGAAGGAGGTCCAAGAAGATATTCTGCACTTCAGACAGGATTTAACTTCTTCCATACAGAATGATATTCTCAAACAGAGCCAAATTCTATGCTATTCAGTGGGAATATTGTTCAGTTATGAACAGCAGAATTTGCCCATGTACATATACACATCTATATAATAAACACACCTATACGTATATAGTATATATTCTATATATATGTATATAGTCTATATTCTAAAAGTCTGTGTGAAAGACTATTCTAAAGAGCTGTTTAGAAATTGAAATCACCAGTTATTTTGTTTACCATCAGGCCACTCAAAATTCTCCTATAAACAGAGATTTTTATTGATTTTTATGGTTAAACTCTCAAACCTCTTTTTAGGTCAAATAATGCTCATGTTTCTCATTGGAAAAGACGTGTCAATGGGACCAGGAGCACGATGAAGCAGTGTTCTCAAGGAGCAACATTAATAGCTTGCCTAATTACGTGAAAGGGTAGACTTTGTCTAAGAGGTTTCAGGAATTTATGCATCTCAAACACGAAAACATATCCAGGTAAGGCAATATGATACATATGGCATGCTGCGCACTCAGCTGGGCGCCAGAAGTATGGGAGTGTCTTGCTGGCTCTATTTCTGTTTTTCTTTAATCTGAGACAGGTCATCTTGCTCTTCTGTACCTTGATTTCCTACTCCATTTTTAATCATCTTCCCTGATTACTTATGATGTCTTTTTTTCAAGGTAAAGATTATATTTAATTATTTGTTTAAACAGTACGTAGCACTTATACCCCAGTGAATACCTGTGAGCACTCTCATAACTATACTCTAACATTCTTACACAATAGTTTCTTCTGCCTCTCATTTTAACCTTTGGTGTTGCATCATATTTGGTGTTGGCAAAATAGAACATGAGTGTTCTTGCATTTCCTTAATACATAGCCCAAGAAAACCGCCTTCCAAATATGCAACAGCTACAAGGTGGTGATCTGCTTGGCAACCAGGCACATGGGAACATGTTCAAAAGACCTTAACAGGAATCAGGAGCTAATAAAAAGAAAACAAGGAAAGCAATGAATGCTGCAACAATTTCACCCATAGACTTGAGAAAAGACAGATGAAGATTCATTGAAACTATATTTCTCAGGGCTACTACAAGCAGAAGAAGACAGTACATATTTAGCCATCTTCTCAGGTGGGTGCTTAATAATAATAATACACTTTATGTCTCTTAACTCTGCTCCAAAGACTGTTTTAACAGTTATATAATATGCATACATATTAGGGAGGAGGATCTGGCATCCCTGGTTTTTTTTGCCTTTCTAACCAAATGTCTGAACCTCCAGCTAGAGTCAGGTTTCTTCTTGGCTGTGCTCCTTCTGGCCCACGATGCTAGCATTTCTGGCTGCACTTCAAGAGAAAGGGTGGAGGACAAGTTAACCAGAATACCTCATGGCTTGAGCACTTCACTAACACGTGAAAGATATGGGTTCAGGCATTCCCCGCCTGAAGAAAGCATAAAACTCCTAAGTGCTGGATGAGTTAGTGGAGTACTATGCAAAAGGAAGGATACTGAAGCATACAAGTGCTTGTATGTTATCACATCTAACTTCATAGAAAGTTAAGGTGGCATTTTTATGGCACTCTGCCTAAACTTGGACCACAACAGAGTATTATGCAGGATATAGTACAGGGTTGATGCTCCAGAGCAGGCACTTTCAATCATACAGGGAGCTTCCAGGCTAAGTACAAAGATTATATATATATCAGACTGTGTTAATCTCGTCCATGTGTAAAAAAAGATTAATCACAGAAGACACTAAAACAATGATGACATAGGATTGGTTACGGTCATTTCAGAGGATATAATAGCCTGGGACTTTTTGTTGTTATTGTCCTAACATTTTCAAAGTAATAGAACAACACTTCAGAAGGAGCAGGGATTTGGATAAGTTAACTGTTAAAAGAATGTGACTTTCTGATGCTTGATTGTCTTTACAGCTCACCTTCAATTATTTCAGAAGTATTTTGTCTCTACAAAAAAATCTACTAAGCATATCACTGTATGACCAATGTAGTTTTTTTACTCCTTCTACAGACAAATAAAACAAAGCAAAGTATTTCTACAAATGCGGTTGATGTCCCTAGAATTATTTCCAATCTACAGTCACAATCAGTATAGGATTAAAATTCTTTCATGATCACATAGATACAATACCAAGGACCCAGTTCAGCTACTTTTACATAGAGCAATGGTTTAGTCTGGGAGCAGCATACCAGAGTGTCATGGTACTATCACTATATTTAAGTAAAGCACATGTTCAGCTGAATCAGGCCCCTTAGATGTGAAAGTGAGAGGTGCCACAGATAGATACTTTCGCATTTGCAACATCTAATTTAGCTATGTTCCTGTGGTGTTAATGCCCCGAAGCCATAACAGAAATAAAAGACTGCTGGCAGGCTCCACTGGAAATATGAGAAGGGTGTCCAAAGGCTTACTATTTATTTACACACCTAAACATAAATAATCCCCTCATGTACCACTTTTACCCATAGGCAAAAACACATAGTTTTACAGTAAGGTCATACTTGTCCTCATGTTTTGGAAACATAATCTGCCTTTTAAGGTTTGCAATTCATTTTATTCCAGCTGTGGATTTATAAATCCCTCCAATTTCAAAGAATTCAAAAGCTTCTTAAGACTTAAGATTGTTTTCATTTGGATGGAGCAAGTATGAAGTCTGATCTAAAAGAAAGTTGACTACAGGGTCTGTCTATATACATATAGACGCACACATATTTCTCATGAATATCTGAGAAGATATAACTTGATAGTCAAAAGATGAAGACAACAAAAACTGGCAAAAAAACCTTTTTTTCTGAACACAGGTGAGCGGTGTATCACCTTTACATGCACCACTGGGAAGAGTTTTGAACTAATATTAATAGCTATGTTGAAATTCAGTATTGGAACTCACTCAAATATGAAATTGATTAAAACATCTGTTCAATTCAGTTTAAATCTCTTCCCTTTTCATATTCCTTTGCTGGTCCAACACCAGAAAGCTGCAGGAAGTATAAGTTTGCCTAAATGATTTCTAAGGTCAGGAAGCTGAGGTACTGTGAACAAGATCTGAGTAAGCATTCAAACTGCTGGACATTTATCTATATGCCTTTCTTCAGGCTGCAAGGGTCATAAGGCTGATTTCAAGAGAAAACCCAGGGGCTTTTCTTTGTGTGGAGAATTACCCTAACATAGTGGCATTGTCTCAGTGCAACACCCTTCCACAGCAGTGGTGTTATGGTTTAAAGAAATGAGTCTTGTTGGGGTGGCATCTGCCCTATTAATTTCTAGCTGATCTAAAAATCTACATGGACCGTAGCAACTGAGACACCTGACCAGTCTAATTCTACTGTCGTATCAGTCCTAAAGCAAGAAACTCCTGCTCCCTCAATGGCCCCAAAAGGCCTAATCAAGAGAATCAGGCCATTTGTTTCTAAATACATGTCATATTTGAAAAATCAGTCTTGTTTTTGAACACTCTCCTGACCTTCTTCAAGCTGTTACTTACTTAGCAGAAGCACCACTGGGCAGAGTTATACTGCTTTAAAGCACTTTTGTTATGGTCTCCTTGCAAACAGAAGTGTACCATAGTGTTTGAATCTTTCATGATACTGAAATGAAGAAGCCAAACCCCAGATTCAAGCAGTATTACTTTCAGACAAGGGGGCGTAGTGAAGTCTAAAGGGGTGTCACTGTTTCACTCCCTCTGTGACTTACCACACCTCCCTGGTACTACAGAAGGGGAAGGTGAAACAGTTCCATAGAGAGCTCCTCCTTTGTGTGAGGGCTGCAGTAAAGCTTGCAGTGCAACATGGTCTAGTGAATGCTATGTAAGTCCTTATTCACACTTGTCTAAAATCTTGCTGAACAATCTAAAAAAAGGCAAAGAATACTTAATTTGAAGAGCTATTCCCATAAAAATATTATATTTACTAGATGATAGAATTCAGCCTGACAAGAAACTACTATCTCAAGGAAAGATTCAACTAGGGGCAAAAAATCTTTTGATTCTTCAAGTTATTTTAAAAAATGGATTGTTATAGTCTAGAATATTCTGGTCTAAAGCTAAACATTTAGAAACCTTGGATGATCCTGACATTCTGAGAGTCTAGCCCAATGCTTTACATTTCTGTTGGTTCATCACCCAAGTACAGAATTGAACTTTTCCAAATTTATCCTCTGTGAAAGCAGAAGTGAGCCCAGAAATTATTTGTTCCCTATTCTTCCACAGACTTCCTGTATGAATTTGGTAAGTTGCTTAAGGTCTATTCCTGTGTTTGAGGCCCTCACTGGATCAAATGTCTGTTTTCCAGTGCCCTGTTTGGTTTAGACTATAGACTCTCTGGACTGTGGACTCCATTTTCTGATAAATCTCTACACAGCATCTAGCACAGATCTTATTATAAAAGGACCTAATATAATACATATATTAGGAGACATAACACCATGTCATATCATATCAATGACTGGAGATAAACAGAGTCATCCTACAGCATTCTGTGTGGAGAGCCTGCAGAGACCCTGCAATAAAGGGGGAATATAGAAATGGAAAGTAGTTTTAGGTTTCCCAGAGCTACAGGTTTATTCCTTCTCCTTAAACAGCCATTAAGCAGGATGAATAGGATGAAGGCCGTAAAACATGAATGCCCTTTTTAATTGGAAAACATGCAGTAAAATAGCTGCCCCTTTAGGATCAAAGACAGTATTAAAAATTAAAGCTATTATTACTGTTATTGTAAGGTTTTATTAGTAGCATTTACCAATAGCCCTTCTCACAGGGGAAATTGCTGTAAATACCCAGCTGACTCACAAGCAACTATATTGTTCATAACATCACATGGCTGGCCAAGCATTACCTTCTGCTACTCTTTTTCTCTATTCAATTTTATGCCATTGAACCAAGGCTGTAGAAAATATTTTTTCAAACAAGGATATAGTATGTCCCCTGATATATGGCTGAGGTAACAGCAGAGCTGCTAATATTACGGAAAATTTACCTCTGTAAAAATTTGAGATTCCACTTACTTGTTCCTCTCTCTCACTGTTTACTTTCAAGGGCTAAATAAACCTGAAACTCAGTCTCCAGAAAGTCTGAGATATAGTAACATGCTGTGTCTCTTTCTCCCATCCCATCAGTAGGTTATATTTGGTAGAATTATGAGAGATGCCTCTGGGTTCGTGTTTATCATTCTGCAAAACTGAGAGAGAGACAAGTTAAGGGAAAACTGTTAGGCAGTATAGTCCCAGAGATAGCCTAAAATCAAAATAAAACAGTATGTTAAAAATAAATTGCATTTTGGAACCTTTCAAATTTCCTTTATGGGAAAGACAGACTTAGTGTCATCAAGGTGCTAATATGCTAATGTCTGAGGAAGAGATACTTTCCTAATGACTATTCACACCTTCCTTGGGTGGTAAGCTGTAGCTGACTTTTACTTCTACCTGTTTCCCTTTTGCTAGTGTGCGGACTGTGGCTGAACTTCCCTGTGCTCCTGGAACTTCCGCGGTACTGAGGTGTTTCAGGTTGGCAGCTGTTTTGCAAGGAGACTGTCTTGTGTGCTTACCTAGCTGGGGAAGTTACTTCTGCACTTTTTCTTTTAGGTTAGGAGGCAGAATCATGACATGAGGGTGCATTCCTTCTGGATCTGAACCTTCTCCTTTCTCTTTCCAAGCCTTGCCTTTCTGTTCCTCCTAATCATAGGACTAGAGGATAATTCAAGTTGGAAGGGACCTCAGGAGGTCTCTAGTCCAAACTCCTTCTCAAAGTAGGCTCAGCTTTGAAATCAGATCAGGTTATTCAGGGCTTTATTCAGACAGGTATTTAAAACCTCTAAGGATAGAGACTGCATCTTTTCCATATTGGGGGGGAGAAAACTGCACATACTATGTAGACAAGCTCCCACAAGTGCCAAGTAAAGGACTTCTTTCACTTCCCTTGATCTATTGTCTATGTTCCTGGTGATACAGCCCAGAAAGTTATTGGTCTCCTTTGCTGCCAGGGCACACTACTAGCTTATGTCCACCTTGCTATCAAGACCCTCAAGTCCTCTCCTGCAGAGATGCTCCTCAGCTAGTCAGTTCCTAGCCTGTACTGCTGCAGGATTTCATTTGTTTCCAGATGAAGGACTTGGCATTTGTCCTTGTTGAGTTTCAGAATTTTCCTGTCGGCCCATTCCTCTGTTTGTCTAGGTCTCTCTGGATGGCAGCTTTGCCCTAGACTTTATTGACTGGTCTGCTCACTTTGGTGTCATTTGCAAATTCAGTGAGCATTCACTCTATCACCTCTGGCAAGTTCTTGTTAAAGATGCTAAACAGGTCAGGTCCAGGACAGACCCCAGATGTACTCATCATCAGCCTCCAGGCAGGGTTGGTCCACATTTTCCTTGTTCAGGCATTTACTACTATTGTAGTGGTAAAGGCTAATTTTGTTTCCTTTTGGCACCCCTTTGACATCTCCATTTGATCTTTGGCTCCTTTTTGCACTGGAGCTCCTTCATGAGTTTTCTACTTGGACAAGCTGGTCTCCTGATACATCTACTTGACTTCCTGTGTATTGGAATTGATAATTCCTTTACCTGGACAATACTGTCATTAAGGATCGGCAAACTTTTCTGGGTTCCTTTATTCTTTGGTGCTCCCTCCCATGGGATTCCATCTACTAGTTCCCAGAATAAGCTTAAATCTGCTGTCCTAAAGTTCAGGGTTTGTAATCTGCTACTGTCCTTCCTCAGGGTCTTGAACTCCTATTTCATGGTCACTACAGCCAAGGCTATCACTGATTATTACATATCAGCCAGTTCTGCCTTGTTAGTGAATAGCAGATGCAGCTATGTGTCATCCCTGTTTGGCTCATCTAGTACCTATACCTGCTTACACCCTGCCTTGTTGCCCTTCTGGCAGATAACAGGGAAAGAAAAGGGCCCCGTTAGAACCAGGGCCTGTGATACAGAGACTTCCTGAGTTATTTAAACAAGGTTTCATCTACTTCCTCATCCTGAGGTAGTCTGTAACACAATTCCACCACGGCACCACCTTTTCTGGCTTCTCCTTTGACCCTGACCCATAAGCTCTCAACCAGATGATTGTCATCCATCTCATAGAGGAGCTCTATACATTCAAGTTCCTACTTCACTTAAAGGACGACACCCCCATTGTCTTACCTGCCTTTTTGTACTGAATACTGTGTATCCGTCCATAATAATCTTTCAGCCATGTGAGCTGTCTCACCACAGTTATCCCAGTGATGTAATTTGGTGACCACGAGCAGAGCTCTAGTTCCTCCTGCCTTTTTCCCTGGCTGTGGGCATTTGTGTACACACCCTGGAGATGGGCCTACTTTTGCCCTATTTCATCATTCCTAAGGTCTATCATCTTGTACACATTACCCTGATATCACCCTAATGAGCCAGATCATCAGTAAAACTAAGTAAGGTGGCTAAAGGGAAGCTAAGGTAGATAGATTAGGTACAGATAGGTATGGATGTTACAGATTTAGATAGGTGTATGTATAGTGTAAATGAACACCTTCTGAAGACAAATTCAGCTTTATTTCAAAGGCTAACACAGCTGAGTACCCTCTGAATGTGCATGTACTGTGGAACACGCTGGGGACAGAAAATGGAAAACTGCACTGCAAAACATGCAAGAAGAGGCGGATACCTTCATGTACAGTTCCCCAACAGCAGTTGGTTTTTGAATAATACTAATCTCTGTATGCTCCCTAAAATAAATTCCCCTCTTAGTTTGCTTGATATGACACAGAGTAATCTCTTTTAAATCATAAATATAAAGCAGACCTTTTCATGATATTTTCATTTTCCACTGAAGAAGTTTCTGTTATTTTCCTCTTTCCTACCATGCAGACTCTACAAAGGCCACTGACAGCTTTTTCTTTCCTAACTAAAAAGCTCAGTAATCAATACCATTAACTATGACAGTTTTTCCATGTTTTAAAATATTACTAAGAACAGTATTGTTAAAAATGCATAGTCACTGATGCATTGGAATTATTGCAGTTTTCTAAAAATAATCTACTAAAATAAATCTCTGAAATGTTGTTATCATGCATGTAACTGTACCTGCTTGGTCTATAGGTTCACCTTTACATTTAATGGTGCATTTAAACTTTATGCAATTACTTCTTTCAGAGTCATCTGTAGTTGGTTTCAGTTGGCTAATGATAGGTTTGTGTGCAAGACGACATAGTAAGTACCATTTGCTTTATTAACAGTTTTGCCTTAAAACATTTTAAAGGATGTGCTTATCAGGCAAGAAGACAAGGCAGCTCTTGGCACTTATATCAAAAGTGTCATTAACAAAAGTTGGTGATCAGTGAAATTTAGTTATTCTGCACTTGAGACAGAGGCTTGGAATTGAAATGGCAGAAAATGGGCTACTAATAGGTGATCTTTTGAGGTCATACCCTCCTCCTGGTTTTATGAAATGCAAATACTGGGCACTCATCAGAATTAATAATATAGTGGCAGCTTTTTTGAGTTTGAGAGTATAACCTGTCTTTTCTGCACTAAAATAACAAGACAATCAAACATGAAAACTTTGCAGGCAGCGATATGGCTTGTAATCTTCTATTTACAGCACTGGATTTGCTAACTTTCCTCGCTTTATATTTTTCAATGCTCTTCAAGGCTAAACAAACTGAAATTATTCTGTCTTTTGTCTGCCTGTCCTTACTGTTCTCACAATGAAGTCACTAACCATGAAATTAAGTCTACAAGTTCCCAAGCAGAGGGTGTGAGCAATATGAATAATGTATTGCTCATAACAAACTGTCAAGTGCACTGTCTATAGATATGACTGCAGAAAAAGTGCAGTAAGAATAAGAAAGTCTCACAATAGCCAAGTTTGCTATTAATGGAATTAAAACTGTCACCAGACACAGTAGATTCATAACTGTATTTCTGAGTTATTCCCATTCCAGAATAATGACTGTAAGCTGAACATTAAGCATTATTGAAGCATTTATCCCCTTCATGAGAATGAACAGTATTCAGTATTATTGCAGACTGGTATGAATGCCAAATGCCTTTAAGTTTTCTATCATTTCTGACTAATGCTCGACCAAAGTGATGGCTATCCCTGTTCAGTCTCATCATCTCAGCTACTGAAGAAAGAGCAAAAGAATTCCTCAGCCTACCCAGGAAATGGATGCCAATGGCAAGGGGTCAGTTGCCTCTGATTTTCTACTGCTCTTGTGGGCATTTGGACTACTGAAATGTTTATATTCCACCTCAGTGGTGTTATCAGCCACACAGGAACCTCACTCTGAACAAGTTTATATTGATACATGAGAGTTAATAATTAGCTAGCATTTATCCATGAATGTTCATGGATATATTTCAGTTAGGTGAAAACACCATTAGTTTCTCTAATTGTCAATCAATTGGTTTTGGTTTTACAAAAAGAGTATTCAAAAATTCTGGAATCTGAAGTATTTATTGTACATCTTAAATATAAATTTGAGCTATTTCACACAATTTATCCTGTGCTTAAGTGAGGCTACTGATCAAGGTGATTCACATAGCTCAGGTTACCACAGACATTCAGATGCACCTCTTCTCCTTGTGAACATACACTGCCTGCTTGCCGTAAGCACAGCCCAGTCAGACAAAACTGTCTTCAGCTCAGTGTCTGACTCATACAAGATTTCATCCTCCTTTTGCATGAGCTGGCAATATAGTATTCCCTCATCCCTCTTACATTTTTTATTTTGTATGAGAAATGGAAGACCTGAGACATGAAGCCCTGGAGCTCTCTTCAGTGATGAAGAAATAATCATGATCAAGAAAATGGACTGAAAGTGTTTTTATATATCTAAAAAAAATTAATACCGAGTTGCAAAGAGAAAGAAGGTTAGAAGAAAATACTGCAGCTGGTTACATTTATCGGTAATAAGGGTCATACATAAGAAAAATTTGACAGAACAGAGAATTGGTGGCAGGGCAGGCATCAGCTGGGGTATAAAACCAAGGACAGGAAACTGTTTAGACACAACTCAGGTGAAGCAAGATAAACAATACAAAAAGGAAAAATATATCCTCAGGTATATATAAATATTAAGGCCCTATCCTATAACGCAAAATACAAAGGAATTTACTTAGTATCAAAAAGCTTTCCAAAAATTATCAAGATGAGGCCATTGCTGAAATTTTTCAGTGCCTGTTCCAACCATGGGACAACAGGGTTCTTGGAACAAAAAGTGTGTCATCTCAGATGTCATAAAACTCTCAGTACAGTCACGTACCAATCCTGACCATGGTGCATCATTACAGTATAAATAGGTAAGGATAAAAATGGTAACAGTAATAGTTAGCAGCCAATTTTGAAAATCTTTCCACTTTTACTTTGTAAACTAAGACCTCTGGACATGCAATGTAGAAGTGGGAAACAATGAAGAAATATTTGTATCTTGCCATTATTATCTTCTCTATTTATCATAAGCAAATGCTATAGAAATCCTTCCTGATTGCAGACCACACATGTTGTATTCTGATCTTGCTATGTTTCATAATTTTATTCCAAATAAGGAGGATTGCTTTGGATGTTCAGTTGCTGGCAAGCATTATAAAATGTCCATATCCAATATTCATAATGCCTAGCTGAGTTTCTTTTCTTACTAATAGGTAGAACGCTATCTTTCCTATCTTTAAGTATCTTAAATCATCTTACCCTTTTTGGAAATGCCAGTAAAAGATGAATAGAAGTGGAGTCTGGTTTAAAACTCATACCTATGTTGTAACACTGAGCTGATACTCATGCTGTCTCCCTAGTGCTTTTTCATCTCCTAGTGTCTTTTCAACTAGAAAGGGCTGTTATACCTTATATATTATAGTATTATACCATTAACATGATTGTCATTCTCCATTTGCTACACATCTTTGATATTATGTTGTCATTCACAAGGTCTTTGTCTTAGGGACCATCCTGGGAATATTTCCAAGTGGCAATAGTAATCCACAAAGTTGCAAAGCATACCCTCTGATTGAAGACCAAAGGCTTAAGTCAGAAAATGGTATATTGCTGTTTGTCTACCAGTAACTCCAGTAACATTTTTTCTTTGACGACTTTTTAGTTTTCATTAACTTTAACATTGATTTTTATGCCAGAAGGTAGAAAACAACACCACAAGACTGGTGCAAAAGACTAGATTCTTCAATTATATACTGTAAAAGATATAGAAATAGAAAATATTAGGAAAGATAAAATATCCTTCTTCCCCAAATAGTGTCTGTATTTCCAATTACAGTGTTCCACCCTGTTCTAAAGCCTTTTGGAAAACAAAATTAAAACACTTTTCACGCAGCCTCTGCTTGACCCTAAGATGGATGCTTTTTAGCATGGATATGGTACCTTTTCCATATGCAGCCTGAAAAGCTTTTAACAAACATTGTAATTACAAAGCTACGTAAATGTAAGCTGGGATTACTAGTAATAATACAGTAAGGTCTTAATTCATCTTTTTTTATAGTCTTTTCAGGCAAAAAGGAACTCTATAGGCTGTCTTATACAAAAACAAATGGGAAGCAACGAAGAGATTGACTGCTGTTCCTTATCTGAAGATTGAGTTTCAAGCACTAAATAGATTGAAGATTAGAAGAAAGGCTTGAGAATAAAGCAGAATTTAAATTCTCCTTCTATCTTCCAATTTGATTCCAAATTTCTGGTCTTTTAGATTATTTGAAGTAAGAAAATCAAAGCCTAATACCATGATAGTTGCTTCGATAATGAAATAATCCAAATATAATAGGGTAAAGAAAAGCAAGGCATCCGGGGAAATGTAGCTTATCTCAGCACATACTTTAGAAGTTCTGTCTCCTGATGGAACTTGATGCATAAAAAAGAGGAGTCTCAAGCACTAAGATGGTTCATTTCTTTTAATAAAAAAAAAAAGGCAGTGGTAAAGAAGTTAATATGGTCAGGGCTGAGAGAATAGGAACTTTCATGCCGCGATTTTAGTATTTTTACATTCTAATTAGTAAGAGATAAATAGATTATAATAACCCATAATAATATAGATTTCTATACTTTTTTATAAGTTTTGAGCTTCTTTTATATTGTCCTAATAAAACGAATTAGTTAATTATTTCTGGCATTAAAAATATCTCGCATGCATTCTGCCTCTCAAGCATTTTAAAATATGAGCTGATGAGACATTGGTCGATCTGCGGTGTTGATATGTTCACACCATTTAAGCACAGGAAAGTATATGTCCTTTAAACTACCCCATGTTGTATGTGTGCATGACCATGTAGATCTGAAACCAGTAGCCAGCCTCTGCAGAATATAATATTACAGAGACACCTAACAGATACATAGTGTTCCCAGCCCGTGTTGTGAACTTTGTGAAAAACAGCCTTGAAAAACTGCTTCTTCCATTTCTGCCTCCTGGGAATTTTGCCATTAGCAGCTTTATGAATCTTTGACAAGGAAAAGCTGGTCCCTTAGTGATCTTGCTTAACTGTAAAAAAAAAAAAAAAAAAAGAGAGAGAGAGAGAGAAAGTATACATACACTTCTTCCTTATCTCCCTAGCATTAAGCAGGAATACATGTGGATGATGTGGAATAGGTATAGTGAGTTGGGGAATGAGGCATAAAATGAACATGCATGTCCAGTGCACAGAAAAGTAGGCCTTTCCCTGCTCTGTGTAGAAATCAAACTGGCAGTAAGTACCTAGCCTGAAAGAAATCCATTCTCCAGCAGAATGACTGTTTAAATGGGGCTTGGCATTATTAATATTTCTCATTGCCCACCAGTGATTCAGTAAGTGCCTTTCTACTATTAAAAATCAGTCCATGATTTTAATGAGACAGAAAAGTTGGTTCAGTGCATTCCGGCTGTATTTTCTTCTTGAGTCTGGGTAGCATTGCTGAATAGAAGAGAAAATATAGTTTCTCTGCAAGTGAGCTGTCTTTTTTTTTTTTTTTCAATGAATTGCTCTGTCTCTTCCTTTTCCCTCCCTTATAACAGAAGACAGCATGCCTATCAACGCCTGCCAAAGTAGCAGAGAAAATATTGCTGGCAATGGCAGACGCAAAGACAACCACAAATCTACAGCACTCTTGACATGCACGCCTAGCAGTGGTGTTAGTATCACGACTACAGTCATCTGTTCCTTCCTATCACACACACCCCCCTTCCTATTTTTTTCCCGTGTTGTTCTCAGGCCAGCAGCTATGTGTAAACAGGATGTGGGAGCTGCACTGAAATGTATTCAAGTCCTGTACACCTCTGTCCTCACCTCTGGCTGCAGTGTGCATCCTGCCCGGAACATCTGCTTCAGATAAATACAGGGAGAGTTCAAGCTGTGCAGAGAAGGGCACAGCCTGGAGTTCTTCAGCCAGTTTTCTTTTGTCATCCTTATTTTTTAACATTTAAAAAATATGGAAAAAGCATTTTGCTTCTAACTGGAGGGCAGGTGTCCAGAAAAATCACTGTTGAGTATTTGTAAATAACATACTGGCCTATGTTTAATAATTGAAAAATATTCTAAGCCCACTAAGAATAACATAACTTATTGTTTGTTTTCTTATTAGTTCTAATGATGCTAACCGAAAGGTGCACATTCATACACTGTTGATATCCTTGATGTAACTTGAGATGGATTTTCACGGTTGGCAGTGCAGTTTTAAAAAAATTGCTTCTGATAACCCAGCTAAAATAGATCATAGGGCTTTATAGTACATTCACACAAGAAAGGATTTCATTACAGCTTGAAAACTGAAAGCCAGAATCATGGAAATGTTTGCTACTTTTCAGTAGATTCCACTTCAGGCAGTCTGGGAGATCAATCCCAACTGCCATGCAGGCTGTCTCAATTCTTTGCACTGTCTGCCTGAACTGCTCTGCTCTCTGCAGAGCGAGGCAGTTGGGGGGGGGGGGGGGGGGGGGGGGTGTGTATTTATGTGACTGCCAGCTCAGAAAAGGACATCTCTGAACATGAGAACAAATCTATATTTAGACATCCTGGGAACTCTGCAATCTAAAATGACAACTTAGGAGTTTCTATGACCAGGTAGCCCTGAGTAATATGGAGCCAGTGCATCTCTCCCTGGTAGAATTTAGACATGTCAATCTATGGTCATCATCACAGACATCTAAGTAGACAGCTTGATTTTTAATATTAAATCTTCTGATATAGAAAAAAATGAATGTCAAAATCATTCAATGTTAAAAAAAGGTATAATATCCATACTAATTCCAAGAGTAACAGAGAGGGCAGTATGTTAGGACTAAAAATACCTGTACGGCCACAGTGACAGAGCCCATGGACATGCACATTCAGCAGGCTGGCTCCAGTCCCAGTAACAGTGGTTGTTGGGCCATTGCTGCCACTGAGGAGGGCATAAAAGTGCACCTTTACTTCTACCTGAGAAAGGAAAGGGAACCCTTTTCCACTGCTACTTGTCACCAGCTCCCCTCTTGTTCTGATCTCTAACACTTCTTGCTGCCCCATCCATGGAGCATAAGAAATCAATTCTGTCCACACACACACTAAACAGGCGCAGGGCTCTGCACATGATGGAGACAAAGACTCACAATTAGAAAACAGGTAGAAAATAACAAACACTAACAAACCCCCATGTCTACTTTGACTGACTTAAGGATAGATGTTTTCAGAGTTAATAAAGGATGACTAGAGACTTTAACAGGCTTTCAAATGAAGCCTACATTTAACTTTGCACACATCTCTTGGGCATTTAATGTCTGAAGCTCCTGTTCAAGTATTTTGGTCAATTCATCTGATCAGACACAGCCATCTGCAATGTTGCTGTCTACATCTGGATTAACCATCTACTCTGCCTTTATAGTGAATGGAGACAAATAGCACTTCTGGGGTACCATTCATCTCCTGTTAAAGTAGATCTCTAAGTCCAGTAAACATCCAATTAAATAAGCCTAGCCTCAAGGTGCCTGTTTTCTCCAGGAAAAAAGCCAGACCTGGGTAGTTACACAGGAAACCTTTTAAAATATTTGAGATTGCTCTAACAGTTTGTGACATTAATCAAAATTTTGAGGAAAAGAAAGATTCTTAAATAGATGAAATAAACTTGAAATATTGTAAATTAAATTAAGAGTCCCCTTTTTAATATACCCTGGACTAACAAGCAATCTTGCAGGTGCTTTTTGTAATTTTTTTTTTTTTTCTGTCATTATATAAGGGGGGTTTGGGGGAGGTTGTGGGTTTTTTTGGGTTTTTTTCCCTCTTCTGGCCAAGAGAGCCACCAAATAAAGCACCCAGTGTTAGGCATTAGATTCAAAATAACAACAGTCCTATTCATTCAAATGTTTTTTTTTTATTATGTAGCAATCACAAAGGTCTCACCTTTTTTTCCACAGAGAAAGGCAAAACATCAGTGGAAGCAAGATATTTCAATTAATAATACCATTGTAAGCTAGGCTGTGACTCAGGTACACTTATTCACCCAAACTTCCTGAGAAAGTATGGATCATAAGACAAGACTATGATACAGAGCACAATCTCTTCTGCAAAAGCATGAGGCCTGATAGCTAAAGAACTGCTAACCCTATACATTGGAGCTACAGTATGGGAATATTTCCTCCCTGGAGAGAAAGTAAGTATGGAAACTCAGAACAATTTTCACTTTTGTACACTTTTCAAAATATTATTTTAACGGACTACATGTTTGTTTCCCCTAACTCATCTTGTTCCAGTTCTCCTCGCCTCTAAAGATCCACACAGTATAGCTATGTTACATATGTGCTTGGGTATTTTCCCTATGAGCTTCTCCACAGAAATTCTTGCTTTCCCCTGTGCCAGTTACTTCTTTCTGCCACTGCTAGTACTTTGGTTGTACTGAGCCAACTACCTACAACTTCAAGCTGTATAATATATATATAAAACTGCATCATAGTTTTATAATGGATGTGACAGACCTAAGGCTTTTCTGTCAACAGAAACTCATAA
This sequence comes from Astur gentilis, assembly GCF_929443795.1. NCBI lineage: Eukaryota > Metazoa > Chordata > Aves > Accipitriformes > Accipitridae > Astur > Astur gentilis. Next base: position 6,733,772 of record NC_064909.1, on the reverse strand, counting down.
TGTGCTGCTGGAATATTTCAAGAAAAATGGCCACATCTCCTAAGATAGAGGGGCCTGGGAAAGGGTTATTCATCTGCTTAAAACTATTTTTACTGTTTTTAAGGTACCAGCATCTAACAACCAAAATGAGATCAGGACTCAATTCACAGGGTGCTATAAAAAGGTTTCCAGCGTATTGCAAGTTAAACAAACAAACAAACAAAAAAATCAAAGGGAAAACAGAGCTGCAGCAATGTGAAGTGAGTTGCTCAAGGTCACTCAACAGGTTAGCAGCAGGCCTGGAAATTGAGCACTTGAGGGCCTCCAAGGATGCGTTATCTGCAAACCATCCTTAATTCCTACTATCACATAAGCCTTTTACATTAGGGCTTCATGCTCATCATCCCCAAGGTGATAAAGTGATAAGTCTTCTTTTAAAAACAAGTACTCCTTGATCCTTGCTGGGGGAGCAGCAAGGCTCTTGAGAGTGTGATATTTCGATGCAAATAGGCTGTAGCTATGAGGATGTAAAAGACAGACTCCTCACAGTAAGCAACAATAGGTCAGCACACTGTGCAGTGGGAGTCAGAATTATAATTTCCTGTGTACACATGAAAAAACTAATACAGATGTGATTCCTTTTAACGTGATCAAGCCTGGGTCTAGGCTATAACAGGTCCTGTTTGTCAGCTCTTGCTTAGGCTCAGTACAAGGAAGAACTTTGTCACTGGGTCTAGGATGCTCTAGAATTTCTTACTTTTCAAATTTTTAAGGGTAATTTCAGCCTTTCCTGGCTGTCTCAAATCCCTTTTGGAAAATGTATATTTAAAAGCAGTTGAAATTCAGTAGGCCAAAAAAGGCAATCTACAGAAATGACAAAACAGTGTTTTCACATTTTCCTTCATCACGCTTCATTCTCAAGTAGCAGCACTTGTAAATGCTGGCCTTTCTTGCCAGCTTCTCTGCAACCACGCCAGCAGCACTAACTCAGAGCCCACTTTCTGTTAAGCTCACATGCAGCTCTCCAGAACATATGTACAGCTTCATAAACACGATTTCTCCTACTTCCAGTACAGAATCCTCATTAGTCTCATAAACTACACACATCTTCCAGGCAGAAGGTAAGGCAACCTGTAGTCACCACTGCTGCCCAAACTACTATGAAAAGGACAATGTTGTTTTCTTTACATTTCTGACATGACACATCACAAAGAAATGCCAGATCAGGGTCAAGTTACGCTAAGCTGCACTGTGCTTTTTGCTCTTGTGATGTGACATAACCTCTTATAAAGCAATGAAAGAATTGTAATGTAAAGCAAGGCTTTTGAAAGATCTACTAGAAGGAAATAATTGTTGAGCACAGGAAGAAACTAAGTGGCTGGTGTTACCAAAGCACTAAGTGCTGCTTCAAGCAGTGCTCCAGGGTTGTGCCCTGCTGGAAAGAACAGACCAACCCACATATCCCATGTCAGCATCAGAGGCCACCCAATGCCACGGGAGAGTGCCAGGTAGCTGGGGGGGCCCTGTGTTCCCCAGCTGTCTGGGGGAAGCTGCAGTACAGAACCCATGCAGCCCATACTGTCCTCTGCCCCCCTTACTGTGAGATTCCATCTCACTCCTTCTTTGGGTGACTCAACACAGCCCTATTCCATGCTTTTTGTTTGCCAACAGATTGTATCATCTAGTCACTCAGCTGGGTTCAGCCAAAGGCTTTCATCAGGCATGGACAAAGAGGAGACAGGCAGCAAAACTGTGATGCTCCTGGCATAGCATGATAATAAGGAATGAAATAGGGACCTGCATCCTAGAGGTGTTCCTTTCCCACCCTTACATAGTTTTCGCATCTTTACCTTCAAAGCCAAATGTCTCAGACCCTCTGGCTTCTGAACACTATTACAGTTGCAGTGGCTCAGGAGGATTATGAGAGAAGGAAACACGTAAAGGAGTCAGAGAAAAGGCAGATGAACGAGAAGAGGAAGACAGAACTAGGGCTGGGAAAAGTGCGGGAAACGAAACAAAGTGAAGGTAAGGAGAAAAATCAAAGAAAAAGAAGGGACAGGACATATCATCCATAGTAAAGGCTTAAAAAGTTGTAGGAATTTTACACTAGTTTCATGCAGACTAGAGGGGTGAGGTGAGAACCTAATGTAAATGACATCTTTCACCCTGTGCAATATAGAAGATGTTTTCCTTTATTTTTTAAAGCACTCTATAAAATTCACCACTTATGGGAGACACTTTTTAAAGCAGGGCTTAACACGCAAAGAATTGTAGCCTGGTCCTACAAGACTACTGTGTACCCAGTTCTGGATATGATGATGATGTTTATAGCAGCATTACTAGGACTTGAGGCATGACGCAGAAGCTGGGAGAGAGAAGTGCTTGGAGAAAGTCAGCCTGGACAGAAACAGATGCAAAATATAACTGCAAGATCTTTCTGACTAGGTTTGTTAATACAGAGCCAGTCAAGACTAAGACTTATGAAACCCATTCCTTGTGCTACTCAGTGTGTGCTAAAGTACACTTATTCTTCTGTAATTTCAAGAACGGAGTAATCCCGACACTACCCATGCACACTGGGACAGTGACAGTGATTACAGCTGGAAGGATATGGAAGAGAAAGTTTTCTTCTTCTATTTTCACCTACCATAATCCTTACAGTGGAAAATCCATAGTTGGAAGCCTGTTGGGCAAGCTGTTTTTTAGAGTTGCTTCATCTTTTGCAAACACTGCTCTCTTTCACAGAAAAAAACCCAAACAAACAAACAAAAAAACCCACCAAAAACCATAGTTCCTTCTTGTATTTTTAGATTTAGTTTGTTTTGCTCTTTGTATTTTAAAACAGAAGTGTTTATTCGCAACTGAGCATTCAAGAGGCCATTAGAATTGTATCATGTGACAGCATACTGCAGCTCTACAGTACTGCAACTCTACAGAACAGCAGATTAATGAACAGCAAACACTTCTGTTCTCTAAAGTTGCCATTTTAGAGATCCTTTCTCTTTTCCATTAAATCAAGTCATGTCTTTCAAACTTGCTGATATGAAAGGCTGCTTTGCCATCATGTTTACATGTATTGTAAACATATATTTTCTTTTGAATAACTACAAGATTTCATTAGATTACTATAAAAATAAGAATATGATTGAAAGCTAGCCAGCAAAAAGCTATGTGTTATTGCACACAGTGGGTTTACTCTTAAATTTCTTCCCTAACTAGTTAAGATGTCTGAGATATTTTTGAGTGACTTTTTTTGAAGTTAGCTGAATATATAGGAATAAAGCTTTGCTGCACATTCACAGGATGTGATTCACAGGATTTTGGATGTCATTAGGTGTTAGGCACTAGAAAAATTACATTTTTGCAGTAGTACCTGAACCATTTTGTTGTTGCTATCTGTTTCTCAGAACCAAAAAATGACACGACAATTGCAGGTTATAACCTGTGATAGGACATATTATTCCACTGCGCTTGAGGAATATCTCACAAATCATAGACCAAATGAAGTATGGAATAGAAAGAGAGCATTGTCTCTCTTGAGTAATACGCCTCTTATGAGTTCTGATTTACCCATAAACCCGACCTTCTTCTATGCCTTGCCTTCGGGGTTTTTTCAGAGTAACTCACAGCAGCTGCCCGAAAAGGTCCTTTCCTATCAAGAAATGTTTTCACTTTTCCTTGCAAATGTTTAGAGGGGCAGCTTCTGAAGAAAGCATTGCAATGCATGTACTGAGAGGCCACAAGGCTGCCATCTGCTGCTAGCCTATATAGGCCGGGCCCCATTCTGCCCACTGCCTTGCCCCGCAGCTGGTCCTGCTGAGCCAGCAGGGTCATGGGTGCGTGGAGGAGGGTGAACTCCCCGGGGATGGTGCTCAGGGTTTCTGGACTGGTCAGCCACACGCAGGACTCAGTGGGCACCGCAAGAAGGTGGGGGCAGGCATGATGGTCAATGGGTTCTTCCCAGCCACGCTCTGCCATGCCCCTTCCCTGCCAGCCTTATCTGTGTTAGGGGCTCTGTCGGCTGATTCCTTGAACTGCACTGCTCCCCACTTTGCAGGCAGACAGGAGGCTTGGAGCTGCCTTCTCCTGAGTTGGTGCTGAGGGCCTGCAGCCAGCCCACCATCTTGTCCCCGCGTGCCTGGCCTGCTCATGAGGAGACGGGCAAAACGCAGCACTCCAGTGCTCTGGTATGCCCTGCATCCCAACAAACCAGTTCATTGCCGCCCACACAGCCAGATCAAACAGTATTCAGGAAACAATCTGGGATCCATATTAGCACTCAGTACCATTGCCGCCAGGGCAGTTGAAGGGGGGGTGGGGGGGGGGGGGGCACTGTTTCTAGCACATTCCAATTGACAACAGCTGGGACAGCTCCACTCCAAGCAGCTGCCTTCACTGCGGCCCCAACTACATCCCCTTTCTGTGTGGAAAGCTTTGTTTTGGCTAGGGAAGGGTTTGTTGAGCTTTCTTGCGCTGAAGTCTCACACAGAGACTTTCCCTTTGCCCATGGCATGTGACCCTGCCAACTTATGGGTTTGCATCCCCAACAAGAAAAACAACAACGTTTAAAAAGAAAAAAAAAAAGTAAAGGTTAATTAACCTCAGGTCTGTTCTCAGCAAAGCAAGGCTGCCATGGATAAGTAATAAAAATAGCTTCTCAATGGTCCTTGTGTCTGTCAGAGACTCACTCTGTGATCTTTCAGTCAAAACCATGAAAGCGGGAGGGGGAGGAGAGGCTGATTCGCTACTGTCCTTTTCTTGTGCGTGTGTTCCCAAGGTTGCCCGGCTCTGTCCTTCAAATCATCTCCACCAGTAAATCATTTAGCTCAACCTGTCACTCTCGGTCATTGTGAGGAGACAAAAGCTACCCATTTAACCCCAACCATGGCTGATTCACGCGGCAGGGAAGGCAGGCTCACAAAAGGAGGCTAGCAGGGAAGGTGGCAGTTGGGTTGGATTTCATGTAGAGTGGTGCTGGTTTTCCCTCTCTCCCCCCCTCCCCGATATTTTAAATTAGCAGCACCTCTCATACTGGGATTGTTTTTTGAAGACCACATGTTTGTCAACAGAGCTGTTCTGCTTGAGTAATTTGACCCCAGCCTCGCTTCAAAGGTTTGAAAGGGCAAGAAACACACGTAACTGTATCAGCATACATCTATTACCCCTTTCACCTGGACAGCTTTTTTAGACCATTTTTGTTGCTTTGAAAAAAACTGGTAACAAAACATCCAATTAGTCACATGGAACCAGAGCTATTCCAGCCAACCTGCTATTTGGGGAAATCTGCACTGCAATTATAGGGTTCATTTCACCTGAAGTATTGCTCTAAACTGTCAGCTAAAACTCTGCTACCTTGAATCATAACCTCTGCCCAAAGTCTGCACCTCAAATGGGCATCTTTTGTGTTATGACACGTTGTTCTCTCTGCCAAGAAATCACTCTGCCCTGATATTTTAAAATTCAAAGTTAGTGCTTTGACATAGAAATTAGCTGTTAAGTTTAAGACTTCTTTTCCATAATTGCCCTGGCCAAAGTTTAATCTTTGGGTAACACCTCCCACCCCCAAACAACCAAACCCCTGAAAAACTAAACAGGCCATTGGAGAGCAACAAATTTACGGTAAATGAAATGCATAGAGAAACCAAGCAATACTGCAGATAGATAGTTTCATGATTTATTCCTTTCCCCCACCAAATTCCAGAAAATCCCTAGTGAGCACAGAATTTGCCACAAAGCAAACTGTAATTTATATATAAAATATACCTGCAAATATCCACAGTTTCAATTTCTAATGATACTGTTACTAATCATCAGGAGAATTCTTCTGTAACTACCAAGCAAGTGTAGTGTTATATTTTAAGAACCAAGCACTGAAGCTGACAAAGACTCAAAAGCACAAAATACACCACATCTGTGCTTCTCCAGGGATATTTCTGATTTTTGTTATGCATGTGAGATCCAAGAAATGCATATGTACTATGCATTTTTGCAATCTTTTTAATGTGCCTTTTAGCAACAAGCAGTTCAGGATGTGGTTATTGCTTAGTATGTTAGACATGTTTACTCTCCTGTTGGGCATTTAAAATGCCTTAAGTCCTCTTTTCACTATGAATTGTGTGTCAAAATGTTGGTTTGGATATCAAATTCTCTTGTAAACCTATCATTAGGAAGAGTCTTTGTCCACCTGAGTCACTCTTTTGATTCTTTTGTTTTGTTTTTTGTGTTCCCCTGACAGGTCTATCCTACACCTTTCTATAGCTAGCATAGTAAAGCAGAGTTGGGAAAACACGTTTTGCATTACTGAGTTTGCAGTCTCACTGTAAGCTTTCTCACAGATTCGTCTTCAATGAAGGGCAGAGGGTTGGGGGAGAAAACATGTTTTTTCCCTGAGACTGCAGAGTATGTGAATTGCCTTCTCTTTCAACCTACGGGGCAGTCTTCACAGATTTCAGCACAAATGGAAGAAATATCTGATTTCCCATTCCATCTGGATTCAGTTTCTTTCTTCCTCTTTGTATAGTTTCTTAGAGACATTATGGAGCTCACTGGAGGGGCTGCTTACACATGACTATGTCGGCACTGGGCATACTGCCAGAATTTCACTCCAGGAGGCTGCAACAGGAATCTTTAATTAACTTGAACCAAAACACTGAATGGCAAAGAACAAAGGAGAGGGGGTGGAGAAGGAGAGGAGGAAGGGAGGGAGCAGAAAATAATGTTTCCCATACTAGAATCTCCATTTTTGGTCACGGTATGACATTATCATAATGTCATCCCTTATACGTATTTACTAGAGGTAGGTAATTCCTAACTCCTGTCTTAGTAAATTTTGCCTTTCTTTCTGCTCATGGAATTAGTATCTGTGATTGCCCATTGTACAACATAGTGATCAGTATTCTCTTGACTTTTATATTAACATATTGTGTGATCCCATATATCCTCTACAATTTACAAGATTCTAAATATGAGATGACTGAGTCTCCAGCATCTTGAACATTGCAAAACTACACCATAATATTGTGACAGTACATAGGAGTTCCAGACATTGAACAAGATCCTACTCTGCTCAGCATAGTATCAGTATGGTATGTCCCTGTTCTCAAAAGTTTACATTCTAAGCATCAGCAAGAATTAGATACAGATAGATGAATAACATAACTACTTACTGAAACAGCATTATTCATTGTTGTGAAATGTTTTCAAAACAGAATGGATAAAGTTTCATACTCATTTTGCAGAAATATACAAGATGCAAAGCAGTAGAAAATCAAGCCTGAAATACCTTTCTCACTTAAGCTCAAGGGAATGAGTTGAGTGGTTTCCTTGCTGTCCATTGCCTGGTTAAATATGTGTGCAGAATAATTACTCTAAAGGCAAAACTAATGGTGATTTCATGCATATTCATTCAAGTGAGTTTGTGATCGAGGTGCTGATACTGTTCTAGCTAATGAGTCTCAGTTGCTCAAATATTTGTGAAAACGAACATAGAAAGGGCTCGTACCTGCTCAACATGAACTTATTTATACATTCAAAGGAATATTCAAGTGTGAATTGATTTGCTAGTTGGTGGTTCGGAGTGTATTATGTTTGCATCTTCTGGCTTAATGACATCCTAAAAGAATCCAGTTGGTGGTATCTCTGATGTGAACCAACACATGGTAGCTGGCGACAAGCAAGAGATTCACTTTAAAAGCACAGTCCTGACCCATACTGAAATGCTAATGCGGACATACCCAAATTTCAAAGAATTATTTCATCCTCAGAAGCATAAACACTTTTTTCCTATCTTAAGTTTTCAAAACAAATCAAAAAAGTATCATTAATTTCCTACTTTAGAGCTGATGTTTGGTATTGTTCTTTAAATATTTATGGCAAAGAAATCATACTTCACTGCTCTATAAAGCAATCATGTACTTGCTAAGTATAGTGTGAAAACCTGACATAGATACAAGCTTCAGAATCCCCTCAAAACAGAAAGGTTTTCACAGAGGGCTGAGGTTGTATCTTCCTCAAGTCATGTTAGGAGTAGCTGCAAAAGAATTTAAGAATCTTTAAACTGAATGTGACATCTTTGATAAGACCCTGCTCAGGTTTACAGAGATCAGAGGGCCTGGGACAAGAGAATCACTGAATGTACATTAGAGAGGTCTCTGGAATTTTTTTGCAGCTACCTTCATTGGAAGCCATAATACACATAGAGATTGGAGGCTTGGAGAGATAACTATAATATAATCTCCAAATTTTTATTTATATGTTTGTTTATATAAAATTATATATATATTTTCATATATAATGGTTTTATGAGCCAGTGTGATTCACCTAACTTAAAAATAATTATGCGTGAGCTGTACAAGGAGTCCATTTAGAGTGAGAATTCAGTTTTTATAACAAAATTTCTATCTGCCAAAATAAAAACTCTGGTCTGCATTAGTCTAGTGTAACTAACTACAGAATAACTATTTAATTCAAAGGCATTCAATTAGATTTAATGGCATGGGAAGAATTTATCTTCCAACTTTTCTCTCTCTCTCTAAACATATTTAGATATATTTGTGTGTGTGCATGCACACACATAGGTACATACATAGATGGACAGATACATAGATAGATAGAAAACTGCTACGTTACCAAAACACACTCAATGAGGAATTGAGCATCCTTATTGGAACCTGTGAAGAATGAGCATGATACGATTGTTGATCACCACCTAATCATTAGTATGCTGATTAGTAGACTGGCTCATTCTGGATTACATATGCACTAGAATCTGCTTTAAACACTTAAAGATGTTACATATATCTACACTGAAGGAAGCAGTAGTTGTTTCTGGCCTTACTCTGGCAGATGAACTGTGCTTAGCAATATAAACCAATCTCTCATGCAGTATAGTCCAACTTAGAGGTTTCTCTGAAATCTTCTGTTGTTATTTATTTTCCTAAAAAATATCAAATTGAGTAAATGGTTTCAAATTCAAAGCGACAGTAGAATAAAACCTTTTGAATACCCTAATCAGCATTCATTCCTCATGTAATTAATTCCACTGAAGACAGTAGAGAGAAAGCTGAGGCAAAGTTAACTCACGTTATTTTCATGTGACAAATAACCCTGATTCTTTTGTACTGGCTGATTTTTAACTGTGTCAAGTGTTCACAATTAGAAGTAAAATTATTGATGTGTATATTAACGACCTTTGACTACAAAGGTGAATATGGGCTATCCTGTTCCATTTTCTTTCACATCAACTTTCTGTCAGAATTTAGCAATTCCCTTTGCTAGTGAAAATGAGTCCATTTTGAGTGACAAATGGTTGTTAGAAATTCTGAATACATGTAGTCCCAATAAAAGTAAAGTTACCATCATTATAAATATAAAAGTCATAAAATCCCTTGAGTCAAAAGAGACGGAAGGCTCACAGTCTTTTTTTAACTAGCTGACATATCCCCATGCTCAGCAAGCTTTCATTCCATGGGAGTTGCTCACTGGTGTGCCAGTACTGCTTTCCAGTTTGCTCCATGATTATAATTCCCTCTATTTTCCAGGCATTCCTAAACAAGGCCCAACACTTCTCTGCATTAAGATTCTGCCTTACATCAGACTTCAGCGATTTTCACTTAAAAAAAATAAAAATGAGGAGAATATCTGAGAATTCTCTTAGAGCAGAATTTAAATTAAATCTCCTTATTAATGATGTATGGATTTCTTTCATTGTTTAGGAGGCCTGTGAGCAGTTGAAAGAAACAAGAAGGCTTTTAGTAATGGGCACTAACAGCACCATTGTGCTTGCATGGAAGCTCTTGGCCATTCAGTGTCACAGGGTCAAAAACAATCCAAGCTCCCACACCAAAGCAGTCTGTAGAAGGCCACACAGACCTCACAACACTGATTCTTTAGAGCTTGGGTGGGTTTCTGTGAATGATGTGTTAAGTTCAGCATTGGGATGTAGAGAGGAAATTAATTTTTATTAAAGTTTACGCTCATTCAAACTTCCCAAATCCTTTTTTTATTTTCTGAGTTAGGTTGGAAATCTGATGGGAACAAGCTAAAGCATGAATTACAATTATTATGAGACAGCCTTCTTTTCTAATGCTTTTACTTCTGGTTGTCTGGCGCATCTCTCTGTCAAGCACTGAGCATAATGTTACTGCCTTGCAAGTAATACTGATAGAAATCATAGAGGTATACAAAGCAGGGGGAGGGGGGAGAGGAAACAGGACTAGGAAAGGAATTTATTTGACTTCATGAACCTTATGAACCATTGTATGTAATTGCTAAGAAAATATTTGAGTCTCTTTTTATCTGGTCTTCCTCTCCTTTTCCTGGCTTTTGCAATGTGTAACCTGGATGGATGCTTTAAGTTGCAGGTGGCAGTCAAAGAAGTCTCATGTACTTCAGAGGGAAGCTAACAGCATATCCCCGTATAACTACTAAATAAACAGTAAATTCTGCATTTTGCTGCATATTATCAGGCACAGGTTACAGACGTATATTGATTATACATCTACAACTCCATGATATCTACAAGTTCTAAAGCATGAAACTGTTGTGCTGTTACAGAACACATAATTTATAGTGATTTGTTGTGTCAGTGAAAAGAATTTGATAACCTGAAAGCCCCAAATGTTGCCAAAATATCAATATATTATAAAAATTTATTTTCTTTTCAAAAAAAGAAAAGGGAAATGTTAGGGAAATGTAATAGGATGGGAGAAATAAAAAGCTCTTCATGCACACAGTATACATCAATGTTCCTATTCCAGATGCATGTAGAGCACAGTGCTTTTTTTCTGAAGTTTACCTTCTCATTCATGAAGTTTTACTTCTCTCCTGGCTTCACAACTCTGGGAAGACTTCCTTTTCAGTCTTTACTATTATGCTATTGCAATCTTTACCACACAAACTTGAGAGAGTATTTTTGTTGCCTGGGGGTTCAAAGGTATTACTCTAAAACCAATTTTGTTTCAGTCTCATATCAGAACAGTGCACGCGGTGTTCAGAAGCACAGGGAGCAAAGTTGGTAACTGAAGACTTCTGTTTTTGACTGATGTTTTAAAGAAAAGAATGTTTGCCTTGTGTTTTCAGTGAAACTAATGGTAAACCACAGCAGATCTGTTACTGGTTTGCACAGTGATGTTCCTAGATTAGAAGCAAAATTTCTTTGTCAGGGGGCTAACAATACTGCAGGGGGCCATCTTGCTTCACTGAACTGGAACATCCAGTCTTCTGAGAGCATGCACACATTAAGATTACTCTCACTATAGCAACCCTCTCCACTACAATCTTTTTTTTTTCTGTTTTTGTTGTTGTTGTTGTTGTTGTTTTGTTTTGTTTTTAAAAAGAAGACACTTTATAAATTAGCTCTTCCACTACCTATTATCTTCCCCAACACCTTCTACCCTTTCTCTTCCTAAACTTCCTCTGCTACTGCAGCAAGTTTCAGTTCGGTTTTATTCAATCATAAGCTTCTGCACTTCAGTTTGTGTATAAGGGGGGTTTTTTTAGGGAACTGAGCAAGGACAAGAACGTGGTGCTCTTTATCCTGCAGTATCGGTAAAATGTCAAATTAGAAAATTCAGGGCTCCTCTTGATCACTTTGATAGCCAGTTTCTCTGTAAACTAGGCTTTGTCTCTATGACCCTCTAGTTGAGTGATGGGGCAGTTGTGAATGAAAAGTAGATACTCTATGAAATGGTTTGAATCTCATTGTCCTGGTTTCAGCTGGGATAGCGTTAACTGTCTTCCTAGTAGCTAGTACTATATTTTGAGTTCAGTATGCAAAGAATGTTGATAATGCTGATGTTTTCAGTTGTTGCTAATTAGTGTTTAGTCTAAAGTCAAGGATTTTTCAGCTTCTCATTCCCAGCCAGCAAGAAAGCTGGAGGGGCACAAGAAGTTGGCACAGGACAGAGCCAGGGCAGCTGGCCCAAAGTGGCCAACAGGTTATTCTATACCGTGTGACGTCCCTTCTAGTATAGGAACTGGGGGGAGTGGGGGCGGAGAATCTCCGCTCGGGGACTAACTGGGTGTCGGTTGGCAGGTGGTGAGCAATTGCACTGCACAATTGCACAATCCCTTCATTATTGCTGTTGTCATTTTATTAGTGTTATCATTATCATTATTAGTTTCTTCTTTTCTGTTCTATTAAACCATTCTTATCTCAACCCACGAGTTTTACTTCTTTCTCCCGATTTTATCCCCCATCCCACTGGGTGGGGGGTGAGTGGGTGAGTGGCTGCATGGTGCTTACTTGCTGGCTGGGGTTAAACCACGACACTCATATATCTGATGAAACTGCTGAAGGTGTCAGAGTAAAATTAATCAGCTTGTTGGTATCAGAGAAGAGAAAATCTGAAAATCAATGAACAGCTGTCTCTCCAAATAAGAACACCTTAAAGGGTAGCATGACTGAAGTCTAGGGAGGAAAAAAAGGTAGATCTTCAAGAAATCTTTGAAAGGCCAAACCAAGCTGTTTGAGCCTGACCAGACACAGAAACTTCAAGGCTCATGCATCCAGTACCTGTATCCAAATTCATCTGCCTGCTGAGTGGGGAAGAGCAGCCTGATCTGTGATCTTGCATGAAGACTTATTTGCAGTTTGTCAGTGACTAGATCCATAGGGGCAACGATTGGTACCTGTCCTGAATATACCTTTTCCTGAATATTAGTGATCCTTCAGTCTATAGAGATTCTTCAAAGGCAGGAAACAGGACAGAGAACACAATTTATATCCCTGTTCCTATTTTTGACACAGACTGACACACAAAACCCTATAAGGACAAATTTATAGCAAAACACATTGGATATAGTATAAGAAAAACATAAACTGGTTATTACAAAAGGTGAGCTCCACTATAAGTATCTACAGTACAGCTTGTCCAAATAAAGATTTATCTTTTCTCCAACCTTTTGACAGCTAGCTGGCAAGTAAAATCCTGTTCAAGAAACTGTGTCAAAAGAACAAGCCAGACATGTTAGGAGCTGTGTTTGTTTTAACTGAAATATACGCTGCATGCCTATCCCAAGTACAGAAAGCAAAAATCTAGATTATGCGATGCACCCAAGAAGAGGGCTTCTAGACCTCAGTCACTGCAGGAAGGGAGGGCCATTATCTTAGCGATGAAGTCTGCTTTTGTCCCTGGAGAATTAAAAAAATGAGCTAGCCAACTACATATGAGCCGGGTTTAGTTTGCCGACCCTTGATCGGGTGTTGACAGAAGCTGGGAAAAGGAGGAGGAGGCTTTCTTGGCTTGAATCTTATGTTCTGCCAAAGCTATTTTGAAACTAAGTTGGAAATTTCCTTGCAACACCATATGTGATAACAAAAGTGACCTTATAGACAAAATATTTAACTTGCTGCTTCAGGAACCCAGACGGCTGTTCATATAGCTCAGCATAAAAAAGCAAAAGAAAGAAGACAGTGTATCATGCTCTGCTGAGCTGCATAATGCTGTGAAGACTTAAAAATATTTAGTCATCCATCACCAATATACAGTATTACAGGCACCTTGGATAACATTTGTAGCGTTAGTCTTCATTTCATTCTTCTTTTATGTGATGTTCCACTAAAGGACTGAAGGAATAGAAATGGCCCTTTTATCAAGAGCAATACAGTCTAACTTGGGGCCAGTATTATTAGCTAAAAGGTGTGGTTTTCAGCAATAATTTTTAAGTTGTTCTGTATGTGCAGGGAGGATTTTCTTCACTACAGCTTTATCTCACTTCACATATTGATATGGCTGATCAGGAGGTCACTGTTTCTTTTCCATAAGAACAATGCACTGAAATGAGATGGCTGGTGCAGCTGGCTCAGCAACTGGGCTGCCCTCAGCTAGCACAGTCCAGTGTAACAGGAGTGGGATAACTAGGAGTACTTGTCCCTTGACAGAGGAGCTGCCATTGCACAGTCCAGCTCTCCCCCTTTCCCATCCATAGGGTAGCTCCATCAGTCCCTGATACAGGCCACAGATTTCAAATTATAGTAGAGCTGGCACTGGCAAATGCTTGTTGCTTCAACGTGAAGACCAGTTTGGTGATCTCAAACCATTTCCTAAAATAGAAGCCACACAGCACAGAGTGATACCTAATTGGGCAGTCTAAGGGCAGAGTCTAGGATGTTTATGACTGTACAGAGTGATTTTTCTATTAACCCTAGAGATAGTCCATGGCAGATGACACTACAACAGTTGGAAAAGCAGCATGAGAAAGCCTGCTGCCCTGTTTGGTACTAGTTCTGTGGCTGAACAGAGGTGCCAGTGTCAATGTTACATTCAGAGAAAGAAATGCTAAAGCTCCAGTTAATAAAAGCTGCTGAAGTTGGAGTCAGCTAACTTTGGTCAAGCAATAAACTTGGAAGTCTTTTCCCCCAAGGGCTTCCTTTTTTGTCTCTAAAACAAAGGAAAGTGAAATGAAACCAAGAAATCCAGACTATATAGCAGAGCATTATGTGACTAAGCCAGCTGTTGCTCTGATACTGTTATTTTTGTAGCCCAGCCTATTCTGACAGAAGGAAAAGCCTAAGTCTGCCTGCAGACCTGTTGCTTTTGATTGCTAGACAGGGCACTATATACACTAGTATCATATTCTTTAGCCCTGTGAACCTACACACGTATGGTAGGGAGTCTGAGCTGCCAACAGTATATAGTGGTTGAAAAAACATTTACTATTTATTTACCTATACTAGAAAAAAAAGAATAATGGGACTAGTTTGACTAACTCTATTGTTTAGGTGCTCGTTCATTAGGTGCTTAGTTACTTTTAACACTTCCAAAAGTGCAGCAAATTATTTACCAAAGATTCCAGCTTCAGCAAATATGCCCTCTAGCCCTGTGAACTCACAGCTATTCATGCGCCAGTGTTTTAATGAAAGCCAGAAAAATATCTAACAGGGCTGGACTGAGGTAGTGGTGGGGGAGGACGTTTATGTTAAAATGCAATACAGCACCAAAGACATTGATAGACACTAAACAAGAGGAAAGTCTTCCCTCCCCGCACTCATTTAGCAAGCACATGGAAATAATTGTTGGCCCAGAGACACATAACCATAATTCCCATTGTGCTTCCAGAGGCAGCATACCAGCCCTGCATACCCTTACAGAGCGCTCCAAGTATTGGAATGCAAATCTGCACACCCAGCGTCAGGATTTGCGTAGCCAGCGTTCTCACAATAAGCAACATTATCAATTAGAACAAGGCTCCCCAGACCAGGTCAGCAGCCATAGAACTTGCAGGAGTTCATCAGCATGGGAAAGACTTGTAAGTGAAGCAGCTCTCCTGTATTTAAAATAATTGATTTACTATTCAGGTTTGATGAAGCCTGAGTTTAATTCAGTGTGTTAAAATAAGGAGATGCTTGTTGAAGTAAATAAGGGCAACTCAAAAAATTCAATAATGTGTTGTTGTTGGCATTTTGATAGAAATGACTTTTTAAAAGTTCATCAATATTTCAAATAAAATTGTGTGTTGCTTTCGACTAGGTCATAAAATGACCAAAGCCAAGAAGTTCCTTCTGTGAGCTACGTCAAGGAACTGAAGAAGGGTCAAAGCTGTGTGTCGTGCAGACATGTCAAGTTGCTTCTCTGCCAGTGTGCCAGTGTACTTGAGGTGACAAAAGCAAACGGGTAGGTGACAGGGCCGGGGGAGGGAGGCAATGATGCTCGGCTCCTGCCAAGGATCATGCTGTCCAGCCTTGCTCTTTGTACATGCACGGATCACCGCAGGCAGCAGCTCTCCATCTCCATTCCCAATGCTGTTGTCTCCCCAACATTTTCTGACCCCACATGCTATATGTCGTGACTGCATCGGTAACTCACAGATCAGGCTGCCACGCTGCCTGGGATTGTGGAAAGGGAGAAAGCCATAATGTCATAAAAGAAATGAGATGCAGGGTTAGCTGCCAGGGATTCAGTTACATGAATCAAAGCATAAAATGCCACAGGTCTCAATTCCAGTCTCTTTCGCTCAAGGCAAGCAAGACAGATTGTTTCATCATTTAGACTCAAAATCAAAAATTTAGTAGACTGAGGTTAAATTTTGTTTTCGGGGCATGGAAGACTACCATCTAAATTTGAATCAGGGTTCTGGAAAATACTCTAATTTACATCCTTAGCACCAAAATGCTGCTGCAGACAATATTCACTTAATTAAGTGAAGAGGACTGTGTGAAAATCAGCACTTTCACATTCAACAGGGTCTCTCGAACTGGGACTCTTTACTCACACTAGCAAGACAGGTGACGCTTGGGACAACACAGTAACAATAACTAATGGGAACAGAAGATTCATACTCTGACCCAGACTCCTATGTGCTTATTTAAGGAAGAAAGAGAGATGTAACTGCTGTGAATTTAGGCCTTTAGCTCTGCAGCTTTTTTCTTGCTTTGGGATAAAGACAGAAGGATCATCAATAAAACAGCTTTGCTAAATTCAGATCAATGACTAAAGTTGGTGCATAAGCTACCTAGGCTCACAGTGGGTACATTTGAAAGGTGTCAGCAGAGGACTGAATAACTATTTTTCACTGAAACGCAGAAAATAATTTCTAGATTGATAGGGAAAGAATCTATTTGAGCGCTACAATTCTACTTTCACTGCTCCTTTTCATATCACACCCTTTCAAAAGAGAAATTAAAAACTGGAACAAATCAGTTAACACCATATATATATTTATATATATAACGAAACAGAATTTTAAAATGACCATACTGAACTAGGTGCATGTGGAAATATAAAAATATAAACACTGATGCTTTTTATCAGAAAATAACACAGGAAATTAATAATTTAAGGTTTTACCATCCTATCTGACAAAAGAAGAAACAGATGTCACAATGAACTCTTTTGGTAACTTTATAGCATGGAGACTGTTTTCATCAACTAATAAGATGGAACCACTTAAAGCAAAAGCAGGATGCAACTGCTTGATTTCTCCCACATACACCCCGCTTTGCTGTTACTGCTGTTGCCTCACTACCTAGATCATAAATTGGAGTTGTTTATAACTTACAGCTGGGAAGCACCATCAGTGATGTAAGTTTTCTTGACATAGGGCTCTAAGGGATGGTTTTGCCACATCCTTCACAGCCCTCTCTTATTGGTGTGGCACTATGGTTTGAAAACAATGAAATAAAAAATTACTGTAGTGGAAATATTGTTGCATTTCAACAGGATCTGCAAAGTAAGCCACAGCTAGGCTGGGAGTATTTTAGAATTTAGCTGTCAGAAATTATTCCAGGACCAGAAAGTCCATGCTCTGAGCCTAAAGTTGTAGTCTTAGAAGAGTATGATTGCATGCACTTGAGAACACATAGTCAGGCTGTTTGCTCAGAAGCACTGAAACTCCAGCCCCTGGTAACGCGTGCTAGTGCCCTTACAAACGATCTATTGTACTTTCTACTGTTTACAAACACAGCACATTGAACCAGCCAGGTTTAAGGCTGTGCGGAGAAACAGACGAGTAAACAATATTGCGAAGATTGTGCTCCAGTATCGGTGGGAGAAGCTGAATGAAGAGTTACCAATTAAAGTCCTACTAATGACGCTGCAGTTTGGTTACCTGCAATCAGAAAAAAGTCACAGTTCAGTTTTTGATTTCTTCTTCATTTCCTAGATAAAATATTCTGCACTAGACCAATGAGTGGAGATTGCAGGTCTACTCTCACCCGTATGTCAAAGGGAAAAGTCATGAAAAAGCACTTTTGTCTTGGGTTTGTCCCCTCTGTCTCCCATATGCAGGCAGCACAGCTAATCTCTAGAAGTGGACAAGCTCAGACTGAGCACAGTAATGCTACACCTGGCAGCAAGGATGTAGAACACCTCCCCTAGAAAGCACCCAGGTGTAAGGAATTGCTGCATTCCTTCCCAACCACAGTTTCCTTTCATAATTTTTTTTGTGCCAAAGGTGTGAATGCTAACCAGCAATTTCAGCTATATGTTTTTGTAACTTTCTAGGCTTCCTTTACCACCAAGTTCATTCAGAGACAACTGTTGAAACCTCTGCTGTCACTACACTTCCAAGGTGTTATGTCTTCTCTAGGCTCAGTCTCAATGCCTGTGTAGTCTGCAAGACATGCTGAAGGTATTTTGAGTCATTGTTTATTTTACCAGCTATCACAACCTTTTGAGGAGCAAGATGGGTTAAATAAATAATGTAACGAGCTACTAGCAAGTCTTTTCCTCTCCCACACCCCCCAATCTGCAGAATAGTGATCATTGAACCGCAATGCAAATTAACTGTAATAAAAAAGAAGAGGGAGGGCAGGGGGAGGAGAAGCAAAACATTAAAAAAGCAACATTGAGCTTCAGAAAGGTAATTTCTCAAAAGACTGTTGGCGAGGAAAGATGTTGGTGAGGAAAGAAAACACATAAATGTTTTCAAGGGCTTAAATAAATATTTTCTAGATGAATATTAGGTACCCATTAATGTCTCTCTGTGTAGCCCACCCTAACACCTATCCTTTAGTTATCCTGTTACCAAAATGAGAGAAAGAGAGAGAGAGAGAGAGACTTTCCCTTTAATTTGCTTTGCACTCTGATGGTCGAAGACAAGAAAAAAACCTTTCTGGCTCTTTTGAATGAATGGTCAAAGGTACCTTTGCGGCTCCTTCACAGGGTGAACTAATCTGTGACAACTGTAGCTAATCTGATAAGAAGGCCCGCATGTGTGCTAATGTGCTAATATGAGGGGATTCAGAGCAGTCAGCGGTCGGGAAAAACCACTGCTTCCTAAATGGACCCTCATATGCAATAGCCCTGGCAACATATGCGCATTTTAACACCCGCTTAACAGGGAGACAATGCCGTGGCCTTTGTTGTGCGAGACAGAGGCGAGATTCTCATGGTGGGAATTTCTGCCTCACAGGCGACATTCTTTCAGGTGGGGTGCAAGGGGCTGGTGGCCGGGCCACGGCCGGAGCCCGGGCTGCGCCGGCCGCCCGGCTTGGCAGAAAGGTTACGTGTACGTGGGCGAAATGGAAGCCCCTCCGCTGATTCCTTCACTGAGAGGGTGAAAACCTGGGTAATCCCTGCATGAGGGAGGGGGGAGTGAGGGAGAGAAAGAGGCAGAGAAAGGGAGGAAGGAGGGAGGAACTGACTAAAACATGTTGGACCAGGTATCTAGCTGGGATAAAATCAGTTTATGACTATGGTGCTTTAGCTAACAGAGCTTTAACCAGGTTGACACCAGTTTCTAATGTTGTGACGTGCTTTATGTTATCTCCTGTCCTTGGAGGAGAATTCTTAAGTGCTCCACTGGAAAGACTAAATGACATCTTCTTGCCCCCTTGATTGTTTTACTGCACACTCCGGAAAATTTGTCCGAGAAAGGATAGGCAACTTATTTCTAGCATAGACCGTGCAATAGGGAGGAGGACTTCGTGGAGGTTGAAACTTCAAGAGACAGGCTGTCAAGAGACTTGGTCATGGTTGTGGTGCCTCTTCTGGACACTAATGTGCCCTGAAGACTGCTCTGCACGCCAGTCAGTTCCCAACGTTCCTTTGTTTTTAGGCGTCCCATAGCCTAATGCAAAGTGGATAAAAAAGTGTGAGCCAATACGTGTCTGGAGACAAAGTCTACTCACCTAGAGAGAACAGTTTACGCAACGCCTCTTGTGAGTGGGGAACAGACCAGAACTAACCACCCCTGTGAGTGTGCCTTTGCCTGGCTGGTACTCGGCACCTTTCCAGTAAAGCTGGTGTCAGAACAGCACGGTTACTGTGAGCTTGATAAAAGCGCACGGACAATGGGCACAAACTGAAATACAGAAAATGCCATTTAAATATAACAAAAAAACTTTTTTACTGTGAGGATGAGCAGCGGGATGGATGAGGTGGTCTGCAGAGAGCTCTTCCAACTTCAGCCATTCTGTCATTCTACCACTCCAAGACCTCAGCATATACCCCACCCACAAGTTTCTTCCAGTTATTTCATTTGACTGACAACACAATGCCAATGGCAAAGGGAAAGCAACACCGATATTAGCTCTTTTATCTCAAACAATATTCCTGTTTTATCATGATAAAAAATTGAATCTCTAGGAACATCTAAGCTGCAAATATGGCCTCAGAAAAGTGCTCATCCAGAGCAATTCAGATTCAGAGCAGTTTGATCCAAGACACAGACCAGACTTGGCCAAGTATTCCCATAAGAGCATGATCCCTGTTTTAAGGCTGCAGTCTTGTTAGCCTTCTTCCATTTGAAACATATTCCCACATCAGCCATAGAGAAGTAGCAGAGCTGAAGAAGGTGAGACTCATGAAATACTGAGTAGTGTTTGGGATACTTGTAAAACAGTATTATTCTAGCTACTCCACTTGTATGATTTTTCTCAGCTCTCTGAAAGTATTGGTGAGCAAGAATGACTGTTGTAAATGTTTCTAAGTGTGTAAATGGAGAAATCTTATTTATTCCTTTCTACTTTGTTGCATTCAGTGATACTATTTTATGTTTGAGTTTTGAATACATAACAATTGACCCCTACTTAATAGTGACGACATTTCCTCTCAGAGGAAGTCCTGAGGGAAGGAAGGTCCCACATAAACAAACTTCCACTCAGTACAATAGAGTAGCCCATAAATGTGACCATTTTTTCAGGGCATGGGCGAGGCTGACACTCTCTTCCTGCTCATGTAGTCGAGGGCTTATCGCAGCCCTGTTTCCCTGCAATTTAAATGTTTGCATAGCTTCTAGTTCATTTGTATTTTTCCCTGCACAGTGCAGATGTATCCCATTTTCCTGTTGCTGTGGAACACAGCCACAATTTTCAACAGTGTTACATAAATGACCATCTGTGTTAAAAAAATGCTGATGCACAAGATTGCACTGTGAGAATTTTAGCTAGCTAGCAAAATTTATGCTATTAATACTTCTGACGCTTCCTGACAGTAAAGGCAAAATGCAGTGTCCCCTCTGTTTTAGAATACTGTAGCTATGACAGAGAGCCACTGTTGCTGCGTGCAGGGAGAAATCTCTAGGGAAAAGTTAAATAAAACCTAGTTGCCTATGCCTAGCTTTCCTTAAGCTTTTCAGGATAGTAAAAGCAGACTAAATGTACAAAAAGTTATTATACTGATGGTGAGAGTGGTATGTAATTGCATGGAAATAAAGAAGAACACTAAGATTTCGTCAGCTTATTTTTGGCATCTTTGCATTTGCTGACTCCCAGAATCAGCAGTGTTGGAAACACTGAAATCCAATCCACAGACCTCTACAACTAGCATGACAGTTGTCATAGTAGATAGTGGCAGTAGTAAATTGCTAGTGCTCGTGTGGATGGGGATGAGAGGAAATAAAGTTCTTCAGTGATTTTCACAGACACTTGGTGCAGTTCCAAGTGCCAGAGGGGCACAAAGGCTGGGTTTTTTTCTGATCACCCCAAGACTGACACTTGCTGCCTCGTCCTCTTCAAAATACTGCTGTAGCAATCTTTCCTTTCCCCTGCTTCTGACTCCTCATCCTGTGGTCACTCATGTCTCACTGTGAGAGTCTCTCTTTTCTTAGGAGTCACCGTGCCCAGAGAGTCCTGGCTACCTGCTGGCTCCATATCAGATTTCACTTTCCCCCACCTTCCTGATTTAAGTTCTCCTAGTTCAGTGCAAAGTTCCCCTCAATCCACTTTGCTGTTCTGAAACCTAAAAGCCACAGTGACACAAATTAAACTTTTCCAGTATGTCTGAATGAGTGGAACAGTATGTGTTTTCTTAGGGTTTTTTTCCTCCTTTTTTAGCAAACATTGAACTATTGTGTTTGAAATTTGCAGCAAAAAAAGTGCAAGCAGACATACATAATGTAAAATTTTACTCCAAGTGGGTAAAGTTTGTGAAGCCTATACACTGGGATCAGATAAGTTTGGGCGACCTTAATACTTGTGCTGATAGGCACACACAGAGGCTTCCGATAATCATGCCTGAAGTGCACTCACAAAAAAAAAGCATATTCATGCACCAACAAGCAAATGTGTGTACAAAACAGAATTATGAATATTGCATGTATCTGCATGTACTGTAGCGTTGCCTTTCTCAAACGGGGACTTTGCACATATGCTTATTTTTCTGCTCTTACAAAACACTTTGAAAGTATTTGTGCTCATTCAAATGTAACTTGAGTCGTTTTAGCTGTAGCACTTGAGGACCTATTAAAGAGTTTTCAACCCTCTAATTGAAAATTATTCTATTGTTACTTTCTACAGATGATTTCTATGAACCACAGAATGTGATTTTGTTCATTCATAAATAGCAACAATGGGCAGGCATGTCTATTAATAATAGATTAATAATAATAATTAATAATAACAGACAAAGAATACAAGGAGGAAAGCCATTTGCTCTAGAGAGCTAGAGAAAATTAATAACAAAATGAGGTTTTCTTTACCTGTGAGATTCAAATTTCATTTCATTTGAATTTCTTTCTCTTTTCTCTCTCATTTTTCCTGTAGACAAGAAACTTTTGTTGTCCAAGGAAAAGAATGTGAATGAAAAGTAAGTAATTCACATAAACAAATATGCTCACGTACAAAAGACGAGTAGTATGTGTTTCTCAATATTTTAGGCACATCTCCTCTTTGCTAAGTTAGGCCAGATTTGCTTCTAATTTTACAGAAGTGGTTATGCAAGTTTCTCCAACTTTCTCAGTAGCCACTGTGAACTGCTTGTCATAACCTTAAGAGACCCTGAGAAATCAAAGTACCTCCAAAAACTCTGCTTTGGGATTATTTTGAGTAAAATCAAACATCCTAAGTATGCAGTTCTGAAAAAACAATGAATATAAACGTCACATTCAGCCATTCACTTTTAGTTCAGAATACGTGTTTTTCTGCCAAAGGACTATACGTGGTATATAATCCTTAGCTCCTTCAGGATTTTAATCTGTCTTGAGGCATATGGTAAAAAGGTAAGTGTTCTGTAGAATCATTAACTTGCCTAAAGCAATGTGGATGTTCTTTATTTCTTTCTTGAAAGACAAAGAGCATCTGAAAGTAGTTAACAGCCCAAACCCTATAGTTTGCTGAGGCAGCAAAAAATGAACCTGGAAATGTCCCTGCAGGGCTGAGTTTCACGTTAATTAGTCAATTCCCAGAGCAGTGCTTGTATTGACAAGAGTATGTTATTGTTCTGTTGCCTCAGTTAGTACTAAGAATGTAAGAGCACAACATATAAATACATTTATTTATCAGCACCAAAAGCATCAGGGGGATTGTGTTATATCAAAGCTACAGTGGACAGAAAAATTGCAGAGACCCCAATTCTGATCTCACTCCAGTGAGAGAACAGAATTGTCCTTTTCATGTAATGCCACTCATTGTAAAGGGATTCCATTCAGCATATCAAAAGCCTTAGGTCAAACTTTACCTTGTAAAAAGCCCATTCAGTGGCATTCATGAAGAAGGAGCTTTTAGAAGTACTGGGCTCAGCCAGCTCCCGGTGCTGAGGAAGGGCAAGACAAAACCACCAAAAAGCAGTCCAGTAAGAAAAGTAGCTGAGGATTTGCTTTCTTCTAAGGGAGTTGTGCAGTGGCTCAGCCTGGAGGACAGTACACTGCTGCTCGCCCCCTCTCTCCCAGCCTGGATGGGAGGCTGCAAAACAGCATTCAACCAAGGCCAGCCAAGCTCTGGGGAAGCGAATGCCTGGTAGGGCACCAGCCCCTTTGTGTTTCCTTGGCCGGGCTCCGAGTGGCTCATGCTCATGTACGGGATTTAGTACACAGAGAAGAGGACCTGCAGAAGACAGCATGAATTCTTTATAATTCTGTTCATTGCAGCATTGTTTAGCTCTCTCCATACCCATTTGCTGCTGTGATCAACTCACATGCTGAACTAGGTTAGGGGAAATGAGAGGGGAAATGAGAAACTACAAAAATAGTGTTCCAGAGTAAACCCAGCTGAAAACAGAGGGACTTCATTGAAAAAAAGTGATTTTTTGGATAAGAGTTCACAGAAGCCTCCCTTCTGCTAAACCTTTGGTCTGCTAATGTGTCCAGAACCACTCTCTGGCTCTGAGGATGAATGGCATCAGCACAGTCTGGACTCACACAACCAGCCCTCCTCTTTGTACCTAAACCCAGTTGCCACATCCACGTACCTCTTGGGAAGAGCCTTAGGTCCGCAGTAGTCACCCAAATGATGTTTGGTTATTAACTGGGAGCAGCTGGTCAGCCTAGGCCAAAACTGGGCCAAACAAAGTGCAAAGAAGGAAACAGACTGTGTGACGGTGCTCAAACCTGTCAGTTTGCCATAATAAACAGAGCCTTTGGAGCAGCACAATGAGATATGTTTCAGCCTATCCCATGCGTTATGTCCAGGGACTGTTCCAGAAAGGGCCTGATTCAAAGCACATCAAAATTGTTTGCAGTTTTCCCAGCAGTTTCCATGGGCTTTGCGACCTAGTCTTCAACATTTGACAATAATCAGCATTTTTCCTAGAACTTAAATGCACAGAAACCTAAATAAAAAAGTGTTCTCATAATTTTGAAATCCTCATCTGGATCTGTTTCTGATTTAAGAAAAAAATTAGATTCATTCTTATTTTGCTCAAACGAGTACATACATCTCTGGTTTAAATAATAGAAAGCAGAAAAAGATTTTTGAGGTGATATTTCCAGTGATGAGTTCCAAATTTTTTGGAGGGGGAAGCATGAAAGAATGGGGTGGGACTTTTTTTAAGCTAAAATGACAGTTAATCTACTTTGAATGTTAATTGTCTAACTGCTTTCTTTTCAGTCTGAGACTTTCCAATATACATACTTTCAGCTTGGGTGCAATATTTAGAGGTTTGTTATAAAACTCTTTTATTTGGAGCTTATTACACAGCACAAACCCCAGCTGTGTAGCCTGACTTGTTAATATTTCTTCCTCTTATGCTAAACAATGAAGAGCCACTTCCCATAGAACTGTGACGTACAATATTTCTGTAATCTTAATATAATTTTCTTTCAACCACAGACTTTGTGTGTCCTCGTGCTTTTCTGGGATAAAATTTTCAGAGGAACAAAATCCCTAAAAAAGTAATTAATCATCTGGTTCTGGTTATACAAACGGCCAGATTCTGTGACCTTCAAACCTCCCTCCCCCTCAAAGAAAGCAATAAGAATGTAAAGCACAGGGAGACAGATTTTTAGAGGTATTGAGGCTTTGACTCCTGCTGACTGTTAAAACAATCTCATCCTCAACACTTCACAGAATACGTGCCATGTCATACAGCAGTGGGCCCTTAGTTTCATCCTGCATTTTAATTTTCTCTTATCAATAGATGCAAGTCCGTCATAATTTTACTTCTACATTCTTTACTTGTAATTGAAGCAGACTTTCAAGTCTAGTTTGAAAATTCCCAATTATCAGATTAAAATTTACAAATCAATGTTTACCAAAGACTTCCTGAGAGTTGCACACATTGCTTGTGAACTTAAATTCAGTAGCAAGGTATTACATGGCACTTCGTACATAACTGATTTTCCTACCTCACTAAAGCTAACGATCATTTGCATACAACTTTCCTCTGCTACACAAATTCTTACTTCAATAGGTTGCTGATGGACATCACTAATGCACTAGTATAGTGGAGTGGGTAACTTTCCATTAGATGACCCATAGCAAAGCACCACCAGGCAATGCTGTTCTACAGGAAGGAGTGGAGGACAAGTTCTGGCAGTGATTTACTCACCGGTGATGACAACGATTCTACCAGTTCCATATTTGGTCCCAGCAAGTTGAAGCTTTCAGCCCAGATCCACAGGAAGGATTCAGACAGTACCAAGGCAGCCTGCAGCCATTACCAACCATGGCCTTGGCATGGGAGCTAGGCTTAACTGCTGGTGAGCCAAATCACTTGCTTTCCAAGAGTAGTAATAAGAAAATGTATTTTCTTTGTCCACAAAAAATACTGCTCACATCCAAACAGTAAACATTTTGCTTGGGAAGAGAGATTTTCAGGTAGTCCTCCTCCCTGGGTACCCTGGTTCTAGACAGCCCTTGGACAGCAATTACTGAAGGAGACATGGGACTCAGTTCAATAGGTTCTCTGGGAACGTCAAGATTTTGTGAATTTGTATTTTCCAGTGGGAGAACAAGGAATCACCATCAGTGTGGTGCTACATTGAAAAGTACAGGGTTGTAATTATTTCTGTTGGAATTAGACACCAAAGTATTGTGCAAAAATTGAGTTGATGTGCTTGTTTGCATTTGGGGGGAATCGAATACCTTTTAAGAGTCTGGTTTCTATAAATTCCAATCAAAATCAAGGCCTCATAGCCAATTAACTGTTCCTGATCCAAGAAGTTTTAAAGAATAAAATTTTCTACACTAGAAGACCAAACTAAACTTTTTAAATTAGTCTAAACTAGACTCAGAGAAGAATTTCTGGTCACCATTTCCTCAACAGGGAATTGAAATATAGGTAGTATAAAAGTCACTCAAGGATCACATGGGAATTGACTGACAGGAACAAGAGTCAAACTTAGATATTCTGTGTCTCAAATTAGTCCCTTAGCTCCAAGACCATGTTTCAAATTCCAGCCAAGTGCTATGAACTAACTGATCTTTCAGAGCCATTCTACATATCCTCTCAATAACTGTTCAAACAGATTTTAAAAATTCATTAATGCTTATGGTATAAAGCAGTCACCTTAAATTCCATTACCACTGTGAAAATCCTATACTGCTCTTGTGTGTACCTGGTCCTGAACCAAGGGGGTTCTGTGCATGAGAGACACAGGGTGCATGAAAGCAGGATGAGACCAATAGTTATATAATTGTGTATTGTGTAACACATTCCTTTTCCTCCTCTTCTTTTTTTCCTTATATATTCCCTGAGTAAATTCAGGCAAAGCTAAACTACCCCTTTGGGAAAGCATATAAAAAGAAAAAAAAAATCTCCTCTTGAAGCGTAGCATGCATCTTCTCTCCAGATGTCCATATCATTCTCCAGTTGATCTGTAGACTCTTCTTTGGCAGTGCTAGGCCTGTGCTTTCTCAGAGGTTGTAACATGCTTCACTGTTGGTGGCTGCCTTATTGTTTATATGATTAGTCATTCTTTGACTATTTTAAGGAGGTGATGTATAATTTTTGTAAATTTTAGATAAACTTCATTTATTTTCTGATGATTGATGCTGGCCAGTTATCTAATTGCATTTTCTAGTGTATTTTCTCCAGAATGTGAAAAGCATTCAGAATGAACAAAAGCCTTCCTTGCTTGCTTGCTTTTCCTTTCTTTCTTTTTTTTTTTTTTTTTGAGGAGTGGAGCTGTTGTAATAAAGCTAACAAAACTCTAGCTGAACTACAGCTTTATAATAAAGCTTGTGACAAGTTCTGGGATCTAAGCCAAAGTCAAACCAAATGTACAGTTTACGAGGGTGAAAGGTTTTACTGGCCAGTCTGGTTCTCTTCCAAAATGCCTTCATTTCACATGTAAACGCTAATAGAAACAAACAGTGGTAGTACCATTACTTCTATTTTTACCTCACCACCTCCATGTCATGCAATAAGCCAAAGAAAGAAATCACAAGTAGAAAATCAAGGGAGGGGGAAAAAGCAGGAGAAAGAAGAATGAAATGAAACTCCATTAGATCCCTCTCTCCGAATTCCATCTGGCCCACTGCGACTTCCTCAAAATTATTGGCAAAATGTGTTATTATTTTGGGAGGAGAAGCGGAAGGTAAAGGAAGGAAAGGGGAGGGCTCAGGCTAACTCAAACAGATCTATAATTATAAAAAGCTGGGTTTTTTTTCCTCCCAAGCTTTGCTTTTCTTTGCAACATTAAGCCAGCATAGTGGGAAGCACATTGATTCATTTGTATATACCTGATCATCATTTTCTGATGAGCCCCAATTTCCCCTCCTTGGTTCTGTTTAAGACAAAACTCTTTCTGCAGTCTATGGGAGTTGTGCCTAAATAAGCCACAACATGAAGCAGGAGACACCCAGAGCCTCCTTGCTCACTGTGATATTATGCACACAGCTTGTCTATGAAAAAGCATGCTTGCACTATTCTTCCCACATCCTTCTCCGTTTCAGCTCCTATCCATTTGTTTGTTTCCTTCTCTAATTTCATCTTGTAATAAACCCAAGTCTGATAGCTCCTTAAGGCAGTGGCTTTCCATTTACTATGTGTTTACAGTATACTTCTGCCAAAAGTACATCCTTATGCCAAGGTTATATATCAGTGCCTCAATGTGATGTATTTTTAATTTTTAATTTCAGAGTCATTGTAAGTGATCAGATGACTACTGGCAATTGGATTTTTCCTACATTGAAACTGCTTGCACTCCCACTGACTTTCCTGTATGCAAAGCTGGTGCTGAGACTGCAACACATCTCGCTCCTTGGGCCATACCAACACTGCTTTTGCTCAGCACAGTCATTTTCCCCCAAGGAGCAGTTAAAATGGAGAACTGTGCATTCTGCTCCTTTTGAGGAACTGTGGTTAAAACATATATAAGCACTACAGACAATCAAGTTAGCAAGATGGGCATTTCCATTTGTCCATGTGCTGTAACTGCAGACTATAGTAACCCTTGAATTAGCATTTGCTTTGTTTTTTTCATGAATAAACTAATTTTCATTAATAAACTCAGCTCATCTATCTGGAGTCCTGCATTTGCAGAAAGCTGAGTGTAGAGAGACAAAAGATGTCAGCACGTGTTGGATCCTGATCTCTTAACTTTGGGAATGACTAGAATGCAGTACCCATGTATGTACAATGACACACAATAAATGCAATGACAATCATGGGTTCACAGGAGAGTTGTGCTGCTTCATTCTTGCTCTAAACAATTTTATTTCTCTCTCTCTGGATGAAGGTAACAGCATATCTTAGAGTATAGTCTCCTGGAAATTGAAGGGAATCTGACAAAACTATGTTTTCAGCAAAGTAGCAGAATACGCTTTGTGACAGGAATCAACTTT
The DNA here is from genome assembly GCF_929443795.1 of Astur gentilis. NCBI lineage: Eukaryota > Metazoa > Chordata > Aves > Accipitriformes > Accipitridae > Astur > Astur gentilis. The sequence continues at coordinate 6,704,911 of NC_064909.1, read as the reverse complement.
AAATCACAAAATGGGAAGATCTTCTTTACTGACATGCCCTCATCTTGCCTTCCTTAGTGTTAAGCTATAAAGTACGTGGCACTTTGTTTGCAGAACGGTTATGTCATCTTAAAAAAACTTTATTAAATCATTCAGCAGCCTGTTAGAGAATTTAACGTAAGCTGTAAAAATATTGGTGGGGTCTTCTTGTTGAAGACACTTCACAACATGTCTCTAGGCACAGACATGCATTAAGGCATGATTGCACTTACTACCCTGATGTGCATACTGATCTGAATCCTTGTGTAGTTTCATAATACACGCAGGATGTCTCATGACTGACTCACACTATGTCCACACTGCAATCAGGATGTGCAACTCCTAAAGACATTTCTTTGGAGACTTTAATAGACCTAGCCCAAATAGTTACCAAATGTGGCTAGTCTGAAACTAGGTGGTATCTCTTTCAGAGGAGTTTGTGCCTCTGAGTTTTAGGACACTTGCACCTATAGGAGAAGCCTTTGTCTCTCCTATACATGGACTTGCAGAATCTAGTTAGGAACTTTCAAATGTCTAGGCTACGACAGGTACAAGGGAGAGAGCAAGCAAGAGCAAATGGGAACAATGGGACCTTCTCAAATCACTGTTGCATGCAACGTTTCTTTTTGGTTTTGTTTTAAGAAGTTATCCTCTAGCAAAAAATATCTATAAAAATATAACTGCATGCCAGGCTTTGTTCAACTTGATCATTTCAGGTTTGACACATGCAACTGACAGACTCCACATAAACTAACTTCTTTTAATTTAATCTGTTCATTTAATGACCTGTACCTGATGCGGATTTACTCATGATCACTTTCCATATAGCTCACACATACTATTTTACAAGGATGAACTTCATTTTCACAATGTTCTCTGGTGCAATTATGACATTAAAAAGCACTGGGAATCAGCAGCAGGCATACATACCTTTGGTGCCAGTCTCATTTGCCACCCTGCTAGAGTGAATTAACTGAATAATAGTAAATGACCCAAGGCAGGATGAAAGCAGGATGCATGCTTGGGAAATAAAAAAAATAAAAATGAAACGACTGTGGAAGGCCCAGCAGAAGCAGAAATTCACTTGATGATTAACACTCTGATCACACAGCAGCAACCTGGAAGGGAATGCTGTAGTGAAACCTTACAGCTCAGGGCAGAAGTGAGCAGGAGAAAGCATATACATTGCTGCAAAAGTTATTTCTTAAGAAACGTAATTTAACACTGCCACAGATGTACAACTAAATTTTCATGTCAAGCCCCAATTAAACAGTGGCAAGACAACAAAAGTTCCAGCTTATGGTGGTTTGTTTTGGGTTTGGGTTTTTTTTCCCCTTCTTTGTTTAGCCATTGTTTGAAATTAGCCAAGAAGCTGAGATAAATTCAAATCTGGAGAGGGTGAATGGGTAAAGCCAGTCCCAAGTCTATTTCTGACTTGCAAAAGGTGCAATTTCACATAACCATTTACACCCAGCTTCCCTTGAAGGAAAATTGGACTGGCCATAATGGATCAGACCCAAGATATCTGGGGGCTATCAATACCAGACCACTCACAGTGGTTTAAGAACTCAAGAGTAAGCAAAGGGGGGGGACTCACTCTCTTCCCTTTTAGCCCACCGCAGCACTGATTTCAGCAAAATATGCTCAGATCTTGAGATGAGCTTAATGCTGCTGCAGTTACATTATTGTTACTGAGTTAGTTCAACTGACAGCAAGATGACATGTTGTCTGATGTAATGGTGCTTTCAACTGACAGTGTAGACTCCCTCCTTAATAACTGATGAGTGGTCCAAGCCCCAACACAGAATTCTTAATGTAGTCAATGCTATTATAACTGGGGATATTCTCGTTACCAATTTAAACAGCTGTTCAGGCTTCCCCTGCTCCAAGGGAGTACATTCCTTGCAGGTCTGAGGAGTCATTATCCTTCTGCTTATACTCTCTTGGGAGTTAATGAATCTTGTATTCCCTTTCTACACAATAAATTCAGTTTTAACAGAATGATTCATCTCTAACTCTTCTGCCTGTGAAGGTAAGAAATATCTTTTTGACCTCTTATTCTGTGCCAGTATCTGCTCTACAAAAGATAGGTGGGATGGGAACAGATTGCTGCACCACAAGTTTGGTGAGAAACACCTGACTTTGTGGAGACACACTTGGCAAATTGGCAAGTTTTCAGAAGCAGCCCTCTCTTCTGCATATTTTCTGGCTGACCTGGGATTCTCAAGAGCCTCTCACTGACTAAAATGACTCTCTACCAAACAATGCTCAAAGTATTTAATTTTGGTGTGTAAATATGACCCTGTGAGCCAAACGTTTAAATCCCTTAATGGATACGGACCCAACAGCTCTTGCCGCTCTGCTCAGAAGAGATCTAATTTGCTTTAATTAAAAAATATATGCCTCCATCAGCTCTCCTGGGAACTGCCTATGGTTAATAAACTAGGCTTTCTGTATAGACCTATCTCTGTGTATTTCTTGCTCATTATGAGGCACATGATCTTGTCTTTTTTAAAAAAAAGTTCACTTCCAGTGTTACAGTGGTGAGAGGATATTACTGCAGCATTTTTCCCTGCTTAGAAGACAACTCAGGTCCCACTCTTAAAGGGACTGAGAATTCATAGCTCTGCTTGAATACAGTGGGAGTAATAGCAAACCAGATGAGTGTTCTAATTCTGTAAGACATGCAGAAAAAAACCCTGAAGTATGGGCAACTTGACAAGGTGTCAAAATATTAACGTCCTGTTCATTCAGTTTGTTCTTGTTACTTTTTCATCTTGGACACCTCAACTCTTCCAGCCTACTGCAACGCTTTACCAACAGTGCTGAATTCCTAAAACTTTTGCTGTTTCTGAATTCTGATTGCCCCATAAGCATGTGATGTCAACAGTACCCCGAGGGAGCAACAAAAAGTGTTTGAACAGCAAGGCATCCCACAATCTTGTCTCGTCAAGAACCTGTGCAGATACCAAAAGCAAACTGATGCCAAAACCCAGTTCTGTGTGTTAAGAACAGGCTAAAGGTAAACCAGAAAGGTTGAAGAGAGAGATAGAAAGTCATAAGAAATTAAAAGTACAAGTGACCAATATTCAGTCTAAATAGAAAATTTTCTTCCAAGGTTTTGTTTAAAAAAAAAAAAGATAAATAAGTTTCTTTGGGGGGCAGGGGGTAGGAGTGGAAAGCCTGTTTATCAATATTCATCTTTCGTTTTTTTCTACCTTAAGGAGTCACTCTTCATCTCCCCAAGCATCAGGCCAATTGGCTGGTTATTTCAATTCTGTGGATACTCTGCTGATAGCTATAATGTAGATTCCCATGCCAGATACTTGAGTTAATTAGCTGTGGGCTGCTAGTGTCGGACTTGTTTAGTGTGGGGAAAAATAGCTGACAACAAATCATCACTGTGTGAGATCTTGATTATTGTTTGGATGCAAACAGCAACATGCTGGCACCGCCTTACGAGTGTTTTCAATCACAAAAGGATGTTCTAACACTAGCACAATGATGCTGGCTTTTTTTAGGAGAAAGGAGTTGGATCATTGATGGCCGCTGGTCTAGCACACTTACTTGCTATTTATTCAAACTTCATTTAGGTAATCCTGTCTTCTGCTGTGTGGTCATAGGGCTGAGGGCCCAGATCCTCAGTTTTTAATGGAATCTCTAATAACCACTTGGCAGAACACAGGGATGACTACTGAGCATACTAGACACGCAATACAGTGAGTCCATACTCACACAAATGTTACATACATGCATTTCATTGCTTAGGGAGGTTAACTTGAACGCAGGCTGAACAAATACAAGAGATCTCCTTTACATGTGTGTCTCTAACCTATTACCTCTTTCCATGCTGCTTAGCTTCCACCAAAAGTGCTACTGTTCTTTGGAAGAAAATATATATTGCTTACTGCAATTATCCTTGCTTTAGATCTGCCCTCTATTCTATAGAGGTAAGCATCATATCAGAGTTTCATTCCCCATGATGCAAAGTGTAGATGAGAGATGAAAATTTGCAAGGTACAGGATTGCAGTGGCAGTACAAGGCAAGAATTTTCTGTAATTCATTCCTTCGCAATGTTTCCAATTGTGGGGTGAATTTAGGAAAGGCATGGTGTTTTAGATATTGTTAGGATGTTTAGTGTCTGTAGTGTTAAGATTAAGGAGACATGCACAAAAGCATATACTTGCTTTTGCATTTCAATTTGGACACTCCTGCAGTTGTTTGTTGTCTCCCTTTAAGTGTTGTGATATCCAGCTTCCAGACAGTAGCCTGGCTAAGTGCTGGTTAAAAAATAAAAGGGACAATTATCACCTGAAATGTTGTGCGAATCATTTTTTTTTCAGCTTCATTAAGATACCCTGTTGAAAAATCTGATTTTCATCTTTGTTCACCTCATATCACTCCATTATTTTAGTAGCAGAAACTATCCAAACTTCTAATGAAATGCACTAGTACCAAGACAATCTCAGTGACTGCAATAAAATTATATGGAAAATGTGGTTCTCCCATGCATACTTTCCACCGGCGTTTTGCAACTTCCATGGTCTGCTAAGGAAAACAAAGGGAGGTCACAAGTCTGAACCTAGAATCAGAAACCTAGCTGAGTCAGGATATAAATAAGCCACAACTTAAATCTCTGAGGATACTCCAATGACCTGTTTTGACCCTAGGAATAGCTGCTTCTGAATCATCAAACCTCAGTGGGTTGATAGCTGTAGAATCATGGTACAGATAAAGGAGGTTCTGCACTTTGTGAACTTTCACAAGCAGCAACAAGCAACTCTAGCCACGTAATTAGTTTCTTTATATGTAATTAGTACAATACGCAACTTGGAACTCTTGAAGTTAATTATACAATGTACATGCCCAAATTTATTATATGGGTAGCAATTTGTGCATTGTGTTTTGCACCTTGAATCCGTAAACAGAAAAGGTGTTTTGGTGATGAAGCATGTCTATTAAATACGTAAACAGACTGGAAAGGAGACGTGGGATTCTTCTGCATACCTTTTAGGGGAAGCAGACAATGGCAGATTTTAGGAGATGCGAAATACAATGCAAAATGAAATGTATCTGTCAACCTATTCTTACTACACTCAGAGACATGGAAAAGTTATAACAGAAGAGCAATAAATGTGATGATAATTTTAGCTGTGACTTGTTTGAAAAGATCTTGATACAGACCCTCGAGAAACTGTGATATTAAGCAGACTCACAACTCCCCCTGTTAATTTTTAAGCCTCATACATAACTCAAAATACAAGCTGAAATTCAATCTCTTCATCCTGAATGAAATAAGGATGCTCACTGAAAAGATTAGTCATGTAGTTTCAACAGTTACATTCTTCCTAAAACATAACCATTTCATCTTGGGATTGGTGCACCTGGATTGCTAAACAGTACCATGGGGTAAATCTATTTCTTCAAATCACTTGGAAATTTGTGGGGAAAGTAAAGAGCTGGGGAGTTCAGAGGGCTTGGAATTATTCATTGCAAACATTTAATCTATCAGTTTCATTAGATTACAAGGATGTAGCCAAACAGATGTGACCAGGCAGCTGGACAGGAGAAGAGGAGAATTTTTTTAAATACCAGTTTGTCAAATGCACCTTCTGGACTGATTTTCTATCACATAGTGTGATTGCTTGTGCCAGCTCATCACTGGCACCACTCAAAAGTTTCTGAAAAGAAGCTGGTGGTTCCAGACTAATTTCCAAGACTCATATTACATAAATGGCCCAGTAAGCTCTGAGAGCAAAATAGCCAGGGACTCTAAGCCTTGAAAGCAATCCTTGCAAGTTAGGACAGTGTCAGGTACTACACTGATGCTGTTAAATCCAGTGATAGCAAACTGTGGAAATATTTGTTCAGGACACCACAAAACCAAGCCAGCTAAAAAAACATCACATATCAAGTGCTCAGAGCACAAAAGGGAGATGGGGACCAACGTCTGTTACTAGTTACAGAACATACAGCAGTGTAAATCACCATGATAATTCTTATGAGACTACGAAAATTCAATTAAGTCAAAGTTTTAAAGTGTTAATAAATTTAATGGTACAGACTGTAACCGCTGTCTAATAATTTCTTAAAAATAGAAATCTCCTATACTAAAATAAGAACACAATATAATTCAACACCTACTTAAAATAGCCATTAGGCAGAAATTCTTGTGCGATAGCTGCAGCTCTATCAGCCAGAAAAGTTGCAATTTAGTTAAATAATTTCCTTTAATTAAACAAAGAAACCTATCAAATTCACATTGCCTTTTAAGATGCCAGATCTGCTGCTTTAGGACAGGCACTTTATGGGTAGGACACTCTCTGCGTGTTTTCAGACCGTTACATTTCTTCCAAGTAACACATCAGCAGTCTAGCCTCCTCTTTGTAAGTAAACTGGGAAGCTATATGCTCTTTAAGCTCAGACCACAAAAAGGGTCAATCATTTTTACCATTTGAAGCTGTAATGCTTCAGACTGTGTAGAAGTCCTGAGTTTATTCTGAAGAATGCCGTTTAACTTCTTCCTCTTATACTTTCAGGAGGAACGATAATCAACCAGGAAAGTTATATATGAGGTTACCCAGGCTGTTACTGTTTGGAATTTATTCATGAGGGTAAGATAACCATATTCAGTCTGGATCTAAATTAATGTTAGCCCTTAATTTAGGCACAGGGATCAGGAGTGAACTAAAGACAGCGTTTGGGTTCCCTTGCACAGAAAGCTATTGAGATTTTGTTGTAGTAGTGTTAATTATGGATCCCACTCCAAATTGGGGCTTTCCAGTGTTGAAACACATGGAGATTTATACTCTGCTCTGAAAGGAGAATTTGGAAATAAGTGACAACCTGTGATACTTCTGAGGCAGGGTTTGTACAGTGAGAGAGAAACTTCTTAGGCCAGCTGGTACAGCCAGAAGAAACCTTTCAGGCCAAAAATGCATTTTCAAGGTGTGGCAGAGGTTTCTAGCATTTTCTCATCTATATTAAAAAACCTGTTTATTCCTATACTGATTATAGCTGATGCTTCCGAGTCCAGTGAGGATTGCCCAAATACTTTAGATACTCAACTTTAATCCCTTTCTAGTAAGTGTGCAGTGTCTGTATCTACTTTTCTGTAGATTACGGAATCGGGGGCCTAAGCAATCAAGCAAGTTAAGCATTATCTTTTGTTCTGATCAGCACAGGAACTTTATATGAATCAATACCACAGCTGCTTCCCCAAGCTAGGAATTTCATCCTCACCACATAAGTTCACAAGTCAGGTAGAGAGTCACGTAGCATATTGAGCGAATCATGCATGTGAGCAGAAGGGTTTGAAATAAAATGCTAGTATAATACCTTTATAATCAGGGATAACCTCCCACTCACCTCATGAAACTGTCTCTTCTCCCCATGATTGCTGACAGAGGCTTTCCACATACATGGCGGGGGGACAACAGGCTGCTAAATGCAGAATTCCTGTAACTCAGGGCAGTCTTAAACAAGACTTCTGACTAAATAGCGGACAGTGGGCAGCCATCACACCTTTCATTCTGAAACAGCCTCCCTCCTCAGGTTTCTTTTCCTTTACTGTCTAAATTACAATGGCCATGACTGGAAACTGAATGACTGTGCTTGAACTTTTCGTTGCAATTAAGTTACAACAATTCAAAGACTTTTTAAAAAGGATTCTCTGAAAGACATTACGAGGTCTGCATAAGCAGAAATAAGGAGTCAAATTTGTAAGTTTTGCCTAAACCAAACATTCAGCAACTTATAACAGCAGTCATGATAACTAAATTATTTTCCTTCCCAATGAAATCCTCCTCAGGGGACACATGAGAGGCCGGGGAAACCACAACAAACCCCACCTATTTTCTGTGACTGTCATGGTTTAACCCCAGCCAGCAACTAAGCACCACGCAGCCACTCACTCGCTCCCCTCCCAACCCAGTGGGATGGGGGAGAAAATCGGGAAAAGGAGTAAAACTCATGGGTTGAGATAAGAACGGTTTAATAGAACAGAAGAGAAGAAACTGATAATGGTAACACTAATAAAATGACAACAGGAGTAATAAAAGGATTGGAATGTACAAATGATGCGCAGGGCAATTGCTCACCACCCGCCGACCGACACCCCGCCAGTCCCCGAGCGGCGATTCCCTGCCCCCACTTCCCAGTTCCTATACTAGATGGGACGTCCCATGGTATGGAATACACCGTTGGCCAGTTTGGGTCAGGTGCCCTGGCTGTGTCCTGTGCCAACTTCTTGTGCCCCTCCAGCTTTCTCACTGGCTGGGGATGAGAAGCTGAGAAATCCTTGACTATAGTCTAAACACTACTGAGCATCAACTGCAAACATCCGTGTTATCAACATTCTTCGCATACTGAACTCAAAACATAGCACTGTACCAGCTACTAGGAAGACAGTTAACTCTATCCCAGCTGAAACCAGGACAGTGACTTAATATTTTTTTTATTAATCTTTAACTGTTGCTGTGCCTGGCCTCTCTATGACTGGTGTCTGCAAATGTTCCCAGGGTTGGGTTTTACTGGCAAACATATGAGCAGAAAGCAGGGTTTGGGGGAGGGGAAGAGTGCCAGACGCAGCTTTCCAGAACCAAAGGTTTCGTTTGCATCCACCAGCCTGCATGACAGAGCTGCATGTGCGCACACATAGGCAGAGAGCAGCTAGACAGTGCAACTTTTCTTTCCAGGACTTGGTAGCTGCTCATCAGTGTAAAATATTACCCCCCAAATCAGTTTCCTTGCAAACATCCTGAACCTAACTAAAACGTATCAGATAAGTTAGTTGCTGTTTCATTATTCACTCAGCTCTACTTACAGGGGCATAGCTCCCACCAGCATTTTGGAAGTCAGCACAAATAATGGACCCTACCTATGAGTACAATGTGAGCTAATGATTCATGAAACACAGTTTTGAATTCAGTAACACATGTGTTTTTAAAAACTGCTTTCCAGCCTCACTCTGAAGCAGAATAACATAAATGCTCCTATCTATCTACTTACCTAACAAGGAATGTTTTGACACTATCTTTGACAGACTTTTTAAAATCAACTTTACTGTTGGCCACTATCCAAGGCAGCAAGACTGCACAACTGGTACAGTTTCTCTCTAGATCAAAATTTCAGCTTCATGTGTGCACCCGTAATGGATTTCTTTAGTATGAAGTTCTCACTGGTTTCAGTCCAGAAAAGGTACAACTACATATCCCTGGCAATATAATTATAGTTTCTAAGCAATTTATGCTAAAGATGCTAATCCTTTGATTTCTACTACCAGGTATCACTAAGGACCAAGCACTGTTAGACTACCTGCTGATGCCAAGAATGAATTTAGCCCATGCATGACAAATGCCATGGGCTATTTTCAGTACTTTCAATACATCCTCAGACCAGCCAGCTTTTAATTTGATGTTCTTGGCGTGCATCTCACCTCTGGGCTCATTTGGAAGAGCCAAACAAAAAACGCAGTAAGGCAATAGTATCTCAAGGCTGGAAGCACTAGAAATGTAGGAAAGCTTCACCTGAGAGGATGCCTTCTCAATTTTCAGAGCAAAAGAACATGCTGGAAAACTTGCCAGACCAAAACTAAGCAATACATTTCTTTGCATAAATACCTCTTTATCCCTACTCTGGTAGACCTTGTTGACCTAGGTCAAATATGAACAGATGAAATCCAGATGGTAGATGACTTAGCCTCTACAACTACTCACACTGAATCATAGAAAGTCAAATACGTCATTAAAAATCCCAAAGCCAGTATTTATCTCCAGGGCACAACATAGTCCACATGGCCTACAAAAAAGAGAATGTGTTCTCTCCCCCTTAATTCCAAGTTATTCGATTCCCAAGGAGCTCACTGGATAGTGTATAATAAATAGTACAAAAAGGTCATTTATTATGAAAACATTTGATGAGAGGAAATAAGATGATATCTATATGCAACTTAAGGATCTTAGACATATAATGTTACAACCAAGAAGCATGGATGGCAGTCAGAACTTTACTCATCCTTCTTGAGAATATTAAAATCCAACTTCTCCCCTGATAGCATCAGTGATCAAAAGGCATAAACAATCAGGCTTTCTATGCTAATGATTGCACTGAAATACTTCCTTAAGTAGTTTAACCAATTAGAAGGAGCACCAGCCATTAAAAGGAATCTTAATAATGGATTAGTTATCCAGAATCCTTTAAAAGAACTATGTAGTTTTTGATCTCACGTATCGCTCATTTTTTTCTTGAGACTTTAGCTGGTTTTCAGGTTTTTTTAGAATTAAAAAAAAACAACCCACCCTTCCCAAACTCTTAGAAAGTGTGAAGCTACCAGCCTCCCTGCCTTTATTTTTATTAGCTTAATTTGTGAATCATTGAAAGTTAATATACTTGTGGTTCACACGTGAAAAAGAAGGCTTGAAAGTTTAATATGAGTCTCTTCTATGTGAGCTCTAAGGCAAAGGATTTCTAATTGCCATGAACTGGCAAGGACAAAGAAAAACCTCTTAAAATGAAATCACATTTCTGTAATTAGATTTCATTAAGAAGCAGTATCAGGGTTAAAGCCTGTTTGAAGTAACAAAAAAAACCCTTTCAATAAAAAGTTACTGTGTTTTATTCAGATGGGAGTGTAGAAACAGAGATAGTTTATGATTCAGGAATATATCGCCTGCAACATGTTTAGTAGAAAAAGCATTCTTAACTAAACATGTCCTCCAGTGCTGATTAGAGTAATACTTGGCAAAATTTGGTCATTATACATTACATTAACAGAAAGTCACACTCAGCTGCAAACTCTATTTAGGCCATATGTTGAGCAGTCAGTGCTGCAGTGCAGGAAGATATGTTGAGTAACTCCATGGTCAGTTCAGAATTAGCAGGAGCATCACATATGTTATTGTTACCAGAAGCCATGCAGACTGTTTAGAGACTGTGCAATTCCTCTGTCAGCTTTTTTAGCTCTAGAGTTAAGAAACAAGCAAACGACCAACCCTAGCTCGATTTTTGTTTCTCATTTATATGGTGTGATTTTCTTTTTTAATGTAAAACGAAAAAAAAAAGAATACAGAGAAACACACAACAGGTTTGGTCAGGGATTTTGTCTGGAGGGCTTCCTAACCTGTTTCTGCTGTGTCCAAATTCACATGCCATCAGGCACTGGCCCCATCTGTGGCACAACAGGTAGTTCTGCTTCCTAGCAGGGCCTGCAGCAAACTGCCCAAACACACCTCCTCTTCTTCACTGCAAAGTCCAGCTTAAGCCACTCGCATACACTCCATTAGACTAAGTGGAACACGTTAGTCAGGCCTAGCTTGGAAAACTACCAGTGAAGTTCCATGTGACAGCTATCGAGCGGGTGACAAGTGAGTCACAAGCAACGCTGCTTTCCAAAGGGAATTTAATTCTTGCTCAGCCAGGCTGGAAGATATGTTTTGAAAGCAGTCTAAGTACTTGTGGGGCCATGATGTGTCAACTCCTACTAATTTCAGACTTCTGATGGCCTTCATATTAACCTGCAGAGCACTCAGCCAAAAGACAGTGCCCTGCTAGCAAGCCTGCTCAAGCTCAGGGTAGAGAACGAAATCATGGAACAATTCACCTTTTTTTTTTGGCAACTTTTTCTTTTCTTTGGTCAGGGGAAAAAAAAAAAAAAAAAAAGAGGTATTTTGAAGTTGAAACTTCTGGGGGGGGTTACATACCACTTTCATAACACTAACACCTATACATAAACATAAGCACATGTACTCCTGCCTTTAAAAGGGGTTGGTTTTATCTCAGAGCAGAACAGGAATGTTTAAGAAAACGCAAAAGTTTTGCAGGTTAGAAAAGTATTTCCCACACAGCTTTAGCCTTAGTAATGGGAGGCCTCCAGTGGTATTTAATATTTCAAACAATTTTGGTTTCAATAAAATTAATAGAAGGGAAAATAAAAGAGAAAGGGCTGGGGGTGGGGTAATTTTTTCCTATCCTGAGGGAAAATTCAATTACTTAAATTGTTCTCTTGCAGAGGAATGAAACAATTGCTGCAGAGGCAACGTTGGAAAATGTCACCCAATTTGCTTCTGAAATGCAGTTTATGCAATGAAGCACCATTTGTGTGCATTCCACTAATTCACTCCAATTTAACACACCAGCCAGACTCCAGTTTCAGTGCTACTTGAAAACTGTTGGGATTATTAACAGTCAGGGCTCCACCCCTATCCCCTTCCCAGAAGCACCTAAATTTTTTAGGGACATAAACCGGTAAAGTTTTAAGTATGCCTCTTCACAAGGCAACTTCAGCATTTTGTTCCATTCCTTGGAGGCAATTTAGGCACACAGGTTCTCTCGGTACTTCAGGAGCATGCAGGAGCTGCCTTGGAAGGCCAAGCCCAGTGACTGAGACTTACAGTTGTAAAATACAAGATTACCTACAGTCTTTAGGAATAAAGATGTAAAGGAGGATACAATGCAGCTTTTCAAAGATGGATATTAAGATTACAGCCATACAACCAGCTATTGGGTATCACACTACAGCAGCATTTAACACAAAAATCACTGAATGACTATTCTCCAAGGCTGTTAAGCGCTACCAATTCATACAGTCAATTGAGATCATCAATTATAACTGAAGGATGTGGTCTAAATACAATCCCTCACTTCCTACAGGCTCTGGCAGGTCTCACCTTGGGTCCCATTGACAGTTTTGCAAGTGTTACTCAAGATCTAGTCCATTGTCTTCTGGAAAGCTTACACACAATAAAAGTATTTTCAGAGAGATGATACACTTTCTCTTCTCTTCCTTTTAGCAACAATTCTGTTTATAGCTGCTAGGAAAATTAAGTACTAGGAACTGATATCCAGCAGTCAGGATTGTTACTCCAGAACATGTAAGTGAATACCATTTCAAAAACACAGCAAATGAAACCAAGGCCAAGAAAATAAATGCTGTAGCCAACATTACCACTGTCAAGTGGTTCTTGTCCTGTGGATGCTTTTTCTATCGCAGGTACTGCTTTCTAGAAATTATGGCTAATAAGATAAAATCCAGAGAACAATCCTGAAATGGTCTCAAATAACTCTGAAAAATTTAAGTCACTAAGGATTCATATTTTGGAAAAACAATCTAGTTTTCACTAAACCAGTATCCATCCCTTTCATTCTATATGTGAGCAAATGCATCTCATCAGTTTCTTCACCAACTTCAATTACAGGCACAGACATTAATTTCATTAGGCTTTGTCCTCTTCTCATCTGAAGCAGTACGTTCACAATGACAACCCTGTGCTACTAATGAATCTCACATTTACACTGAGAGTGCCAGAGTTCTTTTAAAATCTTGACTCTGTTTTTTCTACTTCTGTCATAAGTCTACCTGGCAAAAAAAAAAAACCCCACAAAACACCACACCCAAAACACACAGGTGAAAGGGGCATGCTCACAGAAGTCAATGAAAGAAGGGGGACTGTGGAAGAGAAACTCTTTAATGTTGCTCAGGAAAATACTTTTCAGTCAAACTCCAGCAGCATACTGCCTAATTCCTCTCTGCAGCAGCCCAGTTAAAGCTGTCTGTGCTTAGGGGCGATTGGCAGTCCGCTCTGGGTTCCTTCACAGCACTGCTAATCTCCACTAATACTCTCCCATGCTTCATTTAATTTCACTCTCAGGGCTCTTTTTCAAATTCTTCCTCAAATCTTAAACCAATGCCCTCATTGTTTAGGATTCCTTTACCCTGACAAGGCTGACCTCAGATATCCTCTCCTCTTTCCTGCTCTGTAACTCAGGCAGTCCACTCACTCATTCATATGGTAACCACACATAATGGCCTCCACATTAATTAAGTAATTTTGGTTCTTTAAGGTACTACAGAGGGGTTTTCAATCTCCCAGTGCCTTTCAGGCCAATTGAACTCAATTTTTTTGTTGAGCAGGCCAGAGAGTACATGGAAGAAGAGCCAAGGAGAACATGCTCGTTCTCCCTCTGGGCCATTCCTTTCATGCTGCTTCAGGGTTAGGCCAAAACAACATCAGCAAGTCTAATTTGCCCCAGCAGCGGATGGGAAATGACTAAAAACCCTGCAGATTAATTTGTGTCAGATGTATGCTTTAAAGCAAGTGAGAGCAAGAGAGAATGAGAGAGCATTTACAGAAAAACATGCTCTTGCTGTGGCACTTAGAAGGGCCCTCTTGTTTCAGATCTCTTGAGAGCTGAGTGGCCCTAAGAAAAAGAAAGAAGTCCTACCTTTGCTTTATGTTCTCATTTTGTCTTTGATGCTTTTCAGGAATCAGATAATTCAGCAAAAAAAAAAAATCAGAGGGATGAAAAGAAGCAAAAGTGTACAATGCATGATGGGGCTTGCAGCAACTGCTGGCCCTTCTAGCAAAAGGTGGGTTTGCACCACATAGAGGAGATAGGCAGAAAAAGAAAAGTTGGGTGTTTGTTGTTTGGTTGGGGGGTTGGGGGGGAGGGGGGGAGGGGGAGGAGTGTCCCACATCATTCCAGAAAAGCAAAAGGTGCAAGCTTTGTGTCAATCTGGAAAAAAAAAAAAATGTAATTATTAACGTTACATAATCAACACTGTACTAGGACAGAGACTGAAGATCAATACATGACACAGACAGGCTGACACTGCGACTGTGACAGTCATAGGGAAGCTCAGGTCCAAACCAGTTTTCCTGTTGAATCGGTGGACCCAAAGTTGCGCCCTGATGGCCAGTTGTGATCACTCAGCTGTGGTGCTGTGATGGATGGAGTCCTGGAGTGGCCTGTGGAAATCCAGCAGCTGTAATACTTAGGTGCTACTCAGTGTGACTTAGTAGGGAACAACAGAATTTGGATAATTTTTATCCGCCCGCCCCCCAGTATATGACTAACACGTGAGCTGAGAAACAGCATGACTGGCAGTGGTTAGACATCTTACTGGTATTCTCAGCAAGGCCAAGAACTGTCATCTCTGTGTCCAACCTCTCTGGTTAATGGTGTTGCAACATGAGTCACATGTGGTGCTACCACTGTGCAGTAACCATTCTGTTGCTAAATAAAGCTGACTTAGTTTTGTACATTCTTAGAACTCGCATCCAATCCGATCTGCCCACCACATCTAAAAGCATTTGTTTACTTTTTAGGCAGCTATGCTGTTTAGTTCTCAGATGTCTGCCTCAAAAATTCTAAAGGAAGCTCAAAATAAGCCCCATAAAAGAAGTGCAACATTAGCATGGACTTATCTCTGGTGAGAGCTAGTTCTGCTCCAAAAGCTTCAAGCCTTACTCTTCATTCACACTATTCCTAATACTTGTCATATCATTATTCTGAGACAGAAATTATAAATACCTGAAGTCCTACCCAAAGCCTGAATCCTGATCCGATTTGGCAGCATAAACCTAACTGTAAAAACTTTCAAGAGAGCCAAACAGACAAAAAGCCCCAATCTAAAAAGAGAGTGAAGAAGTTTTGTAGAATTGGACTTTAAATCTTGGTTTCAAAACAGGCTAGCACTTAGGAGTCTTTGTCACAACTTTCAACAAGTTGTCAGATATAGTTAATACAACATTTAATATTGATGCAGTTACATTGGTATCCTTAGCAGTATCACCTATTGCAATCTAGAAAGGAAATAGCAGTATAGGGAAGCAACAACATAGGATGTCTTTATATCTATAAATGTGGTTGTACTGGGTTGTTTTTCAATAAAAACACATACCAGTAACTTAAATGGTTGGACTAGTGCCAGATCTTCCAGAGGAGACCAAGAGGCTCAGAAGTCTTAGATGTCTATAACACACCAGTTTCACTACAATTTTGGCAGGTAATAGCATTTCCAGGCCCACATATAAGCACCAGATCACATCTGAGAAAGAGAGGTGGTCTTAAGTTTCTTGACCATTTTCAAAATATTATTTTTAAGGCAGATTAAATGTATAAGAATAAGTTAAAAAAATAAAGCAATCCTCCTCAAAGGAATGGAACCAAACAAAGCCATTCTGAAGATACAATAATGAAAGGAAATAGAAATCTGTAATAATGCTGATTATATTGGCAAGTCTTCTCTCTCCATAGCCTATACTTGTGGAGAGTGGTAACAATAGCTATAGCAATACGTATAATGCTGTCCAAGCATCTTTATCTGAGACAAAACTACGCTGTTATCTTCATGTATACAAGAACAAACTGAGTCCTGGAGAAGATATATTCAATAATATCTAGATTCTTAATTCCCTGATTTAGGTCCCACTAGAAGCTTAGAAACTTTCAGTGCTGGGAGAAAGAAGAATTTCCTTATTTTATCTGATCAATGGGAAAACCTCTGGTTCATTGATACAGTCTATCAGTTTTAGGGTGCCTAGTGCTGGAAAGACGAAGAGGTGGCTTCAGCATGCAGATAACTAATTTGACTGATCTCTCTGCCGCTCTAAATTTGTTCACTGCACATTCACATCAGTGCTAGATCCAGCTCAGGAGAGCAGCACAAACGCGTGGCCAGGGGATTGCAGGACAGCGAGCCGGCTCAGCCCTGGCTTGGAGCAGTTTTAAGAGCCAGGGAACCACACCCTTGCTTCATGCCATAGCAGAACAAATGCAGAAATCACAAAACCCATCTTATGGCTACACTGTCAGAAATGTGGTCGTGTGCCCATGCAAGTAGGCACCCACCCCAGTACCAATCTTCCTGGCACCAAAGCCTTAATCATCTAGCCCAGGCCAAACAGTGTACTATGGGAATGCCCCACACTGACAGTTCTGGAGATTCACACAAGTTTTGAGAAAATGCCATCAGCACCTCCCTCTCCTCATCTGAGCTGCTCTCCTGTCCAGATAAGGATCGCTCCTATGGCTCATCTTAGGCTGGGGCAGCAGTTTCAGTAAGGACTCTGGAGTATTTGATCCTCCAAGACTAGCAGGATTACATGAGATCTGAAGCTCATGCCCGATACCAGCACAGTGAGTCTTTCCTGATCTCTGCCCCATCTAAGCCCAAACTTGCACTTCTGGATGGTACCAGAAGTACAATTGCAACAGTCTCTTCTGCAAGCAGAGCTCATGGCTCTGGCACAAAGAGCCATGAAGACTGGTAGAGTCTTCTTGTATGGTAAGAAGACTGTACGTGAAGAAGGGGATCTGAATGATGGTTGCAGCACTCTCAGCATTCCTCCTGCCATGAAGCCTTTCAGCCCCATTAAAAGTCTGTATCTGTTGCCAAAGACTAACCATCACCATCAAAAAGACTTCTAGTATTTCGTGACTTAAATATCTGAAAGGTAGTAGAATCTCAGCTAATTACTGATCATTACTATTATTATAATGTCTGCACTATATTTTTTAATAAAAGAGGAAGAACATTGAAATAATTATGAAGGTTACAGGTAGCTTAAAATCTGATATCCTTGAACAGCTGCTTGTACACGTTTCCTCATTTTATTCTACATTTATTTATCCTTTGAATCAATGAAGCACATAAACACTATTGTTTGCATACATACCAATACAGATTTCTGCCATGAATAAACACAGAGTGAAACCTAACAAGTTGCTTATCAGCAAGGTACATTTGTTCTGTATTTTCAAGAACACCTGTAAAATTATGAAGGGCAGAAATCAGATCCCTGGAAAACAGTTTGCCATGGCTAATTTGAAAAAGAAAAACCTCACATGTATTTAAGAAGGCTAGGAGACTTATAATTTTTGCTATAAACCTCAAAGGTTTACTTTTAAGAAAATTCAGCTAAGGATTGTGCATTCTTAACAACTCTGAATAATCAGGTCCTGACTGCCCAAAATTAATGATTACGAAAAATTAGACCCTAAAATATATCCATGGGCTGTACATTAATGCCTGGTATTTCTCTCTCTCCTTGTTTTTAATTTTAGACCCAGTCCACTGTTCACATTTCGAGGCATTAGTAGGCACTTGATTTTATTTCACCTTGTGTTCAAATTTTTAGGTTCTAGGCCAACCTGTGGCCTCAGCTGTGCTAATGTAAACCAAGCAACTCTATTCACTTGAGTGAGTTTCCATTAGTGAAGGCATAAGCTAGACTTGGCTTTCACACCTGATGTGCCTTAGCACTGTAATAATCTCTTGCTGGGATCTCAGAAACAGAAATACTCAAGTAGTCATAACACTGTGCTAAATATGTGTCTAAGTCTGTTCCTGCTCAGGCTTTTACTGAAGTACCATTTAAGAATTGTTTGGCAAAAAAAGAGATAGATACTTTGACCTAAATTTACCATTTGACTCTATATTTTTCTTTAAATGTGTTGTGACTTAGACATGCATTCACTTGCAATCTGTGTACACAGTGAATAGCTATACACGTTTCGTATGACCAGCCCTGTTTGCTTTCTGTGTAAAACGGAAGAGGTCACTGTATCTGAAACAAACCTGAACTTGCAGCTAGAGTAATAAGTAACTTGAATGCAAACAAACCAAGAAATCTCGCCCTGAAGTCAGCATGAACCAGTTGTTTTTCCTCAATGAACCCCTGCAAATGAGCTACGTGGGAAAAGAAAAGCATCTACTTTGGGGAAGGCAAGGTGGAGCTTTTGGTCCGATTAATTCACACCTGCACGGGGCCTACCCTGCCTTACCAGGGGACCCCACTTCTCCCTCCCCAATGCCAGCATGCTCCAGCAATCTCCAAGTCCCCTCTCCCAGCTCTTGGGAAGGAGGGGAGAAGTTTGCTACAGGGAGAAAGAGTTTATAGCTTACCAGCTGCGTGAACAAACGCAGACTTATTGGGCTTCTGTGAACTGGGCTAAATCAATGAAACATCAGAGCTCAAACTTGATGCTTTATTTCCTTTGGTCTGAGGTTCTGCTCACTATAAACGTGATCTGGAACAGCACGTGTGACACTGAAGCAAAAGAGAAATGAAAACAGAATGTGATTGTACGTGAGATCAGTTCCATGCTGATGTGATAATACATTCAAAATTCTCATTTCTGTAGAAAGCTGACCACAGGCACTTCATCAATCAGTATTTCGATTTGTAATGTGTTCCGTATGGTTCTCTGTCATTACTTAATGGGGAACATCCCCTCTGAAAAAATCTGACTTGAAGCTCTGCATTGAGAGAGCTGCTCATGTTTCAACCACGTTTCCCAGAAACTGAACACTCAGCAACATATTCATTTTAGTGACAGCCACCACTAATGAGAAACAGCCATGTGTTCATTGAATCTTTTACAACCCAAAGAATTTTATATTAACAGCAACAAAAAATTCTCAGATTCATTTACATGACAACTGAATCCCTAGAATCTCAATTTTTCACATCCTAAAGCTCACACCGAATTGGTGTTTGTACTTCTCCTTTCTTACATCTTATAATTTCTCTCACTATTTTTCATCTCTAGTTAGGCCAGTTGTTCTGACATGTGTTCTACATATCAGAAACAGGAAGCCGGTGCATGAATTGGAGGGTTTATCAGAAGCTGAGAGCTAGTGAGAAAAAAATCAGTAAGTCCATCAGAAGTAAAAGGCTCACATAACAGTCAGTGACTGCATTAGATCAGAAAGGCCTAAAGAAAGCAATCAGAAAAGCTGAGGCATTTTAACGGAAAGCTCGATTATTTTCCTGCATCAGTTTTCTTTGCTCAGAACATCAAGGGATTACTAATATCAAACTTTATTGTTGGTTTTGTGTGCGTGTGTTAGTTGGTTTTGTAATAAAGAGGGGGGGGCAGCTATCCAAGATTTTGATTTGCCAATATAGGAAAGAAAAAATTTACCAGGCCCACAAGGCAGGCAAGTTGTGAAGAAACTAAAATTTTAGACTACATGAAAACAACAACTGTTCCAGAAGACTGGAGGTAGCAAGTGCTGTACCTTTATTTAGAAGAGTCTCTACTGGTTATTCAGGGTATTACTTTGAAACGGTTATTAAAAGCAAAATAATAAAACAGCTGGATGTTCAGTACGCCACAGAGTCTAATCAGCAGGATTTCTGCAGAGAAAACCTGTGTCTCACTAATCTGCTAAGAATTATTTAAATCTACCAACAACATACTGACAAAGGATAATTTATTTTCATAATGAACCTGATGGAGACAAAGCAGGATACCAGCCAAGACAGAGCTATGGTAAGAATGAGAGTAGCAACTCTCCCAGCTCACGGGCCAGGTGGTTTATTCCCTTACTCCCAGGGTCTTTAGCAGGATTTGTTCCAGAAGTAAATGCTTATAAATAGAAGAGTTTTACAACTGCTTAAATTTATGTTATGATCTTTATCAAGGCAACATATAAAGAATTTTTTTAAATTTTTAGAAAGAGTATTTTAAATAATAGTATTTTGCCAGCTAATTAAGTCAAGGTCAGCATTGAAAAGTCAACTTGTATACTAAGTTCAAAGCATGATTAATTATCATTTCTCACTTTTTAAAAACACACTTCACAGGACCATATTACGTTTCATCACACTAAGAAAGCTTATATTTGCCTCCTAAATTCACTGCTTTTAAGGCTATGATCCCTCCAGAACCTCAGTTTAGCTTGAATGGCTCATACTTTTCATCTTCACTGTAGAAACCAACAATGATCTTGGCTGTTGGTAAAAGAAGAAAGAAATGAAATCTTAAACTCACAAGTGACACAAATGCCCCCTAACTTTTGTTAGATTACTTACCAGATTCAAATGGAAGAGACAGAAACTCCATCTGTTGGGATAGTAATCACTGAAATAAAAAAACTCCTAGAAAATACATGGTGTAAGAAGCTAAGTCTCAGAAAAAGCATGTCTAAGGCAAGGGCTGTGATAAGTGGCATCAGAAAGTTCCAAGCACAAGAGAGAACAAAGTTAGAAATTAAAAATCCTAATAGCTGAAGCAAAGCACTTCAGATAGAAAATTAGGAAAATACCGCAACTAGAAATTAAAAGAAAGTAGCTAATTCAGAGAAAGGAATTAAACAGAGCCCAACAAATTTTTGCAGGTTTACACAAAGGACACAGTTACTGAGCCTCAAGACTTGACAGATATAATTTTATAGAAGAAAAAATGGCAGATCATAAAAAAAAAAAAAGAAGAAGATGTTTGTTGATAGATTTCTGGAAGCAAAACCAAGGAAATAGGAATGTGAATGTTGTAATCCATAAGCAAAGCATGGAGCACCCTGAGTCCAAGCTCTAAGCACCAGGCCAGGTATCCTTGCAGGCAGCCCTGGCAGGAAGGAGATTGAAATGACAGGGCACATGTTAAGTATTAGGCTAATCCAGGTAACTAGCTTGCAGGTGCAAAAAATAAGGCTGAAACAATGTTTTCTCAAAACAAGCAGCTGATTGGAAGCACATCTGAAAATTACTTCTAGTGGGTGTCTCATTACATTGCTTATCACTCAGATTATTCTCTTGACCTTTTAGTTGACTTCATTCAGAAAGTGCACATGTGCTTTGTTGAATTCAGTCTTTTTTGTTTCATCTCGTCCTTAGCTGACACAGAATGGCTTTTCCACCTGGTAAAGAGCTTGTAGGCTTTATGCACGTCTTGTACCAGTGGGTTGTTTTGGTGTGTTTCCCAAAGATGTCATCAGAGGTAAACTTCAACAACTACTTGTGTTCAGGAGTATTTCCTTCTAAGCACTCGCATGTTTATCTCTGAAGAGCAAATTATGCCAGACCTGATGCTGGCGATATTTTGAACTGAAGCTTTCAGAGATGTTCCATTTTTCCCAATAGGTTAAAGCTGTCAGGGGTGCCTCTACCACATTTCAGCTGTCTGGAACCCAAAAAGTGTTGCAGTAGCAGCAAAAGGGCTGCTGCTACCAATGTCCCACCTGACCTGGTGCAAACATGAAGATTATCCCAATCCTCCTGTGGTGACAGGGAGCAAGGTAGAAGTGTTGGGCCATGCATATGCATGGTACTTGTCTGTCTGAGAGAAATGAACCAAACTTAAGTATACAAAAAGGTCGTAAAAGTGGGATGAATTGTGAATTAATTTAGTTACATTAATAATTGTTTAGCTAGCTTGCTCAGAGGTAATACAGCTCCCATTTCTTTTGAGAGAATTAAAAAGGCTACGTATATGTATGTATGTATTTCTAAATAACAGCAGCAGTAAGTGGTAATCCCCTGGTACCAAAAAATGTGCAAAACATCTTATTTTGCTTTTCTTTGGATTATTGCATTGATATTAAATGTAATAATACAGCCATTCTCATAGGCAGTGAACAGACTGAGAGGGCCAAACTCTGCCTAGTTGCTGGTGGGCACAATTCCAGAAAACTAAACTTTGCATACTCTACCTGTCCAAAACTGTCTTCCTGAAGTTAGTAGAAGGTACAGTCAAGGACTTCATTTCTTGCAGAGAAAACTGAGAACCTGGGTGTTGGTGTAGACAGGCATGCTGATCCAACCAACATGAGCGGCAACAGTATCATCAGGCTCAAATTTGGAAACACAGCTATCAGGTTGGTTTATTTAAAGGGATTTAAGTCTTCTTAATACAGGTGGAGAAGTGCTCAGAAGCACTGCTTTTTCAGTTTTACATTGAACACAATGAGAGCTTGGCCCATTCCTCCTGGACTTAACCATGTCCCAGAGAGAAATTGGGACCTTACTGACAGACGAAGGATAAATGAGTAGAAAGAAGGCTTTACAATGCCTTGAGTAAGCAGTTCCCCTGTTCTGTTTCAGTAGTTTACACCTCGCGCTCAGCCTGCTGAGGGGAGGAGACATGGTGGTGTTCCCACCGTGCTCCTTTTGCCGAGAACCTCCTGGGCTCCTGCTGCTGCCACAGGCTTCTCATTGCTGATAACTAATTATTTATAACTAACAAGTGGTGTCACTGTATTCCCATTACTAATAACTACTTATTAGGATTATTGTTGTTACTACTACGCTAGCAGTAGGCTAAATCCCAAGCTCCCAACTCAGATTTTATTCACAGAATTATTCCCAGTGGGTAAAACCTGAATTTGGCGTGATTATTTAGTCAGCGTCACTCTTCCATTTCCAGAGCTATGTGGCTACAGCATTTACCATTTACTACCAGTAATAAACTTACCTAGTTATTTTGCAAAAACAGATGAGCTGCTACTCTCTTCCTCTACTCTGAGGGCAGGGAAAGTAATTTCTAATCGTATTATTGTTTTGGTTTTTTATTTAAGAGTCAGAGAGAGGGTGACTCATGTTTCTGTTTGCAATTGAGCAGCTGCCTCCTACCGTCCCCCTGAATCATCAGTTTGGATGAAGCATTACTGCCATGGTCTTCATCATTTGTAGAAAGGGCATAATTAACCGACCCTTCATTTCATAGCCTTATAAAACATTCTTGCACAATTGGGCTAGACGGCTTTTGTTTGGAAGGGATGCAGTGAAATCTGAGAATTGGATTGTGAGAGGAATTTGCAGCGTCAAAAGAAGTTTAATCACAATTATTCTTTTCACCTCTTTTGGTGCTGTTTTAAGAACTTGCTTTGATATGAGGTTAGTATAGGAAAGAATAGTGGTCATTTTAAAGGGATGTTTCTGCAGCCATAGCTGAACATTTTAAATAACTGCCATCTTTGACATGTCAGCCTCTTGAGTTTTCTTAACTTTCACTTAATGTAGAATTTGCTCTTAATTCTGGAAGATCAGTATGTATCTGCTGTGCAAAAGAGTAGTAGTGACATAAAAAGTAGAAATACAAACTCTGAAAATTTGAAAACTTTGAAAAACTTTTGAAATGGAAATTGACAACTTTGAATATTATTTGATACCAAAATTCAGGTACGCCCCCTTGTCACAGTCTTGTTTTCCATGGTATCACCAATGAGGAATCCCTGTAAATGGCTGCTGATGACACAGATGAACGAAAAACATCTGAAGTGCAGGTTCAGGTCCCACGTGCAAGACTAAAGGATGTCATTTTGATCCCCTCTTCATTAAGAGTATTGAGAACAACCTCCTAAACACATATGGGTCCTATCATAACCTAAACTTTTTGGATGCAGTTTTGAGTGCATAAAGTGGTTTATGGACTTAGTAAAGGCAGCCTGATTTCCAATACATTAAATGTTCACTGTGGGGATCTGAGACTTATGCCCCATTATTAAGCCTGACCTTTAGCATGCCCTGATGTTCAGCATCCTTCAGTAACTTTGAGAGGGAATTTCTGCCATGCTGCTTGTCATGTATGACTAACATAGTAATATGGTTGATTTTCAGCTCTTGTTATGTCCCCTCTGCATAAGAAGGGTTCTACAACAATAGTTATTAGTGACAAAAATAATAATCACCACCCTAATTTATGTATTAGATACACGGGATTACAGGACATTATTTAACATCACATATACCCATAAAAATTAGAAGTGTCCCCCCAAAATACAAATTAATTTTAATGCTTGAGGAAGGCTGCTAAGTAACAATAAAAAAATGCCATATTTATCAGGATTAGCACACTTAAAAGGACTACACAAAGCTTCATAAATCTTATATTGCTTATGCAATATGCAAACACTCATTTTATAAAAAATACATGACTTGTTATTAACAATCTTTTTACTGTGTCAAAGCAGATGTCACTACCAAAGAGCAATTATTGAGTATATTCCTCAAAATATGAAAAAAAGAAAATCTTAAATTCATAAAATACAGATAAATATCCTCTTGGCTATCACAGTTCTACTGATTAGACACTAATTCCAGAGTACATAAAAAAATTATGCTTGCTGTAATTTCATGATATATTATATAAATATATCAGCGTTACATAAGTATACTAATACCTATTTCTTATTTAATGTTATCCTTCCACAGGCACTAAAAGCAGAAAAATGTGCAGATCTCTTTATTCTAGCTTATGGAGGTCAGCATAAGATAACCAAGTTGTGATGAAAAGCACTGTTGTACTTGATCAACATAACTTAATATACAGGCAGCACAGTACTTCTGATGTCTTTTAATTGTTCTGTTCTCCGTTTTTAAAATACTTAGGTATTAAAAAAATGTGATATTAGGTGCTTTAATTAGACTGGTGTCACCTAACAAGCTTTATTAGATTTCAAAACACCGCTTTTTCATAACTCCTTAATCATTCCCCGAGTACAACATATATATGAATAATTCATTACAGACAAATAAAATAAATCATTTCCTGAGATGTTGCATATTTAT
This sequence comes from Astur gentilis, assembly GCF_929443795.1. NCBI lineage: Eukaryota > Metazoa > Chordata > Aves > Accipitriformes > Accipitridae > Astur > Astur gentilis. Next base: position 6,679,819 of record NC_064909.1, on the reverse strand, counting down.
TCAGGACTCAGAATCCCTTCCTTTAATAATTGTAGGTATATTTTGCTGAATTTGAGCTAGGGAAGTTAAGGCACAAACCCCGGCATTTTCCGCAGCAGCCCGTGGATGGTGTTTAGCTGAGGGCACAGCTGTTTGAACAGCCCTTTGTGCGAGTTACCAGGGAATGCCCACAGAAAGCTTGTTTGTGTGCTTTACTGAGGGAACTGGGGGGGGGGGGGGGCTTCTTTACGTGCATTGAAATGTGTTTTCCACTCATGTTGTACAATCTCCTTCCACATTTTGAATCTCCTGGCACATTTTTATGCTCCCTGTTGACCTCATCATCATCATATAAAACATGACTTCAAGAAAGAGAAAACAGGTGGAGGCTCAATTTTAGTGCTTCCCGTTCTGCCCTCACTGCTTCTTCCCACCCGGCTGCCCTCCTTCTCCTCCTCCCTCCCCCACTTCAGTTACCCAACAAAAAGCAACAAGTGAAAAACTAACCGAGGAAGTGTTGCACAAAAAAATTCCATGGCACCCTTTCCCCGACACACGCACAAAAGGCAGCCTTAGCAATAACCACAACCATCCAGCAAATCCAAAAAAGCCTACATAATGAACATAAGAAAGTGTGAACTGCTAAACTGTGTTATTCAGTTAGTTCTTGGCAGAACAGTTTTAACATAAATAGGTTTGAAATTTGATTAGAAATAGACACTTTTTCTTTCTTTTTCATTCTGTTTTTTCCTTCTTTTTTCTTTCTGTTTTTCTTTCTCTTTCTATTTTTTTCTTTTTTTCTCTTTCTTCTTTTTTTGTGTTAGAAATGAATTACATTCAGAGCTCACCGGAGCACAGATAAATGCAAGCTAACGTATTTTTAACTTGATTACGTTCTGAAGTGATGTATGGAGGCGCATTGCTACTGTAAGTGATTCCATGGAGAGAAAGGGAGAGGGAGGGAGGGAAGGAAAAGCCCTCCACAGATATGATAAGGAAAGCTGGGATGAATTGTGGGCTCTGTTCTCTGTTATCCAAGGGTAGCTAGCTGCTGCCGCACTAAAGGCCTTTATTCCCTGCCTGTGGGAAAGTGGTGGGCGAAGGCTGCATTCTCAGTTACACTGCACATGCAGATTTTAATTAGCTGGATTAAAAACAAGACCGTATCATGTTCTTTAGCAGTATTCTATCTAGAAACAAAAGATTTTCTTTCCTGGCTTCTGCAAGCAGCACAGTACAGCATTAATAAAAAAAAGGTCATGGCAGTTCAAGATGAAAGGTCACACATGATAGAAACTCTATGTGAGGGGGACATCATGTTTATCTCTGTGATAAAGGAGCTCTGTCCAGGCAGGTCAGCGCAACATGCCTCAGCAATAGGAAAATATAAACATATGGGGTGGATAGATGGTGGAGTGGGGAGCTTGGCAAAGACAGTTCAGTTTGTGGAAGTAGAGAGAGAGGAAAAAAAAAAAGAGAGAGAGAATTGTTAGAGGGAGAATATAAGCTGAAAGGATCAAGCTTTAAAAAAGTACAGAGGGTCCAAAAGAGCCCAAGGTGAAGCCTGGGCTGATGGCTTGCATAGCACAGCTCAGAGCCTGAGCAGTTTGAGTAAGCATCAAGTCTGTGGTGATACCCTCTGCCAGCAGGCAGGGTATACCAGTTTGGGCCACTGGGCTATGTCCTCGCACACCACAGGCCGTTCACACGTGGGTCAAGCTTCAAGCCTCTAATTCCAGAGGATCCCCAAACTGAGAGCTTGGGCTGAGATTGGGCTTTTTATGTTTTATTTGGGCCACTACAACTATTGTGTTGGGTTTTTGTTCTTTTCTTTTGTTCTGTTTTTCGTTTAATGGAGAGCCAGGCTTTCCCTCAGTGAAGACCAAAGGAACATTAGCAACTCTCTAACCCGCAGCATTCAAGGCTTTACCCTAGGATGCACTGAGCGCTTTCAACACTGCTGTTATCAGTAGGAGGGAGATGCAAGCCCTCCTCGGCTTCTCGCAAGATCAGACTGCAAAAATAAGCACATTATGGCCTTGCAAATGTTAACTGAGCAGTGGTCTTACTAGGTCTGAGTAGAGCCACTGCCGTATGCCAGCATCCATGGGAGAGAGTGCTTCAGGCTTGAGGGGCAACATGGAAAGGGAAGGGAAAGGGGGCCAAAGGTAGGTTAGGTCAAATGTTCCTCCTCTGCTTTGACATACTTCCTGCTTTTCAAAATCCAGCTCAGAAAAAAAATTAAAAATTATTGATTTCTAAGTAAATCATTCTGGGCAACAACTCTATTCTTTTCTTCATAACAATTTCATTAAGATTCGCACAGCTGGGGCGAGGTATGACTACGTACATATCAGGCTCCATAGCCTCTTTTATGAGACTGATCCATGAATAGGTCAATTAAAAAACAAAGGGTCTTTTTACCCTAAAAGCAACATTGGGCAAAAGCACACAATCAAGTTCTCATAGTTCAGCAAGGTGTTGCACATCAAATGACCCCATTAACAGCACACTCTTAGCCTGTAGCAAACCTGAGGCAAAATATCTGCTAGCTTAAATGTTGTTGAAATCAGTACTTGTTAGCTTCAGTAATTCAATCATATGTCTGAGCTCTAAGAAAAGTAAAGGCTAGTGCTAGAAACCAGAAACCTTCTGGATAAAACAATACAGTTTTTCATTTTGAGCAGCAATTCAGTATAGTAGTTACCTACCAAACTGATAATGCAATGATTATAAAGTCCCAATTCTGCTGCTGCTGTTGAGATCATTCGAAAATCATGGTTTAATTCAATACATGTAGTTAATTTTCTGTAATCTCAGTAATACAGCATGGCCTAATACAGTAATTTTGTATGATGAGCTTTTTAAACCTACTTGGCCTTCACTGCTGTTTATCTTTAGAATAGAGAAAAAGATTATAGCATGAACTGCCTGATTCTTATTTATATTGCTGCAGATGGAAGTATAGCATAGTACCATGAAGGACAGTGTTACACGGGATAATTGGGGTACCAGGTACACAGAGTTAGCCCTAGAAACACCGAGCACTGGCTCCCCAAATTGTCTCACACTATAGGACATTTAAGGCTTATCCAAACCCACTCCCAGTGCTCTGACTGTGAAAACATCATGATATAGGGGTGAATGCACTCACGTCCATTTTGCAGGGTTTAAAATAAATTCCCTTCCCAGACATGCGAAAAAAGTTGCCACGGACGTCAAAGGGGAGTTTTATGTTCACATCAGTTCAGCATGCTTATGTGACCTCGAGCACCTGCTGTGTTTGTATCTCGACACCTCACAGCTTTTTACCCTTTTATCCAAATGGGGCGTTGAGTCACAGAAGATCGTAGTTACTTGCTCAAAGCCATAGGAGATCCTCCATCAGGGAAGAGAGCTGAAGGTGGCTTTTCCAGAATCTCAGCTTGTGTGAAAAACCTCTCACTAGTTCAAAACTAACAACAAGTTTTGAGCAGGCAACAACCCAATTCTATTACTCTATGAGATTTAAAAAATGTCATTTCAGTACTCATTTGGCAAAAAACAGAATGAGAGAAAAAAGAATCCAGATGTGAAGGAGGTGAACAAACTAATGATTATACTTCTCAGGGGCCACTGAGGCCAATAGGGGTTTTCTGTTGACTTCTGGCAGAACTACTGAGGTTTCACTCTGACACTAAACAAACTACACAGGACCGGTAAGGCATGGGCCTGAAACCGTCCATACTACTAAATCGGTCCCTGGCATAGTTTTGGCCCAAGGCTGCTTGTGCTCTTCCAGACAATGCCAAAGCACAGCTTAGGTATTAACCCGGGCCAGGGACCATCTCCAATAGGTATTTTGGATGCGGCCACTGTGATTTGGAGGGGGAGAGAGTTTAGCTGTGTGAATGCAAGCTCCTTCATGCCAGTTGGCCTCCAGGAGAAGTCTCTGACTAATTTTATTGAATAGTTTAGATGTAGTCAGTGTGTCCAGGTCTTCCTTTCCTTTCCAGTCTTGCCGAAGCCAGCAGTCAGTGCTCAGTCCCAACATTGGCAGTGTGACATGGCATTCAGCAGGGTGACAGGAGTGACATGATTTGACCCATGCAGGTCTCATAAATGCAACACAGTTCATTATATTTTAAAGAAAAGCACTGTTATTTGAGGAGTGAACTGAAGCAGACCTAGAAGTAATAAACCACAACATAAAATGATACAAACAATTGAAGAATGAATAGGCCAATTTGTTTCAATTAATTATGGGCTAGTTCTCTGTTACTATAAAGCTGTCTGCACAATAAATAAATATACGTCTTTTTAATAAATACAAACTGTGATATTATATAAATTCCAGGTATACTGTTAACAACATTAAAAATAGAAACTCTTCCTTTAAGTATTGCACAAAACCTGGTAGCTTCTAGATGGAAGAAAACAACATTTTAAACAAAGACCTTCTCATTTAAAGCCATAATCGCCAACATGTGGCTTATATGTAGTATGTGGCAGCTGCAACAACATTCATATCTCTGTGTGCCTGGTTTTAAGCAGAGCAAGGGAAGTGCTGAAAACAGTAGCATTCCTCGTGGATCGGCTCCAGATCCCACAGAAGTCAGGGAGAATCTACCCTCCATGCTTACTTTCACACTCAGGCAGCGCAGCTAACATTGAGCAAACAGACCACAACTATGCAGCTCTCTCCCAGCAAGTCAGGCACATAAGAAAAGATTTCTATCCCCTCCCTAAAGTCAGGATTTTTGCGGGGAAAGGAAGAGAAGTGGAGAGGTGACACCACAGCCACCCAGTTGCTTCAGTAAGTCTGTCTTGCACTAACCCTGATATCTGTAACGGCCTTGAAGCCCCCGAGATCCATTGCATAAATAGCCATGGTGGAGGTTGTTTTGGGGGGAGACAAGGGAGTATGGTTTTATTTATTATTATCCTTAATATGATGTTGCAAAACATTGTCCCTACTAGGAATGAATACTCATAACAATATCAAATCATCACAACATGAACATGAGTCTTGGGCCCAGCTGGCTTACATGTTCTGGAAAGATCATTAAAGTTTCTGCTGCTGGGAACTGAGAAACAATGACACCCCTCAGGAAACAAATCCTTCTTTTCACCACTGCACTCCTGATGCTTCTGCCCCACTTCAGATTATTTTATGAGGAAAGAGAGGGGAAAATGCTAGCTGATCTCTTCTCCAAAGAACGTGGCCATTGCACTGGATAAGAAGATAAGGGCTGGCTCACAAAGAAGATAAGATCCTTCTACAGCGTCCCAGTGACAGACCAGCTGCTAAGGACTGTGAAAGGTGAGCTCTGGCAATTTAAGAGATACACCAGAGAGGCATCAAAAGTACATGTGTTTTTCCATATCATACGTGCACATGAGCTAAAGTTCCTAAAGGAGAGCTCCAGCAGACATAGTTGTATCTATGTAGCAGTGAAGTGGATTGCAATTTTATCACGTTCGGCTCGCTTAGCTTTCCCACAGTAAAAATATTTTGTGTCAACATGAGTCAAGCTAAGAACACAGATCCTCATTTCTTGCTCAGATGCATTCACCCAGATGTTTTCTATTTGCTCTACACTAGAAAGTCAATGTGAGGTAAGAAGCAGCACAGGAGACCTCCTATGGTGGTGCACCTCAAACTCTGAAGGAATGGTAGCCTATTGTGTGCAAACTTAAAATCACACTTGGGAGAGGTGACAGGAGGTAAATTAATTTCCAAGTAGTTTCTAAAGTATGTAATTCTGTTTTGTTGCTGGGGTTTTGTTTTTAAATTTGACAGCATTTTTGAGATTTAATTTCAAGTTGAGGGTGTCTGTTCCAACAAAAATACACACAAGTATGGACTCTGTAAACCTCTAACCTAGATATTTGATTTGAAACCCCAGAATTACCTTGGCAAATGACAAATCACTGAAAAAAAACCCAAAACATAACTGATATTAAATAATAAAAGGCAACAAATGAGAAACCTAAATAATTTCTTGAAAATCTGTTCTCTATGGATAAAAAATTAATAGACATTTTCTTTAGGGCCTCAGAACTGATACTGTGGCATGCACAATGCAAACATGCTTTGCTCCCAAAGACCTGGCACCAGCATTGCTCTTGTATAACACAGCTTTAAACCCGCTCTGAAGCAATGCTGTAAATCAGGACTCATTCCACCAAAGTCAATGGAGCTAAATGACCGTAAAACTGGTTTGAGAGAGAAATCAGGTTGTTAACCTCTAAGTAGAGCTTGCACTTGTCTTACAGTCTTTGTTTGGTCAGGCTATATTTTATTCATGCAGAGTGTGAAATGAGAGCCTCAAGCTAGGAAATAAGTATTTGATTGTATTTGAGCTATGCTTGATATGACTTAATGATACTAAACTTTTAGCATAAACTTCTTGGCCCGTATCTAATAACATTGCCTGAATTGGAATGGAGGTGTCTGATTCTAACCTCAAACAGCAACTTGGGCCATCTTCTGCCCACACAGTCTAATGGTATGAGAACCCAAAAGCAACTACAGGCTTCCTTCTTTGACCTGGAAGTTCCCACAACATTTCCCCAGAAACACTTCAGTACCCACCAGGGAAACAAGAGATATGATTTACCTATCAGATAGTGGTAGTAGATAGATTCTAGTTCTTTCTTTTGGGGATAACGTGATATTTTATGTCACACTATTATTGAAAACAGGAAACTGGGGCCAGGAACCAGAACCTCAGAACATCTACCATCCCCTCCACTTTTTAAAAATGGGCTTTACTCGATGTTGTATTCATCAGAAAATATTTTTTACCTAAATTCACAGTGGGCTGAGGTGCATAATATTGACTGTTGGCTGTCTGGAAGGAACTTCTGCCTCAGGAGCACTGAGGCACCTTCATTGCACTGTAGGATCAAAACATAGGTATGCAATTTAGGTTGTCTAAACTGCTCTGCAGATGAAATAAAATCCTCCGAATTCAGGTAATGTGGCCCTATGTATCCATGGGCCAGGAGAATAATTCCTCCTTACAACGGACCTTTAAACTCAATGAAAACATCATCCTAATGCTTGGTAGCAGTCAGACAGCACACAGGATGTCAGGAGTCCTTTGGAAGGGAAGGGAGAACAAAGCAGAAGATGTCATTCTGCTGTTTCATAAGTTCATGGTGAATACTGAATACACCTCTGATCCCCTCACCTCCACAAAGGCATAGAAGAAGGAGGAGAGCTACAACAGGGTGCAACAAGGATTATCTGACATGTAGAAAAGCTTCTCTACATGGAGACTTTAGGTTGCAGAGGATTCCTCAGTTTGGAAAAAAGGTGAGTGGTGAGTAGTTGACATAAAATTATGAAAAAAATGGATAAAATATGCAGGAAAGAATTATTCAGCATTTCTCTTAATGTAAAAGCTAGGAAAACATGCTAGACTAAGACGACTAAGGAACATGCTGTTTTGTTTTATATGGCCACATGATATTGTAAAGGTCAAAACTATTAAAAAGCCAAACAAAATACAGTTAGATATACTTTTAAAATAAGACCCATAAAGGGCTACTGAACATGGAGATATGGACTCCTTCACTTCTTTTTTCTTTGCATGAATTTTAAAGATCTGATCATTTCACTCCACTTAGAAGACATTCTAAAATCTGTATAGTTTCATTAAGTTTGTACAAAATGCCTTAAGATTCACCACTGTCCAAGTTTATATATCAAGATAGTTTTACATACATATTCAAAGAAAAAAATATTAATTAGATGTTAAGAAACTGCCACATTCAGATCTGGATTTTAAGTTCTTCACTGTTCTGAGGCATCTGGAACATATTTAATGATTAGTGTTATTAGCTATATGTTATGTGGTAATTTAATACAAATTGGGGAGTGTGTGCAAAAATTGTTCAGAATGCAGCTCCTGATTTCTGGTTTCCGGCTACATTGTAATTTATTCATGGTGTTTGGGTTTGGCCCTTGTTTTAGTGGTGGAAAATCATGATAAAAGAGCCATAAAAAAATGTGAGGAAAAATTCAAGGGAAATACACAGCGGTTTGGTTTTTTGGTTTTTTTTTTTCTTTTCTTTTTCCAGTCAGAGGTCCCAAAGAGCAAAGACAACCCCAGAGTTTTTGCAGCTCCAGCCCCTAAGCCTCTGTCACTGCACAGAGGGGAGGAAGATGTCAGAGAGGAAAGGGAAGAAGCCCTGGCCTGGGTCAAGCGGGTGCATTTCAAGGGTTGCAGTGAGCTTGCACCCTGGCTGCCAGGCCACTCTGGTACCAAGTGCTCTTTCCACTCTGTTTCTGTTTCTGCTTTCCCTAAGTGGTAAGGAGCTTTCTGTTTTATCACGGGGTAAATCTGGGTTTGGCAGACACACCAAAAAAAAGTGCATTTCACTTTCTCTGGGAAATGTAAACAGCATCACACCCACTACCAGTTAGTGTAACAGCAGAGAAAGCTCTGGTTCATATCTGGATTTTGCCTCCTGAGTGGCACATACAGATGAAAAGTAAAATAATTAGTCTGAAAAGGTTCATCCATTTATTCTGCTGGCACAAAGACCTTCTTTGTTTTATTTTATGGGATCTTAAGGATCTCATTTCCCATTTTTGATTATGTAAAAAAAAAAAAAAAAGAACGAAAGCAAGAAAGATGCTGCTGTGTAAAAAAAGCAGCCAACTTTAAAAGCATTCAGAGAGGGAGCAGTAGTTCTGGCCTTCTGTTTGTGTGATTCCAATAGGTGTATTTAAATGTAAATGCTACCCTTTCACCCTTGAGCCACCTATTCTTGCAGCCAGCAGAAAGAGAGCATTCATGGTACAATGTCTTTATGAGGACAGATCTTATACTTAATTTCTCATGTGAATCAAACCCTTTTATAACACATTTTTGTGAGATTAAAAGAACAATATTAGTCTAGTGGCTCAGCAGCCAGATCACTGCTCTGTCACATGGGAGAGGTGCACTCAAAGGGACGGCAGGCAACTTAGCAGGGAAGTGCATGACTGAAACTGCAGCCACGGGAAGATTCAGTCCTCCACTCTCACAGAATTGTTTAAGTTTGCATTATCTCCTCCCTCGGGCCGGGCAGAGCCACCCTCTCTCCAGCTCCTTACTGGAAACCGTGTCCAGCCGCTGCTCCCTTACAGGGAGTTGTTTGGAGAAGGACGTAAGACCCCAACTCTTTAAACCATCTGTGTTAACTTGCATTCGCACAGTAGGGAAGATTTTCAAGAAGGAGAAGGGAGACTTTTTTGAACAGGTGTTTTCAGACAAAGTCCCTTTGCCCAGTTTCACTCAGTGCCCATGCACCAAATCTTAGCGTGTTCAGGTTGCGCTCGTGGCATGCGGATGTCTGAACTGCACAGCTTGCGAGCAGGCGGCACCCGAGTCTCTTACCAGAGGTAGGACGTGACAATTAAGATTGACAGAGTAGGCTCAGATCCTGTTATGTCAGGGTAGAGTCTCACAGAAGCCTAGGGAGCCCTAAGTGCTCTCTCCATATTAAGGAATTTATTTCTTGAGTGGGGAAAAGTCTCAGTTCATTTTGGCTAAACAAGTTGAAAAATAAATTAGTTAAGCATAGGCCAAGCAAATTGTTGCATCTTACTTTGCCCCCACTGAAGCAAAATAAGATGTCATGTTTTTTTCAGAATAAATTTTTCTCATTGTTGCATGTGACAGACATCAGACTTCGGCTTCATGTCACCTCCACACACCAACAAACACAGTTTGGAGCATGGCTCTAAGACGGCTGCAAGATGGCTACATCATGTACTGGTGTATGTTCAGCACTGCTGATTACTAGAATTATTATTATTCTTTTTGTGATGCTGCTCAGAGGACGCAGTGATAGAAGGTCTTTGTGCAGAGTGACATTCAAATGCTTAACAAGATGATATTTTTCTCCTTAGATCTCACAGTTCAAGTACAAGCCACGTTATTTTCTCATTCTTTACAAGCCGTGTGATGCAAGACAGAGGAGTCTGTGTATGCCACAAGTGCAAGCACCAATGTCAGGCAGTCCCACTTACTTCCCTCGCTTCCCCTTCCCCTGATACAGAGCATATGTCTCATTGTGGCACTAAGCAGATGAAAACTGAGGGGAAATAGCCTATTATTTTAGGAGGTGCAGGACGAAGCACCTGGAACACTGAAATACTTGGAAAGCACTTCTGTGAATGTTTTAGGCTGTAATATATTAAACAATTAAGAGGTGTTGGTATTTCTGTGCTCGAGGGCATTTAGAACAGGGAAGTCCCCTTTAAAGGCACCGGAGCGGAATGTGTATGGTCATGCTCTTTAAAAGAAAAACTACCTCTATTTTTTTTTCCCCCTCTTTCAGCAAAAAGTCCACGTTTCAGCTGACTTGCTCTTTCAGCAGAGGAAATGAAGCCAGATTATTTTAATGCTGTTTTAAACAGTTAACTCCTCAAAAAAAAAAAAAAAAAAAAAAAAAGTCCAAAGAATAGACTTAGTTACCTTGAAAGCTCTACTCAGGTAATTTAGAAAATAGTTATGCTAATAGCCTTAATGCATTGCTTGTATACCCAGGACTGTCAGCACTACAGGTTACTACAGGTTAATCAGTAAATTGCTGATATCAGCTACAACCAACCCTTAAGAAATCCAGAGTCTCTTACGTCTTTGCTTCTATTTTCCTGCCGATAAATCAGTAGCTGTGCAACATCAGATTAGCAGGAGAGAATAAGAACTTAATACTGACAATTCTTAGCTGAGCACACAGTCAAAATTAAGTGTAGTTAATGAAAGCTTAGTTAATTCTTTGAAAGTGCCTCTTAGCACGCTTTAAAGTACATGAAAGTGAAATGCAAATTCTTTTAGACAGGTAAACAGACAGGCATGCTCACACACACACACAAGCCCACACATATGTAGTCTACATTTACATATATGCACATCGATAAATTCCAAACAGACAAGCTCTAGGAAACTTTATAAGAGAAACAAGAAAAAAATTACCTACTGGTCTCTATAACGCCAACAAATGCACAAATTCTCTGGAAAACCTTTAAAATTGTCTATTCTAATATTTTGAAAGAATATGTTAGCAAACATTTTCACAAAAATATTTTTTCTAACCAAAAAAAACCCCAAAACTTAATAGAACCTAAAAATTATTAACAGTGGAAAATGCCTGCTTCAAGCTGCTTCTAAGAAAACAAATACAGGAATTGGCAACTTCTGCGCAGTTTTAGCTCCAAAGTAATTATGGCAGGCTTTTGCTTTAATCACTTATCTCAGGGCAGCCCATCAGACTAACAAGAAAAAGAAAAAAAAAAGTATTAAAACTTAGTGAGTTACTGGAATCTTCTGGAACTGAAAACTATACAGATGGTCTGCAACATATTTGTATAGAAGATGCCCAGTTGTTGATGGGTTTCCAACTATTATCGTAGCATAGTAAGAAGGCAGATACTGGGCAGTGAGCACTGAGCAACTGTTGTCACTGAGCCTTCCCCTCTTGGCTGCATCCCCACTCGCCCAATGAGCAGTTTTGGTCTCCCAGAGCAGAGACAAAGGTTGCTTTGGAGAAGCTGGGAAGCCTAAGAACACCATGTAGATTTAGGACTGGATAGGAGGTATTGTGTGGAGGCCATGCCCATTACTCATCCACTGGCAATGGGCTCTCTTCCTTTTGTCTGGAAAGACGGTAAACTTTCAATGCCATCTGAAAACAGAAGGCCTTTCACGGGGTGCAAGAACTCTGCCATCTCAATCATGTGAAAATATTGTAAACACTTTCCCAGCCCCCATTCAGCTGTCTGAAAAGCAGAGCTAGAAAACACTAAACAAAACGGGAAGGAAAGAAAAGGGTGTGCGTTGCGCACTTCATTTTGATTTATATTTTTTACTCTGAATAGGAATTTTGCTTGGAATTTTCTTCTTTTTTCCTTAATGGTAGTGAACAGGGTTAAGTAGCTATTATGGAGAAAAGGCAGTTAAAAGCCTATTCTATGTTTTATTTAGAGAGAAAAAAAAAAGTCCAGTGCCCAGCAGTTTCTCTACAGCAGAGCTTCTCTCATATTTTCTTACAGCCTCTGCAAGAACAGGTTTCAAATGTGCTATGGGACTTGGATTTCTCTTTCAGTGCTTAGACTGACTCATCCCTATGAACTTTTTCCAGGAGGGTCTTCTCTCCAAACATTTACGCAACATGAGTGTTGTATTAGTGACATACCTTAATGTATACAGTAAGGTGTACAGAATAGGAAGGGGTTCACAAGGAAGAATGTGTTCAGAGAATACCTGCGTGTGTGTACATATATGTTTACATGTCTATCAAACATACAACATATGCAAAAGTATATGTGTCATTTGCACAAAGTTCTTAAACTATTCAATTTGCCTGATGACACCTTCTATATATGTTGTGCTGGTGCGATATACCATTAGCTCTGGACAGTTGTTTTTACAGGTGATTTCAGTGCATCATGTGGTTATGTAAAAGTAATGTAGTTCCTTGCTGAAAAAAGATGTACTCATTCTCCTAAAGTCAGGGACTACTTGAGATTTCACAGTAACTTTGAACCACAGTAACACATTAGCATCTCAATTCTTCACTATTTGAAGTGTGAGGTTTTCATTTAGGTTGGTCAACTTAACACTGGAGAAGGGCAAAGCAAAAACAACTATGCTGGTGGGAAATGCACTTTGTTCCCTTGTGTAGAAATCTTGCTCTAGAACAAGATTTCTGGTCCGGTTTGGTTCCTGATCCAATTCTGAACAGAGCAGGAGAAGGTAAGCCTGGAAGTATTCCTGCTCCCTCAGAGGAAAACCCTCTGCTCCCGACCTAGGAAAGGGTCAGCTGTCATCAATGACTTCCAGAGGGATGTACCAGGGTGGATATTTCTTGCGAGTGTTCAACAAATGGTGCGCACTGATGGAAGCCAGTCCCTGACAGGCCAGTGATAACTGGCTGCTATAGGATCACACCATATGGAGGTGGGAGGATCACCTACCTGGTTTTCCCTCACTCTGCTGTGGATACAGACAGTTTGCTGACTGAAAAGGAGACTTTATTATTTAAGCAGAGGGATATGAGTTTGTAGACCAGTTTTGCTATCCAAGTAAACAGCAAATGTAAAAATGCAAATCAAGTGATGCATTCAAGCATGCTTGGTGCTCTGTTCCCCATCAGGCATGTCAGCTAGGCTGTCCCTTGACATCCCTGTGTACACAGGAGTCCATGTGCACAAGAAGCAGGTAGATCTGGGAGCTCACTGTGCTCTTGGATGTTCCTCAGACCTCTCTTGAGGTTGATTTTGGTATGTTTATTTGGCATCTTAGGACTTTCTGCTCTGGCTTCTGCCCTACAAAGAGGAAAGACTATGCCTTTCCCTGTGCTAGAGATGCACTCCTTTATGCTGGTCAAATCAGCAGCTACTCAATAAGCTGACATTCCTGTTCCTGATTTAAGTAGAATTCAAGGACCATAATGCAGAAAAGTGCATGAGAAGTTGTTACCAAGTAGTGTCAGATGTGACTCATTGGGAGGGTAGGTTCTCCTCACCATCTCTCAGTATACACATTGTGCATCAGTAGGGCCCATTTAAGAGTTTTAGAAGTTTAGCACTTTAATTCCATGCCCCCCCCAAAATGAGTGTGTATTAGTATGCTTATATAGTCACTTAGTCTTTCTATACACACAGTGTGAACACATGATCATAGGTTAGAGAGCGAGGAAAAGTAGTTGCCGATAATTGAAGCAGGGGCTGATAAACTGACTGTTGTTTTAAACTCAAATGCATTCCTTGGGACTGCCTCGCACATGCTATCTCAATACTTCCTTCCTCCCCTTTCCATTTTATAAAAAGAAGCTGCAATAAATTAGAATTTTATGAGGGTCCAAATAAAAACCTTCACTAAAATTGAAAACAAGACATGTATGTAGAAGCATATGGAAGGTTTATGAGAGCAGAGGAGGGGAAAAAAAAAAAGATCCCAAGGCAATAAAAACCTGTCCAATTCTTTCTTGGTCTTTACAAACCCAAAATTACAAGAGACAGATGAAGAACTTTGCTATACAATACAGTACTGGTACATCTTCCAGCAAAGAGACATTATAGTTTTCTTACTCATTCCTCTGATGCAAGGTATCCTGGTTAGAACTGCTCTTAGGATCCATTTTCTGACTTTCTTTATAAAATACTTCAAAGTTATACATGGAAATGAGATACCTTTCTGCTTTGATCCTTAGTGTAAGGGTAACCAAGGAGAAGTGGCTTCCTGGCCTTTCATACAGTTTGCTTTGGAACTAAACACTGGACTCTCTGAATTCTGTAACTAGCATTTTAAGTGTTTTAAGGGATAAAGGCAGTTTTGTTTAATTTATATTTTCATCTTTGTTCCAAACCTCAAAGTGATTAATTCTGGTCACTGTATACACAGTTTTACTTCAATTTTTTTTTTCACACTACTTCTCCCATTCTCCCCACTCCACCGTTCCAGAATGGTGTGGGTACAGGATTTTGTTTAGCTAAATGATACAGTGGCTATTAAGGATTGTTTTGATTTGTTTTTAAATACAATACTCCACATTCCAGACATTTCTACCAGACACAGTGGTTTGGAAATAAAGAACATTGCAAGCGATGAAATTTGGGTCTGGCTCTAAATTATTGCAAAATAATTGAAGAGCTTTTAGATTTTTCCTCTCTAAGATGACCGAAACTTGAGGGCTAAGCTATGAGGATATTTGTTAGGTTAGAAGTGACAATCCTGTGGCACGTTTTGTTCTATGAGAATAAATGCAGGTTCCATGCTCAGTGCCCATTCCTGTTAAAATGATCAGTTGTGAAATGGTTAATAGTGCTAGCCATTAAATTATCCTTGCTTCTGATACCCACTTAAAAATGAATTCAAAGTGCGTGCCTTGGGTGGCAAGGATTGCTCATCATGCTCCATCCCTCAGCTGCCAAAGCCAAACAAATCCTGAAAATAAGGTGAGAAAAAAAAGGTGAAGACATCCCATATCAGAGTGGGGGAGGTATATTTACAGAACAGACATGCTCATGGTCTGGGCAGGTGGCGTTCCTACAGAGAAGTTGCCACAAAGGCTCTGTGCTCATAAGATTCACCCCAGCTTGGAAACAAGGATGTATATAAACAGCACAGAAACATCTAAAGGGACCTGGGGTTTTGCATCTTCCTTTAGATATAATCTTGCTGAAACTCAGGAGACCTTTCCTGGGAGTGCAATGACTTAATCAAACACCACGGAAATATCATTCTTCCAAAGGAAAAACAAACACAAACAAACAATATTGTGACACACAATTCATTAAGAGCCCTTGTTTGCATCGTGTCTTTCAGAAGTTGAGAAGAATGAGTATTCTTGGATCTGCTATCATTAGATAGGACAGTGAAAAGAGCATTCAGACCTTGAACAGTATTGTGCCTGACTACAATTTTATTACAGTTTTGAATGCCCCTTGATTCCTTCTCTTTTTCTATTTTGGCCCCAATCCACGGCTCCCTGTGTGCAGTCCCACTGACTTATTCAAGACATGCTCCTCAGGTATCTGTAGAGGTGGTGGAACATCACAGCTTTCAGATATTGAACAAGGTATTCATAATTATTCAAAGATGGGCCATCTGAAAAACTCGACTACTGAACAAATATGAACTCCTTACATCTCTCCTTATGCCATAAAGGATGAACTTGAACAGGGTAGCAGGTTAATATTCTACAAGAATTAGCTTTAGTTTGATGTTAGGGATTTGAAAATAATGATAAAAAGTTTATTTTCTTTTCATTTATTACAACGGCTGTAACAAGTTCTAACTTTTTTCAGAGTCTATTCATAATAGATATTGTTTCACCCTAATTATTTTGCCACACAAAATACTCACACCTAAATACTGTCACAATGAAGAACACTATAGGGAAGGTCGAGTGGTCCTGTGGGTCTCTTAAGGTCTTCTGGACCACAGTCCCAAGCAAAGATAGGAATCCTTCTGAAGCATGGTGCCTAGCCAGACTTCGCACCTTTCTACAGTGGCGTTAGGTGGCAATAAGTCCCTTTCCAAGGCACACAGTTCTCCTGGGTAAGGCATAAGGGACCAGCACTCCATTCAGCCCTAAGGAGTCTCCTGAAAGGAAGATGGCTAGAAGTTCATCATTGTGGACCTATCCCACAATTTCAAAAGGCAAATCTTGCCTCTATTCCTTCCCCCTCCATCCCCTCCACACAGTTTATGTTGCCTGCTGCCTCACACATCTATATTCCCCCCCCTCTATGAGACATGTAAGACAAGTCTAAACACAGCTGTCAAGTTCTAAAATCAGCATCAAAGCTCAGTAAAAGCAAGAGCGAAAAACAATATGCTTTGTTAAACAATACTGCCTCAGATCTCAAAGGGTTATACAATGAAAGTAATACCCCCTTTGAGTTCTGTATATGGCAGGCATTACCTAACATCCTCAGTCAGAACCCCACTGTTTATGAGGTGATGAGAATAGAATACAGCTCCCTCTTGTCAGTAGGACATCTCCACTGTGCTGCAGGAATTTTTTTTGTTATATTTCAGATGTATTGAATCTTCTAGACATTGCAAAAGTAAAACATGCACTGTGCACTCTGGAGCCATCACCTCTCTTGGTCAGCTCATAGGTTTTCCAAGGTCACAGAAAATAGTCTTTTACATCATAAGTCTTACCTTTAGGCCATTTTACTCCTCCACAGGAACCTGAAAGGATTTAAACAGATTTATCAAACCAGAAATGGAAACATTTATGTTTGGAAACATTGGTATTTCTAAACATTTCTTATTTCTTTCCTTCCCCACTGATACTGATTCCCAGTCTTTGAGCCATGTGAAGTGGTTTAAAAGTTACTTCTCAGGAGAAAAGTTTGCCTGCTAAACCACCCCCCCCACACACACACATGGTTAAGGCTTTCTGCTGCACTACTGGTATTACTATTATCACTATGTATTTGTATTTATATGTTTGTGTGTTACATATTCATTTTTTCCTATACAAGGCAGCATTTTTTTTTGTTTTATAGACATTGATTTTTATGGTTAGTATGAATTCTAATGATGATCTAGTATGATCACCTATTTAATATAAGCTACAGAATTCACCAGTTTGTTGACACCCTGGTGCTAGTATATGTCTTCAAACTGTAATAAAGATGCAGACAGGCACCTGAAAAGCTTTTATTGGAAAGCCCATTTCTTCTCTCAGTTGAGCAGCCAGGGAGGGAAGCTTAGACCAGATGTCACAGACCCCCAGCACCTGCTCTTCAGGTGTCTGGGGAGAGCCCGGTCCTCTCCAGAGCCTCCCCAACGCTTTTCTGTGAAGGACTCTAAGCCACGGTGTTGGCAAAGAGGCAACAAGTTCAGGAGGAAAAAAGAAAATTATGTTGAATGGCACAACGAGACTTTTTTTTTTTCTTCTTTTTTTAAACGCACAAATGACCAGGTGAGTTGCCCCACTTTTGGCCTAAAGGGTCTCTGAGTGGGCAAATAAACCTCAACATTTGCTCATGTGCGGCAGGATAGATGCAGCCAGAAATGTGGTAACACTGCCACTCTTCAGCGGGGTGAGGGTCTGCTCTTTTATCACAGCCACGTATGGAACACTTTTTGCTGTTACTCCATTTCAGCTGCCACTTTACTTTTTACTTGATAACAGCGTGTGCAATACTCCATACTGCAAGTGTGAGCAAGGAGTGGGAAATACACCTAATGCTGAGCTACTGTTATCCTATATTCCCTGGAAATGGGAACGGGTTTGCAAGCATCACAGCAGACGGTCCTCATTTCAGATTATAAAAGGAGAAGAGACAAACTTAAGACTAAACAACACAAACAAGTTTTCTCCTGCAGAGAGGTCGCAAGACAAGAGCATAAGCTGTGCTCTTCCTGCTAGGTTACTCACCAGGAGACAGAGACAATAATCCAGCAGCCATAGTATGTTATTTAGCAATAAAGAGATGAAGGCCACTGCTTGCCATTCTCCCTCTGTACAGTCCTTGCTGTTTTTCCTCAAATGCACAGGAAACCTTCTTCAGCACAAGAGGCATCTGCTTACTACATAGAATCATCTGGGCCACCCCTGCACTGCACAGTCTGTTAAAGATGCGGGGGGCTGGACACGGTGATAAGGAGTGAAGACACCCGAGTTATTCCGCAATAAAGGCAGCCTGATGCTCCTCCACTGTGATCAGGTGATTCGTCAGAAACAACAGGGGAGGAATGACAGGCGGTTTAGGGTCCAGGCAGGGAGAATATTAATATTTTAGCTGGTCTTCAATAAAACAAAAGTGGAGGAATAAGAGGAAAAAGATCACTTTTCTCTTGGTTCGAAATAACTACTCTGTGGTGCCACATTTCAAAGTCTACTCTGGGTGAGCATCCCAGGTGATCAGACAAATAAATATATGATTTGAATGTTCCAGAAAAACATACACTTTCCTCAAAATGATTCTTTTCTTCCCATTGTGAAACCCACTCCCTCCACACGTGAGGGGCTGTGCAACTACGAGCTCCCTGGGACTGTTTCCCCATCCATGACATCATACCATGAGCAGCTTATCATTGCAAAATACCTGGAGTTCCACAGAGGAAAAAAAAAGAAAACACACACACTACCCCTACCTCCACCTCCTCCTAGTGCTTGGCTAGGCTTGTAGTTCTCAACCTGGCTTTTGCTGTTATACCCAGTTTGAGCCTAAGCAAATTCCAATCCACTCCTCCCTCTGAGGCTCCCATTTATTTAAACAAGTGGGACCAGAATTGCTGTACTTCCCAAAGTGCTGTTGCAGCTGAACCAGCTTATAAAGCAGTTCTGCTACAGGTAGCAATTAAGAACATGCAATGGGGAATTTCACACTGCAGAGGGGCGAGAGCAACACAGCAGCCATTGCTAGAGCTTCAGTACTGGCAAAGGCAAAAGCAACTCTCAGCTGCTCTGTAACTTCCTTAACTCAAAAGACTATTAGCTGGAATTGTTGCATAAACTTAATAACAGGGTTTGGGGGTTTTTTTTGTTTGTTTGTTTGTTTTGTGGGGTTTTTTTAGAGGCTGTCCCACCATTCTATTATCTGTCATTAATTTTCCATATGTTCCCCTCAGCACTGCTCTTAGGCTGGGTTTGGTTTACAGAGTTGGATCAGATTTCTTTACAAGCCAGGACATTTGCTGGCTTGCTTACTAGCTTGAGGCCAGTTGTGTTTGAGTGAGGCCCAAGCAAAACAAGCGAGATTTGGTGACTTTCCAGTGACTAGGCACCAAATCTGCATGATCCAAGGTTGTTGCTTTTTAAAAGTTTAAAATTTTTAAAGTAGAAGTTCTTTCATTATTTTGGATTATTTTTTGAAAAACAGCTGCTGGCTGATACTTGCTCAAATACTGCAGCATCCCTCTGCTTACTATAAAGCAGAGCTTTTTGTTCTGTTTTCTTTACAGTAACCATAAGGCAACAGTTTCTTGGTTATCTGTATTTTTAATCACAGATGGGCAAATGCACTGGTATATTTGGAAGAAATAAACTGATGAGAAGGAGATCAATGAACCGTTTTGTTTCCAGTATTTGTACTAGATAATGAAGTCTAGTGTTTGCAACTCTTTCTCTCAAAGGCAGGCAGATTTCATGTGAAACCCTCCTCTAATTCAAATCTGACTTCTAGAAACATTTCTTACACTGTCACAATCTGTGAATCAATAAAAAGTAATTAAAAGTGAAGTGTCCTTCCATCTAAGCCTTAAAAGTAAAATAATGAGTACCTGAATAATCACTGATCCTCTAACTATATCCCTGATTATTTAATTCCTTTTTTTTTTTTTCCTCCCTGTTTTTAGCTTTATTATTCTTGGCACACCTGAAATGTATTTAAATTATTTGGGACAAGGACTATTGTAAATTGCCAAGAATATTTGGGGGCCTTATGGAAATTCTAAAGTAGAATTGCGAAAGTAATTTGACACTGAAGGACCTCCAGACCTTTGAAAATCCCCCATTTTATACTCCCCACCACATATGCACGGAAATTTAAGGTAGTAGAACCAGAGTACAGTCCATACATGACACAAAATGAAAATACCAGTATTAGATACTGTGTTTCAGGTTTAGTCAAACACAGAGTAGCAGGTTAGTAAGAAGTAGTTTGAAAATACCTTGAATGCGAAGGGATTCTCACAAAAGTGTACATCTTGTCTGTCCTTAGCTGGTGCAAAGACATTCCCTGATTTTGCTTCATAAATTTAAGCAGTGTGGTATAGCTGTTGTAACAGATGGCATGTGAAAGTTGTATGAATGCTGCATTTAAATGTAATATTGTCCATATTGTTATTAGTCGTAGCACCTATCAAGGTAACCAAGCACAAGACCCTGTAGAGCTAAACATTTACATAAATACAGATAAATATTTTGTTCCGGACACAAGCAGTGTGAGGTCCCACACCGCTGTAAACTGCAGCTCCTGACTGCTAGGAGAGCGCTTGTGTGCTGGGATCCAGAGATTTGGGAGGCAGAGAACATAGATACCCCACAGAGAGGGCTGAGCAGGAGCTGCCCATATTAGCCATTAGGAAATGGGGAGGTTATCTGACTTAGCTTAAGCCTCTCTGGAATTTAGTTGCCTATCTCAAGGCAGAGATCTCCACCCTCCTCCACTGCTATCCAGACCTCCTCCACCAAAACAGTAAGAGAAGTGGGTGCTGTTGCTGCCAGGCCTGTGTTACTCAGTCCCTGCAACGGGACCGCGCCCTCAGACCGGGGAGATTTGGGCTCAGCTCCCTCTAGGCGTGAAGGGATTTGAACCTGTGTTGTTCACACCTGTGCTAAAACCAATCAGGCTGTATGTTATCCTGCTCTGGAAAGTTCCTCCTACAGCTGTTTCTTTTGGCATGCTTAGGAAATGAACCTAAGGAAACAAACCTAAACCAAACATCATATCAACTCTTTTTTATTTTTGTCTTTCACATTTAATCTTCTTAAAGGGACAATTTGTTCACTATCTGAGGCTATTTACAATGTAAGTACTTCCTTAAATACAGCACCATTGCGATGTCCTAAACTGCATGTGCTTCCCCACAAAGCAAATTAGAGTTTGATGAAAGAAGGGTTAAATCAATAGTCCAACATAGAGAAGAGCGAGGAACTACCATCGTCAATTCACTCAGGGCCTGGAAGTGTTCTGCAGAACCCAGCAGCTCATCCCACCAAACCACAGGGATCTCCTTTTTTCTTGTATTTGCTTTACGATTTATGACACAGGGAGGAAGGGAAGGAGATTGGAAGAGGGGGACAGGTGAGGAAGAAAACAGAAAGACTCAGTGACAAAAGGAAAAGGCAGATTTGCAAGTCATCGGCAAAAGTGCAGTTGTTTGGATATTATACCCTGTGGTAGGTCAGACAGAGTGTAAAGAGGAGAGGGGACAGTCCACGTACAGCTCTCACTGAGATCCCTGCAGAGATCAGAACTACTGCAGAACCACCAAATAACCACCACCAACCACTACATGAGAGAAAAAGGAAAATTAGGGGGGATAGCTGGGAAAGAACAGTCACAGGAGCCAAGAAAGGGCAAGATTTCAAGGAGTCTATGGTGTGAACAGCATTAAGAGCAAGTGATAGGTAAAGAAAGATGAGGTTGCAGAATAGACCTGTGACTGGATCAGAAAAATCCCAGTGGGGGATTAACTACACACTACGGGTTTCTGTGCTTGGATACAAAAAGCTTTACAAACCAGATTGTTGGCAAAATTTCATGAGTCCCACAATGGAATAATTAAAATAAAAGCTGTTCACTGAAGTTATTTTTGGTGGGCATGTTTGGATCAGAGAGTGCAGTTGTTGAGCACAGTATAACACATGCCAAAAGTCCTATTATGTGCCTGCCACTGCGCCCTGCCATACTTGGAAATGTGTTAAAAAACTGTGGTAGAGAGTCCTTATTGGCTTCACACTTGAAGGACAAACCAGTGCTACACATTTCAGTTGGAGGTCGCAGTGCTGATCCTGAGCCATTTCTCCAGGAGGCAGAGGCCTTCTCAGTTGAGTCCAGGCAGGGAGACGTTTGCTCTGTGGCAGACCTCAGAGTAGGCAGGGGACTAGTCTAAATGGGGTATTCCTACTCAAAATTCATACATAGTTATTCTAGAGTGACATGGGCATAGAAGCCAACAAAATTTTATACCATGTGGTGACCTTCCTATCTGATGAAATGGGGTGCTCATACCAAAATACCTTCACAGCTGAAACAGGCTGGCAAACCAGATGGTCAAGCATTTAAGACCCCCACTCAGGTATAACATTTTTGTTTCCTTGAAGTGGAGTTCCTCAAAGGACCCTGCAGATAAGCCATGTGCTTTTCTGAATGTTCCCTAACCACATGCTTTTTTCCTGAAAAAACACATAGTTCAAAAGTTGCTGTAAATGGAGACAAACAGAATACAAAACGAGTTCTGAAACAACAAGTGTGAACCAGAAATTTCAGAGGAGGAGACAGAAGACACCTTTTGATTAAGGATATATCGGGCCCAGAGGCTATAATTGCTTGTATGGAAAACTGCTAGACATCCAACCAAATTCAAACTTCTTTAAACCCAAACACCAGGTATATGGCTTGAAGTGGCTGAAGCAAACTTGAAGCATTGCAAGAAACAACTGTCACTACCCATCTGCCAGGGACCATCGCCTCCTAGGAACAGAAAAGCAGAGCACACACCTAATTTGTTAACTATTCTAGTGAAACCATACCCACAGTACAATACTGCTTCTCCCCTGCAGTAGACCTATGCCAGCAACTTTTCCCTCAGGAATGTCTCCTTCCTTCAGCACAACAGCTCCTGATGACTCACAACAGGGCAAATTGCTTTCCTTTTCTCCAAAGGTTATTTTTTCCTCAACACTTGACAATGCAGGTTGACCCTACTTGCTGTTATGCAGATACAGCCTCCAGACAGTGATTTTCCAAATCAGGCTTTTACTGAAAAAGAAAAGAAAAAAAATCTGAGAAGGTCCTTCAAAAGGAAAGAGAAGAGATACATATCTTTGCTTGTTGAGCGTTTGGGGTTTTTCTGAGGGGAGTGGTTGTAATTTGCCAAATTCTTATTTAAACAGCTTAGAATTACTTAGCGTTTAACTCAGCCACGAAAGTGTTAACTAGCATACGTATGAGGGCTGAGACCAGGTTCTTGAGAACTGCTGTATTTGTCATCTGAAAGTAAAACACTGGGTTAGGAAAATCCAAATGGTGGCTTCATCCTCAGAATGACAGCAGAAGAAAAAATATTTGCACTTTTCCCCCTCTAAGGAGAAGATCGGAAAGGAGCAGTTCTCCCAAGACACTCCTTTATTCTCTTGACAGCAAGAGCTGTACTGCTGAGACTGTCTCCAGTCACACGTTACTAATACCCCAACTTCTCCTGTCTGGAGCCTGTGCTGCAAGTATTGTTTTTCCCAGAAATCACAATGTTCATTGGCCTTATTTTGTGAACACCAGACTCCTCTGCTCCATACCTCTGCAGGTGATTTCTGTTCAACAGGTTCTCAGAAGCTACACAGCAGAGCCAGGACTTGTCTAGAGTTTGAAGAGACAAAGTCTTCCTCCAGCTGCACCTATATAGCTCTGTTACACCCTCCACTGTCACGGATGTTATTCTGTACATCAGAAAAAATGATCATCTCAATAATCTCTACTGATCTTTTTTTTTTGTTCAACATCTGAATCTGAGACTTCTGGGATCAATTATGACTTCCTAAAAATGCAGCCTGGATTCAGACACACTGTTTTCTCTGACACTGCTTCTCACTAATCTTAAAAAATAAGTAAACATCTATTAAAATAACCACACTGTTCTCTTTCAAATCTTACCTTGAACTGCTCATTTTCTGCAATACCCACTTAAAACGTTAACCACAGTACAATTACTGCTGCGCTTAGGCTGTGCTGATCAGTACCGCTGCGTTTGTACTCCCTCCTCGTCTGTCTCCATCTCCTGACTCTTTGTTGTGTGTTTAGACTGTGAGCTCTTTAGCACAGAGATTGTCTTTACCTCCTCAGTTCAGACAGGAGCTAGCACCATCAACCTAAGTGCTAAACTAATGTAAAGGATTAACAGGGAAGACACCTTTGCTTTGTTTATGAGAGACTGGTCTACTCATGACATGTTGGAGTTCATTGTGCACAGATGGGAAAAACATTATTTGTACAAGAGACATTAGACATCAATCTGAATCTTAATCTACAATGTTCAAAATTAGAAATTGTTGTGAATACTTTGATGTCTTGCTAAAATTTGGGACATCTTAAGAATAATCTTCTTTAAATGCTTTTGACATAGCGTATGTCATAAATACCACTTCCAAGTACATCTTTTCAGTTTCTTTCTTCTCAACTTCTCCTGCCTGGAAAGAAGTATTGACTTTGAAAGATTCAGGGGCCCCAGACTCAGGGCCAGATTCTGTTCTCCTTGGCAGGTCTGTAAAACCAGAGCAAGTCCACCGACCGAAGCTGAGCTCCGTGGAGGAAGAACAGTATTTAACACTTTTATGGGTCCCATGCTTTGTTATATTCTCACCTCCCTCCACAAGCTCTTTAAAACACAACACCAAAATACCTGACGCTTACATTGATGGGCTCATGAGCAGCATGGAGCTGTGTGGGAGCACCCACGCTGGTCAGAGGTTCCCTCGCACTACCAGGGGGCTGTCAACAGAAATGGCACAGCAGCTCAGCCTGTCTGATTTGGTAAAGTTGCTAGAGATAGACTCTCTGCTGCCTTATTTATTTCCATACTGCAGAAATATGAGTTCCTGTGGTAAAAGTTTCCAGTGAGTGGGAGGTTCCCAAGCTGGGTCTTCGGAGGTTTTCACTTCTTGCTAGCAGGGCCTGGGTACAGTTTACACAGACCAGCTGATGGGCTCCCACATTGAAACCAGCCAGCCAGTTTGCACAAGTCTCTCGTTCTAAAATATGTGTCATTTATTTGAGCTGATAGAGAGGATAAGAATCAACTGTCTGTCTCCCAGTTAATAAAAAACATACAATGAGAGCAGAGCTCTGCCAGCATATCTTGTTTACCCAAAAATGTTTGGCATTAAATGTGAAATCGGAAATGAACTCATTATCTGATTATTTTCATTTTGAAGAATTAAGTGCTTTGGGGGAAAGGCTTGTCTTAAACAGTCCACTCATATGGATGACTAATTGCAAATACATATCTCTGAAGAATACAGCAAATGCTCATGACTCCCAGGGTAGGACATAGCACTATCAATTTGGACAAAAACGTTAGGAGTATCCTCTCACACGACTTATTTCAAAACAGAAGGAAATCCATTTAAGCTAGCAGCATCATGCCCATACAGGTGAGAAGAAAAAAGTTTCAAAAAAGGCCATGCCCTGTAATTCTTAGCCAGGCAATATGGATAAGAAGTACTTAACAATTACTTGTAGTATATTTGCCCCTTCCCCTCCAAAAAGATAATTATATAGCAGTATGGATAGTTATAACTTTCTAGATGTAAAAGTATGTTGAAAACAGGATCCCTCAGTGATATAAATGAACATACCTCAGTGAAAATTAAGCAAATGGAATCAGATACCCATTCAGGGCTAATAATGTTTTAGGAAAACTTCCTATTCTTGCACCAAACCCAGGTCACTCAGGATTAAGAGAACTGCTTTCAAGACAGCCCATTGGGCTGCATCCTTTTGTTTCTCTCCTGCTGCTTCTTCGCTCTCTTCTCATCTGTTTGATCTTAGCTTTCAGTGTTTTCTGGTTAGCCCTCTCCGTAGCTGGCTCAACAGCTGCTGCTCCTTCTAGGGTTGCTGAGTGCCTCCTCTGTACTCAAAACGCTGCTTTCTTTTCCTGTTGGCGACTGGGGTGAGTTTCAGAAAGGGTACCATGGAGCCCTCCACTGTGTGTCAGCACTGCGCAAGTTAAACAAGCATGTGTTCTCCACTGAACATTTGGCTCTTTCCTTTTTACTCCAGATATCCCCATTCTCATGTGCCCTGTGAACCTATCTGCAAAATCACAGTGTGCATGGCTTAAACTTCCCTTTCCTCTTAACTACATTTGAATTTTTTTTATTTTTTTATTTTTTTTTTTGGCTAGCCCAGCAATCTAGAGGCAAAAGTACCTTGAGTGGTGTCCAGGAAGGCAGCAAACATCCCAAGATGATTCTGGGCTGCCCAGCAGGCCAACACATTGCTTCACAGGCTTCTCACAGCCCACAGGCTGTGTGTAGCATAGGCAGGGACAGTCCAGATGCCTTCCCTCCAACTCAGCCAGTATGCAGAGCAAGTATCTGACAATTAGTCAGCTGAATCACTGCCACACTTGGTCCCTATCACTCAGTTCAGATATCTTTACAGAGCAGATCCAGTCAGGAATGAGAAGTTATGTTGTCTGGGTGAGTAGCATTAGGGTCCCCAAAACTCTGCAACCACCATTTGTGATTCTTCCTTAGTCTATGTTCTCCATTAGTTAGGGTGGATGGGGAGAATACAACTCCCCAGACCATGCCTTTAAACTTAAGTAATTTCAAAGGACAGATCCCATCAACTGCAATATTCACTCTCTGTGATCACAGTATTTTGCAGGAAAATGCACAAATGTAGGTAGAACTCTAAAAAAAAAAAAAAAAAAAAAAAAAAGTATCATTGCAGATATAGCCTATAAAAGAACATTATGGAGAAAAAAAAAACCACCTGAAAATGTTACGTTCACACCAGCAAAGATACACATTCCCAGCCTAATGCTGATGTGACAATTTCCAGGTACTCTTGTCTCTTCTCTTTCACATAGCAGTGCACACAGCAGAGCTTGCCTTCCCTCCAACAGCTGGTCTAAGGCAGTGAAGGGTCACCAGTACTTTTCTGTTTCAGTTCCTGGAGGCTCCCTGCTCTGGCAAAATGCCACACTTTCTGAGCAGCTCTGTCTTGCCCCAGAAGCTGAAGAAGTATCCCCTATTTGAACTGTTAAACTTTCATTTCCTATCTGATGTTGTCACAGCATAAGCAGCATTTTAAAGTCTATTTCAGTGTTTGCTCTTTCGTCTTCAAATCTCTGAAAGATCCTATTTTGGATTGAAAGGTACAAATGAGCATGAACTTTGTGAGTTCTTTGGTATGGCAAATGTAAGCTTTTAAAACAAGGTATTTGAGGTTTTCTTTCCATTAAACTATAGAAAGTAATTAACTCAGAAGTGTAAACAGTTAGCAAATGTGAACACAACAGAATAGAGTGTTTGACTCTCTTTTCATTCCAAATGAAATGGAAAAGAGGAGGAGTAATAACTTTCTCAAAGGAATTTGTCACATGTTGTTTGCACATATCTTTCACATCTTGTTCTTTCACAGCCTGTTAGACCCTGGAGTTGAAGCCGCATTCTTCAACTTCCTTCTGTAATCCAGACCAAACCATGTCACCCATAGCTATGTTTTTATCTCATTGAATACTAAGGTTTTCACTGTTTGTTTGGGTTTTTTAAATTATTATTAATATGGTGTCTAAAATAATTTCTAAGAAGTTGAAAGTTACATCTGCTCTCCACATTACCAAAAACATACAATGGTGCTGGTTTCCGTCACTCTTGATGTTGCTGTTACTGACACCTTTCAACACTTCTAATAGTGCTAAATGTTTATCTCATTAAAGAAGTGCAGTCAAAGAAAAACGACGATCACCTCATCACCATCGCCATTGCTGGTTAAAGAAAGCATCTTGTTCATCAATGTTCATGCACAGGGAAGAGCAAACTTGTCCTAATATTTTCATGGACACAATGTCACCAGGAGTCTTTTCCTATAGTTTCTGCTTTTAAAATTATTTCTCTCAAATTCATTGGCTTTAATCCACTTTTGGGTTGGGACTGCAACTTTGAGGTGGTCCTGTCACCTGCTCCCTTCACCTAGGCAGAATGTGCAGCTGAAGACCCAGTGTGGCTTCTGCCAGAGTTAACCATAGACCCCTAGTTAACTTCAATCCTTAGCAAACCACTTCATTTTTTTCTAAGACACTATACCGTGTCACACAGGCGTATGTAGTGCAAGAGCATTTCCTTCCCTTGCCTAGCCCTGTAGCCAAATGAATACAGATGTAAACAGCAGGTGGGAGGAGGCTACGGTCTTCCTGAGGAACTGATCGATCGGTCTTGCAGCAGCTACCATAAAAGACACTAGGTAGATATAAAGCCAGCCATGGGGAATTAGGGACTCACTCATTGATATTTTAGCTGTAATATAAAAATTCAGTTTGGAATGTTGAATGAAGCAATATTAAGCTGAAGTCTCTACACTATTTGTATATTTTCATCTGTAAGTTTTGTATGTCTTTGAAATGGCTTCAGCTTGTCCTAAGTGGTAATGCTAATCTATTTTGTTTCATACAAGCTGGAGGCATTGAGAAAAGTTACTTTCCTCTGCTACTTCATCTCTAAATGTGCTAGGTACTGAATCACAATTCACAACTACTGTGAATGCAGTTTCCTTCTTTCCAAAAAGCTGGGTCAGCAGAAATACAGATACCTATTAAAAAAAAAAAAAAAAAAAAGCCATGTTTTCAGGATCCATTGAGGCCAGTAGGAATCCACCTTTTAGTATCAATGAGCTTTGGCTTGGGTGCTCGGTGCTGGATCACAACCTCATTTTCACAGTGCTTTCCTTTCTCTTACGGAGCACAGTACAGGACACAAGAGGCAGGCTGCACAGGCATCTCCAGCTGCGTGCCTGATCAGGAACAACTTGAACTGTTGGCATCACAGCCTGAATAACAGTACAGATCTAGCAGTTCAACAAGACGCGTATGCACTACTGTTTCAGTCTGTCTTCAAGGAGTAATGAAGAGGAAGGGTAACAGTTGTCAGTCCTTTCTGTTAAAGGCTGATCTACTCTCGGCCTACTGTGTTATGGCCTTTATTTTTCATGATTTTTATTATCAAATATTGCATTTTGTTTTCCTGATATAAATATGGTCAAAAGTAGTGTTTGTTAGCACCTGGCATATTCAGTGGGCAGATCCCAAATTTACTGGAGTGGTTTGGTTTATCATACTTTTGGGGTAGGGAGAATTGGCATGAATCAGCTTTTCCATCAATAGAGTTTCCCACATCTTCTGCAACCACCCAGTAAGTGTGGGTGCATGGGTTGATTTCGACACTGCTGCTATTGTTGTTCAGGTTTTGTGTGATTCTGCACTCATAACTGAATGCTACATGCCTAGAGAAGGAAGATATTGGACCAAAGATCAGACACACATGCCATCTCTTACAAGATTTTTCAATTTTTTGTGTTGATTTTTTCCCTGTCATGTTGCATGCTGAAGTGTGCCACCAACTTTTTTTGCACATAGGGTATTTTCTGGTCTTTAGTTAACCAGCTCCTTAGGGACTCAGGTTTACTCAAAATATAAAGCAGACACTACTATGACAGCCAAATACACTGTCTCAGAGAAATAGCAAATAAAGCGGTCCCATTTGTCTTCAGGTTAATTTGGAAGATGAGGATATGTAGCAGAAAACACGTCAAGTCCTGTTGCATGCTCTTGGGAAAGTTACGTTACATTAACCCAACTCCATCTGCAGCTCTGGAACTTGAGAGGAGAAGCAGAAATGGCCAAGTAGCTTCCAGCTGAGTAAGCACACATTTTATACAGCAGCTTGTTTTAATAAAGTCTTGTTCTCTGTTATATTGAGGATCCATGCACTACAAGCAGCACAAAATCAAAAAAGCCTATGGAAATTTTAAGGCTCAGGCAGAATAATCATATTTATTACCGTTAGAATTTACCAACAGTGCCCACAAAGGCACTTAAAATGGAAATCTGTGTCTCGTGCTGAAGCATCACAAATGAAGCAAAATACCAGGCAACTTCTCCGGTTGACTAGGACACCTGCTCATTCCACCTCCTAGCCCATCTCTGAGGATAGCACTAGTGAATGAATTGAATTTAGACTGCTGCTGAGGTGCAAGGTTAAGGACATATGAAAAAAGATGCACTTTAAGATGAGCACATTAAGATTTTATGACACTTCAGAGTGCCCTATGCTTTTCAGAGCAGTAAAGGACGTATAGCTTCTTCTCAAAAGAGATTATAATCCATATTTGCAGATGATTAAAGAACTTAACTGTAAACAGAGGTGAAGAAAAAAAAGTAGGGTTAACATGAATACAGAAAATTGTTAATAAATAGAAAAGCCCATATACAGGGCAAATTAACCATTTCTTCCATATTTCCATAAGAAACATAAAGTTTAAAAAAAAATAATTAAAAAATCTTCTGGACATATCCACATGCAAGGAAGATTGCAACTATATGAGATTTGGGCATTGCCATAAGTCAAGGACACATCTGAACACATGTAATTGCTATTCTCATTAGCCTTGATGAGATGAAGTGTATCAGGAAAGTTCACGTTAGCAGTCCCATCACAGTGGCATTTGTGTTGCACAGATGAGAGCTGTCATAAATGCTTAAGTTTTGACAGGCATGTTTTGTAAACCCTCTTAAGCTTTAGACGAAATGATAACAGGTTCTAGCCCAGGTGGCTGGCTGTGGTGGCACAGACGCATTTAAAACAGTGGCTTAGCCTGTACATCACATGTTCATTTTTCCATTTTCCATGTCCTTGTGCTACAGGACATACGAGGTGGATACCCTCAGCTCCTTCCAGTCTTACACAGTCTGAATTTACAGCTGCAGTTGAGCAATCCACTTGATGTCTTCTTTCTAAGACACAGTCTCTCTCTGCCTCTGTCCATATTTCTGTTTAAATAGCAAAAGGTCTTCCCCTTGCTTTGCACGGATCTTTGTACACTGGTAATTCTTAACATTTGCAAGCCTATCCGCCTCTTTTTCCCCTCAAGTCAACTACAGAAATGACAGTGTGACTCTTCTGCAGAGAAGCCACACACAGCTGCAAGACACGCTGACTACAGAGGATACTTCTACCGTCTTTGACAAAGTGCTGCCGCCTGCACTGTATCGCAATGACTGTTCCTCTCATTGATGCCTCAAAGCATTTGGGTTCCCACGTCAGATATGAAAATGAATAACCATTATTTCTTCTGCAGGGTAGCTGCAATGCTAGAATTGCATAAATAGTATATAGTAGCCATTGTAGTCCAATCTGGGGCCTCCTGTCAGATTTTATGAACAGAAGAGGGTCGGGTCTAGTTGATAATATGGCAAAGAGATGAGAGGGGAAACCCCCAGCACGGCAGGAACGGGTGTTAGTGAAACAATAGCTGGAACTCTGAGTCATTGCTGAAGCAAGGTCCAAACATGAGCATCAGAGGACACACTGTACTGCAGAAAGAGCCAGCTTCTGGATAAGTTGCACACACGGAGACCGAAAAAATGTTTAATTTTGAAAACGTTAAAAATCCCTCTACACATATTTCAAGAATGAGATCAATATACCCCAGGTGGTTTTAAATTTGGTAACTACGTTTTGCCAGACTCCAGCAATTTTAACTGGATTTTAGCCTGTTCTTTGCTTTTCTGTCTTCTGCAATGGTAGAGTACTGCACTTTAAGCAGTATTAACTAATAATTCTCTGTATTCACTTACTATAGAGCAAATGAGTGCTTTAAAAGTATTTCCTGACTTAAGCTTTATGATCATGCAGAAAGTTTGAAAAGTCTCGTAAAGACAAGGAAACAGAGTCCAAGAGCTCTCGGATTTGTTGAAATGCCATAAAGGAATGCTCTGTTTGGGGCAGGCAGACGGTCTGATTATGTGTGTAGTATGATCACAAAGTCAGGAGGAAAAGAGAGAAAACACTGAGCTCACCTGTCTGCCTAAGGCCCATCTTCTTGTTTTTTAATGCAGCTCTTGCTCTCACTACCTGAGTGAAATCATACTTGGAGAGAGTGTGTCCTTTAGGTCAGAGCCGCAGTCACAAGACTGCCTTTTCTCTCTTGCCACAGAAGGTTTTGCATTTCAGGACTTGATGAAATGATCCCTGCATAATGTAAACAGGACTCAGTTCAGCTGAATATAATAGATTTACCCAAGATTTCAAGTGAACACTGAGAACTGCAAAGCACTTTAGGTGAAAAGCTCAGTTTCAGGGGAAGATATTATTCACTGCAGATTTTTAAGAATGAAAACACCAGCTGAGTCAAACTATTCCAAAGCCAGAATATTTTATGTATGATCAGCTTAATAAATGGAAAAATGTGTAAATCTGCTCCTTCTAGAGCATTATAAAAATGACATTACATAGGAGATTGATTTCCAGAGCTCCCAGGGGTACGGTCTCTTTTCCTGATGCACATGTCTAAGCACCATTAACACTGTTACCAGGGGGACAATATACATGTCAGTATAAAGTACATGATCAGAACCTTCTGAATTACAACTCCCTAATTAGTGTCCCTGTGTCAATTATCCCATTCAGGATGTCAAATATTTCATGAGGATTAAATTTCAAAATACACTGACTCTCTGTTTGATATATAAAATCCCAAATGGCTGCTCAACATATATCAATGTTACTATATCACATACGGCAGGTAAAAGATTAAACAGTCTTTCACATACCTCTACAATTTTAAGCTACCATGCTTTTGATAGCATTTAATTTGGCACCACAGTTGCACTTACATATTTTTACTTGTGGGGATACTTACTGTGCAAAACGGAAGAAAAAAAAGGTTTCACATTTTCAGCCAGCATTTTCCTTTCCAAAATAGCAACACCATTGTAATTCAATACCCAAACTGAACCTCTCTGACCCCTGAATCTAAAACTGAAGGGTAGGGGAGAGAAGGAGAGGAGGAAGAAAGGGGGCTGTACAATGCTGATGTCAGAGAAATCTTTGCTTCATCGTGTATTCTTCACTGCCAGGGAGTAAAGAATGTGCGTGTATGCAGCTGGGATGTAAGCGTATCCAGTTGGAACTGTTTTGGCTTTCAGATTAAATCAAGCTTCCCCTAAGAAATCTGGCTTTCTTGATATACATTAATATTCAAGTTCTAAACCAAACTTGGCCTCCATCTATTAGAGGAAGTAGATCTCCAGGTGAGCAAAATAACACTGAGCTGATTCAACAGGGCAGAGGCACACACCTAAAATAAAATCTGTGTGTAGTTCCCAAACTTAAGTGTTTCCAGAAGGAAGATGAACCAATGAATCAAGTTTTAAATTATTTTACACCTAGGGCAGCTTTAATGCTTCACAAATTGAAATCTTTGAAAGTTTAATGTTTGGTTTAACTTGTTAACCTTTCCTTTAGTTATCACTTTTTCACTGTCACTTTTCCACAGATACCACAATCAAAAAGTGGTTGCATAAAAACGCTCTAATGAGCAAATTTACTGACTGAAACCAGGACAAAGAATATTAATTGACTGCTGAAGAAAATGCACAGAAAGCAACTTTAGAGTTTATAATTGTAAATACTGTGTCAGAAACTCAGCCCTCACAATGACACTTGTCTATTTTAGATAGAAACAAGTACTAGCAAGAGTAATCTGCTCATATTCTGTTATTAGTCCACACAATAGACTATTCTTGAGCAAGCAACAACCCAAAAATTAGTCCCAGAAACAATAAAGTAAATAATTTAAAATATCAAAGGAAAGAGGATCATGTTTGGCTACAAAGAGGCAAAATACAGCAAATAAGTTGTCTATTACAAAGAAATATCCAGAGTCCCAACCAAGGGCTTCTTGTACTTCATTTGTGCTGTAATAGCATATGGAGTGGACTAAAGGTAAGAGATTAGAAAGAGCCAAACGTTATTAAAATGCAAAGGTCTAAACTATAGTGCCTTTTAAGATCTCAGTCCAGCCTTGAGAAAAGGGGAGAGGAAAAAACCACACCACCTCCCCAAAAAAACCCCAAACAAACAGAAAAATCTGAATGAAACCAAAATGCCTAGAGCAGCTTTACACGTTCATAAACTACATTTTACCAAGTAATTTCAAGGACATTTTCAAAGTCTTGCAGTTAAGCTCCTGCCCTTGATGGTCTCTGTAAACGGGAACTCCCTTTAAGCCACCCCTGTGAGAGCTGCAAACCACTGAAGACAGGGAATCTTTTATTAGACACATGCAGAGTGAAAAGTGCAGTGTGGCTCCTCCCTGTGCTCTCATCTCAAAGCAGACCCTGAACACAACTCCAATACAAATATTACAACAACCATTGACATTTTCCCATTAAAATAGATCCCTTTTCCAAGTTACCTTTTTCTTACATTTGCTATTTCACACCAACTCTATTAATAAAAGCCAGATATAATTTTCACCCTGTATTATCCTTTTTAGTGGTGCCTAAATTCACTGAGTCATCTGTGTATACTACTCTTTAATAAGCCAAGGTCAATCTAATTTCCTCCTCCTAGTTCTCTCTCCCCCACAACTTCTTCACGTGTTTCAGCTTTACTTTGAAGCGACTTCCTTGCCTAGCATGCTAAAATCCAGAAACAGAGTGCCTATCATTATGACTGCAGTTCATGCCCTGACTAGTCACAGCAGAAGGAGAATTAGACTATAATCTCCTAAACAATGTAGAATTTGTAAATCAAAACCAACCAGCTCTTTTTGGCACGTAGATCAATGAACCAGTGTAGGGGTATGAAAATCCAAGCAACTTTTCTAAGGTAAAGTCAACCTCAGCATACGGATTTGTTCAGCTTGGATTTTTTCTCTCCTCTGCCCTTCAACCCCCAAAAGCAAGTCTTCAGAAAACACTTTTTATTGCGTCCTGAAAAACAGCAGCTTCTGCTGGACTAGAGGGCAAAATAGGCACACACAAACATAAGCTTAGAATACAGGCAGTACAGAGATTAAAAACAACCTACCTTCAGTACTACCCCGCCTAGCCTTCTTGATGGTAAGGATGTTTGCATTCCTTTGCTCTAAATATAAAAACAAACAACTGTGGCTGCTCTAATCAAAGAAGTAATAACAAGTTGCCAAAAAAATTCACAATGCATCAAAACATTTATACAGAATCTAGAGTTATTTCACTGAAGAAACACAAACTACCCATAGCCACGTACAGAAAATATTCACAGAGAGTCAGAGGAACAGAGTTGCGCCTGATGGAGTAACATAAAGTTTCTTGGCATGAAGCAATAATTTCCATAACATAGTGCATAAGGGGTTTCTGCTTGCAGAAATAAAGCCCTATCATGCTGACTGACATGTCATCATGCATGCAATTTAACTGGGATAGCCCAAGTCCCACTGGAAGTCACTGACGCTTTATATTGTAAGTTACTTGAAACCTCACAGGTGTACAGGGAGATCTCTTCCAGTAATGCAAATGAGCCTAAATATAATCCTGCAAAGAAGGGTCCATAAGATCAAATTTTTCCTTATCTGTCCTAAAGAAAAACATAAAATTGAAGGCTTATAAGAAAAAGTTTTAAAGTAGAATTTTTTTCTCTCTAGTTCTCTTTGGTTTCTCAGCTTTGATGTCTGCCAGGTTCATTGTATTTTCTGGGTTTTGTTCCTTAATGGCTGCAATTCTCCGGGAAAGGGGGAAGGTGGCAGAGGCCTATCTCCTGACCACATACACCCAATATGTGCTTCCCAAGGCTTCCTCTTTGTGACATTTTTGAAGTGGAAAGTTAACAACTCTCATAAACAAAAAATCTGTAATCCTTACTCCTCCTTCCACTCAATTTCTCATGCCAGTGTGGACCAGTGTGGAAAGAGAGGGCCTCTGGAGTATCAGCTTTAGTAGATGAGGACACGCAGAATAGTGTGAAACAGTTGGAAGGCCAGGTTTAAACATGTAACCTGAAACACTGGAAATTAGAACTCACAGCGGGGCTTAGCAACAAAATCAACAATATAGGCAGCGCATGACATGTGATCACCAAAGCAGAAGCAAGGTTGCTTAAATATAGCCTCTGTAGGTATTAGAATATTTCTGAGAAGTACACATCAAGCACGAGACAGATGCTACTAATAAGTAGAGCTTTAGTCATTTATTTTTGTATTTAAATATCCAGCTATATTTATCTGAAAGACTTAACCATACCATTCCTGCCTGAAAGGTATGCCAGTTACTTACTGCTGTCTAGACAAAAAGATTTAAAACTGGAAAAGATAAAACCTTTGCAAGGGAACACGGAAAAGTGCTTTAAGAGTCCATGTGAAGGGCAGTATCTCTGCAGTTGAGTCCCCTGAGCTCTGGCTTTAAGAACTTCGTCTATTGGGGAATTTAGCATATTAATTATTTCGTAAACAGTTTCCTAATGCTTGTTCTTGAACCTAAATTGTTTGGGTTTGTGGGGAGAGGTTAGTAAGTTATGAAAACTCTAGAAAGATGGAAAAATCAATCAGTCTTACAGGCAGGAGTGATGCCTGATGATCATCTGACACTTCTGGAGTTGTGACCACGATGTGGTCAACCACTTCAAACTAGGACATAAAGACATGAATCATCTACAGTGAGTAAGCTGTCCCACTTCCAGATTTCCTGCAAAAAATAATAATAAATCCAGACTATCTGGACACTCATCCTAAGTGTTTGGACAGCTTTAAATGATCCTGTGATCTCGGTGAAGAAATTGTTCTTGAAATGAGTTACACATTGCACCTCTATTTTTAGCATAACCATAAACCAGACCTACTAAACAGAGGTTTCCCAATCTCTGCTGCAGTAATTTGGGACCATGTGGTACATAAAGCTGGAAGGAAGCGGCATACAAAAGAGTTATCACAGACTTCAAGGAGCAGAAAGGTGAAGAATTTCACAAGCTTCCCTAAATATTCATATATATATAATTTTTTTGGATAGGGCAAATATTTCTGCAGCACTACATCCTTTAAGCATTTTATCACCAGCCTAAACAAACGACAGACTGAGAACAGTCCACAGGTAACGCTTCAGAACATCAAGTTTCTATCAAGAGAGAGGACTTCAGATAGACACAGGAATGAAATTGATACGTTTCATCCCATGGTCCCTTGGCCCCCCCATTTGCACTGCATAAAAGATGCCCTGGAGAAGTAACTGGAAGACAAAGCCCAGGTGATAAAAAGTCAGTGCACTGGCTTTATGCAACTCATTTCTCCCATTCTGCTGGGGGCGATGTTGAGGTTCAGGTCATGGACACAGTGCACTTTACCAAAGTATGCGGTGCTCTGTGTGGGTCTCTTACAGCCACGAGCCTCTGAGACAGCTGCAGCCCAAAACAGCAGAAGTATACATAAAGGTGGCGTGAGTCAGTCACCTTTCTTTTCCCAAAACTTTACACGGGCCACTGAGCAAGTATTCATTTTACTGAATGCTCACCCTTATTTCCTAAGTAGATCAAATCACTTCAGAATTTATTTTCTTATACTTGTACTAACCTGAAATACTGATCTTAAAATACTTCCAGGTATAAGTCAATACAAGTTCAACAAAAGAATTCACGTGGCAAGAATGCTAAGCAATAGCTTCACTAAACCTAGTTCTTGTACTGTAGTAAGTATTGCTCTTCTTGACTAATTTTTCCTGTGACTTAATAAATCTCATGGAATCAGGTGCTATTCGAGATACGCAGAGCTGCAAAACCCATTCCTGTCTTGATATAAAATTATAGGAAGTAGACCTGGAAAGGACTTTAAAACGTCATCTGGTTTGTCCTCAAGGCAGAATCAATATTCATGTCACTTGTGACAGATATATGTTCTTAATGATGGTGACTTCACCACCTCCCCAGGCTTTGCTATGTTTATGTTTAGAAAGTTTTTCCTAATAACTATTCTGACTCTCCCCTGCTGTAATTTAGCTTGTTATTTCTTATGTCTGCCATGAACAAAAAGGACATATTACTCCTTTTCTCTTCGCAACAGTGAGGGTTTTTTACATCTTAATTATGGCCCTGACCCTTCCGTCTTCTTTTTGAGTGCTAAGTAACTCCAATTTTTTCAAGATCTCTTTGGCTAGAGTGCTCCAAGCTGAGTCCTTACCAGTATAAAATACTAGAAAATTCACTTCTGCAGGCTGCATTCTGGTTTTCATATACATACTAGCTGGTCACTTAGCTTTTTAATAAGTCGTCAAGTCATGTGCAATTTGATTCACTTTCATTCTGAGATCCTTTCCGAACTGCTGTCTATTGTTTTACCCTTCCCTGTATTTGTAGAATTGATTATTTCTGGCTAATAATTTCCATTTGTCATTATCGAACTTAATCCTATTTCTTTCAGATGATCTCTCCAATTTGTCAAGATTATTTGGGATTCTAATTCTGCTTTCCACATGTTCAGAATACCCCCATCTCCTATAAATATGCTAATTTGCTGCATATAATATTATTCCCTTATTCAGATCATTCACAAGAATATTTAACAATATTTAATCAAGAACAAGTCCCTGTGGAAACTTCTCAGTATATTTCAATTAAACAATAAAATCAGGTAATTATTCTCTGAATTTCACTTTTCATTCAGCTTTGCATTTACTCTCAAGATTATGTTTCTTTAGCTTTCCGATTAGGATATCATTCAAAAGAGTGCCAAAACTTAAGTAACGTAGGAGCAGGAGGAAACTTAGTCTATCCCCTGTAACTGTAGACTTGTTACCTCATCATAGAAGGAAGTTAGTTTGCTTTGTCATAATTTGCTCTTGACAAATTATTAACTATTCCCTCTGTCCATGCTGTGTTCTAGTCACTTATGAATGTTGAGGACATTAATTGCACAATCTTTTCTGAGATTTTGGTGATTTTGTCATCGCAACTGACAATCAAGTACCAGCATGCAAGGCCATGCAAATTAATTTTATGCAAAAACTGAAAGGACTTTTGAATTCTTTTTTATCCAAACATATTCTTCCAATATTCACTGTTAAAGAGGGCAGCATCTGTAAGAGGTCTTGAGTAAGTACAGAACTACGTGTGTCACACAGAAATGATAAATCTCATTGATCAGCACTAGTAGAAACATCCCCCTGTGCTGATTTATGTCTTGATGCAGCATTCATTGGAATAAAGGCCCCCACAAAGTATATGGATATCATGTGGTAGTGCATCGATTATGCTCATTCGAATCACACTCAAAGCACTTATGTCATATTGTTGAATCTTCAACCACCTGCTCTTGTCAAGGAGGTCTGGCACACAGTCTTTGAAGTATTCTTGATTTGCTCCAGTCATGCCCTGTTCTGATTATAAAAAAATCTGTTGTCATCATTTTCATATCAATATCTTTTGAATAGCCAGCACTATTTGTAGATGTGCATAAATGAGATGGAAAAGGTGCAGAAGATACATAGTCTCTTTGGAGGAATACATTTTGTGCCTCAGTCAGATGATATAGGCTATCTAAACACACATCTGTCAAATTAAAATCCAGTTAAAAATGAAGTAGCACAACATCGCTGACCAGAGATACTACTAAAATAGGTGATCTACTTTTTATCTGAAGTCAAGTCATGTGGAAGTCCAGGAAGCATTCAGATGTAAGACTCCAACAGAATTACCCTTGAAAATGAAGATGTTGAATTATTAGACTTTATGCAAAATAAAATTCAAATGCAAATTATACCAAAACAAAGGTGTGGGGTTCGTCTGCTTCATTGGGCGTGGGGGTGGACACACCATAAAAATGAAGTCCGTAATGAGTTACGTGAGAATAAAAATCAATTTGTAGGTCAGTTTTTCCAGGAATCAGTTCTATATCAAGAATATTACTGTAGTTTCCTGTTCACAGAAGACTTTGTGCAAAGCTTATTGCTGGAAGAGCATCTTCACTTTTGAAAGTATCCTAAAAGGTTTAGAAAGTAGAATTTCACAAGTTGTTTAGGGACAAATTTTCTCTCATGTAATCTCATTTTAAATTGAGTTATTCCAGATTTACATTAACTAGTGCAAGTGAAAAAAAAAAAAATCTTGGCTTTCATGTGTAGCACATGAAGCCTTTGCTGGCCTTCCACTTCTGTTGTTACTTTATGATGTAAGGATCATAAGGATCATCCTTGATCTCTGCAAGGAATTAGATATTCATGGGGTCCTCTCCTTGCAAGTTCATCCAGAGTTTCCATTGCTAGATTTCTTTCCCCCAGTAATCTCATCACTGAGGATTAAAAGTCCTTTATGTAAAAAATATAACATTTTCTTCCTGAATTTGCAGGCGCAAATTTAGGAAAAGGCTAAAAAAAACCCAAACCAAAACAAAACAAAAAAACCACAACCACCCAAAAAAACCAAAAAACAGAGTAAGAGAAAATATACTTGAGGCTGGAGTCTGAGACCAAACACATCCACCTGCGGGACTCTTTTATTGGACATGTATGAATTTTTAAATTCAATAAACATGGAACAGAAGACAGTAAATCTCTCAAACCACAAACGAAAACTACTGAGGTCTGTAAGAAATGTTCAAGTTACACATGGCCTTCTGGACTGTCAGCTGTTCCATTCCAGAGCCAGAGGAGTTGTCCTGTCAGGAAACAGTAATGGCACAAAAGGAAAATAATCTCAGGACAATTACCAGTCCTGAGGATAAGAGGCAAATGTCTTTCCATTTAGCCATGATTAATCAATATTAATAAGGCTAATATTCCAGTCTGTGTCTAAAAAAATTTGGCAACTAGCAAAACTAGAAAATTGTAACCAGGTGGTTTATTACCATCCCTTTACTCTTTTTACCCTATTACTGTCTACCTGTAAAAGGATGAGATGCAGTGGCTTGCATGAACTTCCTGAAGATGCCATCCTACTGAATGATAAATGAAAAAGAATTGGCAGACAGGAAAATCGCATACCTGCTTCTTACTAAATAACTGTCTACAGCTATAGTGGAATAGGGCAACTGCTTTCTTCCCTCATCCCATCCCACATCAAACCAACCCTTGAAGGCAATTTCCTGCAATGGCACTTTTAGCTAATAGGAAAGCATATTGTAGGACACAGAGATAAACTATAAATGGTAACAAGGCTTAAATTCCCCAGCTCTGGACCCCCATAACCTGTTGTTAATCTAGTCACTCTGAGGAAATGGTGGTATGATGATAATTACTTCTCAGTTCCTCCAAAGGAAGTGCTACACGGTATACTTTAAATAGAAGAAAAGAATATTATCTTTTTTAGTATTTTCATCATGCGTTGTTAAGCCACTGCATTCCTGTGCTGCATCCCACTGTGATGAAGCCAAGGGTAGTGTCCACCTGATGTATTTTAAGTAGGCAGCAATTTGCAGTGCATGTGATTGACAAAATTTATCCCAGTATAGGTACCACTGGTTCCTGCTATATTCCAAATACTCGCAACTAGAAATGATGCAGCAATCAGAAAAATATCAGAACTGCAAATAACTTTCCAGCAGACTGATGAAATGGGGCTCTTTCCATTGATTTCAGCAGGCTATGGGAGAGAACCTAAGTGACATTATTAAACAGCAAACTTTCACATATGCATGCTTCTGAAAAAAAATTCATTAACACAAGAAAATTTCAAAAGTTTCACCAAGGACAGAAAAGGAAGAAACACATGAAAGAGGGCTACAACAGACTTCAGGTCATGACACACATTTGCCCCATGTTGCATCAAAAGACATTGAAATTCACTGCTTGCAGCCCTACCTCATGTTCTTCCTTCTCTCAACAGGTTATGAACCAAATAATATGCATTTTAAGTGTACCTCTATTGAAAGATTTCAGCCATGCTGGAACATTTTAAGCATCTTTCTTTTTAAATGAAAAAAAAATATTAAATATATAGACAAAGGGACTGTTACTGTAGGCCAGGACAGGCCTATATTAACTAGGATATTCCAAGTACAGACAGCAGTCAGTGTCAGAAACGCACAAAACTCAAGTCTTGTGTGTTTCATAATGACTTTTTTCCACTACAGAAAGAGCTGTGAAAGGGTCATACAAGTCTTGAACAACAACAAATCACAGTGCAACAGGAGGCTACGCTTTGGTTTCTGCGTATACCCTGAGCTATTCAAATTTGGCTATGGTGAAAGCATGGCATGGTGTGTCAGAAGACTAGAAAAGCTTTACTTCACAGTGGAAGATTTTATTGCCTTCAGTGCATATGTGGTGTGTAAGCACAAATCCCTTTGCCCACTGTTCTATGAAGACACCTACAATGAGATGAAAACAATACAAGGATCCTCAGGTCACAAAATGCACACCGACGTCTACACTTTGCCTGCCTTCCAGTGAGGGGTGACCCAAGTCCTCTCTGTGGTGAATCTCTGAGTCACGTTTAGAATCTTTTGTTTGTTCTGGACAATTATACTTTACCCTTAGCCAAACGTCAAGCATCTTTAGTCCAGAGGGTGAACTGCAAATCCTGGAAGATCAAAGTTACTCTTAAGATTTGTGGTGCTTCTTATTCTTCCTGTAAGTCAAAAAAATGGAAAGTGGTTCATTCCTCCTTTTGCTCCTGTAAATTTGCTTCTTCACATGGAGACAGAAGAGGTGGCAGCAGATGGAATTAGGGAGTCAATGTTTTGAATGCGGCTCTGGCAGCCAGCTCCACTCTCAGGAATCCAGAGCAGCTAATCTTGAAAGGAAAATGAGCACGTCCTTCAAAACCAAATACCTGGCATCAGATGTGCAGTTTAAGCTATCGGCCATTAGTTCCAGCCTTAATAAACTAATCTAGAAAACAGCTT
Organism: Astur gentilis; assembly: GCF_929443795.1. Classification (NCBI taxonomy): domain Eukaryota; kingdom Metazoa; phylum Chordata; class Aves; order Accipitriformes; family Accipitridae; genus Astur; species Astur gentilis. Next base: position 6,637,299 of record NC_064909.1, on the reverse strand, counting down.
GCTTTCCCCTACTGATTCCTCCTCTCAGTCTTTTCAGTTGAATAGTTGTAAAAAGTACTAGGGACATAATTGTGGATTCATCATAGATTTGGGAGACAGGAATTTCTAAACTCTAAATTTTAATCTTGGTAGTTGAGACTGTGTGTATTTTTCTGCAAAGTACTTAGCCTCATTATGTCTTACAGTTCTACAAACATCACACACCTTACCAAAAATAACAGAGACTCTGTGCTTAAGAGGTTGCCTGCAGGTGGCTATCATGTGGGCAATAGATGCATTATTGAAGCAATTCCTTTTTGCGCATCTATGCCAGAACAACAACCATTAGAATATTTAGATTCTTTTGTTGGCCAAAGAGCTCTGAGGTATCCATCCCTCCAGTTGCTGGCCTTTAGTGAAGATGAGTTGCTGTCTTTTAAAACCTTTATGGGCTCCAAGCAGACTCTCAGGACAAATAGTTCCTTTCTCAGGTCAGAATCAAAACCTGTTGCATTAAATTATACTTGCTGTTGCCATGCCAACATGCTTGCTTTGCTCACACTTCATTTTGCTCTCTAAATAGCATGCCTAATAAAAAATCAGGACTTTCCATTTTAGCCATCTCAAATGTACATCTGGACTCCATCCCGGACTGTAGGTTCCTTTAGGAAATATTCTAACTCCAGTTAAAAATACAGTTCTTAACCATTTAAAGGTGGCTAGGCACAATCTCCCAGCAGGACTGAATTTTAACACAAAGCACTTTGATAGAGAACTACTATTCAGATTTTCTGATATTATGAAATTTGGTACATCAGCAAGGCAGAACATGAAGTTGTTTTCCATCATGCATGGTGTCTCTAGAAATTTTAGGGGGAAAATGTGAAAAAAGAAAGAAACCCGTGTCTAGCAAAGAATCTATAGACAAAGATGAGCTATGTAGAGAGTATGGATGCCCAGGGGATACGCTGCTTCCATATAAAAATGTCTGAAGTTTGCCTTGGATGATAGTTTAAGAAGTTATCCAGCTAATCATCATCATGGCACCAGGACAGCCTGTAACAGTGTCTTACTACAGAAGCAGCCTTAGTTCTTCTGTTCCGAGTTCATTCTTGATGTAGGGAGCAGGGCTGAGTTACGGAAATGTTCTCCCTGCTGCCCAAGGCATTCCAGTGGGCAGGGGAGGCACTTTGCTTTGTGCCTCATCAAGCTTTACCTCAACCAAAGAAAACAAACAGCAGGTTTTGAAGACACTGTAAACTTTGCCCTCACAGCTGGAGGCAGATTGAAGCAGTGGCAGCCAGCAGTAAGGGACAGGCAAGAAGAAAACAAAATGTGATAGAGACAGCCGTGGCACAAAGACTTCATTCTGTGCCCCTATTAAGAACTCCGAGAGTCCCCTACTGGGGAAAAGAAACCATTAAAATGTTCATTAGAAAGAGTATCACCTTGGACATTTATTATTTATTGCAAGTCTTTATAAGCCATTAGTCTTCAGATGTATTCCAATAAGTCTCCATGTACTTCGTGTCCTGCTCCAGTCTGTTAGCAGACCAAACATCCTGCAGCAAGTGCCAGTGCCACAGTGCTGCTCTGTAAGAGTGGGACTTTTGGTTCACAAGGTTTCTTTTACATGCACAGCTCAGATTGATTTAAAATTTGAGCTTTTGTAGCTGAATCCACAGAGTACTTAATTTTAGTTTATCCAAAGGAAAAAGGTTATAACAATCAAAAATAAAGTTGAATGTACTCTACACAGTTTGTTCAGCAGTGCCAGTGGTTTTAAGAAGGATGAATCAATATTGGAAGCACTGCTCATGCACAGAGTACCCAGCCCACTGCTCCAGCTGCATGTCTGCCTTAGCTTCTCAGCTATGTCACATAAAATCTTCTGCTTGGTTTTCCTCTAGTGTTTGGTTGGTTTGCTTTTATCTTCTCAAGAATTTGCCTGTAACACAGTTCTTTGTTCACCATTTGAAATACATAGCAGGTTGAAACTATGCAAACTACATATTAAGGTTATATATTTCTACCCGCACAGCTTGAAAGACAAACACAGAAGACGACCAGGAGACTTGGCATGTAGCTCTACTTTCTCATTTCTTACTGGAAGTAGATGCCAACTGACAGTGTAGAAAATTTCCTTTAGTATATTGATTTGTGGATTTTTTTAAGACAGATTCCCAACCAAATGTTCTCCCCATACCCACCCAGATCTTTCTGTAGGGCACATGGCCTGCTGGAACATGACCTTTCCAAAGATCCACAGCACACCTTCCTCCTGCTCACAAGCACACATCACTGAGATGCCATAGGTGCTGGGTCTACCGTTAGGTATAGGTCCAGGGTCGTATCCATAATGATTTTCCAGCTGCAGTATATAATCACAGGTCTGCCACACTGCTACAGCTAGTTCTGCCATTAGCTGATACAGATTCCCTTAGATAGCAAATGCTGCCAAGCGTGCGCAAGAAAAATGTAACACTACAGGCCCGTGAACCAGAACGCAAACAGCTTTAGAAATTTCTCAGCCCTATTTATTATGTCACCCTGCAATTACAGAAGTATTCCTACTAGTTGGTGTTCATTTGCACAAGGACTCAGAGTCAAGAAAACTCAGAGAGGTGAAAAATAACTATATTCTCTAAAGAAGAAAAATAGAACTTTCCAAAGACCTTTAAATTGGTCATACCATCACATTTGACATGGTCATCTTTAGAAAGTTACGTTTAACCACTTACTAGACTCCACAGACCTGCTGGGTACCAATAGACTACCTGAACTCTGAATTCATTTGGAGGGCAGTAAACTGCTTAGTGAAATTAAAACCATAGTAAGCTTGAATCTAAAGCACTTGTCACAAAATACCTGTGCGTTTGATATCTAGATCTTCCTAAATTAAGAGGACTGGAGACAAAATATACGAGAGAGACAATAGTTCACATAAATCAAATGTCCTCTACTAAGCTAATTCTGTTGCTTTCCCAGAAGTACTCCTGCACTCGGGAATTCTTTTAATTATGGGAATGAGAAATAGGCGGCCCAAACACGTTGTGTAGCCTTAGTGATACACAATGAACAAGCAATAAAGAAAATGTTAAACCACTTTTCTGTGCTTGGCCAGTCAACAGAGAGTTAAACCTAGCAAGGATTGGTTTTCAAAGCTGCTCTCAGTTCCCTATTTTATGATGTCATTGCTTGACATTGTTAATGTCAAGGAAACGCTGATATGGTAAGATATATTTCTATGTCTTCAGTCACAATATTAGTACAGGGAATAAAGAGAAGATGTGCCAAAGTGTGGAATGATGAGACACGTTGATAGTAAGAAGTCGGTATGTTCTTCCTATAACCCATATGCTACATGGTAGATTCTGGAGACATTGTTTCTCAGGGTACTTTGGGCAGAAAATGAAGAGGCTTAAAACTGTGAAGTGTTACTCAGTGTGTCTTGTAATTGGGCACACTTAGTCTTAACTTTCAACTTGACATAATTTATTATTTTCCTTGAAACAGTAGAACTGCTTTCAAAATTGCAAAATAGAATTTTACTGGATTTTCTTTCACAGCACTGAACATGAGCACAACGTCCTAGGTATGGATACAAAAAGGTTTGCAGTTACCTGGCAATATAACATCAGTTAGGAGAAAGGAGTAAAATTTATTTTCACTTTCATTATAGAATTGTGCTGTTAAGGTTTAGCTGTGTGGGGGGAGGATAAGTTGGTTCTTTGTGTCTATTTCTTATAAAAGGTATTAATCTAAAGATGGTTTTCTAGCTTCCTTTTTAATGAATGTGTACTTTACAAAGACAGAAATTCTATATTTTTTCATGTTCAAAATGCATGAAGATATACTCTGGGTTAAGATTTATAAAAATACCAAACTCAAGAGACTGGAGAGAAAGAAAATACTTTCCATTATTTAATCTTCATCATCTGACAGGACACAATTCCTTTAAGAGACATAAATTCTGGTGCTCTGTCCTCTCCACATGCATAGGTGCCGTCAGTCAGCCAGGCGCAGTTAGAGTATAAGAATTACCCTTTACATACGCTAATGATCTCTGTGTCTAAGAACATAAGGATATGACAAACACATGATATACACTTCTGGTACACGGAAACCAGAGTCACTGTAATATAATATTGTAATGAATAAAATCAAAGAATTTCTCTTCGGAGTGTGATTGTGTAAGTTACTATTTATAACTTCTCCACTGTTAAAAACTGGTCTTCCGGCCACTTTCTTATGTTTTTTAAAAAGCAGCTTGACTGTACAAAGGCCTTCTCACTCTCTGGTAAGGATAAGCTTCAAGAGCAGAGGTCTTGTGAAAACTTAAAGCCAAGATGACGCACTTGTGCAAACTCTGCAGAAAAGGAAAACCCAAAATCTTACCAGCATTTTGGCAATTCACATCGCTACAGTTCTTTGTATTAAACACAACTTATTTTTAGATATATGAAAGAGGGAAGAGGAGAGAAGAAGGAGACGGAGAACAAGAGGTAGTGCTAGGTAAAACAGGTAAAGCAGACCTTCAATGAGAGCAACTTCATCACAGGTCACTGTGACCCACATTAAAAATCTTTGTCAACACTGGACAAGTGGGCTTACGATTTTGCCACATTGAATATACACTCAGATGAACAGATAAATTAGGATTCATTTATTACAGTTTATAACCTTTCTACTTTTCCAGATGCAGAAAAGCAGTATGAATGCACAACTGCAATAATCCCATGGCATTCACAGATTTAATAATTTGTAAAATATGAATTATATAGTAGATATTTGACACTTCTGTGTGTCACAGGACTGGCTGGCTAGAAACAGCTGTCTTCTCTGTGTGCTTTCAATAGATTTCCTCTATTACACCTCCTGAAGGTACTTAAAAGAATTTAATATTCTCACTTCCTCCTAGGTAAATCACTCCTGTGCTTTTCCTCCTAGAGTTCATTGTCTTTTTCTGTATTGTGTTTAGATTGAGGTCAATGGTTCTGGTCTCTGTTTCCTCCCCAGCTACCCCAGGCCACCACCTCTCTTCCAGGCAGGAAAACCCAAGTGACAGTCAGTGGCAAACTGAAGGTCAGAGATTTCCTTGGCTGACCTTCGACACCTTCCCGCAGCAGCCTGAGTCAGCAGTGCTCCTTGCAGATCAGATCTGCCTGGTCTCTTGAGGGCATTCAAAGAAATAAAACTTCATGACTGATGCCTCCTTCATGAGAAATCCAGTCATTTCTAATCCAGTTCTTAAGCCTAGTGGAAGGCTCTTCTTCACAAAGTGTTAAGCAGTTTTCTGTTAAATCTGGTTCACGTCCTACTCCAGGTGTCTGTCGAAATACTGAAGCAGGCCTAAACAGAAATTTATATCCATTTAACTTTAGTTGTCTATTTAGATAGCAAGCAAGTAGAATTTTATGCACTTTTATTAATTTTTTTCTTTAATGTTTTGGCACATTCTAAAACCAATCCACATTTCACAACAGTTCCTGTTATCAAAATATGTCATTCTCATACACAGTTTTTAATTAACACTCCCTCCTTACCGTGCACATAAAATATTGTGCTGGAAGTAGAAAGATATATTTTACGACTCTAAATCTAAACTTTAAAAACTGAGTATTGATTCTCATTTCTGATTATTCAACGCAAGCCAGTTTACAGCCTTCAAAAAAGTGGGTATTCAGTAGTCTCTGATATCCTACGGAGTTACTGGTATCAACAGTATATAAGCTTTGACAAACAGAGCATTCTTAGTCCAAAGTCTATCTTGAAGTAGTTGCTTGATGGACACCCAGGTAGAATATATGAGACGCAAATATTTCTCAAACGTAAGGGCAAGACTGGCCGACAAGACAAGTAAAATGCAGAGAAGTGTGGTGTGCTGTAAGGGGTAGATAATTCTCACACAGAGTCAATAGATGGAGAATATGAAGGTGTCTGCAGCATTTTTTCAGGAATTTCTTTGCTTGCTAGCACAAGTTCTGCTAAGACGGACAAGAACATCTTTGCTTCAAAGCACCACTTTTTATTTACAGCAATGTGATCTACCCTGGAGCAGACATATAACCACATGCTCAAGGCATTACCTAAGGACACCAGACACCCGCCTTCACTTTCCTTGGGCCAACGCTGCTTGCATCTTCAGTGGGACTCACATATGGTGATGTTATGCTCACTTCTGCTGCAGGGGCCCAGCTTCCAGAGCAGGCTGTGCAGTCTTAGCCCAGGCAGCAACCCCTGTGAGATCACAAAGCACTTAGATGCATGGCGATGGGATTCCCAGCAGCCAGAGGCCTCAGTCAGTCAAGCTGCTGAAAGAAATGCCAAATGGTGAAGTGTGTCTGGAATCCCTTGTTTCTCTACACTGTAGAGCTTCTTTAAATTCACTGCTGATCATAGGAATCACTTGTTAACCCCTCCTGTATTCAGGGGCCTCACACATCCCTTCGGGCATGAGTGACTAGATCAAGATCACTCTTTTGTTCCAAACAGCCAGAATGGTGTTAATATCACCATTCACCTTAAGTTATAGCACAGAAGACTTCTGCAGGAAACAGGCAACCAGGACCCTACACCCACAGCACCCTTAGCATCCTAAATCCACATATCCCCACTCAGCAGAAAACCCCAGAGTACTTCCACATAAGCCTCAGTTGTTCTTATCTGAGGTGAAGTATACGGCTTTGAATGTTTGGATGGGAGCTCTGACACACAGCTCAGTGTTTCACCACCAGCGCTATCCACGATCCTGGAATGGAAGCAGCCAAGGCTGCTCACTTTTGTGCTCAAACCACTGTTGTCACCACAAGCAGACGTACCAAACCTGATCCTTCAGGAGATGTCAAATCACAGAAGCCTGTTTTGTGACTTCTTATGGTGCTTTCACCATGCCAGGGCACTCGGTCCTGCCAAAATGGTATTACTTCTGCACAAAGGCAGTGCTACTTAAGGAATTTATCAGCAAAATTGTGTTTCTGGGCTTTTAGAAACCACGATGACTGCAGGTGCCCTTGCAAATTCTCAGTCTAAACTGAAATTTATGCATCTGAGCCTCACTTAAGGGGCTTGAGTCCTCCCTTTGACCAGTATAGATGGATCTGTCTATGGCTAAGAGCTGCACATATTCTCGCAGATTAAGGAACATCAAATGCCTTTCCTGTTGAAGTGGTGGAGCAGTCTTGACATGGTTTTAGTCCGGGTCAGCTAGCATTTGGGAGAGTGCCAGGTTACAGCTAGTTCCTAGCCACAGCTCAGGAGTTAGTATAGGCCAGAGACTACTCCCAAAAGTCAGTTTGGGTTTTCTGAGTGTAGGAGAGTTCAATAGTACGGACACAGGTCCTTCCAGTTGCAAATACATTTAGAGCTAAACTCGATAACTTGGCAGTGAGGGCCAGACAGAGAAATCCTTTCATGTCTTAGCAATTATGTTCCACAGTCCAAGACAGCAAAGCAAAGAGAAGAAAGTATATAAGAGTACACAAGGACGGTTTGTCCTATGTTGGGAACTTTCTGTTCTTGGAGACAAAAAAAAAAAAAAAAAAATCTATTAATGACAAGACATACCATATTCTTATGTTATGGAGTTGCACTTGTAAAATGGAAACAGAGGCTCACAGCTGATAAATAGCCAGAGAGAGCAGTCACCGGGCTGATTATAAATATGTGCTCAGATAGCTCAGGGACTCCGAGGATTGAAATAATGAGATACTCTACATGGCAACGTGGTTATTTAAATACCTCCTCTTCCACCAGGAGTTCAGCCATTATTCAAAGAGAGGAAGCGTATTCATTCCTGAGTGCTCCAGACATGGGACAGTTATGAAAAGCTTTCTGCACAAATGGGGCAAATATGGTATCCCACAGGGAGACTGAACAACAGCTTCTGTCACAGCCTCAAAACGACTGTACCTGAATGAATGGAGGCTGGAAGGTAGCTGGGTTCATGGACAGCAGTGTTTGTTGAAGTCTGTCACTCCCTCTTGAGGGTTACTTACATGGGTTTAAAACTTTATTTTTGCAATTGCAACAGATACAGCTGACAGCATGAAAACAATTAGATTAACATGTAAACAGTTGAGGCTATAATGCTATTAAAATGGACGTTCAAGGAAACTGTAGCCATTTCTACAGCTGTTTTGGAAAGTCTCTCTTTGGCAGAACATGCTGGATTGTCATTCCAAATGCCTGTGCTTCCCATGCTGGTTTCCTGAGGAAGGGTTTGTGGATGGAGTTGTTTATTTATTACTTTTTTTTTTTTACCCCGCTTAGCTGTAGCTGTGGATTCCCCAGCCTTATGAAAGTAGTCATTAGTTGCCTTGTTTGGCCAGGAGAAAACTGTAAAGAACCTGGCACTTGTCCAGAGGGTTCCTGGAACTTTCTCCCAACCTTGTGTAAGAGCTTAATAATAAAAAATTTAATTTTATGTAAGATTTGTTACAAGGCCATAGGAGTTTTGTGAGAACAAGGAGCAAAAGAACTGAAATTTTGTTTATTGTTCCGAAGTAAATCATACCAAATGAAGGTCAGATGGGACTTCCTAAGGTGATCATCTCTCCAACTGGACCAAGACCACAAGAAGCAGATCCTGTCATCTTAAATTAGAACTGAAGGAAATCAGCATCACCTACATCCACATACCCTCAGGATATTTTGAAGGCAAGTTCCTTGGCTGTGCCAGCCTAAAGCTGCAATAAACTCCCACAAAAACAATGGACAATCGCAGCATTTATGACCTTCTGTCCCTCAAGTGTTGACCTTTTTTTCTCTAGGAAACAGAAAGCAACCTGTTCTTATATGTTTTTAAAACAAACACTCCATTGCAAATGCCTCCCCCTTTGGAGGAAGACATACAGAACAAACAAACACCTAACAGATTTTAGTCATGTTATTTAATATGCTGTTATGAGAGGAGCAGATGCTACAGCAAAAAGTGCATTATGAAGTCAGCATAACAGTATAAAATGTAGTAAAACGCTACCTCTTCAGAAGACATTTATGCACTTGACACTGAACGTTTGAAGCTTAAGAAAATACTACCTTTTGCAGAGTGCAAGTCCTATTTATGGAAATTATGTTCCTGACAACAGCATCCATCATTTTCTGAAGTCTGCAGTTCTGTGGTGATTTTCAGCCACATCCATAATGTCAACAGTTTGTTACCCTTACAGAGTGTTGCATGCAGCACAACAACCTGAATGCTATTTGTTCTGATCATTGATTATGGAGTTCTCCTGTATTATTACATACTTACTGGGTGAGAGCAACCTGAAGTGCTATTTCTAGTTTCAGCTGGCTGGAAGGACTTACCCGTTCTAGACAACCATCTGTTCTGACTAAATTACAACCTCTCCTCACGCTTCAGGATATCACTAGCTATGGAAAAGTTGTGAAGAAGCTTTCTGTTGGCTAGAGAAGCACCTTCTGCTTGTCCACCTTCTCAAGAAACCGGAACAACAAGCTGACATCAGCCCGACGCTGCTTGCTGTGGTATGCTCATGCGCTGCCTGATACCACATTCAATTTAAGATCCTGTTCTTCAGCGTAGATCAAGCACTGGGCCTTGTACATCTCATGTACTACCTTGCTTGAAAGTTTACCATGACCTAGCATGACAGCTGTGGTCATTGGTAATCACTGCCAAAAGGGAGGATCATAGGAGTGGGTGGAAAGGAAATCAGACATTCCTGGCAGCTGGCCTGCAGCTCTGAAGCTTCCTTTCACCAAACATCAGACTGAAAACAGATCTCCGCTTGCTGAAGAGAAAAGTATGGGCTTCCACTTTTCACTCACTTTTCCTTAGTGCAGCATACAAATGGTTTCCTTTCCCTGAAGAGAAAAGGAGAAAAGAGAAAAGAGAAACGGCAAAGGGAAAACCACATGTGTTCACCCAGTGGAGTGAAAAAAAAAAAAGGCCAGAGAACGCTGTTCCTCCCTGGTTCGTTACTGTCATTTTTGTTAGCAACAGTAGATTAGGCAGGCAGGGAATGACAGCCCTTGGAAAGCACAACAGAGAAGTGTTTACCATATAAACAGAGAATTGAAGAGTTACACAACACAGAAAAGTTTTAAGTTGGTTTTCTTTGATGAACACACTACACAGAAAAGGATATATTCCAGCAAAATTTAGTATATGCTTTTACTGTTAAATTTTCACGAATTCAGTAATTACCTACAATGTGGTTCCCCTCAAGGGCTCAGCAGGATCACCTCTACCTCCAAGGAAAAAGAACCAATTTTTTTCTCATAAATAACCCATCTGAACCCAACTAAATTCTATGCTGTTTAGTCCTATAAGCAATTCTCAGAAATGTAGAAGACGTTCTGCTTGTTTGGCTAGGATTGCATCTTTTTTAGGGCAGGTGGAAGAGAAAGTAAAAAAGAGAAACAACCACCGACAGCGATTGTGAAATAACATGGTTTACAAACCCGTTGATTTGAAAACAAATAAGTAAGATTTAGTGGCTATGTCCACCATGGTAAAACCCCAAAATTCAAGAATTTCCCTGGCTTCTGGGCCTGTCGATAATTTCAGAACAGTACTGTGAAATCATCCAGCTATTCACTCCAGCTGAGCCTGCTTAATTAGAATTCCTCAGCACTTAGACATATTTCCTTAACAGCAAATGATACAAATAATCACTTCAGGAGACAGCGGAATATATAACATGGGGTCTTTTTTAAAAAAAATATTGTTATTAAACTGAAAGACAAAAGTAATAGTGACAGCTCCCCAACAGATTTTTGTCAAGCCAAACACAATCAAAACCATCCTGAAGTTTCTGAGGTTGTACAGACTGGTGGTTTAAAACTCTCTTTCTAACCCCATCGTCATGACTCTTTCAAGTGAACAAACATGCAAAGACATTTCAAGCACCATGGCAATGTTGACTCGGAGCATTGTTAACTCCTACCAAAAGGCTGTGGGAAGCACAGTTAAATGATAGAAGGTTTCGTTTATTAATCTGTGATGAAAACCAGGCTTCTGTTGATGGAGGGGGCGGGGGAAGGGTAAAGATAGGCTTGTCTGTTTAATGTTTGGCCTGGATTTTTTTTTTTTTTTTTTTTTTTTTTTTTTGAAAAGCAAGCAGCTGAGTGCATTGCTTCTGGCTGTGTCTTTCTGTAGGTTGCCGGTTGCCAGCATTCACAAAGCACAAGTTATGTAATGCACTCCTATCAGGAATCCGAGTTCAAAAACATTTCATGAAGTCCCATGCTGTTCTTGCCAGAGTAATTGTTTCTGATAGTGAAAAGTCTGTATCACCCTGATTCAGCTGTCTTGGCCGTCTCCAATGGCAGCACTCTGTGCTTTCGCTCAATCTCTTCTCCTTCCCTCCCAACGATCTCCGCTCATTTCTTAATGAGACTATTCTCTTCCCTAAACCCCTTTACCAGCTTTTGCCAAAGGAAAAGAAAATAAAGGAAGACACATGTACTTTTGCCCCTCCTGTGCCTCTGAAACAGGCTGGTTTTTCCTTGCTTATCATTTGCAAAATCCTCATTTCTTTGGCAAGTGCAAAAGAAATACTGAATTTATGACCAAAAGTATATTCATGCCATTGCAGTATTGACAGAATAGATTTTCTGACCTAATTTTGAGAGTAAAGACCTAAATTTCAGAGCAATCTGCTTCCCAGAAATGTGCTTACTCCTGATGGAATAATTTGAGACACTTTTCAGGAAAATTCTGCAACTTTTCACAGAAAAAATTATTGGATGACTTGTTGAGTGAGGAATTTCATTTGCAGTCACTCTGCCACTTTTGATATCATTAAAATCAATCAGGCACACAGATAAAAGCATGTAATTATTCAAGGTATCTAAATTAGAGTGCGTAAAGAGGAAATAATGCAGAACAGCTCTCTCCTTCAATCTGAATTAAATATTTTTATGTCAGTACACGAATGTGTAAATACCAGTCAATATATTTCAGCATGTAAATAACAGCAATCTTCTTCCTTGGTAAAATGTAAATAAAAGAACTTAAAGTTAAAAAAATAAAATTGCGTTAAGAGTCAGAATTAGTATGAAATGCCCTTATCAAATATCTCATTAAAATACAGGCTTAAACTCTAAACACTATTAAACTGTGCTTCCTTATAATTCTCTTTCCAGTGTAGTTGCTAATATAGTTAACAAACAGCTCATTCTTTAAAGAGTGAAATTTGATTCATATCATTGTGTCTAAGTAAATATGAAATTTAGGCCAAAGTATCTTTGGGAGGTTTGATCCATGACAGTCAGTCAAAGGATTCCCATTTCTTTCAGCAGACTTCAACACAGATGCTTGGAGCAAGGCTATCTGGGAAAAATGTGTTTAATGTTAAAGTAATGATTTACAAGGTACTGGAAAAGTGTACTGATAGAAGCCTTCAAAGCACAATTAGATAAGACTGAAAGATAAAATATCCATATGTAAATCTCAATGTATTTCATCCTCTGTGTTGAAATAAAGTAGATGAAAGGTGAAGAATATAAAAGTTATTTCTAAAAAAGCAACAGAAAGTTTTATTATTCTTTCAGACACAGTTAAATTGTAAATAACTTAATTATCTTAAATTTATGAGGAATTTTTTCTTCAAGTATTTTACCTTAAATTTCAGGGATTTTGTTTGTTTATTTGTACCTACTAGTTTCCTTTAGAGTTAAAAGTGATGATTCCTAGGAAGAAGGGAATAGAAAGTTGTCAGGCATCATTTATTTTTAATTCAGTCTGCAATTCTTAGACAAAGCTCACAAGGACTTCTGTTCTATTAATTTATGGTCTAACAAGCCTCAACCTGTATATATGGAGGAAAACCACCTTTTGTTTCAATACAAGGAACACTTAAAATTACTACTATTCAACACAGAAGGATAAGCCTTAATCGAGATTCTTTTCATTTTATTTTAGCAGCTCCAAACATTAGTTAATTCTTGCAGTGAAGCTAACAGAGATTAATTTATACCTCTCTGAGGCACAGAAATGTTGACCATCTTCCCAAGTCAATGAGAGAACCAGCAACAGAACTCAAGTGCTGCAGGTTCAAGTTCTTAGTTATAAGAAATACCCTAAAAATGAAAGAAAACACAACAACAAGAACTGCCTACAGTCACTCAGACCTCAAATCCTACAATCACTTCAAAACTTTGTGAGTCCTGCTTCCATGAGCTCCTGGTGAAATGCAGGCAACACTGCTTAACTGACCATAGGACACAAGGCTATGCAAGACCTGGTTCAGTTTTTATAACTATAAAATAGGGCTAACGTTACCAACCTCTTTTTAAAATGCTTAGAATTTTTTTCAGGTCAAACCAGCATGGAGATATACTGATGTTGGACCTATGCCTATAGAAATCAAACATAGTTCACAGATTCAAACATGGTTCATAGACTATGTCATCCGAATTTAGAAGCTCTGAGAAAAATGAGTAGAAAAATGGCAAGTGTCAGCTTGCTGCTTCATTTAAAAGCATTATGAATGAAACATGTAAAAGAGCAGCTGCATAAAAAAAATACAAATTCTGATTTGTATAGCTTACAGTCATTGAATATCATAACATAAGCAAAATAAAATATTTATTGCTACAAGGGTTTATATAATTTGGTGTCTTTTCTCCCTCCAGCATATTAAACTTCAAAATCTTAATGACTCATTTATGTTTCACATGCTTTGCAAAATAATGCCAATTGCCTTTGAATCTACACAAAACAGCAATTTGCTAAAGATTTTGTTGGCTTTGCAAGGCAAAATAAAACACACACACACACAGTTAATGCTATGCTGGAAAGGACCAACAAATTCTTCAAGTCCTAAATACGAGTTCTGGGGTACATTTTGAACAAATTGTTGATTAGCTGCAAGAGTTATAATACAGTGTTAGCTGATACTTTAAAACTTCCCTGGCATGCTTAAATTAGCCTGAAGTTAAACAAGGCATATAATAATTACCTTGGCCTGGTGATATTAACACTACTACCAAACAGAAGTCACTTCAATATTGATCTGGAGTGAGAAGAGAATGAGACCACCTGTGCTTTTAAAATATAGCTACGGAAAACAGAAATTAACCAACTTAGATGCTGACATGAGTAAGAAAGCAAGTTACGACCATATAAACCAGAGTGAAAAAAAGAGTCCTGAAATGAACCCTTTGCAATCAACCACTTTCTGACTGGTACCATTGACTTCAGCAGCAGTCATAAAGATATAGGAACCTGGACAGTTTTCAAAATCATTACTGAAAGAAGAGAATTTCTTTTAATATCTAATCTTCAAAACAGGATTACAACATGTTCATAAGGTCCAACACCTCAATTTCAGAAAACACAGACTACTTGCCTTACAGCCAAAATACACAATGGATTCAGGAAAGCTGGGTGACTGGTAGAAATCACTGTAGCGAAAATAGCTATTTTCACCAGTTTGCTCCACTTAGCTTCTCAGCCAATCAGTTAAGGCTCTTTACAAGAAGTTCCATCAGAACAGAACACAGCAAACTCTCATTCCCTGGTAAAGTTTCAGTCCTGCTTTCTGAAACAGAAGGTTTTCACTAGAATGTCTTTTAAACTGAAGCTTCTGCACACTCAGGAAGTAGCAATACAGAACTATCACAAGATTTGTGACCCATTCTACATTCCAAGTTAATCACATTAATTTTGTGCAGCTAGTCAATGAATTGTAAGATACTGTTGTGTTTGTATTTATGTTGAATAGAGAAGACCCCCTTCTATTCAGGACCATAATTTTGTTAAATCCTTCTACGTTTCTCAGAAATATGTGCCAAAAAGCATTTCAGTGGTATATGTCAGTTCCTTGCTCTTTGAATCTCACTCCATTGTAGAGTATGAGAAAGTACTTGAAGTAGCAGAGTTTACACTTGCTTGTATGCTATGGCTGTCTTTGTTGGCAAGATTCATCCCATCTGCTTTTACCTGTGTAAAAGTTGGCTACCTCCTCTAAACCTCATCTAGGATTCCTACACACTACTCAACTGAGAAAATTATGGACTACCAGAGAGCAATCATCCCACCCTAATTTTAGGTAGTTTACACAGTTCTGATGAATCACCCTCTGGACACAGGCCTTTTTCTATTAATGGTAAAAATAAAATAAAATAAAAAAAGGAAAAAGTCAATGACTCATGTGCATCTA
This sequence comes from Astur gentilis, assembly GCF_929443795.1. Lineage (NCBI taxonomy): Eukaryota > Metazoa > Chordata > Aves > Accipitriformes > Accipitridae > Astur > Astur gentilis. The sequence continues at coordinate 6,622,186 of NC_064909.1, read as the reverse complement.
AAGCCAAATTTAGACCATTAAGTGTAGGTGAAATGCATTTTACCTTTACTGATTAGCATCCACTTTGGATTTGGCTATCTCAGACTTATACCATGCACTTTCCTAGGCCATGGTGAGAAAAACCAGACTAAATTTATACCCATTAGTGAGAAATAACTTAAGGATGCCAGCGACTTCTATTAAAAATATTAACTATACCTACAGCATAGTGATTCGTGAAATTACATTGTTTATGCATCTCAAATAAAGGAAAATCTGTAGTCTCCAAAATAAACACCGAAAAAGTGGAATATTAGAGAATTTTATAAGACTTCAAGTAGTTAATAATAAACAGGACAAAACCAACATGTCCATATGCTGGCAGAATAATGCCTCATGAATCATGCACCTACTGTGAACAAATATTTATTGGAGGAGTTCACTGGGGTTTTTTGATGTGTCATACTGCATTCATAGGATGACATCTGAGAAGAGAAGATGAGCAATGAAAGAATAAATGCTTTGGATTATAGTAATAGCCATTTTTTAACCTTTGGCTGCATCTGCTCCAAGACCTTCCAGTAGTATCCTGCCTAGCGGCAGTCCCATCACAGAGCCATCCAAAAAATAAGAGAATGAACTCAAAGTGGAATAATTATGCATCCCAATGAACTGGCAATTTGAGCTAATTATGTAGGAGTTGACAAACACATAGTAATCTCAACATGAGACAGAGAATTTTATGGCTAGTATTGGCCTCACTAATGGTCTTCCTAGCTACTCTAATGGTCTTGTGATCAGCACAGGAGGGGCACAAGCATTGTCAGATGAAAGACTTGAGACAACTATGTAACTGTTGGCTAAAATCTACCCCCATCCCACCCCAGCAGTCAAAGTATTTTAACTCTCTGTAATGAGGGTATGTGATCTCAAAAATACTTGACAGAAATGGAACAGCTACCTCAGATGCTGGATGCACCGGACCTCCCGAATACTTTTTTTATCTGCCATCCCATGCTACTGTTGGCAGCAAAATGTTACAGAAAACATGTAAACTTTTTAATAATAAAACTTTAAGATATCATATTATTTTAAATTATCTAATATAGTATATATTTAAAATAATGAAAATAATGAAACAAAAATAACTTTTAACTCAAGGATGCTGCAAATATTGTCACAACTTGCCCTGAAAAGGTTGGAAATGCTGTAACTAAATACTAATTCTACAGTAACCAAACAACTTCTTCACTTAACACCATGTCTGAAGCAGAAATGGTGGTAATAACAATGGGAATTTCAGGAAGAAAAGGCTATCACAGATGTGGCCTGAGAAGGCTGTGCACACCCAACACCAGGGAAGGATCTCTCTCTTAGGACTTGTTGGCCATTCCTCACCGAGTTCCTCTCCAAATACTGCATTCACTGCCTGCAAAGCCAGTAAACAGACACAGTATTGCAGGCAAATGGAGAGGGCAGCACAAATCTCAATTAGAGTACATTCTGAGTAGGAATTATTTTATCTTCAAGATGGAGGAGAAAACCCAGTTGCTCCAGTGGCTGAGAAAATCATGAATGCTGCAGCAGGAGCTCCAGTTAAGACAAAGAAAAGGTTACAAACTCCCTACCAGTGTCATGGACTCACAGTGCCTTCCAGGACACGTCTGCACTAAGGCACCCGCTTCTGGCAGCCACAAGATAGGTACATTGAACGGCATGATCTGGATCTCTTTCCTGGGTATTTTGGCTAAAGCCTTGCTGAAAGCACGGAGAGAAAGAGCCAAATTAGTTCCGTGTTGTGGTACAATAGTTCTTTCTAAAGGATGTGGGAAAAGTGGAAACTTTTGCTTTCCACAGATACTACTGAACAAAAAAGAGGCATGGCCACTAGAAGACTACACAAACAGTTGAATCCATCTGGAAGAAGACATCCTCACGTATGTCCACAATCAGATGAAAAATCTCAAGGAACAATGAACAAAGGACACCTAGGAGTGACTGCAGAAGCCAATTATACGACAGCTTGCAACACAGCTGCAAAGATCACTACAACTTTGTGTTGCATACACATATGCATCCTGAGATAGTGCAGACTGGACATTTTAATGGTCCAATTTTATACAGTTCCCATATGATCCTACATGGAATACTACAGTCAGTTGAGCATCAGATTACCAGAACCATATGATGAAAACTAGGAAAGTTTCTGAGCTGAGAAATGCTTTGTAATAGATTATTATTTAATTTTCTGTATAAACATATTTATAGCACATCTAACAGCTCTCAGAGAAATGACTGTAAACAGCAGTCTGGTAGTACTTGCAATGTAAACGCCAAGAATGGAGGGAACAAATTATAACTGTAGACACAGAAAAGTAATGCATCTATTGAGAAAAAAAAATATTCTTGAACAAAAACTATCAGGCTTTGGAATAACGTCTTAAAAAATACAAGGAAATCTTCATTGCATGAAAGCCCATTAGCTTAACAGAAGACCAGATGACTTTAATAGGTTATTTAAAAAATACACCTCTCTGATACTACCCTGTACTAGAGTTTTCTAACTATTGATTGACATAAGGTGAAACCTAAAGAAATTAAAGGTACTCACAAACACATGAAAGAGTAATGAGGAATGTGTCTATATTTTTCTGTATGGACTCCTTTGAGGCTCTGCTTGCCAGAAGAGTGCAGAGACACCTGAACTCCTGGCAGGAGGCACAGGGCTAGTGCAAGGACCCCACAACAAAGCTGCATTAACCAGATATTCTGCAGTTTCTTCAGCTAAATAAGGAAATGCCCAGCTTTGGAATTTTTATTTATTGATTTATTTATTACAGTTTGAATTCCACTCTTTCATTGTTTTGCATCTTGCAAGTAAGAATTTCTCCAAGATCTATTTCTTTTCCTGTCCTAGGTGGATGCAGCCTTGAGAAACACACAGTAAGTCCCACAGATGTCAGAAGCAGCGGGTGGAAATCAGTCAAGCGGTCCCTGCCTTCAGCACATCAGCTGGCTAACTGTACCTGAAGAACTGACTTATCCAGTGCAGAGATTTATAGACTCTGTGTTAGAAATTAACTGTGGGCACAGCAAAATACGTTGTGTTATCCACTTCATCTTCTGCAAAGACATGTTTCTGCAAAGGCAAAGAGATGCATTCACCTCTTATCCGTCTGCACGGCTCTACTGTTTGCAGCAATTACTGCTTGCCTGCAGACTTCTCTAATCACTGAGCAGAGAGAAAAGAATTCTTCTAATTGCTGACTGGTTTTAGTTTCCCAAAATAGTTGACCTTCTTCCTTTTTGAAGAAAAAAAAAAAACTTTCCCCTGTTTCTCTCCCTGCCTCCCCACCCCCTTCCTGCTGGCAGACACAAGAAGAGAGCTGTGTTTGTTTTCACAGTAAATGGGAGGCCAGGGCAGCGACAAGGCTGATCTCACAGTTTCCAGCTGTAATATTTGATTTCTTTACAGCTGCACATATGCAGAACTCAGAAACTAAACTAGTCCAGTAAGAGCAATGCACGTTAAAAAAAAAAAAAAAAAAAAAAAAAAAAAAAAGGTTTGAGCAGCAACAGCACAGTTCTTGACATGAAAGCAAATAGTCCAGCTAGGAGACGAGGGTTATTTGGGCCAAAACTGCTGAACACTGCAGCCAAGCTCCTACATCCACATACAGGGACACGTCAGATTTTCAAGTGTTGAAGGTCCAGGATTTTACAGTGAAACTAGACACAGCTAGGCATTTTTAGGTCAGCTGAAACTGTTCCTATAGGGCTCAGGAAAGTAACTTCAAGGCCCACTTAGAAAAGAAAAAAACAATCATTAAAAACTTTCCTTATCTCCCACTAACAGAGACAACTGTGTATCAGTCACCGTGACAATGCTGGATTGCTGCTTTGAAGTTATGTAATTTTAACATACAGAATTCTTGTGTTCAGCTTTATATTAACATTACTGATATTAAGTATTTACATTGATCACTTTCAGACATTAGAGGGCTTTTTCTACTTTTGTTTTTAATTGGACAATGAGAAGAATGACAGAAATGTATTTCAACAGGAATTCAAACTAGGTAGACAGATTTTCAAAAGCAATCAGCCAATTTTTTAAGATAACATTTTTAAGAACCCTAAAAAATGTCTGATTTTTTCTACTGGAGAAACTCAAACCTTCTCCAAATGGAAGAGCTGAACTTTCAGGAGGAAATGGATTAAATATATTTCATTACGAGAATGTTTTTCACAGGATTGTCCTAAATGTTCAGATTATGGACATCCAGAGATAAAAAGCTGACACAATACTCCCAGCCCTGGCATTGACTTCATTATCTTTGCAGTCTCTATTAACTATATGTTCAAGGCACAAGGATTAATGTGTTTATTTTTATTTTATTTTAATGGAAATTCTTCCCTCGTGTACAGACTTTCAAACTGAGATTCACCAAGTAGCACACTTTTCTGGAAGACTGTGAAATCCTTTCTTTTCCTCTCAGCCCAGCAGCTGGGAGCCCAGCTCTCCCGGGGCCCCAAAAAGCTGAGCCCAAGCCTGCAGACTCACCAACACAGACCTGGAAGCCCAGAGACCTCCGGGCTCCAAGTGAGGCTCCTAGCTTCTCAACTATGGCAGCTCCTAAGCAGACTGGCAAGCGGCAGGCTGTGTTGCAGACAATTAAAGGGGTTTCCTTAAAAAGAGGCACATTTCCTCAGCAAGCCCTTTTCACTTCTATCGGCAGATCAAAGCTGACACTTTGCAGTACACTTTGCTTCATCCTGTTCAGCTTTCTAACAGAAGATGTTTTGTGGTAAAAAGGTCTGGACAGCTCTAGCTGTCCATGTATTCTTACCTTAAAAACAACTTTTGTTTTTATTTCAAGCTTAGTGACATGGAAAAGATCACTTGTGAACAGCATTGTAACTAGTGTGGTAAGCCCTACTGTTACTCTGCAAGTTATCAGGCAAACCTGAGTTTTGTTCATATTTCCTAGAGACCGCCTGGACAGAGTTGGTGTGCGGTCCAAAACCTACTGATGAGAAGGTTCAGAAGGCAGATATTAAGAGCTGGACCACTGCTGTGCACCTGGTGACCTGGGTATTTCCAACCCTGGCATTAACTTCTCCAGAGCCTTTATTCACCAAGCACTTCAAGTCAGTGGGAGCTATTTCCACCCTTCCCTGGCACAGATGCTTGCAAATGAAATTACGATAGGAAGCACTCGCATTTCTTTCAAATCTCAGAAACCTTAGTTCAATTTGAGTTTTGGAAAAGACTTGGGAAATAATAATTACTCCAGCTGGTTCATTTCAGGACAAGCACAGAGAGAAGAAAAACAAGGCTCTTCACCTCTTGTTGAAAAGAGCAAAGCAGACCTGAAGCAGAAGCAAGGAGAAGCAGAGGTATGCAGTAAACCAGCCTTGGATGCGCCTTAGCAAGAGGCTACAGTGCACTTCTCAATGCCTCTCAACCAGCCCCATTCTGACACCATAAAATAGAGCAACTTGGGGTGACTCTGAATTAGGCCAGTTGGAGGTAGCTTCTCCATAACTGCACACTGGTTGGGAACTGATGTTACACAGCCACATTTGCGCTGACGCTGTGCCTTCTTTAGGGCAAACCGTAGGAGACCATTGCCAAAGGTGCCCATTCTTTCACTCCCTGCCAGCAGCGATTTCTTTGGGGCAACAGAGCTCTCAATGAACTCTTTGTGCTTCCAGAGTAGCAATGTGGAGAGAATCTAGGATGAACCATGTGCCTCAAATGTTGACCAAACACATTATTAACTTCCACAGTTAGCTCAGAGACCCCTCAGACCTGGCATGTCTGGGAGCAGGACAACCAAAGGACTTTTGCCTGCAGGTCTGTGCCAGCCTCATGAATGTTACCAGAGTCGTTCCAGTTGTGCTCAGGTTAATACAAGGAACTTGCTATTTTTTCCGCAGTATGACAGACAGCCAGCCAGATTGCAGCTAGAAGACAATGCTTATTTTCGTCATATGATGCTGAACATTAGAGTACTATGACTTAATATGTGTTTGCTCTGTAGAAAATGCTTCTCCTGCATAGTATTTGTATCAAATGACTCCTAACACTAAGTTCCTACTTGTAGATTTTCTAGCATGATTCAGTAAATTATTTACTCAGCCCCAGAACACAGCTATCCTTCTAAGTATGCATTTGGCTATCTCTTTGGATGTTTACAGTTTATAGTTTTTAATTAAAATTAATTGAACTGCAGAGTTCAATATGCTATAGTTACTTTACAGAGTGTTATTCCATATATGGAATTTCGAGAAGATGATAAAAAGGAAAATAATCAGTTTATTTTGCTCATACTCTGTCTATCCCAGTTTGGTGATATCTGAGAGTACTAAGGATTTCTAATGTAAGAGGTTTCAGAGCTAACCTTTTCCTTATCCCTCTTTTGGCCCCAGTGCTCTACCCAAAACACAATCCCCTACCCTCACAGAAAGTGCCCTTATAGATACAAATGCCTGTGGACAACTTTTTATTTGGCAGCTGTATAACATTATGGACTTATTATCCGTGAAAGAGTTCTACTTTCCTCAAACTGGAATTAAAGTACATTAGGAAACCAAGAAAAAATGTTGTTATTGCACATCACACTGGGTCAGACAGCTTTAGAAAATCCCCAGAAGTAAAGAAGAAAACCATTCACTTTTTTCCTGTACCATCAGTATCATCTAACCGACTGCTAATTGTACTGCTGAGGTTTTAAAGACCTCTATTTAGGTAAGTGCTGGCCAAAAAAACCCACTCTCATTCATCAAAGCACAAGTACTTTCAAGAGTAGCCTAGTAACACAGAAAAGACTTGAAAATCCTCAAAGTCCAGCCACCTATGGAGTGATCATGTGAAAAAATGTCAAAGAATCACTTTTGTAAATGCTTAAGACAACTGCTACTGAGTGGTAAATACAAAATAGTGTTTAATTGCAATTTTCAAAAATTCTTCCTGCTTTCAGTCATTATATGTCTGTCCCTCTGATGGAAATGGGAATTCTTTCAGTTTTCAAGCCTGTGCTTTCCTTTCATTGCAATGAGGACCTAATTCAGAGCTTTAAACTGTGTTCTGCAATGCATAATTAATCTGGCTTCATAGAGACCTGGACAAAAGACCCCATTCAATCTTCAGCTCCTGCCCCCTGAGATATTGTTATTTCTAAAAACTCCTGCCAGCTGGGCTGGAGGGAAATCTCAGCACTGTGGGAGAATGAACAAACTACAGGCCTCCAAGGGATTTGAAGTAACTATCTGACTAAATTGGATTAGAAAGTAAGGAAGGGGAGGGGAAAGAGGGCTTATTCTGAAGTCTACAAAAGCTCATAAAAAATTCTTAGAAGATTTTCATATGGTGAAGGGGAGAGCAATATGCAAGTTTTTATAACAAAATGGAGAAAGAATTTTAAAACATGCGTGAGCCAATACACTTGGGGATGTTTGGAGGGATTACTGCTGGTATTATTTCAGGAAAACTGTTGTGTCTGCCTTGGAGCTTTGAAACAGCATTTCTCTGTGAAATCTGGGCTGCCCTGCAAACCAAAATAGTCATACTTTCCTTCCAGGTATTTGATACATCTCCTGTTTGAACCTATAATGTAGCATAACCATAAGTTGCTTTAAATTTCCTCCTAAGTACACTGCAATTAAAAGCCTCTGCCCAGAAGGATTTCAAAGGGCTACGGAAAAACAAATTCAGCCTTGTTAAGAGAGCCAGCACCCTGCTTTCATTCCTCACAAGCTCATTCTCCAAAGTGTGTCGGTGACACTGCCCAGATCACCTGGCCACCTCTCACGCATTTCAAAATATTTTTAGCAGGCACACACATACTCAGGAATATTGCCCTATTTACCACCAGACTTTTTGGAAGACGAGGTGGAAAAAGCTCACAGCCCCACTGGGAAAGTGGGTGGCTGGGGGGAAAAGGTGCTTTGGGGTCTCTGGCTCCTCTGCACTGCTCTGCCATCCCCTGATGACACAGCCCTGCTGCTCGCGGGCTCCCCACTCCTGCAGCACCAACACTGTAGTTGAATGAGGTCATGTGGGTGTAGCCCAGGACAAAACTTGGCTCCCTAGCTTCAGAAATATTTTCAGAAGCCAGATCTTTCAGCCACCCTAACCAACACTCCCCATATTTCAATGGGAAGCCCTTGTAACAGCAATGACAAGGACAGACTAGTTTTTAGGTTTTTACATTTTACAGAAAGAAATTGTATAAACGCCTCGAGAAAGGCCAGCACCCTCACTTAAAAACATTTGCTGGCACCATCAGAAATTTAAAAAGGAAAAGTCATAATAAGATTCTGATAACGGGACCAGCTTTCTCTCCTTCCTCCTGCCTGTACCTGCCCATCGTGCAGGTAAGGCTTCATGGGAGGCTGAGCTTCCCAGGCTGCTGCTCATGGGACACACTGCCAGGGCAAAGAGTTAAAAGCACCCATGAAATCAATACACGAACTTCTCCACTGTCAAAAGGAATGAAAACATTCCCTAAAAGTTGGTCTACTTACGACTCATGTGTTGTTACAGAGTGAAAACCAGGGTAGTTTTCAGAGGTCTGGCATGCACTTGAAGAGACCAGCATGCACAATGAAAAATGCACCCTACTGGACGATGCATCTGTGTAAAGATGGGCGTACAAAAATTACAATCCATCAGAGCAACCCTAGTCAAAGATCCCATTTGTGTTCTTTCACTATCATCATTTGTGATTTCTAGGCCTATTATCGCAGAATAATTTTCTATAATCTCCCTTTGCCTTGGGGAGGAAGCGCATGGGGGCAGGGGAAGGGGATTTAAAAAAAAGGGGGGGGTGGTGGTGAAACAAGATTCAGCAAAATCTTTCAAAGTAGCGGAGGTTTTTTAAGGGTGTCATTTCATAAAAAAACACTTGCATGTAACCTAGCAACAGCAACAACAACAAAAGTACTGGTAGCTCATATTCCAGACAAACAGAGAAATGTTTAAAACATTAACTTGTTACACAAAATCCATACAGTCCATTTCCAGTTCCTTTAACTCCAGGGGTACAGGAAAAGCAAGCCAACACCACCACACTTTCTTTGCCAACCCACATAATGAGCCACTAGTGATAACTATTACACACTATCCAAAGTCGTCAGATGTTGTCAAATATATGTTGAGGCATCACATCAAAAATCCTTACTTACAACAGTAATCTAACAACTCTGAATAACCCTGTGGCATTTCTCAAAAGGGACAACTAAAGGTTTCACATCTGTGAAAGAGAAAACCTGGTGAAGGAAAAAAATCAGTGTCATGACATTCAGCTAAACGTACCCTGGGTAATGCTTACACATAAGTAAAAGAACTACCTAAATTAGTGCTGACTTTTGTCAGCTGAAGGACAATCTCTACTACCACTCAGTGGATCTAATGGTGCAGTAAGAGTATTGGACATGTCCTCTCTATTGACAACACCTATTTCAAGGCATTCAACCAAACTGGCAGTGGAGGCTGCAGTGAGTGAAAGACAGACAGTCCCACCCAAGGCAACAAAAGTCAGTGTTAAACCCCATCCCCGCACTCTGGAGTCTGCATTGCACTGCTGTAAGCACGAGACCACACAGAGGATCATCTGGCAGATGACGCTTTCCCCGCTGGCTGCTTAGACACTGTACCCTGCCACGGTCAGGTCCTTTCCTAGCAATGCACAAACAGCCCTCCTCATTCCCACCCTGACCTATCTCCTCCAACCCACCCATGATGCTGGCTGGCACTGCACGGGAAGCCTCATCCTGGCTGTTGCAGGAGTCCTGCAGCACACCCAGGACCGGAGCAGAGCCAGAGCAATCATTATGGGTGTGTAGGCAAAACTCAAGTCTGTCACTTCAGGGAAGACAAAATAATTCGTTCTCCCTGTGAGGGCGACGGGAGCGCAGCAGCGGCACTGGGCAGGTGATGGAGGGAGGAAGAGGGGAGCCTGGCTAGGCTACAGGTCTGGTTTCCACTGAGAGGCTCACTCCTGCTGCAAGGAAGGGAAAAGGGTGAGTCTGGAAAGGGAAGCAGCAGAGACTGGGGGTTGCTGTCCCTATTGCTGTGTGAGGGGTGGAGAGAGCATGGAGCAGAGGCGTCTGCCTCCTGAGGAAGAAGGTCCTTGCCCCCTGCCACACCACTGCACGGGGACGGCACGGGTCACAAATCAAGCCTTTCATTCATACACCTCCAAGAGTATTTCACCCTTAGAGAAGAAAACCAAGGCATGGCAAGCAGCAGGATTTGTCCCATATCATAGAAAGGGTCAAGGAGGAACCTGAAAGTTTTGGACACAACTTCTCCATCCACATGCCCTTGTGTAAACTTGGGAGGCTAAACAGACACCCTGCTGCTCGCCCTGCACCCGGTCCTACCTGCTGCTCAGCCCAGCCCCAGCCCCGCTGCTCACGCTGCGCCCTCACTCTGCCAGCTGACCCACTCTGCAGTTGCTGCCTGCTTGCTCCACTTACACATATGCACACATCCATCCGTGCAGACACGCTCAAACCAACAGCTGAAGCAGATCAGCCAAATAACCACAACAGCAATCTGACTCACTTTGAATGACACGAGTGAAAAGCCCTAGCCCAGCCCCGCCCCGTGGGGCCAGCAGTGCTGCAGGCACAGTGGCCGCCTCCACCACCCCCAGCCACAGTTGGCTATCCCAAGGGCTCTCATGCAGCCTTGTCTTCCCCCACAGCCCTGACATTTTAAAATTTCATGCAACATAAACATGAGGGGAAATTTTAACTCTGTTAACTCTGCATCAGCTGCCAGATTGAGAATCCGCAAAAGTCTCTTAAAAAGGGGTGAGTGAATATCAAAAGGGGAATTAGGGCTCTTCAGCAACCACTTGGTCTGCTATGGGGCATTTCAGCTCCACTCCTCAAAATCTACAGTCTGCCTCGTCCCATTAACTTCCTTTTTCTTAATGCTTACTCCATGTTTTAAATGTATACTCAAATAAGTCTGAGACACTTTAGTTCCTTGTTTTTCCCCCTCTTCCTCAAAACCTTGGGCTTCAACGGAGAGTAATCCCCAGGACAAAATAAGAGTACAACTCAAAAGAGCCCGAGATCAAGGAAACATTGAGGAATAAAACAAAGGCCAAATTTTCCTGTCACTTACTCTGATATGACCTTGCATTTACACTGAAAAAATGTTGAAAAATCGGACCATTACATTCTCAAAAGGAGGCAGCAGTCTGTCTTCAATAGGTCTGCCACACAGATCTAAACAGCCAAATAAATTTCCATAGAGGGACTCCCACAGCATGAAATGCAGGCACAGAAATACTCCAGACCAGACCCGGTTATAGTACCCAAGTCCGTCCTCAGGAGCACACTACTGAGCATGCATCCTGTGTAACCCCTCTTGTTTTCAGCTGTCTCCTTCATGAGTTACAAAATGCACTCTCCCACACATACCATCTTGTCCTAATCTCCCTGTCGAAATGTAATCCTTGCAAATTTTGAGTCTAGGAAATGCAGTTACCCAATGTTTTCAAGAGGGTCTAAACTGGGCATCAAAACCCTCAAATGTTGCTTGAACAGAATAAAAAAAAATGACTATGAGGCTTCTCATTCAGCTATAACATTTAATTGTGCATAGGAAATAACTTGGGATAGAAATTGCTAACTTTAAAGTTCAACAAATCTTGCTGAAATCAGCTATATACAGCCTTGCATTTTAAGCATAAAGAATAAAGCTCTATAGAAAACAAAAGAAGAAGATAGTGACGTAACTGTAACAATGGTTCAAATTTTGGGCAAACGCGTCCTTAAAAATTTCTCATTTTTACAAGTATATTCTTGTCCAGTATTATAGCAATTAGATCCAGAAGAAATATTTTGGCTTGTCAGCTTTATTAAAGATGACATCGCATAAACTCTCAAGAGAGCCAAGACCCGAGCATGGTCAGATGTACCACACTGAGGTCAGAAGGTTTCCATTTGCTTAACTCTGTTAGGCTAGGCAGAACAACCTGGAGTAGCATTGCTTTGTGCCCAGTCTAGGATGTCCCATGCAACCCATGCCACACCAAAACCAAAGTAAAACATAGTTAGTCCTTCTATTATCAGAAGTGCAGCTCTTTAAAAACTTCATAGGAAGCATTTTAAATGAAACAAGGAGAGGAGATGGAATCCAATGACGAGCAAATCCATTTGATCAAACATCGAACAAAACATTAACATCCAAATTCCATTTTATCCCAGGGCACATTCTTCAGATTACATAAAGACGTTACATATACCTATATTTCAGCATGGGTTATTGACAGATCGCAGCCCTAAAATGCAGGCTAGACCTCTTCTGCTCATGCTGTAAAAATACCCTGTGGTCTTGCTTAATAACCATTCTGAAGAGCACAAAAATGGTCAGGGGAAAGACCTGGGAGCAGGCTGTACTCTCTCCTGGTGTACAGCTTGGTATGTGTTCCACCAAACTGTGGCTCAGGGAGCTAATGGATAACGAACACAGACACATACACATGGTCTCCTTCCCACCCAGGTGGTATTTTTATTTCTAACCCCCCTTTCTCTGGGCTGCAGGGAAGTTTGACAGAGCCACTGAGTGTCACACAGGATGCTTAGAAGCTGGCAGGCTCTGGCCTGAATTTTACCCTCTGACCACAAAGTACAAAGCAGTTTAAAGCTTAGGTTAAAATTTTTGTTATCGAGACGTCATTACAGGCGGAGAACGTGAGATTGGGAGCATGTAATGCAGCCAAGCCTCAGTTCCCCCGACACAACACATCTGAGGCAGACCTGGCAGCAAGCCCTTACCACTCTTCAAGACAAGAGGAAGGGCTGTGGGGGCGCCAGTCTCTGCGCTTCGGTCGGCAGACGCATCCCCTGCCCTGCTGCTATCTAGGCACCCTGTAGTCACTACAGTCTTAGCGATCAGTTGGTTCAAAGACCACCTCAGTTGCACGCAAAGCACTGCATGAACCCATAGTTTAATGACTGCAGCTACGCAGGCATCAGCCTTTCTCTAAGCAATTTGTGGCAGCTACTGCCAGAGAAACAACAACCAAAATACCTAAAGAAAAGCTGTAATATAAGTTGAGCCATTGAATGCTATTCCAGAGATGTAGAAACCAACTAAATGGCAACTTTGAAAATGCCTTTTTCTAGCAGATATTTGTTTTATCCAGCTAACAGGTTTTGTTTCAAATGCTGACTTGTAATCAGTGCTAAAAGCATACATCTCACCCATTTCTTCACCAAATCTGAGCTGAGGTACTAGCACTACAAGAAACCCCACCAAAACAGGAGCTATTTTGTCCTCTGGCACCATGAAGCCACAGCGTGAGCCTCCTCCCGTGTATACCAGGACCAACTTCTTGGAAGCCACATGTTACTCAGACTGAAAAAGAACTGGCTAACTACTAGTGGAAGGGAGGTGCCTGTGCTTTCTCTCCTCAGACATTTTAAGAAAAAAAACAACCAAAAACCAAAACCAACACAACCCTCCCCCACAAGCTTGTGAAGGTTATTGGGGTCAGAAAGCCATGTAATGAATGACACTTTAAAATAAAAAGCCATCTATATGATATTTTGAGTACCTTGGTAGATTCAATTCCCTTTTCAAGCATCCTTAAAAAGTGAATTAGGAAATGGAGATTAGAGTGCAGTTGGCATAGGAAGAAGAAAGAAAACAAAACCAAATCAACCACTCATCTGCTATGAAAACTTCTAATCTAAACTTTTTTATGGTTTAAAAATAGAAACTATTTCTAAGACTATGTGTGCTTTAATCAACATGCAAGAAACTAGCCAATAATTAAAAGTTCAAAATAAAGGTTTAAACTCAAACATAGTTTTGCAACTGCAGTTATACCCAGATTACAAAATTCCTTTCACACAATGCACATAGCACCCTTTGAGACTTAATGACATTCTGCAGCTGGGGTAGTATGAATCTGAGTTCTTTCTGTTCAGAGTTATTTACTTCTGCAAGAAAATTCCCCATGGCAACTGGCCAAAGGGGCTTGTCTCCTTAGTGTGTGAAATGTGAGCAGATACAAACTTGACACCATATTTCATCCCCTTGCCTTCCCTTGTGTCTGCATTCTTAACTGTAAATTAAGGGGTGGCACTGACCATTCTGGGGTGGCAGGAAGCAGCTTATTCAGAAAGATGGGAAGAAGTGGAGGAAAAAATAATAATGCAATGCTTCAAGGCAGTTTCTGAAACTATAGTGAGATTCCTCTCATCCATAATCAAGACAAGCTGAAATTGTGCAACAGCTGATTCCCTTCTAAAAACATGACATTCTTCCCTTTATTGACCTTTTAGAGGTGCATTTATCATCTAAACAGGTATCAGTAGAAATTTGTCGCTACTCGATAATGTACATCTATACTTGCAGCAGTACCCTTCTCATTTGCAGTCTTCTTTTCAGGAGCACAAGTTGTGGTTTTTTTCCTGTGTGGAGGGTCCACGAAAACACAGAATACTTCTGCAGCACAGTCTGCCAAAGCTGATTATGAAAGAGGCAGTTTGGAACATGGAGCCTCAAGCTGGACTTCAGAAAACAAGAGGCACCTGGGAAATTATGTGCAACTCACAGAGACTCTAAATACACTCTGGCAAAACCAAACATTCCCCTAAGGACCTCAGTCAGCCAAGGGTGAAGCAGTGACCTTGGACACATCTTTACCCTTCTTGGAGCTGATCTGCATAATGCATCTGCTATTTTAACTAAGGGATACCATCAGTGTACTCACTTCATTTTGCATCCTGGTTTTTGCTCCAATTCCTGAATGCACAGTTATGTGCAGTAGTGACACCAGTAAAACTTACTTAAAAGTTGTCTAGTTAACAAGGTACATTTTCTGAGAAAGCCTGAGAGAGTCTCAAAGCATTGCTGTCAACTTCTAAGCATGCTCTGCAATGTGCCATAGTTAGGGGGCTATGTCTAGCTCTTGTTTCCCACATGCTACCTAGAGAAGTTCAGGCTTCAGGCTGCCCTGGAGAGAACTCTGTGATTCCCTCTGGCCTATGGCGTAGAGACACCCTTCCAATTTTATTTGTAGACCAAAAAAATGTCAATGCCATGGGTGCGATAACATTTTAATTAATTTCACTTGAAATGAAGGTGTCTTACTTGAAGTTTCAAGCAACAAGACTGAAACCAAAATTCTGACAGTCCAGTCACGGTTTGCTTGTTGCTATTTTTGATTAAGAAACAAGCAGGATCAAAGACTTTTGCTGAGTTCTGTGTGCTCTCCACGGACTGCAGAGAGACTCATGGGTGAAGAGGACTCTTCCTGTCAAGGCGACCTTACAGCAGTAGCTGTGCTCACACCTCTGTTCCCCACAGGACCTGGGGTCTTGTTCAGACTGGCTGCAGGGGAGAGGCATTCCAGGGCAGGAGAGCTGAGCTGGGCGAGTACAATGCACATCCACCGATCCGAACCTGCAAAACACTCCCCAGGGATCATGCTAGCCCAAGCAAGTGAGAACAGATTAGCCTGTGCAAAAACCATGCCAGAAAAACTATCAGTGTAACCAGCTTTAGTAAAAATGTTTGCAAAGCTTAGTGATTCAATTCTCATTTAAATAAATGGAAAATGAGGCTGGAAGTTTTGAAGAGAAACCCAGGAAGCTGTTACCAACAAAAGGAATCAACAGGCCAAATTCTGAAGATTTTCCTGCTAAGCCCTGCTGCAGAAAATCTCCCATTAACAACTGTGTGACAGCTACTGGATCTGTGAGATGTAGCAATCAAACATGAATATGATTAAAGCCTGGCTGGCGGGGGTTTGTGACAGAAATAGAAATGCAAATGTCAAATAGTGAATGGCAAATTAGAACTCCCAGATTATTTTTATCATTTCAGTAGTTCTCTGCAAAACATGAAACTAAGGGATGTAAGCATTTAAGAGGCTCAAACAGTAAATTCTTTTGGTACTGCCAGAGAAGAGTTAGATCCATGCACTCCCTTAGGTTTCTAGGAGGATACTGCTGAAGTAACTGCTCACTAGTGAGAAGAAGGTTTAAGTATCAGCTGACAATTGAAAGGAAGAGATTTTAAGACTGTTCAGAGAAGAGAGGAAGCTTTAAGTGCAGTTTCATTCTTGGGAGAGAATGGAGGCAGGTGAAGGAGAGGGCTTTTATAGCACCTTCCAAAATAGGTGGCAAGGAGGAAGAAGAAGGGGAAAAATATTTTCTCTTCTCTCTGGGAAGCCAAGCAGCAATACGAAGGGCTGAGATCCTAGGAAGAGCATGAAAGAGGACATTTGGTCCAGGGTATCTGTAGTTCTACCTTGCCCCACACAGCAGTGTGGCAAAAGTTGTCACTGTTTTGGTCTTGCCAGCAGTGCATTAAGGGTGTGCCACAAGATTTGTTTATTCTGAGGGGAGAGGAAGGACCGCTGCATTTCATGTAGCCTGGTAAACATGCTGAGCAGAGAGATGATTATCCAGCATCCTCTCTTATCCAGGGAGCAAAGGCAAGGATCTAGCAGTGAACACGAGCCCTCAGCTCACTGGCAGAAGCTGGCCAGCCTGGGCTTTCCATAGCCATCCTCTTCCAGCTGCAGCAGTGCCATCTGAGGAGGCCACAGGCTCTAACACAGCTTCAGTTACTCATCACTGCCCTTCTGCCAAGGGTTACTGCCTCCTCAGATCTGCTGGATGAGCTGCTTCACTGGTCATCCCTAGCCTGTTTCATTCAAAAGCCCAGATAATTCGAGCAATTTAAATGTTGGTCTGTGCCAACTCAGCTCATTTTGACTGAAATTGGTAATTGGGAATTGTATCAAGAGACGCACAACTGACAGCACAGAGAGGTTTGTAGCCTTCAGTAGAGGTTAGTCACAGTAATTGCTGCAGGGTACAGAGATGTTAAATCTCTTCAGCCATTTCAGCTGCTGCCATGAAAGGACTTGCACATCTTCAGCCGCAGGGGCTATTTTAGCAAATACCATCTAGCCACACTCACTCCAGAACCATACGTCAGCTGAAAGCCAGCAAAGCACTATATAACTACTGTTAGCTCTGAAACATTTCCAACCCAGACCCTCCTGCTTCCTGGGCTGGGAAAAGAGATAGAGACTGTAGTAGTTACTCCACACTTTACACCTGAGGAAGACTTAAGTGGCCAACTGGGACCCAATTCTGCTCCTTCGCAATAGCAAAAGGGTGAGAAGAGAGTAAAAAGTACCTGCTGGGAGGCTGGGGGGAGAACAGGAGGGTACGTATGCAGAGGAGTTCTGTGTCAGTGTCTAAGCAGCATCTTTTGAAGGAACAGCATAGTGTAACAGTTCAGAAAAGGACAGGCTTATAGGAATAAGCCTGCTCACAAGCTGCAATAATAAAAGAACATTTTGAAAGAAAAAAAAAAGAAGGAATTAGGGACAGACAAATTGTTCATCAGCTCTAAAACAAGAATTTGGCAATACTAAGTCAACTGGTTTGTAGAATTTCAAAATAGCTGTTTTTAGTTTACTTTCCTCTTTTCAAAGATCTTTTTTTCCCCCTCCCCAGCACCATTACCCAAATTCACATAAGAGGTCAAAACAGCTAACGAAGGGAAAAAAATCACAAAAATTAGCTGAGGTTCAAAAGGCAGTTACTGTATTAGAACATGATTTTGGCTTTCTATTAAAGGGACCCACTTTACACAAATCCTAAGATGGCACAGGTTGGCACTACGGCATTTGTGTCAGGAGAGCTGCTTTGATTCACAATACCTGAAGGTCTGTTCCAACTGCTCTTAGGCTCAGGCTCTGTGGGTCCTGTGTCTGTAGTGCTGAGAGGAATAAGATACATTCTTTTTAAATACTGAGCTTCTGAGAAAACTGATCAGTAGTCAGCTTTTTCAAAACAGCTTTCATGTTTTAAAGAGCTCTCTGTTTGGGGATGGGGGGCCTGTTGGTTTTGGGTGTTGTTTTTTTAATACAGTGAATTTTCTAAAGGAGTTGGCACTTGGAGGGTGGGTGGCATGAGTTTACTGAAAACCACTCCCTGTAGATGCACTGTCTAAAGAAAGTATCAGGTACCATAGCATATATTCTCAAATTTACTTAATACACAGGTTCATTTTTCTCCCTTTACATTACAAAGGGCTTTGAAAATATCATGCAGCAACTAGGATTCTACAACTGACTTAAGCCAACTCAATGCACTAAATGCGTGCTAGTTGTCCCAGTGACTTACACACAAATAAGCCTTAGCCTTGCCTAAGTTCACAACAGTCACTTTAAGAGCCCATGTACCATCCTCCTTGTGCAGCTTTCTGTCCCCACGCTTCATTCCCATTCACTACCTCAGTCCATCCTTTGGTTTCCTTTTCCTAACAGCCTGTGCTTCACATTCACTCCAGTACTTAGAGACGTGATGATGGAGGACAAAGCTGCTAATGGTCTCCAGAACAGGGAAGCCACTGTTCTTTTCCAGGCAAGACAGGAAAGTGCCATTCCAGAGTGGTGAAGACTCAGATTCAAAGCAAACTTTTACAGCTCCACAACGTCAGCTGCCAGGTGTCTGCAACCTGGGAAAATCAGGCCACAGGGCAGGACTCTCAAAAGCATTTTCATTTCAAAGGGGATGAGGCACTGAAACCCCCACTCCTGCTCACTGAGGTGAGCCCAGCCCCTCAGAGGTATCCCTTGGTGGGCACATCTTCCAATAACTCCACTGAAGCTCACCACAGTTCTACACTCAGACCCTACCACCTTAGCATGAGTTAAGACTGTCTAGACAAAACACACCGAAGTGTGAGCAACCCCTTCTTACGACCTCCATGGCTAACAGATTCAGCAAAGATAAAAAGCTAAAGGTCCTTTGAAGAGCTTTCACTTCCATTCATTAACCACTAGAATCATACTGAATAAGGAATCTTGCCTTCATTATACTTCATTTTTAAATTATAAGAAAAAGAACAAACCTCAGGAGTGATATATTCTTTAGTCTTTTGCTCCTAGGGAACAGAAAGTGGAATAATTTTTGTGTAATTTTCACTCTTGTTGATATTATCAGTTGGCATTTATACTATTGAGATCTGTATTAATATCCATGAACATGGCACCTCAGCAACCCATCCCAACTGAGCTGGCAGTCAACTCAGAGCTGAGACTCTTGTCTCAGCAACATCCCACCAAAGAGCTCTCAGGCGGGAGAAACCTACAGAGACACAGAAGAGGGCATTCTCCCAAATTGCCCTTGAGAAATACGTTGGAGTTTAGGCATTCCCCTACTCCTGCTGTCCTTTGCTGGACTTTTTTCAAAACAATCTGTCAAATTTTACCCTGAGAAGGACACTAGTATTGACAGGAGATCTCAAGCAACATCAAGTTGCTGAGAAATCAGTACAGATGTCTGTCTGCAGCATGAGAGCTTCCTTTCTCACCCCTTTCATAGTAGTCTCAAACAGCACTCAGCTGTAGTAGGATTTCAGAGTATTTCAATTCCCATTCCCACATGCAGCACAGGAGTGCCTATAGAGACAGTAGAATTTGGGCCAAACCACTAAGAGTTTTCTTCTTTATTAATATACACTTGACCGCATACTGCTGGGCAAGGCATGTAATCAGCATTGCTTGTATCAGCTTACTGAGAAGACCACAGCCTTGTAAACAGTGACGTTTCTTCTTGCATGGAATTGAGAAGGAAAGGAACTTCTGCTGATGTTGTGCTAAGCAGAAAATTTTTTTTCCAAAAAAGGAAGTCTCCTCATAATAGTAACATTGTTGGATGCATTTACTACCGAGCTCATCAAGGCACTTGCTTTTCCTTTTTATGTTATTTGTATCTTTCACCACAATCATGCTAGCAGTTGAGCAAACATCATTCCAGCTTTTAGGGAGCAGGTTAAAAATATTGTCTCCTGCTCAAAAAAATGTTCTGCTTATTTGGAACACGTCTATGCTACAGGTCACCAGCACTTCATACCCACTGATCTCAAAGCACTTCTCAGAATGAGAGCATATGCAAGTTCACAACTTTTCTTCTGAATAGATAACCAGTTTTAGAGATGAGGAAGTATCTACCATTATTTTCAAAATTGGAAGCCTAGAGTTAGACTTCTAAGCTTATTGTTTGCTTTTCCAAAGATAGAAAACTTCCATTATCCACTTTCAGAAATGGATATTCAACATCTCTGAAATTCAGCAGTTCTTTTTAGGTATTAAAGTTTAGTTTGAAAATATTGACACTCATATATTTTTCAGATTAACTCAAAGTCCTCCAGCTAAATTAAAAGATAATTTAGCTACAAGTTCTTTAGGAAAACATTTTTGTTTATGCTTAAGTATTTATTCATGTCTGCAGATACACATTAGTGGTTTGCACAGATAAGATGGAGAGCAGTTATCACTCCGTACAACTGAATGTGTGACAAGAAGTATAAAAATAAGACACCACAAAAGAAGCAAGATGATCCACAGACACACACATTTTTAGGAGAGGGACCAAGGACAATGGTACCTACCCCCATTGCTCCCCCCATCCAGCCAATCCCAAAGATTGTTCTCCCTAACAAAGCCCTTTACTGAGCTAATAAATTTCTGAGATTTAAGAGAAAATACAGCATAACAATCTCATTCTGGGGATGTTCTTATTCTGGATAAAAGGAGTTTCATCTAATTAAAGTCTAGCTTACATTTTCCTTACAAAAGGAGATTTCAAATTATTTACCAAAATTCTGCTTCAGGTATCAGAGTATCAACCACACTGTTACAATCCCAATCCCACAAATGATAAGTATCAGCTTTATTGTATAAACCCAAACTTTCATCTTATTGTCCAATACAGATTGTTCCAGTTTGGCTGCTTCCTGAACTTCAGGGCTTAGAAGAAGTAAAGAGCTGAAAAACAGCCTGAGCATATGCAATGTACTTCTCTTGCCTCATAAATGCTGTGCTTCTAGAGATTAGGTAAATTGCATTTGAATACAATACTCTGGTAAGCAAATGTGATGCAACCTTCCCATATGTAATATTTACTCTAAGACTGGTATTAAAACACGTATCTCCTAGCACCATGAGAAGGCAGAGCTATATCCCATGCCAGACTGGCTGGATACAGAAGTTTAATACTATGTTGGTGGACATATCTGGATCTATGATTTAGCTCAATATTTAGCCTATGATTTAGCCTTCCATCACGATCCTGCAATAATGCAGATCTATACTTGCCATCTGCAAGGAGTCCATGTCTAAATTCACCAATCCACTGTACTCTGAGCACAAGCAACAGTTTTCCTTGGTCTACTTGTTTAAATGCTAGATTATAAAAATAAAAAAAATTCAAGGCTCACACTTGTTCTCTGCTTTCTGATGGAAACTCTTAAATAATTTGCAATCTTTATTAGTACACAAGAGTATAGTTCAGTACAAGGAAATAAAAGTTCCAGCATAACAAAAGCAGGATGTGTGGAAAATATAAACAACTTGATTCAGTAAGCAGGCAAGGGATTGAGGCCTGTTTGTCACCAGATCTCCCTCAAACTTCCCCCTGGAGTGAAACTCAAGAAGCATGCATGGACGAAAGCATGTCAGGACTTGGTGGGGAAGCCAATACAAGAATAGCTGCAGTAGTAACAGTGTTCCACATTCATGAAGATCTTGGGTTACCAAGATAAATTCAGCTCTGAGACTCACCCTTGTGCATTCTTAACCCCTTCTCTGCAGGATGCCTTCATATGGGGCAGTGCAGGGGGTGCAGAGAGGGAATGCTAGGAAGCCTCAGGAAGGGCTATTTCTTCTGGCTGACAGTGATATATACACTACCACTCAGATGTAATCTTTTCATAAATTTAAAAAGTCTTATTTAAGAGGTAATGGATATTGCTGTGGTTATAAAGTCTTTTGCCATTAAACCATATCGATGTGATTAAGGCAGCTATTTTCCTCATATACTAAGGCATAAAACCTACTCATCTTAGTCTCCCCAAATGCAGAGTTAAAATAATAATAAAAAAATGCTTAGTTATACTGCTTCCAGGTCATTTTTTGGAAAGTTTTCACTTCCTTCAGCTAATAAATGGCATCATTTGAGATAATGGCTTTCTTTTCCAGTTTCCAGATGCTGGATTAGCTGCTGTACTAAAGGACAGGCAGCTATGATTTTCTTATCTTTCTGAATCATAATATTACAAAACTATTATTTCAGGGTTTCCAGTTTTACACTAACTGGAACCTCTAATCTTCCCTTTCAATATGTATAGTGCAAACAATACTGAGGAAAGAACATTCCCTCACCAACATATCTCATTACATTTCTAATTTTAAAATTATTAATTAAATAAAAGATAAATTAAATAAGATATTTTAATAAATGCTTGACTGTGTGCATTTAACTGTGTTTAAAAAACTTTCTTTTTGTAGTTGTTGTGCAAGAACCAGATGTAGTGCAGCATTTGAAAAAAGCCTTGGACTTTTTTCCTGAAATGATCAGCAACAAGTAGAGGATATATTGCAACAAAGCCTACTGATACGATAGTCAGGTTCAAAACCTATTAAAGGGTCAAATTTCAGCTACGCTTCTATCAAAACTCAACAGAGGCTTGCTCCATTCTTGCTCTGCCAGAATTTTGTTTTGTGATCACTCTGTCAGCATCAATGCCTCATCTGTAGCATGGGAATCCATAAATAGTTCCCTCCTTGACAACAGAACTATAGGGATAAAGCCATGAATTTGGGGGCAAGTGATGAACACGCATTAAAAGGGGACGTGGTAAGTAAAGACAGTAAAACTCACAATAAGTACAGAGACTTCTGTTCCAGTGAGTAGGATACAGAATTAAGAGTCAGGTTTATGCCAGATAACTTGAAAGAAGAGAGCAGCAAAAGCTCTTTTTGTCTGAACTTGTGGCTTCTTAGCAAAAGGGTGGGTGTTGGTGCATCTTTCTCCCTCCAAACAGCTTTTCTAAGGCTGCAGAGGGAAAAGTCCTGTTAACAGACTGAAAGCTGCACCATGTACATGAGCTGGCAAGGCCAGCTCAATCCTAGCAGCAGTCAGTCCTTCCTCACTCAGATCCAAGCACTCAGGTTGAATCCCACTCTGAACTCTTCACCTCCTCTCCAGCATGCTTCCCCTCTAAATAGAAACTGCCCTGCTGATATGATTGCAGCTGGCATTAATCTTTTCAGATGTTTTCCATGTTGTCCTTGGTTTTGTTTACTATGTTAAATCAGAGGAAATTCTGATTTAAGCAGCAAAGAAATAGCAAAAATATATGTGGATGAAAAGAAAAAAATAGATTAAAAAAAAATAGGAACCAAAAGGTGGGTGTAGGGAGGCAGGAAAAGAGATTCATAGAAAGCAAGTGATCTGATGAGCCCAAAAGTAAGCTGAGCTAGTAACGCTAATCTGAAAAAATTAAATATCCTGCAAGTGTTAAAAGTTCTTTCATCTGTAATTCTAACAGAAACAAAACTGTACACTGTGAACAAACATCTTTGCACCAGAGATCTTTGAACCCCATTAAACATTAACAAACTATTCGGAGCTTTGGCTCCCCTGGTATTTGGATCCCCTGGTATTTGAGCAGCTAGAGAAAGAACCTACAGAAGAAAAATTGCAGACAGCAATTGTCTGCAGCTTGTGTCATTCAGTAGAGGTATACGAACTTCAGCTCAAGTCTGCGTACACAGTGTGGGACTACATAAAAATTTCAAAATTACAAGTCTTTTTAAGAACTCACAGCAAATTGCAAAGCTAGTATGAATAAAAGCAGGAAAGCATTATGAATCCTAACAGAGGAACTTTAGCTCATGCTAGTAGATCTCTAGCTTCTTCATGAAAACATGAGTAAAGAGAGAGCAATAAAAGGCTGTTTCTTTCCCTGTTGCAGAGTAGTGAACACTGCAACAGTATGCAGACAATCCAGGTGTGGTACAACAATCATACAGACTTCTTGTGTGTCACTTCTGATTTTTCCATTGCAATAAAAATGGTGAAGGTATGAGTTTTGGAGGTGAGGCAGCAGGAACAGGGTTCAGAGTTCCAAGACAAAGAAAGGGAATGGGGGAAGACCTGCTAAAAAAACTAAACCAAACCAGCAAAAAACACGCAAAAAGATGCAAACACTATCTGAACAGCAAGCAGACCAGACAGAGCTGAAAAATGCCACATCCTTGTTTTCCCAATATTACTAGCTGTCACTAATTGCAGCCTTTCAAAGAGAACAACATTCTGTACTTGAAGGAAAGTTTAAGAGACAATGTGCTTACAGTGACAATCACTGCATGTTACAGTTCCTCCCATGCCCGCACAGCCAAGCTGGAAGGCAAATGGTTAAAAAGGCATAATCAGGTTCTCATTAAACAGCTACGAACCAAGTACATACACGCCTTGCATGTATTTAGCTAGCATACTGTGGCCTGCTGTGCTTTTCTCCATGACTATCAATAAACAAGCTTTTCCATTAATGTTTTACAGAATGTTCTTATATCTACCCCTTATCTTAACATTGCATGCCACTTAATTCACCTAAACACTTGCATAAACATATAGGGAAGGGGGAGAAGGGGGCTATTGCTGTTTGATGAACCAGTGTACAGCGCAAAATGTTTGGGGAGATGCTAGTGTACAAACTCATGTATCCATATCAAGCTGTAATAAGCATAAAGGTATGTATTTGTATGCTTTTATGCATTTGTTGCATGCTGAAAAGTAGCTTTAAACCTGTAGCTTTATCACTGTAATGCCTTCTCTTTCTCTTTCATCAGATGGACATTCATCTTAAAGACTAACCATATTCATGTAAAAGACTTGGGACTGAGAAAGGTCATTTAGCTGTAAGAACAAGGGAGAAAGAGGAACAAGGTAATCAAATAATACTAGCAAAACAAGAGTATTTGGTTGTTATGCATTGGAAAACAACAATAATGTCCACAAGTATATAAAGGACCTTGTCCTGTGAGCTTTGTTTTGCTCCCAGTCAAAACAGCCCTGTTTCTGCCTCTGGGAGCATAGGGATAACCATCAAAATCCCCACTGAGGGTTACTGTGCATAGGTCATGCTTGAATGAATGAGAACTCTTTAATGCATTTAGGTGTTAGTAATATTATGTACTTTATAAATAAAAAGAATAGGACAATTTTGTATCTAAATAAGCCTCTAAGTACTATGCTTGAGGACATAAACCTATTCCCTTCAACAGTCAGTCTAATTTATACCCTCTATACTACATTGTGCAATGAACAGTTGCTCAAAAAGAGTTTTTCTTGCTGGAAAGCACTGCATATTCATTCCCCTTGGGTACTAGGGTGCAAACAGCCAGATTTGGAGAATCACAGCTCCTGTGTTTCTATGATACAACCTTAGCTAGCAAGGGATAAAATAATTCACAGACTAATGCACCATTAACCGTCCTGCTAGATAACTAGTACTTCACCAGTAATTTCAGTTAAGTATTTTACAAAGGTCAGAAAGAAACCTTAGCTTCCCAGCATATATCCCTCTAGCACAAGGTTACTCCTTTACCGCAACAGGACCTGTAAAAGACAACTGTCTACACCTCGCCCACTTCATTGCAAACACCTGTGTTCCACTGTAAATGCACCACTTCCACTGGAAATTTAAGCTAACAGGTCAGATGATGCCTGGAAGTCACTAAGGGCACATATTGCTTTCTTCAAACCCTGTTGAAGGGGGAGAGCCTTTGACAGAACATGGGGCAAGAACAGCCGCAGCTTCTGCAGCTTCAGGATTGCTGCAAACTTTTCTGCTCTGTTTTCTGTTCAAAGCTGTGTCATCTGGGGTTGCAGACTAACACCAACAAGAATTCCTAATTTGCCTCTAATCACATACAGACAAAGGTATCTCAGCTCAATAAATCAAGATTCCTGACTCGTGCACTAGCTTACAAGCACTCCTTTTTGTGCTTATGGAGGGAGGGAAGAGCAGGGAAAGGTGCAAGATTTCCTGTAGGCTGTTAATATGCATAAACAATTAATTTTTCTTAACCAGCTGAAAAAGGAACTGAAATGAAGTGAAAACAAAAATCACTTCCCTATTTAAAAAAAACCAAAAGCACGAAGAACAACCTAGACCTTGCATATTATGTACCTCATACAGCTGGGGAATTTTAGGTAGAAATCTTGATAATTATTGCTGGTGGCAGAAGTTTGGTTAGCACTGCTCAGAGCTGGCAGGATTCCTGCATCAAGGGCAGATTTCCGTGGACTGAAAAGTACGGCACTAAACGCTCCAAGTGTGCCATACAGGGGTGGAAGGGCTCTGTGTAATTACGCTTCTTGCCAATCTACAATAACAGCCATCCGCCACTCCAGCCCAAATATAAAATCTGGCAGAAGGGGACTAGGCATTCACGCTAATCGGCTGGCCTTCTGTTTCAAATGACATGTGTTTGTAAACAAACAAGCAAAAGTACATTTGGGTTTTCAGACTATGCCAAGAAGGAAAAGGAGACTTTTTCATGCATTGGCTAAAATCTTAATGTGCAAACCATCAGTCAAGCTGTAATTGCCCAAATTACTAAAAATGCCTTGCAAAATTACAGTAAACACTCTACCTAATGGCTAACAAGGAGATATTAAACTGCAAATTAAGAGTGACTCTGCTATGGCATTAACATAGGAGACTTGAGAAAAATGGAAAATTAGATCATTCCAGAGGGCAGACAGGAAAATGCACAGCTTTCTTGCACTGCCTCCATGTTTGCAATAAAAAACACACAAAATTTGCCCAAGTCCAGGTTTCATTGCAAATATGAAACTTGTCTCAAGGGAAAATTTGCTAATGTTTGCATAACTATTCAGTCAGCTAGGGCCCAGCCTCAAGCAGAGCTTTGTGATCTAAAGAGCCATGAGAAATATGCAGTTTTTCACATCAAAATTAGGAGAAATGGGGTAAAATTTGACAGTTTCATTTTGAATTGTGAAGACATTTTAAATGAAACTTCAGAGGCAAATGCAATAACAATGCAGATTGCACGAGCACAAGTAAAGGCTGAGGATAATATGCTGTGTAAAACTATAATAATTAAAAAAAAAAGGTTTGCTCTTGTTCTGACAAACCCTGTCAGAGTAAAATCTGTTCTCACCCTCACAATACACCTGAAGGATGGGGGGACACTCTTAGTTCCATGTTGTAGGTGGGAAATTGAGGCACAGTGGTTACACGTGAGCAATAAAGCTTGACTGTGAACTCAATTTCCCATATAAACATCCTTCTTCTCACTCAGATTTACTTCTGCATGCAAAGCCAATCACACACACGTGCCTGCTTGAAGCAGTCTATTAACTCCAAAGTCAGATGGAGTCCCACCAGGGACTCCATACCCTGGTGCATACCCTGAGCATATCATTCAGGTAGGCTCCACATGCAGTTACCCATTTGGATTTCCCTACATCTTCCTATCAATGTCTGGTGCCATCTATTTTCACGCAGTCCTTTCTAAAGCAGTTTGCATCCACCTTCTGCCTTATTGAGTCATTCTGGGCTTTGACATCACTGCACTTGAATTCAGCCTGCTGGGGATCTTCAATGATGGAAACACTAATGGGCAATCAGACTGGCCTATGAAATAGTTGGCAATCCCATAGCTGCCCCAAAATTGCATGTTGCTGTATTGAGTATGTCCCTTTATATAGAGTCACTAAAACACCCTCCCACATCCCACATGACCAGAGGGTCTCCCTTAAGTGAAGAGAATAATAACAGTAAAATATGTATCTTTTGTTATGTCAAAATAGGACTTTACATTGAGATAAGTAACAGAGAAGAAGCATGACTTATTTTTATCTCAGTATGCATAATTACAGTCAGACATATGAACTGTCATCACACTGCTGGAGAGGAGGGGAAGAATAAAAGGGGATATTTTTTTTTTGGCAGAGGGAAAGGCGTGATTTTCTGTTTTGCTTTGGTTTTACAGTGGGCTAATTATTTCAAGATCAATATTCTTATGTGAGGAAAAAAGCCAAAAAATAAATTCTCCATTTTATGGTGAAAACAGAGCTTCTATCCTCTACCATATGAAGGTAATGGTGGAAACATTAACAGTCACTGTCCTTTGAGAGTAATTTATTCCTGGAATAGAATAGCCTCTGCCAGCAAGATTGCATTCAAAAGTGAACAACATTAGAAAATCCCAGTGACAGGGACTATTTAGAAAATTACACAGCAAAGAAATATTTTCTGACTCATTTTGGTCCCCATGTTAAAAACTTGTTAAATGGTTGAGTTCCCCAAATGGGAAGATCACTTGGTCCAGATTATAAAACACATAAGAGTTGCTTCTGATGGTATTGCAAGGTCTAAACCATGTAAGAATAGGAACGTTATTTTTCAGAAGCATTTTGGAAAACCAGAGCAATAGCCACATTGCAGCTCAAAACGTCTGAGGTAGCACCAGCTCAAAGTGGGACCTCCACATAGTCCGGCTCCAGAAAGTTATACCAAGAACCAGCATAGTTGCATCCATACAGTGACTTAGCAGGTCCTGCCGGATCTGCTATAGCACCACATTAATCCAGCTACATATTTTCCATTTCCAATACTATCTCTGCTAACTCAGGCATCTTTTCACCACCCCCTTTTGCATGCTGTAGACATGTGCTTTGCACTCAGAAGTATAAATCAGCTCCAAAACCAGACAGACCCTGGAGTCACTTTGGCCTCGCAAATTTAAATGATGCCTAAATTCCATTTAAACCCCGAGCCAGGGTCACCGCCTGTCCTAATTCATTTCTCTGTTGTACCTCCCCAACAACAGCTGGTAGATGTGCTCTGAGTGGCTCATCTCTTGGCACCTAGTGGATAACTTTCCTTCTACGAGGAATCGCTCTAATTCTTCCTTCTTAATTTTGTGCAGAATATTAGGACCACCTGAACTGACTGGGACCTACCCATATAACAGAGATCCCAGTTCCAAAATTAAACAAAATCTCAGAGTGACCTACTGTAATCCCATTTAGATCACACCCTGAATTAAAGGCATGTGATTTTGTCATTTGTGGTGTCAAGTATAGGGGCACTGCCAACAGCTGTTGCTTTTCTAAACTGTTTCAATAAATCTGCAGAGTGTTTCCTTAAATTTCTAAGCATCTCAAAACACCTGCTCAATTTTCTTTTTCTACATTCACAGCATGTCATAGAGACAACCAGAAATAAATAACTCCTCCTTGAGGTGATGGACACTTGGCAATCCCACCTAGAGTTTCCCAAGGCAAGTTCAAGAGCAGACAGGCTGAGCAGACTGTTTGAGAGTCATAAAATATAGACAAATGTAAAATGTCCAAAGGGAGCCAAAACCCTGATGCAGGGAGTGCATCCAAATTTTCATGAACTAGTTCAATCAGCACATCCTGGAGATTTGGGATTCACCCAACAAACCCAGACTCCGGCCCCCAGAGTGGTACTCACTGACCAGACATTTCAAAAAGCTTTAATAAAGTCTTCTTGGGGGAGCCTGGCCGTCATTTTTTTCCTCTTTTTTGTAAGGAATAAGTAAATCACAAGCACTGTTGGCCAACCAGAGTCACATATGTTTTGTGTACATAAATGATCATAAGAAACAAAACCCAGAGGGCCATTTTGCATTATTGTAATTGCAGTTGATAGACTCCAGAAATACAGGATATATGACAAGTCAAAAAAAAGATGAATATTCAAGCTTAAAGTATGCATTTGATGTGATATTCATAATATGGACTCTCAGTCTCTCTGAGAGCTACAGGCCATCAGCCAAAATCTAGACAACTCTTTTGGCAGCAAACAGGTAAGAAAAAACCCATCAAAATCTACCATATTTTTTTTTTTTTTTTAAGGAATGCCTTCAAGGTACTTTGGAAATGGCTCTAAGTTGCCTGTCTGCCATAGCTAAGTCACCTCGCAGCCTTAACCACCGTTTGCATAACACAAAGCATCTAGAACAAGCATCTCTTTTCTGCCATATTGAGCAGGCATGTCACTGACTTCAGCTCGTAAGAGGTCCTCTCTTCACCCTCTCACTCATTCCTACAAGCAATTCTATTTTTAAGACAGAGGGAAGTGTCAAGAAAGGCTGTCAAGGGTGGTGTACCACAGAGCTGACCTACCACAATTTTACATACATTTAATAAAACAATTATCTTCAAGGCTCTTTGTTTTCTCAAAATAGAAGACTGCAGCCAGCAAGAGATCATTAATGAGAAACAGTGCAATGAATAAAGGGAGGAAAATGCAGTTATTGGTGAGAAAGAAGATAGTAGGTTTGCTGCTGCCAAGAGGGGAAAAAAAGAAATGCTGGAAGGAAAGCTGAGGGGTTTCTTTTTGTTATTATTTATATGAACTGTAAGTGAGAAATCATTGTTTGTTATTATTTTGAACGGCCCACTGGCAACATTTCAAAGCTGCTGGTAAATATTTCAAAACCCATTTGAATAAAGTAATGCAGATTTAAATTTAGCTTTTTGGCGTTTTGAACCTGCCAGTCTTTTTTGTTGTAAATGTCTCTCCAGCATCATTCAGGTCTGCATCTGTGGCCCTACTCATTTATCTTGCTTTGAAACAAAAAAATCCAGTGTTGGAGAATGGGCAACCAAAACTTTGGAGCCCTGATCTTGTAAAGAATCACACAGGCAACTCCACTGAAACAAAAAATTTTCAGTACTGCATTGATCATATCCATGAGTAAAACGTAGAGAGACAGACTGTGATCTCACATTCAAGAACTGAGTTGAAGGAAAAGTACAAGAAGGGTCTTACCAAAGCAAGTCCTCTCCAGACCACTCTAACAGGATAAGGGCCTGTATTACAGAAAGCCTCAAAACCTGTTCCAGCTGTAATCCCTGTTGTCAAGATTCCCAGCAGAAAGCGCAAGAACTGGGCTGAGTCCTTGGTATCCACAGAAGTCAGGGTCATTCAGCCACCTGTCATTAATGGAGTCCTGTATGCATCTTGATGGTACCAGGTTCAAACAAACAACTTTCACATAAGCATCGTTATTATCTTGATCTTTTGCAGCTTTCCTAAGCACATGCAATTTAGAAATATTCCATGTAGTGCTTTCACATGTATAACCCACAGGTTATGGGTAAAAAGCAAACCATGTTTCTGCAAGAGTGCAACATGTTTGTTTGCCAGAGGCACAGGGGGAAATTTATCCCTGAGCTCCCTTTCTTTTGGTCTCCAATATCCATAGCTCTGCCTTCACTATCCCAAAGGCTCTTCTGCCCCTAACTTTCCATTGCACTCTCAGTGTACAGGTATTGGGGAAGAGGAAATCAGATGCAGGACTTGTTTTCCAGTTGAAGAGTTGAGATTCAAGACAGATGCACAAAACCCACGTTATTATATTTTATGTTATGTAAGAGCCAATGCAGTCCATGTTTGACAGGAGCAGCTGGGTAGCTGCAATCGCACCACATGGCAGAGGCACACACCACCACCTCCAGCTGTAACACAAGCAGCTGACGGAAACCTGCTAAATCCACACCTTCGCAGAGTAGTTATGGAGGAGACAGAGATTTACCAAAATGTTTTTAATACTGTAATGTTAGCAACATACACAATGGCATGGCATACCTTTTGCAACATGAAGGTGGCCGAGTGCCATCATTATGATGCTTCAGGATCTTTCTGAGAGGGTAGGAAAGGTAGGCTTTCCACTCCAGCAGAACATTCGAATATAAGCAGCTGTGTAGTTTCTTAGTCTTTAGTTTGGCTGCGGGCAACATTTGAAAATGAAAGGACCAGAACTATAAATCTGGATGTCACAACAAAGCGTTCATCAGTAAACAGCAACCTGACAAATCTGACAGACTAGTCTGTAACTATGGCAAAGTGAGAAATGAAATCTTTGTGCAGATTATTTGCAGAACTGACTGCATGAAATTTGTCTCAATGGTGTCTCTATGTACATGTGTACATGCATACATCATTATCGATATAAAATCACTAACCTTTGAGTTTATCAACTTTATTCTCAGCCACAAGAATCCAGTGAGTTGTGACACAGTTTAAATAAACCACCAGCAGTGCAGAGAAAAGTAACTTAAGTTTAAATAAAGTGAAGATCTTACTCAGACTTTTCATTATGCTTCTCCAAATTTGGAGATAATTATTCCCAGCAAGAGAAGGATTTATTTTCTGCACTCTCCCTTTAATAAACAGAAAAGCCTAGACAACAGATTGCATTGAGTTATCTTTATACATACTGAAATATCTTTTTCCATGCTCTGAACCTACAGTCAGTGAACTGTGCAGCCCCAGAATTGTTCCAGCTTGCTGAATTCTGGGGTGCAAGTTGTAACACTGGTACACTGAAGCTGTGCTGCCCTACACTACAGTGAGAGCAGGGATAGCTTTAGCACTGGCTGTGTTCTGCATCACATCACAGCAACAACCAGTCATGATTCTTGCTATTGTTGAAATGTAAAAAGCTTGAGCAGTTAAATCCCTCCACACTGCAGACACAGTCACAGACACAGGTGCTCCAGTCTTCTACATTTATTCTGAAAAGACTTTTTAAGAATTTATTTTGGCCAATTTCTTAGCTTCAGGTATTGTCTCTTCCCTTCTGATTCTCTTGTAGCAATTAGAATAGCTTTCCAAACTACATGTGAACAAACTGGTAAGTACTGGACCAAAAATACAGCACAGGAATAGTCCCACAGAGATCAATGGAACGACACAAATGCATCAAGTTTGGCAGGGACGATGCCATATGAATTTTTTAATTATATGAATCTGTCTTCACATTGATCAACTAGAAGTCTCAAAAAGTCTTGAAGGAAACATTTCATTTTCACAGAAAATATCCCTAATTCTTTCCTTTTCTGGGGGGACAGGAGAGGAGACGTGGGAGGAGGACAAAGGGAAGAGGACAGGACCCTCAGCTGGAGCTTAAAACATATCCATGACTTGGATTTGGTTTTTCCAAGTAGTTATTAGTTGTTCCTGACTATTGGCATCTACAGACAGTTAAATAATAAAAATAATAATACAACCATACTTTATTAATGAGGCTTTAGATACAAGTCCAATTCCTTACTTTGCCAGGAAAGCCACATACAGAATAAACAAGACTCACGAACTCTAATCTGCAGCTCGGTAACAGCTTTTAAAAACCACATTTTGCGTAAGCTATTTGCAATATGGTCAGGTACATCTCAAAATCTGCTGATCTCCATTTAGATTTCAAGAGTGCTTTGCATCAAGTACCTACTGAACAAGCTACAAAACTGTTTTTCTCTTTTCCAGTTCAATATTAGATGTACATATCAGCTATTTACAACTGCATTGGTATAATTAGAAACACGTTCCCAGTTTACTACCCTGTATCACAGTGGGGTACACAAACTTGCAATACTTTCTGGTGTACCTACCAAAGGCTCAGAATGACACAAGCCTCTAAAGGAGAAAATGTGTGCTGTGCATTTAAAATCTTGCTCAGCTGTATTTATTATTGCTAGATTCCACCTCCTTTGTGTGTTTCATTATGAAATATAAGATGCCCACATAGGTCTAATCATGCAGTCCATCAAGTAAGCAAAATTCAGAGGAAGACAATAAAGGCTGGTATTAGAGAATGACAACAGCATAAGAACCACAGGGAACTTCCCCCTGAATTTCAAGCCCTCTTGGCAACTGCGCTAGGACTGAAGATGAAAAACTGGATCACAAACCCTTAGAGAGCAGACTTTCAAACCCTTACTCAGGCTTAACAGCCATAACCTTTTCCACTCATTTCAGGACTATCTAAAAAAAAACCATCAAACCCCACTGCTCTGTTTGAAGACATGTGTCCAAGTCTCATCCACATGCTTGAGAAGAAAAAATAAGATTTCTTACATGATGAAGGCAATAAGCAGAGAAAGAATAGAAAGGGTAGAGAGGTCTATGGATCTGAGGTCAGTGCAAAAGTCTGCTTGCTAAGGCTTCAGCAAATCCTGACAGAGGCAGCCGCAGCCTGTGGTTTCCAAGCAGTTCAAGCAGGAAGAAGCTGCAGTACAACCTCAAACCCCAGCTTTAGGACACACAGATCCACCACTCCTCCAGCTATGCTAAGATGCCAGTACACCTGAGCAGTGCTCTGCAAAAGTTTTGGGCTCTGTTGTCTCCCACTTTTCAAATGTTCCTGGTTCCCTAATGATGGTATGGTTCTTCTGCCTTTCATCATATAAGAAATATGCTGCTTACAGAGTCAGGCAGGGGGGTAACCCCTGAGGCAGAGCCCCTTACTGTTCTCCATGGGAATTTTGTTCAGTAGCAAATCTTATGATATCTATTCCAGAAAAAGATACCTTATTGCAAATCCTGATTCTTCTGCTGCTTAGGGCTTTACAATTGCTTATGATGGCTAAGGCTCTGGTCCTTTAACACATTTAACTGACCGTTACTGTCCTCTAGAAGAAAATTACCAGCTCTGATGGCTTTGGTGGGGAGGAAGGTGTAGTGTTAGTTTGACTATTTGCAAGTATCATTTCTCATCGCCAGTATTACACACCATGTGCTTTTGCTCAGTGCAAGGCAGGAGACAGCACGTGGCTTCAGACTGCATTGAGTGCACAGCCTGTTTTGTAGCACTTCCTACACCACCAGTGCACTCTAAACCATACAGTTTCCTGCTATAAAAATTTCTTTTCCCCAACTTGCAAGGAGCAAACAGACTCCACCTTAGGGGTCAGGAGACTATCCAAAGAGATGAGGAAAGCCTCGCCATGGTTTCCTGCAGCTGTTGTTGCAAGAATAGACTCGCCTCATAAAGTCAGCATGGTAACTATCTTTTTCTTCTGAGGTCTAGTGATAGCAGCTTTCTCATGTAACATTTTTGGACTCTTGCACCAGGCATATCAGGCATCTTTGCTATTTCAACAGCATCAGCACAATTTCCTATGCAGTCCTGTTCTGCCAGCTCTAAAAGACGGGTGTTTGCTCATTCAGACTTATTAAACTAGATAAATGTTGGCATTCCCTTTGAAAATACCCTACAATTATTAGGCAGCCACAAGATAAATGACCA
This sequence comes from Astur gentilis, assembly GCF_929443795.1. Taxonomy (NCBI): domain Eukaryota; kingdom Metazoa; phylum Chordata; class Aves; order Accipitriformes; family Accipitridae; genus Astur; species Astur gentilis. The sequence goes on along the minus strand of NC_064909.1, from coordinate 6,587,264 downwards.
TTAGGTTTGCACAAATCTGCCTGTATTCTGAAAAAGACACTGTGGTTTCTAGCATAAGGCTACGAGGATCCAGTGACATGCAGCTTGCAAGCCAAGGGTACACATACTAAGCTATGAACTATCAACTGATCAGCCTGTACAGTTTTGTCTTTCCTCCAAATATAAGGATCTCAGACATAGGGGAGAAAAGACACAGTGTATCTGAAAAGAGTAAAATATCCTTCATTTGTTCTATAAATCTGTGGATATTTAAGAGAGATCAAGAGATGAGAAGGTCAGTGTCCCTAAAAACAATACGGGAGAGTCCATAAAGGAGCAACTGTATTCCAGCAAACTGTCTCTCACAGCACATACGCCACCACAAGCACCAGCTTTCAATACAAACCCTTTTCCTTCCAGCACTTGATGCCTTCATGAGTTGGAATGCCACAGGGAATCATGATTCGGTATGGCAAATCTACCTTTACATTGAATACAAAGCTTTGCTGAAATAAGTGACATAAATTTGCTGCCGGCACTGTAACTAGACAACTTTGTTCTGCATAGATGGAAAATGTGGTGAATATGGCAGAAGCTCAAGAGACATGGCTTGATTTGTGAAAGATTCAGATACTTGGAGTCCATTTGAATGCATTATATAGCATTCTCCAATTCTTTCCATCTTGGTATTTTATGCCTCTTCATTTTAAGACAGAACCAGCACATATGTACTGGTTTTTTCCGTGTCTAACCATCCCACCATCCTCCCATGTTTTTTTCTGGAAAAAATATTGCAGGGAACACCAGCCTTGGCATCAATTAAGCTCCAGGTTCAATAATAAATACTGCATGTCAGATTGCATCCCATTTTTATTCAGATCAGCATCAGGCCTCCATAGAGAGATTATCCTAGATGGCTGCCATAAATATGTGTTTAGCAAAGGTATAGTATATATATACAATGAAAGAACAGTGGTCAAACAATCCTTCAAACTAAATCTGTTTGGCCCAGGTCGAGAATCAAATATCTGTGACAATTCCCAGTCTATTTAACACCCTTCATTCCAAATTTAAACAGGATTACAGTTGGCTTGATATGTTATTAGCTTTATAAAGTGGCAACACATGAATGACAAAGTAAACCAGTATTTGTAGATACAGATATTTTATACGCAATTTAAAAAGTAACAAACTCATTTTTGATCCATTTGGTCTTGAAAGAAAGCATTCTATTAACACGTTCCTTGCCTGTTTTCCTGTATGTAATGTCATTGATTTTCTCAACTGAAAATGCAGTGCCAATGGGCACAGCTTCTGGACATGGCCAGTGAGTCAGCATACATGGGGGGCATCAGCTGTAATTTGTGAAAAGTAGTAGCTCATGTTTGGACCAAAATGTACATGAAGCAGTATTTTTTTCTGGAGTTTGGTTGTGCAATAACACTGCTACTCAAAAAGTATGGGCAACTGTCTATAGAACAATAGAAAAATAAGCCTGCAAAAGTCTTCAAAAGGCCACTCAAGTTATTTCATTGCCCCAAGGCAAGATGAATTCTATCTATGTTTTTCCTGCTTGATGGTTATCTAACCTATTGGGTTTTCTATCACTAGAGGTCCTTTACAGCTTTCCCAGGCAATTTTTACCAGTGCTTTACCATCTATCTATCTTTACCAGTAGAAAAACTGACTTGAGCCTTTCTTGTGCTAGTTTATGCCCATTAACTTCTTCTCCTAACAACCAGGGACATGGTTATCAGACTGATCCCTGACTCTTTGCAGCTGCTTGATACATACTTCAAAACTATGATTTCCTCTCTCATTCTTCTTTTACGTAGATTAAGAAAGCCTGATATCAGTATTCCATGCAGATCTTTTTTTTAATCCCTTATATCTCTATTTTAGCTCTTCTCCCCTACTGATCTATACCTGCATCCAAAACATAAACCCAGGAGGGTAATGTGAGATCAGAAGGCTCATTTTATGCAGTTGCAAAGCTCTGTCTTTTTACGCCATTCTATAGCACCTGCTTTTTCTCCTCCTTGTAATCACACAACACTGTTGGTTCCTGTTCAGCTGCTTAGCCATGACAGCACCAGACTCTTTTCTACTAAACAGCTACGTACATTATTCTCTGTCATGCATCTGTATTGCTGCCTGTTCAAGTCATCCCTCCTCTGCATTTGGTGCTACTGAACTACGTCCCATTTCTTCAGACCGTTTCTTCAATTTCTCTTCAAATTTTAGTCATTCCTCGGCAGATTCAGTTTAGGTGTTATCTACAAACTTAAAACGCATCATCCAGACTGTGTAAATTCTCAACAAAACCAAGCTCCAGAGAGACCTCCACAGAGCCCTTCTCAGGGTCATGCTGTTATGACAAAGGATCATTGATAATGTCCTCCTTCCAATTAGTTTGTCACTGACTGGAAGAATGTCATCTTATTTTTCCCTCACTTCCTTATGAGTGTGTCATGTAAACCAGAGTCATAAATCCAGCAAATTTAAGGTATAAAGTATTTTAAGTTATACAATACCTTTTAGCTGGTTTTGGCCTTCCCTCCCATAGCCACCACACAAGGAGAAACCAGACCCTCTGAAATTGGACTTGTTACCAGAAGCAACATGAACTTGAGCTTGTGGTTACACTTTCAGCAGCAATACTGCACAAGTCATCTCAAACCCATCTCTGCTCTTGGTCGCTCATTCACACCTTCATACTGCTTAGAGCTAACTGCATGCATCATGCTTCTGTGGGACAAACAGGATCTGAAAACCAAACCACCCAGACGCCTGTGCAAGCACAGGGAAGAGGCAACATTACAGTTACTGCTGTTGAAAAAAAAATAAAAAAAAATCCTAAATTACACCAATATTTTAATACCAACCCAGAAGTCAAACCTAAACTTCTGAGACTGAATTTCTAGTGATCTAGCTTGGTTACAGATTTCAAAGAGAAATCCAGAGTTGCTTAATCCGTACAAAGGTATTAATTTTGTCAAGAGCCAGGCAAGCTAAAAATGGAAGCATCTTGTGGTGCTCATCACCATCTGCATGGTGGCAATTACTGACCTAAGACTCATGAGAGCACAGATGCAAGCAAATTCAGACAGTTTCTTTTTACATGCCAGTGAAGAATTATGCACACTGCAAGTTGCAACTGGTGGGCCATGCTGAAGCATTAAGGATGTTAGTGTCTTCATCCAACATCGCTAGATCCTAGATCCAAAAAAGGCCAACCTGTTTAGTCATAGTGATTGTCATGAATCTCATGTCAAGCCAAGATAGCCGCTTCATATATTACTTCCTCCTAAGGATAGCGTATGTTGGATCTCTGCAGAGTGAGATCAGTAAGTTTGCCATATATGCTTCAGAACATAACACATCCTTCCACATACCTTATTACTCATACAGCACAGCCTACCTGCATGTACATAGGACCCAATCCAGAATGGCATCTTCACACACACTCAACCATAAGCACATTCCCTTTCAAGCCATGGGAAAATTCACACAACTGAGTTTAAAGTCAATGCCAGAAAGAGGATGACTACTTGTTTCTTGCTAATGTGGCTGTCTCCCTGTCATTGAATTAAACAGTAGACCTTTAAATATACTGTTGCATCTAACAGCAGTGACAGAAATATTCATTTGCCTTCTGCTATTTTGGACATGACAGCAACTATTTTTTAATCAAGTTTCCATTCATAATTGGGCTTCCAACATGCGAGTTCAGTGTTCTCTATTTGATTATTTTAATGGTCTCTTATATAAGCCGGCCAAGGCTATTATTACTTTTATTTCTGCTTGTGAAAAGGCAAAGACTCATGAAATAGCTTACATTCCTAGAGCCTGTTGCCTTTGGGCAGGAGTGCTCTGGATCATCAAGACTGGCAACAATAGACAGTACTGTAAAAATAGCTTGTACACATGCAGTGCAACAGCCTGGCTAGCCATCTTAGGACAAGAGAAATGCAGCTCAGTCTTATGACCTCAGTAATAGCTGCCTGTACCAGTTTAAATCTCCAGCAGAGAAATTTAAATGAATGTTGATAACTACCCAAATAGACTCTACCTTCAGTAATGGGATGAATTGTTATTATTATTGCCAGTTTTGTCTATAATAAAGATGGAAGGTCTTTCTAGTAACATATGGAAAATCATTATAGCCACAGTCCAAAAGTAATTGCCAGTGGGCAGTGTGCTGTTAACTCCTTTCAGGATGTTGCTTCATCACTTCACCCATGACCTGGAGAAATAATTTCTCCTTCCACAGCATAGCAGCAGTTTAGTTTCCATGCTCATTAATGTCTGGTGCCTCTTACAATTATAGTTCTCGGCAAATCCAAAAGCCGTAAAACATCTTAATGTCTGTGAAATTCTATGTCTACCATGACCATGTGGTACTGAATTCTCAATTTATGTTAGATTTGCTAAATGAAATTATACAACTCATTTGGTTTTGGAAACAAATCTGGGAGATGGGATACTCCATTTGCCATGAAAAAGCCCAGAGAGAAAATCATACTGTATTGGCAGAGAAAGACATGGACAAAATGACTAGATCTCAATATAAATAGTCTACCTTCAAACTTCCTAAAGATAATCACGCTCACATCCTCCATGAACCAGAGCCAGCTGCAAAGTTTACAACTCCCATGAAATATAAAGTTAGGGAACATCTGAATCTGTGGGCTCAATTCAACCCCATAATTAGAACTATTAAATCTTTCACACTTCCAGCTTTTAAAATTTTACCAGGTGTCAGTTAGACATAGAAGGGAATAGGGCTTAGACATGACCACCACCAATCTGGCTGTTCCCCTTCTGCCTGTACCCCTCCCCAGTCAGCTTTGAATTGGCTGGGCAATTTCAAGTTCAGAAGCTGGATAGAAATCTCTAAGATCAAGTTTTGTAAAAAACTGTGGCTAAAAGATTTCATTTAGTGCTCTCCACTTGAGGAAAAGCAGGCCGAAACCATCAGCAGTAAGTCCACTTGACATCTGGGCAGTGAACACATACACCCTTCTGACTTAGCGTGGTATCACTTGCTCAGTTGGGGTATCTAGGAGTACCTAGGGAGGAGGGAAGAGCAAAAGGTGTTGAAAAGTTAGATATCCATAGAAAAATGCTGGCCCTCCTAACTCTACTGGTCATGAATCAAATTTGTTAGCAAGTTTATAATTTAAGAAGATGAACAATCATAACCACCTTAAAATGGTATAGATTGAACGGCTCTCCAAAACTCAACAAATCAAAACAACTTTTTTTAAATTTTTAATAAAGGAAATCTCTACTTAAAATCAAGACTGGAAGATTTTTGCCTTTATTATTTTTGAAAGACTTCCTCTAGTTCCAGACAGAAATAATTCAAGGAAGTCTGACATAAGAGATCTGATTAGGTGATCCCAGCAGTCCTCTCTGTCTTCAAAACCCATGAATCTGCTTCCAGACACAGCATAAAAATCAAGAAACTGAGTAGCATAAAAATTGTCTTGAGGATTCTTATCAAGAAAAACTGGTTTGCATATTTATAAGTCAAAGCACATGCAGAAACATAGTAAATATCAAACAATTGAGAGATTTTAATTAAAAAAAAAATCAAAATTGGAGAGTGGAGACAAGTTCACATGTTGAATTGATGGATGTATAGGCCTCCAACTTTTTCAAATAATCCTCTTGGTTTCAAGCCTTTACTTCAAACCAGGCTACCCACTGCTTTATGCCAGCATACCCCCATTTGTACCTGTCCCTTCCAATGAACTTAATGTTCACTTACAGCTTGACCTTTTGTGCAGGTACTAGGAGGGTCCACTGTGATTGGTATGTCGGTGTTCACACACCATCTCTTATTTCAAAGGAGAAATAAATGCTTTCTTCCCATATGATCTCTGAAATCTGACCAGAACCTGTAGTTACAGCAGACATTTGCATTGAGGTGTAAGGTCAGAAATAGCATGCCTTGAACGCCCACTCCTTCCTGATAATGAGGCAGTGATTCAGTATATCCACACACTGTTATATGGAAGGAAAATACATTGTGAATGAGTATGGATGTTACTAATGCATGGAAAAACATGAAACAGGGATAAACCTTGTCCTTAGTATGCCTACTTGGGGAAAGAACAAAGGCTACTGTAAATACAGAGCTGAAGATGCCATTACAGCTGAAGGTCTAGGAACTCTTCTGGCAGTAAGTTCCTGTATCACTAATATAGATACAAGGCTACACACCCCCAATTTATTTTTCTTCTAAATTTTTTTTTTCCAAAATTCTTGTCAAGCCATCTGACCTGTTCAGAACGGGGAAAAAAGGGTAAATAGAGCAAGATATTTTTAACATTGCTGAAGGAGCTTCTTCCAAATGCCATTCATTATAGAGCTATCCAAAATCATCTCTCTGGACACTTACTCCAGAATCTAGGACAAAGTGAATGACTTCAGCCACAGCCCACCCCAGAGAAATACTGCGTTCCCTGCTTCAGCATAATGCATTCAATTCAAATTGGTTTGTTCCTCAGCCAAGGGACACAGCAACATAATTTACTATTTCCCTTTTGAATATCCAATACAGAATAAATCTGATCTGCTGGGGAAGTGTTTTGAAAGTCTAGCCTGAAAGCGTATCATCCGTTTCCTGGAGCTTCCTTCCAAAGATTCATCAGCTAATTTTACACTATTGCACCCACAAAGCGTTTAGAAAAGGCAGGTGGGAGGGAGGGAATTAAATGGTTTACAAAGCATGAGCAACAACAACAAAAAAAAAAAAGCTCTAAAAATTGAGTCAACAGTTTATATTCATTACCTTTTTGTTACAAAGCACTTGCAATGTTGCATCCTGAAAGATAAGACTGTTAGCTTGAAGATATCATTCTAATAATTCTTTTCTTATATAACATTTTGTCCTAATCTCTCACAGCACTTTAGGAATTTCAAAGCAAATCTTTACTTGTAAGTGGGAGGAAATACAAACCGACTATTATTGCCTAGCAATAACATGACTCGTCTTTCCCTATCATCCTCTTTAACAATTTTACAGGCACTGCTATGTGGTGAACTGCACACAAGGAAAAGTAACATTTGGGTTTGTATTGCCTACCTGTGGTCTTCAACTCCTCCCAGTCAGCTGTGTGTAAATCACACATACTGACATCACACGAAAAAGCAGTAGTTTGTCTCTTCAAATGCTGCACATACAGCATATCTGGACAGTTCACCCTAGTGGATGCTTTTTACCATTTACAACAATTTCTTAGGGACAGACACCTATAAGCATGGACACATCCCTCCAGAATTTATGACAAGAGGAACTCACTGTGGGACTTGTGGGAAATGTGGGCAACGTAGGGAGGGACCTACCTCTGAAGCCCACTCCCTTCCTCTTTGGATCCCACTGGGACAGTCACGGGTGCCCAAGACCTGGGACTGTGCAAGGGGACAGAAAAGAGGCAGAACACACTTATCACTGCCCTCAGCCTCTCAGGATTATTCAGATGTAGGATGATGCAAATTCAGCATTCAGTGATGCTGCTTCCCCAGTCCACAATAAGGCTCTGACGTCCAGTGAAACGTATGTAAGTAGAAGTTGGACATTTAGTACCTTTTAGGATCTGCAACTAAGCTTTTGGTCTATTTGTAGTTTTCTGTACTGTGGATGTTTAGATGGTTTACAGAAAGGGACCAGTTTTCAACATAATTAAGAGGGCAGACCTAGACAGGAATAGTAGTGCAAAGAAGAAAAGCTCTCATCTGGGTAACAAAAACAGCTGTGATGAGGGCACTCCAACAACGGCAGGTCAACTGTACTTCCCTTTTATTCAGTATGACTCAGCTACCCCTGTCTGACATTCACAGCAGAGAGGTGTCACGTCGCTAAAATTTGGACAGGAAAAAAAGAACAAAAGCAAATATTTTATTCAGAGTCATACTAAAGATTTTGCCAGAAAAGTGTATTTCACTGCTTTTCTCCTATGAGGGAAAGGGGGAGAAAACCAAGAGAGAATTATAATACTTAACTAACATATACCCCTGAAGGAGGGTGCAGTACTCAATTAATCCATTCATTCACTGTGAAGGATGTGTAAAATACTGATGTGGAGCTTCTCAACCATTCACTTTATCCATCTTTAATATTATTCCACTTCCAGTGTCATTTATCCTTCATGTTCTCTGCAATTTTCTATTTGTTACTCATTTCTTTTCTTTAATTCTTTATTCCTCCTTTATTTTACTTCTCACATTTCAAGAGGGTTGAGAAAATGGACCCAGTTTAAAAAGCCTCTCACTTATGTTTTCAGTACATCCCTATGTATTTGATGACAAGTATGGGAACAAGGAAGCCTCATGTCACTATTACCATCCACCTACAAGAAAAAATATCACCTGAAGATCCAATAAAAGTCAAGAAACTGACTTTTACCCCTTTTCTCTTTTACTATGCTCCTGCTTTCAGTTGTTTTTCTTGTGGAACATATGAGCTTGCCCCATGTTTTACATCCAGTGCAGCGCTGTCATTTTATTATTCATAATCAAACCCTGAATATGCATCCATGGGTGGAAGGAAGAAGCCCTTCTCAGCCAAGTTAGTAAACCCATTAGAAGCCCTGCATAATCCATACTTCACATGAAACAGTTTAAGCAGAGGCCCTATCTGTCCACTATCAAATCATTTAAGTGGAGGTAAAGCTGACACCTCCCAAATGGTCCCTTTCTGTACATATATCGATGCTTGAACAAAGTAAGCAGTAGTGGCAAAAGGACTTTTCAGCCACCATTTCTTAATCTAAGTTTACCCAGTGTAGTTCCTGGATATTTTTTTACTGTTGTTTTTGTTATTTTTTTTAAAGCTCTCAGCCACTGTTGGCAAAGTTCGTAAGCATGGACAAGGCCTCAGTAAAAGTCTAGGAGGAGATACTGTCAGGAAAAATAAACCCAGTTTAGCCCAAAGAGGTTATTTGTTAAATAGAGTGCTTTATCATCCTGCAGTTGGGTAAGAGTAATTTTTTTTCCTTTTTTTGAGTAGTCACGAGGTTTTGCTAGTTCAAGTACAAACATAATGGAAACAACTTTTAGTCCAATGGCAGAATAGTTTTCAAGGCTGCCTGACTTGATAAGTAAGCTCATCCTCAGTCCTGTGCTTAAAACTTGATTGGTGTCTAGTGAAATCCAAAATCCTCCACTGGGACCCAACACTCTTTGTAGAGCACATCAGAATAAATTAGTGGCAAAGATGGCAATTCAGACAAAAAGTGAGATGCAAGAGGCCACCCAAGTTAGACAAGAGGAAATGCTAAAAAGGAGGTGGTGCTGATCAAGTTGATCATGTGTAAAGGGGATTCACAGCCCTGAAATGCCTATAGCCAGTAGGAAACTATACCTGCCTTTTATCAGAAATTACAGTACGAAACTACACCTGCCTTTTATCAGAAACTACAGCTGATACCATCATTACCACAGCCCAACAGAGATGGAACAGTCCTCCTCCCACCACAAAGGGTTAATGGTGAAAATATTCTTAAACCTGTTAAGATACTTAAGGGGGGAAGGAATATCAGCCAGAACACCTTAAAAATATTTAGACAAGATTCATTCTAGCCAGCAGGGACTGGTTGAATTTTCTTTAGAAATCTTCAGCAATTTCAGATGTCTCCAAAAGCTCAAAAGAGAACAAAGAGTGCAAAGCCTGTAGGTGAGAAAAGGTGGAAGAAAATCCAGGGAGTAGAAAAGTAATAGCATTGGAGGACACCAGCAACTATGACCTGTTAGTATCTATCTGTGTATCATATAGGTCATGAAGCAATTTGTAAGCAAATCTACAAAAGTAATTTCCCAAGTCTTGAACTGAAAAGGCCACCAGGAACCCTCAAAGCCATGTAATCGTACACGTCAGACCATTTCCAAACGTTTTATTTTCACTTATTCAGGCAGTACGCCACTGTGGACAGCTCAGAAACTGTTGCACGGAGCACCAGCAGGCACCACAAGCTGAAAGAGTGCAATGGGGTAAGAAACATGGCCGCAGATTTTCCAAGAAGAAATGGAGTAACATTAATCTAATTTCTTCTGTTGACTGAGTAACAAGGTATATCTATAAGAGGAAGATAGTGTATGCACATACCTTATATGTATGCACACAAACACCGGCTTTTGTGAGATCTCACTTGAGCCTGTTAGTATTCTCATAAAGAGATTAGGGAAATAATTATGACTCAGACACAAAGCTGGTTTGGAAAAAAAGCCACTAGTACTAGAAATGTGAACCAGACCAAGCTACAGAGAGGCTGCTCAGCCCAAGCCCCACCCCCACCCCACCAATCAACCTGGAATAATTCAACGGAAACAGTTACCCCATCCAAGAATATACCATGCAGGTGCAAAACACCATCTGCCGTATATTTTGAAGGAACTTTATACAATCTGATACCTCCCAGTTGAGTGGAAAGGTTGTGAGGTTCCACATTTGGGCATTTGCAAGAAGCACAAAAGAGAAGCGTTCCAAGTCCTCCCCAATCGCTCTATGCTGAGCCTTTGGCCATTAGCTCTTCCTGTCCCAGGGGCTGAAGCATCCAGTTGGGCGACAGTTTCTCCTAGATGTTTTTGTTGGGGTTTTTTGTAAACTCTGCTTAAATGTTTATTGGATTCAGGGCTATACCAGATGTGCTTTTAAATGTCTGGGGCACTGTTTGTAATCTGATCAAAGCTTTGTTTTAAGAATAGATACTCAGGCAATGATCCTAAAGCGGCTTCTGCAACAACTTAGGATCAACCAGTTTTAGAAGGGTAAAAATTATCCTGCAATCAGGTATTCTTTTTACTTTATATCAAAGAACTACAGCAAGTTTACACACTTATTTCCAAATTAACATTTTAAATCATGCTTTGCAGTTCCATGTCCTCAAAATTATATACACAGGAAATAAAAAAGCAGAAAAAAAAAATATATTTTGTACTAAGAGTTATATTTAAACTCCAGCTCTCCTAAGTAAAGCTACAGATTATACTTGATTGCTATGCAGCACTGTGTATGTTATTATGGCAACTCATGAGCTATGGATACAACATTAGTATCTATCAGCTGTCAGAGCTTCTGCAGATCCTGCTAAAATCCAGGACTACTTTCAGTTCCCCCAGCTTTGTAAAAGAGAGTACACGCATCTGGTGTTGTGTGTGCTGCATATACGAAGTTCATGGCCAAGCCCAGCATTCTTTAAACAGGAAATTCCTAGGGACCAGATCTCAAAGCTGCTATTCATCCCTATATTGTGCCGAGAGCCTTTTCGATTCCAGCATGGTCCTACAAACCAAAACAAGAATTGTCTCTCATGAAATTCAGGGTTCAGCTCAATGACTTAAGATTACTTATTTTCCTTAAGTGAGGGCTGGTCCAGGGTTTGATTCCCTAAGACAAAAAGAAAAAAGTTAAGCCATTTGGAATTAACATAGTCAACAAGAATGAAAATTAAACACAATTTGTCTTTCCCTATTTCGTGATAAGGTCTCAAGCAAACTGGTATGGCACAGCTTTGAGTGCAAAGCAAAGCAGAGAACTACACTAGGAGGAAAAAGTATGTATGTCTAAGATTGTATCTTGTGGAAAAATCTTTTAACCCTACTATGCCATGTAGCTGACAATCAACTCAAACATACGTTGACCAGTAACTCTGGTGTTCATCATTGCTCAGTCTGCTATGTCTCATACCTCCTCTATTACAGTTATTCTTTCTCTATAACAATTGTACAGATTACTCACCAATCTGGATGTCAAAGGGATGAAAGTAGTGACTTTCAAAATGAACTTTTATCTAGAAGTAGATGAAAACTTTTCAGGAAAATTCAAAATCTACCGTTTTGCAACAGATTTATCATACTCCTAGCTGACAGACTCTTCAAGCATTGATAACAATCCATGAGACATTACAGTAGCAAAGACAACATACTGATAGCAGAGCCAAATTTGCACTGAATGGACACGAAACATGAATGATGGTTTTCAAATCACAGCAAAAGTTTCACAGTCTTCAGAAAGAACGTGAGTCAACGCTACAACTACATTAAAATCCAACCTAACTACATCAGAGACAAATTTTGAGTCAATCTTACAAATTTGTAACATCTCCAGAAAAAAAGCAATTCATTAGTCACTCATTCTTTTATTTACTATGCTTAGAAAACAATGGACAGTGCCATTTCTTGTGTAAGTAGTTACAGAGAAGCTCCTAGACACTAAAACTACAGAGCCAATCTCTGTTCCAATATACATTTTATACAATCCCTTACAGATCATAGACCTGTGCGGGATATAGTGTGACAAAGACACAAGCAGCCACTGAAAAATCTAGAATGAGCTATAATAAAATAGTATTCAAAGATTGATCATAGAGCTTATAAAGAAATATTTCAAAAATACTATTACTGACTTGAGAATTAGATAGCGATTTTCATTCCTTCTGCCTTCCTGGAGCGATACTGTATAGAATTTAGAGAACATTTATTGTCATACAAGCATGAGTAGGTTTGTCTTTAGCCATTAATCTCTGAAGACCTCCAGCAAAGTGTTAAGAAACTGGATATTAGCAGTTGCATTCAGTGCTGATCACTGCTCATTTCAGATACCTGAAGTGACACCCATGTTAAAAATGCCCAGAGAACAGGGTGGCAAGTATGAGTAACTGAACCTGTTTTATGCCCTCCTCTCTTCCCTCTCTTCGCGCCCCCCCCCCCCCCCCCAAAAAAAAAAAAGAAAAATTGGGAAATCCAGTAACAATTAGATACAGAGGGAAATTTTGATGCTCTGAGCTTTGAATAAATACAACGGACCAAGGGGATCTGGCCCAGCTTCGTGCTATGTGCACCTTCTCACACAGCCCTTATCAGCTACATCCATTTGCAGGTAGCAGGAGCACAAATACCCTGAGGTGTAAAAACAGCACAGAAACTGAAACAAAACAAAACAAACAAACAAGCAAACAAAAAAGTACTGAGATCAATCACTCGGGAAAGAGCAAACAAAGACTACCTCTGCAGGTTTTGTTTTTCTGCAGCCCATCTACATTGGATATTGTAAAGGCTTTGCACTCCAATTTCAGGGTCTTCCTTCTCTGGACCCCTTTTGCTCCACCGCTCCTTTATTCCACTCCATTCCCACCACCATTGGGGTTCTGAGTAAAAGGCAAACAATTCCTATTGTCATTTTCTTGTCCTGCATTCCTCTAGCACAGTATATCCACCTTCTCAATTCTTGATGGAGATCTGATTTATTGGAGCAGCAGCTGTTCTTTACTGCTTGTATTAAACAGAAAATAGTAAGGACTCCACTTCTAAGTCCAGGGTTCAAAGAATCCATTTTTGCCTCTAATCTTCAAATTTTATGCATCGGGGTCCATGCTACAAATTTAACTGTACTTCTATGCAGTTATTTCACCTGCATCTTTCAAAATCCCTTTCAAATATCCCCATACAAATAAAGCAGTAATAAAATCAGTTCTCTCTAAAAGGGCACTTAACCGCAGATGCGCTACAGTGACTGTGAATGGACTTTAGGTAAAAAATTTCATTTTAGTTCCCATTTTAGTTCCCAAGCATTTAACAAAGCTTACTTAAAACTAGACCACTTTTAGAGTTTATACTGAAGACACCCTCCAACTCAGAGGTCTAAATAGAAATAGATTATGCTGGTCTGTCTGACACATAGCTATAGCCTAAGAGAGTGTGACGTAAAGTTCATTGGACTTCCAACAGGAAAGCTTTCTTGTAGAGGAACAGAAGTATACAAAGACTCATAAAAGCATTAAGTCTAGCTTTTTGCTTTCTGTCAGTTCTTCTAAACTGTGCTATAATATCACCTTTGCAGTGGAACTTTATGTGGTTTTTTTATCTAGGATCAAATGTCAGAAAATCTATTATGTTGTAGCTGACAGTTCCATAAAATCAGAGTGTCATTTGTTTGGGGAAAAGTTTTTCTTCAAGTGTAACAAAAGATTTTAATCACAGTTTTACAGCAACTCTTGGACTTTTCAGCACATGTTAAGGGAGAGGCTTGGAGGCTTGAAGCAACGTTGGATTTGGTTGCCAGTCAGGTTAGAAGTGGCAGGGAGGTTTTCATGATGTTTTTGCAGAAAGAATAAGAACCCATCAGACTTGGGAGGTTCCAGTATACATATACTGTAACAAAGTGTTTTATTAGTTTGCAACATCAGATTAGAAGCTATGAATTAAGTTTTCATATTTGAATTGCAGAGACAACTAATTCATCTTCGGCCTTCTGCCTATTCAAGGAATTCATAGTCCAGTGCATCTGCATAGAAGAGAAAAAAATTCAATAGACCCTGACAATCAAGAGGGATCTGACCCAAAAGCTGGCAGGCTTGGACCCAAATATGTCTACAATAAAACATGAACCAGATCCCTGAAAATGTAATGCTGCTCAGAGAATATACCCTGCCTAAAGCCCTTTTTTTACTGTGGTTAGTCTCCTGTGCTTCAGAGAAAGACCAGAGAACCCAAAAAACACATATCAAATTATAACTTACCGCGGGGAAGTTTTTCTTTCATGACCCCACAGATGACAAGTGAAATCCCCAAAGCATGGCATTATTAACCAAGCATACTTTTCTCTTTTTTTCTTTTTTAATAAGCGCCAGCAGGAGACATCTTTGCATCGGATGTGATAGAAAGTTGAGGTTTAAAGTCAGACCACTCGGGAACAGATGTTTCCTAGGGGAAAGCTATGCACAAGGAATGAGATTCTCAAAAGGAGCCAAATGATCGTTGGGTGCCCTTCCATGGTAAGTGGTAACACTGTAATCATCATTAGTAATGCTACAAACCCAGACTCCTAATAGGACAAACTTGAGTTAAAGCTGTCTTTGTTCCAGGATCCTTATGTCTGAACTCCATCATTACAAAAAAACTCATGAAACTCTGAAGAGGGTAATTTCTTAGGTGGAAAGCACCCCACTGCCACATTCCAGTCTGGTAAGTAATGGTAACAAGTCATCCTTGCTTCTAAAAATGTCTCTTCAAACATAGCCTGACCCCAAGTTTTAAATTAATTTTAACTATGGTAAAATATAATTTTAACTGCTATTCTGTTTTGGAGATCCTGTGTGCAAAAGAGTAGTGCACAGTGGTGAACTTTCCAATTAAGAATTGTTTAGTAAATGACCTAATTTAAAACAAGCTTATTTCTAGACTTTTAAATTCATCCCATATTCAAAGAGTGGATGCTACATTTTGGAATAAGACTTTATAAATAAAAGCTGAATCCCTACATGAAGTACAAAATTGAAATCAGCATTGACCACAGATCTGAGATCAGCTCTCGGCAACACAACAGCTGCAGATTGTGGTTATCATCATGTCCTCTAGAGTACTTTTCCAGATGCTTCATTGCATCAAACTGGAAAATTTGATTTTTTGTTAATTGTACTTTTCATTTTAGAGAATGTTATGGAGATAATTTCTTGCTATAATTTTGCAATAACAAAATAGCAGTTCAAAAACTGGCAGCTCCTGCATGTCAAACATTAGCAATTACTTGGAAAAGTCAGAATAGCCAGACACGTAGATCTTCAGCATTTTTAAGGCTCCTTTGCACAACTTAATTAGCACAACAGACACTTAAATCTGTCCTAAAGCTGACAATGCCTCAAGCATTTCCTTAACAGAGGGCAGTGCAAGTTCAGCTGCGTTAGGCCACACCAGCTGCCTGGCACACCAGTTAGGGCACAGAGCACAATTAGAGAAATACGGTGACCCTCCTTCACTAACAGGGGTCTACGCTGTACCAGGGCCAGGATAACCTGGCAGCTTCTGCAACCAAATGGGGTAGAAAACAGGCGGAGAGGCATAGGGAAAAAAAAGAAATCCCACTGAGCACTGCTGCAATACACCTAGCCAAATGCCTTTTCTCTTGGCAGGTTAATACCTTGACCATGCACTCTGCATTAGCAGCAACAAGATTTAACTTGTCACTTCTGTCCCCCTCCTGCACAAGCAGAAATGTTTTTAAAGGCTTACTGCCTTTGTTGATTTTGTGCAGGTGGGGCCACTATGGAACTCCCACCTGGATTCAGATGAAAGCCACTTCTTAAAGCAAACCTGCTAGCTCTGGTATTGTTAAAAGTCTCAGCAATACAGTAAGACCTTTTTAAAATAATGTGGCTGTTTGCCTTCCAGGTATTCAAATGAAGATTTTCTGTCAATGAGCTCAGGGACAGACAGAATTCCAAACCATACACCAAGGCCAAGTTCTGGGTCTTCACTTCCCCACCACTCTTTCCCAGTCAGACATTTTCCTCTCCCTCTCAGAGAAGCTGAAGTACTGACACTTCATTACTCTTCAGAGATATGCAGGTAGTCCAGATATTCCTGAGTAGCTGCAGTCAGTCACATTGTACAGTAGCCCATAAAGCTGTTTTGCCATAAATTACCAAAACCACCCTGTACCTTTAATGGGAAAAGCAACTACTCTTTTTTTTTCCCCAT
The DNA here is from genome assembly GCF_929443795.1 of Astur gentilis. Taxonomy (NCBI): domain Eukaryota; kingdom Metazoa; phylum Chordata; class Aves; order Accipitriformes; family Accipitridae; genus Astur; species Astur gentilis. The sequence continues at coordinate 6,570,803 of NC_064909.1, read as the reverse complement.
GTAGATACACACCCCTCTTAGAGCAGAGAAACAGCTGAAGCAGCAGAGTGGATGCCCTACACTCCTTTATTATATGGAAAGCCAGTCAGAAATCAGAATTTGTTTTGCAAGGGGAGAAACAAAAGAGATTCCAAGCAATAAGCTAAATTTTTTAAGCTTTCTAGAAAGATCTGAACAAAGTTAATTTATAGCCATAAAAATACATCACAGTACTAAACGTGTATTATACATTAAAACAGTAAGGCATTAAAAATATTCTCTAGCATTTTAAAGATAAACTCTAAATTAAGACATTTCAAAGGATGGAAAGGAACAAGTTTTCCCTAGTGAAAAAAAAAACAAATGCTGATGACCTTTATGAAATACTACAAATTCAGCAAAACTGCATTTCTGAAAAAAGAAATACTTCAAATGAATAATTTTTCATTACTAGTTCCAATAATCCATTACACAGTAACATCTAGAACCTTCAGCTGAAGGTCCCCTGCAAAGATCACTGTACAACAAAACTGTGCTGGTCCTGAAAATAAGCTCTCAAGTTTCCACCCGAGTTTTGCCAAAATCCTATGATAATCTCACATTTTATACACATAACTACTTGACCACTTCAGGACTGTTTTCCTAGCTATAGTATCCATACTTTAGGTAAACCATATACAATAAATGGTAACCTGTATCTCTTCCATCACAGTCATTTCTGAGGTCAGAATTCTCTCCATTAGCTTAAACTAATCTTGGCCAAACAAGATGAGCCTGTGGCACTAAAGTGGGTGGTTGTACTTCCATTGCCCCTTTTACCTATGCCGTTCTGAAACAAGGAGCCTGAACATGCTGAACATTTTGCTTTTTGCAGCAATAAAACTGCTCTGTCCTTCTGCTATGCTTTGGCATGAATTATTCTTCAACTCCTGCAGCTGTAACAGGAATTAATTATCTGCAGGTTCGTGTTCATTTGATCAGAGGCTTTAGTGCACCCATTCATACTGATAGTATTTAAAACACAGTGTCTCAGCTAACAGCTAAGGACTCTGAAGGACAGGGTGAGAATCAAGCATTATGTACAAAAAGGCTTGTTTGACTTTAGCAGCTGAACTAACTTGTTCCTGGATTTATTTCACTTTTTTGTTTTCAGTTGCTATATGTCTTCTGAAAATCAAGGCTTTCTGATTCACTCTGCAGTGTTACATTGACCAACACATCAGTGCAGTGGATGTCGGCATCACCATGCTCCTGGAGCACTGCCAGTGCTGGACAAAGCATCCAAAAGCAATGGGGACCCCTTTCCTCCTCAGAAGGTTTTCATTTTAGTATTCTTTAAGGTGCTGGTAATAAAGCTAAGAGGTCACTGCAGAAACAAAGTCCACCATCAAATTCAAGCTTTTAAAACAGGTGGATCCAAGCCATATAGCTTAAATAGTGACTTAAGCTTCTACAAAATTAAGCAGACAGATTCTATTATGTATTTTAATTTTCTTGTTATTAAAGCAAGGAGGCTAGCCAAATTTTCAGCAGGCAGAGAGGAAGTAATTTCACTGTGGTCCTTTAATGCCCATCTCAGTTCAAAACCATCTTACTGGTTCTAATGAAATCATAGCTGTGCAAGACCTGGACCAGCAGAGAATCAGGCTCTGGCATTTTGCTTTGGGACATTTTAGATCTAAGAGTGAACTGTAAAGCTCAAATCCAAGAGTTATGTTTGTATCTACACTCATTTCATTTTTCTTTTGTTACTTTTTAAAGCTATTAAAAAGGGCTCTGATACATACCATAAGCAAACAAGTCACAAGCCAGACTAATTATATCACTCTTGCCCTTTGCTTAGAGCATCTCTAAATTTCAGTCATCTGTTTCTAATTCGAGTACATTTCAATTTCCTCACTCAATACAAGGAGCAGCAGCACTAGTGCTCACCAGGGGCCCTCGCTAATGGCGAATAAGAGTCAGGAAAAATTGTGGTGCTCTACTAAGCAAGCTGGCCCAGCAGTACTCAGCATGGGCTTTCAGTAATACCACTTGGATCCAGCACCCAGCAGCTCGCTAAGTACAGGGTGAGTAGCCCATATAGATGCTGTTGTTAGTGAATATAATTTTAATATCAGCTGCTATCTTTACGGTGAGATTAGCCCCCCCAAAAGTGAGTGTTCAGCACTTCAAGGGAGAAAAAAAAAAGTAAAAAAAAATAATCCGTTTTCCCCTCTTTTTTTGTTATTACTTGCTAGAGAAAGCATGCCAATCAATATACATAGCATGTCCATCAGTTGTTGACCTGCTTTGATGCATCTTTACTAGCAGAAAAATATTTTGAGTCCTGTAAGATGCTATTCCTAAACATCTAAGCATGGAACCTGTGGAGATGAACACCAACATAGGAGGTTATGGGACTGGAGGAGGAGAGGAACACAGCTGTGTGGCTATCAATCTATATTACTCTATAGCTCACATTGCACAACAGTTTCTTTTATTTCAGCATAGTAGAATAAACTGCAATGACTTCCAAAGGGGTTGTGTGGGTTTTTTTCTCCTTGGTGGAAAAAAAAAAAACAAACAAAAAATTTGTATTTTTATTGTCTATTTAGAACATGAAGCTGTGCCTAGCAACATTTCCCACTTTAAGTGTATGTTACTTACGATAGACCTTTGAATTTTTTTCAGGAAGAATCAGTTCACAAATAAAAACATGATGCAGGTGAGGGAAAACTAATGTTTCTCAGACTTGGTCTGTGGACTGGATTTGACAAAAGACTGCTCCACATGTAAGCCTGGGATGGGCTTTCCTGATAGGATATTGTAGCTGCAAGAACAAAAAGTACAATGTGCTTATTGCAGTGGGAAACTTTGGACAATATGGAGAGAAGAAAAACTACTAATCTATTCCAAATAATACTCTTTATAGTTATTAAAAGTTTCACTTTTTTAAAATAAATGTCCCCCAATTGTGATATTTTAATAAAAGTTCGTTAGGGGAAGTTTTGGTTGATTTTGCATTTACTCTCAGAACTCTATTATTTGTTATTTTGCATTCAAGTGTAAATTAAGAGGAAATAATTATCTGAATCAGGACTGTTCTGAATTGGGGTCCCCCTAAGATTTTTTCAATGAGATCTTTTAGTCAAAACACTTAAGAATAGAAACAACATCTGCAGCAAAAAGGGCAGAGAGAAGGCGGTACTTTTTGCATGCTTCAGCAGCTCTGTGATTTCCAGATAACCTGGGTGAACCAGTCATAACTTTGCCAATTAAAATTTGAATTTAAGAAAAACATTTTGTTAAAATATTGCTGCAGAGTTCTAACAAGGGAAACTTAGGCAAAATGAGCCAAGTCCAGCACTCACATTTATTAATATCATATACTTTATACAGCCAATTTCTCAATCAACCATAAACAGCTAAATCTCAAGCATTATTCTTAACCACACTTCTCACAGAGGTACTGAAATCCTAAACTGAAATCTTATGAGCTTTTTTTTTTTTTTTTTTGGGGGGGGGGGGGGGGTATATTAGCATAACCTCTATGGCCCATACCTAAAAACAACTTCACACAAAATCAGAGCCATGTGCAAAACCTGCCAAGCCCAGAATGAAGAGGGACACTCTCAGCTTCTCTGAGTGGTAGCAGATGTGAAGCCCTGGCAGTACAGCCTCCAGTCAAAGCATTAAAAGGGGTCTTAATTCACATTTGCTGGCAGATTTAGGTGAGTGGGCTACAGAAACACCTCCAGTTGACTGCTGCCTCCCAGCTACCCACCACTACAACATCCCCACTGACAGCAGGCACAGCTGAGTAGGATACATACGCACTCCTAAATCACTGTTTGCTTCTGGCACAGTAACGTAAACAGAAATTAGTGAGTATACCATTACAGTGACTTATTTCACACTCTGCATGCAGTTATCAGCATTCAAGTAATCTCCCCATTCAAAAAGGGGTTGGAAAGAGAGAGAGCTCCACCCTTATTGCTGGCCTGCACTCCCACAAAAAGAAGATCTCCACACAGTCAGGCAGGTTTCTTCAAAAGGCGGGACAATGCCCATATACATGGATTTGTAAGAGTACAGGTAATGTTGCCACCTAGTGACTCCTGCCAGAGCAATATTGGCAGGATTTTGGTTGGGCAATATCAAGTATCCTCAACAGCTATAAGGCTTTCTTCAATCTGGGGGCTATACTGCGTAAGTTCGAAGGTTGCAACCTTTTCCATATCATAGCCTACTATAATAAGGACTATTCATAAAAAAATAAAATCATTTTAGGGTCTGTCTTTGCTTCTAGCTTCTAGAAAAGCAGTTTCAACCCTTCTTCAGCCTGCTTATGATCAAGCTGATGACTCTTGGAAACCTACAGCTCAATAGATTTATTCTGTAAGTTCAGTGATTTTCCTGACACTAGGCTGTTATCTTGCACCACCTACTTAGATTGCTACAAAACAATAATAATTACATTTTTGTTAAATTCGGCTTGCAAGGTGCAAATGGATTGAAAGAATGTAAGATATCCAACAGCATTCTTGTATTATGCAAGCAGAAATATCCTGCAGCTGTGCTACATCTCCAACACATTAGCCAAGCTTTGATGAAGATACGCTCCAAGACAGTCTCCTCAAATGACAGAAAAATCTCTATCTGTCATCTAACCTGTTGCAGATATGGCAAGTCAAGACTGTGCCTTTCCTAATGCAATTGTGACAGAGCTGTGATCAAGTCTGAAGCATTTAGCAATCAGCGTTTTTGTCTATACACCACAGAAGATGCTTCCCTTTTTCCAGGGAGTTTGGTGCAGAGCTCTCTGCAGAGGTTATCTGAGGGAGATGCCATCTCAAGACATTTGGTTTGTTTAGTGTGGTTTTTCTCTATTCAGTTTTTTTAAACTGGAAGAGTGGTAATGGTTTCCCTTCAACAGGCCCATACTGGAGGCTTCTGGGCAAACAACCCAAAACCATACAACATCAGGAAAGAATTTAGTAGGAAAGCATGACCACCACACACACGAACAGGTAAAGTGCTACAAATAGAAGCATGAAGGTTAGCTGTAAAAGAGGTGGTTGGGCGTGGTTACAAATAACTGAGGGGAGAGCAGAAACAGAAGTGAACAAAATTAGAGAGAACAAAGGAAAAATAGTAAGACAGGGAAAAGAATCAACGAGAAAGAATGTGCGCTCTTGGACAGCAAGAGGAAAAGTCCAGCTCTGAGTAGCCAGGAGACAAGCAAGGCAAGGATCCAAGAGCAAAGAGCAGTTAAAATTAGTTCAGCACAGAGAAACACCTTTGACACTTACAAAATTTCTTAATGCCCACTATTGGGAGTGAAATTAGCAGATTTGAATGATGTCGCTTGATTCTGTGTCCCTCGCGCTGACAGCCAGCACTCACAGGTCTGTTTGACAGATTAGTCAATAGTGTGTGCACTGCAGACACAGCTTGTGCTAGGTACAATTTTAAGATAAAATAGTTTGGAACAGCCTCAGTACATCACTTTCATATCATTTTTGCACTTGAATAACTTTAGGAACATCAGCCGCATAACTTGGAAAATGGAGAAACCCTGACAATGCCTCCGTTTCAGTTGGTCTAGCTAAAACAACTCAATGCCTTGGGAAATTGGTCTGGTCTTTTGTGTCACCCAGTGTTGCCACTGGCCTCCAGCTCTCCATTAGCTTTTCTCATGCATTCCAAGATTTACTATGTTATTCTCAGTGAAGTTTGTTCCACAGTTTGTGAGCACACCAGTGCTCTCACTCATATGCACACAAGCCCAGAAAGGTCAGAAGTCACAGATGTTTTACAAAAAACATAGAACCCATGACTTGCATGAGATCTGCATCTTACTCATAATGCAGAGAGAAGCATATACATCCTGCATATGGAATGTATCACACAACTCATTTAAAACATGATTCACATTTCTCATTTTTGCACAGCTCATCCCAGCTATATAGTGGCTGCTATCACACTGCTAACATCCAGCTTTATTAAAAAAAAAAAAACAAAACCAAAAAAAAAAAAAAAAAAAAACAAAAACAAACAACACCACCCCCCCCAAACTACAAAAAAAAAATATCACTACAAAGTACTGTTCCCCATAGATGAAACCTTGAAGGCATAACCAATTAAGAATGTACCATTTCAGAATAGAAAAGACTGAACAATGCAGAACACTCATCTAGCACTTGTATTATACGTAGAGCAGGCATGCCTAGGTCTCATTTATGGGCTGCCACCCATATTGATGTTTATATAGTGCAGAGTCAAGCAAAGAATTGCTGCCTTAGAAAACTTACAGCTTAATTCTCCTACCAATCCTCAGGTCAACTCAGCCATAGCAAGTAACAATGACACATTCTGAAAGCAGAAATGGGCTCCTGTAAAGACAAGGCATGACAGAGCTTTAAAATGCACTGAACTCACCTTAGGAGAGAGTTAAGAATGCCTTATGAATGCTCTAACTTAGCCTGAAGTTTTGTAGTAGCATTTCACTCCCTACGCCTTCCAGTTACAGCTTGAAGAGCACAGAGTGATTGCATCCAATTTCATCTTTGATATACTCTCTACACAAAAGGAATGCCTACATATCTGATTATGCCACCTTTTGCAGTGTTTTATAGAGGGTTAGCTGCACCAAAGGTCTGTTGGCACTTAAGCAAAACATTAAGCTTACTTGTAAGCCAGAATTTTCTTAGTTAGAATTTGAATTTCAGAGCTTGAATTCAGACCTTGTTTCAACAACTAAGCCTGGAGCCATGGAGAAGTCCTATTTTGTTCTTAGCTCCCTTTTTGTTAAGCATACAGAGCATAGTGTGTACTAAGAAATATACCAGCTTCTTACATAAAATTAATAGTCACATTTGTTGCCCCCAAAATCCACCAGTTCTGAGGAAGTCTGGCACACTCAACTTCTGCAAGAGTGATTTCCTATCCATGGATTGTCCACACTGTCATCTAAATAGACAGGACAGAGAGGCAGTCCAGGACAGCAATGGTCTACAGAAACAACAAACAACTACAGAAAACACAACAGCTCTTAGTAGTGTTTTGGTTTGTTTTTTTTCTCCGTCCTGGGTGAGGATTTAGATGGAATGGGATAAGCTAAATGGATAGAGGTGGAAACAGCCACCAAAGAGAAAAACAAACTGGATAGACATGAAGGGAAATTCTTGGGGACAAAGCACAGCTGATAGAAAAGTAAAGGAAGGAGAACATCAGGTAAAGCAGCTCAAATAGATTAGCCTAAGATTCAGTCAGACCCAGAGAAAAATCTGCAGCAGTTTACTTGGCCCAGGGCACTGATTAAAAAAAAAAAAAAGATAGTATTTGGCCTTGCTCCACAGGGCCTGGCAAGATGCCTGTCTTCAGAGGTACCAGATGCCAGTTACTCAGCCACTGAGGGTGTGACCAAGACCACTCTTCCTTCTCCCCCCAGCTACGTATTATGGCCTGACTGGGCAGGTAATAGGGAGTAGTGTCACAGCTGTAGTTTCTTCCTTCTACTGCAAGGCAGCTTATAACAAAGGTCCAGAAACCCATGAGGCACAACATAAAGGCAGAGAAAATGTGCAGTTTGAAGCTAACTTCCTCCACCCTGTACCAGAGAGTACTGTGCACAACGTGATGTGCAGCATCTGCAGCATGTGAACTGTCATGCCGCCCAGCATGATGTCCTCTCCATGCATCAGGCCTGAAGTGATCCTCACAGCCACACTGGGACTTGGTTTTGAGGCGGTCATAGTTTATTGTCAGCCAGCAACTAAGCACCACGCAGCCGCTCACTCGCTCCCCCCCACCAAGTGGGATGGGGGAGAGAATCAGAAAAAAAAAAGGTAAAACTCATGGGTTGGGGTAAGAACAGTTAAATAGAACAGAAAGGAAGAAACTAATAATGATAATAACAACAATAATAAAATGACAACAATAATAAAAGGATTGGAACATACAGAACAAGTGATGCACAATGCAATTGCTCATCACTCACCAACTGATGCCCTGTTAGTTCCCAAGGAGCGATCCCCCCCAGGCAACTCCCTCGGTTTACTGGGCATGATGTCACATGGTATGGAATATCCCTTTGGCCAGTTCGGGTCAGCTGTCCCGGCTGCGTCCCCTCCCAACTTCTTGTGCCCCTCCAGTCTTCTTGCTGGCTGGGCAGGAGAAGCTAAAAAATCTTTGACTTAGAATAAACATTACTTAGCAAGAACTGAAAACATCAGTGTCTTATCAACATTCTTTTCATACTAAATCCAAAACACTACACTATACTAGCTACTAGAAAGAAAATTAACTCTATCCCAGCCAAAACCAGGACAGAGGGCAAGGAAAGTTGGGTGCAAGGACTGGGCTTGCAGGGCACCACTGAAGTGAGGGTATACAGGAGAGGCAAGAAGGAAGTCATTCAGATATGCTCAAGCATTGGACACTGGAGGACAAGGGGGAAAGAAGACCTGACAGGCTTAAAGATAGCCAGTGAGGGGTGGTCAGAGGCAGATGCTACAAGGCTTTAAAGATCCTTTCTATCTGAAGGCTATGAAAAGCACATGGCTGGTATTTCCTTTGGTATGAGGGAGAAGGACACAGCTGAATCTGCAAGAACTCAGGCTGCAGAATTTGTTCTCCAGATATAATTAGCCTCAGTTTAGTTAAATTCAGGTGTACTGCAGGAGAGTTCTCTAAGATCAGTGCAGAAACTCAAGCGCTTCCCTCTTGATTATGAGGGGACTCTATGATGAGGTATTTGGCTCTCTGAGTGGCTTTAGCAGACATGCAAACTAGTAGTCATACATCAGTATGACTAGGTAAGAAACTTAAGTTTTTAAATATACTTCTTAAGGTTAAAATTCATTAGGACACAGAAATAAGGAGTATTTTACTGGAAACAAAGAAAGGTCCCAACACTGCATGAAAATAGCAAGGCCTCCATTAGAACAAATCCAAGTTTAAAATGCACTCTTGTAAACACGTGTGCAGTATTTATATAGGGGACAAAGGCTTTTACAGCAGTGCTGGGAACAACACAACAAATTGAAGAGGAGAAAAAACATGTACTGAGTAATAGGAAAAGTGTTTTTGCTTGTTAGATCTGTGATTCTACAGGATGGTCTAAAATAAGCGTGCTAGGACACTTTAAAATGTGCTAGATGAGCAAGCAGAGAGAAAAAAAAAAAACTTGTAGAAATGCATGCCTGAGGAACGACTTCTGCAAGTCTTCCACTGGTGGATGCAAATGCAAAAAGAAGGATTTTTACAAAAGCAAGAAAAAGCTGGCTCCCCCCCCCCGCCCCCCTTCTGCTCAATGATGAAGATAAGAGGTCAGGAAATTCAGATGCCCATGCATATGTCTTGCAGAGACCATACATACCAGACTCATCACCGTAACCAGCACACTTTCTGCTTAAGCCTTTTTTTTTCTTTGCAGTTCCTGTTTCATAAGGCTGCCTTTTTTAAGCTCAAGTGAGCTGTGCATGTTTTATAGTCAATACATCCATAAACCAAACACACCAAATGCTAAAGCAGCTTGCTAAAACTCATTCAGGCGAGTCCTAATTAAAAATAAAAGAAACCTTTGCAAACAGCATGTCTCCGAGAGGTGAAAGGTCCCCATGCTGCTCAGTGAGGAAACACCAGGGCCACCTTTAAACTCTGGAGTTTTATTAGTGCCTTTGTCAGCATCATGTATCTGTGTGTTGTGTTTTAATCGAGGCTCTGAATTTGTCTGTGACAGACTCAAAACAGGAAATTAACACCCTGCCGTGTGGCGGCAAAGCCTCAGAGGAAGCAGCAGTGGGGTACATGAGGCCGAGGATGAACAAAGACCCATAAACATAACGTCACCCATAAAAGTCACACTTTAAGGCACAGGAAGGATACTAAACAACACTTGGCTTCATTACACGCTTGCAGTAAAAGAAAAAGCCTCAGGTTGAGAGTCAGAATGTTTACAAGGCAGTTATTTTTCTGAAATATTTGCTACAGTTTTGTATTTTGAGCAATGTAGTTCAAAGTTAGGCATAGGAAATATCCAACAAGCTCTCAAATGTTACGTTTCCACTTGACATGTGGCTCAGGGATAAGATACTGCTTTTTATCTACCACCCTGTTTATTTGGGTTATTTCCTGTTCGTAAGGGGTTCAACTTTCTGCAGGCAGCTGGATGGATTTCTACTGTTACCATGGTATTGCTGACCTTTAACATGGGGCTGTTAATGTGACCTTTGCTTCTTTCCATTTCTACAAGGATGTTTCAGTGTAAATAGTTTAGAAGCCAAACAGCACCAGGAGATTCCTCCTCTCGGAGACGGGAATGTGGCTAGCTCAGCAAGGAAAGGAACAGGGCAAGAGCTGCAAGCTGATAGCCAACAGCTAATAGCAATATAAAACTGAAGAATTATCTAGAACAAAGCTCTTATCTGCAGCTGAGAGATATCTGGCGACCAAGTTTTACAATACTTAACACTACCTGTGAACTGCCCTATCTCAAAAGGAAATTATAGGGGAGACCAAATGCAGTTGCAGGGCCCCAAAGGCAGACTCTGTAGGGCAGAACATCTGACAGTTGTCTGAGTGGGGTAACAGAGCCTTAGGATGAAGAAATATAGGCAATATTGCTTAAGACAGCTATTGTAACTCCTAGGATTTTGAAAGCCTGAAATGTTGTCACAAACAGGGAGGATGTTCACTTTTTAAGAAAGGCATACATTTTAGAACGTCAATTAAAACAGCACCAGAAACCACCTAATTTACTATTTTAAAAAAAGAATAAAAGGGGAAAACCCACTGTTGTAGCCTTTATCTAATATATTCTTCACCTCAAGCAACTGTTAATATAGTTATATAAATTCTCATTCTATTAAATTAAATGAAAGGCAAGTCCAAAGTTTCATGGGACAATAGGAATTGCTGCTGTAAATTAGACCAGTGTGCAGCCTACTGAACTGAGGGGAACTTTTGAACACTGTAACAGTGGCTAGATACTTCAGGAAAAGGTGTGCTTTATTGGTAAAAAGTTTTGTTCACAGTGGGAGTTTCCTCTAATCCTGCCCAGATTTAGAATTAATTTTTCCAGAGAGACCCAATAATACCCTAAATTCCATTAAAATTCAATGGGATTTATATGCCTAACATCCTAAGTCCTTCTAAAAATCTCAGCTTTTATGTTGAGCTTATGCTGTAGTGCATGAGAGGGAGATATTTCTTACATAACTCAAACAGTTCAGATTATACACAAGTAATCCAAACCACCTGTGGATCACTGCAGTCAAAAATTTGGCCAGGGGGGTGGGGTGGGTGTTGCCCCCTTCTTTTAAAGCGGTGTTTCTAATACATTTAGGCTTCAGACAGACTACAAAAAGCACAACTTTGGGAGAGCGTCAGAGCAGCCACAAAGCTACCCTAGTTTTCACACCTGGTGGCTGGTCCCCTATGAGCAGCTGCAGCTTGGTGTTCATGGAGAAAGACAGCTATGCAGAGAGAGCACCAGCTGCAGATTCCCCTGTGCCTGGGGAATCCCCAGCTAGGGAAATCAGTTGACTTCAAGTTCTTTGAGCTATCAGAGCAGCACAGAGGTGCTACATCACTTTGGAGTATGGCTCTGGTGTTGAGGTGTCCCAGAATTTCCACCCATTACTAACACAAAATATGCTGCAGAATTAGAATAACTGCACTGACTTTGTATGGATTGTCTAGAAGTGACTTAAGATGATAAAAAAAGGATAAAATCAAATTACTAATCTAAATCAATAGCATTTTAAGAGTGTACTGCTTGTGGATTCCTACTTACTTTTTTTTTTTTTTTTTTTAAACACATAGGAATAAAACACTAGAGATGGGTCCAGTCAAAATGTCATCTGGACTCTGGCAGCTTGAACATGTGACTCCCCACATGCAGGTTTTAGATGATGCTCTGCTCTGACCGATACTAATGCAAAAAGTCAGCAGGAGGAAACTACCAAAATAAACGTAAAAGCCTTCCACTACCAAACAGGAAGCAAAAGCAGCAGCAACAAGCTATGCTGTTCACCAGGGATCCGTTCAAATCAGATGTTATTGAAGAGATTCAGCCCAAACTAGGACGCTGTGAAGACAAGTTTAAAGACATGTCACAGACTCAAATGGAACCTAAAATTAGTACAGTGTTTGGTCTCTTCACTCTATATTCCTGTCCTACATAATGAGATCATATTGCTGTTAGAGCCAAATGCTCTCTCTCACTGCTGTTGCTATGAGAGGCCAAAAGAAGCTGCCAAGACCTCTAGTGAGGCATTTTAAATGAAAACTGTATACATTTTTTACTGTCCTTTCTATCACCATACAATGTCTTACGGTATTAACATTCTGATATGGTAATTACTTACCTAGCCAAGGGTAAAGCTGTGCCTGATTTCACAACATATAGCTGATAAGGGGGTACATATAATATTAGAAATATTTTGTTGAGTAGAAAACCTGAGATGAGAGTTGGCTGCTATGGACTTTTGAGGGGCTTATATAAAAATTAAAACTGGAATAGACTCAGAGGCCTCACTTGTCTCTCATTTTTACAAGTGACAATCCAAATGAACCCCCAAATGCCAAATGAGCAATTCTAGAGTAAAATCTTGTGTGACAGAAGGCCAATTAAGTCACTGTAGAAGTTAATTTTAACAAGAGTAGGAACTTCAGAAAAAAGGCATTTTCAACAAAATAAGTTGTTTGTAATGGTGTGTTGTTTCAAAACCCAGTAACAATCATATTTGGATAAATATGCTGTAAATATGTTCACAGAACTAAAAAAAAACCAAAAACCCAACAACAAAAAACCAACCAAACAAAAAAACCCCACAAAACCAAACAAAACCAAACCAACAAAAAAAACCCTACAGATTTTCTCGAGAATGTACTGTGAAATGGTATTTTCAACCAGTTGGCACTTGTCAATAGACCGCTCTAATGTCAGAGCTCTGGCAGTCTTATTCCTTAGGTGTGCACAGAGACCACAGTGCAGATACATCCACTCTGAACACTTACTAATTGCCACTGGCATGTATAACTATACTGTTCCTTTAGTTTCTCAGGCTGATGTTTCTACAACAAAGTTGCTCACAGTCTGGAATTACAGAAGGATCTGATGGTGCTATCCAAACTGCATCTGCCATCCATCTCCAATACGAGGGCAGGATACAAGGTAACTAGATACAGCCCAAACAGGCAAACTTAGTTGAGATCAAGGGTGTACCACAACAGAACTGGACTACTTTTTTGGCTGAGATTATTATTGCTGGCCCTAACAGACCTAGTGATCCTGCTCCTGATTTTTTGAGATCTTTCTATGTTCACTCTGTGTTTACTTCAGAGGGCAGACAGAAATATATATCCAGGAGATTAACTGTAGAAATCTCAGGACAACTTTCCTTCTTCAGAGGAAAGTTGTAGCAATGCAAGGGGCAATCCTTAGGCTTCATCTCAACTTTCCACTTAATGTTGCGGGTATATTTGGTGAAAAAAGTGAGAGGGGATGAGAGAAGAAAGAAAAAAATTAAGCAAGTGGAGGTCAGATAGGTATAAACTAAAACAGATTTAGTGTTTTTTCATTTAGTTTGCAATTTTTGCTTAAAACTGTCTCACTCCCTTTGTTACATTTTAATCTCAGAGACAAGGCCAACATGTACAAGCCAGCTAGAAGACAGGAAAGGGGCAAGAGTTGAAGCTTTTCACCCAAGATCAGAGACAATTAGTATTAAGGCTACAACTAGAACTCAGGTTTGCACAGTTCTAGTTTTGCAGTTACATTTCTTGGACACATTGTGTCCCAAAGAAGCCTTTTTGACTTCCTATGCATTACTACCAGAATAGGCTTCTTCATCTACAAGGGAATCCGATTCTCCTGTGTCATAAAGAAAAATCAGGATCACATTTGCTTAAATCAGAGGGACATCAACTTGTAGCAGGTGTTAGGAGAATCAGGTTTAGTATTAGTTTTTTATCTGGAGGACTCATTCCACAAGATAACAGACAATCTTCTGAAGTTTACTCCTGAGGATTATTTTTGGTCTATTAGAGACAAAACTCAGTTGGACTAATCTAGAACAAACAGTGTGGGGGTCTTTTTCTAGATTGTCTACTGAAATAGAGTAGTACCTGGGTTCAACAGCTCATTTAACTTAAGCAATCATGCTTGTGTAGCATAAGGCTTCATAAGCTGTGTAAACAGACTTACTCCTAGATCTAGAGAAGACATTTAGTGAAGCATTGCTTCTGAATGGATTACATAACACTTTATAAACCTTTTTCTTAACTAGCATCTTTGCCAAATAGCACCTCATTGTAGTTCTTGAACCTTACAATAAAAATACGAAGAACCTGTCTAGCCACTAACAGCATTCACATAAGGGGATTTTCAATCTAGTTATATATAAGCATCCTCTAAGAGGTTTAAACCACAAACTTTTACTGCAATATAAAAAGGGACTGTGCAGGACTTTCTAAAAACATTTGTGCAGAGGTATGAATAGCTGCCTTGGGGAAACTCCCCCATATTAATAGAAATAGCTGTTATTGCCCATGCTGTGCAAAGGCTCAGAGGGAATCATTACAAATATTCTTGTAATTTATTCCATTTGAATGTGGTAGTTTTCAGAAAGACATCTCAATAAGTGGGAAAGTCAAAAGCAAGCTGATAAAAAAAAATAGCAATAGTGTTTACCAGTACAAATGCTGGCAGTAAGGACTGCACCCCACCAACACACATGTTTCTGCCCAAGGGGCCACCAGCATTCTACCCTCCACTCCACAAATCAAATTCCCCCTTTCCCTTAGGATTTGTAACTGAAGCAAGACCATTTCTCAGTTTCATGGACTGCACTCTAATTAGCAAAGTATTAGCCCAGACCTTAAGGATGTCTGAAAATTTAGAACTAGGATAAGGAGGGGAAAAAAATGCAGCCACCAATGTCAACTTATGGATTCTGACGTTAACACGCGGCATTTCTCAACTTTGATTAATTACAGCAGAAACTGCGACAGAAACCTTGTACTCCCTGAAGACTTCAGCTATGTGTCTTCTCTTGTCCTCTTGTCCCCAAAGACTTCAGCTATAACATCTTTTCTTGTCCTATTAGTTGCTTCAAAATAAGGGGAAGGGGTCATTAGTGACTGACAGCCAATCCATTTTTATAATCTGTCTCCAAAGTACCAGGTGCAAGAATGACAATTTAACAGTGAGGAATATTTAAATTATCTGTTATTTTTGCTTATGTAAAGTTACTGTTGTTACCAAATTTTCTCTGGTGTTTCCTGGACACACATTCTCAGCTTTCTAGAAATTTGGCTAAGGCTATCAACACCAACAAAGGAAGCAGC
The DNA here is from genome assembly GCF_929443795.1 of Astur gentilis. NCBI lineage: Eukaryota > Metazoa > Chordata > Aves > Accipitriformes > Accipitridae > Astur > Astur gentilis. The sequence continues at coordinate 6,555,485 of NC_064909.1, read as the reverse complement.
ATGAGAAAGAGAAAACCTGAAACAGCAGAGATTATGAAATATAATTTATTTTATTTCATTTCTGAGAGTGCCATTCACAATAAAACTTAAAGCTGAGCTGCGTGCCATTAAATCTCTCAACAGTAGAACCCTTCACAGTTTTCAGGACTCCTCACGTACAGCACAGGCTGCTTGAGGAAAAGAAATACAACTAGTTTTGACACTTCAGTTGCTGTTTACTGATGCTATCTGCTTAAATCTTGAACAGCAGTGAAAATCCTCAACATTCTATGGCATGGAGATCACAAAAAAATTTTAGTGACCTTCTAGGAAGTCTCCACTTCTTTTCAACTTGAAGTTGTCCAAAGGAATAACCTTTAAAGTCACTAGTAGTTTGCTGGGTACCCAACGTGAGGTCAAGGAGTCATGGAGGTCAACATTTCATGAGGAAAAAATAAATAAATCAAGAAACTTGAATATGACTTTCAGAATGCAAGGCAGAGACAGAAAAGTATAAACCTAGAATTTGCAAACTGGGGAGGGGAGGAGAAGGAAAAGAGCTAGGCTTAGAAGATGACTACTTTTAAGAGCTCATGGGCCCAAACTGTCAATCTAAGTATATATGCATACACAAATGTCCCTCCATCCATCCAATCAGTAACCAAAAATCAGGAAATTGGGATGCAAGAAGTTTTTGTTCTTTGATTTTCTTTCTCTTTCTCGTTTTACTTAGCTTCAAAGATCAGAAGAGATACTTATAACAGTGGAGAACATAGTCCTACCTTTAATTATATCCAGAGGCTTCTCTTTATAATGAATTGAAAACAAATTTCTAATTTTGTAAGACTAATAAGGCTGAAGTTTTTCCATGGCATGTGTTGACTAAACCAAATATGGAGGGGGAAGAAAGGGAAGAAGAAGAAGAAAATCAGTCAACAGCTCAGCTCTTTTTAAGAATGATGGGCATCAGAAGCAAATCTGTTTTGCAAAGCTCAAAATTTATCAACCTTTTCTTTGAGCATCCCTAACATTTCTAGACCTTGGAGTAGGAATATTACATTCTACAAGAGAAAACTTTGCATCAAGGGTGGACCTTTGTGGTTCCTGGGTACATTTACCTCAATTCTGCCACACTAAGCTCTTGCAAATTAAAAGTAAAATAAAGTCTCCACTTGTACCTAGAGATATTTTAGCAGTTAACATTTCCTAGTCCCTCTTTATTTAGCAGGCTGCCATCTCTCATCAGTTCAGGCTGTGTATACTATTCAAACCAGGAAATTTAACATGTTCCATACATTTACAACTTCTGCCTGCAACTGCCACAGAACATCTGAATTCAATCCAGCTTGAGAAGCAGCAGATGAATCTGGATTTATTTTTTAATTTCTTAATGCAATACCTCTTTCTGTTTCCTTTGCTTGGGAAACTGATGGCAGGGACCTTGTCTGTTCTTGGTAAACCAGTGTATCCCTGAAGGGCTTTAATACATCTAAAAAAATATTCCTTTGAATGGAAAACAGGGAGGTGCTTGGGGGAAGACAGGGGGACACAATCATAGAAGTAGGAGGTTCTGGTCTGGAGAAAGGATGCCTTTTGAGTTTTAGCGTAGCAGAGGACTCCAGTGGTAAAGACTGGCAGGGGATGAGCACAATCTAAAGACCCACAGAATAAAACAGGAAAGTCAAGTTGCACATGAAAATAAGTATTAGACAGTCTGAGGGCTACGACTGACAGGTCCAGGACACATGAGCAGTGGAGCAAGGGAGGGAACAGGCAGCACTGGATCTGGGTGGGCACAATGAAAAGATACAAACTGCCCAACTGAACAAAAAATCCAGGAAGGGATCTGTGATCTGAGAGCAGGCAGAATAAGAAACAAGGAGGCAAGTTGGACAAGGAGCTCAGAGCCAGGCTGACCAAGGGGTGGCTGCAGGGACTGACGCATGAAATCAGGAGCAAGTTAAGAAAAATCTAGTTTAGAGACAAGACAAATCTTCCTTATAAATGGTGCAGAAGAGTTCAGGCTTGCTGAACAAAGCCTACTCTTCTCCAATGCCTGAAATAGGACCCTGGGTACCAACATTCCACCTTGCTTCCATATGCATCAATATTGGTGGAGCTGACTAGCAAGGTTTAGATTTCATTGCACGCTTGTTCTTGTCCAGACAGAATAACAACCTGCTATGACTACCAGTTAGGCCAAGGTGGCTCCAAAGTCCTGCTGGTGAGTCACCCAAATTGTCTGCACTAAAAGGATGTTAGCATTACAGAAATAACAGTTAAGAAATGCAGGAAAGTCTCTATCCAGTACAGATCTGACATATAGAACAGAGATGCCACTCCCCTTTCAGTTTTTGCTGATAACACACCAGTGGTGGCACAGCAATACAGTAAACAACACAGAAGATTCCTGTAGGGAAATCCTGCATCAACCTGCCTTTAGAACAGGAACTGAATATTGTATGTAAAATAATGATGATTTTAGGTTTAAGAACTATCTCATAATGGCTTTGCATGGATGTAATTCATCCTATGTGCATTCTCTCATTTACCAGGAACTGAGCTTCCCTTTGCAATCTTGATTGCCCCTATTTTTACTCAATTATATGACAGCAAGTTTATCTATATGGCATCTGAATATGTACAACCTCCAGTTTTCCACTGCCTGAAAGTCAACGACAATTACACAAGAAGCAGAAACAAAGAAACCTATGACCACTTGGGCTGATGTCCTGCATAAACTGAGAAGAATTTTACCCAGCAAGTCCTGCTGCAAGTCCAAAACATCTGACTAAACTAAAGCATATTTTTCAGAAAGGCATCCAGTGTGGAGGTCAAGATTTCATCTGATGGCAAATCCCCTACATCGTTATATAAATTGCTTTTAAACTGAACTTCTTCATTACAGCTTTGAACTCGGTATTTTAGCATGGACTCATCCAACTTGTTTTTTCTTACCAAAGTTCACCAATGAATACAAAGGCAGAGATGGTAAACACTAATATAGGTGAAATATGTACCATGCATTATTTTAAATATTTTATTTTCTATTAACAATACAAAATAGTTCCAATGGAGCACCACAGGCCTGATTCTACTTTTAACTACTTGAAAAATGCAAGTTAAAGTAAGATTTTTTTTTTTTAAGAGACTTTCTGCTTTTTTTCCTTTTTCCTTGGATATTTAGGTTGAGTGTTTAACAAAAATTAAAAAACAGCACATTCATTTTACAGTGTCAGAGAATAAACAATTATATATAATTTAAATACTCATTAGAATAAAAAAAAATACATCCTTTTATTCAAACAAAACTCCTGCTTGAGGTTTGTCAGTTTTGCTCTGCAGAGAGCTTGAGACTGGCTTACAGGTTTCAAGGGCGGAAGCCTACCATATTTACAGAGGTGCTCAAGGGAAAAAGTCTTGCTTCACTGCTGATAGTTGAATGGAGAAAGCTGCCACAGAGACATGTGCTAAGCAAAAGGAACAAAAACAAAGGTCTGCTTACACTCTAAGCTCAAGTCAGAAAACAGTAGAAAAACAGGAAGGCACATTCTGAACCTCGTACCCATTTGGTTTCCGTATGTGGTTTCACACTTCTGAGGTAATGGACCAATGTTAAAACACCGTGTGCTTACACCTTGCTGCTCATGGCACAGTCATACCTGAGGAGCTGAGGAGCACACTGTACAGGTGCATGGCGGTTCTTGCACAGTCTCTACCAAAACAGCAATAAAAATTAGAACTGTACCAGTTGGCGGCAACCATATGATATGAATGATAGAATATAGCAAAGGTAAAGGTTTCATATAAATGTTCACACACTGACAACAGGACAAGAAATGGAAAGTGGTGGAAATTAATAATAATAATAAAATATATATCTCAAATTCAGTGAGAATCTAGAAGTTTTATGCTCTGCCTTAGCAGTCAAACAAACTGTAGTTCAGTTGGTGCTACTGTAAATATCAGGTTTCTTAAAAAGAATCACCCTATGTGACCCAAAGCTACCAGTTGCTCCAGGCTTTTAAACCCCCCCCCCCCAAAAAAAAAAAAAAAAAAAAAAAAAAAAAACAAAACAGAAAATCAGGCAGGGGGAAGGGACATTGGAGGTTACTGGTCTTCCGAACTTATCCACTTGTCAAATGACAATATTGAAATTCTGAGCTGCCCAGGGTATGATCTTGCTTTCATTTATTCATTTTTACAGCAAACAGCACAACAAAATCTCACCCTCTTGGGAATTTCTAGAAGTAGGTGATAAAAGATTCAGAACATATCATTAAAACAAGGATATAATTAAGACAAATATATTCCATTAAGCAAAACAATTTTTCCATCAGCTTCAGTGGAAACAAGGTCAGGTCTATTAGAGGTAAACAGACTGAAGAAGACACTGGGGCACATGGTCTCATTATAGACTTCCTGTTCCAATTTCTCTTCAGCTGAGCTTTTGAGACATCCTCAATTTGTCTAAAAGAGTGAGAGATCATGAATTTGCAGCTGAGTGCTTATAGATTGCAAAGCAGCTGCCAGCAAGCTTAGCTATTGTCCATGTAAAAATGGATGACAACAGCAGATTGCCATACCCAAAGATCTGCTTTGGACCAGGACTCCAAGATGGTAATTCTTTTGCATATCATTCTGCAGTGTCCCAGTATTACTATTTGGAAAGGAGATAAAATACTTGACTTTTTATATAAATTAATAGATAGTCAGCACAGTACATAGACACATAGTGAAGAACCAGAACCCTTACACCAGAGGAATAAAATTCACCAGTCATGCCAGTACACCTATTCATTTTGCATTAGGGAGTGGTGTTAACTCCACTGATTTCAAAGACATCACATTTAAAACTCAGGATTCAAAAGCCTTATCCAAAGCCCAGTAAGTTTCTTCAAATCTTTAGATTTCGTGCTTCAGATGAGCAATTTGGATAGAGCATGACCTCCAGCATGCCATGAAGTTTCCTGTCAAAGCTTGAACACTGTTTTCCTCGGATTAATCCCTGGACAGTTTTCTCTGCTACCTCCATAAGCAGGGAAAATACAAGAGTGCTCCAATACCCAAATAATCATGATGCAAGAGCACACACAAAAAAGCATACAGTCAAGGGATTAAGCAAGTTTACAGAGCCAACATGTTTTTTTCAGAGAGAAATAATAACCAAATGGGAGACTAAGCAGCAGGGGACAAAACAGATTGCACAGTTTGAAGAAAAACAGGTGGGGTAAAATGAAACTCAGTCCCAATTTTGTCTGGTTCCGAATAATATAGATGAAAACTCTGGACACAGCAGAACATTTTGTACTTGCAGTCAGGTATACCAAAAGGACATTTGTTTGTCAACACTTGTAAAACCAGTCATTATAATAAGAGATTTCTAAAGATCTTCACCCTCATATTCTAACAGTGCCTGAAACCTAAGTCTTTCCTCTGTTGTTTAGAACAGCTATCAAAGCTTTTTTGTGCATTTCCCCTTCCAACACACAATCTATAAATCTATGGAATAAAACTGTTGCAGCATCATTTTTCTGCCCAAATCCATACATGAAGACCAAACATAGCTTGCTATTCCTCTGACCAAGCTGAAGGAACTCTTTGAAACAGCATGGGTTAAAACCCACACTCATATTTATCCTGTGACACAAGCTTCTATAGAAAAGCTTTAGCATCATTGCCTAAGCCTGATTGACATTTTTATTACCCAAATCACTAGGAAGACTTATATTTTCCAGTGTACTGCTTCTGCTGGAGCTGGACTTTTGGGCAATACACCAATTACCCATCAGGAAGTAAAAAAGAAGGAGCACACACTTATGTATGTTAGCAGTCCTGTCACGAGTACAAGGAGTGATTTTATGGATATCATAAACCATACACCACCACAGAAAATTCAAACGTACCACATAACCTAACATACATAACCCCTATATTAGGCAGATCTTGCAGAAAAATGTTCTGTTCCGAAATGGTTGCCTTAGTGCAAGTACAATTCAAAATACTGTAAGACGGATTAATGCGACATAGCATGTAAGCATCCTATTGACTTGTTTTACTTCTAATCATTCCAGAGCAGAACATTCTAACTAAAATATTACCACAGTAGGATAAGAAAAATCATACTGTATTCAACATAATACTGTCATTGCAGAGATGTGTCCAGGCCCTGGAAGACTTAAGAGGCAACCTCAGGAAGTACTTAGCAGTCTCTTAATTTAAATTTAGGTCAATGCTTTGAAAATCCAACTTGTAGGATTTGGAGAAAGGCTAGCATACATTCAGGAGTTCAGTACATAGTAATACAAGAGAAAGCATATAGATTTATGCAGTTTTAGTCTCAATAAGTGACAGCTGAGGGTAGTAAACACAGCTTAAAGAATTGTAGCATACTTAAACACCTGCTTTAAAATTATACAAGTTCTCAAAGATTATCACTATGACAAACTCATTGTGTCATCTCAGCCTCAGCTCAAAGTCCTCAAGAATGACAATAGTGCCCAGCCCATAGCTTTCCCCACCTTTCCTTTCATCCTGCCAAGCAGAAGTCCCATGCATGTTTTCCCAGCTGTACTATCTTTTGTAGCTCTAGCTCATTGCTCTGTCACCTGCAATCAATGCATTAAGCCTCTACCTCTGGCTGTCTCAGTCCCTCTTTACAAATAACCTTTCCACTTCATTCAATGGGAATGAGACAATACTAGCAGAAGAACCTCTTACTCTGAAAGGCTCTTTTTCTTCCATCTACCCTCATCTTCCTTGCAACATCCCTTTATCTTTCCCCCCCCTCACGATCTGTTCTCCAGTTCTTTGCTGATAAAAGTGTGAGGGCCACCATGACTGGGGCATTGGTCCAGCAAGGAGAGGCTGAGGAACCCAAAGCTGTTCAGTCTGGAGTAGAGCTGGCTTTGAGGGAGGCCAACAGCAGTTCCTCAGTGCCTGTGGGGAGGTTGTGTGGAGCAAGGTGATGCAGTGTGATATGTTTTGGGATTATGAGAGGCAATGGGCATAAATTGAAACAAGAGAAGTGCAGACTGGATGCAAGGAGAAACTTTCCACCCCATGAGGACAGTGAAGCAGGTTGCCCAAAGTGTCTGTACAGTCTCTATCCACAGAGTTTTTGAGTATCTGTCTGGATAAAACCCTGAGCAACCCTGTCTGACTTCTCAGCCATCCCTCCTCCCCCAAATCAAAATATACTCATCTGTGAAAGTCGTACCCGTGGTTGCTTTACAAATAAAAAAAAGTGCAAGTAATCTCTAACCTCTTTAACCCCAAGCCCTCAGACATAGCATATTCGTCAGTGAAAAAAAAGTCATTATCTTTTATTAGCTATTAACATCAGTTATTGATGTACTAGGTAGGGTTCAGACTTTCTTTCTTGTTCAAAGTTCCTGATAGCTGTCAAAAAGCAAAGCTGTCACCTGGCTAGACTTTGCAAGCCAATGTCTTGCAACAAAGCCTTTTCAGACTGCCAGAACCATGTCATCAAAGACAGGCCACATCCCTAAATCTAAGGCCAAGCCAGGTGCCTGTGGTGATAAAACATTCTCCCAAAGACAGCCTGACCTTGGCAGCTGCACAGGTGCAGTTATCAATCAAGGTTTATGAACACAAAGCCAGCCCAGCATCTTCACTCTGGACAGACAGAATGGACGCCCTGGTGTTTGCATAGGCAGGTGCCAATTGCTTCACCCCTTAGCACTCACTGCCGGCCATTCCAGAGCTGGAACTCTTGTTTGAGAGAGGAATAGATGCACAAAAATAGGTGCCTGAAGTCCTAGTTGCTAAAGGACCCACAAGGTGACGGATTGAACAGCATGAGGAAGATCTAGAGAAGTGAATCAGGTTGCAATTAGAATTTAAGTGGTGTAGCTGGTAAGAGATGTCATCCATTAAGCATCTGCCTTAATTTCTCCTTTAGAAGAAGAAATTGGATACCTGAAGTACTGCTCAAGAATTTATACAGAAACTTCAAAGTATGTTGTCTCTATGGCTTTGGAAGAGGAAAAAAACTTCAAAGATCTAACAGCTCTGTATTGACCTCATCTGTTTTAAGGCAGGTTTCCCATGGCCTAAACTGCCCTAGGTGATTCCAAATTTTGTATTTAAAGTGGGCAGCTAGGTAGAGCAAGGAGGCAGGCTAAACATCCCTTTTATTTTTTTTTTTAGGCAATTAACCTGGAGAAGTGACTTAGCACTAGTTTTCTCTCACATACATGGGACATTCCCCTAAGAAAACAGGGACCCTTCCTGGTAGGCATTTTAATGGAAAAGTAACAATGAGCTCACACATCATAATACACCCAGAAATCTGCACAGAAATGAGACAGAAAGTTTATGAACACACAGTACACAAAAATTTACCAAGCCATATTAACAAGGCAAAACCATAGGGCATCAGGCTTCACTAGTCCTAGCACTCCTAGGATTACATGTCTGAAACTAATCCCCCTCAATGAAACAAGCAGAGACATGGTAGAGTACTGACACTAAAACCAAAACAGAGCATCTAAAGCATTTTACAGGTGGTAAAAGCATGTCCATATAACTAATCAGAACAAAGGATAAGAGGAGTTTCAGTTCTCTGGTGGTTTTGGAAAGGCAGACTTACTTTGCATTGGCAGAATGCTAAGCCTGTACACAAATTAAGACATCATTAAAAAAGCCAGGATACAAGCAACATTTTTCCATTTCCCCCACATCAAAAAGGCACATTTCAAGCAAAAATGTTAAGTTTTCATTGACAGTTCTACAAACATTTGAAGAGTAATTAACAGAATAAATGCAGATCTGTCTTTTGATATTGCCAAATCTGCTTTTGTTATTGAAAAGCAGTCAAAGCAACATTTTCGGGGGCCAATATCTATCTATAAACCTAAAGTATATCTTTAAAGTATTTTCTGTGCTTGGGCACATGTGTTTCAAGGCTTCAAAGTCAGTTTTAATAGCATTTTTAAGACACTTTCATGTTTTTTTCCATGACAGTTCAAAGTATTCACATACAACAGTGAAATTACTCCAGTCTCCTGTTTTACTGATAGAGTTCATGTGCCTCAGTTTTCCTAAGTGGATTTCCCAAATTTGCAGGTAGAAGTTTCCCAGAGTCAGGAACGGGAGTTAACTCTCCTGGTTTCCTGTTCAGTGACTTAATGAAGAGGCCATCCTGTCTCTTTTGCACATGTATATTGTATAATTCCTTTGGGGACCAAGGGGAGAGGAGATGTTCTTGCATACACACAACCATAAGCATCCAAATGAACTACTCTATGTCATAATGCAGATCATTTTTCTATAGGACCCCTGCCAAAAATGAACAATTGGCAGATGATGGTCATTAGTATGTGTTCACCCAAACGTTCACATCTAAACAGTGCACATCTCAGGGCTTTGCAGCCATTGGGTTGAGAGATAGTGAGAATAGCATCAGGATTCAAATCATAGTATTTACAGAACAAATCTTGATCCATCCACAAATGCTCCATTTAGTAGCTCACTAACAGTCTAGATAATGGTCAGGTATACTAAAATAAATTTCAATTTACAAATGAAAAATAAGACCTATATAGTTGTCACAAAACATTTATTGCTCATCTAGCTCTTATCACAACCAGACTTCACCAAGATGACCTGTTCAGTACAATACTTTGAAAGGTTTCCAAGTCCTTAAAAAACAGATAGGAACCTAGAGGGCCTACGTATGGAGATTAGTCACCCAATGAGATATTTAACTGCATAATTACAAACTAACAGCTTTAACAAATCTGCTTCTTTGTTTGCCTATGGGCTGAATTGTAAGAGCAGGCTAATCAAAGTTCTCTAAATCACATGGGTGCTGTGGGAATTTATTAATGTTTATAGCAAGTGCTTTGAACATGTGTTTTAAACGTGCTATTCAAGTTCTAAGTATTCAGCAGGTTTGCTCAGAAATTCTTGAGCACTTGAGGAACCTGATCTAAATTTTGACTGTAAGAAAACTTGAAAACCAGCTGAGATTTTCTGGGTGTCACATTTCACTGAGCATTTAGCATAATTGAAAATGATCCCTTCTGATATATGTTCCATTTCCCCATTGTGCCATTTTAGTTTACTTTCTAATGGCTGGTAAACATAAACATGTGACACTTTTTGCAAGAGGAGTGTGCACCTAGCAAGTTGCTCTAGCTATCTTACATGTTCATGTGTTTCACGCATTGTAAGCCCAGCTAGTTCAGACATTTTTTATACTTAAAGTTTCATTCAGAGGCATCTTAGAATACGGCCACTATGTTGAGCAAAAAAGCCTACAGAAATACATACCTTGTTGTCTGAAACGGTGTTAAAAATTAATTAAGTGCAGTTATGCTATGAGTGCAGAGCCTTTCACATACTCATTTCATCTGTCCTCTGTAAAGGACTTTCATCCCTGAAGAGTCTTGCAGAGTGTGGGGAAACTTTCCAGAGTTCACAGAATTGAACCTAGCTCTGGACACCCAAAGCCAGCAGCAGATTCCCATTGAGTCACTGCTTTAGACTTTGTCACTCAGCTGACTGCAAACAACTACATGCCCACAACATTACGGATGCATTTCTGACTGTCCTATTACAGCTAGGAAGCACATTTTGTAGCCTGCCTCCCCCCGTCTAAATCTAGCTCTGTTCAGAAGAGACATTCAGCTGAGCACTTACAGCATCTAAGTAAACTCCAAAGCACAGAATGGGATCTTGTCTCTTAACCGCATCCATCTAAAACTCTCAGAGAACACAAGATAACACAAATTCAGCAATGCTTATACATTAATTACTGAACAGTTCAGTCAAAGCTACATGTGTCTCTCTAAATCACCCTTGTGCATCACAGTCGGGGGCGGGGGGAAATCAGAGGCAAAAATATGCATTGCTAGAAACCTTGGCATATCCAAAAACTGTTGAAGTCAGAAAAATCAGTAAGAAACCCTTTTTCCCTATCCATTTAAGTAATTTTGCACCCCTTCTCAGCTTCAGCTCAGCACGTCACATGCACATCCCATATCTTACAGAACCCATGTATAATGGACTTACTATCCAAATAAATTCTAAACATCATATCATATTACTGTGGAGAAATGTCAAGTACAAACATATGTCAGGATTTTTCCTTCCATATACCCAGTAATTTTGCTAGTATTTTTCTACCAGTTATAAATATCCAAGATAAGAGGCAAAAAGGACACAATATTCTGCGTGGTAATTAAGAATGAGCAAACCTCCATACAAAACCTGTCATTTAATGAATCACACAGGTATTTTTGACACCTCTTTTTCTCTACAGGGTGCCATTCCTCAAGCCATGCTTCCTTGGCCAAATTTTCTCCTGCTAGGAGAAGCCATCTTCCAGAGAGCCATAAAACCTCAACCTCACAGCACACTTCTAGTCAAACTCCCATCTTGGCCTTCGAAGCCTAATTCCTACCATCATTTTTGTGGTAAGTAGTCCTTTATGTCTTCTTTTATAAGGTCAGGTCTCCTCACAAGTGTCCATACAATAGCACCTTCCTGAAAACTTCACCCATGTGATGATGATTCCTTCTTCTCTTTATATGACCTTCCCCTGAGTGTTTTTATTCCCTACAGCTGTGCTCCTTCCTGCATCCTATTGTCTGCCTTCTACCCTTTTCCCGCTTTGAGTATGGTTTTCTTAACCCCCACCCAGTCAGGACAATTTACCTGTACACAGAATTTATTCTTTTTCCTTAGATATTTATTTGCTTGTGTGACTTATTCCTCCTCTCACCTCTAACTTTACCGAAGTCCTTAAAGACATGAAAAAGTGCTGTTGAAAAAGTTAATAGGAATGACCTGATTTGTACTTCTTTCAAAACAAGATTGATGTAAAGTGGATGTTGCCATCTGCCATCAAATAGAGAGAAAACTCTGAGCTGCCTCTGAAGCAGCTGAAAATAATGAGAAAATACTAAGGATTATTAATTTTAAAAAGCTCTGAAATGTTCAGCTTGGCTATTGCTTTGCAGTGCATAAGCCTTTCCTGCAACAAAGGCAGAAATTTCAGAATTTCTGAAGGGGTGGGCAGACATAAAGTAAAATACTGTTTATAAACTAGGACCTTTTTCTTCTAGTCCTCTACTAAAATTAGTGGCTTAACTCAAGACATTTTGAAGTTGCTCAATTCTCCACTAAGTTCAATCATTCAACCTCTAACAAAATCACTACCCTTTTTGGTGTGTCAGTTTGGGGTACCTGAAACAGATAAAAATAAAATCTGCTGGTCACTTTAAAATCTTTATCCGATAATGACCTGAGATGAAAAATGACCAGCTTGAGTCCCTAATCCTGCAGCCTCTGAAAAACTGAGGTCTTGACTTTGAGCTGCCTAATAACCACACCAGCTGTAGTTGAGATGATTCATAGATTTTCCAACCATTAAGATAATTCAATCTGTTTGAGTAACACAACACTTAAAGTCTTACATGGTAGTTCATGCAGCATAATGGATCGCAAACCATGCTGTAATTTTACTATTTCTAGAACAAAAACTAATTAAGCAACTAAAACTAAAGGAAATACATTGAAGTTGTAAGGCACGTGCATGTAAGAATTGTCTTTAAACAGAATGTCCCTCGGCAATGGATGAATTCCAGCACAGGGGTTCCTTAAAGAGTATTTTTAAAAGTCATCTGACTCTGAATTATTATCTTTTCCTAATCTCAGATTCTAGCCTGCAAACAGTCACACTGGGGAAATATGAATAGTTTAAGTTTATGCACTCACCAGAGTGTATAATCTTGGTAGGGCAGTGCATTGCAGTAAGCAGGCTGCTCTATTATATATCACAAATTGCCCCTGATCTATGCAAGTCCGGTCACAAGAAAAAGAACAGTCAAGCAAGAGAGGAAGAGTGTAGAGCTTTCAGCAGAGGGAGGTATTGACACAGCATATAACTCCAGGGGAGGGGATCTGAGACTGACTGTTTCAGAGCTAGGCTGCAGTTAGAGGCAATATATATCCCTCCTCTGGCAGTTTTTTGATGTTTTTTGTTTTGTTTTGTTTTTAAAAGGGAATAGCCTGCCCTTAAACAGCTTTGTTGATGTTGTTTTCCTGTTTGCAGATGTTGAGTTGCATTCTGTTGCCAGTGGAAAAAAAAAAAATAAACGGGGGGAAGGAAATAGAGACATAAATTTTAAGAGAGAAGCCTTTGGTCACCAAAAATAGCCACAGCAGATAGTGTAACTAGAACCTGCCTAGTGCCTACGCTGTCAGTGCAGCACACAGGGCAAAGTTACATAATATTTTCCACATTTATTTCAAGCAGGGCTGCCTGCCAGCCTGATAGATTTCTAGAAAGGGTGGGAGAGAGAGAGTGGTTTGATTCACAGACTGCTGTATTTACAGCTCACCCCACGGCCACTGCCTTCTCTTTGGGCGTTTACCTTTACAGTTTGCCAGACAGCAGTGTGAGCATAATCCTGATATAGAAAGTAAGTCACTCTTCAGACTGTCTAAAGCACTACAGCTGCATAAGTGAGCTTTGGTTTTCTTGTTTTGAGGGTGCTAACATGCACTGATTTGCTGAAAGCTCAGTCATTGTCAAATTCCAGGAATTAGCATTAGGAAAAGCACCTTGACAAAAAGATGGAGACTGGGGAGCTTCAGCTTCTGATCCTTCACTGCCCTCAGCTTCAGCAACAGACTCCAAAAGTGGAGTCTTTAGAAAGAAAAGGCTTCTGCAAAACTGTTGAAACAAAAGTTAATCCATGATCGGTTAAGGTTAGAAGTGGGTGAGAATCTCCAAAATGGACCTGAATTTTCTCAGAAGGCAGGGCTGCTCTGATCAAGTGCCTGGATGAAACGAGCTACCTAGTTTCCTGTGAGGAATTGCTAGGAAAGGTATAATTACATGAAAAACATTTGTCAAGAACAGTCATACAAATGACTAAATGAACAGTTCTGTGTTATGTGTGACAGGACAATCCATAAAGCAAAGCTTTGGCCTGCACATTTCCTGCATTTATTCTGTATTTTCTTTACATGGGCAGGTTCTCCATTGGGACTTCTCAAATACCTCATTAAGGTTTTACTATTGCTGGCAAGCAATAACATTGCAGCTTCCCTTCAAAGATAGACAGGAAAAATTACAGGAAAAATTACTAGAAAAATTACAAACAAAAAAGTCTGTTTCCTACGTCCAACTTGCATGAAGAGAAAAAGGGGGGGGGGGGGCATAAAGGGAAAAAATAGAATATGGATATCACTGTAATAAACCCAGTATGTTATCCATAAACCAGACTACAGAAAGCAGAGGTTCAGACAGTCATTCCCTCTCCCACCCGTAATGTATGCACAGCACCATATGACTCTGTAGGGACATTTGAATGGGATAGAATGGAAAAATGAGCTGGGCCAATTCTCACCAAACTGAAATGTACCTACACAGCATAGAAGTTGCTAATACTTTTATGTAGAACATTAGTGCCAGTATCATTAAATGAAACTATTCCTCCAAAGCAAGTTGCTCTGACCATGTTTTTTTAAAAAAGAAAACAAAAGGATGCCAGCTAAATACCAGCATGTCATAATTTTAACCTGCAAAGAAGAGATGTTCCAGATCAGCATGGAGATAAAACAAAAGCACAGTTCATGACACAATGCAATGATGTCAACTGAGGTGTAATATTTCCTCTTACTAGTAACAGTGTGTGCTTTGAGAGTAATGCCTTTGAGCCTGAAATCATCCTCCAGAACAAACTCTTTCCTTTCAACATTGGTCTCATCAATAGTTTAAAACTGGAGTTTACTGGCTTTGGTTATAATGACCTCCCACAAAAATGTAGGGGGTAGAACATCTTTAAGATTATTTTTGTTTCTTATGACCATGCTTAAAAGGAATCCTTCAATTTCTTTTCTATCTTGGATGACATTTTATCATTTCCACATTTTTTCCAGTCCAAACTTGGAGAGTCTGCACACTGGCAAAATCTATAAATTTACCCAGAGAGAACTCAGTATCCTCTTCTTTCCCCCTGCTAATTTTAATAAATGAAAATAAATAGTATTGAACTTACAGGATCAATCGTGAGCTAAAAAAAAGACATCCTAGTATTTAGAAAAGGGTAACCTATTCACAAACTGATAAAACAGAATAAATCATCTCTAACACAATAAACAATGAGATTATGTAGCATCATCAAAGTGTAGTAGTTTTTTCCATAATCTTATATTGCCATTTATTGAGTTTTCTGAATATTTAAAGATTGAATAATGAAGAGCGGCAATAAGGGAAAACAGAAGTGGAGGCAGAAGTTTTCTGGGGGCAGGAAGAACACAAAATCAGAAAAAAAATGGAAAAATGGAAATTGGGATGTTTGAGGAGAGCTGAGTCAGACCCTGAAGAACAGAGGGCGACTAGGACAATAGGTTGGAACACAAAGGTGCTGGTTCAATTCCAGGTTCAGTCACAAACTTTGCAGCAAGCTGTATGATTTACTTGGAGCCTCAACCAGATAGTGGTGAAAGGGGACAAAAACCTTCCACCTCATGGAATGACTAATTGTGACTATGAGGCACAAAGTGTATGTATGACCACCATGCTATGAGGTCCCATATACCCGGGACATACTGCTTTTGGCTCCAAACAATAGCAGAGGGACAAGATGCAGTACCTGCAAGATGCAGTTCCACAGCAAAGTCAGCCAGCTCTCCTCAGCACCAGTGTTACCACTCCAATATGAAATTATTGCCAGACAGGAATATGCATTGCGGTTTCAGTGCAAAGGTTGGGGTCACTATGTTATAGCTTCCTAAACACCCACAGTGTGGTTTGCCGAAGCTCAGCTTTGTACTTCTGCTACAGAACCACACTAAATCATGGTTCTCTTTCAGGGACTTGAGCTAATATATCTGCTCTGTGATATACTCTACCATATAGAAGTAAAGCCACACAGTGAACTCAAAGGACTTCAAAAGTAGAATATACACTGTATCATCTCTCAATGGGAGAAGAATTTATCACCCCAGTTCCTAAGGCATTAATAAATATGTTGCACATTGTAAATGCACACTTTCTTTTTCCTTTTGGCAGAAACTAAACAAAAATGTAGTTACCTTCTGCTATTCCAGTCCTTTAGAGTTCATATTCCTCAGTCTTCAGAAAAAGAAATTCAAAAGCTGTAGCTAGACAGTAGGATGAAGCAGGGCACCGCAGTTCCCAGGGGAGGGCATGCCCTTTCACCGCATCCTGACTGCATCCTCAGGTAGGATCAACCTGAGCACCGCTTTCCTCACCTATCATATGCTTTGACCTGTCTGTCCTCAGAAAAGAGGTATATGGTGAGAGCCATGCTGTTGTCGAACAGGCCCTGGACTGGACACAGGGAACTGGGACCAGCTGAGCTGCAGCTAGTGTGCTTCACTACTGCCCCTTTCACTGCCACAGTTTTAAAGCTGGGACATTGAGTACAGCACTGGTTTTTGACATGGCTGGATAATGTCATCTGCATTTACTACAATTATTAATGTAGGGCTTTCTATTTTAACTACAGAAATATTCCGTTAGCCAAAAAAGTGATTACAAACTTTAATAAAATTAAATTCTAAACTTGAGGAAACTACTTAAAAGTTCACAGGCAGTCTCTCTCTTTTGATTGAGAATGAACTTGGGTCTTCCCAATAGCGTGGAAAAACTCTTTTAAAGATGTTTCTCTCTATTGAGGTTGGTTTTCCATTACATATTTATTTTGATTACAAGGTAATATTGCTAGACTACGAATTATTATTTACACAGTGCTATTAATGTGTAAGGCACTTCAAAAACTATAAAGCAGAGTAGCCCCAAAAGCTCTTAATTTATTGACATAGTGTTGCAAGGTGACAAGGGCCCTCAATTTCCACTGAAACTATTGTGTAATGTTCTCATCATCTTGTAGGAAATGAAGGATATGTATACTCACTTAAATACACTGTATTATATTGCTATAGGAGGTAATTTCATCTAGGCCAGTCAGTAGAGTAATTTACAAAGCAATATGAAAAGCTGTAACTCAGGAGGCAATAGGGTTTTTTTGGCAGTTGGGGCAATTTTGCCTTAGACATAATCAAGATGCCAGCAGCTCTGTTACCTCCATGTTTAGCAGAGATCTGTTAGCGTGGCTCCACCACTACGTAGGAGGTTGAGGAGAAGATCTCTGCTGTACAGTCAATCACAACACAAAACTCCTGAAAACCAGAGTGCTTAATATCTTTAGTGCACAATCATAATGAACTCACAAAGTAGTATCTGAACAAGATCATTTAAGAGTAGTGTTGTCCAGGTAAGACAAGTGCTATCTATATGATACAACTCTAACTTCTGCCAGAATGCCACCAGAAGAAGGAATCGGAATAAAAGGCTTTTCTGCAACCAATGATGGTATGACCTGTGAAGACATATAATGCATAATCAAGTTACTCCTGAAGCATTATCACAAACACAAACTATAGGTACTGTAGGACAGCAGAAAACTGCCTTTGGCAAGGTGCTTCTCAGGTCTTAAATTCCTAAGCAAACATGCTTTCACATCTACCTCTGTGCTAAGGGTTAAGGTGGTGAGAAGGTTGGTTCTTAGAGCAATGTGAAAGTTCGATGCCTCATGACATAGGAGTTTGGTGTAAGCTGATCCTCTCTACAACTAGTCATAACACACTGCTACAGCAGCAGTCCAGGACAAGGCAGTGACTGGCCTTTATGAGGTTTTATAGCATTACCAGATTAGCAGGAATTACAGAGCTTTCTACTGCCCAGTGCCTCTTATGTACAGACACTGGTCCTTTCTCCTGCGCCTGAAGGAACAGATCTTCTCGCAAAGGGTGTGCAGGCACTGGCACCATCTCACAGAGCAGTTTGGATACCCTATGGAAAAGATGTCATGTATATGCAGCTCTTTAATACACATAGAGCATTTCAAGAAAGGGATATTGCAACCACAAACCACAGTTCCATTCTGTCCTTAATCAGGCAGTCTAGCCTCAGCCTGATTTAAAATCTTATGTGTTTTCTTTAGTTAGAGTTTTCTGTACAGAATGGACTAATATGCCAAAACACCAGAAGAGACAAATGTGGTAGGGAAAACAACTGACAATGGCATAGAAGTATGTGTAAGACATAAATCTTACATCAGCTTTGCACCTTCCCACTAACTATAACCCAGTTACACTCCTTTCTCCTGGCACAAGCTGCTGGATTTCATACATTAGATGTATATCAAATTACTTTTTCACCTCTAATCAATTTTCATTTTCTCTTTTACAGTCACAAAATTCCATCTGGAGAAAACATGTTAAAAATCTACCTATATATACCTTGCTTCTCTATATTAATTTTAAAAGATTGTCTTTAATTACTTGTCATTTGTTTGCATTGTGCAATGTGTAGATTTAAATTCTGCTAGTACCTAATGAAATGCAAAGGAAAACAAAGAACTTTCACTGAAAAGACAAATTCTCAAATTTGGTTGACAAGAATCTCAACATGACCCGGTAATGTGCACTTGCAGCCGAAAAAGCCATCTGTATCCTGGGCTGCATCCAAAGAAGCATGACCAGCAGGTTGAGGGAAGTGATTCTGCCCCTCTACTCTGCTCTGGTGAGGCCCCACCTGGAGTACTGTGTTCAGCTCTGGGGCCCCCAACATAAGAAGGACATGGACCTGTTGGAGTGAGTCCAGAGGAGGGCTGTGAAGATGATCAGACAGCTGGAGCACCCCTCCTCTGAAGACAGGCTGAGAGAGTTGGGGTTGTTCAGCCTGGAGAAGAGGAGGCTCCAGGGAGACCTTGTAGCAGCCTTCCAGTACTTCCCCCTTCCCCCCTTTAGGGGGCCTACAGGAAAGATGGGGAGGGACTCTGTAACAGGGAGTGTAGTGATAGGACAAGGGGTAATGGTTTTAAACTGAAAGAGAGTTGATTTAGATTAGATGTAAGGAAGAAATTCTTTACTGTAAGGGTTGTGAGGCACTGGAACAGGTTGCCCAGAGAGGTTGTGGATGCCCCATCCCTGAAAGTGTTCAAGGCCAGGTTGGATGGGGCTTTGAGCAACCTGGTCTAGTGGAAGGTGACCCTGCCCATGGCAGGGGGGTTGGAACTAGGTGATCTTTAAGGTCCCTTCCAACCCAAACCATTCTATGATTCTATGAAAAGATATCTTAATTATAGTAACACCTACGTCTAGGTATTTGGGATATAAATTGGATGTAACTTGGAGTCCAAAACTGGGGATTCTGTAGAAACATGGCTAAATTCCTTTTGTGTCAGGCAAAACCATTTTTATCAATGTGTCAGAAGATTGGAAAGTTGCAGTTACGTTTTTTCACTCAATTGTTCTATTATACATTTGAGAGTTAAAAGGCACACGTGGCCACAGAGAATTAGGGGGAACAAGTTAAACACAGATATTAGGTTCTCCTGTCACTTAGGGTTTGCAAATTACTTCAGCCTCGCTAGGAAAAGAGCTCTGTAGCAAACCAATGTAACCACTAATACTGAAAGGAGATTGAAACCCACAACATCCAGAGGATGTTACAGCCAGCATTAAAGACATCAGAAAAAAGTACTGAAGAAACAGGTCCCCCTCTCTGCAACTTATGAGTGCCTACTGCCTAGACTAATACAACCTCATGCAGCTGAGGAGGTCTTAGAGGTTCGGTGGGCAGCAATAACCATATGGCAGTAACAAGTTCTGGGTACCATCCTGAAATAAATGAAAGTGCAGATCCCAAGCAGACTCTTACTCCACTTCTTGGTTCTGCAAAATTGAGATATAACCCTGTAGGCCACTTTTTGTGGTTCTTCTCACTTACAGGCTCTCAGATTTTTTGAGAGCATGAAAGCACAATTGCATTTTTTGAGAAGAAGAGGGAAAAAAAAAAAAGGAAACCAGCCAAGAAGAGAGACAAAAACTACCCATGTACTCGTATTCCCCCAAAATGTGCGAAACCCAGGAAGTGCAGGAGTAGGTAAGCAGGCCAACTCTGATCAAAACTCTTATTAACTGCAGTTTTCACCACCTAAACACCCTAAACTAATGCTGCTTGGATTCAGTGGCAGGTGACCCTCTTCCAGACTGCTTTATCTACAGAAAGCTGTCACAAAAGGTTCCCCCTGGATTTACATCTACATGTACAAAATGAGCTCTGTGATCTTCTGCCTTTGGGGACCCTGTGAAGTGAGAACTACACCACAGTCCCATGTACCCTAAGGCCAAACTATAACATCATCTTTGTTAAAACTGTTCATTCCAATTAGTCAAAGATTTACATTTCACAGATGAGGAACCAAAAGCAAAACTGGACCTTTAGGTACAGTCCTTTCATTTGTGGCAGCTGAGTCCCATTCCTAAACAAAAACACATTCCCAGGGTGATGCATTCACTCCAGAGAACATCTTGCTATAACTAGTAAAATAGCATGGGTAGGCACATCAACAGTTCCTGAGATAACACTGCTCACACCTTCTCTTCTTCTACAAAGGGAATAGTACAAGGCATATTACCTATTGTCTGATCATGGAGGTTGTGATTTTCTAAATTGTGCAGAGAAAAACCATAGCTTGGCAAAGTATTTAAACCCCTATCATTTGTAATTACGACAGACAGTAGGGAGTGAAATCCTGCAAAAGGCACAACTCCTGAATGCAAACCAGAAAGAAAATAAGTAAATACATATCTGCTAGAGAATCATCAATGCCTGCACAAGGATGTCTGAGAACTATTTCTTCGTTCAGTGGATCATACCTCTAAGGAAATGCTCACTACTTATTGAAGATCTAAACAAAATAAATGTACTTTTGGTTTGTATTCACCAAATTCAGAGGCAGCAATGAAGCAATGACGGAGGTTCACTGTGCAGCATGCAGCAAGTGTGCCACAGAGATCAAACCTCAGGTGCTACTGGAACATGTTGTGCTGTTCAGCCTCTCATCACCTGCTCCTATTGGCTGACTAGGTATCAGATGGAAATATCACACCACAGCTCACCCAAAACTGCACCCACTCTTTCACAGCAACAGACTTTTATGACTTGCAGTTTGCGTCATTTATGCCCTCTAACAACAAGAGCCTGCAAATCTGCCTGCATTTGCAAAGTAACCAAACTGCCTTATCTAGAAGTTCCTGCTTTCTTGTGGCTCTTTTAAGAAAATCTTTATTCTGGCATCTTTTCTTAAAAATGGTGCTTGATTTCACAACGATGATAATATTCTTTTGAGAGACACTTTGTTCATAAAATCCTGCTTTAAAAAATCTTACTGCTAAAAGAACTGGCAACAGTAGGATAGCGTTATCCTCAGTGTAGATGGCAGTTTAATGGGCTGAGATAACTTGGACAGTTTGTTTTAGCCATATTTGCTAAAATACTGGAAAAATAAAACATAAATCTGTAATTTAATTCTAAGTCTAGACATCTTTAGGCCCTACATTGCACCAGTTCTTCTGCACATTTTCTTCCAAAGGTTTTGCCTTTTTGCTCTCATTTGCATTCCCAAGAGACGCCAGTTCAAAACTTCCCTCCACTTGAGAGGAGCTGGAATCTGTCTCTTCTGGGACAAATTACAAGTGTAATTTATAAAGCCTGGCTTTATAAAAACAACATAAATTAGGTAAGTCCTCCATAACTTGACACCTCCAACACTCACCTGCTAGAGAGGGAAACTGTGCTCTAGTTTCTACGTTGATAGGATTTCTGTTCACTATGGCAGGGACTGGGACCTAGATCTTGCTTCTCCCTACTGTTACACAATATTGAGAGGAAGTTGCCAGATGAATAGAGTGGCAGAGGCAGCATGCAGAAATCACCTCCAAAAATAGTTTCAGGGTCACTTTTACATAGCATTCACTGGGGAGGATGCTTCTGAGAATTGGAGATATGTGCTGATATTGTCTCTACACACCAGATTTTCACAGTTCCATGGGAAGCTAGAACTGAAAATTTTACATTTACCATCAGAACTACTGAGAGCCGCACTGTTTGAAAATCTGCCTATAATAATGGGAGCCAATTATCTAAAATGCACTCGTAAATTCTTCTTTATGCCCACACTTTCATGGGAGATCAAGGCAGATACTTGATGGTAGGGAAGAGATCTGAGCTGAATAAGTTTGTCCCAAATAGCTCAGGCATGTCATTCAGTTGCTAACCAGCTTTTGTACAGCATCTTTCCATGTACTATGCACACATTAAATGAATAAGGATCATGCAGTGTTAGAAATATTTTGAGTTCTAAAAAATAAAATATAGAAGCGGTACAGAACCAATTACTATCATAGATTCAGCTACAGACAAACTGTATTTCAAATTGAAAGCAATATAATATGTTTCAAAACCTTAAATATTTATCTTATACCAGCTTTACATATAGAACAGTATTCTGAGTATGCTTGATTTACTGAAATATTTTGTGTCACAGTTCCCATTAGCAATTACTTCAATCTCCCTTTTCACTGGTAAAATATGCTATCTTTCCTAACCCTTCAGATTTGTAAGATAACAGCCTTATTTCTACTCCTGGTCCAGATGTTCCTCCTGGCACTGGAATTAAATAAAGCAGATGGATTCAGAAAAAAATGGCTGCTGACCAAGGCCATACTACGTTTGCAATGTTAGAAAGAGGCCCCGTTGTGAGCACTGTGCAGGATAGGCATTCAAAGGTGTAAAATATATTATTACATCACTGGATAAGAGAAACAGGATATACGCACTGACACCCAAACCCTTCTGAATTGTAAGCTATTTCCAATACTAGTGGGAATTGCAGAAAGCGAGCTTGCTGGTTGGTGGAGCACCAGTGAGGCTTGTGCATGGTTTGCCTCAGAGCACCAGCAGATCATAGGCCCCACCACCTTCTGGAAAGCTTTGAGCAGCTGCCACAGCCATAGCTCAGCCTTTGTCCTGCCATTGTCCTCCACTTCTCTGCGGAGAGCTGTGCAAACTCAGCAGTGGGGGACAGAGCTTTGGCTCCTTAACAGTTCGGAGAAAGCCAGCCCTGCAGTGACACACACAATCATTCCCCAACTCAGATAAGCCTTCCCCTTCTTTCCTTTGTGCAAGAATGGAAAATGAAGCAGATCCTTTGCACCTTTGCCTCCCCACCCATTAGCCTCACACACTGCTGAACTTGCTCACCGAATGTCTCTGTATATGTTTTGTGGAGTGATCCATTCATTCACAGTACAGACTAAAGCTATAAATACACAATGCCATAAAAGGCTTGTGTGTAGGCCTTTCTCCTGGAAAGAAAACATATTTTGAAGATGGTTTGGCTGATAAAAATTTGGCAATTTTATCTGCAACTCTAAGCAAACCACTGTTTCCTAAACTTACAGAACAGCAAGGTGGAAGTCCATTGGAAGATACCAAGAATTACCATTGATAAATGAGGTACAAAAGACAGAAGCAATTTAAAAAAAATCTTTTTACCCAAGACATAAGTATGTATAAAAACCAGCAGTCTAGAAGTATCCAATAGATTTGATCTGTGCTCTGCAGTAGGCAACACCTTGCAGCACTTCATAGTTTGTTTCTAGGCTTTCTGAAAGCAAACTTTCAGAAAGTGTATCAGGAGGGTACATTTATCTGTCAGTATCTAACAGCTTCACCTAACAGCCTTCACGTAACAGCTTTCTGCAGCTCTGTGGTAAGAAAATTGAAGAAAAAATATGGTATGGTGATGGCATGCAGGACTAATATCATAAGTTCAATATTATAAGTTTAATATTTTGATATTATACCATGCTCCTTGTAAATCCATTCCTTAATTCACCTTCGTGCTTTGAAAACTGACCTTGTAGCATTCATATAACTCTGTGAGGTGCTGAATATCTCCAGTTAAATGTTTGGTATTGTGGCGGGCATGACTTGAGGTGTTCAGTAATTATCATGATCCAAATTCTCCCCCTTCTTTCCCATGCAGATGCATATTTAGGGTAATGGGTCACTAACTACAGGGATTTGTTTCTGGTATATAGCTACTTTTTTGATCTTTTTTAACACAGGTATTTGTCTTCTACCATGCAATCTGAATGCCTGCCAGTAGTTCACTAGGAAATTTGAGTAACATACAACTTTTTTTCTCTCCCCTGAAGTAAACATTTGCATGTGTTAGAATGCCCTGCCTGGTGGTCTGGGAGGACATCTCCCAGCCTTTATGGGTTGCTAGAAGGCAGCTTGTTGGGCTATTCAAGAAGTCAGTGCGGAAGCAGTCTGTCTTCCACTGAGACTGGAAGTAAGTGAGCTCTGCCACAGCAAGCAGTCCCTGTGGATGTCTGTTCAGGAGATTTGAAGCGACCTCCAGGAAAGCTCCGTCTCACCCTCTACAAAGTGAAACTCGCACTATCTAAGGGGTCGAACTGCAACTGCCATTGTCACCCCAGAATTTCAATCTTCCAGATACTGGGCTCTGGCCATTGTAGAGAAGCTGCAGACAGGCAGACAGACCCCCAGCTGCCACGCTGGGATGGCTTGCCAAGCAGTGGATATGCTAAATCTTCCGTAGTGTGGCTGAAACACAAACTAACTTATGGAGAATATGCATTTCTTTCCCTTTCTCTCATGCTGCAGCAAAAGTTGCCAAATGCTCAGGATTTATGTGCAAATAGCCCTGGTTGTTCTCTGATTGCAGAGGAGAAGCAACAGGAGTAAGGGATGCATAACTGGAGCTCATTGCCCCTTTTATCAAACACAGTTCAGGCATACTGATGGTTAGATACACATCAGACTTTCAAACTGTGGTTTATATAGCTGCTAAAACTCACTAAAACAGCACACACAAATTTCCTTCTCTTCTCTCAAATCAAGAACCCCTGACAAGAATCAGTGTTAATCCTAGGTTGTGAGATGGTTTTTATCCGTCCCGGAGACAGTTTATACTGCAGTCCAGCACTGTGTAAGCCTCAGAGACCTCTTATGTAACATATCTCTTTCACAGTGCGGTGTGTATTTCGCTTAGGCTTGCATGTGCATTGAAAACCCTGTCAGACTGGGACTTACAGGAGATATTGAAGCAAAAAAATATGGAATATAGCTTTTCCTTAGGAAAAAAAGCTGCATGCCAGGCAGGAAGACTTTCTGCATGAGGAGACTGAAGATGGTGCATTCCACATTTTCATACACACCTCTGCAACACCACCAAAGTATCTACTTCTTATAAGAGAAAACAGTCCACCCTTATTTATTTCCTATGGACCTGATAACTGCTAGAGACCCTCTAATACAGCTATTCCGCCTTTTATCACAATGCAAAATACATTATAAAATCAGAGCTGATCAATCCCAGAGCACAGTTACAATAGAATTTGGAAAGATTTATATCTATAGGTATGCCCAGAGCTATTGCCACAGTAAAATAGCCTCTAGACCAAGTATAAATAAGGATAAGTGTATATGAAAATCCATTTGGTTTCTTGCTACCAGACCTATGCTCCATCAGCATCACTTTCTTCTTCCAGCAGCCTGGAGACAGGACACACTTGTCACCTGAAAATGATTCCTGCATGTTATTTTCCTTGTATTTTTTTTACAGAGGCCATCATTGGTAACAGCTTTGAAAAAGAAATTCCTCCAGTAGAAAACTTCTCAGGATCATTGTTAGAGTCCATGCAAAGGTAGCAACTGCATGCTGCTAAATTAGGAGTAGCTGTATTCACTTCTGCCAGCAGCATAGATGGGGGAAGGGAATGGGAAGACTTCTCCAGAGTAGCTGAGTTTGGACATAGCAGTGAATACAGAGCTTTCAGTGCTGACTCACTTTTTCCATTTTTAAAATAAAAACATTAGCAAAGATATTTTTAAGTGGTTACTGTGCTTTTCTGCTGCAAGCAAAGCCTTTTCATAAGTTTTAACTATCCTCACCCCCCTCAGCAGTAACATACTTTAGTCATCACTCCTATTTTGTTAAATCCTTTTAGCCATAAAGCCCAAGATAGTTTTAAATGGAGCAGTCCTTACTCCATAACTTATTGGTTTATAAGGGAAAACTATTGTCCAGAGAAAGCATAGGAGCCTGGGAGCCAGGATGTTTCAAACCTTTCATGTTTCTGCTGACATGCTGTATTATGGAAAAATGAAACAGAATCCTGGTTGCGAAATTAGGGCCTGGGCTGTACAAGCAGACCTCTGTGCTCACTGAAGTTGACAGAGGCTCAGAAGTTCAGCCACAGATCAAGATTCTTCAAACATAGCAGGCTTAGTTATGCTACATACTCCACTTTTGAGCATCAGTAACAGCAGCAGTTGCAAAAATCTTGAGTCAAACCGCATATTAAATTCACTCCTGGGGAAAAAAAAAAAAATACTCCGGCTCTTCCAGAAGAAGGACAAGCATATGACAGGGTAACACCATTAGACTTGGGCTGGTGAGTTGTGGAGTACCCTCCAGCTAAACTAAAAGGATTTCAGCAGCAGTACTCAGAAACTCACAGGTCAAACCCTTGGGAACACAGCAAACCTGAAGATTAAGCAGCAATGAAGCGCATCTGTGATGTACAGTCTCAGACAAAGTGGAACCTGGAGAATGCAAAAGAGGTTGAGTGGCATCTTTTTTGACATTTGGGGCAAAGAGCAATTTTTCACATGCTCCACCACTCACAAATGGTGCCTAATTAGGCAACTAAAGAAGGCTCAGATTTTTGGAAGTGTTCAGTACCCAAAAGTTTACAGCCAGACACTTAGGGCTCTGTCTTTTGTAAAAGGTGCACTAAAAGATTTTGAGTTTGTCATAAATCCTATGGTACAAGTGGGAGCAAAATTCTTTTCAAACCTGCATTTTAGTTATGTGGTAATAGGCTCAGAATTAGCATTTTCCCTTGAAAATAACTACAAGTACAAAGCAAAAGAGGAAAAAAAAAAAGGTCCTATTTAAAGTTCAGCTTAGGAAGTTCCCACTTGGAAATCCCCGTGGTTTTATGTTGCATGATAACAATTTTGGTAACATTCTCTTCCGTGTACTTTTTAATTAGTTTCGAGAAGGCTCACAGATTAGAACAAGTATTCCTACTATTGTCTTGAAACTACTAGCACTATCGAGTTGATTTTGAGATTTCTCTTGCTCTCTCTTTCCCCCTCTTCAGTTGTGTATTTGTCTTGGTATTCCTTAGCATCATATTTTTTTGTAATTTGAGAATTTCTCAGCTATTGTTTTAAATAATATCCATTTCACCGTGGGGAAGTCTATTTTTCCTATTCCTCTATTTCCTTCCACTCCCCACTCCTCCAGTCGTGCATTCCTCTGCACAAACAGATCCTGGAGTTTGTTGCACAGCAGTCTGTCTCTCACTATTCCCCCCACAGTTCCCACAAAAATATTGTATTCCTCTCTCCCATCCTGCCCCAGACTGTCTCTGTGGTTGCCAAGTACTATTTAAGAGTTGCCACATTCCACCTAAAAAAATGGAAGAATTTCTCAAAACACTCAGCAAGTGATTTCAGTTTGCTCAATACTTCCAGGCCTTCCTTCCCATGTGACTGGTTTACCAACACATTTGATGTATTTTTGTTGTCCTTAGAATGATTAAGGTGCAGAAAACTTATACTTTCTTAAGCTCACTCACCCATTTTGTGGCTAAAGGCTCAAGACTCCCCTGGGTGTGATCTGACAGAAATTAAGGCACAAAATGTAAAAATGAAAACAAAAATCCAGATTTGGGATTAGTTTCTCTCAGGAGAGAAAAGAAAAGGTTAAAAAATATCAGAGTGCATAAATTCAGGTTATCAGGCTCATAAATACTGCACTTTCCCAAAGGATTTAACTCTGACCCAGCAGTCTAGATTTCCACCTTTGAAGTAAACACAGAACAACAGCTAGGACTTGGTTCCCAGAAAACAGTGCATCCCCTCTCCAAAACTCACTTACTCAGCTGCATAGCTGTAAGATCAGCTCACCTAGTCACAGGGTGCATACACCAGCACGATGCTCCTCTCTGCATTCAACATGCCAGAGAGACTAAGAATAACACTGAAGGCTGTATCCCCAGCTGCTAGGTCCCGAGTGGGGCAGCTCCATTGATTTGGGAAGAGCTGTGCCAAACTAGCTGAGGATTTGGGCCTGAGCTTGCACAGGAAATGAGGCTGTATAGGCAGAGCAGACAGAAAATCACTTCATTTCTGGCACACCAATGGATGAGTGCCCTGTAGATGGGAGGGAGAAAGGGAGAGGGAGAGGTTTCCCCTCCACCTCTCTGCTTTTATAAAGCTTCCCTAGACCCTTTGAGAGACTATGTCTTCACAGTGTTTGCAGGAAGCTCAGACCTTTGTCCAACAGCTGCAGAAGCAGAGGCTCCAAAGGATTATTTTTTTTCCCTCTCTCAGTACTGATCCAGCAACAGTAATGGCATGGCAGACACAGCTGTCTTACTTGGGTTCAAAGCCAGTATCTTTTCCCTTTTTCCAAACACACACACATATACTCACTGTATCTTTTGATAACAGAGAGGCTGACATCATCTCCTACACAGTTGTATTTCCCCCTCTCTTTCAAGACCATAGAGGTACAAAACAAACACACTATGAGAACCACTGTTGAGTAGGGGGAAGTGAGGGTTCAGATATACCCCAAGTTGCCAAACACCTTTTAGATCTTAAACTTTTTAATTCACAATAGTCACTATTTGGAGAATATGCTAAGTACACAGATAAATCCACATTTTCTTTTTTACGCACTGAGAATTAAAATTAATGCTATTGCTATGAAGGTCTGATGAGCCCTTGCAGAAAAAAAAATATACTTGTGATACAAATTAACTGAGCCTCTATTTTATGATTAATTGTACAAAAGCCACTTCAAATGTACACATTTACACCCTTATATGTGAAATGAAGAAACGTCAAGAGATGAGTGCCTGCAGCATGAGCATGGATACATTTTAAGAAATTGATCCCTACTGTGTGATAGTATTTCTTTGGACTTCCTATTTACTAAAAAACTTTTCCTTGTGCCTCTGTTTTCTACTAGAAATCATTCCTGCTTGATGGTCATAAAAGTACCTCCTCAACAGAACTATGAGTAATTTCCATCCTGGAGACAGGGCAGTTCAAGTAAATTTGCACTTTCCCTCCTGAAAAACAAAACAAAATTCTCACTTGCCAGGAAACCTCTTAACCCACCACATTGTGTATTCTATACCCCACACTCAAATTCCATAGCTTTTCCAACTGAAGATAGCTGCTATCAAGAGCAGGAAGAAGGCAAGTGGAAATAAAAAGACTGGATCACATTCTCCAAATACATTACACCTTGTGAGAGGTGAATATAAAACAATACTATAACCAATCAGTGGATTCTTGTAATTATACTGTACTCAGTATACAGTCACTAGAAAAGAGGAATATATGTCATGAATTTTTTACTGAATTGCTTGCAGACACAGTGGGGAAGAGAGAAAGGTGAGTTCTTCATGGGGAATCCAGGCAGGGCAACAGCAGCAGTCCTAAAGCTCTAGAAAGTGCAAGTATTTGTCCCCTAGAGCTGTCTTAGCAAGAGACAGCTTTTATTCCTCATGACATGGCAGTGGAATGAAAACTGAAATTTGAACTTGGGGCCACACCACATGGAAATGCTCCCTATGACTGCAAGCCTTCAGTCTTGTTCTGATGGGATCAGTCAGTGCAATTTTTGTTACAAAACTTTGTTAGGCAGCTTTTTAACTTTTATTTTTTGGTATGGAAATACATGCCTATTTTAGACTCCTTGCTTGTCATGCATCTTGGCATGACTTTGCTGTCTTTAAATGCATTCAGTACTACCTGACTTTGTAAAAGCACTTTGACATCACAGATAAAAAGTATTATATGAACACAGGTGTAATTTCAGACATTACGTGACAAGCTAGAGTTGAAATGGCCTCTTAAAACCATCTAGTCTGCCTCCTTCTCTGCCTTAAAGCTTGGCTCCTTTCAGTGTGTTTTTCTGCTGTGTTGTGCACACATTCTCACCGCTCTGTAAACAGAGGTCCTCTACTTTTTACTCTTACGCTTACATGAGAGTTTCTTATTTCCATTCTGATGGACCTGAACATACTTGATTTTAGAAGCTTGACCTGCCCTGCTGGAGAGAAGGTCACATAATAATTGATAATACCAAACCTAGTAAGAAAAAAATCCAAAGAATCACAGAATAAGATTATGCTGAAAAATTGCATAGCTGAGAAAGGGACAGAAAATTCCATACTCCCATACACCTTTTGTTTGCTACACAGAGTAACATTTCTTTCTGCTAGGAATTTTTAGCCTTTAAAAATATTTTTTGAGCTGTTACATCATGTCTCAGCTGGTCTTTCACTTTTACCCCATCGTGATACTTACAATACCTGTGTTATTCCTGTAAGGGTTCCCTCGAGGTTGACTACATCTCCTGTTAATATGAGGCCCAGAATGGAACAAAATGTTCACGGTAAACTGCTTGGGTTTAGTCCCACTTAAAACCCTTTTCTTGTTTGTTTGGGTTGTTTGTTTTGGGGTTTTTTTTAAATGTGATTCCAGTGATTTGAGTATGTTTCTCTCAACTACAGTTGTTTAACCCAATGAATGCTTCTAGTCTGAAGTCAGCAGCTATATCTTCTCCACGGGGAGACCAGGCAGTTCCGCTTATACTCTCTGAAGGACTGTAGCCTCTCTGGTTAAGACCACCACCCACAGCCACACATTTTGATTTCAGATGACATCTGGCTGCTGGGGAAGCAACTGTGACACAGTCATTTCACTATTCTGGATTCTGGTTTTGTAGGCAGAGCAGATGGGCTATGGTGGACATTACAGTTTGAAAACTGCTAGTGCAACAAATATATTTTGTAATTAATAGACATGTCACAGAAAATACTGAAACAGATGTAAGGGAAATTAATCTATACTGCACCAAAATCACACTGGGGTGTTTCCCTAGGATGAAAGCTTCCTCTAAATATGCTAACACTTTTTTTTTTCCTTTTTCCCAGCAACAGCAGAACTGTTTCACAGCTTGTAGAATAACCTTTCTCCTGACTTTTACCCCATCCCATATGTCAGTCTGATCTGACAGAAAAGTACATAGCA
Source organism: Astur gentilis (assembly GCF_929443795.1). Classification (NCBI taxonomy): domain Eukaryota; kingdom Metazoa; phylum Chordata; class Aves; order Accipitriformes; family Accipitridae; genus Astur; species Astur gentilis. Next base: position 6,524,491 of record NC_064909.1, on the reverse strand, counting down.
CACAATCAATGTTTAAGATGCAAGGAGAAAGTCATCACAAGCGAAAAGCGGTTATACATTGCTCTGCCTTCTGTCTGTCTGCCCCGTTATCCTCTTAACACAAAATGTCTGTAGAGTTTTTATGAGAAGATCAGGGTTATATTATGATTAAACTTCATCAATTTTCAGCCAAAAAAAGACCACAGTGTTCATAAAATGCAGTCACAGGTCCAACTCAGACTGCTATATGTTAATGCACGTGAGGTCTCTTTATTGCTTTGTACAGTGAAGAAGGAATTTCCTACATGTGAAGGCAAATGTCAGCTGCTCAAAATGTGCTGCCAGCTTTGGACATGGCAATAGATAGCACTTTCCACTACAGCCCTTTCTTTTTTAGACCAGAAAAATGTGTTGTGTGTATGGGTATACATATTAGCTATAGAGATGCAGATGTCAGGACAGTCACATCAATTTCTATCAGACTACTAAGGCATGGATAAACAGTCACACAGTTTCTTAAAAGCACATCACGTAGTCGCTAAAATCTCAGTAACTGTTCTTATTTTTCAACATCAAAAATAGATTCAGACATTTTAAATATCTATATTGATTTGACTGACAGTAACTGACTCTGAATTACTACATCTATATTTAGAAATCTCTGTACACACAGTTTACTGCACTGAGAGTCACGCTTAGCTATTCATACATGGTTTCCAGAAGTGATGGGTTGTACCAACTGCTAGGATTCATCATATAAAGTTGACGACGAAGTTTTTCATTGTGCTTCTCATTGCCCTTAATAAGCAAGACTAGGAACCCAAGATCCTTCTGACATTTTAGGAAGAAGAAATTAATACATATGCAGACTGCATACATACATACGCATACATAGATTATTTACTTTCTATGTTTCCAAACATTGGAACTTTGAGCTTATTTTAATTATAATGTTATTGAAGGCTAACTTGCTGTTTGCAAATGAAATCTTTACATTCAAAAGATAACTCAGGAGATCTGCAAGCAGCTTCCACTCCTGAGACCTGTCTATGGAGTCTGTCTTACATGCAAGTCTAAGAATACCAGAAAAATTTCTTTTTCAGTTGGAAAGAATATAATCACAGTCTGAAGAGCTATGGACAAGAAAGAGAGTTACACTGGGAAAATAAAGTCAGCTGAGTTTTCAAAAGTCAGAAAGTGCCCGAAACAAAATCAGACAGAATGACTCTATCCCTTATTTTAAGAATGACCCCTTATATTATTAATTTCTTGTCTTTCTGTCTTTAAAGATCAAAACAAAATATAAACATTAACTAACCTTATTTTCAATATACAATTTCACTGCAGGAACATACTAACAAAAACTAGCAAGAGAAAAATAAAAAAAAAAAAATTAAAATAAATTATCTGCATTAATACAGTAACTTGCACATCTGACATAAAACCCAATTGTCTAGTTTTATCATTCAAATTTTAGTCTTTACATCTTAATGTTACCCCAGACTTATATTTTTGTACATATAGGTACAAAAAGAGCATATAAGGAGAAAGAAAACTTCTGGAAATGTTTCATTCCCTTCCCCCGCCTTCCAAAGAACTGTTGTCTGAAATTCATCCTAATGTACTTATTCTCCAAAACAATAGTTTACACTTTTGCAGTACCGTAAAATCCAAATATTCTAAATGGCTTCATGAACTCATTTTAGAAATGCCACTGAAATGCAAAGAAAAGAAGTGTGAAGTAATTTCTAGAATAGCTCTAGTCTGCCTTAAAATTAATTTAGCCAGGGTTTTCCTGTATGCTTAATCATTTAGTATTTGAAGATTTATCCTGCATACTTTTTGTGTGAAAGATTCTGCATAGTGTCTACGGTCTACTGGCCCAGCGCACTGAAAATACAGAGCAAAGGGATCAGGACCAAAGGTTGGCTCTAACTGGGAATTTTTAGCTTATTGCATTCCTTTCACAGATCATAGACACACTAGTGACTCTAATGATTACATCCCACTGACGTCCAATCCTAAAAAGACAACTTGTTCTTTCCAAAGTGAGTTGGAAGATCATCTCACATAGCTCAATAAAGACAAATATTTGCCACAAGGCTGCTGTTTTTGCAGAAGTTTCTCAGTTGTTCATATCAGTGAACTTTCAGGTACAAATATCAGAACAAATTAACAAAAAAAAGCAGTATAGGCTCGAAGAACAAAATTTCTTCTTTTTTCAAAAATGTTAAATTATATGAAAGAAAGCTAAGCGCTACAAAGCCAATAAAAATGTACCACAGTTTAGCCTTACATCAGTCATACAAACCACTTGATTGCAACAGTAAATTAAGTAATTTAATTCTCCTAGCTTCATCATATTTGAAATTATATATCCTATTAGAAGAAAGTTTACTATTCTGAGCATTGTATTAGCTCTTCCTTCAGCAGTGTATATAACTAAAAACCTAGTGTAACAGAGCTTAACTTTCTATTGTGACTGAGGTGTCCAGTCACGACAATCTAAGTCTAGTTTTGAAAGATTTTTATTAATATTCATATGAAAGGTTTTTAATTACTTTTCAATTTGATCTTTTTCAGTCAACAGTAAATGTAACTAAAAATATTTGAAAATATAGCATAAACTAAAATTCCACTTATTTCAACTTTAACAATGTAGCAGGTAGTGGTGTTACCATAAGCAATTCTACTCTGCCTACAAATTAACTGAAAATGAGCATAAATATTTGCTTTCAGTTATGTAGCCACGAAGGTGCATTATCAGTAAGTCATCCTTCAACCCTGAACACTGTGTAAAAAAATTCATCAAAATTTTGATTCAAGTATAATGTGCATTTTACCTTAAGCATGTAGAACTGTTAAAGCACATCCCCACAGTAACTGAAAGAATATTAGAATATTTTCCAGCTCATAGAAATGGCTTCTGACTATTAGAAAGAAAGGATAGACAATTGCAGTTTTTAAGTTCTACATGAAGGGAGCTGGAGATGATCGAGAGAGTTTCAGTGGTTTTAAAACATGCAAAGGATTTTTATAATGCAGTCTGAACTTGGATGTTTTCTTGTCCTCACACTTACAGAGAATTAAAGAAATGAAGGCTAATTCTTGAAGAAGAGATAGATGATCAACTTTTTTGATTTTATTTTAGACATTCTCAGCTATTGAAATACCAACAGCTTTATTTCCTTTCTGTAGCTATTCTAAACACAGCTGATCTCCATGTTTTTCCCTCCCTAATACAGTCCCTGCATTTCAACCTGTGATTATCCTCTCCACAGATTTTCTGAAATTCCTTGATTTCTTTGTGAGATCAGGCATTTCTTTAGTCATTTTTTGTGCCATTAATTGTCAACCAAAGCTAAACAATTTACATAAATTATGTGATCAAAAAAATATGCTATTATTTAAATACTTATCCAAAAAACATCAGAAAATTTAAAATTCAGATTTGAACTTTAGCAAATGACACTTCACAGTCTGATTCAGCAATTCTAACAAAGCTGACTCTTCATGAAGTAATAAAACTACAGATGGAGGTTTGAAAATGAATAGACACGAATCACTCATGTCAAGAGTCATGCACTAAGCAATTATGTAGTGTTCACCTTTAAACCTTTGTTCTCTTAGTTTCTTGCCACTTGTGAAATGATTGATGTCTTTTCCTATCCAAATAGGACAGTGGAAAGAATATTTTCCTCATCTAAATAGATTTAGGCAGACCACAGAAATGCGCTGAATGTCGATTAGGTTAGGAGTCAGCTTGAAATTAAAATGAAATTCAGCTGTAACTCTAAAGAATTCCACAGCACAACTTAAAAGAGTAAAGATAAACTGAAAGGTATTAAGATTGACAAATGCTTTTTTTTTAAAGGAACTGGAACTAATAATAGTTGAATTGTGTATTTGTCACAAATACCCACAGGCAAAAAAACCATTGTATTTGCATACTGCAGTATTGAGACAACGTTAAACGAAGGCCAGTATATCTATTCTTCAGTACATCCTATGTCCTTCATAGGAAATTACCAGCTAGTACAGAATACATAGTAGCACTTCAATGTTCAACACATCAGACCAGAGGAACTATGCTGTGCAGCTCTCCAACAAATCACAGCTAAGCAACACTGTTTAAAATTAGATTTTCCATGAGCAGTCTGCATAGCAATTTTTTTTCACGTCATGAATCTATTGAAGAGATTTTAATCTCCATGCATATACTTCACAATTCACACTCACAGACTATGTCCTCAATGTAACCAACTAGAAAACAAATAAAAATAAGGGTGACGAGAAGACCTTTTCTCATCTTAGGTCTGTCAGTATCATACACTCTCTTCCTCCCCTCCCAAATCTCCCGTCCTCCTCTCAAAAAAATCCCTTTAGGTATCTGACTGAGTGCAAAAATGATCAAAGCACGAGTAATTCAAACCCTTCAGGTTTCAGGCCCAACTGTCAGCTGAAACAGAAAGAGCACCAGGTTCGAGTGCCATCATTTCCCCACATCGCAGGCAGGCGAGGTGTTAGAAAGCCACGATGGCACAGCACTCTATCTGAGGTCATTTTCAGAAGCTACAAAATATACCTTTCCGTTTGGGGACTGCCAGAGCTCAAAAGCTTCAAAAAATCAACTCCCAAGAAAACCCTTGTGCTTGTCACTCATTGTCACTGGAGGGCCAGGCCCTGAGGGCCCCTGCAGCCCTGCCTGCCCTTGCCCAGCCCCGCCGGGGCCTCCCCCACACTGCCCATGGCCCAAGACCACTTCAGCCCAGCCCAGGGCCATCAGCCCCTGCCTGGGCTCACTGCCAGGGTGCTGCCTGGGCTAGCGGTTCCCTGGGAGGATCCCCCAGGCAGAGCCTGGCAGCCAAGGCCTGGCAGCCAGGGCCTGTCCCACCACCCCAGCCAGGAGTGAGCAGACAAGGGGCCCTGAGCAGCCCCAGCCCCAGGCATTGGGCAGCTTCCTGGGGATGGGGACAGGCCAAAGCCAGGCCAGGATAGAGGCCCATGGGTGGGCCTGGCTTGGCAGCACCCATGGCCGGGAAGGGCAGGGACATGGGGAGCTGGAGACCAGCCCTGCTGCACCATTGCTGGGGCAGGGGCTGACATGGGGTCCTGGGCTATGGGCAGCGTGTGGAGAGTCCCAGGGGCCAGGCTGGGATGGGACACTGGGGCCTGTTGGTGCCCCCACGGCCCTGAGATAGGAATCCTGAAAAAAAAAAGTCATTATTTGAACTGTACAGTTACCTAGCCAGGGCTTTAGAAACAAGCAGACAGTCTTTTTCCAGTAATACCTCTGATCTCTGGTCTTTTGGCCACTTAACCTTTTTTCTGACTCAGCTGTCCAATTTATAAAATGAGCACAGAAATATCTACTTTCAAAGAAATTTGACATGCCTGGTCATCACTCATTTCTCAGAGATGTAAATATTACTTCATTGCAGAACTATGAATGAGAGGCCAAAAAGATAATTGTATTTTATTCTGACTAGTTGCATCATTCATCAGAGATCTATTGCAGATGGAGAAAGAGGAAAAACATTTTGTTGTCTTTCCCTTCTCCCTCTTCCAAAATGAGTACATTTACAGGTGCTGTTGAAATATAATTTACATCTTTTAACCTCCATTTGTGTCATTTGCAGGAGTTATGATAACACTTGAGCAATCCTCTACTCCCATCCCCATGGAAACTGCCATCAAACTGCCAAAAATGGGACAGAATGCTTTAAACTAACCACTTTTCAATGGAGGAAGGCTGGTTTTTTTCTACAGCTGTTTCCATGGGATCAGAAGCCATTGCTGGTTGCCTAATTGTTTAAAATCTTGTCAAGTGCACAGGCAAGTGCTCAGCCTTTTTAAATGTGACCTTTTTTTTTTTTTTTTAACCAGGCTTCTAAAGCAGAATTTGTGAGCCTGATTTTTCTCCTATCCCACCAGTTGTCAGCCATCAAAACCTAGTGAACTCAGTAGAGTTTCACCAGTTTGAAACCAGCATGGAAGAAGTTCCATCATTTAATTTTGGAAGAAAGTTTTCAATGGAATGAATGAAAGAGAGGAGAGAACATATATTAATTTCATTCTACAATGTAGCTCAGCACAGCTGCGAAAGGAAGAACTCCTGGGCTGGTACTGTTGGCCAGCACAGGAAAAGTCTATGTATCAGGAGATGGAGGTGGCAACCACAAAGATCCAATAGACTTCCTTTGTGACTATCTCACCCATGCCACCTTTATATTAATTTCCTAATCTACAAAAATAAGAAAAATTAGAATATCAGGTTCCATTGAGAAGTGAGAAGTAATGCCAACAGGCAACTCTTCCAGCTGCTGTGAATTCAGAAGGCATATTTGGCTATGTAGTTCCTTGAATAAGTGCTGCAAGGCAAATCTCAGTTACTTCTAGGTTTATAAATTAGCACTGTGCTAGGAAATCTCCTTTGGTGTGACCAAGAATTTTCACATGAATAACACCGAGTCCATTTTTTGCATTAATGGTAAAGAACTAGATTTCAAACCAATCTATTAAATTATATACACATGACCATGAGAATGTATATGATTGGGTATGTCTCTGCTCTGGTCAGAGCATTGGGTCCTGCAAAAATCTAATCATTTAAACTGCTAAAGGCACAGATCATCATTAATTCAGATAATGATACTAGCCAAGCAGAGGAGTATAAAAATATTTCCAACCATACCCCAGTGTTTTAAAAAAAAAAATATTCTAGGAAAAAAAGTTAATTAAACAATAAAGCGTCAGAAAGATTAACTTATTTGGAACCTACAATCCTGTATTCAGAATTATTCCAAAGCATGGCACTCCTTTTAAAACTTAATTTGGTAACTTGTGAACAGGTCTGTAGATATGCAGCCAACTATATGGTTCTCCCCTATCATAAGATTATACTGGCGTTTATTGCAAATGCATGAGAAATAGGATTTGAAAGTAATAACTATGTGACTAAGTAAATGTCAAGAGAAAAAAAAAAAGGGGAAAAAACATCCTCACCTTCCACCACTGTTGCAGAGTTACACCCTGCATGTTGCTGGAAGGATACACTGATTAAGGACTCAATTTTTCAGAGGTCCTAAATATCCCTTAGAGATACCAGCTGCAATCATTAAAAACCTCAGCAGCTTATGGGGATGGAAAGAGGAATGAGACGAAAGTGTATAAAATGGTTAAGGTCAACAAATTTTTTAACTTAATGGAGAAGTGACAGTTTTGTTGAACACAGATTTAATCTTGTTTAAGGGCCAGGACCTCCTGAGGTGCAGAAATTGGGTAACCAGGTTGAGAACTTTGCCTGGAGCACCTTGTTTTGAGAGGTTGGTTGGATTCAGTGGGCTTTACATCAGGACACAACTTTCTCTGGATCTTCTGAAACCTTTGTATTGACCTTAAGACTAGTAATTAGCTCTGGCACAGGACAGGTGCTATCCACACCTGAGAGCCAAAGTCATTGGAAACAGCTGATTTTGAAAACAGTTTCTTCAGAATAGTTCAGCACATTCTTATTTATCCTGGTGAGTTTATCAGAGCAGTAACTCAGTTAACAAAACTCTAGCCTTGAATTGTTTAGCAACAAATCAACTTCCTCATTGACTCTCCCATAACAAGTTTTATGAAGATTTTGTCTCCAGCAAAACCGAAAAGGCTGTTGTAGGAAAGCACTGTTGAGAGCTTTTCAGATAAAAGCCGAAGAAAGCCAGCCATGCTTTCTTCAAATTGATGTTAAATGAACAATTCAATTTTTTCTGGAGGTACATGAGCACTGGCTATATCAGGCTCTTTACTCTCTTGGGTCTTTTCTGGCCTTTCTTTCAAAGTGCTCATACCTTCATTCAGCCTCCTCCCAGAGTCAAAATATCATGGCTCGCTTTTTAAAAACTGCACTTTTTTTTTTTTTTTTTGTGGAAAGCACACAGGACCTGAAATAAACTTATACTCCTGACTTATACTTCATCTTGCCTCCAGATATTGTTTGTTTGGCCTGTAAAACATCACACATCCCAATTCTGATGTACAAAGTGCACAACAAAAAGCAATGCATTCTTTTTGCTCTCATAGCTTACCTGGAAAGGAAAAAAAAAGAACAGCATTACAGCCCTCTAGTCAGTATTAAAAGTGGGGTAAATACTATAATATTTAGTTTTCAGTTATTCTGTACTATTCCATATTCCCATGAATCTGGAAAGCTGGTATTGAAGTAAATTAAAATTTTGCTCCAGGACTTAGTGTCAGAGGTTTTGCTTTTTATATTTCTTATTATTTACCCATATCCTCCTAGCAAGAATGCTGGTATTGTTTGCAGAAGTCATTTTTCTGAGTCTCATCACTATGGGTCTCGATATTGTTTTTATTAATTAGTAATCATTATGTATCAGGGTCTTGCTCATTTGTTCCATCTAGGAGATAATTCCTGTCCTCAGATGCCATTGGTTTGAATAGGCATCTCCTGCATACATCCAATTTTTTGTTCTTCCTGTTTGTGGGTTTTTGTTTTGTTTTAGTACTTGAAAAAAAAAGAAGATAAAATTAAAAAAAAAGCACTCTGGAAAAATAAATCACATGCAAGTAATGATAGAGTCCCATTCTGCTCCCCCACACACAGCCCCACCCCCAGCTGGGTTATTTTGGGTCACATCTCATTTTCACATCAAGAAAAAACTGGATGAATACTGAATGGGAAAGTATCATTATAATTGGAATCCTGCTGGTTTATGCAGGCCTGCACATCTGGAATAGGGTGGGAAAAGAGAAACAGAAGAGTGGGAAAGGCTGGATTCATCTCACTAGACAAAACCAGGGAGTCTGGAAAGCACATGTCTGGTTTCTTAACTTACAGCAAAAGTTAGCACTCAGAAAAGAAAATGTTCAGCAATAAACCCTTCCTCCCCACGTATCTCATGTTCAGAAGTGCTCCTGTTTCTCTCTTTGAAGCTATAACTCAGCCACCTCCATTAGTTACTTTCTATGAATGTGTGGGCTATTCTCCCCCTCTGTAGGCCCCAGCGAACACTTAACTGAGGTGGCAAAGTGATTCTTCTCCAGCCAGCCTCCTAGTTACAGATTAACAGGAACAGCCCTGGTACCATACAGCAATTTAGACAGGCAAACACATTCATTCATGTGACTGATAAAATGTGTTTGCTTTGTGTTAAAGAATCTATGAAAGCCTTTTCTAACACTGCTATTGAAAAAGTCATGGAGGTTTCTTTAGTGGTAAACAACTTCAGTGCCTTATCTGGGTCACTATGGTGTTACACACATGGGTCTGTGCCCAGCAGCCTTTACAGCTCTTTGGAGGCTTCAGATGAGACTCCAGCTGAGCCTCCAGGCAGTGAAAGAGCAGAGGTATTGCTAGTCTCCATAACTGAAAATTACCACCCGGTCTCACAGATGAGAGGGGTAGTATATTGCACCCAAGGATGCAGGTCTGCAGTCACTCCACAGAGAGGACAAAATGCCATCTCACTCCCACCTCTCCAAGGAGCTCCAAAGCATGCAGCCAATCCATTTGTATACTAAAGTCCAGAGGAGAGACAATGCATGCCACTTGCTAAATATATGCTACAGGAAGAAGCCACAAGGCTACATTAGTATTCAAAGTCAGTGACAGTGTGGTGATGTACACTGTGAGGAAATATCACATAACCCAAGCACTATTATTTTTATTACCATTATTTTGTCATCTCCATCTTATTTAGCTCTCCACTTATACTTCCCAATCCATCATACAGCATAATTACATTCAATGAATGAGCTCTCAAGTTACATTACAAAAAGAAACTTCATTCTTAAAAGTTTCTCAACTGAGTCGTAAGCAATTAAAAACATCTCTGAGTGCTTTGTTTAATTTTCTTGAATGGGAGAACTCTTAGAAGTAGGTAGAAGTAATTTCCTTTGCGGAAGAGCCATGAATTCATATTATGGCATATGAATAATGCATTGTTCCATTTAAAACATCTGAAAAGCCAGCATGGTCTGCTGAAAGCTGGACCTACTGAAGATATAAAGGAGGGAACCAAAGTTCTGCGAATAAGTCAAACACAAGTAAAGCAGTGCCAAGGAACCCTGGGGTTGCCTCATCTGTCAGAGATGGGGGGCCTATAGAAGAGGGGACCTCGTCTTGTTTCAAGCACAAAGTTGGCTGTAGAGATGTTAAAAGAAGTAACTTAATAAAACTAGTCTACTTCATGTAAGGGAAGTTACCTGTGTCTCTCGCCACTTAACCATTAGCAAGGTCCAGATATTTCCCACTGAGGGATAGAGATCTGGTGAAAAAAAAATACTTCCTTCAGTGCTAATGTTGCTGAAGCAGCATATTCATCATAGTCAGCACTGCAAGATTTTATAACTAACCCTTTCTAATCCATTTTGTAACTAACCCTTTCAGCTCTTAGAACAGAGAACACATTAGGTATACTAATTCTGCAGCTGCAATTCTGACTGCATAGCTCTACGACCCTTAACATCACTTTGCCTTTGCTGGGCTCAGTAATCCCTGGCTAACAGGCTCACCTTAAATATATGGCCATGAGGCTGGGGAAATAGGCGCAGAAGTGTGTTTAGGACTATAACTGGGTTTGGGATCTTCTCATTTCTGAGAAACAGTACACTTGATTAAAAAAAATACAGCTATAAAAGCAAAATCTTTGTTCTGAATTAATGTTTGCATAATCAGGACTGAGAGTTTGGCATTTTTCTGCTCTGGCTAATCTCAGTGCCTTCTGCAGAAAATATAAAGTGATTCTCCATGATTTCTATTGGCTATCCTTTGTGCACAGCAGGACCAAAAGCATTACATACAGTAAATATTTGAGCTGAAGGTGTGCTAGTGATAGGTTTGTACCCACTACCATTATTTTATGTTGTTCATGTTGCTGGCTTGCATCCCACTTTGTGGCACAGTAAATGTCTGCTCAGAAAGCTGTTGAGCAGGAATGATCTGCTACATAATATATAATTTGCAACAGATGATTGCTACTTTAGACAATAAAAGTCTTATTTTTAATAACTGGGAGAATGAAGATTTCTTAGAATGGCTCTAAGAATGTAATGGCTCACAGGCTATTTTTGAATACTAGAATACCATCTTAATTTACTTCAGTTCCACCTAGAAAGGTCAATATATGAAAATATGTTCACTTCTGGAAACGGAAGATGAAATTTTACCATGCTTATAATGGGGTTCATCTCATTTAGCCTTAACTAATTAAAAGGTGAACAAACTTTAAGTTAGTCAACTAGAAATTCCTACAATGGGATGAACAGCATTGGTAGAACACCTATTACTTTGCCTCAATTTCAGAAGTAGCCAAAGCAAGTGCTTCAGATAGGTTCAACTTTTAGACAGCTAAACTATATGAGATTAATTCATTCCTTACTGGTGTTTGTGTTTCACTGCTAAGTACCTTACTACAGTTGGAGTATAATACCATTGAGAATGAGAAAAATAGGCAGAAGATGGGCCTTTATTAAGAAGGAATTTATTTCATGGTGTAGAGACAAACAAGTTAAATTGAAGTTACTTCTGCCACCATTACTTGCCTAAATCTTCCTTTACCAAATGAATAGCCCTATTGAGATATCAGTAGTATTAGCTGAAGAGTTGGGTAAATAAAGCTGACAGAGTTGACAGCATGATATAACCCCATTCTTATTTCAAATTCTATGTGAACATGATTCCTATCATGTTGTTGTTCTTCCAGTTAAATGCCAGAAACAAGCCAAAGATTTCAAAACCTTACCCTCTCACTCACAACTTGAATATATACTCAGTCTTGTACATGGTGAATAAAAACTGAGCCATGTGCATTAGATCATTTCAAGATCCAAACAAAAAGTGTGCTTGAATTTCTAGCATGGATTTAACTCAGAGAATTCCTGATCAATATCTTGGAGCAATGTCATGCTATTTATTCCCCTCTTATAGTTTCCGTAACTTCATTTCTGCAATATAATATAGTATTTCTAAGAATATAAAAATATTTTCCTTTTTGACTTTTGCAGACACAAAAAATTGGTTATTCTTGAGTATTAACCCCTAAAATGAGATGATGGGAAGTTCCAGCTGCCAGTCCAATGTATGTCTGAAAAATAATGTCCCCCATGTGGCCTGTAATTCACCCTTATTCTACAAGATGTGCGCCAATGACTTAGCAAACCTTCTTTGAATAAGAACAAAAGACATTGCACTTAACTTGAGGACACAAACTCAAAACACTGAAATGGAACCAAAGATTGGACCAATAAATATTATTCTCTATATTGATATTTCACTTAACAATCAGGGGTTTCTTAATTCTATTTGGGGACTTCTTCTGGAGAGGAAAGAGGAAGAGAAGAAAAGCAGAGAAGGGGTATAAGGTTTTTACTTTCACTATGAGATTTGGAATAGAGAGTTCTGAGCTAAGATGTCATCCATTTTTTAAACTGCAAGCATAATTAACAAAATAATTATAAGAGGATAGAATTCTTTAATCAAAGCTGAAATAATTCATGATTCCACTAAAACAAAACGCATTGGCTTCCTCAAGAAATTACATGCTAAAGTTCTGTGGTGTAAGTTGTCATGAGATCAGAGGATACTTTAGGTTGGAAGGGACCTCAAGATATCTCTAGTCCAACCTCCTGCTCAAAGCAGGCTTAGCCATGAGGTCATACCAGAACACTCAGGGCTGTGATCAACTGGGTCTTGAAAACCTCCAAGGACAGAGACCTCACAGCCTCTCTGGGCACTTGCTCCACTGCCTGACTGTCCTCATGGAGAAAAGGTTTCTCCCTGTATACAGTCTGCTGCACTCTTGTTTCAATAAATGTCTGTTGGTTCTCATCTTCCCACCATGAACTGTTGTGCATAGCCTGGCACCACCCTCTCGATAACCTTCCTAAGGGCACTGGGGGGCTGCTGTTGGTCCACCCTTGAAGCTGCCTCCACCCCAGGCTGAACACCCATTATTTATTTGCAGCAAATCCATGATCTGTAATACAAATCATCATAAATCCTCCCGTGCTCAGGCGACAGAGAACTTCAGCTGACGTAACCCCTAACAGAGTCAATCAAAGAAAAGGCTGACCACTGACATGGAAGCTCCAATCTGTCTTCCTTCAGATGGACTGCATGAACAAAAAAATTACTCTAATTCCTAATTTCACTTTGTTTCATTGCAGACTCCAGCAGCACCTCAGGCATGCTGTGAGGACCAATGGCTTTCTTGTGCTGTATAAAAACATGCTGCAACTATGACACATTATTACAGCTATAAGAGTAGCGAGTTGATTGCACAACACAAACTGTTGAGTATCAGATTGCATTACAGCTTCCCAATACCAAGAAAATGCACTCGATGAGAGAAAAGGTAACATGGAAAGTCTGCTACAGTTCAGACAGGTATGTTACCCATACAAAAGTGATCTTTTATTATGAGTGTAGTCTAATGCACAATTTCACACCTTCTACCCACCTCTCTGAAGACAGACTTCAAAGATCTAAAAACTTTGAGATCCTTTGGAGGATATGAGGAATGTAATGATGAGGTTTCTAATGAGTACACTTTTTTCTAGCCCATTGTACAAGATCCTAGTATATATTAAAATGGAAATTATCTCGGTGAATGCTCTTTGACTTGCTTTACCACGACATCAGCCAGGATAACCATCTCACTGCTAAGCCAGACACAGATGGCTTCTGCGCTGAGGCAGATGAGGAACGTTCTTGCATCCCATTCCATCACCTGGTTCAGAAATATGGTAACAAGCAGCCAGGGATATTGTCACATCTGAAATTGCCACAGTCATTTTTTTCTACCATCAATATTGGATTATGATTCAGATTTAGCCAAAATATGGATACACTTATGCACATATGAAGCACAAAGCAACAGTAAAACAAAAGTAGTTCACATCCTGCCATTAAGGCGCTGGCCTGAAATTTCAGTTTAACACCACATTTCACATTCTTTAGCATGATCCTACATGAGTCATTCAGTCGCTCCATACATTCAATTCTTACCCACAAAAACAATTTAAAAATATCACTTTTACTGTCCACTATTTGTTTGCTGTTGTTCTCTTACACTGTCAACCCTTTGGGGAAAGTACCATCACTTTCTCCTTGTAAGAGCTACACAATATTCAAGAGTAAATCCAGTTCAAGTAGATGATAATTTGGAAGGGCCTTAGATCCTAAACTTAGGCAGGATAACTGCATAGCACTCAGCAGAAAACCACTGCCTGAGTTTCCATCCCAGTTTTTGGGCAGGGTCTTACATCTGCTCTGAGCCACACTTCTTACTCTCCACAGCACTCAGCTTTACCTTCATACCTACATGAGCTGCAGTCACAGTTTAATTGGTGCCCTAGGCAATAATGTTACAGAAGGTAATAGCACAAGTTATACCTAAAGCAATGTGGAAACCTCAAGATGACTGTGCAAACACAGGATACAAACAGTGTAGCAATGGCATAAATTATCTGGTAATATTAACTCTACATCTATAGCCTGTCAGCATTCCACTGGTCGCTTAACAAGAAAGGATAATTTAGGAATGCTGTTGGCATGCACAAAGCCATTTGTAGTTCTGGACACATTTTTTATTGGAGCTATGAAATAAAGTTACTCTGCAGCAATACTTCAGGAGAACATAATGAACAAATAGGGTGGCAGGAGCAACAGGTTTTGGTGAAACATAACATTTAACACTATTTTGATAGTCTGAGCACATATAAGGAAAACAGAACTTAGCCAAGAAAGCAATTAAAGTTTCAGGCCAAATCCTCTGTGGGCATAAATCAGTTGCACTGTTTTATACAAGGTGAAGAGCTGGCCCTGAAATGAATTCATACTGCTGCTGTGTTATCAAAGAGCTTCTATTCGCCTCTCTTGCTCACCAGCGCTTGAAAGGAAGCATCCCATGAATTATATGCCAGAATCCACACGATATATCTCATTGCATTTCCTCATCATATCCCCTCTGTTGATGACCTCTGCACCCTTCCTTTCAAATCCTCTGTGTTCTGATACCCCCACTGCACAAACATGGTTACCTATTTCCTACAGAAATAAACTTTGCTCAGTAACCATGGACATAGTTTATCCAGTCAGGGAAACACACAAAACAACTGTCCATTGTGAAAAAAATGAAAACGCTCCTGTTCCCATTCAGTGACCCCATCCCCACTGACACCAGAGCAGCAATTTTTCTTATCTGAGGAAACATGACCACATCGGAGATGATTACGTGCTGGAATATTGCAGTCACATTCAGCAATGCCTTTCTTTTTCCTCTTCTATAATCACAGTACTAAAGGATAGATCTGACAGGATTTTATTGACACAGATTTTTTATAGATCCAGTTAAAAGGTCCCCAGACATTCATTCAGCATCCTGTACATATAGTACAAAAGCACTGCACAATCATTGTTAGTGAAAATACATTTTGCTGTGAATAAGCAGGGGAGCAGAGAGGGGAATTCCAAAAGACCTTAACAGGCATTACTTCAGTACGGCACACTACCTGTGTTAGTTTGTCATAACCAAACGGAAATACTTTCTCTTATCATTAAGGGAATTGTAAGACATGGCATCAGTTTTTAGCCTTTATCTATCTGATCTTTGGCATATGTCTCCTTCACCTCATTTCCTTATCTCAACAATAAAGACTGGTTCCTTCACTTCATCTATCTTGTCAAATTAGACATGTACACTAACCCTTTCACCTTACATAATGTGGTTGGAATAATGTAAGAGAGCCCTAAAAGCATCATATCCAGCCACAAAAAGATTCCTGCAGTGAAACACAGAAGCCACAAAGCTACTTACAGAAGTAACATCACGTTAACAGCCTGATCTCAGTTGAACCTACAGAAATACATACACTAATTATATCTTTAATTTTATGGACTTTAAGATCCTTAGCCAAAGAATTCAGCCAACTATCACAGTAATAGCACTGATACTAGTTAAAGTTGGAAAATAATTTCTTCCTTAGCCTCTTGGTTTCACATGTTTATCCACTTTTGAAGCTGGGGTTTTTTTTATGCTTTAGGGTAAAAACAAAACAAAACACCAGTACATCTTGCTAAAATGGGAGCAAATTCCCAACAGCTTTTGTGCTATGGAACAGTGGGAAACAAATACACGCACACACTTTTCCCATTGTAATGAAATTCTAACCATACTTGTTTTTGAATAGGGCAACAGCAAAAACAGCTGAAGTTTGAAATGTGACACTCAGCACACACATTGTCCTTAATAAGAAGTACATGGTGTGCTGTGTTTGAGGAAGACACAGTTTTTGCTTTTTTTCTTCAGTACTAATTGGCTGGAAAAAAAAATCTCTTCCCATTTTAAGAGAATCTAATAAAGTTGTGCCTTTATGACATCACAACAGTTTCGTCTGTCCAGATTGACAAGCTCATGGGCTTCTGAAAATATTTGTGCGAGGGAAATGTTCATACAGAGATAACATCATACTGTCTGATAAATAAAATTATAGAAACCTGAGTAAAATCACCTAAAAGTAGTTGTTGATCCATAACACAGACCAAAAATTGGCTCTGGCAGCTCAGACTTAACAGTCTATATCTTAGATGAAGTCAGAACACTCATTTCTTCTGGAAAAACTTGTGATTATCTGTGTACCTCGCTGTGCCCTGAATTGCCTTTGCACCCAGCTGGAGGACTTCCTTCCCCTTTTCCAGTCATGAAAGATTTGGAAATGATGTTTCTGGAAGTCCCACCTCCTTTAGAAGTAAATTCAAGGCCCCTTTACTACTCTTCCGTACAGAGAAAGAAATACCGATTTTCTTTGGATACTGCTGCTACCACCTTCAACTACTTACAGAGTGTAACTCTCCTGCAAAACAGACAACAACAACTTCTACAGTACTCTTCTAGTCTTTAACTTATTTATGACCACATTTATGGTTTCATTTTTGTGACTACCATAACATCATAGCTGTAGCGTACAAAGTTTGATCTGTCTCATTGTGAGAGTGGTCCCGCGGAACCTCCTTTTCCTTTGGATCAAGGATTTGGATGAGAGCAGCATGGCTATATGGGCCATTTACATGCAGTATGTGCCATGTGAATCATCAGGATCCCAGGCCACTATCAGACCAAACCACAGGCACTGAAGATTACATACATGATAGCAAGCCAAAACAATGCCATGCCTTAAAGGATTTGGAGCTTGGTCATGCGTAATCCAGGAACATAGTCATATAAATCTCTCAATTTATGGGCACCTGTAGGCTGGCATGGCAGATATCCAGGGACAGATAGTTTTCAGACAGGAATAGGATAGATGCCCAGGACATGGAAGGCTACGGGTCCTGATATCTAGGACCTATGTATCTCTAAAGAGATCAAGTGCAACTCAGATACAAAGGCAGACAAGAGCATTCATCACAATCTAGATGAGTTAGAGCAATCTCTGCAGGCAGAAACAGGAAAAGAGACATATTTACAGGGTTCTGAGTGTGTATATCACTCTTATTTAATGTTGTCTTTTAGTCATGGAAGCTATTCAAGCCCAGTGGTGTTCCATAAATAGTTGTGACTTCCCCCTCACCCTGCAGCCAGTCTAACAACACCTCGCCAAGTCCCTGTTTCGCCTGCTCCATGCAGCACCACAGTGAAACCTCAATGGTGCATGGTTTTTCACTCCCAGATCTTAGCTGGTTAAGTTTTCAGTTTAGCAGATTCAAAAGATTATTAATACTCATAATTTAACATTGCAACAAGCCAAACCCAGGTTCTAACCACAAAAACAGACACCTCATCCATGCTGCCCTAGCTTTCCAGCTGTAATAATTGTCTATGACTGCCAACACAGGACACATGAGGAAGACACTGGCACTGAAGCGAGTACTGCAAGATCAGTTATCAGGGTTTGCAAGCTTTTCTCAGCAGCAGGGAAGGCAGCCATCATTTTCTGTCTCTGCAATATTTCAGCAGAAACAAGCTTCTTTAACTTCATAAAGAAGAGAGAGCTTTTCAGCCTTACACAAGATGTCATGTATATCGTTATAGCAGTGCTGCCTGAATATAATTGAAAAATGTAGAGGTAAGTGCCCACTGCCTCTCACTTCCCCATGTGCCATCCTCTAGTCAGTGACAACTTTAGCTGATCATAGCTACACTTCCTGCTCCCTCTTTGCTACCTTTGAAACTGTTTCTAAGAGGGTCATGTCCAACACCAACGTTTGGCCTACACCAAAATCCTAGCATTTCCTTCCAGCCCTCAGTCTCAGATGTGTGGCATTGCTGTGAGTCCAGGATAACAGTCCAAGTCCTGATCCTTATGCTGAAGCTTTTCAAATTAAGAGAAAAAAGTATTTTTCTTACCTGTAGATCTTCCCAAGACTTAAAAATACTTGTGACGATTGCATGTCAGAAAAGGATCAGGATTGGAATCTCTGAGCTATACTAGGACACCTGCATTCCTCACCTGCTGAAACATGTCATTCTAAGGCATCAGCTATGGCACAGCCTTTAGCCAGACTACAGGTTTAAAGGCAGCAAGTGATGCCAGGGATGCTGGCAGGAGGTGTTCCAAGGCTGTGTCAGAGAACAGAGAAATGGCAGCTTTGTGAGATCTTTGGCATCTACCATTCTCAGTCTTCAGCCAATACCAGGTTAGTGGCAACACAGACCAAAAATCCTGGGGAAAAAATACAGTGCTGTAGCAATTGCCACAATTATCAGTTGAGATCTCGATTTTTTTCCAGCAAAATGCACACTCCACTATAGGTTGTAGCTGCACCAGGGATATAGATAAAAAGAGCAGGCAAGGTCATCAAGGAGAAAGACATAGTCCACTCATTTCTGTGATCTTTACAAGACCAGCTAGAAGGGATGTCTCCTCTATGCAAGTTTCCATAGCTACAAACAAGTTACTGAAGCTCATGAAGGGCATACATCATGCATTCTATCCTATCTGCCACAACTGAAGGATACAGAAATAGCAGAACTGTTTTATGATGGCTCACAGATTGATGGAGAAAAACACTCTCCTGTTAATGGAATACCAGGTCTACAGTAGAGAGAGTGGAGACATGCATAGTTTCAGTTCCCCTGGAACAGATGGGGTAAGCCACGTAGGCCACCCCTGGCCTTCACACATCACTGTTTTGCAGATAGCTTAGGCAACTATCTTTTACAGCTTTCCATACTTCTCAACAGGCTCCAACTATTGACCTCATGATATCAAGTCTTGCCCATAAACAGTTACAAGTCAGGAATTGCTAGCTTCTGTTGCTGAGTGGCAACTGCAAGGCCAATGCCATGAGCACAGTGCTTACCACCATAGAAGATAGAGTAGGCTGCCATGTACATCTTTCAGTGTTCTCAGTAATTATTACAGCCTTGAAACACAGAAGCAAACTTTACTAGCTAAATTTTCTGTATATGTGCCCCATTCATCTTCACCTAACATAATTAAAAACTCAGCATATAATAGATCGATACCCATGTTTTTATCCACCATTGGCGGAAAGCTTCGTTTTCTGCAGACCTGGAGAGACACATAAGTGTTACAGAAATGGTAGAGAAGTATTCTATAATTCTCAGGTCTACTGTTGATGATGGTTAGTACCTCTGTAACACAGACTGAAAGCAGGGAAGCCTCAATCCTAATATATTGCATAATCTGCAGAAGGCACTAGTCTTGTCTCTTCCTGGTTTTCCTCTTGTGCTGACCTTGGAAACAGAAAATTGGGCTGCAGAGGCACTCACTCACACTAATGAACCCCAAACTCATAAAGCAAATGAACACTTATTCCACCAGGCACTACTGAAGCTTAGATTCAGACATGTCTCGGTAAGCTCTTGCTGCAGTACCAAGCCTCTTCAGTTTGGGAGCTGGACCTATGTCTTGCTTTTAATAGCAAAAATGCCCATCAAACTGTATGTAAGTCCTTACACACAGCAGATTTCTCAGAGCCATGGAATCACCTGGGCTTTTGCAAATCAATATAGCATAGTGTCTTTTTTTTTTTAAATATACACACTCCCTTATTGCTGAAGGAGAGCATTTTGGTAAGGTCATCTTGATAATTCCTAATTGAAAGTTCTTAGAAAGAGATATTAAAGACTAGTTAAACTCTGGTTCTTCTTCTTGAACTTAGTGGGGGATGAGAATGCTCACCACTTCTTTGCAGATTTCCCCTTATTGTACAGACACAACTAAAGAACAAAAGTGTGCTCACTAAATGTTTGTAAAACTTCATTGTTCCTCACAGAGTTTTAGCATAGTTTTCACAGAGGGGATTGAGGGCAAGGTTGTTAGGTTTTGGCTGGAAAACTGTATTTCAGAACAATGCTAATCAAACTACTAATGACTATCCCATGCATAAGCATGGCCAGCATTGTTCTTTGCAAAAAAATGTACCAGCATTGTTCAGAGACACTAAACTAGGATTCTTCTGGCTACAATTGCAAGTGGAACATGTTGGTACATAACGCCATTCTGATGAAGAAGGCCTAATGCTTTGGATGTTTACCTGAAGATTATTGGTGCCTCCTCACATGAAACAAAGTTATCATCAGCAATATTGCTTTTTGCTAGCCTTTCTTCCTTCCAAGCAAATATGATAGACTGCAAGAACAACTTTTCAGTTTCAGCTAAATCAGCAACAGGTCAGCTCTAAGTAGAATAACTATAAGCTCTAAGCATAATAATATAATAAGACATTTCTAAACATCCAAAAGATTGTGTTTCATGAATAAGCTGCTTTAAATGCTATTTAAACAAACTTATCCACCACTAATACCAATGTTGACATTGCCCTGGATTTATAATGCATTTTCAAAGGTCATTAATATTGTCATCATCAAATATCCAGCATTTCTTCTCTGAAAGGAGAGGATTTTTATTTTCTTATAGTTGACCTGATAGTATCAAAGAGAAACATTTCAGATTTTTTTCTACAAACACTTTTGACTCTCTGTTCTAATTCAAGACAAAAATAAATACATAGATTCTGAAACTTCAAACATCCCACCAGGCAGGACCTCAGTTTTTAAAGCAAACTTCATCTACTGTAAAGACAATTTCGAATGTTTCTAGGAACATTTCTAAATACAATTAAGCTTGTGCTACCAGAACGCTTGGTGTTCTGGAAAGAGAATACCAAATACAAATCACTCAGGCAATTTTCCATGTGCACCCTTTTCTTCCCTTCAAGATATGGCAAATACTTCTACTTTCTCCACCATACTGACACCATACCTTCATTCTGGGGCATATTCAGCCCACCATTATCATAGCTGAGCATTGAAGCAGTTGCTGGGCTTCCTTTATTTGCTCCAGGTATAAATATTATTTCTCCTATGGGGAGCCCATCTTGATGTCCCTAATGAACACCCTCTAAGTCACCCTCCAGGGGTGCTGGAGACAGAAGTGCAGAAGGCCTGGAGTATGTTGTAATGGTTGCTATTGTAGCAGGTCTAAGCACAGATGGTGGCATCATGTTCCTGTAGCCTCACATTGGACTGATCCTGAACACAGACTTCTTTATGGAGGAAATATGACTTATTTTCACACCAGTTCTCACTCGTAGTCTAATTTCTTCTCTCTAAGAAGGGTGTTTCCATCTGGAGTTCTCTGACAGTCACAAGGTAGCAAGGGAACATATTCATTTTAAAATTGAAATTCTCCAATAAACCAGATGCACTGATGAGAGCTATCACTGAGAGGGAGCATCGCAGGCCAGTAACTTGGCATAATTACCCTCAGTATTGTGGGTAGCAGCACTCCCATCTACTTCCATTCTTATCTCTACCTTGTTTACAATAAGTGATCTTACTACAGTTTGAGAGGATTGGCAATAACATCTACAGAACAAGACTGGACCAATCAAATATTTACTTTAACATTGATCTAAAATGCATTGAAGGTGAGATGCACAAAAAGTGAGAAAATCTGAATAAGACATCCTAACAAGACTTCAATAACTACTGAAAAAAATCAGTGCTCTAAGGGAAATAGGGTTAAAATTTGAAAACATAAGTTTTTTCCCTGTGTTTTCAAGTTGTTTTAAAATCTAACTTTTTTTAAAAAATTATCTTCCTGATCACTTTGAATAGTTTAATCCAAAACATCATGGACAATCAAGACCCGTGGACATCACCAGTTGAAGACTGGATTAATTTTCTGGTGTTTTCCTTGGAACTAGGATGAAGTTGAAAATTAAATGCTCAACAGCTTTGCTCAGGAAGAGAAAGGTCTGTGGGACTTAAAGGCTAATGTATTAGATGCTCAATAAAGAGTTGTAACTGAGATGCCCACTTGACCACAGACCTTTGGTTCACTCAACAGACACTGGAAAAGGTATTACAGAACTTGCAGACTCTTGCAAAAATTCTAATGTGGAAGGCAAATACCTCAGCCTGGCACAAGTTTAGAAAAATAACTAGGCCAGTAAAAAAAGGATGTTTACTGTATTACACTTCCCTGTTAAATGTGAGCCTTGTTTCTTTTATTAAAATAACAGTATGTATGTGCTTTATCTAGGTTAAGTTATCATTTCATCAACAAACAAGTACTATGCATCCCATCTGCCCAACTTTGGAAATATCCCAAGTAAAAGAAAATAATAGCAGTAAAGGAAGATCTCAGTTTTATTATTTGATTTTTCTGAAGTGCATCTTTTGTGCAACTCACATGCTTTGCCCATAACACCCTTGGGAGCAGTCAGGGTGGCTACAAGAATCACAAAATCCATCTCATGCTTGCCTTCACCCGCTTGGCTGTCTCACAGGTGACCCAAGGCTTGACACACTGAGTATACTTATGAAGATCTAATGAGCTCAAAAGGGCTTATTTCAGCCATTTCTGAAGCTGCTATTGTTGCTTACTTTCATCACAGCAGGTAAGTCAGGTTTTGATAGTATATAGTGCAGAAATATATATGTTATGTGTTATATGAAGGTGTTGTTCATGAAGTAGAGGTACTCAGCCATTCACACCATTAAGCTTTTTTTATTGAGAAAGGTGTCACAAGGCAAGAGAACAGGAGACTACAGGGCCACTTCAGCTTAAACAAAAAGATAGGGCAAAACCTGAAGTAAAGCTCTAATCTAAAATGCATAAGTTGGTGTCTAAGGAATATTATGTACATCCTACTGAACACTACACCAACTGGAATTTTCTTCATTCAGAAGGCTCTTGCTTAGTCACATGAATTTAGCTCCACGTGGTATTAATCAGGGAGGATCACACTGAAGTCAGAGGAACTCCGCTGAGGCAATGGAGTTACACCAGTTCAATTGTGGTGTAAAAGAGACATTGACAACAGGGTCAAGCCTTGTCTTTAAATCAGTCCACCACAGAAAACCTTGTGCATAATAGCTGAGGGTATAGCATATTCAAAATACATTGTGAAAAGAGAAAAAATGCCATGCTTTATTTTGTAGCTACCAAAACCTCTTTTTTCTCCTTTGCCATGTGCAAATCATTGCTAGAAGAGCCTCTTTGTTCAGGCCAAGAAGGCTGGCATGAGGAAAGGGAGGTGCCTGGTCCCTAAACATGAGATCCCATTAATATTACTGATAGACTATTCTCTAAAGAGATCCATCTGTTTCTTATTTGGCATATTCAGAATAGTAGCTTGTTACATTTTTACAAGAATCTGTGTGATCCAAGAAAAGCAAAACCTCATGTAATGAAACAAAAAGAGAGAATACTTATTAAACAATCCCATCCATGCTGTACAACTTAAACATCCATCTCCAAAATGGCTTCAGCCTGTTCCATTTGCAGCTGTTGAATTTCTTTGCTTCAGGGGAAAAGGGGTAGAAGGCTACTTATTTCCCTTCAATTTTCCAAATATGCATAAACGTAACTTATCCTAAGTCCAGAATAAATCTTCCCTTCTTGTGAGTCAGTATGAAATGCTGCCCTTCATTGCTGTATTACAAACAACAAGTCCCTTCAGTCAAACTCAGAGGCTGCCCCTGCAAGAATTCAAGCTGAAGGCAGGAGCTGAGGTATGATGAAGTCAGGTTAGGACCAATCTACGGATAACAACAGTTGTAAATATTATCCTGAGCTGAGTGTGGAAGTATAGAAGATGAGCTGCTAAAGGTGGGAAAGAAAAAAAATGTCCCAACATAAAAACTGGGTCTTTCTTCAAGTATTAAGTGTATGCTTACATAACAACAGAACGAGCTTCTATTCAGCTTTTAGTACATATATAAGCTTGCTCAAATGCCTGAAATAGTCAGGAGCATCATTTCTTAGTGAATGCAGCCAATATAAAGTTATTCAAAATCCAGTGCTTTTGTTTTATCCTAACAAAGAATTAAACCTAACTATTCACACTATTTATCAGCACTGCTCCTTCTTCTGACTGGTACTTAAATCAACATTACAAAATGTTATATGCCTTTCTCATTTATAAAAACATTTAACCGTATTCTCAATTTTGAGGATGCATATTATCTATTGACAACATCCATGCATAAGTATTTATACAATATTTAATATACTGTATAAGTAGTGCAATGACAGGATGAGGTTGCAACAACCAAACTTACTTCTGAACCAACAGACAGTGACAATTCAAGACATATATATAATCAGAGTAAAAATTTAGTATTAAGACTAGGTTCCTGAGACATTATTTTCAGAGGCAATGTTATTTTCAACAAGGTTTCTATGTACTATGATGCCTGTCACTCATTTTATGCAGTTGTGGGTTCAGGACACTGCCACAAGTCAGCTGTAAGCAGGCCAAGTAGATAATGCAGTTAAATACCATTATCATTAACCTCCAAATAATTGCCCTTTTTTAATTGTCATATAACTGTACACAAGAAGCATTATTCTTTTTATAGAGAAGTACTTATCCCATAGGCATGAAGAAAGATATTAAAAGTGATGTCAGATAGAAGCTGCTGAAATTTTCCTGAGTCTGCAGATGCTCCAAACTCACAATCAGCAAAATCAAATGATCATCAGGATTCAGAAACAAGAAGTGCCATTGAAACAAATGATTTTAGCAGCAGAACCACAAGCTGATGTGCTTCCTTTTCAGTTTCAAAATGAAATAGCAGTTAGTCACTTTCACGGTGCTCAAGAGGTGCACAAAAAACAAATCTCCTCTGCCTTCAACTGCAAACTGCTTGTGCCCAACAGAAAGCAGAGCACAGTCCTGCCCTCCGTCACAAGCCTCGATTCCTGCCTCAACTCCAAGTGCAAAGGGCAGCACCACAAGCCCCTGTTGCTCCCTACGCCACTGCCAAAATCTCTCCTTTGATCTTCTACAATGCACTGGTGCTCTGTCAGTCCAAAAATAACACTGGTGTTATGCTTCAAATTTAGGATTTGAAACAATACAAAATGAACTGGATAGCAAAAGAGTGCTACTGATTAGCACAGACAGCAAGGGATGAAACTGAGTGCTCTGTTACATGAAGGCTAGTACACAAGAAGAGCATTTAATTTTGGTAATACATTTGGCTAGTGGGATGTTCCACTGGCTGCTCTTCGTGTGTTGCCAGTTTGCAGTATGGGTGCAAGGAGGTCTTGGCACAGAAAACAGAAAAGGTCTCTGGTTTCCTAGGTTGGAAGGATAATGGGATGCATCTTTCAAAACTATTACTTGGAAAAAGATGCATCATGAAGCATCATTCCTTTCTGGGACTACAGAGAAGTGCTGACGCTTTGCAGAGGCCACTGCTAATTCCTCCAGCTCAGAAGAGTGCTCCTGATAATATTCAGGATATACAGACACACTGCAATGGAGAAAATGTATTTCCCTTCAGCTGTCTAGCAAATGAAGACATCTTGATCCCAGAGACAGTGTTAATCAGTCTCCAGATGGACCTCAGACTATTTGTTACAATTTCAAAACTTTGCTTTAAAAAAAAAAAAAGATAAAGAGAGACCTAAGAATACAAATATATCTTAAAGTGTATCTTAATACCATCTGAGCTTCAGAATGTGTTGTGCTAGAACTTACTGTGACTGAATAACACGCTGGAAGCCCCACTGAAGCCAGCCATCCCCACACAAAGCCTTCACCATTTCTGATGGAAAACTTTTGATATAAGCTATTATGTAAAGATAATATCTGCATTACGAAATCTCAGCTCTTTCTCACCTAAGGCTGAACCAAAAGAGTAGAGCTATTTTCAATTCCGAAAAGCTGTAAATGTGTACTTAATTTCAGAAAGCTGGCAACTGAAAATTTCACTTTTGATCCAGCTGCATTATTGTCATACAGCATGTGAGCACCGCATACTTCAAGGGGATACACGACAAGGGTAAGATAAAAGGCAGTTTCCAATACCTGCTTTCATCAGAAGCATGGTTCATTCCTGAGAATGAAGGACAGCACCTCTACCATGAGGAGTCCTTTCCTTCTGGAGGCCAACATTGCCTCACAAGAATATATTGTTAGAAAAGGCTGCGTCTGCTGTATCTGGACACAACGGCTGTATCTCTCCCCACTGTGGGTAGCAAGGACTCACCGCAAACTCTATGCCAGGGTGCTATGAGGGACAGCGGCTCCCTGGAGCCGGGGCACTGGTACCAGCAGAGAGCTCTCCACGGGTCCGGCAGGGCAGGGCCTCACCAGCCAGGGCCTGTGCCACCACTGAAGCCAGGAGTGAGCAGCTGGGGGACACTGAGGCAGCCCCAGCCTCCGGCATTGGGCACCTTCCTGGGGACCTGTACCCCAGGCCAAGGCCAGGCCAGGCTGTGGGCAAGGCTGGAGCCCAGCCCTGCTGCAGCATTGCTGGGGCAGAGGCTGACAGCCCTGGGGGGCTGACGCGGGATCCTGGGCTGCAGGCAGGGTGGGGGAGCTCCAGGATGCAGGCACAGACACTGAGGCCTGTTGGTGCCCCCTGGGCCCTGACACTCTAAAGCTGTGCACGTTAATGATGCCTATGGAAGTATAGCAGAGTAAATTATGCAATTTTATGAATAAAACACATTTAAAATATTACCAAACAGCAGGATTATGAGCTATTAAAACTATTAAAAATGTCAGTACTTTGTTCCCATATAAAGTAGCATACATTTACTAACTGGTAGACATTTTACAGTAGTGCTCTGTTGGAGGAGTGAAGGGAAGAGCCTGCTGAGTGCAAGGCCTTTTTGGTTTCAGCCAGGAAGAAACTCCTTCTTCCTTATTCAATACCTATGAACTATCCCCTCTTTTCAGAGCTCTG
Organism: Astur gentilis; assembly: GCF_929443795.1. Lineage (NCBI taxonomy): Eukaryota > Metazoa > Chordata > Aves > Accipitriformes > Accipitridae > Astur > Astur gentilis. The sequence goes on along the minus strand of NC_064909.1, from coordinate 6,497,327 downwards.
AACACCTCAACTTGGCTTTCTCGTCTCACACAGGAAAGAAACGTAAGGACTTTTGCTGGAATATTTGGCAGTATTTGTGCAGACCTTACTGAGCCCTTGGTGCTTCTGTTCCACCACTAGGGCCTCCTCCATCTCCAGCCTGCAGAGCAGCTCCTCTGGCTGCAGGGCAATTGGTACCTTAGTTTCTTCCTAGAAGAAGAGATGGTCCATTCAGTCAAATCATGAAAGGAATTTATTTCTAGGGTAATGCAAATATATACAAATATTGCCATCAAAAATGAAAAAAAAAAAATATCCATTGTTCATTTCCAGGTATAAGAGTCATCCAGATTTCATAAAGCAGGGTTCATTAATAATCCTCCACCAAAGGCATCAGATTTTGTCCCATCAACACCACCATGGTCATTAGTTATAAGAAAATAATCCTTCTTGACGATGTAATGGAAAAAAGCACTGTGTTAATGAAATTAATTTCTAGCATACTTGTTTACAAATTGCAAACCAATAATTGACATGAAACAGTATGTATGTGAAACATAGAAACACATAACAGAACTATTACAATCTCAAGTACTTGTAGAGGAAGAAGAATCCCATTTAAGACATCACAACACTCTCGCTGTTGTCTTATTCCACCAATGGATAAAGATAGTTGCCCAAAATCTATGTCTCACGCTAATGCATTAGTAGGGTAACTAAGGCAATCATACATTAGACTTCTGGAAAGTTGGGAGTGAAAACAGGGCTTTCATAGAGAAGAAGAGAGATGGTCACAACTGACAATTCATCCAAACTGAAATTATTCCCAGAAAAGGTTCCTGTCCTCAAAAAAATTGGAAAAACAGGTTTTGAAATTCTAGTAATGTACCATTTCAACATTTAAAAAAAAAAAATCTTGGTTTTGCAGTTAAAAGCATCTTCTCCTGTTGAAACTTTATTTAGTTTATATTAAAAGGTTAAAAAGGAAAAAAAAAAGGTCAGTATTAAAATGAAACATTTTTATTTGTTTCTTAAGTCACTCACACATTCACTGAGCCTCATGCCAGGCCTAAAACTTCAAAATCAACAGAATTCTTGTGGGACAAGAAAACTGTTTTCTGTATATCCACACGGCAAAGGGAACACTAGCAGTTCAAGCTCTTCCCAGTTTCCTTGCAGTGTTGCTAAAAATTAATTTTGAGAACAACCTTGATGAATGGAAACATAGTCTAGACCTCCAATGTCTTTCAAATGTTTAGTGACTTCTTATTCCCCTCCCCCCCCCTTTTTTTTTATTATTATACTTTTTAGAAGACAGCTACACAGATAGTCTTCAGGGGACTAAAACTGAGCAGTTCCTTCAACCAAATCAACCCAGAATTGTTCTTGTAGATTCATGAAATCAAAATATTAAACATAAACACTTATATTTCACTATGGCCTTTGCATGGCAAACAGATTAGTCACTGTTGATGCTGAAACTGTTATGACAAACTGGGTTGGTGGGGTTTTTTAAAGGATAATATATTTGAAAACCCTAAGAGCAGTCAAAGGCCACTCCTCTTTTTCAGCATCCAGCTTTTCCAGTCATCTTTTCTCAAGAGCACAAAACATGGTAGCAAGAGGAAGTTGAACGTATTTGAATCAGCACAAGTTATAAATTTATGAAACTTAAGACCAGAAGAGACTGCCTGATAAAGCAATCTGGGCTCTCTTGTGCTCCCTTCATTGTATCTGAGTGACACACAAGACTAAAGCATGTCTTGCAAAGAGCCCTCCAGCTGAGGGACAGTTGAGATATTTATTTAGGCACAATGTACATATATAAGTGAGCCACAAAGGGAGTTTTAGACACTCACAGAAACAAGGGTAACTGGCCATTGAGTACAATCTAAAAACTAAAAACCTGCCTCTGGTATTATGCATATCCATTCTGGACACAAAATCAGTTTTCCCTAAAATAGTTGAAAAGCTATACCATGATGTTTTTTCAGATCTTCTAGTGTTAGTTAGGACATCAACTATGCTGCTGTCCTAGCTATGCTGCCAAAGCCACCTCTGTGGATGGAAAACATACTGGCACTGGAGCAATTTTGTCTTATAATTAATGAGACAGTTCAATCATACTGAGGGAATACCTTTTGTGACCATGGCAGTGATTGCTGATAACAGTATATGCTATACACATACTCAAAGCCCTTTGTAGTGTAGGCTACAGGGTTTTTTATCAGAGAAACAGTTCAATGGAGTTATAAAGATGATGTTTGAGAGCCATTATGAAATGACAAGGCCTTTCTGCCAAACATGTAGTCACTTAATTTGTTCTTCCTTTATAGCAAGAAAAATACATCTCAACATTGAAGAGCTATTTCCTTTCATGTCCAGCTGTTCAGTCAGGTACAGCTTCCCCAAACTTCCAACTGTCCCACTAGATTTAAGTTTCTGCAGTGCCCAATGCTCCAAAACACTGGAAATATGGGGGGGGGGGGGGGGGGAAATGGTTTAGCTGTTCTCAGCTGGAGGACTGCTATAGGAAAAAAATGAAAAATAATCTTTTAAGCAGTGTGCCAGATCACCCTACAAGGAGAAGAAAACCAAAGTTTAGCTTAGAAATGGTCTACAATAATGAGAAGTATCTTAGAATTTCCTTCATGGATTGTCTTTTATTTCACTGAGTGAATCTAGCTTATTTATTTCAGATTTCAATGACTGAAATGTATCAGGTAGGAAAGCAACAGCATGCACGCTTCATAGACTCTTTCATGCACTGAAGTACATTGAGCTCTTTAGGGGAAAGGAAGGATCTCTCTAGTCCTCAAAAAGGGATTTCCAATATTTTAAAATTATGCTAGTAGTATGACCTGTGATGACAGAAACATGTAGAAACTGTACTACAGTCTGTAGTTTTTTAAAATACTTTGGAATAATCTACCCCAAATCAGGAGATGGATTCAGACTGGTGCTATGGTCATCACTACTTCTGAGGAGTTCTTTGTAACAATATTTGTGAAATTATAGACCTATAGCTCTTAAGGCTAGAAAGGACCACATAGAATATCTCATGTTCCCTTCTCTTTAGTACAACCATATAATTTCACCCAGCTGTGTCTCCATTGTTTGCTAAAGCATACCATCCACTCTCAGTTTGCAGACTTCAAGAAATGGTAAGCTCACTGTTCCTCTTAATAATTTGTTCCAGTGGCTGATAACTTCATTGTTAGCAACTGAGGAGTATAACACTAATCTAGGTGGCAACCAAAAAATGCTGGGAATAGCTCTACCTGCTTAAACAATGGTATTCAAGATAATTAATATCCTTCTCTCTAAGTCTGTTCGTCATAAAAGCAACAGGGCTTTAAGAATTATTTTTTTTTAAGCAACCACTGCTTTTGTGAACTTTTCGCATTTGTTTCTCATCATTTGGGTTTCTAGAAGCTTATAAAATTTGAAGGCAAATCCACGTTCTGGTTTCCATCTCCATAGGCCACAATGCTTTCAAACAATGACTGATAGTTTCTTCTGTAGCTTTCCGTGATTTCCATGCAGCCTTTTTTCATGATAGAATGGAAGCCTTCTTCTTACAATGAAATTATTCCCATACGGACTCATTGCTGAAAATTCATGAGAACTCCTGCACATGCACAAAAAAGGAATAAGAAATGTGAATGCTCTTTGGGATGCCACAAAACACATTTCCAGATAAAAAAATAGTTTGCATTTTTCAGACCTTTCCATCTTCAAAGAATTGGACATGCATCCATCAACAGAAAAGATTAGTGATATTAAACATCATAAACGTTATTTTACTAAGGTTCTGCTTCACCATCACTGTCAGATTTAGCTGCTGCAGTTCAGGGGGTGATAAAACTATTATGTATGACTGACAGACTTAGCCTCTGTAATGCACCCAACTTTGACAAGTACATCGCCAGCAGAATTCTTGGAAATCTCACTCCCTGGAACAGGGTTAAGATACGGAAAGAGTGTGTTGCACAAAGGCTGACTGCTACCATATATTAAGACCAGGTGGTCTTAATGGGTGGGCTACAACCCCTTATCTGCTCTCCCTCTGTAAATCTGTACTTACTTTGAAGCTTTACCCTTATGAATTCTGAGTCCTTTATTAGAAGCTGAGGCTCAGCAGCACAGAGGGTTAGCCTTTATTGTCTCACTCATGGCCAGGCCTGTCTGAAAGCCTTTTTTTCTGTCAAGAGGTGCTTATCAATGGCAGAAGTCCTGTGGAGGATCCATACATGGCAATGGATGACTGTGCAGAGACACCTGAGCAAACCTGATGGCTGAGATAGTCCCACAGCACACTGCAGCACTATGCAGAGAAGCTCTTAAGGTCCCTATAGCGGCTCAGCCATGTTTTAATAGCCCTGAACCCAACCAAGTCAGCCCTAGCTCTAGTTCAGAATCACCTTGATACAGCTCTACCAGTTCAGTACCCATCTCACTATGACTGCAGCACCTCCATAACAGTGACACATGGCCAGGAACTGCCCGCTGCAGTGGATTGTTACAGCAGTCAGCACTTCAGAAATGAACACACAATAATTCTGAAAAGAAAGCAAGAAAGTACTTCAAAGTTTTTCATCTGTTACACTACAGAGAGGGAAGCCTAAGTTTGACTGATTTGATCAAACTAAGAAATTCAAGCATCCTCGACCTAATTTTAGGCCAAAGAAAATTGCAGCAATGCAGAAGCAGCTGATAAATCAAAAGCAGAAAAATAGGAATTAAAGCTCGGTTCAGGCCTTTCATCTTTATTACCCTTCTTTATGTGCATATGGTAGGTGTTCAACACTTTCCAAATCCGTACGATATTCCCCTGTGCATCAGGAGCTGTAGGGCTGTAATTGTCTATAAAAAGGCAACCTAACGGTTTCCTGTGACCGAGAGTTGAATGTGTTATTTGTTACCAGCTGGTTCATGGATAGATTGAGCCCAGGTCTTGGCTTTAAGTGATCAAACTTACGTTAAACCACTTGCTCAAGGGGGTGAATTCATGTATAAAGAAAATTCTGGCGCAATATTTTATTTCTGACTTATGGCATATGACTCTTTTTTTTTTTTCTAAACTAATATTAAAACCAGAACCTATAATACACCAAATGCAGACTGCATTTTTTGGAAAGCTGATACCAAACGTAACAGTAAATGAACCCTTCTGAAAGGTTAAAGTTGCTTTCATAGAAAACATTTTCTACCAGGAAATGGAATGTTGAACTAAGAATTAAACTTGAAAGAACTGTGCACAGACTCCAATGCTTGCATTATCCTTTAAAATAAAAAAAAGCAAAGGGTTTTTATGAGCATACATAGCTCTAGTTTCATAAAAAGGGTATTATGGTGACAAGGTAAAATGAATCCCGGGGTTTTGGATGCTTCTTTTAACCTTCTTACAGCTCCCTCCCTGTGTATTAACCGTTCTAGGGTGAGGTTTCACAGTATGGCTAAATTAATCTAACAGTCCTATTCCCTCCACTTCCCCCTGCATCCTTCCTTCCCTGGAATGCAGGTCCACTCCTTCCCTTCCACTTTCTCTGATTTTCACGTGACTCCTCAGTGAACCCAATTGGATTGCTAAACCAACAGAAAACTATTCATGTTTTTATTTTGCTGAGTTAGTTTTCTACCAGCTGGCAAGGTGAACCAACTCCAGGGGTGATACAAGAAATCAGAGCTAATACAGAAGCAGCAATGGCTGAAAACAGCACTCCTAGTTTTTCTTGGGAGACTTCAAGACCTTAAAGCACCCATTCTAAATCACATGATTGCCTCTTACAAATACACTTACTTTTTGAGATTGTAGACCTGTTGCGCTAGCTTCTACAAAAAACTAGTGAAAGAAAGTAATGGTACCAAACAGATTTACCACTTCCAGAAACAAAGATAAATGGCAAACAGATGCACCACAGGGTAGTTGCCTATTCTCAGGAACAGACAATCCTGCATGAGGGCAGAGCCCCATGCACCTCTATATTAAACAATCAAAGAAGGTCTCTTTACTGGATAGTCTTCTGCTTTGGCACAGGGAGAAGCCAACTTTATAGAGTTTCCTTGACTCTTGATTTTGATTCCTTCATCATTCAGGGGTGGAGAGGGGGCTTGGGAGGGAGCCATTCAAATGAGCCTGACACATTGAGCTACTGCTGATTTGCCAGATTCCAGTGTCCTCAAGTGTGACACAGCATTATTATTCAGTGTCCTGTATTTAAAATCAGAAGTGATTTAATCTGGCTTTCTGCCATCCCGCTTGCTGACATGCTGACACCACCTAAATAACGCATAGATGTGTGACCACACTACTTTCATGCCACATGCTGAGACAAATAGACAACACCTGCTATTATTATTAGCCACATCTTAGATACCTTGGAAATGTGCAAAATGAACATCAAAATTAATTCAGACATGTTGTGGTCTCCAGCTCCAAACTTCTTCATTAGGACTCAAAAGGAACCTGTGCATCCACTGTGATTAAAAACAGATTGCTGATTTTCTTCTCACATCCTTTAAAAGTCACCCTTCTAAGATTGTTGATAAATAACTGAGTTTATTAACTGACACAAGAATTTCCACCAGCAAGGCTTTTCTCTGTACAGTGTTGACTGAAAAAAACATTCAGAAGAAAGCTCAAAGAGTAACAAACCCCCAGTTCTAGACTGCAAAGTTCTAGCTATAAAACTATCATCTAATTAATATCAGACACTGTTCCCTGCTAACATTAGCCAGTCTACTTCTCTTCTGATCATGTCAAAATATAAACATACCAATGTCATCAGGGCATGCTCATTAAACCAAAGTGAAATTGTGGTTTTCACTGGAGAACACTGTAAAGCAAAGATAGCACATCTGATATATCACCTGTTTCTTACATGACCGTCTTTTATAATCTAAATGTCATACAACCTCAACCATACTGAGACCAGACAGCAATATATACTGCTTTTCACAGGGTATTTAACAAGGTTGAAAGTTATTATCTATATCACTGGTTCCCAAGTATCATTACATACACCCTCCTTTCCAATCCTGTGACTGCCAAGCAGAGAAAGTGGCTGGTTGTATTTTTACCTTTCTATGGTGTACAACAGTAGAAAACTTGCTTGTCTTCTTCATTTCACTGAGCCTATGCTGTCAGAACAGGACTGTGATACACACTTCTCTCGTGAAGACACACAGGAGTAACTGTTAAGTCAGAGGGAACAACAAAATAAATAAAAAAAAAAAAAAGAAAGAAAAAGAAAAATCAAGTCTTTAGAATTTGGGATGGCTGTATTGTTGTGGAGAAGTCACCTCAGTCCTCACTCTGTGGCCAGCACCAGGGAATTGCACCTATGTAGGTATGCAGTTCCCTACTGACTTTAGATTCCCAAAGCCTGAAATAAAAGAATATCTGGCTCCAAACCACTGAGCTGTGCAATTAGATGATAATTTCTCAGAGAAAATCAGATATACAGCTTGAAATGCCTTGCCCAAATAAATTCCTTCAGAAACTTTGGAAACTAACACACATGAAAAAAGAAAGGGAGGGGTTCTTTTTTGTTGGTTTTTTTCAGCTCCTATGAAACAGTCAGAGCACACAGAAACTTGGTCTATTTCTGCTCAAGGATGAATACATTGGACAATAATCTGTACTTGTCCACATTGTTCAAAAGGATCGGCATTTTGAGAGTCCCAGACCAAGACCAATTCTTTCTGTTTTCTCCATTAAGAAGACCAGGAATCTTGTGGTCTTTTTTCAAAGGAATGTCTTTGTCCAGAATCTTGCCTCAGAGATTCATTTGCACTATGTTATTTAGAACAGAAATGAACACTGGCATGACTTCCTAATTTATTTAGTAAATCTGTTCTCAATCTACTTTATTCCAAGCATTTTTATAGACAATTTCTTACATGTTCTACTCTGAAGCTCTGTAATTACACACACACATGGGTCAAACTTTCTCTTGACCAGAACAGACTCGTAGTAACTCCAGTAAATTGAAAGTAAAAGTTTGGGGAAAAGAGTAAGTTGGTTGAGAAGATAACTTACTGTTCAAGATGTGATTTCTTTTCTGACAGTTGCTATGGGTAATGTAGATGCCCCTGACACAAAAGTGAGAAAGCCTGTCTTGTGGAGGTTTTGTACAGTTTTTGTTTTGCCTGGGGTTTGGATTTCACAAGGCTAACTAGATTGCCCTTGTCTAGGAAACCCTGGGGGTAAAGCCAGATGGTGTCTGTGTGCAAGACAGAAAGAGTGAAAACTGGGAAAGGGTAGTGGCTGAAAACCAGGGAATAAAACCCACTGAACTAGACAAGTGAGTAAAATATAAAAAGTTAAGAAGAAGTTATGAAGTGGCACGACAAGGGTAATGAAGTGTGCTTGCCACAAGCAAAAATGTGAGTATTTTGAGGGGAATGTCAAAGTTCATTCAAAGCTTCTTTCAGCAAGGTTTTTTTCTCTCCCTCCTCAATGGAAGTCTTGTGAGAATTCTCTTAGCTTCAGAAAATTCCTCTAAATTCTTGTTGCCAGATATATACCTGTATATGCAAGAATTAATTATTCCAAACAAGTCCAGTGTTACACCAGTAGCAAGTAAAAATAGCACAACTTGCACATTCTTACTGAGACCTAGCTCAGCAGTCAGCAGCACTGCTGGAATGGTCAAGGATAAAAGCTCCTGTTATGTGGTAACATGATTTGACTGTTTCTTCTACCAAAATGTCCTATTTAAGTGACTTAAAATGTACAGGTAAGGCTCATATTTTGTGCAGCTGAAAGTGCATGAACACTGAGAGAGCAAAATCTGGGTGAATGTGAGCTACTGACAGCAGTAATGAGTCTCTTTGAGAGGAAATGGTGCACTCTTCCTGTCATTGTGGTTTCTCTCTTGATGGTGGAGGGGGAAGGAGCAATGTAAATGGAGACTTTGCCACATTCAAAGGCAAGATCTTCGGATGGTGAGGCTTCCTTGCATTTTATCTGGTGTCCATATTTACAAACTTGAGCACATGTGGTTTCACAGAAATGTTCAGAACAGAAGATAGAGGCGATGAGCAGCACATACGTGACCTGTTTCCTGTGGTGGTTGAGAAGGGTGTGCTGGACGCCAGGCCAGGCTGCTGGGGCAGCAGTGAGAGCTGTGGCACACAGTCAGTGACACCGTCAGATTTCTGGCAAGAAGCTGGGTGTGAGGACACAGGATGCACATACATACGTGAGCCCAATCAGAGTCCAGAGGCAGCTAATTTCCTTGCTTGTAAATTGTGTTGTTTGCAGACCAGTTTCAAGTGACACATAAAATAGCATTTTTTTTATACACATAATGATTATTGCCCCACTCATACAGCATTTTGAACATTTTCTGTGAAAAACAGTGTTAGGTGTTTTTATTTTCTACTATCTACATTTTAGCTTTCACATCTAAAAAGGATGTACTGTTCTACATAGAGGTGTAATCTCTGCTTGATTGTTTACAATTCCAGTGTTATACCCTTTCTTATCTGTTCACTTTGGCTAATGTGGCTTGATGATTTCACTCTGTGTTTTCCCTTTTCAATTGTATACATCAGATAGCAGATATCATACTTCCCTTCTATCATGTGACACATTTTCATAACGCAGAGTGACAACGTGGCAGACTTATTTTCACAAAGAATTAGCCTTGATCTACTCTACAGCATTTCATAGAAACTAGCACTAATTTTTACAGTATAAATTAGGGAATGCAAGGTATAGACAGTACTGTGCTTGCAAATATTAAATTCAATGTGTTACATTTCTGCAGAAAATCAGTACTCACTCAATTAGCCTGAAGAATCATTTGTTATTTAAGGCTAATTCTATTTCTGAAACAGCCTCTTTAAAACTGTATTATCTACTTCATCACTATGCTAGCCTGCCATCTCTGATATGACTGATGCTTTGGAAGACATTGCCGTGAAAGGAGACTACGCTTGCAGCAGTGTAGTTGAAAGCTAATGAACTGTCATCCATCTTCTGTCTTACAGTATGTGCTTGTATAAACAACGGGGAAATCAGGGGCTTATTTAGGCTGCACTGAAAAGTGGTGAATCAGAGTTTCACTGAAAATTTGTTGAGGGTGCTAGGCCATAATTTTAAAGGTGTTCAATATTCCAGATAAATGCATACTTAGCTTTCTGTAAAGAGCTTAGGTACCTTATCTCCACTTAACTACAGCTCAAGGTGAGTGCTTTCAAACTCTTCAAAATTGCAATAGGCAGCTACTTGAATGTTAAAGGCCTGCATACTCTTAAAAATCCGAACCCCAGTTCTTGATGACGAGTAGTCTTAGCCTGCCAGGTCAGTTCAGTCTTGAGCACTGCACCGTATGAGTGTTACCTACCTACACACTAGAACTAGGCAATTACCACCCATCTGAACAGTAACTCAGAAGTAATGAATAAGAAACATCCCTCTTGGCCTGTACTGGAAGCAAATAGAGGTAAAAGGCTAACCATTCCATTATAACTATCCTAAGTCTCAGTCTTACCACTCTTCATACCTCTAATTAAGCATGCAAAAAATAAATATCTTCCTGACAGTCTTTCTTCAGGCTTGGTATGAGTGATTTGACAAAGTCCAGAAAACTGCTGTGAAAAGATGTGAAACAATTTTTCATTCTAAGAGAAACAATTTTTCGTTCTAAGAGCTATTTTTTTATTCTAAAGAGATATTATTTTTTTTTATTTCAAGAAAATGTAACAGCATTCTAAAGTAGGATCAGTATATCTCAAACTACAGCAAAGCCTACACACTCCAGTTACAATAAATAAAATTTTAAAAAAAAGTTACTAGCAATAATTTTTTTAAAAGACAGAAGAATTTGTGCTTTTAAGATTATATCAGTGAAAGATCTAGCAAGCCAAAGTGCTTTCCTTTTCCATTCCAACTAAATCATACACTATTCAGGGTAGAAATTTGGCACGGAACTCTGTTGGATTATCCCTACATTGTGGCTGAACTGGTTTCTTTATCCTTTTTTGATAGATAGATGTCTAGCCAAGCCCTGAATATCTTCAGTGGTGCTGATTCCAAACCTTCATTTGGCAGCTGGTTTCCTTGGCTATTAGTCCTTATGTTTATAAACTTTTCCCTGATATATAACTCTAATTTTCCCCTCATAATGCTTAGGGCCACTTTTTTTTTTCTTTCTTTCTTTCTTTATTATTAACTAATGAGAATAATCATCTCTTTATCTGTTTCTTTCTATTCTAGACAATAAGAGGTCACTTTAAACTTCCTGGAATTAACGTGATTAATTCTCTCAACATCATACCATGGGTCTTATTTTGCAAGCCTACCATCACTTTTCTTACATAGCTCAAGATTTAGCCAACTTTTTTTAAACAAAATATCTAAAATCAGTTCCAGTACTTCAGCATGTGACCATAAATGACCATAAACAAGACTAAAGTTTTCTCTTCTCATTATGTATATTTCCATGGATTATGTTGTATAAATGGTTACACTAGTTGACTCTGTGGACCTTTCATCAGGCTAGAAAATGTAAGAGTTTGTAGAGCTGAAAAATATCAATGCTGCAAAAAAGAATGACGCTGATTGTTGAGACAACAGTTGGAAAGACTAATTCTGATCAGCAAAGAAATGAAATTGTAGATCAGTATCAGTGTTAATCCTACTGAATTGGGAGGCTGGTGTATCTGTAACCACTACAAGACAGTTAAGTAGGGTCAGAGAAGGAGAGATTTATTTTAGAGGGAGTAAAAACAATGTGAGAAAAGGAGCAGTGGGCTGCAAATTAGCACTTTGAAAAGCTGCTGAAAAGGAGACACCTTAGGAGCTGAAGAAGGACCTGTAAGTGGCTGAAGAGTTTTGGGGAGCTGTTTGTACATTGGGAAGCTACAGAAGATTGACTACATTAGCCATGCAGTGCCAAGCTGTGTCACTCAACAACAGTTCATGGCTGAGGATCCTGGGAGGAAGGAGGCTGAACTGCATCTGAATGCAGAGAAAGGTGAAGTAAGCTAAGTCCTATCTTCTTCTAAACAATTCCTACCTGCTAACAGTTTCTTCCTTGGCATGTGCAGAGTTTTGTTCATTCCCTCCCAAGGTGCCCAGGCATGGTCCTCAGCGCAGTATAGTACACCTTTACTGCATAAATTCCATTAGGTGCATTAGAACACAGAAGTTGTTTAGTGGACCTAGCACTCAGTTGGATTTTCACAAAAATCACCATTAAATCAAAAGTAGTAAGTATCTGATAGCTTCTGGCAATTCTACTAAATGCGTATTTGCCCTAAGTGTCTTTGAACAACTGACTGCAAGCGCCTTGATTGGTCATTGCAGCTTCATGGATCAGACAACAGGATGTGTGAACACACACAGAAAGACGGATCACAACAGTATGACTCTGGGAGTCTTTCCTATGAACAGGATGAGCACTTGGTTCAGACTGTGTTTGCTCAAGCTTCCGGACACATCTCATTCTCATCAAACATGCTCATATGACTAATGGAAGCTGTACCAGAGTGTGTCCCGTGCACTCATTAATGTAATTTGCCAAAGCATTCTCACACTACTAACCCAGCATGCATCTTTCTAGTTACCATGTAATCATTACATTTTGTCAGTAGTTACAGTACCAAACGTTGCCAAGACCATTCAAATATTTTTGACCATTTGTCTAGTTCAGTTCCAACCATGAAAAGTAACTCAGTCCATTCCAATTATAAAAGAACTGCTTCTTCTGGGCATTCGTTGCTTGCAGTGACAATTAAATAACTTGTTTTAGAGTAGGAGTGTTACAGCCACCGAGTAGAAAACTTACCATAGCGTCAGAGCTGACCTTGTTTGCCAGGTAGCTTTTAGCCACTCTACGATTTCCTCTGAGCTGTGAACCTTTTAACCCCTGCATGTGCATCTATATCAGCGTGTTCAAGGAACACTTATTTCTGCATCTCACTGTCCCCTATCATCAAGCTGAGGATTATTACCAAGTTCTTCTTTTCACTGGAAGACTGGCACTTTTAGGACATGGGCAATGTGGTTCCTTTCTTAAATAAAGGGAGTCTGAGTAATTCTGCAAAGCCATGAAGACCAAACTCTGCATACAGATTTATTCTAACACCTTACATCATTTCAGCTTTTGAAGTTCTGACGTCCAAAATAACTTTATCAACAAAGTGCATCTAGGGGAATTGTTTTCCTGACACTGAGGACAAAATTCCCCAAATCAGAATACTGCACTTGAAAGTTTTCTTAAGACTACAAGAATTTGTTGTGCCTATATCTGTCTGCTCAATAATTTGCTGCTAAGCATTACTACTGTATACAAACCATTTGGCAGCATTGCTTCCAGATTGAAGAGCCACTAGATTCAACCTGACATTGAGAAAAGTTCTGCCTTGCTGGAATACCTATTTTTGCATTTAGATTTACATCTTCCACTAGCTTGCTGTAGGATGCCACATACCTAGTTGGTTACCTGGAGCCTGCAACTGCAGTCTTTGATAGAAGTAGACACACAAGCCTGCTCTCTGGTGGAACCATTCCCATTGACGTGCAGTCTAGAGGAATGCCACTTTGAAATCATTCCTGCATAAAATGTTTGCACGGCCATTAGGACATCTAGCAAGGCAGCAGGAGACCTCATGCTCTTGGGCTGCTGCTGGTGCCTGTTATCATTCAGGTCCTATATGCTTCAGCCAGTACCAGAATGCTGAAACACAGGCCAGAGCAAGTTCACTGGAGTTCGATGAAAACAAAAAGCACAGTAACCTTGAGGAAGCAACTGGGACTATCTGCATAGCTGTGGCCAGCCCTCTGGCCATACGAGCTACCCACCTGAGCCTTCCAAAGCAACAAGGTACCTACTACACATCTTAGGAAGCCAACAGATATATGGGAGATCCAGGATTAATTAGCAGGAGGAGATAATCATCTCACTACTCGTCCAGAGACAGAAACGTAGTTGCTGAACCTGTCAGGTCCTGGGACAACCTGGCAGTACCAATTTCAGCAGCAGACATGGGTGCTAGTACGCCATGCTGTTCCTTGCTTACTGACCAGAACACCTTGCTGGGAGGCTTACAGTGCTCTTGAGCTGTTATGGCCAATCCTCTGATGCTGCTGATTCACTTAAAGCCTATGGTCTGGTATCTGAACAGCACTTGCTCCTACTTCCATACCACATTTAAGGGCAGTGAGGATTTAAAAGCCAGAATCCCTTATTAAACAAGGGGAATACTGTAATGCTTTTTGATGTTCAGGGACACTGGACCTTGCCATCTCCAGACCAAACCAGTTAAATATGGCGACATTTCAGGCATGAGCTGCATTTTTATATGGTTTTGAGGGTGGCAGAAGGTATGATTTTAGGTGGATGAAAGGAGAAGAATCAGGTCAACTAAATTAATTGCCTGAATACTTCCTAGAACAGCTCAGGAGAATCAAGTTCTAATCTGAATAAAGTGTCAGGGAGACTAGAAACCTTGTTAATATGAATACCTACATAAAGTCACTAATTTAAATGAAAGCAATTGCTGATAACAATACTTCAAATTTACAAAGCTCATTATAGCTGGAATTCTAACAGCACTTAGTCTAAACCTAAATCTGACCATTTAAGTCTATGGTAAAACTTCCACTGACAACTGCAGAAGCAGGCTGAGGCCTCGTGGAAACTTTTTTTTAAAGATCTTTTAAACTTTCACCTCACTGCTTTAAAGCGTTTTGCAAGCACATACACCTCAGAGGTTTTATATAGCTGGTGAGTAAGCTAAAACATATGAGGAAGAAATAATTTGTTCTAAGCCGCAGAAGAAATCTGTGTCAGAGCCAGAAATTGGACTCAGAAGTGTTGATATCCTGTTCTTCTCTGTGGCATGGGAAAGTCTTCTCACTGAGCTTTCAAGTCCACAGGGTAGAAATGATACTATCAGTGAGTTCAAGCTGCTTGAGTTGTTTATGAAGAAAAGTGGCCATGATGTAGCTCTACAGTTTTCATTTCCTTATTACAAAATGGAGATAATTCTTATTTTAAAGCATCCATTCCAGCTTAGTCAGGGTGAGTTTAAGTGCTTAATGCACTTTAAGTAGAGACCATAGGAACTGTAAAAAACCTGATATGTTTCATCAGATCCTTTCAGCTGTAATGGTCAAATATTTAAGGAAAGAAAAAAAAAAACAATAGACATGACAGAAGCATACTGAAAACATTTCAAGTTTCCTTCCTATTTTATATTACAGGAATCAGGAAGACAAATAGAGTCTTCTCCCTGAAATGCTTAACTTTCTCTCTGAAAAAAAAATTTCAGCATGTGACCTCTAATAAATGTCAGTTCTTTGGGAAAATGAAGAAACAGTGTATAAAATAATAATTTAAAAAAAAAAAAAAAAAACACAGAAGAAAAGCAGAAATTAGACAGTGACAAAACGGCATTGTGGCAGATTTCAGGAAATATATTTTCTTTTCCAGTGTTACATTCCAAGATATTTTTAAATCACAGATATTGAAAACAGATTCCCATACAATTCTTAATCAGTTACAGTAGCCAACAGGGTTAGTGGTTCCTAACATGTGGCAAAAAATATAATATTTCTAACTCAAGCCATGTCATGTTGGTATTTTAACCAGCATTCCTCATGCTATTGTTACAGTTCCACTAGTTTCACAGCATTTGATTCTTTCCGAATGTAAGAACACAGTATCTCCCTTTCTGACATTAACAGCAAGCAGTATAATCATAATAACCATGGTTCTTTTCATTCCACTATCTCAAGATACTTTGATCCTTACTCCTGATTTTGTAGATGGAGAAACTCCAACTAAGAATCACGAGGTGACTCTCTGCAGTCAGCCAGGAGTAAGGTCGCTGTAGGGCCTAGAATGGAAAAATGAGCAAAAAAGCAGCACTTCACAAAATTTTAGAGCAAATCTGGTCTCACACACAAAAGACTTGGACTTCTAATCGTCTACCCCTAATCTGCACCACAGCAATGCTGCTCTCATGTATCTCCAGGGCAGCATTACTCCCTCGCTCTGAAGTTGAGATCCCAACCCACCAGACACAGCCAGTACACAGCTCTGTAATCCCCTTAGAGGTGACAGCCTCTGAGGGGGATCCCTGAACAGGGGCGACTGTCCCCCACAGAGGCCAGGGAGAGTGATGCTCCACTGAAAAGCTGACACCATGGTCCTTCTTCTGCCACTCGAGACTCTGCCCCTGGAGAGAAAGGGGCACAGCGAGGCACAACCTGTTGTGGGTGCTCCCGCACACAAGCCATGACCCACCACATCTGGCATGTGGCACATGCCAGTCCTTACCCCTGTGATTAGCATCAGATTCAGATGTTAGGAATCCACATGCATTGGGGCAGCATGTTAAGTCTTATAAAATAAACTATAAAAAGTATTACTCATCTGTGAGACACTCCTCATTATTTAGTGAAACTTACGGTTTATGCAAAACACATTGAAATAAATCACATTAACAAAACCTACCTGATTTCATAAGCAGCTTGTATCCAATATTTAGTATTTTAAAACCCATTAAACACTTCATTTAACAATGGAGTAACTAGAAAATTCTGACATAAAAGCTCTAAAAGAGATTTGAACTATTCATTGAATGGTAACAGAAAGAGATTCTGAAAGAGATCTTCAAAAGCTTGCTGCAAAGCTTTATCAACATTTTTAAGAGAAACCATTCCTAGTCATCTATTATAAAACAAAGCAGAGGTGCATATAAAAAAAACAAAAAAAGAGTTCCTGTCATTAGTGCAGAATATTTCAGAAGAAGCTGCAAAATCCTGAAGAGGTGCCATTTACAACACTGGATGGGCTTTTTGTTCTCCATCAACATTGCTAAGAGTACAAAGTGGCAAATCACATATTACCAAAAAATTCAGTTTGCGGATGACCAAGCATAATTATAAAACTGGACAGGAAGGATGGTGATGGGTGAAAGACATGAAATCTGGAAAAGCTGGATAATTATGTTTCAAAATCGACATACTATTTTTACACACACACACACACAAAAATTAGAGTTGAGTTTTTAATTTAATTTCAAGTTAATCTGAATCTGTTTGTTTGGGGTTTTTCAACAATATCATTTTTCCTTACATTCTCTGAGGTTAGAGGTAAGAAAAAACAAACACCACCTGACCAACAGTAGGGAAAGGCTCGTTCCAGGACACACAGGGATGGTTACCCGTATCCTCCATAAAATACAACAGTGGCTTGCAAAGTACTGCTGACTTATCTGATGCAAATGCTGCAGGCAAATTAAACATTTTGAAATAACCTTCTTACTTTACAACAGTTATTAATGCACTTCAAATGCAAATTTTACTTTTCGTAATTCAAAATAGGAGTTCCCGGAGAGCATGATATGTACCTGGATTGAAAGTTGTCAGTTTTATTTATATCAAAAATATATTTTAAAATTGAAATGCTAGATTTAAAATTAAATATTTGATTAAGATGATCTGATATTTGCCAAACTTCACCACCACAGTCACAAATACAATTACAAGGATTTGGCCTCTCTTTTTCATGTATCATCTAGGAAATTTATAGAAATGAAACTAACCCTAAACCAACAATGCCCATTGCCCTTCAGAAACACTGATGTCCAAGCTCAGTGCATTTGTTTTCTTGCAAGGACGTCAGCAGTATATTTAGCACCAGGGTGGAAATAGGGGAGGTTAAACTAAAAGACTCATATTACATATTGCAGGTGTCATATTCCCACTCTTGTGCTGCTCCTGGATTTATGGCCTGCTTATTTCATGGTTTCTTTTGAAGCATTTTGACAGACAACTGCTTCTCTGCCTAAAACTCAATAACAGCTTTAGTATGATATACTAGATGTGCAGAGGAAGCCTTCCGTAGAAAGTGATATTATTTTTCCAAAAGAAAATGGTGGGGGGGGTGTTTGTTTCTTTTGTTTTGAAGTCACAACAAGCAGATGAAGCAGCAAATGGAAGGGGAATTAACTGTATATACAATAAACACAATAATTTCTGCTTCATATATTCAACTTGATTGTAATACAGAATTACTCTGTATGAGAGCAGGTGAGGCCTTAGAGACGTACAGAGTTAAATGTAGAGACGCTGTTGAGATGCTAAAAGCTGAGATATTGCTGCTGACCACAGAGAGCAAATTACAATTAAGTACACATCTTTCCGGGAAGTTTGCCAAGGAAAAACCAGGGAGAGGCGGTTGTCACTGCTGCTTTGCCTGTGCTAGGGAAAAATGGAGATCTAGTTGCTGTAACTCGTACCAAGAAAGCAACTGCACTCAGAGTACAAATCAGTGCTAATGAGACAAATCAGGAAACCAACTCTGAGAATGAGTTCAAAGCACAAAAGTAGAAATACTTCACCACTGTCTGCATTATCAGCTAAGCACTGGGGCAACGGCACCACTGCTGGCTGTTGCTGTAGCATGGTATTTTGTTTTGCACAAAACCAGCTTCACAGACTAAAGACAGAAAAGCAGGGGGGGAAAACTTCAGATGTAGTGTTACAGCAGGAGAAACCAGGTATATTGTAGAAGCAAATAAAGGTTCAGGCAGAACTTTTGCCTTTGATAAGAGGATACCAGGAAGAACTGAAACCATGGAGGTACAGTGATAACAGCAGAACACAATCAGGAAGATTCATACGGAGCTGAATTTCTTCAGCAGGCAAAGGAGAGGGAAAGGTAACAACAGTGGCAACGTTGTAGCCCATAAGGAGAAAAAGATGAAAAGGATCTCAGCCTACCACTCCCTGTATTGGACTGAAAATTGAGATTCGTTCTACTAGGGGACACAAATTGAGAGGGAGGACAATGGTAAAAGCTAATGGGAGCCGGGAGATGTCACATCCTACGTAATTTCAGTACTTCTTTGCTTCCTTAGAGAGAAACTGTCTGATCCAGCAAGAAACAGACTATTCTGACTTTTCAGTCAGGTCAAGATATCTTTCAAAGTTTTCTACCAGTCTTTGCTGGTAATACATGGTACTAATACTTCTATACTTGAGATTCAGAGAAGTGGCTGTCACCCACAGCCTGAGCATGGTCAGCAGCGTTGACATGTTTCTGCCATTCTAACTAAGCAGAGGGGGGGCTCTTCAGCACCAATCTCTCATGTACCCTGGCAAGCAACTTACCTCTGCAAATGCTTTCCTGGTTGGCTAGTTTTGTTCTGGGCCCAATGTTAGCTCCAGTTCTCCTCTCTACCATCCTGGTTGTTACAAGAACTTCCTTCTGTAATTTCTCATTATCTTTTCAATGTGCAAAGTTATCATTTACTAAACGCCATAAATTAGACTCTCCTCCACACAATCCTTAAGTATGTCTTTACGTGTACCACTGGATCAAAGAGCCTTTACTTTTTTTTCTGTGTGAGAAAAACCCCTTTTGGTGTGAAAAGAAATATACTGGGAGTTTCACCTTGCATGATTTCCTGAGATCCTCAGTAAGCAAAGAACTTTTATACTACTGCCTCTCACCATCTCTCAGCCTCTCACAGGGCTGGCCATCCAGGCTGTACCCAACCATGGCTAATCTGAAAAAAATTTCACAAGGAACAAAACAATACAGATGCAAAAGCCCAATTTCAAGCATTATATTTCTATGTAAGTTAGTAGCTGTCTCCTTTGTCATTTTAGGAGTGATGAGTTGGACTTATGGGCCTTCTCCTGGGAGATTTCCTTTCCTGTTCCACCCTCTACAAAAATGCTGGTGGTGGCACTTCACAGGGGTCTCTTGATGCAAAGAAAGCAATGTCACAGGCATGCTACAGACACCAAACTCATTCATGAGTCCAAGGTCTCCTTTTAACTCAAATACTGTTTGATAATGAAAAAAAGTTTAGGACCCAGAATTTACTTATACGGTTTCTATAAACTCTCAATCCAGGAACAACATTCAAGGGTTTAATTGCACAAAAGGCACATCACCAACCTCTCACTCTTAATGACCTGTATTAACGCTGAGCCTCAAATAACCCGCAAACACAATAATACCCCAGTGAAAAAGTAATCAGTCTTGACCGTTGTGCACATTTATCTGTGTGGTATTATCACAGAGTTCAGAAATTGGAACCATCTCACAAAAAAAGAGAGCATTAAAACCATTTGGAAGCCCCCAAAGTACATGAGGAAGCGTGTGCTTTGCTGCTGTCTGGCAGTAACCTCTTCCGTGAGTCCTTTGCCAGTCTGACCATGCACAAGGCTGCAGGACTGCAGCAGAAACTGATTAAAATATGCATGGGCACGTGTGTGTGCGCGTGTTTATATGTATACACACACATATCTAAGTATGTGCTAAGGAAAGAAAGGATGCAGGGAAGACTTTAAAAAAGCTTTTATGCAGGGCAAGCTTAAGGAAGTCAGGGACAACCGCTCCTGGTAAACTGATCTGAGATTAAGAAAAAAAGGAAATGGTCTCCTTTGATGAAGGAGTTTAGAATAGGTACAGCTGCATTGTGCAGGAACAGGAACTTGGTAATAAAAACACTCTGACGTGGCATTTACCCCAAAACATCAGTGAGTAAAAATAAATACACATCCACAGAGCTTAGGCTATTCTGGTGCATCTTAAATCACTTTTATGCATCACAAGATCTGGGACATGCTGGAAATTAGGCTTCTAGTGATTATTTAGGGTTGCTGCAACCAGTTACTGGACATTTGTGTCTTTTAGGTAGTTGTGTATAATGTGCTTGGGAGGCAGCATCTGTGGGCAACAAAGTTCTGCATTAGGAACCAGTTATTTAAGGAAAATTAGTGCCCTAAGCCAGGACCTATATCACACATGTTCTTTGTAGGGTTCATCTCTTTTGCTTATTAAGGCTGTTTGCATGGATTGCTACTGTCCTAAAGTTGCACAAACTGAAGTCCTCTTGTTCTCACTCATTTGGGCTACTTTTTTCCAGTCCAGTACAGCTGTCAGTCAGGATGTGATCTCTTTGAGAGCAACAAATGAGCCAGATGCATAGTTCAATGGCCAGACACTTCAAGTCATAACAAGCTAGTGAAGCGAGCTAATTTAGCTTGCAAAAGAATTAGACTTTATTAGCCACTAATACCACTTTTTGCCCTGCATAGCCCTTTAACCAGCTGCAGCTCCATTGACATCACATTTTGGAAAGATTACGAGTGGCACATCTGATTACGGAAAGCTTAGAGGGCTTCCTGGAGCAGCTACCACTTACTAGGACAGCAGAGGAATAAACTTAAATTACCACACTGTAGGCATTCATATGGGATAAATCTTGTCATTGGGACCACAAATTCTGCAAGGCATTTTTGCCTGTGTCTAATTTTTATCATATGTTTACCACATGTATAGATATGTAGTAAAAGGCATGCATATTAATAAATTAATGAATTGAGGCCAGAGCTGATGGAGAACTTGTACAGAATTGCATATATACATATATATTTTTAGATGTATGTGTATATAGTCACGTGTGTGTATATATATATATTTGGGTTTATGTCATCATGTTTAGTCCTGGTTTTGGAGTCAGTGATGGACTTATAGGTACTTCGTGTTTTTCTGTCTTCTTGGTTTCTGAGAATGAAGGAGAGTTAATAGTCCAGCTGCACTCATAGACTGTAACTTCAGATATATTTTATATCAATGCCTATGATTTATAAACCCTGGCTAAACCCAGTGTACTTACATTTTTTTCCTATGCAAGTGTCAGACTGCAGTGTGTCCTGGTTTCAGCTGGGATAGAGTTAACTGTCTTCCTAGTAGCTGGTACAGTGCTATGTTTTGAGTTCAGTATGCGAAGAATGTTGATAACACTGATGTTTTCAGTTGTTGCTCAGTAGTGTTTAGACTAAAGTCAAGGATTTTTCAGCTTCCCATGCCCAGCCAGCGAGAAAGCTGGAGGGGCACAAGAAGTTGGCACAGGACACAGCCAGGGCAGCTGACCCAAACTGGCCAACAGGGTATTCCATTCCAACAGGGACGTCCCATCTAGTATAGGAACTGGGAGGTGGGGGCGGGGAATCTCCACTCAGGGACGAGCTGGGTGTCGATCGGTGGGTGGTGAGCAATTGCCCTGCGCATCATTTGTACATTCCAATCCTTTTATTATTGCTGTTGTCATTTTATTAGTGTTATCATTATCATTATTAGTTTCTTCTTTTCTGTTCCATTAAACCATTCTTATCTCAAACCACGAGTTTTACTCCTTTTCCCGATTTTCTCCCCCTTCCCACTGGGTTGGGGGGGGAGTGAGTGAGCGGCTGCGTGGTGCTTAGTTGCTGGCTGGGGTTAAACCACGACACAGTGATACCATAAAACTTTGTGATACTGCTGTAGATTGATCAAAAATCACAAATTAACCGCTGATCTAGAGGATTAGTCAAAAGATGAAATTTATTTTAACCAGCTATGGCACTTCCTACACAGAAAAACAGTAGAAGCTCTTAACATCCTAACTAGCTGAGTACAGGCAAACTCACTTGATTTCACTTCAAAGGGTTCAAAGTCCAAGTAAGAAGCAAAATTATTTTTTACTCTGAATAATGTTTAAAGAAATAAAGTACAAGTAAGCTGCACAGGTTGCAATGTTGAGAAGAGAAAAAAATCTCAAAAAAATAGTGTATTAAACAAATAGCTTGCAAGTTTTCATTATTCGTAGTCTCGCTTTGAAGAAGGGGGAGAATGGCAAATAACATAGGTTCTCAGTCAAGCTATTTAGGTGAGGAACCCAAACCAGTTGCATTTTTTAGTAACTATAACCATAAAAAAGACCCATTAAGGCAACTGATGCCTAAAAGTAGTAAAAAGACTAGTAAGGGAAAGGCAGGGACATAACCTTACTTTCAGAATTGCCTACCTCAAAAAACCCAGGGCACACTGGGAATGTGCCTCAATCACTGGAAGGAGTAGTCCTGCTGTTTTAAGAAGCATGCCTCTCCTATAGTAGCAAGAAGTCTCCCAACAGATGGGCTACAATTTCAGCCTCATGCTATATCTTTTTTTTTTCCTAGTCTAATAAATAAGGAGTAAGTCCTGAAAGAATGTATTTCTCCTGGAATATAACAGTACAGCAGCAATTAACATGTTCTGGTATATCTAGGATGCTCAACACACTTTAAACCCAAATCAAGCAAAAAAAACCCCAAAAACACCAAAAAAACCAAAACAAACAAACAAACAAAACAAAACCAAAAAAAAACCAAACAAACAAACAAAAAAAAAAACAACAAAGAAGGTTGAATTATTTCCTTTAATGTAAGTGATATTTTCTGTGGATCAGATGCACGGCTAGCAGCATTTCTAACATCAACTTTTCATCATTTAGAAAACTGTAAGGAAGAAGTCCCTGGGACCAAACTGGAAATTCTGGTGGACATATTTCAGTATGGAACAGCTGAAACATGGACTCAAACCATGATTTAGCATTCATGGGTAGAATGTATGAAATAAAGGGAGCCCCTTCTCACCAAAAGCATATCTGAGCAGAGGGAGCCAATCTGACCAGAGTTCAGGCTGTGCCAATAGAAATAATAAATATAAACCCCCCTTGGACAGCATGAGGAGTGTTCTTCCTCCTTCTGTCACACACCAGCGTGGCTTTGATAAGAAAACCGTGGGTATACAACTTATACAAAGAGTGTTTGTCTCCGTCTTTCCTTCTGATCATGTTCTACAAAGTCTACCATAATGGATTCTCAACCTGGATGTTATTAATGAATGCAGTTGCAATCACCCTCTTTTTATGATTAGGCTGGAAAAGTTCCTACATAGTATATAAAAGGGTAGCCCCTTAAACATTTCTCTTGCACAGTGTAGGAAAAGTAAAGAATATAGCAGACAAAATCTCAAACATCTCACGGAAATGCAATTCCTCTCCCATGTTAGCAACACCAATTCTCAGCAGTGCCACAAGCAACATCTACCTTCACATTTTTACTTCACTTACAACCACAGAAATACCAACATGAACACAGGGCTGGTCTTCTAACTAGGCAATTGCTTATGCCACCCAAAGCAAACCTGAACAACATGACAGCTCGTCTGGCAGCTCTGCTGCTCCTGTAACTGGTGCTCCCCAGAGAAGGCAATAAGGATGGAGAAAAAATGTTGTGCAGGAAAAGCCACAAGGAAATACCTACCTTGTGATTTCCCCTTGCAAACGAACAGTAGCTATTAAAGGGTAGACCTGCTTTGTACAGCACACAGAAAGAAAACAAAGTATTTTAGAAAGGTCATTGCTGCAGAGTAGCAGGAGCAGAGAATCCCATTAACTCCAGTGAAGCTGGCTAAGATCACTGGTGAAAAAGGAAAACATCCTTTTAGGAAAAGCAAAACAACAAACCAACCAACCTAATAACATGGTTAAAACTAAGGTGAACACAAATAACGCTTCCTATCGGTGCAACACACCTACAACAGAGGGGAGCAGTAGAGAAGGGAAGCCACGCTGGTATCATGCCCACAGCAAAGACCAGCCCTGAGAATACATTTGCCACGTACCACAGTCAAAATAAGTGTCATCTGCATCGTGTGATGCTGCCAGGGATACTGTCAGTCTCAGCAAGTTTCTGGATTTGACGCATCAGGCATTGAGTTGCCATTGACCCACATGGAAAGGACAAACCTGAAAGGAGGGATTATGATTGGCACAGGCAACTTGGATTAAATCTGTACGATGGTAAAAATCAGGCTCAGATTTTTGCTTATATTTCCTCTCCCTCCCCCCTCCAGAGTGCTCGTGATTAAAGAGTGGAGAACAATGTTAGATCTCACACAGAGTCAGCACGGCATGAGACGGGGAGTCTGCACTGAAACGATTTTATGGATATATGCTTTCAAATGCAATCAAAACTTCCCTAGCACTGCAGCCCTTCTGCTCCCAAGGCTTTCCCAACCTCTGGGGGTTATTGGCAGTTACCTAAGGACTTATTTTAAAGAATAACTGGATAATCGCAGTAGTCTGGATCTGTCATAAACAACCAGTCACAGTGTAACATGGGACACTGCATTGCTGGGCACCCAGGTGGTCTGGGAGCACAGAGGCCCTGCAGCTGGGGCTGGAGCGATGAGGGGGATTTTGGAGTGCCCTTATCTCCTATGCAGTCAGCTCCTGGCCACAGAAAATATGCAGTTGTGCTTAAATTGGGGATTTAATTTGGGGGGATTGCAGTTACATGAAATCTCTGTAGAGACCCATATTCCCTGCCACCTCCCCCAGGAAATGAGTGTTTAGAGTTATTTGTCCCAGGTCAAACTAGCAGAGCAGTTTGGCTATCAGTTGCAAGGAGGTATGGGGGACTTACCAGATTATAAAATACTGAAGTGTGATGATTATTCAGCAAGTGCCCTCTCCAGTCACCACAACCAACATCTGCGGCTTACCAGCCAGAAACTTGGAGTCATGAAAACAGAGGCTGTTGACGAGCAAGCCACATGTGCTCATCTCCAGCCAGCCAAACTACCACAGCAAGAGCTGGAGTGCAGCACTGATGCACCTTAACTTTCAGTGAGGCATATCAGTCAGAGGCTGTTACTTCGTGTTCATTATGTATTATCTTGATGCTTATGTGATGCAGGCTCTTTCATAAATTGTTCAGTAAGGGGTTTTGGCAATGGTTTCATGTTACAAGGCTTCTTCTTATATCCCCCGCTGCCTCTTTCAGGCCCTGTCCACCCGTTCCTTGCAACTATTAATAAAGTGTCCCTTCCTCCAGCTGTGAGAGCAGGCTTTGCAGCCTGTTTTTAAGCTATTGTTGCACTTCTAACAATTAAGACTTCACAGCTTACACTTCATTATTTTCTTTCCTTGAATCCAAAGTGCATTTTTGAAGGAGCTATGTCAGCTGACATCTAGTCCTAAAAATAGGCATTCAAAAAGCTAAAACCTATAGAAATGCTTCCAGGACTTGGGTTTTGGGGGTTTTTTTCCAACGCCAGTATTTCTTTTAAATGAAGTTTCTTCTGCAACCCAAACAGTACTGCTCTGTTTTAGCAAGAAAGCATTCGAGGGAAAAGTTAACTCTAAGCCAACTATCCTGACAGTACCCATGCTCATGCTGCCCTTTTCAAAAACCTGTCCTCCTGCTACCCCTGCATTGGCTAGATTCACCCACACAATGGACAGAAAGATGGCAGACAAAGGTTAGATATACATTTTAATATACATTCTGTAGCTATTCCACATATGGTACAGTCAGCACTGATCTCGCCACCATCTTAGCAGAAGACCACATCTAAATCTTAGATAAAGCCCTAGAGTAATTAGGAGGTTACAGAAAAGAAGTGCAGAGTCAGAGTGCTGTTACACTGCTCAGCTTTGCTTCCTTTAGCCTGGACCACAGCAGGGTTAACGCGTTCCAGGTTCCAGCGCAGCAGTACCCAAATCTGCTCACCTCAATTCAGCAAACCAAAGATCAGACACTGAAATGATGAAGAGCGAACAAGGATTTTTATTGCATTCTTGTTTTCTTCTTTCATTTTTTTTGTGCGATATTGACAGACCAGACAGACAACTGAGTTTTAGAAGATGCATGCTCTGCACCCCTTTCAAGGCACCCTACTCTCAAATTTCTCAGGTTTGAACCCTTAAAAATGGAGGCGCTCAAAATAAACAACCACTTTGAAAATCTTGGCCTATATCCCAGTGGGGAGTGAATCTAGTCACGTATACACAACAACCTTCAACTACACAAAAATTAAGCATTAGAACAATAAAACCACAACAGGCAATATGGAAACAAAAACTCAGCATGATGCAGCAGCTGAGATCATATAGCTCTCCCTTATCTATTTAAATCTTAATTGATCACTACTTTGTTTGTTAGTCCTGTCATGAACCAGAACCTCATTGATTTTCTGTTCCTTGAAAAGCAACCCAAAACACAGTTCTTATGCCATCAAGTTTAAAATATGTGCAGTCAGAGCAATACTCTGTGCTATGTTTTACCTGTGCTGTCTCCTCTTCCTTACTGAATGCCTGAAGTGAAGAAGACCCAGATTTCTCTTATTAACTGCTGCCATTTCTGCTTTTTTCCAGTTGACTCCATCTTTCAGAGGAGTTGTTACTTCTGCAGTTCTGGTATAATTTTTGATTTAATGAGAATGTAAAGCTGTACAAAAGGTACATACTAGGTTAGTACTCTTCTTTTGTCTAAGCATACTCATTCACAAAATCAAAACCCATAGCCAGAAGTAACAGGAAGCATCAGTTATTGAACAATAAAACCACCGAAAGAAAAAGTTTTACAAGCCAGCTCTGGTCCAGAGACCACAATGTAAAAGCTGTTAGATTAAATTATTTTCATTGTCTAGGGCGGAAAAAGGAAGGAGAGAAAGAAAGAAAGAAAAGAAAAAATCCTTGTACATCATTATCATAATTAGAGCTGAAAAAAAGATGACAATTTAATCCTATAAAATATGTTGGTATTCAACATTTTTTTCCTGACCTGGGATGAATAAGCAAACATCACTTGTTTTTCAATTTTTTTTTAAAAAAAGAATTTTCAATAAGAAATAAAACTTTGTTGTTATTTTTTGGAAGAAATTCCAATTTTTAGTATTCACGAATTGGAAAATCTTGTTTTAATTTGCTCGGCTCTTTTCCTATGGCATTTCTCATGAGAGCTACAGGAGTGACCGTCTGCACCCCTCATCCTCTTCTACGGGAAAATGACTGCCATAAAGTACCAAGCTGCTGAAAGAGAACCAGGATTCTGCTGCTTAGTAGTAAATACCAGTTGGCAAGCAAGCTCAGACCAGCAACGAGACTGGGAGCAGTAGGCACATAAACTATAAATTGACTAAAGAAATACACCACAAAAAGGAAATGCAGAATTTACTCAAAACTAAATAGCCTTAAATTGGAAGGCTCCATTTTCTTTTCTGAAAGAAAAATAAAACAACACAATGTTAAAAAATTAGAAGGTTTTTTTTTTCTCATAACGTTAATTTTTCAGAAGTTGCATTATAATGTCATCATGATGGCAGATTCCTGCCCTGTCTGAATCTGTCCCTTTGAATCCCTGATATTTCATAATCCCTAAAAGATAATTCTGTTTTCAAAATCACTTCTGAATATGAGGCAAAAAGCAGGTTAGGGCACAAGTGGTAGAGAAGCTACAGTAATATTTTCTTCAGGTCTCTTCAGGAAATTCTCCGTGTTAGGGCAGCATACAAAACTTAGGCCTCTGAACGTGTAGGTATCACAACACTATTCTAATACAGGGAAGCAGGTCAGTTTGCTAGTTAAAATATACAGAACTGGCCAACACGTCTCCTAACTTCTTTTCCAAGCTCTGCCACTGACCTACTGTAGCCTTGCAGAAGTCATTTTGACTATATTTGAAAGGTCTAATAGGATAGCTATTTTCTTCCACAAGATGCAGAAGACATAACTCATGTCTATGTAATACTACAGAAATTCACAGTCAGAAATGGACTAGGGAAATGGAAAGTGGAAGCAAACATAACAAATGCATATTTGATGTTGTTCTCTAACCCTCTGATTAAATAACATGCCCTTCCTCCTGTAGCTGTATTGAGTGGTTCTTGCTGCACACTGTAGGAGCTCTATCACATTGGAATTGCTTTTCTCCAGCATGATTTAGCGTTATTTTATTTTTAAAGCTTTTTTTTTTTAAATAGAAAGATAAAACAAACTCATGAGACAAGCTTTCAAAATAAATATTTCACTTGGGTTTTCTCAGGTATTTTCTTCATATAGACCAGTTTGCTGCACTCTCCCACTTAACACAGGAACTCAAGAGAAGGACAAGAGAAGACCGCTTACACTCTTGAAATGCCCACAGTTGTCTCAGACAACCTGGAGGCCTGTCTAGGCTCAGGGCCACCTTATTTTATACTCAGATGAAAATGCTGCTTGAAGCTGGGCAGGAAACGAGCTTCACGAGCCCAAACCACAGATGGCACGCTTGCCTTCACCATACAATTCACTAGGGGTTGAAATCTGGGAGACACCATTTGGGAGAGCCCACAATGTCACCTCCGAAGCACAAGCTGTGTTGTCTACGGGCAAAAGGCAGGCAGGGTTTCTGGGTGCCAGCGTACAAAAGGAGCCTGTATGCATGAGAGCTCTTATCACTGGCAGACTCTAGGACTTGCAAAGTCAGAGCAATGAAGCCCAAAATACATATATATGCAGAACGAGCCACAACCTTTCCACCCTGATGAAAGCACAATGAGGAAAATCTTTCCGACAGATTCACAGCTGGTTTCAATCTACAGCCTAAGCATATCTAATAGGCCGCCTTTATCAGAGAAGCTCTCATAGGGTTCTGGCTGCTACTGAGGGCAGTTTGCCACCGTGCAGACCCTCAACAAAAGTCAGAGAGGACACTGTGTGCTGCCTACACAAACTGAGGCATGGGGTAACAGAGACCATCTGCTACAAATTCTGGCCCTACTTGCACCTTTATTAATCCACTCCAGCTCCTAAGATCTTACTGCAGTTAAGGCAGCTGCCCTATTAAAGTATCAGAAAAATGCAAGACATACCTCTCAAGAATCTTATTTCTTCATATATCACTCTCAGAGGTAAATTAAAGGATTCTACTCATGTGAACACAGAAAGTGAAACCTGGTCTCAGATGCTCCTGGGTAAAACTCTGGCTTCTCTAAAGACGGCAGGTTTTTCTGTTAGGACGCGTTAAGAGAAGCTACCATATTCAGTACGAGCAGGATCTTTACCTTCTTTTACAGCACACGCTACTTACTAAAAGAGAAAAAGTTCAAAACCCCACATCCATTTATGAAAATTTGCACGCTAGGGACTTGCTAAGAAGTTATCGTGTGCATGTCATGTAGTAAGTAAAAAAGCACTACTTTATTTTTCCCCCCAGTGGTTTACAGATTTGTCCTGGGACAATAGAATTTTACAGGGAAGGGGGAGACGTCTGTGATTAAGGCGGCTTTCAGCTCTTCTTCCTACAGATACCCCGTGGATATTGCTGTATTCTCCAGAATCTAAGCTTCCACTTAAAAAACAATGAAGTGTCTAGCCCATCTGGGTTTGCGGAAGCAGAATGTAAACAGATGTACTGTTGTCTTATTTTAGAAGCTATAGCAAGCCAGACTGAAACAATAGCACTAAGAAACGTCAACTGCTCCCATTCATCTCAGTGGGGTGGGGTGTTAACTTTGAAGCCTAATTGTGACCACTTTAAAGCCAACCTTTTAACCATTTCATTGCTATTGCCACACCAGAAGCTCTAAAGTAATGAACTTACCCAGCCTCTGTATTTGTATGCATTACTCTGAGATCTTCCATTCACTTGAAAAGGACACTGCATTACAATCGAGCTAGTTTGAATATTCTCTCACTTAAGAAGCTAGCTGAATTGTTTGCTACTGTCTTTCAAAATTAGGGTTAAAAGAAAGTCAAGGGTGAAAGGTTAGCTTCATTGTTGATGCTCTCAAAGTGCAACACGTGGGACTTCATACTTTTTGCTTTGATGGGGGTGCCCGGATGGCCGTTCGTTTCAATAAACTGACAAACAGCTATATACAAAACTGGAAAGAATTACTATTCAAATAATACAGCACCATCAATTAGGAGTAAAAAAAGAAATCCTAACGACATGGCAACACATACGTGCAACAATAAAAAAGGGGAAAGAGAGGGGAAAAGGGTCTTCATTTTCAAGAACTTACGACTGCCGTTACCTTAAACCTAAGATGCATTGGGCCTGGTTCTGAGCGTACAGAGAAGTTGCCCTTCTAAAGATGTTTTACATCCCATTTCCATGAAGTTGATGCATTCTTCATCAGTAGCTGCTCTGAAATCAGCACATGAATTTTCCTCTGGCACCAACAGTTGAGGACTAGCAGCTCTACGCACACATCTTTGTAAACGTGACTTCAGATGCCGTGGGAAGTCATGCTGAAAATTATTAGGGCGAGCTGCTCTAGCTTACGTCTCTGAGCATCCAGAAGCCCACCAGCATGAAGCGGGACTCTGGGTCCCAGAAGCCGTGGTGCTGCAGAGCACAATGGAGATGCACACCCACCTGCTGGCTCTCTGCTCAGCCAACCCTCCCACACATCTCCACTGCAGAACCTTTCTGCAGTGTCTGCCGTCACATCTGCCACAGGTCATGGGTGGTGCAGGACTGCTGCAGAACAATATATGCACTGTATCAGCAATTATTCCCAGCTCCCACTTCTACGGTTACATCTGCACTGATGTTCCAGCCTTTTTAGTTGTCAGTTTCTTCCAAACATCATGCATGTTAGGCTGAGAAGTCAACACTAACATCACCACTGCACTACTCCGGTCATCGTTAGTACATCCATGTTAGGTACCTTAACTAGATAATGCTGACATGTCTCAAGATGTCCTCAATGCAGCTACAGCCACCAGCTCACTGGGAATGAAACAGGAAGGGGAGTATCATCTAAGTCAGCTACATGGCAGAGCTAAGGGAATGTCATCACCCAGCAAGAGATCTTGAACAAGCAGCTGGGACAGGAGTAACCTCTCTAGCTCACACGCGACAACTGGAAGAAAGCAAGGTGAAAGGATCTGCATAACCCACACTACATTTACTGCAAGGTAATTCCTCAAGATTCTCATTCCTGAATAAAACTGTCTTTACTTGGGAAGGTCTTGAACTGGTATAAGAGTGCCTACATGTGGTAAGGAATAGGGCTATTTTGGTAGAAGGGGGAAACTTTCCTGTCTACACAATGCCTAGGTGTTTGTGGAAACAAAGCCCTAATTCATGCAGTTCAGGTTCTTTCGCCTGCTGCAACAGACAATACTCTGACATTGTTATTAGCACGTTATGAATGCACAATTTTTCCATGTGTAACTTCCACTGTAAGCTTGGCATTAGGGCGTTCGGAGTTTACTCTGACCAATAAAAACACCAGATCCAAACCCCTCTATTATCAAATATCATTGTTTCCTAAATCCTGATCTTTAGACCGCAGCAGAAGAGTTGTAAAACGCTCATGATAGAAAACTGGAAATAAACCTCTGTTTTCACTTAAAAGCCTGTGAGCACTGACTTCACATGCAAAAGGCCAGGTATGGAAAGACAGACAGACACCTTCCTTTTCTACTGACTTCAATCAGCTGCAGCAAGGTGATCAGTTCTCCGCAGAAGGTGCTGAATAAGATCACATATAAGTTCACAGAAGTGTCTGAGTCCTGTCGAACATGTTTTCTGCAGATGCTTAGAGGTACAGAACAAAGGCAGCTGAAAACAGACTTGGTAATTTACAGTTTCACTTTATCACTGTATTAAATCCCCATTCAACATCAATAAGGCACCACACACTTGTTATAGAAAGAATAAACAGCCTCGTAAAAGTAGACTCGCCACTTTTTATTTTGCCTTGCATCCCTCTTCTTTTCAACTGCTAACAAGTAAAACAACCCCCTGACAGCTGGATGTGCAGAATCCTGTGCCGGCAGTGTCCTGGTCCGGAGCGACGCTGCGGGCTGGAATGCTGACGCTGGCAAGGCTGCCACCGCGTTTACTTAACACTCATTTCTCTCAGTCTGCTTCAGACCAGAAATGCAGGCAATGAAAACCTATTCAACCTTTGAGAACCTCGGCCGTAGCAGTTAGCAGAGCAGGGTCTTTGCAGGTAACTGAAAGAGGCATTCAGAAGACGCTCCCATTCAAGGGAGGTCGAAAGAGAGCCCCCAGCTGTCTCTGGTTACCTTTTATTGGCACGGAAAGGGGGAGGCAGGAGGGGGAAGCTTACAGGGCAAATGAAAAACAAGCTTTCTAAGATTCACTGTTCAACCTCAAAACAAAAGCTCGGCAAATTTAAGCTGAAGGAGCTTAGTTTCATTCCTTTCAGTTTAGTAATTTATTATAGTGAAGAGAATGGAAAAGCTGTTTCAAGTGGCGGACTAAACATTACCCTGAAACAGAAGTAGAGCGGAAAAAAAATATACATTATGAATTCAGCATGTTTCTCGGGCAAATAATAGCAAATTAGCAAACACATGAGAAAGTGTACTGTATTTGTAAGTATCCAAGGATCTTTGGGTGAAAATATTTACATCATGATGACAGCTGGACAAAACAGCTGTCACAGAAGCATTACTAAGTAGAAGGTATAATCTGTAAACACTTGCCACCCAAATTAAACCAAGATCTGTTGAGATGGAGGAGAAATGCCTCGTTTCAGGTGGCAGGCGCGATGGCTGCAGACAGCCCGGTGCTGCCGTCCCGAGGAAGCCGGCCCAGGGCAAGGTGAGGGCACCAGAGTGGCACTGGCAGGAGTGTCACTCCCTGGAAAGCCACCAGCAGCTCGGGAGGAGGCATGCTGGCCAGCAGACACCCCTGCCTCTCTCAGCCCATGGGGGCAGGCAGCCCGCAAAGCCCTGCGCTGTCCCAACCTTGCTGCAAGCCCGAATGAAACCTAATATTGTAAGCCCTGCATGATGTGGCAGACTCTCCCCCAGGTGTGGTGGATGCCCAGATTAATTCTGGGTTCACTCCACGCAGTGCCTTAGGAGAGAAGATGGATGGGCCAAAGCTTCCCCACAAGCATTAGAAAACCCAGTGCCCCCCATGCAACCACGGGCAGTCTGTCTACCACCAGCCATGCTACATGCTGGGGCACAGCGCGGGGACCCCAGGACAGCTCGAAGCACCCATCCTGCAGGCCATAGTGCAGCACAGCACCCTACAGCCAGCGCAGCACAGTGCCGCACCAGGATCAGCACGCACGCTCGCTCACGGGGGGTGAAAAGTTAAGTCTCGGCGCCGCGTGGAGTCTCAGTCCTTCCCATTAAACGAGGACAGTCCCATGTTCCTGCTTCACAGGAGCTTTTAAAGAAATGTGAAGTCCTCAGATGCTGTGAAAGAGGGGACCCCACAAGTATAGATCAGAAATGCCTGCTAAACACGTTCAACAGTGAATTTAACAATTTAACAGATTACATCAGTCAGGAAAACATAATTAATAACCATAATACCTAATATTTACATACTTCTGTATACAAACCTGTTATTTTTCTGTAGAGGTGTACATACGTTACCTAATCAGTCACCTGAGGACACATGGCTTGGCCAAGAAGCCTTGGCCTCTTGATGAATGGCAGAAGTCTTTTAAATTGTGACCACATGCTCCAAAGTTTGTTGCATTGAATCCAGGTAACACAAGTTTAGCTGCACTTTACCTTGAGATAACTCAGAGCCCTTTATAAATTTAGGTGGCCTTCATAGCACCTAAATTTAGGTGGGTTTATGAGATCTGAAAAATGATACAGACTAAGGTATTAGCAACGTCAACAATTTTTCAAAGACCAATATTTGGCATCTAGGTTATAAGTTTTTGCTACAGTTTTAATTTCTTATCAGCACTTTTCTTAGAGGTAAGCTAGCCAAAGAGCAAACTATCTGGTTGAAACAATGATCTGGATCATAGCATGCTAGCTATCACCTTGATACACAATGAGATACAGAAAAACAGGAAGGATTTGTTTGGAATTCATTTGGCAGTACTGTAGGCTTTGCTGTAAGGGAAAATATCCAGGAGTTTATGTAATTCCTTAAATCTTTGAAGAGGTGAAATGGATAAGAAAAAGTTCTTAGAAACACTTAAGAAGAAAAATATGTTACTCATTACAGTAACTTCTTTTTTGTCTAGATCATTCTTTAACTCTCTTAGCATATCTTCAAGCAAACATAGCCTGCCAAATGTTTCAATCAGACTACTTCTGATCTGTAGTCTCTCTGATACAGCATATCTTAATAAATCATTTCACAGTCTAGAAGAACCATTAGCAGCAAACTACAGCACTTGCAGACAGGGTATACAGTAGTCACCTGGCATTACTATAGGTGATATGAGAGGGTAGAAACAAGGGTCAAAATTCAGTGTTGATATCTGAATGTTTAAAAATTGGTGGATAAGGCCTTGATTCCTGTCATTTGTCAAGCAACGCTACTGAAGCTGACCTTAAAAGCTAACAATAAATGTAATGAAAGAATATGACAAGGTACATTGCTATAGAAACCTTACTCAACGCAACAGAAATCATCCCACTGACATGAATAGGATTTGGTCAAAACCTAGTGTTCAGTGGTGTAAAATGCACACTGAGGAGTGAGAAAAGGTTGGAAGCAACAGGATTTTAATCTCTCAAGCTCAAAGGCTGGATTTATTCTTTTGTCTCAGGTCTTATTGCAAGACACCCAATACATTTCATACACTACATTAAATAGAGATAAATAAATCAGTATTAGTCTTACTTTCCTAAAAAGAGCACTTACGGGCACCATCCTTTCATCTCTTCTCAGATTTTATGTTGGTGGCAAATCTTGCAGGTGATAGGTTAAATACTCTAGCAGACATCTGCTAAACATAATGCAGTTGTATTGTTACTAAAACGGCACTCTTTCTTGTGTTTTTGGTAGCATTCACTTTGTAAAATTCTGCTTTCCTGGTGTCCCAAAACATATGTCCCAATCAATAAACAGCTCATTTTTCATTCAGGTCATCCTTGCCCACCTGACTCCTCACTTGCAGAGTTCTTTTAGCACTTATTTGGGCAAGCTACGCTTCTCTTTCTATTTTAACTATTATGGGCAAATGTATGCTAGCCCCTTGTAGAGAATGAGCATTGCAACTGTGCCCGCACCTGAGCTCCCACCTGTGTAAACAACATTGGCAGAGTGTTTAGGAGAGTCTTCTGGTTCACATTTCTGTTACTGGGCCAAGTTCAGTTCTGTCACGTGCTGCTCGACGACTCCTGTTTTCTCCTTGATCCCATGTCCTTTCCTTCCCCTCCTCACAGCCATCCCCAAGCAGAAAAAGGAGCTGGTCCCACTGGGGACAGCTAGAGCCTGCCCAGGGGCTGCTAACAAATCTGGTCCCACAATACCACAGTAGCCCTACCATTAACTTTGAAGTCCTAACCATTTCTGCGGAAAGACTGCTGTTCACATAACACGTTGGCTCAGCAGAGAAGTAGCAATCTTTCAGGGGATTTAGCTTTATTCAAAATGAAACTTTTTTTGCCCATTTAAACATATGAACAGGTGCACCCATGTTTTAGCCTCCCTGCTAGCCAGGGCAGGAGAACAAACAGAAAGCTTTCCAGGAGTGGCCTTCAATGAAGAAAACAATACTGACTTAAGAGACTCAAAGCCACACAGAAAGACTCTTCCCGTCCAAAAACTGGAATAACGAAAAAGAACAGACCTTGCGGGAATATTATTTGCTGGTGAATGGATACAAGCTCTGTGTGACTCCTGACATAGAGTAATAAATGCAAGAAATGACAGTGTCTTACTTGCAGGGAAAACCAACTGAAAAATTCAGTACTGAATGTGATTAGAAAACACTCAAAATTTGAGTTTTGCTTCACACATCATCACCATTAACTACCAATTGCACAGGAAACTCACATGACGAGCTTGCTAGGAGGATTTTATAAGCTGATTCCCAAAGAATCGCAATAAAAAGCCAAGAAAAAGGTTTGAAATAATGAAATGAAGCAAGTTATCATCAGTAACGTTGCATGTACATTGAGCAACAGTATTTACACACCATGAGATGGTGGGTATTTAGGGGTGTTTTGGTAAATATTTTACTGACTCACTTCTTATGGGCATTTCTGTTAGAATGAGCCCTTGAAAAGGAGACAGACATGGTTTAGAAAAGCATACAAAAGTAGTTGCAACAGAGGCACAGAAACACAGATTAATGAACAAGATTAATGAAACTTTAGATATCATCAGTTGTTTATCCGGATGTCTGCAGTTTCCTTTGGTTTAGAAATTGGGTTTACAAGAACACATAGTATTTGTCAAGACGGACATAACCACCAAACTCTTTCACTGCACCTTGACTCCGCCTCCTCTTTTCCTGTATTTGAATGCTAGGCTGTACATGGATAGAAAACTATTACTAAGTTTTTAAAAATCTTGGGAAAAAGTGTCTCCCAGTTTGGAGAAATCCTTTTCTTATCTGGACACATTTACACAGCATCTCTAAAATCCAGTATGAATACACTACTTACACTTTACGCTGCTGCCACTGTCTCGCAGAACAGACTGAAACTAACTCTGTACATAACCTTAACTCCTGTGAAGTAAAAATGGGTTACACAAAAAATTCCTTCCCACTACTGAGACAGAATGCCCTATGAATTGCACACTGCACAAAACCAGAACAAAACACTTTGGAAGAGGAAGTGACAGTTACAGAATAACTATTTGATGCTGCAGGGGGGAGAAGGCATAACTTAACTTGTTCAAAGCTGCTGGGTTAAACACGTTATTCTTATCACTGATTCCATATAACAGACCTCAGCCAACTGATCTTTATTTGGATAAGTAATTTTGATGACCTCTGGGTCATTAAAGTGTTTCCCCCTTCTGTCTATCATTATGCAGACTGAGGACTGCAAAGTTTTATGAAGTCTATGGGAAGGGGTTTTCCTCACAGGTTTTAAAAACAGCCAAAGTATTTCATTTTCAAAGAAGGTGCAGCGAACTTTCATGAGAGATTTTGTCTACTTTCAAGTGTTGTGGCTTTTTTTTTTTTTTTCTGCAAGGTAACACTAGCAGGATCAGTTTCTGGAAACACACATGAAAATACTGTGAATACATAATATAAAGTAGGTAACATGGAGGAACTCAGGAGATTCAGCTGCACACAGAATTCTGCACTACTTTACAGACTTTGCTAGGTTACAACTAGCACCAGAGATGGAGATCTGTATGGTTTCTATTTATGGTTGTCCAAAACCACACTGGAAAATAAAAAGACACATCTGTGAAATACAGTGAGATGGGGTTTCAGAAAAATAACTCCACTTTCATATCTCAGTTGGGTCGTGCTTACACAACAGGAACAAATGGTTTGTAACTGAATCAGCTGAACTGGGCTTGTATAAAGAAGACCTGCTGAAGTTTTAAATTTTGTCTGGCGATTTCCAATATTCATCTGCAGTTTTTTCTAAGAATTTCCTACTCCTGGGAATTATGAATCTTTCATGAGTCCTCTGATGAACTGTGAGCACATAATGGGAGATTAGGTGATTGAAATTAATTCCTGTGTCCGGTTTGGCACTTAATTAGCTTGGTTTCAAACACTGAATTGGCTATTAAATGTGCTAAAGGTAAGCTACTCTAAACACTAATTAAACTATTTGTAAATTGTTCTAGGATGTTTTAATGTGTTTATATGCCTTGTTCATTAACGTTATCCAGGATTTTAAGTAGTTTAATTTAATATCACCAGTAAAGACTAAGCCTAAAGGTAATACATGTTGATGTGATCAAAGTCTCTTCCTGAATGAATATACAATTCATAGCAATATAACTTACACAACAAAATAAGTTCTGTCAAGTGATATAGGCCAACAAATCACAAACCCAGGAGAAGGCCTACAGGTAGAAGACCCAGCTGTTCCTTTCAGTGTCATCCCACACATCTGACTAGAATTTCCAAAACTAAAAAAAAAAAAAAATCCCCAATCCTCCTTTTGCCCAAAACAAAACAAAAATTAGTCAAAAATCATTATAAGAGGATGACATGAATGCAGTCATCCATTCAGCATTAACGCACCTACCAGGCTGCCTAATCAAAATCTCACTTCGTATGCAGTCTCTCCTTTTTTCTTGTCCAGAGTAGCATTATTAACATAAGTTTTATGGATTGATTTTTCTAGAGGGAAAAAAAACACACACCAAAAAAGTAAATGTCAAAGAAAAGTATTTCAAAATTTAAGCAGTCTTGCTACCTATATTAATAAAATCTAAGCTATAATCTCTCAGGTTTCTATAGGAAAAATATGCATATTTAAACTCCTGGGGGCAAGGAAGGGGTGGGGGGTGGACAACTGTTGGAAACAGAAACACAGACTTCGACCTAAAGGTAAGAAGAGGAAGAGTGAGAATGTATCCCAGAGGTTTTTCTATTTCCTGTCATCGCTATCGGAAAGGACAAGAATTGAGGTGGTTCCTGTCTGCTGCTGGCTTACTTCGTGTATTCACTGGTGTTTCACTGCTTCAGTTTAGGGCTCAGTGAGAGCTTGCTCACCCAGGCACCTGTATCAGTTATTAGCAGTAAGACCACAAAGGGGTAAATCAGCAGCAGCAAGGCAGCTTCTTCAGCAGTACAGGAGAGAAGCTGTGGAATAGAATGAGGTGCCAAAAAATCTCAAGCCACCTGCCCATCCGCAGCAAGAAAATCCGTGTGCGGGGCAAGTGGGCATTTTTTTCCCCTAACAGAATAAGCAGGACATTTTCTAAATCGAAACATTTCTGACAGCACCATAGTTGCTATTGCTGCGTTGAAAGAATGAGACCATGAAACCCACCCGTGGCCATTTCTGAGAACTGTCCTGCAAATGGCCCATGCCTACATTAGCAACCTCTCTCAGCCTGTGGAAGTGGGTGGCTGTGCGCAGCCTGCCTGTTGGGATGGTCTCTGAGATGCCCTGTCTCCAGGGAATGCTCTAATGGGTCATGGGCAGAGATGAGCATGTCCTTCATGGGAACGTTCCCAGGCACAGCTTAACTAATTACTGGTCCTTACACAACACTCATGTCTCTTTAAACTACCATACAACACCTTTGGCTTTCACGAGGCAGTCACCAGTGACTAGCAATCCTCTGTTACTAACAAGTGGTATTTGCAAGGAAAACGATAAGCCCAGGGACGAGTTGCTGTTTTTTGGAGGGTACCTGAGAGACCTCCACATCACCAAAACAGATACCTTAGAACGGACTCCCTGTATAGCATCTTATAATTTTGTGTTATAGGGCTTTGTGGTAACAATCCTTAAAAATTTTCAAGATCTAATACATGCATTACAAACAGTCTCACCAGCTAGATTTGCATTCATTGTTACGTCTTAACCTGAAACCTCAGGTTTAAATAGCTGCCAGCTGATATTATCAATGTTTGGTTTATGAGTCATTCAGCCAGCACAATGGGCCAAGGAAGCAAACAGCACCTTTACAAACACGTCCTAATTTTTCTGCTGCCGTGTGGGACGGGAGAAGCAGGGAAAGGGCACAGGAAAGATTTGCAGCCTGAGCCAAAATACATGTCCCAAACCAGAGTTATACCTATTAGGCACATGTAAATTCATAAATCAGGTCATGAAGAGAACAGCAGGAAAACAGCTCTGGGACATTAGACCTAATGTTTCAGTATAGTTTCAAGTTTCAGCAAGAAACTTTCTGCTAACTTGCTTCCTATTTAAATTTGCTCCTTCACACAAACCCCAGATTTCTCTAAGTATTTATTTTTTCCTCGGTGAGGCTCCAGAAATTTGAAAAGAGGCAAAGGAGAGGGAAATCACTGCTTTGGATTTGGCTTTACACAGAGGTCATTTAAAGAGGAACTGTCTGCCCTCTCACACACATGTGCTAAAGACAAGTTTTGCTAAAATCAGCAGAGCAATCCACTGATGGAAAAGTTCAAAATCTAGTTGTTCTCCTGAGTCTTTTTCTTCTCAGCAGAATTCTGCGTCATCCAGGAGCCCAGTGGACTCAGCCTTGCTGGGTGCTGAGCACCTTTTCTGGCCACTGGCTCCAAAAAAAGCAGCAGAGACCCAGCAACAGAGCAAGATACAGTTGCCAGCCTCACTCAGATTGCACAGATATGCAATATGCCCAGACTGGAATCATCTGGGATGCGTTAGGCTGGGAAATCTCTTGTCTCTGCTAACATACCTGCTTTTTATTCAGGGCATATAACAAGAGTTATACGTTAGACTGATAAAATTGTCTGTCAGAACCTGGGTTGGTCACTCTTATCTCAATACTAAAATTAAATATTTCTATGAAAATTAGATTTTACTTTTGTTGCACGAAGTAAATGAAACTCCATTTGTTTCAACTGGTGGATTGCAGATATCAGAATAGAACATAAGGAGGGGAGAGGAAAATTATGATAGCTTCTAAACCTGATCACAACTTCAACAGAAACAGACCAAAACCAGCATGCAAATATTGACTTCATGTCTTGTGTTCAGATCCTGCTAGCAATTGTTCAAGTACAAGCATATTTAAATTACAAATGTTTTTCTTATCTGCATCCTTTATTCAGACCCTTACTTACACTTTTGTGATGCATGATTAATGTTCAGGGCTTCAGCCTGAGAACACCAAGGTAAAAACTTCTTTCATGTGTTTTCCAGTACTTCCTTGCTTCAGCCAAATCAAAAACATAGGCAGCACTGCATTACTCAAACTTCTGCCATGGACAAAAACCAGCCCCAGAAAGTTGCCTGGCCTCCCTGTGTGGTCAGCTGGAGTAGGCAGGCCCTTCCCAGGGGCACTTATTTCCACCATCACCACCCCTACCTCCCCAAATTAACATGCATGGCATGAATTGTCCTCTGGACATGCTTATTTAGCCTCATTGACTATAAACAGGGCTTAGGCGACTAGATGCATTGCTCAAGATAGGCAGGATGAATCTGTTACTGGAACTTAAGCCTCGGGGGGGGGGGGGGGCGGGGGGGGGAATAATCACATTCAGTACGAATGTGGGTGCTTTTTTCCTTTAAAAGCAGTAGACCTACGCTGTGGATCCCCAGGGGATCATGCAGCCACTGGGAACTCTGCAACTGCCCTGGCTTCCAGCTTTCTGGTGCAGATCCTGGTGTTGATTTTTGACCTTTTGGAGACCTCTTTCTATAAGGTAACACAGCTTGCTCACTCTCCCCAAAACGCCCAGGAGATGGAGTAAAGCAGGAAAGTGAAGGCAATAGCAGCATTCCATCAGGCAGGGAAAGAGTTAAAGCTATGAAGATCAGGAAAGCTGACTTTCCTTAGGAACTCCTACAGTTTCAGTCACTTATTAAAAATGGATTTATATTTCTGAAGTAAGGATCTGTACTTCCTCCCTCTTCCGAAGCTATACGTTTCTCTGCCAGACTGTGATGAAAAGGGCCCTCCCTTGCCCATTGCAAGCCAACGCTGAAGTCATTCTGTTATTCTTTTTCACCTTGCACACATGTTGAGGCTTCTCTGTGGAAGTCTTGCTGAGACACACATCTC
This sequence comes from Astur gentilis, assembly GCF_929443795.1. Lineage (NCBI taxonomy): Eukaryota > Metazoa > Chordata > Aves > Accipitriformes > Accipitridae > Astur > Astur gentilis. The sequence goes on along the minus strand of NC_064909.1, from coordinate 6,455,362 downwards.
ATTGTCTCTTGTTGCTCTTTGCTCATGAGGCCTTTTTTTAATATCAGATTTCTTCTGCACGTAGCTCAAGCAGCAATGTTTCTGGGATTTCAATGAAGGAGGATCCATACATGCAAACAATGCTGTTTTCTGACCGCACATGATCATCTGTTAAAACCAGAAGTCTTTCCTACGAAGGGGATACCATAAAGAGTTCAAACTAGCAGGCCTTGCTCACTTTTTTGTTTGAAAGCTCACCTGCTGAGCCTGACTACAGCAGACAAAAGCAGTAAGGTTGGGAAGATGGGCCCCTTTTGCACCACAGCAGGTTTGGACAGATTGCTGCTTTTGGCAGGTGAGTGTGGAACCAGCAACAGGGTGACTTAGCTGCAAGAGACCCCTCTCCTGCCTGCATCGCTAGAGAAATGCTGCAAAGGCTCAGCACCGCTCACAGTACTTCTCCCTGTTGGAAGTGAAAGAAGCAGAGGCTACCACTGCTCTCTCTTTCAGGCAGTGTTCATCCTTGAGGCTGAACTTAAGGAAATAGTTAGGGATTGTCTAAGACTGTTTTTTTTACCTGCTGATACGCATTCTGGGCTGATACGTGCCTGTCAAGGCACTGAAGGGCATACATGGCTGCAGAGGGACTCCAGCAGCCACCTCCCCTTGCCTGATGAGGTCACTTCCATGTATCCAGTCTGTCCTCCCAGTAAAGAAAGGGTCTGTCACAAATGGGCATCACCGTCATTTGCCAGAGGAGGTAGAACTCATAGGCAACCTGAACTCTGCGCAGCAAAGACACAATGAGCACTGCAGGCTTCAGACCACTCCCAAGATCAGTTCAGATATGATGCAGGTGTAGCCACAGGCTTTGCTTGTGGGAAGGAGAGAAAGTTGGATAGCTGTATGTTGTGTATCTTTGGGGTTCTTAGAATGATGAGAATAAAGTGAAGCAAGATTAAGAGGCATATTAGGCTGTCTCTGACAGAACTTTTCCACTTGTCAGGAAGAGTTTCCCACTGCTCCTGGAACGTGCTGAACTCCTGAGGTCTCCTTGCAGAGGCTGGAATTTGCAGCCACAAATGACACTGTTTTTCTGTGCAAGGCTGAGCTATCAGGAAGGTATCAGTGCAGCCGGTTGCTACTGATACTACAAGCAGAAGACAGAGACAGTGGATCTTTTGTTTATCACCCCTCTGCAGTGTACAGCCCCTTTGTGAATAAGCCACCTTTCTGCAGCTCTTGTCTAGTGCAATTTTTAGGTCAGCTCAGCTAAACTGAATCTGCAATCACCTGGTATCAGTGAGTTAAAATAGTGCTGATAAGAAAAATGCCTGTATGAGAAAATTCCGAGGAGCACAGTGCAAGAATAAGTTAAATCAGAGAGGACGTGTTCTTTATAATAAATGCAAGTTACTTTTGGCTGGTCTTTGCATCTCAGATTTACTACTCCTACTATGGGAATGATCGTGTTGCCTCATTACAGGGCTCATGTGAAGCTGTGCTTATTCATGCTTGCAAAGCACTTCAAGATCAGAGAAAGCAGGGTCTGTAAAACCATAAAGGATACTTCATTACCATTATTATTTGACCACAGCAATGGGGAAATATGCTTTAAAAATGCTTCAGTTCATTAGTTCATAACTATCTTTTAGTAGCTATAAGTTTAGCTGAGAACCTAAAAGCAAAAACCAGCAAGCTGCAAGGTAGCAGGTTCAGACTTCGTACGCCTCAATGTAAGGCTATTTTTTTGCCTCACCATAGCTGGTGCTTACTTTTAATACTGTCTTTAATCCAAAGGTAACAAGCAGACATAGAGGTAAAGCAAACGCAAATGAACATGGGACTCGCCCTAAAACATCTGTCTCCCAAAATGTTACCCTCTGGCCCACATCCTGAGTTACTATCCTTATCCCTGCATAAGCTTTTGGGGTCTCATTAATGCACCAGGCAAGTTTACACAGCAAAAGGCTGTTAGACATCCTGAGGTACCTCTGAGGGAACTGGCTTGTCTACATAGTACAATGCAATGCCATGCACGGATACTAGCGTAGATCCCAGAGGCAATATAGCTGTGTCTGTATAGCAGAGCACCCACGCTAATTAGCCCGGCCCCTGAGGATGCTGCAGGAATGGAGCTAATTAAGTATGCTGAGAGGCACCCCTGTTAATTAGCCCAGGGAGAACACAACACTAACAGAGCTTCCGATCACAGGCATTAGCTCAGGGATCTCTATAGTGTACTTGGCTGTGTAGCATAGCTGAACCCACAGGCTCTTTTGAGTGTCATCCTAAGAACCTAAATATCTTCTTTCAATCCAGTCTCACCATCTGACCCTGCTTTTGCAAGTATTCATAGATTTGGGTTTTTTTCTTGATGGTAGGAAAATTAAGTAAATAAATAGATTCAAAAGAATGAAGAAAAAAGCCAGTATAAACCACACTACAATAATCTAGTATTATTAAATTCAGCTACAGGTAGCAACATGCCTGTAGGGAAGCACTGGATATTCCTAACCCATCTTGATAAAAGGCATGCTTTGGCTAGTGGTGCATGTTTTGCAAGCAGCATATCTCTAAAGGTACTGTTAACTCAAGCCAACTCAGCCATAAATACAGACTATGGTATATTAAGTTGTAATCATGCAAGATTTTCCATTACAAGTTTAGGGCTGAATGAAATCATTTAGGCACAGGCCCACACCTAGGAAAGATGGAGCTACCGAGAGAGCAATTTTGTCCCCTTCCTTCTCCCTGGTTGCACTACACAGGAGGACGGGGCTGTTCTGGCTGGTCCTTCTGCCTCCTCCCTCCGTCAGACTCCTGGCTCCCCAAGCATCCTTGTCCATAGCTTTGCATAGCCTACATCAGACTCTCCCTACTGCTGCCGCTCTCTGGCCTGGCTGCCAATGCTAAGCAACATACGTATGCAGTTATGCCTCCAACTTCCATGGCTTGTTATACAATGACACAGGGGTAAATAACAGTCTGTCTCCACTACAGCCAGCACAGACATGAGGATGGTGATGAGACTATTGTTAAGGAGCAATTCCAAATGCCATTCCTACCACCATATCATAGGTATGCATAAAAACACTAAGTTAATGCCTTTCAAAGAGAAAATGTGTGTGCTTCGTGTCGTTCCAGGAGGGAGTTTCATGGTTCTTATTTTTTAAAAATGGAGCACAGTGGTTTCCAATTATCTTCCAGGCATGTGTGTAGGAGAACCCAGCTCTTTCCCATATGTTTCAAAAAAATATTTTTGCACATGGGTAACTTCTGAATAGTACCTAAACCCTTAAGTCCTGGCGTGGGTTCTATACCACTCTGCAACAATCCATGGTGAAACTTTAAATCAGTCTCAAGAGCTTATTACATGGAGCTGCTGGAACATTTGAGACAACCAAAATTTTTAAGAAAGTGGATATTATGAAATGATAAATACCAGAGAAGACAGAGGTTTCTTCTGGAATTAATGTGATTCCAGGAGACATAATACTTAGGCTTCTGCTAAAGATGGTTTAGAAAAGCAAAAATTTTCAGGCTCTTATGTTCCCAAGAATTTACTATTTAGTATATGGTGGTTGGGGCAGGCGATGTGTGTGTGTGTGTGTATATCTGAAAATCAAAGTTCAGTATTTAATCTTTACTTCGTATCCTTTAGGAAAAAAAAAAATCTGAAAAGTATGGTTTCCGTTTATGTAGCTTTATGATACTTGTCAAAATAACATGGTGTGCAAACTGGGATATCTCACACAACCTTGACTTTACAACAGGGGTTCTGGATGTATACCAGATGCACAAAATGGTCATTAACTTGATATGATACGAGAAAGGTGTTGAAGTGAATAACTTATATAGTAGTAATAGTGGTTCTGTCTATGGACATTTTATCTTGCTCTTGAACAGCAAAAAAATACTTTAACATGCCTTGTCTCTAGGCAAGTTTAGAGTGACCTAGAGACTTCTCAGTTTCAGAGTTTGAAATCCACCCCTCCATTTATACTTGGCCAGTGCTCAGACCAAAGCTGCGATATGTCACGTTGACACAGAGAGACCTAAAAAATAGAAGAGAGTGAAATTCTAGGCAGGAGCATCTCCTGATTCTATAAAAGTCAATACTGTGTGCCAAAATAATGAAAATACCCCAACTCTGTTTCCAACTGTATAAATAGCTCAGATTTTCAGCTTCACTGCCAGAACTTGGCTAATACCCTTCAGTTTGTCTGTCCAGTTTTACATCTACCAATAACTATTTTCTCCTCTTCTATCTATTCAAAACAAAACCTGAAGCACAAAGGTTATCAACTTCCAAAACCTCTTGTGCATAGAAAGACCCATAAGGCCTCTGTCAATGAACAACAGCTCATCATTCATTCTCATTATACTGGCACATAAATCTTCTGAGTGACCAGGGAAATGGGAAGCTTGCTACCCTCATAACATTCCTTGCGTGCCTGCTGAAGGCGTTGTGTCTATACATTGCCCATGATTTCCAGAAACACAGAGTTAAGAATAATACAAGATATGTAACAAGGAACAGGAGGGAAGGGTGACCTGCATGTAAACTTTATCAAAAAGTCCTCAAAACTAATTACTTGAGGTGGTTAGGAAAATAAGAAACAGAAACCATGATGCTTATCAGTCTTATTTCTCAAAGGCTTATTGGCATTAGTATAGTTTTGCACACCATCCAGAAAAAAATATATATAAAATTGTGGTTAACACTAGAGCTCACAGCTTTATTCAGTTTGGAAGCCCTTAAAAATTTTCTAATGGAGGTGCTACGTGGACAACAGCTTCACATTTCTTGAGTTACCCTGCACTGACCTCTCCCAACCATCCACAGAAACGAGAGGTCCAGCAGACAACAGGCTGACTGCCGTGGAGCTACAAAGTCATCTGTGAGACAGAAAGGCTAATCGAGTGAGCAGCAGTGTGTCCGGGGTGCATACATGGCATTTCCTGAAAAGAGCATGCTCCAGATCTGCCTGATGTTTTCCATACAGACATAGCCAATTTCTTTTGTATAAAGGAAGAGCTGCCATTTCATATTAAAAGAAAATAAACATCTGTCTGGCCTCCAAACTCCTAGAATTATAAATAGTTTGAGTGACAAATACTTCTGCCACAGTGTTCGGGATACCTTCAGAAGATATCCCTAGCACTGTGTGATTAACCGTAGCTTGGCAGAGTTCACCGTTATAACTATACTCTGGATAAGCTCGTTGGTTTGAACAAGAATTTGTGTGACTGTGTCTAAAGGAAGAAGAGAAGAAGCAGGAAGGTAGGTTGTGTCAGTCACTTGTACACTTTTCAAGCTGACTGGTATGGCTTGATATCTGTGCTTTGACAGTAATAAGACTATTAAATTCCTAAATGTGGTGTACTACGTTGCTCAACAGGTTTTATCACAGAAAAACTGAGTAGTCTTGACAAATGCAGTTTCATGTAGGATAATGTTAAAAAAGAATTTAGACATTATTTGCATAGATTACATTAAGTTGCTTGTTTCCCACCCCTCCCAAGCATCTCAGTACCTTGGAAATAAATTATAGTCAGAGGGTTATTAAAATAAAATTAAAAAAAAAAAAAAACCTGAAGTCAATCTCAAACCACAAGACAAGCAAACAGTACTGTAGTCTATTTTCAGACCTCCACAAAGTTATTTATATTCTAGTTGTCAAACAACCATGCAGTCCCAGACACCTTTTTACATGAAATTCTGCTATGGTGTCTTCCATGGACACATTAAATTATTTCCTCTTCAATATGCTAAGAAAAGAACCCCAAAATGCAAATCACCCTAAAGTCACATGTGTTTCACTTTAAGAAAAAGGATCTCCCAGGTTCAAATTAATAATAAGAATAGTCCTCTGTTCACGTAGTCATGCTGCGATTTCAAAAGTACCTAGATTAGGAAAGCAGTAGTATTGGTCGCAATGTCATTGTCACACAAGGTAGAAATATTCCTTCTAACCCATTTTTAATTCCAGCCTTCCTAGGACAATGTTTCAACCTGTACAAACCAGATTCTTTGCTGAATTTATAACTGTGCTGAGATCACTTCAGAGAAGCACAAGGAAAACTGTGTGAAATACTAAGGTTTAAATGCTCTTTCAAAAATATTTGCTGTCATTCTGACCCAACTGGAAGAAAAAGGGAGATGAAAGGTTTGCAATAGCAGCTTGCCTCAGTTGGTAGAGCCTGCGTATAGGATTTTGCCTGGTTTATTTTAAGTCTGAGCAGCTAGCAGCTGGAGTATGTCCCACATGCTAACACTTGGAATTCCCCAGGGAGAAGGTTTGTTTTAAATGTAACATTGGCCCTCCAAAGCTGGTCATCCCTCTGCTTTATTAAGTTTATGTACTCCATCATTGCCTCAAGTCTTGATGATAATGCACCTATTCTGAGTGATCGAACCTCCTCGCCAACTTCATATGAACTGTTTTTGATTTAAATGCAATCTATTAACGATATCTACTTGCACACACATACACACCCTGGCCAGATACTGAACAGACGCAGACTTACACAGCAGCTGTGACAACAACTGATGTCACCTCCTTTGCAGAAATTTCCACAAGCGTCTTCCAAAGGCCAAGTTAAACGAGATAAGCTCTATCAGTTTCTTTAAAGTGCTCTGGATGAGACCAGTCCATGTGACCCCCTTCCCGGCCGCGGGGGTGTGGTATGTCACAGCTCCCCTATCAGCTGGCACATGGCAGTGGGAGATATGAGACAGCAGAAAAGTAGTAGTAACAACATCGCCCGGACTGCCGAAGACGGAGCGAATACGCTGAGTAACTTCAGTGTGTGCGCACTCACTTTCTGAAAACAGGTGGAGGGTTTTCAGCCCTGACTTCTGCTTGCACATCCCACTCAGCACAGATGGGTGGTAAAGTTGCCAGCTATGCGTTGGAAAGGCTATGGTTCATTAGCATCGTATTAACGCCTTTAGCAGTGAGTTGCAATGCCGTGGGGTTTTTTTTTCTTCCTGGAGTTTCCCCCTCTTTTAAGTATTTAATGAATTAAAAAGAAATTACTAGCAGCGATATTTTTCGAAAAGCAATTCCTTAAAGTAAATTCCCTGCCTCTGTTCTTGCATCAGAAATATTAGAGAATTTCAGAAGATACCCTCCTCAGTTTTACTGCTGAAACTACCGAAGGTTTCAGGTTTCCTTCACTGCCTTTAATTATAATTAAATTATCAGTTGCAGAGTTAATTTTTAAAGCTTTCACAATGATTAATTTTATTAAAAATATTAACTAGCCAATAATATAGTAACAAAAGCATATATTTAAACATTTGCAAAACATCTCATTTAATGCTTCATCCTTGCTAGGACAAAAAGGCACCTTACTTGCAGTAATTTAAAAACATAGCCATAGTATTGAATGTTGCATTCAGACAGCTTGCAGTTTTCACCCCAGGGCTCTGCCAGTTTCCCTACATGGGCCTGTTAGCACAGAGGACAGCCTGAAACTCTCACCTCCAGCTAGCTGTCGTATTTTAGTTAACAAATGTTGGTAATGCACCTTTTTTTCCTTGTGAACGTGCCCTGCCCTTTCAATTTCTGAATTTATATGCATTTTCCCCTCCTGTCACATTCTGCTGGGCTTCATTAATAGTTTCCCCCAGTAAACATTTCTGATTTTAAAAAGCTGGAAATATGCTGGGAGGAAAAAAAAAAAAAAAAAAAGAAAAGAAAAAAAAATCCGCTCAGAAAGACAGACTTCTTTTTTTACATTTCAGAAGTTAGGAGATCACCTCACTATTTGCAGCACAGTACCACTGCATAGATTGCAGCAACATATTCTTCTTTGTTCTTTTTTCCCCTTCAGGTTGCCAGGCCAATCTGCTTCTACAGATTCATACTCTGCATGACTAAGAATTCACCTTATGTGGGGACTTCTTGCACCAACATAGTTACAGTCACTTTAGATCACTTGGGCACGTCCCGTGTAAATTTTGTTATTGGTGCAAGATTAACAGTTTCTGGCATACAGCAGTACAACAGGTAAATTCTGGATCTAGCACAGCAGTGAAATACAGGTATATAGTGAATATAAGTACACAAGAATTTGTGGCAAAGATAGTAAGAGAAGCTGAAATTCATTCTTACCCTTCAATCCTGAGGTCCGTCTCCTAGCCCTGCTACTGAGTGTGGATTGACACAATTTTTTTTTTTTTTTTAATCAGATTTTCTGCAGTTCTGCCAGATTGCTCCAATCTTACTGCAATCTCACACCTGTTAAGAATCTCACTGACTGGTCTAGCCAGCTCATCATATTGGATGAAAAAGGCTAGATCACCTTTACCCATTTCCTCTTTCAAAGTTAAGCATCTGCAGATAGAAAATAGGCTTTCTAGGGCATGGACAGACTCTCGTATTTCAACTGTAGTATGCCCAGCACAAAACCGTGGCTGGAACCTAGATGTTAATGCCATCTTAAATAATAATATTTTTTCAGGTGCTGGCCAGAGTTTTAAGAGATAGTTCCAGCAATGAGCATATTGGAGAAGCCAAGACACAGCTGCTCAAAACAGCACCATGCAGCAGTTATATATGCAATGAGAAAAGACCTCCTTCAAGCAAGCTATTGAGGACAGCTGCAGATCAGTCATCCTCAGGGTTCATTAGCTTTTTTCATTTTCTGTAAGCCAACCCTAGGCATGACTTTAGAAGATGATTAAACCAAAGATTTATGTGTCATTACACCCTCAAACTCCAGCTGCAACTTTTTATCCATGAAAGCCCTAGGATTCATGACCCAGGAGAGAAGCCTTCCTCTCTCTGGTATTTCGTTGGCATGCTGGTTACAGTCACTTCTCCCACCATCACCTATTTCTGAACTGTCTTTGGTTAAGACCCTTAATCCTTGCTGGAACTGTATAAACAGAAGCATGGATCGCCAGCCACCTAAAATCACTTGTGAGCCCTAGACTATGGCAGACAAAAGGCCTTTCAGTATTCTCCCCAGCAACTCTTCCACAGAGGTATAATGACTTTTGTGCCCAAGTTCACTTCACCTTTATGCTGTAGGGATGCTCTAAATGGTCCTGTTATGTACAGGACATACATATTTATATGTAATCCTCCCCATACAGATGGTGAGATGCCAGCTATGAATCAACAGAGTTTGTAAAGCTCTGCCAAAGTTACTCATAGCTGTGAGTTGCACACATGGGTGCTTTAAGTGCTAAAAAAGGTCTTGCTTTCTTCACACCTGAAATACGGGCCTATAACCCCTACACCTACAGAATTCACAAGCCAGTGTACAATAGCTCATGCACAGTGAATTTTAAATGCAGACACATGACCTCAGATTCCACTCATAAAGGGCGATCTGTACTGCAATGTTTGAGACTTAAAAGTGCAAACATAGCAGAAGCACTACAGGGCTTATGTGAAAAAAATAATTATTCCATGTAGAAAGGAAGTTGGCTTGCTTTGAGCAGAGGTGTTAATACACTAATTTTTCTCCCCAACACCAGCCTGCTTACCTGAAAATATGAAAACATCTACTGACGCACTGTTGTACTTATTTGAGGTTGTTATCATATCCCACACGTTAAATGTCTTGCTGCATTTCACACTAAGATGGTAGTTAATCTGAATACCAGTTATAAGAGTCATTTACTAAAAAAAATAAGTCTTGGACAGCTGTGCTGCAATTTTAGTAATTTGGGGGCAGAGAGGCATGCAGATCATAGTATATAAATACGGCTGAATTTTAAAGAGTAGCTTCAGAATAGATACCTTCCCCCTTCCACCGGGTTCGGGATAGTTAATAAGAGCTGGATCTTTAATGACAGTAACAAAGCAGGGTCTTGGCACAGAGACGACTTGTTTCATCACAGAGAACCACCAGAGTAAGGATAAAACCAGCGCAACTAGAGCAGGGAAAAAGGTGGAAGGATTTAAGATCTATGGTAGAAAAGGTATTTGGGTCCCTCTCAAAGGCAGCATAACTTTGTTTCCTACACAGGATGTCTTCTCCTCCCCATCTCCAATGTTTCAACTGCAATCAGTGGTAATTTCCTAGCAGTGGCAAAAGTGAGAACACTTGCGTAGACACGGCATTAGCAAATTAAGCACAGGGCCATCAGCTCCTCTGGCCGCACATGAGTAATGTCCCACTAGCCTCTCATCTTTTTCCATTAGCTGAAAATTAGTTTCCTCTGCCAGCATAAGTATGCATGTAGTAGGTTCCTATCCCTATCAAAATGAGTCAGGCCTGAAAATGGGGAAGACAAAAACCTATAGAAAATGTTTAAACTAAGCCAGACCCTAATGCAGCTATACCTTCAGGCTGGGTGGGATCCCACTGACACTGAGGGTATGGGACAACCTCCTCATCTGCTTTCCTTCCAGCCAAAACTGAAATAGGCATGAGCCAGAAAGCACCTCACCAACAGCAATACAAATGTGCCTAGGAGTGAAGCTCCGTTGATGCAAAGTAGGCAGCAGTGACCAAGGGCACTTGATCTGCCACAAAATCCCTTGTACCTCAGGGGGACGCAGGACGGGCAAGAGCTAAAACTCTGCATCTCATTCCTTGCAGCTGAAGTATGTAGCTACTCCTTCTTGCTTCTGAAGTTCTTTCGGATAGGAAAGGATAAACTTTGTTCCCTCAGATTGGATACACCCTCCCTTTCCTTTTTTCCAGCATAAAGGTGTTTAGAAGAGGGGCAGTGTCCAAAGTAATACATTTGTCTCCTAAAGTAGGAAAGTAGATGTAAAGCTGCTAGGACACTCAGTGGAAGATGCTGCTGGCCTCGCATTAATCTGGAGGCAGGGGCTCCCTGGACATCCACACCTCTGTGGAAGCCCTTCCGTAACTGCTTCCCTCAGGACTCTATTGTCCCTTGTATGAGTATCTCTGCAATAACCCAGTGACACAAGATCTGAAAGAGAAAAGGAAAAAAAAATGGGGCTTACATCACGTACCCCCATGTAACTCTTACATCTTCTTCTATCAATTGATCCATCTGCTTTGCTCCTCCCAGAACTGAAACTGTCAGCACTTCAGGGAGGACTTTGTTTTTCCTCTGTTTATAGAAATAGGTGTGTATATTTGGGTGTGGTTTGTTTTTTTTTTATTGTTGGTTTTATATGCTCTAAAACAAGCAAGTTGCAAGGCTGCTTGCTTTATGGAGATACACAACATAGACTTCTCACCCAAGGCAGATCACGAAAGGTCATTTGCTAAGATGTTGGAGTGCTAATATATGGTATACATGGGCACCTTTTACATATATCGTGCACACCTACTTGCCAGGAAGCAAATCAATAACTCCCTGCCCCAAAGCTTGCATTTGTCTGTTCTTACGAGAGGTGGGATGGTACCCTAGAGAGGGCCGCAGGCATTCCATTACTTAGGATCAGCGACTGAGCAAAATGGAAAGGCTGCTAAAAATAAGCAACATGTGCTCATTGGTATAAATAACAAAAGCAAGAGAGAAAGAAAAACAGAAAGAGAACAAGATGAAAATGAAAACTGGCCCCAGACCAGGCCTTGCAGAATGACTAGTCACCTCCTCATTGCCAATTCTGTCACCATCTCCAGTATGGGCAAGATACTTTCCACTGCCAAGTGCCCTCAGCTTCTTTCCTGAGGACCATTACTTCAGATTCACAGTGGGCCTGAACATAGGAGGTAGCTCCCACAGCACACGTGTCTTTCCCTAGCAGTTTCAGAGCTTGGGCATATTGAAACAAGGACGCAGCACTTCACAAGCCAGCACAAAATGCCAATGTGATCCCTGCAGTGCCTTGTGAAGCAAATATTTGGTTTATCTCTGTTTTGTTTATAAAGAGTATTGGGAAAGGGTTGCACTTCCAGAAAGGTATCATCATTAAAAACTTTACCTTCTCTTTATTAAAATAGAAATAACTTTTGGATTCCCATTTCTCTAACAGACTTCCATAGCAAATAGTTCCCAGAGCACACTTGGCTGCCTATTCTCAAGTACTAAAGTTGAGAAAGCTAAGAAGTGCCTATCTATATTTGGAGGAAAATAAGAAGACTAAGCTGATTAAAAATTCACCCTTGCCCTGTATTCCTAAAAGCACTGTACACCCCCATGGCACCAGACATTTCCGGGTGAGCTGCCTTTTTATACAACTGGAAAGTTTAAAGCCGAGTATCCTTCTGGTTACTTTTCATTTTAGGCTCTTGTTAATAAAAATGAATAATAATTGGGAACCAGCTCCCAAGTAGCACACTCAATTTTCCCTCTGATCCTATTTAATGTATTCTATTGTAATAAAGCGCACACACACACCCCCAAAAAAAAAAATCTATTAGCCCTACAATTAAACAAATAATGGCATTAACAACTCCCACTCACCGCCTTAAGCAGGTTTAGCTGGGAGAGCTGAAGCAGCTGTCTCTGTCCTGTGTCTCTGCCAGAGGTCACCATCCTGCAGCGGGATCAGCTGATCCTCCTGGATAAACTCCTGAGCAAGTGCAGTCTACAGGCTGCAGCATTAACATAAACCACCTCCAATTTCAGTTTACTCTGGCAGTAGCCTCCTAGAAAAATAAGAGGGAGGAAACCTAAGGCTGGTAACTGTTTCATCTCTTAGTATTGGATAAATCCACCTTTGATTACATTTCAAAGCCCTAAAAAACGGAACAGTCAAGAGGTTTATAATAATGTACTGGCTTGCCATGAATTAACATGAATTCTCGTGATGAAAAAGGTCACTAGCATAACCATTGAAACACACTGCTAAAATAAGAGCTAAGAAAGAAAGGTCCTCTAAAGTTTATCCAGGTATGTGTAGACTTTAAACATTTTCAAAAATAGCTATAGCTACTAACGCTATGAAATTAAGCTGCTTCCAAACCTAGGACTAGGACAAATTTGAGCATCTCCGTATGGCTCTGACAATGTTGCAATATCCAAACTATCATAGCTACAATATGAATTCTCAAACAGTGGAAAGACGAGAGAGAAGGACAAGGTTCCTGTGCAGGGAGGTTATTTTTCATGTCAGACCAACAGATGATTGGCACAGAAGCTATCAAGGTCTCTTTGGCATCCAAAGTGCAGATACAAATACTTACAGTGGATTTGCTTACTGGTAACTATAGAGAAAACAGCAGGTGGTTAAGTTTCTGGTGCACACATTTCACACTGTCAAATTCACTCGAAACAGAGAAAAATGTCAGTTTTGAGTAATGGTGTGAATTGGGAGAGTGCTAAACAATAGGTATACCTTGGAAGAAGGAAAATAATACAAAAGGAGTGCCATGGTCTCCATAATCTCCATAAACAATGAGGGCAAGATTTATTATGCTTAGTCTAGAGTATGATGCTAAGGAGTTTGAGGCTGGGATGTGGGGGAAGACTGAAACAATGAAAAACTTTCAAAAGGAGAATGATTTGTGATATCTGGAAGGGTTTTGTTTTACAGTGCTTGAACCATGCTTACGTAGCTCCAATACCACAAAGTCCTGGTATAGGTGCATTGCGCTGAGATGAGAGGATCTTCTGTTGTGGCTTTCACCGCACTTGTCCTAGCCTCCTATGTACGGTTTGCACTGACAGGGCTCCAGCTAGCCCCAAGACATCAGACGCCGACACAACCATCTTGTATGCCCCTGTCATGTCGCCCTTCCAAACAACACGCCAAGCCCTTTTTCTCTTGGTCATGTTTGTAACTCTGAGTGCTTCCCTGCAGCTAAGGAAAATTCAGAGCAGGTATACCTGCGCAGAGACAAGTGGGATCTGGTGTCTAACATGTAAAACCTGCCCCAAGTCAGCCTCTAAAACTGCCATGCTACGTTTCCAGGACTCTCTTATTTAAATGATCCAGAAACACTGCGAGTATGAGCAAAGAGGCAGTGTGACAATGCTGACTTGAGGCACACGTGGCAAGGGCAGGCAGGGAGCCAGCCAGCTCTCTAAAGGCAGGGGAGACAGCCCCACTTGTGCCTGAAGCAGCTCTCCTTGCTATTCCTGTCACGGGCCACTCCGCAGAGCCTCTGCCAGCCCACGGAGGAGGGCACAGGCACATGATAAGGATAAGCAGGAACTGGAACAAGATGGCACCGAATTAATTTCCCTTTGCGTGACCTATGCACCAGATTTTCTGGCATCTCAAAAGGCACAAAAAGAAACCCAATGGAGTAAGCAGGGCCCTGTGTCAGCAAAATACTTCATTTCTCAACCGAAATGCTCAGGCTGGCAGAGCTGCAAAGGTAAGGATTACTCAGTGTTTCCAACGTGGTACCACATGTTTAAGACATGACTACGAAGGGGCAGGGAGAGTGTTCATCTCATTTTCCTTTCTTCCTTCTTTAAAATAACTTAGAGTGCACAAAGAAGATGTGAGAGATGCCATTTCTGCTCTCAAAAAATCAATATAGGGAGAGGGAGTCCGTTGGTTTATTACCAGGCAATGCTTTTACTATGGAACACTTTGTGGATGACTGAACAGCAAATATGACGACATCATCACAAACATCAAGAAAGTAGAAACTGAACAAGAAAAGGATTTATCTTCCGTTTGCCTGATGTAAGTAGTTCAATCAAGCTAAGAAAAAAAAAAATCTTGACAATTCTATTCAGTTAGCAATTGAGGAAGATCTGAAAATACGTTTAAAAATGAAGGTCACCAAATCTGACCTTCTGTATTGTTCAGCCAATGAAGTTTCCTCCACTTACACTTTTATCCATAGTGTTTGCTTGCTGTAACTTTTTTATTAAATATTTCAGCCAGCTAAAGGAAATAGCAAAACCAGAATGGAGGCAAGACTTTACTTTTCAGGGAAACTGGAAACCAATTCAGCAAAGTGGGTCAAAGGAAAAGCTGAAAAATACAAATCCATCCTACAGTTTAACTTAAGCCAGAAAGTACTAGTCTACACACAGTTCTTGTAGTGCTTAATAGATAGCTCAAATTTGGTTTAGAAATCAATAGAGAGAAAGCAGAACAGCCACCCAATATGGACAAATAGGCCAGCATTTGGGACTCAGGAAAAGGCTATGCTAATAAAATAACAGAGTGGCAAACACATGTATTTGCTAAAGATCATGCAAGTCCCTTTCCACCCATTTTGAGAAATGCAGGAACCCTTTAACTGTTTATCCACTAAAGGTGCAGGTTAAAGAGAGGTACCTGACAGAGAGTAAGGGCGGGAGGGCACTGGAGATCAGGAGAAGCTCCAATGACAGACCATCTCCATCCTTTAGATGAGGCTGATGGTGGCTTTAGTTGCATTACAAGGGAGCAACGCAATGGAAGAAGGCCTCCCTCACAGATGGATTAAGAGGGATTGTAAACAAGATGGAACTGTGCATTTGCATATTCCTCGGAGAGGAGAAAGTAGCTAAACCAGGAGAAAAGAAGAATGAGAGAGTGGGACCAGAAGGGAGTAGGGGAAGAAGGTCAAGGGTGTGGAGCAGGGGTTGCCTAGTCCAGGAACATACCACTGGGATAGGTTCCCACTGGCTACAAGCATCACCACCAACTTGCAGGGTGGCTGTTTTGAGCCAGGCTCTTCTGGGGAGCACTGTGAGAAGCAGTAGGTGCACTAGGGAGGTGGGGAGGCCTCATCGCAGGCCATTTTGTCAAACTCTGGGACTCTCCATGGCCATGTCTTATGCCACCTTTCTCCTTCACAGCAAATTTCAAGGAGAAAACATTTACAGCACTGAAAACCTTTGAAAGGAAACCGCAAGTAATCAGGAGGATTGTTTGCAGCCATCAGACTCGTGCCCTATTTTATGCCTACAAATGCAAAGTAAATGAGAGGTGATTTGGCAATGGTGTGAAGAGGCTGTCCCTCTGAAACTCCAACCTTTCCCTCAGTTTCAGGCCATGCCACACCTCCTATTTTACTTTCAAACAGCTAACTGGCAGAGAAATCCATGATATAATCTAGTAACTACACAAAATTAGCTTGAGCCAACTGTGAATTCATTTGTTCTTTCTAGTTGCAGTCTCTCCTTTGCTGAAACATAAAACTTGGTATGAGTCAGCATATTTCACCACATTTAAAATTATCACAACAAGGGCAACGGCACAAAGAAAAATATCACTAATGCAAAAGATGAACAAAGATCCAGCCTAGAGACAACCATGGCAGCAGAGCAATTTAGTATACCTGAACTACTTCACTGCCATCTTTCATTTTCTAGTTTTAGTCCAGCCTTTTTACCCTCAAAAAAAGTTTTAAAAAATTGTAGTGTTTTCCTATGGATGATTAAAAAAACCCCAAACAACCAAATACAAAAAAAACCCCAAGAACCAAACAACCCGCTAAGCTAACCATTCTTCATGCTGTTTCATGGAATAAGACTTTTTCTTCAAGCTTTATGTACCTCTATATGATTAATAGCAAAATAAACACCACTTGCCAAATAAGTCTGCACTAATCTAACAGCATCTTACCACTCTCTGTGTTTCTCTATTGTTATACTCCTATGGAATGATTTTGCTAGCCCTCCCCTAAACACATTGCTTCCTGTACCTCCTACATCTCAAAGGCATGCAAATGAATCCTTAACAGCTTTCCCCCCTTCTTTGACACATACATTTTTTTTCCTTTTTTTTTTTTTAACAGGCTAGAAACAAACACACATATATTTATTTACATTGTGATAGTCTCCAAAGGCTCCATCCAGCGCTGTGGTTAGAGCAAACAACCAATCAGCAAAGCAAGTCCAGAGTTCAAGCAGCAGCAATCAATGCGCTGAGCTCATATGCTGGCAAACTTTGGTGGGAGTTCCCACAAAACACAGAAGTGCTCACTGGACACCAACAGCACTGCGAGTTGTAATTGCTTCCTCCACTAAACTGTTTGGTATTTGAAGTATGGGAATGTATTTCCTCATAAGTAGGGTTTCTACCCTTTACATTGTCATAAAAACTGATTTCCATCACCTCTGTCAATGTATATGAGCAATGGCGATAAGTAGGCACAACCCTTATTCCCAGTCAGTTAAATCTACACGAGTAGGTCAAGCGTTACTAGAACAAAGCCAAAAACCACACAGCCAAATGGAAGTATGGCTTCTTGACTTAGATAAGATTAAAAAAAAAGTCAAAGGCAGCATTTTCAAACATAAAGGCAAACAATAGGCCCCTAAATCTATACTGGGACACACTTATTAAAGCCCCATCCTTCTTCAGGAATCAATTTCAGTTAAATAGGATCATTTTGGTTTAATAAGCTCTATTTTGGTTAAACCCCGGGCAAGACACCTATGAAGCAATCTACAAACTTTTAACAGCAGAGCATGGCACATAGTTCTACCAGGACTCCCCACCACAGGAAACTACAGGGCTGTCACTGTTGGCCGAGATATCCTTGTGTCCCCTTGCGACGCAATTACTCCAAGCAAGCATGGAAAAGGGTTCATTATTTGCCACTCTTCCCAGTGCTGCCTCTGGCAATACTTATTGCAATAACCAGCCTCCACCGCTTACCTTGCTACATGAAGCGTGTCTCTACGCCTGTCTTCATAACCACGGAGTCACTTTTTCTTGCTGGTTGCGTGATACACCTTCTGAAAATGCATCACTTCAGGACAGAATAAAAACCAAACAGCAACACTGGCTCTAGTATAAACAAAAGGACTGCTCCTCCTAGTCTCTACATCATCACACCTGGCTGTAAAAGGTGATGGTCAAAACAGCAAGAGCTGTCAAGGGTTAGTTTTTCCATGGGGTTTACCTAGTGGGAATCTTCAAGAAAATAAATCCAGTCTTCAGGTGAGGATGCCAGACTGTGTCAGTGATGTTAGGCAGGGATCACTGAAGTGCCCTTTCCACACTTAAAAGAATGTAAGCTTGCATTTGTATTGGAGGGGGAAGAAGGTAGGAAACTTACAGCTGAAAATAGATATTATTCCTGCATTTTGGGGCCAGGAGATGTCTACCAGGTGGATACAAAAGACCTCTCCCCTTTTATAATCAATCAAACCAGACATTTCAGGGAAGTGGGAACCTCCCGATGTTCTCCTGAACCACCTGCAAATATCCAAGCGTATTTAGGCTGAGCTTTAATCAGATGGCCAGCAGAGAGAATTATCCCGCTCTTGCAAGCAATTCACTGTGTGGCCTTAAATAAATCACTTGCATATGATCAGCGCTAGAGAAAAATAAAGTTTTCTGCTCCTTTCTTTTCATGTATAGATGCATTATATGAAAACAGGCAGAAATATTGGCTGTTAGCCATAAAAAAAAAAAAAAAAGGAAAGAAAAAAAAAGAAGAAAAAAAGTTGATACTTCTTTATCTATAGAGAATCTTCATTTAGTTTTGGAAAGAGATTTTGAAATGAGATCACTGTACCACAAAAGACAACTGCAAGTAAGTGAGAAAGGAGAATTTTCAGTTGGACCTGTTGACGTGTATTAGGGTATTATTCCAACATAACACAAGTATCTGAGAAAATATATTAATATAAACTTTCATTAGAGAAAATCAAGGACTGTCATAGCTCAGAAAGAAGAGAAACAGTCATCTAAGAGCTTGACAGAAAATGTAATATTCGTCTCCCTTGCCTTTGAAGGTCACCTTTATTCTTGGTGAGATTGCGCCTCTGTAGAAGGGTTGAGCAAAGAAAAAGACATCACATATACCTGCTGATCTTCTGTACAGAATTAAGTTTCTCGTGAGGTTCCTTAGTTTTTTCCTCCCGATTATCAGCTATTGATACTTACCTGCATGTCCAGAAACCAGTTAATTTGTATCAGTGGAATGGGTACATGTCTATAACCTGATCTAACTATTAAAAGATGAGTCTGCCTGTAGATTGCTTTTAGGAGCTCCCGTTTGAACCAGGCAGTGCCAAGGATGGATCAAAAAAACCTGGGTGAAGTGCAAGGTACAGCTGGATCACAAAATGAAATTGATTTTTCTGAGGCCCCTTTCCTGGCACCCCCAGCGCTGTGCTCCCCAGGTGCTGTGCTCATGCCCTGTAGATAAGCATGAGCTGCGGTACAAAGCACAGTTGGCAGCTAATTTGGATTTAGCCATTTCACACTTGCAAGCGAGGGATTCAAAGCCAAATACCCGGGCCCCCTCCTACTTTCCAACACAGAAACAATTTAAAACAGATCTAACACCTATGTAGTACTGATTTGGTTATCTTCAAAATCCCCATTGTTCTGTTTAAAGAGCATATCCTCCTAGAATAGCCTCCTTTTGATAAACAACTCCTTCTGCATGTCAGCCAAACAACAGTTTTGGTCTTTATCACAAGTGGACCAGCAGCAGAAACAGTGTGTGGCGAAGCGGGGGAGGAGGGAGTTTTAGCTGAAAATAGAGTTCATTGTCAGCTGGACTTCAGACTCAGGTTTTTAAATAGGTCTTGGAATGTGGATATGAAGCAGTTAAAAGAACCCTACCTTCAGCCCTTAAAGGAAGAAACCTCTATTCACATGCTTAAAAGCATAGCAGAACCTCAGGTAACAGGGTTGTTTGTGCGTTGTACACAAGTGTTTCTTGTAAAAGAAGGTAAAAATATACAGGAAAAACAAATATTAATACCTCAGGAAACAAAACAAAACAAAAGTTTCTTAAGTAGAAACACACAACACCAAAGAACCCGGTTTAAAACAAAACGTTTCAAAAAAGGGATGATGAAATTTAATTTTTTTTAAACACATAAAAAGAGATCAATAATTTTAAAAAGTTATGTAGGCCAGAAATTTCTGTGCCTTTTACACAGTTTGTAGGAAACGAATAGAGTGGCTACAAATTTTACTGATTTTTTTTTTACATTCCAGGTATGTGCCTGGTGGAATGCAACCATTTCTGAAGTGTTTATTTTATGAAAAATATTAACTCTTTCTAGTAAAATATCGTTGGCATGAATTTATAATGATGCTACACAGCTTGATGGTATATTTTACTTCAAATATCCCCTCAGCATGGCTGAAAATAGCTATACTTCTTTAATTCTTAGGATTAGTTGGTGAACGAGTGTGATATATACACTCTAAAATCTGCCACAAAAAAAACTTTTTTGTGTGTGCTCCATTAAGAGCAAGAAAGAAAGAAGAAGAGAAAGAAGAAAACTGATCTTCAAAAAGCTGATGTGACTGACTTTAGTCATCATCAGCACATGTAGGAAATAGTAAAATGGAAAAAATGTACACCCAAACACAAGAAGTGATGACCAAAGCAAAATACAGGCTAAATACCATTTATAGTCTAGCTTCTGGAAATCACACAACTCTCGCAATATCCATGCGTTTTGCTAGCAACTGCATAAAATGTTCCTGTAGTTAGAGAAGATGCAGTATTCCTACTGTAGTCTTATGTTAAAAAATGTTCTTAGGTCCACAAGCTGCCAGAGAAACCACATCACCTCATTATAAAATATTTGCTGAAAAGCCATAAGTGGCCTAAACAACATGAACTTCAACATCTCCAGCCGTGCTATCTCTTGTCAGGGCTAACTGACAGCACACCCAGGCTGTGGGGTGTCCCCGGCTGGCACAAACGGACTAGACCTCGGATAAGATGGTTGAATTTGGAAAACGCTGGTGGCTGGTGCTGCCTGGTTTCTAGGTTTCCCACAGATAGAGCATCTGGGCAACGGTAACTGTGGCATCCTTGTAAACACCGGCTGGACAGTAATAGAGTATAACACAGGCAGCAAAGTGACCGTGTCAGGCTGCTTTCCTCTGTGCTGGTGGTAATCAGACCGCACAGCCAAATGTTGTGCCTCTGGAAACGAGCTCTGGAAGTAGTTAAAGAAGCGTTTACAGTACAGTCTGCAACAGATAAGGAGACAAGGTGCTCTCCAAAAGTCACGAAAATCTATCAGAGCCTAAGTTTTTTTTCTCCTGTTCAACATCAAGAGCCACAGATACCTCAAACACAACTTCAGGAAATCAGATGCTTTTCAGCAGATTTCCAGTGTTAGAGGCTAGCAACACTGGGCAAAGTCTTGGTCCGCCAACATCATATGGCAAAGCTGCCCGCTGGTCAAGGAGGTGACAGAAGCTCTCAAAAAATCTTACATATAAGGCAATAAACTTTTCAGCTCCTGCCGTTACTATTTAAATAGGCCAACCAGCCTATATGCACATACATATATGCAAATCATCAAATGAAATGGGAAAAGCTTGAATCTAATGGTTTGCAATAGGAAGGAACTAACGTTTTTCTTTTTACTAATGAGCTTTTCCTGCATCTTGGCGGCATATGTAAAATATTGCCTCAATTGTATTTTCTAAAGAGATACAAGTTAATTGCATTCATTCGAGGCTCCATACTGAGAAATGAAGGGCAGCAAGGATTCACAATAGCTGAACTGATCTCCCTCCCATTTATGAACATCTAACTTCCTTGTTAACAACTACAGTAATTGCTGCTGCAGAACAACTGTTTTAAATCCATTTTGGCTAGCCTTTGCTGCAGTTTGGTGGTTGAATGGAGGAGGATGACTTCTTCATGTGACCAGTCTCCAGAAGTTCTACCTGGACTGCTGACGAGCACTCACCCACAACATAAGAGCCTAGTCTGTGCAGCATGTTGAAAATTTCATAAGTTATAAAAAAGATGCATCAAATGAAAGTAAGTAACTCTTATAAATGTAACAATTGTTTATGCTTGTAAAAACCTAGAAATCTGCTATTATAATGAGGACAGTTGGCATTTTATGTTTGTCTCTGATTCAACTGCAAGAAAAGAGATACAAACTATCTACTCTTGCAGAGACTTTGTTTTCAGGAGTTTGGGGTTGGGGATGGGGTTTTTGTTTGTTGTTTTTTTTTTTTTTGAAACTGAAATAACATACATTCAAATAAAGCATATGGTTGTTCTCCATGTAAAGAAAAATGCTTTCCATCTTTTAAGGTCAGCTACAACTGAAAGGAACTTGGAGACAAAAAAAAAGAGAAAAGCAATAGATTTCTTTTTAAGGAAAAATAACGGATAAACCTAGTAAAGGAAGGACTTAAATGTAAGAACTTTGAGCAACATTTCTGAAAAAAAACACCAGTCCATGCGTTCATGCTATCATGCTGCAGACAGAAAAACGTGTATGTAGCAATTATGTGCAGATATGTCACTGAGGAAAACTAATACTGTGTTATGGAATTAAACAGAGAGATGAAAGTTAGCTGCAAACTAAAGGTGGGGAGGAAGAGAGTCCAATTTTGCACCTAGGGCTCTGACAGCATGCTTTAAATATTCAAATACAAGCACAAGATCATCAAGATTGCTGTGAAGAAAATCTAGGTTCATTTCAATGACACAGAATGATTCCCTTAAGGAAATCAGATCATACCACAGAAATGTGGAGGCCCATCAGATAGCAGAGGGGGTTACAGCAAAAATAGAGTCCCCTGTTCTCAATGTTCCTTGGTGTAGCTTCTACAAAATAAACATTTTTCTCCCACTTTTCCTTACTTTTCTTTCGAACAAATTTGCAAATGCTTATGAAAAGAAAACAGAGACGAGATTGCATCTGGTTTGCCTATGGCGCCATTTGTTGCTATAGGGACATTACTTGGAAAAGGTGATGAGTGGTAAGTTGGTGAATGATATTAATAGAGAAACAATAGACAAATTGCTCTCAATGTTGTGGTTAACCCTTTAGTGGTCACACTTTGGGTTTTCCCTCTTCTTCAGGAGGCCCAAGCAGAGGATAATGATTACATCTCCCTGCACATGCTGCTAATTGTTTTCCCCCCCAAAACGTTAGCATTTTTCTCCTTTTCCCTTCCATGAGCACTGTATATGTAAAAACATTTTTGGAAGTGGGGGGAAAGCAACTGACTGAAATGTTATTTTTTCTTTCCTTGTTCAGCTCCTTAAGCAGAACTGAACAACTTTTCACACTTTAATGAAAAGGATGATTTGTACCTTCAGCACAAGTCAAACAGTGTCTAATGTTGTATTTCTTCCTGTAGGTGTACGTGGAGAATGCATAGATTTAAAGGAAAAACTCCAACCCTGATGCCTACCGAGCAGACAGCTGAAGCATGCAAACCACTAAGCACTTATTGTAAAGATATAACTTTGTTGAATGCAAAGAGAATCCCTTCAAGAGCCTTTAACAAGGGGGGGAAAAAGGCCACATAAAAATTATTTGCAGTTTCCCAATAAGCACATCAATTTACTTAATTAAATATTGCTTTCAAAGTTGCAGTCACAATAGCTCTTGTCCCTTGCCAATTGCAGTAAGAAAGATACATTGAACAAGGATGTCAGCTGAATACTAGCATTGATGTTAATGCCAACTGTTCAAAGCCTTGCCAAGTCGCTGACGTTTAGAGCAAGGACTCCCTCATTTGCAGCTCTTTTTAAGGCTTTGTCAAAGTACTGAAATTCTAGAAGCCCATTTTTGTGCATTTTGCAGAGAAATACAAGACCTTATACTTTCAAGCAGGACAAGATCCATCTAATCTACCATGCTGAGGTTTTTTTAATGGAAAGTATTTGTGTCACAAATTATTTTTATTTGCATTGCTGACTACCAGATTTTGGTCCCACATTTTGTTTCATTACATTTAAGCTCACTTTGCAAGTGCACTCATATTTTAATTCAGATTAAAAAAACAAAACAAAACAAAACAAAAAAACTCAACTTCCCTCCCCCAAAATGCCAGTCATTTTCTGAAATGAACCTCCCACATTCAGATCACTATAGCTTGGCACCTACATTTTTTTTCTTGGTTTCTCATTTCTGCACCGGACATGGAAACTTAGATGCATTCCATTAAGTAGGTTTCTGTAGTTTTGCCTGCATCCTCAATTAGCTCCAGCCTGCTAATTCTTAGTAGAAGAAATAGTTGTGTTCTCCTTCATTGAAAAGCTGTTTCTAAGTAAGGGAAGAATCCAAGAACAAAACCAGTTTTGAGCAACAGTATCATTCTGCAGCTCCCTGAGCAACAGAACTGAAAAGTAAGAACACACAAAGAGCAGTGAAAGCAGTAAAGACAAACCTTTTTTTTTTTTCCCCCACCACTTTCTTCTTTTTCACTTTCATTGACAGAGGCATAAAAAGCAGCAATAAGATTTGTCCAGTGACACTGGAGGCAATGCATGTTATACACACCTATGGAACCTCTTCAGTTACCAAGCAGGCTTTGTATCACCTTTGATTCCTCTGAAACAGAAATTGCATCCATGACATTTCTTCTGGGTGCCTCAGCCCAGAGTCTTGGTGGGGCTGTCTTGGTCCTTGTGGACTTTTAAGGTGAGATGCATAAATAGTTGGTCACTCATACTGCTTAATCACTCTGTTGTCAACTTCATTCCAGAGGCAACTGCCTTTTAACTTTGACATACTGAACACATGCAGCTAAGACTCATATCTTCTCAGAATTAAGTGAATGGAATTTTGACATTCTCCAAATCCACTCTTGCACTGTCATTCCATCCAAAGTCAAATGTATGGGGAGCATACACAAAGTAGAAAACCTTGCCCTTCTGAATTTATATTCAAGGAGTCCTCCTTTCTTTCTTTTTTTTTAAGACACCTTTACTTAATCCTACTTTAATACCTAACATCAGACAAATGAGCTTATTTGCTTGGGCATAAACCAATTTTTTTTATATTACAAGGTCTAATCCATATTTGGAAATTTGTATTTTAGGACACATCACTTGTAACTTATTGAATAAAGGTTTTCTTTAAAGAGTAGTGACCTCCTAAGAAGCACAATATGTCAAGATTCATTTATAGTCAATTATATCTTAGTGTAACACAAACACAGACCACACCAAATAATAACCCAGCATTATTAAAAGGAAATTTTAAAAAGCCACAAATCTAGTACTGAATTCCTATGACACACACATAGGTCTTTAAAACAGTATTTCCGCTCATCTGAAGCAGCAGCTTACCCTCATAGCCTTGTTATCTGCCTTGGAGTTAGTCTTTTAAGCAGAGTTAGAGACTTAGATTCCAAATGTTTAACCTAAATGCCACCTCAGGATTGGAACAAATGTCACTGTGGTATACAGCCATGGGAGGAGAAAAAAATAAAAATCTGAACTGTCACTCTTCAGAGCTACTGTCGTCAGAAGGAGCAGAGGGCACTGAACACCTCATAAGCCTGAGTTCTGCATTTTAATTTAATTACAGCTGTAATTTTACTAGGAAAACAAAAAACAATGACTGAATGTCTACATGATTCCCTAGCACGTTGCATGTTCTCTCCATTGCTTTGTCCAGGCCTCCAAAGCCTTGGAGAGACTGTTGCACCATTTCTTGAGGCATTTGTCCCAAAGTTTCAATGGCAAAACAAATAAAAGGCAGGGAATAAAAGGGACTATAACAGTAGAGGGTGATTCTCTCTATTGTGTAATATCACAGCTTGAAATTGTAATGCACTTAGTCATACAGAAAAAAGCAAACTTATAAATCATATTACGTGTAAAAATGCTTCATATTCTTAAAGAACGCCTCATATCCCAGTGAATTCATGAGCCAGTTTAAAGTGACTCCCACCACGAAATTTTGCCCGCAGAACCAGAGGCTGGATGAACAAATGTGGCAATGAAGTACCAAGTGTTAAGTCTTTGCACTTACAGGTTTGAGTTGGGTGCCTTCAGCATTATGATCATCACCTGGTATGTACATCGGGGTCTCTTTACCGCTGTATTTTTGCCACTTGCCTGCAATGCTGGCTAACATCTGACCGATACATTATTTTACAAGGAGAAGCAGAAATCATTTTCACCCCTTAGGCCCAGCTAACATACCCAGTGCTCAAATCATTCTTTTGCATCTACAGTTCCTTCTGTTTCTTCTGCCAACGACTAAGAGACTACAAAACCATCTCAATGTTTTTCTTTTATAAGCAGAAGTCTGCCCATAAGTCATCAAATCTGCTTTTTTCCCCTGAGATCTGCATGCAGCCCAACAGATCCTAACATCTGGCACTGCACCATTTAATCAGTCCTGGAAAACTGCACTTTATTGCACACTGAAATAGAGAAAGACTAACAGCGTTTATTCGATATAGTGCAATTGGTCACTATTGCTTATTTAAAGAGTCTTTCATGTGCTCCAAACACTGTTCACATGCAATGCAACTGCACCGTGTAACGTGCAGGAAGGCGGCAGCTAACTGCACAGTTGTGGAGAAAGAAGAATTTAGTGACTCAGGACAAAAACCCAGCTCACCCAGAAAATGCTATGTGCTCTTGAATGCCTACACAGAGCAGACCGACCATTTCTACTTTGTTGTTTCCAAGGGTATGTCAGATGGCTTCATGCCACAGCAGAAGCCAGAATTTTGTTCCTTTTCTTCCAAAGGGTAAAAGGGCCGAATCAACCGTTGCTACAGGTCCTGCAATCTCAAGGAGTCTGTAGTTTTTCAAACCTAAAACTGAGAGGCTTTCAAGTAGCAGCAGTGTCTTCACACAGACACACTTAAAAAAAAAAAAAAAAAAAAAAAAAAAAGCAGCTCTTTCAATATAAGCTGCTCTTGAGAGCTCTACTTTATGCTACGCTTTTTCATTCATCCTTCTTGTTTTTATCAAGCAAGGATGACTAATGTGCTATTGTGATGCTCTTTTCTCTGAAATGTGGCCAACTGAGGCTGCTTCCACCTAGTTCCTTGGGTGTTTAACATTAAAAAAGAGCCCTCAGCCGGGCAATGAGTAAGTCATTACAACCCCCCCACCCCACCCCACCCCCCCACCACCACCACCCCCGCTTTAAAACAACAGGCCCTATACATAAACCATGCTCTCATGTAAATCTGGCCTACATAGTGTTGAAATCTTCCAATGTCAGGAAGATTTCACAAGCAATCCCGTGTGTCCCATAGCTATAAAACTGGCGTTACTTTAGCACCACAGGAAGCACAGCATTTGCCTCGAACAGCTTATCGTGACATGCTTCAACCCTCTCGCTGCCCTTCTACTTTCTTACAGTTTGGCCAGGAAGTTTAGATGGGACAAACGTCTTCGGAACCATTCATCCTATGCCAAGAAATGCTCCTTCAGCTCAGAGTACACACAGTTTACACACCTGGGAAGGACTGTAACAAGTCTTTGTGACACCAAAAAAAAAAAACAACAAACTCCAGACTGTACATGTGAGATCAACATGAAACAGCTGACTTCAGCTGGGCCAGGGTTTTACTCCTTATCCTTACGGAACTGCTGAATATTCATTTTAGGCCCTCAGACACAAAGACCAAATGGCACCCCAGAGCACAAGCAAGAAGGAAGATAGTATTGGTTTGCTATGAGAATACTTCAAATCATTCCTTGAAAACCAGACTCTCGAGCACAATTATACCACGTTGCTGACCTCACACGCGATGGCCAGAGTATTTTAGATAGACTCTGCTCCAACAACTTTTACTGAATTTAAATGCTTCTAGTTTGAATGAGGCCTTGATTTCTCTAGTCTGAAACCTGTCAGCTCTTTGCTTTGACAGAAAATTATAACAGGTTTCAACTTTTTAAACGATTTTTCAGCTCAGAATAATAACTTTTTTGGAACACAAGGACATGAAAAGATACATTTTTAAGATGGGCATCTATCCCAAAACCATCTAGTCTTTTCAACTGACCATGCAGGTCAGCAAAGTTTGTTGTAGCTCTCATTTCACATTTCAAAACCTACAATTTTTCACTCTTTCTGCCAAATGAACCCTTGCCTTTCCATTTCTTTTGCAGAAGACTTGCAGTTGCAAACTCAGCTCTAAAAGTGGGCACTTCTATGCAGAAAAGGACTCCTTACTTTTGACTGTGACATTCACATGGGCCTATGGTTACCTGCACAAAAAGCTTATTAAAAGGGCATTTTTTAAATAGCAGTACTAGATACTCTTAAATACATTGCTCAGCCACAGTAAATACAGTCACTTTATTCATCTCTTCATGGAAAGCTTACACTTATTCATGCCTCATTAATCTAAAAATCCTTCCAGCATGCTCATCATCATTCACTGTCTTTGTGATTTAAAAAAAAAAAAGAAAATTTTCTTATCCTAATCAAAGGGACGAAGTGCTTCTCTGAATCATTTTATTAAATGATACATGCCTCCACCTTATAAGGGTACCTTATAAATCTCCTTCCTTATAAAAAGCAGGAACAAAAGGAATAAAAATGTAAAATTACATTAAGTTGACTAATCTCTGGGGCCCAAATCAGCGGTATCTGAGACTTGGAAATATACGATTATGTCACAAGATAAATGTTTTAAAAGTTGACAGCCTTCAAAGCTGCTGGCAACTAGATGTCTTGCTCAGAGAATCAGTATTGCTCTTGAAGTATCTTTTAAACAAAAGAAACAAAAGCTTGAACCTAATTCCAAACACAGAATTAAATTCTTTCCTCCATAGTAGGAATTTCCATATGATATTTCACACTTGCCCTAACACAACACTTTTTCTGACATCAGTGAAATTCCTTGCATTGGAAAGAAGATTGTGAATAATAAAATCCCCAGAACATGTCAATGGAAAAAATTTTAGCAGCAGGAAGATTTTAATTCCAACTATCCATGCTTGAAAAGAACAAATTTATAGTAAGATCCTTCTTAATAGTTCACAACCATGTAATGCATTTCTCTGACACATATTTTATACTAATTCTTTGCTGCAAATAAATATATCCAGAAATACTAAGTTTGGGGGTTGGGGTTTTTTTTCCTTTTGCTCTGATGTTCACCTAACAACCTTGATCTGAAGTAAGATGCTAAGGCATATAGAAACTATAGTTATTTATCTGGTTCTAAGTTTGACTGTATTTCACTGAATTCTCTTGTGACAACATGGAGAAGGTTAAGGACAAATTATTCAATAATGATCTTAGCTAAAGAGACTATAAAAGTTCGAAAAATTTCTTACCGTGCTTGCTGAACAAACATAGAACTGCTCCTTTCATGAGCTAACACTGGTCTGAAAGAGAATGTCACTGCTGAGAAAAAAACAGAATCTAAAGCTGTTTGCTTTATTTCCCCACATAATTTCATTAAAGGGAGTGAAATCATCCCTCTCATTAAGATTATTTGACATAGTTCCTAGTGCAAACGATCCTATGTACAGCAGGTGAAAAGGTAGGCATTGCATTCAGCTGTGAAAAAATGCTAATTGTCCTGCTTTTTCTTCTCCATGACTGACTTGGTACACAGCAATTTTCTAATGCTCTTGCTAACAATAGCAGACAGGAAGAGTGCAGTTCAACCTAGTTTATGTTTAGGAAGAGGAGCACTGACTTCCCACAATTACTCCTTGAATACAACATCAAGCCAAAGGAGCAGCAGGGGAAACAATGGAAGGCTTCCATGTGCGTAAGAATATTGTTTCTCTCTTTTGAAGAGCTTGTCATTAGACAATCCCACAACATAAAGGGGAATTTAGGAGAAAAGAAAAACACTGATCTGTATCTAGTGAATAAAAGCAAAATCACAGAACAGTCGTGCCACATTTATCGCCATGGAATAATCTCTCTCAAAGAGTTCCTAGTTGTTTCCAGAGACAAATTTAGGTAGTGAATCAGAAAAGTGGAAAGGTTCACATAAAGGGAAATTCCCTAGGCTTTTCTTGAAATGGTCTTGGCACTTATGGACCCCTTTGCCGTAACAGTTTGGTTCGGTAACCCAACAAAAACTACCCAGGACCCATCTTCTGCCACACCAGTAAACTGAGTAAGTGTAGCACACTGTCCTACATCCACCAGAGCTAGCAGCAGAGAAAGGTGGGGACGGGCCCCTTTTCTCAAAGGTGAGCCAGTAGATCCACTCAGCTGCATCCCTGAGCCACAGCACCCGGCAGCTTCTGCCCTCTCTGCCACAATACAGACTGCTGGCAGAAAAAAACCCAAGAGTTTACTTTTCCCCACCAGATATTCCATATATTTTCTTTATGTTGTGCATTGTTATTGGGACTATCACCATAAAGAGTGTACCTGAGATAAGGACGGCTGAGAGAGGGAATCAACAGAGGAAAGATGCTTTTTGATTAACATAATGATTGGAATTTAAGACATCTGGGCTAATTTCTTTATTTCTTAGATACATCCTGCATGACTGCAGATCATGTGTGATCTAATAACTTTTCATTTTTCTGCATAATTAGCTTTTCTAGCAAGAATATGACCTCTTGTACGTTAATACAAGCTTTTCAGGGCAGAGTTTTCCTGTTACTAGATTTATATGGTGAGAGAGCTTATCTTTAGTGCATAAAAGTAATAATAGCAGGATTGAGAGGAAACATCAGAATGGGAAGAAAGAATAAGGAAGCATGTTTTAACTCCATTGCTTTAGGTAGAAACATGCTTCTAAAATTTTATTCCATGTATTACACATGCAATCCAATCTTATTTCAGCTAACACAAAAAAGGCAGGCTGTTAAGTAATACCTATGCACACAAACAAGAACATTGTCCTTCTAAAGCAACATATGCGTTCTTTTGCTGTGTTTCCCATCCAAAGAGGTAACTCACTTTATGGAACCAGGGCACTAACAAAAACCAATATATTGACTGGTATGATGCAAGCCGAAACAAATTGCACAACACACAGAGTGGAGTTAAGTAGTGATGACGCACAGACTATACAACACAAAAAGGGATGGGTCATAACACACAAATAGACATGTACACAGGGACTGCAAATTAACTGTCAAACATTTACATATTGATTCTTTCTTTAAATGTTTGGACTTTGGACCTAAGCGCTTTGATGTTTATTAGTTTATTGGGTTTAGCAGTTATAAAATTAACTAATCAGTCTGCAAAGTTAGGATCTGTTATTTTAAGCAGTCTTCATGAGAAGCGCAAACAAAAAACCCAAACCCTGTGGCATTGCACATAAATAAGCATAGAGACTCATCTGGGTGACAAAACGCTATGTTCGTACCGAAGTATGTCAAGAAGCCAAGTTGTCCTTACTTACAGCATGTAACAATTCAGGCCTATTGGGATTCCTCCTGAGTTTGTATTTCTCCGGCAGTGGAGCTGAATGAATACATTGGAAGGAGAAGAGATCCTCATAGAGAGATAGGCATATGTAAGTTGATTAATGGTGAATGCCCAATATATGGCTGATACACTCCAGACTCTGGCCTTTTGATGTTGATTGTAAGAACGAAGGCATCTATTTGTGTGTTTAAAATTGCAATAAAAGCGCTAAACTAGAGTTACTTCTTTCAACACTTCTAAGAGCAGAAGGCCGAAAGGCTTAAAGTAACCAGCTTCTCTTCCAGAGATCCAAGGTTAAGCAAATAAAGTTCCTCAAGTCTCAATAAGCTATTATCAGCAATAAAAAAACCAACCACCATATAACAATAAATACAGCAGCATAGAAACAACCAGGCTGAAGAAACTGGAAAAGCTTATTGAACTGAAGGGAAGAAAGCAATACCTGGTTAATATCAGCTCTGATCCATGACAGAAGCCCTCATCCATTGCTTCTCTTTCCTTGTCCTTTAGCCTATGAAAGGCACACATAACTGGTATTACTGACATATAGAGCGCCCTGGATTCCAGTGATGATATTATAACTGGTTCCAAGCTGAGGTATAGACAACTTAAAGACTTGTGTTTAAATGATGGAAGATTCAGACGTGATTACAGTATGACACTATCACCACCAATAGCACTTTCTAAGGGCACTCTCCTGCAAGTATTTCAAAAACTGTTATAGACACCATTGCATGAACCAGTGAGGCAGGCGTGTATTATCGCTCCTCTTTATAGTTTACTTCAGTGAGGAAGAAAGAGCATCTCAAAAGTAAGCCTAGAAGAAAACCTACTCAGATCCCCTCAATCCCAAGGCCTCGGCTGTCCTTCCCCAGTAATGTAGAGATCTGAATCTGAGAGCAAAAGGAAAAGTTTTGAGACCTACCCATAATAGGCTGTGCTGAGAGAAGCAGCTGAAGCAGAATGGGAAAGCTGCCCAGGAGATACCAATATAAACACAGCTAGCAAGGGCTTATCTGAGGGAGAGGAAGAGCTGCATAATGCTTGAGACCCTCGAGTCTTCCCGCACATCCCCACTGGTTAGGCAGCTCAGCAGACGCGAGCCACTTCTGCAGATACACAAACTCAGCTCAAAACGCTGACGGAGCAAGAGATACGCCACTGCTGCACCACTCATCTGTGTGAGCGTGGGTAGTAACTGCGTCAGATGACCCCACTGCAGCCGGGAAAGAAAAAGAAACAAAAAACACAAAGCTCGACTCATCTTTCTTGTGTAGGCAGGACTTTGCAAACAGTGCAGGGCCTCAGCATAGTGAAGTTCAAATTTAGGCCTAACCTCACCAGATTTTGGAGACCACTTAACACAGGTGGCTTTATCCTTTGATGTTATTACTTATTTTGAAGGGAAAAAAAATGGTTTCTAGGACTCTTTAAAATTATATCTGTAACTTTTTCTGTCCTGCAGACATTTCTTGTGCAGACTTGCATCCTCTATCCACTGAGGATTTTAAAATTGCCTAATTGCCAAGGGACTCGTGAACAGTGACGAAGAGTCTATAACCCTTAATATTGACTGAAATGTGAAAAGCTAATTCATTATCCAGTTGCAAAATGTGTCAATTCTGCAAACTTCTAGAGGCTTCCTTCTTCCAGGAGCTGGCAGAATTCACTAGATTGGGATGACGGCATACACTTGGTTCCCCATTGCTCCAAGAGTTAAACATTAGACCATTACCAGTAATGCTCAAAATACTGAGAACACAGAATTTTCTGTCAAAGGTCTGGGAAAAAGACATAATGCAAATTCCAAGCCCCATCAGCAGGGAGATGAAAGAAAGCTAGTCCACTCCCACTGAGATGGCCTCCAAACATACAAAGCAGTTTCTAATCTGCTTGAGAATGCATTTTAAGTTTTGTTTTAATAGGTGCTAAGTACATGCAAACAGAAACACTATAATTAAAATGGTCAATCTGCAAGGAGGAAAGCACATAAAAAGAACATACATACTTAAAAGGGTTAAGTAATCATAATAGTAGTTATTAATTGCATTATAATGATGAATTATAATGTAATAGATCTCTGGCTGTTCTTTTGCAAGGAGTTTAAAATCATTTCCAGGTACTACATTAAGGTATGCAACAGAAAGGCATTCCTGAAACAGCTTCTGAGCAGCAAACCCTACTTCAGCAAAACCATTTCTTTCCACAAAATAGCAAAACTGCAGTGAAGCATTTAACCGTCTCAGTAAGATGCGTTATACCTGAATCTTAATGAATCTGGAGAAGAGAAAATATTCTGCAATTAAGATTTTCATTATTTGGGTTTTCATTATGACTAAATTGGAGATTAATTTTCTGTATTTCCATATATGTATAAAGTTATGTTCTCTATTAAATAATTGTATACATACACACATATGTACATATATATATATATATATATAACATTTTATTCTCTACAGCTTTTCTGGGACAGAAGTCTTTTTTTCCCACCAGTTCTCGTCTCAAATACTCTCCGAGGCAGACACTGCAGTTGCTAGTTGGAGATGGGTAACTAAGAACCAGATTTAAGAACTTGTCCAAAAGTCATTCAGAGCCAGTGGCAGCAGGGAGAACAAAGCCTGCTTCTGGCTCTCCAGCTTGCTCTGCTTTCAAGGTGCAGGAACTCGCAATGAAATCTGCTGCAACGTGTCAGAGGTGATGTGTTTATGGCACGCTGACCTGGTGCTGTGCAGAGTAACCCGCATGCAAAGGGCAGTTGCTTCGTGCCCCCGGGGCTGGAGGGTGCAGGTTTGCACAGGGGCAGTAGCAGAGGGAGGCTGCCTCTCACAGACAGCACCCTAACATGGATTTTATACGAAGAATGTAAGCATCAGGCGCGCTGCCTGCCTCTTACACAGATTTTAAATGTCTTTTGAACACTTTTGCACAGAGGGATGTCCTTACAAATGTGGTGTAGGTAGCTGTGTCACTTCTGTGATAGTCTTCTGCACGCTGCAGCCTTTAAGCTCCTGGGACTTAGTGCTGCTTTTCAGAGGCCCACTCTTCCGTAAGGACTCCAGGCAAATTGTAACTGACAGGATGCATGCAATGGTATGTTTCCTAAAAACTTGTGTTTCTACCCTATGCTCCTTATTTGTCTAAATTAAAAACCATCACACCAGAAAGTTGCGCATCTATTCTTTTTAAATGACTAACCAAACCAGATCATTTTGGAAGGTATGGAAAATAAAAATAACTTCATTAGTAGCATGGGGCTCTGTACATTTTATTTCATTGAATGTGATCATGTTTGAACCCACTGGGAAACTTGCCTCAGGATCTTAAAGACATGGACAGCTTCTCTGCCTGATGCTGGAGCAGTCCTCAGAACATACAAGGTACACCCAGGAGGAGCTGCATCAGAAGTATTTTCTCCAGTTCATGTATTAAAGAAAAAACAGGAAAACAACATTTTTACATATTCATCTGCAACTCCAGCTTTTTGTTTCATGAAGTCATAAAAACCACACAACATGCTTACATGACTGCCAAAAGTCAAAAACTATAAAAAGGTTTATAACCTTTTGGTTCAAATTGGAATATGGGATTCTTTTGAAAAGACAGAAAGGAAAATGGAAAATTTATTACTCAAAAAATAAACAATGTCCCTTCTATACAGGCATTGTAGCACATATGTTCGACAGTAACCAAATGTGATGTCAAAAAAAAAAAAAAAAAAAAAAAAAAATAACCCAGAGAATTATGATTTTGGGGTGAGGATATAAACAGTAGGAACAGATGAGCATTTAAAAATAAAGAGCCTATTATATTCAAATGAAACAAAGAAGGAGGAGACAAAA
The DNA here is from genome assembly GCF_929443795.1 of Astur gentilis. Taxonomy (NCBI): domain Eukaryota; kingdom Metazoa; phylum Chordata; class Aves; order Accipitriformes; family Accipitridae; genus Astur; species Astur gentilis. Next base: position 6,420,667 of record NC_064909.1, on the reverse strand, counting down.
TAAAAGGCTATAAAAATATATCTGTCAGCGAAGCTGTTTTGGGACTGAACGTTTGTTTCCCCTGCGAGATTCTCAGGAAGCACCAGGCACCCTCCAGATTTAAAGCTTTCATCCCTGGGCTCTGAGCTATATTGGTTTCCTGTATAAAAGGAATTGAGACGAGAAGAAAACATTTGACCGACTGCCCCAGGAATCATACAATGTTTTATACTTTGTGGAGCACTGCCTAACACAACAAAACTGAGTATTGTTACAGAGGACTCAAAGAGTCCAACCAATTATGTCCCTTCATGAGTACGGCTATACTAGCCTTTGATCACCAGTTCTAACTACCAGCAGTAAAGCAAACACAAATCTGCAGACAGCATCAATAAACCTTGCAGTGGGAGGGAACAGAGATACACTGTGCCCAGTTGGCTTTTTTTTCTCCCCCCCTCCCCCAAATCCCCATCAAAATTATCTGCTGGATGCCTTCTCTAACTCACAGGCAGATTCAAAGCAAGCCAAGGGGAGTTTTACTCACTTTTTAAAGCCAGTCACATGGCATCAAGCAGAAAATTTAATTTTTAAAAAAGCACACTTCTTCAGCAGAATTCTCTAACCAAGGCAAAGTTCAGTCTGCCAATTACCTGGAATTCATCTGTGCTTTTGTTAAACTCTGTTTTTACACACACACGCAGGTAATAAGTGTATTCATGATCAAAGAGTTCGTAGAAACACTCTTCTCTTTACTTCAGTGTTTGTTTACTGTGTGGACTCTTTCCTGAAGATTTTCCTGCTGAACACAATCTAAACACTTCAGATTTTCTGGCTCTTTGTGCTATTATTTCACTGTGGTCTCACAGCGCAGGATTTAATCAGTGAAGAGGTCTGGGGTGAGTGTGTGCTGAGTATCGCTCACCCAGCACTGTAACTTGGGCTTTTTGTTCCCACAGTGCAGAAGTCCAACAAAACAGACCTTCCATACCCAAGAGCACGTAGTCTTTTCAAGCTCAGAGGCAGAGCTTCAGCATAAAAACCACAGCGGTTTTCGTCATGCAGGACCGACAGGTTTAAGGCACAGATCTGAACAAAAGATTAGGAAAGGCAGTCTGGTCCAGCAGTTAAGCCACTAGCCTGGGACCTAGAAATTCCAGCTCTGCTAGCACTGCCTGCGACACAGCCTGTGCTGCTGGTGCCAATGTACAAAATCACATTGGCCTCAAGCCCCAGAAATACGCAGGGCCTGAACGTCCTGGAAATCATCTAGCGTTAGGCTAAGTACCTTTGAGGGTTTGGGCCTTGTTTGTGCTGCAATAACTGTCCTAAAATGAAAGGTAGTAACATTTCCCTATCTCACCAAGTACACTGAATACCCGCTGTAACAAGGACACCTAGCATACCTGCTAAAGCAAGGTGTTGTACCGCTCCAAAGGGGCATGAAAACAAAAATGAGGTTTCACATCAGCCTCATGCTGCACTTCTAGCCTGAAAGAGGCATGGTCTAAGTAAAAGCACGGGACTGCAACCTCACAGACCTGTGAAGAATTAAATAAATTCCGATTCTGTCACCCTTGTGTCTGTGGTCAGATATTTCTTAATAACTGGTGGATGCTAACTGGGCTTTGTGCCTACTGTCTGCTTTGTCTGGCACATGATTCAGCTCCTGCCACTGCATAAAGCGCTCAATTTATTTAGCTGTGTCTCCCTAACTGGCAGAGCCAGTCCTCCCTTCCCTTCCAGCTCTGCTGCTTTAAACACCTCGCAGTGCGTTTCACTTGGGAGAAGCCCTGCTCCCATGGCTGGCTGGCAGGAACCCTGTCTCCCGTGCAAATAAAGGCAAGACAATGCTTTTTTAACCACATTGCCCAGAAAATAAGGATCTATTAAACACTTTCCATGGTCTCTTTAGGTAAAAATTTACATACTATTATTTAAAGTAAACAACCATGCCAATCCAAAATTTAGGGTGGAAGAATATGGAGGAAAGACAGGTAATTCTTACCTGTAACACACTAAAACAGGAACAACATGACTTGGATTCAGTTTCCAACTTACTATAAACTTCGCATATGTTCTCACCACATCTTCCCAATACCCCTGTTCCTCTTGCACATGATCCAGATGATATGGCATCTTTTCTCTCATCAGTTGTCCGTCTTATCTATTCAAAATATACTCTGGAGAATAACAAATTTCTTTTGCTGGGAGGACCTACAGCCCTTAGCACAAGAAGAACTTTGTGAAAAACATTATATATGTATGTGTGTGTGTGTGTGTGTGTGTGTGTATATATATATATATATATATATATATAAAACACAGCCACAGCTTTTTCCCTTTAGTAGCACTACTTACATCTGGATGAAAAAGTAGTGCATGCCAAACAGGTAGTAAAAGCCAAAACACCTGGGTGATAGCCAAAAAAGGCAACTCAAGCTTTATAATTTACAATCTGTTAAACTCACGCCTTTATGTTTTTTAAAAAATTGTCTGCATAAGTTCTAAGCAAACCTCCATGAGAAAAGAAGAAACAAAGCACTGAGGGGAGAAAAGTCAAAGACAAATCAAGCCTAGAATGAAGACTGAATAGAAATTAAAGCCAAGCCCTTATGTAGAAATGGAGTAGGTAATACAGTCTATAGCAAGCAAAGCTGTGTTTAAATAATTACAGCCCTATAATAAATTGGGAACATAGTAGATGCGTGAGTGAGACACAAGGTGAAATTGCATCTAACCTGGTGATTCATACTTACTAGGAAAATCTGGTTGTTACTATCCTAGTATGATGCCAGGCTGCATTTTATTCAAACCAATAAAATCTTTCGTGTGGTCTCTTGACCTCCCTAATTATCTAATTTACATTTAAGACAATAATGTTGCTTGGTAATTTAAAAAGGAAGCATTCCCACCCATAGCGGTGTTATCCCTGCATCTCCTCTGAAGAAACTTTAAACTGAAGAATGCTGTAAGTGAATGGGAGTTCGCTGCAACCCAATTTGTAATTGTCTTCCTTAATTGGTTGAGCTCCGGAGTGTTTAAGGCTTTACATATCAATTCTATCCAGCATGCTCGGAGGAGGCAAAATCTGGAGTTACCCTGATTTACCCCATTCTGTGGAGGTTAGAGGAAAAGTAAAAGTCTCTCCTAAGCAGCCTCCAGGGTACCAGGATGCAATCCAACAATGCACAGACACTTCACATCTTTTCATGGCCTTGCATTTAAAAGACCAAACCCATCTTGATATTCTGATCATCAAATATCAGTACAGAACTCAAACGAGCAGAGGCTGGGACCACTGTGCAGCATCTTCAGCCAAACCTTACTGTACTAGAGGCAGGAACTGCGTAGACTGGGAGAAAAAGCATTACGCCTTGAAAATCATTGCATCTTTCCTATACTAGTAAGCAAAGGGGGTAAAAAATGCTAAGTGAGCTTCAGAATCTGCCTCTATCTATCTTCTACTGTGGCATGAATGGAGAACTTAGGCAACTAAACACACAGAGATAGAGCTGAAGTCAGTAGGCTGGTTTTTCAACTTCATATTTTTCTTCCAGTCACTGTAGAGTTGTGTTGAGTTTGTTTTCTGTTTACAATACATTTGTTCCTATTCAAACAGTCTGTGAGAGACCACAGGTGCTTTCTTGCTAAATATAAAACAGGTGTAAAAACATCTCAGAATAAGGTAGACCCCCTAAAACATCATGTTTGGTGAGGAGTTACCGTACGGACAAGTAGTCCACCAGCTGAGGCCACTTCCATCCAGAGCCTCTGTGTATGCATATGAGCTGAAAGCAGAAGCTGGCTCAGGCCAGAGGGTGCATCAGGAATTACCAGTATCACTGGTTTACACACTTCTGTTCAAACTGTCTCCTGTTTCACCACCCGTTTTCCCTGGGTGCAAAGCCACCCACCTCTACTCCATGCCACGGTCCAGTGCTGCATCACTTACATCAGTGCAATTTTGCAGAGGGATGTGTATCAATAAAACAGATTGGATCTGCAGATCTGAGTTGATAAGAAAAAAAAAAGTTTTGCTGCTGGATATTTCTCTGTGTGGAGATGTTTAACCTGGATCATTTCAGCACAGCCCCACAAGCTGCATCAGCACAACCAGAGCAGTGACAAACTGCAGTGCAGGAACAGCCGCAAGCAGCAGGGGTGGGAAGCAGGAACGTCTTAGAGTTTGTCTTGTGTCAAATCGAATTTATTTAATATCTGATTACATCCTTAGAGTTACCAAAGAATGGGGGAAGGAAACAATCGTTAGTTTTTAAGAAAAGATCTGGTATAAATTATTTTATATTGCTTGTACTTACACAGGAAGCAAGACTTAGACATACTACGTTCACTTTCCAGTTCTGTTCTGAATTGAACTAAGGGAACTGTTCCCTACACGATTCCTGGGAGCCAACTGATCGTAACTGATGAAATCCTCTCGAACTTGCCAATTCCTGAAATGTTTCCCATATTTTCCCCAAATGACACTGCGTTCATCCAGCAGTAAAGGACATCAAGGCGCCTGCAGTAGCCAATGCAGTGTGCCCCTCAACAGATGACACACACTGAGATGGGAACGTGATCCTCAGGAAAAGAGGGCAGCAGTAAACTCCTTTAAAGCTTGTAGTTCACTCATTTTGCTTTTAAATGGTTCAAAAACAAAGGATTGATGGATACCAGCCCCTGCTGGCCTTCCCCCCTCCACTCAGGGTTGCTGCCCAGTCACGGGGTCTACATATATCTGCTCCCCAACTGCAGTTCACAGCCCAGGGTAATAACCTAAAATAAGTGGTGGCTAAGTAAAAATGCCAGGCCCTAGGGAGTGGTGGCTGAAAAGCTGATACATGCACTCCTTACAGAAACTTCTACTAGAGAGCAACGTTTCAGCGAGAGAGAAATGCCCAGTAAGAGCTAAATCCAACAAAAACAAACAAACAAACAAACAAACGCCATATCTGAATCAAGTCACAGAGCTAAACCCGCAGCAACATGTAGAGGAATACTTCCTTCAGTTTCAAGCATATAACTGCAAACGTCCCTCAATTCCCAGAAGTAGTAATAGCAGATCATACCATAGAAGCGGTGAGGGCTCAGCCCTTTTACGAAGGACACCATGGAGATCCCACCCCTATAGCTGCAGTTTTCCCCCAGCTGACAGCCCATGTCATAAAAGGCTGGGTCACTTCTCACTTGAAAAATTGTCAACTTTGTAAGGTGACAACATTATGAATGCCACAAAGATAAATGAGAAGCAACCGTTCACCTTACCTCAGATACCATAAATAAGGAACATGCAGTGAATTTTTTGGAGAACACTATTAAAACAACATTGGATAAGATGGAAACTCACTGCAACGGATTGTTGCAGAGGCATTCAAGAGAAGACTTTGTCAGTTCAGACAAACTCTTCTAGGATAAGTCCCTTGGTAACTACTATGATCTGGAGACATCTTACAGTTCAGAAGTCTAGTTTCCCCGCAGCTGCGAGGGTGTACTGCGTAGAGCAGCACTATACACACTGTATTTTCTGCATCCTCTCCAAAGCTACTGCCCCTGCTGGACAGAATACAGGGCAAGAGGCGTGAGAGGGACTTTTTGTCAGGAACAGTATGGCTCTTCTGAATGAAGCACATTTGTATCGTTGTTGGTTGTGTTTGTCTGTCACAGCTACGGAGACTGCAAACACTGTGCAGTTTTCCTCTGGCGTGTGCACAGAGCTAGGCACAGAGGTGCTACTATCGTGATTGCAGCCTCCCGATATTACTGCGGGACAAACGTGGTAATAATTAGTGACTCGGATAAGGCTCTCAGTTATAAATTCCCCATTCAAATCACTGAGGTTGTATGCAGCATAAACTCTTCCAACACACACCTAGAGCTCTTCCCTCATTCTGGGATATGTGGCCCCACTCTCTGCCATGGACCAGCACTAACATGTGACTGCCTGGGGAGCAGGTTCACACAGCTCATCACTTCTTTTTCAGGTTACGTTTTGGCTGGATCAGCTCCCTGAAACAGTGCAGCAGAGTTGCATGAGCATTGGCACTGCTACAAAAGAAAGGGTAATCATGTATTACTGCAGATGGGAGGTAAGGAAAGGATGAGACTGATGCATAACCTGACCTGGAGCATATCCTGAATCTTGACTAAAACAGAAGGCTGTGGCCATCGTGAACCTAAGGGGTTTTCTAAGCCACAGAATTGCATGGTCCCAGCATCAGTGACTGCCATCCTGAACTTCTCTGCAAAAATTCAGAAAAGGCTCCGTAAGGCTGCGGAGAGATGAGCAGAGCAGAGTGCCCCACTGGGTACGTACTTGGCAGACTGTGGCAACCCCAGGCACTTACAAAGACAACAGCAACTGCCAGAAATTAACTGCTAGGCACAGGAGTCCCCCTTCCAAACATTAAACAGTGGAGACTATGTTTGGCCCCTAAAAATCAGATGGAGTCGAGCGTTCTCTGACAAACCCGTCATCTCACGTGCTGCTCCTTCACACGAGGGAGTGCGCCTGGGGCCTGGGGCCAGGAGCCAGCTGGAAGCACTTGCTGTACTGTTCAGAGGTTCACATTACATACCAAACTGATCAGCAAGACACCGAGGGAAACCAGTTTCTCTCAGACATCTTCGGCAATTCATATTACTGCCAAGCATACTCCAGGCTCCAAATACAACTCTTTTGTCTGCAAAGCCTTCCCATGGCCTTAGCGCAGCAGTCACCCAAAAAGAAAATTGTATATAATTTTACTGATAGGCTTCTCTGCTTGGAGCAGCTTTTCATTTTTCAGATATACCTAACTTCATTTGGTTCTCAAAATGCACCTCTTAGCAGAAATAGCTGTTAAGAGCAATGAAAAGCTGTAATACCAGGCTATGATTTACATTTGCCAAAACACTTGGAGCTATTTAAACAAAGGCTCCAGCACCAGGAATTCTTCCTTCAAACAGAGCTGGGCCCGAGTAACACCTCAAGACTTTAGAAAAATCTGCCCAAAATGTTGCCAAAGCAGCTCCATGATCAGAACAAGAGGGAATAACTAAGTCTCTTGCAACAAAAGGCTCATCTCCTTGCTCCAGGTAGTCCGTCTGAGCAGTTTCCATTAACGTACAGCAGAAAGCACAAGGTTCAGCAGGCACACTCTGGAGATGGGGAACTAACCAAGGTCAACAGCAAAGGGCTGGGATGGCTTTCTCCAGGGCACCTCTTGAACTATCCACCCATTAAACCTTAAACTAGCTTTCTATTTAAACTGATTTACATTTGTTTTATTTGCTAATGAACCTACCCAAAGGGGTTTGTTAACCCTGGGAGGATTCCCCAGCTGTCTCAGGCCCTTTTCTGAGTGCAGGGACACTCTGATGACCCAGAGTTTGGCCATCACTTGTATTTCAACAGCTATCAATCACACCATTTCATATCACAGAAACTATCCCACATAGTTAAAATATTTCCCCTCAAACTACTCAAGTTTAATATCTCTCACAGAAAAAAAAAAAAAAAAATTAAAAAAAAAAATCAAAGAAACACTGGCGTGTTTCTTCAAATTAAAACATTGTGAGATCAGACACTGGCACAAGTTCAGACCTAACATTTGTGGGGCAGGATCAAAGCAGAGCCCCAGACCTAAAACGCAAGGAATGAACAGGTCTGGATCTCCATGCTATGTTTTTTTCGAAACCAGCGTCTTTCCTACTGTGTACGTTTCTTAAAAGTAATGGGTTAGGCATTTCCCAATGTAACAGGAGGGTACAGGAGCACAGCACTCCCAGGAATCGCACCCAAGCAGAACAGAGACCGCCAAGGTGTGGGGCAACCATGAAGGCACAGAAGGAAAAAGCTTAAAGAACCATTGAAGGCTGAGAGCAGAGCTGGAGGCAAAACTGTTTGTACAAAATATTGCAGTGCCTCAGAGTGGGTGCCGGAAGCCTCGGGCAAGTGGCTGTTGTGTTGGCCAGTAAGGAACACCCTGTTTTATTACTTAAAATGATGATTTGAAGAGAGCTCCCACTCCTATGCCCGAGGACTGTCTGAAAGTCGCCCTTCTCCCCCTGCCACCTCATGTGTGTAACAGCAGTACAGGGCTATGAAATGTGGCACAGGGACAGCTCTTATGGAGACCTGCCCAGGCATTTTTAATCACAGTGTTTTCTGAAGCTGCTCAGAGCAGATTACACATGCAGATGTAAAAATGCCTTGGGTAAAATCCGAGCCCTGTCACATTAATGGCACCCATGTTTAATGGCTTGCTGGAGCTTTGCACAAAAAGAGGACCGTGCATGCAGTTTTGGCTGTACACAGAGAAATCGGGAAATTATTTCAGCCTATGGCCCCTGGCCTAAACCATGGGCAAATAATATCCAGCAAAACATCAGGGGACTGAGACACTCAGACCTACAAGCTGGCCTGCACCTCCACCAGAACAGTTGTAGGACTCTGGGAAAGGTTAACAACTGAGACCCTGTTGACACTCAGTTGTCAGCTTCCCACTATCACCTTTACCATCATTTGAACCCTGTCCTCTGCTGAAGACATGTGGAAATGTCAGACTGAGGGCCTTGCACTAAAGTCAAACTCACATACCTGTGTTGTTGAGCACTGGGAGTTACAGCCCACCAGGATGGAGCAACCTGCCACCCTTTCACAGGTTTGGGGACTCTCACCCCAACAGGACTTGTGGGAGTCCCTGGTGCTCAGGATCAGGTTCTCTGGAGGCAAAAGAATCAAAGACAATATTGAACCGTCACTCCATTGTGGTCCTGCTCCCTTCAAGAATTTATTTCTTCTATTAGGAAAAGTGAAGAAAGTTCTTCTAATCTGCGTGGACTGCGGGGAAAAAAATATCTGGTTTTCTCCTTTTTCTTGTACTTCAGTCAGTCACAATTTGCTTTCCTCCTGTAGAAATCCAAGAGTGAGACCATAGACAGTGTCATAGAAAGCACACAGGCCCAGGGGAAGGTGACTTTAAAGTGCTCCCTATTGAGTTTGCCCGAGCTCAAACAAAACAGAAAATGGAAAGAAACGTGTAGAGCAGAAGAGGACAACAGATCATTTCAGCATCTGCAAAGAGCTGTGAGGAAACACTGAAGGTTCCCCATCGAGACTGTCACTCTAAGTCTTCTCTAACAATGCTGAAGAAAAACGTCAGGATACTTGGAAAAGAATATCACAGCATATATCATGCATTTTATAGCAAACCTTGGTTAAACTGATCTGCCAGACTCAACAGTCCCATTGGGGTCTATGTTCAGATTTTGTGGATCCTTCCAGTTCAACACAGATTTACTCAATTTCCGGCTTCAAGACACACCAATCTTTTAGGTAGGCATAAATGTGGAGACTAGGTGGCCTATACCTGAGTAACTCACCTCGGCCAGTCATCAATCCCTTCGCAAAGATGGAAACATACCATATGTTTGCGGCACCTTTGCCTTTACCCTGTAATGTCTGCAATCAAGGATGACCACAGAAAGCATGCCAGGCATTTCCATCCAGCTGCTAAATCTGAACTATTTTGCTTATAGAAAATCTGCCAGTTATAAAAATAACTTAATTCCAGGTGGTTAGCGGCAGGTTGGGGGAGCTCATCAGAATGTTAGTACTGCTGTCCACAAAAAATCATCATGTTTTAGCCAAGAACATTTTAAAAAAATTCTGGATGACATATGAGGAACACCTACAACTTTCTGTGCAAGATCCACTGAATGTATTGCTCCAGTTGATCTGAATTACATCTTGCATTTGCAGATTTATTTCAAAGAGAATTTATAACTAGAAGAAGAAAAACCTGAAACAAGACTCTTCATTTCCAGAGAGTCCTCCTCCTATGAATAAAGGCCATTGCTTCTTTTGAGGAAAGAAATCACAATGCTAATACCAATGCCATGTGGAAGATAACAGCCAGCTTGGGCCAGAGGAGACCTCTTGCTAAGACTTGACAAACTTTTCAAATGTGACTAAACTGTGGCAAAGCCTAAGGTTTCTTGAAGCCACAGCAGTATCTGAGGTGACATGTAAATCCTGAAGTTGCTACAAATGACTGTATCAAGGACAACTGTATGGTATCTGGCTCTTCCCAACATCTCTACCCTAAATGCTCCAGTTATACCAATAAATGTTACAACTAAGTTGAAAGAGTATTGACGATGGGCTAGTTTATTAAAATGCATGTTTATTTTTTGAGATTTAGGGGCTATCCCTTGAAGTGTGACCAACACAAAAATGCCTGGTTCAGTCCTTCTCTGATACACTCTGGGCTGAGAGACCTTTGTGTGATGTTCTGTTTCAGCACGAAATGCCCTGCTAGCTGTTTGCAGGGTGACGCTGCAACATGTGATGTTCTCAACTGCCATTTCACAGTCTTAGATGGGAAGTTAGTACCAACAGGCCTGGTTTATCCAGGTAGAGCTAACCCCAGCCCACAGACTGCCCCATCATAGTCATGCTGCACTGTACCAGAGCCTTTCCAAGGAAAGGTGGAGAGTCCTGCACCTCTCGACGCAGCCAACCCAGGGCTGAAACAGTTGCACCTCTTCTGCCAAAGACCACACAGAGTTGCAAATAAAGCACAGAGGTGTTGGAAAGCACGTCGATAACACCCGGTGCAAGTTGGGAAGAGGTGAAGGGGGTGTCCCACAGTCACACACACATCTGGACTTCCACAATTCACTGTCTACAGAATTTTACTACTTGGAAAATGGTTTGAGCTTACATTGTGAGAAAAAAACCCCTTCCAAGTAAAGCAATATGTTCCTTCTCTGTTAACTTTAGCTATATGTTTTGAACAAAAGAGGGCAACAAGAGAAAAGCATACAAGGTGGGGATGAAATGATAAGAGAAAAAGACATAAGGGCAAAAAGCTTAAGGGCAAAATCTCTAACCTTCTTTCTTCATTAAAGGAAAGGAAAAACTTTCTTCTACTCATTCTACTTACTACTGATATTCATTAGAGACCTGATTGTTCAGACTCAGTGAAGCTGTGAACACACTATGAAATGCAAACTTCCTCCTTCATGCTTTCAATAAATTAGAACATAATTCTCTGCTCAAATTCTTCAGTCACCTTGTGAGGCAAAGGTCTCAGCCCTGACCTCCAGCACAACACAACTAGAAGGAACTTGGCTAACTAATATGAAACAGAGCTTCCAAATTGCTTGTCACATGAGCCTTAATAAAGCTGTGATAAATGCTTTTCAGAACCAAAATAAATGAGAACCTTGGAGTACCCTGAAAGCCCAGTCTAAGGAAATTAATCTACAATTAACACTTTTTCATCATATTCTACAGGCAGTGTTTCTTCTTCGGGAGGATGGTGTTTTCATGGTGGTTATTGGGAGATTGGGAATAAATCTTCCTTCACCTTGATTACTTATTTCCGCCCCACCTCCCCCCCCCAGTCCCCCTCCATAAGTTCCAATACGACCTTCACCTTTACAGCGCCAGAGTGACTTGCAGCAGTGCATTCAACAGTGTGGCCAACACCTATCATGTGCGCTTTACTGTCCCTCTGAATGAATTTGGGAGTCCTGCGTGTGCACTGTAATCTCTTGTTTTAGCACCCATACCACTGACTGTTTATGATAATGACAGACGATGGCAGTTCCTGTTTCACAGTCCCGTATTAAGACCCTCCTGGGGAAGTTACATGTTAGAGTTGAGTCACTCTCACAGTTCATCATTGCCAAAAGTAGCACATCCCGTGCTCCGGCCGTGCCCTTTCTTCTCTCCATCCCAGTCATGCTAATGCACCATTTCTCTTGCATCAAACTAATGTTCATCAAAGCCTTCACTGAGCTGATTCAGTTCATTAACCCAGGAGCAAACAATCCACCTTTTTGTCACGTTAGTTTTCTTCCAGGGCAGTGATTCGAATCCGTTCCACTCAGGCCCTGACAGGCTCTCGACTTGCTGCCAGCCGGGAGAGCACGCAGCCAGGAGCAGGGAAGAGGAGCAATAAGATGAGGACAGGGCACCAGATGTCCCCAGTACAAAAAGAGACATGATCAGCTGTAACATGTTGCTTTACCTTCAGCAATCTGACCCTGACTGAAGAAGGTTTCTTTGCAGCCAAGGAGCGAAACCGCCAGCTGCAGCAATCCTCCTCCAGCTCTCCGCAGCCTGCCACAAACCCTCACTCCAGGCCAGTAAGGACCCTGACAATCAACAGGGAGACTCTGGGCCCTTGCTAATACCCTGTGGAAAGCCAGGGCAAAAAGTGAGTTTGAGGCATTCATACCAGCTGCCGTTGGTGCAGAAATGCACACTCTCCCAATGGCTAACAGTTTTAAGACAGTTTGTATTGACTAGGCTTTTAATCACCTGCAACCAACTTGAAAAAAACCACAACTGGGTCTGCACAGAGCAAGTGACAAAGGAGATACTGGAAAGGCACAAAGTTTGCCATATTCTTAAACCTCAAGGCCCTTCTCTTTCTATGCTTACTGCAGACCACCCTCCCCTCCTTGATTACTCCTGCTCCTTGCCAGCTTTTTACACAACTTCTTCCTATTCGCTTGCCTCCTCATGCACGGAGACGCTCCCTAAATACCTCTACAGCCTGTTCCTTTTATAAAGCCACTAAGAGCATTCCTCTACCATACATGTTTACAAGAAATCAACTACTAATTAATAGCCAGGAAGCAAAAAGCTAACACTTGTATGTTTGTATTTGCACATGAATATGTATCAAATGTATATATACTTAAATATGTACAGTATATTTAATATCACTGTTTCCCCTCTTCCCCCATTCGTCATATGCCAGAGCATCTATCTAAATTGCACTGGTGCTTAATTCCTATGACTTGTTGGGAAATCTCATTTTAAGGTGCAATGCTTTAACACACTGGAGGTTCATCTAATTCCAGCCACTTTATTCACACAAGAAATAACACACATCACTGAACCTGACTCTGTGTGAGCTGACACTCCCAACAATGAAAGCGATTTGTTACTTTTCCTCTAACAATAGCTAGGAGGGAAAGGTTCCTTCTCCACAGCCCTTTCTTGAAAACCTACCGGTACACTGCAATGACTGACAGACCTTTCAATGGAGTAGGTTGGATGCTTATTCATCATGAATTGATCCAAGCCCTTGATAACCTGATAAAAGGATGCAGTTGACTGCTTTATAAAATAGTCAGGATTTCGAAGACTGTATAAAGCAGTGGATATCATAGTATTTAACCCATTTTCTCAAAAGCAGAGTTAACCTGCATAACTCATTTGTTCAGTGATACTTATCTACATAGTAGCCTTACACGTGCAACCTGTCCTCCGCTACATGAAAGGTTTCCATTTAATTTTTTACTTCTCTTCCTACTGTGTTTTGCATCCCAAATGCATTGCTTGTAACTTCCCGGCCAAAGTAAATGGGTTCAATTCATATAGCAGTTAAAGTTTGTGCAAGCGGCTCCCTTGCAACCTTTCTCTGCGACCACCACGGCATCTGTGATACCATCAGGACCAGGTAGAGTTACCATCTATAGCAGAAACTTTTCCAAAAGCCACTCTTGCCACCTTTCAGCTCCACAATGAATTGAAGCACTGCTGCTGTGTGGGGAGAACCCCTGCAGCTCTGAAAACTATAGAGAAGGAAAGCAGACAGGTCCCTTTAGGTGATAAAAGAGGTTATGGTTTCCTTCCCAAAACAGTTACCATATCCTTTGATATTCTATCTACTTTATCATTTTCCCCAGTTTTGCAGCATAGCAGCTGTGATAACACAGAGCCCATCTTCTGCCCGGCCTGTCACTGCGCGGAGGGAGATCGGCGAGGATGGAGAAAGCACTTGTTGGGAGCCTTCAGCTCGCCTCAGCCAGGAGGCAAAAGATGAGTCACCACCTGACCCGGGAGTCAGGGGTCACCCCTCCAGGGAGTCACCCCATGTTGTTCGGTCCACTCGCAGCTAATCCCCAGTGAGTGGCTCTCTCTAAAGATTTCTTTATCCCCTTGGCTGAAAAAAAAATAACAACAGAGTTAACAAGTCCAGTAAAAATCCATGACTCAGGCAAATCCTTAAGGATCAAGTGGGGAAGGGGAGGGAACATAAACTAATCCGAGAGTCTTTTGCCAAAGCCTTTTAAAAAAACAAAAACTTCACTAGGGTCTCCTCGTTAGTGGCGATTACAGGGGAGGCGTTTCTTTCTTTCTTAACTAAGAATCTCTTCTCAACAACACAAACAAGGGTACCCATTGACATGGTGCAGGGCTTTCTAATCCATCCGACCAGCTGGCTTTGTATGTCTTTCATACATACTGCGGGAGAAAAAAGAAAGGCTTCCTGGGGAGAAGAGCCTCCGTCTCCTCAGCGGAAATACTGGGTTTACTGCTGGATGGCCTGCAGTGTTCCTGGGGAATAGATACAAATTTTTCTTTAATAGAAACATTTACAATACGTGGTTTTGAATATCCGCAGTGACTCACGGAAGTTTTAAATGATTGTTTCCTTCTTTTTCCCCAGAGAGTTACAAACATCTTAGACGTTGGTTCTGCCACTAGTTTCCAAACCTGAAAACACCAGCCCAGTTTTCCTGGGGTTAAAATAAAAGCGTTAAAATAAAATAAAAGCATCTAAATTTCCGTAGATGCCTCACAAACGAGCATGAGGACGCCACAGGGCAGCATGTACACAGCAGATTGCAAAGGGTACATAGGAAGGGCCTGGATGGACCTGTGAATTGCCTGCAATAACAGCTCGCAGTGCTTGTTTTCTAAGTTGATTTCTGGAGTCAGATGTAGGAGAGAGGAACCCTCAGCTGCTGTCGCCCCTTTCAGTGGTTTCTAGCTTGGGCCAGCACCAATGTTAACAGCTCAGCGCTGCAGAAAGCAGGTGCTTCTCTCCATCCCCTGTCCCAGCCTCCCCCCGCAAGGGTACCATATCTGGCATTCAGTTCTTCTTTCCCAGAGCCAATTATAGCCAAAAAAAACAACCAACAAAACAGCCAGGAAAAAAGAAGAGCTGCCAATACCGCAACAGCTGGCAATAAACACTGGTGTAGAGGCATGATCCTCCCCTTTTTGTAGCAACACTGTTCTGTTTCGGCTCAAGCTACCTTGTAACATCATGCCCCAGGAGGTATCTTTACCTTCCCATTCCAAGCCCTTAGTCCGTGATCACTCTCTTTTCTCAAAGGAGTGTCTCCAGAAAACATTTTGACTCTTAGCTTTCCTGTCCTACTGTCCACGCATGTTCTCCCCCTTTTTTTTTTTTTTTCCAGATACCGACATACAAACTATAGCAACAGTGTTGGACCCGCTACAACTCTTTTAACAGAATATTAAATCTTATAAAAAACAAATTTACATTTCACTTCCAAAACTTGTATACAGATTCAGGTGTTATGAGTTTCTACATAGCACATTTCAAACTTGGGAACATTCTCTCAAGGCTGGTACAGAGCCCTGAACACACCTGAAGCAAATTAATTTCAAATTTTACACTGGACACCATAGCTTTTCCCCACATACCTTCTACTCAACTAGCTTCAGTTGTCTGAATTTTGGAGGGACTTCAATATTTTTGTTGCTTTGTATGATTCACATCAAATAACATGAGTGTTGCCTCCCTTGTTGTCTCCCTTACACCTCATTTTATTTCACGCCATGTCCTTTTAACCAAAGAAGTCATCTCTGTTTTGCTTCCCATCTGAGAGCGGAAAAGTTTCCAAACTTCATTTTCCTAGCAAAACTCTGGGCCCTAGCCCTAATTTGAGGGGCACAGGTGTAGGTGCTGCAGCAGTGCAGAGCTCTGTTAGAGCAGGTGCAAGACGAGGCTTGAAGTCAGCAGTTCACTGTTTTGTCAAATGCTGTTAGGATTCGCAGCTGTGTTTTGACCAGCTTCCATAACCTCACGCCTACATGGAAGCCCTTCTCAGGCACAGCTTCCACTGAGCCCCTGAAGCAGCACAAAGCCTTCGATAGTGCACCTTGGCAGGGCTAGTGCAAACACAGCCTTTACAAGCTCTGAAGTTGTGAGTCAGAGCTCACCTCTTTCTGCAGACTCCTCCCCCTCCCTTCACATCAGAAATATTTCCATCTGCCTGCTAGTGAAAGATGTCTTCTAAAGCAATATATATTCAGATGTTTGGGTTACATCTCTAAGGACTATTCTGCCCTAACATTAAAAGCAACACAGAAAAATTGTTTTGAAAGGTGCTAGCAAAGGAAATTTTAACTTTATGAGCAATTAAAAATTCATGTGGTTACTGCTCTGAGTTTTCCAAGAACATATGTGCATATCTATAATAAAAGGATTGGGAGGCATGACTGACAACTAGCATTTAATCCTAGAAACTTTGAAAAATAGTTTTGTCATTGTTCTGATGGTCCCAGTGCTTTCCAGAGTTGACAGCTCCAAGGGTAAAGTCACTAAGCCTTGTGCAACGCAGGAGTGAAACAACACGGGAAAGCACCGCACCAGACAGCCTGGGCAAAGATATACATCTACCAGGAGCAGCCTCGCTCTTCTTTTCCTCTTAAGCCAGTTTCCCCTCAAAGCTGTGAGTAAAGGAAACAAAAGGTTGGATATACTTAAAACTTTTTAAACATAACTAGGCTGCTTCATTTTTCATGTCTTTCATTTGCTGGGGCTTTGCAATTTGCTTCCAACCTCCCCACTGTGGAGTCCTCAGTCAAGTCAAACCTGTTTGCCATTTGTGTGTGTGAATGCCCTTAGATCCAAACCCAGCCAACATTTAAAGTAAACAGACCTACCCAGGGAGGAGCTGGAATTTGAACTGCAAATCATGTGTGTCCCAAACAATTACCCCCTCTCCAGGTGAGGGAATGCAGCAACATTTCTGATGTCTAAGCAAATTTCTCTGTAGCAGTTTGAAAGATGGGAGATCGGTCTTTTTTCATCACAGGCAGGGCAGTTCCTTAGAGAGACTCATCAACAAAAAAAACCTGCTTAGCTGACTAGTCTGCTCCTTTTGCTTACCTACTGCTGATTTGTTGAGCTAATATTTTAAGAACGGTAGGTACATCCTGGAACCACCCTTTTACCTCAGTTATTATGTCTAAATTGTTCCGCCGAGTATCTTACATAAGACTTGCATAAGTAATGCTTTCTGCTCCTGGTAAATTTGGTTGCTCTAACTAATGAGGAGTGCCACACGGTAAACTTCACAGACTGCAGAATGACCCAAACTGCACTGCTTGACACAGTGCTCATCCTTCTTTAGCACAAGACTGACCTTTCAAAGAAGATTAAACCTAGGCAAACACTTGAAAAGCCTGAGCAAGCTGAGACCTGGCAACAAAGGCAAACACTAGCACAAAGGAATCACAAAGGGGAAAGAAACTGGTAGGAATAAATAAGGGAGAGTGGTAATCACTCTCCATCTGAGAGAGAGAGCAGGGACCAGAGAGAGACCTGAGCATGGAGGGGTTTTGGCATGGAGCACTAAGGTCTCCTCCCTCCATCTCCCCCTCTCACCATCACCACCACTGGTTTAGGGCTGCTCAGATTTGGATCTGTGAACTCACCTGCTACATATGCATGTTCTAATTACACCAGGTAGTCCACTCACCTCTTGACCACATAATCTGAAATGTAAATGACAGGTCTCAGATAAAGACTACCTATTTGTGTGGAGAGCGTGTCCCATGCAAGACTTGCACATCCTGCTCCCCACAGGAAAACATCTCTCTTCTGGATTTCTCTGAAGGTAGGTCAGGGTGGTGGAGGCTCAGGAAGGCAAGCTACGTGATTGGTGTGGAGAGCTATCAATTCCAGGCTGTAAACTGGAAGAGTAACTTCAGAGAGCTCCATTAATACACTAAGTATTACTCATGATTTTATCTTTTCTGTCTCTTTTCCCAAAGCCCAAGGATTCAGGCTTTGTATGTGTAGAAATGGAAGAAGATAACATGCACAAAATACATGGCCCACATTTGTCACACATATCCTGTTATTCATAAATAAGAACCCGTGGCAAATTAAAATAGATTAAAAAATTATACCAGCCAATGATACTTTGATAGTCACATAGATAATATGCATGACCTTCTGTATTAGAGACTATGTACAGTATTATTTTAAATTTACACTAAATCTGTAATGAAGGTGGCCAATAGGACTAAAAGTAAAAAACAAAACAAAACAAAACAAAACAAAAAAAACCCAAAACAACCAAAAAAAAAACCCCAAACAACCCCCCCCTCCCCAAAAAAAAAAAAAAAAACAAAACCAAAAAAAACCCCCACAAAACTCACAGTGGTTGGGAAATACACTAATGAAGGTGGATGGTGCAACCATCGTTTGCCTCCCTTGTCGTTATGAGGCAGTCCTTATTACATGATCACACACTGTTTTTGCCTAGACTCCTGCCTCATTCACTGCATAATTATAATGAAAATGAAGGTAAATGTTTTAATGCTAAATGCCTTGGAAGCTTAACCTAGGAGTCACTACAGCTTCGCATATAAGACTCATAGCATATGTTTCCACCTACACTGAAATGCAGTCAAAGCTAAAAAGGCATGTGTTAAGCACCAAGTATTTTATTCGGTGTGATCAGCCTGGTTCTATAACAGGGGTTCAACCTGGGAGAGGAGCGAACTTTGGATCCTGATTCACTTGTTGTCAGCAGGTGCTACGTTGTGTTGTGACCTGTTCCAGCCACACCTATAATCACACACAGGGAGCTACAGGTAACTCCTGAGATTGCCTTTTATCTTTAATCGCTTCCTGTTCACACTTCATTCTGCCAACACCTCCTGTCAGGATTATTGCTGTTTATTTCCCATGAATATCTAAGAATATCATTCATCCCGGCAATAAAGGTTTCCATGCGGTGAGGCATGCTTCAGAAGTGACCTGCAGTATTTCCTAAAAAGGTTACTTGACTAACTTGTTTGTTGGGAAAGTAAACAGGAAGACCTACATTGTCTGTCATAAAAAGCAACAGTATTAGGCAGGCAAAGATCACTGAAGCAGTTATTCCAGTGTAGTTCTCTAGAAATGAAAGTCTCGTACGCAGGTTAAATCATCTATTAGTAGCACTAGTACTATGGGTCTGATCTTGAAAGTTCTTAGTCAGGGTGAGTTGTTTCCTCTTAAAAATACTCAGATGAGACACAGTTGCAGATTTTAGATAAACTGCATTGGTTGCTAAGTACTCAAATCCAAGATTTCTAAGAGATGCTGGGTTTATTTATATATTTATGATCCTAACTGCACAGTACAACAACTGAGTCATACCGCAGCCTCTTAGAAGTCCATATCTCCCTCTCTCAGCTACACATAATGATACCTAAGCAGTCAGCCTAACCACTTTAAAGATAGACCTGAATTGCCTAGTAACTAACTTTTCTCTCATGAGGACCTGCAGGTGTCAGCAGCACTAAGTCCCGTCATCCTTGCTACATCCCATCATGCAACCAACACAATAGATGGGCATCACTGACCTTCTAGAAATGTTGTTTGACACTTTAAAATACCAGAATCTGTTTGGGAGGCCACATGGCAAAGCCATATCAGCATATTTATGCATCTGAAAGCAAACCATTTTCTATTGCAGAGAGAAATAATACAAAAGCGAGGGGACACTAAATGAAACTATCAGAAGGTTGCTCTGAAACAAAGGAAAAAAGGACTGTTTCTCGCACTAGTTATTATTCGGCTGTAGGACACATTGCTGCAGGATACTGCGGACATCAGGGTTGAAAGGGGCCCAAAAGCAGTTGCACAAAGCCATGTAAGAGAGATCCATCAAAGGCTACTAACCTCAAGGATACCATCTCTGGCTCCAGAATGCAACACACTACTGGAAACCGGTAGAGTACACTAGAAAAGCATCACTAAGTCTGACCTGCTCTTTTAGCTCATTACTGACCACTGTCAGAGGCAGGGCAACAGGAGCTGTTCTTATACTGTTATTATTACATTCCCTATTCAGCAAAGAGCTTAGCTTTCCACCATTCTTTATGTCTCTGCTGGAGCAGATACAACTCAGTTCGGATGTGCTCTCCCTGTGAAGGGCTGCCAACAGATAGCAGCAAAATGATGGACACTGGACATGCTAGCGCTTGCAAGCGTCAGTGTTCAGCTCCTGCTTAACATCTCCATCAGCCCCACTGAGTCTGACCAGTGAGAATTATTTTGCATCTACCATTTCACACACTCTCACTCCCATTCTCTCTCTCAAGTCACAATCTTGCCTTTGACCAGACTCATCTGCTCCCCAGGATGACAAAAGTAACACTTCAGCTTACAGAAGTCATGGGCATTTCCCAGTGTTGCTCTTTTCTCCTTCTGTTTAAAAACATCCTGCTTTATATTCATTACAAGCTGGAGTGGTTTTCACTGCTGTGTGGAGCTTCCCCTACTACCGTTACACGCTCTCATAATTAAGACTTCTCTGCCTGAGTCAACTGAAAACTACTGAAAATGTCAAGTATTTAAAAACTAACTATTGCCAGAAATAGTCACACTGCTTTCAGACAATCTTACTTCTGGCAGGCACCCTTTGAATGCAGAAACTACAGCAATTTTTAAGTCTCCATCTACCCTCCATACCCATTAGTATTTGATAACACTGATTTCTGCGTAACTCAATGAATTTCAATTATACCTTTAAAAGGCTTTCAGAGGGTCAGTCCTCTCCCTATGACAGTGTATAAACTGACTACATTCTGCCCTATCCCTTGCAAAAATGTACTTAGCATTTACTCTCAATTGACTCCATCTTCCTTATGGTCCTTCCACTTTGTGGTGGGGATCAGCATTCCACATATGCAAGAAATAAGAAGAGCTATATGAAAGATCGAGATAGAGTCCTGTCCCATTGGATGGATTGATTTGCCACAGGCCTCAGCCACCTTCAGAATCCACGCTACCCAATTTAATATCTTTTTCTGTGCTTGGCACTATTGATCCCCCTACCTCTTCTATAAATTACGGCAACTTCCCGTGTGGGTGAAAACCCAAGCACGCTCAACTCTTCTTTCTTAAGAAAAAACTTAAGACAGCAGTTAGGAGATGACTTCATAGTTTTAAGTAAAACAATATTGATTTTTATAATGAGTTTAACCACAGTCTAAAGATAGCACATCACCTATTTACCCTTACTTCATGAGTGACATGTTGGCATTCTCTTTATCACTACACCATGAATGAAAGACACAAAGAAGTTTGCCATATCCTGCAAATTACAAAACATTATTCTCCAGTCAAACCATTTGTCTAGTTGAGGAGCTGCTGCCTACAGCTGCTTTGTACACAAGAAAGAGATATCAGACTTTGCTAGTAGTTAGAGAAAAAGCAGAAAAATGATGGCCAGCTACTTTAGAAAAGCATCACTTGTTAATCACCAAGTGGTGGTGGTTTTGGATCGCTATTGAAGCGAACAGCTATCTGCAAACCAAGTACAGAGAACCAGGATGAATCAGACCACGCCAATCACTTATTCTTTAACAGAAGTCAGCCAGACAACAGGACTCTAAACTGGAGTCTTTTTTCTTAAATTTCCCTCTAGGAAGGATTTTTATAAAATGGTGGGAACTCAGTAAAGCTTGGACCTTTGTCTAACACCTCATGGTATAAGATATCCATAGAGATTTTTAATGATTGCAAGTATTTGAACCTGCAGGAAAAAACACTGCCAGCAACAATATGGTCAACTTTTGCCTGGCTGGTCCAATATTTTGGTAGACACATTTGACTTCCTCAGTGTACTCCCTACCTTGTCTCATGCAAGAGGAGTTTGAAAACCCAGAATGTTTAATGATTTATTTTAACTTACATCACCAAGATATACAAACACCTCTTTAAAACAGTGCCCTGGGAACAGAACAAAATCAATCCTCTCCAGGTGGACACTTGCTTCTTCGGATCTTCCTTTCAAGCAGCTAGTTTTTGTATCCTCTCCCTACAATACACAGAAGGAAACAACCCAAGCTAGAGACAATATTGCCAAGCAGGAGACAATATTGCCAAGCATGTTTCCTGTCCTTTTGGGTGAATCCTTCCGGCAGGCTTTTATATGCTCTGGAAAACATATGCTGTTATAACTTTGCAGCTGCTGTTGACTCTAGCAGTCCTGTCTGAGTCTGGTCCAGCGTAGGTCACCAAGAGTCAGTGGTAGAACAAGTACTTCTTAGCTGTTACCAATTGCATCATCACATCACTTCCCAGCATAGTGTCTTATCACTGATCATCTGGGGACAGAGATTTTTATTAATTTGCCAGATGGAGCTTAGTAGGGCAAGTTCTTTCTGGAACACCTGAAGAAGAGAAAAGCTACACACGGCCTTCGTTCTCATTTTTATTTTTACTGAAAAGTAAAGCAATCAGTGCTAGCTTTGCAAGAAGATCCTCAGGGTTATCCACAAAACCAGAGAACCCCAAGTAAGTAAATGCCTAAAATAAAACAAAAAAAACCCAGTAACAAATGCATTGTTTTCTCTTGCTTCTAACACAATACATCCCGCTAAGACCCTAAAACCAATACTGAATGTATTTAATTGTGATCATGCTGAACATAAGGTTACCAGAGCCAGAAAATATCTTGGACTTGAATCAACAATTGTTTTCCATTTTGAAAACTTCACAATGAACATGGCTGGAGACTTGGCTTCTACTCCCTGAATGAAACCCAACATCAGCTCTGGGTCCCCAGAGTCCCAAAACTGAAGTGACCCAGATGCTGCAAAGGTCAGTGCATCCAAGAACCACCACTGAATTTACTATTTTTGCTATCATAATACCCAAAGCCTTTAGTTCTGACCCAGGGCCCCCACTGCATTAAGCAACATGCAAACAATCTTCAAGTAGTCCCTGCACCAAAGACCTTACAGTAAAAGTTTTAGCAGGCTCCATCAGCTACATAAAACAAGCAAGGGGGGCAGGAGGGGGACCTGGTAACCCAAATGCAAGCACATATTGGCACAATAAGCATTAGTCATGGCTTACCACCAACCAATCTCAAAACAAAATATTTTCCAGTAACAGTTCTCACTTTTACCAACAAACAACATAACAGAGCATTTTCTTTTCTCTCTGGGCTCTCAGTACTGAACCACCTACAGATAGAAAACCCTTCTCTTTTTTGCTAGCACCATGCCATTTTGCTGCATCTTGTGCACTGTGGAAAAAAAAAAAAAAAAAAAAAGGCAGCATCAGCAAAAAAAGTAAACCATGGCAAGCCAATCAATTAGATGCAGGCTGGAGTTTCTTTTCACAGTGAAAGGGTTTTCTTTTTTCCCCTAAGTGTGAGAAAACTCCAAAACTTGGTCTTATAAGGAGGTGTCAATGAGGTCCTTTATGCAAAAGCTGCATTTAAGAGGGAAAACTCACAGTTCTTAAAAACACATTGCTTTTTCCTCCTGTGTGCTTTGTTCTGAGTCTGCTGCTGTATGTGTATTCAGCAGACCAGCTTTTTTAAAATAAGATTTGGTACTCTGCATGATAGCTCAGAGAGAGTGGGTGATCTTCTATGCACTATTTATTGTTTCACTGAATTTGAAGGGCCCTAAGCTTATATACTTGTGCTCTCAAGCATCCTGCTGGGTTGGAAAAGCAAGCCACCGATGATGGTACAAGGTGCAGTTTGGCTCCAGAGGGGGGGGCTGTAAACACACCATGAGGGCTCTCTCCTGGTGGGACGTGAGCATGGGAGCTCAGCTTTGCTCAGCCGAGGATTATCCCGCGTTGTCAAGAAGCACTAGCGCTATGTGATTCAGCCCGCTGCTTTTTGTTTTCACCCTGGGCTGGGAAATGCAGAAAGGGGTTGCCCTGTAGCTCCTCTAGCACAGGTGTGGATTGGTTCGGACCTCTGGAATTCCTGGATCCTGAAGGAGACTTCAAAAATGCAGCAGAGGCTGGACTCCCCTTGCAAAGCAGCACTACCATGACGAACACGACACTATACCAAATAGAAAGGGCTTTCTTCGTTTCTCCTTAAGCTGAGCAATGCTAGGTGAGCCAAGCAAAGCAAGTGGATTCATGTGCTCGAAAAGCACACCACCCAAACAAACATGAATCCTTTTTCCATTCAGAGCAAGGCATTATTTATGAGTTAACTATATATTCCCCCAATGGTCACAGTGCAAGAAAAACATTCATTCTCTCTTTGACATGATACCATAGCTCTCCAAGCTTCCTCAACATAGTGGGTTCAGGGTAAATTCCCCATTTGTCCTGCCCTTACAGTTCCCAACTAATGAGTCCTAGAATGACAGAACACCATTTTATTGAACTAACTAGCTGCTTTTGGCTTTCTTCTCATTTCTCCCCTATAACACTGGGCCTTTTATCTTGGGGCAGTCTCCTCCTGGGCATTCCTCCAGCTAGCCTTAGCGCCTTTTGCACATGAGCACTGTCTATGCAATATCATCGTTACTTTAAAATTGTACCAAATGCTGAAAAACAGTTTCTCTCTCTCTCCCCCACCCCCCTTTTTAAATAAGAATTTTTCCATGTGGTTAGAGAAATAACATCTGGAATTACTGAAGGCTGCCAAAAGGAGAGAATGAAAACAATGAGTTGAGTCACACTTGAACCTGCCAACTTCATATAATTTAGACCTTCTTGAGGCAGTTTGAAAAGAAAAAAAATATGGAAAATGTTTTAGTTTGCTTTTTATAATGCAACTTTTTTTTTTTAATCTGCTGATGTAAGTTGCAGAGTCAGCCAAGACATAGCACCATGGCATTCATCTTTACAGCACTCTGACATCACAATTTTTCTATAATTCTTCTATACATATGCAACAGCAGATCGAGGTTTCTCTTTCTGAACAGAGTCCCACTGATCTAGTGAAATTTCTCCCAGGAGCAGATACAGAGCTGCACTGGACCTTTTTATTCCACCCCACAACGCAGTGCAGAGAATTTGAAAGTGTCCTAAAAGCCCCTTCATTTTTCATACCCATGTACAGTACTGGTATGCTCTGGTAAATTTTAAAATGGTTGCATACTGTTGTAATGTAGTCTCTGTAAAACTCACCTCCCAGATGAGTGCCCTAACCCTAATCAAGGACATTACATTTCTCTGCCTAGTCTAGAAAATGCCTTCAAGTGTTTCCATGGTCTGAATTTGTCACCTCTTTTCATCCTGAGCAGCTATGCTATGCTAGCGCACAGTTGGTATGCCCACTGAAGCTGATGTTTGCATTGCCAGTACAGATAGAGTTAGCAGTTTAACTGTTTCATGAAATAGGAAACTTAGGTGATAGGAACCACCAGCAAAATATTCTGCGAAAAAGTCACAAATAGGAATCAAGCCAGGCAGCCTGAGGAGTTTTCCATGGCATTTAAATGCTAACATATGTGTGTCAGGTGGAGGAAGAAAAGAGCAAAGCTGGAAGCTGCATGCTGTTTGCTAGAGCCTTGCATGTATGAGAGAGAAGACCAGCAAAGCACAGTAACTGATAGACAGCAGAGCATGGTTTGTGGCAAGGCTTGGGGAAAAAACTAGCAGAGACCTCTAGAGAACAGGCTTAGCTAGAAAGAAGAACAGTCAGCCAACAAACTTTCTCCTGCTGATTGATACACAACATATTCAGAGATTTATAGGTATTGCTTGTAATCTACTTGACTCCAAGACATAATGAACTTCATCATCCATCCATCATTTTTTCTCCTTAAAGAAACCACTCAAGACTTAACTCTAGCTAACTGCTAGGTCAAGCAGGGTTGCATGGTTCATATCTAGGCAAAGCATGTGAAATCATTATCAATCCCATACAGTATCATCTGACAATGGAGAAAAGGTGATGTAGAGTTATGCTGTATTACCACAGGAGATACTACGCTCTCCTCACGAGGGCAACTATAGTATAAACTCTTTTACAACAGTGCTTCTACCAGTATTTCAAAAAGCCCTTAGGAACAGCCATATTAGCATTTATACTAACATCACCCTTGTCTGACATTATCTTACTACCATCACTGCCATTACTCTTGGGGAAGGAGCACGTGACACTCATAGTAGCTTTTGCAGCAGTGTCCCAGCGTGGTAATTCCACCCTGGCTTCAGCAGCCCATTACTGGCTCAGGTGGAAGGCCTCTACTCCTCTCCTTTCATTTCACAAAAGCTGCCATTTCATCAGGCTATGACAAACCGCTTTCTGCACAGCTATCGTAGCTCCTTTCGCTCAGTGCAAAGCTACTGGAAATTCTTATCAAGCTTGCCCACTCCATTGTTCCATGCTATCACATGTTATCGGAGGAGTCACTGCACATTTAGCACACATAGGCTTTTTTCTTTTCACTAAGTCACTTGGCAACAGTTCCAGTAGCTCTCCTTGCCTAAAAGGTTTTAAAAAATCATACCAAGATGGCTTAGCTGCTAGAGATGCATTAACACAACTCCCTCACGTGGGTAGACCTTTGTTCCAGGATAAGGCAGGGTAAGATTCACTATTTAGTTTAAAATAGTACTTCATAAATAGTAAGCTAAAATAACACCCTCTAGTTTAATACCAAAACAGGAATGCCTACGAGATGTGGCTACTCTGATTTAGTTTTACTGTTTTAAACTCTCTCCTTATCTCATACTAAGAGCTTTCCCATTTAAACAAAGCGTTAGCCTGCTAAACAGTAGTTAACCACCCACTATTTTGTACTTATTAACTTTCTGTCATTTAACATAAAATGTTTAGGCAAACCATGAGAGAGATCAGAATTCTGATCCTCATATTAAAAAGAAAAGGGCTCCAGGCATTAGATTGTGAAATATGATTTCCCAGGATATATTAAATTCTGGTTTAATGTTCTTTTTGATATCACAGAAAGTCAAACCTCACTTCATAAGAGGGCACTTCAATATGATTTGCATATAGCATGCTTTACCTTGATAAAGTCTCTGTGCTACAGCAAACTTGGAATTTGATCAGAACCTCTGGAGCACTCAGTGGTGGGAGTGGAGGAGAGCAAAACCCACACCAAGAACCTCATTGCACAGAAGTTCCTTAGACAGTTTTACAGCAAACACAAAGAAGAGGAACGAGCCAAGGGGCTCGGCAGAAAGCATCACAGACTTGAATTACGCTGCAGGACAGACTGCAGATGCAGAGCCCAGCTGGTACAGCAATGTCAAGTACAGCACACATCACGTGTATCCGCATGCTGACTATATTTCTGCAAGAGTCGTGGCAGAATGACAGACAAAAGCTTACATTTAGGATCATCTGTAGCCAAAATGGTACCGAGGCCTGAACTTTTTCACGTGGTAGCTGTCAGTCTAACTATAGAACTGTTCAGAAAAACTTATGACCTAACCCTGGTTGCAATACACCTGCTGTGCCTTAGAGATTCTCACAAAGTACAAAGTTTCAGAGGGAAGTTCCCCTCTGTCCTCACGGTCTTGCATAATTCTTTCATATGTTCCTTCAGCTTTTGCATACTTCAACATGAAACAGTGGGTTGAAACACAAAAGCACAATTGTTTACAAGAAAACCTACCATGGCTGATGTCATTAGAGGAAATCAGCAGGAGGCTGCATAGAGAAGTGTGGAATGAAATGGAAAGAGTGCCCTGATAATCTGGGGGTGGACAATTTACTGCAAGACGCACCACCAACCACTTTCAGTTTCTCCTCCTTCTCTGCTTGGGCACACAATTCTCCAGAAGTGGAAGATTCCTGCAATTAATGGGTGATATCCTGAGGTCAACAGAGTAGGTTTTTACCCAACAAGTTTAAAGTGAAGGTCCACCACCGGCAGTCTGTCTTTTTAAATTTATTACTTTGATTGTGCCATGCTCCACACGTACTCCGTGTATAGGTGGCTGCTGAATATGCGGGCTGACACAGTCATGTGTAGCATATTAAGCCCCCTCAGAGGGCTATCCTCATCTGATTGCAACTGCTCAATAGTATCATTTTGAAGCCATGGGGCAGCCAAGCAAAGGGTGAGATGGTCAAGAGCCTTTAACCATTCTCCAATTTGCCTCAAGTTCGAGCACCCTCTCTGGTACACACTGCCACGCTATCTGCGCGTTAGCAAGATGTTGATGGCAGAAAGCATTAAGATGCTGTCCTGCAAATATCTGCTATTCCTTTGCAGAAAACCTCACCATTATGCAACTAGGTCTTGGTCTAATGCAAGGACTGCGGTTGAGTGTTGTCTGTGCTGCTCCCAGACAGTATGCTTTCAGCAGACAAAAGTGAATTTTCAGGACATTCTTAACAGCAGATCATGACTCATATCATAAAGGAAGGCTTCCATAGCACACCATGTGGAAAAAAAAAAAAAAAAAAAAAAGTGATAATGCCAGGGCATGGCTTGCCCAGGGGCTAACAATAGTGATGGTTTACTGCACAGCAATCTAGAAGTGGTCCACATGTTGTCTGGAGTCACGAGCAGTGGCTTTGAGTAACTAATTAGCAAAAGATCTCTGTATCTTGTAGATCAGTTTATATGCTTATAGAAAACTCTCACACGTAATATAGATAAAAAGCAATAGTAAGTGAGTGTTTATATTTTATTAACATCAGTTGTTATTTAATGAACTCCATTATGTTTCATAACTGATTTAGACTCTTCCATATTAATTCTTGCAAAATAAATTCCAAGCCTCATCTCCAATGAAATTTTATCCCCTTCCTTCACCCTCCCACACAGTAGGTGCTTTGTAAATTGTGATTACCTGTTATTGCACAGTTCTTTTATTTGTTATAACTCATTTTGATGGATATCTTGCTGATATGTGATTTGATACTTTTTTTAAAAAAAACAAAACACATGCAGAGTCAGAAATTTTTTTATTTTCAGGCATTGTTTAGTTGCTTCTCCCTGTGTTTCATGCTTCCCATTGTTCTTCTCCAAGACCATCTCTAATTTAGGAGGGAAAAAGGAAGATTTATGAATACCATCAGATTCACTATTCTCTGCAAGCCTATGTTTAGTCTGAAAGAATACATGAGAAAACAGTTTAAATATGTCTCCCTCTCTTCCTTTTAGCAGCCCCTACCATTGAAAAATAAGAGTGTTTTCCAGGGAAAAACCCTCATTGCCAATTAGAGTAGGACCATAGTTTTGTCAACTGGGCAAACCGGTCTGCCATAAGTTGTGCTGACCTAGGAAATCACAACCTACCTGAAGGTCTTTGTTAGTGGAGCTACAAAAGTGGCTCAAGTTTCCATGTACAGAAAAAGGCTACATTAGCTACAACAGTAATTTCTGGGTCATAAAAAGCTTTTTTAGTCAATATATATGCCAAGTTTCTCAAACCCATGGATGGAAAAATCAAATCTTTCAGTAGTGAGCAGCAATACTTACTATTTTGTTGCTAAATCATCAATCTTAAAAAAAAAAATAAAAAATATAAGAGCATGCCTTTTTTTCCTGTGTGGACAGGTATGGTTTAGCTTTGGCATAATCCTATTACGTTCCCTTCTTAAGCAATAATGCAACTAAATAGGCAGATGTAAATAAAGAGTAAACCTTTGCAGTTTACTTCAGCACAAATTATTGATAATGTTAATCTTTAACACAACTCTATCTGTGGCAAATGAGTACCTTTAGTTATGGAATGGCATGCTCATACATGTTAGGAGCTAAAATCATGGCTTATTTCATAAAATATTTGAGGCCATATTGCAATACATTCCAAAGACACTGGTGTTGAAGGAAAGTAAATTGAACTTTAAACCAGAAAAACTTTAGAGAATGCAGAGCTTGAATCCACCATCATTTAACTTATTTGAATAACTGATTTCCTATACACATTCCCCAAACACACAAACTATTAAGAAAAGTTAAAACTTAAATATATCTTTGGATTTATGACTAAAGCAGAAGAGTTAAAAAGGAATGATGTCCATATTGTGTCATTTTACTTGTTCTTGAGGGTATTTTATTCACAATTACTCTGTTTAGCACAGTAATTCTTACTTTAGGAAATAGACAAAATCAAGAAAAAATTAGGCCTCTCTAGAAATAAACAATTGATAGGCTTATAATGCACTTGCTCTGTTGATACAAGTCCTCTTGAGTGCATTAGCAAAAGATACCAAATTATGAGAGGAACTAAATAACAAATAACTGTTTAACAAAGAGTTAAGTGAGAACATTTGAACAAACCACAACGCTTTTAGTTGTTTTTGTGCATAGTAGCTATTCAGAGAGAGTAATAATGCAAAGCAAGATAAAAAATCTTTGAAGAATATTCCTGCTTCTACCTGACTTCATGTAAGAACATTTTTAAACCATCTTGCAGGCTTTACAAGCCATTGGCATTATTGCTTGTCAGGGCCTTCACACCAAACAACAGGTGTTTTGTCATGAACCTGAGTACAAATCTCACTTTCATTACCCAGTTTTAGTAATTCTCATGTTATTCCAGGAGTTTCTTAAAACCTTCCTTCCAGATGAAAGGTGAGCTACTCAGTTTTCATTTCAGGGGTGGGTGTGGATGGATTGTTTCTAAACAAATACATCTCTAGCCTTTGTGGCAAATAACTGAAAAACATGAGCAAGAGTCCACCCTCACAACCTCAAATAGAGAAAAAAAAAAAAAAAGGGGGGGGGGGTCTGCTATTTAATTATATGGGTGTCTTTGACAGTACAAGGACATAGGGAAAAGGAATGTGAGAAATATGAGAAACATGAGAGGATTTTCTGTGGGTAGAACATAGCTATAAAACAGAACCCCTCAAGTCCCAACGAAGTGAAGCAAACTGTAGCTTACCTCACCCTCAGCCTGATGCTGCAGCCTAGAGAGGCAGCGGCATCCTGTATCGGCCTGGCTCTGCTTCATGGCTAAACAATCCAGCCTGTTACATTCTTTTGCCTAAATTCTTTTCACTCACTCCAAAGACAGCTCAGCTACAAGACACTAAAACAAAAGACCTGGGATTATTATATTTATCTTCAGCAAATAGACTTTCACCTCTAAAGCTACCAACCAATACATCACCTTCATTTACCTGGAGTACAGAAGATGCTGCATTTAAAAAAAAAAGAAAAAAAAGAGGGGAGGTGGAATCTCTTCGTATAAGGTCCTTTTGTCTTTTAGACAAACAGCATACTTCTGTTGCATCTAGGACAATTATGGAGCTTTTCCCAAGATATTAAAAATAATTCAGCAGTTATCTCTGTATCACGGTGAATGTTGTGTAATTATTACTGAAAGGTAACTGCATCATTGGGGTGACAACATACAACAATACCAGTTTGTGGACCGCCAGGTGTCCAATGTGCAGTGTCACAATAATGGAAATAAGAATAGCTGTCATTATTCATTGAAATCAAAGCTCACAAACACCTTAAATGCATGCCAGTTTAAGATTCAGGTCAGATGTTCCTGGACCCCAGCTTCCTCCTATATCCAGTGGTCAACACGGTCCCTCCTGACTGACAAGACGCTTGAAATGTTTCATAAGACTGATGAAAAAAGTGTCTGGGAGGGTTAAAACAGATTAGCAAGGAACTGGGAGGTGGTGAATGGAGCCTGCCCCTGCAAGCCTTCCAGGTTATCTTCATCTTCATGCCCACTGGGAACTGACTCACAGGTGTTTTAGGAAGAAGCAGCTGCCTGCTTTGTGACATTTCAGCTTTTGCCTCCAGGTTGAGAAAAGTTTACAGGGTAAGATACACAACAGAGAGGAGACAGTCTGCTGGAGATATCAAACTGCATTTGCTACATCCAACATAGAGCTTGTCTGGCAAGTAAGCAGAAAAGTTTCCACACTTCAAACTCAAAAGGAGGCCGGTCCCATCCCATTGACAAAGGGCAGAGACTCTGAAAGGGGAAAAGCATTTAAAGTAAATTAACGCCACTAGCGAATTTAAAGCTGTTGAAAGCAGCTTGACATGGGCTGACATTTCTGGAGACTGACATCCTCCGTTTGCAGGGCAGACAAAACAGGAGGTGGCATCGCCCACTTCCCCCTCCACAGGTCCCAGGGCAGAGGCGGAGGGTGGGAACATGCAGGTGCCAAAATCCTGCCCAGCACTGAGCAGGGCCTTCGTGTTAAGTAGTCATGCATCACATCGCTCCTGCCTTGCTCCACACCAACCCCTTCAGCTTTTCCTCCTGTGGGTAAGATGCGCATAAGGAAACTGCATGCCAGCTGAGAACACTTATTTTCTCAGTGCCATTTGAATCAATGAATTTAAACATAATTTAAAGCAATGGATCAAGAAATCAACACAACTTAAACTGAACTCTAGAAGTTGTATGGGTTTCTAATAAATAAGTCTGTCACCAGCAGACTCATGGCAGCATTTATGTAAGCAATATCACACTTTTTGATGGAGTTTTCCTTTTCACAAGCATAAAACAAACAAACAGACTCATAGCATACCTGTTAGAAGATAAGCCCGGACAATAGGACTCTCTGGGGCTTTATCTCACCTTGCCCCAGACTAATTAATATAGTATTATACTGCCTTCTAAGAATAACCAGTGATTTACAAAGTAAAAATTGTCATTATTCCTATCTGACACATGGTGAAACTGAGGTATGGGAACATTAACTGGAAAGAAAGAAAACCAGAAGCTGAGTTTTTAAGACTACTGAACTATTGATATCTGCACCCATAGTCCATCCACTGAATCCATAAAGTTTGCTAGTTACATGGTTTTGCAGTTTTACTGTAACCTTTGTCCTAGGAAGATTACTTATCTGCAAGTCAATAGCAATGCAAATTTTAATGAAGCAGGAGACAAAATCTGAGCAAACCTCCCTCCCCCAACCCCCAACATGCAACTTCAAACTCCAAAGTCACATCAAGTCCAGAACCCCACTAAACCCCCGCCTCCCTGGGAAGCATGCGAGCAAAGAAGAAAAAGCTGAATGAGCAGAAAAGGGGAATTTCTTAGTTCAAAGAGCCACCGAATCTATTTACAAAGGAGGCCGAGAGGTCGGAGCGGGTCTGTGCAGACGTCCAGAATTACCCCAGCCAGAAACAGATGCTGCATCACTTTGCAGTGCGCAAACCTTGTTCTAGCAGTGAAACTGTAGTAACTACATGACCACCTGGGATTAGTATGACCCTGGGTCATAAAACTTGATCGCAGTAGATTTGCAAAAGATCGGGCCAGCACTGGAGAGGAGGCCTTTTTCCTTTCTTTTAAAGAAAGAGCATCACAAATGAGATGCTAATTCTGCTTCAGATCAGAAGTAAAATACACATACGACAAAACAAATGTGTGCTTACAAATATTTTGTCATATTAGATTAAATTATAGTGCACAGACTAAACAGAGAAATCTGAAATGCAGGGTCTTGTGTTTGGGATATCCTTGGAACTTTTATACAAAGAAAGAGAGAAGTTTATATTTCGGCATTGCACAGCGCACAGTCATCTCATACCTGCCACCTAACACAAACACAGCTCGCTGTACCACAGTGATGTATCTGTCGGTGCAAGAACACATCAGTTTAACTGTCGAAATCCTTCTCCTTGCCTACTGATTTGACTGTGCCACCCTTCTGCTTGTGGTGCTTCTTGTCCTTTCCTGATAAACGGCAGCCTGCGCTCTCTTCCCCGCAGCTGAGTTTTAGGTCCGTCTGCCCTTATTTCCACACTGATTTCCTATTTCTTTCCTCTTTTGGTCTCAGCTTAGCTCTGCACATCCCACAGAGGCCCTGTCTAATAGGTAAAGCAGCCTCCCGGCCTCCCGCATTCTAGCTACCTCCGGCTCCTGCAAATACCAATCCTTTTTGTGAAGCTTTCTTATGCCAATTTTCTCATCAAAAACATTTCCACACCTTCCTACCTATTGTTGCTCTGCGCAGCAGGTTGGTCTGAGTCAGGGGGAAGCCTGTCCAGGCAGAGAGCTGGCAGAGGCAGCGACAGCAGAGGCAGCGACACACTAATTAGGTCAGGCAGGGAGTCACCCCAGCCCGGCCGGCTGGCCTGGAGGCACAGGGAGCAAGGGGCACCCAGGCATCAAGTTTGGCTGGGCGGGCAGCAAAACAGCTCCTGGAGGCTGAAAGATAGCAGGGTTACCTCTGTCAGGCAGAAGAAACTGCAGGACGATGCTGACATTTGATGTCAACTGGATGTTGCGGGGTTGGTTTTGGTTTGGTTTGGGGTTGGGGGGTTTTTTGCTACAAATTACAAGAAAGGTACTAGTCACTAGGCTAATCCAATGGCTTGCTGTAGGGTTCTGGCTCCAGAAAAACATACTTGGCTTTTAAGAGAAAGCTCATGATTTTAAGAAAAGGATCGTGCAAATACAACATGCTTGCTGAGACAGGAGTGCCTAGACTCATTAACCCAAGAGGTCCTTTCCAGTTCGGTGTGTCTTTGTTTTCCAGGAAGTACAGGGTGAGGAGTAAAGGAGCTTGTTGGACTGGTATAATTTTCACAAGGTAGAAGGAAGAGAAGAGAGCAAAGCAGTGCCTGAGCTTCAGGGCTTTTGGGGGGAAGGAATTTTCAACCTTTTCTTCTCCTTTTATGAAATATATAATGGCCTGACTTTCTGTTCCCACTTCTCCTGCAAAACAGCATGTGCCAAACTTCTGAACAAGCCCTTCGCTCCAAGATATTTTCTGTTTCTAGGACTGCTGAAGTACAAAGAGGAGCATGGGGAAGTTCAGTGGGGCCAGCACATCCAAGGAGATAAACTGGGCAGTGACCCAGGCTGGCAGAACTGGAGGGGCAGCATTTCTAAGATGCTTTCTGCAGAGCTGCTGACTGGTCAGCATGGCTTACTACGCAAATGGGGGGAGGGGGGAAAGAGCAACAAAAAATTTATTTTGCCAGAACCACAAAATAATTAGGACAATTCCTGCCCTGCAGAAAAGGTATCTAGGAGAAGTTAATTGCATCAGTGGAGGGCTGAAAGCCTGCACTAACTGTACTCAGAACAGCATCGGCAAGAAGAGCAGAGCTACACCAGCCATAGGTGTCCAGAAATTGCTCCTCTTATTTCTGCTACCCACCACCCAGAATACCCCCCTCCTACCTCACCTCCACCTCCTCAGTGCCTCCTCCCGGACAGGAGGTCCTCTCCTCTCTCAGCTCCTGAT
Organism: Astur gentilis; assembly: GCF_929443795.1. Taxonomy (NCBI): domain Eukaryota; kingdom Metazoa; phylum Chordata; class Aves; order Accipitriformes; family Accipitridae; genus Astur; species Astur gentilis. The sequence goes on along the minus strand of NC_064909.1, from coordinate 6,385,759 downwards.
CGGCCCAGTCACTGGCCCCGCTCTTCCTCACGGAAAAACACTCTCCATGCTGACGGCACAGGGAGGGACATTCACGGGCAGCCAAGAGGTCTCTGGGACTGCAACATCAATGAGGCTCTTGATCATCTCCTAGAGGAGAAATAAACCAGAATACATGGGTTTAACAACTTCCCATGGGAGGCCCTGGTGGAGTCTCATCATCCCTTGTCAGCATCCAGCAAGGACATGTGACTGCAGCATACACCCCTTCCTTGACAAAAAAATTCCCACAAAGCAGTTAAATAAAAAATTTTGTCACACCACCACACATCTTTTCTCCTTGCCCACCCTGGCAGCACCTCCTTCAGTCCTCAGTATCCTCTCTGGTCCTGCGCTGCTGCCACCCCTGCTCAGCCAGGCATGTTGGTGGCAGCAGTGTTCATGGGAGATGAGGCCCTGTGAGTCAGGGTGACGACAGCACTGAGTGCTGGATCTGGCACCTCTGGTAGGTCTGCCATCATGGCCCAAGGCCCTGGTGCCCGGGATGGTGCAGGCAGTTACGTTAGCAGAGATGATTTTAAACCTCTGCCTGACAGCAGCACCTAACACAGCCGCCATTACTGGGGCCTAAGGAATCTGCTTCAAAACCCTTCACTTCTGTTCACAGTGACGTAAGCCCAAAATGTCATTAAATCCGCCACTCTCCCCCTTTACCCTAAAGCTCCCTGGATAGCCCTCACTTTCATGGGGCAGGCACCAAGCCTGGCCCTCCTCACTGCACTTGCCTCCCCAACACAAAATACCTTCCCTGCCTGGGTTTCGCTTCCATGTACCGCTTTCAGAACTGACCCCTGAAATAGTCCAACAGTTAAGGTGCTGATATGCACACTGATTTTTGAAGGGAAAAATATTTTTGTTCTTTTAATGTCCATTAATGACCTAAAATGCTGCTTATAGAGGAGCCTCACTCCTCTGTAAGAAAAGGGAGAAAAATTGATGTTAGCCCATATTTCAGATAAGGAGGATAGCTAAACTCTGAGTGGGACACAAGTGGAAAAGGCTTTTCCAGCTGCGGGGCAATGCCCCACATTCAGGTCTGCGCTGCTGGCTGCCTCGCACCGCTCACCCGGGGTTTCCAGGCCCCGATGGAGGCACTCGGCACGGTCCAGCCCAAACCTCCTCTAGCAACCTGCTTCCACCTGCAATGCTGTGCCTGCCGGGAGTGTCTGGAAACAGGTCCTCCTCTTCTTCTAGCCTCTGCTGCCCACAGTCCCCAGGCCCTGAATGTCCATTGCCCATGGGAGGGAGGTGGGGGGGATTAGGCCAGCTGGGCTCCCACCTCAAGGGTACTGTACCCATGCATGCACCTCTGCAGAAATGGCTAGTATTCATTTGACCATGCAGTCTTTGGTGCCTGATAACTTAAAAATAAAATAAAAAATTTCTCTTCCTGATGTCTGTGGTTAAGAAATGTTTGTGCCAAGTGCCATTCATCTGGTAGTTATAGCTACGTATATATTTATATTTGACTTGCACTTCACTTAATACCACATGAACTGGTGAGAGTAAGAGGACATTGATCTCTGCCTTACTGCTTTGCTTCACAACAAAGGTGTAGGCACAAGAGGTGGGTTCACCACAGAATATTCATGGATTGCAGTTTGGGCAGGAACAGTTTGTAAACATCGGAAGAAACAGAAAAAAAAAAAATTGTGTTGCGAAACAGTAACATGTGTCATTAAAAGGCAGTTTGCTTTTCAGTGTACAGTGCTCCACATTGTTCCCATGCTTTTCAAAGGAAATGATTAGTGTTATTAGCACAGCAGTCCTCTTTTACAAAAGCAACTCTAGCCAAGGTTAATGTTTAAGAAGGAATTAAATATTAACGCAAGGGAAAGGATAGAAGTCATAATGGTTTCAAGACCACACATCAGACACGCAAAGAAATATTGCTGTGAAAGGAAAAAAAAAAAGTAAAAAAAAAAAAAAAGTAGGTTTGGTTCTCAAAGCTAAAAATTCAGCATTCTCCTGCCTCATCACCCTCAGGTTCCCCAAGACAGAAGGACAGCATTGCCCCTCTGCTTTTCACCCCAGGACAGGTAATTTTCCTCCTGCATTTGGTTTAGCAATGACTCCTTAACAATAGAAGGTGGATCACAGTGACTGAACCTGCTGAGGAGGGCTGCAATTTGATTCCCAGCCTGAGATTTACAGGTAAGATAAAGTGCAAAGGTGACTAAACACCACAACAAGCAAGGTCTAGGCCCATGGCTTTGCCTGGAAGGGAAAACTTATTATTATTATCTTTATTATTATTATAGCAGCAAATCTACCAAGATCTAATTCCTTTTCTCCTGTTCCAGCTCCAGTACATGAAAATCCTTGCAGATGTCTGAAGATGCTTTTACAGTGGCAAAATGATGTGTTGTATTAGTCCACAACATGCATTCTGCCCTGTTCTACAGTAATCCCTTATTCTCTTTCCCATCTTTGCATTCACTGCAAAGTTATGAGCTGAGAACAAATCCATGAATATTAACTAACTGCACCACTATAAATGCAGTTTTCTATATTGCATGTTGTGCTGATCTTCCAGAATAATATTCTCATTAATATGAATGTTTGGTCCTAGACTATATCTACACTATACTTTTAATCTTCAAAGCATTTTAAAGATATTAAGTAATTAATCCACTCAAGACCCTTTAGGGGAAGCAAACTATCATCATCACATTGTTCTTACATTTTTACAGACAGAGAAACTGAGGCAGGGAAGTAACTTATTCAGTGCCTCAGAGAGAAGGAGTGTGAGAAAGTTGTCAGGACTTGCTGCCTCCCTGTCCTAAACCCAAGCTACTACTGTTGCTCATCTGCACCTCATAATTTGTCACTGTAGCGAGTGTGCCTTCCTTCCATGCTCACGTAATTTTAGAGTAACTCTTCAGCACATGGTCTTTAATAAATGGCAAACACCAGATAAGCAGCTCTCTATTCACAATAGGAAAAAAAAAAAAAAAAAAAAAAGAGAGAGAAAGAAAAAAAAGGAAAGAAAAGGCCAAAATAGCTTCATGAGGAAAGTGACAAATCACTGGGGCCAACTCAGCCTCATGGGCTGCTTATTTCGGCCTGGAAAGAGACTTGCAAGTACTGGCCATTATGTGAGCAGTGTGTGCTCTTAATGAGCAAGTGGATGAAGACTACCCTTCTCTAGGGGAGTGAAGCAGTACGAAATAAAATCTCAACTCTGAGACTACGTATTCATAGGAATGGCTATATATGTGGGCTGCCTCTGGAACTCGGAAGGACTACTAACACATATGAACAGAAATCCTACACATTCCAGTTTGAAGGATGAAGGGGAAAAAAATTCCATGGTTTTTGGTTGCTCACTAAATGCATGCCTCTGTGAAGCCCAGAACTCTTGGAAGTCTGCTCTGAAAGGCCTGTCCCTCTTTCACCAGTGGGTCCACATCGCACTGTTCAAGTTTCTTTTATTCCTTGTCTTGTAAGCTACATGGAACAGCTTCTCCCCTGCACTTCATCATCTGCAAGCCAGTACGTATCGCATCTTGAGGGATGAAAAACTAACTTGGGCCTCAGAAGCTAATCTTTTAGGAGTCAAAGGCTAAATAAATAATGATTTTCATAGGGAACCACCCATACTGAGCCTGGAAAGATAAGTGTGAACGGACTCTACAGAGCACCAAGACAATTATTTCTCAGACGGTTGTTGCAGGCTGCAGGCTGGAGCAATAGGCACCAAAGTCCCAGCACAACTTGACACCAAATTTTGTAGCAGGTTATTCTTACATTTTCTCTGGGCACTTTCTTCAGGCAAGAATAGCTTCCCATCTATTTTCTTCCCTTGCTGCAGCTTTGTCTAAGAGAACCTTAGCAACCCAAAATGCTGACTTAGTCCCACCACTTGAACGGTTGTAGAATGTCAATAATGCATTATGACAGATTTCTCTTTGCCAAGTAAATTGCCTAAACTCAACACCAGCACCTTGGAGTCCACCAATGGAAACTGCAGAGTCTGGGACACCACAATACCTGGAAGCATCATTGCTCTGTCTATGATGGTCACAAGAACAACATCTAACAATTCAAATGATTTCTCAAAATCCAAACACTAATTTACAATGAGGCAATTTCTATGGCTTCAGGTGAAAAGGTCTCCAAGGCCTTTCAGCAATGCTGTGTATTTCTTTATCTTTTTTCCCTTGGCTTCATTGCATCATGTTTTACAACAGCTCATCAAGTATTGGCTAACTGGGGTTATTATGACAAGAATATGATATTACTAGCATTTTAATCTGTTGCTTCACTATATCTTTTCTTAAATATTTTCTGCTCTCAATAAACTGATCCAGCTGCTTTCAGATGATATTATCTTGGACTTTTTGCTCATTTCGATAACTCTGGGAGATAAGTGCAACTCCTCCCCTACATCTGTCCCTTCTTACACGTCTGTCTGTGTTGAGCATTGAGTTCCACAGTTCCTTCCAGCCACTGCCCACACACTGGGCCATATCTGTCTTGGCTTATTCTCTCTATCAGGCTGAGGATCTCACAATCTTACTCAGTTGCACAATTTGTTGCTACAAAGTCTTTTTACATAACATTGTTAATCATATACTCATCAGTCTCTTTTACAGTACTGTACACTTTATTTGAAACACTGCATTAAAACACTTGTGGGGTTACTATCAGAAGTTTTAGTGACACGTTTTCTTGTGATTGATGGTCATTTTTTGCTCAAATGCCTTCACTCTTTTCTACAGCAGGGCAGACAACCAGATCTGCAGCTAGACTCACCAGGATAGGAACCTGCAGGTCTTTAGAGCAGTTCTGACAGTGGCATCTGCAAGACCATGCTGACCACTGCAACCGAGGTTTGAGACAGGCATGTGGGGCTGCTTCTCAAGCACGTTCCCACTAACAAAGGAAGTGCCAGGCTGAGGCAGGAAACAGGTACTTCCCAGTAAAGACTTTTTCAGTGGCTCTTTAGAGAAAGTACAATGTTGCCTAGTTCAGAAGAGGCATTTCCGTCATTAAAGTTCACAAGGCTTAATTTCAAAATTTCCTCAGGTGCTTGCGTTTCCAATAGTCATCGTGTTTATGTTACAATAGACTGTCACCATATAGACCAAAATTCACGTTTCTCATGCAAAAAAACCCCCTTATTACCAAAATCCCTTTTCAGTGTGATTTAGTCTTAGCTCTGGTAATCAGGATGGCGTGACATAAAAGCCACTAACTACCCTTTTTAGCAAACACCTCAAGAAGTATCTCACTGGCATCATGTTTGATATAATTTCCAGAGAGAACAGTAGGGTCACCAGCAGTTACATAAGTGATGGCTGTGCCACTGTCTATGGGTGGCACAGGCAAGCGTTATCAGGTGCAGCATGTCTGGAAAATATCTCATGCCCCATGTTTGTATCCAGGTATCCAAGTGGCTGCTGAGAAGCTGGGAATATATACTCTTGGGGAGAATTTGAGAACTGGTAAGAGCTTAAATTGATCAAGAAGGTAAATACCAATTCACTGTAGGTATCTACCGTAGGGCTGGCCCTACTGGGGTCAGGACATCACAATCCAGAAACCACATCCTAAATAGAGTATTGCAGACAACCACTGCTTTATCTTGCTTCCATTCTGCTATGGAGCTACTTCCCTGACTGTTCCCAACAGGTTGATGAATGTGGTTTTGATTTGACACAGCTTCCACTCCTCTGCCCTGTATCAGTCCACGAAAGTATCATCAGTAACAGACACTGTCTGTTAATTTATCTTATTGGCAGCACTAATAATCTTCATTGCAGCTTTAATCTTAAATGCCATCCTCAACCATCTATGTTTACTTGCTGATGCCTAGAATGTGGTAAGGTAGGTGTTTTCCGCATCAATTTGCCAGTACCCTCAATACTCAGTGCCAAAGATGGCGCTTTTCATTTTTGCCACTGGTTCTTCAATCACACACACTTTGTAGTGAGCTCCAAGGTGCTCAGCTTTGCAAAAATCACAATTTGCCTGGCTTTCCATGATGACCATATGCTGATTCCCTGCGTAGCCTTTGCAACTGGCAATGTTAGCTTTTTTCCCCCTCCTCAATTTCTCTATAGCTCACATTTTTTCCTCCTCATACAGCAATTACTCTGTGGGGCAAGTGCTATAGCAGCTGAATTCTTTAATCTTTTTCCAGGTGCAGAGTGCCTGGAAGAAATCTCAGACCTTCAAAAACATTTTGATAATCTTTCAGCAGTTTTGCTGTAGGGATACCACATTATATGTCTGCTCAGACCAGATTTCTAGAGTTCCTTGTGTCTCTATTATATGAAACACTTGTCTGTCCCATTTTGCGTGTCACAAGGGTTATGAATTTACTAATATTGGTGACTAGCAGTGACTTTGACAGTGTCAGTACTAACTGCACCTTCATCTTGTAAAGCTCCTCTTGGTGCCTTCCCTGTGTTTTATATTGGCATAGTGGAATGAGGGTGATCCACTATGAAGATTTACAGTGCTTGATTACATTTTCACATTCTTCCCTTTAATAGTGCAATGCCTTTACTGATAACGTACCCTCTACATGGCATACAGTTTCCTGTCTGCATGCAGCTGCCCTGTTCTGGTGTTAGATTGAGGTTTACAACTGTTTCATATTATTATTCTAGAGTTGGAGTGCCGTCTTGTACAGGCATTATTATATTTCTTTTGTTGTCTACATATACTTACAAACTTTTCAATAATTATATCGTCAGCGACAATCGATGCAGGTGGCACTGTACTTGGAGCATTTTTCAATACAGCAGGATTTTCTTCTCCCCAGAACTTCCTTCTCATTTGCTCATCTTTTCCTGCTTTCTTCTATGCATTTTTTTCTGCACAAAACTTTATTTATTTTTTTACTTCTTCTCTCTGTTTACACTCTGTTTTTGATGTGAGCTACCTCACTATTTTGGAACATAGCTGTCATATTTGACAGGCTTATTTCTAGCTTTCCAAGGAGCCCTGTTCAAAATTACATCATTTCCGTCCTCATCACTAAGGTATAGTTTGTTGAGATTTGGGGTTCCAACAAATCATCCATTTTGTACCACCAGTATTAACCAAGCACTTCTTGGCAATGGCTGATGAAAATTTTTTGCATGGCATATTTCCTGTGTTTTCTGCAGTTTGAAGACATTTCTAGAGTGCAGCTGGAACTTTACAAGGGCTGCTTCAATCTGCTGCTCCTGGTGCTTCTGGAATCTATGGCAGCTATTGCTCATCAATAGTTCAACAGGATCTGCCCCTTTCTGTCTTTTTTTGGTATCCTGAGAGAGGAATCAGAGCCTTCTTAGTTTGTATTATTGGCATTTGGGTTCTTTGCTTGTATGTATTATAAATACTCTTAGGATTCCAATTTCACGTACTCACAGGAGGCCACTTATTTCTGACCAAGTTCAACATTTAAGCATGAAGAGATAGGCAAAAAGCCAAAGCTGTCCAGCATTTATTACTTCCTCTGCATGAACTGTATTTTGTCACCAGCCCTTTCCTGAAAGCAATATTCTCTAAATTTCTAGACATTACCCTACATTCAGCAGTCCAAGTAGTCACGCAGACAACAGAAAGCTACCCTAGCAGTTCTCCAAACACCAAAGTACCTATCCTAGCATGCTTCAGAGGTGGAGAAATCACTTTAATGCTGGGACTGCTAAATGTTGATGATAGAATTTCAAAATTTCTGCTTTGACAAGTCTCTTGGTATAGTCTCTTACTGTAACAAGACATATAGGAGTAAAAAGATGTGAAAGAGCAAAAGATATAACCCACCGTAGACAAATTTTAAATAGGTCCTTTCCATGGTAATGCAGGATGTGTCTTCTCTGCCTTGGGTAACTTGACGGTTTTATATGTAAAGGCTATAGTCTTGCTGTGAAATGCTATTGTAGTTCCTGCATGCATAGGACCATGTGTGAGGGGCAGCTGTGCACGTCTATCCTGAGCCTGAACTGGAAAGACCAATAGCATCATCAAGGAGCCATCCTCACAACCACAGTATGTATTTCTATATTCCTGTTTCAGTTAATCTAACGGCAGATCTGTTTATCTGCCTTGAGTAGATAAGGAAGTGAAACCATTTGAGTAGAAAATGACCATAAACCACAAAAGAACATATTGTAAGAGTTATTGATAGCAACCCCAAAACTTTTACAGTGTATTACAAGAGTTGCATACATATCAGGCCATGCATAGACTCAATGTTACTTCTACATGTGCTAGTAGAAGTAACAGACAAAAAGGAAGAGACATGCAAAGTTCAAAGTCTATGCTATCTGATAAGGCCTGTCAGAACGAAAACCAGGAGGTACTGCCAGAATTAAATTATTTCCTCAGGACAAATCATGCATTCATAATCAAGCAACATAGTCTGAACAGATAAAGCCCATTTGTATAACGTAATAATGGATAGGCATATATTTCACCAAAATAGTAAATATATACACTCTCTACAAACACAGGGCAAAACCACAGACACAGCAGACAACACAACATCCTTTCTGCTAAGACTTGAACAGTAAGACACCAAGAAAAAAAGCTAAAAAGAAACTGACTGATAGATATGCATATATTTTCTGAAAACTCTACACCTCTGGGAAAAAAAAAGGAGTCAAAGCTGTCTCCCCTTTTGCAAAAAGGGATTACACTTGCTCCAACATGAAACACCTTCAAAGACGACCCAAGAATTTCTAAAATACCAAGGCATAAAAAAAAAAAAACACAAACCACTGCAAAAAACCAAACCATATAGCCCTCCCCAAACTAGAAAAAGAAATTTTTTCAGGTAAATGAGAGTTAGTCAAAACAATTCAAGCAGAGGCAAAGTGTGTCGTATATGTGATGAGACAAATTTGAAGGGACTACAATATTTAATATGCAAACAACAGGCTTCACTAATTACACTGAATTTTCCTATCTTGATGGAGACAAAAGGGGTGCTGTAATAGACATCCTTACAGGAGGGCTTTATGAACAAACAGGGCTGCATGTAGGAACTTGGAGCACTCATTTCAGAAAACGCCCGATAAGGACGGGAGCCTTCCCAGGTGAACTGTCTCCATTCAGGAGCGTGGAGCAGTTACCCGAACAGTGCTACCACCCCTATGACCCGACTGAACAACTCTCACAGGTGGTCTCTATCATTAACCAAGCCAGGCAGGAGGCCTCGCTGCCAGACCAGCACCAACACTGCTCTCTGCTTTGGGACAATCACGTATGCTCCAGACTCTAGTCCCGTTTTACCAGTACAGAGAGGTTTTGTATCCAGTAAGCAATGGTGTGGGACAGGCAGAATTCACCCTGCTTTTCACTCTTCATCTCTCTGCAAGCAGCTGGGCTTAATGGCCCACACTTCTCCCTACTCCACAGCAAGAGTTTAAGGAATTATTTGATACTCAGCTCATGCAAACATATCCTTTCCAGTGATAGGTGATGAAGCTCTCATTTTTAAAACAATATAGGTACCGCTTTTCCCAGCTACATGTATATTGGAGAAAATAGTACAGCAGGGGAAAGGAGAAGTATTTATGGGTATTTGTTCAAGAAAACCCTGCAAATTCATGGCATTCAAGGTTTTTTTTCATGAGCTTACTACAAACATTCATAGCAACTTAGTTCCATCTTCAAGAAGGTTCACAAACATGGATAACACTGCAGGTTCTTGTGCAAACATATATCCATTAATGAAGATATGCTAAAAGACTGGCACAACTATTTGCATTGAGAGCATTTGCAGAGCTAATGTAAAAGCTTCTTGTGGTTTGGGAATTCCCAAGGCAGGTATCAAAAAATGGAAAAAAACCCCAAACAAACCAAACAAAACCACAAACCAGCACACTGCAAGCAACCAATAGAGGTAAAGCAAATATCAAATATTCAAATAATTCACAAGTACCCTCCAGACTCAGCTATGCTCCCTCTAACTATTCACAGAGCAAGATGAAAAGTTGGTTAAAAAAAATATTAAAAAAAATCAAAGAATGTTTGCATAATATTTTTAAAGAGAAAGGATATATCTGCCAAATGCATTTTTTGCTGCAGTTAGTTCACTGTTCTTAGCCAGATTCTTCATACTTCTGCCTACAAGAGCCTCTGCTTATTCTTTTTTGCTCAGCTCCACACTGGATTCAGGTTTTGTTCCAGGTAAACAGAGACAAGGCTGGGCTAACGGCAATGGGGTCAGCTGATGCGGGATGGCACCACCGATACAGCCTTCAGCACTTCACTCCAGCATTTGTGTATTCTGCTTTTATTGACTTTTCACAAAATGTCACCATAACACTATGCAACCAACAGCAAAAAGGATGAAGGGTGGACCACAGAAATTGTTGCTGCCTCCCCAGACCTTGGCAGACCTCCTGGCAGACCAGGAACCCTTTGCCCTCCGCGCTGGGGAGAAGGGGCACACGTTGCTGGCAGAGCAGCCAGCTTTGCAAACGTTCACCCCTGCATCCATCGTGGTGGGCTCATTCCCCTGCTGCATCGCAGCTCCTTGTTCTCTCTCCTCTTCCCACAGACCTGGTGGATGGGGATGATTTAATTCAGGGTGTTTCTCTGTAGTTCACTCGCCTCTACTGCCACCACCACACTGACTGCCGACTGGCACAGCCAAGGGAGCAGGGAAGCCTGGCATGGGAGATGGAGGAGGAGAGGAGGGCTGGGAAGTGTTTTCACCCAGGTCTACTGCTGGAGCCAACACATTGTGCAACCTCATCCTGTAAGGTTGAGGCAGCTCAGAGTTCCAGAAGAAATCATCTTTTGTTGCCAAGATATGCTTCTAGTAGGCACGGGGAATTTCTATTTCCCGGGAACAAGTGAAGCTCACTAAAACTGTTGCTTGCTTATGACCTACTGTCCATTGTAGTTCCTCTAACAGAAGCACCCATTTCTACCAACCACTCAAAAGTAAATTCAGGGCCAAAACAATCATAGTATAACTTGAAATCAGGGGTCTTCTTCTTTAAAATTAAAAAAAAAAAAAAAAAGCAAGCCAACTAACAACTCTGTGTTTTTTATTTGCTTTTAGATTAAACCAAAAGCCAGCCACATTTGTTTAACCTCGGGCTTTGGTGGACTGACATGCCTGAACAGACCTTAGCACTGCCAGGGCTGCGGATGCTGAGGTAACAGAAGAAGAGCAGAAAGCTGTAGCCTCCTACTAAGATTAGGCGGCTTCTAAGTCCCTACCATGACCACAACAGACATCCCATTTGAAGGAGAAGCATAAACGAAGGAGAAAGCAGCTAAGTTTATGCTGGATTCTTCGCCAGCACTTCTAAATGCAAGGAAAAAAGGAGGGTGGGTAAGGGATGGAGACAAAGGGGTCACAGGGAAAACTCTGGGGAAATTTCATGTTGTTCTTTAGCTGCCAAAAAACCACAAATATATACACCTACAGTGGCTTCTGCTGTAATCACACATGCAGATAAAATGGGTTACAAATACCAAGAATTTAAAACAATGGTCAACAAAAACAATTTGCTCATAATCCTTACAGACAGTTATGTCCCCTTCCCTAAGAGTCTAATAGCAAAAATATTTGCAAAAGCCAAGCACAATACTAAACACAGAACAGTAAAAATAAGCACACAGGGTTGGGAGGGAGCTGTGCATACTGCAGGAGATACCATCACCAGCCCCTGCTGTGGGAGCAAGACAGGTACATAGAGAAAATGTCTGTTCCTCAAAACTTCTGGCTTCTGCCTACACAGGCGACAAGGTCAGTCTGGAGGCATTCAAACCCGAGGACAAGGTTAATGACACAGAGCTGGTGTTGAAACAGCAGTGGCAGGAGCTATTTTAGCAGAAAATGCAGGTAAGTGAGAAAAGGAGTTCAGCTGAAGGAGCCCCTTACCCCACCGAAATGAAGAAACACACCCTTTGAGCTTGGGTCACCTGAACTCAAATATTCTTCTCCTACTCAGCCAAAACTATGTAAATATTTAAGCCAGATGGGACATCGTTTCTCTTTTTAACTCCCCAGGCCTCCAGCCCTGTGTGTACATGCACCTCCCACCCTGGGTTATACGGATAACAGGTAAGAATCTCCTAGGTATCTGCCAAAAAAAGAAATTAGTCCCGTTTACTGTTACCTGAGCTTGGGATTTCTCATAGCTAAACAGATAACCGGCTTTCCTGCTTCCCTTTGTCTTTTAACTGTACTTAATTTTACCAGGTACAAAAATGCTTACGTTTAGAGGCGGGGGGAAGCAACACTCACTAGACAAACTTAAGTAGCAACATCTGTCCCCAGCCAGCGCAGCCCCTCCAGTTGGAAAGCGTAGGGTGGGGACGGGACCCCGGCTGTACCAGCGCAGGGATTTTGCCGAATCGCGCACGGCGAGTTGTACACAAGGTACAAACCCCTCCAGCACGCTGGGTGCCCGCGGCCCACAGCTGCGGCCACTGCCCCCGGCACGCGCATGCCCGGCGCCCTGCCAGCGGCTCCCCCACGCACAGCAGGCATCGCCAGCGCCCGTGGATGCACGCTGAGGACGATTCACTCCTAAAGCCAGAAGCCTAGCACGATTAAACAAGCGAGACCATTGAACTCGTCGTTAAAATGCTTGCTTGTGAAACAGGACTTGGGCAGAATGAGCACTAACCTGAACGCTCAGCCAGCGATGCTGCGGCGGCCTGATTACTTCTGCGTGCCACCTTCTTGGCCTTAATTTTGGTGCCCGTGCTGCACCTATCGCTAGGTTATTAGCAGACTCACTAAGCCAGGCACATCCCATCTGCATCGCAAAAACCAAACCAGATCTGAAAAGGGTTAAGGAGACGGCTAAATTCTTCTACCACTATTAAAATACCAACAATCTCTCTACAGCTTTAGGCCACAGCTACAATGGGAAAATGACTTTATTTTTACTAGTTTGTGTTTTGCAAGTAGCAAATTTTTGAATATATATTATAATTTTTATCAAAAGGGACTAATCATATTCAATAAGTTTTTAAAAATGCATATTTATACACTCATTATTTTAAATATTATTTTAGAGAGACTGAATTTTTTTACCCTAATTAATTAAGCATGCCAACTGACATATTTAAAAAAATTTTGTTTTCATGGTCTAAACATGACCTGCAGGAGAACATGTCTTTAATATGCTTTCTGATGGTGGTTAAGCCCTGGCTGAGATCAAATCTGTATTAGACGAAAGATTGTTCCAGGAACTGGGGGAACTTCTGTTCTACCACCAAAGCCATTCATTATTGCAGAGTAGGTGGGTCGCTGCATTTGGGTTTTGCTCTTTCTCTTGTAACAATGCTGTAGTTACAAAGGTGGCTCAGCAGGTTCTTCTAATATCACAACTCATTCCTACCACCCACCCACTTTTTTAGCAAGCTTTTCATATGCTAAGTGACAGCAAATCAGATATAATCATCCTACCAGTGTATCCCCACATCTTCCTATACAACAGGCATCGTCATAAAACATTGTCCTTGTGAGGAGCAGGAATGCTGGACTCAGCAGACTGTGCTACCAGACTTTCCTTTCTGTTTTTTTTTTTTTTTTTCTAAAACACGTGCTTTTGTTTCCCTTCCAGACAGAGATCTCAGTGCACGATGGGCCTATGTGCATTTTTCACGCTTATTTCTCATGCTAATTTGTGGACAGGTCAGCAGCAGCTGCTCGTACAGACACAGGTCATTTCCCTGCCTGTGGCCCACAGTCTCCACGCTGTTCCTCATTACAGCAATAAAGGCATGTGTTTGTCTCCAGGTTGCTGCTAAACCTGTGTCTCTTACTGAGGGCTCTGATTCATGCAGGGAAAGGGCTTACCCTGCAACTTCTGCAGTAGTTCCCCAGGTTTCCCTCCCACACCTACAGCAGACATTTTCACCCTTCCTGCCAGGACAGCTCTGCAGCTCATGAAACAACAGCTGATCTGCCACAGTTCACAGCCCAGCACATGACAGCAAACCATTACTGGCAAAGGTGCAGCGTCACAGTCCTCACCCTAAGCTGAGCTGTCCCCATTTCTCCATCTAACCCCTCCAGTATGTGCTGCTTCTTCCAGGAGAGTGGTTACAAAGGTTTATTACAGGTAAAACCTCCTGACTTGGAAGATACAAATATCACAGCTGCAAAATGTCATATGTATGTTCTTTTCACTAAGGAGCCAAGATACAAATCTCTCTTGAATCATGTCACCTGGACACTTAGACCTTTGTGGGCAGAACGCTCTATGTGCTGTGGAAGCGACACAGCAGCATATGAAATCTCAGTCTTTGCTGACCCCAGGCAGTTAGCCAAAATTGTTTCCATTAAGTGGAAAAATTGATGACAGAGTCTGTTCTTTCATTGATGCAATAATGTTTCTGGGGAAAAAAAAAAAAAAAAGAAAAAAAAAAGAAAAAAATTAATTCAAAGTCCTACTTTTTTTGAACAAAGACTCGAAAGATAGTTACTTTGCCAAGCTTCAAGCCTCATGCAGTGAGTACTTAACACAATAAACTTTTCTCAATTTTTTTCTTCCTTTAGGGCCATTTAAACAGGCTTCAATAGCTATGTCTGGCTGGCATTTACTGTTTCTCTCTGGCTTAATTTCCCCGAGCAAAATACCACAGTGTTACCCCTGCCCCCCACCCAAGCCCTCCTTGGTTGTTCCTACCTGTATTTTAAATGAAAAGTGGCTGTTACTCATCTGGCTAGAAGCCAGCGTACAAAAATATGCCGCTTTTCATCCTTCTTTCCTATTCTGGCCTCCAAGGTTGGTCTCCCTACCTGCTTTGTCCTGGCTGTAAGGAAGCGCAGCGTGTTTTAGCAGTGTTCTGGGATGGTCACCCCTGAGTGGCCAGAAATCACACAGCGAGCCCCGCAGGACCATGAGGTTAAATGTACAAATGCCAGTAACATGGGTGAATCAACCCTGCTAGTTCCTTTCAAGCTTTGAAGAGTCCAGACACCAAGCAGGAAAGCGCGTTTGCCATCCTGTGCCATGGGAAGGGGCTGTGGCCTGTTGGGACAATCCTCCTTCTCTTGGTTTTCAAAAGGCAAACTGAGATCAAGAAAGTCACGGGGAAAAAGCAGCTCAGGTTTTTCCTGCTGAAACCCAGTGACAGACTTCACTGTCCACCATGCAGGGCTGCGCTCTCACTGAAGTACCCTGACAGTCAGTTACATACATCCAGTGCTGGGTGCCCTGGAGATCCTGCCACCCAAACACCTGGTTCAGCATTGGGAACTGCTGTAGGTACCGTCATACAAGATTTTCTCTACTTTCTTTGTCACTTTTTCCCTTCAGGTTACTCTTGCTCAGCTACCCTCTCCTTATAATTGACTTGCATAACCTATTTTTTCTTCCTTTGTGGGAAAAGCCAGCATTTCTATTTAAAATAAAAGAAATCAAACACCGCTAATTAACAAATCCATTCTGAAAAAGAGCAAAAGCTAAACAGAAATTGAAAATCCCAGCCAATCAAAATTTCAAAACAGACTGAATAATACTAAAGACAAAACCGAAGTAATTTCAAACCTTCAAAGGTAGGCTGTAATGTTATGGAAATGGTTTTCAATCACTCCTTCTAAATAAGGTTTATTTGAAATTAACACCTTTTTGCAAAGGGCTGGATGAATCAGCATTTTCCATTGGAAAAACCTTCCGCCCAAAGATTGCCAGCTCATTCTACAGCTTTTACTGAGCTCGACTTTCTTGCCTTTCCTGTACCATGTTTATTTTCTCATGGTTACATCATATTTTGCCTCATTCTTACAGTTGTCCTTTCTGTTTCTTCCCAGCTTGACAGGGCCAATATTTAAATAAGGCTTAGCCAATATAAAAGTGAAGGGCTACTAGAAGTAGTAGACAGCAAGGCACAGGGCTCAGCACATTCCCCAGTTACATGGGTGTAAATCCCATAAGAAGAGAGGAATGGCTACAACTGTCTAACTTAAATCATTTGACTTCTGCTGCTGACTGAACATGCAGTTTGATCATTTTACTTAAAAACTCCTTCCTCTGAATTAATTTTATATATTGGTCACAGAAATTGAATAGTACTTTTTATTTATATTACAATGAGAATCAGCTAAAATATTGTTTGATACCATATAGCTGTTGTACAAATTAAAATGTAGGTAGACTCAAGCCCTATGGTGTGCTAGAGGAAGGAGGAGAAGAGGAAAAGTAAAGCAGGAAGGGATGAAAGAGGAGCGATGGCAACCTAGAAAAAGAAGCAGGTCTTGCGTATGACAGGCCACTACCTTCTTTACACAATCATGGATTTTCTTATTTATCTGCTTGCATACAAATGAGCTTCTGATTCTTTCTAGGATCCTGCTAAGACCTTGAGCTGTGTTGATTCCTTGTGGCAATAAGATCCCCAGCTTCACTACGTGTTGTAACTTGGAATCAACACTAGTCAGCCCTGGGCAAGCAAAGGTGAAATTCAGCTCTGCCAAGTGCTGTTAAGTCAGAAGTATCAGGCACAGGCAAGGGAGAACAACAACCCTGGAGACAGTTTTCTTCAAACATACTGCCCCTCGTGGGAAAGGGAATTTCTGTGGCAGGCAGAATATAGTAATTTCCCCTATAATAATTACACTGCAAGATTTTGGGCACAATATATAAAATACGGAAGTGGCAATGTGATCTCTGTCTTACAGAAATTCTGATCTAGATCTGTGATTTCACAAGGTGCTTTACAATGGCAGCTCCCTGTGCTGTACAGAGTCTCACTAAAACCAACAGTTCTTCATAATCCACCTAAGGCTCACACAGGGCAGTACAGACCAGCAGCATGGCGGCCTTCAGCCGGAGGATGCGTTTCTAGTGAAATCCTGCAGCTGTCCACGTTGTGCTCAATACGCTCTGATACCCATATTAACAACCCAAGAAAATAAGTACATATAAAATAACTGCAGGTAACATGGTTTTGAAAGTGACAAAATCATGGCAAGCAGTAACTAACAAAGACTGACCAGTCTTCTGGCCTGTTCTCTAACAGCTTCCATAGTAAATTCATCTCAATAGCATGATGCTAAAGCAGTCCTACATTTAGGAACATTGTAAAAAAAATGGGGCTCCCTTGTGTTCCCAGATCTAATGAGACTGTTACTGGCCAAGTGCAAGTCTGGAGATGTGGAGAGGCTTGACATTGATAGATGCAAGAGGACCAATATAGCACATCAAAATGAAAGTTAAATATGTTTTACAATTTCCAGTTACCAAGAAGGAACTTGAATAGTCATAGAGGTCATATAGATCTGTAATCTGGTAGAAAAAGACAGTGTCTAGAAGCTGAAACAAAAATAATATTCAGAGCAAAAGAGGGCAACAAGTTCTGAGCTGAAAAAAAAGTATCAGTAGAATAGCTTAGCTTGGAGTGGGATAGCACTCCGTCACCTGAGCTTCCTTACCAAGGCTGATGACTTCATAATTGTTGAAGGCATAATCCTCCTCTTACAGAAACAGCCGAGTCCCTCTGGCCTGCATAACGCAGCAGTTCACAGCAGGATATGGTTATGGCCCATGATATCCCCATTTATGATATAGGTGATAAATGTTCCAAGCAGAAATTCATCATGATATCAAGGCTAGAACTCCTAGTGGTCTCCTCCTTGCCAGAGGCTTTTTAACAATTACAAGTTTTCACTATTTAAATTTGATGTTTCGGTCAAAAAACCAACAACAACAACAACAACAAAAAACCAAACCCAACAACCAGCATTCTCCAAAAGCAAGAAACGGAAAAACCCCAGCTGATGAGTATTAAATATGGTTGGATTAGCTTTCCAAAAGTCTGTTTTGATAAAACCACAATTTCTTCTTAAAATTCAATTAATGCTAGGGAAAGCCCCACAGGAAAGAGTACTTAAAATTTAATTGAGGAAACTTAAGGAACATCATTTAAAATCCCATTATATGACTTTTCATGTTTCTTATTCCTATACTATGGCCTACAATATCAGCACAGAATAGCTGAATTACTCAGGGGGGGTTGTTTGTTTGTTAGAAATCCTGTTATGACTTCAATTCATCTATTGATTGAAATACCATTCCTATTCTAAGTCAAAATATCAAGTGTTTGGCACTGAAGCACCTTGACACTATTTTGAACATCTAACAGACAAAAATTCAGAAATTAAAACTGTGAGAAAATGATGGTGAGTAAGGAACTCTCAAACCCAATAATTTTCATTTCAACTGCAGATCAGGAACAAATTTTGAAGTGGCATGATTCTTCACAAAACTGGTATTATAGGTGTGAATGACTCTACATGACAGGTTAGGTTGTTGGTTTGGGGTTTTTTTTGGGGGGTGTGGGGTTTGGGGTTTTTTGGTTGGTTGGTTGGATGGGTGGGGTTTTTTTAAGACTTGACTAGGCTTGAAGAAAGATTTGCTCCAGTAATGGCCAGTCCATCCCCACTTAGACTCAGGAAGTTTGTTCAGATTCTACCTCCTACAGAAAAGTCACCTGCATATGTGCCCACCCTTTTAGGTCCTATATCTGTGAATCAGCAAAAGAAACAGTGCCTGCCCAAAGGACTTTTTTCTTATCTCGCACTCTGTGACCTGATCAAAGACCTTTTGTTGAAATAATGTTGAGACAACTAGCAGACTCAGAAAATTCAGACACATCTCTTGCATATGCCCAGGAATGCAAAGCTGGTTACTGTCCGACCATAACCACAACCACATAAACACAGCTTTCCATTTGAGGGTATGCATGTGCTCAGCTCTCCCTTTTTACCTTACTGTGCATGTTGGCAAGATGCTGGGGAGGCACAATTGCAGATAAAAGCACCAGACTCACTATTAAAAAGGGCCTTGCTGCAATGAAATACTGCTGATTACATGGAGGTGGGAAGTGTGTGAAGACTGCTCCTGAGAGGAGAGACAAGAAATCCAGATATATGTGAGCAAGGAGGCAATAAAAAGAGAGGTGGGTCACCCTTATAAGCATTTATTTTTGTGTTCTGCGCCCTAGACTTACTGAAGGACACTAAATAAGTACAGTTTCTTTAATCTATACTATCCCAGAGGATGGTCCTCCCATACATGGATTGCCACAGAGGAGGCAAGAACCTTAGACCTCTCTACTACATATATCGTGTCTAATTACACACAAAAATGGAGTGGGTGACAAAGAAAACACAGAGATTTTTTGTAACCACCTGGAATATTAAAACATAGACATTTTTTTAATTATGGCTATGTAAGGGGACTTTTTCTCTGTGTGTCTGCACGCATGCCTTCCCTTAAATCTCCTACAGACATGTTTATAGAAGGAAGGATAAATATTTTTCCATAGCTTCATGGAAAATTACTATGAGAAACCTTGGAGGAACACAGCTGTGGGGTCCTTCATTACCTCAGCACGAGCAGAGCCTTCTACTCACTGAAATTTCATTGTGCTTTGCTGGCTGTGGGCTCCCAGTTGTATGGTCAGCCCTTCTGAAACACCACACCAAAAGGATCAATATTTTTCAATCTGGGTAGTATTTTAGAGGGAGCCACCAAGGAGGAGGATTACTTTATGACCCAACAGACTGCATGCTGTTTCCCAAACCTATACCCAATTTTATAACATGAGAAAAGGGGTCAGGAAGGTGCCATGTCTCAGATAAGACCCAAGATAGTACCTAAACACACAGAGTGCTTCTACATCCTCTTTTAACTCCAGAAACCTAACAACATCCTAGAAATTCACCTCCCTGTGCTGCATGCTCTGAGTTCAGGCAGATATTTTTGTCTTACACCTTGTCCCAAACTGCAAAAATAACACCCTCCTCCTCAGAGATGGCTGTATTTTTGCAACACATTAAAAAATGGCTTGGTACTTCTCAGTAAATCCACTAAAGGTGCCGGGGCTGCTCTGCAATGAAGGGCTCTTTATAGAAATAAAAAAAATCCTATAAACAAAGCCATGCGGTAGAAAAAAAACCCACCCAGAACCTGGACAGTTTTCATTGCTTCTGATCCCTCAGATGAGGCTGACCAAGATTGGCATGAAGTTGGTGGGCAAGCTGTAGAAATAAGGAAACAGGAAAAAATAAAACAAAATCAGGATAAGAAAATATTTATTATTAAGGGCTTGCTGCCTACTGAACAGTTGCTAACATAGATAAAAACACCCTTCACACTAAAAAACACTCAAGCCACTGTTTCTTCATACTGTCTCTGTCAGTGCACGTCCAAACAGCTGACTGAATAATTAGGAGGATAGTGGGGTTTATATATTAAAAATTTTATAGTGTGAATATTTTCATTTTGTATAAATAATGGTTTAAATGGAAAACCGGAAGCTTGAATATACAAGACAGGCTAGTAATTTTAGGAGTGAATAAGATCTTGATATCTACCTGTAGCCTTCTTTAGCATCTTTGTATGTGTTCACCAATACATTAGCCCCCCCAATGAAATATTGCATCTTAACTCTGAATCATATTTCCGGTTCAGTAATCTTCCAGTTCTGAGCTGTCCTGTTGACAGTGACCTGCTGAATTTGAGACGGATGCCAACAGAGAACTTTTTTTCACGGATTTCAAATTAACTAGGGAACTGGACAAGCTGAAGCTCCCTTTCATGGTGCAGTTGACACACCTGAGGGAAGGGATGCCATCCAGAGGGACCTGGACAGGCTAGAGAAGTGGTCCCATGTGAACCTCATGAAGTTCAACAAGGCCAAGTGCAAGGTCCCACACATGGGTCAGGGCAACCCCCAGTATCAGTACAGGCTGGGGGATGAAGGGATTGAGAGCAGCCCTGCAGAGAAAGACATGGGGGTACTGGTGGATGATGGGTGTTCCCAACCCAGAAAGCAAATTGCATTCTGGGCTGCATCCAAAGAAGCATGACCAGCAGGTTGAGGGAGGTGATTCTGCCCCTCTACTCTGCTCTGGTGAGGCCCCACCTGGAGTACTGTGTTCAGCTCTGGGGCCCCCAACATAAGAAGGACATGGACCTGTTGGAGTGAGTCCAGAGGAGGGCCACAAAAATCATCAGAGGGATGGAACACCCCTCCTCTGAAGACAGGCTGAGAGAGTTGGGGTTGTTCAGCCTGGAGAGGAGAAGGCTCCAGGGAGACCTTATAGCAGCCTTCCAGTACTTAAAGGGGGCCTACAGGAAAGATGGGGAGGGACTCTGTAACAGGGAGTGTAGTGATAGGAAGAGGGGTAATGGTTTCAAACTGAAAGAGGGTAGATTTAGACTACACGTAAGGAAGAAGTTTTTTTACAATGAGGGTGGTGAAACACTGGAACAGGTTGCCCAGAGAGGTGGTAGATGCC
Source organism: Astur gentilis (assembly GCF_929443795.1). NCBI lineage: Eukaryota > Metazoa > Chordata > Aves > Accipitriformes > Accipitridae > Astur > Astur gentilis. The sequence continues at coordinate 6,364,491 of NC_064909.1, read as the reverse complement.
CCATCCCTGGAAACATGCAAGGTAATTTTTGTGGTTTAACCCCAGCTGGTAACTAAACACCACGCAGCCGCTCACTCCCTCCCTCCCCCCGCCATACCCAGTGGGGTGGGGGAGAGAACCAGAAAGAAAAAGGTAAAACTCATGGGTTGAGATAAGAACAGTTTAATAGAACAGAAAGGAAGAAACTAATAATGATAATAACAACAATAATAAAATTACAATAATAATAATAATAATAAAAGGATTGGCATATACGAAACAAGTGATGCACAATGCAATTGCTCACCACTCGCCCACCAATGCCCAGTTAGTTAGTTCCTGAGCGACAATGCCCCCTCGCCCTCACCCCAGGCCAACTGACTCGGTTTATATATTGGGCTTGACATCATATAGTATGGAATATTCCTTTGGCCAGTTTGGGTCAGCTGCCCTGGCTGTGTCCCCTCCCAACTTCTTGTGCCCCTCCAGCTTTTTTGCTGGCTGGGCAGGAGAAGCTGAAAAATCCTTGACTTAGTCTAAACACTGCTTAGCAGCAACTGAAAACATCAGTGTGTTATCAACATTCTTCTCATACTAAATCCAAAACACAACACTATACCAGCTACTAGAAAGAAAATTAACTCTATCCCAGCTGAGAGCAGGACAGTCATGTTGAAAGGGACTCTGAGCAACCTGATTTATTTGAAGATGCCCCAGCTCACTGCAAGAGGGTTGGACTAGGTGACCTTTAAAGGTCCCTTCCAACCCAAACCATTCCATGATTCTTTCTCCTCCTGGGTGACTGCCTAAAATTCCTGTGAACTCTAAGTAAGTTAAATATGTGCAACATCACAGGGAAGAAGTTGGTGACACTGTTTTTTTTCTCTGGGACTTTCAAGATGCTCAGTTTCAAAAGCCTCTTCTTGAAAAAGAAGTTTATAATTACTCCTTCCATTCCTTCCCTTTTTAGCTTCCTAAAAGGGAGACGAGAAAAAATAATAAAACAGAAATGTAAAACCACAAAAAATTATCTGTATTGTTTTTTCAATTCGATCATTAAAAGTTTTCTAAAAAAGCAAGCATTCTTCTGCAAAAACAAATGTTCTGGTTTTAAAAAAAGATCATTTCTGAAAAGAACAAAACTTCCACTGACCAAAATTAATTGCAAGGAAAGGAAGCAGGGCTGGCCTGTTGCCCTCCCACCCACCACCCAAATTCTAAGATATTTGTGGAAAAAATAACTTGGCCCTAAAAGGCACAATCCATTAAGTCAACAAGGTTCTGCTGGCTTTGCTGGAGCTTGGACTAGACCCTACATAAGAAAAGGACAGTAATTAAGCACACAGCTGGTCAGACATGTCCCTCCAAACATAGCCAAGTCCAGTGATTTGGTTTACCCATTTGAAAGCAATGCACTTGGTACGTCAGCCCAAGCGTAGCTATACAGCGAGCTGCTGCCTTTCCGGCCTTCCCTTCCCACCCCATAACCTCCTGAGGTCCCTCCATCTCACAGTTGCTCCAGACTTTCCCTGGGGACATCCCTGCACCACCCATCCCATTCCCCCATGCCTCCCATTCCACAGGCACCCCATGTTCTCCCCTACTCCCAGCAGGAGCTGCACACACCTTCCTCCTCCTCTTCCCACCCCCATGGCGAGCAACTCTCTCACTGTGCTTCACGCTGCAAAGGCCGTGGGTGAAGGGGGTTGGAAAAGCCCCTGCCACCCCTCCGAGAGAAACCATGGTCTGACCTAGGGAAAGCGGCAGAGATGGTTGAGGTTGCAGCCGTGCTGCGGAGGTGCAGGGACCCCACCAAGCCCCTGGTTTTCCCCTCCCGGGCAGTTCTTCCAGCTCTGCCCCAGGTCAGAAACACACCAGATGTGACTGAAATTTTGGAGCCGGCCAGATGAGGCCATCAGACCTAACCACCAAGCATACACGCGCTGACACATCACCAGCAAAGGAGGCCCTCGGTTGCCCTGAGCCAGCAGGCGCAGCTGCGAGCTTCTGCTTCCTCCTCCTCCCCTGCACGCAGCAGCCTGTGACTATGGACCTGCTGCTGAATTTCCTCATCTTTTGTTGCTCTAAGCCTGGGTCACGGTGCTTTATGCTATCAGCCCCTCTTTTCCCTTCCTTCGCGTATAAATAGCAGGGAGCATTAAAATGATAAGATTGTCAGAGAGAAGGAAAAAAATGTTTTCCCTAGAGCTTCCCATTTCAGGCCTGCAATTGAGAAAAGCAAATACATATTACATTACTGTGATTAGTATTGAGTGAAACAAGCTCCCATCTTCTGTTTCATCTAAGTCTTTTCATGGAAGACTGAAGATAAGATGTTTTTTGCCTGCAGAATAGGCTCAGGCAGGTTTTTCTATATTCAACTAGTCAGTGCACACCTTAACAGGAGATCAAATTAATACATTAAAAGAAAAAAAAAAAAAGAAGGAAAAAATGCTGTCACTACTTATCTTTGCAGCAGAGCTCTGCTGAGTGCTGCTGAGCCTTTTTACTAACAGCGCTGTAAGGCAGAGAGATAGAAATCCTGCCCCTTCCCCTGGCAGAGCCTGGGTTAGAGGAGCTCTCCTGTCACAGGCGTTGGGTCGCCTCGAGCACTTTGATGATCTGGAGCTATAGCTACCGTAACTAAGCAAGTGTTTAAGGCCTGGACTCTGCTAACAAGCTCATTGCTGTAATTTATTACCAGCACAGTCCTATTAAAGGCATCAATGGCAGAAGCTGTTGCTTGTTTGAGGCCCTGGTGCTTGCTTTGTTAAACGATGGGATTGCAAAAAAAACCGAAACAAACCGAACGCCATGCATCTTCCCTTTTCTATAGGGAATTCACACACCAAACGTTCACAAACCACTGGTTTAAAATGTTACCCATTTTCTGGTCCCCCTTCCTTCCCCCTGTTTATTACTGTCCTCAGAGCAGAGCTGGAAAACCAAGTATGTGTTCATGCCCGCATTGCTTCCAAGTCTGGCAGCCCAGCTTATACCCATCTTCTACGGACATTCGAGGCCTGCTACATAAACCAAGCATTAAACTTTCATATGTTTATGGGGACCTCTCTGACCATTTGGCTGCCTGTTTTATTGCCCTTTGTGTATGCAAAGGCAAGTCCAGCCCCACATCTCCTTCAGTGAAACCATCTGGAACATCTGTAAGCAGATCTGCTAACTCTCCTTGTAGGACAAAGGGAATTATTTCCACAAACATCTTAAAACTCAAGGAATGGCTTTCCACCTCTCTGGCCTGTGGGGTCTGAAGTGGCTTAAAATTACCTACGTGAATTTATTTATTCACTGGCAAAAATAGGCATCTGAACTGGCAATCTGTGCCAACTTTTTTTTTTTTTTAATCTTTGAAAGACTTGTTTTCCTAACCAAACAAAAAATACCCAATGAACTTAGTTGCATTAGTCACTGAGCATAAATATTTTGTCTGTCAGGATTTTTTTTCCTTTTTAAAAACTTTTTTTTCTTCTTCTCTGTGGCTAAGAAAAAAAAAAAAGAAAAAATGGAAAAATATACAGCAAAGAAACTATAAAAGGTATTCCATAAAAATAAGAGATAATTAGCAAGTTTCAGTTTGTGCAGAAGTAGATTTCTTCCTGGCATTGCAGATGTACAACTCGGTCTACGCTCTGTGGCATTCAGAGAAGGGGAAAATGCTGAGCACGCCACAGACTGCTGTTTAATTAGGCTGTGGTTGCCACCGCAGCTGAGCTTGGTCTAACAGCTACTGTTGACTAAAGGGGCAATCCTCCCTTCTTACCACTCCTACTGCCTCTTTGCACAGGCTCCCCTACTTACCAACCTCCCAGAGCCTACTAAACCTAGAAAGGAAAAAAGCAAAACAAAACAACAACAAACCACAAAACCCCAACAAACTCAGCCCCCCCAAAACCTAATATTTTTTCTGCTTATCAAGTGAGCTAAACCAACAGATCAGACAGGTGCTACTCCCTCTGCAAGAAGGAGGCAGGACCACAGCTGCAGAGTGGGAGGGAAGAGGGGGGACATCCCTTTCAGTGGTGAGAAGCTGCTGGATTGACACAGCTGTATCACCGCTGAGAAACCCTCTGGCACAATCTGCTGACGAAGGCTGCCTGAGCCACTGCTGCTTGCCCAGAAGCAGTTGAGACGCACATACTCATCCTATTCCACCTCCGGCTTTACCAGCCCGCAATCTCCAGTGGAAAAGCAGTAAGAAACAACTGGGACAGCAACTTCTTCCACCCCCCATGACCTTTATTGGCATACTCTTTGCCCCAGCCGTACTGCGTGATACGTGTCAGGCTTGCTAAATCCAGCATGTCAACAGAGAGATCCCAGGCTGCAGACACGTGCTGTGATTTATTGTTTCTGTGCAGCTTACAGGTATTCGGAGAAAGTCTTCAAAGGAAAGCAGGGGAAGACCACCACAGTTTGCTCCTTGCAATATTTTTACCACTGTTTGCTCGAGGAAGAGGTTATGGTTGTGTGGTCTACCCGTCGCACGGGGCCCAGTGCCAGTGCAGGAACAGCGAGCGACACAACTCAAGGCGAGCTTGCCAAGGGAAGCCCTCACACAGAACGGCTGGGACAAACATCTGCAAGAAGCCCTGAGTCAGAAACACCACCACCAGCACCTTCTCTGGGTAGAGCTTCTCCTGCTTTCTGTGGAGGAAAAAAAGTCAGCCTCGGCACTGGGTGAAATTAAAAAGCTGCCAGCAACGCACCCATTAGTGAGGTAGAAGGATGCCTAAAATTTTTTACAAAAATATTAAAAGACAGGTACTTGGCCCCACAGTGGACTCCAGGAACATTGTTAAGCACCGTGCCTCTGGGACCATTGCACAAACAGCATTCAGCACCCCAGGTTGTAGCTGCCACACACAGGCAGCTCTGGTTGATGTTGGCACTCTTCATAACAAGCAAGGGCAGAGGGCAGGTGGACATTTTCCATGTGCCATTTCACTCTGTGTCAATGAAGCATGCCCTGAAGATACCCAGCTACACCCTTTCCTTCAAAAGTTGTCCTGGACTTCATGTTTTCTGCTAATATATAGCCAATGATACCTTCTCTGATCCATAAAACAAAGGGGTGGCTGAAGCAACCACATAGAAATGGGAAATGGAAGGTGAGAGACTTCAGTCCTCTGTCTCCTATCCCCAGGGACATGCCCCAGTGCCCAAGCTGGAGCCTGTTTGAAGGGAGAGAAGAGATTTCTATGTCTTTCCTTCCTAATTAAGCCATTGCGCCTTGCATGAGACAACATTCACTGGGCCAGGGAAAAGAGAGCAAGACTGAGCCATGCTGTCTGCCCTCGTGGCTAAGGTACATGGGGAGAAGGGTTTCTGTCCCCTTTCCAAGTAATCCTGCAGCAGCATCCTCTGGATCGGAAGCAGGACCCAGAATCTTTGCCCTTAGAAATCAGATTAGATGAGAAACTAGGGCAAATGCTGCGGACATTGAGCAATCTCATAAAGGGGGCATTGCCCCTTCTCCCTCCAGCAGGGTTTTAAAAGCGGCAGCCACCACCATGCTGCATGCAGATTTGCAGCACATTGCAGCAGGGCCACCCACCACAGGGGCCGGAGTCCACACGTGCACCAAGGCACCCGCCTGTTTCACTCCACCGAGACCAAGGAACATCTGGGCAGAAACACATGTGTAGAAGAGAGCTCCCAGTGCCTGGGGAGCCAAGGAGTTTAGGCACCAGGCAAGCAGAAGTTTTCATAATTACAACTTTACCTCCCATCCAGAGTTTCTTCTCGCTCTGGCCCCGTGTCCCTAGAGCTGCCTCGCCAGCGATTTTCCCCCAGGTATCTTTTGCGCATCCAGGAAAGACATTGTGTTCTCTCTCAACAAAACATAACATATTTCAATATCCTAGCAGCTGGCCCTGGGACATAATCTATGGGACTCTGGTTGCTTATGGCCTAGCTTACGGTCAGCTTCCCAGAAACATTTGCATGCTTGGGTAAAGTTGAATACAACAATTAATCTTCAGTCCCAAATCATCAGAAACATTTAGTCAGAGGCAAACTTAATGAAAGACAAAAGAGGCTCCAGGACAGTCAGCAAAACCAGTAGGAATTTCTGAAATATCATGTATTTAATATTCTCCATGATGATTTAATTAAATATGTAAAACAAGAAAGAGCACATTCATTATCAGGAAAAAAGCCCCAACTCTCATTTAACTGTAACCAATACTTCAGAGTTCAGAAGCAATTTCTGGATTGTTGTTATCTGGTTAGAAAATATTTTCATAACTATAGCTTATTTCCCGTTTCACTGAAGTCCTTTGCTTTCTAAATAACCTTTCTGGATTTCAGAAGGGAAAAATGAGGGATAACTGACCAAGATGAAAGGTCTGAAGCTCTTTGTTCATCGAAATCTGCCTCATTTTCCCAGGAATAAGTGAACGCAGAGTTAAATTTCCAAAGGCTGGTCCTTCCTGCAAGTAAAAAGAAGCCGTTTGCCAGGCTGTCTTTTGGAACATCAGCAACACCACCATGATCAAACATTTGGGAAGGAAATCGGCCCATTTATAAAGGATTTGGCCAGGACACAGAGAGCTCAGCTTTGCAAACGGCCACTCTCCTCCTCTTTATGATAACAGTGAGGTGCGAAGCAGATACAGAGGAGTTCACAGCTCCGTGAAGGGTGATGGGTCTCACACCTACCAGATCTGATGCTAACGCTATATGCATCTATTACCAGATTTTCAACTGTATAGTAGTAACATGGAAGTCATAACAGTAAGACAGAGGGGGAACTGTCCTTACGTTTTCTGAAGCTCTTTGCAATCTAAGCCCTGTCATGCCATTACAGAAAAATACCGTACTGAATAACTTCACCACCACTGAATAACTGAATACTTCACTCTAGTGCAGTATATAAGCCAAATGTCTTCTATCAGAGTAGCAATTAGGAAACTTTTATATTGGTTAACAGTAGTATTAAGCCTGGGGCTTCCACAATACAAAAAAATGTGACTTGTTGAAATACAGTTGTTGAAATTTTCCCCTAAAAGACACAAAGGGACAGATTTTCATCTGCCACTAAGTGTGTAGCTCCTGCACAAAGCTACACCAATTTATACAGAAGAATAATCTCCAGATCTGTCCAGATTAGCAAGGCACACCATTTTTCGAAAGGAATTAACTGATATTACCATAGAAGTGACAAAAATCCTCTCACAGTGTAACCAACTTTCCTAATAATGAAAGCATTGCAAGGTTTCCCCTTTCTTCCTTTTCAAACTAAAAATATCACTTGATATTTTTGTCTTGACAAACATCTTCAGATGTGTTTTACTGCACCACCATCATGCCTCTTTACTGCCTTTTTCTTTGAAGGGATGAGCCTTGTGCTTATCGAAGCCCATGATCAGGTTGCCATTGACTGCAGCGGAATTTAGGCCAGATCTTTCTCAGCCTAAATTACCCAGTAGCCTCTTGGGAGTCCTCAGATCTTGTACACATAAATTGGAAGAAATTGCAGATGTCTTAGATAAGTCTGAAGGTAGGTTACATGGAGAGTATCTATGCCCATGTGCAATTTTAAGTAATGGTGATACTCAAGTCTAGCATACATAAAAGCTTTTAAACAAGACTATAGTGATGATAACTTATGTCCAACACACCATGAATTATGTTGCTTAATTTCACCATTGTCTGGCCCTCTGTTTCTGTTGGACTTTCCCAGAGCCCCTTCAGTAAAGTGGTCACTGGCTACGACCATTACAGTGATGGGTGCAACAACCATCTATTCAGGTGCAGTGTAAAAAAGTATTAAAGCTGCTGGACAACCAAAACTAGAGAAGTCATTGCCCAAAACACAGGCCACATACAGGGCTGGAGTGAGAGCAGAGCTGTGCTGTGGTGTCTCAGGGGGTTCTGGAGGGTTTGAGAGTTATTGCTTGGAGCAGCATGCGTGTAAGAGATAAGCAGCAAAAAATACCAAACGAGCATGGAAAGAAGGCAGTAAGGACACATCAGATACAGCCAGAGAGGCACTTGCCCAGGAATACCAAGATGGAAGCGATGTTTCCACTAGAAAGTGGGCAGGAACTGTGAGAAAAGTCACTTTCCCTGAACACAGTGGGGCTCACACAGCAGGAGAAACTGGACTTTATGTACATCCTCTACAAAAACAATCAGACCTCAAAGATACTTGATTAAGTCCTCAAAAGACACAACACACAGAAGCCCCAATACTAGTTAAGTAGAAAGTGTGACAACTTCCCCCCCCCTCTTTAAATAATAATAATAATAATAATAAAAAAATATAATCAGCTTTGTTGCTCCAATAACCATGAACCTTGGTTGAGAAAGAGCAGAGTCCAGGCTGGCAAGGTCAGTTGGGTTAGATTTTGGTTGGCAGCCTCTCAGCTATCTTTATTCTCCAGACTCTTGAAAAGCATTACCAAAACTCTGCATGGTTACATTTGTCCATCACCACAGCCACAGACCAGCCTGGCACACCCAGGTCTGGGCACTAGTACCTAATTACTCTGAAGATCAAGTTAGAAGAAACCTTCCTCATGGAAAGATATTTTGAATGAGACTCCCTCATATAAGCCAGTGCTTACAAGGAAACAGGAGCCAAGGCACCACAAATAGGACCAGCACCCAGAAAGAGATTTCACTAAGAGTCTTTGCCTAGGCACTGGGGTAATGATGACAGGCCAGAAAGAATTACCAGAATTAGGGCGAAGGGGCCCTTGCCAGGAACTGAGGTTCCCATGAGCAGTACTTCCTTTCAGCAACACCCAGAATAACAACTTGCAATTTCAGGGCAGCTTCATCATCACTGTCCTGGTTTCAGTGGGGATAGAGTTCATTTTCTTCTTAGTAGCTGGTACTGTGTGTTTTGGATTTAGTATGAGAATAATGTTGATAACACACTGATGTTTTAGTTGTTGCTAAAGTTAAGGATTATCCTAAGTTAAGGATTTTTCAGCTTCCCGTGCTCTGCCAGCAAGCAGGTGCACAAGAAGCTGGCAGGGAGCACAGCCAGGACAGCTGACCCGAACTAGCCAAAGGGATATTCCATACTACAGAACATCATGCTCAGTATATAAACTGGGGGGAGTTGGCCAGGAGGCACAGATTGCTGCTCCGGCATCAGTCAGCACATGGTGAGCAACTGCATTGTGCCTCACTTGTCTTTTCTTAGGTTTTATTTTTTAATTATTATCTTCCTTTAGTAGTAGTAGTAGTGTATTTTATTTTACTTTAGTTATTAAATCATTCTTATCTCAACCCATGAGTTACTTTTCCCCCCTGGTTCTCCTCCCTATCCCACTGCAGGGGGGCAGAGTGAACAAGCAGTTGTGTCGTGCCTCATTGCTGACCGGGGTTAAACCACCATAGTCATGAGGACCCAGAGAAAGCAAGAAGCCACAGGCAGGACCCAGGCTTACCCAGAGCCATACATGGTCTCTGGTGAGCCCTTTGCTCACCTGCACTCATATGAGCTGCCTTTCAACTCCTTCCCTTTCTCGCATCTTGTTGCTTCAGTTCCCATTTTATAAAATTGAAAGCTTAGCTTGACTGTTTGGGCTCTCCACCACAGATCATAACCATAGCCTCCCTTCGCTTCAAGACACATTCTCCCCTTTTCTGTCAAAGGGGACACTACCTGAAGCAGCCAGACAACTTACTTCTGAGAACGAAAAGCAATTGTCCTGCCGTACTGTAGTATCAATAAGGAACTCCAGTAACTCCAGTCAGCCTGTGCGAGCGTTAAAGTTGGTAACAAAGCAAAGCTTAGATCAGCAGACTCTCTAAGCACATTTATCAAGCAGGTGTTCAAGCATTCAGTTAAAACAGGGACAGAGGTGCCACAGTATTATCTAAGGATGTTCCCCCTTTTTGGCCTTTGGAAAAAGTATAGTCATAGCTAAATCTCATGCATTGCACAATAATTGAAATTTTCATAGAGAATTCCAGAGTAAATTGTTAGCAGACTGCACTGCCACAAGCTTTTCAGCATTTTTTTTTTTCTTTTTTCAATTTGTGTTCCATCATTTTCTTGTCTTCTAATTTCTGTGTCATAGACTCTGCTCATCTTGTGACCCTCTGATTGAAAAAAGCAAAAAAGAAGTTATTTCTAAAGTAAACAGGATTTTCCCCCTTCACTATTCCACGAAACAGAACTTCTTCCCAAACCTATAATTAAGGAAAAGTCAGAAAGAGTTCAGATTTTATGAGCAAAGCAAATAAGCTGTTACAGTATTAAAAACATTGTGGAATTCAGCTGATGAGGTTCTAGACTGATAGTATTTCCTTTTCATGAAAATGTATTGTACTCAAAGCATTTAAAATAGCTTTTAAGTAGATTTAGAATGAAACGTATGGAATATAAGTCTTTAGTTCTTGACTTTGCTCTTCCACCTGCTATCTGTAATCATCTTATCTGAAGGTAGATGTCTTTTTCTTGACTATTTTTGTACTTGTCCATTCAAAGCGGAGACATAGCCTCCCCACTTTGGGCTGTACTAACCCTTCACATTACCATGTCTCATTTGCTTATTTTCCTGTTTGTGGATCAATGCCCAAGCAAGGTCTTCCAAAGAAAATTTGGAGGCGGATTGAGGGCCAGCAGAGGGAGCATCACAATAGCTCTCATGTGGGATCATTTCTTGCAGAAGAATCCAGAGACTTCAGCTAGTCTCAGGACCCTATTGTGTTAAGAAATATACATGCCTACAGTAAGCACACTTACATTGTTTTACTTCATTATCCATGCAGGCAATGGATTTTTTGCAAAGGTCATTGGATCCAAGCCAGTCACCACTGGGAATATAAATTGTGTATTCTTCATGTTGAATCGTAAAGGGGGGGAGGGGGAGTGAAGTGAGACACAGATTTGCAACTTCTTTTTCTTATTTACAGTTAATATGGCTATTTCTCTTTATACTTCAATATCCCTGGTTCTTCTACAACACTTGACATCCAACCTCAAAATATATTAGAAAGGAAGTACTACTGTCCTAGAAGAAATGAAAGCCCAGAAAAGCAAATTGATGTGCATGCACCCCAGCACATCAAATATATACCAGGCAGAAGAAGAATTATTTCAAGAACAAATGCTTAATACACTCTCAAACACCTGAAAACAGTTTTTGCCCTCCAGTATAACTCAGGATGCCCTGGAGAGAAATCCAGACCTCCACCACTGGGAACTTGACTTCAGCAGAGTCGCCATTTCATAACAGAGGGGACTACTGTTTCTGTACATCTCTCAGCTGCCTCAGTAACAAGCTTTTTTCAGGGGTTTCCATCTAGCTTGGGGTTTCACCTACCCACCTGGGTTTACAGGCACTAACTCCCATTTGATTTCCCTCCCACTGGGGGAAGTTAATGGCTCCAACTCCAAGACCAAGTCTGCCCCTGGGAGGAATTTGTCCCCAAGAAGCATTGCCATGAAGGAGCCCAGGCCACAATGGGATGCAGAATGGCAATTCCACCGTCCATTCAACAAGCTGAAAGCCCAGCTCTTATACATCCATCAAAGTCCATTTTAATTGGGAGCCTAAAGCTATTTTACTCATCAGTAATAAAGGAGCAATTAAGTTTGCAGCTGAAAATGAATTAATGAGATACTGCAAACAAGCTAATTAACTCCTTCATGGGTATTCGGATAGAAACCACACAAAAAACCCGCAGGGTGTGCTAATTACTTCAGGGGTCTGACTAAAATGAAACAAAAAAACCCAGAAAACCACAACATTTGGAGCAAAGGCTAGAAGTCTGTCATTAAGCCGTCTTCTCTCATGTACAGTAAGCATAGGAAGCCGTATATGACACTGTGCACATGGAAACGCCTGCTGTCCCCACATACAATGGATCAAGAACAGCATCAAATTGGTAACACTAAAATTGGACCTATTTGCTCAGTTTCTCTTGGCAGATGCTCTGGGTGGCACTCTCCTCACCATAAGCAGAAGAGTTTGGCAAAAGAGTTGGTCTGTTTAAAACACACTCGGAGGGAAAGTAGAGGTTTTGCATGGACAGCCAGCAAAAGCCAGCATGAGGTATGTGACATTGTGCAGTGCCTGGCTGAGGATGACTTACATGGCACAGCTTGAGGAAGAAGAATAGGGTCTCTGTGTATATGTTAAGGAGGTTAAACTGTCATCCTTGACAATTTACATTAACTGTACGATATTTCATTGTCACTAGCTCAGGAATCCATAAAACCATTGGGCCCAATTTACTCATCCCCTTCCTTTGGTCATTTATGGCCATGCAAAGGACTGGTAAAATTTTACTGTTTGAGTGGAGAAGAGTTTTACTGAGGCTTTTTTGCACTGGTACAAATATTATGCTTGAAATTTAAAGCAGCAGAGAAACAAGCCCTTTCCACAAAGTCTATGTGGTAGCAAAATACAGCTGCTTTTCAAATCTCAAAACCGGGGCTACTTTTAAGGAAAAAACCAAAGGTTCCCAGTGCTCACAGTGGAGTCTCAGCCTGCAGAATTCAATAACCAATCCAGGAAACCCATTTCAACATCGAGTTTCAAAGAGGTTATTGTAAACAAAGAGCGAGCCCACAGAACAATATGATTCTTGATCCCCATTTAAGTAGTAGGAACACAGAAAAGCCTCAGAAGTGGAGACATCTGTATTTATGTAGAGTGTTTTCCCTGCCTCTTTGTACTCCATTAAATTGCAAATGATGAAATGGAATTTCTTTTTTGTGTAGATTAGCCCTTGCATCTTAAGCCACCCCAGCTACAACAATGCCACCACTAAAACATGAGGACACTTTCTGAAAGCTGCAGAAGCATTACAATATTTGTTTATAATTAATATAATAGTAATTAAGCCTGGCCTCATGGCAGTTCACAGCAGCCACTACCAGCTTTATTGGAGTTTGTCTGAAGTTACAGAGGAATGAGATCAGAATCAGGCCCTGAGGACAGCCTTTATATATGACAGCTTGTCCAGAACCTGACCTCATAAGTCTTTTTCTGTATTTGGATTCGGTCTGCACCAAGACTTTTGCTTCTCATTCATATACTCATACAATTTTTACTTCTTCCTGTTAAGGCAAGCTAGGGCTAGAGGCCATCACACAAAGCCAGGTGTAATAAGCAACCAGACAATAAGTTCTTATTGACAGGATTACAAAAAAAAAAGGTTTTCTTTTTTCTCTCTGTACATGCTTAGCTAAAGAAAAGGTTACCAAGCCTATGATTATTTTGCTAGAAAAAGAGCTTGAGATTCATCTTGTCAAAATGATGGCTAAGTCTTCTATCTGCCTGTCAACACAAGTATTGCCCATAGATTGACAGAAAGCATTTGTTAACTAACCTGTTTTGGTATAGCAAAAATATTTATCACATACAGCGTGCTTTTCTACAGGAACTACGTTAATGCTTATTGTGGTCACTAAACCAATCTATCTAACGCTAAGTAGGTTGCACTTAGGAACAAAGATATATGATTTTTAATGCTGCAAATCACCTCCATTCCTAGCTCAAAATTATTCTGCTTGCACTTATTTATTTTTCTTTCTAGTTTATTTTGGCTGATTTAAGAGGGAGGCTCATGAAGTCACCAGCACACCCAAAGCTTGTATATGTTTTGAATACTGGACTGTGACCCCACTGTTTGCACATGTGTTACAGCTATAACTTTGCACTGTCCCTGTGAGTAGCTTGCTGCAGTTTGCCCTGGGGAAGATAAGCCAGAGCATAATCTATGCATCCCGCAGGTCTTGAGGCTGTTGAAATGCATATGCTATCTCTTGGGAAAAAAACAAACAACAAAAAAAACCCCAACACACACAACTAAAAAACACACACAAAAAACAAAACCACACAACCACCCAAAACCACCACCCACGAAAGGCTTCAAACTGATCTTCAGTTATATCAAAACATAAAGCAAGCAAGGCAAAATAACTATGACTTTTGGTTTTATTATTCTCAAATTTTCTTATTCAGTGTTACAAGAGGAAAAAAAGTGAGCCTTTCTGGCTCATATAAAAAGAACATGTAATTAAGGTTCATGTATTTATCAAGTCACAAGCCCATCTAATGGTAGTGTCAAACTTATTACTATTCTCCTTGGAAGCAGGACAGAAGAGTAAGAAGTCTTCCCTTCTGCTGAGAGAAATACCCACGTGGCTTCCATCTCTGCCACTCAAGGGGGTGCAGTTATAAAAATATAACATCACAGTCACGCTAAATACAGCTTAGTGGAAAAACTGGAAGTGGAAGAACTAGATTCAGGGACACCTGGATTTTATTCCAGTTTGGTCACTGACTTTAGCAGGATGAAGTAACTGCCTCTTTGTCTGCTCCCCTCCTCCTCCTCCAGTAAATAAATTATAGTCATAACTTCTTATAAATAGCATTTACACTGCAGGAGTATTACACTAACCTACAAGCCTACTGTCAGGTCTAAGTAACATTTAAAGCACGTGCTGAGCAGGGGAAAGTACTGTTAACAGTTGTAAAGTGCTGTGTTTTGAGCTGTACTGATATGGCAGTGCTTTGGTCTCAGTTTTATATTTTACAGCCACACTATTCTGCTCTTATCAAAATGTGGTATTTAACTGCCAGCTTTGAGGAGTTTCCATGCACAAGCTCCTGCCAAGCTTATGCCACATTCCCCACACAGCATTTTCTCCTAGGTTTTTGCTCTGCATGCAGTAGACGGTGTTGACTTTGACAAAGAAAGCGCTAAGGATTATTAAAAGTCTGTAAAAACACTTGCTTTCCTGGCAGCTTCTTTGGGCTGAATGTCACTTGCTTTCCCTGAAAGTGGCAAAGATATTCTTCCGAAATTAGTTCCTCCTACTTCTCTGATTAATAAATATATGTATTTTCAGATGAGTTTGTGTTTTTCCTAAGAAAGAATCTTAAATCGTCACAGGAGGTATGGAGTGTGCTTATCAGCAGTCAGGGAGAATAGGTCATCTTCTCTGTTGAAGATGTAGTATTTCAATATTAACACAACATAGCTACTGGAAAAGATCCAATCCTAGTCCATTATCAATAGCTAACCTTGCCAGCATAAGGGCACAAACCCCCCCAAACTTTAATTAGTAACAAAGACCAAAGCCCAAGATGATCAGCATTTTTTTCTTTTATAAACAGCTTTTTTTTTTTTTTTTTTTTTTTTAAAAAAGCCACATAATTCTGGATTTTTCCCCACTGTGGAAGCATAGAAAAGTTTCAAACAAAACAGTTATCCCAGTGGGTTAACATTTAATATTTTCTTAATTTTCGTTGCTATACATGCTGATCTTAGGCTATGAGAATAAGGACCTGTGCCTCGTATTTCAGTTCTTTCTAGGGGCAAGCTTCTGGAGAAGGAGAACATTGGCACCACAGTTATGTCAAAACTTTATTAACCTGGCTTATTCAGCGTTTTCTTTCCCTGCATTGTCTCACTATCTGCTGTCAAAAAAACCCAAAACATTTCAGCACCATCCAAGAGATCTGTTACTTTTCACAGTATGGGACCTTTGGTTCTGACAGCTCCTTGGAGTATTTTTCACTTTGCAGCAGAGACCTGCAAACAAATGATCCCGCTCTGCGCTCCCTCAGCTGTCTCTTGCTTATAGCAGCTTAAGCAAGGCAAATCTCTCTCCACCTCCCCTACAGTAAAGGTTTATTTACATTGACTGTCTGACACAATTTAGACTGGATTAAACCACTGTGCAACCACATCTCAAATTGACTTGGACCCCTACATGCTCCCACTCCTTCCACGGCTGGCACACTCCTGACCATACATAGAGCTGTGTCAAGCAGCCTCACTAGCAGAGAGGTAATTCTCAAAATTTAAAAAAAAAAAAAAAAAAAAGAAAGAACAAAAAAGAGCAGACAGCTTTCAGCTTGCTTAGTGAGCTAAATCAGCTCCACACATGGTCGTGGGGCAAGAGCAGGGCAGGAAGGAGTGATTGGGGAAGAGACAGGTCAGCCCCGGGTTAGATGAGCTCAAACTGAGATGGCTCTGTATCCTCAGGTTATTTTGAAAATTGGACTATGAATCTAAGTGCCGTCATCAGGAGTGGCCAGGGGCACAGACACAAACCAGGTGCTTCCAACTAATGAATTGTGCTGCCAGATGATCCATTGTGCTGTGCTCTTCCTCCACAGCAAGTA
This sequence comes from Astur gentilis, assembly GCF_929443795.1. Lineage (NCBI taxonomy): Eukaryota > Metazoa > Chordata > Aves > Accipitriformes > Accipitridae > Astur > Astur gentilis. Next base: position 6,348,385 of record NC_064909.1, on the reverse strand, counting down.
CAAGGTAACCTGAGCTATCCTAACCTTCAGGGTTCGGGCTTCACCTTGAGGTCTAAATGGCATGGGTTTAACCCTTCAATCCCTGTAAGTTAACTGGAGATACCTCCCATTTGTTAATGGTACACAAAGAATCCAGCTGACATGGTGACCTCTCGCGTAACTGCATAATACATCTTGGGTTTAAGGAATACTGATTATTAAGTCTTCTCAAGAGGTGACCAAGACCCATCCCTTGGAGCCTCCCTAGGGGGGCTGCAGAGCAGAGACACTGTACAGGTATGACAGGAGCAGGTCTTCAAGTGAGACACATACCCAGACACAAAGCAGTCTGGCAGAACTTTATTTTTTTTTTTTCCCCAGCTGAATTCAAACCTTAATAAGCACAGAAATTTACTTAGAATTATTCCCTTAAAAAAAAAAAAAAAAAATTTAAAAAATGAGCCATTCCAAGCAATGCCCCATGAAAATTTATGAAAACTCAATCTAAATGTTCCCAACCCCATGAAAATTTATAAAAACTCAATCTAAATGTTCCCAAACAGGCCATTATAAACAGAAGCTGAACTATTTTAATTATTGAAAGCAGCAGTAGAAATAGTAGCAGAGGAAGAACAGGTTTCACTTGTCATTCCAGAACAAGCCTCTCTGCAGTTTGTTAAACTAAAACTGAAATACTTTTTTTTTTTCCAAAACCATTTTGTGATCTCACTAAAGACAGACAGTTGCAGTTCAACATGCCACTAGAAAAAAGACACATATTGCTCATGTGGTCTATCAGAGTATCATGTTAAATTCACTTATATCCTCCAGAGAAGCAAGGAAAAAACGTATTAGGATTATACAAGCTGGTACATTGCACCACCCTGTAATTTTAAAGACTTTAAAGAAATTCATCCATCCTGGAGCTCAAGGTGTCCGAGCTGCCCTTTTCAACAGTTCCTTCACTGTGGTTTGCAGCAGGAAAAAGTAAATCTTAAACAAAACAAACAAACAAAAGAATCCATATAGCAGCCAACAGCTGGGGGCCGGGGTGTGTGTGTGGGGGAGATGTGGAAAGAAAAAGAAAAGAAGAAAAACATATCCCAGAGAGCATTACATCAGTTCTCCTCCCAGTTTTATTTAAAACACACGTGCCATCACTCACAGCTCTGTGGTTAGTGGAAAATATGACTGCAACTTCCATGGTGTGTGGGTTGCATAAAAAAAGGACCTTTCTTTGACACAGCTGAATTTGGCTACTAATGGTAGGAAAAAGGGTGGCATATTTGTACAAAATCCTTGTGTTTTGGCAGGCAGGATAGCCCTGGGTGAGCCACCTAGCTGTGTTTTGTTCTTTAGCAGAAGCATACACACTGTTTCACTTCAGTACAGAGAATAATACAGAAAGAGCATAGCATAAAGTGAAACATAGTATGTTTCCACCTGTATGCAAACAATAATTCAATTACATTATCAATGAAAAAGCAGTCCTTATAAAACAACTTATTTAGGTCAACAAATTTTTCAGCTTTGAGTACCAGAGCAAAGATAGGTAGTGTAAAACATTCATCCTGAAACCAAAATGCTACTTGGGTTTGTGCTTTAAAAACGAGTCAGCAAGCATCTCTCAGACCGTTGTGGCACAGGCAAAATCAGAGCCAAAAACCAAAGCAGTATTCAAAACTCCAGCAGAGCCCAAGCGTTACGCATTCATCAAGGACTGGATTTTGTGTGTGCATATGCAAGAGGAGTGAAGATACAGGATGAAAGATATCTAGATGATTTTCTGGGCTTTTGAATAGCTCCACACCATATGACACTGTGCAAATTAGTCACCATGTCAGTTGAAGTTTGACTTCCAGAGAAAAGTATTTTCAGAAGGGCCCAGGGTTACCATTCAAAAGTCATTAGCCAGCTATTTTGAGAAGGACTTAAAAAAAAAATAATCTTAAGATCTAAAAAATAAGCTACAGTGATTTTCTTCTGTTTGTCTTGTAGAGGGTTAGGGCTCACACTTCCAACTTCTTCTGCAAAGTCATTGTTTTTAATAAAAAGGTGAATTTCTCCAGTTTTCCAGGAGATCTTATTAAGAAAAGCACCAGACGGCAAGAAAGAGCAGTAACTTGGCAGCCCTGGGACTCCCCTGACTCCACTTTGCAAGCAGAGTACACCACCACTGCTCTTGGAGGTTCCCAGGGGCCCTCTGCGTCAGGAGTTCAAGCCCAGCTCTGACACATGAATGAAGTCATACCCAGTAGCAGCAGCAGCAGCAGCATCATTTCTGGCCTCTACTCACCACAGGCTGGGTTATGGTGACCCACGGAGCATCCCACACTTGTGCTCCCAACACCAGGACTGCATGACGCACACGGGAGAAGGACTGGAAGGGGGTTGCTGCAGCAGAGGGTGGACTTCTCCAGGGGATGCTCCCTCCTGGGGGGCCATGGCCAACCTGACGGCCTGCCACCACCAGGGAGAACAGGGGACCAGGTCTCAACTGGCCTTCTTCCAGTAATGACGCCCCATCTCTGCAGCTGTGCTTTGTTCTTTTTCATTCTTTTTTCAGGCCACAAATTAGGTGATGTAAGCATGCAGCAAGAGCTGCGGCCTATGATTATAATTTTTCCTTGGTGAATGGGAAGCAATGAAGTCTAATTAGAAGAACAGCAACAGCGATGAAGGGTGAGGCACAGTGAAGCGACCCCTTAACCTCCAACCTCATAACGCTCTGCACTCTCAAAAACTAATGGATCACACCAAAGTGACCTCAGCAAAAGGTGCCTCAAGACAAGTCAACATTTGCGATGGTGAGAGCTATATGCAGGTACTGTCCAGGTCCAAGGCAACTCCTAAATAATTCCCTTTACCCAGACACCAATTGCTGGATGAGAAAATGAACCTGCACATTAAGTCTGCAAACACTACTTTAAGCACCGGCAAAGCATCAGTAATAAATTGCTGCAGCTGCTTGCAAACTGCCCATCTATAGCAGTCGCAGTTAAACTATTTAACTACATTAGACTTATGAGTGAAGTCGTCCTGGTGACAAATTCCAGATCCAAAAAAATGGTGGTGCAGGAAAGTCTCATTTGGTTTTTATTTTGTATAAATCCAGGATGTCAATCTATTTCACGCAACCCCATTGCTGCTTCTTTTATTATTATCCAAGGACATCACACAACAGACAAGAGACACATGCATGTTTAAATATTCTTTTAAAAAATGCGGTTGTAAAAACTTATCAAAAATGTAAAAAACACATGAAATGCCAGATCACAGAGTGCTTTTCAATTGCATATTTTTTAGTATCTGCAAATATGATCAGATTTAAAGTCAAGATGACCCATTAATTACAACTGAACACAATCTGAGTCTGAGTTTTAAAACAACTAATGAAAGATATAAAGTTCCAAGACACAAGGAGGTTTTTCTGGTTTGGTTCTTTTTTTTCTTTTTTTCTTCTTTTTTCCCAAACTTGCCAAAAAAAAAAAAAAGAAAAAAAAAGGCCCGTTCACTTGAGGCATTCACCATTGGACACTAAACCTTTGATGAGCGTCAAGAGGGCAATTATCTCTAAAATAAAGACTTTTGTATATCATGGGTCTCACATTCTAAATTCAGTCTGAGAAGCAGGAGGAAAAAACGATTCAGACATCAACAGTGAATTGGCCAAAGGTCTCCGCGTTACAGATATACCACTGTTACATTTTACATGGCATTAGGAAGCGTGGCAGTCATTTGACCTACCAAACAGCAAGCACTTTTGATGCAAAGCCTAATTGTCACTTATACTTTGTCACGCCATTTAGTTTCAATGATTTCCTGAGCTCTTCAAGGAACTATGCTAATGTTCCAATTTTACTTTTGTCAGTATCAATGTGATCCTCATTAAAACGAAGCTGTCAAAATTGTTTTGATGCTTCTTTCCTTAACAACATCTGCTCAGTTTCCCCTGTTGTCACCTTGACTGTGGGAAATAAGATTAAAAAAAGAAATCCCCACAAAAATCTCATGACTGCATTTTATCTGTAAGAGATGTTATGCAGTGATGGGAATTGAGGTTTAGATTCTGTTCTTCAAGAGCGCAATTCTTTAATGAGGATGAATAAAATGTTATACCATAAACAGTCCTACTAGCTCTAAACTAGATTTCCTCCATCTCCGTGCTGATTACAAGAATCAGAGGTAATTATCAGGGTAAAAGTTTACAAATCATATCCTTATTCACCTTGTTTTAGGGACCCAGAGTATTTTAGTTCACATTCTGCTTCCCATTTTCCCCAATCAGTTTTGGGAAACGAAAAATTGACCTTACAGACTACTGCCGAATGCAGTAGAGGTTAACACGCGTGCGTGTAAATTGTTGAGGACTGGAAGCACATCTCATTCAGTCAGCGTGCCATGAGCACAGCAATCTCAGTGACAGACACACAGCCCATTGGGAGGGATAACAGCTTCAGCTGCTCCAGCTAAATCCACTAGCAAACATGAGTTGGGCTCCTAAGAATGGGCAACAGGGAATAAGGCTTTAGGTATAGTTTGCTCTTCTAGTAATGACATTTACCACCATTTATAAGCTTCTACGATCTCTTAACATTGCCTTGAGCTGTGTAAATTTAAGAATTATACTAAATTTCTCTAGATCTCTTAAGTGAAATCGAGTTCATTATTTTTACAATACTTGATTAATATAACTAAAAAATGAAGTCCATGCAACAGCAAAGCTTGCACAGAATCACTGCCAGCTTTCCTCATTGTAACACCCAGTAACTCCAACTTGGAGGTGGGGAGATTAAGAAATTTGGTGTGCTATATGCTCAGTCCCTAGTTTCTGTGTTAAGTTTCAAACATGGAAGTCTGTGCTAAGTTAAAGGCAAAAAAAAAAATAAATTACTGCTCAGCTAACAGAATTTTAAGCATGGTTCAGTCACTCATGGTTTCAATTTGAAGTCACTTTGTCTAACTGTGAATGAAACAATACCGGCTTTGAAACAGCACCCTGTTCTGTAAGTATTCAGTGGATGTTAAATTTACAATGGAGGGGAGTCTAAACAGTGCTGCTCTAGTAAATTTGGCAGAAAGTTTGGATTGAATGGTTAAGTCACCTAAAAAACAGTTTCAAGTCAGTAAATAAAGTTTCATTTTCAAAGGAAATTAACTGCAACTGCCTTTTGTTAAAAACTATTTGCATAAGTGTTACCCAACAGATTTTCTGGTTTTCAATGGCCTTCTTCAAAGCCAGGTACACCAGTATCCAGCCTGATACATTGGCCACCTTCCTCCCCCCTCCCGCTCAAAATGGGTCTGAAGCTGGTACTTCTTTTCTGTTCAAGTCCCAGCTTCTATATTTCTGTTACTATTTGAGGATCTCAGCTGTCATTTAAGATATAGGCAACATTAACCTATAATCTATTTAAGGCTACCATATAAATACCAGAAAATTCCAAAGGTATGAACAGGCCAGACAGCAACACCCCCTTGACAAACTATCAAGTTTTATAACACAGCTTCATGATTTCTGAATGGATGAAATTAGCAATACCAACTATGACAATCAGAAGTCAACCCTAACCCTCAACCTGGTGATTGCACAACACCAAACATTTGCGAATCACAAGCCAGCACGCAGTAGAAATCTTTTCCCCGTGTTTTACAACTCCCTTAAATCTTCATTTATACCATATAAGATTACAACACCCTTATGGCTCTGATCTTACTGCTTTCTACAACACTTTTTTCCAAACAAAATTAAATTTCTATGCAAATTGAAATCCAAATCATTCTTGAATAAAACTAAAGAGGACTCTCCTAATGACAATGCACAGTTACATTCTGTTATATGTAGGCATACATCTTCAGTGATCTCACCAGTGGCCTTACAGTGGTTGAGAGGTAACACAGGTACCATCCAGGGAGAGAGTTACCCAGTGTGTGGGAGATGACTGAGGGTAGATTTAAAATACAGCAGCTTCTGACCTGGGCTCACTCAGCAATGCGGAACAGCCCTAAGACTCACAGCAGTACACCTTACAAGGATACCAGTTAGGAGAAGTCTTGCAGGGAGCAGCACAGGGCTACTAGTGACAGTGCTAGTGCAATGTTTACGTTGTGGAAATCCACCTGATTGTAGGGGTTTTATGGTCCCAGTATGACGTTGCATCGGTATGTGGATTACACCAGAGGAAGGTTTCCTCCTACTGAATGTGAACAAACTATTGTTACTGTTAAAACCTTAGTGTTTTGCTACCTACATATGCAGCATCCCACGTGAAATCATTCTGCCTTCAGGTGGCCTTAAGGGTGAATGCTTTTGGAAGAACAGGCTACTGTTAAAATAAAAAGGGAGATGAATATGTATCTACATGCCACCTGGTCACACAAACAATTCACACACTTTACAGACAGTATGGCCTATAATTAAGGTCACTCAAGGCTTGGCATCATAAAACTCTATCAATTAACAGCTTTGCTAAATTCTTATTGTTCAGGCAGAAATGCTCCATACCAGGTATCTGCTTTTGGTTGATATTTCTGTTTTTAAGAGAAAACTTCAAGCTTAGCTCTTTCTGAAAATGTGATTAACAAAAAATTAATTATCTCTTTCCTCAGCCTATCATAATTCCTGTAGCCTTTTTCTTCAAACAGTCCTAGACACCTACCAGCTCTGAAGTAAAGAAATGCCTTTGCCTCTTCTCTGGTAGTTTAATCTACTAAAGAAAACAGAACAAACTAAATTCATAGAAACCAAACCTAACTATCCTACATAGTCATTAAAAGCATATCCTGATTTCCTGGGTGAACAATTCAACACTATGATGCACTTTGCAAAAAACTGCTGAACATTCACAATAACAACTAAATCAACAGGTAACGGGCTTTGACAATATCCTAGGCTTACAAAACACTGACACAGCAGAACTTCAGTCCATAGATTCGATCTGCCCAACTAGTACAATTCATCCTCCTCTTTGCTTTCCCCATGTTAATCTCTTTTCCAAGCAGGCTACCACGGCCCCTTGTCACAGGCCCATCTAATCCAGTGGCAGACATGAGGCTGAGATGGAGCAATAGCCTTTACTGGGGTTAAGTTCTGTTAGCAGTTACGTGTTGGCATGGCCAGTTCTAGCAAATAGGTAGCACGGATCTAAGGCAGCAACACCCCTGCTTCGGGGGTTGTTATCTCAGGTGAGGGAAAGAGCAGGTAGGCAAGTCACCCAATTTAGAGGTGCTACAACACCCATCTATTCACTTCACCCTCTGCTTGAGATTATTGCCCCTGTTGCGGAAGCTAAGCAAAGAAGATGACCTTGCTTCCACCACCCCAATTCAGAGTCAACTTTACCTGCCCTGGTAGGATTCATTGCCTCCAGCTACCTACACCAGCCTGCCACCCAACATAGCTGCTTGGTAGCAGACACAGCGGAAAGGGGAGCATATTCACCTTCCACAGCCACAGGTCACAGATTAGCATCTTTATTCAAACTGCTGGGAGCAGCTAAAATTTGGCCACGTGCCGCCTTCTTGCCACCTCTACTAGAGGGCAGCAAGCCACGGCAGAGGAACAGTTCAGACTGCCAGCAGCAATAGCAGTGGTGCCCTTTCTTATCTATGCAGCAATTTTGTACCTGCCTGGGGCAGTGGAAAAAAAACCTTGCTCTGGCCCTGCAGATATGCACTTTAACAAGGTGATATACTGTAGTGGTGACATGAATTATTTTAGCTGCTCTGAGCAAAAGTGTAAACTTTTGCAATGTCCTCTAGTGACAAGGAGGTTATTTTGCTACAAAAGCAATGGCTACCAGAAGTAACTATGAAATGTAGCCATCCTACTACCCAAGAAAGGAAAAGTGCCACTGAAAGTGCCCATATATTGCATATAGAGAGAGGTTATAGACACAGCCCCATTAGTATCGCTTCCTGGCATTTCTTAATTCTTTTTTCTCAGTACCATCCTGCTGATTAGAAAATATTTATCATAAGAAGCTAGTGAACAGAAAAATAAGCCCTTTGAAAATGCTCTCAGGATTAATTTCTCTACACCTTTTTTTAAAACGGGTAAAGCTATGATTTTGCCCAAGTTGGAAGTGCTTATATCAAGGGCAGGTCAGACACTAAGTCAGTACTTCCTCCCTCTGCAGTGCCTCAGCTGAGCCCAAAGCTCACCTTTGATACCAGGACCGCTCACTACAGAGCTGGTAGGCAGAAGGCAGTGAAGGAACATGAGGCTGCAAGTTTCCAGCAGAGTTTCTGAGAAGTCAGGGGGCTTTGTTAATTTTGAGCACCCCTCCACCTTTAAAACTGGGGAGGGGTGGGGGGTTTTATTTAAATTTTGTTTTTCTACTATAATATATGTTTTTATATTAACATATCTATATGTGTGTGTATATATATAGTCTGTTTGGGAGAAATTTTCTTGCTTCAGTTACAAAGAATAAGTTTTATATCATTAGCTCAAGATCCAGTTTCTTCTCTTTGGGGATCCCAGAAGTAAAAAAAGTTGTTGGTTTTTCTTTTTAATAAACCCCCTCCCCCCAAAGCATTGAGGATGCTAGCCAGGAGCTATAACCTCTCCAGCCAACACAAATGCACCTAGAAAAGTATTTGCACCTGATCTAAAGCTACACCAACTCTGCACAAACATGAAAGGCTAACATAAAGGGCAGTGAAAGATGCACATTTTAGACTTCCAACTCCAGGGATACCTCCCTCCCTGTCACAACAATGCCTGCAAAACTTTTCTCTTGTACTGTTAAAATAACATCTCCTCAGATCTTACTCAACTGACCGCCCTTGCTAAAAGCCATACTTTTTTGTTCAAGTACAAAGCTCCGCCTTTCAATTCAATTAATAGACAAAATAGGGGAGTTCCAACCCTAACTTCTCACAACTCTTCTTGAGGGACTATCACACCTTACCCTACTCGCTGCATTTGGTCTACTTTGACCATTTCTGACACACAGAAGTAAATGACTCCTAAATCTGTACAGCAACACATTTATCACTGATTCCGTATACACATGTCGTCCTTTCACTGAGCCCACAAAATCCTCTTCCTTGACAGAAAGCAGTAACCACCGCTCACGCATTGGCCAACAGCAGGAGCGTGACATCTAGCAGGAACACGGCCCAGAAGCATCTGCCTTAAAAGCCTGCTTATGGCAAGACTTCCCAAATGTTGACAGGCCTACAGATTTTAAATGCACCCGAACTCTTCAGCAAAGCAGCTACAATTAACTGACTGCAAGCCTTATAGAAGCATGTTGTTGATTGGGTATATAATGGTACAAACAGGCAGATGCAACTTAGGAAAAACGCTGCTGTACTCTGGAGAAAAGAACAAACAAACAAAAAAACCCACCCCTGGTTGAAGGTGATGCTCCCACAGGGAGGAAAGTGCCTTCTACAAAGAGGGCTGTGCACACCTATAACCAATATCATTCACAGTCAAGACAGGAATGGGGGTTTACCAAGACAGCACACAGGGACAGTAAGCAACATGCCACCTACAGACTCATACCCAAGGTTTTGCTGCAGACTGGCACAGAAAAAATGCAAATGCACCTACTGTTATGTACACAATACATGCCACAACATCAAGGTGCCCCTGCTCAGGTGAGTTTAAAAAAAACAACTCACTTTTTTATTATTTGTCTGAAAACACTAGCCTGACCATCGAGAGGAAGAAGGCAAGGGTGTGTGCTCAGAGTTTTCCAGCTGCGTCACACTTGCATGGGAGCCCCTCCGTGAGGGGAACACAAAAGCAGGACTTGCCACCCTCACCCTGCGTGGTGCCTGCATACACACCTCAGCAGGCAGCCTGCAGCAGCGGAGCAGGGCTGGGGGCAAGGGGGAAGCTATAGCATGCAACCATGTACAGACACATACTCAGAATATATGGGGCAGAAGAACTGCACAAAAGTATGTTTGCTTTGCAGCTTTCACTGGTGACGAGACACTTGGAGAAAAATTAATTTAAAAAAAAACAGTATCCAGATAAAAATCTATTCTACCTGACACATTCAATGTCTTTAACACAAATTGCTTTCTGACAGATAAGACTGATAGATAAGGAAACAAAGAGAGAAGTTTTAGGCATATAAAATGCAAATGCCCTGTCTATGAAATAGGCACAGAAAGCCTTATCTTCCATTTTCTGTGTACTTCGATATTTACAGTGGGGGACACTGTAAAAATGTCATATTTTGCATACTTTGGCTGATTTAGTCCCAGTCTTCACTCCTATATGAAATGCACTTGCAAGCAAACCATGTTTGATTCCTAGGGAATGTAGACTTTCTCACTGGTTCAGTTTTCTAAACATTTCTCACTGGATAATGCAAGTTGGAAGGGACCCCAATAAAGTTTCTTGTTCAACCTCTGCACTCAAACCAAGCTTAGCTGTGAGGTCAGACCAAGCTGCTCAGGGTTTTATCTAGTCTAGTCCTTACAGCCTCCAAAGACAGAGACTGCACAGCCACCCTGGGCACCTGCTCCGCTGCCTGTCTTCATGGGGCAAAGGTTTCTCCTTATGTCCGGTCTGACTCTCTCATTTCAATTTATGCCTGTTGTCGCTCACCCTTTCACGACACAGTGCCATGCATAGCCTGCCTCCATCCACTTAATAACCTCCTCCCAGGCACTGGGGGGCTGCTCTTCGTCCCCCCACAAAGTCACCTCTTCTCCAGGCTGAGCAAGCCCAAACCCCTCAGCCTATCCTCGCAGGGCAAGTGGTGGTGGCCTCTGCTGAAATCACTCTGGTTTCTTGTACCAGGGAGCCCAAAGCAGGATGTAGTTAGGGGGTGTGATCTAGCAAGTGCTGAATAGCGGACAATCACTTCCCTTAATCTGCTGATTATGTGCCTGGTGATACAGCACAGGATGCTGTTGGCCTCCTTTGCTGCCAGGGTGCACTCCTGGCTCACATCCCCCATCGTACTCCTAGGGCCTTTCCCACAGAGCTGCTCTCCCCAGCCCCTCCATCTCCCAGCCTGTATCCCTGAAAGGGATTCTTCCTTCCCATGAACAGGACTTTGCATCTGTCCTTGCTGAACTTCAGAAGGTTCCTGTAGGCCCATCCCTCCAGTCTGCCCAGGTCCCTCTGGATGGGAGGCCTGCCCCCAAGTGCACTGTCTGGTCCTCCCAGTCTGGTGCCATCCACAAACCTGATGAAAGTGTACTTTGTCACCTGCTCCAGGTCACCAACAATGTTAAACAGGACAGGCCCCAGGGCAGACCCTTGCTGTGTTGCACTTGTACTCTGCCAGGATGCCAGTGACAACCCATTAACCGCTACCCTCTGAGCCTGATCACCCAACCGGACGGTTACCCATGTAGATGCCCACCCTAGCTTGGGTACAAGAACACCGCAAGACAAGGTTGCAAGCCTTGCTAAAGTTTATATTAATGACTACTCTCCCCTCATCCACAAATACAGTCATTTCAAAGAAATGAATCCGGCTGATCAGTCATGATTTACCACTGGTACATCCAGACAGACTGGTCCCAACCACCTTCTCCTCCATGTGCCCAGAAGTTTGCTTTAAGAACTGAGGTACCACTGCAGCCCCACCTGAGTGGAAGCCCCTGCAGTGTCAAGGCAGTTGCTCTGGCCAGTGCTGGGCATAATGCCCAGGGGAGCTGCTGATGAGCCCCACACAGCTTTGGCAGTATTCTGCGCCCCTTCCCTATGTCCTTCTACACAGATATCTACATGAACTACTGCTTCCGAGAACTACACTCATGCTCTGGCCCGAGCACTAGTGAAACAGGTACGTGATACTCCCTAATCAGAAGTCAGCCTTTCCCGGCAGTACCTGCATCCAGAGACACCAGAAGACCTCAAAGCAGAGCTGGGCACTGCAACACCAATGGGGAACGGCAGCATCCCAGCCCCACACACAGCCCTTGCTCAGCCTCTCTTTGCTGCCCATACGCGCCGCAATCTTAAGGAGCACTCAGTACCAAAAGTTTACTCAGTTCTGAAACTGTGTCATCTGTTGGGGACACAGCGCTGCCACCTGCACTAGGTCCCACTCCCCCCAGTGCAGAGGACATGGACCTGCAGGGAACAGCTCTGTACCATACCACTGTCTGAGCAAAGGGGACACGCTGTACCCAGTAGGTACAGCAGCCGTTACCTGCTGCGGGGACAGCCTGTCCCAAGTGGCCTTTTGCCTCTTTTCTTGTCTGTTTTGTGATCCTGGGCACGTCTCAGGTGGTGCTGCAACCACCAGTCTGCCCAAACCAAGCCTAAATCTTCCCTTCCCAGTCTCCAGTCCTGCACTGTGTTATCGGAGACCCGTTCCCACTATGACCTATTCCCAACATGACTATTGCCATTCCAGAACAATAGTTTCCATTTCCAAAGAGCTTCCAGATCAATATTTTCCATTTCCGAAGAGTTCCTGGGTGACCGCCAAGACCTCACTAAAACCAAGACCCTTAGTGGAGATACTGCCAGTTTTCTCTTTGTACCACACCTCTCAGAGAACTGGTCCAGGGTGGGGGTGCCAACATCCTGCAGTAAGGCAAGCAAACACCCAGGACTTAGCAAGGAGAAGTCTATCAGACATGGCCCATTCAAGCAGCTAGGCAGGAAGACAGAATGAGAGGTGAGAGGGGAAAAGGGTTCATTACCTGGCTGTGTCAAACTGAATAAAAACAATAAAGGGGGGGGGGAGAGAGAGGTTTAATTGTCCTGGGACTTAGTAAACAAGCAGCTGATTTTGAGTCTCAGAGTTAATGCCAACACAACAGCTGGCTTTCAGAAGGGATTTACTAATATAGCAACTTGTAATTAACACAAGGTCATCACTAAAAATTACCAGGCCAATTTGCTGTTAAATAGCTTCCTCCAGGGAATGTGTCCCTGTTGGAGTACGAGCTACTGCATTGTGTTCATGAAAGACAGACAGCCTGGGCAAGAGCTGCGTTTCCCTGGGGAGACAGGGTCACCATACGGGGCTCCCTGTGCCCCCCACATCTATTCATGCCCAGGCCCCTCTCTCCCCTCACTCCCCCACAGATCAAAGTGGCCTTCTGTTCCCTTGCAGGCCAACTTGCTACAATACCTGCAGCGTCCAAGCCCACCAGAGGTCTGTGTCGAGGTTGACAGTAATGAGCCAACACTTGTAGAAGAAAATTGTGCAACAGCCTTTGGGCTGGTTCCACCTGCATTCACTTGCCCAGGCATCACAGCCATATAGAACGATGGAGACCGTAACAGCTGTGTCCCTCACACAGTTCCCTCTGCAAGGCACTTCCCACTGCAGATCAAGGTCTTCCCAAACAACCTGGTCCATAAGTCAACTTTGTCCTGGAAACCTTCCTCTGGGGTGAAGTCCATGTAAATGGAAGCTTCAAGAAGCTAGTGGAGGAGAGCGGTTCACTTTTTAGGGCTTCCACTTCCTTCAGATACACAGATTTCTGTACCTAATTTTACGCAGAAGGCTGGCATGGCATGTCTAGGTGAGTGCTACCACTTCCCACAGTTATCCCTGCTCTTCCTTCACTTGGGAGTACATGCCTCACTCTCCACATCCTGGCTGCTTGCCTAAACCTTCCCAACCTCACCCCTGGTTTCAGTGCACAGACTAAAACATCCGATTTGTTGCTTATTTTCCAGAATTAAGAAGAAACCTCTCATGAAGTGAGTCAGCAAAACCACACCTTTATCTACCACAAGAACAGAGGCAGCTTGTGCTGATAAGTGCCTTTTGCCTTTCAATGTCATTCTTCCACGCTTCGCCTGACAACATTTCCAGCCCTCACTGCAGTGGTAGGCAGCCTTCGTAAGAAGGCAATGGTGGAGGCTGTTCCTAGTACCGGGAGGTAGATGGATGCTGAGATACTTGATTGCCATTCCCTTGCGCTGCATCAGTATGGAGGCAGGATAAAAGCTTCCACAGGTGGTTGCTAGATGACTTCTCCTCCTGCTGGAAGACATGGCAGGACCAGTACCTGCTGCTCAGCCCAACCAAGAGGTCTACCTAATGGCAGGATGGCAACAGAGGGAAGGCAGGTGGAGAGACAGGGCACTGTGGAGACAACTGGAGGGGTTTCAACCCACCATTTGGGGGTAACTCCTACCTCCAGGCTCCTACCAGGACTTTTGCAATAGGAAGGAGCATGTTAACACAGCTATAAAGCTAAGCAAAACCAAGAGGCAAAAGACCAGATGAGAAGAAATCCAGAGTCCGTCCATTATTGCCATATGCCAGCAGTAATTGGCCTAGTAATCTTCTTCTCAGCCTTGCCTCAGCATTTACCAGTACAACTACATACCAAGGTACAGGCTCATTACCTCTGTACACCCTTGTGCACAACAGAACAAGTGACAGATTGTTTCATATCACTTAAATAGCAGCTTCACTCATGTCTTATCTGACTTCCTCCCCTGTGCTTCACTTAAAGGTATTCAAAAAAGGAACAGGATTAGCAGTTCAAAAGATAATGCTTTAAAAAGTCTATTATGGTAAAATAATTAATGTATAAATTCGGGTAGGCATGAGGAACCGGGCTACTCAAGACCGGATCCTGCCTTGTACCTTTTCTTGCCAAGGCCTTTGACTCTAGGGCAGCAGAGTTATATTTTCCAGTTTTGGAATAGAATTCATTTTAGGGGTAAATAAGCTCCTTCTCAGTCTTCATTCAACATGCAAAATGCCTCACAGTGATCTTGCTAAACAGTTCTTCATAGGGCAAACAAATAAGTGATTCTTTTTATCCTTTCTGAAAATTTCATGTTCTTGAATCTCTTACAAGTCTGGGAAGGTGGAACTCATTCGTAAATAAGGTCCTAGGAAACACACATGGCCACAGCTTGGCAGGACCACAGCCCTGAATGAGCTCTTTCATTTTCAGCACGTTTGGTAACTGGGGTTAAAGAGCAAATGGTGGTTTTGATAGAATATTTCAAACACAGAACAACTAGAGTGCTACAGTTACCTTTACCTAAAAGAGACTCAGATAATAATACTACTGCTAATGGATTTTTCAAAGCATTCCTCTCCATACCTCCTAAAGTAAGCAAAGGTGCTTCAAAAGCACTAGGAGCAGTGGTATAATTTGGTCTGGCTAAGTGCAAAGTTGAGAACAAATGGGGAAAAAAGAAAGAGGTTTGCAGCAGATTAAGCAGAAGAGAATTCACACATGAAGCTGCAAGTGGAAAGGTGTATTCATTTTCTGATTTCTCTCTGTAAATTACCATATAGCATTGCTGCTGTGCCAAAACTGATGCACCTACTCATGATCTGCACCAAACCTACACAAGTCTGTAGATTTATGACCTTTATAAGACTCCTGTACATTCAGAGATAACCAGGCTACTCTTGGGTCTTTGGCTGCACAAATTCAGTTGTTGTATTGGTGTCTGTATTTGGAAAAAATTGTAAGCAAGAAACATATAAGGTGATAAAATACTTCAAACTGCAAATAAAGCTGTCTGATCTCATCTTGTGAGTGTGCTCATGGCAAGTCCACAGAAGGAAGTGATGGATTCAGGAGGGTTTGGGACATAACACACAACAAAAAACACACATCCCCTCCAAGTGCCAAACGCCCAATAAAAGATTTGCAGATGCAAACAGTAGTGATTCCCATCCTTCAAGGAACATTTTGGAGCATCGTTTGGAGAACAGTCTCAACTTTATGATGGGCAAAATGAAATCTGACCTTAAAGAACCTGGAAGTGAAACTCATACACTAAGAGCTGCAAGTCAACCCACCTGCCCTGTAATCTGAACAGAAAGAAATAGTATTTCCTAAATTATTAGCACAAGCTGCAGCATGAAGTTGTTAAAAATATCAGCATCAAGTTAATTGTTAGTTTGGAGATTCTGTTCCTTGTAGGATCATGTTATATACTCCTCCTCAAGGAATATTTTTATCCCAGCCTCAACTTTATTTCTACAATTATTTTTTTTTAATTATTATTTTTGCATGGTATATTCCAGGTCAGCTGTTTAAACTGTCATATATCTAACTGAAGCTTAAACAGGAAGTAAAGGGAAAAAACTGAGGTGAATTTAACTTTTTCTGGCTATCTCAGGTAATTTTTCCCAGAATGTCAAAGTTAGAGAAGACTATTAATAAATTTAGCACCAATATCCTGTCATAACTGTTTATTCTGGCCAGATAAAACCACATTTGGTGGAAAAACATTGATTTCCTTTCAGCATCATAGCCTGGAACAGCAAAAGCTTTGTTTATAAAAATCCAAATAGCTTTTTCTCTCCAACCTGCCCAGTTGGCTTACATATAACAACTCTTGCTGTAGGGACAGAATGACCATTTACACTCTGAATTGCAGACCATCCAATTTCTGCAACTAAGCTACACCCCAAAAAGCTTGACTTATACTGGATAAACATTATCAAGGCTTCAGCATCCTTCTTTCTTCTAACATGAACTTGGTAGATTATTGACTTTAAAAAAAAATATTTACTGTATTTATGGGAAGATTCTTTCATGAGATAGCTCAGAGAAACATTTTGTTTTGTTCAAAAGGCAGTCTATATACGAGAGAGCCACTGGAGTTGGGGCAAGACCAGCTGCCAGGCATCTGGCAGGTTTGTCAGCATTGGCACACATGCTGGATATCTGGCAGTTAGCTTTTGCATCTGTTAGTTTCAGCAACAGCCATAGCTACATCAAAAGCCACAAAGGCATGTCCTGGTTATTTTTCATGGTGTCTGCATTGATCTAACACATTCTAGGTTCACTGCCCAGTTTTTTTGTTTTTGTTTTTTTTTGGTTTGTTCCCTACTCCCCAAAAAAAGAAAGTGTGAAGTAAGAGGGCAAGCGCTGGGTGACAACTGGAAGACACCCACTGTTAATATACCAGGGCTTTGTATATAGATACCTATATATGGGTTTTTTTTTTTTTTTTTTCCAAGGTCCTCTAGACACTAGAATGATGGTGTCACAGAGGCAGTGCTCCACACTACCTTCTCTTGCCGCACTGCCCACCAACAATAAATAATCCACATTAAAAAATAAGAGGAACAATTTTTTTTTTATGTAATTCCATGTGTTTTAGCTTGTTGACTTTTTAATTGATTTTGGGCAATGTTACCCTCTATTGGTGTTTAATAAACTGTAGGCTTAGTGCTGCAATGAATGTTGCTGGCTAGCCTAGGGCCACTAGCGCTCTTCCCTGAATACTGAAGAGGAAAGCGAACACTTCACTAAAAAACAGGAAACCACATTTTAGCAAATCTAAAGTCTAGTTTCGTGAGCATCTCAAGGGCAGTATAAGGCCATATTGATCCTGAATGCACAGTCTGATGCTGTCCGCCTGCTCACCCCACATTGAGACCAGCACAAACAACCAGGAGGCCACACAGCAAACCAGAACTGGGAAGCTAATCTCAGCAAAAGCTAAGTATTTGGGCTGTATTTGCTGAGCTGGTTTCATTTGGATCAGTTTCCCAAGCTGGCTTCCAGGTACGTCTGTGCCGGCACACACTGGGGGGGTGTTTGGGGCAGGGAGAAGCTGGGACTGCTTCTGGCAGTGGATGCAGCTCAGGTGCCAAAGCAGACGCGGAACAGAACCACCTGATGCTGCGAGGGGGACATTTAGCCCTGCGGGCTTTGCAGAGGTGCTAGGGAACCTGGCCCTGCCAGTGCCCCCCCCCCCACTAGCAGTTGCCGTTAGCTTTAACCTGTGCGGTGCCCCTACTTCTGTCTCATTCCAACAGGAAAGTAGTGTCGTGACTTAAGTCCCACCGGCTGCACCTCTCAGCAACCGGTGGCTGTCCATTTTCACTAGTGCAAATCCGAAGTTCACCACTTCTCTGGTGTTTGTGCTTAGGCCCTCTCACGCTGAATAGTCCTCACCCTGCAAACGATGCCACAGCTTCAGCAGACCAGGTCGAATCAGGTAGGCTGTGAATTAGCTGAGGTGGAGATTCACTTTCATGCCAAGGCAAAGTTTTGCACGGCTTATCTCTTGCACATGTCTTGCATGCAGAAGAGACGCCACCAGGAGACCTGGGCAGAAGTTGTCCCTCTACCCGCACCATGTGCTTAAAATGCATGCAAATTTTACCTTTCCAGATAAAGGCTGCTTTCAGAAATACAGACCTTGTTAACAATACTGCCTCAGCATATATCATCTGTTGAAATAAGGTTTGCGGGATTTTTACATCTCTACCAATATATCCTTGCCACTCATCTTATGAATTCTGCAATGTTTTACATTTATGCACTACAAGGCACTCTCCCTGGTATCTAAGGTGATTTGATTATCATGATACTGCACTGCTTATCATCACTATACTGCAAGGAAGTATTTGTGGTCAAATCTATGCTAAGAGAAGCAAAGTTGATTTTTTTGCTGTTGGACCAGTAGGAAAAATAACAGATTTAGTGTTGGCAACGAACCTGGAAAACTTGGAGAGAAAAGCAGAATTGTACCATCCTTGGTAATATTACAGGATGAATATAGGTAGGGGCAAAAAAAAAAAAAAAAAAAAAGCTATGCAGGTGTTTGGGGTTTTTTTTTTTTTTTTGGGGGGGGGGGGTTGTTTGGTGGTTTTTTTGTGGTTCTTGTTGTTGGGTTTTTTCAAGAAAAACTCACTGCAAAGTAAGTCAGAAGATCCAGAGGTACAGTGGATATTCTATACATTTCTCACCTGCCCTGTCTCTTTTTAGCACACTTCACAGAGTTTCTACTTAGTGATCTCTGTGCCACTTCACTCTTGGCACCCTTGGTGGGACACCAAGAAACCTATTTTTCTGCTTTTCTCTCCTGGGAATCTGAGGCTTTTCAGTCTGTGGATATCTCACCCATTTCTCCTCCTTTATGACCACCTTCCCAAGAGTTTGGATCATGGTGATGCTCCCTCCAACAGCCTCAACCCACTAACATGCCTGAGCAAGAAGAGATGTTTTTGCCTTATCCTGTTGGTTCTGCCACACACCTTCACCATCCTCCAACCTTTGTCAGCCTGGGAATTGGGGGAAAAGCAGCTCAAACCGTAAGTCAGACAACAGATAGCATTCAGAGATAGCTGTTTATACTAGCTAGAGCCTTACAGCTGGAAAGGAATGAGTCTCAGGCAAGAAAAACATGGCTTTTAACACTAAGCCACAGTATGATCACACTTAACAGCTCAGGTTTCAAAATCTGCTCCTGCAAAACTGTGTGCACAGGCATCCACTGCAGGTGTCCCACCATTTAACATCTAAAGTGGTGCCACTGATATCACCTCAAGAAAACCCATCACATTCATTTTGTGCTCAAGTCTGTGGGGGATTTCTCCATTCCTAAAGATGCATCGCCAAAATCCTAGGTATGCCCTCAGAGTCCACTGATGAAAGCTTACACAATACCAGTTTTCAAGAAACTGTGTTTTCGGTGTCATGGGCCATTTTACACAAGCAATGGCAAACAATGGAAGTAGCTGGGAGAGAGTTCATTTACATTTTGCCACTTTTCATCTGTCTCTTCAGTGGCCTATAGTTAATCAAACCAACACCCCTTCTTTCTGTGTCACAAGCCCAAGAAAGAAGTAGGCACTGTACATCCTTCCCGCTATTCTCTTGCAAATGGAGCCACAGCAGAATTCAAAAGTAGCACACACAGGCCGAGTGAATTATGCATTTGGCTCCTCTCAAAAGCCAAAGAAAAGCTCAAATGCCAGATTTTCTTAAAAGCAAAGCATCCCATCAGCAAAATGACACTGACTGTCTGTATTGGGGGCAGTGGGCTTTTTCTTTTCAGAAATAGCATCCATTCATCTGTTGGTTTTTTAATTAGAAAAACTGATAAATACAAAACCAATGGGGAAAAACAAATACAAAAATAACAAAGACACATTTATCTGCTACAGGGAAGTGGCAAAGAGCAGCTGTCCTTTAATGATCACCAGGCATGTGAAATTAATCCACATCTTTATTACAAATTTAAACCACCAAAATAAATTAAAACTCAAGTCAGACAAGGAACCCAGGTGGGGAAGGAATAAGCAAAGCTTAGTTTACCCCTAGCCTGGCCAGTCATCTCTGCAAAAATAAGTACCTTTGTCTGCTGCCACCACAATTATTCTCTCACCACCATTGCTGCAGATGAGATAGGAAAGGCACTGCTCCATTCTGAACAACAGGCACTTTACACCAGTGCAATAAATTAGTACCTCCAATTATTCATAGGGGCTATGGATACATGTGGTGTAGAAGTTTAATTTTAAAATTTCCATGTAATACATGTGTTTAAATACAGCACAGGGAACAACAGCGCATTGATCTAGTCTGTCCCCTAAATAAGTCTTTTCCATCACTGGGATCCAATCTTGCACTGGCAAAGTTCCCATTGAGTCCAGGGAGCTTTGCACAAGGTAATACTGCATTGTTCAGCTACTTGTCCCTCTCTGCTAGATCCTGAGTGCCAAGGAGACAGAGCAAGGGGACAAAGCACTAAACAAGGTTCAGAGCAAAGGAGTCGCTGCTGGGATTGAATGAAGGAAGGGAATAGCCTCCTCCTTGCTCCCATTAGCCCCATCCTGCAGAAGGAGATCCCCCCACCCCGCCAAAATGCTGCAGGGAGCATGAAGTGCTCTAGGGCTAGAGCTGCATCTACGGTCCAGCCTCCCCTTCTGCAAGCACTCATACATCTAGGATCAGCGCATTTTTTCCCCCCACTGATTGATAACATAGTGAATTCACACTTAGCAAAAGAGTATGGGCTGTTTGAATACCATTCTGCCAAGGCTACCACATGATTTTATTATTTACGAGTTCCTTAGTTTTCAAACATTGTCAAAAGAAGCTTACCAAAGTTTTGATTACAGATTCCACTTGTGCACAGAAGTCAGCTGAGCATTTAAAAGTGCACTATATACATCTCAGTTCAGAATCAGCTGCAGTGGGGAAAGGAACAGGACTAGCTTTATTTTGTGAAAAATTCCAACAGACATTCATGTACCCAGATGTTTTTGTTCTTTGCAAAAAATAATAAGGTCACTTGTTCCCGTAAAAAGGCCTTTATAAAAAGATAGAACGTATCAGGCACAAGGGTCAGTTCTATACATAAGTGATTTTAGTACACTTTAAAAAAAAAAAAGGTAGAAAAACTCCTAAGGGCTTTTCTTTTTTTAGTTCCCCTAAAACTTAAGAATCAACTTCAGAAATTCCTATTTCCTTACGAAAGCCTTGACTTTTAGTATAGTACAAATGGCATTTGTAACCTCCATCTCACTTTTTTGTGTAAGCACAGTTCAAGGCAGCAGGACACATTTGCATATATAGAATGAATGAGGCAACGAGAGGTAGCAATTAGCATCACATGGACCATATACCATTCTATCTCCCTCAATTTTCCTTGAACTGAAAATATCCACTCCCCCCCAACACACACTTTTTTTTTTTTGTGCAGCAGTACTGCCAGCTCCTAATCAAAATCAGGGCATCTTATGCTCAGCACAGTAGAAGCAAAAAAGAACAAAACCCCAAGAATTAGAAGCTAATCCCTGTTCTTGTAGGGTTGCAGTGTAAATCGAAGTTAGAACTCCTTTACTCCACCTTACAGAAGTAAAACCGAAGAGCAGAGATATTGAGAGTTTGTGTATGCTAAGGCATTTCACAGTTTTGCTTTCTTCCATGCTTTGTGCAGTTCGTTTATTTAGATTGCAACTCATCAAAACAGGATTATCTCTCATTTGTGTTTATACACCGTCTAACACAAAGCAGCCATGAAAAACTACAGAAGAATTGCTTTTCAGATGGTAATAGCTACAGGTGATTAATAATGATGCAACTACACGCATGTAGCTGGCAATACTGTGTTTTCTTGGTTACAGAGATTAATACTTCGAGTCACGATCCACTGATATTTATGTAAGCAACCTGCACAGAGGGCGAAGAGAAATGGTACGTCTCTGCTCCTGGGAGCAGTGGG
The DNA here is from genome assembly GCF_929443795.1 of Astur gentilis. Taxonomy (NCBI): domain Eukaryota; kingdom Metazoa; phylum Chordata; class Aves; order Accipitriformes; family Accipitridae; genus Astur; species Astur gentilis. The sequence goes on along the minus strand of NC_064909.1, from coordinate 6,326,508 downwards.
AGGACTGAACTACCTGACATACCTATTTTTGAGAAGATAAAGTAATGCTTCAGATGAAAACCCTTCCCGGAAGAAGGAGGTGGCCACCAACCCTTGCTTCTAGCCTTATTTGTCAGACATACTAGAAAAGGAAAGAGAGAGGAGGAGCAGAAAGGAAGCTAATACTGAGTTAACTAGCACAAACTAGCCAAGAAACAGAGAAGACTGCTGATACCCCCTTTTTAGAATACATACTTATACTGTCATCATCAGGGGCTCTTAGCCCCTGTCTTCTACCAGGCTGCTACAGCTATCACACATCACCTACACAAAACACCAAACATAGACATTTAGTGTCATTTGAGCTGCCCTAATGCATTTGCGACATTTACACAGGGTTGACAAATACACCATGAGAGTTGCAGGAGACCCAGCCTTCCTGGAGCAGTAGCTCTAAACCAGTTCTGCTAGGTTTGGCTGTCCTTACCCCAAGAGAGATAAATGGCATTAAATGTCTGCACTTAGGAAGCTGCATTTCATCCCCCATGTGATATCTAGGTTTTGGCTGTGTAGCACATGCCAAGAGATGTGGTCTCAGGCAGCGAGTCCACAGAACAGGCCAACTGTTGGGACAGTCCACCCAGCCTTGGCCCTGCCTCACCCTGTGGGCTCCCAAGGACAGGGGTCTGTAACAAGCAGGCAGCATGTTGGGGTAACACTTCTGCCAGCCTGGACCCAGTCCACGGGCCACACAGTCCCCACCACAACCTCCATTGTGAGCCCTGTGACAATTCAAAAGACTTGGCCCACTTAAAATGCACAAAATGAACCCTCAGAATGAGAAGGATCCCTTCTGCAAAGCTCTTGGAGTGCAAGGAAGGTGGAGTTTAATGGGAAAAGTTGTATGAAATGCAGATTATTAATCAGATTTAAATTGCTAACTACTCAGGGCACAGAAACACATATTACACTCCATTATGTAACTGGACTCAAAAACACTTTGGCATCATCTCTGCTAAGATTTGTGGCTCAAACTCCCTGTGTTTCCAAGCAGAAAGCTTCAAAAGGAGTGATTTATATAAGAATTGAGTTTATAGACAAAAGGAATATATTAAAGAAAGCTATTTCTTATTTATGACCAAGAGATCATTTACTTTGAAATCAGGACTTGGGGCAGATACTTCACCATGAGCACAGCTCTGAGGAATGCTGAAATCAGCCATCAATAACTCTTTTCACAAGACAAGCTCCCCGAGGGCAGAAGGATAATACCAAGCTGGGTGGTAGTTTTTAAGCAGCTGGACACAAATTGGGACTTGTCGGTTGTTGTTCCCAGGCACTGCATGTCAAATTGGAATAACCTGTTATGCTCTCTCTCATTTTTTTCCTTGACTGTCTGGAGAATGCAGAAGAGGCACCTGTTGACTCCTGGATTAGTTTCCCTGTGATGAACAGCTCTTATCAATCATCACTCAACAAGAGATTTCAAAATAATAGTTTCTTCTCATTTTCCCCACAGTGAGAGGCATTCAGTGCAAATGGCAACCAAGCTGCAAGCTGCTTTTCTGACATCGGAGCTCTGCTGAGAAAGTTTCTTCGCCAACTGGTTTTGGAGGCTTCTTACTGTTTCCAGTGCGATTTACAAAAGCCATTCCAGCAACCAAGCTCAAGAAGCTGCCTAGAAGGAGCAGAGCAGCCCAAGGCACATTGACATACATCTGTGCCACATCCAGTCTCACAGTAGCATTAGGCCCGAATGAGGGGGCCAGTATTTGAGCTAGCTCTATGGTAGCTCATAACCTGCAGCAGAGAAGATGCAGCTGCCTGGAAAGGCAGTGGGAAACTCAGAGGCCCACTAAAGCAGTCTATGGAGAGTGCTGTGCATCACGTTGAGTGACAGGGCACAGGATACCTTAGCCAACAGCTCACCTCATCAGCACTGACTCAGCGGTGCCTTTGATTTAGCCTTTTCGTAGCTAAAGGCTCCCTAGGATGGATGGGGACTAGATGACTCCTTGAGCTTCAGTGCTGCCAATGTGAGCTAACCACAAGCTACCCAACACACACTCTAGCAGTCACATTTCTAATTGATGTGTGCACACATCAGCAACGTAACCACTAAAACACAGTGGAAACCAAGCACAGCATCTTCCTCTGTTCAACGCTTGAGGGTCTTTTATCTAGCAACCAAGAACAGACTTTTGCTTCCCTCTTTGCAACCCAGATCCGCTTTCAACTTGGTCATTGTCTCTTGTTCAGCACCTCCAAAACTCCTTCACTGAAAACAGGCTCAGAGTCTTCTTCATCTGCTTGGATCTCCCAGCTGCCTCTGCGGGCATCCAAGATGGCTCGATAGGCAACCGCTAAGAAGATTTTCTCATGTCCACTGTTAGGAGTTTCTCATTGGTGTGTCATATATTTGGCAAGATAAACACCTTAAGAAATCCTGCAGAGCATGGGTTTCCACAACCTGTGAAACTGCTTTTAACAACTGCCTTGTAAGTGAGAGAGGCTGTTGTAGTAGACAACCCTTTTCAGACCTTGAGCCCCAAGTCATTAGAGGATGCTTTGACAGTACAGTTTTCTCGTTGAAAACATTATTTCTGTTGTCCAGTCGTTGGCCGCAAAGCAATATTGACTGTAGATTGGCTTCATGGGAGACAAGTCAAATTATTGCTTGTCTTCTGAGTTTAGTAAACAAACTATCGTCAAGAGAGCAAGAAATGGCAGAAAATGTGAAGTAGACTTTAACATTCTATCCATCTCAAAGTATAATACAGAATACATCCCCAAAAGGCCAGAAGAATTCTCCATTGAGAGTGAAATTTAAAAAAAACACCACATAGGTGTACTCTGACAGCAAAATATCCCTAAGAATGTGGACCCCTCATATTTACACATCTACTAAATGTTTCTCCCAAGCTGAAAATTCTTCTCCGAGAAATTAGGAAGCTCTGTGCAATTACATAACTCTAGCTAAAAGACAGTGAAACTGCTGTAAGAGGAGCCAACATGTAGTTTGACAGATATTTTTTTCAGTGTCAGTTTAAACAGCCTTCTCCCACACACGCACTCTCCACTGCATCCCCTCAGGTGCAGGGCTGTGCACCACATCACGTAAGTCCCTGCAGGCTGATCCGGTTCATTTGGTTTGCTACCCTCCCCCCCGCCTCTCTGCCAGGGGTGGAGAGCACGCTACCACCATGCTGGGTAGCTGTTGCCAAAATGATATGGGAAACTGGAATTTCTGCTAACGGATCTTCCCCAGGCATGCCAAGACCTCCTGTGTCTCTGGCCAAATCCAGGTGGAAGAGCTGGGCCAGGGACACATGACTGCTGAGCAGGGGTCTCCAGCATGGTGGGTTCCCACTCCAGGTTTGGCTTGGTCTGGCTGCCATTTCACTGCCTACTGCACCTCACTTCTACTTCCTTGAGATGCAGGCATGGCAACTTATTCCAGTATTACATACTTTAAAACTGAATTTACACTCCTTTGAAACCAGAGCTGGAGAGACTCTTAGAGAATTCAAAGGAAGAGAAGATTTTTGCTGCAGAAACAACCCATAGATGGAAACTGCCCAGAAGATGGAGAACATGTACTGCCAGCCACTGACGGATGCACACTAATCAATCTTGTAGCACGAGCAAATACATCTATTATTTGCATAGGTGCAATCTATACCTCCTTGACATTAGAGTGAGCTCTGTCAGACAAACGTGAGCTCAAATGAGATCAAGCTAAACACCCCCTGTGGGTTTAGCAAAAAGGAGGAAAGCAGCCACTCCCTTCCCTAATCCTCAAAAATCTCACGTATAAAATATAAACTTTAATTAAAAAAACTCAAGGAAGACAAAATATTATTTGAAACCTTAAAAAGGCCCAACCACTAAATGTGGCTTGCAGTTTAAGTACAATTGTTCTGGGTGGTCTGCAAAGCACTAAGCTTGCTGTGCAGAAAGAAGTATTTTAAGAACAAGTCAGTGGGGTAGCAGAGTGTTAGAAAAGATGAATTCATGTTAGAAAAAACACTTTGTGAAGTCATACACAGAATGCAAATGTTGAAAAAATAAATAATAGCTTCCCTTACCTATTTATTTTCGTTTCTTATGCCAAGGTCATAATTCCTTTTTATGTATTTTGAGGATAAATATTAAGATTAATAGATCGTCAACATTACGAAGACTTAGTCTGAGACACAAGGTCATTGGGAAGCAAAGATCTACAGTCACTAAACACAGTGATAATAAAAGCCAAGAACTCAACAAGTCATCTTCATTTCAGACGCAAACAAAATGGTTTTGCATCCCAAATGGGCAAGACACAGCTTGATCCCTGTCCTAGAGTCCCCAGAGGTTTGAAAGACGCTTACCAAGGCTTTGTAGACTGGACTTACTTTCTGCATTAGTGGGTGTGTATGTAGACCAATTTAATAATGCTGAGTGAAAATAATAACAATAATAATAATAATAATAATAATAAAAAATTGTTTAGAGGGATTTTTCTACACCCTTGCCACTGGAGTGCAGTCACTGCAGCTCTAGATAAGTCTTTCTCTCCCAAAACTAGACTGTATGCCTTTTCTCTCTCATCAGAGTCATGGCACAGTCCCCAACAACAGCAGTTGGCTACACCTACCTGGTAATGCAGATCACAAGATTTAGTCAGGTAAGATACTGCTGGAGGTGCATGCCTTTAAGAGCTGTACAAGTGAGTGTGCCCAATATGGGAGAGTGATTTGCCACGCCAGAAGCGTTCCTTTTGCCCGTAGCATTCAAAATGCTTTGCAAAGCAGGCACGCATTGGGCCATCTATACTGAAGGGAAATAAACACAAAGGGCAAGCCTGTGAAGATGACCAAAAAAAAAAAAAAAAAAATTATTTAGCAGCCTAGAGTTAAAGCACTTGAGTTTTAACACCACTATCCTCTCCACTAGACACAGAGTATAAATTCTGAGAAAGTGCAAATTCTCACCAGAACTGGCATTAGAAATATCGAGGCAGCAAGTGAAAACATGAGCTATTGTTTTCACACTCTCACATTAAATGGCACCCACCGCTTTTTAAAATGATGCCCAATTTGAACACAGCCAGCATCTCCGGCAACATCCCTCATAGTTACAGACCAAAGGCAACTTCTGGTGCAATTCTAATGCAGAGATGCACCTTCTCTACGCTAAGGCCCCATTTGTATCTACGAGAGCTCAAAGCACCCTGCATACACTAATTGCCCCCAGAAGCAGTAAGAGTTTCCAGTGAGATACATATTTTAGTAATTAAGAAAAGAAAGTTTTTCATTCGGGTTGCCAGAACAAAGTCCTGCATCCAACATGTCATCTGGCTCAAACCAAGACACTGGCACACAGGCTGCAGATGTGATTGAATCAGAAAGTTAGGCTCCCTCTTACAGCAAGTTCCCAATAGCTGCAAGGAAGAGGCAGGCATGGTGGTCTCTTGTTGGTTTCTGACATCTGTATATCCTAATAAAGGACTGCTTTCCCAAAACATATGCCAACTGAATAACCCCTTATTAGAACTGGCATCAATAATAACATCTGTAAGTCCCTCCAAAACCAAGCAAATAATCATTGCCAAACCACGCACCAATTACAACCACCCAGTGTTATGTATAAGAGACACTAGCCATCCTCAGGTGCCAGGGATGAGTCTTTTTGGGTGGATGGAAGGGGAGGGAAAGAGGGGAAACAGTGTAACACCTTCTTAAACTAACCTTGTTTTCAGTATAGCACTTCAGACCCATAGGCAAGTATTATAACCCCGCCTGTGAATACTGGACCCATCATATGGCAGTTCCTAGACAGATGTAAGAGGCACTACCATGTCACTTCATCTCAATAAGGACACAGGAGTGATTGAATATTAACCACGTCAACCACCACAGCTTGTCCAAATACAAGCACACCTAAATCTAAGCCTACAACCAGTCTTTCCATTTCTTTCCGCAGCGGTCAGTGAAAAATAGGGATATAGCCTACCTAGTTTCTAATGGAAAAAACCCCTGCTGTTCAAATTCTGTCCTAATATAAACCGATATACGAAGAAGCCTTCTTCTCGAGGAAGCCTTCAGATTTGTACAGAATAGTTTTCAGCTTCCTGACAGAGGAAAGAAGAAAGTCAGGACCAAAACCCTCGGACTGTGCCAACCCGAGCCAGAACAGCAAGACAGAAAACCATTTCCTTGAGAGCTGTGCAATGCCAAGCAAAACCCAACACCCCAGGTTAAGTAATTAGGGTATCGGGAAGTTAATTATATTGGGGCACGGCATACATAAGTTGAACTGGCCTAGGAATAAATAACCTCAAGAATGGCAAAGCTGCCACTCTAAATGACATCTGGACAAATGGATATAATGCTATGGAGCAGAATCAGATGCCTGGTGGTTCTCAAGTGATTAATATATGTTCTCTTCTGATGAGAATGCAGGATATACAAGGCAAGTACACACTGTAACACTTTTCAGCCATGGAAAGTTTGCCTCGGAACTGTAGAACCTCTTTCCTACTTCTTCACAAATGATACAATTTCACCCTAAGTGGTACCTCAGCATCTGCTGGAAATTCTGCCAGCAGAATAGAATAGAATACAGCCACATGCTGAACATCACTTGCTATATTGATGATGACTTTAAAGATGGTGCAGTCACAACTGTCACATTCATAGACCTGTCATATATGTCACGTTACTCGTCAGCAACATACACAGCATGATAAATTGTCACGCAGCAAAAGTAAAATGCTCTATTAGAAAAAAACCAACAACTTTACATCAAACTTTTTAGGAAACAGAGCTGATGGCTCAGGTAATGAAACAGCCTACCACAATTAACTGACTTGTGTAAGTATTATTAAACAGCATCATGAGTGACCAATCAATCTATCCTCACGCAAGAAATTTTCCCTCTACAACTATCTTGCACATCATGACCAACCAAGGTATTTGCCCAGATTGAAGCCAAATGGATAGCCAGATTCTCATGTTGCTATTATTAAATATATATATTATAAATACACAGTAAATAAATATACACCTATAGTTATTTAAATATATAAACTACAAATAAAAAACATATGCATGTGTAAATGTACACAGCTACCCATACCACACACCAGCCCAGCTAAAACACAGGCAACTCTTTCATTTCTACAATCACAAGATCAATAAACAGCTTTGCACAACTTGGAACAGGGTGCAGCTTGCCCACTACCGAAATCTGCAGTTCATGTCACTAATGCCAGGCTGCATTTTTTCCCTGAGGAAATACGTAGAAAGACAAGACATAAGGTTAACGCTAAGAATAACACATTGAGGAGGTTGATAAATTTTAAATGGGAGGCCAAACCAATAACCCTACAAACTGCAGCAAATGCACTCTTCTTGAGCAACCAAATCTAAGTCTGGTGTGGGACAGTTCAGTCAGTACACGCAAGGACATACAGCAAGTAAGTGTCAGTGCACTTATGCATATGTTCACTGAAATAAAGTGGAAAAAAAAATCAAAAATGCTCCTGTCCTGGTCCTTCAGACATCAGAAGATCATTTTTAACTGAAGCAGAACATACACAACAGAGATACAAAGGCATCTACTCTATGGCTGTACTATAGCCATTAGCCAACTAAAAATTGCTAAAGCAGTTTTCCTGTAATGCAGAGGGATTTACAGGGCCCTCTGGAGACCACGGATTTGGAAATACAAAGGTTGCAGTTCAATGTATTCAGTGATGGTTTGGAAGCAACTACTGAAGTTGCTGAACATCCAGTTGAAGATACAATTAATCTATGCCTATAACCATACCTAATCAGAGCTGGCAAGACAACAATAATATGCAGGAACTTACTGGCACATGTGAATGAAGGAAACCAGCCAGCACAGGACACCTTTAGGGTGCGGGACCCAAGCATACCAGCAGGCTGTGTGCTTGGTTGGAGGAAAACCACATAGGAGCGGCAGCAAGTCATGAGAAGCAGCAGCCAGAGGCTGTATTACCTACTGGGAGATGGACTGTACGTGAGAGAGGGGATGATGCGCATTTCTCCATATTGCTTTCTGCTTTGGTGCCACAAGCTTGACACAGCCCCTGCAGACCAGAATATTTCTTCCCAGGCCCACCAGAAGAAGTTGCAGCTTCCCAAGCGACCAACAGCACAGCCCAAAATGGGACAATGGCTAGGTAGGGCTGGTGTTTTTCCAGCATTGACAATCTCTGAATACAGGTAGCGTCACAGGGATGCTACTAAAAACTCGGGTGGGTGAGGAGGACAAACTCAAAGGAGCTTGCCTGCTGAAGGGCATTTATTACTTTTAATTATGAATTACCCTTCCCCTCCACCTCATATTCAGAAACAGAGATCCTCTAAATAGTCCAAAGACACTAGAGAGAAATAGGAGCTCCAACACATGTGGAGAAGAAGGTACCTCTATCAACAGAACAGGATCTAGCATGACCAAATACATACAGACAGCGAGTGTCACGAACAAGGACAAACAGCACAGGCAGCATTCACAGCCTCAGGCAGGCAGGCAGGGAGAGGCAAGCCATACTAAATCAGAGGTTCACCTTAGTCAAAAGTTTACTCTTTGCCCAGGCTTTCCCACTTGCTTCAGTTTGGTTGGAAAAAAACCCCAACCAAACAAAAAACTCACAAGGATCAAGTTTCTTCAGGATTTCCAGAATCTTCCACTACCCAAACCACCACAGCACACCAAGGCCCCTCCCATCCAGGTATATGGCAAACCAGAAATTAATTTCATTTTGGAAAAGTTAACCAGATTGGGGGGGAGTGGGGAGAAGCTAAACTTTAAAGGTTTGGGCTCTCTCAGGGCTCAGTCCGAGTCCCTGTCAGCGCTGCCAGGGAAGTACCAGCACCACACTTGGGACTTCAACACAACTCCTAGCTCTGCCCTGAAGAGCTCACTCTTTGAAAGCAGTTTTTCTCGCATTTCACTGAAGCAGTTATATTTATCAGGTGTCATGATATTTACCAAATAAATTAGGATTCCTCTTTCTTACTTTCTTTAGCCCTCTCCAAATTCCAGCTGCACACCTCTCGTGCTGAGCGAGTGCAGAGAGCCCTTCACAAGAGGGCTTCAGGCTGAAGGACAAAACTTTCCTGTAAACTCAAATCCACCACTGCAGCACAGCTTCGGTCACTCTCTGTCTTCCACACCAGAATTCCAACATGAACTCAAGAAGCCAGGTGTGCAGCTGATATTATGAAACACTAATGGTGGAATAAGAGAGCTCCATCATCACAGGCACCAGCGTACCCTTAAACTTCCCACTCATCTCAATTACTACAAAGAATTGTTCAAAAAAAAAAAAATCAAAACTTTTATTCCTCAGAATTCATAAAATTCCATAGAAAATAATTACTAAGAAATCACATACTTATGTATTTTGCTGAAAATCACAGCATGGCAGCACCTGGGGCTCATAGACGCAGACCTCTGCATGAACACGAGGGTTACGGAGCAGATTTCAAGAAGAATCTGACCTTCTATTCACCCAAAGCTCACCAAGATTGCTAGGTCTCTGCAAGTCATTTTGAAGCACAAGCATTTCCACCTGGACTTAAATGGGCTTATTGAGAAAATTGAGAACAAATGAATTCAATGAGATTGGGTTCTCGTGGAACATTTTAGTCCCTGGGAATTGTCCAATTCATAAAATGATGGACCATTTGCATCATAAAAGCTAACTATACTAAGAGGTTGTGGGATATTGAACACTTTGGTGAATTATTTATTTTATGGAGGATGCAGTACAAGGGGAAGGGGAAGTTGCATACAACAGTATTTACAATTTCTTTCACGTTTCTCCACCCAGCCAGGGCAACAAGGCTACTTACACACTGTGGTTTCTAACTTACAAGATGCTGTCTTTTGCTTGCGTAATGCTAGTACAATCATGAAATGTTAAGTTCTGCCCTTTTCTATCTTATTGTAATCCTAACTGGCTGATTTTCCCCCTCCCTCTTTTTCCTTTTCTACTACTGATTCTGGAATTACAGAAAGTATATTTCCTGTAATTTCAAGGAAACTTTTCCAAGACATTTAGCATTTGCTTTTCCATCTGGATAACACTATGCACTCCATCTCCATGAATTACACGCTACTTGAACAATGGCTCTTTCCGATCAGTTTTTAGAGTTGTAAGGAGAAAACTCTCCATGTTATAAAGTACTAGATGACAAAAAAGCAAAGAAACCCAGACAGGTCCTTCCCCCTTCACATCTCCTGCGTCAGCAGAGGATGAAGAGCTTCACCTCATTGATGTTTACGCTTGTTTTCTCGATAAACATGCCCCTGCTTAGGTACAACATTGCAGCCCGGGAAACAACTTGACACAAGGAGAGCATCACACCTGGAACCAATGGTCCTTCGTTTTAGGGCAGAGGGGTAAGCAGGACAGCCACCTGCACCTGGCAGCTTACCAGCTCTTCCAGGCTTTGAGATACTCACTGGGGACTCCTGCTACACATCGTGGTAAAAACTATGGCCAGCTGAGCTCCCAGAGCCCCTGCTAAACATCTGGGGCCATTTATAATATAATATTAAGTATTGGATTAAGATCCCCATGTCAATTACTGCAGGAGCAGTCTCTGCAAGGCTAAATAGTATTTCTGAAGAAAACAACGAAAATCAGCGACACCAGTAGCAAATGTGTCTCTGACATGCTGGAGTAACGTTCACGCATCTCCTGCAACAGACTGAGCAGGATCCTGCCCCTCCTGGCTTTAGTGTCCCAAAGGGGTCTCTTCCAGAATAGATCCCAGCTATACTGTGAGTCAAACTCTTCCCAATTTCAGCTGGTGAAAGCAAACTGGGAGCACAGCCCCATTCTGCTGCCTACCACCGCTCTTGGGTAAGGGCTGCAGTCCCTCTGACACAGGCTGTACCTCTGTGAGAACAAGGACTTCTTGAGGATACGATGACACACACCTAAACACTGTTTTTCCAGATGTAAAATATATGCAGGTATTTCCGTGTTCTGGAAGATTTTAGTAACATGCATTTTAAGAAATAAATCTGTAAATCTCATCTAACCTGACCATCTTTACAGTTATTAACAGTGAATCTATTTTTTAAAAATTCATTATCACATTTTATTTGTTCCTACTAACCTAACAGCACCTGTTCTATATTAAACTACAAATGACTGCTCCCTGGATCAGAAGTTTAGCATTGCCCAATATACTTACCATTGTATATATATTATATACATACACTATTGTCTATGGTATTCACGTTACCTCTTTGAGAGCTGGTACTTGCCAGTGGTTTGAAAGAATCCCTTTCTTAATCTGTTGCCACTAGTCTTGCAACAGTAGATTGTACTCACCACTCAGATTGCATTTCTGTGATTACTTTAAGAAAGAGGATTAATTCCACCGAGTCCTACTTACTCCCCAGGTGCCGAACGCTTGGGACACATTTCTTTTGGTCCTACCAACTCAATCCACAGTTGTCCCTGGCTGTGTGCCCATATCTACTACCAGATGAGAAAATGGAAAGAAACTTTTTAATGAGCTGCTGTCATCTTCTTCAGTAGAGCTGGAGATTTCAGGTGTATTATCCCTTCAACTTCTTACGATTGTTCCTTTGTGAAAGTTGAAGAGTTGTATTTTTGGAAATATTCACTGGCCCCATGCCTTACATTTTGGCTTGCCTTATATTTGCAGATGGCTCTTGCAGCAAACAGTTTGGTATTAACTTTCATGCAATGAATTCTAAATTCCATCTTGAATTTCATTTTAAGATGCAGGTTACCATAGAAAATATTTTGAGTAGACAGGAGAGGTCATGACTTGGTGCTCATGTTGACACTAGCCCAGAGCTGTGTACCACTTCCAGGGGAGACAGCTTTTCCAGGCTTCCCCTTCCTCGACATCATCTCCCCAGCCACACCTTCCCAAATGCAAAACAGCCAAACTGAAGCGAAGCGCTCAGGTTCAGCTCTAGAGAGCTCAACACACTTTGCTGCACGAGGCTTTGCCTCCCCCTGTCCCCTGGACATTATTTGATACATCCTGGGATTTCAACCATGTATGCAGAGAAAAACCCCACAGAACATAACTTAGGCTGCGGTTCCACAGGCAGTTCAAGTCAATATAAAGTTGCACTGATGCTGAAAGCAGAGGTCCGAGCCTCACGTTACTCACGTACTCCTGCCCTCGCTCGTGCTTTTGTTCTACAGCCACGAGGCCATGGGATGAGTCCAGATCAGAGCACTAATCTAGTAGAAAACAAATTCCTGTCTTTTTAGAGTTAGTATTCATTTGGATTGGCAAATCGCTGCATTCCTCATCTAATCTGACCTTTAAAAAAAGTATTTGTTAACACTGAATTCATCTCCTAAGATTTACAGCAGGCTGTTCAGCCCTCTTAACACAACAGCAGCACCCTGTATCGAACCCTCCCTGTTTAAGCTGCTCTGCCACTTCTGCAACACAGCCAAATGGCATCCAACACGAGAAACAATTTGCCCTCATCCAGGTGCAGGCACGTGACAGGCACAAACTGACCCAGGGCCCTGCTGCCCCTTCCCTTGGATGCACATCCCCCCCTCCCACCACACTGCGGGGCAGCAGCGAGGCATCTCACCAGCCCACGGACCCTTCCAGGGTGAGCCCCTGGAGGAGGGACCACATTCCTCTTCTCCCTTCCCCATGCCGGCTCATCCATGGGAAGTGTAAACCACCACCCAGTGTCATTAGCTGGATTACCGCCTCTACTAAGAAGAGGAAGTCCAATTTCAGATTTGACGGCATTTAGGAGGTTCAGAGCTACGCGTGCACCACCACCTCCCCCCCCCCCCCCCCCAGCCAGCCAGCAAGAGCTACAAGACCACTGCAGGGGCCAGAGCTACCTACCATCCACAGCCAGCAAAGCTGGAATTTTAAAGCAATTAAAAAAGAGGGTGAAAAAACAGTCATCCACAGAAGAGTCAGAAGATTCATCTATGTGGATACAAGAAAGCTTAATAATCACAAAAGCCAGTTGTTGGTGCTCCTCTGCAATGAGGGAATGGTTTTCACACTGCTATTCAGTCCCCTTTGCATACAGTACAGGGAAACCTTTCCCAACATTTAGGTGCCGTTGAAGGCTAATCAAGATCTCATAAGTTACCAGGCCTCTTACTGTTATTGAATTTCCCTCCCTTTCTTATCTTGAGTAGCTATTACGATTCCAGGTATTCAAGTGAATGTCATTCAGAAAAGATAAGGTAATCATCCCTTGATATAGGACCCTCGTATTTAGATTTCAGCATATCCAGCTCCCTGTTTATGTTATTAACCATGGTAGAAAAAAAGGGGATTTAAATTACCCTGTATTTCCTTCTCAGATGGTGTACAGAACAGAAATTACTCAGCAGATGTCATCTATCCCTCTTCGGTAACAGAGAGGAGAATTGTCAGGGTAATTTTGCCTGCTTGCCTCAGGAATGCAAATTTTGGGGGGTTCACCCCAAAATGCCTCCATTAACACATCCCTTATACCTCTTTGAAAGAAGAGATGAAATTACTTGTATTTGTTTGACTAAGCTTTGAGGCAAAAAATTCTTTTTAGAGACAAGGTCCTCTAGACCTCAAGGGAGGAATCTCATTCCTCCACCCTCCTCTCCAACATTAAATTCTTAATATTAATAAAGGAATTACACTTACAAATCAATGTCCTTCAGTACACATGCTGCAAAAATTACACAACCTGCTAAATCTATGCCAGCTGATAACAAGCGTTTCCTTTCACATTCAGAACCTCTCAGAAGATGCCGAGCTTTGCCACGCAACTATTATTTGATTTCCAGTAAACCAGACAAAATCACTATTCAGGGATACATTCACATTAATTAAGCCCTGTCTTGAGCTGAGCCTTCCCTTAAATGTCGGTATCCTTTCAAATGGCACAAGAAATACTCAAGGTCCACGTGAGTCATTTATAATTACCAATATAGAAAAGCGGTTTTAAAACGGGCAGATCAAGAATTTCCCAAAGAACTGTGGAGGAAACAATGTTTTCTTCAAACCGAGCAAAACCCACACAGGAGCGGTAAGCCAATCTAGCAGCTCGGCTGGGGGATCCCTTGTCCTCCAACCCATCACTCTCGCCTCCTCTCCGGGATGCGGGGCTCTACCTCCCCCTCCTCCCTTGCGCCAGCTCTGAAACTCATCAGACTCCTCACTGACCCGCTTCAACTCTATGCCAACAGAAAACATCTTTTTTTTTTTCCTTGCTGCCTGGTTAATAAAATGCATCAAGCCCCAGGCAGATGTGGCGAGTGCCAGAGCTGGCTGGGATCAAGTGGACCTTCTGGTGGCAGTGGACCAAGTGCCCACCCCCAGCCACGTCGTGCAAGCTGTGAGCAGGGTGCCGGGGTGCTCTGCCGGATCAGCGACCCGAACTGGCGCAGGGAGTGGGTCAGAAAGGGCTGGGGACGAGCAGAGCTGAGAAACTGCTCTCTTCTGGTGGAGGCAACTTGCTACATCACCTCAAGTGTATAATTTTTACCCCGAGCCTCCGCTTACTTCTTCAGCAGATGAACACCTGCAGATCTGGCCGTGGTCACTTGAGATATTCCTGCCCCTCCCTGGGCAGGTGCCAACCAGCTGCAGGGTTGGCAGAAGGGACGATGTAACTGTACTTCAGATGCAACAAAGCGAGAAGCCCAGCGCCTTCTCCTTAAACCCCTGAGCAACCGAGTTTAAGCTGAAGGGTCAGAAAGTGAAGTTTCAATTTCCAGAGCTAATGTGCTGCCAAGGTCTGTAGGCTCATCAGGCAAAACCTGAAATGTCCTATCTTATCAATGACAGAGCAACACCACCTGAAGCTCTATCAAGTAAGCTTCACACCCAAGGTCAGCAAGAAAAGACAGACCACACAATTAAAAATATATAGTACAAGTCCCTTAGCTTTAATGCTATCTAGCAAAATGAAAAAATTAAAGTACATCCCGATCGCAAACAAAAATGAAATCTTGGGCCGTCTTTGAAAACGAGGTTGTCAGATGCACCCTTTTAAAAAAAATAAAAATAAATCCAAGCTGCACACCTAAATGGGATGGGATAGGGGCAGAAAACAGAAGGAGGGCAGTAATTTCTTTTTCAAAGTAATGTAAGAGTCGCATTGGACACTCAAATGATATTCTGGAAAAGGGCTTACTTATCCCCTGCCTATGTATTTAACCACTGAGGTATTCGTTTGCTGCGTTCTACATTCAAGAACACAGCAGAGAGAGAAGCCAGCAGCCTACCAGCTCCTCCGGTGGCAATGTGCCCTCTTCCACAAGGGACACAGACGGTGCTGTAATTCCAGCTTCTACACTTGAACCAGGGGTTAATCTGGGGGTACAGCGAAATCAGCTCGTGCTTCAACCATGACGCACTACGCGAAGAGCAGCATTCCTGTTCGTATTTTCGGTGGTGTGCAATCTGTTCAGCTGTGTGCTGAACTGGGTTTAATTTCTGTATTAACTTGGGCCAGGCAGCAAACCCCAAAGCGCAGAGAAAGCAAAAGCACCGGAGTTACGGCACACCCGCTCTACCTGAAGAAGGAAAACTGAGAAAACCTGAACAAATAAAAAGCCTGCAAGAAACTGAGCGGACTAGGGAGTAAATATCAAACCTACTGATTCGATACATTTGAAAACCCCCTAATGATCATACCAAGCCACATTAAATCAATTCCTATTTCGAGATCTATACCATTACACCTACTTCTTCTTTGCCATGGTATCTTTCAGATTATCAGCCGAAGCAAGCATACAAGACTCAGTCCTAAGCAATTAGTAAAACCCCCACATTCCAGCTCCTCGGTCATTTTAAGTGCCCCAACCGTTAAGAGAACCACCACATCTCTACTGGGCAGTAGCAGAGACCTTAGGGTTCCTTCCCAACCGAAAGCTCTTGAAGAAAAACAGCTTCTTTTTATGCAGAGTTTATCGATTTATTGCAAGATATCAGGAAATTTCTGAATGGTCTGACCAGCTTTACATACTTCGCTGAATTTTGAAATGAAAGCAAGGGAACATTTGCTTAAATCAACAACATAAGTCACCGGTTTAAAGGTTAACACTTGATTGTGCAGCACAAGAAACGGACACTTATCTTCCCAGTTCAAGGACTTCTGTTTTTCTGAACAGCAGCATGTAGCACTGCAACAGATTGTTTCGCAGTACGTTTTTGGAGAGATACAAACAAAACAGGGTGCAGGACAGCCAGCCTCAGAGCATCGCTCAGTTGGAGCAGGGCAGCGGGTGGCTCAGGCCCTGCTCCCCCCATGCACCGGCACACCACTAGCCCCCCAAGAGACACTCGTGGGCTGTCACCCATCCCGTCCCAGCAGCCTTTCCAACACAAAAAACACTGGCATTGACACCAGCGCAGTTGTACTTCACGTGGGGCAGCTGCTGTAAAGCTTCCAGAGCTCTTCTTCCAGCCAGGAGACACAAAAGCCAACCCCAGCACCCTCAGCGAGATCCTGTCCAACCAACAGAAAACCGCAGGGAAGATGAAAGTACTGCGCTGATGGCATACAGCTGTCGTTGATAAGTGAAATACAGCAATAAGCAAGGTCCTTATCTACTGTGGCAAGAAAACGGGAGGCGCAGGGGAAGAGGTGGGCAAGGGAGAGAAGCAAAAAACATACCTAGGGAAGAAAGAAAATCTGAGAGAGACATGCACTCCTCATTAACGCAGTTTGACAATTAAGTTTCAAAATCCCAGGAGTTAAGACATCAGCTTAGACACCAGTCAAACCAACAGCTACTCTCTGTTCCCGCAAAATACTGGCGAACGCCTCCTCCTTGCAGCCAGGATATCCGTACCACCGATGTACCGGTGCTCGGTGCTACTGCGCAGGCAGCACCAAAACGAAGTTTCCTCAGAAATTAGTTTGGGAATCGAAGGGAGCAATTCTGAGCCAAAATGTCAGACCAGCCCATAAAAAAAGGGCGATTGCTATAGCTGGGCTGCGTTGTCATACATTGCTTATGTTTGTTTTAATTTTAAACTGAAGAGTCAGTCCAAGGTTTGTTACACAAACATATGGCACCAGTATTGCATTCTACCTTGTATTTATAGAAAGTACTGTGGCGGTCCAGGCAGCGCAGAGATGCCATAATGTTAACAACATTTATTATTAGTATGACAAAAGAACAAAAATAAGCCGCTTGAAATGGTGACTTTAAGGGACTGATTGGAATAAGGGACCAAACTGTGGAGTTATTAGCCAAAATTCCTCCAGTATTAACAAACACACGGTCCCCAGGCCGCCAAGTATTTTGTTATGTAAATATACTCTCAGAAAGGTAATTTGTTTAATACCCAAGCCCTGAAAACTGATTAACACATTTAATGCTAGCCCGATTAACACCAATATGCCCTCAGCTGGCTGATGGGAGCGTTGAGGCAGAAGTCCGCATTCCTGCGAGTGAAGAGGAACACAAAGCTTTTCGGACAAAGGGTGAACCTTAATTACGTGTTTATTACCCAAACTGCCATTTCCTCCTTACCCCAAACAAGCTGGGAAGGCTAATGGCACACTTGTATATCCCCATATGTGATGCAACTGATAAGTGCCATTACTAGATTTTTCCACTCCAGCTGTTAAGCTACAAGCAGCAAAGGTTTGATCCTTCACCCTCTTTTTAGAAAAAGAAATAGTTTAAAAAAAAAAAAAAAAAAAAAAAAAAAAGGAGGAGGATACCATACACTGCTAACACTAATACTCCCGAACTTCTGGAAGCTTTTTATTAGCTTTGGCCGCTGACCAGTAACTGCTGCAGGAGTGGACTGGAGCTGCGGTGCAAACTGGTTAATCTGTAGCTAGACATATTTGTGACTGGGGGTGGTGGTGGTGTTCAGCAAGAAATACTTGCTGTGTGGCAGACAGGGCTTCAACAGTTTGAAGGGTTACTTTTCTTTTTTTTTTTTTTTTTTTTTTTTTTTAAAAAAAAATTTTATTGGGAGAACTACAAAACATTTACAGTACAAAGTTTACAGTCTCACACAATTTGTAGTGAACTGACTCCCGAAAAATATATTACAACTCAAGTTGACTTATCCTTTAGTTACATTCAAAACATACTTCTGTTAAAGTAGTCCAAAAGAGTACATAGTGCTCAATCTGTACCTATGTACAAACAAAACTAAGCTACTGCTCATTCATCCACCGTCCAGGAAAGTTCTGGAAAACTCCCGACTTTCTACATATGGAAAAAAAAATTACAACTTTTGGAATTCAATTAAACAAGATATGTTCATGTACTGTATAAAGTTTCAGATCCAAAATTGGCCTCCATTCTTGTAAAATAAAGAGTGGCGAAATTTTGCTGTAGTTAAAACCCATCCCTACATTCAAATTATCTCAAGCATTAAGAAAAATACTTATTTGGTTGAGAGAGATTTAAGGCAAGCATGGACCCTCAAGAAGGCACTGTGAGACATAATACTGGGACCCCCAATTATTGCTACATACTTTGAGACTATATCACAGTGTGATTGGTGGAGTTAGGCAACAAAAAAATACTTTTTGGTTACTTTAAGCGAGTCTGAATTAGATTTGCCACTTTGAAGTCTGATTGCTAAGTCAGTCTTTGTTTTTTTTTTTTTTTTGTTGGTTTTTGTTTTTTTTTCTCATTTGTTTTTCAACTCGGACGGGCTACAACCATTTACATTCTAAAAAAAAAACCCATAGAAATTCCTCAAACTACTTCCACAGCATCGAGACCGATTTCTATAAAGAAACCATGCAATCTTTCAGATTTACGTAAACAAGGAAAGAAATTAATGAAATAAATATTACATACAATCTCTTAAATTAAGAATTTTACTCATTTACAATAAAATAACCAAGTGAAGTTACAAAAAGGCATATATTACTGTGAAAAGAACACACTCCACATTTCGCCGATTAATAATGGCAATCATAATTTAAACATAATAAAAGAATATATATCTATTGCTTTTCATCATACCCGATAAATACAGTATGAACAAATTACCAATGTATACTTTTCACAAGATAATAAATAAGTTAAATAGTTTCATATTGAGTTGTGTGCAGTGACTCATTCATGCAATCAACTCAAACAGCTAAAAAAAATTAAAAAAAAAATCAGCAGTTATTCTCCAACAATTACAAACTAAACTCCGTTGAGTGCTTCCAAATAAAGCAACAACAAAAAAAATTGTTCTAAGCCAAACATCCACTAAGTGGTGGCAATGGAACCAATATTAAACTTTGGAATGAAGGTTTTAGCATTTGTTATAATAATAATATATAGATATATAAAAAAAGAAGGTTGTTATCAAGGCATATTCTCGGCAGGATGTTGGATTTTTCTTTTTTTTTTTTATAAAAAAAGCTTATAGGTTTAGTATGTTCTGTGTGTTTATTTGAACTGGATTGAAAGACAAAACTAGTTTGTAACTTTTTTTTTCTGTGTGTCTGAAGGTTTGGAGGAGCTGGACAGGCAGGACTCGCACTCCCCGGATTGTTTGTTGCTTTCTGGTGGTGTCTTTTCTAATGCTCGCTTTTTTTTTTTTTTTTTTTGTTTTGGAACACAGATGGAATGGCTGCTGCTGGTGCATATCATAACTTGTCTCCAAAGAACAACAACAACAACAAAAAAACCCCGAAACAAAAATCCCCTTCTTCCAAGGTCTCTCTATAAAAATAGGTTTGTTCAGTTCGTGTCATTTGCCCTTTTGCAAAATGGGTTTGTTTTTTTTTTTTTTTTGCTTTGTTCAGCTCTCGGTGTATATATAGATAGATGTACGTATAAAAAAAAAAAAAAAAAAAAAGAAGAAGGAGGAGAAGAGGATGCACTTTCTTCGCTCGGTAACTTACTTGCTCGGCAGCCGCGGGGCCGGGCGGCGGCAGCCCGCCCCCCCGGCCCCCCTAGTCGTCGGAGATGGAGAGGCGGCTGAAGATGGGCAGGCGGCGGCCCGAGTCCAGGCTGGGCGACTCGGAGCCGCTGAGGGAGCCGGAGCTGAGGGAGCCGCTCAGGTAGCTCTCCCGGTCGGAGAGGGAGTCCGGGGGGCTGGGCGGCGCGTCGAAGACGGGCGACTCGGAGAGGCGGCGGAGGGGCTGGAAGCTGAAGGGCGGCGAGGCGGGGGGCGGCGGGCAGCCCCCGCCGGGCGGCGGCGGCGGCTGCTGCTGGCAGCGGTAGTAGGCGGCGGCGGCGGCGGCCGCGGCGGCGGCGGCGGCGAAGTTCTGGGTGTGGAGGGCGAGCGGGGCGATGAGGCTGCCCAGCTCCTGCCCCGAGAAGGCGAAGGCGTTGTTGGCGCAGGGCGGCGAGAGCAGCTCCTCGCAGTAGGAGGCGGAGGCGGGCGGCGGCGGCGTGCGCGACCCGCCCGGGCTCTCCAGCAGGGCGGCGTCCAGGCGGCCGCCGGGCGGCGGCGGCGGGGCGGCGCCGTGGGGGTGCGGGTGGTGGTGGTGGTGGTGGTGGTGGTGGTGGGCGGAGAAGCCGGAGAAGCTCAGGCTGTGGTGCAGCTTGGGCCGCTCGCCGCCGCGCGGGTGCCCGAAGCCGCCGCCGCCGCCGCCGCCCAGCGGGTGGTCGCGGGGGGCGAAGGCGCGGAGATCGCCGGTGCTGCCGGCGGGGTGCGGGGGCGGGTGGTGCGGGTGGTGGTGCGGCCCCGCGGCGGCGGCGGCGGCGGCGGGGGGGGCGGCGGCCGTGCCCCCGCCGGGCGCCGGGCGGCGCTCGTCGGCGTTGTGGATGAAGTGGCAGCGCGGGCCGTAGGGGCAGAAGCCGATGGTGTGGAAGGTGCGGCAGAGCTCGGTCTTGTACTTGGGGTGGCGGGTGAGGCTCCGCAGCTCGTGGAAGCCGTGGGCGAACTGGCACTTCTCGCCGTACTTGCAGGCGCCGCTCTCCTCGAAGGGGCGGCACAGCTCCGTCTTGTAGCGCGTCGAGTTGATGGGGGCCCCGCCGCCGCCGCCGCCGCCGGAGCCGCCCCCCTTGCCGGCCGCCGCCGCTTGCTGCTGCTGCTGCTGCTGGAGCTGCTGCATGAGGTGCTGGCTGCGCTCGCCGTTCTCGCTGAAGGAGCGGTCCCGGAACTTGTTCTCCTTGTTGAGCAGGGCCGTGGGGCTGCTGCTGCCGCCTCCGCCGGAGCCCGTCTCCTTCAGGCCGCCGAACGAGGAGGAGGAGGAGGAAGAGGAGGAGGAGGAGGAGGAGGAGGAGGTGGAGGAAGAGCTGGAGCCGGTGGGGCTGGGGAACTTGGAGCCGCCGGCCAGCGCCGGCAGGTTGCTGGTCGAGTGCCGCCGCAGGAAGCCCGGCGCGAAGCTGGAGCTGGGGGGCGTCACCGGGGTCCCCACGGCCTTCTTGTCCAGCATGCTGCTGAGGTTGGTCAGGGACTTCTCCGTCTGCCGGGGCGGGGGGGAGGGAAGGGAAAGGAGGCAGGGAGGGGGCGGGGGAGGCAGGGAGCGGGAGCGAGAGAGAGAGAGAGAGAGGAGGGGGGGGGGGGGTGTGTGTTGCAGGGTGACCGCCAGCCCGCCGCCGCGGCTCCCGCGGGCGGCCAGCACCCACCCTCCGCGGCCCCGCCGGGCGCACCGCGGGGGTCGGGGCGGGAGTCGCGCCGCCCGGCCGGCCCCGAAAGCGGGTCGGCTGCAGGCGCCGGGGCGAGCGAAGCCCCCCCCCCACCCCCTCACGGGGCGGGCCGCGCGCGCAACTTCGCGAAGTTCCTCTCGGCAGCGTCGAGGCTGGCGGGCGAGCGCCTGCAGGGGCGGCTCGGCGCCTCCGCAACTTCGGAACAAACCCACCCCGAGAGGCCCCGCGGCGAGGGGGCAGCGCGCCCCTCCGAGGCTCGCAGCCTCGCGTCAGCCGCCGTGCGGCGGGACCCGCGCCGCTTTAACCCGGCCAAGCTGTCAGGCGGCGACCCGCCCGCAGAGCCAGCCGCAACGCCCCGTCCCGGCCGCCCCCGCCGGGATCCGTCCCCCGGCCCGAGCGGCCCGCAGCGCCGTCCCGCCAGCGGCGGCACCGGCGCGGCGCCGGCAGCCCGGGCCGCGCCTGGGGAAGCGCGCTCCTGCCTACCTTGCACAAGAAGTCAATGTCGTAGAAGGCAGATAAAAGCGTCGTCGACATTTCTAGATCCTGTAATGGTCGGAAATACAGGAAGGACCGAAAGATCCCGCTCTCCTCGGAGGGTTTGGAAAAGCCACGACTAGATAGGAGGGGGCCGTCTGCTTGAGATCCGAAATGGTCCCGTCTCCTTCCCGGCGGGGCGGGCGGGACGGCGGGTGCCGGGCCCAGGCGGCGACGGCGGCGGCTGCACAGCAGCGGGCGAACTGCGGGAACTCCGCGGCGCCCCGCGCCGCCCCCATATAAACGCGGCCAACGCGGCCCGCGGGGGCGGTGCCCCGCTCCGCCCGCCCCGCTCCGCCCGACGGGCCCGCCCCGGCCCGCCTCGACCGGTCCCAAGTTTTGCAGAGGGGCCGGCAGCGGCGGGACGGGCTGGCGGGGGGCGGCGGTCCCGCCGTGCCGCCGTCAACCTCCGGTACCCCCCAGCCGGGTGCGCCCGCGGGCGGGGCGGGACGGGACCGGACCGGAGCGGAGCGGGGCGGGGGCCGCTCCCGGCGCGGAACCCGCCGAGGCGGAGCAGGACGGCGCCTTGCGGGCTCGCCCCCTGCGAAGCGCCCTTCTTCGCACCAGCCTCCGAGCGCCCGGCCGCCCCCCGCGGCTGCGGCGGCCCCAGCCCCCCTCAGCGGGCCGGGAACTTGCCCGCGCAGCCGCCGGGCGGCCTCCGCGGGCGGGCGGGAGGGAGGGTGGCGGCTGCCACCGAGCGGAGGCGGGTGCGCAGTGCCGTGGGAGAGGCGCGGCAGCGCCGGGGTCACCTCTTCCTCCCGCCCCACCGAAAATAAACTTTTGCCACGTAATTGGTTTGACACGAAGGTCGGGCCCGCGCTGCCCCGGTGCGGCCGGCGGGACGGCGGCTGGGCAGGCGCTGCGCGCCCCGCCGCTTCTCTCCTCTTTTGAGGAGTTCGGGGTTTGGGGGGGGGGGGGGGGTGTTTGGTTTTTTTTTTTTTTTCTTTTTTTCTGCTTGGATTTCGGGGGACGTTGGCGGGCAGGCGCGGAGGCGAGGCGGCGTTAACACCGCACCGGCCGGGCTGATAATGCGACCCCCTCCCGCCTCCGTGCATCGCCCTCCCGCCCCGCACCCCTCCGTAGCTCGCCCCCGCCGCGCCCCGGCAGCCGCCAAGGTCTTGCGAGCCGCCGGGCTTCGTCAGCCTCTCGCCGAGGCCCCCGCCCGCCGCCCCGGGAGCCTTCCCGCCGGGCTGCCCCCCCCCCCCCCTCCCCTCCCCTCCCAGCCGCCGCCGGGACGAGGGCGACGGCAGCGGCAGGTCCCCGCCGGCGGGGCTCCTTCCCCGGGCCGGGAGCGGGCTGCCGTGCAAAAACACGCCCGCCCCACCCCCCGCTGCGATAAGGCTGCGCAAACACGACGTGGGAAAGGCGGCGGAGGCAGCGGCCCCGCACCCCCCCACCCCCCCCCCCGGTCCCCTCCCGCGTTTGCTCAGCCCCCGGGACAAATGGGAAGGGGAAAATGGAGGGACGTGTAAAGTTTTATTGCTGCTGAAGCCAGCAGAGGCGTTTGATCCTCTTTCGCTTCCGAGGCGGGATGTCAGGCCCTGGAAATCCAAGGGTGCAAATCTGACCACGTCAGCAGGAACCCTGCACTTTGAAAACACATTTGCAAAGGAAAGCAACTTGGAAGGGGGGGGGGGGGGGGGCGGGTAATAGAGTACTTCGCGTTGCGTTTTCACACTCGCCGTCCCCCCCTGCCGCCATGCGGCTCTCGCTCCCATTTGGTTCCTCCCCTCCTCCTCCTCCTCCCCCCCCGAGGCTGCGGGGGGGGCAGCAGGCGGGACCCGCCGGGCGCACCCCCGCCGGCCCGAGCCCGGGCCCGGCCCCGGCCCCGGCTGCTGCACGCCGCCGGGCACCGCCGGTAAGTCCTCGCCCGGGGAGGAACACGCCTGGCCTGCGGCGTTAGGCCTGGGCTTAGCGACAGAGGTCGAAGCAACGCCCGGGAAAGAGGAGGGGAGAAAAGGCCCGACCCTCGCTTCGTGCCCTCAGGCCAGTCCCCCGCTCGGCGGGCGCTTCTGGAAGCGGCGCAGCGCCCCGGTTCCAGCCCGCCCCGGCTGCGAGGCCGCACGGCCGGGCGGGAGGCGGCTGCGCGGGGATCTGCCACCCCCTAGTGCCCGCGCCCGCCGGGAGCCCGTTCTGCTTCCCCAGGAGTTTCCGAAACAGAATTCAAACGCCTCCTACCTTTCCCCGCTCCAGCCCCGCGGAAGGGTTACGGCTCCCGACCCGGCGAGGAGGGGCTGCGCCTCGACCGGGAGCCACCTGAAAGCGGGAGGAAGGCGGCTGCCCGGCGGGACGGGCGCCTTCTCCCGCCACCTCCTCCCCGGCCCCCCTCGGACTCGCCCAGACCAAACTCTTCCTCCTCCCCACCGTCTCTGTCATGAAAGCATCACCTTCGGAGCGGATCCTGCCCGCTAGTGAACCGCGCACAGGGTTTACGGTGATGATCGTGCAAGGAGCAATGTGTCACCGCCAGTTGGAGGAATACTTTGATAAATTGACTTTGATCAAACACCTGGCAGATAAGTACTCCGGTGTAAGATTTGGTAACCGTCTTCTGCAATTGCCGCTTAGGGTTTAAAGGTTCTTGATTGAGTAGTTATACAGTAACTCGAGTCACCGGCACTGTGTGGTGAAACGTATGTGTGCCGATACAATTTTTATCTGCGCTCTATAAAGTGAGGCGGGATGACACGGGTTTCAGTTGCATTTTAAAACCATGATAAGGAAGACCGAGTTTTCAAGCTATTTGGCTTACCGATTAACCAAGTCCCCAAGGCTTCATAAAGTTTTATGGCTGCTGCGGATCTACTGCTGTGCTGTTTGTTACCTGTCTGCGTTTATCCACTTGTTGATACCAAATATATATATATGCATGTGCATGTCAAATTCTACCCAATAAAACAAAAAGCCAATGTTACTAGAAAGTCTTATGCTAACCACTGACGTGAGCAAGGTCAGACAACCATACTGTACTTTTGATCCTATACAAAGCTCTGTTCTCTACTATAAAAGCTGTTGCTACACTAGTTCAAAAATGGTGGAAAGGTGTGGCAAAACCAGGAGCTGTTAATTAATTGTGCAGGTCTTGACTATTTTTAAGAGTGGCTTCCAGATATAATGTGGGCTGTTCTTTCCCCAGGAGCTCAAAACAGATGCAAACTAATTTTTAGCCTAACTCGGAGTGTGGCTTCTTGAGTTGGGTAGAGTGCATTCTGTGAAACATCTTTTCATCTCCGATTCCAACATTTCCCTTTTGCCCATGGAAGCCTCAAGTTTCATTGTAAATTACTTACATAAGTAACCCTGAATCCTGGAAATTTACAGAACGTGGTTAAACTTTTGTTCCTAAATTATCATTTCTTTAGTAGCGACTTTGTCCTCTGCAGTTTTCAGATGTCCACTAAACCTCATTTGGAAGCTCATCTTGATTTACAGCAAAGTGTACTTCAACTCGAGAAGCGGGAAGCAATCGGCTATCGGGCACTGCAGCACCCAGCTAGGGCAAGTGGTGTGGGCCCACACCTTGCCCCGGCGAGGCCAAGCCAGACCCCGGCACAGCTAAGCCAGACCCCGGCGAGGCCAAGCCAGACCCCGGCGAGGCCAAGCCAGACCCGGCACAGCTAAGCCAGACCCGGCACAGCTAAGCCAGACCCGGCACAGCTAAGCCAGACCCGGCACAGCTAAGCCAGACCCCGGCACTTGGGGGGCCCGAGCCTGGGCTGAGCGCGCGGGTGTGTAGGGCGGTACTGCAGCGCCACCTGGTGGGCGCAAGTCGCAGCGCTCCCTGCTGCCGCACTGGCCGTGGGAGAACTGCTTATTACCTGTATCATCATCATCATCATCATCGAGACTTACGACTAAACTGTGCTAATATACAATTACGCGAAGAGACTGAAAACAAACAATCGTTTATTGGACGTGTTACTCTTCCAAGGAGATGGAAATAATGACGTATACCGACGCGCAGATTTGTTTTGGCTGTGCCCAGCTACGCTACAGCCAAATGTAAGGTCGCAGCCCTTGGCTAGAGGAACGTAACATATCCTTTTAAAACAAATATTTATTTTCGAGGTCTCATTTTCATATTGAAACCCAATTTCAGTTCCCAGAAAAATACATCCGCAAAGCACAGCAAACATTTTTGTGTCGCAGGCAGTGACGCCATTGAGCACTTGGTACAGTCCCTGCAGCTGCCTCACCTGAGCGCCGGTGACATCATCTCTGGAAAGTGAGTGCTGCAGGACAAGATCACTTCTGGTACACTCCCGGGGGCCTCACTCTACTGAGTAGGACCTTACTTTCTGCAACTGCTTGCAGAGCGAGGTGTTCTGAAGTAAAGATGAAACTGTATTGTTCGTAATGGAACAGCTGCTTTGTTTTGAACACAGCGGTCTTCATTTTAGAAGAATTTTATAAAAGTAGTTATTTGATGTACACGAACAGAGAGGCATGCAGAATTCTAATGCTGTTTCCATGTGCAAAACAACGTTACAACCAAAATGAGAATCCTTGCCTTCCTCCAGAAGAAAATGCAGTAGTATTTAAAATGCAGTCTAAAAATTGTCATGGACAAAGAAGCCAAGGTTTGTTTCTTTTCTTTTAGAAACACTTAAAATAAAAAAGAAAACCCATATTACTTTAATAATTACCATTCTACGTCTTGAAAGGAGACAAAAAAAAAATAACCAACTTTTTCTTGGTATTAAAATACAATAGGTAAAAATGTGAGATAAAACGTAACACAACTACAGGTGGCCTGCACCTGGAGAAATGGAAAATATTAGATTTAGCTGCTTTACTTCCTACAGTAGCTATAGTAAACCATGCTCAGCTGAATGAAATTAGCAAATGCATTTAAAAGGAACAGTCTCCCACAGCACATCTAACAACAACAAACAAAAATCAGCAGACTCGTATAAAAAATGTGGGTTTAGCCTGAATACAGAATTGTTTGTTGCAGGTTTACCAGAGTCATTACAGCAATCCTTTATTCTTTGAAAATTGTTAGACTTCAGTCTCCCTGCCCATACAATAACATTTGTGCAGCTCCCTGAGGATGAACTTCTAGTAATTTTCTGGATTTTCATTTTTGCAAGTATCATCAGACTTAAGCAGATTTAGTATTTTAAGGCATACCGATATTCTCTCATTTTGAATAGTCAATCTTGTGAATTCTGCAGTTTTGGAAAATTCTGGAGTCGGAGGTAGCACTCTAAGAAGGTGTCCAACAAGCTGGGCTTGGTCCAGTGCTGTTCTTGATAGTTGACTAAGTTCTCCATGATCTGGTAAAGTTAGATGAGTCATTGATATAAGCTGTAAAAGGTGCTTACTAAGTTGTCTGACAAGAGTCAACTTCTCTGCCCAAAAATTCACTTCCCCTTTATCAAACAGGTAATCATCTTCTTCCTTAAAAAAAAACAAACCCAAACAACAGTGATAAGAAAATGACTTGTGGTCTTGATAATAATGAAAAATTATAAAAGATAAAAAAGGTAAAAATTCATATGCATAATTTTTTAAAGGTTTGAGAAAACGCAGTAAAAAGATTCCTACTTTGCCAAAGAAAAAAATTTTACCTTCAAAAAATTAGGCAGTTATGGTATAACTCTTGGGAAACAATGGAAGTAAATAGTAGTCCTAATCCTTAACATGTGCTTGTCTTCCCCTGTGAAAGTGTCTAATATTTCAGAGAGACCTCTCCGTAACCAGTATGGTAATTTGCTATATCATGGAGCTTTTTGAGTGGATTAAATGAAAAAGGAAAATTTTATCAGTCAGTGAAACATCAGAAAGTCATACCTAAACCACAGACTTAAAAGAACATATATAAAATATTTCATAGGTCATATTAATTGTCAACAAACTCCTCAAAGATGTAGCTACTCCTGCTCCTTCCAGTTTACCTTCCAGCATTATTTTGATTTTCACAGGCTTTTCAAGACAAAGAGAGCACAGTGTATTATACAGCACTAGGTTTTACAGAACCAGCATGGCAACGTTTTTCTTTACGTAAATAATCGTTCCGGAGACAATGACTGATGTGAATGAGGCTGGTTTGTGTGCTATGCAGAACCAGCCGTATAGAAGATGGCACAAAGTTACCAAATATTTAAATAACATGTCTGGAAAAGCCAGCAGTTGGGAGAGCACTGTTCTTGAATGCCAGATGTGCTTGGCACCCACAGCAGCAGTTTAAATTCAAGGCAAGCCATCATCTGCAATGATACTGAACGCAATTAGTTACAGCCTCAAAATGTTTCAGTTGACAATGTCTTGTTAAGTAACTCTTGATTTATTTCAGTGTTTGCTTGTTGGTGTCTTAATTTTATGCTGATATTGCCAGGAAACAGACATCAAACTATTTTTATTCTGAATACTGTCCATATGAATTTTTTTTTTTAAATTGTAGATCAATTAATACTGGAGTAGTGATCATCAGGCTTCATCAGATGAGATATTTCATTCAATTCCTACCATAAGACTGCAGAAATGTAGCGATCCCCACATGAGATGGCAACTGGTTGTTAAAATTACCAGGGCTGAAGTCTCCGAGTCTCTTTTCAGATCGCTGTCTCCCAGCAGCCACTCCAGCAGGATCGGTACACCGGCACGGATCTCCCCCCACTGCTGGAGCAGCTCACACAGTATGCCAAACGCTAAATCCAAGGCCATCGGAGCATTCACTACCCTAAGTGCAAATTCTGTTGAGAGAAAACATGCTTAACAACATATAGCAAGACCACAAACATTTTCAAATAAAATCAGCACAAAAATGATTTCTTGAAAACAGATGCTGAGTTTGCACAAACACATTTAGAGTGATGAATTATACTACAAGTAAGTTACATGAATGTTTACTTCCGTGCCACTTGGGGCCTTTTCTCAATTCCAGAATAGTACATGAAGCAACTGAAAATGCTGGTGCTGAACACTTTTCTCCTGCCCATGTAGTGGCATTCATTAATTTGGGTTTAAATATACAAAGATGTCTGTTAGAAACAACTCCAGAGACAGTCCTGACAATATTACACGGTGACTATTTTTGCAAAACTGCAGCTATGCCTTAGATCTGATTTGATGTTTTCACTGAACTCAAAACCTACAGCACATTAATGTTTTTAAAGGGCTGGGATGTAAAACGAATCATTATTTGGTGTGCAATCTCTTATTATATATATACACACACACATAAGAGGTCAAGCATGCAAGACAGGCTTAGAGAAGTTGTTAAAGAGGGGAAAGGCAGACACTGTTTACAATACCATCACAAAGCTATATTTATAGAGGTTTTGCTATCATGCCAGAACCGTACACAAAGCCATCATCCACACCATATTTCTTCCCTAAACTTCCCCACTGCTGTCATTTGGGCAGATGCTGTTTTAACTGTGTGGTTCCTAGAGCTGCCCTCAATAATGGAGTACATAAAAATGCCATGAGAACTCCAACAACTGTGTTCACAGGTACGAGTTTCACCGCTAGTAGTAACATTAATGCAATTTTTCTTTCTTTAATGGGAATGCACGAAGAGGACTGGAGGAGGAGAGCTAATGAACAAGCGCCTGTAAAATCCCTGTTACTGTAAAGTGGATTTTGGCAAAATTCATCCTTGTCCATTGTCAGCAGCAAATGAACAACTGTTCACTGAACGGTCTGTCTTCTAAGTAGTGATATCATAAGGATATATCATTCTTGAAAGCTGTCTTTTGCAAGCAGACAACACAGCAGAGTCAGAATTATTTGGTAAAAATCCATATAGACGTGGAAGGCAGACCTTACTTTTTGTGTCTGAGTGTATTTAAGGGTTTCTCACAAAGGAAAATGATTATTGACATGAAAGAGGCATAGCAGTGCAGCTGAGACCTGTCCTTCACAAGCCATGTTCAGAGCTGCAACATGGACCTCTCATCTGCACCACCTCCTGAGGCCTCATGCCAGCTGCAGGTTTTCTAGAAATGTACAGTAAACCACCAGGACTAGGCAAATAGACATGCCAACAAGTAAGGAAGTGCAGGAAACAACTAAGGGCAAAACAGACTGATGGGAAGATGGGTACATGGTATTTGACAGACCAGGCAATGTACCGAGGACATTGGGGAGGATGAATTAGTATTTCAGACCATGAGAACAAAGGACCGTAATAAGGAAGGGAGTGAAGGAGAAAGAACAGATGGTCCCTTCTTTATCTTGGAGTTAGATGAGGGTAAATGGAAATCTCCTTGAACAAGCAACAGGAAGACAGGCAGTCAATCTCTTGGTGACACTAATAATGTTACATATGCGCAGTTTGTCTCTGCTAGACAGTAAAATCAAATGCTCAAATCTGTTTTCTTCATGTCAGGACTTATCACTGTATCAGGACACTCCTCAGCTTTGTCCATGAGGGAGAGCTTGCAGGGGTGCAGTGCAACATTCCCACACCATTTATTTTAGGTATTGGGTTTTTTAGGTATTGTTTTTGCTGACATTTCTTTCTAGGACTTTTTTTTTTTTTTTTTTTTTAAACTTCCTTTCTCTTTTGCTGTGCCCAACTTGGTACCAGTCTGATACTCTGAAGAATGGCTATAATGGTTGTCCTCTCTGTTTTGATTTGCTTAGGCTCAGGTAGAAAACACAGTTTCATTCAAGTGCCATGGAGACCTCAGAAATACTGGCAAACCTCAGAGCTCAAAGAATAGAAATGAAAACGGAGCATGGGGTTCTGAGCCTGAAACAAACATTCCAGTTACAAACACAAACCGCAACATTTTAAACCCAGCTCTTTTGAATTCTGATCATCCTTTGGAGTTTTACGGATGATTACGGAATGCCTACGATTGTCAATATTTATGTAACATCTCTTGCTTGTGTCACGTTATTTGTATTTGAATATTTAGCAAATTAAGCGACTCTGGGAGCTAAAAAACCAAACATTATCTCCCACTGCTGTCTTCCTGAAGTCAGCTGTTGCTTTGGAGGACTGATTATAAATACAACCACAGATATTTAAAATACCTGCCATTTTCTGGGGCCTTTTTTCCATTTTAAGATTTAGACTCCTTAAGTATCAATATGGTGATGCTTTCTTTGTGAATGAGAACACCAGACTATGGGGAAATGCACCAAAACATACATATTCGGGCCTCTAATTCTGTTGTTAGGTGAACATGCTGAAAGCTACCAAGAGGTAGCAAAACAAGTACTGCTGAGGTACTGCTTAGACTGAACTTGCTTGCTAGCAGTTTTTCAACAGCGTGACACAGCAGAAGAGGCAGTTTGGTGGTCACATAGCATGGCAATCTTGTAGGGAATCCTTGTGTTGCAACAAAGGAAACTAAGTTATTTGGGTTTTTTTTTTTTTCTTTTCCAAAGAAGAGAAGAGAAAAAAAATCAGGAAAAATACATAAAGGAGGTCTAACACACAGGAAAAACATGAAGACCCCGAACACAGTACTGACCCAAAAGATGCCGACGACCCTTCTGTGAAATGCGACACCATTTAACTGATCAGCCAAACTCATGCATCAGTTCTGATGCTGAGACCAAAGAAAAACAACGCAACATCACTTTGATAATGCTGAAACTTAGGCTTCAAAAATTGGGGTAAGAGCCTGCCTACCTTGGGCTTTGTGCCAGAGAAGCTAGCACAGCAGCCTCCTGGTACTTGAGGTGTTGACACAGATTCAACAACAGATCAAACTCCGGCAGATGAAGAATTTTCACTTCCACCTGCCCTGCCCTGCCCATCCCACCCCATGCCTCTACTGCAGAACATCAGGAATGGCTCCGTGGTTTCTGAATTGCTTCCTCAGCTGCCATTACTTACGGAGCACACTGCTTTTAACTGACTTGGATACCAGTTCCCACAAATTTGATGCTAGAATAGGTCAAGATCAGATTTATGGACTGCCATTGCCATGAGAACAACAAAGAGATGGAGCAAGTATCCAAAAAAGGTGTATCAGCTACCTCAGCTTGGAGTGCTGAAGCAGTACAGGTAAACAACAGCAAGCAAAGTTATGTACATACCCATGATTTAATAGATAAAAAATGCTTGCAGAAGGAAAAATGTTCTATTGCTTTGATGACCCTCAGCTCCAAAAATAACAGCAAGGGATGCTGTAAGCATGTAGAGAGTCTTTTAAGATACCCACAAAAGGTGTACGCCTTCTAAAAATATACATATGTGTCTTCAGACATATTAACTGTTTACAAGAACTTCTCCTTACATCATCTTTTGCCTGCAGACCAGGGCTGATTTTCAAGAAGCCACACATTACACATAATGCTGTGTTCATGACTCACGCTATGACTTCACAAAGTGGTCTGAGCAAGCTGGAAGTTCACCAGGGGCAAAAAGGGCAGGTGGCTCTCTCCTCTCCCTCCAGCCCCCTTGGGCCATGGGCTCCTGATGCTGACCTCCAGCCAGCTCAGGTACTCTGCCGATCACCTGGTAAATTAACGCTCAGAATAGCAGAATACAAATTTGGCAGGCAACGCGGTGTGTGGGTTGTTCTGCTCGGCTGGCAGGCTGGACTGGTTATCCTGCAGTCAGAATTGGTACACCTGGGAGCTGCGGAAGGGAAGATCACAGGGCAGTGGGGACAAGGAAAGGGGCCCAAGGGAGAGCGAGACCTCCCCGTTCAGCAAGCTGTTAGCTCAGGTCAGCTATAATCCAAAACTTCCCCACCAGAGTCGTGTAAACAAAACAGTAACAGAGATGATTCAAAGGCCTGAGTATTTATAGCCTTTCATAATGTAACTAACTATTTAAAGTAACTGAATAAAAAGTTTGAAATGACAGATTTCTAGAAGCTGCTCACAGCTGATTACTGCCACAGGAACTAAACCAGCAGAAATAGAACCTGAAGGCACAGCTATTACCAAACACTGAAAATACAGTAGTGCTCCTACCACAACAGTTCTACAGACTATCAAAACTGTGTTAAAATTATCAGTTTTTAAGATTCTAAAACATGTATATGTTCCAACATGCAAAAGCATCACAAGCAAGATAAGCATCTTGCTAAATAAGCCACTACAGGGGCTGAAATACAAAAAATTCTCTATGCCTTAAACAAGCAGTTACAAGCAGAAGAATTAATACTACTCCTTGAAATGAAAAACAAAAGATAAGAATCAGGTACTACATGCTTTTTTCATTTTGAGGAATTGAATTTTCATAAAGGGAGAGGGGTTAAGTACTGCAGTGTTTTAGTCTTTGTGAATCCACCCACATAAAAATTAGACCTCCCACATACACATTCATATACTCCAAAAGCTTTGATCATGCCAGATGTAAATATTTCTTTTAGTACCCTATTACGTGTCCTCCAACTATACAATTGTTCTCTGTTAAAGCCTTGGTGACATTATGGGGAACTGAAAGGATGTGTTAAGAGCATATACACAGATTGTAAGGACAACTGTGATAAAATATAGGCAAAACAGAAAAGCAGAACATATTCCTTGCCTAACAAAAGCATTTTGTAATTGGTTTTACACTGGAAATTGTTAACTAAAGTTAATTTTAGATCAAAGAGTAATGCAATTTTTGTAAATGTATACTGTGTTCAGAACAAACATAAAAAGAAGTAAAACCGCAAGGAAGCTTAGTGTAACAGTCCTGAGAGAAAGCCTCACAGTGTACTAACAGCAAAGGTATTTTCAAAGAAAACATATAGGGCAAGTTCTCCAACTGAAATTACAGGAAATATTTTAGATAGACCAGGTATACTCTAAATTGGTAAAATATTTTTTACTTTTTTGCACAAAGTGCTGCCTACCTAGGTATAAACATGACTGCATCGCTATCAATACAGTACCTCATAACACCGTGGTAAAATAAGGTAGTATTCTTGCTTCAGAGACGAGCATGGACATTTAAATAAACAAAGCTCACTGAATGATTGCTTGACAAGACTGGAGATTTAACTCTGGTCTTCTTATACATCACCTTAACAAGATGATGAATATCAAGCAACAGATCAGGTTCCCATCCAAATGATGGCAGATCCAGCATCACAGTCACTAATACCTGTAATATTAGATTTGCAAATAGAAAATTTCACCTATTGAGTCACTAATCACTTTTTGTTGCATTGAAGGTGTTCTTCTTCTTGGTGTTATGTAATAATCAAGTGTGCCCCTATTCTCAACATATCGAATATAAGAGAACTGAGTGAGGCATTGCAACAGATATGTTTTTTACTTAAAAAACTTTGTTTATGTATACACAGGCTTCACAAACCTAAAAAGCCTTCAAATTTAAAAAAGAAAAAAAACCCACTGGCCCAACTCAAGAGTTACATAGACTGGTAAATAAAGTGAGGTTAGAAACATTAATTTCTATTTGAAATTTGAAATAACCTGCTTGTATGTTCTACTTCAAGCTAGACAGGCATTGTGCAACTCCGCAGCAAGGCAACACACAGGTGTCTAGCCACCTGAAAATCAATAGGACAGAAGAAAAGCAGTGGCAGTAGGTAGAAAGTAAAGGGGTTTTCACACCCACTCAGTCTCCACAAATGTTAACAGTACAATCATCCTTCTGGACAATAAGACTGAAAGGGAACAACTGAGAAGTAAAACACACAAAAAAGAAAATGCAGAAATGGTAACTGTTGTGTCCAGATAGTTGGCAGATGGCTCTTGAAAGGGTGCTTGTTCATTGCACTGTGTCAATTTAAGTTACAGACATCAAACTTTCCACTTTTTAAAATGACCATTTATGTAAAATCTAATATATAAGCAGATTCCTTTTTATAGTGTTTCATAAAATCAAAGGCGATTAGATCATTTCTATCCTCTCGAGAAATATCATTCCCTAGATGACGTACAACTACTCCATCTGTTTTCCATTTCCCGGCCTGAGTCTGTTTCATAGCTGTACTTTTTCAGGATAACTTTAAAAAGATGCTCTTCCTGACATCATGCACCACGGCGTCAAAACACAACACTATTACAAAACAAACTAATCAAAACTAATTTCTTAATAGTTGCAGTTTCTGAGTAGAGTGGCAGTGACTCTGCTCTCAGCTTTGATTATAAACAGATCTGAGTTAATAACATGCCTGATTATGACAGAAACTTATAGCTCAGGACTGAGCAGAAAATTAAAGTTCCTTCTTGAACAAAAAAGTACACCCATATTCCATCATCTTTTCAAGCCCTTTTTTGGAATATGAATAGGACAGTATTTTTCAACTCAGTAAACTAGATTCCCCCCCCCCCCCCCTTTTAAATATATATATGCATACATAGATTTTTCCCATGCAAGCCTTGCCTCCTGTACTCAAAGGGTTTTATTACAAAACAAACACAGCTCACAGATCTGTCAAAGGAAATGAACATTTGGACTTTACCACTGGCATTACCACTTTTACAGAGCGTCCCCCCCAAGCCATGTTCTAATTTAAACAGCAGAAAAACAATACCCCCTGCATAAACCCACAGAACGCATGCTTTTTCCTTTTGAAAAGGTAAAAAATATTATTATTCAGCTAATTGTTTAAAACACTGCCAATGAGAATGTAAGTATTTTTTTTAACTCAAATTATGTATTTATTGGGGAAAAAAAGATACATACTCACAGCTTCAAATTAGTTTCACCAGAACTAAATATATGACTGAAGGTTCTCTTTATTGGCATGTTCCAACTAAGAAACTTTTTGATTAGCACTGATGAAGATTACAGAACGTGAATGAGATGCATGTTACAGCTCTGCTGTAGGAACACAGGAGACCAATTTCTGTCTGTAACATATCTGGGATTTTAGAATAGTATCTGGAGAATGGTGGTGAAAGGTTTGTTATGTGAGGGATAAAGGAATAAGGAAAGGATAGGTAATTGATACAGGAGACCGTACACAAAAGTCTTCTCCCCACAATACTTGAAAACCAACATAATTTGGGCAGAACACTCAAATATGTAAAAGCTGTTTTTAAAGCAGTAACAGAAAGGCAGGCTTTCCTTCATTGCTATGGAGTCATAGCCACAACCATCACAGCTTGCATGAGGAGCCTATCAAGATGTGTAAGCTGCTGTCCCATTTACTTGCAATTAGAACGCTGATAAGAACAAAACATTTTAATAGATTATTCACATGACCAGTCCATTTAACATTTACCACTTTCAGACTCCACTGCTGAGCACATACAATTTTTTTTCATGTATTCTTTCTTGATGTTCAAGAGTGTAACAACTCATAACCTTTACATAACGGTGCCACTGTAATTAATAGAGCTAAATGAAGCGCTCAGTAAATAATCAGTAGCCAGTCTTTGACAGATGAGCTGATTCTAATTCAGTCCATTCACTTTCAACTTTAATTAGTGGCATTGTATTCTACAAAGCAAACAGTTCCTTCATCCATGTGATGATCTAACGTTGTATAAGTGGGCCGAGAACAACTTGTAAGGTGTTGAAATAAATTTGGGAATACAAAGTAAAAACTGACAGTGATTACACATTCTTATATAATGTAATTCTTTAAAGAGAAATAAGCAATATAAGGTTCCCGCTGCAAAAGCTACGGATTTTAGCAAGTACCATACACACCAATAAATCTTGCTAAGACAATTATGAGTTTCAGTGCTGTAGTTCTCTTTCCTTTTTCCTTAATTAAACCAAGTGATCTGAATTACTAAGTGTGTGTTGGTGGATTTTTTTGCAAGACACAAATACAGGCATAAAAATGCTATGTATTTCTACACGAGTACTGATGCAACACTGTACTTAATTTTTTTGGTACTATAACCCTTGTTCTCTAGATGCATGCTTGTCATACCTGGTGACAACTGCTAAGCAAACTCTTCACTTTCGAATTACTGGAATTTAGAGTAATTTTAGACTACTGGAAAATTTTCTAATAAAACATACAAAAATTTGAACTACTCAGGACCACTTAGGTTACAGTATGCTTTGATCTTGTTCTACATTTTCTCCTGAACGCTAGTTTGCATTAGTGTGTCTTATCCCTTCTTCCAGCAGTTCTGCTCTAAAGGGTGGAACAATGCAGAGTTGCAGATTCTTGCAAGATGTGGCTATTGAGTGTGTCTGAGTAGAGAAGACACTTGCTAACTTGCTATAAAATATCTGCTCATATATGCACTTAATGAATGCAGGTATTTTTGAGCAGAACAGCAAAAAGCGACTTGTGCACCTCAGTAACTCAGATTCATATCAGTTCTGATAACTTATAATAAAATAGTATGGGGAAAAACTGTCTTTAAGATGATTTATATTTATTTTTTATCTTTGTTTCATATTACTTATTAAAAAAGGGTAGCATCTGAAATGAAGTGACTATAAAATTGTTCTTAGGGAAAGTGCCATAAATTTTTTGTATAATAATTTATGTCAAAAAGGTTCATGATATATTCTCAGCTTCTGTACTGGTCAATTTTCTAAACCCATTTTCTCAGGATGTGAGAGCATATACTTAAAGAGCAAAACCTCACAGAAGGTGTTCACTATACAAACACTTGAAAAAAATGCCAAACCCTTACATCAAAAACTTCCAATATAGTACAGATGGACAACATATGAATAAGACAAAGCAATGAAACTTGTGTGTAAAGAATGTCTCACATTATTTTTATCTTTTTGATGACACATATATACACAGACACACAATGCCATAAAAATATCATTAAGTTTGCAAACACACTATAATGTTAGAAACTACCAGGACCACAAAACATTCACACATCAGTAACAAATGACCAAGAGGATATTCTCCCTTTTTTTCTTTCCCTGTCAAGATCCAAATGCCTTCCAACGCCTGTTGCAAGCTGCTTTCCATGCAGTGTAGTATGATCTGTTGTTACACAGTTTTCTGAAATTCCAATGAAAAATGTAGGCCTGACTCTCGAGCTGTGGTCTAGACAGGCAGGTGCTGCCAAGGATCTCCTGTTCAACAATTCAGTGATTACAGATCACTTAGGGGTAGTCCTCCTGCAAGTAACAGATAAATTAAGCGCAGCTGCATGTATCAATCCTGAATGGAAAATACTTATCGCAGAAAAATTTTTCAAGAGCATTTTCAGTCCATGAGAGAACCATTTGCTCTTCACAACAGGAAGAAGATGCACCAATGATTTCACTTCAGAGTGAGTTGGTTTCTAGACCATTTCTTTCAGAAATACTCTGAAATGAGATGAAGAATACATAGTCCTCATTCCTCTACTACCAAAAATTTTGGTCAACGTAAAAGCTTGCTGAGCCTAATCACCCTCGTGTGGCTGAGGCATTTCTGGTATCAGGACTCAGTGTTTCTTCCCAAGATGATGTTCGTGTTTCACCTTAAAGCAAGAAACTCACCTCCTTTTTCTTTCACACAGCTCTTGCCTCTTAGGTGACTTCTGGATTTTGCAGCTTCAGTGACCCCACGCATATCCCTTTACATGGGCAGGTACACAGCTCTTCAGAAATCCTCTGGGCTTACTTATCTCTCTTACTGAAATGCCTGGTGCTCTGACATTTCCATACAACTGTCATCTAAATGCGTTAACAGCTGGGTCAAGACTTGCTAGGAAACTCGTAGCTGTCATCAGGGCATCCTCTAGCAGGGTCCAAGTGACTTGGATGGTATGTCTCTATCCCAGACATCTGTGGGGTGGCTACCTGCAACTTCATCTGCATCTTCATCAGACACAACACCAGTTTGGAGGCCTTAACATGCTCAGGTTGATCAGTAAGTCATACTATGGTTTGTATGAATTACTTTGAGGCCTCCTTCCAAGTAAATTTGCAGGAGGAGTAGGAGCTGCTTAGTCTTGCATATAATGTGAATATATACACAGACTCTTTGACTGATAAATATTATTCAATCAGCAGAGCTCTTCAATGCAAAGTCTAACATAGATACCAATATACTTGTCTAATACAGATTTTAAATTTGTCTTTTCCATTTCCCTCAAAGTCCTTCGAGGAATTGGTTTGTCTCTCTAACTGGGAAGGAACTGAGATAGTGCTGTGACTGCTCTCCCCAATATACTGATGTGCTGAATATAAGTGCTCCTTGAACAAGATATCACAAAAGTGAAAACGTTTGTGTCTCATATGAATGCAGACATGAACAATGCAACACCAGGGACTTCCCAGTCACTGCGAAGAAACCTCTTTTTCTATTCTCTTCACATATAATACATCATTTTGAAGCTTTCTTATTCCAAATATTCCAAAATACTCTTAACAGGCAAGGAAGACAGAATGGCTAAGTAACCTGTAACTCTCAGTCATTCATCATGATACAGAGTGCTTCACAGATCACTTGTATTTGTAAAGGTGTCCACAGAAAGAAGAAATGGCACAATCTATTCTGCAGGCAGAGTAGACAGCCATGAAGATGACAAAATCTTGACTGATTTTAGATGTCTGATCTGAGACATTATGACCTGTTTCACTGAGGAGTTAGCACTCCATAATGCTTTAATATTCAAAATGCATTTCCCTCTGGCTTCAGCTGTATGCACTCTGAACTCCTGCAAATCATGCCTCCAAGGTACCTAGCTAAGCACTCAGCAAACCAGTGACCTCCTTTCCAAACTCTGGTCGGAGTGACTTGCTTACCTGCACAAAACAGCTCTCTGCGAGAGGCAGGGATAGAACGCAAGTCACAAGAGCAACACTAAATAGCTTTGGCATGCCCCTTCTTGTGATCCTGGTCTTACTCTATCACTTTCAATTTGGCAGCTGAGGTAGTAGTACTGCTGGAGATGATAGTTTCCTGTACTGTATGTTCCCGATTCATCATCAGAGCAAACCTGCCCTGCCTACTAAATTATAAAAGAACTTCTGTAAAAAAACCCAAACAGCGATAGTGTAGCTTATCCTTGCTTCTTAATACACACAGCACAACAAGGTTGAATTCAAGTTGCATTTCTGAACTTCTGGGTACTTGACCTTGCAATCTTACAACTATTCTTAGCATGGGGAAAAGGTGGACGGGGAAGATGGCAAGGTATATGTGTAATTTTCCAAGTTCTGAAAACGAAATCTATACCTCACCCAAATAACGTGACATTATGTTGAAGCTCATGAGTCAGAGAAACAGTGGAGCCACAAGGCCGACCACTCAGGCATCTGCCGCTTGAAACTAACAGAGTAATAGGAAACAGTAACATCGCTGGAGATGGGAGGTATACCCATAGCACTGCTCCAGTGTCTTCTACCTAGCCCCAGTCACCAGACTCCACAGTATCTCAACACACGTCTAATTATCTTGTCAAGTTAAGCCCTGGGTTTGACACCCAACCTCACAACTACCTCCAGTCACATTGTGCCCCAAAATGCAGGATAGTGTTCCCCTTTATCTCCTATTGTCCATTCTGCTTCTTCCTTACATTCTTCCTCTTCTGGACCCAGTTCAGTCTCCCTCTTGCCATGGCTTTCATGAAATATCTTTCTCCTCCTTTATGCCCTCCTCTCACATTGGCAAGAGCAAATCTCCTCCCCTCACCACCTCCCCTTCCATTATTCTCACTGGTTCAGTTGGACTCTTTCAGCAGCCAACTGAATTTTCCTGATTTATCTTTTTCCCCTTTTCTAACCTGAAGTGATGGCTCATTCCTCCCCATTTTGCTGACTACCCGCAGGTATTACTGAAAGCACAAGAGTTTTCATTTCAAGTGCTTAAATGCAGCCTGGCCCAGAGCATCCCACAGCCACAGCTGCAGAGACCCTCTGAGGCACAGTGTTCCTGGCACAGAGCATCCCCTGTAGCCTTGCTGGGAACACAGGTAAGCATTTCAGGAGCAGAGAAATTTAAGCTGCTTAGTGAACACAAGAATCTTTGGAAGTTTTTGCTTTTAGGCTCCTTTCAGTCTCTATAGTCCTATTTCTCAGCCATATTTGTACACATTTTACAAAAAATATCTTGCTCCAAAGCACGCGTTTTAACGCATTCAAAGAAAAGGCCTTCAATTTTTTTCATAGCCTGCATGAAGATAGCATTTTCCCCTGATTTCCTATGTAGAATCATGTCTACGGTAATAAAAACAAATAACTAAAGTAAAAAAAAATACTCACAGTATGGAAGAATCTTAGTACCAACTAGTAAGGATTAACACAAGTAGCTGAAAATCAGGATTTTATAATGAGAAGCGTTAGACAACCCTAACAACAGAACACCAACCCTCCTTATAAAAATACACAGTTCACACAATTAATTTAATTTACAAAATGAATTATAAGGAGAAGACGGAGTCAAAAAAGCAGAAGGCAGGAAGTTTACAGAAGTCAATTCAAGGTCTGTTGAAAAGGTACAAGAAATATGGAGGATGAAGCAGGAGGGCAGGTAGAGGTGAAGGGAGCACTCAGTGCACAGAAAAGAGTAACAGCTCTGGTATATTTTATTCAATCAGACTGGCAATCTACAAGAATAAACAACATCAAAGGGGGTTTTGTCCCAATTTTTAACAAAATAAGGAAATCAGCAGGCATGCTTCTGTGTACATCTTTTCCACCACAACTTCTGAACCACCTGCAAAACTCCAATCCATTCTGACAAAAAGCATAAGGGAATTCAAAATATGGTCTTGTTTCTATGAAATGAGCCAGGTTGGTAAAGGAAAGAGACCCTATTGCTGTCCTGCCTAGTGAAAGGCTGAAACTTTACTCATCAGACATGAGAAAATTCACTCATCTGCAAAACAAATCCATGAAAAAAAAAAACCCAAACCAAGCTCCCTTGAATTCACAGCTCAAGGAACTTTTTTTCCTTCTCTTTTTCTTTTCTTTTAAATAAAAAATTCCATTGGCATCTATGCTCCACACTGGCATATGTGTTTAACATATAGACTCTTTCTGTCTTTAGCGACTTATTTTTCCGTCCACATGTTTCAGATGAGTTTGCTTCAGGAAAGGCCATATTGTACTTCACCTTGCCATGGATGCCACTGGTTGAGCCTTCACTACTAACTGTGAGATTCAGGAAAAATCCTCTAATTTGGAGAATTTACCTTTACTCTGTGACAGCCTTCCAGTGTGTCACACAGATGATCATGCCAAAAATTAACACACATTGCAAAAGAAGGCAGCTAACAAGCAAGGGCTGCCTGTATTGCCTCTACCACTTCTATGAATTTGAAATCAAACCACTGATTGTGTTCTACAGACCAACAAAGAAAAGAATTCAGTTCATCTATGTAAGTACTATTGCAGCCTGAGATCCGTTTATCCCTAGGCTCTCCTTACACCCCACTGTATTTGCACTCTGAGGTCTGTGCCGACCTTGCATTAGAGGAGCGTGAAGTCATTGGCTCCAAAGAATAGTCCTCCGTACTTTGGTATATAACCTCAGAGACTATTTCCCATCTCAGTTTGGTCTTGCCTAATTAAAGTAATCTATGCAACACACATTGCTTTATGAGAAGGAAATCGATATTGGGAACATCTTTTCTGAAAGACCCTTGACTTGTTCATTAACACAGTCTACTTGGTCTTAAAGCTACTAGGCTTCAGAGAACATGGCACATATCTGTTTTCCTGATGTTACTGAAAGGTGGTGGTGACAGAATATGGGATGCTAATGTACTACAGTGCAATACGGTGATTTACTTGAATAATTTACGTTTGGGGAATTTGAATTAAAGAGGAAAGATATTCTGGAAATTTAATTCTTAGTTGTGCTTCTTAATGCCTGTACATTAGACAGAGAGCTTTCACTAAGGGGGGGGGGGGGGGGGGGGAAGCAGGGGCAGTGAAATATCTATCTTCTGCTCTTTATAGCAAAAGTAGTTTAAGTTGAGCACCTAACTGTAACAATCTACAGTCTTGAAGTTCTAGTATTACAATATACAATATACAGATTCTGTTTGGTTTTGTTTGGATATGAAGCTATAAATACAGGAAGGAGACGTCTGCAAAGTGTAACTGTGGTCTTCAACACAAACGGGAAATCAGCTTGTGTGTTTCTGCACATGAGGGAAAGTAAAAGGGTAATTAACATAGTACATGAAAAAATGAATGGGTTTTATTAGTCCTGGTAACAAGATATTGTAAGTCTAACCTCCACTGTGATCAAGCCAAGTATATAAGTTAATCAAGACCTTCACTAAAGCATTTCTGTTAACACTTTCATCTTACCAGTGGGAATTATTTATAAAACCATTTTCCACTGCTAGCATGACAAGGTGATCATTAACACAGCACAGACCATGCGAAGGAACAAAATTAAAAACATGCAAAGGTGGCA
Organism: Astur gentilis; assembly: GCF_929443795.1. Taxonomy (NCBI): domain Eukaryota; kingdom Metazoa; phylum Chordata; class Aves; order Accipitriformes; family Accipitridae; genus Astur; species Astur gentilis. The sequence goes on along the minus strand of NC_064909.1, from coordinate 6,283,257 downwards.
TTACACTGGTACTGTAAGCAACTGCCGTAAATAATTCTGCTCCTCAAGGTGATTTCAACAGTCTTGCTCTAAATCTAACAAATCAAAAGCCCTTTATAAAAAGTCTAATTCTCAAAATTTAAATTTCTAGGCTTCCCAAGGGTGTTTAACTTGACTTTCTCACGCATGAGAAATCAATTTGTTCAACCAAGGCAGTTCCAAGTTCCCCTTGTAAGAGCTCATTTGGAACTGATTATAGGGGAAAAAAAAAAAAAAAAAAAAAGATGTTGAGTTTTACACATCTTAGGTTTTGAAGTAAGAGCCTATTGTGTCCCACAACTGCTTCCCACCCCCCATCAACACACCAGGAATTAAAGGAACCAAATCAGTGGGAAGGCTATGGCTCAGGGAATTTGTAATACAATAAAAACACCTTTCATTCTAGGGTGCCGCTTTGACTCTGGCACAGATAGGTACTATCTTGGTCATTAAAAATGCTGAGTGGTGACTTACGTGAAAACAAGCTGGTGGTTTAGGTTAGTTTGCAAAGGTATTTATATTCTCTACCTCACTCCCACCCACACATACACAAATGAAATTCTGTGTGCAAAAATCTGCTTGAAGGAACGTACCATCTCCTCATTGTTGGTGAAATAACTCTCAGTGCAAAATTATGTTACAAATAAATATCAGTATCCTACATGCATGCCTTGAAATGGGGCATAGGCCTTGCCGGGGACAAATATTTTGCATATGGCTCTATTCTTGCAGTGGTGATATCTTATCATGCAAAGGGCAGAGCAAAAGGAAATTTGCACCATTGGTATCTCTTCAATCTTTGCTGCTGAAAGATAGAGACCTTCATTCTCCACAGCTGTTGATAAGAGTTTTCCATAAGCAAAACATGTACAAAAAAAAAATATTCCCATAGCATTATGCATGCACTTCCTGGCACACATTTTAATATATTTTATATAGATATTTAAATAACATTTCATAAATTTAGCTTAAATATGAACAGTTTACAAACTAGATGTCTACAGTACTGAGATAGACTTCTAAAGTTTTGCACATTTAGGGCTATGAGGTAACAAGGGCATGGAAATAGTTAATCAAAAACTTGTAAAATTTAGCAAGCCCTCCAGCCCATCACATGATTTCGGCAGGTATCCCATCTCAGCCTTTATAAAAAATGCCATGTTTGTATGCGTGTGCCTACCCAGGGCTCTCCCAAATCTTTCTGATTAGAACTTCTAGAATACGGTTCTCAGCTGCACTGTACGTTAAGTTGATATTCAGGGTAACTAAAGCCTTTTTGCGCACAGTCCCAGTTAGAATAGCACCTCATTTGTTCCAGCTTTTACCTGTGCTGGGTAACAAATGATCAAAAAGTTACCACCAACTGCCATATCCTGATTTCAACTGGGTCTAACCCCTGGTAGGATGCTCTGAGAAAATGAGCTCCCTATAAAAGAAAATTATTTTCTTTTAAATTGTATGCAACTCCCTCTCATTGCTCCAGTGTTGTTCTTTCCCCTATTTCCTTTTCCCAATTTCTAATCATTAAACAATTCTTGAAGTAACAGGATTCCTTTTCAATTGTTGTTTGGCTGGCTGTTTTGCAACACAATCTAGCCTGATTTTTTATTTTTTTTTTTTATTTTTTTTTTAAATAGCTGTCCCCTATATCAAAGTGCTCAGGTCTGTAGCCATTGGTCTTTCAAACAGAAATCTCTTGGGACAGCTTTACCCTTTCCTAGCAGCAATGAAACAGGAGGAGCAATATTAATAAAATTACAGAACTACAGCAACTGGTCAGGAAAACAATGCAATTTGTGCCCCGACTTCATTTTTACAGATGAAGGACAAGCTACAACATTATTATTGCAAGTTTCAGTTCAGTTTTTCAAACCAGTAAAATCAAAGTCCATTTACTCAATACATTTGAACCTTGGTATAACAAGAGCTGAATACAGTAGCAAAATGTCATACAGATTGTAGGCAAGGTCCTGCAATCTTCATATATCATGGAACCTCTATTATGTTTATAAATAAATCTGTTAAAATCCTATTTTAGATATGATTAAAAAGCTGAACACTTTTGTTGTTTATTAGCATGCCCACAATTAGCAACACAGAATGCCAGCTGCAAAAAGCAAACAAGAAACCAAAACAACAAAAATCCACAACTCTTCATGACCTAGCTGTAAAAAACAGTCACTGTAGGGTGGATAACAAAATTTATTTCACCTGGCATTCCCTGACATTCTTTCACACTCTGGTGAACAGAGTGCTTTTGTTCCAAAGCACTAGCTCTTCGGCAGTTCCAGTTTGTTCAGAGAAAGCACGGAATAGCTCCGTTCAGAAGAATGCAATCGGCCCTTCAGTTTTTGTTTACTCCCAGAGAGGCTGATTTTGCACAGTTTATTGGCCTGGCTTGCAAAACTATTTTTTAAATTAAGATAATTAACAGTGTTACTTACTTTTTCTATAATTAATCCAGGAGTAAAACCCAAACCAATAAAAGAAAAACACACAGATTATTTTTTTTTTAACACTACAATATCACAGATCTCTCTTAGAAATAAAGTGCAGTGTTTTAAAAGCAGAAGTTGATAAACAGTGGTGCTATTTTGCTTGTATCAAAAGGGCACACACTTGTTAAGCTAACAGGGACAACAGTTTTACAGCATATATCAGAAAACCTTGTTTCGTAAGCTTAGGAAGTTTCATAAAAAACTGCAGGAGGGTGTAAATTCACTTTGGCTTTAAGTAAATGGTTCTTCATTAATATTTTACTCAAGACACGAAGACTCCAAGTGAGTAGGTAAGCTGTGGATAGCCAACAGCCTTCCTCTACACCGGCTTTGTGACTAAAGAGAAAACAACTGGCATCAGAAAGGGGAAAAAAAAAAAAAAAAAAGGCAGTCAATATATTCTGTGATGGGTCCCAGAGACCATTTTCTTTTTCAGCCACCTTTTACTCTGTATCTAAAGACAACAGCTAAACATTATTCAAGAGGCATCATTAAACCAGGAAACAATCATACAACAAATGCAGTCTAAAAGACCTCAATTACTTCCCAATCAGGTCTTCCAAAAGTTTTCATAACAATAGGAGATATTTTTAGGGTATAAAACTAGAATGTCAAATATAAAAGAAATATTATTACAAAGACCCCAAATATACCTATTAGCATAAAAATATGGTATGACTAGGCTACAGATCAAATCTGCTCCTGTAACAGCCCTAAATTTATTCTAGCAGAGAGACCAGATGAATTCATTTACACTCCTAGACCTCAATTCTTTCATCCTTGCAACTGACCTGTAATTGTTACCTTCTTGGAACTATTACAACAGATGTAAAAAACTCCAAATTATAGCTTCTAGCCACAGTAAGTATTTCATAATCTCAACCACGTGTCATTTGGCTTTCTGGAACAAACTTCTTAAATGTAAGGTCACCATAGTCATCAGGTAGTCACCAACTAGCACAGGTATTTATCATCTATTTAGTTTGCTAGGATTTAAATGGTTGTTGTTGCACATGTGTCTCCCTGCATAAATCCTACTCTGTGCATGTGCATAAGGAAGTATTTGCCATTAAAAGCATGGAAGGGAAAAAAAGATGCAGCCAGAGGTACGGTCCTTTAAGCAAAAGGATGAACATTCAGCGTTTTAAGGAGAATGTTGTCCTTTTTCTCTGTGAACTCTATTCTACTTATGATCCTATAATTACAGATAGCGTAAGTGCATTATCAGTGATGTTACCTTCCACAATTTACAGTACTTTCAGTAACATCTAGTGCACTTAGCTGTGCAGAGTGTTCTAGGAATTCTCAGCAGCACACCCGCTGCCTCCCTTGCTAAGACCCACTTCAGAGGATTCCCAGAATACACATGCAGCTGTTTGACCTTTCCTCCTGTCCTCAACACGCCTTATCTAATATAACCGCAGAGATGTCATCACCTTACAGTGTCTCTGAATACAAACTCCTATACCGTGTTTGAATATAATACTGCACGCTGCTGCCACTACTTTACACCTCTCCACTGAGGCTGCAAGAAGTATTGTTTTTAGCATAGGCTATTACACAGACTCCATCCACAATCTTTTGAAAGTAAATATCATTTGTAGGAAAACATCTCGTTCTGCAACAGGAGCAGCCCTGCTTTGCTGCGATTTTTTTCTGCTTTTGATTTTATCACGTCTTTATCATACTCTCTTCTGCTTCTGCCTGGATGGGACTTGTCTATGTGCCTTTTCTGCTTTCCACTGCTTGAAGGCCATCTGGATAAATGCCATCGCCCATTTAAATTTAGCATTCAGCTCAAAAGACTCCTCTCTCATAGCAGGCTTAGAAATCCAGTTATGTTTAGTGAGCTGCGCAGCTAGTTACCAGAATGCAGTTATCAAGAAGACTGTCAAAGCAGAAGAAGGAAATCCTGGAGCTGATCCCAGAAAAAGAATTCATTAACCTTCCTTCCATTTGTCCCCAATACAAGGAACATAAACATATTTTGGCTAACATGATTAGCAGTTTTCCACTAGTAACCCAGACGATGCTGTGAGAAGTTCTGGACTGTTCCCAAGCACCCGTGGCATATCACAAGATCTGACTGGGAGTTTTTTCTGACCAACAGATTCCAAAATTATAAGAGACTCTCCAGTTAGCTTGAAAATCATGGATGGAGTAAGTACTTTTTAAATGCTCTTTCCAATTTGCTGGTTTTTCCTACCCAGGGCAGTAGGAAGGAACCTGAAATTGATCCAATTGCGGGAAGCTCTTAACTTGCCGCACCACAGCAGTTGATGTTACCTATCTAGAATGAAGATGTACAATCTTCTGTATGCAGCTGTAACCGTCCACAGCACTATCAACCAACCTCCATTTTCAGGCTGGCTAGTGGAAGAACTCCAGAGAGCAGTTTCAGCACAGCTCTTTCTACAGATAAGTGCTGACTCTGCTTTTTACAACCCCTCCATCAAATCTCTAAATAGAGAAGAAATTCAAATCTCAGAATAGAGAAGAAAATGCTCAAGTCTGACTTCAAGAAAAGGAAATCTAGCACCTACAATCCTGCCACAGACTCCAGTAAATGGATTCTCAAACCAGTTTGCATGCATGCAGTTCCCTAGTTTATGCTCAGGTAATTACCACTTATTCCTTAAAGCCAGGCAGCTGCCAGAACTGGTTTTAAGAGCCACAACTAAAGGAGCTGTCTAGAGCCTCAGAGGTTTATTAGCTTAACCTGAACATCAGGGCAAATCATCTAGTGCATGAGAAAAGTTGAACCCTACACATCAATCTTTGTCCAGGATCAGAGTAACCTGACACTTTTTTATTCAGCACAGTCCTCATTTCCCTCACTGGAATGCTACACCAGTGCAGAAGAAGTAGAGCAAGAAGTGGTGAATCTGTCCCGAAGTTTGGCAAGAGGATGAACACATTAGTCATGTGAAAAGGAGAGTTCTGCACAGCTAGTCAGCATTGTCATGCTTCATCAGGAGAGACAGTGACTTAAAACTTGCATATTGCACACAGCAATGGTGCACAGGTTCTAACCCCCAGTTATTTTCCATCTCCAAAGCCACAGCATGGACCTAGCATTTTGTAAGTAAACAGGTCTGAGAGAGGAGGGTTAACAACATGCTGATGAACTAAAGCTTTAAGAAATCTATTTAACACATTTACCCAATGGTAAACATGTGGAAAAGAAGCTCCTTTTGCTTGCACATACTTTAAGAAATAGTTTGAAAACACAGTTTCAAATACCAACAAGCAGTTGACGCAACAATTAAAGTAAAATATCTTTCTTTACTCTTTCCTGTGCAATATGTGGAATGCTCTTATCATGCAGCTGAACACTACCAATGACAATATTATTTTTAGCGTTTTAGGTTTGCCCAGCATTTACTCTTAGCTCTTTCACTAGCAACTGTAGCAGATTAAATCCGAGTCACTTGTCCTGAAATACCTCATGGATCAGTTGTAAAGGACATTTGGGGTCCAAGTTTTGGGATCATGCCAGTCACCCATGATTTGCTGATTTCACCTGTGGTGTTGATGATGAATGCCAGACCATTGTGCTGCCTTAACATCACACAGACTGCATTATCTCTTGCTCAAGTCATTTAGTAGATCTTCTTAGGGCACATATGTATGAAAACTTCTGCACAGCTTTAGGTTCACCGAGGAAGATTTTTGGAGGATAGGAACAAGAAACATAAATCTGAGTAGGATTTCTTCTCTCCTTGTCTCTTTCAAATGTTCATATAGTTACTCTCATCTTTTAACTTCCTCTGCTAAGGCTTATTTACATACTCCCCGTCCCCCCCCCAACATGCAGATAAGCCTTGCACGCACCTTCATGATAGAGACACCTACTCTAGACTCATGAAGAAGTTTATTTTGAATTTACCTTCTATATTCATGATGTGTGAAGAAAATAGAGGTGCAAGAACAAGCAGCTTTGCTTTTCTTCATGCCAAGGAGACAGCATTGTTCACAAAGAGAAAGGTTCTACTCAGTCAAATGCTAAAGTCTAGAAAAGAATTCAAAGTCACCTTGAAAATGTTTTAGTTCTTTAATCTAATTAAATGATACTTTTTCTTCCCCCACAAGCAGCACATTTTAACTTCTCCCTTTACTCACATTTGTACTCTGTAGTCAATAAGCAAAATAAAAGTTGCTGAAAGGCTCCTACATGCATTTAGTCTGACACAGTAAGATAGGGCTGAGATACTATGGGCCACTAAAACACAGGTCAATACCCAGCAATGAAGACTTCCACAAGAATCTCAACCCAATCTGCTCTGTAGAACAGTGCCACTCCTTTCCCAAGAGGATGCCCTTCAGAAGGGGGAGTCGGCTTCTTTAAACCAGCCAGCTAATAATGGTTTTTTGCTGATGAATCAAGAAATAGGACATTTGTAATTTTCACTAATTATTTTTTTCTGAAGATGAAAAGTAGAATCTATCAGGAAGGGAACAACCATCAAGAGAAGAAAAGAGAGCTTTGCATTGCCTTTTGTTCAGAAACTCCTGGCACAGGAGTATCATCTATTGCTTATCTCTTAAGCATGTGGAATGGGAACAGAAGGGACAGTATTAATATACCTGAATTTTTGGCCAGTGGATTAAATCAGCAGTATGTTCAAAACTGACTCCATCATTTGTAGCCCCAATCCTATTCTCAGAATTACTCAAGAACTAAGGGAAATAACAACAACATTGGACTGATTTTCAAAGGGGCTTACAACACACCCAGTGATGGTGGCGCTCAGAGCGGGCCATTTAGCTAGCTGGTGCTGAACAATGTCACACAGCTTCCAGTCCGTGAACTAACTTGCTCATCTCTATACAGTACTGCTATTTCACAATAAATGTAGCAGAAAGCTCCTGAAGGCCTAAATTATATTTGAGAAGAATACTTAGGCTGCTAAATCACTCAGGCACTTTCAGAAGATTTACTCCAGTTCGCGAATCTAATTGTTCATCTAAACCTTATTCAACTTAATTTTAAAAATCGGCTAAATAAGGTGCTAATGCTGACAACACTAAAAATGCCCTTAAACCCATTTAAGGTTAATTTGGTAATTTACCAACATAAAGGTTAAACTGACTAAAGGTAGTTTTTTATATAGAATTTTACAGAATTGCACTGGCTTAGCTACAATAGTAAAAAATAGTTTATTCAAACTTCTCTAATACTGACAAGCTCATAACATTACTTAAGGTAACGCTTCTCTAGATAAAAAAATCCATAGAGGAAAATGACACCAATAAATACAGTTTTTGTTCTAGCAGTGAGTCACTTGAATTTTTCAGGATATTCAGTAAAGCAATCATCAGCAGAGAAATAAAACTCCTATTTCCCTGACTTAAATGATCTTCTTTCTTGTAAGGAGTAACCCTCTTGGGTAAGAAATGCTGCTGTGAATAGGTCTAGACTTTACACAGCCATGGGTCACTAATTTAATTAGATTTCAAAGCCGCTATTCTACATTTACACTGAATACAATACTTCCTGTACCCTCCCTCATACAAAAAGGAATAAAACAATCCCCCAGAAGTTTACACCTCAATGCATGAGGAAGCAACAACAAAGTGTATATACAATACCTTGAGTTACAGATGGGGTTTATATTGTTCAAGTTATTAGGAAAACCTTAACTACCTTCTAAGTTGGTACTTTTAGCAAGGAAAACAAAGGTTTTCTCCTTTCTAGTGAGATAGGATTCTGTTTGACCTGCTCTGCTCAGAAAATGACTGCCATCAGCCAACCTCAGTAATGTCCCTTCCTAATTATGAGCTTTTACACATATTACAAAATTAAATCAAGTGTCTCTATATCAATAAAAGAAATTTAAAAAATTAACTTTACTGGTAACAGTGGAAGTCCTTGCCTTCTATAAAAAATAGTAGGTTTTGCAGGGGTTTTCTGGGGGGGCGAAGGGTAGGGTACAGTGAGGACAGGAGCCCTGCCGTGCATCAGTGTTTGGTCTTCTGAGCTTTTCTCCTTTCAAACGAAAATGGGGGCTGCAGTTTTCACTGGGTTCTTGTATCACATTTGTTACCCTGCATTTCAGACTCTGCAAGGTTACTGCTCTCATAATTTGAGTGATCCAAAGCTGCATGGATTAGTTACTTGAGGAAATTGGGGGGTTTCCCCTCACTAAAAGCCATGAGGGTATAATAAGAAACCACGTTCATATTTTTTTCCAGGAGCTCACAAAACATTTCAAAGAATTACAAAAGATAGGAGCTGTTACTGGAAGTGAAACCACACTAGCAGGCAGGATCATTAGCCTCCAGTTTCACCATCTGTAAATGACCTGAAAATACCTATTATTTGATAGTATCATACTGCTATACATTTGAACTGTTAATCGGCAACATGTATATAAAGGAAAAATGTCCTATAACAACTATATGAACAATCTATGCAAATAACTTTGTTATTATTAACAACAGTCCAACTTCACACATCTGCTGAAGCAGAGTACAAATTCAGTCTCAGTCCAGCTGTTATACGCAAGTATACACCCTTTCATACTCCATTCTTTCACAGGAAAGCCAGATGCCAGCTTATATTATGCATGAAGGGCAGGGGCAGATGTCTGGCTATAATCAGGGATTCCTCTGGATCTGACATGTAAATGAAACACTTAAGGTGTTAATTCCTGAAGCCGACAATACAGTTCTTCTGTAGGTAGCTACAGCCTACTACCTTACTGTGTACACAGAGAGAGAGAGAATTTTGTGAAGAACGGATATAATGATGTTAGTGCCAACATTTTCTGGCAAGTCCAGTGCTTGGCTTTTGTAAGCAGCATTCCTTCTCTCTGTATGGCAAATTAACAGCAGTAAAAGGTGAAACACACCGTAACTTATTTCTACAGTGCAGCATTTCTGGAAATATAATGGCTACTAGGATAGAAAAATTTTTGATGCACAGATCAAGCTGAAATTATAATAGTCTCTTTGCTCTCTTATATTAGCTAGTGGTAATGGCAATGAAATAAAAGTCAAACAATTACAGAATGCATGAAAATAGATTTCTCAACATCCATTCCTCTTTCTGATCTCTTGATAAAACTGCTGGGCCACAATACTTATTTGTCATCATATAATGGAAATGAAAAGTTAGTCAATGTAAGATATCCAGCAAATTGTTATTAAATAAAAGGTTTAAAGAGAGCTGTTTCATGGTTTCTAACAGATTTCGGTGTATCAGCTTAGATATTTTAAAATTAGTGCTGTGATGAAACAGCAGACTTTCATGGTATGAAAACTGAGAAAAAAATAAGTAGATATTTGAATGCAATTTAAAAATTGCCAAGACAGAGAGCACTGGCGATCTATGAATTGTCTAAACCCCAGGCCCAAACATATTGCATACTCTCATGTGCACACGAAAAGAAAGGGGGTAAATGGAAGTAACAAACAACATTCAAAGGTAAGCTTATTTTAATCTAGTTGTAAACAAAAGCCACAGGGGCAAAATTCCTTGCCCTGCTCACCCAAAAGCTAGAAAGCAAAGCATGAAAAGTGAAAGGAGTTTAGTGGGGAAAAAGAGGTCACAGGAAGCAACAATAATAATGTCAAATGGAGGTGGAAAGAAACTGAATTCTATCTTCTCAAAAGCAGCGTTCTTTGCTAGTAACAGATGAAAGACATTTATTTCATTAAAAGCAGTTTAAGAACAGGAAGGCACAATTAAGTATAACTAAGGGGTTAACATAAGTTTGGGGAGGGTGTCCCTACCCTAACTAGGAACATAGCAAATAAACAATTAGGATGTTATTTCCTCGATTATGGCCACTTCTGCTTTACAAAGTGAGAAGTTATAAAAGCAGGTGCTGATGTGACCTTAGTACTAATTAGTAGGACAGAGCCCTCATCCAGTTACAGGGCAATATTCCTTGGCAAAGGGATACAACAAGGAAGAAGATGCAAGGAGACAGAAAGAAAATCCAGCATTATCTCCAAAGAAAGTACCATCTTGTGACATTTGAGAATGTCCCCCAAAGGCCAGCATCGGGGACTTGAGGCACACACACGCAGAGCCTCTTGATACTCAAGAGAGCTGTAGCTGGGACTAGATAAATTGTGAGAGCTGTGATGAGAGTACTAGAACGAGAGCCGTGAGATTTAACAGGAAGATGAAAGCCATCCGTAACACACCCCTCCTTTTACCTTATCCTACTCCGTAGCACTGTGCCTGACCAATGCCAGCTCAAAAACACATCTGCCACGTAAGCACATTCCTGGCTACTTCTGTCTACAGTAGTGGCAAACATACATTTTTAATGCCTTTTCTGATTTTTTTTTTAAACCACAGGGCTGCTTTATCTCCAGTCTAGCAGAAGTTCACATGGAGATGGCTGACAACTTCGAACTGACTGCAGACAAGCCGGTACAGGCATTACTGAGTAGCACAGACTGGTAGGGGCCACCAGCGAGACATAAATTTGGTAGCAAATTCTAATTTATTCACAACACATGGAAGAATGTATCAGCAAAGGCTCTCAAAGTGAAGCACATTAGTTAATCAAGCCTACTCAAGTTTTGTGGCTATTTTAAAATTAATAGGGTTGAGTAAACTAGGGCATGCAGACAAAAAGGCCCACATCCTCGAAAGCCCATTGTGGGTATGCTGAGAGTTGTCTTTGTTGATCTGGATCTAAATGGATTTCAAAGTCTAATAATGAATCAATGAGTTGAATACAGTTTCCCAGATTCCTATCTCTCTGTGATCAGGCTACTATAATGACCTGGGATTCAAAGAGCATCTTCCACTGCATTATATTAGACCAAAGCTGGTATTAAAGAACTTTCAAAATGTGAAATTATGTGATAGTTGACTCATCACAGCAAGAACCATAAAGCTGAATACTGCTGTGTCTTTTTTACATATCCATGTAATGTATGCAAATTATACCAAGAACAGTAAAAGCAAAATAATAAAGCATGGTAGGTGTCAAACATCATAACTTGTTTTCTTCCATGGTATATGTTTATAAGAGATGCATGGATCACTTTACAGTTAGCAAGAAGTTTGTGATGAGAAATACTTTTGTCTCCCAAGTATCCAGTAATATTTAAAAGTAAAGAAAAGCTGACATACCTGTTCCTTTACTGCTCTTTTTTTCAGACTGTGCCACTTGTATAACCTCAGCAGCAGCATCTCTTACTACCAAATCTTCATTCTGCAGCAGTAGAACCACGCATTTCCACATCGCAAGGGTATCAGACAGTCCTATATTTATTTATGGAGAAAAATTAGAATTCTATTTCTTACATGCATTCAAAGAACTTAGAGAGCTCTGTTTACACACCTAAATGCAACAAATGCAGAGAAACACTGAAACAAGGGCAGGAGAAGTGCACTGGCAAACTACTGGGAAGACAACTGGCAATACGATCAAAGTTTTCAGCATGTGTGAACTTTATCTAGGCGATGACTCAGCTTAGTTTAAACAGTGGGAAACAGATAATAGAATGGACCTCTCTTAATCTGGGTTCAACTTTAAGTCGTGGGTGCTCTGAATTTTCTGCAATTTCTGCCCAATTCCTGTTTGGCAACAGCAAAAGTTTTGCCACTGGAGATTGACCAACGCACTGTGATCATGGATTTGGAACAGGGGCTGCCAAACCAAGTTTTGTTCAGACACTGCCAGTAGTGCTGGCCACAAATGCCATTCCCCACAGGAAAGGGAAATGATCTCCCCCCTCCCAGAGATCTACCTGTCATCTACTTCTCCTATATCCACCTCACCCCACCACTCACCAACATGCCCTGCCATCCTTGTACCCACTACATGTTGGAAGCAAGGCAGCTTTAATCCATGGGGTAATTACCTGCACACAGTTAAGACTAACCAGAGAGAACTGCCAAGAGGGAGGCGTTCATTTGGTAAACCCCAAACAGGCAGACACCACATACCTCCCTCATGGCAATTCAAATCTCACAAGCCATGCTCCACTTGCAAACCCTTGTGCCATTTAATGGTGTCACACTAAGGATGACTAGCTGAAGTCACAGAACTGTACTCATAGGTTTGCTGGGGTACTTTTCAGCTGACTTTTCTGCTCTCTTTGAATGTCCTCATTAAAGGAATTCACTGAAAGGTCTCTTTTAGAGACAGCCAGCTGTTAGTTATTACTTTCTGGTGATCACAGGGAACAATAGAGTTGGTGCCTCATTGCTGTGCTGGTTTTCTTCAAGCATGTTATCAACAGGTCTATCAGAGATTTGTATTACAAGGCTAGCTAGACAATTAATTGTATTTCACTGCTTGGCCAAAATTAATTGCTTGAGGCTTTACTACACAGGCAGAAGAAGCATTCCTGTATTTCATGTAACTTCCCCATGTGGGAATAGCATGGAGTATAATTATTTCAGAAAGAAGTTGCTTTTTTCTGGCATGACACACCCAATAATGTTATACTGGCACAGCTAGGGCAGAATAATTATTTCCTTCTAGACACAATGGCCAGCTTGCCCACCTAGACAAGTTTCTACTGTACCTCCAGAAGAAGTGGAAGTCTGCAAATGGGTCTTTCAGAAAGACTTTTTCTAAATCCTCAAGAAACATGATGAAGAGATGATGGAGTCATCCAGAAAATAGTGATCAGCATTCACCCTCTTCCTCTTATGAACATACTTAATGGAAGCTTATGGGAACAACTACAACTGCATTTCATACAACCACAATTTTCTTTAACTTCTACTTTCTACTATAGGTGGTCAAGCAAAGTGATGCAAAACAAGGCATAAAAGTAAAAACTGTTTGTATGTGCATAACCTCTTTAAGGGAATGATTCTGGGTTTGTATCACTACAACTAAACACCAGATCATGCTCCTGATTTGCTAAACTTCTCACTGCAGTACTGACAGTTTCACAGCTGTGAAGAACCCCAGATTGACAATTCTAGGTAGTATAGAGGGTTGGCTCTGCATCTTTCCTCCCCTGGCCCAATTTTCAGAGCAAAGAGCTAGTTCAGATGGCTTGCCCACTGAGGCCTTGGGGCTTGCTTTTGTGGGATGTTTTTTGGGGGATTTGGTGGTTTTGTTTGTTTTTCTTTGTTCTGTTAAGATTTTATGCAGGATACAAACTGCTGCTATTTTTTATTTCAGACCTTCACATCTGCCTGATTGGAAAGCATGGAAACCAGAAACTGTTCTGACAAGATCAAAGAGGAAACTCTGTTCTCCATCAGCTATGGACCAGATCCAAATGGCAACAGACAAGAAGCACAGCATTTGGGAGTTTTTCACTCCAATACCTCCACTGTCTTCATTTGATATAAAATGGTAATGTCTGTCCTACTCAGAGCTTTAACTAGATGGTAGAGGTCAAGATTTCCAGAGTTGATACTATGAACACTTAATAGTACACTGTCTACCTCATATAACAGATGTAGCTCTGTTAAACGGTATCAATACCTCTTAAAAGACACATCTCAAAATAAATAGCTGACTTTTTAAAAAACACCACTATCTATAGTCTAAGAAATATACCATTCTTCTCATCTAACAAAAATTTGGATCCAGTCCATATACATGGACTTAAGCTACTCAAACTAAAAACATTTAAATAACTACATTGGAATAAAATATCATAGAATCACAGAACCATTTAGGTTGGAAAAGACCTTCAAGATCATCGAGTCCAACCATCAACCATGCCCACTAAACCATGTCCTGAAGTACCCCGTCCACTCGCTTTTTGAATACCTGCAGGGATGGTGACTCAAACCACTTCCCTGGGCAGCCTGTTCCAATGTTTGACAACCCTCTCAGTAATGAAATCTTTCCTAATATCTAACCTAAATCTCCTTTGCCTCAACTTGAGGCCATTTCCTCTCGTCCTATCTCCAGCTACCTGACAGAAGAGACCAGCACCCACCTCACTACAAGCCCCCTTCAGGCAGTTGTAGTGAGCGATAAGGTCTCCCCTCAGCCTCCTCTTCTCCAAACTAAACAGCCCCAGCTCCCTCAGCCGCTCCTCATAAGATTTGTGCTCCAGGCCCCTCACCAACTTGGTTGCCCTTCTCTGAACACGCTCCAGCACCTCAATGTCTTTCCTGTAGTGAGGGGCCCAAAACTGAACGCAGGACTCGAGGTGCGGCCTCACCAGTGCCGAGTACAGAGGAACAACCACCTCCCTGCTCCTGCTGGCCACACTATTTCTGATACAGACCAGGATGCCACTGGCCTTCGTGGCCACCTGGGCACACTGCTGGCTCGTATTCAGCTGGCTGTCACCAGCACCCCCAGGTCTTTCTCTGCCAGGCAGCTTTCCAGCCACTCTTCCCCAAGCCTGTAGTGCTGCATGGGGTTGCTGTCACCCAAGTGCAGGACCCGGCACTTGGCCTTGTTGAACCTCATACAATTGGCCTCGTCCGATCGATCCAGCCTGTCCAGATCCCTCTGGAGAGCCTTCCTACCCTCAAGCAGATCAGCCCTGCCTCCCAACTTGGTGTCATCTGCAAACTTGCTGAGGGTGCACTCGATCCCCTCATCCAAATCATCGATAAAGAGATTAAACAGAACTGGCCCCAATACTGAGTCCTGGGGAACACCACTTGTGACCTGCCGCCAACTGGATTTCACCACAACCCTCTGGGCTCGGCCATCCAGCCAGTTTTTCACCCAGCGAAGAGTACACTTGTCCAAGCCATGAGACGCCAGCTTCTCAAGGAGTATGCCATGAGAGATAGTGTCAAAGGCCTTGCTGAAGTCCAAGTAGACAACATCCACAGCCTTCCCCTCATCCACTAGGCGGGTCACCTGGTCATAGAAGGAGATCAGGTTGGTCAAGCGGGACCTGCCTTTCATAAACCCATGCTGACTGGGCCTGATCCCCTTCTTATCCTGGACTTGCCATATGGGTGCTCTCAAGACAAACCGTTCCATAATCTTCCCTGGTACCGAGGTCAAGCTGACAGGCCTGTAGTTCCCCAGATCCTCCCTCCGACCCTTCTTATAAATGGGAGTCACATTGGCAAGCCTCCAGTCCTCTGGGACCATATATATGTACACAATACATTTTAAGTCATGTATTAATGGGTTTCATCTAAAAGGATCCAGAAAATTAATGTTCAAACTACTCACCAAGAATGAGCTTCTCATTGATCAGAAGGAACGATGTTATACTTTTAAGAACTTCAGCAGCTGCTAACAGCATCTCTGTCTGTTGCTCATCTCCACAAAAATAAACTAACAGCTGAACCCATGTTTTCAGGACTTTTTCTGAAATCTGAAGACACAGAACATGTGAGAAATATGCTGTACAATCCAGTGTTACCACTTACCATCACATTAAACTATGGACCACCAAAGGGATACCACTCATCATTAAATGCTGGGGGTTTTTTTGAGGTGGTGAACCCCACAAGTCCATTCAAATTTAGCTTACTATGTGACAGATAATCAAGATGGGAGATTTTCTTCTAGTCAGAGCAGTATTCATAGGCAATTCTCTCACCCTGTCCCTTCACACCAGACTCACCAATGACCACACAAGTCAAAGCATATCTTTGTGTCCTCAGTTCTAAACATGCAAGCCAAATATACCAGACTATAATGAAGAGAAGCAATTTTCAGAAGTGTCCTACACGTAGACACATACACATATCTGGAGAAACAATTAAGAGCATGTGAACTGTAGAATCAATCTTAGGCTTTGGTAATGATACAATGCTTCGTAAAGGGGTGAATGCGGCTCCATCTGTCTCCTCTGCAGATACTGAGGATGGAAATTTTTTTTAACAAGACTGCTAAGATATCTTGGGTTCTGATAGCATGTTGTGTTGGTTTTGGCTGGGATAGAATTAGTTTTCTTCATAGTAGCTAGTATGGGGCTATGTTTTGGATTTGTGCTGGAAACAGTGTTGATAAATCCACAGGGATGTTCTTATTACTGCTGAGCAATGCTTACACAGAGTCAAGGCCTTTTCTGCTTCTCACCCCACCAGCGAGGAGGCTGGGGGGGCACAAGGAGTGGGGAAGGGGTGCAGTTGGGACAGCTGACCCCAACTGACCCAAGGGATATTCCAGACCATATGACATCATGCTCAGCATATAAACCTGGGGGAAGAAGAAGGAAGGGGGGACGTTCGGAGTGATGGTGTTTGTCTCTCCAAGTCACCCTGCTTTCTGGAGATGGCTGAACACCTGCCTGCCCATGGGAAGTGGTGAATGGATTCCTTGTTTTGCTTTGCTTGCATGCATGGCTTTTGCTTTACCTATTCAACTGTCTTTATCTCAGTCCATGAGTTTTCTCACTTTTACTCTTCCAATTCTCTCCCCCATCCCACTGTGAGGGAGGTGAGTGAGCAGCTGCCAGGTGCTTAGCTGCCAGCTGGGGTTAAACCATGACATGTGTGCATTCACAACACTGAAGGAATCTCCATGTTGACCTATACACAGCAAAGCTTGCTGTCCTAGAACATGAAGAATTACAAAAAAAAAAAGAACAGGAAAGAAATTTCCTGGTTCAAATAAAATCCAGTTGCCACCTTTTGGAAAATACTTAGTCCTCAGACATACACTAGGAAAACTACTACTGAGTAATAATAGGACAAAGCTTTCCAATGTGTGGTGATACCTACTAGATTTTTTGTGGAAAGAAATAATGTGCATTTTACCCATAACTCAAATAGCGCTTCCAAGACTTGTAAACTCTGACCCCCGTTGGGACAGCTGGGCCATAATTGGGAAGAGAAAGTCCCAACTTCCATAAGTGACCAAGAAGGAGCTGGAATCCCCTGCAAGTGCCACCCTCAGGAGAGTGGCAGGTCAGTCAAGGAGCAGCAATCTCAAGCGCAGGTTAGATAACAGAACATGCCAACTGCAGGAGGTGGCACCCACGCACAGCCACAAACAAGCCTGTGCTACAGCTATCGGAGGAAGCTCCAGAGGGGAAAAAACCCTCCAACAGATTTGGACCTCATGCACAGGAGAAGAGGAAAAGCAGCATCAGCTCGACCTGGAGACACGCGAGGTATGCACAGTTAATTTTTTTTTTTCTCCTTTCTTTATTTTTTTTTTACTTAAATTAAAGGAAGTGAAAAACAGAACAACCAAATAAGGCAAAGAAAAGAACCAATGAAAAGGTGCCTTGAGTTAAAGGGCAGAGAGGCGCGGGAGGACTCATAGAGAGATAAATGAAACCCCAGTAGTACTCTGCCTCATTCCGCATGGTACGTGGCCATGCACCTGCACTACACAAAGGGACAGAGCCACAGCATGTCCTACAGTTCTGTAACAGGTTAAAAAAAAAAATATCCCAAGATGTTACAATTACTCAAATTCTGAACAGACACATGGACTATCTAGAAAGACAGAACTTGACTTTTACCTCATGGAAGAGAAACAATCCCTTCTACAGATGCAAATACTAAATGCAAGCCTAAAGAAAGAATTTAGATGGAAAACTGATATACTTGGTCTTTTACAAAGCAGAAGACGCCCTCTGTACAGATATCTTACATCTCACATGATTTACATGATTATTAGGTAATGTTGTTTTAGCATTACGACACTTAAGATTGTTACAACATTTTTCATTAATTCCTCTTTGTAAATGAATACAAAACTTCAGAGCAATAACATGTTCCACATCTATTTGTGAAACCAGGTTTACATGGTTATTTTAATGTTTATAACTTGAAGTCCTTGCATTTTGCCTTTCTTAAACAAAAAGATTTAACATCACAATTCATGTTCCAAATTCTTGGGTCCAAATCTGTGGCTTCCTTTTTTTTTTATGAGACAAGATTATTAGCATACAATATGAATCAATTCTGCTGCACATTCTATGAAAAATAACAGCTACATAAGGAAAAAAAAATATCTTCATTTTAAAACAGACCACGACAATTTTGTCTATTTTAAAATATCCATTAAGTGTTCTTTGTGTCTTTGAAAACATAAAAACCCCCTAAAATTGTCTAGCACTAAAAGCTGCCTTAGCAGTGCTCTATGCATACAAATGTAACATCACAGACTGACAATTTAAAATCAAAAGAAATCTGAGGCAGTAATTTGTGCTGGTATAAATCTAAATTAAATAGCCCATAAACAGGAATGGAGAACACAGAGCCTTGAACTTTGCAAAGGTTATTATATTTACTCTAGGTTTTAAAAGCAAATTTTAAGAGGAAATTCAATGAGAAACTCCACGCAGACAACAGGCTGGTGTGCTTAGACAGTGATTTCAGGCCTGAGACTTGGCAAGGTCACACTGCCTACAGCAAAGAAAGGAACTGCACCCAGCCACTGCTTCAAGCTGCTTGCCTTCCCTTCTGACCTGCTCCCCAGCAATCAGAAACCACAACAAAGTTGCACTTTAGTAAATCGACTGGATTCAGTACATGTATTAATCATTGTAGGCATTTTTCTTTCCACATTATAGCAACTATTTTGGATGCTCTCAGAAGTTGAAATTAATCCATCAGAAAAATTCACTTACATATTTAACTTGAAGTAACTTTGAGGGGATATACTGAGATGATATTCATGGCTGTTTCATTTCAGAATGTGGCAGGGTATTTAGAGAGGAAGCCATAATGCCAGAAAAGGTGCAATGACACAAGAAAACACAAACTTGGGGCTTCTATCTAAAAGAAGCCACATAACTTCTATCACCAAAAACTCCAGAATTACAAAATTGTTAAGCAGCTCCATTTCTCTTACCTGCTGATGGTTCTGCAAAAGATGGATAACCAACTTGGAGGCAAATTTGAGAGCTATGCTTTGTACTTCAGTGCTGCTAAAACAAGGTAAAGAATGTATCAAAAAAAAAAAAAAAGCAGCTATTTCTGCCATTATTTCATCTCTAGGAAAAAAACAACCAGCCAGTTCTTAATCATTCTTGATTATCACCAATGGGTATTTTGCAAGCTGAGCACTCGGAATTTTTACATTACAAATCTTGATGTTAGTTAAGTTTTTAGTTGAGATGCAAATGAAATATGCTCTTACTTTCAGCTCTCTGGTGTTTATTTTCTACCTGCATACTTCCCATAGAAAAACACATTTGAAAATGGAAGCCAAGTCAAACAAACCAGACATTATTTTAAATGATAAACAAAAGCATTTCTTCAAGCTGGTGTAAAGCTCCAGGAGTACCTCTTCTAGAGCTGCTAAAAATGTTACTAGTGCAGAACACGTGAAATGTCGTCTGCTGAGCCTCCATGCTGCCCAGCAGGGTCTAAGGACTCGGCACTTGGCACCATGGCTCCTGAAGGGCTGGTCTTACCACAAGGAAAGGCAACACCTGAGCAATAAGGTTTGCTATTTCAGCTATTTCCCTCTAACAGCACCAGTCAGTGTTACTTTACCACAAGTACCTTGCTTCATTCCAGAAATAAACACTCCACATCATCATTTAAACTTGAAAAATTTAGTGCAAATAAGCAGCAAATGTGCACAGCTATAAAATGCTGTTCTACACTGTATACCATAAATATTCTACATTGGCAACACTGGGGTGCAATGTTTATATGGCTGAAAAAAAGAGACTATTAGAAACAGGATGGTCTTGCCCTTAGAGCCTGGACACTTTAACCCTGTTTGTCCATTCCATTATGAATAGATGGACACAGCTTCTAATTCAGTACAAACTGGCTCCAAATTTTCAGTGCTTTCTGGTGACTTTATAGTCTGATTAAGGAGTGCGAACCCTAAGGATTAGGGTTAACCATTTCTGCCAATCCAACAAGTGAAATCAGATCTGTCACTCTCCCTGCAGACCATCTGCAGATAAATCAGGATAGCACGGATGGCAGATTCATGGATGAGTGTATGTTTGGATCATCAATTCTATGTGTTAAGGTGTTTCCCAATTACCATTCAGGAAGATCTATGCTCACTGGCTATCATCTAACAGCCAGAGTAACTTATTATTTCAGGAACTGTATTACTGGACATTTACAAGATGCTTGCCAGTATGACTTGTAGGCCTTTTTAATAATTCAGATCTGTGCCTAACTTCTCTGAAAAATTCTCATCAAAAGCTCTCTTTATTCAAATGAGCCACACTCAATTTTCTGAAACATGGATTTTTAAATCAACAGTCCAAAACCAATAAATTAATGCTTCAACATTTAAAGTTTTTAAAACATAAGTATTTTAACAAGCGTAACAGACCATACCTGTTGGCGATATCTACAATGTTTAAACTCCAGGTTAAGAGCTCATTTGGATTCATTTTTATAGAGCATTCAGTCTTTGGAAGCACGTTTCTGAGATCCATAGTATAAAGAATTTCCAGCACCTGCACACACAATTCACAAACAATGAAGTTGCAAACAATCTCAATATCAATGTGTACACTTGAGATCAATAAAACACTGACTGAAACCCCGCTCCAAGAACACAAAGGTCCTCTTCTGACAGTGCTAAGATAGGAAAGAGGAAGTTCTTGCTTTTATGCAAGAACATCTGTTACAGAATTATAGCACAGCTCTTATTCAATGTAAAAAAAACCACCACCAAAAACCACTCATGTACTATTTAAAAAACATCATGCACGTTTGAAACATATTTTTAAAAATTAAGAGTATCATTTACTGCAAACATATCAAACGTCAATAAAATAGCACCCTCCTACCTTGCAAAAACACTGGAGGTTCTTTTCCTTCAGAGCCATTGTGAGAAGAGCGCCTTCCAAATCAATGAGTAAACACAATACACCTCCTCCTTCTTCTGCAATCTGCTTGGAATTTATTTGCTTCAGCCAGAGCAGTATTGCTTCCAATGCAAGCAGACGTACTTCATGAAACTCACAGTGAAGGAGATGAACTATTGACAATGGTGGCTTGGCTATTTTCTTTGCAACAGGTGAACTGCTGCTCTGGATGTCAGGACCTGCAGTCACCAACAGCACTTCTATCACAAGTTTGGTGATGCTCTGAAGGTACTGTATCAGTCCTGGTACTGCAGATGAGTAGGGAATACCAGACATCAATTCAGAATCTGAAATGACTCTGTTCATCTCTTCCCAAAATCCAAACAATGGCATTCCTGAAATGAGAATAAAACTAAGTAAAGTGACAAATAGATAATGTTACCACCTGCTCCAGATCATGAAGTGATTCTGAAGTTGAAAAACATCAGGTGTGCAAAAGGTATCACAAGGTAATTTCAGGCATGAAATGAAAACATAGTCCTCCTTCATTTTAAACTGATTCTGAATTATAAACCAGCTTTCCTAGATATCAGGTGTATTCATATTTAAATAGAAAGAAATAAGGACACAAACTTTTCTGAAAACTGTAAATTGTTCAATACATGGGATGAAAGCTTCAACCAACTTAAAAAATCCTACAATACTTTGCAGATTAAAAAATCGCCTGTCATCTTCACCAATTACAGCTCTTTGATATGTATTTCCTTAAATCAAGCTACTAATACGGTCTTGCAAATTGTACATGCTTTGCACTACCATTGTAACACAAATAAACTGTATTAAATACATTTGGAAAAAAAAAATTAGGTAGTTTGGAAACCTCAAAAAGCACCAAATACAAATATGCAATCATATTATATTAGGTAGAATAGCTCTAAAATCAGAGGTCAGACTGGAGAAAGTGCTGTCTGTCAGCTTACCCAGCTGCAACTGAAACCAGGAGAAACAATGACAGGGCCATTCTGATAATACTGGAAATCTCATGCTTTGCACAGCTTTAGTCAGAAAAGGTTACTATTAAGAAGATGATACTTCTGCATAAATACATCTGTCCTGTGTCTATCAATCTAAAGAATTTACTGATTAAAAAAATCCAGTGTGCTTTTCCTATGCTTATCAACTTCAAACAAGTAACACAGGTAAGAAAAAAGGAGCTGCACTGTAATCCCTCTTATGTACCAGCACAGGAACTGTGACATTTCAGCCATTTACACTGGTTCAACCTGCTCACATGGCACAGCACAGCCCAAGACCCTTCTTTAGTGCTTGGCCACCTCCTGGAGTGAACAAAAAGGTCACTGCTATCTGTGATGCCAGAGGGTTTTAGCCTTCAGCAAAGTTGGCAATGCTGACACAAAATGAAAGAAAAAAATTAATCGATAGTCCTCTCACACATACACACAGACTGAAATCCTCCCGTGCCTCGAGTTCAACCTTCTTCTCCATCATCAGCAGGAATGAATCATTTTATAATACTGAAACCAAGATTTTTGCCCTGTTCAGCTGTTTGTATAGCTTGTACTGTGAGGAAATTAATATGCTATACCCCACAAAATTCAAATACAAGTAAGAGAAAATCATGAAGCACAGAAGAGAACAACACTGCCACTGGTGTTAAGGGATATTAGAAGTTTAGGGTTTTTAAGATATCAAAATGCATTAAAGGTAAATACAAAGATTAAAGCAAACTTACTTAGATTTCTTCAGTATCTGCAAGAAGACAATTCATTGCCATGTAACTTTGCTATTTATAATTAAGTAAGCACCACGCACTACGAAAGCCTGTCCAAATATTACTATTAAATTGCTGAATTTGACATGAAGCTGCAACAAAAATGTGGATTCATTTTGTTGCCCTTGAAGACATTTCCCTAAGCCTTCTATTTAAAATTAAATACCCTTCCCTTTCACATTCAAATTCTTCCAAAGCCATCTTAATTTGTTCGACATTTACATAGAAATTTGACATGGTTGTACATTGTCTAGCATGTAAGGCAGAAGCATTTTCTGAGTAATTCTGGACAAGCTTCAAAGAAATTTGGTATTTGAAAAAGATTTGCAGACATATTACCTAACCATTAGTTCTGTCATTCATGTTTTCACTACAGTTTCTTTTCTGAATGGGCTTGATGTAGTCAAAGAAACTGCAATATCACTGCAAACCTATGTCACAGCATAATCCTCTAGATGACGCAGATGGCTTCCATGCAAACTTGTATATTTTATTTGCTACATTTTCTAAAACCCCTCCAAATAGAACGGCATTACATACCGGCATCGCAGCATGAACTAGCATTAATGCCTATGTCACACGACAAGTATCCAACTGCCAGAATTCCTTAATTTCCGAACTGTCTGGTTGCCTTGGAGAGGGATTAGGCCTTCGTCCCAGTTATTACACAGCCTGACTCCACAGACAGCAGTTAAACAACAGAAATAATCCCAGGCAGTTGAAAGAAAAAGTTCAAGTTCAAGCACCTTGGTTCGAGAAGAGAAGCTTCCTATGCACTTCCCTCCTCAGCTGCATTTCAGCAATACATGAGCCTGCTAGCTCAGTTGTCTGAACCAAGTATGTATTTCTAAGTATATTGCAAGAGAAGTGTTTGTATTTCTTATCAATGTTGCTTTACATTGAGGTATAGCTATCATACATGCAAGCAGTAACATGAAAACCAACAGGATGGAAGGGTCAAAGCTCTAGGGCAAGGCAAGGGACAACAGTATTAAGCAGACAAAAAGAGATAGAGATAAACATTAGGGTAAGAGGGGGAGGGTGTCTTTCATTTTGTTGGTGTCAACACTGCTAACTTTGCTAGAGCCTGCAACCTAATATCAGAAGGAGTGGTGACCCTTTTGTCAACTCCAGGAGCTGGCCATGCACTGAGCTTCAGATCCAGTTCAATAAACTTTCATTTGAATTTTCCAAGGCCAGCACAACTTCACTCAGTGTCTTCATCTTTGAAGGGGAAAATTATTTTTATATGAAAAACATGGTGGAGCTACTCACTCCTAGAAGTACTAGTTTGTAGAGACTGCAATACAAGAATCTTCTGCCACAGATCCTCTTTTTCTGTACATATCAGACACTTCTGGTTTGGAAGCCTTATGGATTATTTCTGGTTTCCCCATGTAACTGTGAAAGACTGGGCACTGTGGCTCATCTATTTTACAGAAAGTCTCTTTAAAACTGGATGTCTCAACAGCAAGGCTGTCAGCAAAATAAGACTGTCTGCATATTTGCTTAGCCTCAGCACGCCATAGAGCAAATCCTTCTGTATTCATCTCGTGCTCCACATGCTCTCCAGCACTCTTTTTTTCACACAAATACGTACAGAAGGAAAGAAAGCCCTTGTCTCATTACAATGCAGTGGAAATATACCTTCTTTCAACTTCATCGCTAAGAAATCTTTCCTGGCTTTCATGTAAATGTTTTCTCTTCTGCTTAACTTTAAGTAAACTCTTTTTCTTTGGCTTACATCAAAATATCCAACTAAACCAAAAAACCACACTGGTTCCCAAAGTAAATGTCTGTCTCTGTTGTTAAGATACAGTAAAGACATACTTCTATTTACAAACAAAAAATCACTGTACAGTTTGAACTACCAGCTGCTGTGAGAAGGAAGAACAAATTTTGGCTGACCAAACCAGGATCCTGGCAGACAGCAGTCTTGTCCAGGATGCTGACAGATGCAAAAGAGCCCCCAGGAATTAAGTGGATTAATTTCCCCACTGCCCTTAAGGACTGCTTCATTTGTGGGACAGTAAGAACTTCATCTCTCTTAGGAAGGAACGCACCTCGCGCAATAACTTTGTTCTCTTCAACACAGTGCATCAACATCCCACAGTCCTCCTCAATACCTTTATGTCCACTACACTGAGATATGCATACAATGTCTATGTCATATCATCTAGGTCTGAGGCATTGTTTTTTAAATCCTATTTGTGATCAACTGATGTTCGCAGTCAGTTACATGAAGTTAAATGGTCTTTCATAATCTGAAAATAAAGAGGAAAGGAAGAGGAGCAGAATGAAATTAGCAGACCTGATGAATCTTGAGCTACAAATCTCCTCAAAGTTTAGCCAGCTCCAAAACCTGTGCCCTGCCTTTCTTCTGCTCTTCCCCGCAGTGGCAGGCAGGCACTATTCTATAGTCTGTTCCCAGAGTAAGCAGATACATACAGTAAGGACAGAAAAACTTCCCTGCTCAGGGATTAACAAGCTGTCAGCTGATACTTCACCTCAGAGATTCTACAATATGTTCAAAAGTGACAGAAGTCATCTGAATTCCTTTCATATTTAAAACCTAAACGTGTTTCATCGCCTTGCCAGGTGATGTACAGGACTGATTATGTATTTCTGTTGAATTTAAGTAATTTTACAGTGGCTGTCTAGGCTACTGCCAATTGGACAGCTCTCTGTATCATCAAGTATTTATTGTGTGAGGGGCTTTTTTGCTCTATCTGTGATTATGATACAACTAAGTATTTGCACACTTGTAGATAAATATTGAGATCAAATCCTGTATGCAGCCCCTCGAGCATCCATACCATCTTCCTACTAGAGGCTCCAGAAAATAAGAACAAAGAAGGGAAAAGGGGGAGAAATTATTACTGACACCAGAAAACTTACTGACACTCTGCAAAGCCAGACAAAAATTACAAGAGCAGCAATGAAATGCTGCTGTGTCTGCAGTACAATGTTATAGGATGGGGGTCCAAGCATCAAAAATCTGGATATTCATCATCATCTTCACCAAGACCTGCAAGAAGTTGCAATTATTTAAGGACTGAGAAGTTAAAATCCCTTGCGCCCACAAACTACTGTCTATGTAAGGGTTTCTGAAGAGATCATATGAATAGAGAAGGCTGAAAGGTAATCAGTGCCAAGAAGAGATTTTCCTAGACAAATATTAAGGAAAAGTATTTTCTTTCATATTTTCCCTTTTTATTAAAAGTGGATTAGGCAAAGTCACTGGTAAATGGAAAAAAAACCCCAAAGAGAACAGAAAAGCTATTACAATGTGGAACTAAGATAACTGTTGATGATCAGGAAAAGGGCATATTTTAAGCATGATATTTTCTTTTAAAGACATCTGCAACATCTTTGACATCAGAGACTGAGCATCAGTACTCAAAATTCAAAACTACAAACATGAGTGATTAACAGAATCCACGGATAATATATTGTTGAGGACAGAAGCATCCCACTGCATTTTGTATAGTATAAGGAAAAGTTTTCAAAGGAAAAAAAGGGGGGGAAAGGAAAAAGCGTTTGATCTGGACACTGAAACTGCAATTTTTCTTACAGCTTCTCTCTGGCACAGCACCAAGTTTTCCACTTCTTTTGCATTCATAGAAAACCATAAACCCCCATGGATTCAGTGCAAATCAGTCAGTGGTACATGCTGGAATCTAAAGAGAACCCAAAACAAGATTTCAGAAGGATGAGCAGTCTCCCATCTTCACATGGGGACGGAATTTTAACTGCTAACATTTACAAACATGATCAACTGCACTCTCCCCTAGCATCACTTATTTCCTCTTAACACCTTTCCATATTCCCTGTTCAACACAGCATTCCAGCAATATCATGCTCTACCCTCCACAGCCCCCTTCCTTTCACTGTGTCCCTGTGATCTTTCTGAGAACACTTTTACTTTCCTCCTCCCATGTCTGTGCCACGAGTTCTGCCTCCGACATTTATTTCCTTGACCATCTGTTGTTGTTGCACACCTCCATCTCCTTTCTCCCAACATTTCTTCCTTCCAGCCTTGGTCCATTTGCTTTGTCTTTCTGTCTCGCACTCACTTTTGCGCTGTCTTTGGGCCACCTTAACATAGTACATCCCTCACTTGGTCTGCCTCTGGCATTTCACTGTCTGTGCAACTCCCAGTCACTCCCTGTCTCTTGGACCTCCAACAGTCCCATCCTCAACTTCTTCATTCTCCTGCCTGCACTGAATTAGAATATTGGGTACCCAACTACACTTCCTTTTGACTTGTCAGTACGTGTAGGCCATTTAGATGATTTCATAAATATGTTTTAAATCTTTACCTTCCCTGAGTCAAAATAACAACATTGACCAAGTGCCACATGAAGTTTATATAATTTCTGACATAATAAATAAAAATTGCTTTCAATTTGTTCAGATGGAATTTCTTACGTTTAAGCTAATTAGACCAAACAACCAAAACATGCATTAACAAGCTGCCAGCGTTTTTGTTCAAATAACTGTTTGGCCACACTTCTTAGGGACCTAGGTAAAGAAAGTTAAAGTATGGCTAAAATAACCAACCTAGTTATTCCTGTCAAATTTTTACCATTTAAACATTATCAGTTTTTAAGTCAACCTGCAGAAAAAAATTCTTTTAGCTACCATTTAGCTTCTTTTCAAAATAAGAAAGAGTAAGAAGTACAACATAGAAAAAAAGTGGGCACAGCCTTCAAATGCTATTTAAAAGTCCTACAAATCATATCATTCAGGCAAAACATTTAAGAGATTCCCACTTAAAAAACGAGATGTGCTTTCATTGCAAAGCATCTAGAAGTTTGATAATGCATACTATTTCTACCACTACATTTTATAACTTCTAACTAAAAAGGACAAATATCACTAAGAGAATGGTATTTGCATTATGTTATTTAAAACACAGTATTTTGTCATATCTAAGAGCATAAAAAAAGGACAAAACCAGCTGACAGTTGTACACAGTTGCCCATGTTTCTGATCTCATACACACATGTGCAATGCACAGTATTTTTTGCACTTGTTTCTGTTGCTCATGAGCAGAATTTAAGAATCTTAACTAAGCTACATCTACAAAAGGTTTAGCTGTTTGGAAGATAGTAAGAAAATGGAAGTCTGTTTCTGCAAAACTCAAGGAAAGAATACATTAGTGAGAGCAGAATACTGGCTGCTCCATTTTGATATCAAAACAATCTATGAACAAGATTAATTATGTAAATACTGAGTAGCTGTTCCCACTGATGACAACAACAGTGGAGTTTGGTTAATCTCAAGAACTTTTATAAATTCTTTCACCTCAAATGTAGAAAGGAAAAATGCATAGTTAGGGTTCAAGTGGCAGCTTCTCCTAAATCACAGATTCATCCTATTTGACATCCTGTTTAAATGTCTTCTCTTTCTCATCAAACTTGAATTTTGAAGATACTATACTCAATAACAGGCCAAACCAGCCAGGAGATAGACAGCATATATATATAAGAACAACTTGGAAGCATTATCTTTAGCAAATTTTTCTTTCATCTTTCCCCTGACTTCTGTTCTACATCCTATTTCACTTATGTTGATTACAACCCTGGCTAAAATACACTTTTATTAGTCAAGTGTATTTTAGTGAGTTGCATCCATCTTTCCCTTCAGGAATTGACAAAATACTATCAGAAAACTGTTCTGAGACATTAGCAAGAAAGAAAATGTGACCACTTTGTCTTGTTGCATTCTTCATCTCTTACGGAGAGACAGAGCATCCCAGATCTGAGCTTTCACTGCAGTACACTGCTCTGGTTCCTGTGTCACCAGTACCGCAGGATCACAGTAATACTATCATCTTATTGTTTAGCTTCAGACACCAATTTCCAGGAGAAGGTCCGAAAGCAGGAATGTCTATGACGGATCCTGTCAAAAGTCCACATATTCAGCAGAGGAACCTTATCCACGGAAATGCTGTATCAGAGCATAGCTTGGCTGTAGTCTGGTATTCTGTCTCTTGCAAAGCCCATCTCTGAGTGCAGAGCAAAGTGTGTAGCCTCAGACACAAGGAGGGATCTGTAGCACTACAGCTTGATAGACCTCTCCTAATTCCTGCTGATCCAAGACTTGTCAATTTGCAAATAATTATAAACACAGCTAAGGCTGGACATATTCTCACCTGGACTCAGAGGCATTTTTCCCCCTCCAAAGATGCCTACAAGTGTTACTTGCTTCTTCCAGTAATGTTTGAAGTGTGAAATTTGGGAACTTCCCCCTATTCTTACACCATCCACTCTGGTGCTGGTTTACTTCTGGAGGAGTAACTTAACTGATTTTTAGCAGTGCCAGAAAATCCTCTGGAAGAGGACTGCATTGTTCTACCCATTAGACTGAAAAGGCCCTGGACATCTGTAATTTCAAGTCTATAAAAACAGTTACTGTGGAGACAATATATCAAAGAAGTCTGCAAGAACAAATTCACTGGATATTATCAATAATGGCTAATACTGACAATAGACATTAGCTCATCAAATAATCCTAGATCTGGTAAGAACTTTTGTTTGCTCTCAATAAAGGCAAAAATAGCATTTTTATTTATGTATTTTAACTTTTTTTTAAAAAAAGGCTTGCTTCAGTTTTTTTCTGAGTTCCAACTGTACCTGATAACTGAAAAAACATACATAGTTGTAAGTTTACATAGTCTTGGCATTATGTATTGTCTCTGCACACCAGAAGACCCTCAGGCACATCAGGAGCTAGAAAAAATGCTCTAGATTTTGCCTATCAACTCAAGGAAAGAAAACTCTATTTTCCCAGTGACATGAATCAAGTAACACTTCCATCCAAACCAGCAAATCAGAATAATTATGGGACAGGGGGCGGGGGGGGTGGGGTGGGTGTTGTTGGTGGTGGTTTAATTATCATCATTTGGCCAGCAATAAATTTTTAGCTGGACAAGATGCTTTTGGTATCCATTACTCCCTGCCTTCCTTATCTGACATTTTAAATTGTTTTGAATTTGTGAAGTAAATTCCCTAAGGGCTGTCCCGCACTTTAAGAGACAGATTTTATTAATTGAAGACAACAAATCACTTACAGAAAATACTTGTAATGTAGGAAAGGCCTAGGCAGGGTTGTACTCTGAAAATCTCTTTGTAATTGTAGCCCCTTCAGACAGGCATAATCAATTAGAAGTGGTCTGATTTTAACTAGTTGCAGGCTCATTACATTGCATTCCCATTTCTGTTGATGAAAATCAGTTTCAGCCCTTGGCCTGGAACTCATATACAGCACTTCCTGAGGCCTCTTAGATAAACACATCAAGAAATAGCTTTATTTGGATTTGTCCTTCACCCTTTATTCATTGAAACAACTTTACGAATCAAGATTAAAACAGAGAAAAATTGGCTCATAACCAGAGATAAACATATATGAGCAAGATATTTAATCTCAGAAAAGTATAAAGCTTCAGTTAATAATTATTCCTTACAGAACATTTAAATGTGAGACTCAAAACATTCATTTTTAACTGCTGAGTTTAGTCTTTCTCTTACTGTGTCATGAGACACTCAGGTTCTGTTTAATATAAACATATTACTCCTTCATTTCAGAAGGGCTTCTGCCTGTGTTATATAAAATTGTCCCTAATGTATCTTCAAGTTTTCAAACCTGTATTTCCAGTCTAAGTTTCTACTCTCTGTAGATATTGCCTGCAACATATAATTTTAAACCTGTATCGGAATGAAACTTTTAGGCAAGACAATACTAATGAACTATCCCTAAGGAGAGAGAGTCTGCAAAAATAACTGCTTTCCTTCTACAGAAATTGTACCTTACAGCACCCAGGTTCAGAACAGTCCACGTGAGCTTTGAAAAATAAATGAATCCACTACAGTCAGTAATCCAGCCACAGCATGGTGCAGTCCCTCAGGCTCAAAGGGCTATTCACAAGTCAGTGGCATTAAAAAAAAAAAAAAAAAGAGGGGAGTTTCCTGGGGTGGAGAGGTCAATAAAAGACTTTGCAAATGTGCCACAATTGTTTAAAAACCAAACCAGACAAAAAACCTGAAGACAACTGAAATCGGAAAGAGACTGATAAAGGAAATGTAATGCCCTCTAAGTAAGGAAAGAAGGAGCCCTCACCTGGAATATTGGCTGTTCCTTCATAAAAGAAAATACAGAAATACAGTTGAAGGGGCTTTAGGGGTTGTTTTTGTTTATTTTGTAAATGTGATACACTGCTAGACTTTTTAATGTACTGCAAAGGATAATCACCAAGGCCAATGGCATATCAGGCTTTAAGAAACTTTATTTTGTATAAATAACGAAAATAAGTAATTATATATTGTAACATCAGAGTTATTGATAGTAGATATAGCTTACCCAAAACAAACATTAAAGAGCCAGAGGAAAACATCCGTAGAGACATGCTATATTGAAACTGCTTTATATAGGGTGGTGCATTCCTCCCTATAAAGGATGCAGCCCTTACCTAGTCACAAACAGCAGTCAGCACCTGACAGAATGAGACCTACAGTGGAACATCATCTGGAAATTTCCTTGACCAAACAGTACATCTTGACATTTGGGACCCATGAGAGAGGAATGACTCTGCAGAGCACAGGAAAGATCAGACCCGTCTCCTAGAGACCCCAGTAACCTTAACAATCTTCCTCTGGTATAGCAGAACCCAGCTGTTACATACTTTCTGTATGTCTGTGCTTCTGTTATAAGGGCTATATTTTGCATCAACTTATCTGCAGAAGTTCATTTCAGACATATTCATCACTATGTCATTTTCCTGACAACTACCACTATTTGAACTGTGCATTCACAAAAAATCACACAAATAGCAATTATGGCATTAAAATGGAACTACTTCTACCAAAAGTCTAAGCAAAAAAGCAAAAGGAATTGGTTTTAAAATTAAGAACAGCCCCCAAAACAAGAACTATCTGAAATACAGAACAGTTCCAATGACTTAAATGCAGTGTTAAATTAGTCACTAAGAATTTTAATGAAATGAAAGAACTATTGTTTAATTGCGTTCCTGGACTGACAAGGTAATTTATTATTCACTTGTTCGTAAGAAATGGACAAAACAGGCCCACAAGGAAGCTAGTTACAGCTGACCGAAAGTTGCCTATACACAGTCACACTTGAAAGGGTATCCCTTCCTCCATACCTTTGTTCTCCTTATTGTTTACAGTACGCTTTGTATTGTTGCAAACAACACTCTGCATCACTAAAACCACTGACAGTTCTGACTGGTCCTTCCAAAACTTTACAGTGATAAAGAATCAATATAAAAAAGAAATGTAAAGAAGCTCTCAAGAGTTGTTTCTTATAAAACTTCTAAGCATGAGAAAACACTTTCTCTGAAACACTTTCAGGTGTCTCATGAGGGAATACCTCTGTGGCTTTCAGGAAAGGTTGAAGTAGCAATATTCTGGGGTTTAGATTTTGTTTGTATTTACAACCTTGGATCAGAAAAACATTTTGGAACACTGGATGGGACCTTTTTTGTTGTTACACGGTTCCAGAATTAGGAATACTTCAAGATCATCGCTTTCAGCTTTGACATGGAGGCACACCTCATTCTTCTCATCAGCAATCCCCAGGACTAGCTCTACAGAAGGCAGAATGAAGGGCCCTTTTACACAAAGCAGCTAAAGGACTCCAGTGTTCAGTAGATGCCATGAGTACAAGTAATATATTATTGTTTCTACAGATTCAACAGAGCTCAGAAATTTCCCCACATCTGATTTATACAACAGTACATTTGACTTACCTGGCTTCTGAAACTTCCCCAGGTGTGTACTCAGCATCACAAGGACATCAAGATAGGCAGCTCTGGTCACCAAACAAGGATTTGGCCTGGAAAAATCAAATTACTAAAGATTAAATCCTTGTAACATCCACGCTCAGAAACAGAAGTGAAACACACCAGCTTGGTGTGTGTATTTTACTTAATTAATGAAGATCAACTACTGATCAAATCAGACTGCATATACAAAATGATTAGGCCAAGTTATCTAAGCTTCACTTCCTGGTCCATTCTGAATGACAGTCTCCCTAGCAGAATGGCAACACCCCTCCTCCATCCATTCCACCAAACTGCAGTTATACATGTCATTATTACTGGATGAATCAGCTTGCCCTGGCAACTAGTATGTCTCTGTTTTCTTTACAGATGATCCCTGTAACTAAATGCATTAACAAAAATAAGTCTTCAGGTCTTATTGTTACATTTCATAAAAGAGAAGATTCCCAATGAAAGGTACCTACATCTTTTTAACAGCCATAGCACTCTCACTGTTCTGATGAAGACCACAGAGGCATGCATGTTTTTAAAATTAGATTTTTTTTTTTTTCCAGATAAGAGTATTGGGGATTTTCTGTGTATAACGCAAATTGGTAATAAGCTACCTTCTGCTCTACCTCTTCAAGTCGCAAGTGATTGACATTTTGTCTCCAATTAGAAAATTAAAATTAGGTTAACATCTTCATTTTTCTTTATATTGTTATCACTGTACTTTCAGCCAGGAAAACTTTTCTTAAAATATAACTTAATATGTGAGAAATACAGGAAATCCTGTTCAAAACACAGAAATTATTCTGATAAGTCCAATGGGACTTGCACTAAACCAAAAACTTTTAGAATCATGCAGCACAAGCTTAAAGTATGACTAATTCTGTTCAGTATTTATTTTATCTGGCACTTTCTTTGTACGCTTGACATTTGAAACTCTTTCAGAAAGTTTTAATTAAAAATGTTCCAACATTCTCAACTCTGTAACATCTTTGAAATTCAAGAAAAAAACTTCTTCAAACAAGATATGTAATCATGACAAAAAAACAAAAAGTCCGAGGTTCTTGCGTGGAAGTTTAGCAGCTATATTTGCCTATGGACAGTTAACTTATGATCCTGTTAAAAAAGACAACTTTTACCAGAAGCACTGCTCTTACCTTCAGTAATAAACTCTGTAATAAGCCTAAATTACTCATGCTTCCTTTTATGGCCTACAATATTAGGCATCCATATAACACATAGCAGACTGCATGCTACCAGAATCTCTTTTGAAAAGGTTTTTCTTCCTTTTGCGTGACAGAAACTTTTTAGACACTTTCTTACTAGTGAAATAGTCATGAACCTCCCAAAACTTCTCCATGCTTGCCTCTTACCACTAGCCTTAAAGCAGAAGAGCTAAAAGCCTGCCTGCAGGGAAGATGCACATCAGTAAGAACTGATACCATAAGAAGCCAAAGCAATTTTAATGTGGCCTATTTTTGAAAAGCTCTATTAGGAAGACTTAATTTCTATCCACCCTGATTAAGTGAACCTCTCTTCTGTATCTTGGGCATCTAGCTGTTGCCCAAGTTGTTCTTCACAAGCCTGTATGAAAACACCACCAAGAAATACTCACAGGGTTAGGAGCTCAACCCACGAGAAAACAGAGTGACAGATCAGTCAAAGGCTTAGAAGAAAAAGAAACCAACAGGTCTCTCACAAGTACTCATAAAATGGACGAAAGCAGCCACGACAGATTTCAATTAAGATGAGGAACACAATGGGCCTACTGCACCTCAGCTCCCTTGAAAAATGGAAGACTCACTTATTATTCAGTCATTTCACTGGAAAGAAAATTTCCAACATGCAAACTGTGCCTTGGGAAAAACATGGCTGATGCAACCGTTACTTAAGAAGTGACAACAGCAATACTGACATGGTTTTTTATTCTGGTCCAGCTTTGAAGCATTTATGACTTCATTTTGAGTATGCACATATGCATGTTTTGATTTTGAAATGAGGCTTTTCTAGCATGAAACATTCCGAATGTTTGTTCTTGGCTGGCTCCATTGCTCTGGTGATCCTAATGAATTCTTAGCCATGCGTGCCAGACAGACACAACAGGAAATTCAGTTTTCCAAAACCAAGAAATTTCAGTGTTGTTCAGACTGTAGCAGAAACCTCAGTTTTGAAGACAATCAAAGACCTGACAGCCAAAAATCACGTGCTGAACATTTCAAATGATGCACTGCGGAGTATTTAAGGTGACCTGTTCGTGCAGAACTTCAACAATGAGACTAGGAAGAGTACAAGATGTTTCTTTTTTAACACAGATACCCAAGTAAAGTGGTGTTCTCATCAACAAGCTTTGAGGAAATCTGTCTGCAAACAAGAAAGTCACAGCGGTAGCAAGGGTGGGAGCTCCAGGCACCTGGAACAGCATTCTTTTTTTTTTTTTTTTTTGTCCCAAACCCAACAATTAGTTCATTTCCCTTCCAACCTGAATATTAAGGGAAACAAATACATCATATGATCACTCCAGATGATAAACTGTATGTGACTCTGAACAGGATAGAGCTAGAGATGGTTAGGACTCTGATATCTAAGGGTATGTCCACACAGAAATATAAAATGGCTATCAAAACAATATTCATACTACTACACATATATACTAATAGCAGGCTAGTGATGTCAGCGCAGACATCCATACCTCATTAAAGTAATGCTTTGTCTACATTAGCAAGTAGGTTGGTGTAGTAACAGCAGATCTATGAAGTCAAACAGCTGGTACCAAAGACCCAATGGCCACCCTACATACTGAGCCTGGATACATTAAAACATAATTTTCAGAAGTTCATCTTGTTACTTTTTGTTTCTCTTTGGGTACAGAGTTCAGAGCCAGCCTGCTCCAGGGATCTCACTGTACTTAGAAGCTTATCCCATAGTTTCTAGCACTCCTTTGTGATGCTGTAGTTGGAGGTTGACTGTTCAGGTGGAAATAAAAATCACCTCTCAGACAACCACTTAGTTAAATTTCACCAACAGCCACTATTGCACAATATTTCAACACATCTGACTGAAGAGAGGTCAAAGACTGTCTGCCCCGAGTAACACGTAGAAGACAAGCATGGTCACAGACTTGACCTGCCAGGCAGAGGAGAAGACGACACCTGCAACCTTGAGAAGCACAGGCAGGGACGGAAAGGATTACTGCTTAGAAAAAACAAGGCCCAGAAGAAACATGTTTCTAATTTAATCAAGGAGAACAAAACAATGACGGAGGGGCTGCTGTGTCCTTACGAGATCATCACAAAACTCCATAAAAGATACAAGGTGACTGAAAGAACACAAGTCAAAAAAGTTAAAGGCACTGAAGGTTTTAAAGGGTCTACAGGTATTTTTTTTTTTTAATTGACCAAAGCTCCACCCTAACAGTATCTTCAGTATGGGGAAAAGTGTCTTTTTTAAATTATTATTTTAGGTAGGCATGGCTGAACAGTAGACAAATCTGAAAACACAGGTGCCAGTTTCCATGCTATTAATTTTGATACATTATAGCAGACTTCTGGATTAGATCCCGAAAATAAAGTCTTCCAAAACCTAGCCAAAATCTTATCATTAATGTTGAACAAGTAATTGTGGATAAGGTAGTCAGACTTTCTTGTAATCTCATTTTCAATTCTAGTATGTAAATATAAAATTAGAAAAGAGTTGAAGTCACTGGCAGGAGGAAACCTTTTGTTAGCCGTTGGAGTCCAGGGATTTTTTTTACGAGAAAAAGGTTAATAGCAGGAAATAGTCCTTTTAAATTCACAGGCTCCTGTTCAAATACCTTTGAAGAGGCCCAGGTTATGCACTTACAGAATATTATATGACCAGAATAACAATAAGCTGTTTGTTTTCAACAAGCAACAGCCTGGTAGGTGAATCAGGAAGTGTAGCCTTCAGGAGATACTCCCTCTCTGTAGATGTAAATCAGACTGGGCAGGTTCAGAAGCTCCACGTCCAATGTTGCGTTTCGCTCCAATTGGCTTTGGCTACCTACCGTAGCACAGGGAATGCTTTGATTTCTGTTCTGCCTTTACTACCTTTAAGTACCACTGATTGCAGTTTAGGTCTACGTAACATGAAATCAATCCTAAAGTCTCACAGTTTGGAGCTCTGCAAATAATATTTTTTAAAAGTTTGATTCACCTTTTATAGTTAAGTCATGCTGAATTTAAGGTAGTTATTGGTTTGCTTACTTTGGATGGCAGATCTGATGCAAACCAAACAGGCATTTATTGAAGAAATCAGCAATATGTGGTCATGTACCCTGCTCACACATTCGGTTTCAACTCTATCAGGAACACATGGCTTAACTTCTAAAATGCAGTTTCTCTTGTATTACTGTTTATTTTAAAGAAGATCAACATTAATGAATTACAGAGCAAATTACCTCCTCTTCCAAGGGAAACAACAAGGAGCAATGAACATGGAAAGCTCACACATTTAGCCTCAATGCTGTCAGAACACTGGAAAAAAGATTTACAGGACAACTTCTTGGTCCTGTAACCACTAAGGTCTGCAGAGGTCCTTAAACATAATTTCTACACATTACAGGACACCTTTATAAGCATTCAGATTTCTATATATAAACAAGGATGCAAACACACCTTTGTGTAGAGCAAGTACTGAAGAATTCTGATGCACAACTTTTGCAGATTCTGATTCTCTTCTCAAACCCCCAATTTTCAATGACACTGAGTCAGATGACTTAAAAACATGACCACTATTTTCTCCCGGATCATTCCTCTTTTTCCACAAGAGGATCACCTCACATAGAGATGAACAACAACAACAGTGACATTAGTATATCGCGTTTGTTACATAAATAATACAGATACAAGTCACTGGTTATGAAATCAAAGCTGTTCGTGTTAATGTTTATAACATTAGGTTTTGGTTATTCTAGTCAATAGAAATTCAATGTTTTCCAAAGAGGTAGTTTATTTTGCTCATATTTTTCCTCATTAGGAAACAGATGTTGCAAAACCATTAGCAGAACAAGCACTATACATCCACAGCAACTTACAATATTTACTAAACATTTAACTACATAAAAATCAAAGCATATTTGCTCAAATTCTCAGTGAGCACTTAACAAATTTCAAATGCAACCTGCTAATCAATGTCTATTAAATAAAATCCTGTAACGTCTCTCTCGTGGATTAGTTTAGCTATGGGTATCTTAGTGTAGTTAGCTATCTTGGGGATAACTAAACCAAAACTTTTACAAAACATCTCAGAAAAGCTCTGTGTTTCGCAGTCTCCAAGATCTTAGAAGAGTCTGAAAGATTTCAAATATTTCAGCCAGTGCTGCTTTATGAATACAAACTAATCTCATTTGTCAAACTGGAATATAACTTGATTAACTAATTAACAAAACAGAATTTCCTCCTAATAGTATGTAACATGTACATCACCGTTTTGGTCACAGTAAAACAATACATAACTACACAGGGTGTCAACATTTTTTCAGAGTAAAGTACAGTACTTAAAATGACTGTTAGCTACTTCTAATCTACACAGTCAAATAGGTTACTCTCAGCCCCAATCTTTAAAAACTGATGGCATGATTTAGCTCATGAGTCAAGCTAATGTACAACTCCAGTCAAAATTATGCAACTTACAAAGCTGCCTACAAATCCCTTTATTTTGTCCAAAAAGTTCACGACACACTCTTAAGTGTCAGGGTAAAGAAACCAGTGCTGTCAAGATTACAAGGGCAACTCTTTCAAAGGCCAATTCATAGCTGCCTTGTGAACAAGAGGAGAATCATCCTTATGACTTGTGTGACTATTTTAATTTCCAAAGTGATCAATTAATCAAATGAACTGCCTACTCCTTCTCTGGTCTTTAATGAAAAAAGTCACTCGTACTATATTGCTGTATGTTTCTGGAGCCTTTGGAAAGGCTGAAAAAGCGTAAAATTCCTGGGAGGAAGACCTTTTCACAGGCTTAAACTTATCAACAGTATTTTAGGAAAAGTCCCATATTAAAAGAGAAAGAAAACCTGTAAAACACCACCCTATTCTTCTGTTTAAATAACATGTTATTGTCCAAAAAAACCCTCAGCAATACCTATTAAATTTTATATTTTAGCCAGCAGAAAATAAATCACCCTGCTGGTGTTGAATTTAAACCTCAAACTCTCCTACTTTCTAGCCACCAATATTACGTACAGTTTTTGCTTCCAACAGACAAATTGAATTGGTTTCCCAAACATCATATTCTAGCCAATACACAGGATGATATTGCAAAAGACTTTTCACAAATTCTTGCATTTCTGAACTTTAAAAACATGTCTGATGAGTCAACATTTTACACACAATTGAGGCTGGAATTTCACCTTTAGCTCTAACATAAATGCAGGGAAGAATTTGGATTAAGTCCAACATGTCCTAATGCCAGCTAGTACTTGGGGATGGGGTCTGTGTAACTTCCTATTCTGAGTTTCCCAGTCTGCCTTTGTCTTCCATAACCTCAGCTCTTCAGGCTGGCACACTGGCAACTAAATTTTAGGTTTACAGTATCTTTCCCTCCCTGTCCTTCCAGCTTACTCTTTCCTGAAGAATGGCAAATCTCTGCAAAGTAGTCTTTCTTCTGGTGGCCAGATTCTTCTGATACGTGACTCGCAATTGTATCAGCTACAGTATCTTCTAAATGCACCAAGAAGTGCATCTTCTATGATGTTTGAGTCTTGATAGAGTCAACTCAACAGAATCCTTAGGGGGCTATCCATAGGGAGTTTTATCCTTGAAGAGTTGCTGATGAACTAGGCCAAGCTGGCCTTGTATTGACCACATGTTACCTGCAGAGAGATCTCGAAAATTATCATTTGTCACTCATGGAGACAATAAAGCTTATGGAAATCACACCTACACATACAATGAGCAGCTGATTAAAGGATTAAATCTCCCATTGTTTTGGTTATTAGCTTTCAAATTCTGCGGTATTGTAAAGACTGAAGTTTTTAGGGGTATATTTGCTTAGAAGGTAGCCTTCATATTTTAATGCATTTTGTCTCAGAGCCCACATCTGGAGCACTGAATCAACATGCATGGACTTCCTCTTGTCTTCTTGAAGAGACATTAATAATGGATTTAATTATTAAACTTTGTCCATAGCATTTTTAACCATGTAATACAAAACCAGCACTTCAGTGAACATCACGGCCAACAGACCTACATTTAATGGAAAGCATTTAAAAAAATAATGAAGCCTACACTACCAAGTAATCCTTGCTGAGTTCCTGGAAGCGCAGGAACACCCGCACAGAAATACAAACATCTAGTAACAGTGCATCCACTTGCCAACTTGGTGCTGTTGAGATCTTGGAGTAACTACCATGTGCACAGTCCCCTTGACTTGCCCGTTCTATAAGACCAGCTCATCCTGCATTATAGCAGGCATTTTCTCCAAAGGGAACATTGCTGGTCTGGTGATCTAAGTTTTTCTGCCACTAACAAAGCCAGACTATTATGTTGCTGTTAGTTTCCCTGGTAAAGGTAGAGAATTTATTGCTTCAAAAAGAAGCTACACAAGCTATTTTTTCATTGTGATACCACCAAGAACATCCTGAGCTTCAGCTGTTAAGAAAAATTAATTTGTGCTCTGGCTGTCCTTGATGAATGATACTGAAAGGTTGTGTTTTGTTGGTGTTGTTTTTAGCATACTGGATTGATAAAATAATCCTGTCTGTTCTCTTTTTTGTTCTCTTAATAAGAACCACATGTGATCCCTTAACAGCATCCTAAACAACTTAGGGGTCAAACTAATCCCATGTGCAAATTTAATTAATTTTACGCAATTAACATCGGGGTTTTGTCTATAAAGAGGCAAGCTACTAAAACTCTTTTGTTTATTTACTGGGAAGCATTTTCAGGTATGAGTGAGGATTTATGACCAAAACCTGTAACTGTACATGGTTTGTGCCTACTCTGAATGTTGCACTGGTGGAGTGAACACACCTTAAACAACCTTACTCAATTCTTAATATCCCTTAAATGTTCATATTTAAGTTAGGAGTCTATCTATGAACCAGAGTCAAAGAATGTTTTATCTTATGCAAAGTACATCTTAAGCTTCAGTCTGAAGTTTAAACATCTCCATTGATAACCAAAGCAAGTGTTTCAAAACAAGAAATCACCAACTACCTAAATAAACAATTCACAGCTGCGTTAAGAATACTGTTATCAAAACTGCTGAAAGAGTGGACTTGGAGCAGCACAGAAACCTGAATTAGTCTGCTTAAAGCACGTAAGATTTAAATGAATGCCTCCAAGAATATATTTATGAACAATAACGTAACTATTATGACTCTGCTCTCAAAGGCAAAGCCAAACCAGGCTACATAAGGCTCACAGGTCAGAAAGTGCAGACTAATAAATTACCACTGTGCACCTGATGTGCAGTAACTGTTCATACTGGTATGCTTTGCTTTCAGCTGGAAAGCTGAAACAAAAAAAACCACAGGACAACAAAAATTTACCTTGATGTTTTGCATGTGTAAGAGCACACACATAAATTATTGTTCTAGCCCAGCTGACAGAACATTAACTTTTTAATTTGAAACCTAGTAAACAGACTTCCATAGAGCCAGGCTCAGTCATTAAAACTATTTTCAACTTATGAACATTGCTGTATAATGCATGCAGATCCCTAACTAACAAAAGTAATTAACTGCACTTCTCAGTGTGTAGGTTTTAAAGACCGAAATGGAAAAGTGGAAAAATTAGAAAACGGGAAGATGCCAAAGGCAGACATGGCCTTGGAAGGACAAGAAGGTTCGTCTTGATGCAGTGAAAGAGGAAGAGGCAAGGGAACTATCTGAAGAGAAGGACCACTCTGCCAAGGAGGGTGATCTTACATTCTCCTTAGTTGTTGCCTTCTTGCTGCTTTGAAAGTACAAAAAGCCCCTTCCAGCTCCCCAAGAACGTCCCCCTTCCAAAAATCACACAGAGCTTGTGTGATTGCAAAAAGCTGCCAGGAGTCATGGGCATCTCGTACCTGTATTTAGATAGGCCTGCATGTGCCACTGTTTTGTCTTTAACAGCCTGCTCACTAGAAATTACTGCTGTCTCTCCTAAAGGGCAACGAGAAGAATAAGGGCATATTTAGGTTACGCTCTCTGAGCCGCAAAGTCCTGAAACCATAACAAGGCCACATTGCTGTTCTCCACACAAATGGCCTAAATGCACCTCGCATGAAGTTCCTTCTAGGAAGGACCTAAGACTGGTTGTCTGCCTGTTGTCACTCACGTAACACTGCCAAAAGCGGAGGGGGGGAAAAGGACACTACAGGCTTGATGGAGTGCCACAGTCATCAACTTGGCAAGTTAACGTACTCTATAGTGTTACGAAATACCTGTGAGATCGCAGTTATAGCTGGATCATCCTAGAGTCAGCCTGGAGAAAACTGAGCAGCAAGGACTTCAGTGGACAGTGAATCTGGTTTGGAGTCCAAGCCTGGAATAACTTTTGCATGTATTTGTTGTGTGAGCTTGAATCTTGTGCCCCTGCATCAGGACCCATTTGTATTTTTAACAATCCCACGCATAAAGCAGAGCGCTAAGCAGCAGCACTGCAGAGCATGGGATATTTGGGTTATAAAGCTAAGTGCACACACTGCAGGCGGTCCATTCCAGATGAACTAGTGACTCTTTGCAAAATGCGAAGCCAGTTGGTTTTATACAAGGCTATTCCACGTAAGTCAGTTTCAGGAAAGCAGCCTTCTTAGAAGTAAACTTTACCAGTGCAGACAAGCTCTCAGCTAAGAAATGGCACATGGCTAGAAGTTAGCAAGGTATGTTATTTGACTTCTGGCAGAACTTCAAAGTCTTTTCCCCGTCCTGTGGTCTCCAGCAAGAAGAAAGGCAGAAAAAAAAACCCCAAACTAAAAGCATTGGAAGACAGCATCCTACAGCAAAGCTGTGCAATGACATGATTTCACAAATTTTCCAATACCAATACTTTGCCATGCCAAAGGCTACAAATGAAACAAGACAGATATTTCCGGGACTTCTGTACAACAAATTACCAGCTCCAAAGGCTGCTCTTTTAGCTTTCTGTATTTATGAAGCAGAAGGCATCTAGAGTTAGTCTTGTAACTCCTTGGTATGCAGTTGAGGTAAAAACTTTTTTTTTTTTTTTTCATTCATATGAAAGAGCTTTGAACTCTTTCAAAGGCTTAGCTTGATATATTGATTATTTTTTTAAAGCTTTCACCAGCCTAATTTCCATCACTTCATTCCATCACCTCAGTTCTCCAACAAAGCAGATTTTATGTATTTTTTAAATTTCTGTTCTTCTCAAACACCTGCATCTCCCATAATTGCAAAAAATGCAATAAACTAACACTGGTGTGAGGGTGGGGGGGAAGAAATAACATTACTAAACCACTTTACACTAACAAACAAGAATTTTCTAGAACAAAATAAAAAACACCAAATGAAGCACAAACCCGCACACAAAGTGAAAAGTTTCAAGCATCACCTTGAGAAGTGGATGAAAGGCCGGTCTTATTCACCAAAACATCAAAAATGGAAATACTACTTTTGAATACTCAAAAAAGTTAGTATTTTGAAGATGTAGAAAAAAACAAGGAAGGTGGAAGAAAGATTTTTTTTCTTCTGATATTCTAATATATGCTACAAAGGAGAAAAGGTAACCATGTCCCATTAACATGAGAAGCCTGTCTTCACAACAGACGGAAAATACCAGCTGAAAAAATGAATGTTTTATGAAATTCAGTTTGGGGAATGCGAGTCATTATTTTATTCTCTAAAGCAAAATCGGGGGGGGGGGGGGGGGGGGCGGGCAGTGGAGGAGGGAGAAGAGGTTAGTATATTACAGGGAATGTGCAATAGTTTCTTGAGCTATTCTATACCAATACATTCTGATGAAAGGAAATTACATTCTGGCTCTGAAAAGGTAAAAAAACCCCCCAAACCCAAACAAACCCCCCCACTCAGTTCAGCAAACAGCTTAAGAACGATAACCTTTCCTCCAGATATATATACATGACAATTAAGCCTCATTTTTAAGAGCTACTTGTGCAATCCAAAATTTTGTAATTCAGGGTTCTCAGAGAAGTTTGTTCCATAGTGCAAAGGAAGTATGTAGTTGAAAGAACACCAGCAAGAACTTTACAGAACTAGCACAGAAATGTGAGTGAAGACTGATATTTGGAAATAATTCCCCATTTCCCCAAATTCACAAACCATTTTCCTGTTACTTTAACTTTTTTTTTTACGCATTTAAGATTAATAGTGTGTGGCTCTAATACGCTCTTTTCAAACAATCACTGCGCTACAGTATCGGTGACATGCCAAGTTATGTCCTTATGAAAAAGCAGAAGAAACATGGGGATTCATTAATTCTTCTCTGTGGTACTCACTCTCTTTGCCTGAACAGAAAGAAGGTAAGAATGATTGTATGTGGACTGAGGGTCCAGCCAGCCACCACCCTCTCTGACAGTGACCAGCAGCAGATGCGTTCCAAAAAGTCTAACAAGGCACGAATGAAGTGCTGGTTTCCTGATATGCTCTCCCAACATCCAGAAAACTGTACAGATGGACTTACTGAGTTACACAACTCAGTTGCCAAGCAACCTCCCATAACTCCTTTAAAACAAGAAAAAGAAATCAACAACAAAACCCCCCAAACCCACCGTTCATCACAGAACAGTTGTTCAGCTCCACGCAGCCAAATATAAATGGTAAAGCTGCACACTGAATGTGGGAGACTAAAAATACCAGAAAATACCATCTATTTCAATATCTTTGTTTGGGTTGTTTGTTGGGGGTTTTTTGTTTGTTGTGTTTTTAAATCACACCACACTGAACATATTTATCTCAAGCAGAAAGTTAAGAGGCAAGCAAAACTTTTCAGCTTTATCATTTATCATAGTCTTATGTTTAAAACATACTTAGAAGTAAATTTAGTTACCAAACATTTCATGGATATTTTACTTGCTTTTTTTAGACTTTAAAAAAAGAATAGAAAGAAAAAAGAAAACACACCTTAGCTCAATGTGTGCCTAAGGATGTACGGTTATACAAGACTTAGAGACAGTAAGTACATCAGAAAT
Organism: Astur gentilis; assembly: GCF_929443795.1. NCBI lineage: Eukaryota > Metazoa > Chordata > Aves > Accipitriformes > Accipitridae > Astur > Astur gentilis. Next base: position 6,238,430 of record NC_064909.1, on the reverse strand, counting down.
TTGCAAAAAGAGTTTCTGTCTGTAAAAAACCCAACACCTTAACTTAGTGTTGCAAACCTATATGCTCATAATATAAAATTTTACAATCTGGGGAGAAAGATGTTTAGAAAAACTTTATGTATAGCATTTACTGTATAATTGAGAATGCATGAATATGAAAAGGAAGCCACAACAAACTGACAAAATGAAAATGTGCTACTGACAGAGGGTTAATATTAGCACATACAGCTGTGGCTTTTTACAGGCAAGTGAAAGAGAAAATATGACTCTTCAGGCAGATACCTATATCATGTACCAGGATTTCTTAGAGACAGCCTGACAACATTTCCTTTCTGGAGATAATAATAATAAAAAGTCAGTGCTAATACGACTGATGTATTAAAAACGACAGTTCTGAAAAAATACTTTGAAAACACAGATTATATTTAAAATTTGTAATGAACAGAGCCTAGCCCTTACATATTTGCTGCAGGAGAAAGAGGTTTGAATTATTTAGCATTAGTATCTTTCTACTGAATTTGGTCTCCGTGTTTGGGGTTTTTTTCTTTATAACAGTATCAATTGATTTAATTTAATTAAATAAATTACCACTCTCATTTAAAGACTTAAAATGCTTATACTGAGTCAAGTCAGAAGGTCCACCAAATCCACCATGATGTCTCCAACTGAGGCAGAGAGCAGATGCACAGGAAAGGGAAGCATAAGAACAGTGACACTTGCCAAAACCTCTCCTTCAACCTCCAAGGTTGCGGAAGAATTTCTTGAGCCAACTGTGATATCTACATACTTAGTAACCTCACTGGGCTTTTTCTTCCATGACTCTGTTCAACCAAAAATACAGATAGGTTTAAAACCAACACTATCTTGTATCATGGAGTTCCATGGCTAAGCTAAAAATACATTAAAAACGTCAATATTTTCTTTCTTTTAAATCTGCCACCTTGCATTGGAAGGGATGCTAATTACCTGTCCCCTTTCCATGTGACTCATAGCATTAAATTCTTTTTTTCCATGTCATCCCTCAGTTGTCCCTTTTCCAGGCTCAAAACATCTCAGCCTATTTAGTCATTCCCCATCTAGAAACTATTCTATACTTGCTGTCAGTCTTTTTACTGCTCATTTCTACTGTATCTTCTTTGGGATATACACAATATTCAAATATATAACACAGATTAATACACAAACTTAAGTGTGTTTTCTGTTTTGTTCTGCATTCTTTTTATGATATTTGCCCCCTCCCCTCTTGGGCTCTACCAAGAATCAGGGTGATTTTTTTCAGACAAAAAATCTGCTCAGTCAACCACTCTTTCCCCAAGTAAAGTCCACACTGCTTTATTCATGCGCATCATTTCACAAATATTTAAATCAAGTTTTACCTGATATATCATGACTCTCACTTTCTCAGGAGACACTTCTGTAATTCTCAAAGATAACTGCATCTTGACTACCCCAACCCATTTAACACTGGCAGAAGACTTCCTCAACCCACTAGTCACCCCACTTCTGCAAATCACTTATGATTTTTCTTTTGATGATGACAAGCAACATAGGTTTATCAGAGGTCCACACTAGACTGCATCGGTGACCTCCCTCCGCTGTGCAAACTGTAATTTGGAATATTTTACCCAGTTATTTATCTACACAAGGACTTGTGCTCTCTGATTCCTTTAAAGTTTTTGGTGGGAATTTTCAAAAGCAATTGATGAGATCAAGCAGATTTTTTTTCCAAAACAAAAGTTTCTTGAATGCAGTATGTAGGTCATCTGAAGATCCTTTTACAGAAACCTAAGGAAAATGTTTCCAAAACTATCTTGGATTGTTTGTGGGGAGCTAAATACCTTTGACAGTTTCAACAATTGCTGTGACATTTTTCTACTACTTTATTGTAAAGGTCAAAGTCAGAGAAAATAGTAACATAAAAACCTCATATATGTGGCATCTTTTTCTTAGCCCAGAAGCAACACTCATCCTCAAAAAGGCTGCTTCTGTAGGCATTTTCATTCACACTTTTTTTTTTTTATGACTGGACTATAAAATTTAGCTGAGAATGAACTAGAAGACTAAAAAACAGTAATGCACACATGTAAAATATACTTATGTTTTTTTCATCCTTGCTTTTTCAAGGGGAAAAAAAAAATCATCTCAATTAAAAAAACCAGCAAGCCAATAAGGCACCTAAATTTTACACGTTTCTAGAGAAAGAAAACTGTCCACCTTGCCAAAATAAAAAATAATTTTAAAAAACCCCATCAGCCAAGCCTTCTATATGCTAGTTACCTATGCGTATAAACATAGATATCTTGTGTTTTGTCTTACCTTTTAGCCAACCACAGTTTGGTTCCTACACAGGCAATGATGTCACCCAGTCCCTGCTGAAAGCCCAAACTAAAGAGCTGTTTTGATTCTAAGTACAACTGCAGTAAGTGAAAAACCTAAAAAAGAAAAAAAAAAAGAAATTATAGAACTGAAACTAGAGTTTCTATAGCCACTGTTCTTCCTCCAAATGACTGTAAGATGCAAACAGCCACCTGCAAAATGAACAACTATTACACAAGGAAAAACGTGTATTCATTTGGCATAAGAACAGATAGAATACTTAAATTGCCTATTCTTTAAAATTCACTTTTCACAGTAATTCAAGAACAAAACACAGAAAGTGCTGGAAGATGTTAACCTCCATGAAGTGAGCAGAGGACAACCAGATGAGCACCACTCCTACTGGCCCTTGCCAACTTAAGCATCCCTCAACTTTCAACTTTCCTGCAGTGCCATCTGCTCACCAGCGCCAGGCCGGCACAAATGTCTGCGGAGAGCGCTGGCACCTCGGCCCACTGGATGGAGCAGGGATGGTTGCTTCGTACAAGTAAGCAGACAGAGAAGTGTCTTTAAAATCCACACACTGAGCAAAAAACTTTTTAAAGGCAGTAGAATTATCATCTATAACTACTTTGAAGTGCTGATAGAAAAGTATCTTTATTCCTGCTCCTGACACCCTTTGCTCAGGGCTCCAGTCAAACCCAGCGGGCAGCTGGGTTCCACAGAGAAGGGAGATGCTCACACCTTTCCCTGCCAAGGACAGAGAAGACTGAGCTCCTGCACTGGGGCTCTGCACCAACTGCGCTATCTCCTCCAGAACTTCACATAAAAGCCTAGTAAACACATTCTAGCTACCACGAAGGAAGGAATTAAAGATACCAAAATAGAAAGCATGACCAGCAGTCTTCTGGTCAGACAGTTAACAAAGCAAGTAACTTCTGCTCTTAGAGACCTTCCTTTGCTATTTAAAAACAGGTTTTCCAAGCAGTATTGAATATATAGAAAAGTGTTAAGAAAAAATGGAGTTAAAAAAATATGTGTAGTCATCTAGATCATAAGCATGAAAAGGAAATACTGGATAATATATGAAAGCTGATACCAACTGCACAGTGGAGAGGGACTCTCCAAGCCCAGCCCCTCTAGTATCCACCCTCTCTGCATGTGGGAGAGGATGCCTGACACACACTTCTGACACAAATGATAATGCCCATATCATCCCACTTAGTGTATACCTTTCCCATTCAGGTGCAAGGTTTCACCTAGGAAACACCTAGGTGAGTTGATTTCTAAATGGAAAATCACGGAGATACACAGTGCAACACTGAAGCCTAATGGGAAAGATTTTGCTCGGGTTAAGGAGTTTTGCACACATGTGCAATTTGGAAGCTGGAATAGGAGGAACAGGGTGCTAACTCTCCCTCTTCAACTTGCCTTACAGCCTCCAAATTTGAAATTCTGTTTGCCTACACAGGTAAGTTACGTTGATAGACATGACAGGGTTTCTATGCAAATCGAAAAAGTACATCCCCCATTATTTATTGAAATTGGTAATGTGCAGAATTTAGGAAGCTTTAAAGTTGTAATCAGACCATTTCTAAAAATACATACATGAGCATTTTATATGGAAACACTCCCAATGTGTGAAAGTATTAGCACTTCATACTTCCAAAGTGACAATTTTATAACTAAGGGATCAAGCTGGGGCCTTCATTTCACTTTGGGAAAAGAAAAACCTTTATATCCAGATTTTTACATCTCAGATCTTGGTTTCCCGCATTCCAGCTGTCACTTGCTCCCGGGGTTATATTTTTTTTTTTGTTTGTTTGCTTGTTTTGGAAACACAAGCACTGCCGCATAGCATTAACTTGACACATTTTCATCTGGGTTATTTTTTGTGAAATTATTCAAGTGGAAAAACAGCTGCGGTGGTTTCAAATAAGCACAGAAACAGAACAGAAGAGATGTCAAGAGACTATCTAATCCATATAAACAGTGAGGCAGGGTCTAAACATTCTCCAATGAAACAAATGCCTGACTGTCCTAATCCTGAAAACAGCAACGAAAGCAGATTCCAAAATATTTGTATGCAACCCCTTCTAGTGTTTCACCCTCAAAATCCAAGGTCTTGAGGTAAGGTGTTCCTCTCCTTTGCCCTCATGGTAAACAACTGTTCTCTGGACGCCGTTCAGTCTTTCCAGATTTTTTCCTAGTGAGGTACTTATTAAACACAGAGATCCCACTGGGGCCCCTCTGACAGGAACAATTAAATAAACTCTTGTCTCCCTGTGTTAGCAGGTGCTCTGTAGGCAAGAGACATCCTGGAAAGATAGCTGTTGTCTTTCTTTTTTTCAAATCTTTTTAAGCCCTCTGTACCGAACATCAATTTGTTGATAGCAGACCATCTTTCTAAGACAGTCTTTCCAAGATCTCTTTGAATTTTGATCTTTTTCTATAAAGCACTTTGCAAAAGTGCACGCTTACAAACATTTGAGTATCACCCGAGATCTCTACCTTGAATCCTCTTCTTTAGACTGCTCTTGCCTGTGCAACTGTCTGCTTATTGAAACGGTTTACGTAAGCATCTACTCAAACTAACCTTCTTCATAAAAACCAATGCACAAAGTTGCCACTGCTACTAGTTTCTCTCTATTTTTTTTTTTGTGGCTTGCCCTTAATCTCTGCAAAGGACACTATAGAAGAAAAGGGATGAAAAAGGAAAATAATATATAAGCAGAAGCCTTTCTTATTGCCTTTTATATCCTCTGCTAACTGAAAACCATTTGGTGCCTTAACCTTTCTGGTTTTATTCTTTGGTGCTTCTGTTCATTTCCAGGAATGAGAAGGGATTTACCTCTAAGCAATAATATAAAATCTGTTTCACAATTATGAAGGGGCTATCATATTTTTTCCTAGAAGCTTAAATTAATTTAATCTCTTCAGCTTTGAAAACAACTCTCAAAGTGCCTCCCTCCTAAATACACATGAAACCTAAGTAGTTTGATAGTTCAAGCAAAAGGTCTTGAGAGAGGGAGAACTGTGCATACTAAGTAGGTCAAATTTGTGGATTTAAATTAGGCCAGGTAGGAAATTCAGTACTGAAAACGCAATCAACACTCCTCTGCAGTTCAGTCTCTATATGAACCATATCCTTTTAATACTATTCGGATGGTAAAAATCAGAGGACATGAGCCATATTTAAGCAATAGATTAGAAGGTGCAACTCACATAAGAGTTTGGTTCACTCTTGAAAAACGTTGGCATTCATCAAAGACAATGTTCAACTACTACAGTATACCCTGTTCCATCTTCTGACATATGCAAAAACCTGATTTTCTCATTATTTCAGTGCAAGCCCTCTACCATTTATTCAGGTCCCCTCACCAAATTTTAGAGACGTAGAAAGCTTTCCCCACAAAGGAATTCTTTATTTCAGCAAAAGATTTTAGAATGCCTAAACTAAATTTGAAATTGTAATTAATGTCAGCATGTTTTATTGAAAGACTTATTTTATGTAAGCTACCAAACAAGCAATTTGGAAAAGTTAACCTCAGTAGTTCTGCACTTCCATCACATGTGACACGTCATTCTTTGGCTTATAGTAATATTGCTGTAGCTTCCATGATCTAAGACTACAAATCAGGCAATGTTTGCAAGGGGAGGTAGCAAGTTTTAAGAGACTGTTTGATTTACATAATAAAATAGACAGGCTTTCCAGCACATGGCTCTCCTCAAGTCCAAAATACTACTCGATTTAAAATCCTCTGCTTAATTCATCACTTACACATAAATGCAATGAGATCATGGTGTTCCTTTTGTATGTGAGATTGTTTTTTTATTACACTAAGGCAATATATGAATGATTTTTTTCTTTTTTAAAGGTAGTTTTACAAAACATCTGCACTGTCTGTAGAGGAAGATTTATGAAGACTTACAGGATGACAGCAATTATTTTTAAATTTGGCATGAACTAAACACCAAGAAAGCAGCCTGAAAGCATTTTTGAGATGTTGGGAGTCTTTTTAATAGGACCGAAGATACAACACCCAAGATATTCTCTGTAGTTCTGGGGAACCCTGCGTTAAAGATGGTGAGTTGGTGGATGCTCAAAAACCTTTTCTTTCCCTGAGCAGGCTGTTCAGGAGTCAGGCTAATACACCAGCAGGACTATAGAGACTGCCCATCAACCTGGGCAAGAGTTGTTAAAACAGTGCAAGCCGTGGGAAGTCCAGGTACTTGGATACATAATAGGGAACAATGTCCAGCTATTGACCATCCTGAGACCCTTTGGTCCATGAGGTTGTAACTCTGAGCCAGCACGTGCTAACCTGCTGCAGGTAAAACCACCAGTACAGGAGGACTTCTTAGCGCAGAACAACAGGGTTGTTTTTTTTTTTTTTAAAAAAAGGCATCAAGCCAGCTCATTTATGACACTGTATCCTAATTAGCAAAACCCTAGGACCCAGCATGCCAATTAATTGGAAGCTGTGTTCTGCTCTCCAGCCACTCCCAACGTCCAATACCTTCCCTCCATTCCTTTGCATTGTCAATGCTTCATCCTTGTTCTTCTACTGTGGAAGCCTCAAGAAAAGGGGAAAAAAGTAGAGGAGGGCAGGGAAGGGAAGGGGCAAAAAAGGAAACAGCAGGCTCGGTTCCCTGCTGGTCAATCATCACACATATCCTTCTTGTCCTGTTCACATCCATTCCCCACCAAACAGCATGCTTTCAGATGCAACGCTGAGAGACTTCTGTGTCTCTCTGTCATGACATGAGAAAGTTGAGTGTTTTCTTTGTACCCAAGCAGACCTTAAGACATAGTATCTGCTATATTCCAAGTATTCACTTTGGATGATCAAGTAAAAAAAAAAAAAAAAAAGCACATTACTTTTTTTAAAAAAATACTTAACCAATTAGATATCAGCTAAGTGAAAAATATAAATCATGAGAAAGAGACATTCTGCTCCCCCACATCAACTTTGATATGATATGAAGCTGATCGTTATCTTTAGCGCCTCTCGTATCAGCTCAAATTTCTGTATTCAGGCTGTGAAATACACTATTAGAATAATGAAGCAATGCAACTGTGGATGAAAACGTGTATCAAACACAGAATTTAGCAAGTGCCTTTAAACTTTCTTTGATGCCAAGAGTTCTCCTGCATACATAGAGACACTGAAAATGTAACACAAACTATTAATAGCCACAAAGTTGATCTATTGTGACACACTTTCTAACAAATTTAAATTAATATTTTGTAGCAGTAGCATTAATTTTATAGGAGGAACTAGGGTATCTGAGATTTACAATAAACTGTTAACTTCAGACATGAAGTAACGATTAGGTGGATACTTGGTGTGCATGCACACATGCTCATATTTAAAAGAAAACACAGCCTTCAACATGCTGCTGCACAAAGTGCCTTTTTTAAACAATCAGATTTTCCAAACCCACATTGAAGGTTATATAATTGCACACTTCTCAGTGAAGTAGCAAAGTGAAACTTTTCTCCCCTTAAGCTGACCTGAAGCAATAAAAACTTCTGCATGCATGCCCTCAGGTATGTTTGGATGAAATTAAGTATACAGCACAAATATTCACATTCCGAAGTACAAGACTGAAACAATGCTCCCAGTGTTCATCTCAGTGCTTCTTGGGAGGGGTGGGGGGAAGCAAACTGACATCACCCTAAACTGTACTTTCTCAGCATAGATCATTTAACTCCCTAAAAAAATTACAAAGAATACAGATGTTTCACCAGCTGAAAGAAAACAGTGTGTAAATACTAAGCTTGGAAAAATATGCCACTCACCAAGCGATGGAGGTTGAAGCAACAAGGAAAGCCAAAAAATGGTGTTTGCAAAATGGCAGCAGTAAAGAGATTACTGCACTAAGCTAAATGTGTTTTTCTGGAATTGTTCCATCAAAAGCTTTTGCCTGAGTATTAACAGGCTAGTGAGAAAACCTCAAACATGATTTTCCTTTTCTTCTCTCACTTAAAGGCAGATAAATTTTATTCTTCTTGTATGATAAATACAACCACCAAGTTATCTCTGTATTCTGAAAGTGAGGCCAAATTTTTCATTTTTTTACTACAACCATGTAGATAAAGACTGGCAAGCTGCTGTGACAGGTGAAGGTATTTTCATTAGGATGATAAAAAGTTCAAAGTTACAATAATTATCTCTAGAGAAAAACAAGCCCTAAAAATCCCTTTTTTCTTAAAGATGAAAAGTGCCAGTGTGATAATTACAATGGGACTAAAACCCTCAACTACCTCCCTCCAGTTTTCCAAGAAGATATCTACACAAAAATGGATGGGAGAGTTTATAACTATCTGGTTACCTTCTGATATTGTCCTAATCTGTAAAAATTTATATTTGTGGAAAATAAATGTAGCATTTTATTACCAGCAAGTGTGGTATGAACACAGTCCCTGCAGTTTGTGCCACTCTCACAAACAAAAGCAGCTACACAAGTTGCAGGGAAATAGTTTAAAATTAGTACAGAACCACACCACACAAACATGTTGCACCAGACAGCGCTGGTGGCACCCCCGTGCCCTGCGCTCTCACAGTGTATGATTCATCCTCTGTCACACTGAGGTTTAGCAACTGTGTGGATACATCAACTCTATGATGAACTTTAAGGCTTTCCTTCATCTGAGGTATTTAATTATGAGAAAAATAGAGAGAAGGTGGTGTTTGCAGGGGGGGCAGAGTAAATATTGTGAATTTATTTCCACATTTAAATGAAAATAGATTGAAGAGGAATTTTAAATATTTATCAATTCTCTTGCCATCCCCAAACAAATGTGTTAGAAAAGCCATCATCTATTACATTGTTCTCATAGTCCTGGATTATTTATATATACCAGATTATTACAGGCATCACCTTTTCTTCTTACCACCTCCTTTCTTTGAAGTCTTAATTTCATGATAGTAATTTCACAACTAAGAGATCAGATTATTATTTCTGCCAAATATAAATTATATGATTGTCATATATGATTACCATATATGAATACTGCTTTCTCAAATTTGTTTTGAGGTTGAAATATTTCCTCCTGAAAATATCTGTCTGAAAACTATAAATTTTTTTTCTTCTTTTAAAGCAATAGCTGGTTCATGATTAAAGTTTTCCACAAATTCAGCTTTGTTTTGTCAGCACATTTCATCATGTAATTACACAACTTTGGTTTATTATTCATAAGAAAGTAGGGCTTTTAAATCCTTCTTCCAAATATATCCATCAAAATTCATTAAGCCAGGTTTATAAAAGAATCAAGTTATTTTAATTAAAATGCAGGCAAGCATGTTTTGATTGAATTAAGAAGTTGTAAAATAAGGTATGAAAGTGTCTGAAGTTATGAATAAAAATACAATACTAGCTAACTCCATATAACTGAGCAAGAATAACACAGCTGTTTAATAATCTGAAAATTATGAATGTGCCATAACTAATGAAAGGTACAAAATGCTGAAAAATAGCAAAGTAGCTTTCTTCTCAGTGATAGATATATACCACAAAACATCCATTATTAAAAATGTGTTCTTAAAATTGAAGATAAACTCCTGCTTTTGTTTAAAACAAGCCAACAAATGTGAAATTTCACAGATCAAAGTTCTTGCAATACCATTTGCAATACCATTTTTATTAAGGGGTTTTTTTTCCCTATTTTAGTCAGGATGAAATTGAATTCCAGCTTAAAATGTGCTTATGCAACTCAAATTCTGTATTAGGAGAAAAAAACCCAATGAGAAGTTTGCTGCCAGCTAACATCAAATTCATTACTGTTATTTACTTGGAAGTCCTAGCTGAATTTTCTCTTAAAAGCACACGGTTTGCCTATTTGCACAGAAAGCTGATATCAGGTCTGACTTTGTAATTATTAGGACTTTTTTTTTACCATTAGGATTTGAGGTACTTTTTAAGCTATCACTCATGTTATACCTAAAGGCACATGTGCTGGGTAAAGAAGCCCAACCAAAAGACCTACAGACAGGTTGGCTGATGAGAAAACAGAAAACCCCACGAAGTAGACGGCACTAAGAAAAAGCAAAGCTGACTGACACGTAAGGGTCTCACACACATCCTCCTAACCAGCCAGCTTGACCAGAGACAAAAGAGGCTACCGTGGAGCTGGTGGCATTTCCACTCTCTGCAAACATACCTGTTATCTTCCCAGCAGCAGATAACCAAAACCTGAAAGTCTAGAGAAATGAACACACCAGACTGTGCTGGAAGCAGTTAAAAACTGTGCTCCGCCTGTATGTCTGATCAGAACAAACAGCAGGAAGAATACAATGAAGTGTCCTCTTCTGAGTCTATACCCTGCCACCATAAAAACCCACCCATCGCTGTCTTAATCTAGCTACTTCAAGGGATAGAAAGCTTTCCCTCTCCTTTAAGCAGTTTTTTTTCTTTTTTTTCTTCTTTTGGGGGGTGGTGGTAAAACAATTTGAAATTATTCATTCCCAGACTATGTCCTCGTAACACAGTTATCCTGCACACATCCACATGAACGCAAAAAAAAGACCAAGGTACACACCCTTGTTTACTCAGGGATGTTTACAATTAGGAAGAATATTAAAGAATACAGCTACCCCTCTGACACTAAGAAGCTGACATGTAAGAGCCACTGTCAGTACAAACATGTTCATAAAGAGCGCTCAGAAGTACACTGCTACTTGACCCCGTAGCTTTGCTGGTTTCAGCAGAGGTGATCTTCTGTCTCAGGAATGTCTTTATTAATGCACAAGCTGAGCAAATAGTTAGAAGTAAGCTATATCGATTTGATCCTTTTATTTCCTAAATTAACATTATAGCATAAAGTGAAGTAAAACTTGCAGCTCCAGAAAACAATTTTCTTCTCTCAGCTAATGATTTTAAACTTAGACAACACACATATACAGGTCTCACAAACAAAAGTAAAACATTCAGTATTTTTAAAGTCTGAGGAATAATTTGCCACATTAAATGTCCAAGTGCATGTAGCTCTACCCATGAAAAAAAAAGGTGGCGTTTTTCAGTGTCGTATTACATCTTCCAAAAGCTTTTCCCCATTCATACATCAAGTCAGCCATAACCTGTCACTGTACATACCACTGTATGAGGATCAACTTCCCCTTCCATTGCTGCATATTTACAAGTATATTGTCACTTTGAATGGCTCCATTTACATCTGAGGAACTCGGTATTACCAATTGCACTCTTTTGTCTGAACTCTAAGGCAACATTATAAAGCCTGCTGAAGATTGATCGCTCTTCCATGGCAGAGATTGCTGCACTTCTGTTTGAGTGCAAATAACAGGGAAAACGTCCCTCCCTTAAAGAAAATTCTCACACAATTAGATGCTGGTAACAACAGGGACATTAGGGGCTGCAGCTATACCGATACATCAAACATCATCCATGTTGGTGCCTAGACCCTGAACTCAAATGCCATACTCCTCCATTGCAAAGTAACACAGCCGAATGCAGGTAGAACTCACAAGAATTTTCCTCTGTCAAAATTATCCCTACAAAAAAAGAACATGCAACTGTAACATGCAATAAAAGTAACTTTGTCCAGACAACATAGCTAATGTGTGGGCTTAACTTGTAGATAAGTCAAACTGAATTCCAAGTGTAAAAATTAATAATGAGTAGTTCAGCTTTACAAAGACAGTATATAGGATAACAGCACAAAGAAAGGTGCATGTAATGCAAACTCTTTTAATTACAGTAATATCTAGGAAGTCATTCACGTAAGAGGATCCCACCGAGCTGTACCATGAGAGGGAAAAAGACAATCTTCAGCCAAACAGCCCCCCTATGTTTTTAGTCTCATTGTACTACAAGCAGTAGTATTTGTCACAGGAGGATCTGGATACAGCCACTTTCCAACAAAAAAAATCACCTGAGAGACAGGAGGACTGGCTTCCTGAAATACACATCATCCTTCTACTTCTTTTCCATGAATGATGAAGAAATAAAGCTGTTACTTATGTAAAGGCATATTGCTTCTCAATCTTTGTAGTCTCCCCCCTCCCCACCCCTACCCCCTTTTCCAAACAGATTATAGAAGAAAGTCTAGCAGGCAAGGAAACAGAGAGATTAAGTGATTTATTTAAAATCTGCAGGGCATGCATCCCAGAGACAGACTTAACTCAGATCCCTTAAGTTCCAATTCACAGATAGCAGGCATGTGCATGAGTATTTGTGGGGAGAAAAAAATTACTAAATTATGCTTTAAGTATACTTTTTTGAAAGCACTTTGCTCTCCAGAGTAAACAGTGGGAAGAATACATGCCAGTAAGATGTCGGCTGTACCACCAAAAATGCACAGAAAACACAGACAGTATTTCCTCAGAGTTTATCAGTTTTGGACCACTGATCTTGCTGAAGTTTCCTACTGGTATAATTTTGAACTGGTACTTTATGAAACTATGAAGTTCATAGAAACATAGATAGCTTATGATGAAACTTAAACTACAGCAAATACATGAATCATGCTACTGCTGAAACTCAGCAGATTTTTGCCTTACGCATATGGACAAGCTATTTATAAATTTTCACTTCCCATCAGGCTCAGCATGATGTCAGCTTACAACAACAAGTTAATGTTAATGTTTTCCAGTAATTTTCACAGTGCCATTTAACTGCAAGTGCCTTAGCCAAGGTAAACTTAAGGGCAAGGAGAGGGCTAACCGCATAATCAGAGAACAACGTTAATGAATTTTGCATCTCTGCTTTAAACACTTGGAATTCTACCTGCAATATATTTCTCTTTTGTTCCTGAAGTTTAATCTCGCTGGCCAGCTGATTTCACCTCCCCAAAACAGCTCAAATATTCCTTCTGATTTTAATTAGCCACAAAGCTTCATTGCCTTGTGGATTTTTTTTCCCCAGCCAAACAAGCATCCTACGCTATCACAGAAAGTGCCAAACTCAAAGCTATCAAACATTTCCTGAACTCTAGCAAGCTCACGCACTTTGTTTTACTATCAGCAGCATCACAGCAGACTAACGCTGTCTCTGAGAATTCACCAGTTACAGACAAGTTCCAAAGAAAAATGATGAAATTTGCTGGGGCTCTTCTCTTCAGAGGCATTAGAAGGTTCAAGGAAGATCTGTTGTCTATTATTATTTTTCCTCCTTCTCTCTTCCACTCACATGCAATTGATAAGATGTGCTTTTGACAAAAGGGAATGTCAACAGCAACAGTTCTTATGGCAGAAGGGTTTTTTTGAAAAGCAAGTTCTTCCAACGTATTTCCTTACTCGACACCACCTTCTCCAACATTTGCATGTGCTTGCCATTGATGTTATTATCCCAGAGGAGTACAGCTGTCCGTCTCTAAAAACAGTTCTAAGAACAGTTTTTTAAAGGTGCTGTAGCTCAGCCTTTCACTCGCTTTGGATATTGAACTGCATAGAGGCTGCCTTCTGAACACAGTGGTGCCAATGGGAGATGTCACCATGCCCAACACTTGTCCAACCAAACCTCCTGGCCAGGCTTCAAATGAAAGCAAACTCTCCACTCCCTTCAGTCACATGAGTTAGGTTAGCAGAGGCCTGCTATTTAAATTGAGAAATCTTACTTTTTTTTACTGAAACGGCTCAGGAAGGGCGACTGATCAGTCGCAGCTGCAACACCCAGCAGAGGGCTCGTGATGCTCAGCTGGATGTGGACTGCTGTGCACAAGCTGTTTGCAGAGCACAAGCCTGCAGAAATCCTCTGGCGTTAAAGCCTCAAAACTGGCAATGAGAGCAACAACAAGGCATTTCACTACATGCCAGATTTGCTCAGGGCAGCTGAAAACCATTCTGCAGTGATACAAGTAACTATCAGGATACTTCATACCCTTTTTCTTGCAAACAAACACCAAACACAAGGTGGTCAGAGTATCTCACAGTGGGTTCTTCAGTGTCTTTCCCCTTCACAAACAGTACCAATTTGGCTTTGCCTGTGTTGGTTTCCATCCACCACTACCCAGGCAGTGTCCTGTCACTTTCCTATTTTACAAGTGGCTGCAATTGCAACAGCACCCACCAAAATCAATAGTTTCTTTAGCTAACATATTAAACACTTTGTTTACTACCTTTAGATAAACTAAACCAGAATCTAGGGAGAGCTTGCAGTTTTAAACCACTTCAGTCTGAATATGGCAGAATAGAAATGAGTGGAAGTCACCACTACCCTGTCTTGTATGTTCCTGTTACTTTGTTCATAACCTCTGATAAACCATAAAGAGAGCTGCAAAAAGGTGCCACACAGAATGGCTCCTCATTACATCAATCTTATGTGTATCTCCATTATCACAGTGGTGCAATCTTTCAGAGCCCTACAGGTGTCTGCGCCATACCCTGTCCTAAATCCTGATCACAAAGTATCCATGAACTTGGTCATCAACAGATTTTGCTGGGGATTGACAGTGTATGTTGAAGGATTGTCACATAATGCAGCATATTTTTTTGGAAGCAGTAAAATTTACTATAGAAATAAAACTTCAGTAAAGCGCATAAAACAGGATGGAGTATGATTGCTTCAAATAACCTCAACTCCCCCAAAATATTTAAATTTGGCAAAAAGGACAACTAAATGAATTAGTAAGATGATGTTTTCAGTAGTTACTGAATCCACGGAGGTAGTTTAGGAGTTTACTTAAATTCCACACAATTCCACAAGTTAACTGCACTTGGAAAAACAAGAGAACTTTATTTGAAACAAAGTTCCCTTTTTCCCTCTCCAAACACTGTTAAGCCTTTTCTGTGCACTTTATTAGTCTTGTTGGCCTTACAATACATTAAAAATTATCAACCAGCTGCAAAAGGGGAGTCCATCTATTTATTTATTTACTTGTTAGGGAGGATGAGTGCTTTCCTAGTAAGCCGCAGATAACAATAGAGAAAAACTTTTTGTTAAACAGGTTAAAAGGTCAAAATAAAATACTTACTGATGACATTACATTTTTCACTACAAAAAAATCTGTGAAGAGATCCCTTACCGATAGCATTGTGTACAATACAGTATACAATATTGAGTATTAATGTTTTGTATTACAAACCATGAAATAAAAGAAAAATTTCCTCAAATTTATCACCTAGTTCTCTGGTTTAGTCACTGTACAAATTGGACAAATATCGTATCTGCCACCTGAAATAACCCATTTTTAACTTTTTTCCTAGGAAAATCAGGCTAACTAAAGAAAAAGACCCAAAGCAAGCTTCTCCAGGAATTCAGTTGATTATGTGACAACGAACACCTCCTGGTCCTGACATGACACCAAAATTCAATGGCATCGTCCATCATCCAGGGACACCTGGAAATGTTTGATGATTGTATAGATGCAACACTGCAACTGTTTTGAGGATTTTCATGGCTAATCATGGTACTGTAATTCTATTCAACAAATTTTTTTCTGTAAAACTCCAGGGATTACCCATGTAAGATAAAGCCATTATAAGCCCCATTCATGTACTGACTTTATGAATATCTTCATAAATATCACTGAAATAAAACTGAATTCAAAGAAAACACTCAGATATAACATGAATTCCTCTGAAAAGGCTGATGGAGAAACATTAGGAAAACTGAACTAGTCAAACAGTTGATGGAAAAAAGTGTCAAAGGCAGTGGTGGTTACGAACACCTCTCTTTCTGAGGAAATCCAACTGTTAGTATCAAAGCCTACCACATAATGAGAGAGTAAAAAAGTCAAGAAGTTACTGCAGTAACAATTTGAGAGCTGGACATGATAAATTGAACAACATCCGCAATTCGACTTGGGAAATATTTAGGATGAGATCATTTATTTGGACCATGTGATCACAGAAGTTCACAAATTAAAGTTCACATGAAATGAACTTCTTCAACTGTTCACAAAGTACCCCATTACACAATACTGAAAATAGCTTGAAATGTCATTAGAACTATTAATTCTTATGTCAGATTAGATTAAAATGACAATACTGTATATTCAGTGTATCTATCTGAAAGGTCTTTAACTTAAAAATAACTTTTTACCTATCTAAAAGCACAATATGGCTTTTCAGAAAAATGAAAAATGAAGAACATGAAACAACTCTCTAAGGGTTACTTTACTTTGTAGTTCTATTTCCTTCTTTAATACCATGTATCTACCACCGTTACCAACGGTTCATGTTTTTTTTAAGGAAAACGGTACTACTGCTAAACGCAGGATGAGGTTACAAAGACAGCTGCTTTTTCCTCCCTAGTGATCACCGAGTGCCAAGATGCCATATTTTATATATTTTAAAACTAGTTAAACATAAAATGCTAATTTTGGTTTTTATAACCGCTTTCTTTCACTTCTGGCAACAGAAGAGGCCTGATGCTGCAATACAATTTTTAAATGTCTCACAGAGTACAATAATCTAGAGAAATAACTACAGTCATAAGAGTGTTATCTCATCAGTTCCTAACATCTACAGAATATACTTTAGTTTGATTAATTTTGAAATAATTTCTTACAATATAATAATTCAGAAGTATAAATGATTGACTGAAGACAGCAAACAAAAGAAAGCATTTCTATTGCTGGAAGCACTTGATGCACTTCATTCTTTTTAAGGTCACTTTTAATACAACACTAAGTAGTACCACCACAGAGGTTTGAAATCCTGCCTGATCAACAAGTCTCCTATGAGAGAGTAGTACCCAAAGGTAATTACACAAAGTCCTGTCCTTTTGAAATGCTTCAGGACTATCTATGGACTGCAGTTTTACATTGCAACACAGGATACACACATAAAGCATGTGTTTTTTATTAGGTGTTACATCAGGAAATAAAAACTATTAACAACAACTATTTGGCAACAAGATGTATATGTCAAGTCTTTTAAAGTGTTCTGTGTCCATCTCTACATCTTCCTTAGGCTTTTTTCAAACTGGGTAGTATTCACTGGATGGGACAATAGCAGCATCACCATGGCACGCATTTATTTCCATGATGGAATTAATTACTTTTGTATTAACATAATAACCTAAAAAGTATGAAATATGTAAGGTGTTTCACATAAGACAAATGAGAAGTTTTAAATGGTATTATCAGTATCTTGAGTCAATCAGGGTTCAAAAATTACTCCATTCAAAAGAGCAAAGGCTCTAGATGGTATTTCTTATGGCACAAAACAATTCAATAGGTAAAAAAGTTAGAATAAAAAGAAGCAAGTCAAACATGCACTCAAGAATAGCTCCATTTATATTTCCTTTGGAAAAAAGTGATTATTGGTGTCTCAAGTTTTCTGTTCTAATTGCCAGTGGTGTCTGTTTCACCAATGAAACAAGACAGTCAGAAAACCAGAGAATAAATAAAAGATTTCTTGCAATTTACAAATGCGAGATGAGTACATAATAGGCATTTTGTTTGCTATAAAAGTGTTTTGTGGGGAACAAGAAAAGTTTTAATTTGGCTTTTCCTACCTTAAACTATTTTGTTCCTTGAAGAATAGCAACTTAATATTATAAAGCTAAACAAATGCAGGTATATGGACTGTGGAAAGGAAGAAAAGGTGCTAAGATACTTCAACTATACTGAAGTCAAACTCAGTATGAACTACAAACGTTCAATATCTTTCATCTAGGTCATTAATTATTTAAAGTCAGGTCATTATTTAAAGTGCTGAATTCCTAAGTGATTTCTCATAGTAAAACAGAAGTTTTAATCTTGTTGGTGCATTTCCACCAAAAGGGCAAATCTGATTTCCAGGGTTTAAAGCTTTCCCAACACCCACTTCTGGCACAAAGACCTTTATGCATCTATGGAAATACTTGTGTATATTTGAGAAAAAAAATTAATAGCCATTGCTCGTTTTCCACAATAAGAACAGGCCAGAATGAACTACTACAATCTGAAGAGGTCTTCTGCCAAAATCAGACTAAGACATTCATTGTAGATATGAAGACTTACTGAATCTGAAGTGTACACTTTTGAAAAAGAGTCAATATACAGATACATTTGACATGCAATTCTGACAGCATGATAATAACCCTACTGCAACAAACAACAATATACCAGGACAGCAGCTACTCTATAAGAGAGGATGTGGTCCAGAACAGTGATACAGAGGAGTTAGTACCTGAAAAAAGAGCTGGCAGGAGAGAGTTGATAGTGAGCGTGCCAGGGGAAATGGGGAGAGAAAACAGAGGTGCAAGCCTGAGAAGGAATGAGGGAGGACTGGGTAGGAGCACCTGCTGCTTATCGTGCCTTCAGCAGTCTCATTCATTCTTTGCTTGCTTGAAGCTGCATGGGAGGTTTCCACACTCCCAAACATCAAGCAGACACTGATGATCCAGAGACAACTGGAACCTTTTATGATTGAAGGAGCAGACAAAAGGAGGGACCTTGACAGGTGATATATTTAGAAGTATGCCTATCACCCTCTTGGCATCCCCCTTGCTCTCTTCTGCAGTTAGATCACACCTAGGCTGTTTCCAGGACCTGACAAAGGTTCTGCAGGGTACCTTAGGTGTAAGAGCTGCCTGCAGCTCCACTGGAAGCCACATTTTTGATGATCCAACTCAGAATCCACATTATTGATTGAGGGTTCTAGCAGCAATGCCCCAGAACGGGGAGCATGTTGTACTAGACAGTGGAAAACAAATTTTCTTTCAATAGAACATAGCCTCTGACCTAAACGCAAAACATATAGATAGACCCTTATAGTAACACACCGCTCCCACCCCTCCAAAAACCCCCTCCACCACTAGTTACTAGTATAACACAGCTTCTTCTTGTTAGTTCTGCCCCCACATAAACTTTCTGTCCTGTTTTGTTTCTTTATGTCAGTCAAATCTCTGTACAATCCTTCCTCAGCCTGGCTATTCTCTTCTGACCCATGAATAAACAGCATCAGAGGAACAAAATCAGAGGAACACTTTTCCAGACTATGCCATCAGTTCAGGTTCAGAGTCATTTAGAGCCCAAGTGAAAAAAGCACTTTAAGTCAAACAACCATTTAAAAACTGTTCCTAGAAATTTTTGACACCGTAACAGTAACTACTTCAGAAATGCAGATATTCTAAAATAACTAAATCAATAAACCCAAGAAAAAACAGTGGTAAACACCACTACTGCAAGAAATGCCTGTGACACAGGAAAAAAAAGTAAAGCAAGTAACATGCTTTAACATTGGTTGAAGAAGGAAAAAGTACGCTACATACATTCAAAAAATTCTATTTTGACTTATGAACACTCTAAAATTGATTTTCACACCTTGGAAAAGTGTCTTATTCTTGTTTTGTGTTTACTTTGTTTCATTTTCTTAGATTTCCAGGTTTTTCCTCCTCGCCTTTCAATTTTTTGCTCCACTATTTGAGATTCTTGCATCCTGGCCTTCAGTATAGGTAAGTCTTTACTGGGTTGTTATCCACTTAAAACCACTCATCCCTCTTCATTCACTTCTCCCATCCAGCATTCTTTTAAACGCTAATTTTTCCAGCTCTCTCCTCCTTTCACGGAGAGTATTCTTCTGCTTTGCAAATAGGCTGAGAAAGCTTCCAAAGACCAAAGAAGGCACCTTCCCACATTTCTCACTATAGCCTGAACTTCTGAAAACACAGAACATAATAAAAAGCCCTCGCTGTTCATAAATATTTTTACAGATCCTCAAGCAGTCAGAAATTATCACAGACAAGTATTTTTAAAAGTATATCCAGGAAGTGTATCCAGGATTATCTTTTTTTTTTTTGCTCTGAAAGTTTTAAAGACATGGTTTCTAGATCAAAAGGAAGAAAAAAAAAAACCCTGTGAGGGTGGGACTGAAAACATGTTTTTGGAGATGAAAAATGAACTCCGTGGAGTACTAAATTAATCCACTGCACCACCTAGGAGAATTATATCTTTGGCACACTTCACAAGTTTCAGCTTTTCCCTTCACAACTGTAAAAACATCCTCTGCCTGTGACAGAGTGATAGGATTGCTTTCCTGACTAATCATGAGGGATACTTAAACATTCAATAATACAAAACAGGTGCAAGAAATATGCACAGAATTGAACACTTAAAAAATTTAGACTTCACAAGAGTTCAATTGCTGTTCTGGGAGGTCTAAATCAAGTTAACCAGCCAGTGCCTAAAATAGTTCAACTCTCTTCAGAAGATTTAAGTAGTAAAAAGTAGAACACTATGCCAACAGTATTTGTTTCTAACACCTCCATCATCTAAGAAGAAAATAATCTATTCATTGTGAAAACTGTACCTACAGGGCAATTTCTCTTTTCTTAGTTTAATCCTAACACCTAATAAAAGTTGTTCGATATAACCACATTCGTATATAGTGTTTTCAATCACTGCACATTTATCCCAGACATAACTAGATAAGGTAGCTGAACACTAGTGATGCATTATGGCTGTAACTGAACACCAGGCAGTGTACCTCAAATGGCCATACACACAGCTACCCTGCAATCTCTGCTAGCAACATGGGTTGCAGGAGCTTTTATTCATTAAGGAGTGGTACTAGATGCACTGGATCAGGGAGGCCAAAACATCTGCACAGCAACTGCTTGCCATACCCATAGTAGTAAGCGTCAAAATCTAGGGCATGGGAGAAAGGGAGGCAGTGCATCCATCAAGTCATCCATTCCACTTTAAAGAGGGGGCAACTGTCAAGCTATCCCTGGCACAACCCAAACCAGCAGCAGCCTTGTTTTCACTAATTGATGAATACTGCTTATTTTGTACTAAAACCACATTTTCTTTTTAAACTTCAAAGATGTGAACAAAAAGTTTACAACAATAACATCTCTGCATATTCTTAGTTGCTGTAGGAAGAAACTCAGTAACGATGCAGAAACTGAATGAAACCTAACAGAGTTGTAAAAGCTGTCTAAATCTATGCCCTTTCGAAAAGTAGTGACATGTCTTAGAAGTCAGAGACACAATATTTGGGAGCAGTACTAATTACAATTAAAGCAAGTTCAAAGCAATGTCCAACTAGCAGATATTCCCAGTCAATTAGCAGTACCACATGAGTTTTTTTTAAAAACAAACAAACAAACAAACAAAAAAGCAGCAGAAAGAAAACCTCTGGCAAAATCTCATCAATTATTTTCCTTCAGAGACTGCCTCCTCCCATTCTTGGAACTTAGTTGCATTTCTGTTGCATTCATAAATATAAATCTTGTTCTCAAATGCTTACTGCCTCCTTATATCAGTGTACCCCTATGTAACAGTTAATATGAATTTACAACATGAAGAAATGAGACACTGTTCTGTTATTGCCAGCTACAAATAAGTGAATATGTTTTCAACTTGACATCAATATTTCTTTTCTCTTTGGACTAATCTTAAAAGTAAGGCTTATCTTGAACACTAAAAACTGAGCTTCGAAAAGAAACATCTGGAAGGAAGTTTCACTGGAAAATATTTAATTATAACAGGTTTATTTCTTTGATCTGTAGATAATGTAACATTTGTTTACTATATTGAGCTTTCATAAGCCAGCATGGAACTGCTACACTTCAAACTTTACTGCCAAGCCAAATAAAATGTAATTCACCAGTCAATGTTTCTGTGCTACTGAATAAAGCCAAATAAAAAATATGCTACCTCCCCATTCATTCCCTCAGACCCTAGAGATCCTTTGTCTTCAAAATAAAGCAGGAAAAAAATACAGTCACTGACACCCCTGCTGGTAATTCACATTAAGGATTTTTAGGTCAAGCTAATGAGTAGTATACCTCTCTCTTTCACTCAGCCCCAAGTACCAACATCCAAGAACAACCTTAAAAATGTATTTGCCTAATTTGTCTCCTGTCGTCATATTCTCACACCCTAGCCACTGGAGTCTGTGGGTTTTTATTATCTATTCAGTCCTGTAATAAAGAAGGTCCCATGATTGCTTGCTAGCTCTTCTTCATGCATCATTCGTCTCTGCTTTATTTTCAAATGCTCATATTTATTTAAATTGTCTTTATTCCTCTGAGTAAGCGTCCAAGTATTAAACTCATAAAACACGAGAGTGATCGTAATCTCAACTACCTGAAGCTTGACCTTCCTTTGTAGCAGCTTAAGCTAAAATCCTCTTCCTCTCAAAGGAAGGAAAAAGGCATCCACATTCATTAGGCAGGCTCTGTGTTCACTAACAACAATCTGTCTTAATACAACTCTTCCAGATATTTAAAACTACCTAACATCTTGATGTTTTCATCACAAACTGCTTCTTTTCGTCAGTACAACTACATATTTAATTTTTATCTTCAACAAAGTCACGTTCATACATGTCTGGCTCAAGAGTACTCCAAGCTGAGACAACACATGCAGATTTCTCCAGCTGCTTGTTCTTCCTAGGCTTGTGCTATTGGTCCTTGCTGAAAGCAGCACACTGACTCAGAGAAACCTTTGAATGATCCAGTATGGCTAATCTCAGGTTATGTTCTTGTCCTGGTTTTCTTGCTGCTTTAATGAAGTCTCCAGCTATGTTTTAAATCAATTCTTCCATCTTTAAACTACTTCTTCCAGCTCTCCATTAATATTCAAAATATCAGCATATCCAAATAGTTCATACAGACAATTTGAAGTTCTACCATCGTACAAATCTTGTCATGTTTGATAAACTTCACAAAGTAAAAACAGAAACAGTAAATCACTTCCATAAAATCTCTGTACAGATGGCAGAAAAACCTGCCAAGCAACCATACAGGTTTTTTAATCATATTGTTATTTTTTAATACAAGGATCCTAGATGCTTTCATTGTAAAGTATTTTCAGAAAGATGAGTCTAATTCTATAGGATGCTGCTATTCTCTGAAAAATAGTAACTGCCAATTTCTTGTCCTACTGAAGTCAGTGGGAAATTTAATCTTTAAAATTAATGTAAAGAGTTATGAAACCCTCTATCTCCTATTAAGCCTAATTTTTGTCACATGCAACTAAGTTGATGTGACTCAGTCTGTTCTTTAGATTTGAGAGAGATGCAACAGTGCTGCTGGTTTCAAAAGCAAAACAAAAAAAGGTTCAAAAGCTCAAACCAACATTCCTTGCACAAGACTTCGCATTCATATGGCAAACAGAACTGCTTGAATTAGCGAACATAAAAAGCCAACCCAAACCCAAACACCATCACCACCCCCCAAAACCCAAAAAGATTTCTTTGAACCAGCCTACTGCTATAGAATCAATTTATCTAATTGAAATGACACAATTTTGTGGGAAAATCCAAAGTGTTGAGAAACTTTGAATATTAAGAGTAAGAATTTGTGAAGAGTAATTGACAGCTGACACATGAAACAACATTAAATCGGAGAATTTTCATTTTTATCTTCATCAAGTTTTAACCCTGCACCAAAGCATAATGAATTCTCTCTGTTTCATCTGTCTCTTGCCACTTATATTTTGTACTTCTTTAAGAACAGGTCATGTGTACGCCCCGTACAGAAGGAGATACTGTTCTTCTCTTGCGATGTAAAACACTGGCATATGCTCAGGATAAATCAGTAGGAGTGACAAAGTAACAGCAATAAGTGGGAAGACTGCACTGACAAGAAGAGAAGCTACCAGCCAGACCTCAGATGAGAAGATGGGGGAATGGAGAGAAATCTTCCTAGGAACCACACCAGACCAACTGTGACTGAGGTACAGCAGTGACCGAAACCAGTCACGACAGGAAAGATCCATGTGCAAGGACATGATAGGCCAGCAGAGGGTTGTTTTTTTTTTTAATTCTGTGCAGTCGTTTGATTGCTTGTACAAAGTACCACCAAAAACGTAAATAATCTTAATGAACAAAGCTTCCAGCCAGAAATTATTCCTCAACGATATGTGTAGCTGGGAACTTTACGAAAAGCTTTATCTTGGACAGTACAATCCATCTCCTCATAGAGGCAGCAAACGGAGGCAGCAAGCACATTTAAACAATGTAGTTCCCTCTCTTCATATACAAACAGCAAACAATGAGGGAGAAGTCACTGAATCCTCCTTTCCCCTAATCCCCTCCTTTCCCATGCCCAAAAGATGCTAAAGGGAATGCAAAATGCTCTCCAAAAAGAAGGGACTGTACAGTGAATGGGACAGATACAGGCAACAAATTTTTTTGTACTGTTCTATATCTCAATCTCAAGCTAGACACTGTCAGCGTTTAGTTATAAATCCATGCAAGACATCTAGGAAGTAGGTTAGCACCTTCAACATTTCAGAAGTGTCCAAAACAAGGCACAGAGAAGTTAAATGAAAACACAATGCCTCTTTTAATAACTTCTGTTTACCTGATCCCATATGTTCTAAAAATACGTAATTGTAGGCTTGCCAAATTGAACATGAGGAAGATCAAACTGATAACATAATGACCCAACTGATGTGCAGATTCTTTCATTTGAAAAAGAAATAAACCTTAATAGTAATTACATCTGCTCCATGATTAATTGCAGCTGTCCAATGAATTGTTCTCGATATGCACAGTCTGTAAGTGTATGTACACTCTCATTAAAGTACAGATTTTTCCAGTGCACAAATGTGAAAGATTTCTGGAAACTAACGAGTGCAGAACTGTGACTGAAAGCTCCAGTCATACTACTGCTATTTTACTGTACTAATAACAACTAGATTCTAGGTCTATGCACATCACACAGCCTTTGAAATCCAGCATCAACCATGTTAACTGATTCTCACGAGATAAAAATAAGAGCTGAAGTCTTAACATCTGTTTTTCTTGGCAAACCAAGCTGAAAGTTCATGCATTTGGGAGGTTTTTTTAATCATTATAAGTAATCTACAACCAGATGAATTAAAGGTGCTGCCTTGTTTTTTGGGCAAATCACGCTCAGGGTCCCTGTAACTTCTCTTTACTCTAAAGCACCCAAAGGAAGAGGTTAAAGCATTAAAGGAGTTAAGAGGTCTGTGTGCAGATGCAGGGCTGTGATCTTGTTGGGATCATGGAGACAAGATAGGATAGCTGGCATGTTTGGAGTGTTGCAATGGAGGGATACAGACTCTTCAGGAATAACAGGTGAGGAAGTTGAGAAGATGGAGTTGCCCTCTATGTGAGAGAACAGCCAGAATGCATGGTCTGCCTGCGGATGGATGATGAGCCAGCTAGGAGCCAGCTAGGAACTCCTGGATAAGGACCAAGAGCAGACCTGTACGGGTGACACTGCAGTGGGTGTCTGCTATAGGCTGCCAAACCAGGAAGAACAAGTGGATGAGGCCTTCTACAGACAGCTGGAAGTAGCCTTGTATTTTCAGGCCCTGGTCCTCATGGGGGACTTCAACCACTCTGGTATCTGCTGGAGGACCAACACAGCACAGCATAAGAAATCCAAGGCATTCCTGGAGAGCACTGATGACAACTTGCTGACAAAAGCAACAGAGGAGACAACAAGGAGAGGTGCTCTGCTGGACCTTATGCTCACAAACAAGGAATGACTCACTGAAGATGTGAAGGTCAAAGGCAGCCTTGGCTGCAGCGACCATGAGATAGTGGAGTTCAGGATCCTGAGAGAAGGGAGCAGGGCAAAAAGCAAGACCACAACCCTCAATTTCATGAGAGCAGATTTTGGCCGCTTTCTGGATCTGCTTGGTAGAGTCCTGTAGGATAAGGCCCTGGAGGGACCAGGGCCCAAGAAAGCTTGTTGATATTCAAGGAGCGCTTCCTCCAAGCTCAAGAGCAGTCCATCCCAACAAGCCAGAAGTCAGGCAAACATGCCAGGAGGCCTGAATGGATGAAGAAGGAGCTTGTGGCAAAACTCTAACAGAAAGGGACTATACAGAGGGTGGAAGCAGGGACAGGTAACCTAGGAGGAAAAACAGAGACACTGTCCAAGCAAGCAGACATGCAGTCAGGGAAGCCAAAGCCCACCTGGAGATGAATCTGGCCGAGGTAAGGCTGAGGTACTGAATGTTGTCTTCATCTCAGTCTTTACTAGTAAGACCCCTGGTTTGGAGTAACACAGGCCCAAGCTTTCTTTCTCTAGTAGGCCCAGAAGCTTACCTTCTTGGACTTTGTTCAGTATAAAGTGCAAGTGTACAGAACATGTTATCTAAATTGTATATAAAAACTGTTCAAAGTTTCAATCAATTATTTCCAATCCAAGTAAAAGTCATGTTTATAATATTTAACCCTTTATTTGCAATAACAATCTTAAAAACTAATTTACATCAAAATTTTGATGGTTTACACAAGACCATCTACCACAATAGAAGCTATGGATGTTATACCCACAAATCTATGCAGGCAAGAATTAACTAGGTGCAGACTGATGGAAATAAAAGTTC
This sequence comes from Astur gentilis, assembly GCF_929443795.1. NCBI lineage: Eukaryota > Metazoa > Chordata > Aves > Accipitriformes > Accipitridae > Astur > Astur gentilis. Next base: position 6,211,903 of record NC_064909.1, on the reverse strand, counting down.
TGCTGCATCTTCATGAAGAGGCCCCAATCACTGTCATGATCAAAGAATCATTAAAAAATAAGGGGAAACTGGCAGGAATCTCAAATGATCATCAGTCCATCTCCCAGGCCCAGAAAAAAACACAAAAAACAAAAACCCAAAACTTGATATACACGATGGCAGATCCACTATTTCTAAGTAGCGAACATTAACTCTCCCTTAATGTTAGAAAGTAGTTGCCAATATTTAAGCTCATATTTCACTTTGCTAATGAACTAATGGAGAAAAGTATACCTTTCAGACATCAGCTATCAATAGCTTCCATTTTCCAAGACTAAGTATATGTATAGAGACCTCTTGAAGGCTACAGCCAATTTTTGTTCTGGCCTTTCCAGTCTCCTCTCTTCACACTCTTGCTTCAGTACGTTTCTTCTCGCTTTGCATTCAGTAAAGAACTCCTAATTTATCCAAGCTGGTGTGTTATTACACTTTCTATCCAATCTGTGTTAGGTTGATTTATATTTCTGGAGTTACTGTTTCTTTGAAGAACTACCAGGTCTCCATAATTACTTTTCCTACTTAGGGCTCATTTCCATGTGATCTCTTTCTATGAACTCTAAATTTAAATAAACCATTAGTTTTATTAAAGTTTGGAGGTCTTTGATTAACTCTTGAATCTAACAAATGTTTTGCTCAAGACACTCAGGCTTATTGCAGCTGCATAGAATTAGACAAACTGAAGACTAAAAGCTTTCATAAATATCAGGACTCAAAACACACTCTTTTATATAGGTGTCTTCTTTACCATAGTTTTAAGAGACCCAGTTAAGACTGTTTTCTATGAGACTAAACATTTCTACAAAACCACAGACACGAAAAGAGAAAGCAGATCATGTCCCTACCTGCATGGCTTACAAATACCATTATGAGTCAAACCAGTACATTGAAATTACTGATCGCAAGTACAGGTTATTGAATAAAACATTTTTGAATTAATTACAGCTTAATTCTGAATTTCTCAATTATTCTGAACAGATGGAATACATACTGCAGGAGTTCCAACCTGAAGAGGCAGAAGGTCAAAACAATATTTGATTCTCTGATAAGAATACCTCACAATCTTCCCAAATACTTTAAGTTCCTTGGCAACTGCCAAAAGTCAAGAAGTTTCACAAACGTAAAGGCTTCCCTAGTTATAAATTTTGATACACTTCCAGAATTCTCTACATAAAGTTCTGGACAAGCTCTTACTTTCACCTGATCAGCTAAAAAACCTAGATCTTAAAAGAAAAGAAGCCATAAATATTTCATCATTCAAGACGGCCAGTAGAAGATTTCTGCATTTTCTTGTGGATTACAAACTTGATTCCTTCCCCCTCTCCCTGTCCCCCATTCCAGTTTGGATGATAGAGCGAAGTAGAAATTGCACTCATAAAGGAAACACTAAGCATAGAAAAGACTTTTCTTTGTTTTATTCAAGTCAATGCATTTTCTTATGATGCAGAACTACTCCTTGAAGAATATCATCAGTTCCATAAGACATGTTTTCACGTAACGCAAAGGTCTGAAGTTAAACACAACACATTTGCATCCACTGTCAAAAAACATTCCTTGTCAATCTCAGCATTTTGAAAACCAGGCCAAGTTTGGACAAGCACTCCATGCTGAACTCTTTTTGAATGATCTTTCTATAAATTAACATTTGGCTTGCAACAGATGAAGCGATTACATAACTGAAATGTACCTTCAAGATTCATCACATTTGGTACTGCCACATAAGCTTTAAGTCTGAATAATTCCAACTTTCCTGTTCAAGCCTTGACAACATATGAACACTGAAATAAAAACAGGCAATGAACTTAGTCAGCTTCTGACTTATGTGACTGAACAAATGAAATGAAATTACTGAATTCTCTTTTGATAAGATATTGGCCTTGTATTGCTGGAAAAACCTAAATTTTACTGAGTTTTGTACAGGCTTACTTTTTTTAGTAGGGATTTTTGTTTTGGTTTTATATCAAAGAGGAAGATAAATTCTCTACTGTGTCATGGAAATATAGTGCAAACAGTTTAAAACACTGCCAGATCACTGTCTCTTCAAGTAAGCCTTCAGAGAAACAGTGCTTTAACAAATAGTCCTGTAACAACTTTCTACAGTTCAATGAGCCTTAGCAGCAGCTTTGCAAGTCCCATCTTATATTGATAAAAAGGAAACTGAAACCATGCATCCAACAACCCCTGAAAGTCACAGTACTTTGCTCTTTGTACTACTTACAGGAGGTGCATTCCAAGTGTTGAACTACCTGGGATTAGTGTTTTAGAGGTACAACATCAAACACTACCATCTCCTTTTTTGCATGTCTTTATCACTCTACAGTATTTCTTCCAACTGTTTTGTTATTTAACTAGCAACACATAGTTCAGTGTTTCAGTCATAACCAAATTTAATTAAGTACTAAATGAAGACTTTGCACAACCTTGATTCATAAAAACAAAGCCCAAAACAAATGCTAGAGACCAAACATCACTGAACTGTTATGGTACAACTGACATTTTTTTGACGAATGTCATACTCTGACAGCACCAGTCTCTCCCTGGTGCTGTACGAATTGCAGTAGTAGCTCCTAGTATCTGCTCAAAACTGACGAAAAATCACGTTAAAGCCCCGAGAATATCTCCTGCCTCAGGAGTATGGAAAAGAAAACTCCATACATCTATGCATAGGATCATGTTAGCAACACTGGATTAATTAAACAGATCAACATTTGGGCTCTTTCAGAACCAACCCTCCATTATTATTATTTTTTTCCAGGTCACTAAAAAGAAGGCAGTCGTTTTATATGTTTCGGGAGTTTCGTGAGACACCAGGGCTGCAAAGGTAATTTGATGATGGCAATCTTTTTCCCACACAGATACAGCAGCTCACAGGTGTAAGCACTTGCATACATAAAGGTGCATGGACTGCTTTTCAGAGCAGAAAAGACTGGACACGATCATCCCACACGCTGCGACAACCTTCATTGTAACCAGTCGTCATCCAAATCCAGGTTCAATTTGCTGAAACCCTTTACAGGTAAAGGTGACAGTAACAGCTCTAGAGAGACTTCACTCATTTCCCTGTCCTACGTTTCCTGTAAGGTCATAATTTTAAAGGAAGATAACATACTGGAAAAGATACACTACCAAACTAAAACAAAACCACATACACCCCACCACACAGTTTACAGCAGGAACATGTACCTAGACAGCTTGCCAACTAAGGCAGACTAACAGAGGTCATCATGTACAATATGGCTTTGTTGGAGGGTTGCTCATGAAAAACAGGCAATAAAAATCAGTAACTTATTACCATGATAGCTTAAAAATCAAACACAGTGAACCGCCTACCATAAACCAAAGGAATGGTGTATGGGGAATGAAGAAATTTGTGATTCCAAAACAATAGCAAGCTTTTTTTCCAGAATTTTTTCAGAAGAAAACAGTATAAAGCCCATCGCAACTTATACAGCAAACTGACAGGAAGCTGCTGGTGTAGCAGGAAAAGCAAATGAATTAATATATAAATATGTAGGTAAGTAGCAAGTCTCTATCTACAATACTATTGGTGCTTGGAGTTCAGCTTTGCCTCAGATTTGCTCTGTGATTTTGGGCAAGTCACATAGATCTCTGTGTAGATATGTTTATATAAAGATATTTGCTCTCAAAGTACCTTAATCTCCAGAGATGAAACATTATATGAAATGTAAGTGTTGATATTTACAGCTTACAGCCCTCTAATAACAGCTGAAATGTGCATTCCATATTCATCATCTGAAAAGCAGTCTTCATACATGTTTTGACAATGTGTGAACATTCAGCACCAACTCACTGTGCGCTATCTGGCTGTGAAGTATGACAAAAAAAAAATCCAACAAAAACCCCACAGTAAAAAAACCAAAACAAACAACCAAACGAACAACCCAAACAACTCCCAAAAACTTACTTGCAGAAGTGTTCCATGAATATTATTCTGTCGTATGCAAGGACTGGTAGAGTCTGGAAGCCCCTCCAGCAAGGACAGCACTGTATGTGGTACTTCATTTACCATAACAAATGGAACAAGGGCCCGACCTGACATCTCACGTGAACGGTACACAGGAGAGTGCCCACACCTAGAAAAAGGAGAAATACCTATTTTTTGTCATCCAGTTGTAACCCACTGCTGTGGCTAAAAAAACCCCAAAGGATAATGCAATGAAAACTAAACCACATTTCCCACAAATCAAATGTACAGTCTTTCTTCTCAGTAGTGCAAGAGCATTTGCCCCGAAACATGTCATACTAGAGCCATGCTGGAGCCTTTTTTTCCTTCAGAAGTTCCTGTGTTTATATAAAGTAAAAAAAAAAAAAAAAAGAAAAAAGAAAAAAGATGCAATTATGCCATGAAGCAGGTAAGTATATGGTCCTGTTCCATCTTTCTTGATGTTTATGTTACCTACTATACAGCAGTAATACTCAAAAGTATTATGAGTTTGACTTAAAACTATTAAACACCATACTCGTAATTGGATGTTTCCATAATAACACAACATGGTGTGTAATGGACTTTTAGGCCATATCTCCCACTGGTTTTTAGAACATATTTAAAGGCAGGAAGTAAAAGACACATTGGAAAATAATCTTCTATTATTTATAATTAGTATCTCAAAAATAAATACTTTTTATTTATTAAAAATTAACTTATAAGACTCAAGACTGCATATAAAACACAGGCCAGAAAGAACCTTTCATCTTTTAATGTTATTAAGGTCTTAACTGGCTGTTAATTTATCATATGCAGACAACTAACTATTCAGCTATATTAACCAGCTGTATACTACTTAAGTAGCATGTATACTGAGTAGAAGTGAACAAAATTCTTTTGTCAACTAAAAGTAGGTTAGGCTAAATCTTTCAAAGCCAGTAATTCTTGCACAAGTCAATTTTTGTAAGGCAGGTACAATTCAGCCACCTGCAATTTCAGACAACTGAGAAAGTTACCACAGGGTTTAGAAACGAATGGCCAAATGACTTCAGTGATGTAAAATGCAGTATGGCGGAAGTTATGCTCTGATACCTCCCAGCTGATTGTGATGACCCAGAGAGATGGCCTTCCCTCCCCCTACCCTCTCATCCTTTTCCTGAACTGCTTCTCACATATTTTCAGCTTACAAAATCACACGTAGTTGAGATTATCCCCTGCCAAAATGGACAAACCACTTTTGAGCTCTTGAAAACAAGCCCTGCAGGGTCATGCCTGCATATTTAAAAAATGAAATGAAATTAAAAGGTATTCTGAGGTTTCATATATCTCTAGCAAATTTAAATCAATACTCAAAGTAGTTGTTTACTTTAGTTCACATCAAAGAAATACAGAAAACATTTTCTATCTTGAACTAGCAACTGAATTAATAGGGTTTTGAACACAAGACAGTAAACAGACTTAATTAAAATAGCGTTAACAGTTCTGACATTTTAGTCATGTTAGGCCATGGTATGCCTGAAAAACACAGACCTTGTTCAGAGGAAGTAGAGAGCTATGCTACCCCTGAAAGACAGGCTTTTGTGGGAATTTTCGTTTTCGCAGTATGGCAGCATGTTCTCTCCTCCACCTCCCCATGTCTTCCCTCATAGGGAATGATTTTTAGAAAGATCATTGCATTTCCTTTTCAGAGACTGGCTGTCCTTCACAACAGGATGCAAAAGCAGAGTAGTCACAACTAGAGGCTCTTCCATATGGAAAAGCTTTAATTCTGTATTGACAAAGTGCAAGAAGAAAGTCAGCCTAGCTCTTGATAAAAAGCTTCATTTTTTTTAAACAAAAACGTTTTAAATCTACTGCACAGTAAACTTAAACCCAAGAAGTGATTTGTCTGCAACCATTTCTTTATTTCTGCTAAATCATATCCTCTTAACCAAGAGATTCTCACATGCTGATGTTCTTTCCAAACACAAGCAACACTGATACTGTAATGAACATCTAGTTTTCAAGTAGCTATAACTGTATACTCAGGAATGTTCTTCATTTTGTTCATGACCTTTTACAAATCCCAAGGAATCTGACATGCCTTCAGAAGGAAGAGTGGAAAAATGGGTAAAATGCCAGGGTTTCCTCTTACTTGTGCAAGGGTACTTTCCAACACTGCATGCTTCATAGAGGGTTTTCTCCTCGAACACAATGCAATGAATTAGAATGGAATTCTGTAGGTTTTTTCTTAGTAATAAAAAATGGAGTTGAGAACAATTTTTAGATAAACTGACTCTAACTTTGTTGTTTTGTAAAAACTGAATTAAAGACTTATAACTCATACACATATGTATATGGAGATGCAGTATTTTGTTCCATGCTGTTATTTTATCAAATTTATTATGGAAACAGAAGTGACTGCTCTACATTTTGAAAGAAGAAAATAATTTCATATTACAGGCGAAATTGTCTCAGCTGCCTAGTCTGGGTCCACAACAGAGGCTGCCACCTCAGCATTTGCACTGAATGTCCATAAGGCAAAAGTGCAATTCTCAAAACTACCAACAAGTCTAATCTTCACCTCTCCTCATGCCTCAAATTAATGTTCTCTACAAGAACCTCTGCAGTCGAGTATTACCCCATACAGAGGCCTAACTGGGACCCTCAAATCAGGTTCTGTTTTGCACTTTGAGTATTCTAAATCAGGAGGCAATAACCTCCCCCCACCCCCCCCAGCAAACACCTGAGCAAACACACAGGTACCCAGCTGGTGGAGAAATCACCCAGGATGCAGGGGACCTGGTTCTGCAACTTTCTGTGCCTGAGGGAAATGCAAACCCACAGCTACTACTTCCCCAAAGGGCAACCCAGCCACCAACCTGCTACTGTACTACACACCTGCTGTACATTAACACAAACTTCTCACACTATAGATTGCTACATAGGGTGCAATGTAGTCACAGGAACTGACATCTTAGTGGAAACCCTCAGAAGAGCACTCCTACGAAGTCATTGCTAAGGAACAAAAGTGTCACAAAGTTTAAGAACAATAAAGTATCTGCTTTATAAGAGCACATATGGGAACATAAGGAAGGTATTTCACATTGGCAAATAGCTTCACAAATCTGAGAGGGGTTAACATTCTGACTGTTTCTTCTCCCCCCCCCTTTTTTTAAAAAAATGAAATTTATTTTTTAAAATCTCATAATACTCAAAAGAAAATTGGTCACAGCCCCAAGAAACAGTACTGATAACATTTCAAATACACTCCTTTCACATACACATGCAAGATATCATACCAACTCACCACTAGTGACCTATCCCTGAACTTCTGCATACCCTGAAGGCACTTATGTGTATATCTCTCATATTTTGAAGGAACTTGGCTTCATTCCTGAATCATGCAAGAAGTTTGAGAACAATGTCAAAATATACACTAGTTTTTCCATAAACTGTATCAGGACCCCAGACTGAGAACAGGCAGTTTTGATTTTTACTGGATCCCACTTAAATTTAATCTCTTACCTGTAAATAAAACTAAACAGGATCAATTGTCAAAAAGCTAGAGGAAGAGTGAATGCAAATAAAACAACTGAGTAACACAAAACAATCAAACCCAATGTAGCAATTTTTTGTTTATTGTTATATCAGCCCCCAAGATCGACCATACAGCTTAACACTGAGTCCACCACCTGTATTCTTAAATATTTATTTTATCTAGGATTTAGCAACAACTATGGGAAGCAACATCACAAGCTATATCAAGAAAAATCCTTAAACAACTACAGCAATCACTGTAACTCAGTTTGTACCTGCAGCAAAACCTAGCAGCTTAAGGAAAGAAGGCTATGAAATTATTCTGGCTACTCTTCCTGCAGCAGTTTAACAAACTGCCATCCTGAGATTAGTTTCATTTATGTGGTAGCAGTTGCCTTGCCAAGACATTGGCAGAAAGGAACAGGACCTCCAGCCTTGGCCACTTCACCATCCAGACTCTGAGCTTCACCTGCCAACAACATGACTAAAATCTGCCACAGGCTGCCTCTTCTCATCTTCTCCGCAGGCAAGTACAAGCAATGGAGTCTTGCATCCGTTAGGGCAGCATATGTGTGTGTGCAAACCTGTATTTAAAACTGTTTCATTTTCTTTGATTTGAAAAATACTGGGTGGGCAGGGGCGGGGGGGGAGAAGTGTTTTCAGTACGTGACACTTTCTTTAGATGCAGATCATGTATAAATAGACTTTAAAAATCTAAGCAATATCTAAAATGTTGTCATACGTAAAAAAATGCAGTATGCGAACCTAATTTTATTATATCTCAAGGTACCAACGAGCAATGAAACTTGCAAAATCCTCATGTGATTACCTTTCTATTAAATCTTGAGTGCTATTACAAACTGTTGAAGTAGTATTCCACATTGAACTCAGTACTGTTTATCTGGGTGCACAAGGTATTGGATGTAAACATGTTTACTTCAAACAGTCCATGATCAAGAACAAAAAGTCAATAAATCTGAGGTCTCACTTTGTGTAACTGTAGATTCAATGCATTTCCACTGCTCCCTTCCAGCTCTAATACTTAGATCCTGAATAACCCTCCTAACTGACATAATTTATGACCAACTCTCATAAGGCACAGAGATTCCATACTCCTCTGCACATATCGAAGTATCTAATTTATTACTCTGCCTACAAACAACAAAGCACTAGCTGTAAATAAAAACAGCTTAAACTTAAAAATCAAACAAACAAAAAACCCTGCAGGTGTTTCCTATGTGCTGATTTTTCTCCCTTTCTTATTACTCCCGCTCAACAGACCTTATATTACCCGAGTTAACAAACCAAATAAGGATTACCTTCTATATAAAGGTCACAGAAACAAATAAGTAGAATTAATTTGAAAAATCACACCTGTAGCTGAAAATATGTCTATTGTATTAAGTAATACCTACAGTTGTTAGAAGAAGGATTAACAAGGAGAAAAATACCTATTTCCAGGTTTACTGGATGTTGTCACAGTGATCTGTGCATTACTAATTATGTCACCGCTTATTAACAATACAGTTCCTGCAGTCCTATAGACAGTATTGCAGCATCACAGTTTTGTTTTCAGCTAAAATACATTAACATCCATTGCCTTCGCAAATTGTTGGAAGAGAGAATTGGGAGTAGAAGCTGTGAAAATGGAACTGAAACAACAGGAGAACAGGCTGAAAAATGAGGAAGGGAATATTCTGCAGAAGGTGCCTCTGATCTTGTAAGTCAAACCAAGTATCCTACCACCATCACAAAAAGAGTTTGGGAGAAGAGGGCAGCATGAAGCAGGAAAGGCACACTTGCAATTCAAACCAACCAACTCTGCCTGCTAGTTAAAACATTTTAACAGCCTCCGGGGATTTTAAAAGATAAAACTGATTAAAAATAAATAAGTAAAAATCAAATGGATGGTATCCTTTAAACCCTGGAGCTAGTTATGCCACAAGGTCCTAACAAATGCACTGGAAAGAAAAAGTTGTAATAAGGCTCCTGCCTGATTCTACACAGACACAGTAAGTTGCATGAGAAAGAGGTTTCCTCTTTCCTCTGCCATGCAGCTATAGTTCAAGTCATGTAATCAGTTCTAAAGCAAGAATTAAAAACATGAAATTACATTAGGGGAAAACATAGATAGGGGATCACAGAGAAAAGTATTTAGCAAGAGATCCAGTTTGTATTAGAAAGAGTTTGGTTATTAAGATTCAAGAGCATTGTACTGTCTGTATTAAGTGAAATAACTAAAAAAAAAAGACTCTTTCTAGAAAATAATTACTCATGATTATATACTAGCTCATTTTTCCCCCCTTCAAGTTCTCTGAGATATTAAATTTAGCTTTCAAATGCAGTATTACAGGTTTCCAAGCAAAGAGAGGTCCAAAAATAGCATTAAAAAAATACACTCATGCTTCCACACAATTAACATAAATTGTTAATGTCCCCAAATTCCATATTGGGGACAGATCAGCGGGACAGTACCTGATCATTAACATAAGAGTAAGGCTTCCTGGAATATGAGTAGTAATTTGCTATACATGTATGTAGTGGTCCTTTTATTAATTTATTGATTTGCCTGGTTTGTGTTTTTCATTTAAGGAAACATAACTATTTTCCATTTCATTAGATTTCTGTGTTCCTTTGCAATTAAATTATCCAAAGCATTTAATTTTTAAAACTTATTTCACTGTGGAAACCTGTAATTGACCTGAAGACACTTTTTTGTTCTTAATCTGAAATTGAGAATCAAAAAAACCCCCAGAATAATCTGAGTTTTGATATAGCATCTCAGTATTTACCTGACAAGTAGAAAAACATTACAAAAGTATCAACAGTTTGCTGGAGGTTTTAGATCCACAATCAACACATGAATGTAGACCAGAAAATGTCTGAACATAACCATGGACAGAAACAGATCAAGTGTAATTTCAGGTTACAGTACTAAACCTGTAAATTCGCATCTATTTCCTTTAAAGTGAAGTTAACAGTTGCCCAAACTTCCAGTCTCTTTATGCATTGCCTTAAATATTTTATTCCTCAAACTCTGCCAATTAAGACAAAACCTTATGTATTTGTAAGGGCAGCGTTTTCCACACAAGCACTTAATGAATCAGAGTAGCTGTAAATACTGCAGGAACTATGTAAGCAAAGTGCAGACTTCTATTTGTGAAAGCTGTCCACAAGCTATGCCAGGAGTTGTTTCTCCGTATGTTTTCAAGGGCTTTCTAGGAAGAAATTACAGACATTTCTTTTTTCTTGTCACCAAGACCTAGGTATTATAAAAAGTGGCCAACTGATACCAAGCTGAATCAACAACAGAAACTTGAATTGTTGTGGTTCAGCCAGTCAACAAACCAAGACCTCTAATGTGCAAGCCTATGAAAACTGTTACTGTGCATAAACTTTAGACCAACAGATATATGTTCTCTTCAAATGGAGATTTGCTATAGAACATGCTCACACAATTTAAATAGCATCTCTTTTCTTGCATTCCCATCAAGAAATCTCAATATCTCCAAGTAGCTAACCTCTAGGTTTATTTAACTATTTTTGCTGAAGTCACATGAGGTTAGAGCCTCCTTTCATCAGTTTTTGGTTCACAGCATTCTAGAGAAAAAACAACTGCTCTTAACTCAAGGTCACGTAAAAGAAAAATTTTCATTCACAACCATATTTCAACTTTGTTAATTTGTGAAAAGTTACTATGATGTTTCACAACTGCAGAGTAACGGAAAGAAACACACACCACTTACTATCAAAACAGTTAGGAAAAAACCACAACAAAGAATGTAGACAAACTACTTACTGTCTTAGCAACTGCATCATTACTTTGAACTCTATGAAAGGGAAGTTGAATGCATAAATCAAGTCTCAGCACCTTGTGACGATTTTGAAACCTTCAGCTGATTGTAAACAAGAATGCAACAAGAGGAATTTTCAAACCCATTATCAGAACCATGAAACCAACCAAAGGATCTGGGTTCTCAAAGACACCCTTCTTTCAGCCATACCACCAAAAGTAGCTAGCCCATTGCCAAAAAGCCTTCCCAATATCAACTCTTCTCGAACTCAGACTGTTCTTTTAAAATAATATTGGCTTTTAAAAATATCATTACACTTGGTTTTCCTTGACATACCTACCGTCCTCTGCAGAGTTAATGCATTATTTCTCTCCATTTTCACGTTCCTTCCTGCAAATACTTTTGCAGAACAAGACAAATGTTACTATTTGGCTAGTCATCTTGACTAGCAATTACTTCACTAATCATGTATTGACAGTCGAGCACCCCATCCTTTTTTCTTACTAGATCATGTTTCAAATAATAAGTAGTATACATCAGATTTTAACCTAGAATCCCAGACATTGGCCCCCTTCAGGAGTCTGCAATACTGGAAGAAAGATAGTTACTCTCAGTACTCATGAACGCCTCTCCACTAGACATCACCTTTTATTTCCCCTGAATCTGACAGCTACCTACATTTTGTGAATACTTCTTAAATTGCTTCAGATTATAATCTGCCAATTAGAAGCAAACAGATTGATGAACACGGTAAAAACTGGAATAAGGAATTGATATTGAATACCTAGGGGTTGTAGTATTTCCCATCAGCAGTACTTGAATGTGAAAAGAACACCTGCCTATAGTTTAAGAGAAAAGGCTGAAGAATACAGCAAATAATGTACAAGATGTACCATGATTTTTGGTTGATCAGAAGGTCTTGAACAGCCTACTGCCAATCAAGCACTTTGCAGTTTTCTCTAGCACTACAATTTGAACTTAATCAAAATGGGAAAAAAAAAAAATAAAATCACAAACTCTTTACCATTTCTCATTTTAAAATGTTAAAAAAAGTCTGAAAGCCTTCTTATTACTAAATACTTATGGTGAACCATAAATATTTTTACAGATCGGTATCAATCACTATGCAATCAGGACTGCACAGAATATAGAGTGTAAGTAGAAATCGAAGAATTCCAAGTCAGTCCCAACTCACAAGAGAGGATTTATGCTCGGAGGGGAAAAGCATTCTTCTCCCTCTTTCCTTCTCCCCCAGCCATGCAAAACTTCCATCTTGGATGTCAAGCCAGAGATTTAACACTACAAAATACAGTAAGAATCTAAAAAACAGTGTTATGTTTTAGGTGTGTAGATTGCTCCTTTTTCCAAATACCTATGCCAGCTTATGTATTTTGGGAACCTTGCCTATAATGAACAGGATATCTGTCTCTATACTGCAATGACAGGTCAGCCCCTTAAGTTTCCCCAGAAAGGATAGGGTATTCCAATGGGTCAGAGCCTGCTCCTAGTATCACAGGGATTCCAAATAAGAACTTATTGCAGGCAGTTATAATACTATGCAGTTATACTGATCAGACATTAGATTAAGAGAAAAAAAAAAACACCAAAGGAAAAAAACAGAGACCAAAGACCAAGAAGATGTGCATGTGATATGGAAAGCCAGGGAGATGCTTTATAAGCAACTGCAACAAAGAACAGTTATTTTAATAAAACAGTGCTGCAACAAACACATGTAGCTCTTTTTATCCAATATGAAAAGGCATTCCCACAAAAGCTCTTTGCTTATCAGACCCCTGATAAAATTCCCAGTCTTACAGAAATGACAGTTGAAAATTGCCAAACTTTAACACTAATTCTACTGGTGCCATGCCACACTAAAATAAAGGAAAAGGAGGAGAAAGGCAGAGAAAGCACACCTAGCACAACCACCCAGCTATCTTTTTGGCCACTTACCAAAGGATACTAATGTTTAGCCTACAGAAAGTCAGACGGTTGCTTTCAAGTCAGATACAGAATGATGTACTGAACCCCCATATGCAGCTGTACATGTGTGGGGAAAAAAAAACCCACACAAAAAATTGGGGAAGCTCTATTTAAACAATTTACATAAACAGAGATTTTTAACAAGGTATACATGAATGACTTCAATCAAGGTCTTCTCAAACAAACCGAAGATACCTTGTTACCAGAACTCCCATGCTCGCCCATCTCTTGTGCTCTTTATTCAGTGTAAGGTTTTAAGCTTATTTCAGTCTCACACTTTTGATTTTACATTTTAATTTTGTTTCTTTATTACTCCATATTACCCCAGATCCAATTCCCATGAAGCCTATACAAGCTTTGTCACAGGGCTACAACAGAACAGGACCAGGCACCTGATAAGGCTGGATATAATTTAACATAATTAAACACAACACAGAGCAGTAAAACTAATCGGCATAGCTCAACAAAGATTAACTTTTTTTGAAAGAGCAACCCACAATAATATTATTAATCAGTGAATATTTAAATTCACACCACCTTCTAGAATATTAATACTACTATACTTGGGTGGTTTTCCTTAAGTTGTTTCCTTAAGAAGGGAGCTCTCACAGATTTATAAAATAGCAAGACACAACTGACTCCTAGAGAGCCCCAAAACTCATGATCAGGTGCTCCACTTCCTAAGAAGCTAAAACAAACCTCGATCAATCTCACTTATTTAATACACATTTTTCAAACTGCCTAAACCATAGAACTCAATGATTTGCAACATTAGTACACACAGGTTACAACAGTAAGATCCTTATTTTATGTATGCACCTTTACATAATTGGATTTGTTGTTCAAAAGCAAAAGATGTGAACTATGGCAATAATATTTCCCCCTCACTCTACTGAAGTAAACTGAGCGACGAAGACTGAAAAGAATATGCAAGGAACTTGTGAACTTAAGTGGAAAAAGAATGGGGAGACAAAAAAAACAGGCAAAGCTGCATCAGAATGACATTTTACATCTTAGTAGGAAAGCATCAAAGAACCAGAGATAAATCAGTCAGTGGCAAAAGACAGCACAATAATGTAACTATATTAAGTATATCTGGCAATTGAAAACCATATTTGGGGGATACAGTATTATGCAACGCCATGAGGTTGCTTCACTACATGGGAAAGTTCTTAAACATTTTACTAATCAGAAAACTATTGAAAACTGAGTCCTTTGTAGTAGGTTCAAGCAGAGTGCAACTGAATGTCTGTTTTTAAATTTTCAGCACATATTTTTGAAGATTGACTGTAATTCACTTTGGCCAATAAAAACTGCAAAACAAAAATAATTATGAGACATTAAAATTCAAGTTTGTATTGCCATTAGAAATTTGTATTTTGAGTAACAGCATTTTTAAAATAGCTTTCTAAGCTTGCTGGTTTCTGACAACACAATCTCTGAATAGCATTTTGTACAGAATAATTTATGGTATCTATACGTTATACACTGAACCTCTTGGACTTTACTGAAGGAGTCTGATCTTTTATAACAGAAATTCATGTTTTGCTTTTAAATTTTAAGAAAAGTCTTCTATAACCTGCATATTAGTCTGGATTGGCATCTGTAAAGATCTAACTATAAGTCAACAATACTTAATGTATTTACCCGCTGAATAAAACCAAGGAGTACCGCATTACATGTGTGCACTAAAGACTCATGTGGAATCATGGCCCCTGCTATTTTTTTTGCTTCCCCCCCCCCCCCCAAGTCTGAAAGAAACTGGGGCCAACAGTCTGCATCACTTCTTGCAGAGGGACAGACTCACAAATGTAATCCTCTGCTAAGAAATTTAAGGTGAGAGTCACCTAACGCATCCAAAAAGAGTCCACCAAATCCCTAGGGTAACAGAACTTCAGAGTCGTATCTAAACCCTTCAAAAAGCCCAAGAAAACAAAGTTTAGTGAACGAACGTCATCCTGTCCCCACAGGCAACCAGCACGGCAGGCCAGCAGGCCCCAGAGCGCTGCGCAAGGACGTGATTTACAGGAACCCACCAGGACGCCGCCGCACTGGTGCTTGCAGAGGGCTCCCATGCAGCAGGCAGGCATCACCAGTGTCGCAGCACTGCCAAGGGAAAGGGATCATGGGGGGGCACTCCTGACACCTCGCACTGCTTCAGGCAAGCGATTTTAAGAAATTTACTGAGCTGACTTTGCCAGCAGCCTATTAGGAGGTTTCACAGAACCTGTTCTGACAAGCAAGCTGCAAAAGTAGTAACTTCCAAGAAAAAGTGTACTGATAAAAGTAGTCATATCATCTTCAGTTGTTTCCTCTGCCCTTCCAAGACAGGGGATAACTAGATCAACGTAAATCCACGTACCCTCTAGCAGATGTGTCCAGCCCACTTAAATAGTGGATTTACTTGAGCTTTCCTATTACAGCTACTACGACAGTGTTTGAGCTGACCATTTGTTAACAGCTGATGTGGACTTCCCCTCTCCTTCTCTAAGCACTCTTTCAGGAATGACTTATGGTAACAGGGCAGCTGACAACACTCCATCCTACAGAAATTCTTCCTCATCACACACAATTTTGTTTTCCTTGAATCTTAGTGTCTGTCATTAACGAACAGTCACAGTAATTATCCTTGTATATTAATGACAAGCTCACTCGAGTACAAAATCAAAATAGCACTTTGTCAGTTCAGGGTGGTGATTGGAGGGGGGGCAGAAGGGGGAAAAAAGAACAGCTGTAAAGGACTAGGGCTTCCCACTGTCACCTACTCTGGTCCCGGACTAGAAAGAGCATCAGGGGATTTTTGGAATTTAGCTCCCTCATCTTACAAAAAGATGCAAGTTACAAAATTCTGCACAAGAAAACAGTGTCTATATCATAACTGTGTTAATTTCATGGAAAGATGTTTACATTTCTATTTAAACTGTCCTCAGACAGTGAGTTTCTTTAATGACTTGCAACATCATATACCTAGAAGCAACACTGCTTTGAAGTCCATCTGACAAAGTTTTAAAGAGGAAATTTCACTAAGAATTAAAAAGTTTTGTCAAGTAGAAGACAAAGCACATACACCCAAAGAATTTTAAAAAAACCTTATGCTATTTGACATTTTAAAGCTAATTTTTTTAAAACTTCTTAAAAGATTAAAGAGTCACACTCCTAAATAAGTCTAGACTTCAATTAGTGAAAAGTATCCAAGTCAATATAGTAATACGTATTTTACTCCTTCAGAGCATTCAGCCTAGAACATTTAACACTAAACAAACACTCTGTCAATGCCATGGTACAAGAGGACATAAGGTAATTCAAATTTAGATCATTCTGAAGAGATTACAGGTCTTTCAAAGGAGGACGGGGAGGCGAAAGGGAGGTTATGTTTTTGTTTCATACTTAAAACACTACCTCCCGATTACCTCCCTTGTTAATCAAAAACATTCTATACATTCCTTCATCTTAGAATGTAACCATTAAAGCAGACCTATCTAGCTCTTTAAAAAAAAAGAAAGGTGAGGTACTAAGTTGTGAATCAAAGTGTTCCCTTCCAAATAAAACATTGGCAAGGGAAAAGGCGGAAAAAACTAACTTTTAATAGAACTGCAGATAGGTAATCAAATGCCCTAGTTCAAGAGGGAGTAACAAGTATGTGCAAAGAGACTGAGATTTGTCCTTGTAGCATTTAATCCTACTCATACTGTGCAATTCATCTCAGCACAGTCAGAACAACCACAGCTCTACTCCCACTAGATGGAAAATTCCACTCGGGCTTAAGTG
Organism: Astur gentilis; assembly: GCF_929443795.1. NCBI lineage: Eukaryota > Metazoa > Chordata > Aves > Accipitriformes > Accipitridae > Astur > Astur gentilis. The sequence goes on along the minus strand of NC_064909.1, from coordinate 6,194,857 downwards.
AAACTCTTCAAAAGCCCAATTTGAATTCTTCCTGCTAAACTCAATTTTGTTCAGAGACCTGCTCATTCACTTGCAAACAAAGTATTCTGTTCATCCTCTCAGAGCAACAAATGAATGCCACTTCATTGTGGGTTGAGCCCTGGAAAGAGTCTGAAGATCAGTTATGGGTTATATACACCCTTCCTCTTTCCCTACCGCGTAAGTGGCATCTTTCCTTGACAGTGATATAGCAATAGAAATGTAAAAATCTCACAGTAAAAATATGGCAATTAAATGTTATAATTGCATTGGGCTACCATGTAGTTATATGTAGATGTAGATGTTATATAATACAATACTACATTAAGCAATTCAAAGGAACATTTAATATATACAATTTAATGTCTTGATGTATAGGGCCTTTGGCACCAGGCCTTGTCTTTGATCCTCTCTAAAGTGGTTACTTCACAACAATCTTCATTACCACCTTCCAAAGAGCAACCAAATGAACAGGAAAGAATTTTATTTTAGTTCATCTGCTCCTGCTGAATGGAAAATAGGAAGGGAAATAGAAGGGAAAACAACAACATATTTATCTTACTTAGGTAAATCACCCCTATGTATGGCAACTAATGCAGTCAGAGTGAACTGAAAACCATCATGGTATTCACAGCACAAGGACATAAGAGCTGTACACAGAAATACAGCCAGTAACAGGACACTGAGCTATATTATAAATACATACATTTCGCCCTGCAGAATCCTTGGTATTGTCCCCTGGCAACCATAAAAAATGCCAATGCTTTGCTTAGTAACCCATCAGAAAATGCATGTCTGTACACCCACATACAATTTTCTGTCTGAAATATGTAAGAATTTTATTCTAGTCTTATACCTGTATCCACAGCACCTACTGCCAAATTCAGTGGAAAGGAGACGCAGAAAACATCCATCTTTATGTGCCATACCACTCCTCTTTAGGAGCACAGTTAAAGGAAGGCAGGTCCAATGATACAGGTCTCTTATACGTTCCCAGTTCTTCTTTTAAAGATTTTATTGGGTTTTTCTCCTCACATCTTTTGAATGGATTTAAATAACCTCAAGAGAATAAGCTAATTAAAGAATGTGAAGAGTTATTCTGCTGGTGTATGTACCTTGCCAAAAGCAGTGGTCATAATATAAATATAAAAACAAAAACCAAGAGCTGTAACAAAAAGCTTATCACAAGTTAATCTATCACTTATCAGAAACTATGCTGAAACATTAAAAAAAAAAAGCAAGCATTCTCCAGTGTATTAACAAAGGCATAAAAACAGAGCTAATCAATGATGTAACCAACAAATACAGTTTTAAACATTTCCCCCAAAAGCATTTAAGATTCAGATACGGCAGAAACCCAAACATTTTTAATTGTTAAACACAGTGCATTTAAAAACTTACTACAGGTTTTTTCCTTTAAGAAAAAATGGTAGGTTATTATTTATTCTTGAGAATTCCAAAAAACATCGTAAGAAGCAAGAGATACATCACATCTGCTGTGAAGAATAAGCAGACAGAGCTGCCATTATTTTCCAACATAAACAGTTTAAAATAAAAATTGGAAGAACTTAGGATTACAACAACTTTATCTTGTGTCCTGGTTTCAGCTGGGATAGAGTTAATTGTCTTCCTAGTAGCTGGTACAGTGCTATGTTTTGAGTTCAGTATGAGAAGAATGTTGATAACACGGATGTTTTCAGTTGTTGCTAAATAGTGTTTAGTCTAAAGTCAAGGATTTTTTCAGCTTTTCATCCCCAGCTAGCAAGAATGCTGGAGGGGCACAAGAAGTTGGCACAGGACAGAGCCATGGCACCTGACCCGAACTGGCCAACGGGGCATTCCATACCATGGGACATCACGTCTAGTATAGGAACTGGGGGGAGTGGGGGCGTGGGATCTCCGCTCGGGTACTAGCTGGGTGTTGATCGGCAGGTGGTGAGCAATTGCACTGCACATCGTTTGTACATTCCAATCCTTTTATTATTGCTGTTGTCATTTTATTAGTGTTACCATTATCATTACTAGTTTCTTCTTTTCTGTTCTATTAAACCGTTCTTATCTCAACCCACGAGTTTTACTTCTTTTCCCGATTTTCTCCCCCATCCCACTGTGGGGGTGGTGGTGAATGAGTGAGCGGCTGCATGGTGCTTAGTTGCTGGCTGAGGTTAAACCATAACATCTTGTTTCACTACTAAAGGAGCAAGATTAAGTATGGAACTTTCTCACCCTATTGCTCTGAAGCTTTCATACAGATAGCAAGACTTCCTCTCAAATATTGATTATGATCATTTCTCCCCAGTCAACACAATCCTGTTCCCTTATCAGGCTCCGCATCCCACACCAGTGGCATACAGAATAGCAAAAACATCTGCTGAATATCTTGATGTAACCACCATAGAAATGAAAGTTACACTGTATAAAAACTTTTAAAGTCATCTTAGAAATATATTAGATGTAGGATATATCCATATCTTTATCTAGCTATATACGTAGGTATTTGTATATTGGATTGATATGGAGATAGACATATATACCTCTACAAATCTATATATTAGTCATTACATTTATGCGTTACAAACACTCATTCCAAAGGACTGAAAAACTCATCAGAAGTTTGTACAACAAATCTTGCATTGCTAAAGTCAGTCAAGCTCATTAGCTTTCACCTACCCTCTCTGTGGCAGCATGAGCTGAAATTCATACAATGGCTTGCGTGAGCTGAAATTCTTTGTAATACCCCAAAACAAGCATTAATAATATACGGAAATCCAACCAATGACTATCGGTTTTTCCTTTAAGAATTAAACTTGAAGAGAAGCGTAAAAAGGCATTTTATTAAAAAAATTCAAAGATTCAAGAAAGAACTCTCATCACATGAAAAACAACAACAAAATCACCTTACCTTATAATAAATGGGACAAATGGTGCCATGCTGAGTGCTGAGTAAGTGCCATCCATTGGAGATGGATACAGCCTTCCCAGAATTAAAAGCAAAAGGAACAGGCTTGGATGGATTTTCAACTCTTCAGCTTCACTGAACAAAAAAGTGGTAAGAAGCAGTTGGTGAAAAAAGCATCCTCCCTTATGCTAGTCTTGAGACACTTCCACACACAATACCCTTCTGCATTTCTGGTTCAAGGAGGTATGCTAGACTGATCATTGCAAGAAAGTGCAAACCCTACTGGGATCAGGCATTGCATCCAGTTCTCCTACAGCACCACTGGGGACCCCTGTATGAAGGCCCTTAAGGCTATGCTACCTTCACTTTCCTACATTACCCCAAGCCTCCTTTATTCCTAATAGTGGTGAGCTGCCTCTACTTCTAAATAATATTAAAAAACAAGACAGAAAATACTTCTCTAGGAACTGAGAAACCGAGAAAGCTGAGTTACAAAAAGATGGTTTAAAAAAAAAAAGTCAGTTTGGAAGGAAATGTGCATTTAGTAAATACCAGGCTTTAATAAAGAATAGTTCTTGTCATTGACTCCAAGTGGCTACTACTCATACTGTAAAAACTATCAGAAATCCAAGTCAAAATCAACACTTCTTGATTTAGTTAACTATTAATAAATAAGACACAAGCCTTAATCTGCATTGAGAAAAGCATTCAAGGCCAACATTTCAGGCAGCAGCTTTCAATCTTTTTCAGTTTAAAGAATTCCCAAAATTTCCCAGTGATGACACTGTCACCTTTGCAAATGTCAGGTAAAGCAGACTGCTTTGCAGAATATATAGACCCTTTTTCTTAGAGCAGAGACTGCAAAACATGCAATGACTGGTGAAACTTCTGCTCCAAAGTATCTACCTCAGGCCCATTAAACAGACAGCTGAACCTCACCCGTAAATCAGCTGCTGAACTTCCACAGTTTATAACATAGCATTTTAAGAAAAAACAAAGCCAGCACTGGTTTACTTTAAAAGTTCATGAACCTAGGGGTAACAGCATCATCATCATCCCAAATGGTATCATCTGCATTGACCAAATTGGAGCTTTCAGCCACCATTTGTGGAGTCCTTAAACAGAGATCAAGGACCTTCCCCCCAAAGTCAGTGTGTCGCAGGCTGGAAAGTGTTCACTTAGGGTTACATGAGGTCTATGACCCTGTATCACTTAAACATGTTAGGAAGTCTCATTGTTAAACATGAGACACCCAGTTTCTTTCTTTCTCTGAAAAACATATGTTCTTTAACATCTGATCCTAGGAATGCAGCAACTACTAATTACTCAACAGTAGTTCATACTCCAGAGACTTACTGCAATGTGCAGAAGCTATAGGAAAAAAGCCTTAGCAAAAGACTCTAGTAGAACTATGTCATTTCAAGAAGCACTGATGAAAAGAACAGCATCAGGGTATATGGACACAACTCAGTTTAACCTTTTCATTGCATTTCACATTTCAAAGCTTTCTCGGACACCGTCTTACCTGTTCAAAGTATTGGTTACAACCTCCAACTGCTTGAGAAGGAAAGGATAAAGACTTGGAAACCGAGAGAAAAACTCCCTTCCTGTCATTCTGCAGAAGGGAATGAAGAAGAGTTACAATTAGCATTCTGCAGTAATTAGTTGCATGCCAAATACCAGTTTACTTGTTGGATTTCTGATCTAGAGTGAAGTCAGAGATCCAAAAGAACCATGCACACATGATGAAATCCTTTCAAACAAGGCACAATGTTTTCATTAAAAATGATGATACAGCATAGTTTACACAACTTAAATAACTCTGTCTGTGTGCCTGCTAACACTTTCTCAGCTAAACTGGTTGGGCCTTTTTGGGAAAAAGGGATCTTAGCCCCTTAATCACACCAAAAAGAAAAGATACAGCAGCTTAAGTTCTGGTACCAGTTTAACAACATTCTGGTTGAACAAGAGAAGACTACACTTGCTTTAGTATGGCTCATGTACTAAATAGCTAATAAAATGCATTTAATAGACATGTACTAACAGATGCTTCTATTTTACTGACATTGAAAAGCATCTCAAAATAGTAACTCTCAGAAGATCTGTAAAACACAGTGGCAGAAGTGTCTGACCTCCCATTAGCCCTCTTTACACAGCTCTGCTTCCAGCACATAGCAGTGGTAGCATTTCCAGGCCATGTTTTCACTTGTGTAGATGGTGCAACCACATTCAAAACAGAGCAATGTACAATACCTACTGAACTCATCCCTAGCCAGAATTAGTAAGGCAGCATAGTTCAAGCCACAACAGCAAATCAATCCAAGCTAGAAAGAGGTAAGTAGAAATCTTCTATATTTGTTTTATAATCTTTTGATCAGATTAAGGATGGCTTCATGGTTTAAAGGAAACTATTCAGCATCATCTAAGCAAGAACCACTTAAATGTTACAGCGGGGAGGTTCTAATTAGACATATATGCTATGCAGATAAAACAGACTTCCTTTAAAAATAAATAAATGGCCATCCATTTAGAAGAAAGCCAACTGCAGAGTTTGCTTGCCACATGATCAACAAAGATAAATAAGTACATATTAGCATGAATCCAATGCAAAGCTTCCAGGTTTAGAAAAATAACATGATGAGATGGCAAGATTGAATGTGCATAAAAATAAGCATACAAAAAAAAAATCACGCAAGAATAAATCAGCACATGGCAAGCATCAGCACAGCTTCTTCCAGCACTCAGCTAACATAACATGCCTTAGCCACAGGCCACAGAATAAACACAGAAAAACCAGATTGCTACATGGAAACAAATGTTCAAAGAGGTACAGGCAGCCTTCTGTAGGCACATAAGAACAGTGAATGGCTGTAACTAAAAGCATGAACAAGGATTCTGCAGTAGCCGTTATATCTAGAAAAAAAATTTCAGTTAAAAAAATTAGATGGAAGCATTCAAACTGTGAATGAATGTAAATTGAAACACTAATAAGGATGATTCAAAAACATCAATACTGATAATGACTAGTTATTTAAGCAGAAAACACCCATGTAATTTCTTCTAACAGCTTCTTAAAAACAACTTCCATTTTTTGCATATACATTATGTGGCAAACTGAAGATGCAAACCCAGACACAACACAAAACATAAGATCTAAGTAAGTGTATCAAGTCAAACAGCCCATCTTACTGAGTTTTCATATGTAAAACATTAAGAACTCAGTATTAAAAAAATCAATCAAAAAATGCTGACACCTCCACCTCTTGTGCCACAGAGCGCATCAAGGAAAAGCAGAATTAGGGTTAAGTTTCCTATGGAATGGATGCCCACTGGTTAGAAGCTTAAGAGAGCACCAGTAGCATCTCACACAAGTATTTTTAACAGGCCAATTTTTAAAGGGCCATTTTTAAAGGCCAAGTTTGAATCAATATTAAATAATAGAACTGAATATCCTTACAAAGCCTTGAAATTCTTTGTAATTAGTGTGGTTTCATGAATCTTTCTGATAGGGAAAGAAAATGGTAACTACTGAAGCAGGTAACTTGCATAACCTCCCACTTGGTTTACTGCTCCACAGGTTACATGAGGGGAGAAGGCAGTCCAATCAAAACCATTAATCAGCACTACCTGCAGAAAAGATGCTCAAAGGCACTTTCAGAAAAAAACAGAGACACAACTGTCTGAGCAGACTGGTTGTCAAGGGATGGTTTTAAAGGGCCTCCAGTTCAGAGAGGAAACAAGAAAGACTACACGACTACACATTAGCAGAAGTGCTGCAAAATGAAAAGGTGTTCTCAAAAATACAGAGCACCAATTTAAGTGTGAATCCACTACCTGGGGGTGTCAAGGCAGGGAGATGTGCAACTGGAGAATGAGCAGAAAGCAAACAGCTAGACAGAGTAAAACACGGAGGTATTCAGTTGTTTCATTTTTGATTACTGACCATGCTTGTTGCTCCTGGAAACATGTATTTGTGTACAGTAACTGAGACTGGAACAACAAAAAATGCAATGGTTCTGCTTTTCAAAAATGTTCATGACACTAAGCCACATATTTTCTATTCATTTCATCAAAAATGATACTGCTTTGAAAAAAGAATAACAACACTTTAAGATTTGGCTGATGCACGTTAGTGATATGAACAGACTCATGCATGTGCATACACACGCAAATGTGAGTTAGGCTTCATAATTAATAAGCTACCCACATCTTTGAAAGAAGGCAAGTCCTTGACATACCTATAAAGGAATATATCAACTAGATGCGGACTAAAACAATCAAAAAAATCAGTGCTAACAGTTTTCATGGAACAATTTTTTTCCTCCTTTTCTAAAATATATCTGACAAGGAATGACAGGTTTAAATTAAAAATATAGATAACTATCTTTCCATTAGTCACTGACACAGTTCAAACAGATTTTTGGCAATACAGCTACCATAATTAAATCCTTAAAACCAACATTTTGCAGATCACGGGATTTTATACCTACTCTCCCTAAAAACATGTTCAGAAGAGAAGTAACTAGGAAGAGACTTAAGACACTAGTATTTTTCCCCATGTCCAGCTCAAATTATTTTTATATTGCTTCGGAGCTCATCTTTGACAGTATGTTCAACCACAGGCTCTGTGATAGCATTTTCTTTTTTCCTGCTAGTAACCTGAAGTAGCACAATTTCACAATCCAGAATTTCAAATGGGATTACTGAGACCTGAACAACAGACTAGTGGGAGGTTAATTAATGAAATAGGAAGTATGGTAATGAAACAGAAAAGTTATCAGCGGGCTGATGATGCTTACGATAAATCCTGCTCCCCAATGTAAAATATCATTTAACTGTATAATTAAAATGATGCTTAATGTCAAAAGGTTGAGAGATAAACTAATGGAAACACTCATATCCTCCTGAATTCACTTGTAAAAATAGTTCATAAAACTGTATAGATGCAGAATACTGTGGTACATAAATAAGATGTAATATTTATGCCTCAGATACTTTACATTTCAACAACGTTAATGCTTTGTCATATGCAAGCAATTCTGCAGAAAAGCCAAATGACTAAATTAAGAGTACAACCCATTCACTAAAGGTTCCATTTTGATGGCTAGGGATAGCAGTCATGTTTAGCACTTTTCAGGACTGATGAAGAGTGTTAATGTAGAAAGGGAGACATACATGAGTTTCTTTCACGTTTTCACTCAGGTTTTCCACCTGAAGACATGTTCCATTAACAAAAAACAGTCATACAGAGGCATCTTCTGTATCATACCATACAGAACCAAGCTACACCTACCACTCCCAACTATTCTCTGCATGCCCTTGAGTCAAACAAACTCTTTCCCACTTGTGTCTGCTCCAGAGTCTATTTAAGAGGGAAGGAAGGTTACGATCACAGCAAGAAAGATATTTCACACAGTACAGAGTTCATATAAATCAGCAAGAAGTTACTCTGAAGGCATGCAGTGCTACAAAGGACAGAATTTAATTCCTAGCAGTAAGCATTTGGAAGACAACAGTGAATCACAGCTAAGTTACTAAAAATCAACAGCTAGTTGTAGCAGTAAAAATGAAAAAGACGTAACTGAAAGCAGACTGTGTATCTGTAAAACTTTAAGAAAAAAGTCTATTTTAAGCATGAACAAGAATATAGTTTACAGTGCTGATAATGCTTCTTCAGGAAAAATGAAAAAAAGTTTTACTTTTCCCTGAAATAACCTAAAACAGAAGCCTTATACTTGATTGTCACTAGCTCTTCCATTCATTTAGCACTGGTTCTTTGGCTTTATCACTTTTCAGAGTAGAACCAGGGGTGGCTTAAAGTAGGCTAAAGATCATGGACTTACAAGTTTTCATTTCATCTGCTTTGCTTGTGAAGACATTCAGTATCATCAAACTTCCTGAACCAAATTCATAAATGCTGCTGAAAACTGTGACACCTCTGGTCATTATACATTATGTTTGAGTAGCAACTTGATGCTGCATAATACAAGGGTTAGTATCTATGTTTATATAACTAGTGTCTTTCTTAATAAATATTCCATCTTCATGCATACTGAGGGTGTGAATTATTTAATTGCATTTAAAAAAATACATTTAAAAATAAAAACATGGATGTTGCAGTGTTCTTTTTTAAGCTGTGGTGTACACTTAAGAGAATACTCTAGGAGATTAAAATTCTGCTGTGACACTGGGGCATACATATCATTTTACTGCGACATGTGTCAAAGATTACCTGCTTCTGTTCTTTCACTTATTTTTCAGAAGAACTGAAGGCTTTATAACCTTGTATGCTGCTTTTAGTAACTGACACGTTAAAGAACATTTGCAGCAAATATGTTCACATTTGAGTATAGAATAGGTAAGATTTAGAGACAACAAATCTTCTGAGGGCAGCAAGGGTCTCTGGTGCTCTTTTTGAACATAAATATTGCTAACATTTCAGGTCAGCTGACAAATGCATGGTCAGATCTGTGACAGGGGAAAAAATAATACTACTTTTAAAAAGGAAAAACAGAACTGGAATGTGAAAAAAACCAATATAGACAGACACATTTAGAGAGATCAAGACCAAGAATGTAGTTTTCATGAAATAAGTCCTCTTTTAATTGTCTCCTGTAAAATCTACTCTTGCTATACCAATCCTTACACTGGAATCATTAACCATAATGTCAGATGATTCTTCATGTTAAAGAGCAGTAATACAGAAACAGAATGTCATGTATTCCTTGCACTGCAAGGACAATTGCTGCTGAAATAATTTAAAAACAGGAGTGAATTTGGCAAAACTGTCATTCAAAATGACAGATTTATAAAGATAATTCACATTTTACATATTTGTTTCTTTTGCCTTCATTAAACTATGAAAAAAACCCACAGTGCAGCTTAACTAGAATAATTTAACTAGTTTTTAATTGCCCATTTTGACATTCAGGTTCTTTCCCTGACCCTTATCACTTGTTAAGTATTTAGATCCTGTTTCAAAATACATGCAGTTTATTTCCCTATTAACAAAAATACACTTCAGAAGCATAAACTTCAAATAAATGGAAAACATTTTCTTCAACTATACAAAAGACCAAGAAAACAAAAAAGCATAACATGTTGTTTTACACAGGCTATGTTAAAGACCAAAGTTAATTCAGATATGTTTTAAGAATCAAATGAATTTTTTGCTCCTTAAATAGCACTAAAGAATATGACAGTCAGCTGCATTTCATGACAGGACAACTAACAGTAATAAAGGTAAAGAAAACAGAAATTATCCTAACTGAAAAGGAAGCAAAACTCAAAGAATTTAGCACATTCAACTCAAAAGATAATTTCTTAACTTGGGTTTTAGAACACAGCAAGACAGTATAATACCATACAATTAGGGAAGCAAATACATAACATTTTAAATTATTCAGAAGTGCTAGCAGGGAAAATTATTCTGAAAACTACAGACCTTTATTCTGGCCTCAAGAATATACAGAAATTCAGGGAAAAAATAAACTTGAAAAAGAGAACAATTACAGATAAGGGAATAAGATCAAATGGAATGAAGTGCAATGTGCAAAACTTAGAAACTAGATTGTGCCAACCTAACCCGTACACTATCCAAGAACGGTAAAAATATTTATAGACAAAGGAAATAAAACAATTCTAGTCACACAGGTCTCCAGAATGTTATCTCAACAAATGAAATGTTTGAAATTTGAAATTTTTTTACTCAAAATTTGCTTCAAAGTAAAAAGCTGAGCAACTCCAGCTCAGAGCAGAGATCCAGTTCTCATATGCTTCCTTCACAGCTAAAAAACCCATGGGCTTTTTGTGAGACATAGAAAACAGCAGGAAGCAGACAACATCCTGCAATGTAGTCTGAGCAAATATTTACACAAGGTCCGTGGTGAAACTACAATTTTGGTTTAACAGATTAAACTCTAGTGTAATCTCTATGAGTGACAGTAAAGCATTTGACACACTGCAATTAAAGTATGCCACTAGATAAAATGGGTAAGTAGAGAAGGAACAGGACTTAAAAAAGACCCAAAAAGAACATGTTGCAAGTCAAGTTATTGGTGGACCTAATCTATTGTTGGGACCAATATTATTATTGGTTTAACTGAAGATGACAGTAAAAGAGTTAGGAGTGTGCCAATTAAAATCCACCATTGAAACAACAGTTATGAGGCATTGTCTCTAGAGAGGGAAGATTAAAACACTATGAAACAAAACTGGGTATCTTGAGGAGCCGAATACTAGAAGGACATGAAATTAATAGCAGATAAAAAGACTGTATATATGAGGACTAATTAAAGAATGTGTTAAAACTTAGGAGCTCATCAGCTGGAAATAGCAGAAGGATCCAAGCATATTAGTTGGTACCTTGGATCCCTCATCAAGAGGGCAAAGGGCAAATATGATTCTGTAACCCATCAATCCTGATACAGTCAGTATGGACAAGGAAGTACTAATGCCAGTCTCCAACAATCAGGTAGGATGGAATAAATCACAGCTAACCTCCAGCTAACAGAGACACATAAAAAATGCTGCTCACATGACCAAGGGAATAGAAAGCAAATTTGCTGAGAAGAGATTTAAAAAACTCAACTTGTTTTGCCTGGCAAAATTAACACAGATGGGATATATGACTGGCATCCACAAACACCTCAAGGGAAGCATCAGGAAGGAAAATTATTATTTAAAATAAAGGACAAAGCTGGCATAAGAACACATGAGTCTCAAATGGCCATGAATAAATATACATTGCAAGTTAAGTTTCTAATGATCAAAGCAGGAAGATTGTTGAGAAATTTTACTTGGGAAGGTGGCATTCAGGGAGTCTTCCTGCAGAAATAGTGGGAAAAACCAAATTGTTTTTGAAATGCGACTTGTTCAGTTTATAAAAGCAACAGCATAACAAGCTTGTTTATGAAAAGAACTGAGTCAATGTACCAGCAAGACCCTTACTACAGTGTGGTCCTGTGATTTTGTGACATGCTGATCCGCATGGAAGTTCCAACCCTTTCTTAAACACATCCAGTCCAACTGGTGCTGAACTGTTGCTGATAAGATTTATAAGAAGATTAGCAGCTGATAATTTTCTAATCTCTCCCTTGATGTCATCAATCAGACTAAGACTCTAAGCAGATTCCAAAATGCACACTGGATGAGTATGCAAAAATTTCTAGAACTTCCTTTCAGAAGTTCCAGGCACTCAGTGATCACCCTTAAAAACTTGCTTGTATTTCACTCCTTTTTAAAGAAAATGGAAGTCTGCAGTATGTTTCTGAAAGGGTGAACAGGTGGCTCATGCCTTCTTAAAAAACAAAAACCTCCAAAAGAATTACAGGTTTCACTTGACTTGAGAAAAGAGGAGCAGAATCTTAAATTTATCCTAAAATGACCCCATTATAGTCAGCTCAAGGAGGTAATCTGCAAATTCCAGGGCAAGCACCATAACTGGAGTTTGGTAAGAGTGTACAAGCTACTGAAAGGCTCCAAACTTGCCAGGTTTCAGAGTTTCACACCCATAAAAAAGCAACTGATGGAGAAACCAACATAAAGAAACTTGTCCATAAATGCACAGAGAATCCAAGAGTCTGGTGAGCATTCAAATAGATGAAACTCAAACAGACTTGTGACAATTGACAAGACAATTCTTGTAGTTTTAAAATAATTATTGTTTGTTCTTATTTCCTAGGGAAGGCAGTTAAACTACATTTTTATTAAGGCAGAAAACTTTAAAATGGACTAGAAAATGCTGTGCTCATTCAGCTTCAGGTTCAGCTTCACTCAGCTTTCTCATCTGGAAGCTGAGAGAGTACAGCTTGGATAAACAACACATTTGGGCTGGACCACCAGGCCCAAAGGGTATCAATGGTTCAGTGTTTGGTTGTTGGCTGGTAACCAGTAAAATACTCTACAGGTTAATTCGGGGGCCCCTACATCCCTCAACATTTTTATTAACAACTTGGTTGATGAGATAGAAAGCACCCTCTGCAGATCTGTGGACAACACTGAATTAGGGGGAGTGGATAAAACACCAAACAGTAGAAGTTCAGTCTAGACAGACCTTGAGAAACTTGACTCTTGGGCCAACAGAAACCTCATGCAGTTCAACAAGGAGAAACAAGATTTTGCACCTGGGCTGAATAACCCTGAGCATCAGCACAGGCTGAAAACCAAATGGCTCAGTAAAAGCCCTGCGGGAAAGAACCTGGGGGTTACAGTGGATGCCAAGCTCAGTATGAGCCAATGGCACGTTCTCACCACTAACAGGGCAAACCACATACTGGACTATGTTCATTAGGATGAATGCGGCAGCAGATCAAGGGAAGTTATTGCCCTCCTCTACTTGGCACAATGAGGCTGTACATGGAATCCTCCATCCAGTTTTAGGCTGCCAGGTTCAGAAGAGATTAGAGGAAGCAGGAGAGTGTCCAGAAAACCACTCCTCAGATGGACAGAGCCTTGAGTACATGCCCTATGAGAAGAAGTTGAAAGAGCCAGGTTTGTTCCGTTTGACAAAGAAAAGGTCCAGGGAAGATCCAATAGTAGCCTACAACCACTTGAAGGAATTGCAGATTAGAGAGCTAAAAGCTAAACTTCTTGCAGTCGTTGCAGATAGTACATAAAGAACCAATGGTCACAAATCATAGCGTAGGAGTTTTAAATTGGGCAACAGGAAAAAAGGGGGCTGAAGCACTGGAACATGTTACTCAGAGTGGTTGCAAAATCTCCAAGGATGGAGATTTTTAACTCATCCAAAGCCACTGCTGACCTGATTTAACATTGCTAACAGTCATACTTTGAATGGGAATCAAGGAAACGGGATCAAGAGATACCTTTACAGTTTCTATGATTCCACTTCGTTACTTCCCCCTCCAGCAGCAAGGTTTTAACCTTATCTTCTTAATAGATTGGTGTTTTTCTTGTTTTCCTGTATGTGCTGGCCATCACTAGCTAATGCAATTGCAGTAAACAATAGATACTGCTAAGAACAACAAAATTCTTGAGATTTACCTGGTTTTTATTAAGTTAGTAACTTAGTCTTCAGTTCAGCACAAAGTATTGTTTATGCCACCATGTACACTAGTATTTGAAATACTAGCTTGATGTGAAATGAAAATACCCACTTAAAATTTTAATTCAGAAATAGTGTGTATTTATGAGAGCCCTTGATTAGCAGTCCCTCTGGATGACAAACAGAGAATCATCACCATTCTTACTAGGAGACAGAGACAAAAGTAACAGGCAAGTTCCTTTAGAACTTTAGAAATAAAGGTTATATATAAATTTTAAGAATTCGCTTCAAATACTTTTGTTTTAAAGAACATACCTAACAGTTAAATTCCTGAAAGCACATCCTGGTTTAGGACTTATGACAAGCTGGCTTTCAAACAAACATTTCGCATGCATAAGAGAATTTTAGCATTCCCATAGAAGACAAAATGGCTATGTAATTTTGGGCAGACGCTTGAAAACCCACAATGAAGCCTGGAATAAACAATTGTAAAAAAACCTGGTGCAATACATCCACTAATAAGCCCAAGAGCAAGGATATAAAAGATTATTGCATACTTGTTTTTCTAGAACTAACATGATACAGGACATCTCTTCTGTGACAAGAAGGGACAACTTTTCTGTAACCACATCAAGTTAGTTAGAAAAAACATTTCAGATTTCATTCTTACCCCACATGAAATGAAAAACACTATGAAGGGGAAAAAAGAATCATTATAAAGATGTGGGGTTTGCACCTTCAATAAAGATGTGGTGACTATGCACCTTCAATAAATCTAACATTTGTTTTGTTAGGAATTAGAAAATACTTAAATCCCAGAACAGTAAGCAAAATAGTTTAAGTTCACTGACTTGAAAAAACATTCTTTTCTACTACACAGCCCTAAAATAAATACTTAAAAGGAAGTAAGAATATGCCACTATATCTTGGTTTTCATTTTCCTTCAGATAGAAGTGCTAGAATAAACATTCTTACTAGTTTACGTTGCTGTGTTTTTATGAGGTTAATAACTGAACTGTCAATCAAGGCCTGTATAAATACAGTAGTTAAATACCTTCTGCTTTAGAAGCACTTTTATTTACAAGAGAGCTAGCCAAGACTTCCAAAGGACTGCACGGTCTGGTTTGCTTTGATCTCTTTTAAGTATAAGTTTCTTTATACCTCTTGTTTTGCTATTTATTATACCCTTTGTGTAATCAGGTACAGAAAGAGCACCTGCGTAGAACAAATACTTCAGGAGAAGTGTGACTTTGAGGAATAATTATGCAACACACAGTTCTCTAAAATAACTTGTGAAGTCCTTCTCCAAGAGCACTTTTGTTGCTATACCAAAAAGAGAAGTAAGCATACAATGGGCTCAGAATATAAATAGGGGACCATCACTTAAACCCAACATCACAGATACAACCTGGTACCTGTATCAACACATTAATCAACATTTGACTTAGATAAACATACACAAACGTGTCTGTATATATGCATGTATATAAAACTATATATAAAATGTATTTTTTAAATAAAATATTTTACATATAATATATAAAAGTTATTTTTAGCAAACTTTTTTAGAAAGTTGAACTGTGTATATGCATGAGTGTGCACGTGTGTCTGTACATATATATGTGTGTATACACACACATATAAATAAAACTAAGATATATGTATATATGCTTAGAAAGTCTCCAAGAACTCTGTTCAACCACTGCCTATATAACTATTATCTTTAATCTCTTGCCACAAATTTAGCATTGTCAATTTTACCTCCAAATGGCCCATATACTTTCTCTCTGTCTGGGAGTATTCTGTAAAGAGTAACTCCTTTTTTACTTAGTATGGCGAAGTTAAATGAATAAGGGAAGTGTATGTTATGCATGAAGCAAAACAATAATTTTATCAATTCATATTAATGAAAACTTTTATCACTACAGCAGAAACTAAATTACCTACTCATGTGGTTAGGTTTACAGTAATTTTTGTTTCATTGAATGTATTTTACTCACTCAGTAGAAACAAACATTTAACATTATGCCCCTAATTTATTTAAAACGAATGGACTGAAGTTACCTCAGACCCACACATGTATTTTTAGGAGGTTTCACTTTTGGTGAACTTTCATTCAGGTCACTTTACTGTGTCCACCTTCCTATTTTCTGGCTCTGACTTAAGACAGCATGTTATGAAGATCCTCCATGTTCAGGAGAGCACAGATACACATTTGCACACCAAATGTGTACACATGCCTTTGGGCCACGAAGATTTCACTAGTATTTATATGGGTTAACATTTTTCTGACTCTGTATACACAAGATAAAATCTTGGAAGTAAAAATGGTTCTGTAGATTTTAGGCATTTCAGATACACACATTGTGTTCCTAAAAATCAGCAGAAATTATATACATACAGAGCATCCTCAACCTCAAGGAGAACAGTCCATATTTTCTGCTACAGGGGATTTCAGACAATTTTAGATTAGGCTTGTAAAACTGAATAATTGAAGTCGTGACACAGAGGGAAACAGATTTCTTTAGGAGCTTGTTTTCAATTTGTGTCTGTTTCTGTAGATGACCTTCATGAATTTTACCTTCAAATTACAAGTTAATAGCACCGTATCATCATTATGCCTATTATAAAGGCACTTAGAAATAGGAAACCTGTTCAAAATCATGTTTAAACAAGCATGTTGTTATTGAACTATTAATCAGTAAAAGCTGTAACGATTATCTGAGTCAGCCTGAACTTTTGCATGTTTTCTTGAGACAGTTCTGAGATTAAGTCTTCTAAATCTGTCAAAGTCAATAAAAAAAAAAAGAGCCAGAGCATTAAAAACAAAAATGTTGGGCAAAATAAATGTGGCCTATTTTTGGCAGACAGAAGGGGGGGAGGGATTTCTTTTTAACAAAAACAACCCCCTCACAGGACAATGTACTGCACCAAATCCTTAATAACTACTTTGCAAGCATTCACTGGAACTAAGGTGGCATGGAGGGAACAGGCTGCAAAACATGGCACAGAAGCAGCTAGAGGAAAAAGAACCAGAGGCATTTAAATGGCTCAGTCATCTTGTGAAACCTCACTGTCACTGATCCAGTATTTCAACTGAAATGCTGCAACAGACTAAGGTTGCCAGAGAAAATCCACTAGGGAATCACTAATGAGATCCAAGATAAAGCAATCCCAACCCTTCCCTCCACAGCACGTGGTCCAAGAGGTACAGAGCTCAGAGGCCAGTTTTGTGAATCAAGCTGTACTTGTGTTTCCCTGCTGGAGCTGGCACGAGCAGCTTAGCACTCTCTGCTGCCTCACCACTGCCCTTCCTGCAGACCCACCACTGCGGTCAGCATCCCCTTGCATGGCTATACCTTAACTGGCACACAGGACTTCTGCCACTGGTGTGTCTCCAAGTCAGCATTGAGCGTTTATGGGCTACAGTCAATCTGAGTATCACCTCTAGTGAAACTCTCCTAAGGGCTATCCAATTTTACAACACTGATGTGCCATTACAGTTTGACCACATTAGTGCCACCAAAGTTTCTTTCAGTTTATCCCAAAATAGTACTGGCCACTCCTCTGTAGGCAACACAGACCCATCTCAGAAGTCCTGAGCCCAGTATGATGCACTGCAAATGTCTAATGAAGTTGCTGTTAAGACTGACAAAACATCATTGATGCAAGACAGAATTTTCAGCTGTTCAGTTACAAATATTGGGAGTGTATGACCTGCCAGATGTGAAACATTCAACAGGAATCATGTACTTATGATGTATTTTATGTACTTAGAGCTACAACTCTAAGAGTGGCTTAGTGAAAAGGAACATAATCCCAGCTTCACTTAATTTAGGGACAGTATTACAAAAAGAGAGGTTTGCATTAGAACATTCAATTTGCAGTGTCTTCCTCTGACCCTTCACAGTGTAAAATGCAATTATTTATGGTCTTTAAAACCTTAGTATTCATACAAAACTTTAAAGTTAAAGAAAAAGTACATGTCAATTTAGGAGAAAAAAAAATCAACTCAGGCTTTTTAAAAGTTAATTTGGTTTTACTCAGTGACCTTCAAGTCTGCAAGCAACCACTTACTGAGAAGTGCTGAACACTCAACTTGCAATAAAAACAAAGCACACAGAGGGCAGTCATGCATGTTGATGCCTCACAGCCAGTAGTGCATCTTCAAAACTTGTTCGTAACTACATAATTTTCATGTTATTATAATTAGAAAGATAAGTTTCTCCTTTCCAACTGCTTTAAGTTATTGATAGTCATCAATATTTACAGCTATCAATGAAAATAGACTTCAAGAAGTACTATGAAGATGGCAATTAAATTTGGTCCTTTCTTTTCAAATATATCTAAACCAACATTGACAACATGGCAGCATTCCTACTCAGTTTCCTAACAGCATGACTATTTACTCCACAGATAATGTGTGTTGACAGCTAAGTATTTTTCTGCATACAGATTTTCCCTTCACTAGAGTCTAAATACATCGGAGTTTCCCCCTTCCCAAAACACAAATATATACATATATACACCAGTTATTTTGTGTAAAAATCACCAGGTCGCACTGGACCGTTTCAGCCTTGCTTTAAAAACTGCTTTTTAATCAAAGAGTTGAAGTTTTTGCTTCCTGGAACCTCCTCCACCAACGTGAGAAGCTAAAGGAATTCTACCCACCCCCATCCTTTCTTTTAACCCCAGCCTCTACCTGAGGCCATTGGTTATTCTTTCCGAGGACATTGGAACATTTATATTCCATCTCAATCCATTTTCAAATAAGCCAGGATGATCCTTTTTTATTACTGTAAAGACTAAAGCTTGTCCTAAGTCAAATGGCAAATTGCCTGAAAGACAATTTCTGATCATGCTCATCCTTTAAAGAAGGAAAAAAAAAAAAAAAAAAAATGATAAAAGCCAGAAATACCAGGTATTTGATAAGAGTCTTGTCTAGTAACAAGCAATAGCAGCTTTAATTAGCATTGGACTACAGACCAAAATGTCTTTAATATATATGTGTGTGTGTGTGTTATAGCACTGCAATACAGACCACTGGTCTGTAGTCCAGTATTATATATATAAGCATATATAGGGCATATACAGACACTATATAGGCATATATATATACGTGTGTGTGTAAGAATTTGGGTGAAAGTATCACTATTACTACTGTAACTCATTTGGGCAGAAGAGAATCCTCTTTGATGAGAAATTTAATTACATTTCAAAATTAATTTCAGTTAACTTTATATGTAAGTTATTTTGACTTTCATCGACAGATCTGCATTAACTATCTCAATGTACATTCCATTTTATTTTTAGAATCTCTTCATCTCAAGACATCCTAATTTTTCATGTGATGAATGCTGGAGCCTACAACCAACTAGAGCAAACATTTACTTTAGATGATTTGCAAGCTGTAGCAACACTAATAGGAAAAAAACCCAAACGTGAAAACAACAGATTTATTAAGCATAGACCACACCCCAGCTTCTTGAAAAGTACCTGGAATCAGCAAATCTACATTGTAAATTCACTGCACAAGAAAACTGGAAATGGCTATTTAATCAAAACATGAGAGGCAAAACTCATTGGCCTACAGAACTCTCTGCCGTTTAGTCCTACTTCAATTATTTTGCATTATACCAAGTGTAGTACTCAGGTCTTCAACATCCCCCTCAGAGTGGTGCTCCCAGAGCAGCTGGGGCCATGGCAGCCCCCTCTCCAGAGGCGCTGATGGGCCGAGGTCAGGCCCCAGTGCAGCCCTGGCACCCCCAGCACAGGAGCAAGCGCTGAACGGCAGTGGGGCTGGGGAACAGGTCACAGCTGATAGCATGCTAGCCAGGCAAATTAGGATACAGACCTAGCATCCTCCAAGTATGAAGGGACTGGCTAAACTAACATAATTACCTGTGCTGTTAAGGGCTTAGAGAAGGGGTGATTATTTTCTCTAAAGCACACCGTGGTGTACCCATGCAGAGCACACTTTCTGTAACCAAATAGAAACAGGCTAATTGCAAAGACTCCTTTGTAACCCTTCCTCACTACTTTGTATTTATGTGGCTAGAATTTCACACCAAGTCTTCTAGATTTGAAATTATCATAACATTTAAGAAAATTATATTCCCAAATGAAGTATACAAAAACTAAATTAAACCAACCCCCCCCCCCCCTACAGGTACGTGTTAACAGGACCATTTTTAAACTGTCAATATCTGGAAATCAAAGTATCATTTAGTCAAATACACACCCATGTCCATATGTATACACACAAACACACACACTTACAGCAGCAGCAGAAGTTTTGATACAGGCTTTCTCAGAGAGAACCCAGAGAAAATGTCTGTTTCTTTCTTTTCACTAGAAAGTTCAACATGTATAGTTGCACGGATCACTGTAAACAGTCTTCACATAACTTCTCTCTGTTCTACTTGCAAGAACTGTACACATTTGTTATTTTTCAAGTATTAATTTTCCAATTCATTATTTCCTTGCCCATGCTAAAATTAAAAAGATGCATCAATATTTAATGAAAACAAATATGATTGCATCTCCTGTAGAGCATCATGTAGAGTAGTCCCTTCAAGTTTCCAGCAAACCCTTAAGAGTGAAGTTTGGCATCAGCCCAGAGTTCTGCTCAAGAAATCTCTCTCCTTCACTGTCCCAGTTCTCCACTCCACAGTTGTACCAATACAGCTGCTGATGCAAACATTGCAGACGACCCAAAGCAGAGCCCCACCGACAACTGAACCAGCACAACCGAGCACTGGGAGCCATGATGTGTAGTTAATTCCTTCAACCCATGTCTCCTCAAACTGCAGACCAAGTTTTCAGAGAACGGACCTTTTCTAGCATAATCTAGTATTGCCTTCTCCTCAGATTGAGACAGACAGTTCTGGCTGACCTTCCTAATACCCTTTCGATGACCACAAAGCCCAGCTCAACATGCTTTCCTGCGTCTACTCTCCAGTACGCAAGGCCACTGCAGATGTAACTTAAAATGTCTGTCAGCAGAGTTAGGCATCTTCTCACTCTCTTTGTCACAGAGTGAGAGGGCCCTTTCACACAGTTGTTCAACTGCAAACAACCCAAACAACAAAGGGATGTTTAGAGGTAAAAATAAAACAAAACCAAAAAAACTCCCACCAGAAATCAAAACAAGAACCCAAACCCATCATTCTTTTACATGTGCCTGGAAAAAAACTCAAATTAAATCAGGTTGGTGATCAGACATAGGTTGTATTTCATTCAGTCCAATGCTTTACAACTGATCAAGACCTTCAAATAATGGACCATCACTGTGTTGTCACTACATAAACACCATAGCTGCATGGCAATTATAATGTACAAAATTAACATAAATAGGGAACGGAACATAACATCAGCAGACTAAAAGCAGCAAAAGACATGATAGGCCTATAATTTTTGTGTAAAGGATGCTATATGTGAATTTTTAGTGGAGATAAGAGAAAGAAAGGGAAACATAACACAAAGTATGTTAAAGAAACACAGCAGTGGAGGTAAGTTACCAGTACTGTTCCAACAAAGCTTTCTTCTGGAAATCTACACAAACTCTTCACCACCCCAATTGTATCAGTTTCATAGTAACTCTTCTCGAGAAAACAACTCTTCTGGTTCCATCCTTTTTTGGACAAGATGCCCAGAATAGCCCAGCAATAAGGTAACTCCCCACTGGCACAGAAGAGACAGATTTAAACCCCTAATCTAAAATTAGTCAAACTGGAAACCTGTGCAAGGTCCTAATGGCAGCATCAGAGAGTTGGTCTCTGTCCACAGACAGGCTGCCACTTACTGCAAACAGAACATCCTGCAGGCAACAGAACAAGCTGCTCAAACGCAGATGACATTCACACAAGCTCCTATAGATGCAAGTTGCTAAAATGCTAGTGCTTTTGAAATAAACTGCCAGATTTAGAAGTGGGGGAAAAAAATTACTTTAATATATGAACTCTTTTCCGGCAAAACACTAAACAAAACAAGTTTAGAGCTCCCGAAGAGAAGCGACCAAGTGTAGCTGCACCCCAGGGATGTGACTGCAGGGAGCTGTGCAGCAACGGTGACACCTCGTGGTGCCAAACCACTGAAACACAGAGCTCTTCCCGAACACAACCTACCCCAAACCCACCGGTGGGGTTCAGAGGAAGAAGCTTTACGAACAAAATAGCCAAACCTCTACATCATTCTCCTTCTAAACCAGTATCTCCTGCAGAGATAGGAGTCAGAAACTTGAAATAAAATCTCTACCTCTGTTTTCATACCTCCTATCTCACTGGTCTGTCTTTAGAAGTTTTCCCATTCCCTGTTTCATGGTATTGACGACTGTATGTGGGAAACAGTAGGACTTGACTACATACAACATTTAATGCAAAATTGCTAAATGAATAGATGAAGAAAAAGAAGTCAGCCCAGCTTTAACATCTTTTGGTCAAAATGGCTACAAAGAAATTATGGTAAACAGGAAGGTTCAGAGAAGCAAGTGGACAGTGCCAGTTACATAAAAGTTAACATTGTTTTTTATTAATTCATTTCAACTATATAAAAGTTTACTTTCCTTCATTCTGGTATCTCCCATCCCCAACAGATGCTCAAATCCATTAATTTCTGCAACTTCACAAACAGAAATCTCAGGTTACATATCTCATCACACCGCATGTATTTGAGAAGTCAGTTTGCCTTCCCACTGCAGAAGTTAGTGTGAAGTTTTTCCCTAGGATAAAAACTTAAAAAAAGCTGAGGTACATATGTCTTTCAGTGAGTGCTCAACATCAAAATTAAAAAAACAACTTTAAATGCTGTTATAAAAACAAAGTGAGAAGGCAAAATGTGAGAAACACTTTTTATTACTCTGTTTGGGTTTCAAGGGTTATGGGAGGGAATTCTAGGTTTGGGCAAGAAGTGATTTGGCTTTATGACAAAGCAGGGATAATTTAATGCAGTAGGGGAGGTGACATTTCAAATCATTTTGGGGGGAACAGTTATTTTCTAAGGGAAATCTTCCTCCAATCTCCCACCTGTATTTCTTCCTCACATTCATACATGCATAGTGACTAATTCAAGTGACACTTGATATTATTTCAAACAGCTAAAATGGCACCTATCGCCTAAAAGATGAAAGACTATCATCATCCCAGGACATTCAGTTTCTCATAATGTGCATGAAAATTATATTAGCTACATAGATCAACACTAAGGAATCACTGTATACCGAGTAAAAAAAAAAAAATTTTGAGGGTAAATCATAACAATTGCCTTCGTTCAGAAATTGCATATCTTGTCCATGATTTGAAAATCCATTAGGAAATTGTGAAAGGGTTACCGTAATATCCATATTGTGACCACTCTATGGCCCCATAGACTTACCCAGGAGTATATTTTTAATGAGTTTATTCTGCATCCAGGGTTATTTTCCCCTACTACAGCAGGAACCTCTGCTACAGAGCACAGGGCATGGGCATGCTTCATTTGCTGCAGGAGCTAAAGGAAGGGGCTGAAGACCAAAGAAAACATAGGGGTGCTTGTGCACTAACTGGAGGGCGTAGAGAAAGAGGAATGTTCAGGACTGGGGAGTTTTATGAGTCAGAGGAGAATTGGTTTTACATAAGAAAGTGAAGCAGTAGAGGATTGGGAGCAGGACTACAGAGTTCAAGGGCAGAATCCCTTGGAAGACAAGCAGCTTTGCAAGCTGCATTTTTTGGAGCTTGGAGGAAAGAGAAATGAAAGAGGGACCGGGTGTTCTAGAGTAAGAAGACTAAAGGGAAAAATCTCAAATTAGTAGAGGTTAGATTACCTCCAGGCCTGCTCTAGAGGTAAGGGAACACACGCGAGACCATTGCTTCTCTTGTCCTTCACCCCTCTCTCTTTGCTGTCAAGAGCAACAGGGCTAGTTTGTGACAAGAGAGACTGGGCATTTGAAAGAGCCTCTGCTACCAAAACCTCCCAGCAACATTCCCCTTCTGTGAAACTGCACGCGAGTACAAATTAACTCTCAGTGCTTAACAGCAGATATTTTTGGCCTTACCACTTATTTCCTGGCAGCGCAGTTTAAGCTAAGCTAGATGTTTTTGTAACATCATGATTCAAATATATCCATAAAGCAAGCAACATTTTCAAACTGTTGTTGGCTAAGGTTATGTTTTGCTAACTTACAATTGGTATCAAGTGAAGCTTACCTATTTTTTTTTGAATTTTCATCTTTCCCTCTTTTAACGCCAAAAATTCTTGTAATTAGAGCACTAAAAAGAAGTGTGGATGAATTTCTTACCTAAAGGAAAAAGAAAAGAACATGAACTATATTTTAAAAATCCCTTTGAAATGTACTAATATTTTTTTAAATACAGCCACTAATGTACAGTTGAAAAAAGAACAGCTGAGTGAAGGACAGAGCATGCCTACTGTTCAGAGGTTAGCACACTGAAACAATTAATTCAGAGCACCTTTCCTCTTAATCAAGATGGCACTAATAGAAAGTTCGGATATTTGGAGATGCCCATCTTTAATATAAGGAACACATCCAGATTTCTAGTGGTTCAAAGTATTCACCCTTATACATGGCAGGTCATAAAATGTTCTACCTTAATATATCATGTGGAATACTATCTTTCACTGAAAAGCAAAGTAACAGTGAGAACAAATGTAAATGTACTCCTTCCTGTCTAGGTGCACTGACTCAAAATTTAACAGCCAGATACATTTTTATCTATAAGGCAATCTCTGTCCCTACTTTTTGTCAATATCAGTGCTTCACATAACAGAAAAATGAAACAAAACCAAAAAACATGACCAAAACTATGGCTTTTTTGCAGGGCTACGTTATTCTTTATCATACCTTAATATATTACACCCTGTAACATTCAGGAAATCATGGTACTGCCATTTATAAACATGACTAAAGCTTCACTGAACATCACCACTTTATCCTGTTAAATTAGAGAGGCAAAATTAAGAATTAACTTACTGCCCAGACAGGGGACGTAAAACCTAGAATTGCTACTTGTATTCCATCTGCAACATAAGGCATGATGTTTTCACCTAAACGTGTATCCCTAAACAGTGCCCGAAGGATATTTAAAGCATGAACCTGTGGGGGTAGAAGAAATATAAGAAAAATATATATTCATTGGAAAATATATTAATGTATGTTAATTACAGCAGTGAACATGCGAAATAAAAATAATCCCTATGCACGTTTTCACCACTTTATTTCCATATTAAATACAAGAATACTGCTATTAAAAACATACATTAAAACAGAGCAGCAGTAAACACTGTTAAAAACAGTTACAGTTTAAAAATATGTTCCTCTAACAAGTACAGTCCAGGCACTGCAAGCGAAGGCCAGCATTCTTTTTTCCTTAGTTTATCATGGCTGTAAAAACAACTTTCAAAATTTAGAACCATCTTTTCCAACATTCTTGACAAGCTGTAGATACTGTGAGAAAAAATAAACTACAACTCACATGAGGACAATATTAAGCTAAAACTGACAGTCAAGCTTCCTTCACCATATGGAGCATTTTCTGATATTTCTCTACTCTCTGTAGGGGAAGCTGGTAATATGTGTAGCTTCACAGACTTTGACAAGGCTACATAAATTTATACCAGCAGAAGATCTGGCAGAGCCATTAGAACATACTTCTATGTACTGTCAACAAATTATGGCTTGCACTTACAAACAGAAAGATTAAGTATTTGATAACAACATTTTGCAGATAAAGATCTTGACTTTAAAGTAAAATGCATTCCAAATGTATATATTTAAGTTTATAAGTTAGTGAGTATGCATAAAATAACTTTTCATGTAGTATTTTACTGCGTAATTATATGATTTATGCAACTCATTTATTTACTCTAAATGTAAACAAATGCTTTCTTGTTAATTTTCTTGTAAAAAGGAAATTACTCATCTATTTGTTTAGAAGTATACTACAGGCAGAAATGCAATCATACAAATTCGAAATTAATGTGACTGTATTTGCTGTACTAGATAAAAAACCTATGAAATTACACCCAATCCATTTTTTAATATCTTATGCACTTGCAAATTCTAGTGACTTCGTAACTTCTGCACATGCAAACACATTTTAAAATCTAGCTATAGATAATAAAACCAAAATATCCTTATTAAAAACACACACAAATTTCCTTAACTGTTTGAAGTAACACAAACACTTTTTTGACATTTGCCTTCTGATGAGAGGCTGTATTTTACCTTTGGAATTACACTTGGTGATTCATTCAAAGGTGCAGCCAAAGATATCAATTCTTTCATTGTCATTTTCAGCAAATCTGTTTTGCTCTTCTTTGGTTCTGAAGCTAACAAAGCCTACAGAAAGTTAAAAAAAATTAAATAATCAGGTGTTTCTAGCCATTTTTCTTTACTACCAGTTCTGCCATACATTCCTGTATTTACCATATTACACAACTTAGCTACTGACCATACACAAGGACTAAAGAAAAAATTGCAAAAAGTTTCAGTTTTACCTCTTAGTTTTGTTCAAAGCCTCGTAGCATGCAATGTTTCAGTAAGGAAACTTTGCTTATACACTATCCATCTGCCTAAGAAGATTTGCTTGTATATGACGGATAATAATTTATCACCCACCAAAAAAAAAAATCATTGTATTTATTACAGCAAAAGTATCTACCATATTACACATACTTACATTTCCTAGAACAAACATTTTTTTTTAGTTTAACAACATACATATTTAAGATGACATAAGCTGGCCAAAGATTAAATCCTGGTTTGCAAAACAGGATGAAACAAGCAGCACGTTTTTAAAAGGAGAAAAGAGATGCATCCATATCCAAATAGTAATTCAATGGGTAGGACATTCAACTGAGATGAAAATACTCTAATTTAGTCCTCTAAAATTCAGGACTGGAGTTAAAACAGTCTTTCTCCCTCTGTCTAGTAGCTCTTGTTGAGTTTGTCCAACTTAGTACAAATGGATAATCATAAATCCCTTACTTCTAATAAAAAAAATGATTATCCATTTGTGTTTTGGGGCCCAGAGTTCAGCATCCGTTCAAACAAGATATTTAATAGTATTTTACAATAAGAACAACCAAATCGATCAACTGTAAGCCAAATGAAGTATAGAGGTTAGGCAGAAACTCGGAAGTAGTCACTGTCAGTTTATCGGTACCTTTAACAATGGGAGAAACAGAGATGGGGGGGGGGAGGGGAAGTATTCATGAAGTATAAAATAAAGGAGAATGAACTGAAGACTAAAGTTTCATATCCTACAAATGTTAAAGCTGTAACTAGTATTTTCCCACCATTTCCTCACCCACTAATTGGAGCTGCACCTTTGTACTATTAGGTAGTAATATTTATTTTAAATAGGTCATTTAAAATGCTCATAACCTTAAAAATTACATATTATCATTAAAACAGATGTGCCTTAGTGGAACAAGGATAAATGTCACAAGAAGCAGATGGCAAAGAGACCACACTGAGTCTCAATTTTGTGCATTAATAAAATAACCTTATTATAGTCCTGTTAAGATATGCATTACAACTTGTATTTTTATCATTTAAATGCAACATGCTATTTAAGGCTTAATTCATTTCACTGAGTGCTACGGGCACATTCAGAACTACTCCCAAAGAACACTATTGCCTCTCTTTACAAAATTACAATTTGAAAATAATTATTTCGGACTAATCCCAAAGTTCACTTCAAACCTACTCATTAATTGACTAACTTCATACTCTTCCAGAGCTGTCAAACTAGAAGCTTCTGACCTGTTTATCCAAACAGCTATGGCTCACAGCAAGCTTTGCCGTATGGACTCAGTAATGTAGGCCAACTGCAGACTACACACGTTTACTGCAATGGGGTCCACCTAGTCCTTACATTAGGCAGTGTAACTTTTTACATGAAAAATTGATTGAAACATGTTTGTTTTTTCCACGTTCTCAGGATTAATGCTAGCGAATGCCCACTGGATTCAAACTCTGGTGTGAATGGGGAAACCAGAAGACATGAAATCACCAAATTAATTTTGCAGACAACTTAAAGATCTTTCCTTTTTATATCTGTATCCGCTGAAACTGAAAAGGAGAAATGTCTCCAAAACCAATGCCCTACTTCTGATCTCTGCTGCCTAGCACACATGCATCTAGCAAAGCCAGAAGCAGGCTGTAACTGACATAAGAGAGATCAGACAGAAGCAGGCTGCCTCAACTTTCTCAGGGCAAACTTGAAGTGGAAAACAAGCAAGATGAATTATTTTGGCAGGGAGACCTTGCTCCCAGCAGTCCCTTGGATTCTTGGAACATGCTTGAGACTATACTTCAGTGAATGGAGAAAGTTATAAATTGTGTAGTTAATCTTGAATTCCTGTCTTAGAAAACTGGTTGAACATTAAAATGATGGAGATTAATTTAGGGGAAGGCAATCATGGCCGCTTTAAGGAGCAAAGGAATGGAAGCAGGATAAATGTAATCTGCAGGGCCAACTCTGCAGTGACTGGCCCCACAAGGATGCAGATGAGCTGCTGCATACTACTGTGACACACTCAGTAAGAGGTAGTACTTCGAGCAGAGATAAAACACTGCCAGCCAGCCGATCAGCCCTCAGTTCTGAACTTGGCAGAAGCTGGAGACTGGGACGTGTGTAGCTGATGGTAACATGGGGAGCAGGAAGACTGCGGGAGCATGGCCCCATACTCATGGATATAAGCCTTCAGTAACCTACTCATTCATTGCACCCAAGACTGTCAGTCAACACCAGTTAGTGTGACCCTCTTACTTGATCCTACTCTGTTGAATGGACTTCCCAAGTTCTTTGTAGTATTTTCTAGGCCACCGTTTTACAATTCTATGGTCTGTTCATATTTTACCACTCTCCCACTTCACATAGAAGAAGCACAAAGTTACATGGTTAACAGAGCCTTACTTAATCTGTGAATTAATTTATGAATTTGCCAGGATTATTACAGTGGCCACACAGAGCCTAAGCTCAGTCTTTTGAAATGCTATCTGAATCTACCTCAAGCCAAAAATCTCAAGAGTCAATAGAACTGCAGCGCTAAACAGCATCAAACGTGGTTTAATTAACATGTGACAACTTGGTTGCACAAAGGCAATAAAAGTCGGTATAAAGACAAGTAACTGTTTTTAACCAAAAGGGGCTGAAGTAAGAAAAATATATAAATACATAAGTGTATTCACCAGAAAGGACATAAAAAAACAACTAAGTCAGAGTTAATAACATTAGTTGGTACCTGTATGTAGAATGGAATTCCTGCACTACGTCTGGTTGCACATAGTGTAGACGAAGGATCACAAGATTTAATTTCTTCTAACACACCACTTAGCCACTGCGCTGGCATCTTGCGCAGACTCTCACTGTTACATCTACATGAAACAAATACATAAGAAACATGAAACAAATACATAAGAAACTAGGACAGAGTCAAAGAAAGTGTTTAGTGACCTTAAGAAATATTTCTTAATATATGTGAACATCTCCAAGCATATATGCAGATTTTTTTAAGAAAGAAGACAGAAATTAAAAAAATAATTGTACATTTTTCCAATGTTGGTACAAATTGTAATAACCATACTTATTAAGTGCCACTAGGAAAAGATATTTCACTCAACAGAAAACAGGATTCTGTGCTTCAGCACCGCAACTGTTCTCTTCTGCCAAGAACTATTACCCTGTTCTGGTGCAGAAAACAAAGACATATGCACGAAGTGACACACTACAAATTTATATCTTTGTTGTCACACAGTAGCTGATGCGTGACCCTTACATTAACTAACATATACAATTATGTTTAAAGCCATACAAAACAAAACTGAAGCCCCTCACAGTAAGTATGTATTATGTAACTACTCCTGCAAATCTCCAAGCAGTAGAAGGAATAAAAACCAAGACATACTGCTCTTTTTTAAAATACTACATCAGTCAAACTTTTGATAAAGCACCTGAATTGCGATCCTATCATTAAATACTCTTCCTCTGCAGTTATAAAACACAGCATTGCCTGAAAGCAAAGAACTTCCAAGGACAAGGTGAAGTAAAGTCTACTTCAATTGCTGGTGCTGATCAGTTCAATGAAATATACCATATCCAGTGTGCAAGACCAGCTCTTTAATCTTCTGTCAATGTTCCAAAAGGATCATTCATTGTTACGAAAATTTCTATTAATAGGATGTTGTTATTAAAACCTGTCACACTGGTTTGACACATGATTCAGAGTAGAAGAAAGAATTAATCACTGTGGTCAATACAACTGCAATTATCTCAGCCATGCAGGACTTGCCTTACCTAAAAATATAAACTGTAATTAAATTCATGATTAAGTACTGAGACATTACAGTAGGACTACAATCAAGTGTTCTACCTAGGTGACTGAAATAAAGAATTTAAAATAAAAGCTAAAAGGCAGCAGGTAGTCATGTGAAAGCCAAAATCTAACGGAAGGTCTACATCTACCATCTCCTTTACCCTCCTCTCATTAAAGCAAGAATTTAGGCAGGCTAAAAACCTGATACTGAACAACAAATGAGGCTTTAATCTGTAGTGAATCCTTCCTTTCCTTCTTTTACAAAATAAACAGAAAATTAGTAATGCAGAAAACAGAGGTCACAAGAAGTGCCAGACAGGTCAGCAAAAGACACAGCAGACTTCTTACTCTTCAGTAATTCCCTCAGGATTTCCACCACAGGTTTCCTACACTGCTGCCAGGCCTTCTCCCCATTTTTTTAAGGGCAACACCTCTTCAAAACAGCAGCCAGCATGCATATCATCAGTCCAGAATGCAGGAGAAACATGTCTTCACAAGAGGTATGTCATCTCATACCACAGCATCAACAAAGGCGCTTCCTGCCCCAAGCATGTGACAGAAGCAATCAAATTACTCTGGAAATCAATGGCAAATTCTCTTTTCTTTGACTTTTCTCTTTCTGTTGCTGACAGTTAGCTTCCCCTGCTTACTTTCAGGACATGTTCCTTTCTGACTTTTGGGTACACAAGGAGGATGGAATTCTAGGGTTGAGACCATGCAAAACTTCTCATGGATCTCCTCTGTGGGTCTCTGCAGCTAGACTCTACTCTGCAGTTCTCTTCACCTACATCAACAAGTACTGCAAAAGCTACTACTGCTGATCATGTCTGCAGCTGGTCTTACCTCCCTTGCTAAGCAGAATTTAAATGTCTTAGTTTAGGCATGCAAAGAACGGCACTCATCTCTCTTCAATATGTTATCTTAGTAGTAAAACAAATATCCCACAAGACATATTCACATCTGCTATTGTGCAGAACACCACAAAATAAAGCATTAAGGAAATATTGAAAAAGTTGCTACATAGCATACTGAATATTTTATTCTTAAGTAAACCGAGGGGGGGGGGGGGGGGTCCCTTTCAGTAGTAGTAGAAAGAGGAGAAACACACTGAAATCCAATAAACTTAAAACTGTATTGCTTTGAACTTGCCACAAGTAATTCTACCTTGTTCAGTCACCCACTAAGGCACTGTTGTTTTTTTTTTTAAAGGTGAAAGAGTTATTGCTTTAAAAAGTTAGAAACATTAGAGACTATTGACTTTGCAATGGAGATGACTACTCCCTTAAATTTGGCAGCTCTATCTCCTTATGGTCTGGCAAGAAGAATATTGTCTTAAGAAGCAGGTGGCCCTGAATTTTAAGAATAAATGAAGCTTTACAATGTAAAAAATTGGTGGTCTCAAGCTCAAATGTCATTTTCCAGAATGAAAGAGTAATTATTTTTAACAGATCAAACAAATAATGTTGATAATTAAAATATAACACAGTAACTTGATACACAAATTACTTAAGATGCAGTACAGTAAGTGTTTTTCCAAATTTCTGTCTGTCCGTCTACCAGTTTTAACAATTTCATACATGCCCCAAAAGACCTTTCTGCGGTCACTATCAATGAGTACAAAAAGCCTGGCAATCCAAAGTTAAAGCTAAACCCCCCTCCCTAACTTATATGGCTGTATTTTCTCCTATCCCAAATTAATGGCGTGTTTAGAACAAAGGGTCGATCTTGGATTTGGCCTTCCTGGATGTCAGTGGTTTGTGGCATAAACTTCACATGACCAGAAGCATTTTTTTATACATGGGTATATGCAGAATTCAGTGTTTCCAATCACTGTAATCAGTCCCTACCTGGGGAAAAAGGGGTTTTCTTTCACCATTTTTCCTCTCTCAATAGACCTGTAGTATTATTATTTTCACATATGTAATGTGATTCCTAGTCTTTATAAAGGTAGTCTCCATACTGCCCCAGCACTTCTCAGACAAATAAGGAGACAAGAATCTAGCCTCAGAAACACATTCAAGGTGTAAATCACCCTAGAAAATGTCTACTTTTGAGAACAACTTCTCTGAAACTAGGAAGTCCTTCCACTTGCATCCTCGTTTTCATAGCATCTGCTCTAAATGAAGGAAAACTTTCCAAATTATATAGGTGCATTGAAAAAGGTGCTGTTTTGAGGCTTCTCTAGCAGTAAAGCAGAGCAGAGAGAACCTTGGGTGGCCTCAGAATTTCAGAGAGACAGTATCATTACCCCTATATCTCTCTTTCACCAAGCAGGGAAAAAACAAAGGGGGGGGGGGAGAATATGAACAGAGTTAAAAATTAACATGTCTTCGAACTGAGCAGTGCCTTAACATTTTATCTTGTACGTCATTATATATTGTTCTTCCCAACCCTGCAAGCATCACAATACACAAGAACAGCTTTCCACCCTCACCCCAGTTTATTTCTCTCCATTTTAGACTCTTTCCTCCACATCTGTGATTACACTTTTGCTGAGAAGTTAGTGATAATTCTATATCTCTATATATCTATCTATATTTTATTTCACTATAAAGTCCATCAATTATTTTTAAATTTTAACTTTTACAAGAAGTCTTCCTAGCAGACTGTAGGGGCCTGGGAAAGCAAAGAGTTATAGTCACCTCAGAGCAACTAAATGAGTCAGCAGCAGAGTTTACTGCAAAGAATTAGGAGGATCTACTCCCAGTTCCTCAATAGAAATA
This sequence comes from Astur gentilis, assembly GCF_929443795.1. Lineage (NCBI taxonomy): Eukaryota > Metazoa > Chordata > Aves > Accipitriformes > Accipitridae > Astur > Astur gentilis. The sequence goes on along the minus strand of NC_064909.1, from coordinate 6,161,895 downwards.
TTACAGAAGATCTGACACTGACTAGGTACAGATGAATAATTTCCACTGATAATGGATTAAACATTTGTAAAACCAAAATGGCGTTTTTCTTTATCATTACTGTTTTCCAGAAAACTGTATGATATGGTCCTAACTTGCTGCATATACATAAAATTGTGTTCACCAACTTAAATTTAAGTTCCAATTTGAACATTTTAAAATGTTCAAAATACATTATTCTGAAATAAACACATTGGGCTGTATGACGTAACTCTTCCTAAACCTTCCCCTCTGCATTCTGTGTTCTCAAAATGTGGAACACCACGATTTTGAGATTTCCAGAAATCTTTATGTTCTACTTGATCTCTCAGAAAAGCTTCACCAAATATAATAGAAGCAAACCAGGCAAAACAACATTTGTAACAGAGAAACTGTTTGGGTATTTATAAGGATTACAGCAGATTCAAGTTTAAAACAGATGCCCAGAGGCTTCCAGGTACTTTCCCTAACCACCACATTATAGGACCAAATGAGCATTTGTAATTTCTCAGGGCCTATGACAGGAACATATTTTTAAAAAAAAAACACTGCTTGTTTCATTGAAATTAACATTGCTTATTTTGTAACTGCATGGTATTCTGAAAGTGCAGCCACAGACAATATTAAGCAGGCATGACAAAGGGAACATTACACCCCCAGAAGAAATATGAACAGGGAAAAGCAGGAACAATAACTTGCATACTTAGAGCAGACTCAGCAATTTATATCCAAATGTCAAGACGGAGATCAAATTTCAGCAGGTTCACAAGAAACCTCTGTGGAGGAAAGATTTTTCTTTCACCACTAACTCAGGTCTGAATACCATTGCTCTGTCTAGAAAGAAGTCTACTCTTGGTTCTTATAAAGACTGGTATTTAAGGGTTGTATAGCTAAAAGCAAGCTCAGATGGTAAATATTCCAGCATATAGTTTTAAGAAAATATTTGGCTATAAAAGTGAAGGACCATATGCAACTGGAGCCTTTCATAAAACCATGGGAAAGGGATTTGGCACAGTCTTAGTGACAGATTTTTCACTGGGTCTTAAAATGAATTAACAGTGTCAAGGATGCTTCTGTAGGTCTTGAGTTCAATTCTGTTCAACAAGGTATCATGTTTAAGGTGTATATTACTATAAGGTGCCCCAGACAAAGGCTTTCTCCTCTGGTATTTGTGGATGCAGCAGTAACTTAATATAGATTCTGGTACACACGCTTCAAGACTGTCCGTGAGCCTGGCAGCTATGGAGAGAGGTAGGCCAGTTTGGATTTACTTGCAGAGTGGAGCTCCTCAGCTGTAGCAGGCTAAATGAAAAGACCCCGGAACAATCAACAAACCTGCAGGGCAACCGCATTCACTGAGAGACTCACCCGTTCTGGAGAAGAGTCCCAAGATACTCCTCGTATCCCAGGAGTACCAAACCAAAGAGTCATTAGCTATGCTGGTATCAGACTCCTTTCTCCTTCATTTTAAATACAAATATTAGCCTTGAGACCCGTATTTACTGGCAAACATGTTCTTTTTTTCTTTCATTGAAACAAACGTATTTCCACAGCACTGGTCTCTGGTTCTTGTAAACTGGCTTTTGCCAAAGGAATGCTTGCTCTACTTGAAATGCCTCAACTTTAAAAATACCAAGCAGCATGTACCATCAAAAAAACGTTTCAGACAACTTAATTCAGAAGAGGAAAATTACTTAAATATAAGCGCCTTTTTTTTTTTTTTTTAATGATACATACATACTGCTTAATGTTTTAATCATTTCCAGAGAAGCAGAGCTGTCTTGAGCTTGGCTCTTCATTTTACAACATAATATAGAGCTGCTCATAAGCGGATTGTGCTCCATTACATACAATGGCAGAAAAAGGGAAAGGGAACAAACATCAGGAACCTCTCTGAAGATTTGTTCTACTCTATTTGCCTCAAATTTTACAAGAAATTAAAAAACTGAAAATCGAAGAAAAACAGCTACTCTGTCACGTAAGGAGTCTGCTATGAACTGACAGAATGTTTTATATCTTTTCCGTACCTCCTGCTGCTTAGTTTGCCTTTCCTATAAAGTTTGTTCTAGATAGTCCTGCATATTGACAGGCTAATAAGGCTGTACCTGTTTGGATCACCCCCTTTCTCCCCTCAAAAAGGCTGGTGGTAGTAGAAGGTTTGGGTGGGGTTTTTGGGGGTTTTTGGGTTTTGGTTTTTGGCTTTTTTAACAAAGTATTACTCTGATGGCCAGACTCTCTTCAATCTGATGGGAGGAATAAATCCTTTGAAACTAAAGTATATTCCACAACTTAACCGTCAAATTTTTTTTACATCAACACATTTATATTCACATCCAACATACCCAGGGATAACATTCTTTAATATTCAGCAATTGTTTCTATGCATTGTATACTGTTAACAGCTTATTTTATTTGGAATTCTATATTAGTTTAACGTATGTTCAAAGAAATGCTGCCTGACATGAAAATAATAGCTTTTGACACAATGTGTTTTGATTTGTCACTGTATGTTTCAAAAGACAACCAGTGCCTTAACTTGTTAATATTTTGTTATCTGAACTTATTTCTGCCTTTGGAAAAAAGCAAGTTTCACATACAAAACTAAGTTTAGATAACAATACAGAAAGTCTTAAGTTATGACATCAGAGGTCTGCAAGAGAAGCACTGAAAAGAATGAAGGATTTTGCTGTTGGAGTGGGGGTTGCTTTTTTTTTTTTTTTAATTTAAAAAAAAGGACTATTGCAAGTGCAGTATCCAATTCAGGAGACTGAATGAAATAGTGCATAGTGTGCTAAAGTATCTATAAACAGCAGCCTGAAGTATGCAGCAGACAGTGAACAATGTTTTGTAATTGACTTGGAAAAATCAAAAGTATAAAATCTCTGCTCTGTAGCCCATTCAAATTAGATTCACTAACTGATGTGACAATATAACAACTTGTCTAGGAAGTTGTCCAGATAAGTAGGACCACCTCAACTGTTGTCCATGTTAGTAAGTTTCCAGTCACTCATCTTGGCAAGCTTCTTCTCACTCACTGTAGGAGCTGCTCTCTCAATACTCACAGCACTGAAAATAGAAAAGATCAAGCCCAGGAGAAAAGTTTATAAGAAGCCAGCACAAAAGGGTGCCACTGGGCTATCATCTGATACATCACCTTAAATCTTGCTGAACCAAGTTTTCATAGTATAGGAAAAGAACACATTTACACAAATGTATATAATTTATATAGACAGGCAAAAAGATAAGCAAGAACACTATCACACATCAGTTTCTTGTTTTCCTTTTTAAGTAAATAATCAAGTGTAAAATAAGGTTGTGTGAGCTCTCAACAAACTACTTGGGCCGATTTAAAATGCCTCAGATTGCTAGCATATAAAAGGAAATAAAGTACCGACAGAACTATCACTTATACTTTAACATCTCACTGGCATACAGAATGAAGGCCAGAATGTGTCAAACACCAATTTCTGCAGCAGTGCTGGTACCTATATGTAGCTACCCCACTGACTTCCCATACTAGAGAGCAGCCCCTCAGTTCTGTTGGGAAAACTGTCCCATGAGACACACTGTGAACCTGGTCAGGCAGCTGGCCTGTACTAAAACCACCAAAACTGTTTCCATCACTAGGTTTATTTTTACTTTTAAAAAAACCAAAAAACAAACAAAAAACCCCCCACCAACAACAAGAAAATAAACAAAACTACCCCTTTTTCCTTCTTCCACACACCCCAAAATAAACAAGAAACAGATCAGTGCCTCAAACTGGCCCACTTGGGGCAAAAGAGGAACATTGGTTACTTAATCTGGCATTGGTGTGAAAATACATGTACTTCAAATAGAAAATTTGACTGGTCTTTCAAAAAAACTGCATTTAAAAAAAAAAAAACAACCACCAAAACCCACGAAGTCAGATTTTGGTATGTCTTATTAAAAACTGTATATGATATAATCACTATATATCACAAAGAAACATTACCAATACTTGAAATAGGTAACTAAGCATATAATGGAAATTCCAGCGCTCTTGTCCAGACCTCAGGACAATTCTGCTCATTTAGTTCTTCTAAGAAAGTATAAAGTTACAAGGGGAAAGAAAAAAAAGTTAAAAAGATTGCATATCACATCTTGTGATGCACTGCCAGGTAGTCTTCCAAAAGTCAGAATACACAACTCGGTGACAAGTAATAGAAGTTTCCAGGAAGACATCCTGGCTGAAACAAAAAGTCTGGCATTCATTTTAATAAAGGGCCAGGGAAGGGGGGGGTGGGAGGGAAGAATTCTACACTCCTACTTTTCCCAAGAGGTTTTGAGAGCTGTTCAGTAAACTAACACACCAGAAATGGAGAAAAATACAGCAAGCATTAAATGTCTGTATCATCTTTCAATGCCTAAGCACCATCTCTAACCATAAGTACCACAGTCCAAGTCACAGACATCATGTAACTAATGCCATAATCATGCCTACACTAAACTCGAGTAAAATCCACATGAAATCAAGTATTTGCTTGCACAGCCAGTTCCAGGATCAATGCTAGAGTTTGGTAAAACTATTATATTAAAAACATAGTAAGTTGCCCATCTTCTACCTGGAAAGCATTTCCGTAAGTTGCACAAAGCCAGCATATGCCAATTCAAATGCACCCCTGTGCCTCGATTGCAGCAGATGATGTTTAAAGTAATCCCCAATATTTTTAACCTAAAAAAGAAAGAAAGAAAGAAAAATGCTATTTGAAATTATATATAGACAATTCATTTATATATGCAAGATACTTCTGCTATTAAAAGCAGCAATCTTTCCCCTGGTTGGAAAGTTGACTGGCAAAAGCAAAAAGCAACTAGAACTCCTATCATAAAAAACCCCCTTACTTTAAGGATAACAAATATTATACTCAAATTTTCAGGTTAAAGGGATAGTGCTATGTCCTTATAAAAGGCCAAAAAAATAAAGGACATAAAATTAGCTATTTGTCCAAGAGGAACACACTCATATTTTAAGAGAAAGGGACAACTATGATTTGCAGAGGAAACAAACATAGAATGCTTCTTGTTTGCCTTCACCCTTACCTAAAATCCCAAAGAAAATATCTACTAACTCATAACAGCAGAAACAAACATCTACAAAAATATCTGAAAAAGATAAATTCAAACTTCAAAAATTGTGCCAAAGGGAAACAAATCTACCTTAGCTATTTTTGAGGCTCTAGGATTCTGCATAACTGCTTTGACTACTAGAAACAATTTTAAAATAAAAAAATGTATGTATGTAGTAATGAGAGATACATTTAAAAGTCTCAAAAAGCTAAATGCTATAATTAAACTTTCACCAACAGTTACCTTCTAGAGATCTACTAGGATACCAAGTTTTTAAAGCTGTTTGGAAGCTTACAATTCCACACAATCTCTTTCTACAAAAAGGAATGCTTTTTTATTTTTTCTAATTTTCATCAACTTTCAACATCTAAGTCAAACTTCCAATATAATTTGTTTAAAACACATTGCATATACTTAATTCTATTATGCAAAATTTTCTTCAGGAGTATTTCCTAAGACTTCTTCCACAGAAGGTTCTTCAAAGCTTTTATATAAAACCAAGCATAAAATCATGTCAAGTTTCTTAGAAAATTCTGCTTATTGTGTTGTTTATAAAATAACATACTTTAATAGTCTGACAAGTAAATAAGATGTCAGAGAAGTTAATGTCATATCTAGCTATATGGTTTTCCACCCTACTGTTAAGTAATTCATATTACCCAAGCAATGAGATTACAATAATTAAAAAAAAATAAAATCGGACACTAAGTCTACTTACTATTTCCTGCAGGTATAACCCACATAATGGAAACAAACAATAATTGGAGATATTTGAGCTAAAACAGTTACTTCTCTGAGTGGATTTTAAGCTAGTTTATGTACCTACAGGGTTTCAGCTTTCCAGCCCAAAAGCAGGAGTAAGTGCCCTTTTTTCAGGAGGAACTGACCCACAGACAGACCAACTCTCCCCAGGTGTGTAAACAAAACCAAACCAAGAAAATCATACACATGCAAATCAAATTACTGTCCTGTTCCTCCACCACCCTTACATTTTTAGAATAATTAATGTGGATTTTTTCCTTGGGGGGGGTGGGGAAGGGGTGAGGGGGTGGTGTGACGTAACTTTCAACTTCACTGTTTATATTTCTGAGCTTTTTGCAACAGCCACGTTGACTATAAGCTTACTTCAAATTGAACTCTGATATATTCATTTCCACTCATAGGCTAGACTTTGAAGAAAAAGAGAAAAGCACTGCCGTAACTCAGTTCTTGCAAATGACGTAGGACTGTTCCTGAAGCAAGTGCGTAAGGATTGATTCTTATCTAACTGCATTGTGCCATCCATGAGCGTCCAGCTTTCCTGTATCATAAAACCAGTATTTCATATGTAAAGATGGAGAACAAGTCAAGGAATTCATATTTTCTACGACATCACAAAGATGCACAGCAACTGTAAGAAAAGTTTGCACAGGAAATAACACCCTGGTTCAAGTTAAAATATTCCAATATGGAGTAGGAAGCAAATATCTTAAATATATTTGATCATCCATGTCAAAAACCTAGAGTACAACAGGTTAGTCTTACTAATGCAACAATCAACAATTTACAGCACCATGCCTGCTGTTGAGACAAAGAATCTCAGTATTCAAGACAAATTCTGTACAAGAGGTTCCAAAAGTGCTCTGAGAAACAGCTGGTACATTTGTGCCTCCATATGTTATTCTCCTGGCAATAAGATGCCACTAAAGTAGGGTTCTACATTCTAGAGGCTATTTTTTTCAAACCATTAGGAGAAGATGGCTTTAAACCCATAAAGGACTGCAAAAGCATCTCACAGTTAGAAACAACTAGTAGCTAGTGAACTACTGCCAACTATACTGAACTCCAGAGGAGATAGACTGATTACATTAAGAACTGTGGAGAGGTGGTTTTTTGGTGGGTTTGGGGTTTTTGTCTGTTTGTTTTAAAGCCTTCCTTGAACAGAACAAACTCCAAAGCAGCAATGGGAGCCACGCTTTTGCACTGGTGGCACAAATAAGTAACACTTATTGAGTGTTGTGGGTACTTAAAAGTCTTCTGTGTACTTCAATGTTCCACCACAAAAGCTCTCTCTGATTGCTGGGTTAACACAGAGACCCTGGCACTGGGACAGTACTGTCTCTACTTCTGCTGTCTGTTTCTTTTCACTTTGGTACACAGTTCTGGCAAGCTTATCTCCCAAAATCATCTCAAAACTTCACAGTTGAGATAAACAGGAGTTTGAGGAAGAGCTAAAGTTTCCTCCAGGCTTGGAGGATTGTCTCCTGTCTGATTTGCAGGTCATGTAACAAAATCAACATTCATTAGGTATCATTTTGTTGATTACGTGGTGGTTACTAGGATATGAAACTGGTTTTATTGATTGTCTTAACAGGCAAAGCTTTGAGCCTGCCATCTCTGGACGTTAAAGGTCAGATGGAGAATGAAAGGTAGAATATGTATTTGAATAGAGAGATTTCTCCAGATATGCTAGGCACTTCCAATGTCTATTTTTAAAGGCAAAGCAGGCATCACAAAATGGCTTAGGCTTCAAAGACTACCAGTTCAAATACAGTATTTTGAGACTTCTCTATACACACGTAGAATCATAGAATCGTTTAGGTTGGAAAAAACCTTCAAGATCACTGAGTCCAACCATCAACCATGCCCATTAAACCATGTCCTGAAGTGCCTTGTCTATGCGCTTTTTTAATACCTCCAGAGATGGCGACTCAACCGCTTCCCTGGGCAGCCTGTTCTAATGTTTGACAACCCTTTCAGTAAAGAAATCTTTCCCAATATCCAACCTAAATCTCCCTTGCTGCAACTTGAGGCCATTTCCTCTCGTCCTATCTCCAGTCACCTGACAGAAGAGACCAGCACCCACCTCACCGCAACCCCCCTTCAGGCAGTTGTAGAGAGCGATAAGGTCTCCCCTCAGCCTCCTCTTCTCCAGACTAAACAGCCCCAGCTACCTCAGCTGCTCCTCATAAGATTTGTGCTCCAGGCCCCTCACCAACTTGGTTGCCCTTCTCTGAACACGCTCCAGCACCTCAATGTCTTTCCTGTAGTGAGGGGCCCAAAACTGAACGCAGGACTCGAGGTGCGGCCTCACCAGTGCCCCGTACAGGGGAACAATCACCTCCCTGCTCCTGCTGGCCACACTATTTCTGATGCAGGCCAGGATGCCATTGGCCTTCATGGCCACCTGGGCACACTGCTGGCTCATACTCAGCTGGCTGTCAACCCGCACCCCCAGGTCTTTCTCTGCCAGGCAGCTTTCCAGCCACTCTTCCCCAAGCCTGTAGCGCTGCATGGGGCTGCTGTGACCCAAGTGCAGGACCCGGCACTTGGCCTTGTTGAACCTCATACAATTGGCCTCGTCCGATCGATCCAGCCTGTCCAGATCCCTCTGGAGAGCCTTCCTACCCTCAAGCAGATCAGCCCTGCCTCCCAACTTGGTGTCATCTGCAAACTTGCTGAGGGTGCACTCGATCCCCTCATCCAAATCATCAATAAAGAGATTAAACAGAATGGGGCCCACCACCGAGCCCTGGGGAACACCACTCGTGACCTGCCACCAACTGGATTTCACCCCATTCACCACAACCCTCTGGGCTCATCCATCCAGCCAATTTTTCACCCAGCAAAGAGTACACTTGTCCAAGCCATGAGACACCAGCTTCTCAAGGAGTATGCCATGAGAGACAGAGTCAAAGGCCTTACTGAAGTCCAGGTAGACAACATCCACAGCCTTTCCCTCATCCACTAGGCGGGTCACCTGGTCATAGAAGATCAGGTTGGTCAAGCGGGACCTGCCTTTCATAAACCCATGCTGGCTGGGTCTGATCCCTTGGTTGTCCTGCACATGCCATGTGAGCGCTGTCAAGATGAACTGCTCCATAATCTTCCCTGGTACCGAGGTCAGACTGACAGGCCTGTAGTTCCCCAGATCCCCCCTCCGACCCTTCTTGTAAATGGGCATCACATTGGCATCTCCATACCAAAGAGCTGAAGTTGTTATAGTCAGTGCACACAGTGGCATTTAAATGCCATGCAAACCCAGTCTCTTACTTAAAAGACAATGTGCTGGTTTTGGCTGGGATAGAATTAATTTTCTTCATAGTAGCTAGTATGGGGCTATGTTTTGGATTTGTGCTGGAAACAGTGTTGATAAATCCACAGGGATGTTTTTATTACTGCTGAGCAATGCTTACACAGAGCCAAGGCCTTTTCTGCTTCTCACCCCACCAGCGAGGAGGCTGGGGGGGGCACAAGGAGTGGGGAGGGGATGCAGTTGGGACAGCTGACCCCAACTGACCCAAGGGATATTCCAGACCATATGACATCATGCTCAGCATATAAACCTGGGGGAAGAAGAAGGAAGGGGGGACGTTCAGAGTGATGGTGTTTGTCTCTCCAAGTCACCCTGCTTTCTGGACATGGCTGAACACCTGCCTGCCCATGGGAAGTGGTGAATGGATTCCTTGTTTTGCTTTGCTTGCATGCGTGGCTTTTGCTTTACCTATTCAACTGTCTTTATCTCAGTCCATGAGTTTTCTCACTTTTACTCTTCCAATTCTCTCCCCCATCCCACTGTGAGGGAGGTGAGTGAGCAGCTGCCAGGTGCTTAGCTGCCAGCTGGGGTTAAACTACAACAGATGAGGAAAGCGCAAATTTGATATTGTCCCAACTTCCTAGTAACACACACACAAACAAAAAGTATCAAATGAGCTGCCTTTCTGCCAACTTCTCCTACGTAGGTACATACCACAACAGACAGCGTTAACAACTACAAAGAGGAATCAAGAATTAGTGCCACAAGTAGCCAGCTAACACCACTGCCCACCAAGAAGCACAGTTCTGTTGTGCCATTTCGTAATGTGGACCAGCACCAAAGATGCTCTCTTTTCATTTGCATGCTCAATTAAAAAAGGGGGCAAAAATAATCAAAAGTCTATGTGCAAATTCAACACTCGCTGTAATCTTTTGGCTGAATAAATACCATGAGGTACAATTTAACAGTTACTGACCTAGACACGAAACAAGGTACAAGACAAGGAAGGCTTTGCAACAGGATGACACAGAATGGCCAAGTGGTGCTACCAGATTTTTCTCAAGAATTACTTAGCCAACTCAAGGCAACATGATAAAGGTTTCTCTCAAGTCTTCCCCCGCTGTATTCTTAAATCTCTTTTTAGTACTTAGAGAATAGAGAAAAGAACAGGCAACTTTAAGGGAAAGCTCTACATGCATATGATACCAAAATCCAGTTCTCTTATTTCTCAACATTGAAGCCACAGCAGTTCTGGTATTGACGCTTCTAGTCATTTATGATGAAATCCCCTTTTTTTTTTTTTTTTTTTAATGATAGGGTAATGCCTGCTACAAAAAGTGCAGAGAAAATGCCCACGCTTTTTCCTATAAGATTTGTTATACTTTCAGCCAAATTGTATTTCCTTGCAAGCCTGAGGAAAATTAGGATTTTGAACTGACTTCTCATCAATTTGCATTCTTCAAATTAGAACTCAGACATTCTGTTTTACAGGAAGACATCAGAAGCATAAAGAATCTAATGAGATCTATAGGAAAAGAAGGTATTTTGCTTAATAACATAGCATTTCTGAGAAAGCAACTACTAATGTCTGCTTTCTAAATAAAGCTAGAGATGCTACAGTTGTAGCCGACTCATTCTAAAATACCAGTTCCTTTTTAACTTGGAGCAGATTAAGGAACTTAACGGTGGAAATGCATATCTGTTCTCACATCTACTGTCCAGACCTCTGCAACAGGGCAAGCACAGCTGTTAACCAGATGAAAACATGAAAGCTAGAGACAATTCAAGAATAAAGATACTAACTACTAACATTATTTCCATGGCAAAACAACATTAGATAATATAAGAAATAAGATCTGCAGTACATTATACTACTATTTATTTTAAGATGGAAAGTTCTAACACCTAAGGAAAAACTAAGCAAGTATTTTCTGTTGGAAAGAAAGAGAGGTTAAAGAGTAGTACATCTTGCATATTTCAATCTTCCATGTAGAGACTGGTTTTTCTGAAACCATATGGAAATGAAAAGGTCATCAATTAAAAAAATAATTTAATAAACACAAAGTATTTCCCAAATAAATGCCTGTGGTAATCTAATTTCTTGTAAATACTGCAGTCAACATTCTACAAGAGACCCAGATGGCATATTAATATTTCTGATCTCTTAAATCAAAAAAATTGGAGGAAAAAGAGTCACATTACATACAAATTACTCATAACTCAGTCTCCCACAGAGGTCAAGACTGTGACTAGTCAGCATGTTTGACTTTCAGAGTTATTGATTATGAAGTTCAATTAATTAAGAGCTTTAAATAAAATCCCAACATCCAGAGTTCAAAATGAAACAAAAGACACTTTGAATATGAAGTCAGTTTAGAAGATTTTTAGCAACTCTATTAATGATTAATATATACTGAGAGAGACAGAGAGACAGAGAGGCAGGCAGGTAGGTATTGGTATCCCTAAACACAGCATACATCTTACAAATAACCCAATACAACTGGAATGAATATTCCTTGAGTTTGTTAGCTATGTATAATTCTTCACTTATCTGTTACTACTATAGCTATTGCCTTCCGAATACCACTTCATCAAAAAGTAGACTGTTAACCAAGTATAATAAAACAAGAAAACCATGGGAAGAACACAGCAATAAAAATAACTTCTCCCATTCAGAATGTACATTTAAGAAAAAAATTTTCTGGAAACTGCCTTCCCTCCCCTCCCACCGCAAAAGAAAGTGAAGGTTTTATTATACAATTCACTTCCCTACCTGTTCTACAGTAATTAACCCATCTGAAGGTTCAGATGTAGCGTGTGAAGGCAAAAGTTTACACAGTGTCCCTAAGAGCAGAGATACTTCCTTCATGCTTCTCCAGCAACATACAAGAACCATTTGAGCTGTGACATCACATGTTTGCCTTTCTTTACCTTAAAAATAAAAATCAACAAATGTAATAGTGTAATTAAAGGTTCTCAGACATAAACTTTTAACTTAAACTTAAGTTAGCATGATCTTCTTACAAAAACACAACTATGAAAAAAAATTTCTGAACTTGCTAACCCAAAAGATAATTCAGTTTTGCTCACCCTAGTTACTTCCATTCCTGAACACTCACTGTACTTTACTCCACTTAGAAAAGGTAGCAACTGCTGTTTTAAAGAGCAGAGATCTTTTGGTCACAATCGGTATTCACCTGCACACTGAACTATACAAACACCTACAACTTCGGAGCCAGGCTCCAACAAACTCCACATCAATCATCAATCTGTCACTCACTGTATGTTACTTGGTTTTTAACCGAGGTGCTCCCATAGTAAGAGACCCGGCAAAGGCATCACATTTCTCATGCAATATCACCATCTGGTGGCCACTGTGCCACTTTAACATGAAGACTTCTCATGAAACAAAACATATGGCCCAAACAAAACAATTTTAAACATAGGAAAAAATGTGAGGAAATGAAGTTCAAATATTTAAAACTTAAAAATCTTGCATAAACCATAAAATTTAAAAGCATACAGGTATTCTGTAAATTTATTCTGGCATACACTAAATATGTAAAAGTTTACAATTTCTTTATCACTGTAAGGCTCAATTTCATAACTGCTATTTATTAAAGTAGACAAATACTATCTAACATTTTACCACTGGAATCTTTCAAACAGAAGCTTCTGCTTATGGAATTTCATGCAACAAGTTTTATTGCATTAACATATTCCCCACTAGCCTTGTGTACACTGGAGAGGGAAATCACACTAACACCTTGCAACAAGAAATGCATTAAAAGCGTTGCTTGACAGAAAAGGTGTTAAAGGTTACCTGACCAGTGCAGTTAAGGCAATAGAGTCTAGGCCAATATCAAAACAACTCATTTTCACTTGTGCTCTAAGAGATATTAACCACAATCTTCCAGAAACACAGTGAATTAGTCTTTAAAACCATGTCCACAAAAAACTAGCTTCTGACAGATTTATTGTAGAACTGAAACATTACACAGAGCAAGTAACTTCCAATTTTGATCACCCATGTAAAATGCCTGCTCTATAAAGACTATCTTGATTTAATTACTAATACAGCATTGGATTTACCTCTCATTTCTGTGCAAATATTATCCATTGGCCTGTGGTCAGCCAGCTTTTCAGACTCTACTTTGCAGTGTTCTTTCAAAATTTTTGCTTGAATAAAATAATCATTCGTGTCCTGTGGTTGTATCTCATGCAGAATCATCTGCAGACGACCTGCACTTTCTACACATTAAACGAGAAATATTTAAGATAGGTTTTTGGTTTTGGTTTTTTACTTCCAATTCTTTATACAAATGTAATTCATTTTGGGTATGTACTACAAAAGAAAGCTATTAGCACTAAAAAACAAATATAAAACTATGGTGATTACAAGGATTAAGGAAGAAAGAAAACTGGACTTTACAGTCATCAGTTTTGAAACAGATGCAACAACACTATCTGCAAATGGGGTATTTTTAGTGCAGAAGTCAAGACAACCTATATCAGAATTCAAAAGAGTGGTTTAAGATGATGACATAAAATGAGAAATTGAAAGGGAGGATGCTAGCTCTAGCTCTGAATCACTGTGAGACAAACAACTTCAGGAGCTTTGGATTTTAACAGAATTCTTTTAGGGTTTTGTTTGTTTACCTGAATCACTGTCCATTGGAATAAGACCCTCTGGTGATGAGCTCTGCACTACTGGTGATACTACAGCAGAGAGTTTGTACGACATCAGAATGAGCCTGGCAACCATTTCCTTCCATTCAGCAACCAATGTCAAGGTACTTAAAAAAAGCAACAAAAAACCCAAACAAACAAAAAACCCAAACACAAAGATCCTAACAAAATCACTAACAAAACATAACACAACAAGGATTTAAAATAATTTTCTATTTAAAAGAAAGAACTGAATTACAAACACTTTCACAGCAGTATTTATGGTAAGTGTAAATAGGGTACAGTTTGAAAAGTCCTAAGACTGAGTTTAATACATACAAATAAGTACCCAACAGCTAGCTAAACAGTGCAGCAGCCAGTAAGAGTTCTAAAAGCCACAGGTACTGGATTTCATTACAAATAACACTGTATGCTTTTATGTTCTCCTGAGCAGTTTTTCCACTGTGCTTAAATATGGAGCTATGACTACTATTTAGCAGTATGTTTTACTTACTTAAAAGGTAATTGCTGCAAAGCACCAGTTATACAATGCACTCTCCCATACATTGGGAACGATGCTGCTGCTTGAAGCAGAGACTTCTTAGCTTGAAATATTTCTTCTTCAACATTCACCAACAAAAGCTTGATAACTAAAATTTTAAGTACAGATCTGCATTATACATACATATATTGTATTTTCTAAGCAACAAATCTGCTTTAAAGAAATAGGAATAAAGCCTGTTTACACAACAATTCAATGGAAAATGCACAGCAATTTCCTTGTTTACACTTTTCACTCTTTTGTCATTTAAATAAAGTTATTGTTGATTTTCATCTATCTAAACTCCAGCAGTATCTGTTATAGTCAACTTAGTCTGTCTGTCCCAATGAAAGAGCAGCTGCAAAAAGCACAGCCCAGATCCTGTTCTCGGGGACAATCCCACAGCTCATGAAGTCAAAAGAAGTTATTTACCACATACCAAAAGTCAGACTTCACCCTTAGAACCAGGTTAATACAACAAATGGTTCAGCAGAATATTAAAGATCTGAAATCTACAGTTAAGTATTTGAATCTTACATTAGCCACTAAAGAACCTGCGCAATTTTCAAGGGTACACGTGCCTATTTTATTTGTATTTATACCATGTGGCATCTCAATGTCAGAATCAGAATGAATTACAGACCCAAATAACGAACTACAAATAACTAACAACAGGAGATGCTCTCTAACAATGAGACATGAGGTTACCCATCCATTTGCTTCATTTATGGCAACCACAACTGTATCTCGAAATCGTCATTTCACTGTATAAGAAGAAAGTATTAATAGGTATCTGCAGAGAAGCCAATAATGGCACAAAAAAGTATACAATAGTGATTTTACTACAAATTGCATCCAATGCTTTATTACAAATAATGAATTTAAAGATTTTGGATTTATGGCAGATTACAAAAGGTGGAGGAAGCCTGTTAAACAAATTTGCCAAATCCACCAGATCTAGAGTCTCTTAGCTTTCATCCAGAGGCACAATCCAAAGAAAAATATTCCACATGCGAACAAAGCCTAATTACCACAGAAATGTATGTGCTGAACTGCAAACCACTCACAAATGGTTCCAAGTGGACAGAGCTCCAAGGGACAGCGCTGAAAATACCAAGTACTAGAACATGACACAGACCAACTACAGCTGCTTTCGCTCTGGGTGAGTGAGCTCTTAGAGGAAGCAGAGGTTTCTTTCCTGCACTTTATGCGCACAGCTTCATCAGGCTAGCTACCAGGGCCTCAACGTCACTTTCCCTCTCATCAAAATAATAACAAAAGCCATCTTCTAAGAATATTCAATAGCCTCAATAGGAACAGGACTAGATTAAGGTCTTACTAAGGCACCTGGCTTCTTAACAGCAAAACAAAATATACTTAAAATCCTATTAGAAATAAGCATCTCTCACTCATTATGCCTCCTACCAAAAGCCTTAAGGAAAAGCAGTAACATTTCAAATAAACATAAAACCATGGGGGTTCATTTCCCCAAGAGCTTACCTGCTAAAGTGTTCTTCTCCACTGTGCTTACTGATGTGTTTTCATCCACCTGGGAGTTATGCTCAAGCCATTTTCCTAAACAAATATGTTGTAGTCCTTTATGATGTACTAAAAAGTTCAACAAATATGAAGCAGTGACACAATCGTATGGCTTGGTACTTGTGCTAAGATCCATTGCTGCTTGGAATAGGAGATCTACATTTTCAGAATCCTGAAAAAAACAACCAGTATTGCTCATTTTATTGAGCTTACATATTGATTTAAGCTACTTAGCACCCTGCAATCTGCTTTTCAGTAAGTTCGCTGGTAGACATTTCGTAGGAAACGTTTTGTACACTGATAACCTTATTTTCAAAACATGCATGTGTATGTATTTAGCAAAGATACAATTACATACACACTGAGGATGGGGACAGTCGTTTTATAAAGCAGTATTCAAACACACTGCACTTCCCAGGAGGATGGTGAGGTTTTGGTTTGGGGTTTTTTTTTTTCCAAAATACTGTGTTTTATCTGCAAATAGACATCACAGAGAAGCATAGTTTATCAGGAAGCAATATTTATTCACCAGTACTTATGCATTTAAAAGTAACTTTTTATGAAGTAATACAACACAAAAATCAATATTGAGTCAAAGGGCAAAATTTGGGAGAAATCAAAAAAGACAGTCAGATAATGAAATCTGAGACCAATCAGAAAGGAAAAGAAAAACAGAACTAAATTTCTTAAAATACAAGAGTAACCAAGTCAAAATGCCTCTATCATTTACAAAGGGAAGCCACAGCTAAGCAAGCAGCTTGCATTAACTATTTCCCTGATAGTTCATAGTCATATCCAATGAACTTCCCAACTCCTTCATCCATTAGTGAAACAACCCTGCTTAGGTAAGGGCATGTCCTGGTTTTGGCTGGGATAGAGTTAACTGTCTTCCTAGTAGCTGGTACAGTGCTGTGTTTTGAGTTCAGTATGAGAACAATGTTGATAACACACTGATGTTTTCAGCTGTTGCTAAGTAGTGTTTAGACTAAGTCAAGGATTTTTCAGCTTCTCCTGCCCAGCCAGCAAGAAGGCTAAGGGGGCAAAAGAAGCTGGGAGGGGACACAGACAGGGCAGCTGACCCAAACTGCCCAAAGGGGTATTCCATACCATGTGACATCATGCCCAGCATATAAACTGGGGGGACATGGCCTGGGGGGATCACTGCTCAGGATCTAATGGGGCTGGGGTTAAAACACAACAGGGCAGAAGCTGTGTAAAAATATATAGAAGATGCTAGCAATGAACACTACCGCAGGCAATGTAGACCAACTTCTGATTTTCAGGAATTATGCTTTGTACCTAACTCAAGTACCTGGTATAATATAGAATATTCATCTTACATGGAATTATTCCCCTTAAACTATTTTTAATTACATACCTGTAAATTAAATGCAACATCACGTAGTTTCATCAAAAGTCCAAACGCTAGAACTTTTACTTCCTCAAAAGTACTGGCAAAACACTGGATCAAAGTCCGGACACGAGTAGAATCAATCTCCTGATCCAACTGAAAAACTTGTGCCTGGCCTGTTCAAAGAAATCAATGCCTTACATAGTTTTGCTCTAATTCTTTCCAGCATAAGCACCGTACTCACATTTCACTTAGCTATACTAAAAGAAGCATCGAAATAAAATTTTAGTTAAAGCATTATTTTAATATTACTTCTCTTACTAGGTCTTAAAATGTCATGTTTATTGTTGGAAAAAGAGGTTATCATATCCCAAAAATGATTCTCCATAACACAGAAAGTAACTATTGCCAAAAACAGAATCCCATTTATTCACATTAAATCCAGCATTGAAAATAACCTTTACTTTAGCTTTGTTTAAAAATTCTTTTCCTGGAAGTATATAATATTAGAAAATAATTCCTCTTAAAAAAGGTTTAAAACTTCAGTATGTTTTGGGGTTTGGTTTTGGGGGTTCTTTCTGTCATAGGAATAATCCCCTAAAATGGAAGCCATTACAATTTTTTGCTTTTAATTTAGATTTAAAGCAGTCATGATTTATGGCGACTGACCTAATGCTGTAAGAAGCCAGAAATTTTAAGATGTAAACAAGTGCACCACATTCCAGCACAGAACTCAACAGCAGCCAAGTCCCCTTTACAGAAGTAATGTCAGGCTTCTGAAATCCTAAAGCTGCTATCATAAACAACTCTCAATACAACTTTCTCTTAAAAAAAAAAATAATAAAAAAAAGCATCAACAACATACTACAGACTCATAACAACAAAATTAACGTGTTCGTGATTTATCAGGGGTTTTGAGAAGAGATCTACCAAGAAGGCATTTTTCCTTCTTCCTCAAAAATCAACTTTTATCCTGTATGTCTCATTTCTTTAAAAAAAAAAAATAAATAAAATTTACAATTTAAGACTGAAAACATACTTTTATGTTGGCTATATGATCCAGAGACAAGATTTAGCAAGACCATCAATAGTCCAAGGCTCTAACTAATACTACTTCTTGAACTGGGGTTGTCATAACATTGTGAAGAAAATTTAAAATAACAGCAGCACAAAAATCATAAACTGTCCAATTAAATTGTTCCTCATTTAGTAGAATAACATCATGAGAATATGCAAGCCTTTTCAATAAAGAGTTTTTGTGGTCTCAACATTTTGAATTGCATATTATCAAGATGTTAGAACAGGAAAAGGGGGTAAAATTATCAAATATATTGAATCTTGTCCAAAAGTTTTCTTCATAGCAACAAAAATTCATTGAAAAACCTTGCTAAAAACCAGGCTATGCAGGAAAATCCCGATTTATGGAAGATATTCAACAGGCCATAAATATCTGCATTTACGTCAATATTCCATTTTCCAATAAAAATTACTATGCTTCCTTCAGGTAAAATTAAAGTGACACATGAAATGCCATAGAAATTAAGGACTAAGAATACTGGTTTACTTTGGGAGAAATTGAATAGCTGACATAAAAGAATCTTCAAAACTTCCCATTCCTACAGCCTATAAATTAGGCTTCTCACCTTTTGGAACAGAAAACATTTCTGCTATTGATCCTAAAATAGTTAGTGCAGAAAATCTGGTTGGGTGTGATGAACCAGGAAACAGTACCTCAAAAAGTCTGTCACATACAGATGACATGAAATCCTGAAAATCACAAGAAAAATTTTAAGACAGTTTACTTGCTGCCCTACAAATAAAAGCCAAAGTAACTGAATTCAGGACATTCTGTTTTACATGTTAGCCAAAAAATTATGATGTTACAGTTAATTTTGGAAGAACGGGAGGCCTGCCTTTGTAGTACTGACAAACTTCTTGTTTCCTAGAATACAGTGATGGCTGGACAAACTTTTTTGTTTGTTTTTTGTTTTTTAAAAAAGTTTCCCTTCCCCACTCCCACAAAAATATGGCCATTGTATCAAAACCTTGAAAATTACTTGAACAAGAAAAGCAGAACACAAGACAAGAAACAGTTTAACACAAGAAACCTATTATTTGAGCCTTCAAATAGGAAAAAAGGACAAATACAAAAGAAGTTTTTATACAGAAGTCTTTGTGCTGAAGCTCTGTCATTCATTCTCTCACTGATCATTCTGGAGAGCTAGAAAAAGGCTGAAGCTCAACAGATCTTCATTTCAAGCCCCAGTAATGCACATCATTTAAAATTTGCTACTAAACTGCCAGCAGCTGACAGGAGATTCACTTGAAAATTTTAGTTTGGACTGGGGGTACATCTCCAGTCATTCACCATTTACTGCTGTTTCAGTTCACACCATGGGGCAATCCCTCAGAAAACAACCTTTATTGCTTTTGGACAAAATTAACCTTAGAGATAATACTCATGGACACTCAATTCATGAGACAACAGTACATTTAGTCAAAATTAACTTGCATAAGTGCATACAGAGTGGACAAGGTCCTCAGTACTGTTTCACTTCACAAGTTTCTTCCTTCTGCAGTGCACTATCTCCGAGTACAGAGACAGCCTAACCTACCCAGAGGCATTCTCCAGAACAATGAACTATCGTCAAGAAATGCTATCACACCTTTTGCATCTGTATCTCTAGCAGTCTAACTTACTTTATATTGCTGCAAAATCCCCAAAGGATGCCTTTTAGTTGAGTTTTCAAGTAACTCTTGCTTGGTTTTATTTTGCTCCAATTTATAAAGCACCTGGGAACTTTCTTGTATCCTACAAAATAACTTTTAAAACAAAAGCAAAACATAGGTAAGGCAAGAATCATTGACAGTTAAACAAGGGAATTTTCAGCTTATCTTCCAGATCATATTGCTTGCAATTTTTAAAAAGTTTGCATGCAGTATAATGCAGGACAGATCCTTCTCCCTCCACTCCAAAACCAAGTTTTTTGCTCCGCATCTCTCTTGTGACCAACCTTTTCCCCCCTCCCTCTGCACACCCAACACCTTCTTCCATCTTCCTCCTTAAATTCATGCCTAGTCTTCTCCTCCCACCTCCCCATCTTCTGTGGGACCTATATTCCTCTATTAAAAAAAGCCTCAATCCATATAATTCTTACAGCTTCAGTGACTCTCACAGAGTTTGACTCACCTAAGGAGTGCTTCCCCCAGCTCTTTTATACCCACTAGTATTATTTCCTTTCTTATTACACTCCCTCTAACACAATTTTTCCATCTCATTCCTCAGTTTGCACCAGGCAAGTATGGAAAGAGATGGACTTCTCTTTTGTTTCTGCCAAACCTATTCCGTCATTTTTCCCCCCGTCTCAAATTAATTATTTTCTTGTTCCACACTGCTTTCTTTTGCTATTAACATCTTCCAAAACATTCCTCGTATATACATGGTTTCCTCATTTTATCCGTATCCTTCTACCATGATTGACATGTGACCTTGGCAACTTCCACAATGTCAACACACTCAATCCCTGCAGACTGTAACAGCACAGCCACATGTCATGCTGTTCCTTTAATATTCTTCCACCTTGTCTTTCAAGTCAGGTGGCTGAGGCTGATCAAGTGACTGTGAATTTGCCTGAGGTCTGGTAAGTCTACATAAGCACACTTTTAGTCCACAACAAAGGCCACACAAGGTACACTGCTTTGCTATTGGTAAAGTATGCATATGCTGACAGGTTAAGTAACACTCACTACCATTTCTATCAAGATACTGTGCCTATCACTTAATTTTTTTGTTTAAGCCATCCTTGCCTGCAATGACTTACCACCATTCAGTTGGGTAACACATACAACATAGTCCTGGTCTTAGAACTTCTACTCTTTCAGATGAGCAACTTCATAACATACTTAGCAGATTATTATTTTTTAAATGCTAAATGACTAATGTAATAGGCACATTAGACACTGTTTATAGTTTGAAATTACCTTTCTGAGTAAAGAGCCTATCTGTTGCCTTACTGAAGGAGACTGGCTGTTCAAGTTGTACATCATAAAAAATTGAATTAATTGCATTTCTTCCTTAGACACAATTTCCGTGCTACGATGGGTTTCACAAAGCAAACCTAAAGCATCAATGCAAACCTGAAAGATATTTAGATGTTAAATACAAAAGAGTTACAGGCATCTGCGATGATACCTTTGTTTTAAAACAATGCTGACACAGTATTTAGGGTTGAAGCAATTCTTCTAATTTAAAGACACAAAAAAAAGTTGTCACTTTACCTGATTGTGCTGATGAACTAGACCCTGTTTTATACACTCAGTGGATACAAGACCATTGCTCATCATAGTTGAAAGTTCCAGGTGTCCGTGAGCCCTGGCTGTTCTTAGGCATGCCATTAATGCTCCAAGAGCTCCTCTAGTACCACGAGAGCCTAAAGAAAATGAAAACCAGTAATAATTATAGCTTGATTAACACACTGTGCTAATTGCAATGCTTGTCAGAAACTCCCAATACTTCCAACACATGATCCCTGGCCCCCTTTTTTACCCATTAAACCCCAAACAACAGTGTCTGTCATAGATTAAACTAGTTCTAAATCACCTAGTACCCCAAAAGCTTTGTCTTAAACACATCATATGAAAAAAGGACCTTGAAAGACCTCACAACCCCTTATTTTAGAATTAGACTAAATTATGTCCAAAACTACAAGAGAATCATAAATCCTGTACCCACACATTGCAACAAAAACTAATCTGTAAAGCCCTGTTACTAGACACAACTGTGTAAGAAATAACAGCAGAACAGAAAAATTGTAGAAAAAAGATACTGGTATGTAACAAAGCTTGGCATGTAAAGAGAACAGTAAGGCACCCACAGTTAGAATACTAATTATTTTGCTCATGGCATGAAGACACCCTTATGATTATTATGCATTCCACCTTGAAATACTAATATCAATAATAGCCATCTGGAATTTTTCTCCCAAATTATTTATAACATATCAGAAATTAAATTTCTGAGATTTTTTTAAAAAACAATCATAATTACAAATACGATATTTATTTTCTTACCTAGATTAGCATCTGCAGAAGCCTGAAGAATTCTAATCATGTAGCTCAGACTGTCAGGGCTACATTTGAGCAATTTGGGTAAATAGTAATCTATTATATAAGTAGTTTGGTCATGGTTCCCTTCACACAGTATTACTAGAAGAGGAGAAACCCAGATGTCATGCCACTGGTCAATCCAGGTGCTTTCTTGAAAACTCAAAGTAAAATGGGCTTTGTGATTGGTAAACATGGTTTCCAAAAGATCACTAGCATAGGGTGCAAGAGACTGATCATTCATCACGTCCAAAATTTGTACTGGAATTGTTCTGTCCAACTGTAGTATATTTTCAGTGCCCACACACTCCACAAGACAGCCAAGAGAAGCATATTTCCCCTTTACATGCCACTCCAAGCTTAGCAAATGCTTTATCAGCCTTGCAAAGAATGGGTCTGATTTTTCATTGGATCCAGTAATGGTCGTTCGGTGTATCTGAAGAAGATTCTTGAATATCAGTTTGGTTTGGTGTCTAACAGCATCCAGAGGATGTTCCCAGTGTGTATAAATGTATTCCAGCAGCTTCCCAATTATGTCCGAGTTCCCGTTAAGTTTGATTTTTAGATTTGGGGAGCCTGAAACAATGGCAGCCTGTGCTGAATTAGTCCAAATAGCAAGGATTCTAGACAAAGACATTGCCATACTGGATTCTTTTAACCTTTTAAAAAGAACACACAAAAAGAAAGTTCATTATTTCCATTTGTCAATTTTTTCAAAAGTTTTTTATTTCAGAGTAATTATTCATCACATTAATTTATCTCACACCAACACAGGTAAGGAGAGACTAACCATTCATTGACAAAAAGGAACCAACAGAAAAAGGAGGTGATGAATTTGATGTTGCAAAGTATATGCTTAGTTACTGACATGCTGTTAACTAGTCACAGCTAAAACCCCTAAATATGGGGAAAAGAAACCTGACAAGCCACTACACTTGCTATTTTAAAAACAAACATAAAAATTAATATCCACATGCTAATATGTGAGCAGCACTATATTACTGCATGCTTCTTGAAAATAGAAGGAAAATTTTTCATTGCCATATGTGCAAAAACAACACCACAAAACTGACCTCCAAGGCAGGAACAAAGGTGGAACTAGATACATGTTTTAATCCCCTATCCAACAGTGCTGGTAGTCCGTTAGATGCAAGCAGTCAATGCTTGCAAGCAGAAAAAAAAATTAAACTCATCTTACTTCAAAGTGTTCCACTCACTGGCACACTTCTTCTGTACTTTTAAAAGCACAGGAGGCAATGTCCTGAAACTAAAGTTTATCTGTCTACATAACAACTGATTCTGCTATACCTTACCATCAGGTAGTTGGTAAGCTAATCCCACTTATGTTGGAAAAACAAAATTTCATTTCAGCATGCAAAAGAAAACTGTAACTTAAAACTGTCTACACAATATCAAGACATGGTTTTCTGAATATATTAAAAAGATGACACAATCTGTGGGAGAAACTAGTATCATTACACTGAAAACATCAAAGGGATACTCTACCAGGATCATGAGCCACGTAAAAATACAAGTAAAAAGATCAACACCCTCCTCCCAAACATGAAACAATACAAATCAAAAAACAGGCTTACTCTGAACTCAAAGACAACAAGACTGATGCAATATCCAATAGCAGTTTCTCTCCATTTTCACCCATGCTGCCATTCTTCCATTCCAGCATAGCCAGTGCTCCATGGCAAAGAAAGAGAAGGACCGAGTCAGGGCATTCTTCTGTACACAGAGTCCCACAGTTACTCAAAAACCACTCTGGCACATCTGTGTGTTTTATTGACCCAAGAAGCAAGTCACTGACCTGTAATAGCAAAGTAACACCCATTACAGGATCTCAGCACAGAGGAAAAGCTATTTTATGCATAACTGAGAATCTCAGAAGAGCTGAAGAGATTTCTTGTACATTGTTTTTCCTCAAATTCAAAACCCTACTCTTATTTCATATGGCAAGGAGAGAATAAAGGATTTACACTCCAATTAAAGACTGATACAGAGGTTGGCAAGTCCTGCTATCCATACCAGCAAAGCCTCTGAACACCACCCGCAGCACTGATTAACGACACTGACATTTCACAGTCTTAGGGAAGAAATACGCTTACCAAGGAAGGTAATTCTTCAGCTGGCTCATACATAGTTTTAGTGAACAGAATAACGGCCAGTCCTGAGGTAGTCTGAACAGTTTGCAGGAGCGCTGCTATATGGCAGAGAAAGAATTTTACATTAGAGTGCAGCAAACATTGTGTGCTACAACTATGTATCAAAATTATAAAGATGGCATTGAATTTTCCTAGACTACTTGTATATCACAAATCTGTAGTGTCCACCTGGATAGCAAGTATTTAATAAATATATACTCTAGTGTAATAGAAGTCTATCAACACCTTTCAACAGATAGAAAATATTGAACTGCCCGGTAAGACAAGGAGGACTGTGGCAAAGCCTACTGACATTTATATTAAGTTCTTATACAGATATTTTTGTACAGTAGAAGTAAACACAATTAGTTATAGTGCACCGACAAATAGTTCTGACAGCATAATTCATACAGATATATAAATTTTTGGTAGGCACAGACATTTGGTGAATCTCAAAAGTATTTGTATTACTTCCTAAATTATTAGTAATAGCATTTACCTTGTTTTTTTATAGCAGGAAAAGTTAAGCTGTACACTTCAAAATTACAATCTACAAATCATTGCTTGCCAAAAGACCTACTACTGCTCCCACTCCCATTTATCTCAGCAGTTCAATCCATTCAAGCTAAACTAAGTTTTTATACATATAGGTTGTGTTTACTGCAAAGACAACAAGACTGGCTTAATAAAAATACTTGGTTTTGAATCTTACTCTACTTACCATCCATTAGGAAGTTTGTGGAGCTTTTCAGTAAACTACACATACTTTGCCAAACAAAAGACTCATGGTGTTTCCAAAGACTTCCCTGGATATTTTCTTGTAATTTCTGTACAAGCATCATTGAAACTTTAATGGCTATCAGTAAATCATGCATCAACTGAGTCTGAACAACATGATTTCCATGATTCTTTCTGGGGGGGGGAAGACAAGACATGCCCACAAAAAGGAAATTAAACCATTCTTCACCATCGCCAGAAAACTACATCCTACCAACTTCAGATAGAATTAATGGTAAAAACTGATTTATTGTTTGAGGTGAACAGATATGTAACTGTAGGAAAACAAGAAGCAGACTTAAGGGCAGTGTTTCAAAATGAAATTAACAAACATAATGACAAATTCTGCTACAGTTTCTGCAGGTTCCTGTCACAAACTCTCACTCATTTCATTCTGCCTGAGCAGAGCTGAACTTTTCCAGAAACTTTCCAAAAAGACCAACAGAACACATTGCTGCTTCTCTCTCATTTTTCAAGCCGTCCTTCCACGTGCAAAGCGTATTTCTATGATTTTACCTTCTTCTAACATGAAGACAGACAACACCTAAACTTTTATGTACAATACACTCCATTAAGCACCCTTCTCGTCTGGGTACATGATGAGAGACCACAGTGAAAAACATTCACTTCATGCAACGCTGGAAAATGTTAAGATACTAAATGATGACTCCTGTGACAGACTTAACAGGGTATCAATACTGATTTAAACACAAATGGAAAGTGGAAGAGTATCACTCTACCTGAATTTTAATAATTTTATCTATTAATTACAGGGTTCAGTCACAATTCAGGTACAAAACCACAACTCAAAGGCCTCCCTCAAAAGTAGTAGCTCTAACACAGTATCAGTGCCTTAAATGTTACCGCCTTTAATTTTATTTCATTCCTTTCTTATTTTATAACATCATATGGCCGCAAAAGAAGAGAAACTCAGCAGCAGCTTTTTTTAATCTAAAATATGTATCATTGTAAAATTACATTCCCATCTTTCTTCAATGTATGGCTATCAAACTGATATTCCAAACCATACCAGATTATCTGACGAGTGAAATAAAAACAGATAAAATACAGCACATATTGAATTCACTTGCCTGTTTTCCTCCTGTATGTCAAGGAACGACTTCTGCAGAAACTGAAGAACTAGTGAAAATAATTACAGTATGAATTTATTTAAAAGATTAATTGAACAAAAAAATTCTAGCAAAGCAATCACACATACACATCATACCCAGACACAATGAAGTTACCCATATAGTGGTGTTTCTTCCACTCCATAAACAAACTAAACTGACATTTCAGTGCAGACCCAAAGAAGCGATACTAAAGCAAAATCTCCAGCTGGTTTGCAACAACCTGGTACAAAACAAGAGTTTCCAAACCAGCTGGCCTAATCCTGTTCTGTTTCCTCGATGACAAGCTGAAACTACCAAGAGCTAAAGACAGAGCAGCAATAAAAGACCCACAGGAAGGTGTGAAGATTACCTGCATGCTGAGGGCACAGTACATCAAGTTACCCATATTACCAGTAGATCAGACTTCTGCAAAATTATTGCCAAACAAAATTCTTGCCGCAGCAGGCCTGGGCTTGCTATAGTCAAGACTGGCTGTTAACAGCTCAGTGTTACCACATCCAGCTTCATCATGAGGCACAGGACAGAGAATACTTCATGTAAAGTAGCACCAACTCCCCCAGCCCTCTAAGAATCGCTCACTGGTACCTTTTCAGATTTATATCTAGGGCTGCTCAATAAAGCAAGATTGACCCCTGGAAATTAAAGGTACAAATCAAGGGAAAGTCTCTGACAAAAAAGTACCATGCGAGGGTACTAGTTATTAAAAATAAACCAGGAGGAAATCAGATTTGATAGATCTTCATGCCTACCTCATGTTACTTCTTCAGATACAACCCTCCCCCCACCCCAATAAGCTACAGTGAAACTTATTCTACTGTAAATATGAACTTTACCTTCTTCAAACAGGTTCTTAACACTTGCTCTACCTAGAGGAAAGAAAATACATTTTAACTACTGAATACTAGCCAATACTATCAATTTTATGTAGATAAAGTGTAAATATTACTATTCGGTGCCACACCAAGATGCAAATCGATGTTGAGCAAGCTAAAACAGAAGACAAAATATTCAATGTCATCCTACCTAAGCTGAAGTCCTCCATACAGGAAGCAAGGTTCTCCAATACTTTTCTGTACAAATATACGTCTGTGGTTTTCAGTTCTTCCCTAAGGCAGCATACAAAGCTTTGTACAGCTAACATCATAAATCGTTCAGGAAGACCATTTAGTGAACTGCAACAGTAAGAAACAGCACAATCAGTTAGCTCATACTAATGTTAAATATCCACTTGACCAACGTCAATGTCAGCTAAAACTCCAATAATAGATAGATGTTGCTTCCTGCATGAAAACATATTCTCTTTTAACATGCACATTCTAATTTTGCAGCTAGAAAACCTGTCACAGGAGCATAAAGCTCTGGTATGCAACCACATACAGGATGGAAGCCCTGCATCTCTCAGTGGGACAACAAATGTTTTCAGACATAGAAATGAAGACAGCTAAGCACTGTATCTTAAAAATGTTAAGGCTGTAATAAATTCACTAAAGATATACAATAGTAATTATGCAACAGAAAAACTTAACTGCAATAAAAATAGGCACAAGAAACCACAGTTTAGTTATGATTCCTCTGAACAGCCTTCTCCTGACATTGTCAGATTTTGTTTTCTTTAACAGAATTCTTTTAAATTTCTACTCTAATATTGGATTTTAAAGTTCAAAGTGCTGATTACATGCTATGTTGTCTTTCCAGTAATGAAACAGATCAAAAATGATAACTTCACTTTAAAGTTATTTATCTAATGATACATTGTATTATTTATAATTAAGATTTTTAACTAAGAAAGAAAAACAGTACATATTCATATATTAGTAACCCAAATTTTCAGTAATTAAAGTGCAGCAATTTGTGGTGCACAGGAAATAACTGACTTCTAGGTAAGGAAAGAATTTTAAAAAAATAAAGGCTTAGTATTCAATTTTTTACCTTGCTAATACCTTTTTCAAGGGATTCTTTGCACCCAGTGAAAAATATGTCTCTCCCAAAATATCCAAACAAGCTTTAACCATGGGATCACATGCAGAGTTTTGGCCCATCTTCTCCACCAATGGCATTATCTATAATCAGCAGAACACATGATCAACAAAAACTCTGGACATACCCTCATCATTAACAGAGGCAGAATTCCCTCTCATCCAAGTATATGGTGCAAAACTATCCTCTACTATATCCCATTGAGTTTCAGGTGTTGAATAATGTTCCAAGAACACCTCTAATACCAAATATACATACATACAAAATAGGAAACTTGGTATCACTTGCCTTCCATCATTTACAGTAACTGTAGCCCTTACTGATTTAAGTAGTAGAACTACATTTCTACCTAATGCATGTGCAGCAGTAACAACTGGTTTTCACCTTTTTCCAGGAATGTTTAAAACATTATGAAGTTTTAGACTTGTATTTCCCATTAACAGTGCACTTGACACACTGTCAGTTACCAAAAACCACACTAACAACAGTGAAGTCTTACTTTTTTAATACACTGGATCTGCTGGATACCATTGTTCAGCTGTGCACACTGCAGAAGCAGAGATGCCAGGTTTTGCTCTTCAGCCTTTGAAAACCCTACATTTGGAAGAAGAGTCTCTTCTTAGAAAGGAATTACAATAAGCAGTATAAACAATACATAATTTATAAGAAAACACTGCTTAATTCTTAGGATTTTTACCTGTTCCAGTAAACCTACTGGTGCCACAATCCCTTAAGCCACCTTACAATACCCGAACACCTTTTTTTTTTTTTTTTCCTAACAAATTAAAAATATACAAGTTTCATTGTAACATAATAGTAGACCTCATCTTCAGTATGAAGACCAGTTTCACAAAATCACAGCATGGTTGAAGTTGGAAGGGACCTCCAGAGGTCATCTGGTCCAACTCATCTGCTCAAGTAGGGTCACCTGGAGAAGACTGCCCAGGACCATGGCCAGACAGCTTTTGAACACCTCCAAGGATAGAGACTCCCCAACTTCCCTGGGAAACCTGTGCCAGTGCTTAGTCACCCTCACATTAAGAAAGTGTTTCCTGACGTTCAGAGGGAAGTTCTGTGTTTCAGTTGGTGCCCATGCCTCCCATCCCATCACTGTTCAACACGGAAAAAAGCCTGGCTCTGTCTTCTTTACACCCTCCCTTCAGGTATTTTTTACACATTGGTAAGACCCCCCTGAGCCTTCTCTTCACCGGCTGAAGAGTCCCAGCTCTCTCAGCCTTTCCTCATAGGAGGGATGCTCCAAGCCCTTCATTATCTTAGTGGCCCTTCGCTGGACTCTCTCCTGTATGTCTGTATCTCTCTTGTACCGGGGAGGCCAGAACTGGATATAGCACTCCAGGCGTGGCCTCACCAGTGCTGACTAGAACATAAGGAGCCCCTCACAGTAACTTTAGTATATAAATCTTGCATTAGTTTTTTGTTGGGTTTTGGGTTTTGTTGGTTTTTTTTAAGTAAAGACCACTGGAAATTTAACATATCAAAAAAAAAACCACAAAAAACACCACAAAATGAAAGAGCATTTGAACAGTATCTTTAAATCAAGTTAGCTACAGAAAATACAAAGACTGGGAAAAAACACTCAAGATTACCTCCAGACATCCCTTCCAACCTCAATCATTCTCTGATTCTTTGAAATTCAGCGTTATCCCACATATTAAGGCTAGTACCTCACGTAGCACTGAATTACAGGCCTGCAAGTGGGATCACAAGTAGGACCTTCTACCACCTTCACACGAATGATAAAACAAAGCAAAGAGCTTTCAAACCAAAGACACAATGCTCCAAAGGATTCTCTGCCAAGGTAAGAGGTCATTGTCATTACAAAATAAAAACAAACCACAAAAGAGCAAACACACCTAAAACCCACAAAACAAAACCACCAGAAATAAAACTTAACAAGAAAAAAAAAGATTAATTTGAGCAGCTACACAAACACATTCTACTAACAGAATAAGAAATCATGCATTAGTTCAGAAAAAAACACCCCACTTACTCTGAAGTTTTTCAAGCTGCTGCTGATCAAGAAAGAATGCATCTACCTGAATTTCCCTCTTCTTCTTCTTCAGAACCATTTTAGCTGATTAAGAAATACCTGCTCAAAACCAAACCAAAACAAAACCAGGTCATGTTGTTTTAAAAGCATAATTACAAACACTTCCTATGTTAATGGTCTTCTCACCGTCCTGAAATAATGCTTATAGCATTATCGGTGCACTTTTTTTGTGCCCCCCAGGATTAACAGTTCTCTTCAATTTTATCAACTTCAACTATTACAAGCATTTTGTCCAAAATTCACCCAGACTTCATGGCACAAAATGGAAGTCATAGAAAACAGAATTTGCAGGATGAATGAAAAACCGTCTCACTGGAGTTTTTACTGCACTTGTTATGTAGCCTGTGGCATGCCCCTGGATCACAGTTTGAAAATATTATGCAGAAGCACGGGAGTAACACCACAAAACTTCTGTTGCTCTGTTTTACTCTTCAAAACTCATTCAATTTGTATTAATGCGAAGTTAGAACTGTGTAGCAAAGCAGCTTTGTTTGTTTAAAACATATCAACCAGTTCTGCGCTTGCTATAACGGACGTTACGCACAGCAAGTTGTTTCTTCTTTAAGGCAACAGCAATTTAATGTGTGCTACAGTTTCACCGACTTACACGCTTGTTTATCACAGAACAGCTGAGGTTGGAAGGGACCTCTGGAGGTCACCTGGTCCCACCCGCTGCTCAAGGAGGGCCACCTGGAGCCTGCTACCCCAGACCACGTCCAGGTGGCTTTCCAACCTTCCAAGGAGGGAGACTCCACAGCCTCTCTGGACAACCTGTGCCAGCGCTCGGGCACCCTCACGCCACATCTGGTGCTTCCTGACGTTCAGAGGGACCCTCCTGTGTTTCAGTCTGTGCTCCCGGCCTCCTGTCCTGGCACAGGGCACCACTGGAAAAGAGCCTGGCTCCATCTTCTTCGCACTCTCCCTCCACATGTTTATATACGCTGATAAGATCCCCTGATCTATTACCTAGTCCCAGTCGATACTGATCAGAAAGCGTAACTCTTCCATTGTCTTCTAAAAAACAGGTGGCCTCAGCCCTTCCCCCCAGGCAGCAGGCACCACTCGGCGGCACTGACCAGCGGGGCCGGTGCCCAGGCGGGGCAACCAACACGACAGCCCTGACGACCGCGGGGCGGCCTTACGAAGACAAGAGCCTGACTTACGGCGCCTCAGAGGAACGTGCAGCCGGGCCCGGCCGCCGTGCGGGGCCACCACGCTCTCTCTGACCGACCGAGACGGGGTCCCAACGACCCCGCGCCCCACAGCAGCTCCCAGGCGCGCTGCCGGGCCCCCGGGCCGGGCCGGGGCCTCCCCCCGCCTCGGCGGCCTAGCGGCGGGCGGCAGCGCGGGCCCGGCGCGCAGCGAGGCCGGAGGGGGGCGGCGGCACCGGCACCCGCCGCGGGAAGCGGCAGGGCTGCGGCCGCCCACGGAGGCCGCGGCGCGGCGGAGGGCAGCAGCAGAGGGGAAGGGAACGCGCCGCCGCGCCCCTGCGCGCCCCCGCGCCTTACCCGAGGGGACGCTCACCCACGGGCGCCGCTCCCCTTCCCCGTCTCCGCCGCCCCGCCCGCACCACGTGCCGCCGGGAGAGCGCCGCAGCCGCCCGCCGCCAACCAGGGCGCGGGGCCGCCCCCGGGGCGCGCCCCGCCCCCGGCCCGGCCCGGCCCCGCCCCCCGCGGCCGGCCCCGGCGCCGCCTCACGCCGGGACGGGCCGAGCTGGCGGCCGCGGGCAGCCGCGGCAGGTGCCTGGCGGCGCCCGCCGCGTCTGCGGCAGCCGGCGCTGTTCGGCGCTTCGCCGCGCCGCGGGACGGCTCCCGCTGCCGGCCGCAGCAGCGTCCTCGGCGGCGGTGGCCGCAGCGGGTAGCCGGGCTTCTCGGGAAAATACTTAACCGGAAGATAAACCAACGTGAGAGTCGCTGGCCTTCGTAACAGAATGCACTCTTAGCTTTGGGGAAAACCGGTGGTCGGTGGCGTATCTCATGATGGCGGTAGCCTGCGTTTCTCGCCGGGTAATTACACTCCCTCCTCAGTTCCCCAGTTTCCTCGGCAGTTCTAAGTGGATGATGCCGCGTCTGTCGGAGCCTCGTTTGCCATGTGCCCCCGCTGTAGGCAGCGGCTGGCAGGCGTCCCTCCAGAGCCGACTACCTCTCGGAGCCAGGGGAAGCACACCCCAGTACAGTATCCAGCGCAAATCGAGCTCCTCTAGTCACGAATCCTTTTCTCCAAGGAGCAGAAAGAGGCTTGAATAAACACTTTGCAAAAACCCAACAAACTTCATTTGAAAAGCGCCCTTCACTTGCTTCCTCTTAACCATCTCTTCATCCTTTACAATTTGTCAGCACTTCTACATTTTCTTAAACTAAAATGATGAACAAAACCCAGTTATTTTTATATATATATATATAAGCATTTCATTTTTAGCCAGAGCAGATATTTTTTTTTTCCTAAGTTCTCAACACCTATGTCATGTGCCTTTCACAATCTTTCCAGGTCCCATATGAATATAAGGTAAGTAACACGTGTTTGAAGTGCAAGCAATAGACTGTCAAATGGGGATCGATCTTTCCCGAGTCTGTGAGTTGTATCTAGCAAAACGGAAATCTTGCACTCATTGTGAAAAAGGTTATTGCAAAAGTGGTTACTGTAAAATGCCAGCTCAACCTTGCAGTCATGCTTCGATGAAGAATTAAGACACAACAACGTTTTGGTAAGGAAAAGGGGGAAAACGTAACAAAACCCATTCCTTGCCACTTGACTTTCACCCAACAGTCATTTTCCTAGCAACCTAAAGCAGCTAGACTCCATGAGAGGCTGTTCAGGACCTTGAACACTGAATGCCTTCTGACATAGTAATGGCTAAAGGAACTGAGAAAAGGTTTAACCATATCCATACACATGGAAAATAATTTGAGTTTTTCTCCATTGGTTGGTTGATTTTCCCTCCGTGTTCAGCCTTTTCTAGGAAACTGACACCATTATTTGGCACTATGCGTTGCAGTGACCTACTTAAAATGCTGGACTACCTCCAGCTGGAAGAGTGATTGTATGCTCATATGTGATTTAACCTTCCAGCCAAATCAGACAACACATCCTCATTTAGTGTAAGCAAAGTCTGCAACAAGCTAGGCCAAGTCTCCGGTTCCTTGAGCTCAATTCAATACCTGCACATCTTACATTCAGTGCAATCCTCTTCCTACATGCTCCCCAATTTCAGGGGAACCCTTTTCAGGGTTCCAGCTCTATCTATTCCAGCTCATTTTCTGTAATGCTAGGGATAACTTTCCAGCAACTTTCTGCTTTCCAAAAGAGCTTTACCCTTCCCCAACTTTTTGCGGTTAGAGGAAGCATCAATGCCAGGGAACTGTCAGGTAACACATGAAGAATCCACGCTTCGTAGTGCAATGTAAAAGCAAAGAGGCACCTCAAAAAATGAAACAATAGCATGCAAGACCCACACACTTCAACTGCTCTGTTCTCCAAGAGCACCAAGTTTCCAGTATTCAAAGTAACTTGTTTAGAACTAGCTCACATACCACCTCTACGAAGCTCACCAGGCATGGGTTATTAGGGTTAAGTACCTTGAAAAGGTAAGTCACTCTGTTTTCATCATTTCTCTTCTGCTGGTAAGGAGCAGCAGACCCTTGAATTGCTGGTGTCATGGCTCCGCTGTGCTCTGCTGTGTGCCAGAGATCTTGCAGAGACCAAAAAAGCAATCACAGTGTTAGAAATTGCTACAGAGAATAAAAAACAAACTAGAAAGCATCACTATGTCGCTGTATAAATACACCTACGCCTTGAACACTGTGTGCAGTGTTCATCCCTACACAAAAAGAATACAGTAGGACTGCCAGAGGTGTGAGGCAGGGTAAGAAGGATGGCCAAAGGTAGAGTGGGGTTTCTCTGTGAAACCGTTAGAGTAGGTAACTTCACTCTCAAAGAGAAACTACTGAAATGGAATACAACAGAAATTTCTAAGATCATTTTTCACCATCTCAGCAAAAATTAAGGAGCATCAAATGAAAGAAGCAGATGGCACATCCAAAACTAAATTAATTATTTAAACCATGGGGCTCATCATCCTAGGACATTTTAGAGCTTGAAAATTACATTTGTTCAAAAGCAGCTGGACTAACTCATGGAGGGAAAAAAAAGCAAAACAGCAAAAGTTTCAAAACACAAAACTTCTGGCTCACAAAGTCCCTGAACCACAAAGCAACTGGAGATCAGGTCAGTATTCTGGGGTAATGACACTTAACTTCCCCGGGCACTGGCTGAGGACAACTGTCAAGTGACTGACAACCAGGCTAGATGGCCCCCTGCTCTGACTGGGTACAGCCATTTCTACCGTGAAGTCTCAGCATGTTTCTGTAATTCATCATCAGTTTTTTTCTAAGCACTGGATTTATGTTCACAGACTTCACAGTTCTGACAAATCAACATCCACCAGTGAAAATCCCTCTCAAAGGAAATATTCTAACCCACGCTGTTGGAAACTTTAAAGTTTAAGCTGTAAATTCTAGTCTTCCTGAGCTATGCCTATATCCAGTAAGTAGAATATTTTATATTTTAAGTTTCTTTCAGAGGAGATGATCTTATCATTTGGAAACTCTCAGAAACTGATAATTTAGAGCAATATAGAATTTTACCACTCTGTGGCGCCAAACATTTAAAAAGGTTGTGCTTTTAAAGGGAAGCCATAGACCCTCTCCTAAGCCATATTTTTTTATGTAGAAAAAGCCTTTATTAGTAACTGAAGTAACCATGGATTCTTCCATTCAAAGGTACCAAAGCACAAATACTAGAGGCTATTTAGATAAGATGCCATTCTTCTATCACTGAAAGACAAGCCATAGCCTTGAAAGAGCAACAGTTTAAGATGTCATGGTAATAACATGAATTGAACAGGAATGATCTTTCTCCCTTTCCCTCCTCCACTTAAATAAAACCTTTAAAGCTGTTTTTTGTCACAAAAGATCAAGATACTTTTTAATTAATTTGAACAGCACCTGAAGATGATCTATTTATTTATATCACAGTTTCGTAATTGCAACTAGTATAAACAGTATCATGGGAACTTTTTCTCTACTGCAAGTCTCAAATACATACATCATCCTTTCAAAGAATCCACATAGAAACGAACTGAGAGAAGACATTGTATAATGTAAAATTTTGGAATCACAAGATGTTTTCTGGAATATATTTTCCAACTGTAGGCACACATACCAATCTGAAATACCTAAACTCACATGGTTCCACGTTTATTTATGTGAGAGGACCAGAAAAAGCTCCATTGATGGGGACAAGGTTCTGATCCAGCATGTCAGAATCGCATTCTACATATTCGTAAACCCCAAATTTTACATTCTAGTTGCAGGTTTGATAACCACTTGATCATCTCTGAAATGGAGCTAGTGGCATTTTTTGGATTAGCTTCCACGCTCTGGAGTGGATGTTTCGCAATGCAGTGTTCATAATACTTCAAAACAAATGAGGTTATTGTTTAGTAAGACAACCAGAAACTTAGAACTTACTTTCTTGCATTGAAGTCAATTATGAACAGTAAAAACCACACAACAAGCACATCTTCAGCCCACATCTAGAGGCTAATACTTAGAATCCGCATTAGAGAGGCAAGTATTTCACGGTGTTTTGCTTTTGCTTTACTTCTGTAGTGAGCCAGCTAACAGATGATCATTCCAAGGTGCAAATACCTGGTCTTGCAGTTTGCTTCTACAACGTACTGTGCACCACTTTTTTGCATTTGCTGCACATATTTGCAAGACTCCACCTCGGATTTATTACTGTATGTAACTTCCATCAGTGACAACAGCAAGGAGAAACAACTCTCTTCCTGAGACCGCGCTTCTGTGTACAAGTAGTTTTCTGTGACAGGAAGATCTATGGCTTTCCCCCTTGCATTCTAATTACAAAATAAAGTTGTATTTTGTTCTATGCCTCCCAGTTGTTCTACTGGTAATTTTATTCCCTTCAGTAACTGAACACAGGTTCTAGCCACCTCTACAGACTTTACAGATAAGGGTAGTTGAGAGAAAATCCTGAATATCCCTATTTCTTCCTCTGGAGCATTTTTTCATGCCTCTTTACGCACCAGTATCGAGAGCTGCATGACCGCAGAGCATTTTTATTATCTGAGGCCAAAGAAAATGTCAATCCACAAAACAAACTCTCAAAGAAACGCTCATGTAGTGAACAGGCTTTGCTCTCCCTCTTGCGGTCTAAGCATGTCATTCATGTAGGGCTTCGCTTTTCCTTAGCTCAGAGCACTCCAAATTCAAACGCTCTCTGCACTCTGGGGTATATCTAGAGAGAACGTGTCACTATTCAAGGAAGCGGCATGGCCAAAGTTTTCATCAAACACCAACGCTAAATCATTTTGTATACCATTTGTTAGGAACCAAATTATTTTTATTCTTTGGCTACATCTTTTAATCTAAAATTTTTAAGTGGATTTGTTTTTAATGTAGCTTGAACGCTCTAGACAGAAGGTATGGGGTAGAAAACAATTCACTTCTTGCTATACCAGCTATCAAGTTTTTAAGAAGTTTTTCAGCAACACGTGTTTAAAAAAACACAAGGCCCTTCAGAAAGCACTAGCAAAAGAAGCAGTTTCAGTGAAGTTGTTTCAATACTTTAAGGTCACTGCAAGTGGAAAATTGGAGGCTGTGCTGAACTGAATAGGAAAAAATGAAATTGTGTGTATAACCAGTGGAGGAATATTTGAGCTTTTAAGACCTTTTTTATTTTTCAAATTAAAAAAAACCTGCACTTTTACTGACTCACAGACAACTGTGAAAGAGCAGCTTAGACAAGACGACTGCACACCTACACTAGAAATAAGCACCAGAAAAATGGTGAAGTGTGGTTTGTTTATGCACCGCAAGAATCTGTAAAACATTTTGCCTCCCTAAATCATAATCCAAACAAAATACAATCCCTAAACCTCCGTCCAAATCGACGTGTAGATGAGGAAGACCCCTGTACGTGCCAGACAAGCAACATATCGATTACTTTTTCCAAATACTTTTTAATACTTGCGGCAGTCTTTCAGAAGAGACCGAGATGGCTGGTTACCGGAGACGTACTCGCAGGTCTTTTCAGCCGGAGGGGGCACAGAGCCTGCTGCCAACATGCCTCACCAGCACTTGCACCTGCTGCTTCACCTTCACCCTCCCTAGTACTAAAATGCGAAGTGTGTCAAGCAACTCTGCGAGACCCGTTCACCCCATAGTATCCCCACCACTACCCCCGTGACTGCACGGTTCCAACCCTCCGGTTTTCACTTGACAAATGACCTTCCACAAAAGGTGAAATTTAAACTGCAGTAAGCTCCAATGTTGGAGGCGACGAGCTTCAGGACAAGCGGATGCTTCCTCCTAGCTAGTCTCCCCTTCAGAAACTGACGCAAGGTCAATTCCTGCTTCACAAACGAACTTAAAAAACAGGGCGGGGGGTCGAGGCAGGCCGTCCCTTCCGACGAGGGGAGCGGAGGGAGGCCAAGCTCGGGCTGCGGCCGATCCCGCGCAGCACCCACGCGGATCCCCCCCCCCCCCAGGCTCCCGCCAGCCGTCCCCGCACAGACCGGGCCGTGCCGCGGTTCGGGAGGGCGGCCCGGCGGCTCCGGCCAGCCGCCCTCCGCCCGGGCCCTCCCGCCCCGGCAGCCCGTCGGGGCCAGAGCCCGCGGGTGAGGCGGCGGCCCGCAACCAGCGGCCGTCTGAGGAAGAAGCAGCGGCGGGACGAGGGCCCCGGCATCCCACCCCGCTGGCAGGACCACGAGGCCGGGCCCCCCCCCCGCTGCCGAGCGCCCCCCCCTCCGCCGCCGCCGCCGCCGCCGCCGCCGCCGCCGCCGAGCCGCGCAGGCCCCGCCCGGCCGCCCCGCCCGGCCGCGGCCCCCCGCTCCTCAGTGGCCGTCGCGGCCGTCGCTCAGGCGCCCGCGCCGCTCGCCGCGGGGATGGTGGGGCGGGCGCCGAGGGGCGCGGGCAGCCGCGGCCCCGCAGCGCCCACAGCCCGGACGGCGCCCGGCGCGGCAGCGCGGCGAGCCACGGCCGGCCAGGTTTGACCTCCCTTTCCTTGCCCCCTTCTTTCCCTCCCTTTGCGAGCGGCGCCGCGCCGGGCGGGCGGCAGCGCCCGGGCCGGCCCCCGGGCCGGCGCCCGGCTCTTCCCCGGCGGGGCGCGGCGGGACTAGCCGGCCCGGTGCCCCCGGGTGGCGACGTCGGGCGTCGGATGGCGTCACGCGGCGCCGTCACGGTGGAGGGTGACGTTCTGTTAGGTCACCGCGGTGTCGGTGAGTGCAGTACCCGGGGGTGCGTCAGGCGGTGTCCCCGCAGCAGAAGGCCGACGAGCTTGAGGTCGCTTTAGGGTCCCTACGGTCCGGGCTCCTCTCGTCCGGTTGGCAGTGCCATTGCCACTGTCCCCACTGTCCCCACTCCCCCACCCCCCCGAAAGAAGGGCGAGAAGAACACAGGTTCCAAGCAAACATGCAGAATCAAGATATTTTCAGAAAATCTACACCGCCGGCTTTCAGAATGTCACGTAAAAGTTAAACATTTGTACCTAACGTGATGTCACACCGCAACCTTTAAAATCGCTGTCAGCGGGAGAACGGACGTAAAATGACCTTCTGTGCTTTAATGTCGTTTGCTGCGCGCGTTTGACAGTGCTCTGCAGATGAGCCATGGGTTGTGCCATTTCCCTTGGGAAGCCGCGCAGGCAGAGGCTCCGTAATGAGCTGTGGGAGGCGGCAGCCTGGCCCCCGAAGTCGGGAGGGTTTGCCGGGGTCTGCGCCCGGTGCTGGAGTGGGGGAGCCCTGGCTGACGCGTTGCTTCACGGGAACAACCTCGTCAATAGCTGGGAAGCAGCAGAAAACCCATTTGTAAGTCGGATTTTGAAGGAAGTTCTTAATAGTTTAGGCTACAGTTTGAGCACAGAATTATGCAAAATGAGTCAAATGGAAAATAAAGTTACCAGTGTTTCGACATGAGTAAGGGCCCTGCCAGCAACAGACCTGAGAATGACTTCCTTGATTCCCAAACAGGTCCGCTTTGTGCCTCATCATTTCCTTTCTCCAGTCCAACATTTATCGATCCAAAACTATTTGAAAGTGTCGAGTTCGGGTGAAAAGGGTGGAAGAAAGGGGCCTGAAATTCAAGAGGTATGGTCCAAATGCATTTGGGCTGGTGAACATTTTAGGATGGTGTAGGGAGCCCACCATGTACTGTGCAAACCCAATCCTGTCGAAAGAGAAGGACTTACCAAGCCTTCTCCAACAGAGGAAGGACATACAGACACAGAATATAAAGTGTTTAGTTAAACACAGCATTTTGTTAAAAGCAGAGGAAAACACTGACAGTGCGATCAGGAACGTGTAAATTTTTAACGTGTTTCAAAAAGCTACAACGTTGTTCCCTCCTTCCCCCTTGAAATGTATTTTGAAAATTTCCAAGCAGACAGCAAAGAAAAGGAAATTATATCAATCCCTTCGAGGAGAATGTGACATTCTGACTTCTTGAAGCCTATGAAGAAGTTTATAAACTTAAAAAATGAAAAAGACGAATTTAATCTTTCCAGACTTGTCAAACTTGTCTCAGTTAATTTTTGATGGCATAATTAGAACTTACCGCTTTAATGTGTGCTTTTTTAGTTTACTTTTCAAAAGATCTTATTTTTAAAGACTTAGGGAAAACGGAGGGCTTTACGGTGGGAACTGGAGCAGGAAGAAGGGGAGGACTCTGTGTAGGTTTGAGTGCTGATTCAGAGTACTCTATTAAGCCAAGAGAGATGAACTCATTTTTTTCCTCCCTTGGGGAATCAAACAAGAAACAGGAAGTCATTGATTCAAAGTAAGATCATTCACTCTGCAATTGTAAACAGTGTATTATGTGCCTGTAAATATTTCCAGAACCCATTGGCTTGTTGGAAAATATGAAGCAAATTATTATAATCTCTAACAAACAACCCACAATAAAAAGAGTTCTTTTCAAACTTTTTATCTGTAATGTTTATACAGTAGAATATTAATTAGCTTGGACGTTGAGAAACTACTTGGCTGGACACATTGTTCGCTGCTAGAAATCCATCTACTCAAATGTTTTGTCTGTTGAAAGACAAACATTTTTAACTCCACCCTGTAATATTGTGCCCTACCAAAAAGCAAAAATTCTTTCACTACTTGATCTGTTTGTGTTTTCACTACCACACTGAAATATCCTACTGTTAACCAGATGGTGGCTGAGTTAATCTCTTGTCTTACGTAGCTGTAATTAGTCAAAAAGGAAAAACATTGTAAAAAATCCTAAATAGACAGTCTAATAGGAAATTCCCATTCCTTGTTACTTAGGAGAATCCAGGCTGTCTGTCCAAATCAAACTGCAGGTGAAACTTCTGCTTCCTCTGTAAAGCAGAAGCTGCTGCTTGGAAGTGCCACCTTCCTCCCTTGAACGTGGGGACTCTGCACAAGGAGAGAGGAGCGAGGATTAGGGACAGGACAATGGTGAGCAACCTGGTTCCCTGACAGTCCAGGGATTAAAAGATGGAGGGAAATGGTGAAAGACATCAGTCACCCAGAAGGCTTGCAGTTGAAATGAATGCATGCCTAAAGTTTAGAATTCGGGTGTTGTAGGGTCGGCTCAGGAAGCTATTTTAATAACGTGCTTAAATCCTAGCAATTCCATGGGGATTCCTGAGTGGGGGGGGTCCTGAATAGGGGTGGTTGTAACCTCAGGCTTAACAGCTGGAATCATAGCGTGCAGGACTGAGAGGGAGAGTCAAGAATGGAGCAGTTACCTTC
This sequence comes from Astur gentilis, assembly GCF_929443795.1. Lineage (NCBI taxonomy): Eukaryota > Metazoa > Chordata > Aves > Accipitriformes > Accipitridae > Astur > Astur gentilis. The sequence goes on along the minus strand of NC_064909.1, from coordinate 6,120,660 downwards.
AGACAAGTGATTGTGGTGATCCTCTTCTTCTAACTTAAGATATGCAATGAAAGGAATAAAAAATTCGGGTATGTGAAAGGAAGGAAAGTTTTGAGACAGAGTTTTTCACCTGCTTAGCTATGATGAGCTTGAAAGTAATTTGAGACGTTGAAAATTTAGAAGATACTTAGAAAATATTAATGTATTGAAGAAAATGTAAGGACTTTTTGGAATACTACTCATGACTTTGGTCTCTCTTGTGATGCTTTGCCTTTTCCTTTTTTCTTCCTGTTGTCAGGAACAGTGGAAAAGATGAATCTGTAGGTCCTTCCACTCTAGATGATGAGAGTTGGGGAAAGATGGGAACTGGGGCTGCCTCCTCTGACAGTAGGAGGAAAGGGAGTGCTTGAACCTGGGCTTTTGAAGGACTGGAGTAGTCATGGGGAGAGGGGGCTCCCAAAGATGTTGCTTATTAATCCATGCTAAGTGGATCAGGAATTGCATTATAGAGATCTATGTTATGCATCATTTTCCTGTGCCAGCCTCTTTCATCACACTGAAAATGGTTGCCTTTCCTTGTCAGTGTCTCATTGTCCATGACAAAGGTGACAAACATAGAGCATAATCTTACGACTGGTAATTTTTTGTTTGTTGTGATCTTCCAGCTGCCTTCCCCTGAATGGTGTTTTTGTGGCTGTTTGTTATTTCAGAGATAAATTGAATACTTAGGGGGAAGTCAAGCTTTATTTTCAAAGCCAAACCTACATGCTCAGAGCCTTGCGAAGGCCAGGGCCTTTGCTTGCAAGGGAGCTTCTTGGACTGAACGGTTACATTCAGCCATCCACTTCATCTTTATTAAGCTGTCTACAAATAGTTGGAATACAACAGAGCCCAGTCCTTCTGCTTACACACAGATGATTTTCTTGGCTTCTCAGACTCAAACCATGATGAGCCAGCTCTCATCCAGCATAATTTTTCCAGCAGTGCTTGTCCAAAAGGGCACTGAGATTAATCTACAGAAGGCATGAGCAGTTAAATATAGATAAAAGCACAGATCTGAACCTGAAACATGCATGAACCAGGATGTCCTGCGATCTGCAACAGCTCATGTAAAGGGGTTGTTTTTCATGTGGGGGATCCATTAGGGACCATTTACTCACCTGCCTTTACATTTGAAACCATAATCTCCCCCTTGCATCTCATTGAGGATATTAAATTTTAAAGGCAATTTGATTAAGCATAAGAATTTTAAAACACTTTTTGAAGAGTCATCTGCCAAACATTAAACTTGCATAAAACCAAATGTGCTACTAACTCATAGGTAGTTAAATCTATATAAGGTATTTTCTTAGCAAAAGCTCAGTTCTCTACAAGCCTCTTCTATGTAAGCAGGGACGTATACAGTAACTGAAGATTAAAATGTGTGATGTGTCTCTGCTTATCAAGGAAAACATATTGCAGCCCCAAAATAATTGAAGAAATTAAAATACGATAAACCTAAATATTACCAACACAGATTTCAGAAAGCTCCCAGTTATAAGGGCATTTGTAGACTAATGTACTTTTACTAAGTTTTATGAAGCTGTACATGTACCAAGTTTGGGGGCATTCATGAGATTTATATAAAATAAGTTAGTATGTATATTAATAAAAAGTCAGACTTTAAATACAGACTCAATTTGACATGGGGATTTTTTTCCCTTTCTTTTTCCAGCATAAATATGGCTGAGCTTTCAGAGCCAGAAGGTACTGTAAACTGGAAGGAAAGATGTTTAACTCTGGAGTCACAGTTAATGAAATTTCGTCTCCAGGCAAGCAAGATCAGAGAATTGTTAGCAGAAAAGGTAGGTCTTGTGGTATGAATTTTAATGCTGTATAAATGATTTTATTTGATGATGGGGGCTGATCACATGTCACGGTTTGAGATTACAAGTGCTGGGATTTTTTCAGGAGAAGAAAAAAGCATTTTAAAACAAAATATATGGAAAACAGGTATCTTTTAATGTTGTGAAAGAATTTCACACATCATTTTTGCCAGCAAGAAATGTTAATTTTCAAATAAGAGCACACTGGCAACTCTCTTGCAGAGAAAAATATGTATCCAGTACTCACTTTTACAATGTCTAAGTTAATGTTTAACACATTTTCCTAAGTATTTAAGATCTGATTTAACACACAGAAATCACTGGGGAGAAAATCCAAAAGTATTATTTTCCCCAGTATTCCTTACTGACTCATATAATTTACCAGACTTCCTTTTCCTATAGTAAGACATCTCCAACTATGGCTAGTCATCTGAGTCTAGGGACCCGGGAAGTTGAAAAGTATTAATTTGAAGAATATTGTTTAAATATATACTTTGTTTTGCAATAGAGAAACATTTCACTTAGTATGTTCAAATATGTGTATCCCAACAGTCAACCATAATTGAGCCCATATATGAAATATAAAAAAAACACCATTGTATTTACCTGGTAACATTTTGACAGAACAAGGCAATTAAAAGAGTACAAGAAACAAAACATTTTAGAGAATTATTGTAAGGAACTATGTCACCATTAATATTCACTTCAATTAATTTCTCATTAAAAAGTTATTTTGTCAAAACTACCCTAGACCTAAATTTTCCATCACTTGCTCCCTCCACAAAACAAAAATAAAATTCAGATCATTTTATAGTATGTTAGAGTGACAATACCTTTATTTTATACATTTATGTTAATGCTTCTCTTTTGTGAATTTTGTGAATCTATTCTCCCTTTGGAGCCATAAATACATTTAGCATCCACATTTTGCTCTCTCTCAATCATTCTCGTTTTACTATATTTCAGTGGGGACAAGAACTAAATAGTATTAAATCAGAAAGAAACATATATTTTTGTATTTATGAAGAGCGGTGGATGATGTACAAAGTTAGGTGCTCTGCTCCTTTCCTAACAATGCTTAACACTGTTTTCTTTGACAGCTAAATTAACCACCAAGTATGTTTTCATGGAGATACCTATGTTAATTCCAGGATCTTTCTCAAAGTACTTTAGATTTCTATGTTATGTGTCATTTGTTATTTTATTGACTGGTCACTAAATTTTGTAAGGACCTTTTTGTAAATCTTTCTTGTCAGAAAGCTTCTATTATCCTGAATAACAAAATACCATCAAAATCCTTGTCCAGTGCTCATTAAGAGATGTCTACACTGAACAGCATGCACCCCAAACAAATCTCTGCAGATCTCCATTGACAGCTTCCAGTCACTGTGAAGTAGTCAATAACCTACTATTTTTATTGAGCCAGTTTTTTAATTCATGGAGGGACGTTCTCTCTTACCCCATGGCTGTTTGTTCCCTTTAAACGCTTTCCAAAATCCAAATAATTATATAAACCAGATCCACCCTATCTGCAGCCTTGGTGATCCCCTCAAAGAACTTCAATACCTTTGTGAGCCAACACACCTCTTTATAAGGGCCTCTTTGACTCTTCCCTTGTCTATCATACTTACCCACATGCTGCCTAATTCCGCTCTTATAGTTTCCACTAATTTGCTTACTACAGACATCAGACTTAGAGATCAATAGTTGGTTCAACTATATCATCCAGTTCTTGACTGAATATCATTTGGCAATTTTTTACTATTCATTTTATCTATTCGTGCCCTTATCTCTTCTATGGAGGTATAAAACCTCAATTTGAGAGGGAAAAAAATGGAATAAAGAAGTTTCATATTTTCTGGATTAGACTTTTTTCATTAAGTGGGTCTTTTTTATTAAAGTGAACATGAAAATTTACAGCAATGTAAAATCATTGTTGAATAATACCAAGTTCCACTGGAATCATATTTTTACAGTTAGTACTCCAAATAGCTCTGCTTTGGCATGACTAAAAATATTACTATTAGAAGGCAGTGTAGTTGAAAACTCTCAATTGTTTTATCAATCCTGCAGTTTTTCTGTATGACAAACTCTCATTGAACAGGTACTGCAGAATATTGGGTTTTGAAAGAACAACCAGCTGTACAAATGCCATCCTTTGAAATTTCATTTAAAAATTTAAAAAAAAAGGAAAACTCCTCGGTCCTTCATTCCAGTTAGCAAGGCCCACAGATGAGTTAATAAATCATTATCATCAGTCTTGGAGGAGAACTTACATCAAAGAGTACAGTACTGTCTGCTATAACACTCAAAAGATTGTTGGATGCTTACACAGTCGGGTCTGTTAGATGTCATATATCTCTTCTGTCTCTTCACCCCGTTTGGATCACTGTATTTAAGGATGGAAGTCAAGTCGCTAAACACTGGACATGACTTTTCTAGGGACTTTCCAGCAGCTGTAACTACTATGTTTTATGCAGCTGCTGATGATTATAGTTTTGGCAAACAAAAAGTTAAGATCCATGAACAGCGCTTCACAAAACTATCTGAGTTAAAAAGATTTTAGAAGTTTGAATGTTTTCTATTTGACTTTTCACTTTGTTAGTTTACCGTTTGCATTTACAGGCTCTTAACTGCTGGAAATAGCCTCTTAAATTAATAGAAATGTATGCATAATCATATAATTTCAGAAGTCTGCATTTAAAAAGAAACAGAATAAGAGGGATAAAATCACAAATCTTCAGCACTGTGCCTGAAACAAAGAATTCAAAGGAAAATCACTTATTCTCTCTCATCTGTGAGAAACTGGACTCCAAAATAGCTAAAAAATCTTAAAAACTTGTCACCTTACTGCCCTCTTGTTTTAGTTTACCTTAGCTTTCTCAGAAATTTTAGAAAAAGTGAAGTGTTTACAGGAGGTAAAAATGGGAGAAATATTTTCTTCTGAAGACCACAGGTCCAAAAGTATTCAGTTGGGATAATTTGATATATTACTCTCCAGAGCAGAGCATTAGCAGACTTCATGAAAAATGATCCTTCTTCTCACTTCATCTTTGACTTTTTAAGATGAATCTTTCATTCATAAACTGGAATTCTGTTGGGACATGCATCAAAGACTGGTCAGAGCTCAACAAAATTACACCATATTCATCTGCAAATTTATCAGTCTTGCACAGTTCAAACCCAACAATTTTCCAAATGGGCACTAAAGTCTTAGCTGTATTTATTCTTATGTTGGTTTCTTTTGTAACAAACCAGTGATTATTTTTCACATATTTTTATTTTTTATATTAGACAAACATTTCTCAGTATTTGTAAAAACTAGTTTGAAATTAAACTGCATGCATTTGTTACTCAAAAATATATTTGGGAAATAGCAAAGTGAATAATGAAAACCTGATTGGCCAGTACTTGATGGGCATCCCGATACTAATGACAAGAGAATACAGCTGATGTCAGCCTTTATAGGTAGTTTCTAGATTTGTTGTTATAGAAGGAAAGAAATTCACAAAGCACACAAATAATTCTCACTAATACTTTGATTAGCACAGGCCTTTATTTGTGGTTTTGTTTGCAATCATCTTTATGCTATGAAATGTGTACTAAAACATTGAACAATAGCACCAGACAGTGTTCTGCTTCAAAATAGCAACAGAAATCACAGTACTATGGTGTGACAGACATAAAACCCTCATGGGTATTAAACTATGTAATTGTTGTAGAAAACAGAGTGAGAGTGATACTGTGACAAAACAAGTGGTATCTACAAGAAGATAAGACAAATGAATTGTTGGTAATTCTCCAGCCTTCCTCCTCTGCATGTATTTGAGAGGTATCTTTTCAAGACAGGGAATCAGGAAAAGGAGTTTACATCCTATTACACTGTGTGTATGACTTGTCAGAAACTGCCATTGGATTTTTCCCCTTATATTTGTTCTATAACTTAGTCTAAAACAGAATTTAATAAGGGTTTGCTTGAATCTATCCTTTTTCATTATTTCTCTCTTTAACCTATGTGCTTCTGTAAATATATTCGGGCAGTAGATTAATCGAAATACTTTTTATACACTAGAAATCAAATACCTTTGCAAAATTATTTTACTTAATAGTGCCCCTGCAAATAAATGAACCATCAACATGGGAAGTTTTCAGTATATTTTCCTAATAGATGTGTTCTAATTTAGAAAAACAAACTATTTACTGGGGTTTGTAAGTCTAGCAAGTACTCATCCTTGAACCTCGGTGGTTGAGGAGTTTGAGGAGTTTGCATTGTAAGCGTGTTTCAGCAGTACAGCTACCAGAACTTAAATTTTTTAGTGAACCTGGGGAGAAGAAGGGAGCAGAGCAAAGGAATATACAATGTTTTCAGAAAACTAATCCATTCACTGTTGTTTATTTGTTTGGGTTTTATTTGTTTACATTTTGCCAAGTAGTGTCTATATTTATAAATCTTGCAAAGAAAGAGACCTTGTTGGAGTTTTAAGCAGAAGCTGCTGCTCTAAGTGGGAGAGGTCTTTACAGGAATTTAAGGAATGATGTAGAAAGTATCCCTAGTACACCAAATTTAGGATGGCTGTGGAACTGATTTTTAAGTAGAAGCATTTATTTTAATGTAGCTTGAGTCCTATGTATGTTCAGAGTTTACTAAAAAAACCTTTGTTGAATAAAAGATTACAGTATTCTACTGCAAGTTTAGCTCCTAGCTAGCATTTCACATCATAGGAAAAGTTGGTGACCTTCATTCTTTTCATAGTAAGTACATTTTTCACCTAAAATATGTGTGCAACATCAGGTACAAAGTTAATGTTTTTCCTACCACTAAAAAATCATTTTAGTAGAAGAACTACATAGCTGTGTTAAATTTCCACTTGGGCAGCCTCCACTGAATTTCTTTCATCAGACCCCATAAGGACTGAATATGGCACTATCTCAAATGTTGCATTATGGGCTGTCCAGTAATACTCAACATTCACATGAACGTCTCCAAGTTTGTTTCCTGCAGTGCTGAGGGTGATTATTTTATGCTTTGAGTGATTTTCAACAAATATAAATGATTAAGAGACAGGATTATTTTCATGTACGTATTGATTTGTTTGCTTTTAACCTTCCATTTGGATATTCTTTGTATACATGCTCAACTGGGAACTGAGTGTGTACATGATAAATGCAATACTATTTCTACTTTCTGTACAGATTATGAAAATTGAATAATAACTGATTTTTAGGCCAAATACTATTTCCAATATATTCCAAAGCATAACACATTCCTGACTTTGTCTTACAAACCAACAGCTAAATCCATGTCCCACTGTACTTTCATTCATTTCGCAGTCATATTTATGGTATGTCATTTGACATTTCAAAATGAGATGCAGTGTGTTTTGTTATCTGTTGCATGACAATTTCAAGATTAACGTTTTCAGAGGAAAAGTCCCTAACGCATTTGACTTGTGCAGTGATTGCCAATATGAAAATTGTAAAAAAGCACAATGAGTATTTCCATTTGCATTCCAAGGATTATGAAGGGCAAAGTAAAAGGGAGCAAAGTACCATAGTACCAAAATTATTCAAATGAAGGTTATTTTTCATTATTTCAGTTGCTCTTAAAAAACTTCTTGTCATAGAAGATAATTTAGATGCAATTAGGAAGATAGAAACAGGAGAAAGCAAGAGTTAGAGAATAAAAGTTAGAAGTTTATATGGTTAGAATCTTAGGTTTGTTTACACCTTTTTAATACCTATAACTTTTGTCCTGTAATTTCATTTTTATCCCATGTCTATTATTAGGTTTATGCCATGTCTTTTTATAACAGTGTGTGTGTGGGTTGTTAGTTGGTTTTGTACATCTTAAACGTACGTTCTTTCTAAGGAGGCTGAAGATGGGGGGGCGTGGGGGGGTTAGAAAAAAGAGAAGTCAAGAACCAATAAATTAGCTGTTCTTGTAGAGGCCAGGCTGCGTAATGGCATGAAGAGCACAGCCCTTGCTGTGAGGCCAGAGTATGAGTATGTTCCCTCTGGTGGTACAGAGACAAGGGCATCTGTATACTATTCCAGCCCACCTGAGATGGGGAAGTTGATGGAAGTTGTGGAAGCTGTCATAGTGGGCAGCCACCTGTGCAGATCCTTAGCCGATCTAATACTTGTTTAGCATTTCACTTGTAAGAGCTACAAGATGTTTTTTCTCCATTTTTCATGGAGGGAACTCTTTTTGCTCTTAGAAATTATGCATTTAATTTTCGTTCCCTCAGAGAGTATTTTCAGGCTTTAAATATCCGTTGTCATGTCTTCAAACTGCATTGTGCATGTATTTTTGGATTCTCCTGCTGCTTTATGATCTGTGTTTCCTAGGTGTCCTATACACTTTAATTTCATGAATAAATTCAGTTTCAGTGAAGTTTTCAATTTTTTAAACTTTGGCAGTGAGCAGGACCTTTGATTCTTAAGCCATCACCTCTCAGGCAGTGACATGGAAAGAAGGCCTCCTATTTCAGATGTTCATGTGGTGGCTCTAATCAGAACTCACAATTCAGTGGGACAGAAGTAGCAGAATTTCCACAATCGCAGTACAATGATCAAAACAAAACAAAGCAGGCAGCTGCCTTTTAATACAGATGAACAAACAGTTGTTGATATATTTCTCTTTTCATTTTATGCGCTGTGTGAGACTTTTTACCTTGCCTGCCAAAGTGCTTTGGTACATTCTTCCATCTTGCTAAACAGTATCTTCACTCTTCCAAGATTTTTAATGTTATAATGTCTATAATTGTGCTAGAGTGATGGTCTACATAATTTCTATTTGATTGTGTCTCTGCAGTTTAACTATCAAGACAAGATCTGAGTTGGAAAAGACGACAGCCAGAAAGAGTGAACGTTCCTAGTATTTTACCAGGCTTAGGAAAGTCCTATGACTGGTGTTGGGAAAAGCACAATTATTCAGCCAACATTAAATGCTGCTCATTTGTCCTTCACTACACTGCCTCCCCAAATCCCGCTGGTGAATTTAAGTTTTTTAAGTTTGTATATTTAGTGGCAGCTGTCCTAGACTACTAATTCTGGAAGAGTTTCCTCCCTGGTCTTTTCTGTTCTATATTTTTAATTTATATAGTTTCCAGAAGAAATCATTAATTTTACTACAATGAACTCAGCTGAAATGCGAAAGATTGTTTTTTCATATGTACTTTTCACTCATTTAACGAGCACTAGGAAAACCTTTCGAGCTAAATAATTATTCTTAAAATCCTGTTCAAATATTGAAAAGAACTTGAAAGAAGTAAAATATAACTCAGTGGTAAAACTGGTCTCATGTCACGGAGACTGATAAAAATTTTGAGCCCGATCATTTTGGAAACTGAGCAGATGGGAGACTGATAATTTTTGTAGGTTTCACTTTGTTCCAAGGAAAGGCTTTTGTGCTAAGCATAGTTCATGCGAATGAGCTGAAGCGCTAAAAACAAGAGTTAAGAGAGATGTGCAAGTAAGAAATACCTTTTGCCTAACTAGGAGAGCAGTGCCAGAAGTTGAGGTAGTTAGAAGTGGACAGGATTGTGATTCTGCACATCAAGACTGCAGAACTACTAGCCATCTTCAGAAGAAGCAGGAGGAGTCTATATATGTGTATGTATGTGTGTGTTTTTATACATACATACATATATCAAGTTGTCCTCAAAGACCCAAACTGCTTTTACACTCCATATTTCTGACCACGATTGAGGCAGAGAAAATCCCTGTGGTGAACAGTCCGAACAGAGAAAGTGATAAATGAAGAGGACGAGTTTGTTAGATGGCAAATTTGCAGAGGAATAGTTGATGCTGTTTTGTTCCTGAGAAGAATTGTAGCCTTTTACCTTTTAATTGGTATTAAAAATGGAGAAGATAGGAGAAGGAAAAAATGGGAGTGCACTGAAAAGTGGCAGCTTGTGAGCTGCCAGATTGTGAGCACTAAGCTGGGTTCTGCAGTAGTCATAACCTGGGTGGGCATTCAGGTGGGATGTGAGGGAAGAAGAAGGCTGTAGCTTTTGGGATTTAAGCCAGATGATAACTAATTCATCTAAAGATTTTTTTTTCGTGTAGGAAATAATAACAAACAGTAAAATTCCATATACTATGAACCAGTAAAATAGTGAAGAAAATTCACCATGCTTGATCTGTGAGTAGCCTAAGGAACATTTGAGCCCCTTTAGCATTAACCCTTTTGGGCAGATCTATGACAAAAAGAAGATTGGGTTCAGAGAGCAGTTCTTCATTTTGATGACTAAATCCACACCACTGAGAAATATTTTTATAGGTTTCACCTTGTTCTAGGGAAAAGCTTTTGTGCCAAAGTATTAATTTTTTACTGAAGGCTTATTTAATTTTATAAGTATAGGTAGGTCTGAAATATCACTTCCTAGATTTATAAGACAAGATGGATTTCTATTAATTAGTTAAAATGCAAAGCTTTTCTATAAAAGATAAGTCCTTCTAATTACTGTTTTGCCTTTGGGATAAAAAAATCATCCAGTAAAGAACAAAATATATCTTACCCAAGGCATGTGCTAATTCCTTGTTTACAAATTATCTTCTTGTTTATTTTTCCTGTGAAATACTACTATCTTGATTTTACATCTCTATTCTTTATGTGCTTTGTCTATGTGGCTTAATTGGTCAGGTCATATTTTAAAATTTGTTGTAGTTTATAAAGATTTAGCACTGTCCTTATGGAAGATACATAATACGTAGAAAAGAAATGAGTGTCAAAACAGAAGGAATAGTGTTTAAAAATATGGATGGAACATACCCATTCAGCTTTTTAATAAATGAATTACAGAAGTAGGAGGAATATTACTTTGTTTTCCTAAGCTAAACCACCAGAAGAGAGACATTTTTGTAAAAAGAGTAAGTCATGCTTCTAAAACTGTTTTACCATTGCTTTTAACTAACAAATGTATGCAAGGCTTTATACATGTACAGATTGGGCATAGCCTATTTTAAAACATGAAAACTGGTGGTTGTCAAAGCCACTGCCAAACAGATGACTTTTGAGTAGTACTGCCTCTATTCTTAAGGAAATGCAGAGATTTGTTGAAATACTTGGGTTTAAACGTAGGAATATAGAACCAAAAGGGGAAATCTTGGTCACATGCAGTGCTCTGGAATAGCTGGCAGGCATATTCTTCAAACCATTTATAGATTTATCAAGCACCACATAAAAAGTAAGATCTTTTGCCTTTATAGCTTCTATTAGAAGGCAGTTCCAAAATCTTTTTTAGTCAGTGTGGAGAATGAGGGTCTTCTAATTTCCAGCCTATGTTTGTTCATCACCAGTTTATATCTGCTTGCACCTTTGAAAGACAGTGTAGGTGTGTTTATCCCTCACCTGCTTCTCCTATTTGTTTATTTATAGAAGCAACCATATACCCATGTTTCTTTGGTTTTGTAAGTACTATGTGGTGTGAGGACTGATAGTTCACAAAATCTAAAAATGGACAGATTTACTAGTGTTCTTTTTATGTGGAACATAATTTTTCGACCACAGATGGTTTGGGCCTTTTTTCAGATGAGGAAGAATTGAAAAATTAAAATGCAAGGAAAAAAGATGCTAAACATACCATTCTCAAGTCACTGGAGGTTCTGCACTTACTCAATAGACAGACTGTATTTCTGCTTTAGAAACTTTAGGTTTTAACTCATTTTTCATTTTTGAAAACTCTGACCTATTACCAGCATGCTTTGAAAGGCTTACAGAGAACTGATGCTTTTCTTTTTGTTCGTTAATGGTCGTATTTTTTCCTGTATTTATTTCAAAAAATTTCCAAAAAGTCTATGTGATACAACTGTGTTGTTTATAATATTAAAAATGAGGAGACAGTGTATTGTGCACTGATTGTAATGTAAATTTTAAATGTGAACGGGACAAGTTATTACGTTGAAAATTGACCTGGATAAAAAATCAGGTTTTTGTTCCTGTAAATAACATACATTTTCAGATCTCAAAAAGGAATGAATTCCAATAATTTTTATTTATAAAATAAAAGATTTCCTTTAAAATTATAACTATTTCAAATATCAGGAGAAATATCCACTTAGTGCTGTAATTTCTCTTCAATGCACATTACAGGAACACTGATCTGTATATATATGTATATAAATGAAAGTATATATACACATATATACATACAAAAGGAGTATTTTTGAAATTTATGAGTGATGACTTTTGAGTTTATACCCTTTGGTGATTTCATGCAATATGTGTCTTAATAAAATTAAAATTTCTTTACTTGCACAAAAATATATGTTGAATATTTCTGAATACAGTCAAGAAACTTCCAGGTGACCTATGAAAAAGAATCGCTATATGATTCGCTTTTGTATTGACAAAAATTCCCAGTGACTGTGTATTGTGCTTCAATGTCCAGACCTCCAAGGCAGTACACCTCTTTGTTTTTATTGCTACCATGTTTCTTCAAGGCATTCAGTATTTATTCACATGCAGCATTTCTCTGTTCATTGTTTGAACAAAAAATAGCTCAATTTGATGAGTGTCAGATGTAGAGTGGTTATTTCCTTACCAAGTTTAAAAACAACTCTGTTTCTAACAATAAATACTGTTTTCCATAATTCAGATAATTGATGCAGCATGCACATTTTCTTAAAATTATAAGAGGATTTTTACATTTAAAAAAAGAACGAGAAAGTGTAGGTTAAAGTAGCAGTCTGTTCTTCTGTACCTGTGCCGATCTTGTTCTTTAGTCAGTATGCATGTATTTTTTGTTCATGGGCCTAAAACATTTATTCTTTATATTTAAGACTGTAAAACCAAAACCAGTATAGATTATGACAGGACACCCTTGACTTCTTAAATGAATTTTGGAAAGAGCCTGCACCAATCATAGGTGTGCATGACCTGAATATTCCTTACAAGAGGTTTGTTGAACTGGGGCATTATTTCAAGATATCTAATTCAGGACATGATAGAAAATCAAGCTTAAATATACTTCACGTGCCAGATGTCATCAATTACATGCTGGCCCTCCACGTTTCTCCTGGGAAGCCAACTTTATGTCTGTTGATATTCTACAGACTGTAGTTTGTTCAAGAAATATCTAGCCTAACAGCTGGTATAGACCATTTAATTCCAGTGATACTGTTTTTGCATAGATGTATATAGAGGGAGGCTGGTGGGACAGATGTCTAATTCAACAGACTTTTCTGTTTTTCAAATCACTTTCTATATAAAGTCAGAGTTGGTCATCAATATTCAAGTTGCAGCCATAGGTGAGAGTTCTTCGGCACCTGTAAAGCACACTGACCTTTGCCTCCAAATGTGGATATGGCTACAGTTAGCTGCCGCTTCCATTGTGAGGTTAAGTTTAGGTAGTATTCACCTTTTTTAAAAAAAATTATTTTAGGATCATAAGCTATCTATCCATGATCTGAAATTGTCTTTATAGTCACTGGGTAAAGAGAATTTGCCACTGCATTTCATTCTTGACAAGTTCAAAGCATGACTTGTGATTTAAACTATTAGCTATTAGTCCAATCACGTTATTTTCACCTTCTCTCTCTCCTCTCTCTCAGTAATGCTGTGATCATTGCTACCAAACTTCTTACTAACTTAAGAAGATTTAAGGTTAGGTTTTCTTCATTAAGAGAAATCCTTCCCTTGGAACTAGTTCCAATCTTTTGCCCAACAAGTTTGATAACCTTCAGAGTATCCTAAAGCAATAATTTTTTCTCATTAACTTCACAGGTCTATAGAGTAGTAAAGCAGTCAGAGTATAGATTTAAATTTCATTTTTCAGGCAAAACCATTTTGTGGATTGGTTAGAGATTATTTATGCAAATGGAGAAAAAATTACATATTTTAAAAGTTTCATTATTGTTAACAATAGGCACTGCAAAACAAACCTATATAAACTCTAAAGAAAGGGAAGATCAGGACTTAGTAATTGTTATGTAGCATCAAATTATTGAAATGGTGGCCAATTTAATAGGAGTGCTCATGTTTGGTAACTATGGTATTCCATTCTTGCTTAATAATATAGTTTGCACTTTTTTTAACATAAGCTTCCTCAAATAAATTGAAGACCCTTTAGAAATTTTCCAAATAAAGCCTCATTAAGTTGTTGCCAGGAAGCTGACTGACGTATCCATACTTTGAGATTACGCAAAGCTTCTTAGCATACCTTCTTGAAATAGTTAACTCTTAAAGAAGCAAAAATAAACCTTGTTCTTCCATTTTTAATCTCTGAATGCTTTTTTTCTTGGTAATTATTCTCTCAGCTCCTTTGGCTCCTAGCTTTATATTCATCGTAGCAACAGCTTTCTTCAAAGCATATTCTTTGTCCCAGTAGTGTACATGAACATATTATTATGTTCCTGGTCCTGTGCAATAGTATATAGTCCTAGCAAGAGGTGCATTGTGCAGTTTCAGTGCAGAAACGTGGAAGGAACTTAGGTCTCTAGTGCACTGTATTATCCAGCACTCAGATTGTTCTGTAGAAGAGCAGTGCTACTGCTTAATGCTTGTAAAGTGATTCAGTGATTATTAGATACTGCTAGAAAGACTAGTTGTTTTCGGGTTTAAGCCAAGTCAGACCTAGTTGTGCTGCAGTGGCAGCTGAGTGGACCTGGCAAGTGCCATTTTCAGGTTTTATTTCCATTAATTAAATCTGCTAGGTTTCTGATACGACCTTACAGATGAAATTAATTTTACTTATGGGACATAAATAAATTGCCAATTACTGCCATGGCAATCACATGCATTTACAAATTGTTTCACTGTGAAAACTGATGAACAACTTGCTACTCATCAACAATGAATTTCACATTATAAATATCTGAAGGAGTTTTCTGTCATAATACTATAGAATATTAACAGCATTCATTATTTATATAATAGCTGCACTTCTACTTGGTTTAGCATAGTGCTTTTACTACAGTTGAATGTTAGCTGACCATATATTCAGAAATAACCTCGATTTCTGAATCCTCAATTAACTAAAAAAGAAAGTCTTAAAAATGATATTAAAGTGAGTCTTGTAAACCAAACTTCTATTTGAACGTAAAACCAGAAAGACAGATGGAAAGTAACCTTAGAATTCAAAATTCTAAAAATTAATCTCAAAGTTAAAATCTCAACATGAAGTCATATAAATATGAAATTAAATACATGTGACCAGAGAGGAACAAAGAAGGCTCATATCTCTGTCCAGCTGTCCAGACTGTTAGTACGCGATTGACTGGGATGATAATTTCCTGAGAAGTGTTCTTGCAAAACAACTCGTTGGGGACCCGACCATAACCAGGCATATTGTGACATGTTTGTTGCTCTTGTATTAATGGTGTGTTGTGGTATTATGATGTAGACTTTGGGGTTTTTTATTGTATGGGAAAGTACTAGAAGGTCAGTCACAGCTTTTTTTATGTTAGCGAAAACTCATTTTCTCCATTTTCAGTTTTTGATTGATAGAAAATGATGACTCTGTGTCCTTGTCTGGATGAGGTGCTAAAAGTACACAAAACTGTTTCATGTGATTGACAACATAATTGGGAAGAGAAAGAAGGAGACAGAGTGAAAAAGAAACTGAAAGATGCCAGAAATCGAGTACAAGCAGGACAGAATGAAACTGATTATTTTAAAACCAAGCAGTAAGCTGGAAAAGGAATAAATGGTTTTCATTTGCATTATTTGTATGATATGCTTTTCTATGAACAATTTTGAAGCTGAATACTGAGTATCCCAATGTTAATTGTTTAATGTTTCATCCTGTTCAGATGAACTGAAGTCTTAGCTAGGTATTTCCTGAGAACCTGTAAGTCCTCACGTCATGGAATACCTTACATACCTTCTAGTGTTATTTCAAACCACAGTTTACTTTTTAAAGAAGTCATAATTGCATTGTTCACCAAAAGCAGACTAGAGAGCTCTTAACAAAATGTAACAAAATATAAACAAAGTATTTCTTTCTGGCCTCTTCTCTTCCATATTGTTGGAAAAGCTTTCAAAATTAATCATGTAAAATGCAGGGGTTTTCCGAGGCCCACGGCAAAGGTTGTGCCTGTGATTTATTATGCATCATTATAAAGTAACGGATCAGGGTCTCTCACCACTCAAAAGTGACCTGCACTCCTCCATGTTATGCTGGTCTCTGTCATCATCTGTTTCTACTGTGGATTTTCACATTTTTTTTCCATGGAGCACCTGCGTCCACTGTGTCTCTTCAGCCACATACTTCCTTCTTTCACGCAGAGGGTGGAGGAGTCTGGGACAGGCCTTGTAGCACAATTCTTCCCAAGAGCTAAATTTGTCAACTTCAGAAGAATTAGCGGCCATATTGTATAATGTGCCAAGTAGCCTGTGCTCTTGCCAGTTTTCGAAGGACATGAAGGAGCTTAGCACTTTCTAAGACTATGAGCCTGCATGAGGAGAGTTTCAGGGCTATTGTCAAAGGAATGTCTACTCTTGGTTGCAGGGGAAAAAAGTGGTATGTCATATAGCAGCCACAAATTTATACTATGAAGAAAAGTTGTATTAATTTTTTTTTCTGTAGAAGAATCTTAAAGTTTTAATATGGTCATAATGATGAATTATTTTCCCAGTCTGACACGCTGTTTATCATTTTATTTATTTTTACGCTCCTGCACACAACCTGTCTTTTCTTTTTTCAAAACAGACCATGAAAATACGTTTCATTGTGGTATCTCTGGCAGAAGGCACGGTCATTTTACTACATGTTTTTATGTATCTACAGATGCAGCAGCTTGAGAAACAAGTTATAGATGCTGATCGTCAAGCAGAGAGAGCTTTTCAGCAGGTATATATATAAATAGAAAAATAACTCCACTAGCTATGTGCATGTTATAGTAATGAAGGGAAATACAGAAAATTGCTATTTTTCTTAGGTATTGCTTAAAAGGGAGAATACAGTTTCTTTTTACATCTATTAATTGGTCTTACAGAGATGTTCTAACACCTTTCTCTGCTCAATATCCAGTTCAGTTCAATAAAGTCAAAGGTAACAGCACAAATCAAAAATCGATACACGTAATAGCTTCTTCATTGATGCATCTTGCGTCTTTGATATACAACGCACATGGAAACAAAAGGAGAGGAACAGTGACCTATTTTAGAAAATCTGTAAGAAAATAAAGCGAGGCTATCCAATACAGTCTCTAAATAGGATTATTCCATGTTGTTTGTTCTTCTTGTAGAAGTTACATCAGCTAAAGAATGAGATCATGGCTAAATATTTAACCAAAGTTGCCTTTGATTCCAAATGGCAGATACTGCTACTGCAGACATTTTATGGACATGTCTCTGGTATTACCTAAAAATCCTTTGTATCTTACTGTGAGACAGATAGAAGCTGAAAATTGTAAGAAAAAAGATGTTTGTGTACTAATGTGGAGTTAGAAAATGTTCCTGACTCCAAGCTAAGTACTTCTTAGCCATTTTTTAGCATGCTTGTGTTAAGTTGTTGGTTTTTTTCACACTGTGCAATTGTTTGTTTATTTAAACATCATTTATTAAGCCTATCAACAACTTCCTATACATACATTGCATTCTTCCCATATTGGCATTTCTAACAGCTTCTGTGTTACAAACCTAGAAGCCTCTCACTGATACTAACAAAATCCGTATAAGGTCTATCACTGTTTTGCTAGTCCTATTGGTATGAGATGCCTAGGGTGACATAAGGAACTCTGGAATTTCTTCTCAAATAGGCGTCAGAACTTTGCAGGGTTGTCTTGAATCTTAAGTGTGGGGGCAATTTTAACAGTCCATTTTGTGATTAAATGACTACCTTGAACTTGGAGTATTATGTTTGTTAAAGTCTTGTGTTTGACCTTCCAAATAGGTGCAGGTCATGGAAGAAAAATTAAAAGCAGCTAATGTTCAAACGAGCGAATCAGAAACCAGGTTATATAAAAGATGTCAAGATCTGGAGATCCTGATACAAGATAAAAATGACATAATACAAAAATTGGAGCAACAACTTGAAGAACAGGTTAGAAATAATGGTGTAATAAAAGATGAGCATCAGTTCCATTCCTAATTACACAAAAGGAAAATAAAAATTAAGATCAATAGAGGACAGAAAAGTTTAGCATTATTTCTGTTGTTTGATTAAAGAGGTTCCCATTAGAAGTATATCATCTGAATAAGGTTTATTCACTTGAAAATTATGCTCTGGCTTCCTTTGAAAGAACATCTAACTTTTAAGAGGGGAAAGGTGTTCTTCCTCTTCACTGTCTCCTCTGAAGAGCTTTCATTTTTCCTAGAGGAGAAAGGAATGGCAGCCTTTGTGAAGGGCATATTCATCTTTTTTTTTTAAATCACCATGTATTGCCCAGGAGACTGAATTACTTCAAGCAATCTTAGCATTTGTGTCTGAAGGTACTACTCAGGCAGACTGTAATACTCAGTGAAAAATATGCTTGTCAATTTTTTTCCAGAAGCAAATAAGACTGCAAGAAGCAAAAATCATAGAAGAAAAAGCAGCTAAAATAAAAGAATGGGTGACAGTCAAGCTCCATGAGGTATAACTCTTGCTACAGTACTTATACAGAAAATATAATGGTGTGACTGGATATCCCTTAGGCTTTTTGGCTGTTAAAGAGCTTTGTGCCGTAGTAAAAAAAAAGGCTTCCCAGTTTCATTGATCTATATAGTTATTTGCTTGAAAGAGGAAACATGAAAACAATAGCACAGAGAGCAGAGTATCCATGTCACTTAAATTCTGATATCTTAATTTGGTCAGCTAATATATCTGGGTCCTCTTCATGGAGAAAAGGCCTGTAACTGCTCTGTGGAAGGTCTGCTTATCTCCACTAATTGAGAGAGATTAGCTGGCAAACTGAGCTTGCTCAAGCAGATGCCTGAAGTGTGAATAATCCCCAGAAAGCTGACCAAGTCTGCTGGGGCCTGGCAGAAAAAAGGACTTGATAATTTTTTATTTTCCAATGCCCACAGTACTCCTAATCATGAACAGTTTCAGGGGCACCAGTTCTATTCTCAAAAGAAACCAGTTGTCTCCCTTGTTTCTCTGCTGTGGTGACACAACCATGTCTTTGCCCTGCCTGTGGCTGCCAGTTTTGGTGTGCAGCTGTGCTTTCTCCTCCCTTGTGTGTATAGAATTTAAAGTTGCCCGTAAAAGTTAAAATCCTACTCTGTTGTGGTTAACTGGAAATTATACTCACTCCAGTTGAAAAACAATTAAATCATTATTTTTAAAGTAGGAAACTAGAAGTAACATTTACTATTAGTTTGTGAGGGGAGTTTTTGAAATCATTGAATACAACTGCAATTAAGTTTAGCTAAAATTATCTTGAAAAAGTTTAGAAAAAATTAAATATGACTTGGTTTGAAACATGGAGAATCTCAAGCTAGTTTTGCAGAGGTGGCTAAGTGCCACCCTATGGAAAGTGGTATTGCTGGCTCCCGTCTGTGTGATATGGGATACTCAGATTCAGACTTTCCCTTTGCATAATTTGCTGGAGTTTGAACCAACATCTTTTACCTCCTGGTGGTGGGCTATAGCAGTGGGTTCTTCTTTTTTTTCTTCCTGTAGAAGGTCTTCTGCTCTGTATAAAGTTTTTCGGTACCTATTTTTTTAATCTTTGCTGTGGAGTGGTAGGAGGCATTAGCACCATCATTTCCTCTAATTCCGCTGCTTGCTCTTAGGTTTGCCATGTGGCATAAAAGTTTGTAATTCTAGCCTTCTGCCTTCATTAAAAATGCCAATGCAGATTTCTTTTTTTCTTAATTATGAAGGCTTTTTAAAGCAGTCTTGGGTTTGCTTGGTCAGGAGAATGATTTTAACAGAAGTAGAGCAAATAATCATTGCAGGGAATTTCATTATTCAGAATAAACAAATGCCTAGACTGGCATTAAGAGAAGTAGCTGAGAGGAGCTTACCATTTGAACTAGCTTTATCCTTAGTCAGGCAGAAATTCATAGAAAATCTGAATGATGTAATGACTTTAAAAATTGTTTCACTGGTGGCTGAGATTACATTTATATGCTTTTAGTTAGAGGTGGAAAATCAGAACCTTCGCTTGATCAACCAAAAGCAAACCAAAGAGATGAAAACAGTACAATCTAAACTGCAAGGTAAATGTACAAATCTTTTAAAAACTTCTCTATATCTGGCATACTTCTTTCTATTCCCTATTAATTTGTGCATCTGCATAATTGAAATATTCTGTGAAATCACAAATATTTCAGTTAGTATGAATTAACATCAAAGTGACTGTACATGAAGCTGTTAGATAAGCAATAATTTAATTTTTATTAAAAATACAAAGAAGTCACAGCTTGTTTTTTGTTGGGTGAACAGGTGTCTGTTATTTAAAAGGTTCTGCAAGTAGTAAGATTTGACTGGATTTATGTCAGATCTTTGGTTTCACTTCTTTATAGCATAGGTGGTCCTAGCACTATTAAGGAATAGATGAATGTCAGTCTGCATCTGCTTTTTCTAGCAAATGCTCAGCTGGAAATCAGAATTCTGATCAGATTTTTTTAAGTACTACATTTGACTACAGTGATCCAAAACCTTAATTCAGCCACAGTATCACCAGGTTCCTCTCTAAGTGGATATAGTTAATTTAAAAATAATAAAATGTAAATATGGGAAAGGGGAATATCACCTCCAAGGAGCATTATTTTGCATTAATCAAAGTTGAATTTTATTTGCCACCATGTTGCCTGTTCACTCTTAAGTCTCTCTGAAGGTTCCCACAGTCCTCTCCATACTTAGTTGACCTGACAACTTAACTATCATCTGAAAATCTTGTTACTTTGCTACCTAGCCCTCATTTCTTGATAAGGTATCTCATGTATATATGTACATACACAGACATTTAGAAATGTATGTATATGTGTATATATACATGCATGTACACTTGTAATATGCATAATATATGAAAATACAAATATTTACAAAATACTGTCATGGTTTAACCCCAGCCAGCAACTAAGCACCACACAGCCACTCACTCACTCCTCCCCCCCAGTTGGGATGGGGAGGAGAACTAAGAACAAGTAAAACTCATGGGTTGAGATAAGAACAGTTTAATAATTGAAATAAAAACAAAATAATAATAATAATGATGAAGATAAAAAGAGAGTGAAATGTAACCCAAGAAAGACAAGCAATGCGCAATGCAATTGCTTACCACCTACTGACCGATCCTCAGCCAGTCCCCAAGCCGCGATCCACTTCCCCTGGTCAACTGCCCCCAGTTTATATACTGGACATGATGTCATATGGTATGGAATATTCCTTTGGCCAGTTTGGGTCAGCTGCCCTGGCTGTGTCCCCTCCCAGCTCCTTGCGCCCCTCCAGCCTTCTTGCCAGCTGGGCAGGAGAAGCTGAAAAATCCTTGACTTAGTCTAAACACTACTTGGCAACAACTGAAAACATCAGTGTGTTATCAAGATTCTTCTCATACTGAATCCAAGACATAACACTATAGCAGCTACTAGAAAGAAAATTAACTCGGTCCCTGCCGAAACCAGGACAAATACATACATAGACAATATGAAGCTTTTAAACTAAGATGCACCTCTGTGTTAATGGGGAAACTGGATTGGTTTGTTTCTTTG
This sequence comes from Astur gentilis, assembly GCF_929443795.1. Taxonomy (NCBI): domain Eukaryota; kingdom Metazoa; phylum Chordata; class Aves; order Accipitriformes; family Accipitridae; genus Astur; species Astur gentilis. The sequence goes on along the minus strand of NC_064909.1, from coordinate 6,099,228 downwards.
CTATTTTTTGATCAGTAGCAATTCTATATACTTCAGCACTTAACAGCTTTAGTCATCCTCTTCTGCAAGATCTAGTCAAAGGCTTTTTGAGACACTAAGAATTTGTCAGCTGGTTTCAACACACATTTCCTGATATGCTCAAAAATATTGAGAAATTTATTACCATTTGCAGTGTCCATGCTGGTAACAGGCTATATATTATGATCATGTGGTACTGTTTTAAACAGCTTACAGGTATGGATAAGGGCCTTTTGTTCCTGGATCTGTCACAGAACTTTTTATAAACAGGGATGGATAGCATTGTTTCCTATCAGTTTCTGGCAGAATAGCTGTCCCTAAGGACAGATTTCATATTCTCGAGGCAGTTAAACATTTTATGCTTTCACCTTCTCTTGAAGTCCTCCATACATACCTTCTAAGCCTGCTAACTTATTCCTTTATATTTGCTGTAGCATGTATTACAGATTCTCTTAATATTTTTATCTGAAGGGAAGGCCATCACATATTTTAGTACTATTGTTCTAAAGTCTTTCCCATATTATATATCCTAAACCAATCCACAGGTTTAATTTCAGTCACAGCAGAATAAAATCAGGGATTTCCACTAGGTTTTCATTCTGTATTAAGTGCATGTTTTATACCTTATTGCTGTGAAATTGTTAAGGGAGAATTTTTTCTTTCTTTGTATGGTAAAAAATCAATCTTTAAGAACTTGAAATGTAGCTCTGGGTTTCTTTTGACATGGGGAGGTATCAGGTAGATTTTTATTCTTGTAATTTTTTTATTATCTTTTTGCTAAATTTTAATTATCTTAAAAAAAACCACTTCACACTGCAAAGTAAAGAGACAGGTAGCATAACTTGCTGTATCCCATTAACACAAGATTTCTGAATTATATTCTTCAGAAGCTACGGGCAAGAAATCGGTTAATTCAACACAAAAACCTGGAGAGTTTCAGCGACTAAGCAGTTTGACTTTTGGATGCTTTTCAAATAGAGCAAGAAGTCCTCAACCATCTCCTAAGTTTGAAGAAATAAGCAAGTCTTCATCTAAAGAGTCAGACTACACTGAAGGCAAAAACATGCTAGGTACTTAGTCACCAATACTGCCATTTTATTCTGACACAGGTGGAAAACTAAAATCGACAATTATGTCAGTGTATCCAAACCAGCTATTTTCAAAGTACATAGCAGTACTCTCTCCCTCTTTAATGCTAGTCTCTATAACTAGGAAGAAATCCTGTTGAGCACTAGAGTCTCCATAATACCGCTAATACATTGTTTGGCAGCATGCAGTGGCTGACAGGTACTTTGGCTGCAAAGGAAAGGATTTGTTGTGGCCCGGGTTTGCTCCCCAATAGCGTAAGGAGTTTACAGCTGCCAATCCCCCAGGGAGGGCTGTTAATTTTTATGCCTGTGTAGATTCTCACGTAAGTCCAGTTTCTGTATTTTGTCTATGCTATCATTGATGTCCCAGTGTTAGTTTTATGCCCTAACTCAATGAGATCAACTCAGTAATCTTTCATTAGTATGATCAAAGTCAGAAATAACAGAAGGGAGTCTCAGGCATCTTTTCGCACCATCGTTTCCTATCCAGAGAAGGAGAGAGGTCCCTGATCAGTTCATACAATTTCCCCAACAAGCCCTGAAGTCTGGTGATGCCAGCAAATTGGTGTGCTGTTAAGCTATTATAAACGTAAGCAAGTCCATTGCAGTTTGGTACTTCCCTTAAGCTGTGAAAAGCTCAGGAAGAAGACTGTTGCTCTAGTCCTTCATTTGAGTCCCACAGTACTATTTATGACCTCAGCATTTTCTCCACAGTTAATCATGGTACCCAAAATTGCAAGTTGAGTTCTGTAGAAAATCAGACACTGAAGTACTTCCTATTAATATTTTGTATATTTATATTATACCAACTTCATTGTAAAGGTGGGTATGTATTATTATTTCCATTTTTATAGATGAGGGAATTGAAGTAAGAATCTTTTTTCAAGGGAAAGTATAAGAAATAGAACCTTAGGCTTGCCCAGATGGAAACAGATCAACTTTTGTGACTTCATTACTTTTATGTGGACTAAATTAAAATCTTTGGCTTATCTAATCCACTTTAACTTCATACAGCTATTTAACCTTAACTTTTCCAAGTGTCTCTGTAGAAAAGCCCTAGTTCTTGCATCTGTTTTAACTCAGGGGGAGCACATAGATGTCACTGATGTGCTGCAAGCTATAGCTCTGTCTTGCAAAACCAGGTAAAATTGAACAGCAGAAGCAAAACTCTTTTTAATACAGCATCTTTCCCTAAGCATCCTTCATGAGCCTCTCCTGTGTATCTTAAGCATTCACCACTGGGAATACAATAACAGCTTGCAGAAGAAAGTTCTGTGTATAAACACTGTAGAAATGCTCAGAATACTTGATTTGTTAATGAAAATCTTTTCTGACAAGCTTTTATTAAACTTTGATTTTTCCTTAGATTTAATAAAGCAGCTAAATTTATATACCCTCTTAATTCTTTGGGGTTTGGGGGGGGGGGGTGTTTGTTTGTTTGTTTTCATACATATGTGGTTTACCTTAAAATATGGTTCCACTCTGCTTATCTTTACATTTATTGCCATTTTTAGTTTGGCTAGAACTTTGAGTAATGTCTGGTACAATTTTTGGGAAACATCATTGCAACTTCAGTTGCATTCAAAAATTTACAATATTTTTCTTAAGGTTTATTATTTACAATATTTTAAAACTTAAATGAGCTTGTGCATTTGAAATTATTACCTACTTACTACTTGCAGAAATGATGACAAAATCCTTCAGCAGTCAAGTTTGCTAAAGTAATTTTCTCATGTTCATTATATTTCTCCTCTAGAGAAGGATATCCTGGAAACTACCTTTGCTGGTCCTGCACACGAGGCCAATAAAGGTCAGAAGTCATTGCAACAAAGTTCCTCTGGATCAGAGCAGAACAAAAATGTGAGAACAAGCTGTTCATCCAAAGATATAGACAGTGACATGTCAAAGAACTCCTGCACTACTGGGAGTGACTGGAGCTCAGACGAGGATGGAGGAGACAATAAAGGACTGAAATCCAGGTGTGCATCGACTCTTTCAAGCCACACATCTGAGGGGAATGCAAGGTACAGTAGAGTGGGAAGTGAAATGTATTTGACAGCATCTGATGACAGTAGTTCTCTATTTGAAGAAGAGAGTTTTGGTGTTCAGAGGACTCAGCAGAAGAAGTTATACTCCTGGCAGCAAGGGTCCCAAAGAAAAGGCCAGAACAATCCAGGTGGAAAGTGCAACTCTGACTTCACAAGTAAAAAGAAAGACCAAGATAGTTCTTCAGATGAGCTGAATAAGAAATTTCAGTCTCAGAGGCTAGATTATTCATCCTCATCCAGTGAGGCAAATACCCCAAGTCCAATTTTAACCCCTTCTCTGACACCCAAACACCCAATTCTAGCAACTTCTGCGGGTTCTCAATGCACAACGCCATCAGATTCTCCCTCAAATTTGCCACCTCCAAAGTTACGGACTCCCAATGTATTTAGTATAAATTCAGCATTAGCAAAGAAACATCTAAGCCAGCCCCAGTTGAGTTCTGACAGGATGTTTGGTAGAAATAGAAATGCCATAAGCATGATACGTCCGTGGAGACCTCAGGAAACAGACATTGATCTGGTGGATGGAGAAGATACTGATATTTTAGAGAAAATGGAGATTGGTTGCGATGAAGGAGTTTTTACCTATGACTGCACTGAAACACAAAATGCTGAAGCCCAGGAACCTTGTGATACAACAAAAAAGGGTGCTAGCAACAAACCTCCAACCCCTCCATTACATCGATTTCCATCCTGGGTAAGTATAATTATTTTTCATACTGGTGAAACTAACTCATTCTTGTGCCTCTCTTCTATGATTTTTGTTGCCTCTACCTTTCTTATTCTCTGTTTGATGACAAGACAGGGTGTTACCTTAATTGGAACTAGGCAAGTTTGATTTGAAGCGCAGTATTTCTGCCGTTGAAAAACATAGTCACTATTCTTGTAGATAGGACCGATATTTTTCATGTCAGATCTAAGTTACATATGTCCTTTTGAGTGTATCAAAGAAGGTAATGTTTGTGACTGCATTTATTTATTTATCTTAACACCATTAGAGCCTAAGAGTACTGGTGTCAATGCCTTTGCTATAACCATTGTACCGCTCACAATCTAGACAATTAAGTCGGCAGAAGACTTAACTTCAGACTGACTAAACTACAGATTACAGAAGTTATTGATCACATTTCCAAGTAAAATTCTAAAGCCATCAATAAGGGAATTAAAATAGATGTTAATATGTCTTACACAAAATCCAAAATTAACTCTGTCAGGACTCACTGAATCTGCAGTTCCACAGTCAGAGATGTATTAATGACTCAAAAATGAATAATGCTTTAATATAACAGCTTCTCTATGTATATATTTTATTGCATATTTTTTCATTATAGTTTTTCTTATCCTGGCCTTTTAACACAAAATGGTTGAAAAGTTGCCTCCTAATGGCATTTCTTTCTTCTTAACATACAATCTTCCATTGAAAAATATTCTCACTATAGCTTCTTTGGCCTCTGATAATAGTATTTTTAAAAATAAGTTACCTACAGGGCAAGCATTGTGTGAAAAAAAGTTGAAACAGACTATGGATATGATGGGTATGGCATATAAAACAAGAGAGCATTTTTCAGCTGCTACTGATGATGCCATTTTATCAACCATTTTATCACATTGTTGCACTAACACAAAGACTAGAAGGCTATGGGGAGGCTAAACAGAAGAAAAGTAATTGTTGTGTTTTAATTATCTACCATCAAATCCATTCTGCTTGTATAGGAAAGCAGAATTTATGCTGTAGCGAAATCTGGTTTAAGGATGTCTGAAGCTTTCAGCATGGAATATCTTAACAAAAGTAAGTGGTTTAGCTGTTCATTCTCTCATCAACAAGAACTCTCTTCTTAATGGTGATTTACAAGCAAGGCTCAAATGTCCCATGTTCTTCTAAGATATTTTTGTGAAGATGAAGTTATCTGCTATTTAAAACCTAGAAGATCTTTGGTTATCTTTCCATTGTCTTCTATTACCTTGTTTCCAGACTTTGTGCTGAATTTGTACTTTGTTCACTCCAGTTTTCTTTGCAATTCATTTTGAAGATTCTATACCAGGTACCAAGGTAAGAGAATAAACTTCCAATTTAAAAAGGGTTAGTGGTCATGACTACAATTTATTTATACTCCTTAAAACCATTGTAAATTTCAAAAAGCTATAAATCTCAAATCCAAAACAGTTGAGTTAGTTAGCTTTTTATAGCAGTTATACAATGCAAAAAAATTACCTTTTAATTTGGTTAATTGAGGGGTAAATTAGGAAGGTCATTTATGAAATATGTTGCTTTTTTAGGTGCTGTTTCACTAACTTCATACTCCATATCTGGATTATATACATCTCTGATATATAAGAATATGACCACTCCTGTCTACACCACTTTGAAAGGGGTAACTGTATTAACGTTTAAAGGAAATATTTAAATACCACTAGGCTTCACATTCAGGAACTTGTTTCACATTTGATGCTACCATGCCAAATATGTCATAAGATGATGTTTAGAGATCACAGAACCCCAGAAGTAATGGAAATGTCAAATAGCTGGAAAAAAAAATTATTGCTGCTTATAAAATGTTACTAGCCCAGGTCAGTTCTTCTTAGGTTCCTTGCTGATTTTTTCCAAAGGCTTGTTAATTATTAAACAGAGAAACATGGTGTTCAATGCCATAATTAAAAGGGTGTCTATGTGCAGAAATGTCTTTGTGTCAGTGCCAAAGCTGTTTATAGTCAGATAGCCAGCAGTAACTAATCACAGCATTGTTTGTTTTCTGGCAGCCTTTTGTGATTTGGAAAGACCCACCCCTTGAGCTACCTCAGGTTTCAGTTTTAAAGTGTGGGGGTGGTTGAGTACACAGAGGGCAGAGGGAATTCAGTTTTCTGTTAATATTTGTGTGCCAAAACTCACAACCCAAGTAAGAACAGCTTTGAATGTTATGAAGCCAGCAGAGCTCTGTCACACTTTTAAGGAAATGACTGATACCCTTTCTGCAAGGTATCAAAGAATGTTGTGCTAATTTCTGCAGAAAGCAACTCAAATAAGCAACAGCCCATTTATAGATGAGTCGTCAGGATCTGAGGAAGAAGACAGCTCTCGGTCCAGCTCAAGGACTTCTGAGTCTGATTCTCGAAGTAGAAGTGGTCCGGGTAGTCCTCGGGCTATGAAACGAGGTAGGCAAAAAGGAGTAACTTCTGGTAAGTTGGGAAGACTAGATAGTTTAAATGATCTTCTTAGAAATAGATTTCTTCCTTAAATAGCATGGACATCTTAAATCTAGGCTTTTACCTCAGCTATCAAAGCCTAGATCTATTACTCAAGCAGGAGAAAGGACTGTTATACATGGCTTTCTTTTTATTGCTGTTATTAGAGATGTCTTTTTAAGGCATTAATCTAGTAGCTGGCTGTTGTCATGAGGGAAAAGTGACTTGTACATTTAAAGAAAGAAGCTCAATTCTATCTATACTCTCATGCCAAGGACTTCCTATGACCTTTAACTGTAGGTAGGTAAAAATGACGTAGAAAAAAGTAATTGCCATCATAAAAAAACCCCATATATATCCAAGTTTATAAAACAAAGTAACAGTTTCATGTGATCAGAAAGCAGGTGGAAAAGTTCCCTTAACAGAGTATTTGGTTCTGTCAACTCATGCAGTAAAGGACTTCTTTAATTTTTACAGCGATTTTCTCAAGGTCCTGTGCAAAGATTTAGTTAAAACACTTGAATCCAGTAATGTTCTGTCTTTGTGGAGGACAAATCTCACAGCTCTAGGTAATTGTGTGGTTTCCATCTGCAGAATGAAAATAGTATGCTTCATAACATTGAAAGATATAATGCTTCCTCATGGGGTGACAGTATCAATGTTATATCCCTGCGATTTCTTCGCTGGGTAAACCAAGGGAGACTAAAATGTAAGATGCCAGTGAGGCCAAGTGTCAAGATCCTTCATTATGCATTGCTTTAGAAATGCAAAATAACATTATTTGGTAGTCTCTGTTACACATGTTAAAATCCCAGTTAGCAGGAGCTCTGCTCAGTCACGCTTGAGCAGGTAGATATAGCCATGTTTCCACTAGGAGTTTTCCACTGCCAGCCATACCTGGCCTGGAGTCCTGTTTCCAGTGGTGCAGTTATGGTTTTGCTACATTAGTGTGAAAAGGACCCATAGTTCCTGCTTCCCAGGAGCTCCCTCTTGCTGAGCAAAAACCAGTGCTGTGGCTGCAGAGGCATCTCATGTTACATGCTTGCACAACAGGAAAGGTAAATTAGCTAATTTAATACCTGGTTTCACCTACAATTTGTGTCTGTAAAATGGAACCATTCCTTTTGTTCATGCTTTCTTCTCATAAAATAGTCCTTGCATTGTTTCATGCATGGAAGCCTTTCTTAACCACAAAACATAAATGTACATATCTTTGTTGAGAACACACTGTTTAAAAATCTAGGCAGCCACAAATTTCACTAGGTGCATAATTAGTTTGCTGCATATTTGTTATTAAAGATCCTACATGAGAAGAGAAGAACCCACCCTGAAAGCCGAGGTGGCTTACCAAAGCAATAAATGAGAAAAGTTGGGGTTTTTTTAAATATAATTTGCAAATTAGTTTGGAAATGAATGAAACAAAGGAAACAAAGCATCTTCACCTCAATCTTGGAGAGTAACCTTTCGGCGTAGAACACTAGTCCTTACAAAATGACATGTTCACATGTTTGAAAATAATTATTTCTATGATGAATAAGGAGTAGTTTGAATTTTTATTGCTGATTCACTAGAATTGAAAACAGGGTGCATTTTTTTTCAGGATTAAAGCTAATAAACTCTAAAAAAATTCCTGAAATCTGAAATTCAGATTTTTAGAAAACATCAGTATAAAAATTCATACTAATTGCAAAATAAAGACAGTCACCTACAGCTTCAGCATATAGCAGATCTTTAGCACAGCTTTATACACAAGCAGCTGCATGAGAAATTCAGATACTAGACTGAATGATAGAAGGGGGAAAGGGAAAGTTGCTTAGTTGAATTAAAGATCCTGTATTCATTTTCTAGAGTGAGTGTGATGCACAGCACTAACTCCCTCCTTAAAAAAGCTGTAGTAATATAACAGAAGTTGATAATATATAGAAGACATTTATTTGGTGTTTCATTTGAAGTGACTTAAACTCTGCTTAATTATGAAGAAAATGGGATTTGGGTATTAGCACTGTGCTAATAGTTTGATATGCTCATATTTTAAAAAATGCCTGGTTCCTGATGGATTTATGCTGATACTTGTGTTTGCCTGCAGATCCTACTCAGATATTCTTTCTGCATGGATATTCTGATCTAATTTGTTTCTAATTAAAAAAGTAAAGAAACATCTTTCTTCTTTTAATGCAGGTGTGTCTCTGTCTTCTGTGACCTCAGAAAGTGACTATGCTATTCCTCCAGATGCATATTCAGTAGATACAGACTATTCAGAGCCAGAGCAGAAACTTCCTAAGACCTCTTCCTCATCTAGTGATAATGGAAAAAATGTGAGTACTGAAGTTCTGTGAAGAAGTGTACCTTTATGTTCAAAGGCTGCTACCAAATCTCTATATTCAATAGTCTTGCTGACTCACAGACTGCCTTATGAGTACAAATAGCAAAATATACCAACAATAAGTTAGCCACATAAGGCTATAATGATTGATGGAAAGTGGAGGATAATTCCAAGCTTTCTGTGTAATGAGCGGAAACAGGTAGACAACTCCAGAAGACAATTCAAAGCACTTAAGATTTTCCTTTCTTGGAACAAGATCTGGTATCAGATTGCATATGAAATACTAAAATCAGCTTAAAATTATTATTTGAATATTCAGGGAAATAGAACGGCATTCCAGTGAAGGAGCTGGAGGCATCAGTAGAAATCTATGTGCAGTAATACGTTTCTATAGTTTCCTCATACAGGGAAAACTTTACGCATCAGAGAAATCATAAGTAGAGCAACATGCAAGGACAGGTCAAAGAAACCAAACCATTGTGGGGTATTTTTATGTCTCTGGGAATTTTTTAATGGCCTGTGTTAGTAGTTAGTGTCTTAACATACTGGATTGACTGCCTGGTGATGAAGATAGATGGTGATTTTAAGCTTTCTTCACAGAGCAAAACTGTGAACTCTGTTCCACAGGTGTACGCACTAAAAGTATGTATTGTGCAGAGCTCTGAATTAGAGTGCTCTATATCTGGTCTGTAGGTTAGGCCCTGAAGTTGGGAAAAAAAATACATTTACATTGTATTCATTTCGTTCCTTGTTTAATATAAATAATTAGAAAGTACAATCAGGAATCATCGTATTCTTCATTTTTTTATATAGTTCTGGGCAAATCACTTACTTCCCTCCATGTACTATAACTGTAAGTAGGGATATTAATTAGTTATCCCACATGCATGGCGTTTGTCTTAATGATGCTTGTAAAAACTTTGTTGTTGGACTAGAAGTCTCATCAAATACTGTAATTATTATTTAGCATGCTTTTAAGTCATTAAAATATCTCTCTCTGTGTGTATTTATACATATCTCTGAGGGGTATATGTATATATGTGTACCTAACTACTTTTTATCTAACTTCTAAATAATCAGGAACCTTTGGAAAAATCTGGGTATCTGTTAAAAATGGGTGGTAAAGTAAAGACCTGGAAACGACGGTGGTTTGTGCTTAAAGGAGGTGAATTACTATACTACAAATCTCCCGTAAGTACATGTAACTTATCTGCTATTTAATATTAGATTGTTTTCACTGAGAATCTAGGCGTGCTAGAAGGAAAAGAAATGTATTCCTGGTTTCTGAGATGTTAGAGAGTGATTCAGGACTCAGTTCCTCAAGAGGTGTACAAGGTACTCAATGTCTAACTAGGAACTATTTATCAAGATTAATGTTTAAATGAATTCTATAACTAATTATTTCTATTTGTTGGTAGATTTAAAATATTCTTTTTCCATTCTTTCCATACAGAGTGATGTCATTCGAAAACCTCAAGGTCAAATTGAGTTAAATGCATCTAGCCACATTGAAAGGGGTGATGGAAAACAAACAATTCAGGTGCCTGCTTTTCTCATCTGTGTTTCAGCGGGTATCTATTCCCTCCATCCCAAAAACCAACCCCTTGTTCCAGTCCCTATTGCACTGGAAGTCCAAGCTTGGACTTGGAATTAATCAGTGCCCTTTGTTTGAAACCAAAAAAATCATTTCAGTTACAGAAACTATAAAAAGGCCTACATGTAGTCTTGTTTGTATTGCTACAAAGGTCAAGTCATCACATCTGAGATACAAAGAGTGGTGTTGGGGCCAGCCATTAGGGTTGAGAGAAGTTGTTTGTCTGAAAGGAGATAAATTGAGTTTTCTCAACTCTGCTGTCCTGGAACTTTTCAGATAAAGCCCTATAAAGGGTCTGTCTGCTCTGCCTGGCCACGGAATGTTTTGTTAATGAAAAGTACTTCGGGGAAAATAATGCCCCCAAGGTTGTGAAACTACATTGGGTGGTATATGTTACAGTATATGTGGAGACCGGTGAGGAGTGGCATTCCTCAGGGGTCGGTATTGGGACCAGTGCTTTTTAAAATCTTTGTCGGCAACGTGGACCGTGGGATCAAGTGCACCCTCAGCAGGTTTGCTGACAACACCAAGCTGCGTGGTGCAGTCAACACGCTGGAGGGAAGGGATGTCATCCAGAGGTACCTTGACAGGCTTGAGAGGTGGGCCCGTGCAAACCTCATGAAGTTCAACAAGGCCAAGTGCAAGGTCCTGCACATGGGTTGAGGCACTCCCAAGTACAAATACAGGCTGGGCGATGAGTGGATTGAGAGCAGCTCTGAGGATAAGGACTTGGGGGTGTTGGTTGATGAGAAGCTCAACATGACATGCAGCCTAGAAAGCCAACCATATCCTTGGCTGCATCAAAAGAAGCGTGACCAGCAGGTCGAGGGAGGTGATTCTTCCCTTCTACTCTGCTCTCTTGAGGTCCCCCCTGCAGTACTGCATTCATCTCTGGGGCCCCCAACATAAGAAGGACACGGACCTGTTGGAGTTAGTTCAGAGGAGGGCCACGAAGATGATCAGAGGGCTGGAGCACCTCTCCTCTGAAGACAGGCTGAGGGAGCTGGGTTTATTCAACCTGGAGAAGAGAAGGCTCTGGGGAGACTTCACAGCAGCCTTCCAGTACTTAAAGGGGGCCTACAGGAAAGCTGGAGAGGGACTTTTTACAAGGGCATGTAATGATAGGAAAAGGTGTAGTGGCTTTAAACTGAAAGAGGGTAGATTTAGATTAGATGTAAGGAAGAACTTCACTGTGAGGGTGGTGAGGCACTGGAACAGGTTGCCCAGAGATGTGGATGCCCCATCCCTGGAAGCATTCAAGGCCAGGTTGGATGGGACTTTGCGCAACCTGGTCTAGTGGGAGGCATCCCTACCCATGGCAGGGGGGTGGAACTAAGTGATCGTTAAGGTCCCTTCCAACGCAAACCATTCTATGATTCTATGTTACAACCCCCACACTGTAGGGTCAAATGTATAATGTTCTTAAAGCTCAACTCTTCTGTTACTACATAGCTGACCACAGAAAAACGAACATACTACCTGACTGCAGATTCTCCCAACATCTTAGAAGAATGGATCAAAGTACTACAGAATGTTCTTAAAATACAGGCTGCCAGCCCACTTTTCATACAGCCAGATATCAAGCCAACCATGAAAGGGTTACTTACAAAGGTAGGAACACTTTTCTTCCCCCAATCTGCTTTATTCAATATTTCTTAAGAATAGGATCTAGATCAAAATGGCCCTACAATAAATTAAATATAAGCAAAACAGACATGCATTTGGTTTCCCAGCACTTTACAATGTGAACAATCCAGAAGGACCACCAACTCGCCTACTTCAGCCAATATTTTTCTTCTGGTTCTTTGATTTGATTTGTTTTTCTTTTTGTCTTTTTAATTCATTAGTTCCTGTGATGAGTTCTCCATTTGCACTTCAGGGGTATCCTAGTTCAGCTTATGTTTCAGTACCTAATTGACGTACCTTATTTCAGTGGGTGCTCTCTTTTTCTGTATTACTCACTAGGACAGATTATTTCAAGATAATAAGAATACTGTATAAAAGGAATTTTTCTCTTTTAATTCTTCCATTTTGTTAGCTTCCACTAATTTAGGCCTGATCCAAAGCCAAATGAAAAACTCATATTGGCCTTACTAGGCTTTAGACAAGCATCTGATGCTTTAATTCTTATACCCTTAATAGAGTTACGCAGTTTTAATTATTTGTTTAGTAATGTGGAAAGAAATTTGAACCAAGGCATTTATTCCCAACATAACCAAAGTTCAGAGATGGTGAAATGTAGTTTGTATTTTTCTGGCTTTGCTTGTTCCTAATGTTCTGTAATTTCAGGTGAAACATGGATATTCCAAAAGAGTTTGGTGTACCCTAGTTGGAAAAATTCTGTATTATTTCCGTAATCAAGAAGACAAGGTAGGTCCTTTACTTGTTTTCTTAGTGAATGGAAGATAACATACTAAAGTTGTTACTTTAAACAGTAAGACTTTAAACAGTAAGTTACAGCTTTATTAAGGTACAGTTGCCCTGGGTAGTATATGCCCATTTTATCTTGATTGCCAAACATTTAGACTTTACAAGTTGTCAACTTGGAAGGTTCAAATCTAATAGACAGTAATCCAGGGCACGCCCATTGGTCTCCTTCTCCTACAGGACATGATATATATTCTGCATCTTCTTATACCTAGCCGAAGGGGGACACTGATTTGCTGACAGTTCAAGTCTCCCTTTCTGACAGGTGCGAGACTTACCAGAAAAGACCTTGCTGTCATTTACTTCTGGAAGCTGACCCTTTCTAATGTATGTTTGCAGTGGGCAGTGACTGCAAGTTTCAAGAAATTAAATGTTCTTTTTACCCCTCAAATGACTTCCAAGTCCTGTTCTTTGGAATGTCACTGTACCTCCACAGTGCTGCAGGAGAGGAAAAAAAAAAAAAAGCCTAGCAAGATGCAGAGTTTGCTGCTTTGCAGATGTGTGTCTGTGGAGGGGATCTTTTCCCATTCCCCATCAGGATTACAGAAAAGTAGCTCACTGTCTACAACTGATGACATGGACAGAAACGGAGATGGAGCACAGCAAAAGAAAGGGATGAGAAAATTATTTCTAAAACCTAGGGAAAATATCTGTTTGAGGAAGAAAAGAAAGAAATGGGATCCAATTAGCTTTAAGTTAACCTCCCAACATCCTATATCTTGTAGGACACAAGGAGCTAAGGAAGAGCAAGACCTGGCTCTTCCACATTGGGCCTGACCTTTAGTTCTCTACCCACCCTTCTGAATACTGCTGGTCCTAATATTTCCAGTCACATTTACTTACAGAGACAGGACAAAGGACACTTATTGGTCATACATTTCACCTGTCCTTTTGCTCCCAAGGCATTGTATTTTGTCATCAAGAAACATCTTTTCAGTCGAGGTGGGTCAAGAACAAGATTTTGGAAACTTCTACAAGAATTCTTGTTAATACCATTGAGGTTATGAGTATTTGATTCATACCCGTTTTACCTAGCTCTACCAAAAAGACTGCTGACACTTGAAAAAATGGTAAAAGTCCACTGAGCCATTATAAACAACAGTTCAAATAAATACAGAAAATCTGTTTGTTACTTCTAATCTAACCAAATAATCACACTGGACCCAGTAATTCATAGTCTTTGTATAAAGCTAATTATTCCCTTTGTTATCCTTTCCGCTTTTAGCCATTTTTAAACATTCAACTAAATCTTATTTCTAGAACTATATGAGTAACAGTAACCATCTATCAAAACATTTTATTTTAACTTTTTAAAAAGTGTAATATAGGGCTGGGGAATCAAATGACTGGACTATTAACTTCTAGCTCATCTTACAGAGATATTAAAATTAACTTGCATTTTCTCCTACGAAGAAATATCTAAAGTGTCTGAATTTACACATTTTTACCATTGAAGATTTTGGGAGCTTAGCATGCCCTTTAGAAGCATCTAAGAATTTTGCTGGATTCTTGTATTTCCCTCACATTTGGAACAAGTTTTGCTGCCCTTTTAAAGCAAAATTGAAACTAATTTGCTAGCTTGTAATAGAATAAGAATTTAGCTTTTGTAAGCAGAATATGTATGAAAAGTTTTCCAAAGCTAGTTTATTTCTAATGTTCAACAATTCGCTAATTAAAAACATCTTTGCTGTAGCTGAATGTGTCAGTGCAGAAACAAATTACACAATCTGCAGTGATTAATACAGTAATGGAGTCCACTTAAGTGGCCTCCTTTCAAAATGGAATCCAATTAAAAAAATCAGCCAACTGTGTTTTAGTTAAACTTCATGAATAAATCAGTCTTGACTATTTGTATGTGAAATAGCATCTATTGATTCTCAGAATCTTACCTGGTTCAAAAAGTCGGATGGTTCAGAAGCACCACAGAAAATACAAATCACCACATACATCTTTAATCCTTACTAGTGAGAGCACTGGAATAAAGAGCCACCACTGTGATGTTTTCTTCAAAATGATCATATTATTAACAGCTCACTTTATCAAATCACTATTTAAGAAGCCCACCCCAGATTGAATCAAACTTGCCAGCTACTCTCCAGTATGGTATTTTCAATTTTTAAACAGTATTATTGAGAAGCCTCATCTGCTTTTCATTGGTGGTGATATTTCAAGAAAACTTACTTCAGGCTTCCACTTGAATGTGGCACAAATAAGATGCTAGTTACTGTAGTGCCCAATTATCCTTTTACTGAAGGGAAACAAACACCCCGCTTTTTCTGCTGAATCACTAAGCATTGCTAGACATCACAAACAACACAGAAACAGTAGCCAAGGCTTCTTCGCTACACCGTTAAATAACACTCTTTTGAACATCCTGATGTTTGAACGTCTGTCCTCTGAAATACACTGCTGTCCTCTAAAATAACAAGATTATAATCAAAGTTTCTAGGCTAGGTTCTCACCATTTCTGATATTTACTTTTAGTTTCCTCTTGGTCAAATCAAGCTTTTTGAGGCAAAGGTTGAAGAAGTTGATAGATCATGTGATTCTGATGAAGATTATGAGGCTAGTGGTCGCAGTTTATTATCAACACATTACACTGTTGTTATCCACCCCAAAGATCAAGGACCCACTTATCTTCTTATAGGATCCAAACACGAGAAGGTAATAAAAGGTCTTTTTTATTGAGTTTCAGTAACACGTCTGTGACAATGGTGCTGTGATGTGAATATTTCTTAAAGAGGAGGAGGAGGGGGACCTGCAAGTCATCTGGCTTGTTGTTTGATATAATAAGCAAGAAGGTCGTGCTTCATTAACATAGATCAGAGTTTGTCTGCAAACTAATGCTATCATGGGTAATCCTTTTTAAAACAAATGAAAATAAGCAGGCTGCTTATGAAAATAAGCAGGAGATGGTGCATAATATCAAATACGCTGTAATTGGAGAATTTTGCTCACATTACACTAACTTGTAGACAGACCTGTAGCAGACCTTCCTGAGAGGTTTTGGGATACTGTTACCCATTTTCACTGATAAGACTAACAGTAGGGAAGACTGCCCTACTGAAGTGAAGGAGAAATAAGAGGTATGGTTAAAACCATTTTTATTATTATTGCTTCATTGTCCTCAAGTAATCTTGTAGACCTCATTTTGCTTTCTGGCCTTATCCCCAGGTTAGCAGGACTGGACAGTGATAAAAAGGCACTTAATCTTTCTGAAGAGGAAAGCAAGAATGCCCTGATAATTAGCCATGATTTCTGAGGGTAAAAGACTTCTGAAGAGAGCCTTGTCCAATGTTCCTTGCTTAATATCTGTAACAGAGAGACCATGAATACAGGTGTATTCAAAGGCAAACTCCTTTGGGCTTCAACGAGAGTGCATGGTAGTGTTTCAGGTTGAGAGCAAAATTCTGATGAAGCAGCTTCTTCCAACACGGAATCAGTGAGCTGCTATGTTTTTCTACTTTAGGACATGTGGCTTTATCATCTGACAATTGCTGCTGGAAGTACCAGTGTAAATGTTGGATCTGAGTTTGAACAACTTATTTGCAAATTATTAAATATGGAAGGCGATACCAGTAAGTTTGGGTTTGTTTCAACATACTAATCTACTAATACTTCTTTACTGAATGTACTTACGAACTGAATTAATTGCAAAACCTATATATTTCATCTATTTAGATTCTCAGATTTGGAGACATCCTACCCTTTGCCACAGCAAAGAAGGAATTACTTCCCCTCTTACAACATTACCATCAGAAGCTTTGCAAACTGAAGCAATTAAATTATTTAAGGTAAAACCATAGCAGATGCCTTTTTTATTAAATGACTTACTATTTTAACTCTTAGCTGAAGAATGGCTACTAGTTGGCTTACTAGAGATGTTCAACAGATAAAAAAAAAAAAAGTTTACTCTTATCTTTAGTGGAGGTGACTAATGACGGTAGCAGAATGCCCCTGTATTATCTCACCAAAGACTATCACTTCCAATGTAAAAAGATCACTTTTAGTTGTGAGGGAACTGTTTAGGCTTCCACTTTTGACCTTTCTACTGAGGTAATTGATAAAGGGCAATTTACTAGAAAAATCTATGGCCATCATGGATGATAATAATTTTGTCATGAAGTTCATAAGCCCCAGAGAACCTAACAGCATGGATGGATCTCTATTCAGAGAACTGTATCTGAAATGCTATTTTTTCAATTAGATTTCAGGAAGAATAAATGGTAGGCAAAAGTTTTGTTGTAGATAAATCAGCTAGAAGACATTTTAAAAAACGGAAGAAAAACAAAGCAAAGTTTAAGTTTAAGCAAGTCATGGATTATTTCAAATTGAGATAGAAGGCAAAGGTTCCATTGCTCTTTTTAACAAAAAGAAAATCTTTTCTTCATATGAAGTAGCTATCCTTAAGACTGATTAGGTATTCTAGTAATATAAGTAGAGAGAATATTACAGAGTAAAATTACTGAAAGTATTTCACAACAGGTTTTTTTAATTCAGTTTAAAAGATTTTCATACACCTTTAAAAATACACATATGTATATCTCCCAGTAGTATTGAAGGCTTTATGATTAAAAGACATATAACGGTTCATAACTGCTGTGCTGCAGCTAGTTTCTTGAGGATTTTTGTGTGCCAGTAAGACCTTCTATCCTTCCCAGTTAAAGGCTAGATACGTGGTTGATATCTATGAGAGGGGGTATGCTGCAATGCCACTAACCTTCTTTCTCCTCTCTCCTGCCCTCACCCAGGTAAAACTACTCCTGAACATTAATTAATAGCCAGGCTATAAAGTCTATTTTAGAGATAAAATAAAATCTTGCTTTTCCTTTTTCTGTATGTTGTGAAATAAAGTGCAAGTTGGGAGGCATGGAGCTTGGATAAATGAACTTTCTTCACAGAACTTATACGAGTCTAAAGACCAAATTCCCTGAAGTATCAACTATCTGGAGAATTTTGATGTAATGGTTCAGATCTAGAAAGGAATTAAAGAAAAGCACCATATGTTCAGTGACAGACAATTGTAGGCAAACTTCCCAGCTTGTTTCTCTGAGATACTTGAACTCTCAGATAAGAAGTACATCCATCTTATTTTCTGCAGTCCTGCAGCGTAAAAATTTAAAAGGCAATGTACTCCTCTGATAAAAATAAATTTATACCTATTTGGAAATCACTTTCTGAAGTAATTTCAGACCTAATTCAAATCACAGACACTTGCCTAAAATAAATAAATGAGAAAGAGATAACTTGTATGACCTTCATTGAAACTTTTTATAAATAAGTTTAAAAGTCAGGTAGGGAATTGATTTAGAAACAGATCAAGTCATGTTTCAGTTATTCCACTGCTGACAAAAATTAGTCCTGTGCATCCACATATTTTCAGATAGACTAGAAATAGATGGGCTTCCATCCATTTCTTGCTTTTTGTTTATATACCTTGAAAATTCATCAGCTATTATATAGAGTAAATGCAATGAGTGATACATAAGCTCTCTTCTAATACAGCACAACAAATGCTTAACACCTGGCTACCCTAAGACAGTACTGGGGATAGGAAAGGTTATACTTAACGCACAGTAAAAATACCAGTGAAAGCCAAGATGTAAAACAAATGGCTCTGAGTTACGGTTTTCTTATCTCTGTGTATTCTGCCATGTTGTGCTCAGTACTTGCACGAGCATTTTACACTGACTGCCTTTGACAGCTGTACACTTAGCATTTTAAAGTCCTGTAGAGGGGTAAGCTATGTTCAGCATGTCATTAAACTTCCCTACCACCACAACTGTTGCAACTCCTGCTAGAGCTCACTCCATTATATACAGAGTGAAAAGCTTGTTTTTTAAGAGGTGTTTTTATCTTAAGTCTGCCTGTATAGTTTTTCATCCATTCTGGCCCCTTTTCACCCCTTTTTGCAGAGTCAGCAGGGTTTCCTTAGTCTACTGGTAAACTGACTAATTGTGACTTCAATTATAGCATACTTTTCTTATACAGAACGTCTCAATGATTTGTTGGAGCTTTTTGTATGTAAACTCACTTGCTTATTATTTTATATCTAGACCTGCCAGTTGTTTATAAATGCTGCAGTTGACTCTCCTGCCATTGATTACCATGTATCTTTGGCCCAAAGTGCTTTGCAGATCTGCCTCACACATCCTGAACTTCAAAATGAGATCTGTTGTCAGCTTATTAAACAGACAAGACGTCGACATCCACAAAACCAGGCAGGACCAATACAGGTAACCCAGTATTTGTTTTAATAGTATCTTTTTCAAGAGCAGTGAAGGAACTACACAGACTGTTTAGAATGTAAAGAGGCTTTGCTCTTCTGTAGCATCTGCTTACTTAAAATCAGATAAAAACCTGAACTAACATCTTACTACTGCTGTGTCTTCCTGAAATGAAGCTGATGCTATCCTCCATCAAAGTACATGTGTCTGGTGACAGAATGTATCTGTGCCTGTGCTGTTTTTAAAAGCTGGACATACAATGGGCTATGTTCAAGTTAAGTGTTGAGTAAGACATCATGTATGGAACCTAATTCTCTCTTACTGCATCTTTCCTAAGAGAGGTGCTGCATCAGGAAGCTTGGTGGGCTAAACCACATGGCAGATGTCTGCACAGCATGAGCGTGAAGAAAAAGTTGTAGTGCCATGTTGTGGAATCTCAGATACACTCAGGGTTTCTGATAGATGTCACTTCTTGTATGTCACACTGTTCTGCATGCACCCTGCATGCTAGATTATAAATACATACTTAAAATTCTTTACTTTATCCACTGCCAGCTATTCACTGGTATCCAAATATGTAACAAATGAACTGAAATTGAAAGGAAAGCCAGTACTTACAGTTTGCATAGAATTAACAGAACCGGAACAATAGTGCTTATGATGGAGCAATACCTACAGAACTAGGAGATGGATCAGAAAATGAGAAAGGAAATTACCATATTAAGGCTTTTGTAATAAGACACATTTTTTCTCTTGCCACAGAAAGTAGAACATGACGAGCAGACATACCTATTATCTAGAAACAGCCTGTATCTGGGATGTGGCCAGTATATGTGCATCACTAAAACATCCACAAAGCTTTTATGACAGACATAGCACGTTCATGTCAATTAGCACACACTGAAGTTACATATGGCTAATGGAATTTAAACTAACCATATTCCTTCTTTGGTACTTTTTGCACTACTGGGAAGGCCTTCCCTCTGATACAGATAAATAAATTGTTGCTAACATAATTCACTGGCATGATTTTTAAGAGTTAACACATTCATTAAAACGTTTGCAGCCTCACACTAATTTTTTTAAGTCCTAAATTCATGCTGTAGTCTCCCACACTTGCTTCTATTGCAGTGTCTTCCTGCATTCCTATGATGCATTAATACAATTGTGAGAAAATTAGTTGCAATGTTAGTAGATGTATATCCAGAGTACATGAGAGCAGTCTGTATTAAGTGAAGCCTATGGATACATATTGAGCAATGAAAATATACCAAAATATTGAATAATTGTTTTTTCAATAGTTACCATCTACTTGGTAGGAGGAAAATGTCTTATGGGTTGCTTCATAATATATGTAACAGGAGACCTGAATTAAAATTGCACAGGCTTTTCCTCATTTCTTAGTGCTTGCCCTTGCAGCCTTATTATTTTTTTCCTGTGTATTAACTGCTTTTTATACAAACTGATCAGCTTTCCCATTTCCAGCCCCAAAAGAAACTTGCTGTACACAAGTAAATAGAAAGAGAGCATTCTGGCCTTCCAATGAGGTGATGCTTATTTACTCAGCTTTTTCTCTGTGTTTTGTTTTTTTTATTCCTATTTACAGCTGTCTGTTACTCAACTTGGCACAGTAAGCTGCACTGCTGGCCAGCAGCCACGGCAGGAAGTTTTACTTTTTACACTGTAAAATGTTTAAGACAGTGAATGTCTTCCTTTTGTCCAGGGCTTGCAGCTCTTGGCTCTCTGCGTTGGACTCTTTCTGCCCCAGCACCCATTCCTTTGGCTTCTTAAACTTCATTTAAAGAAGAATGCAGATTCCAGGTATGCCTGAATATTACTACCCAGCTAGTCAACTAGTCTTTCCAAAGTACCTTATTTTCAATCTTTCATTTAATATTTCAGATCTTTTGACATATCTTTCAAAATAAATTTGAGTAGAATTGTGCTCCAGTGCTACTAAAATGTAGTACATGTAACTTCTGTGCATCACTTGGGAAAATTATCCTTTGTTTTGAAAATTCTCTGCAGTGGAACTCTGTATGTTGCAAAACCATGAAAACAAAAATATGGTAGTTACACAAAACACTCTGAGCCATGTTCATCTTTGGTACAATTCTGTTAGTCTCAATAGAGTAATTATAATTCCACATGGAAAATTTTGTTGGAAATCTCACAGAGTGAAATCTGACTGCTCCTCCCATCCAGCACCCCCAGAGAGATTTACTCACAGTTTACTATCCTTTCAGTCAGTCCCCAAGAATTGCCTTATTTCTCTTTTTGTCACAGGACTGAATTTGGGAAATACGCAATATATTGTCAACGATGTGTAGAGCGTACCCAGCAGAATGGAGACCGAGAAGCCAGACCTTCCAGAATGGAAATCCTTTCCACACTTCTAAGGAACCCCTACCACCATTCACTCCCCTTTAGTATTCCAGTTCATTTCATGAATGGCATATATCAGGTAATGTCAGGTAGACTACAAAATCTGAGCTCTCCCAACCCCTTGCTGTTAGCATATACATGAAGTAGTCTATCAAAAACAGAATTGTAAATGTTAAGGTAAACATGGTTCAAGTTTCATCCTGTGCCAGTGCTAGCAATGAAAAGCACAAGGTACTTGTAATCTGACTTGATCAACAAAGAGTTTGGGGAAAAATCTTTAAAAGAGAAAAAAATTAAAACCTCTTAGAGTGAGAAATACAGAAGTTCTGTTTCTGATGTAACCTGACCACCAGATGAATGAATTGGACTGAAGAAAAGGGAAAGGTATTAAATTCCACTTCCTTTCATCAGATATCTTGAAAGTTAAATATCTCAGTGAAGGCCTGGAAGCACAGCTGTAACTTCCATTATTAGTCATGAAGGATAACTGTATTTGTTACAGAACACAGCTTCATTCTTAACTCTTTTAGGACTTCATCAGTCAAAGCCTGCAGGAGGCTTTCCATGGGCTTCCATGCATACTGCTTCACATCCTGGTTTGTGTTTCTGGGAGAGCTGCCTGAAAAGAGTTTTTTAACAGTTCACAGTATTCCTAGACAGAAAGCAAGTTTTTATATGAAATCAAAGCTATATCGAATAAATTTTTCATGTCAGGTCACAGAAGAACTCTGCTTTTTTTCCCCTCTAAGTTTCTTAATTTCTTACTGCTTGCCCAGTAAAACAGAAAAAACAACGTGTATTTTTATCATCCTAAAAGGTTTCAAAATTGAATTTCGAAGAAGGAAAGGAATAATTGCTCATTAGTTATTTATTGCTCAAAAATGTATACTTCCAAGGGCTATGAAAATTGTAATTAAATACATAAATTACTTCAGTGGGATCACCAAATAAGCAATTATAGAGGTATTGAAAATTCTTGTATTCATCTCTGAAGCTAGATTGAGCAGATTTTTATTTTTTTTAATTTCAACTACTGGGAAGCCCAAAACAGAAGTCCAAGATCCATTTTCAAGACTTTTTTTTACCGAAAGAGTAAAACACCTTCAAGATGTCTAATACAGGAAAACACCCTCAAAACAGATTTAAGTGAAGATCAGCAATTAGTATCTGTATAAAAGCCCTTTGCCATTTCTTGCTAAAACACTTTAATATTAGTAATAACAGACAAAAATTAAGATTTGGGAAAATAAACCGTAGAAAGCTCTATATATTACCGACATAAGTAGTACTGACAGAGCAACATTTGTAAAATATTTCAAATCTTCCAATGTAGATCTGCCATTGAATACCCCTCTGATGTTGCACATGATGAAAAAATACTAATTGATCTCATTTGTTTCACCACAATATTGAAAAGTGTGGGGAATTACAGTTTTTTTCATTTTTCAAGTGGTATTTGTCATAAAAAGCTCAGGTATTAGACTGCTTTCTGTTATATAAATTCTGTAGCAGAAATTCAAGTGTAGCAAGTATGAAGAAACCAGTATAAACAAAGAAAATAAAAATACTACATTTGGAAGCATTTGGTACTTTGTACCTTACTGCATTTTGTTTATGAAATCAATCTGCTGGGAAGGTAATCATTTTTTGGATGGAGAAAAACTCCACTAAATTGACTTCCCATGTGAAAATCTTAAATCTTTTCCAGACCCTTTATGGAAATTTTTAATTTCCAATGACAATAAGTTATTCACAGAGGATGGAATGGGTCTTATATTCCCACTGTTATTCTAGAGGTACTATCTTTCAAAATCTTAGATTTAAGGCAGGGGGATGTTATAAGTTTGATAGCAAAATACATTTTGGCTGCTTTTTAGGTTGTTGGGTTTGATGCCTCTACCACAGTGGAGGAATTTCTGAACACCCTGAACCAGGATACAGGGATGAGGAAACCAGCTCAGTCAGGATTTGCACTGTTTTCTGATGATCCCTCTGGCAAGGATATAGAGCACTGTCTTCAAGGAAACATCAAGGTAAACAAAAACCTTTAACAAGTTCTGCATATAAAACAATAAAATATCATCATTTTACAGAGCTCTCTTCAGACAATAGAAAGGAAAACATTTTTCAGGCTGAAAACTGTCTAGGTTTTTTTTCTTCATAACATAAAAGGAAAGATATTTTTAAAAATACCACTTTTTCAATTGCTGAAATTCATTCAGTGAACTATATTTAAAACCTTTGTCTAGGAGACTGATATTATTCAGAGAAGTAACAGCTGGGTTAAAAAAGAAAAAGTAAGCTGCTACTAATCACAGTTCTTTAAAAAGCAATTGGGAGTCCAACATGCATTTAGAGAGAATTCAGTTAACATTTCTGGTATAGCTCCAAAAGATGACCATTTGAGGTCCAAAAAGTCATTGGAGTGGAGATCCTGGGGAACTAAAAAAAGAAAGGGCTCCTTATCTAAATACAGAATAATTAGGGTTCAATTCAGGAAGTTTCCAATGTTTGGCTTATCATTGTTCTGAATTCTGAATTATAGTTCCCTCTACTTCTAGAATTAAATTCTTTGCAGTAGAGTGGCAAAATGCGATATAATCTATGCTTTAGTAAAATATTGGATATTTTTCAAGCCTTTTAGCAACTAATGAATACTGAATTTTTTGTGCTTCTACGAAATAGTCTTTTGCACCCTTTGGCCAATATTCACAGCTGCACTTTTGAGTTACGAGGTGCAGTACAGCCAGGCTTGAGTAACAAACAAGCAAGGTCACCACAATCAGCTGTCCCCCTCTACCAGAATAATTACCATATGGAAAGCAAAATGTGTAAAAAATGTACTTATTTTCTTATTAAATGTAACTTTAGAAGCTGTTCACATTGCCGCTTCCAGGAAGGCTCTTTTATGAAGGAACAGTGACATGAAGCCCAGCAGAGCTCCTAGGACCTCTGTTCCACCTCCTCCCCATCTGCCTACCTACCCACCTATACCGCTGGTTGCGAACAACTCTTGATGCACTTTATAGCAAACGTCATACAAACTTTATGGCAGTTACTAGAAAGGACCTGAAAAACTACAGCATGCAGCGGAAAGAGAAGGCAGAGGTCAAAGCTGTCCAGGTCTCTGGCTGCAGGGAGTGCCTGAGTCTGTCACTGGTGCGGGAGGGCAGCGGGGACACCTCTTGTGTGAGGTGTGACCAGGTGGGTGATCTGCTCAGCCTGGTGGCAGAGCTGAATGAGGAGGTGGAAAGGTGGAGGAGTACCAGGGAGTCTGAGAGGGAGGGAGATAAGATCGGTGGACCCGCACACTACCATCCCTGAGGCAGAGGCAGCAGATGGAGGCTCCACAAGAAGCGGAGGATCCCCTACTCTCTTGCCACCAGGCAGGAGGGGACCTACGAGATCGAGGGGAATTGATACAGGTTCCCGCTTGGGGAGGCAGGCGAGACCCTCCCGGTCTCCCTCACCTTCCCAGTTGCCCCTGCACAACAGGTATGGGGCTCTGGAACTTGAGGACCAGGCCAGTGAAGATCAGGGTGTAGATGAAGTCCTATCTAGGGAGGTGCCTAGGCTCAGTCAGGCAGCCCCACTCATTCTCACATCCTCTGAAAAAAGAAAAAGGAGGGTAATTGTCATAGGAGACTCCCTTTTGAGGGGGACAGAGGGCCCAATATGCAGACCTGACCCATCCCACAGGGAAGTCTGCTGCCTGTAGGGTTTAGGGATTAATCCGTGCGGGGCCCGGACAACGGAACACCAATGTGATGATTAAAGTCGCCAGTTTATTGAGCTTAGCTAATCATTTTTATACAATTCTCTAAGTTGTTGAGAGACTTTGGCTACTACATGCAAGCACTTGGTGTCCACACGCACAAGCATAAGCGGTGATTGGTTACATCGGTACTGTCCACGCGCACAAACATAAGACATAATTGGTTGTGTTAATCAGAGCATACAAGACTTGTCTTAGTCCAATTGGTCAAGATAAGCCCCTGAATTGAGGTTGTTTGTGCCAAGTTCCCTTTATCGTGGAATGTGCACCTGTGTTTTCCTAATTGGGATCTTTCTTCTTCTATCTTCTTATTTATTCTGTTCAAGGCCTTCTAAAGGCGCCTGGAACAATCTTGTGACCATGAGCTATTTTCAGGCCCAATAACTAACTTCCATATAACTGAACCCTACAGCTGCCTCCCTGGGGCCCGGGTAAAAGACATTACCAGGGAACTCCCTGGTCTGGTTCGGAACTCTGATTATTACCCATTGCTGGTTGTGCAGATTGGCAGTGATGAGATTGCAGAGAGAAATCCAAAGGCAATCAAAAGGGACTTCAGGGTACTGGGGCGATTCATGGAAGGATTGGGAACACAGGTAGTGTTTTCCTCAATCCTTTCAGTGGCAGGGAAATATACTGAAAGGAACAGTAAAACACAGCTGGTTAATACGTGGCTCAGAGGCTGGTGCCATCGGTGGCATTTGGGGTTTTTTGATCATGGGGAGGTTTACCCGGCACCAGGCTTGCTTTCAACAGATGGAGTCTAGCTGTCTCAAAGGGGGAAAAGGATTCTTGCTCATGAGATGGCGGGGCTCATAGAGAGGGCTTTAAACTAGGTTTGAAGGGGGAAGGAGATAAAACTCGGCCCAACAGAGATGAGCCTGGGGGCAGCATGCCAATGCTGGGGGTGGAACTGATAGCCCAGCTCAAGTGCATCTGTGCCAATGCACGCAGCATGGGCAATAAACAGGGGGAGCTGGAAGCCATTGTGCAGCAGGATAGATATGACTTAGTCGCCATCACGGAAACATGGTGGGACGACTCCCATGACTGCAGTGCTGCAATGGATGGCTACAAGCTCTTCAGAAGGGATAGGCAAGGAAGGAGAGGTGGTGGGTGGCTCGCTTATGTTAGGGAGTGTTTTGATTGTACAGAGCTACACGATTGTGATGACAGGAATGAATGCTTATGGGTAAGGATGAGAGGGAAGGCCAACAAGGCAGATATCATGCTGGGAGTCTGTTATAGATGACCCAACCAGGATGAAGAGACGGATGAATCATTCTACAAGCGGCTGGTAGTAGTCTCACAATCATGTGCCCTTGTTCTCATGGGGGACTTCAACTTTCCAGACGTCTGCTGGAAATACAACATGGCAGAGAGCAAGCAGTCTAGGAGGTTCGTGGAGTGTGTGGAGGATAACTTCCTGACACAGCTGGTAGGTGAGCCTACCAGGGGAGGAGCCTTGCAAGACCTACTGTTTACAAACAGGGAAGGACTGGTGGGAGGTGTGATGGTTGGGGGCTGTCTCGGGCTTAGCGACCATGGAATGATCGAATTCTCAATTTTTGGTGAGGCAAGGAAGGTGGTCAGCAAAACCACCACTATGGACTTCTGGAGGGCAGCCTTTGGTCTTTTCAGGACACTGGTTGAGAGAGTCCCTTGGGAGACAGTCCTGAAGGGCAAAGGGGTCCAGGAGGGATGGACATTCTTGAAGAAGAAAATCTTAATGGCTCAGGACTAGGATATTCCCATGCGCTGCAAGACAAACTGCCACAAAAGACGACCAGCCTGGCTGAACTGGGAGCTTTTGTTAGGAGTCAGGAAAAAAAAGGAGTATTTACCATCTTTGGAAGAAAGGGCAGGCAACTCAGGAAGAGTACAGGGATCTTGTTAGGTCATGCAGAGAGGAAATTAGAAAGGCAAAAGCTCAGCTAGAACTCAATCTGGCCACTATTGCAAGAGACAACAAAAAATGTTTTTATAAATATGTTAATAATAAAAAGAGAGCAAAGGAGAATATCTATCCTTTATTGGATACAGAGGGGAACATTGCCACCAGAGATGAGGAAAAGGCTGAGGTACTTAGTGCCTTCTTTGCTTCAGTCTTTAATAGGGAGACCAGTTATCCTCAGAGTACTCTCCCCCTGAGCTGGAAGGCAAGGATGGAGAGCAGAATATACCCCCCTTAATCCTGGAGGAAATAGTGACCTACTACACCATCTGGACACTCACAAGTCTATGGGACCAGATGGGATCCATCCAAGAGTACTGAGGGAGCTGGCGGAGAAGCTTACTAAGCCACTCTTCATCATTTATCAGCAATCCTTGGTCAATGGGTGAGGTCCCAGACAACTGGAGGCTTGACAATGTGACACCCATTTACAAGAAGGGTCGGAGGCAGGATCTGGGGAACTGCGGGCCTGTCAGTCTGACCTTGGTACCAGGGAAGATTATGGAGCGGCTCATCTTGAGTGCGCTCACGTGGCATGTGCAGGACAGCCAGGGGATCAGGCCCAGCCAGCATGGGTTCATGAAAGGCAGGTCCCACTTGACCAACCTGATCTCCTTCTATGACCAGGTGACCCACCTAGTGGATGAGGGAAAGGCTGTGGATGTTGTCTACCTGGACTTCAGTAAGGCCTTTGACTCTGTCTCTCATGGCATACTCCTTGAGAAGCTGGCAGCTCGTGGCTTAGACAAGTGTACTTTTTGATGGGTAAAAAACTGGCTGGATGGACAAGCCCAGAGGGTTGTGGTGAATGGGGTGAAATCCAGTTGGCGGCAGGTCACGAGTGGTGTTCCTCAGGGCTCAGCATTGGGGCCAGTTCTGTTTATTATCTTTATCAATGATCTGGAAGAGGGGATCAAGTGCACCCTCAGCAAGTTTGCAGATGACACCAAGTTGGGAGGCAGGGTTGATCTGCTAGAGGGTAGGAAGGCTCTCCAGAGGGATCTGGACAGGCTGGATCGATGAGCAGAGGCCAATTGTACAAGGTTCAACAAGGGTCCTGCACTTGGGTCAGAACAACCCCATGCAGTGCTACAAGCATGGGGAAGCGGGGCTGGAAAGCTGCCCGGCAGAAAAAGACCTGGGGGTGCTGGTCGACAGCCAGCAGTGTGGCCAGGTGGCATCAGAAATATCATGGCCAACAGGAGCAGGGAAGTGATCATCCCCCTGTACTCAGCACTGGTGAGGCCGCACCTTGAGGACTGTGTTCAGTTTTGGGCCCCTCACTACAGGAAAGACATTCATGTGCTGGAGCGTGTTCAGAGAAGGGCAACCGAGTTGGTGACGGGCCTGGAGCACAAGTCATATGAGGAGCGGCTGAGGGAACTGGGGTTGTTTAGTCTGGAGAAAAGGAGGCTGAAGGGAGACCTTATCACTTCTACAACTACCTGAAGGGGGTTTTAGTGAGGTGGGTGCTGGCCTCTTCTGTCAGGTGGGTGGAGATAGGACAAGAGGAAATGGCCTCAAGTTGAGGCAAAGGAGATTTAGGTTGGATATTAGGAAAGATTTCTTTACTGAGAGGGTTGTCAAACATTGGAATAGGCTGTCCAGGGAAGTGGTTGAGTCACCATCCCTGGAGGTATTCAAAAAGTGCATAGACAAGGGACTTCAGGACATGGTTTAGTGGGCGTGGTTGATGGTTGGACTCAATGGTCTTAAAGGTCCTTTCCAACCTAAATGATTGTATGAAAGGCATTTGATTAATTATGTAATAACTCACTCTGTATAATTACACATTCATTGGCTGCTGCTAAATCAAGTACCTTGCCTTTCCATATAAGCATGTTATGGCTCATTTCCAAAGGTAGTGTGTGTGTGTGTTGCAGGATAAACAAACAACAAAAACTTTAATTATTAAATGCTCCAAATAAGAAATGCAAGTAAAGTTATTTTTCACTAAGTTAATAATTTGAGCTATGTATGTTTCTGATATGTAATAGGTACAAGATATTAAAATAATTTGACAATTTCTATTCAAAGGTGTTTTCAAAGAGGAATACATGGCAAAGTCAGTTTTGTATTGCTTTCCTTCTAGATCTGTGACATTATTTCAAAATGGGAGCAAGCCTCCAAAGAACAGCACCCTGGGAAATGCGAAGGCACAAGGACTGTCCGCCTTACTTACAAAAATAGGTTTGTTTAGCAAGTATAACATCTCTGCCTTGTCCAAGATCTGTTTTTAATTTCTGCAGAGTTTCTTCATCTGAAATATATTGGCTGACTCAAAGCTTGCAACAAAAATAGTAAATGGGTGTAACTGGGGAACTTTTTTAAAAAAATACAGTTAATTTTTTCTAGTTCTTAAGAGGTGAGCAGGGCTGCCAAAACAAACAAAAAAAAAAGGCAAGACTGAAATTAAATATTTGTCCACTGGTTCAAGTACAAGTGTTGCTCTGCTAATGTGTTTTGATGCTGACGAAAACATGTCACATTCA
The DNA here is from genome assembly GCF_929443795.1 of Astur gentilis. Lineage (NCBI taxonomy): Eukaryota > Metazoa > Chordata > Aves > Accipitriformes > Accipitridae > Astur > Astur gentilis. The sequence continues at coordinate 6,069,717 of NC_064909.1, read as the reverse complement.
GAGCCGATACTGCTAATCCTCAGGGCTAATGCATTTCCCTATCTTCTTTATTTAATAACTTTCTGTCTTTTCTGTAGGCTTTATTTTTCAGTTCAAGTCCATGGGGAGACAGACAGAGAGAAGCTGCTGCTAGTATATCAGACAAATGATCAAATAGTCAATGGACTTTTCCCTGTAAACAAAGAACTAGCAATGGAATTGACAGCTCTTTTAGCTCAGGTAATCCCTGTGCATTAATGACTCACACAGCAGTTTTACAGATGAAAACCAGAATAAAGAAACTGGTCCAGGATTTCCTGACAGTCAAGTGACCTCCACCTTTTACAGATGATAGTGCAGGAAATAGACTGGAATTGTTGGGTAAGGCTAACTCTACTTCAGTGGAAATGCTTTACAGCATATGCTGCTGTTGGCACCATTACAGATAAAATGTGCTTTACCTCCTACACAGTCAGGCCCTCTTTGATTAAATATCATGTCATCATGTACCATTTCTTCATTCACTGTTCCTTATATGATTTCTGCAAGTTAATACACCAAAGTAACAGCTGTTTAATGAAAACCTACGACTCTAACTTTACTAGACATGGTCTTGATAAGATCTGTTTTATTTTTAAAAAATAAGGCTTAAGGGAAGGTTATTGAGAAAGTTATTTGGTGGTGTTACTTAATAAATCTAAACTGCTTTGTGTCAGCTGGAGATCTAGCAATCTCAGAGCAGAACTAGTAAACATAATTGTACAATTTATACTTGATATTTATCTTTTTCCATGGTAAATATAAAATAAGAAAAATAAAATTACTTGCATGACTTTTATATCAGTGAAAAGTATACATTAATTGAGAAACTGTTTTCATTTTATACTTGGTAAGACAGAGGAGAAGATAGCTTGTAACACCCAGCTAGAAAATTACTCTGGAGTAACAAAAAAGTTTCTTCTTTGTGGTTTTCCCCTTAGGTAGAGATTGGAGATTTTGAACGACCTTTCTCAACTCCAGCAGGTCAAGTCACTTCCCAGTCCAAGTCCAATCAAACACTAAAACAAGTTTTGGAGAGATTCTACCCTAAGAGATATAGGCATGGTTGTTCAGAGGAACAATTAAGGTGAGATGTATTTTGCAATTCATATTCTCTAGAAATCTAGGAGTAAAATGAGGAAGTTTTAAATTGTCATTAGATACAACTTACTCTTTTGCCATACTTGCCTAAACCTGTGTTTGAAACTCATTTTCTTACTAAACTGAAGAACGCATTTCCTCTATTTCTAATCTGAACAGAGGACCATCATTAAGCACGCATTCCAGCAAAAGCTGTACTAGTTACTACATAGTGTTACAAAACCCAGCAATTTTGAAATTCTTACTTTTCCTATTGAGCAAATCTAAATTAAGTCTGTGCACAGACTAAAGAACTACTGAAAGTAAAGGACATGTGGACCGATCTGAGTGTTTGCTATTCAAATATGTAATCTCTGGCAGCCGGTCACATTGGCAATATGTTAACTTAGTGGACTTGCTAGTTAAGTTATTACTTAATGTAAAATGAATAACCTGCAAGTCTTTTCAATCAACATCTACTAACATGAAGAAGAGCAGAACAGCGTAATAAATTATCCAAAGTCAATGATACAGCAATTTTCAAGTCCATTAAGCATCATAGAAGTGTTTTCCTCATTCTTCACTACAGGGTTGAGAAAGTTTAAAGCTATCACCATATCCACAAAGTAACATTATTACATAGTCAGAAGATAATAGGGACATTCAGAAATATACACACAACAAATACAGTTATGCAATTAATTTCAAAGAACAAAGTATAAGAGGTCCTAGAATAGCATAACTTATGGAGGGTAAGTCAAACATCTGTTGAACTGTTCAGGTAGTCCTTAAACTACCAACTGCCAGAGCTGGAAGTCTGTGGCAGGAAAAGAATCACTTTATACCTGCCATGTTGCTTGTATTTGTTTGCTAAGGGTGCAGTTTGACTTCATAAACTTCCAGTAAGAGTAAGCTGCAAGTGAAAGATCTTCCTTTACTACACATTTCCCCTCCCTTTTCATGGGCTGCATCTAATAAACTTGTGGCTGCCAGGTGAGTCATTCCTGCAGGTCATTGTGCTAGAAAGTTATTTTGGGGTGGGTTTTTTTGAGGATTAGTTTTCCATAGGATCATTTTCTTGAACCAACTCACCATAGGGCCGCAAAAGAAGAGAGACAGTGTGAACACATCATGCATCAGAAGCACCCTTTTTGGTAGCAGCGTCCAGATACACTAAAAAAGAGTAGTGTTAAGCCATATCTTCCACATCTACTACTAGCCACAGGTAAAGATGTGTGCCAAGCTGGATGGATTTTTGGAATGACAACTGGCATAGCTGTTGAGTACTGATAAAGGTAGATTGATTATCTGTAGAGACGCATTAAAAGCTGTCCTAAACTTTTTCCCATTATACTGCAACTGCTACATCAATATTTAATCATAATGTTGCAGAAATTAGAAGATACTTCATAATTTTCATGTGCATAAAAATATTAAATGCCGTTTTGGATTTATTTAATACCGTATAAGTGATAGTTGTTGTATTAACTTAAATTATCATTTTAACAAATGGATTCTTTTTTGCTTATTAAACTTGCTATGGGTAAGCATTTAAATTCCTTTCAATAACTAAATTACATATTTCATTTCAACAGACAGCTTTGTCAGCGATTGTCTACAAGATGGATGGCTCTGCGAGGGCACAGTGCTGCAGACTGTGTGCGCATTTATCTCACTGTAGCCAGAAAATGGTCTTTCTTTGGTGCTAAATTGTTTGCAGCAAAAGTAAGAAACTTCGCTGAGTTTGAGTGGTGGGGGTTTTTTAATATAAATATAATTGGCAAATAGTAATACCCTTTTGTTGAAAATGAGTGTGTTATACATGTGCTGATTGAATCTTTTGTCAAATTACTAACTTGTTTAAACCATATACTGATGAAATGTAATAGCCAGAGTACTAAGTATACCATAATAGTAACTTTCCAATACATTTACTTCTTGTTTTACATTATTAATATAGGTGGTATCTTTTCATTTTCTTACGTCTTAGTTTGAGATAGCCTTTCTGTTTCAGGCTTTTTTTACCTGATAACTAGTAGAATATAGAAGAGGCATCATTAACTGCCTGTGAAAGTTGTACCTTGCAGAAACACTAAATGTTAAGGATGTTTAGAGTGGTCCCTTCTGTGCTGGCCTCTCTCGATTTCTCTTAAAACACTATTATCTTAATTCTCATGATTCAGCAGCTATGTTAAACAGAACTGTCACCTCACCCCTTATGTTTTATTAGGTAATCCCAGTATATATATATAAAGTTGCTTATCAGCACTCTGTTCTTTGCATATGTAGACATACGTGCTAGTGAACAAACACCTGACTTTTTTTTTAATTTTATTAATGAGACTATACATTTTATTGGACTAAGCACTAAGGGAGGCTCCAAGAGCATTAAGCTGAGTTCACAGTTATGCCACTGGTCACCTACGTAGCTTTGGGCAGCTACTTCAATTCCTTTACATCAGTTCCCTCCCACTGTAAATTTCAGTAAGATCTGTGGATGGAGAGAGCTGTGTAATAGCTGAGAGTTAATAATTATTTACATACTGCCTCATTTTGAAGTAGTAATTAAAGAACATTTCTCTTTGTAGCCTTTAGCAACATCCTCAGTTGAGAAGTCCTTCATATGGTTTGCTGTACATGAAGATGGCATAAGCATCCTAGATTACAGCTCTATGGTGAGTGAAATTTCTTTTTTAATTTTGGTCAAAGTAGATTTTAATAGTGAGTATATGGAGAGATTCACCACCATACTACATAAAAGATGGCATTAGCCTATCATGCTAAGTTATCTAGTCTTTCTCTTAAAGCAAAAATTCAATCCTTTCAAAACACTTTAATGTTATCATCATAATAGTAGCACTAATAATAGAAATAAGTAATGAAGTCTTTGCACAGAATTTATTTTTGTTTATCAGATACAGTTTTTATATCTTAATGAAATGTTAATGTTTTAATCATTCAGATGTCAGGAGATCCATAGTTACAGTTCTTACAATAACATTAATTTTCTTTTCCTGGAGACTTCATTTTCCATTATTATTCATAATACATACACTCTGCAAAAAGCAGTTACTGTAAAAGATTGTTATTTTCATTGTATTATTTTTGTTTAATAGTAGGTAAAATAACCCAGTGTTATTTAATTATGTCATTTTAGGCTCTGATTTTTCTTTGATTTGCAATAAAAGTTTTCACAGAAAACGACTCATGGTAATCAGTGTAAAAAAGCAGTGCCTGAGAAGATCCCTTCTTTAATTTATATCCTGCAAAGAAACAGAATGGCATGGCGCTATTAGCAAGTGCTAATATTATCAGAAAATTAAAATATGAACTTTATAATTGTACTGATACGGGCCTTTTCATTACGTTTCTTTGCAGTTAAAGAAATAAAAAAGAACATGAGGAGAGCAAACAGCAGCTCTGTTCAAAGAACAAGCACAATGAGCTTGCATCAGACTGCAGAAAGCTCTATGAACACTATGTGCTCATAGAGCTAGCTATGGCGTTTCTGCAGAGCACTGTCAGTTTATAATATCAGCAGGCATTACTTGCTATTCAAGAAATGCTCAGTTTCCAGGGAATATTCTGATTTTCTGTAAGAAGGATCAGGGGTATCAGAAATGTTGCAAGGGGTAGAGAAAACACTATTTTGAAATAAGGGCAAAAAGAGGTTTAGAAACCAAGGATATTAAGTCAGTTATTGTACAAATATTGTCTTACGATGAATTTTAAATGTGAACATCTGCAGCAAATTAATATAAGTTGTAATGATGAATTAAATGCTAATCATAGACTCAAAGGCCACTAATGTGGTGTTGAACAATGAACAATAAGAGCGGAGGCATGGAAAGCAGAGGAGCCTTGAAGAGCATTTATGTTTCATCAGAGATGTTAAAAAAAAGAGAACAGAATTTAATTTCATTTGTGTGTATGCAGCCTACATCACTGCACAAAAAGAAGTCCTGGAGTTAAATTTCTTTGGATGTCTGATACTCTGCCATTTATTTTATTTAGACACTGCTTCGATTTCAAATGGAATTCCTAAGATTAACTTCTCTCAAAGTCAGTCAAGAGTTGTATAAATTGAATTACACACTTGAGTTGAAACCTGCTTATAATATCTTTGATCTAATTAATCTGGAATAGAAATAGAGGTCAAACCTACAAGAGTTATCATCTGCAATGGAAATTCCTCATAGTGAAGGTCTGAATGAAGCTAACCCAAAATTTACAATTAATTTTGAGATTCATAAGAGGCTAACAACAACATTTGGAAAAATACATGTGCAACTATTTTTTCAAAAGTATTTGTCATAATCTGCTTTTCCTGCATTGTCCTGCTTATAGTTTTGCATTTTGTTTTTTGGGTTTTCTTTTTTAAGCGATTAACAGTTACATATACATATAAGAGTCTGATGACTTTCGGAGGCTATCAGGATGATTTTATGTTGGTTGTTAACAATGCTCAGACAAAGGACAGATCAACTGAAAAACACCTTTTTGCCATGACAAAACCAAAGGTTGGTATATTACCTGAAACAGTTTCCTACCATCTGCTACTTTTCTACTTTTTCTAGTGGGTGATTCTTAACAGATGTGAAAGATGAAACACCTTCTTTATTCCTAGCATTCTCAGATTATTGACTTTTGCCAGATGTTTTTAGAGAGTGAGACAATTAGTAATATAAGAGCTAACAGTGACAATACTGATGTGTTCATTTTCTTTTCATGTCCCTGTCAATAACATTCCAAATTTTTCATAGAAGGACAAAGAAGGCTATTAAGGACAGGAATTATATGCAGTACCTAAAACTAGTCTGTTTGCTTGATTAGCACCAGAGATAATTTTTAAGAAGGTACATTTGTGTTCTACAGTGGAATTGTAGAACACAAGATGTGGAAAAAAAAAATCTTTCTTAAATTTTCTTAAAAATCCTAGGATATTTTTATGTTTGGTAAAGAAACTGTTCATGCTTTTTAAAGTTAGACTCTCTCCTTCACGGGTAAGATTGACTGTATTTTTTTAAAAAGCAAAGATTTCAAAGTCTTTTTCTGTTAGTCAGAACAATTTATGAAACAGAATACAAAATTCCACATATAAATTTGGGCCAAAACATGACTCTTCAAACAAATAAGCATAGTAAAATACATTTGTTCAAGTTTCCCCTCAGATTGTGCCCTTACAGGCAAGGTTGTGTGGATTGCAAAGAGAAAATATGGTAAAAAGCTCCCAGAAGTATTTACTCCTTTTATCTATCAGCATCTTTACTTCTCTGAGCACTAGGTATTTTCTAGCAAAACTGAGGGAACACATCATGAAAGTTTTTTCTAGGAGCGTCATCTTTCGGACTTCAAAATCTCTCTCAAAGTGAAAGAAGCCATCTGTTTAAGTCATTTAAGATTGTGGAAGACAAAGTATCTAGCATACTGATGGAAATAACATTACATTTTTTGCAAGGAGCACTAGAAAAATGTTCTATTAGGCATCTCCTCTCTCCGCATCTTTATTTTGTTTGATGAAGTAAAACTACTTTCCCAGTTGGTGACTGTCACTTGCTAAAAAGTTAGCTATTTTTTCAGCAGTCAAAACACATCACTATTTTTCAAAGAGTTTTGTGTGTTCCTGTTATAGATTCTTGAGATCACTCTACTGATTGCCAGCTATATTAACAACTTTCATCAGCTGAAAGGAGCTGCTCATCACCTCTCTGCTCCAGCATTACTGACACCTCAAAGCGGACAGAAGCTCAAGGAAATGGGGAGTCAGCCCCTTCTTGCAAACAACAGACCAACTAAATGTCCCACTTTGTTATGAGAGGATTATGTATAATGATAATGAATCTTTGTTACAGGGTTTCTACACTGATTGAAAACTTTGACCTGCAAGATGTAGAGCATAAGTGAGTCCATAAAGCGGACAGGTTTACATTCATTTCAGTGGTATATAACAGGAGGACCCCTTTAATTAAAGCCCTGGCCTGAACTGGAATGATGATGAGCCAATTTAAGGATTATGCTTTACTGGTGGTGGCTTGTGCCTACAGCTCAGAAATAAATGTGTCTGTTGGTAGTGATGGGGAAAGGTGGCCTTGGGAACAATTGTATAGATTTTAGTAGTTTTCCAGATACTTTCTCAGGGACCAAACTGTCTTCAACTCTTCACCTCTATTTTTCAAAACTATACAAGTTGTATAACCTTCATTTTGAAAAGGAATTTTTGTTTAAAAAAACAGTCAAATACAAAACATTTTCCACTTCCAGCACCCGTCCTTATTTGCAATACAAGCACTATGGGACTAAAAAGAATGAACTGTTTGATTTGTATAATTGTTTCTCCTTTAAAAAAAACCATAAGCACATCACGTAACTATTACAAATTTAAAGAGTATTCTCATGATACATACTAGCCTTTGTTATACAGCTATTTTACTTGGCACATCTTCAGCCTTGGTCTGGTAAATTTCTAAATAATTCCTCTCTGCCCCAGCCTTTTGGAAAAATCTAAATTGGACAGGCACTGTATTTAGTACAGTTTTGTTAAACAAGGTCCCGTACCTAATTTCTTCTTTAATCCAGAACAACAATATAATACAGATGCAAGAATAACTCACAATCCAAAACACAAGAATAACACAGAAAGCCAATGCTTGAACTGTTGTTAATAAACTTGGAGACATATGTGACATACAAAATTCATGTATAATGTGTATAATGTATATACATTGATTCAGAATAATATTTTGTAAAAGTTGTACTTCTTGTTTCTCATTTGTATCTGTACATTTCATACTATAATACTAATATAATGCTTTTGCACACAGAAGACATAATGCTGCTTCTGCACGATTGGACCTAGGACCACTTTCCAGTTGCCTTTTTCAACTGCAATTCTCAGTGCTACGTAGGGTCAAATATATAGAAATTACACCCATATTTTCTTCCAATTCTCACATTTTTGTTTCCATGCAAATAAAGCACTTCTGCAGGCTCTGAAATGGATCAGCAGCATACTCTAATAGATAATTTAGGTCCAGCCATAGAGAAGGTAGTCAAATATAAGTCACTGATTTATATACTTTTCACAATTTCCAATTCTGCTCATGCTAATGATCATGGATCGTGAATCCCTTACTGCTAGCCCTCATCATCTGTTTTTCTTTTAATTACTTACCACTGAAGTAATTTCACAATGATTAATTTTAATATTTGAAGGTTGAAAATCTCCTTTGTTTTATGACATTTAAACATTTATGAGATACACATATTCATATTGAGAGAAAAGGAATTTTCAGCTGTTTGCCCTGAAAGGTAGGGAGTATCCTCCTGAAGAATTAAAATAGATTGGAAGGGAGATACAGGTTGTAAAAGGATCATGCTCTTAAAAAGTGGAAAGACAAATTGGCAAGCTGACTTCCTAAATATGTTTCTTCTGAAAGCTCTCAAAAGTCCTGCCACAGCTACATCAGACTGCAGGACTCAAGCACCATTTTATGAATGGTACTATGGGCCAATGCTTTGTCTTGAAAATTACAAGCAAATAACAAACATACTATATCCAGATGCTTTCACATTTGCCATACAGGAAGAGTTTCCTGGTAACTTTCACCCTTTGGTGGTCGTTGTGGCACTAGATCGTTCTCTTTCCATGACGCAGGGCCAGCAGCAGGACGTTTACCTCCTAGTGGGCGGCCGATCTGCCATCATCAAGGAAAGCATATTGGAAGCTACAAGAGACCTTGACACCAACTGCAGCATCTTTTTGTGCAGCACCCCACATGAAGTAATGCAGATACCGTGGTGAAATTGGGTTAGGAATTAACATCCCTTTGCAATCAGCAGAATAGTTAACTTCCAGAGATTTCAGGGGGGCATGGTGTTTGTAAATTCAAACAGATGCTACTACATCAGTTATACTGGGGTCATAGTCTAAAGCTTCTCAAATACAATGATGAGAAACTTCAATTGACAAATACAAAAATCTTCATGTCACCATGAAATGATGGTAACTGTCAACCTAGAACACTCCAGCTAGTAATTCTTTACTAATTGTCCAGTTTTAAATGAATGTGGCAGGTCAGGTTCCGTTAGAAGGCAAAAAAAGTGGAGCATTTTGCTACTGAGGTTGTTCATGTAGTTTTAAAATCTTTGTTCAATTTGGAAACAACATGATACACAATACAGGTGATGTCTTTTAAACAGTTTTCATTAACACTTACAGCCTTACAAACAGCCGTTTTATAAAGCAGTATACTATCTATGAAGTAGAGTATGACCTTCCTGACCTTCCTGCCTCTAGACATTGCTTTGCTTTTTAGTGTTAAGTTCTTGCTGCTGCAGTATATCCTTACATCATAGTGCCAGAAGCAATGCATTAGTTTCCCTTTTTTGGCAGCACTTAACCAGACTTAGTACCACTGACAGCTCATTATAGGTCATCATTAATCCCATATAGTCACATTACCAGAAGTGCTGTGTTAATTTTTATGAAATAAATGCACTCAGAATAACAGTTACAATACTACATTAAACAATGAAGTTTCTTCCAGGATTTTATCAGCAAGAGTGAGGTTTCCATAGTGATAGTAACTTCATCAAGCAGACACTTCTCTTCAAGTTAACAGAGTCAGGAAGTACTCTCTTACACACACAAGCAACACACGCAAGCACACTTCCATACACAGCTATGCAAGTCTCGGGGGAACTTGTTCTATGTTAGTCTAGGTCCAGAGCTACTTAGAGGATACCACACAACATAAGACAGCAAATCGGAAAATTTCAGAGTCTAGGCAAAATATCTGTTCTGCCTTCCCCACCCAGTCTGAGCTTCATGAGTGCTTCACATCTCAGTCTTAACCTTGAGTCATCCACCAAAACAATTCATACCCTGCTACCTAATCCATGACTAAAGCCCAGGTAGGAACTAGACCTTTCTCACCTTCTGATCTTTAGCAGGGATGATACAATGGGAGCTGTCAAATGAGCAGCGACTTCTGGGACTGATGCTGAAGAACTTCCCATGCTCAAGGTTTGCAGAACCTAGGTTGTAAAAATATTCTCAGGATGAAATTAATGTGTTAGCACATGCAAGGAGACTTCACCTGCTATTATGAACTTCAGAACATCTTTTGTGCTTGCTTTGAGCTAGTGGTCAGTGTCAACAGTCAGTTTAAATGGTCAATGAATCTGAGCTTGGTAATCACTGAAAGATCACTGGTAACTATAAACAATCGCACTGACTTGAAAATAGTATTTGGAATGCAATGTAAATTAATATATTACTTGAACTTCACTTTGCCTTGTCAATTTTTGTGCAGCAGTATTAGTAAGCAAACTGCTCATTTCTAAAACAAGCAAGACGTTAACTCCTGTAGTACAGCAGAAAAATTATAAAGCTTTCAGTTTTTAATACAATCCACAAAATTAGTGTTTTCTGTTACTTTAGATTTAAATTTGGTTTATATTTATATTTAAAATAGAGGCATATATTTCCCTATAAAAGAAGGCTGGTAGGCATTTGTTGTTGGAGTTCCTTGTCAAACTCACACAGTTACAGGTTTTATTTTTTTTTCCTGAAGGAAAAAAATCATCCTTGCATAAAGGAATGCACCACTTAAAGCTTTAAGTAGAGCTTTAATAGTCCATACAGCTTAATGCAATCCATTAGCTTGAGTGAATTTTAACTATGGTGATTAGTAACTCAGTAATAATGAATTAGGAAGACAAAAGTATTTTTTTACAGTTTCTTAGGGCAAAGGAAATGAAACTGAGTAAGGTGAAACTTAAAATACTGAAAAATCCAATTTAATTTCCAGATTGGCCTTCAGTACAACTTACTAATTGTACACCCTTATATTGTGTTTCCCAGCTCAGATTTGTACTGCAGCATCTTTGAGATTAGCCACCTCTCTGCCAGTGAGTAAATGACTATAAAAATACTTTGCTTTTTAGTCTTACACTCCTGCTGTTGCAGTAATACATGACTAGATCAGTGCCAGAAGCAATTCCTACCTTAGTTTTGCTATCTTTGTCAGAGCAAAGAAGCTTTGGCCAGGGTTTTTACTACCTCTAACTGCTGAATATAGATCAGCACTGGCTTCATATACCAAGATAACAGAAACATTCCGTTGAAATGAAATTGTTGAAAGAAATGCACTTAGAAAGACATCCACATGACCTGCCACAGTACAACACTAAACAATGCAGTTTATTTCTGGATTTTAATTAGCAAGACCATAGTTTGTTTCCATAGGGGGTTAGCAAATACTTTAGAAGATCCATGTAAAAACCTGGAAGTAAATACAGGCAGACAAAAATAACCATATGAAAGTTACTGGAACTGAAACTGAGTGATTATACAAGTTACAACTTAGAAAAAACTTTTTTAAAGAACAAGTATTATTTAGGATCTGTAGAAAGTTACGTAAGCCTTCTTTGGGGAAGGAAGAAAGAACAGTTAAAATTAACTCTGAGTTAATCATTATGAATGAGGCCACTTTCCTGGTTTTGATCAAACAGATAAGAGAGGATTTTACTTGGGTTTTTCTCTCTCTAGTCTCTCAAAAGGCAAAGCAACTAGTCAGCTACAGAAGGTCAGCGGTAATTGCTGTTCTGGATTTTGGGTCACTTCGCAGACATATGGGACATATTTGACTTGTTTTGTCAGGTTCACCTACATCCTATATCCCTTTTGTTATGCTGGGTCATCCCGCTGTTTTACTGCGTCCTTTAAATCCTCCTTTCTAATCCAACCCTAACATGATCTTTGGATTTGATCTTTGATTGATAGATCATATTTGAAATAATCTAGCCCATCTCCTGTTTGTTACAGCATCTTACTTTTAGTTACACTTATAATAGTTGATTTGTATGCCCCAGTAACTACAAAATAATTGCACTTATTTTCTTATACAGCAGTTCACTTATTATAGGGCTGGGAACTCTCTCAAGCCTTGTTTCACTCCCTCCACTGTTAACAAAGCTATCTTGGGAACCATGAGTTTATTAGCAGCCAACGCTTAAGGCTGAGGTAAAAGAACAGACTCCCGCCATTTATGACTTTATTCATCCCTGGCTTTCTCCACTGCTGAAGTATTTTGTCTCCTCACAACAAGAGCTACAGTGGAGGTCCCCCAAGGACCCAGCAGTTCCACCACCCTTCACACCAGCTCTGCTCACTCTGGTAGTAGGGCGGTGCGCCATTTTCAGCACCCGAAAAACAGAGGCAGCTGCGGGTCCCACGAACAACTCCGGCGCCCCGGGGGCCGGCGGGACCCTCGGTGGAAGCGCCGCGGGCCTTTAACTCACCTCAGGGGCGGCGGCGGCTGCGACCCCCGAGGCGGCTGAGCCCGCCGTAGGGCGGGCAATCGGCAAAGAAAAACTCCCGCCCGCCGCGTCGCTGCCGGCTACGAGGGGGCGCCCCTGCGCCGCGGCGGCTGCCGGCGAACAGCGCCGCGGCGGCGAGGAGGGCTGAGGCGAGCCCAGCGGCGGGCCGGAAGGCGGGGAGAGGCCCCGGCACGGCCCCGCTGGGAAGCGGCCTCCGTCCCCTTCCGTCCCCTCTGCCGGCGGAACTACACCTCCCAGCGTGCCCTGCGCGGTTCCCATGGCGACGGGGAGCCAGGCCCGGGCCCCGAGGAACGATGCCCAAGGCCAGGTAACGGGGGGCCCTGCCCGGCTTCCGTGCGGGGAGTTCGCCCCCGCTGCCGTGTGGGGAAGGAGCCGGTGCCCGGGGAGGACAGCCTGGAGGAGGCAGGCAGGCAGGCGTAGAAGGGGCCGTTTCGGCCTCTGTCCCTGAAAGCGAGCGGGGCCGCGGGCAGGATGGGGGCACGCCTGGCCCTTGGAGCAAGGAGCCGGTTGCTCCTGTCAGGGACCCCGCAGAAAAGGGGGAGGCCTAACCCACCACCCCGCAGGTGGCCATGGGGGAGCCTGAAAAGGGGAAGCCCTCGTTTCCCCGAGCAGTATCTTCCCCGGGACACCGAGGACAGGTTCGGAGCCCTCCCGAGTCCACTGACCCGTTACCGGGTACTCCGGTGGCGGCGGCCGGGAGCTCCCCACTCCAGAGACTGCCAGCCTGAGCTGCAGGGTGCTGTGGAAAGCCGTAATCGTTAGAAAACCTTTTAAAGGCGTCTTAAACGTACTCAAAAGAAAACCTCCCACCACACAGCTGGTATTTACTCAGTGCGTGTCACAAACGGCTGTTGCAGTTACCTGAGGAATTTTACTTATCCTGGTTTTGTTAGAAGTACTTCGACAAGCAGAAGGCATGTGATGTGAAACAATAATAAAACAGATAACAATAATAAACCGCAATACCCTTCATTTATCCATTTAGATATTTGCAGGAATTATGGCCTAGCATCCATTGTTTTTCTCTAATGACCTTTCTTTGTTTTTTCCAACTAGTGATACTCTATGGGATCTTGCTATAGCTGAAGTGGAGAAGAGAGAAAACCCCGATGACAATGGCAAGCGTGTGGAAGTTTGGGAAAAATCAATATTATTTATGGGCAACAAAAATGGGGTAATGCTAAATACTGTTCAATTCTGTGCTTTTCAAACATAGTTTGTGGCAGGGAAAATAGCTGATATTTTCAGATACTAAGGTCCACTTAATTATTCTAAAGACAAAATATGTCATGTTCTGATTCTACAGAGATTGGGCATTCCACAGAGTGTGGACCAATGAGACTTTATTACAATTCAGAAGTTCAAGTTTATGATTTGGAGAGTCAAAACTTCAACCATTGTTATCACTGATATGCTAATTCTTTGAGGTTTGGCTTCATTAATTTTTGTAAAAGTAACTGCCGTAAATAATTCTACTCTCTAATTGTTTGACATGTCAAATTTCCCCTTGTAAAGGTTTAACTGGTAACAATTCAATTTGAGTGTACTGATACCAGTTTTGTTGTAGATAGAGGCCTTGACATCCTGCTATGAATTGTGTCTGTATTCAGACCTATTTGAACGTGCCTTACCAGTGATTGCAAACTTATGATTCCGCAAGCCTTATTGTCCCATAAGTTTGGTCATTAGTAATTTCATATTTTTCTTCTGTTAGCATTCATTTGTAAAGTAAATAAGGAAATATTTGCCTTTTTGACCAAGTGAGTCATATTTTTAAGAATACAGGTTTTATTTTAGAAGGATTGGTATATGTGCAACCTCTTAATCAGCACTTTTGTAATACCTTTTTAGAGAAAATACAGTGACTTTTCAGATTTACCTGAAATTCACTTTTTTTTGAGATGGGAAAGGACACCAGAGTAAACTGTAGAAGTGCTAACCCCTTCAGTGTGGTATGTTACTCAGCGTCTGAATTTCAACAGTGTAAAGACATTCTTTTATGTATGTTTATTTGTATTTTAAGCATTCTTTTTATTTCCATCTCATTGGTAATAATTAATTCCAGTGGAAACAAAACACTACATAAATGTATTATTAATAATTGAAAACTGTTAAGCAGTTTAACAGAGTTGGCCAAGTTGATCACTAATGTTTGATTTTAAGCCCACTATTCCTATTACTGTATTTGTTATCTCTATTAGTTTATAATTATAATAATGATAGTGTAACTTGATTCTGACAGAAAGTTGGCCGTTAAGTTTCCACTATAAGGCTACAGACAATTACCTGAGTTTATGCTTTTCCAGTACTTTATTATGGGAATGTTAAGTGAGTGAGTTTCATTTAGTGATACAACTTTTATGCTTTAATGACAGTACACTAGGGTTCTTTTTTGTTTTTAATTTCCAGGGAAAGACCACTATTATACTGAGGTGTCTTGAGAGGTATGTGTTAAATTTTTAAAAGTAGTTTTCAACTGTGGATTAGAATTTTATATCAATAGTTATATTGTGTGATAATTCATAATAAATGTATACAGATGTTGTATTCTGTGACCAGTTGATCACTTAGGGATAAACTTAACTGTTTCTCTTTATTACTACCTGTCATCTGACCCCTTCAGTCCTTCTCCAGTATTAGACAGCTTAAATGGCCATCTATTCAGGTTGGTGCTGCTACTTCTGTCTTCAGCAAGTGAGATCTGTTGCCTTAAAGCGTCCTCTCTGGGCTGCTGTTACTAAGTCAAATTCTGAACAGACTGATAAATATAATTTAATAACTGTAGAATTAGCTTGCTTTATTTAGGGGATCTTGACAAAATGAAGTTATTTTTCCTTGCATAGGGAAGAGATTTCAAAGCCAACATTAGCCTTGGAATATACTTTTGGAAGAAGGGCAAGGAGACACAATACAGTGAGTATTCAGAAAGTATAGTCTACCATATCTTTATATACACACACACACATAAAAATAACATATGTGTTTTATGTATAAGAATCTTAGGTTTTTTTAGTTTATTGTTTGTGAAACAAAAAGGGGGTTTTAATATAATTCTATTTAAATTTGCTAGCTTAATTTTGTATTTTAATCTGTAATATGTTTTTACTTCTCACTAAAACACAGTAGATCAGAGACCAAAGTGTAACACAAAGCAATCAGATTAATTTATAAAAACTACCTAGTTTGTTGTGTTTGAGTGCTTTTATTTTCCTATTGTAACATTGTATGCATGCCTTTAATACACAAAATGAGTAGAAACTGATGAAAATACTTTACAACCAGTTTTGTGAGAGAAGCAGTCATCTTGGAGAATGTTAAATCATAATTAAATTTTTGGGTTACTTGTCCGTATTGCAAAATTTTGCACTGCAGATTATGTTAATGGAAATATTGAACCCATTCCCATCACAGCACAGCACAACACTGCCCAGCAGCAATAACTATTGCTGCAGGTAACTGCTGTTTCTATTACTGAAGCAGGGAGTGGAAAATCTGACTCTGAACGATAAAAATCACTTAAAACTTTTCCCAGAAACTAAATGCGAAGTTAGAGAGTTATTATTTTTCCAGTTGCAAACTTCTTAAAAAGCAGTAGTCTTGAGCTGCAATAAACAAAAAGAAAGGGAAGAGAACCTGATTTTTTTTATGGTTATCATTAATCATGCTTCCTGACTTTTTTACTTTACTGTAGTAATTTATCAAGACAGTCATAGGCATGCCAGGAGTCTTTTGTAAGTGGTGTATGGGATTTCTTGAACATCAGGAGTTTATTATTCGGTTTGTTTTTCAGAAAATACTAGTGTAATAATATATGTTCTTGTTCTGAGTCACTTGCATGAAAAGCCAGTTTATCAGATGAAGATCTTCTCTTGGTGTTGCATGGAAGCACACATTTCTAACATAAAGAAACTCTTTCACAGCCTAAAGATATAGCTCATTTTTGGGAACTAGGTGGTGGAACCTCATTACTGGAACTAATTCGAATACCAATCAGTAGCAACAACATAAGGTAAGTGATTAATATTAGAATTCCAAAGTTAATTTCAGCTTTCCTCCAAATGTAAGTAAATCTCTAGACCTTTTAATGTGGAAAACTCTTTCAAAATGTAAGTTAGAACATTTATGATTTTTTCTAAAAATTGTTGTAATACCACTGATACTTTGCTTTGACCTTTCTTTTCATGGTTCTCTCCTATTAAGCCAAGTTCTTAGCAATCTCCAACAACAAGAGAAAGTGATAACATGAAGGAAATAGGTTGGCCTTAAGTAGATAGAACAAGAAATACAGAAAAAAGAGAAGACATAGTATCTTTATGCTCAGTGAAAGAGCAGAGAAAGCAACTTGGGGGCATACAAAAAATAAAATCTTGCTTCCTACTTCTGTATGCAAATGCAGATGCTATCTCTGTGAAGGGTGGTATTTTAGGGTGAAAAACAAGGCAAAAAATTGTGACCAAAGAAATCTCTGGATTTTTGGGAAGTGAAGTGACCATCTGATAAGAAGATCATTACAAGAGAGATGATATTTCTGAGAGGCACTAAAACTATTGAAATTATTTGAAGACAAAAGGAAACAGGAATTCAGAGAGAATTCAGAGAATGTAGTGAGAAAAATCTGTAAAAGTGATGGAATAGCTAGGAAGAAGAAATGAGAAGGTGATGGGGGGGGTGCATTTAATGTTTTTTCTGGTTAAGAAAGATGGATTTGAAAGCGGAAGGAGACAAATGGATCAAAAGATAAATTTTGTATTATGATGCATTGCTTTATTTCTTTGGTAGTGAGTTTTAAATTCTGTGGAAAAAAAAAGAAGGAGGTATACAGTTTTTATCATGTACATTTGCTGCTGTTTTGACTATTGAGATAATGCCATTATTTAGTGAGAGACTAAGACAGAAGGAATAAAAACCCCACTTTTGGCATGTGAAGCTTTTTGTTTCTAGAAGAGCTTGGGTGGGGGGTGGAAATATACTATCATTTTTCACTGTTGTCTAAATGAACTTAACTAAGCTCTACCTCCATCAGTCTTTTCTTCTCTTTTTACTGATAAGGAATCTTCTGATGTGGATGGTCTTAAGATTCTTTAATGGGTAGCAACATTGTTCTGTAAGACCGCTTCTGTTCATAAGACAGTATTTTAACATGCTAGTCAAAAATTCTACCATTTCAGCTTAAGTGATTTTCACTGGTTTTCTCATCTGTCTGTAGTCAAGCATTTTGCTTATTTAAAAGTTCCATGAACTATATCTAGTTTCACGAAGAGACTTTTCACCAGATTTTTTCCCCACAGGATTTTAAAATTAAATTGGACATTCACTTTGCTTTGTAGTCTTTCTAATACACTCTGTTCTGGAATCCCCTTTTTCAAGTCAGGATGGAATATGAAGGGATGATTGCATCCATTCAAATGGCTGCAATTGCAGTGTTCTTCTTTACAGTTGCACTTTAATGGAGTTAGAGTTTGGGGAGGCAGGGTTTCAGAAGGAGAGGAGTTTATATTAAAGCATTTCTCGTCATAATCCACCTTTAAAAGCCTGGTAATTGCTAAGTATGTCTTGAGTACTCTGACTTCTTCCGTTTATCTTTCACAAGACTTTCTCATACACCCATTTTAGGTTCCAGCTAACTGGTGCAGTCCGTGGCACAGAATATTGCCTCTAACCAGTTTTTTTCCATTTCATATTACAAAAGAATAATGGAAGTATAGAACTTTCTAATACATTAATGGTTAAGAAAGATCCTAACCATTTGCTAACACTGCTTCATCTAGGATTGTAGAGTTATAAGATGGCAGTGATACGTAACAGTAGAAGTGCCCAGTCATACAGGAAGAAGGAGCTAAATGGTCTCAGGATATTTGCATACTTTACTGCTTTGAAACAAAGTCTCCAGAAACAAAGTTTGATATATACAGTCCCCCCAAAACCTCTGATGGAAAGTTGCTAAAGTAATAGTTCTGAACAAGAGACAAGGGAAAGTTTTCTTCAGAACTCAGAGTATCCTTAAAAGCCATCTTCTTTTGCTGTCACATTTAATTCTATCTTAGCATTTGTATTTTCACACTTGTTGCTTTTTGCATTTGTATTACAGGTGTGGTTATATATGAAAATGTTGATTGTCTCATGCATTAAAGATTTGACCAAATAATGCCTTTTTAATAGGTCATTTGCTGTAGTTCTTGTATTGGATCTGTCCAAACCTAACGAACTCTGGACTACTATGGAGAAACTTCTGCAGGTCACCAGGAACCACGTGAACAAAATTTTAACCAAACTAGAAAAGACAAATCCCAAAGTAGCTACTGAAATTAAACAGAGGATGTGGAACAATTTGCAGAGGGATCATCCAGTAAGTTACTTCTAATATTTTCTCCAGATGTCACAGGCCTTTATACAGTTAAAGATAATGCTTTTGAAAATCATAAACAACTCTTTTGGATTTTTATGCATGACTGAAAATCCATTTGATGTAGATGAACCTGTTCACTGGAAAATTATAGCAATTTAATAAAAATTCAATAAGAGCAGAAACAAGGAAAGAAGGTTTCTTATATCTTTTTGTTAGATATCTAATGTGATTGTTATGGCATGTTACACCAATCAAAAGAAATAGTTTTAGAGTAGCAGTTTGCTTCCTCCCCCCCCCCCCATCTTTTTAAAATGAAGATGAAAACTAGAATGTACAAAAGTCATCTAGCAAGAGACTAGCTGAAGGTACAAATTTAAGCAAAGAATATAGTTATAACAGCCATCAACATGACTATATACTTTGCATTTATTTAAATGTCTATCACAAACTCAATGCCTTTTGATAATCTGACAACTAATTAAATTATAAAGTTTCAGAAATGTTAACATCAGTCCTTTAAACATAATTGCTAACTAAATCTCTGGAAAAGCTAAACTAGATTATGCGCAATAGAAATGAAAAGTCATTGTGCATTAAACCTCTGCAAATGTTGTGTGTATATAATGCATAAATAAGTATTCAACAATTCAAAGACTTGGCACATAAATCTAGTTACTGTAACTTCTATAAAATGCTGCAATACAGCAAATGCTTATATAGCTCAAAAATTTAAAAGTAACTTAAAATTTATGAGAAAGCAACATATGCAACACTTGGTAAATTTAGAGTGTAGGGTTTGAGATCTGCTGGATTATGATTTTGTTTTTTACTTTTAGAGAAGGTAATTCACAAAAAGAAAATGCCTACAAGCACACTCGGCCATAAATCATGACCACAGTGTCAAGTTTACATATAGGGGCTTATATATTGGAAAACTGCAAGCTTTTTTCAATAAGTAAAAAGAATAGAATTCTCTTCTTAACTGTTAAGAAGAGAAGACTTGTACTTGCCCTGTAGGGAACACAATTGTACCTTCTAAACTAGAATTTCTATTCAGTCTTCATTATCAAAAACAGAAAGGATGCAAACAAAAATGTATGTTACTCCTTGGTTCTCTTTTTACTTTCATCATTTTTCAAGAAAAAATTATGTCAATTTTGTGGGAGAAAATACTATCTTTTTTAGTCAAAATAAATGACAGTTTACTCAGATTTTTCTTTGCCTTTTTATCACTAAACATACTTTTGTGATAAACAGGAATTGATGAGGTTGTTAGAGGGGTTTTTTTAAGGATTGGACATATTCCATTGGCCTGGATAAAGAATTATTGGCTGTGATGATAAAGCATTAGTATATCAATTGCAGACCTTGTTTAACAAAGGCTGGATGCACCTAAAGTAGTCCATAGTCGAAAATTAATTCCATAGTCAAAAGACAAATAGGGCTCAGCATGCCATTTTAATGTTCCTGATGTTATCCTGAATTAATTTTTTCTTAGTTAAGAAACTAAAGCTGATTTTTTTCCCCACTTCTGTATACCATACACCCAACTTTAAGTTATGATAGTTTTGCTCAAAGCTTTTGCCTTGACAGTGTATGAGTGAAGCCATTATTTTTCCTCTCAAAGTAGAGGATTTGCAGAATGTGCAGCTCCTTGCTAATATAGTGACTGTCATTTAACCTGTATGTGAAACAACTGGTTCTAGAAGGGAACAGTTACGTCAACCTCTGCTACAACACATCTCTTTTCCACACTGCTGCAACCAAAGCAGCTTGACTAAATGCTTGCATGAACACAAGGGGATTCTCTCATTTCATATGGACTACAGGAAAACCTTCCAGATAACTTGAGAATTATTGTAATCTACTTATTAAAACTTTTATTGGAAGTTAGCTATTTAACATTTACATTTTCATGGTTGTTAGGGGACATTTCCTCTTTCTGCTGGTATCAAACACTTGAAAATCACATTAAATCTTTTTTAAGAGTTTGGAAAATGTGATATGGGGAGGACAAACGTGACACAAGCAAATCATTCAGCTTAATTTTCTTGAGCGTTTGTATTACTTTGGGTATGATGCAAGGATGGGAAATGTGTCAAAAAGCCAGTTCAACTAATTCAATCTGGCAGTTCTGTGAATATATGAGGTTTTTCCTCTTTTCCCTTCCCATCTAATGTTGGAGCTGGAGTATGTAGTGTAAGAGCCCTTTACTGCCAGTAAGTGTTCTGACTGCTCAGAGGGATTATTTCCTGACCATTTATGAAAAAAATTAGAAAATTGTAGAATATGGTATGGATATTGCATTAAAGTTTATTCATCTAACTTAAGGTTTTGCAAAAAATAGAGCTTGTCTTCTGTGAATTAATTTTAACCCCTTTCAGTTGTTTTAACAGTTGGAATCTGCTACAGTTTGTTTACACTGCTTAACTGTCATATATTTGTTTAATAGGATTATGAGTTAGTTGACCCTTTTCCAATACCCTTGGTGATAATTGGAAGCAAATATGATATTTTTCATGTAAGTAATAATTAATTTTTTTTTAATAATTAAAAGATTCCTGGTAAAGATTCTATATATTAAATCTTGGTAATATAGTAGTAATCATTTGAAGAAAAGTACAGCCAGTCAGCCTTCTACCACAAAAAATATCTTTCCATCCAACAGCATTATGGAAGGCATACTGTCATTCCTTCACAAAACACTCTCAAACTGATGATTTTTGAGATGTATTTGGAAAATGTTGAGATACAAGTTGCTGCAGACCAAAGAGGGAAGCAAGAAAACATCATGTTGATGACTTTTTTTTATAATGAGAGAAATTCAGCTCCATGTGTTCCTTCTGACAGGAGCTGTAAGTTTATGGCAGTGAAAGAGGGGCATGTCTCAAGTCAGCTGGTCAGATTTTTTGGTAGTTGTGGCAGCATGAACAGTAAACTATCATTTCAGTCTGGAACTTTTTTTTAAGTACCAAACTTTTTAGAGACAAGCGAGTAATTGCGTCTTTTAGAGGGGAGAGGAAAGAAATGTCAGAGTACTGCTGGATTCTCTCCCAGGAGGTTAAAAATCCAAACAAATGCGTACTCAATTTATAAGCAGCACTTGATCATGAGAAACTAGAACAGTATGTTTGGTTTTTAGCTGCCGTGCTGACAGTCTGTGCTTCTCTGGGTGACTACATAGTGCATTGATAGTTGGCTGACTCTTTGAGTTACTTAATTCTTTATTAATAAGGTACTGTGCCTTCTGTCACACTGAGGCTTTATGCTGAGCCATGACCTCTTTAAAAATCAGTGACTTTCATGTAATAAGCAGAGAATAACAGCCTAATTCCTTTGGGGTCTATGGACAGACTCCTGCAGGCTTCATTGGGACCAGGTTTTCACCCACTTTATTCAGAGAAGGCTGTCTGTATGATCTTATATTAAAGAAACATTGATGAAATGGTATTTTTATGCATCTTTCAAATCTTGCAGGTATTACAGTTTAGAGAGCATATACCCAAACTTTTACTGAAAGTTAACGATTTTCACAAAAAGAAAAAATCCTTATTCTTCTAGTAGGCAGTATTTCTACTTCTAAAAATCTAAATCAAAATGAAACAAATTAATTGAAAATTGAATACACATTCCCAATTAAGAAACTTTTTCTGGAGTAACATACTGCCTGAATTAGGCTCCCTCTGTAAAAAAGAAACAAAGGGAAATTGTGACATTTCTTTTCAGAGTAGGCTGTTACTGATTCTGTCTTAAGATATAATTATGCTGACAGCTGAAAGCCTCATATATTGTAGCCTAAGTGCATTGCAGTTTATACAAAAAAATGAAAAGTTCTAGCTGTAATATTTTGGTGTTTGTTTCTTATGTATATGTTCCGATATCAACTTTTTCAGGAGTTTGACTCTGAAATGAGGAAAATAATAAGCAAGACACTTCGATTTGTTTCACATTATTATGGAGCATCATTAGTGGTGTGTATATTCACTTTCTAACTAAGGATAGAGAAGATGAGCAAGATTTGTGTTACAAAAAAAAATTTAAAAATAGAAATGTAAAACTCCTAGAGAAAACAGGATTTGATTGGTTTTACAGTAGCTTTCTTCATGGGTGGGCTAATCTGTCAAACAGGTTACAGGTATTGGCAGGGGATGGATGGATATACCTTGTGAACAAACTACATAATTCCCAGTATCAGCAAAAACTAAATAAAAGTAGTTATCTGTTAGGCAACTCAGTTCCCATATTGAGTTTACTGCACATCTGGCAAAAGTTTTTTGGTACAAGAAAGGAGGATGGGCAAAACTGATCACCCTAGATAGATAGAGAACTGGCCTTTTTGGTAGAAGCACGAACTTACATCTAGTGACCTGGCTTTGGCAGATTTAAAAACTTAGAACCAAGGGCTCATCTTCACAGCAGTTAAGCATACCAGATTATCACACTTCGAGTGTGGAAGAGTAAAGGCAGGGATTTTTTTACAGTAATGAGTAGGAACTGCCAACCACGAGGACAATGAAGTATTTATGTGGCTATATAAATTGGTTTTGTGTTTGGCAGATCACCTTCTTGAGTAAAGGCAGAAACATGCATGCTCAAGTTCACAATCCAAAAAAGCTGCCTCTTGGGCTCTCTCTACATCAGAAGATGGTTCCAATTGTATCAACCATCATTTATGTAATAAACAATATTTAATAGTGGCTTATTTTGATTACCAGACAATTTATGTTTGCTTTAAATTGTTATAATCACAGCATGTCCATTTGTATCCATGTAAAATTGTACAGCTTTTGTACTTTGACACATGATTTCATCTTTTGTTAACTGAGAATACAACTGTCTTAATTTAATAATTTTTTTATGTATTTAAGCATTAATTGTCATTAAAAATTAAAAACTAGGAGCCTAAAACTTCGGCTGCTCAATCCTGATTTCCATTGAAATGAGTGGGAGAAACTTACATTTCCCACAGTAGGGGTCTGACTTCTTTCTCAAAGACGTGAATCTGGATATAGGATACAAATATAGGATACAAAAGACAGGAATAAGCATGCTGTTTGAGAAGATGCTCTGGGAGCTGCTTTCTGATAAATCTGTACCAGTTCTGCCACTGTCAAGCTGCTTTTGTGATGTGTGAACAATGTTATAGTGATTCATTACATTTCTAAATGTTTATGGTATTCTGGATAATTTTTAATGTAGTCTAAAATCTTAATAAGTCATTAGTCTTAGGCAAAAGATTTGTGTCTCAATATGCATACTTCAAAAGTTTTGAATTAATATTTTAAAATTTATTCTTTATTCTTTATACTGTTTTTCATTTAATCTTTCTTGATCTATATATTCAGTGACAAGTACATTCATGCTTTTGAAAAGGAGGGTGAGATTTTTATTCTAGTAAATTCAGTGAACACATACCAAATTTATTGAAGTCAGGAATTAGCCAGGCTCTATCTGAAATCCTTTATGTGGATGACATAATGTAATATTTCTGTGATGGAAGATCATAATGTATATTTTGTTTTCTGATTCATTTAGTTTACCAGTAAATCTGAGGCTCTCCTGCTGAAAGCCCGTGTTCTTATTAATCATTTGGTATTTGGCTATGATAAAAGGTAACGTAATTATTGTCTAACTATTAAATATCTTGCCCAGAGTCTAAAAGTACCTAATAAAAATATTCTAATCATGAAAACATTTTTGTTCTTAAATGTGATCTCTGAAAGATTCCTGTTCATGGACTTCGACTCCTGTGTCTCAGCTGCCTATCTCTGCACAGGACAGTGATAACTCCTTGGTTTTGATTCCAAAACTGATGGATTAGAAACATGGTTACCACTAGTAATGAGTAGATTTTTATTTGCATTTATTTGTATGCAAAGCCCAGTAAGAGTCTAGTCTTTGCTAGAATAATGTAATTTTTCATTGATTGCTAAATGCTCACTTGATACATTTTCTTTTTTTCTGTTTAGCAAGTCTGTATCGGTGGATCACAGCAAACCTCTATTTATACCAGCAGGCCTGGATTCACTGAGCCAAATAGGTTAGGTCATTTCCTGTTCATTGTGTTTATTGCTTAATTGTTTTTAAAAACGAGAAAAAAAAATTAAGCAAATAAAAAATAAATTATAGCACATCAGCAGCAGTTTTAACAGATTATTGAAGGAAATGGCTTAGAAAGTTTAAAATTATCATTCAGTATTTATATTATTGAGAATTACTTGTGCAGGTTTGTCAGTTTAATAAAGTATTGGGACTACTTCAAATAGTAAAGTACCAACAAGCTTAAATCTGAAAGAAAATATAATGTACAGTACCACTCAGATCGTTTCATGGTAGGAGATCAATGTTTTTTCAAACTTGTGGCAGCTTGTCACTGTAGAAGATAAAATATTAAATTAGATAGGTCATTATCCAAAATTATTTGATAATTTATGTTGTTATGACAACATACTTGTATCACTTTGTGCTGTGCTGTAATCCTTAGGACCACCACCTGCCTCCGATAGTGATATCGGAAAGATGCGTGCAAACACACCTTTGGAACTGTGGAAAAAAGTATTTGAGAAAACATTTCCTCCCAAGGTCAGTATTTACATGTCTGCTGCACAGCTTCTTTTCAAACAGAATAGTAGTAGTATCACTACTAATTTTTTTTCTTTAAAGCCCAGCGACTGGAATTTCAGTCTCACTTAGCAGTTTGTTTCTTCTAACCTTTTTAATTCATAAATTTTTAAAAGATACAGATTTGTATGTAGTAGTGCTTTGATCATTAGTTTCTACATCTTCAGTCACCTTCCTAGATTTAGTAATAATGGAAGTACTGATGTAACCTTCTGTTTTTCCAAAGTTATACCATTGCCTTTCATTATATTGAGACACAAGCTATACTCAGTGTTTTTGGAATTTTACAAGGTCACATGTCCCCTAATATCTAAACCAAATGACAATGATGTTCCAAGAAGAGAGCTCTTCCTGGCTGCAGCAAGCTGCTGGTCCTTGTTCTCCTAGAGCATGAGGCTTTGAATGAGGCAAGTGTGTTAGAGTTCCTTGCCAAAATCTGTCATTTTGCTCTGGGAAGTGTTTGGATTTGCAAGGTAGTTAGAATCCCTTGGCGCTTATGTAGTGATAAATCTTGCACATATTTCAGAAGTTTCTGGTCCCAAGAGGCAAACCCCCAAATACTTCTTTTCAGTAAAAGTAATTGCTGTTGTTAGGAAATCAAAACTCTTTTCTATTTGACCTGAGAAAATACAGGCTGCTGCTTTCTCCTTGTGTACTAGACTGTATCACAGTTCTCTAACCCTGTCCATTTCCTGCTCTACAGCTTACCTGGGCAGGCGAGGAGGTCAGTCAGGGCTGTGAAACTGTCTCTCAAATTATGGTTCACAAACTGGGCTTTTTCTAATTTTCAGTCTATGGATCTCCATTCTTGGTGAGAAGGAATCTGAATTCATTCTTTCCTGCTCACTTGACTGCTACATATCAAAGCCTGCAAATTATTTCAGGTGGTTTGTGACCAGAATAAATTATCACTAAGATGCCGTTCTCAGTACAGTATGCCCCAACATGATAAAGACTAAACTTTACTTTTCAGAAACTATACAGAGCTGTTATTTTTCATGTTAATTTTCCTCATAGCCTTTTTAAAACACAATAAACAAACATTGCACCACCACCCACCCAATAACTGCTGTACTCCTCCTGAAGCAGCTGGAGAAATGAATGCATTTCTCATCTTGCAAGCTCCATCAGTGTTCTAAGGTATCAGTCTAAAGAAGATTTAAAGATTTTCCAAGTAGATTCTCAGTCTTTTGTTTTGGTTCCAAAATATGCTTTAAACTTTAAAGCTATTTTTATGCATTGTAAATTTCTTTTTCCATCACCTCATCTAATATTAAGTCTAATTCTGCTTTATTTTATTCTATCATTTGTATGATTGCCTTCTTGCTACTTTCTGTTTGTTATGAGTAAGGCAAAAACTGCAGGACAACATTTTAAAAAAAGTTCTTTATTTGATAGTGTTTCTTTCTATTAGTGTATTTGCTTCTTTGGAATTAAAGTTATAGTTCCTTCAAGGTTAGTAAATGAAAATGCAGGTATTTGGCAAAAAGATAGTAATCAATTTCTCAGCTATTGAAGTAACGTTTCTGGTAACCAGAACTGAATTCTAGTCTTAAGTATTAAATGCTCTAGCAAGAGTAACCTTAACTATGCCCAAATGTCATGGGCCAGAAAGGATATTTTCATTTTGAGGAGAGAATAATAAACAACTACAAAATGAGAATATTTTCTTTCCTTTAAGATCTAACTGCACTATTACTTTCTGATCATTTTACCAATGTTAAGATTTGGGGGTTTTAATCTAATCTGTGTCCTATAGCACAGAATTCTTCCATAAATGCAAGATTTTAATAAATTTGTATTAAAAGCAAATACTTCCATTAGATCTGCAGTGTGGCATTTTCTTGTTAAAAGAACAGAAGATAAAATTTATTACTTGGGGTTTTGTCATTTTTCTTTTAGAGTTTCTGTGATTTACAAGATACCAAGGACCCTGCACAGGATTTACAATACGTCGAGTATGAAGTCGATATCATGAGAGCTCAGAAAAACCAGGTGTGTGGTAGTTCTCCAACTGCTGTTCGCAGTCAGGTATTCCAGAACAACCAGCATTGCTGAATTAATTGTAGAATACGCTCATAGTTTTGCTTTTAAATAACTTCAACTTCCATTTTCAGCCTAGTAGTTGGTTGGGTGTTTTTTTTCCATTGGTACACTTCTAGCTAGTAGAGCATTGTTAGGTCTCAAAGTTTGGGCTCTGTGGTTTCTTTAGAAATGAATAATCCAAATTTTCCCTTTCTTTTCCAGAATTATTCACTAAAATAATACTGAAGCAAAGCTGTGAAGCTTTCTTGGCAGTAATTTTTTCACTTCTGCACCCTGTACTCTCATATGGGTGTTGACTAGCAGAAAGTCTAGGAAGTGGTATCAAGGTTTGGGGTGGGGGCTGTTTACTTTTTCTATTTTTGTCCTTCTACTTCAAAACTATTTAAACTGGAAAGGTACTGAGATGATAATATTTCTGCCTTGAGTTTGCAGGCTATGTACTTTTTATCTTAGAGTGAACAGAGTTATTCTACAGAGTGATATTTGGCTTACCTCTGAATTCCAGGAAAGACCTTTAGTGGGGAAAGGGCCTTTTATTTTTTCTTACTAATTTTGAAGTGTTTCTGCATTTCCCTATGTTGTGGTGAATTAATTTTACAGAAAAAATCTATGGCAAACTAGATGAAGTTCAGAACATTGCCTTATAGATATCAGTGTATAACATCACGTGAGTAGAAATACTGTATACAGTCTTCATTGATATCATAGGTATGGGTCTGTTAAAATCAATCCAAGATTTGTGTATTTTTCTTTGTTTGGAAGAATTATCACATACTGAGTTTGGAAACTCTATTTCGTATAGATTCATCTGTTTCACACACAGAAAATTGTTTGCTAGAATGACTGAAAAATGTTCCACTACTCTCACAGCTTATATGTATGTGGGCTATTTGTACACCATTTAACTTCTTTGTGGACCAAGTTACTGTGGTTAAAGGAGGTTTTTCTAGGAGTGCTTTAAGATGATGGATTGTACCAATCTAGAGCTCACATGCTTTTACAGACCCCCGCTCTTAAGATGAAAGGGAGTTTTATTGAATCGCACTGCAGTTAATCTCAACTAACCCTAAAATACCATAGCAAATTTCATCTTTTTGCATGCTTGTAAAAGAAAGCCAAAGGATTAGATTATTACTGCTGTCTCTGTCAAGTTTTTGTAGAGTTTAGTTAGATTGCATAAGGCAGTAAACCCATAGTTACCTGATCCAAAGAAATACATTAATAATGTAAAAGAATAAAGCAATTTCGAGAATCCCCTGCAGTCTTTGAACTTGCATGTTACCTGTAATATCCTGTTAATGTAGGCATCAGTTCTGAATTTTGGTAACATCAAGAGCAGTCTTAGAAATCATTAAAATTTGTAAAGCACATTGCTTTTGGAATTTATAATGTAATCTCATACCCAGTGTATCTATATATCTCAAAATAACTTTATGGTGTACTAGGTTTGTTATTTTTAGATAATACTTATGTCTTGCAAAAGAAGATACTGGTATGTGTTGATTAAATCATACAAGAAAGTATTAATTTTTTGGTTTTAAACAAAAGAGACAGGCTTTTAGAATCTTAATCAGTTCAAGGACATTGCAAACCAGTAGCTTCTTTTAGTTGGGACTACTACAAGTAATTTGAGCATTAAAGAGAAAATTACTTTTGTTATCTAGAGCTATTTCCTAAACTTCTCTATCATGAAGTTCAATTTTTACAAGATTATTTGCACATTATTAAAATGTTTTATACTCCAAGATTTTCATTCAATTTGGAATGCACCAAGATAGCAATATACATCTAAAAGAAAAGAACTCTGTAGTTGCAGTGATTCTTGAAGTGTCTTTGGATTTCCCAGTTATACAAAAAGTGGCACAAAAATCCTATTTTTAAAGGAAGATTTTAAATGCATTGTAAGTAAGTCTAACATTCTTTATAGAGCTCATGATATCTATTGCGTAGGAGGAGCAGTATATTAAGATGTTCAATATGCAACATGTTGCTAATGGGACATAATGCAAAATGAAAGTTTCATATAACAGCAGCATATATTTTAAAATCACTGAAGTGAATGTTACTATTTCCCTTGGTTACTTTCAGTTAATTAATATGTCACTTTGGACTCTAGGTGATAACCAGTTTGCTTGTTTATCTCAAAGATAAGCTTTAAAGGCAAAATAAACACAAAAACATAGCAACTGAAGCAAAATGCAGCCCCTGTCACTGAGTCTGATAGAAGAACTAGCATACCTGACTGAGTCTTCATCAGAACTGCTCAATAATACTGTAATAGATTTATAGATAACTGGCAATCTAGTAAATCAATTCCAACTTTGTAACCCTGATTAAAGGGTTTCTCTGCAGCTAGGGTTTGTACGCTCTAGCAGAGTAAAAGGTTAAATTCTCAAGTATAAAATTAGAAAACAGTTTAAAAAAAAATGTACAGAAACAAGAAAGTAACTGGCTTACATTCCCATGTACTGTCAGCTAGTATTTGAGATGCTTTTTGGCTGTAGAAGTTAAGACTCCAGCTCATCAGCATTCTGCCACAAAAGTGTTTTCTTTTAGACCATATTATTTTGCCTCCTTAATATTTTCAGAGTTAACTATGAGATGTACCACTCTATTTTTAGACCTTTTTGCTCTGGAAAGCTGTCTGAGGCTACCTTTTCCTCACCGTACCTTTGTTCAAGAGCATATCTCTCTTTCTCAACTATGTCTTTTCTGAATTCTTTTCCTTGTTCTTACCCTACAGACATAACACTCTGTAGGTTTATATCAGATAGTGCTGTTGCAATTGTTTACTGCTTTTTCATTCTCTGGAGTTAAGCTCCGAGAGAGAGAATACAGCACCAGGGGACCTTTTTGGAATTTACGTTTTTAATGTATATCTTAACTAGCAGATTCTCTCCAGGAATTACTGGAATTTTGTGCTCTCTGCAGGGCTTTCAAGATTGAAGAAAAACATTCATTTTGCATATTTATTAGGCCTTAAACGTAAAGCTTGCTGTTAACTCTTCATACAGTCCATGTATAACATAAACAACATGGTAAACTTGTCATCAATTTCTCCATTCTCTGCTAGCTTTTTGACTTGTGATGCTTTAAGGTCAACTTAATTTCATTTTAGGTACACACGTAACTTGAATAAGAGTGAGATCTTTTAAAACAATATTGTTGATAGAGCTGCACATATGCCACCTGCATCTGTGAGCACCTATGAGTGCGTGAAAGTCTTGTTCCTTCGTTCCTTCTAAGTGTTTGTGACAGTGAGATGGTACATGGAGGTGTCTTCTCTGTTTCCTTTAGAAATGCTCTCTACCACAGAGGCAAGTACTCTTAAGATGTCTTCTCAGAGGTTTTTGTTTGTTTCAGGACTTAGCTATCAAGTTATGCTTTGTACTGCTAATACTTAAAAATAGGTCTTGGACCTTGTCCTGGTTTCAGCTGGGATAGAGTTAACTGTCTTCCTAGTAGCTGGTACAGTGCTATGTTTTGAGTTCAGCATGCAAAGAATGTTGATAACACTGATGTTTTCAGTTGTTGCTCAGTATTGTTTAGACTATAGTCAAGGATTTTTCAGCTTCTCATGGCCAGCCAGGGCACAAGAAGTTGGCACAGGACACAACCAAGGCACCTGACCCAAACTATCCAACGGTGTATTCCATACCATGTGACGTCCCATCTAGTTTAGGAACTGGGAAGGGGGGGAGGCAGGGAATCGCTGCTCGGGGACTGGCGGGGTGTCGGTCGGCAGGTGGTGAGCTATTGCCCTGTGCATCATTTGTACATTCCAATCCTTTTATTACTACTGTTGTCATTTTATTAGTGTTATCATTATCATTATAATTTCTTCTTTTCTGCTCTATTAAATCGTTCTTATCTCAACCCAGAAGTTTTACCTTTTTTTTCCCCGAGTTCCTCCCCCATCCCACTGGATGGGGGAAGTGAGTGAGCGGCTGCGTGGTACTTAGTTGCTGGCTGGAGTTAAACCACGACAGACCTTCTTCATCTGGACATTTGACTGCAGCTTCATTCCTTGAAGCAAATGATGAAGCTAACCTTGAGCTCAAAGAATCAGTTAGCCTCCCAGTCAGGTGCTTAGGAAGTCAGTGTCGCACAATGCCAAAGTCCACAATTACTTGGTCCTTGTTACACAGAGGTATTTCTTTAGGGCTTGGTGCCAGTTTTAGCTGAAGCCTAATGCCATAAAGTATACTCAAAAAAAAAAAAAAAGAAAGAAAAAGTAGATGCCTGGTGTAGTTTGGTGTCAGCTAACAAGAAGTAATGGAAGCAGATCTCAATGAACGGGGCTGTAACTGTTAAGACTTTAGCAAGTCATGAACAGAAGAAGGGAAAGTTCTATAACATCTCACAAGGAAGCATAGTCCTATTTCCCCTAAAGCACAAGCAACCTAATTAACCATGTCACTCACAACTAAAAGTCAATTCAGTGTCAGATCCACAGTTGTCTGTTTGAGGTGGGGACTGTGTTGGCCAACAGAAAGAGAGCCATATTTTTTTCAGCATACTTTGCTGACATGACCATATTGCAGAACTTCAGGAGACAATTTCAATCTCATTCAACAAAAGAGAGGATTGCATGTTGTGCAATGAACCTCCTTGGTCAGATTAGTGTTACTGGGCAGAGAAGTGCAACAGGCACCTTAACATGGGTAGCAGAGCAGTAGCATCTTTCTCCAGAGGGGGAGAAGTGCTAGTCTTCATACTGAGGAGAAAAAGTTATTTAGGATGTTTACTCAGCTGCCAAGAATAAGCTTTCTTGTTTTCACAAGAAAGCATGTCCAAATGGGTACAAAAGATTTATTTTATGGTTTTTTTAAACTGACTTAAAGAGCGTTATTAGAGCACTGTTAAATCTCTTACTGAAGTTTAAGTGTTTAAGATTTTTAATCCCTGCTTCAGTACTTCGTTATTTTCACCACGTTCCAGATTGAGGGCACTTTCAGTAAGTAACTGCATGAAAAATAAAAATAAAGTTAAAAGTCATATCAGTCCCTCAGAACTGAGGAAATGCAACAATTAAGGCTTTTCCTACGATCTTAATTTTTACTCCTTGTTTGTAGACATTATAGTATTGTCTTTAATTACATGATCATATACTATTTTGCTGATGTCTCAATTCAATTGTTCAGTATTTCTTTTCATCATCCTTATTCTTTGTGTACCTTATTTCTCAACCTGCCATTCAGACACTTCAATGAGCACAAAAGTATTAATTTTTTTTCACTGAGAATGTGTGGTACTGTTATCTTATCTGAGTGCCTCACAAACATCAGTTAAGTCTTTCTTCCCAATCCCTTTATGAGATTAGGTGTGATCTGCTCCATTTGACAGATGAAGAAGTTATAGAAACACAGAAATACAGAAGCATTAAGGTTAAAAAAAAAAATTAAAATCTGCTTTATACCAGTGTTGAGACATCTAGGACAAGTTGCTAGCACTAATAATGTTTATATTGTAAGTATATTTAAATTACAGTAGTTAATGCTTTGTAAATCTGATCTGTGCCCCATACACTTGGTACCCGGAAAACAAAGGAAGCATAATGCTAGTGTGAACATTTGGCATACTTTGAGATACATTCTTTTGTAGGATCTTCTTTCAGTTTGGGGAGAGGATCTCTTAGCTGATTGTATAGTTATAGTATATTCCAGAATTCTGCTTGTGTTTGTAGTATAGGACTTTATGAGCAGGAAGGTACCCTTTTTCAAAAGGGTCTCTGGAGTGATCTTTAAACTGCATTTGAGAGATTTTTCCATTACATTTCTGACGGATGGGGATTTATTTTACTTTGTTTTGCCTGAAAACTAAAAAAGTGTACTCTCCTGACAACATTTTTTCTCTTGAATCACTGAAACTGTTAAAGATTATTTTTGTAAATATCCTTCCATTTCATCCCTTTTTTTTTCTTTCATTCCTCATTGTTTAAATGCTCATCTTACCTAGGTATGTGTGCAAAACAAATACTTATCTTTTTGTTCTGTACTTCTGTGTGTAGTGGAATAGCTATACAGTTTTAATGTATACTGTGGTTTTAGACACTTTGCATTTCTGTATTATTTTGAATTGCCTTTACACTGAATTGCCTTCTAGCTAGCTAAAATTACAGCAAAATAAATTCTGCTAAATTATCTGCCTCTTTCTTGAAACAGTTTAGTCAGATGACAAATCCGTAAGGCTAATTATTTAGGTAATACCTGTAGACACAACTGACCTCCAGGCAGCATTGTCTTTATATGTAAAACTTCATTGTCTAATTTTACCCCTTCCTGTAGCCTTTGAGATGTTAGAATTGAAATTATTTACTTAGCATAAACCAGGTTACATGTGCTCCCTAAAACATCACAGTATTCTTTCTATTCCTAACTGTTGGCATGTTTCCAACAGTTCAGCATGTTCCAAGATCATAATTACTTTATATTAATAACGAGGGAGTGAAAAAACTGAGTAAAGACTGGCTTAGAGAGAGAACAGTTCAGAAGTACTAGAGCTGTATTTAATAATGCAACTTACTAGATTTAGACTAGACACAATATGTTCTGTGTCAGTCATCTATGAGTTACTCAACTGTAAAACTAGACTCCTGCAAGCATCATAAAGAATATGCACTAGTTAAAAATCCTCTTCCTGCTCATAAATCTGTGGTGCTTTCTGAAAATTTTGCACTGCTAACAAAGTTGCTGAAGTTATTTCCTGAGAGAGAGAAAATCCCATTTATTATCTCCATACAATTTTTAGGTGATTGTTTCTTTGTTGCTCTGCCCTTTATTTTCTTCTTCCTCCCTCTATGCTCCGGATTGAGAATTAAAACTTCTATTAAATTCACCCGGTGTGAATTTTGTTATTTTTGTCAGTTCTGGTATCTGTATACCTACAGTGAAACCTCCCTTACTCTGTCAAGTCCATTCTATTAAAAATCAGAATATCAATCATATAAAGCACATGCCCACTTTTAAAGGTCTTTGCTACATTTATACTGATCACTGGTTTATGTCCACTTCTTTTCCTGATCTAAGTAAGGTATGATGACTATTTTGTCTTGCAAGCAGTACATGGTTAAGTCTAACAGTACCTCATTAGAGTATCATATTCCTGCAAATACACTGGAAGCCTTCATATTCTTAAATGAATGAAAAGCAATCTTAGTGCTTTCTAAATTAATTTTTGCTGAAAAAATCTTCAGAAATAATTTCTGACAGTATGCACCACTACATAAAATTCAGAAGATGAAATTGTTATTTGGTAACATTACTAGAAACTTTTATTATAGGCTTCAAAATTCCCAGTAGCACTTTTGACTAAAATGAGGTAATTTGTCTACCTCGGTAGTACTCAGCTGATGTCAAGTATAGCACAATGTAGACTGCTTCATCTTTCATACCTAGTTAGCTTTCTGTATACCTCCACAACTTGAGCCTCTGTTTGCTTTTAATAATCCAATTACTATCTAGAAGATGCATAATTTTAATTACCACATTGGGCTTGCATTTTATTTTTACATAGAGATGCTAACTTTTCAATCTACTAAACAGTAGCACCTGAAAGAATATTTTAACTACTAATTGAAAACCAAAACAAAACAGAAGTAAAAGCATGGCATCATTGTCTGTCATGAATAATACACTTCCTGAATAACCTCAAACAATGATGAATAACATTTCCACAAATATCCAGTACTATAGATTGAATAGATATGGTATGACAATTTCCTAAACATCCATTACATTCCTCTAAAATATATTTCTGCCTACTGCTTTCTGGACAAGCCTGTGTTCTGCAGGGGTTTCTGAGGTCCACTAGTAGCTCTCTAAGTTTATATGTCACACTGGTGACATATAGAGAAGTTCATTTCAGTTCTGCGCTTAAAAAAAAAAAAAAAAGGTAGGCTTTCTTCTTTTGCTCTTCTAGTTTCTTTTCTGTAATCTTAAGGAACTACCAATCCATTTTGCTTCTTGAAAGGCTCTGACTTCGTGTGTGTGAAACAGTAGTTTCTGTTGGATAATTCCGGTTTCTGTTTTTAAAACACATGTAGTGTTACATTTCTGCATGTTCATAGGGAGTCTGGTTTCTCAAACTGAATGTCTAAGACAAAATTTCTTCTTCCCTAGAAAGTATCTAGGTATAAATAAATAAATAAAATCCAGCTCCCTATATGAGAACGAATGTGACAAAATTTATAGCACTTTTAGTATAATTTTGTTAAAGATAAAAATATATATAGTACATTTTTTCTACAGTGAAAAATGTTTGTAAATGCTTTAAATGTTCAAGCAGCTAATGTATGTATCTTACAACTTTTAGTCATGAGGAGATTAGATTAATATGTATGTATGTTTCTGTTTTAGGAACTTGAACAATACAAAAGAAATGCCTCTAAATCCTGGAAGGAAATGGATTTGGACTCTGATTGATGACCTGCTATAGGTGTCTCCAGTTTAACATTTACAAAATTACTTTAATCATTTTAACATTACACTAGCAATTTAATCTGTTGCAGTAGAAAACATACAATATGAAACTACAAAATCAGTATTTATTAAGCATTCATGTTATTATTTTTAATAAAAAGAGCTGTTTATTCATTCAGTTCAAATTTAACTATATCTTAGTACTGACGTAAGAGTTTTAAAAAGGGGTAAGAAAGGAATTCCAGGTTGGTCAGAGATGGATTTGAATATGAAGACTGGCATTAGTCAGCTCTACCTATTTTATAACACATTATCTGGTTTATTTTCAAATGCTTCTGCCCTAAACATTATTTAAATACAAACAAGTTTTCACACCCAAAATATGAAACTGCATAGTAAAGTGGGCTAGGCATCTTTTCCTAGTTCTTTGCATATATAATTCAAAAAGCAAAGCTTAAGAATATATTTGTATCATTGTTTGATGTATTTCAATAGGACAGGTCCACAAAAACTGGCAGAATAAAGTGGAATTAAAACCACGTTTGACCTGAACTCAGAAGTTTGCTTTATCTCTGTTTCAGTATCATAGAGTTAATATGGGAATTATTTCTTGCAATATATAATGTTGTAATAACTTTGCACAGAATTTAGAAGACAGACATTTCTGTCAAATATTCAAATGCTAGGAAGTCAGTCTAATCAATTTGACAGATACTTGGTTAATGGTAGAAGTATAATTGATTCACATTCAGCCTAGGCTGGTGAAATGCTAGCCTAAACTAGGCATAGCTTTTTGTCCACAGACACCTCACTAGTATGAGATGTACTGTTTTGAAAATAGGCAAGACAAGATCTAGATTAAAGCCAGAGGTGTCTTTTGAGAGCTAAGACTTGTTGTCTGAGAGTCAATGTCTGAACAGTCACTTGGCAGACCAGAGCATAAGAATGTTCCCTGGTGAGCAACCCTACATGCACATAAAAATGGGAAAGACAAACTAATGTGGTATCTTTCAAGCTCTTTAAAGTTATGTGTTATTTTTAACATATTTGTTCACCAAATGTTTTTCCTGATATAACATTTTTATCTCAGAATATTA
Organism: Astur gentilis; assembly: GCF_929443795.1. Classification (NCBI taxonomy): domain Eukaryota; kingdom Metazoa; phylum Chordata; class Aves; order Accipitriformes; family Accipitridae; genus Astur; species Astur gentilis. Next base: position 6,032,746 of record NC_064909.1, on the reverse strand, counting down.
CACATAAAGATATTACCAAAAAATGCTGGCCTCACACTTAAATGGAGAACTTGCATTAACTCAAGGATTTCAAATTCTTCGTTACAAAGTGCATAATTTCAAAACTATCAAATTAAACTAATTATATTATTATGGAATTTCAAGATACAAATGTACTTACCTTTCTGAAGAAATCTCTAGCTATGCCTCTGTAATAAATTTCTTCACGGAATATGAAAAAGTTACAAAATTTAGGAATTCTATGTCTGTTAGGCCTTCAATTTTGAGAGGTACTTATATTTATTAAATGGATAAATTACTCTCTTTGGGATGTTAGTAAGCCCATGAGAATAACTTCCAAAGATGCAAACTACATTCCTTCTAAGAACTAGCAAACAACTTTTATGGGGTTTTTTCCCCCTAGTTAAATTGACATTTTATTAAGAAACAAAAATTTATTCTAGTAATTCCCAAACTGCTTCCAAAATAAGGTTTAGAACTTGGTAATGAAAAGAAGGAAGAGATATAAATAACATAACTGTCTTCTCTGATTTACCATCATTTACAAGACAAAAACATGTTAGGTAACTTTTATATTGCTTAAAGATCCTGTACTTATTAGTTGTATAGTACACATAAAGTGATTTCTTCATTCTGTCTTTATTTACACATATTTGGTTTTTTCTCTTTCTACAAATCCCCCAAATAGTATTAAAACAAAGCATAGAAGTTAAAATACAATTCTAGAAACGAGATTTACTAGCAATTGTACCCCTCTGCTTATTGGTAATGGTTAAAAACCAAAATACTGGGAAAAAAATTAGAGCACCATTGCTACATTGTTAAACATTGACAGCAACAGCTGACTAAATTAAATTCTAAATGTCCTTTAAAACATGTAATAGTGTTGATTATGGCTGATTTGGGAGTGGGGTGGGAATACCAATAGCAGGAAGCCATTCACACTCTTAAGAGAACATTGTTTTGCAAGATGGAAAACATCCGGTCAGAAACAAACATGAGAAGATGAATGTGTTTCTATATGTATAATCACTTAAATTCTATCTATCTAAAATCCAAGAATTTAAGCCTTCAACCATAATAAAGTTGAAAGTGTAGTATTAGACATTGTTAGAACTGCTACTTTTTTATTGCCTGCCAATAATTCTCTCTCTTATTTTGAAGCTCAGAATTGCTATAATGGCAAGTCCTGGTAGAAAAGCATAGAGTATTAGGAAATCGATTGTGAACCGGGACAATGCATCAGGAAAGTTTTTTTCAATGAACTCAATGCCATGAGAGAAAATACACGCAGCATTAATTGCAGTGGAACTGTTGGCTCCACCTGTCAAAAGAAAAAATTAGTTTCTTTAGTAGGTGAATCAGTAAAATTAAAACTCAGGCTTCATACATTTAAAATACCTAGCCCTAATGTTATTTTAATGATGAACTATACCCACAGAAGTATGTCTCATCATTTTGCAATAAGAACAGACAAGCCATATGTTTCTGCAGTTAATCTATGCTATATTTGTTGAATGGAAGAGTAAAGGGTCACTAGGAGCTTTCTGTTTTGCTCATGCCAAACAGAGAAAGCTTTATGGCTTTTCAAACACACTATCTGGAGAGGCCTCAAGAATTAAGTTGCCCAATGTTGTAGACTAGACTTAAAGTGTTCGTATTTATTGAGTCCTTCCAAAATTCAAGAAATGGAGACTGTCTGAAGGGCACGTTAAAGATCAGCTGTTTATTATCACTACCGAAGTCATGAATTCATTTTCTAACAGTTGCCATCTATGCTCTTGTAATAAAGAGGGACGGGAGAGATTAATGGCTAAAGAATATACAGCCTTGGAGAGAAGCACAGACACCTGGCTACAAAGCCCAAAATATCTTGGGGTAGGTCCAAAGCAGTAAGTTTTACCCCCATTGATGGATGTTAGCTACTAACCCTGCCAACCTGACGGATTCTGATGTTTTGCTGGTTATCTTGCTCACAAGCAGCAAAGCACAGCCTGACAGATCCAAGCTGCTTAGTATATGCCATTGTAACATATTTGAACTGAAGCCTTACTAGTATTAGAGGAAACATCTGGTCAGGTGTTACCTGTCAGCGCTCCCTGCACTGATGTTTGATCTTATATTGTGCAATTCTATTGATCTTCTATTTGTGTAACACTGCTCCAATAAGCTCATAAGGGGCTGCAGAGTTTACCTTCCAAAGTGCCCCCAAAGGAGGGATAAAAGAACAGGTGAAGAAGAGAAAATTAAAAACTGAAAGAATGAGAAATAGTTAGGGGAAAAAAAAAAAAGTCAAACTTTTGTCTAGCTTACTGATATGGCGTTATAGTCTTTACTAATTATTAAGCTTTTTTTAACAACTTGCAAGTTATCTTTATTTTTATCAGGATACTTTTGTTGTACATAGAAGGAAAATAAGCATTGACACCTCATTAAAATTATTTACAATGGACTTAAAGGCTGCTTTTTTTTTCTTTTGAACACTTACCACATGTGAAGTTTAAGCCATAAAATTCATTGACTATAAGAACTTCACTGCTGTATTTTTGAAAGGTAAGATAACTGAGTATTTTAAAAGGTGTCGGCATTTCTTCGATGGTCCTTAAAGAAACAGAGAAGTTAAATTAGCTTTTGCCATGTTCCAAAAGCCAATTCCACCTCAAATTAAAACAAGCTCTCATCTTTGGTTGTAGCCAGTTACAGAAACGGTTCTTGGCTGTAGTGTTTTCAAACATAAAGTCCATTCTAGTGCTTACTGAGGAGACAACCATGAAGGCTGTCTCTGACTTTGGTACAGTGTCATAACATTCAGCCCTGACTTGTTTATGGATAGTCACAAATAATTCTATGAGGTTGTTTGCTATTTGCATTGCAGTAATAAACTGAAAATGACAAGACCCAATATAAACCTTAATTGCAAAAATGTGCTGCTTCCAAAGTAAGAAGCCACTGCCCCCTCAGTCCATCTTCAAAACCAAAAAAGACTGAATATCAATTCACTGGAACAATAATAACAAAACAAAAATGAAGCAAAAATAATGAGAAACAGACTACAAAAACTTTGAAATTACAGTATTCAACAAGACTAGGCAATTTCTGCACCTAAAATACTGCAAGACTTTATAATTATACAAACAAATGAACAGAAAAAAACCAGCAGTGCAAGTCTCAATGCTGTTTCTAATATCCTTCACTGCCTATGAAGTTTAATCAAAGAGATTCACAATATCAACTAGCAATGTCTCTACTGTAAAATAAGGTTAGAAACCACTCTAATACTTTTTAAAAGTCATCATTAAAGCATTAGACTATGGTAGGGGGAGTAACTGTCTTGTCACTATAAACATACATCTTTCTGAAATTAGGCAGGGACCAAATAATTAGATATTAACCTAGTTTTATTTGATAAGCAAGTATTAGCTGAGATCTTTGAAGAGACAAAACATCATCAACTTTGTGAAGACTCATACGGTTTTCTTGAGGACAGCTTGATGTCATCTATTGTTGGGCATACTTCATTTTCATTGAAAAGATGTCAGGTGAGCATATCCTATTTGCTCAACATCTCAAGAAAACTGCTTTTGACAATAATACGTTTATTCTGGTATGTTTCTCAAAAACCAGTAATTTCAGTATTGACAAATACAAGGGGGAAACTGTTCAAAGTTTGTGCAATTACAATGCAAAACCACTTATTTGCACAGTAATAGAGCAAGTGGATCATAATTTTCCCGTGTATTTATTACACTACTTTTTTACTTATTATTTTTAGATAGTTCAGTCTGCAGAGGTAGAAGAAGTGTCTGAAAACAGACACAGTGGCTAAACTGGAGAATAACACTAATGAGATAGTTGACCACAACTTTTTTTTAAACCATCATTCCCAGTGTTTAATGACTGGTAAGTTCCAGCAGTTATTAAAAGTTGTAGGAACTTTTTTTTGGTAGGCTTCTTTAATGAGGATAGCATTTCATGTCATAACATTGGCATAAGTAAAAGAATTCAGCTGAGCTGATAGGTATTAATTGCTCAGTTTTATCTTTGATTTTTTTGAAAAAAGTGAAAAAAAATGTTAGTATCTTTGTTGATATCTAAAGTTATTAAGTGTCTGTTCTGTGTGTTTAGTTAGGTCTACCTCTGAAGGATAACCGCTGCACTTTCTTTCTTTCTTCCATTGCTACCTTGCATTATTGTGCTTCTGCAATACAGACTGTTCATGAAACTCTTCTGTAGGTAGATTATTTTAACATTAACACCATCATAATGAAATAAAACTTTTTCCTACCTTACTAGTCCTGTTCCCACTATCACACCTGCTGAACTAAGTAGCACCACTCCGCTTTGGACTATATTTGGGTTTTGAACCACGCCAAGTATAACAAGTGTTAGTAGTTCACCAATTACATGAGATGCTAAGACAACAGCAAAGAAAATTCCAAATCTGGAAGCATCAGGATACAACCCTGCAGTCCTGTACAAAAATAACATTTAAAAAACAGTTTTTGGGTAGTAAACTTGGAACATAGCTTTTATTTTTGTTTTTATTTATTTTTTGCAATTACAGCTCATTAAGTGAACAGTTTATGCCTTAACCCTTAGTATGTTTTTCGGAGCCTTAACATAAAGGACATCCACTTAATGCTGTGACAAAAGTGCAGATATATTAGGTTTTCTCCATCTAGATTAAAGAGGGTTATGTAAAGATGTAATTGTAGCAAAAATCCATGTTGTTTCAAGATAACCACCGTGGCTTTTAACAATCCCTTAAACTAACATCCTCCTCCTTTTAGAGTCTATGCAGTGGGAGTTATTTATGTAAGTCACATATTTAAAGAACATCTTTATGCAGATAATTAACATGGAATTTTGCACTTCTGATACTGTGCATGCAAATGTAAAAATGGATATATTCAATTAAATGGAAGACTAATTGAATTCACCACCCATGTAATTCATCCAAATGCAATTTCCTCCATACTCCTGCACTCTGTAATACAACACGCTCTTCCCAGCTTTTCCCTAGCTAACCGAAGGAAAAAAGTCCTCCGAATCTGTACTGAAGGTTAAAAAGTTAAGAAATCCCAGCAGTTGCTTGGCAAACTTAATTCAGCCTTATAGTGTATATGACAGATGACAAAACCTACATGACATAGTGACTTATTACTCTTTTTCCAAAATACCTCATACCAAAATTGCCTCACACTAGGTGCAGACTGCATGCTTTGCTCAGCTAACAAGCAGCTATTCAACTTTTTATTTTCTTTTTCATTGCTCAATGCAAGGCCCTATGTCTTTTTTTTAATCCACCATGTTCAAACATGGTCTTAAAATAGAAGTATTAATTTTCTCACTGGCTTTCCTGTAGCATTTTTTGTGTGTAACACCAAAATAATCTCTATTACAAATAGATGGCTGAACAGTGACTCTTCAAGTACTAAACATTCAATGACCTAGCAGGTATTTAACCTTTAGTCACAGATCGGTGCAGAAGAAACAGCTTTCCAAAGTCCCAGCATAAAAGTATCACCTTCTCTGAGGTGCTCTAATACTTGACACAGAGCTATGTAGATACTAGTAAATCTGGGGTAGGAGTAGAAAGAGAAGAAAGCCTAAAGAGAATTAAAAAAAAAAAAAAACAAAACTTTGGAAATTACAGTAATAGAATGGTAAGATGACATAAACTGTTAAAAAATTTCCCAGAGGCATCTTTAGCTAGGAAAATCTGCATAAAAAGAGTATGTTTACTTGATTGCAAAAGTGGCTGTATTTGTTCTTGGCCAGACCTGCCTTGTGTCTGATTGGTTAAGAGTTTGGGTCTGACCCAAGCTGTCTGATCCTACAAACACAAACTCTGTGTTCTTACAAGCCATTTCTGTCATACCAGAGGCTATCAAAGCCTCCCCCAAAGTTAGTCCATCCAGGAAAGTTTACTCCTGCACAGATACAATCTTCAAAAATTCATAGAGAAACTGCTTGCCCTAAGAGGTCTAAGGGGACTATGAAATCAGTCTGACACATTGCTGATGGCTTCCAAACAACAAGATAGCAAAGATATGTGGAGGCTAATATCTGTAAATACTACCCATTAACTGAAACCACACTCTTTATTGTTGATTGTGTTTGAAGCTACCAAAGCACAAGGGCAAAGTCTGCCCATATGAATTTCCTGTTCGTTAAGGAGTGAGCGTGACAAACAGTGGCTCATGATCTTCAGGAGCTCCACAAACCTTCCCTCACTGAGCCTGAAAAAGGTGCTTTCCAAATGCCTGCCTTCTCAGCAACCAGCTCACTAGCAGACAGAAACAGAAGGGCTCTGGTGAGCCCAGCACATCCTCTAAATGCTTAGTGGGAGGAGGAGGAGTAATTTCTGCTTCTCTGTGAAAAAGGATTTCTCAGGGCAGGCAGCACTGACAGCCTGCAGAAATAAAAGCCCAGGTAGCTAAGGGGACAAAGAGAAGGATGCCCTTGCTTGAACAAAACTGTACTTTTAATATCAGCACCAAACTACAAAAAAAAACCCCAACCATGCACCCAAGTCCTCACATCTGGAGAAGCAGGAATCTCCTTCTCTGGGCTTTTGTCTTTTCATCTAGGAGCTGACTCTTACCGAGATCCCAAATGGAAAGAATTAGGTAAATGCTGAGCACTTCCACTCATTACCTGCTACAGACCAGGAGGAGGAAGAAAACAGTGATCTTTTCCCTGAGTTTTTCCTAGATGGGAAAACAGCTATTGCAAAATTCCCATGGCAGACTAGCGCCCTGTGCAGAAGTTCTTATTCAGTAGTCCAAGCGATCTGATGCAGTTTTACTTCATCCATTTTCAAACTGCCCTAAACTCTGCCTAAATAAACTCTGCATCTTACTGCAGAGTAAGAGCACTAACATGCACAGCTACAGCAGAATAGCTCCTGCACTTTTATGTCTTTTACAAGGGTCTATCCACTCACCATTTCTCAACAGCTGACCAGAGAACATGCATCCAGGACACAATCCAAGCTTGCTATTCACTTGTACACATTTTACTATAGACTGCCATCTGATTGCAACTTTACTATCAACTGTCGCATGAAAACAAAAATTAACTTTAGTGCACTACATCTCTCCTTTCATAATCAGGAAGACAAAACCCCCAAAAAAGAAAAAGACTGAAGGACAGAAATGGGTCCTTATTACTTTGCTATTAGCTTACATAAGCAGCCATGAACTCTATTAAGTTCAGAATAAGCAAGTGGAAGGTGAGAAATCAGTGGAACAGAAATGAAGAAGAGCAGACCTATATGATAGATAAGGCAATGAACAGAGGAAGTATTTCATCACCCCATTCTGAGGTACTACTTCACAATAATGCAACAAAATGAACGTATTGAGGGGGAAAAAGCATGCTTTACAGTCAAACCCTTTCTTTCACTATCAGAAATCCACTTTAGTGCCTTTCTCTGGAGAGTAGAAGAGAGGGATCCACTTCTCATCACTTCCGTATGTTGTAGCTAAGCCCCAAATGTCCCAGGAAATAAGAAGCTTTGTTACTGTCACATACCTACTGTTGTCTTCCTTTTTTCTCTAATTTCCTGTCTTTCTAAATATAATGTAAAATGACGCTTCCTGCTTTTGGTATGACACAAGAATGATAAATATCCCAGGCCCATTAAAACTCCCCAAGTTACCTAGAGAACTGGTAACTTACTCAGAAAGTGTTTTAAAACTGCCTGAAAGAGAAAGGCTAAAATTGTTGACTTTCCTTAAGCTTTCTCTGTAATCATTCTGAGAGACCATAGCAGGAAGCCATGCCAGGAGGCCTGTTGCTGACATGGTGACTGAAACTGATAACAGAAAGAAAATAACAATCCAACAGATGGTACAAGAGCTTACCAATATATAAAGGTGCTGAAAATCGCCACGCTGATGACACTGAAGGGCAGGAAATGTACTATATAAGCTATAAGCATTTGCCACTTCTTATACAAGCCATCTTTGCTTTCTTGGTCACTGATAGCACGTAAAGGTGGGACTGGATTAAATACATAAAAAATAAATTAAATCACCATTGAATAAAGACACCAAGACTTATTGCTAGCAAAAATGACCTGAAGCACAGAGACAACTTTGAGAATATACCACAAACATTCTGCTTCAACCAGTCTGATCACTTTTTCCCCCACCATAAATGCTAAACATGCTCCCAGAAGATTGCAAAAGTTGGTAAGCTTAATGAAGAAGGCCTAACTAGGCAGCATGCAGGACAGCCTTCTCTTTTAGCAGATACAAATGGAAGACATGAAAAAAACTGCCATGACTGGATAATTTCTTGAGGTGCTCTGATCTCCAGGTGATGACAGCAGTGTGTGTTCCCTACATGAGCAGAACAGTTTTTAGGGCTGTAAATAGACACTATTGTTGGTCCTCGGCAGCTGTAAAACAAACACCCTCTAAGAAAAATTTAATCATCACATAATTCTCTGAACTCTAATTATGCTTAATTGTTGTCAAAGCTGTTTTGTACTTCCATCCTTTCCGTGTCTTTGGTTTTGATCTCACTTAAGACATTAACCACAGACCTAGACTTTGTGCTGCCTTTATAACAGTACACGTGGGCAAGTTAAGGACTCTTGCACAGTTCAGAATAAAGCCTCCATCGGAGGCCAGCTGTAAAAGGGAGAGGCAGGGAACAGGGCATATTCCTTCATTAAGTGCAGTAGACCTGGACCCCCTCTGATGTGCTAATCTTTTTCTGTGGTGTGAAGCTTTCTGTTGCTTTGCCTTTGAATTTCATGCTTCTATATCAGCTCTGACATTACCTAGAACTGTTAAGAAACTTTAAATTACTATCCTCAAAAAAGACTTTTTCCTATTTACAAAATAGTGGCAGCAATACATGCTGCTGCACAAAATACAGGACAGAAACTCACAAAGGGCAACAGCATTGAGCATCCCTGTGTAGGGGGGGGCACTCACGCACTGGTAGACAAGCCCCACACGGTCCTGCACGGCTCCTTTTACCAGGTCATTCCTTAGTCTAAGAAGGAAAAATACTACAAACAAGCCAAATAACAGATTCTGGAGGAGACGCATGATGATGCCCATCTTATCTCTGGAGAAGTTTCTTGTTGTCCTCCTGATAATGAAACAAAACAATAACAATATACTTGTTAGCTACGACTAACAACTTGTTGGTGGACTATTTAGCTCTGAACAAATCTTACACGCACAGTCTCCACAAAAAGGTGATATAATAAAAAAGACAGGGACAAGTACAGTGGTAGACCAAAATAACCAAGAAAGTGCATTATATATGGGAGAAAAACCTGAAAGATTAGTGGATAAGAAAAAAAATATATTTTTTTTAAAGGAAAAAAAAAAAGTCTTACCGTAAAAGAATCCATAATTTGTAAAAGGCACTGGGTGAGTCTTTGTTTTTGAACGGTATTGGTGGCAGCTCTTTCATACCCTTTGTTCTTTCAATGGCTGCCAGTACTTTGTCAAAGATCTCCGAGTTTTTGTAGGCTGATACAATTACCTGAACCCTACTGTAGGTTTCGAGTTCACGTTGCTTGCTTTGGGTGTCCACAGATGTCAGATCCACTGTAAATTTACAAAGTGTTTACTATATATACACATCATTTTACCTTCATATCTCTTCCCCCCTTGCAGCCAACTTTTCCTTGTCTCTATCCTCTATCCAAAGAAGAAAAGGTCCACTGAAAGTATTCAAGGTTTCTTTTACTCCTCCCTTCCATTAGAAGCAGCATGAACAAATAACTGTTGCAGCCACAACAAATCTCTGTGTTTGTGGCCTCTGTAGGACCCTAAAGTTTGAGTCCTTTACCTGGAAACACAAGGACTGAGCATGGGTTGGTCAGACCTTTAGCGTTCTCTTTGCTCAGCACAGAGCTGTGCCACCGGTGAAGCGCTACTGCTGCCAAGAGCAAGGCAGAGCACCAGCTGAGGATGAACATTAATGAGGATGAAGAGATGACTTTTTGGTCATGTATTTCTCAGGTTTTCAGACAAATGCTCAGACGTGGCTCCCTGATTCCCACTTGTCCTCTGCCTGCTCCTCTATAACCATGGAGCTTTATTTTTCAGTTAGTCTGAGCTCATGCTGCAGAGACACTGCTCTTTTCTACTTGAGATGTTGCGGCATTGTTGCACTGGGTTTCACCCACCTCCTTCTCAGACATACTTCTGTTTTAATGTGAAGTTAGAGGATGTTCAGCAGGCCAAATTCCCCTAGCAGGCTCAGCCCCAGCTGAAGAAAATATTACTTACTGCCGTGAAACTTACAAAAAATAAATACTTCACAGAGTTAATGTTTCTTTCTAATAAAATCACCTACTCCTGACACCAGCGGTTCTTTTAATGGAAGATGGGAACTTTGTGTGTGCTATTTGTAGAAATCATATGGACTCAGCAATAGTGCTAAAATGCATTAGACATTTCCCTTTTCCCTAACAGCAATAAATTATCTAAGTTTTCAAAAGCTAGATTGTCATTCTCAGGAATTGCTGTTCTTACTGATGTTTTATATTAGTCTTCTACATCTGATAAGACATCTTTATCAGTTATTTATTCCTAAGGTTTCTGTCATCCTTAGATTTCAGTTTTACAGCATTATGGTCAACTTCAAAATACAAATTGAACAAGAGAAAAGGACGCCTTGTCCAAGATTCTTAACTTGTCCTCAAAAACTGAATTAAACTTATGAATACTTCCCTGGTGTTCTGAAAGCTGGAATTCAGCAGAATTGTCTTTAATGGTAAACATATCCAAAATGAAGTCTTCACTTTCATAAATATGACCATCCAAAATGCAAATTTTGCACTTTTTGAAACTTGGCCAGTGTGCCTTGCTGGAACTCACACAGCAAATAAATGGCAAGCAGGTGTGTTTTAAAAAAATGGTGACACTGACTAGTCACTAGACCAAATAGCCAATGTCTACCATGCACTTGTACTTTTTTTATAAACAACATATGACATTACAATAATATAATCCACACTCAATACATAGGATCTATTTTCCTCTGGTGTAAATGATATCAGAATCTGTCCCTTCATTCACATCATTAAATCACACAAAAAATATAAACTAACAATTTTCCAAAGACTAACTATTCTGATGATTCTTTGCTCTAAACTGTATTTTTTTCCTTTTCTTGTCACATTCAAAGGTTGACACTTGAAGAATGCAGTACTCTCTCTACCAAGCTTTTTTAAGAGTGGGTCTAAATCTCAAATCATCTATGCTTTTCAAGACTATTCAAATTCATGAAGGCAAAATTATCCTCACTGTCACACCAGTGTTTTCAGCTTCATCCCATTCCAGCTTCATGTCAACAACCATTCTCTCTTCTCTCCAAGTTTAGGATGCCATCTAGACAATAGGAAAACACTGCCTCCTCTGAATGCAGCTTTTTGGATTGATCAAATTCCCTGGTTAATGCGCAGCTAGCATTGTCAGAAATCAGTCTACATACATACTGGATTTAAAGAGAGATATATGCATGTATGTATATGTGTACACATACATGCACACACAAACACATACACATTCTCTTCAAACGTGTATCTGCATGGATCAGGTACACAGACGCCCTGCAGCAAAACCTAGCCTCACTTCTAAAGTCTCATGCTGAGACTTTTTTTCATCCTGAATTGGTAAAACAGTAGTCTTCAGCTTTTGCCAACAGCTTGCTATCATCAGCTCCTGAAGCATCTGTATGTTCTGCTGTAGTAGCTCACCCTGGTATTAGCAACTCCCCAAACTTTTGGAAACCTCTAACCCAGCATCTCTGGAAATAGATGCCTCAAGTCATTCCATATTTATTCTACATCCTTCCCTCCAGGCAACTGTTTTCAGTTGCTTTGCATCACAGAGTCTGTAAGAGCATGGGACTTTCCACAGTTTTGGGATCAAATTGATTTTCCAATGTCCAGTAGACAGCCATAGGGAGATGCCGTCAGGAATCCACAGGTTTCATGAAGCTGAGGTTCCTTTTTTATTGTAGTTTACTCCTTTCTGCTGTGTTTCAGACCTACTGCAAACCTGCTGTTTTACGAAGCCAGTGGCAGTTACATTGGCCCAGTTCTCTCTCTTCTCTGAGCTGAGAATAATTACAAAGTTGAGGAAGAATTCAAACACATTTCTATCTCTGGAAAAAACTTTAATTTGGGGAAGAAAACAACTTGTATGTCTAAAGGAAACCCATATTTTTACAAAAGCAACTTACACAAACTTACCATAGAAGTCAAAAGGATTTGATTGCTCAGGACAAGAATAGCCACGGTCACTAAAAAATGTGATCATTTCCATAGGGTTCCCACAGAAAACCATTTCTCCAAAGCTCATGATGGCTATTTTGTCAAATAACTGGGGGAGGGCAAATTAATATATTAGCAATATGTACTGAGAAGTGCATTAATTCTTGAGTACAGCTACTGTCTTGGTAATAAAAATGCTTTGACAGGAAAAATAGTTTTGACACATTCAAACTTACTTAATATATTTCTCTCAAAGGAAGTTTGTCCTTTCTTTCACTCCTCTTGGTGGTTATGCAAGATGACACATCTTTAAGCTCTTAAAACTAGTGGTACTCAAAACTGTCTGTGACAGCAGCATACAGAGGCAATCCACAAACAGAAATGGGACTGTGGACTTCTGACTTCACTTCTAATGCACCTTCACTTACTGACTGACCTCCTTTGGCACTTAATAGCCCCAGTCTGTAAAATCCCCAAATTGTTGGGAAGATTATCCTGAAGTGCTTAAGGATTTTAACAGCACTGCTCTTCAGATGAACATTTGCCAGGGCAGGGTTTCCACCAGCTATGATCAATCCATATACCCAAGGCACCAGGACTGCTTTCAGTCCAGAAAAGCACTGTCACTCCGCTCTGGCTTCATGACCACTTACAGCCGATTCAGTCAGCCAGGGAAGAGGTGCCTTGCATTCACGTGGTGGCTGGTGGATGTGTCAGAAGAGCGAAGTGCAAAACAGTAATGGGAAAGGAGAAATGTTCTCCCCAGCCCAAGCCCAGCAAGACAGGCCTGCCCTACCACATGACCAAGGTGTACCCACACCACTTGACACAAAGAAGAAAAAAGATTATTATTTTTTTCCTTTCCATTCCAAATCATGTCTCAAGTTGCAAGTGTTACTGAAATATGAATATGTAAAGATAAAATAAGTGCTAGTTTTTACAGTGCCTGCACACATGGGGGATTTACATGGCTTCTCCCAGTGTTTTTGATTTGGGTAGCTGCATAACACAAAGGTTAGGCACACAGTCAGTGCGCATACTATTTTCACAGGGTAGTGTGTGTCCCAAAGTGCCCTGTGACTGACAGAAAGACAGACCTGTAAAGTTCAAGACAAGTCTGTATTTTATGCAATGGGGAGGGAAGAGAGCCTTTGAAGGCAGCTATCCTGCATCTTGTACTTTTATCCTGCAAAGAACCTAGGTACTAAAAAGCCTGGTAACAAAAGCAAATAGTGAGTAGACATCATTTACCCTGAAGAGTTCTGAGCGAGGCTGATGAATTGTAATAATCACAATCCTGTGTCTGTGTGCAAGCTCCGAGAGAAGCGAGACAATCTGGTTTGCAGTCAGGCAGTCCAACCCTGTTGTTGGTTCATCAAGTAGCATGACCTCTGTGAAATAACAAGAAATAGCATTAAAACTCAGGTAAGTGGGGAGCAAATGTTATAGCTTCTGCTTTTGAAGCTAATTAGGCAAATAGTATAGCAATTACTTTAGATGTGAAGTTCCACACGTAAAGCAGAATATTGCATAGATATTGCAATGATGGGATCTTTCCGCTTTAGTTAGCTTCAGTGCTTCAGTTTAAACAAGTTGGAATAAGAACATAAAAAACTACTGCAGGGTCAGAGCACAATCTTTTTTTTTTTTTCTAAGTTCAGGTGAAATCTGAAAATTACCAAAATAGATTTGATGTATACATCTGCTTCTAAGAACAATAATGATGAATTTCAGCATGTATACAAATCTAAATATAACTGACATAATTAGCTAGAAGTTATAATCTGAATTAAAGCTAAATATGCACACAAAATTTGTTCTGAACAAACCAAAAGTTGTTAAAATACAGCATATATAATTCCATAGATGAGAGAGGTGGGGTTTTTTATTGCATTTTCTTCATTATTTTATTGCACATGGAAGGGTAAAAGTTACAGTCATATCCATTATTTTTACATAGAAGAGACACAACACAGAAGAGGGCAGTTCAGCCTTGATCAGGATAAGGGGGGAGGAGAGCTTCTACACAGAATTACTATAGTGTTTACTACAGAGTTTAGTGAACTTACTGAGCCATAACTACACCCAAAGAACTAACTCTCCAGGAGTCACCAGTAGCAGTGATGTACCTCACTTTTCTATTTAAATGCTCCTTCCTGCCTGGTTTGCAGTCCTACCACATCTGCATTGCTACGAGGACTCCAGAATCCAATAAATGCATGCTATACATTCACTCCATAAGATTCTGGCACCCTTAAGAGACTATCCTAAAACTGACAAAATTTACAGTGCTGTTTCCCATGGCTAATCCTTCTAGTTGCTCTGCTTTGATTTTCATTCATTGGAATTTTTTTGGCTCTGCAATGTACATGGTGCTTACACATGCACGGCTCAATGGCAGCTACACCACTTCAAAGCTCAATGCTTGCATATGTATGGCTCCGATGTGCTCAAAAACTGTAAATTAATGTGCCACAACCAATATTTCATACACAGGAAGGGTGAGCCCAGAAAGACTTAAGATAGATAAATGCAAGTCTAAACCTGTTCAGTCCCTAAGATTTTAAAACTGTCTACTTTAGAAGATCAACTAATAGTTTAACGGCAGACCTGACTTACTGCTCATCCTCTTCTGTCATTACTAGACTAGCTTTTGCTGAATTACATAACTGTTGTGGTTTAAGTCCAGCTGTCAACTAAAGCACCATGCAGCCACTCACTCACTCCTTCTCCCCCCTGGTGGGATGGGGAGGAGAATCAGAAGAAAAAGGTAAAACCTCGTGGGTTGAGATAAGGACAGTTTAACAGCACAACACAAGGAGAGTAGTAGTAGTAATAACAATAATACTAATAAAAGAAGGTACAAAGCGAGTGATGCACAGTGCAATTGCTCACCTCTTGGAACCCGATGCTCAGCCCATTCCCGAGCCACAATCCCTCCTGCCCCTGGCCGGCTCCCCCAGTTATATATTAATCATGATGCCATATGGTATCAAATATCCCCTTGGCTAGTTCAAGTCAGCTGTCCTGGCTGTGTCCCCTCCCAGCTTCTTGTAAAAATAATTCTATCCCAGCTGAACCCAGGACAAGAATATAAATGCTTTTGTATTTTGGTTTATGGAGGTACATGGCAGGAGCACAAAGTGACCCTGCTTTGTTTTATTTTGAAAATCCATGCAGTGGTACTTACTGGGATCCTGTAATAGCTGGGCTGCAATTGAAACACGACGTCTCTCACCCCCAGAAATTCCTACAAGAACACGGCTTCCAATTATTTTGTCAGCAATGTGGCTGAGACTCAGCTCAGCCATAACTGCATCTACCTGAAAAACAATTACAATTTAGAAAGACTAAACACCGTCCAACTCGGATACCTGTGCGCAAGATGAAAATGAAAGAATATTCTGAAATGGGTAGAATTTCAGCTTCAGTTGACATTAAGATATGAAGAGTTCAGAGGTGGGACTAGAAGTTTAGGTATGAAGCATAATGTGCTGGTCTGGTTTCCAAAATAAGGAAGCAGAAAGGCACATGAATTCTGAGGAAGTATACTGAGTAGAAGATAGGGTGAAGAGAGAAGACAGAAAGCAAGAGCCTTGGTCAGCCATATCTAATCTTTACTCTCAACAGAGGCCAAAAGGAATCCTTTCATAGATCTGTGTATTGGGTTTGTGTGGCAAGGTTTTGGTAGCGGGGGGTGGGGGTTACAGGGGTGGCTTTTGTGAGAAGCTGCTTCCCCTGTGTCCAACAGAGCCAATGCCAGCCGGCTCTAAGACTGACCTGCCACCGGCCAAGGCTGAGCCCATCAGCGACGGTGGTGGCGCCTCTGGGAGAACAGATTTAAGAAGGAAAAAAAGTTGCTGGGACACACAGAAATGGCAGCCAAAAAGAGGGGTGAGAATATGTGAGAGCAACAACCCTGCAGACTCCCAGGTCAGTGAAGAAGGAGGGGGAGGAGATGCTCCAGGCACCGGAGCAGAGATTCCCCTGCAGCCTGTGGGGAAGACCATGGTGAGGCAGGCTGTCCCCCTGCAGCCCACGGAGGTCCACGGTGGAGCAGATATCCACCTGCAGCCCGGGGAGGACCCCACGCCGGAGCAGGTGGGTTCCTGAAGGAGGCTGTGACCCTGTGGGAATCCCATGCTGGAGCAGGCTCCTGGCGGGACCTGCAGATCTGTGGAGAGAGGAACCCACGCTGGAGCAGGTTTTCTGGCAGGACCTGTGACCCCGTGGGGGACCCACGCTGGAGCAGTGTGCTCCTGAAGGACTGCACGCTGTGGAAGGAACCCATGCTGGAGCAGTTTGTGGAGGACTGTCTCCTGTGGGAGGGACCCCATGCTGGAGCAGGGGAAGAGAGTGATGAGTCCTCCCCCTGAGGAGGAAGGAGCGGCAGAGACAATGTGTGGTGAACTGACCCCAACCCCCATTCCCTGTCCCCCAGCAGTGCTGGCAGTGGTAAGTAGAATCTGGGAGTAAAATTGTGCCCAGGAAGAAGGGAGGGGTGGAGAGAAGGTGTTCTGAGATTTGGTTTTATTTTCTTATTACCCTACTCTGGTTCATTGGTAATAAATTGAGTTAATTTTCCCCAAGTTGAGTCTGTTTTGTCCATGATGGTAATTGGTGAGTGATCTCTCCTGTCCTTATCTCGACACACAAGCCCTTTGTTATATTTTCTCTCCCCTGTCCAGCTGAGGATGGGGGAGTGATAGAACAGCTTTGGTGGGCACCTGGCGTCCAGCCAGGGTCAACCCACCACAATCTGACACACACCTAATTTCTCAAGAAAATAGCTTGTAGGGGCTGGCTTATTAGACCAGTGCTTTTTGGAGCTGTTCTGCCTAGTGAGCATGTGCTGCAGGAGACAGAATAGTGTCAAAGTCACCTCTGCTGTCCATGAGATGTGCCAGCACAAATGGCCTTGAACACCTCAGAGAACTGGCTTTCCCATCTGGGGAAGGGGAGCTGACCTGAATACCAACAGCAGCATCTCCTGCAGCAATAACTGTTGCACCTTTGGGTGGGAGAGTTTTGTCCCAGCATAATGGTGATTCCCTGGGGCATCAGCACAAGCCCCTTGCAGAGGCAGGGATCACCAGAGAGCTTGTGTCCTACTCCTCAGCAGGACAATTTCTCCACATTTGCAGAGTGGGGATTACAAAACTTTATTATAAACATAAAACACAGCTATGGATGGAAAGTGCTGCTGGTAAAAGCATTACATGACATCATGTCTACCTTTCTGGTGGAAGATGATAAAATACAGACCTTCTTTTTGATGAAGTCATCAGAGCATTTCTGAAGAGTTAGTAAAGCAGTGTAGGTCAGGGACTCTTGTATGGTAAGGAAGCTTAACAAAGCATCACTCTGAAAAAAAAAAAGGTGAAGATGAAGAAGCAATTAGTCCTGTAGTAACTAAGATCTTGCCCCTGCTCGCACAACCTTCATTCATTCATACAATTTATTAACTGCTTTGTACCAAATTTACTAGTAAAATCACAGTCAGATTACATTACTCCATTACACTAGCAACTTTACTTTCTTTATGTGAGAGGAAGCACAACGCACAAAAATAAATGTAGAAATCAACCTGTGGCACATAAGAGAAGCAATCTCTAAACTGTTCTTTCTTCAGCTGACGCCCATTCACGTACACTTCACCAAAGTTGTCTTTATGTCCAAGTCTTCCTGATATTGCATCCAGAAGTGTTGTTTTCCCAGATCCTTTCAAACAAAAGAAATTAATCATGTGACAAGATGAATTTTATGATTTCAAGAGTGCTAGCTTCACTTGGATGGAGACATATGAGAAGAAGAAAGTATTTTTTTTCTCAATAACATTAAAATAATAAGTCCTGAAAATGCAGCTAGTTAAGGGGAAGTAAATGGGAAGCCTAGAATGTGTGTAAATTAGTATTTAATTTTTACAAATTCACACTGCATAGTGAAACATTTGGGTTTAGAAGTAACCTTATCTTTTATTGAAGTTATAATTGTTAGTTAGGTGACAGAAGACTGAACTCTGAAAACCAAGCACCATGGTTTTACAAAGCAGAGGTTAAAACCAGCTGCAATTTCATTATTTAAAACACAGACCTCAGTCACATTCATACCACTGTGGAAGTCACTGGTATTAACTCCGATCTTATTTCTTTTAAAGTACTGGAACAACTTACCAGAATTTCCTAAAATCCCCATCATCTGGCCACTCTCTACGTGAAAAGAAACATCCTTAAGTATTTGCCGGGTCCATTTTTTATGATATAAAGAAATGTTCCACCATGGGCCAACACGTTCTCTTGGAAAACAAACATCAAAAAAGATTAAATAAGGAAGATTTAAAAATTTAGTGTAAAGCAAGTGAATGGTTTATAGCTACTTGCATGTGGGATGCGAGCCTGGCAGTATTTAAAATATTGGGGGGGGGGGGGGGGGAATCTCCCTTCACCCGCCCCCCCAGGCTTTAAGTTTTTAACTTCTTCATTGTCTGGAAGATAAAACAAATTCTGAACAGATTTCTCAGGATGACTGCTACAGGGCTTTTGGACTACAACCAAAAGGGGAAATTTAAACTGAGGCTGTATTTGTTGACGATGTTTGCCAGCCATTAATCCACTTGACCATTTTCTTAGGGCCTCACATTATCATTCTGGCAGCAGTAAGAAAGGCAATGGGAAAGGGCACAATCTTTGGAAAAGGCCTCTAAAGCACCTCCTTCAGAGACATGTAAAGAAAAACTGGTGAACCTTCTGGAGGACAGGCTGGCTCTGCCTCCCTCAAGACATGTACTCTACCCCTGCGGTGGGTGGCCCAGCGCCACGAGGCTGGCGGCCTGGGCAATGTCCATCCATCTTTACTGGGCTGAAGCCAAACCCACAGCACTCTCCCCGTGGTCCCTGGTCAGAGCAGCTCCTGGCGGGCAGGGGCCCTCCCCAGCCTTACCTGACGGTGTAGGAGACGCCCCGGACACTGACGCTGTCGGAGGGCTGCGCCACAGCCTTTGCCTCGCCTGCCTGCCCGCTGCTGCTGCTCCTCTCCAGGGCAGGAGACCCTCTGCCCGACATCCTCCGGGGCTGGGGCCCCACAGGCTCCCTCCCTCACGCTGCCAGCCAGGCGCCTGACGCTGCCACCACTGTGCTTCCCCCGGCACTGGGCAGGGACAGCTCCCCACTGTCCCCGGGTCAGAGCAGGTCAGTGCCCCCCAGCAGTCGCCACCGGGGAAGCACCTAAAAGAAAACAGAAGGGCTCTCAGTTCTTCCTTCTTCCCGAGAACAACTGTAGGTCATTAGCTGAAGCCACTATCTGATGTACCTTTAGCCCGAGCTGTTACTGTCCCAGAAGAGAGGAATATTTCCCCGTCCGCGGGGTCATGCCAGCCACAGAGGCACAGCGCGCCGCGAGAAGCGGTGCTGCAGTGAAGGTGCCTGGAAAGGGCTGACCTCAAAACCAAGAAGAGAAGGATTGCCAGTTTTCAAAGAGCCAGCAGTCAAACCACTGCAGGGAGCGAGGCCTTCCACTGCCAGCATGAAGGAAGCCACTGAAAATGTCCCTCTGGACCGTGCTGGCTTAAGCCAGGCGGCATGTGAGGGCTTACCGGTGAGTGAGACCTGTGGGGAGCGGGGAGGGACCCGACGGGCTGAGTCATCCCACAGCTACAGCTCTTGCTCAGGAGCTGGGAGAGGTGAGTGGCCAGCCTGCTGACCAGGCTTTCTCAGGCAGCAAGCCCTTATCTCCTTCAGCTCTGAAACAAGGAGCAGAAAGTGTCCTCGTGCCCCGACAAGAGCGCACTGGCAACGAGGCTGGTGCCACGCAAGCTGCCCTCAAGGTGCCATGGTGGTGGGGCCGAGGGAGGGGATCTTCAAACACATGGATGGAGCAGAAAGTCCTTGAGCACGCCTGGAACTGGCTTTTCCAGGACATGCTTTCAGGCTGTAAAACCAGCTCCTCACATTTGCTGGGGACCACCTATTTTTTAAAAAGTTAAGTTCAGTGTAAGCAAGAGCGCGGAGTGCTTTGGCAGCAGGGCAGCTTGGAGGGTGGCTTTTCAGGCTGCTGGGTGTCACGGTGCTTTCTGCTGTGTATCTAGACTGAAAAGATTAATCAACCTTGTTTGCTGTGAGGGCAGCATGTGCGCACAAAGGTTGTGGTTACCATCTGCCAAAGATACCACAGGCAAGATAGGGTCTGCTGTACAGGGAACAGGTACATTTGCCTTGGCTAGGATATGAGTCTGACTCGTAGGAAAGGCACAAGGCTGTGGGAGAGATATGGCTGTCTGGAGTAAAAACTACTGGCATGCACATAGAATTAAACCCAAAGCCAGAAAGCTGCCTCAGCAAAGAGTTCTTAATTGCAGCTACATGCAAAAGGTTAAACAAGCCAGTTAGAGACTCTGTTATTTTAACTGATATCTCAGAACACTAAGTTCCACTTGACGAACTGTGAATTTAATAAACAAAAGAGGAGAAAAGAGACTGTACTAGTGGTTGCACACCTACTTGTTTGTAAAGCCTCCAAGTTAATGAGTCTCTGTGAAATTCAATAACGAACATACTTCAAGTAAACCTTAATTTTTAGCTGCCATAACTTATGAATTTCAATATGCACCATTTTGATCCAGTAGACTAACACTGCTGAAGCAGTACTTTTTTCCCTCAAAAACCAGAAACAGAGTCCAATCTTTTTGTAGTGGCATAACATTTATCTCCATTTTGAAAGTGATCCCATTTAAACTGAAAGCAAATAGAAGAGCATAGCACAGCATGTTTGGCCCTCATACATGCCGCTAGAACAAAGTACGTTTCACACTGATTAACAGATAACTTATCTGAACCCTTCAGACTTTTGCACTACAGTAACTCACCAACAATACTGTTATATTTCATAAAATATATTTCCCTTTGTGCTTTGCCTTTTCTGAACTCAAAATTCAACAGCACTTTAGGTATTGTAATTAACTGTTGTAATTAACCTAATAACTTTTCCAGACCAAGGCCCAGGATACTATTTTTTGTTCTGAAGAAGATAACAGCCTGTATTTCACATACAGTGGAAAATCAAATGTTCTTGAGGTCAAAGAACTCAACTACCAGGTAAAAGTTGTAATTTATATCCCTCCTTTCAGCAGGAAGCGTATCCAGCAACGCCTGTTTCTATATGCAAGCCATTTTAAATGCCAAACAAATTTGAAGTTCAAACACAAAGTTCACATGACTGTTGCACAGTCAAATATACAGAAGTCTGGTGAGCAGAATCATGCTCTTGACTGCAATATTGACAGCAGGCTAAACCCTCCATTGTAAATATATCTAGTAAAGCTAGGGGATAAGACAGGAGAAACCTGTTTCTAGGGTCTGTTTTTTCTCAGTGTTGAGTCAAATTATTCCTCTGAGGGCTGGGGCAGAGGGACTTTCTGTCCAGCTAGGGATGGTAGGAGCCCTTGCTGGCAAGAATGGGTATGTAGAAGGAGACAAAGAGAGGCTGACTAACAAGGAGGATTTCAGGGAACCAGTGAAATTTTTCATGTCCCTTTGTGCCACCATGGCATCTGAAGTGGATTTCACAATTTTCAGGTTTGTGTAATTTCAAATTATATTAAAAATTTTAAACATTTGAAATTTACAATAGCAATAAATCACCAGAGGACAGAGACAGCTTTAGTGATTAACGGAAAAAGAAGCAAAGCATGAAAACCATACTTGACTGTAAAAGAACTTTCTTCCATGTATTTCTGAAAATTAACAGTATTATTTTAATATATTCTCTGCTTGTAACATCATAACTTTGAAGGTATGTATTGCTAAAGAGTTTATTGTTTGAATTGAAGGGACTTGTTTGTTTCTTCGTTAGGTTAACACGGCATCCCAGATTCCCTGGTATGAAAACCTCGCACAGATGAAAATGCCCTGGACCTGGACATCAGATCCCCGTTCTCACATGTCAATAATCCAGAATCTGAATTTAAAAGTTCAAAGTGGTCAGATGCTAGCTATTATAGGAAGCACTGGTAAGAGCAACCAAATTTCATTATTTGACCAACTCTCAGGTAAAATGTACACAGCCAAGAGCAATACTCTGCAGTCTTATGAATGGCAAAATCTAGCTGAGAAACAACTATTGGAAATGTGTCACTTAAATACATTATTTAAAATGTATGAGGAAACAAAAAATGATACTCGGGGGGGATTAAAATTTCTTTTCAAAACCAATTTTGTTAAGACTTGTACACATTTGCTATTTGTTTCCTGAGGTGTAACAGGGTATTGTTGTAACTGTGGCCTGCAGTCCCAGCTCTGCTGGACAAGAAACAGCTTCATGGCTCAGATTCAAAACAGGCCAATTGCAGACCTCACCCAGTAACATAGCAGACAAATGAGGCCAGACCCCATAAGAAAGATCAGTGGCAACTATGCATAGCCATAAGCAGGAATTTCCTTCTGACTGTAACAATTCTAACAGGATAAAATACCTCATTTGGATTAATTAAGAGAAACACAGAGGAAAAAAAAGACAGCTCCTCTTCTGTTTTAAAGCTGAAACCAGGACAGTTTGGCTTTAAAATGGGTCTCTGCTTTCTTACATCTTTTTTTTTTTTTCCTTTCATTTTCTGGTGGAACTGGTTTAATCTTCTCCAGGGTGAGGTTGACTAATGGAGAGATGGCCTTTACCCCATGTTGTTAGTTGAGTCTAAGCTCATCTAGGGGTATAAGAAGCAGATGCGTGACCTGTCAAACTGAAGTAAAAAGTACCCATACTTTGGAGGTAAAAACTCCCATGCTGTGTCTTCACTAGACTCCTACATCAGGTTAGCTCAGTGGTTCAGTGAAGATGCTCTCTCTCAAAGGCAAGGCATATTTACCAAAGAAGTTTTAACTTTATTTCTACAAAAGAGGTTTGTCTTCCCCATTGCCATGGGATTTTTTTCTTAGCACATATCCTTAATGTAACTGAAGTTGTACCTTAGAGATTCTCCTGACAATAAAAGGAAAAGCTTGTGATGAAATAACATATTAAGTTACAGATATAGCACCTTTGTAAGGTAACATACACTGAGTACAAACCCCTTTCAGCAAACTAGTCAAACTATTTTTAAAAGCTGTTTATCATCTATTTCATCAAATGCCTTAGTAAAATGGATCAAACTGCTGATGGGTTTCATGTTGTCAATGGCAATCAATATGTCACTCTTAAATAGAGCAATATGTGGTTTACAGATGGATGGGTTTCTTTTTTAAAATGTATATATTAAGAAACAAGTGTGGAGTTAATCTTTCAACAGGGAGACTAGAAATCAATGACATCTTATCATAATAAGAGAGCTCTGTGTGTTTACATACAGTATCATACAGCAAAAAGGAAAAATTCATTTGCTATTTAATTCCAAATCAGGTGGTGTTTTCATTGTTTTACTTTTCTTACCTCAGAGAATGAGCCAGCTTTTCTTAATTATTTAAATGACTTTTTGTCTTATTTAAGTCCTAATAATTTTTATTTCAATCATGATTAAGATTCTTGTTGTCTGTATAATTATTCAGAGCCTTAGTCATGCAGCTGTTCCAGCTGCCATTTCTAAATTCACAATTCCCTCCACAAAGCAAGCTCTTGCTCAGCATTTAGATCCCAGCCCTGCAGCCAGCGCAGGACACCACCTTTCACCTATGTTTCAAAAATGAAAGAGAGGTAACAAGAAGACAATCTTGCTTCTTGAGCTCATGGAGCTTTCCTCAACACCAAACTACCCAATTCTGCTGAGAAATGACAAAGGTTAAAGCCACATACTCCCTTCCAGAGGAGAGAGATTTCCTGAATGTGAGCTTAGAGTCAGTATTTTCTTTCAAGACAATTCTGTCTCTGTGGCTTTGGAAAAACTTCAGGAAGGGTTGGGGAAAAGATGTTAAGGAACAAAAAACTTCTATCCTCTGTCTGTGACTAAATCACTTTTCAAAATGATCCCTTGGAAATTAATTTCATTTACAATTTTTATTTTTCTATCTAGCTGGTGGAAAGACATCCTTGCTTGATGTGATAACCTGCCGTGATCATGGAGGCAAAATCAAGTCTGGTCAAATCATGATCAACAACAAACCCAGCACTCCCCAGCTTGTTAAGAAATGCATAGCACACGTGCGGCAGGATGACCGACTGCTCCCCCACCTGACTGTCAGAGAAACACTATTGTTCGTTGCCAAACTGCGCCTTCCAAAGTTTTTTTCAGACTCACAAAGGAAAAAAAGGGTAATTAAGCTGTTGGAAAAAAATAAAGTTGTCAAAAATGTGTCTGACAGGAATTATCCAAGAGAGCCTGTGTGTTTGGAGTCAGAACAGCTAATCTGGCATTTTTTAATGTAGATTATGAATTATAAACCTTTTTCTTCTTTCAAGATAGAAACCAGCAATTGTTCCAAAGCTCATAAAGAAATGACAATCTAGAGAAAGCATTAAAGAGGCTGAAAGAAGAACTGAATTGCTGATAGCTGAGTCTTTTTTAATGTTATCTCTAAAACCAAGAATTGTTTTCAAGTGTCTCTTGATCAGATAGCACTGAAATATCCAGATGAATTTTAACCACATTAATCGTATTTTCAGCTTTATCTAAGCACGAATGTGCAAAGAAACTCTTGCTTTATCTCTTTTACCCTTTGGATCCCCCCAGGTAGAAGATGTTATAGCAGAACTACGCTTGCGTCAGTGTGCAAACACCAGGGTAGGGAATGAGTACCTCCGTGGCGTTTCGGGAGGTGAGAGGCGGAGAGTGAGCATCGGTGTGCAGCTGCTCTGGAACCCAGGTAAGCAAAACCCTGACACCTTCCTTGTGTCGACCATAGGCCACTGGGGGAAAACGGGGCAGTAAATGAAGACAGGAGCTTTCAGGGAAGAGTCATGCACACAGTTGCCCCTGGGGCAGCTAGAGGAGTTCATACTCAGGACACTTAACAAGTCTTGCACCACCTCTGCCAGAGGTTACCTCTCCCTAGCAAAAATTAGACACAGTGACTGGATGTGGGTCCATTTGCTTAAATTGAAATCAGCACTGATCACAGATAATACTGTAATTATTATAGTAATAATTCTGTACATGGAGTGTTTCAGCAGCCAGCCCACATTTGCTTCTGTCACCTTTGCCACTGGAAAAGCGGTGACAGAGCTGGGTAGAGCTCCCTGGGAGCCTTCACCCGCTGCTCTCTAAAACCACCATCACACAGACTACTGAAAGTCACCTGAAGTCACCCTCACAGCAGTGCTCTGGATTGTGCATATCAACATGAGGTTTGTTTTTTATCTGACTGCACGCCACAAGTTACTTTGGAAGGCTGCTGGCCTATTATAACATGGAGAATTGTTTTCCTTCCCTCCAACCCAGCCCATTTACATGTGTAATGTTAACAGGGAAGGTAATTTTCTTGGCTGGATAGTCAGTCATTGCGGTCTTGTGCAACTCACTGACGTGGCTGGCTCATGCCACATGTGAACTAGAAACTTTCATCGTCTTCAGTAGAAGCAAACATGAGGCTAAATCTGCAGTTGATTTTGCAGGACTGAATCCCCCATCTGCTCTTATATATCAAAAGCACTACTGAACTTGGCTGAGCCTCCTGTTGAGCAAGATTTCCCGTCAGTTCTTCCACTGAGAAATGGATCTGAGAATTTTTTACTTGTATATAGTTGTATTTTTGTAATTGTGGGGCAAGCTGAAGTCTTTTTTTGTAAGAAGTGATGCTCAGGAATAGAGCTAGTGTGGAAATGTGCTAGTACTGAAGTAAAAAAATAATTAGTTCTAGGAGAAACATGTAAAGCTTTCTTTACATTTCAAACACGTTATACCCCTCAGCACAGAAACCATGTCTGTGTACAGACATTGCCTTGCGCTGATTGAGGCCATTAAGTTCTGTAACAACACAAACACTGCAAAGTAATAAAACACTTTCAAGTTTGTAACAACCCATTGCAAAACAAACAAACAAAAAAATCCAAACATACGCATATCTATTCATATATATGTGCAAATAGGTGCAAAATAGACCACAGGTTGGGAGGAGGAGGAGCTGTCTAAATTAATACTGTATAAGTATTTGCACATGAATAATGCAAGAGGTTTAAATATCGAGCATTTAGGTTAAAATATTTCAGTAGGCAGGATACAAAACTAGGAATAGTGTATTAATTAATATTAATGTACCTGATATTTGTACAGGCAGTGCAAAACTGCAGAGAAGAATTTAAATTTAATAAGGAACCTAAATCTGTATCTCAGTGAAAAAAAAAAAATTTGTTGTTTCCAGTGGGAGCAAGATAAGATTTAACATAATTACTCTTAGTCATCATGTTCAGTAAGATAGTGGAAGAAATTGCCGTTGTTGAATATTATGTGATGCTGGTATGAAATATACTTTGAACTTTAAAAAAAAAAGGAATCTATCAGTGAGATTTCATGCACTAGCACTATTTCACTTAGAACATATTTTCCAAATCAAACATGCTGCTTTCCACAGCTAAACTTATTGTCTTTGGCAGGAATACTCATACTTGATGAACCCACATCTGGACTGGACAGTTTTACTGCACATAACCTTGTGATAACGTTATCCAGACTGGCCAGAGGAAACAGATTAGTTCTTCTTTCACTTCATCAGCCCCGGTCAGATATCTTCCAACTGTTTGATTTAGTTCTTCTGATGACTTCTGGAGTCACTGTCTATTCTGGAACAGCTAGAGACATGGTCCAGTATTTCACAGAACTAGGCTATCCCTGCCCAAAGTACAGCAATCCTGCAGATTTCTATGGTTAGTATAAAGCACTGCCATAAAAAACTGTTACTGGAAATCATTTGCTTTCATAAGTGTATCAGCTAACATTGATTTTTATTGACCATAACTGTCTTGGAAATGCCTTATAACTGACTCAAATCAATACTGCAGCAAGTTCAGTTTTTAATAAGATCCTTACTTGTCAGTACAGGAAATGTAACAAAAACAAGAGGTATGGACAGAATCAATTTTAAATAATCCTCTTTCTAACCCTGCCAGGTGTAGCAACTCTTCCACATGCTTAGCACACTTATTCCCATGTTTTATCTGGTTAAACTTCTACCCTCATTGGGAGGAACTGATCAATTGCTTTCTGTAGCCAGTTCTCTGACTTCTGAATCAAGAAACATAGAAAGCTAGTTTCCAAGGGTGAGGAATAATACACACCTGGAGCAGTAAATAGGAAAGATGAGTGCTGCCCAACAGAGCACACTGGAAGAGAAAAAAGCCAACCCAGAACAACAATCCTTTTATTTCTATTCTCAAAGTTAACTACATGCTTCCAAATCCATTCTTCTGTTTTTTGCAACATGCAAAGGGAACCTGGCCTTGTTAATCTAATGGCAGTAGTCTCTTACCACAGAGGCTGATTCAGTTCCAGCCCTTAGGTCTTTGCTCTCAAGTTGGCTAGGAAACCTTGTACAGATACCAGCTGCAACGCTCTGGAGAAACCTCTTCGGCTGTGCCTATGTGGCAGGCGGTATCAGCTGTGCAGAGATAAACAGAAGTTACCCTCAGTGTCAAGGCCTGCAAAAAGACCTTTGTCACCACCATGGTTTAGAGCAGTCCTCAGCCAAGTGCAGCCTTGAGGAAGGCTTGCAGTAGCCCCATATATGGGAATGGAGAATATGAGGCAGTCCTGGGGAAACTTGTAGCTACAGCCTCTGGTAACAGAGACAAACCCCTACAACATCGAGGCTGGGAGGGATGAGAAAGGAAGGTGGAAGATCATTTAACAATGTGCACAGAGTCAGTACCCATAGGAAGAGAAATGTGGGCAACAGGAAGGTGGAAACGGGACAGGATGGTAGAGGATGCCACAGCAAGAAGGAGCACCTGATGGAAATGCACAAATGCTGGCTGTGTGTCTGATAGAGAAACAGGAGACCATGGTAGAAGGGAAGAGGTAGGACAGATTGCAACTCAGCTCTGATGGGCTCCTACTGAAGTGTCCAAACAGAGATGATCAGCCCAATGTAAGGAGTTACAAAGTTTGCAGCGATAGTTCTCTCAGAAAGCGTCTGCAAAATGTCATGTGTTGTAACTCTGTACTAAAGGTCAGCATTAGAAAATACTATTATAAGTTTAGATTAAAAAAAATATCATTTTGTTAAGTAAAAAAATAATGCTAAGTGAACTATTGTTGCTGCTACTATGTTGTCCATAGATAAAATCTTCTTGGGCTTTCTCAGTATCAGGGAAAGTTTATGGCACCTTTGTAAGATATAAAAAAAACAAAACAAAACAAAACAAAACCTAGCATTTTGCAGATGGAGAAAAAAACATGTAATTTAAGGCAAAGTCACATAACAGACTGTAAATGCCTACATGCCAGGAAGGAAATTCAAACTGTTTATTCTCAGCACTCCTCTCAAGCCACTATTAATTTTAGAAAAATCTGAAATAGTAGTTTAAAATATTATAATAAGCAATTATGAAATCTCTCAGTGATTCATTGAATGACTAGGTAAGAAACATCTCCCAAGACAAAATACACATTAACAATCTGTTCTTCTCTAATTACCTAAAGTAACTGATAAAGTTTTAACTGTTGTAGCTAATGCATGCCCACAGGTCATACTGTCTGTTCACGATGAAATCTCTGATTCTAAACACATCATAAAGTTATCACATCTGTAGCACATGGGCTCATGTCAAATAATGTCTTGCAGTTGATTTGACCAGTATCAATAAACAGACTGCAGAAAAGGAGATGGAAAGCCGAAAAAGAGCAAATACTCTTGCCAACTTGTTCCTAGAAAAAGTCAAAGATTTTGATGATTTCTTATGGAAAGTTACTGATGGAGACAATGTTGCAACCACATTCAGCAAGCAAAGGTAAAGAAAAGAGTGTTGTACAGCATATCTGGAATAACAGCTACAGCCTGTGCTAATCTTGATTTTTTTTCTCTTTTCTTTTGGGCAGGTCCCATTTAAATTCAGAAGAGGCTATCAACATGCCCCGCCATTCAAGTGACCAGTTACCAGGAGTCTTAAAGCAGTTCACTGTATTATTAAGGTAACCTTATCTCCAGCATAAACAGTTATTTATCATGCCTGTTTGTATTTTAAAGCATAAGAAAGAAGCACAAAATGAGAACTGAGTGCATGCTGAAAGTGCAGAGCTAGCGCTAGGCCTGAGCAAGTCACAGAGCAGAGGTGTTGCTATACCAGCTCACCCCAGCCCCCTGAGCAGGACGGCAGCCAGATGTACAGCCCCACCTTTCTGCCCCAGGGCTCCTTCCAGACACAGTCAGCTCCAGCTCACATCTCTGGAAGCCTGCAGCTTTAAGGAGCAGCAGAAGCCTCCAGGCTCTGGAACTGTGCATCGCAGTTTTGGGTACTGCCATCCTGACACATGTGCTGAAGTGTGGTGACTCAACCCTCAGCAAGCCCAGGCAGCCGCATGGTAGGCTCAGGCATTGCCATCCTCACACCTCTGCCTCAGATTTGAAGCCAGGAGGCTTCACTGATTATAGCCAGCACAGGTAAGTATTGTAGTTGGGTTCCATGCTTATGTACTCAAAAGAAACACGATCAACTGAATTAATACATGTAGAACATCACTACGAGCATCAGCCGTTACTAGCATACGCTACAGGTCCTTAACAGAGAGACTTCTATAACTGAAGTAATTGCTTCTATGTCTCTGAAATCAGACTGTCCCACCCCCACTGCCTTCCTTCAAGCTTTCAGCATTTCAGACCTGAAATACTAGGCAGCTACAGACACCCAATAGCTTTGATTAGGTAAAATCCTTTACAGAATCCGACAGCCCACCTCCCATCCTACTCAAAGTTGGCAAGTTCCACGAACTGATTTTAGCAGAGCGTTTGGGGCAATGTATCTGAATATAACTGGCATTAGTAAGTACTATACCTTATGGTCAATGTTGCTGTTTTCCTAGTCGTCAAGTCTCCAATGACTTCAGAGATCTTTCAACGTTATTAATCCATGGATTTGAGGCCCTTCTCATGTCATTATTAATTGGATTTTTGTACTATGGCCATGACAAAACCAGACTCTCTATTCGTGACACGACAGCACTGTTGTACATGATAGGTGCACTAATCCCATTCACAGTGATTTTGGATGTTATTGCCAAATGTAAGTGTCAGTTTTCTTGTAAATGGTACAAGCAATCAAAATCAGAAAATTCCTAAATCAATGAAAATATTATACTTATTAATGCAACCCTAGGATGAAACAAACCTGTTTGTTCCTACCCTGCAGGTCATTCAGAAAGAGCTATGCTTTATCATGACTTGGAAGATGGAATGTACTCTGTTAGTCCATACTTCTTTGCTAAGGTAATTGATTCTGTTGCCAGAAAATAAAACAGCTGGCTTTAACATTAAAAAGCACAAACCAAACAAAGCCTTGTTGCATACATTCATATCAGATTTTGTTATTTTGGGTCTGCCAGCTAAGGCTATCATTCTTGCTTCCTTAGCATTAATGGGTTAAACCTCACACTACTTTAGATCTGTTGCCATAAATCACGACTGAGATCCCACCCCAGAAAAGCCAAGGAAGAATCTCTCACTGGGTTGTTTGTCCAAAATTTGAGAAATCTCAAACTCAAATTTGAGGGTTTAGACAGTTTTGCATACCTGCATATTTTATTCACTGAAGCATCTTTGAAAGTTTGATTACATGTCTTGATCTGTAAAACAAAATATTCCTATTAAATGCTGAAGCAAAGGTAAAACAACCATGGCAAAATGCTAACTGTGATATTTCCAGTAGTTGTTTGGGCTTGTACTGGTCAGAGACAAACAATTGTATTAAGTGCATATAGAGCCAGCGTTGCTGGAAATAAATTTAGAACTTTTAAAAAAACCCCCCACATTCTCTTTTTCACAAGGGTTTAGAAAAATCCCTTCTTTGTGATGTTGCCACTGTTAGATGAGCTCTGCCTGCCATGGCATCTGTAATTTAGGTTTCCATTTCTGCACAAGATTTTAAATGCTTATTAGTGGTTGCCAGAGAAAAATATTCTTTGCATTGTGTCACAAAGATTGCACATTATTCATAGAGAAATCGATGTAATTTGTTACAACCTTAGTATTAGAAGATAGTAGCAACCCTCTTTGGAAGAATTAATCATAACACTCTCTATACATATCTTCAGATATTTGAGAAAATTCTAAGCATGTTTTTGTTTTACAACGAGTTTAGTAGTTACTAACTGGCCTGCCTTTGGGACAAAGTAAGGAAGTGACCAACAGCCAAATTTGTCTCAAAGCTGATCTCACACTAGGTTCAACCAAATTTGGACAAAACATAGAGTTGCCATGAGTCAGTAACAGTGTTACTGTTATCAAGCACACCAGTTCTCAGGGAAAGTTTCTTAAATTCTCAGAAGCTGCCAAAACTGTAACAAAATGTCTAATCTGTAACAAGAACGCTCTCAATTTAATAATTAGTTATAGGAATTGTCATAACTGGAGAAAAAATTAGTGAAGATTTCAATTTCTGTTGTGGATTGGTTTTGCATGTCACTGACAACACCAAACAGGGAGATGATTGCATTCTAAAGGAGTATTTGCTGTAGTTTTTATGAGCAGTCCATAAAAACATTAAGGTACATCTCAGGTGGTTCTGTAATTATCATTTGACTTAATCTCTGTTGGTTTTTTTGTTGTTTTTTTTTTCTTCCTAAACAGATTTTAGGGGAGCTCCCAGAACACTGTGCTTTTGTTATAATTTATGGGGTTCCCATCTACTGGCTGGCAAACCTCATTCCTGAACCAGAACATTTCCTGCTGAACTTCCTCTTGGTGTGGCTGGCTGTCTATAGTGCCCGCGCGATGGCACTTTGGGTGGCAGCACTGTTACCAACGTTACAGCTTTCAGCCTTCTTCGGCAATGTCCTTTTCACATCATTCTACCTGAGTGGTGGTTTTGTGATAAGCCTAGAAAACCTCTGGACAGGTAAGACAAGGCTCCCACCATTCCTCTGAACTGAAACATCGATGGCTTTCATCAGCAACTGGTTTTTGTGAGGCTGAGTGTGTCCTGTGCAGGAAAACTCACCTTTATTCCTACCTTTGCAATTATCTTCTTGGGTGGTGACAGTGGAGTCAGGTCATTCATTTTACATCAGTTTCTCCATCTGAAAATGAGGTAACAAGAAGTCTGGTTAAAAAAGCACTAGTGAAAGGCTCAATTCTTACGTGTTTGCTAAATTTTTCAATAAAAAGAATTCTGTTCAGTAGATGAAGATTGAGCTCTAGTGAGACTTGTTTGACAGCCATGGATATTAGCGCTCTCCTAATTTTCCATCTCCACATAAAAATATGAAGTATATCTGCCATATTTGTCCCATAATAAACTGTTATATGTTTACAGCCTCTGTTTGCCAAGAAATTAGAAAAAAAAACCATGCTGTATTTGGCAGCAACATAGCAGTTTTTGAGGTCTCAAATTTTGTGTATGTGTATCAACTTCTTTCTTTCTGTCTTTTTTTTTTTTTTTTCCCAGTTCCATTTTGGGTTTCTAAAATCTCTTTTCTCAGATGGAATTTTCAAGGCATGATGCAAATTCAGTTCACTGACCTCACATACGAAATTGCTGTTGGAAATACTACTTTTCAAATACCAGGGAAACTTGTAAGTCACTAATAAAAATTGTTTCAAATGTTTGATAACCAATTAGAATACCATTTATATGCCCATCATATATAAGTAGATTTTGTAGGCCTCAAATCTGGCAAGCACTAAACCAATACGTGAAGTCACATTACATGTGGCGTATTTTAAATTTGTCCCTACAGGTGTCACTCCTTTTATGCCTTTCTTTTTAGTGGAAGAGAAAAAAGGAAAAAAAGAAAGAAAAGAACAAAGGGCAAGTATTTCTACACAGGCCCCAACTACGTGCTTGCTGAAATTGTTCAGAAGCCGAACTGCCTTCCCCTGAAATTCCGCAGCCACTAGACATAGCGTAGCTGTAACCAGCTGTCGAACCACTCTGAAAGACGCATCCACCTGGAAACCACGGGGAAGGGCGGCAGGGGCCAGGGAAGCTCACACGTCAAACACACTTCCCAGATCCAGCATGAAAAATCTTGTGGCGGTTCCTAATGTTGTGTCTTCCGCGGTTACAGGTCACCCGGGCCCTGGGCCTGGACTCCCACCCTCTCTACGTAAGCTACCTCGTCCTGGCGGGTATCGTTGGCAGCTTCCTGCTCTTGTACTACTTATCTCTGAGGTTCATCAGGCAGAAATCCAACCAAGACTGGTAACAGCAAACCTCGCAGAGGGGGCAGCAGGTTACGGCGTCCCCCGCAAGAGGCCCGGGACAGCCCGCAGCCTTCGTTGTGGTCACGCCGGCAGCCGCCCGGGGAGAGCCGGTCCCTGCTGCGAGCGGGGAGCGGCGGGCGAGGCCGGCCCGGCCCGGCCCGCCACAGGGTGGCAGCAGAACACCGGCAGTGGGAAGGCGGGCCGCCCTGCGCCGCAGGGCCTGCCGGCCAGCGGGCTTCGGCCTGCCGGCCAGCGGGCTTCGGCCTGCCGGCCAGCGGGCTTCGGCCTGCCGGCCAGCGGGCTTCGGCCTGCCGGCCAGCGGGCTTCGGCCTGCCGGCCAGCGGGCTTCGGCCTGCCGGCGGTTGTCTGACGGGCGGTTCCTCTAGGTGACCGGGCGCTTACGAGTCCTCCACGCCTTGAAATACGCTGAGCTATGGGCCACCGGTGTCAAGGGCCCCGTCCCACTTTGCAGTAGCTGATGCTCTAGTCCACGGCGTTTGAACGCGCGGCGATCACGCACTTAACGGGGAGAGCTCCGAGAGGACGGGATCAGCACACACCGGGCACGACTTTCTGTAGCGCATACAACGTTCGGTTCGGCGCTCTGACCAGCAGCGTCGAGGAAGGCAACGCGGCAGACTTCGCTGATGCTTCGGGAGAACGTGCAAGGATGGAAAACACAACTGCTAACTGTTCTGTGCCATTTCTAATCGCTTACGTCGTTCAAGGCCCTGCCTTTGTGATCCAGTTAGATGCTGTTGATGCCCCAAAGAGGTATTTACTCACTGGATAGATGATTTCTTGTAACAGCTAAAATTGTCTCACCTTCTTGGATTATTTTTACAGCATAAACACATACCTATTGATTGTTATTATTCACATCTCTCTCCATGGCAATACAAATCATAGCAATTTGCCGAGTTTGGTTCCTAAGATTCTCAGGTAGAAAATACCAACCTGCCTCTCCAGTAATTAAAAATTTAATGACGCAATTACAAAATGCTTGTAATTGTGCACCTAGTTATGCTCAGCCATAAGACAGAAAGGCTCAGAAAATGAGTCGGTAAATAAATGGCTATGGTAAGTGCACGTGCAAATTAGGTGTATAGTTGTTGTGAGCATTTTATAAGATTACCTTGATTGATTTTAAATGTTTGGATGCAGATCTCTCTGCTTATATACAGAGACCCAAAGCACGTCACCTACTCAACTTTCATTTACATGTTGCACACAGTGGAAAACCCCTTCTATAATCGGCTATAACACCCCTGATACTGTTACATAAGTTGCCCCCCGCCCCCTTTTTTTTTTTTTAAGAAATAAGAATGAAAGAACGTCAGTATTTTATTATTCTATTTGGCAATTAGGACTGCCACATTACTTTCCACAGGTTCCACGTGGTAATAGATTCCCAGGAAGGCCCTAGTCTAAAGATGTTAAGCAGGTCTGTTAAAATAACAGCTTCAGCCCCGGGCAGCAGTAGAAATCCAAAACACTCTCAGGTTCTTCTAAGGTGAATTCTACCATTTCTTTCTGGTGCTGCTGCATTTGATATCAAAAAAACCCCACTCGATCTGATGCTAGTGCCATTTTGAAATTATCAGATTTTCATTGCCTTTTAATGGCAAAGCCAATTCTTTCTGTCCAATTCAGCATCATTAAATTGTCAGAATAGCAGCTTCCTGTTTGATTCTTAATTATTCCTTTTTATTATATTTAAGACACTTAATTTTTTTAAAGTGGTTTACTCTTCTTTGTAATGATCTGTTATGATTAGAATCTCTTTTATATTACACTGAAGTTTTAAGGGTATATATTGGTACTTCTAGTCTAAACCTCTATTTTCAAGGTATTTAGAGGATTAAATTCTAGGCTGACTCTCTGTTGTGAATTCACTTTGATGTTTAATAAAAAAAGGAGAGACACAATGGGAGAAATTAAAGACATAAGGGACAGCTCTGAATTTTAGGGGCATATTGTCATGCACAGAAATCTTCAGGCATCTAGATAAGAATATACCATAGCCTTAACTTTGAATTTCCTTCCTTTTGTGAAATTAGTCAGGCTGCTGACATTACTTAAACAGCCTTTTTCAATTTAAAATTCCACCCTCTTAACATTATGCAGCAGGACCAAACGGTGTGAGTGTTTCAGAGGTGGTGTTATGACAAGGGTAGATGTATACATAATGGGGACTTGAGCGATGAGCCTAGGAACAGCCATCGTATGGAGTGTAGGAAGAGCTATCATAGGATGTGGCCAGGCCTGTGTTTACATAGAAAAAGCTCATATTCTATATACTACAATTACATTAGCACACTGCCTATGATCATATCTTGTTTCCTTGATGCCTAGAGATGGGGAATATAGGCTGTGATTATTGTTACAGGCTTTAGCAATAAGAAGATAGGAGCCTTGAAATACCAGCAATTAGTGTTCCTGCCTGACAATAGCACGCTGTGGAGCTGTGTACAGGGAAGAGCACAGGGATGAGTGGGTGGATGACACACAACTTGCCCCACTCACACTACCGGGAGTTGAAAAATAGTACAAGTTTAAAGGGAGTTATGCACCTCTTGGCCAGTGAAGGTCACACTGTATGCTTTGGCCTCTATGTTCACGTCCTACTTCGTGTTAGTTTTGTGCAGAAAAGGTTTCACATTTCCACAGCAAGAGCTGCTGCTGCTGCTGCTGCAAAAACAAGGGGTTAGCGAGGGAAGAGAAATCTTCCCGGGAGTTCTAACCAAGGCTAAATGTTATAATTTAATTTCAGCACAGCTATGCTTTCCAAGTTTCAGAGTAGCCGTTCCTTTTCCTTAGACTCCCTTGTGTCAGCAGCAGCTCAGTGTGCCCTCCTGCCTGCACTCCCCGTACCACCAAAGTTACAGCAGCCCGCAGCAATCTCAATATAGAGACTAAAGATCACAAGCAAGACACTGCCCAAAACTCAACATACTGTCCGTTCCACACAGGACAACACTTAGTTTGTTACGGACTTAAGCACTGTAGTAAGGCAGGTCTGCCATTCGCGCAGAGCGCTGCCCGCCAGTCCAACAATGCTGCTGTCCCAAGGATTCACCCACTACTGTCTTTGCTCTCCTGTGTCCTCCCTGGCCAGATCTGGAAAAGGTCTCGGCTGTAAGTCATGGTCCCTGCTACTGCAGGCAACCAAGTCAGTGCAAAACTGGTTTTGAAATGGCACCATGTTTAATCGGTTGCAGAGTTTCGAAGCTGTGCCAAACTGCTGCTTGAATGGCGCAGTGCGTGACCTAACTGCAACAGGCTATGGGGTTTCGGTCTGCATACAAACACAAATCTGGGAATGGGAATGTCAAATACAGGCAACGACGATATTTGTAAGGAAAATTCACCGAATTTAGATTAAAAAATAAATCTGTGTTGGTTACATGGATACTGTAAAGTACTGTGTGGGGACAACAGAACTGTGTGTTGTTACAACACCTCTATGTACTAGAGGTGGTGTCTTATCTGTAAAGGAACAGGTAAGAAAAATGTATTACTTAAAGTGTTTAGTACAAGGAGAGGTGGGAAGTTCTTCCCCAACCTCCATTCCAAGTTTATGCATTCTTTCCACTTGGCAAATGGGACAAACTTTTTTAGCACTGGAAAATGGATTATAGAAACACTGCTTTGCATATTGGCTCATGGATAGTGGCAGTCCTCCAAAATACTTTTAACTCATTGTTTGGAAAGGACTAGCTTTCACTGTGGCTAAGCTAAATTAGTAAGTAGCTGTTGAAAGTTTCATCCTGTGTTTGTTCATTGCAAAATGCATTCAGAAATGCTAAATAAGTAACAAGTATCAATAACCATCCCTTTTAATTTAAAAAAAACCCCTAAAACAAAAAAACAAAAAACCCATGAAATTCCTTTAAAAAAAAAAAATCACAGACAATACACTACGCAAAGAGACTCAAAGGTGAGAAATTGCAGGTGTTGGTATGTCCACTTGTACCAGAAATAACAAACCTTTCAGGTTTTAGCCACAATGACTAATTTTAATGGCAGTAGACAAGAAACAGTGTACATGGAGCTCTGTGACATGCTGCTTTTTTTTTTTTTTATACTCCAAAAGCCAAGACAAGCCCTTCATATGTTAGCAGCTATTAATTAAGGGAACAAAGTTTAAGCAGCAGGTTGAGGTAATTTTAAAACCACTTAACCCTTTTCAGAATTGATGAGCTTTAAAAAGCACATCTATATGTGCATGTGTTCATATTAACATCTATATGTAGAGGTATCTGCATGAATAGATTATGTATATATGTATGTACACACACAGTTGTAATGCCTATGTGTACTGGGTTTGCGTGGCAAGGTTTTGATAGCGGAGGGCTACAGGGGTGGCTTCTGTGAGAAGCTGCTGGAAGCTTCCCCATTGTCCTACAGGGCCAATGCCAGCTGGCCCCAAGACAGACCTACCACCGGCCAAGGCCGAGCTCATCAGTGACAGTGGTGGTGCCTCTGGGAGAACAGATTTAAGAAGGGGGGAAAAAACCAAACACCTAAGTGATTGCAGCCAGGAGAGAGGAGTGAGAACATGTAAGAGCAACAACCCTGCAGACCCCAAGATCAGTGAAGAAGGAGAGGGAGGAGATTCTCCAGGCGCCGGAGCAGAGATTCTCCTGCAGCCCGTGGGGAAGACCATGGTGAGGCAGGCTGTCCCCCTGCAGCCCACGGAGGTCCACGGTGGAGCAGATATCCACCTGCAGCCTGGGGAGGACCCCACGCTGGAGCAGGTGGGTTCCTGAAGGAGGCTGTGAACCCATGGGAAGCCCGTGCTGGAGCAGGCTCCTGGCAGGACCTGCAGATCTGTGGAGAGAGGAGCCCACAGAGCAGGTTTTCTGGCAGGACTTGTGACCCTGTGGCGGACCCACGCTGGAGCAGTGTGCTCCTGAAGGACTGCACACCATGGGAGGACCCCACGTTGGAGAAGTTCGTGGAGGACTGTCTCCCATTGGGAGGGATCCCACGCTGGAGCAGGGGAAGAGAGTGAGAAGTCCTCCCCCTGAGGAGGAAGGAGCAGCAGAGACAACTTGTGGTGAACTGACCCCAAGCCCCATTTCCCGTCTCCCCGTGGTGCTGGCGGCATAGGTAGAGAATCTGGGAGTAAAGTTGTGCCTGGGAAGAAGGGAGGAGTGGAGGGAAGGTGTTCTGAGATTTGGTTTTATTTCTCATTACCCTACTCTGGTTTGACTGGTAATAAACTAAATGAATTTCCCCAAGTTGAGTCTGTTTTGCCCGTGACGGTAATTGGCGAGTGATCTCTCCCTGTCCTTATCTCGACCCACAAGTCCTTTGTTATACTTTCTTTCCCCTGTCCAGCTGGGGGGGGGGGGGGGGGTGGTGGTGGTGGTGGTGATAAAATGGCTTTGGGGGGCACATGGCGTCCAGCCAGGGTTATCCCACCACATTATGATAGCTCAAATTTTTTTCAGATCCATAATTAAAAAAGTGCTGTTGCCAATTTATATAATGAATTATAAAACTGTTTGTTGATGTTTGTCATTAAATCAAACTTATAGTTGTGTGGAATTGCAAATTTTGTTGGCATTATTTTGCTTTCATGGTCACAATTAGATATTTTTAATGCTTCCAGTGCTAAAAAACTGCAACTTAACAGACCCCCTCAACCTTCACAACATGGCTCCAGTACCAGCATCTGCCATCAACAAGACATTTGGGTCTTTTGCTCCTTTTTAAGCATCTAATCAGATTTTGCTAAGATTCCTAGCACATCTCAGTACTGTTTCTGCCTCACCTTAATTTTTCTTGTTTAATAAGTGGGTTTAGAGGCATAAATGTTAAAGTACTGGCCAGAACCCATATGGTGAGTAAACAAACAATGCCACTTGCCTCAGAATAATTTGTATTTTGTACACATGCAAATTAGCCCACAAAACAGTCATCTACTACTTCAGTACTGAATTTTCAAGCAAACGCATAGCAATTGGAAGTCTATGAATGTTCACAAATAGTCAAATACAAAATGCACAGAGCATGTAATTTTCAATAAATTCCCAGTGCTGGGCAACAAATACATAACCATACTAGTTAACAGTTAACATCATCATTCCTCAAGACAGTACCTTTGCTCACTTTCATTTACTGGGCACTTGGCGAAGAGTTTAGGAAACAACAACAGAAACTTTTTCAAAATAAAAAGACTTCATGTTTCACCAAGAAAGTCAGGAAAAAAACCCACCAAACCAGCCCCACTGCTATGCCAGTCTAGTCTCCACCAGCAGCTCCTCCTTGACACAAGTAAACATCTTCCTTCTCATGATGCAAGTCACGATGCTGAGGAGAGTGCCCTAGAAGAACCTAGTATTATCTTAATGACTGCTTTTCAACAAACACCCCAATCTTCTACTACTCATAGTTAAAAATAGCTAATCACCTTGCAGCAGTGCTTCAACTAATTGTAGAAAGGCACAAAGCCAAAAAATGGAGTTCCAAACCAGGTAACAGCAAAATGTGCTGCACAAACAGAAAACTTTGAAAAACACGACATGTGCTGCCCTAAGTAGCTGTCACCAGCTGCAGGATGTCGTGTTACACGAGGCAGTCATTGGACTTCCAGGTGGGTAAGTCAGAGATCAAACCTGTGGTAGCCATCACCCCAAGAGACTCTGATCTCGGCTGAGAAAGGCAGAGCACCAACAACTTTTCTGCTCTTTTAGCATCCCCTTAATACAATAATAAAAACTTTTTTGCTTGTAATTCCTACCAATACAGGCACAGGTTGCCACCCCCCACGGAACCACGGGGGCATTTCAGGCCAGCAGGAACAGTCAAAAAGCCAGCACCATCCCACCAGTCCCGCCATAATTCTGCACACAGTGGCTCTGGCTGTTTGCATCACATGCTGTACCTGCTTCCCTGCCTTCCCCACAACTCCTACTAGTAGTCATGTAAAAAAGCATTTTGGCCAAGTATTATTGTTACCTAGAAAAGTGCTTTGATTACAGCAGAGCTTAGCACTGCCAAACGTTTTGGACACACTTGCTTCAGGTTTGTCCCTTCTAAAAGCAAGGCATAAGAAAGATGAATGAATATTTTTAGCTTTATTTACTTGATAGGGAATTTCTCAGTGCTTATGTATTAGAAAAATGCCTTGCAGCTTTGTAGTACGTTCATGCCAGTCACGTGATAAATTTCCACTGCAAAAAACTCTTGAACATGACTGACAATAGTAAATCCACAAATTACCGTAATTTTATGCCCCCTGCAGCTAGTGGTATGAAACATAGTTTTCAACCTTGTTTTAACTTGCTGAATTTAGACAAATCTATAATGTTATTGATGACAGTGAGAAAGATACTCAAATGCAGAAATTGTATTCCTGGGCATAAAAACAATTGGAGCACAGTATTTTATATGTACTACAGGTGAGGAAAAATACAGCTGTCATTAAAACATAAAAAAAAGATGGAAAACTAAAGGTTTTGGCTTTTTTTTTTTAAATTAATTTAATACAATATACATATTTATTTTCAGCTATTGCACTTTATCAGGGTTTTTTTCCTCCTCCTGCTGAACAGTTAACCTGGTGCAACATGTGATATTACGAGCTCTCTCACTCAGAACATTAATGTTTGAAATACAGGCTGAGTCAACAAAATCATGAAGGAAAGCAAAAACCTTGTTTAAGCAAAATCTACGGATATATGGCTCCTAATGGATTTTCCAATGAGCATACACTTTCTATCGTATTTCCAATTTTTAGAGTGTAGTTTTATTTACCAGGGGTTCTGAGGGCCCTAAAAATGGACAACTGCTAGAGACAATCAAGATCTAAAGTTGAGCTAACCTCCACGCATGAACTGTTCATGCTACTAGCTGAACTAATCAGAGGGAAATCCCAGGGAACTCTGCAATGGTCACTTGGCAATTGCTTGATTTATTTTTGGTTTAGGCAGAAAGTTTTTCAGAGTATGGCTAGGTAGTGGGCTCAGCAACCTAACACAGTTGCTTTGGTTACAGCCACACCTCAGGCTGCAACTTCAATATCAGAACACGCACAGAAATCGTAACAGCTGCAATGCTACACACTATCCCATATTAAGACTCATCCTTAGAACCACACTAAATTACGCTAATAATGCACTTAGTCCTACAGCTGCTTTTGAATTCGAGAAGTGTGAGGTTTAAGAGGCTGCTGCTAGAACAAACTTCCTTTGGGATTTTTGGCACATGACGATGCTCCCGTTTCTTCAGTTACCCAGCTGTCATTACAAGACTAGTACCATTACGACTCCCCACGGTGGAAAGGCACGAGAGGACCACGCTTGGCTCAGCAGCTCTGACCAGTCCTTCACAGCCTCTTTCTTCATTGAGTTGAGCTTAGCAGCCAACTCCCCCTTAGCAGCCCTTGCTGCTGCCACCATTTTCTTCTCCAGGGAACCTCAAGGAGAAGCAGTTGAGGAGGAGACAGTGGGAGCCATGATAAAGGCAAAGATCTGCAGTGGTGTGTCACTGACCCCGACGGCCAGCGAGCTGAGGGCTGCTCCTTCCCCTCATAGTCATCGACTCCTAATCCAACCAGGCGTAAGGCACCACGCTGAAACTGATAGGTCTTCTTATTGCCACCGACAATACCAACTCTCATCCTTCCCACTTAGGTATTTTCCCAGTACTTCCAATCCCGTCAGAGCTCCTCTGTGGTGATCCTGTATTTTGACAACCACTCTTCATAGGCCCTCTCCCATAAATAAAAATCCAGCACCCAGTAAAACAGCCTTTCAGAGCCTTCTTTGACAACCTCGAAGGAGGTTGGCCAGGCCAACCTCATCCTGTCCATACCCCCCTGCTTTCCCTCCAGCCCAAACTGTTTGCTATCTGAAAGTCCACCCTCCTCTCCTGCCCTGAAGATTCATCTCCGCTACCTACAACTCTTCCCATAACGCCACTTTTCAGATTTGCCCTGGTCACAGACTATGTGAAGAACAGCAGATGCAAACTTCTTGCAAAACCAAGAATTAAGTTTGCTGCTGGTTTTCAAGATGCATCACTTTCACTGTGAGACACTGAGGTTCATTGGCACTTACAGCTGAGTGAAATAATTACGAGACACGCAGAACTACAAAGAGGTTTGGAGCTATCACTGCAAACAACCGCAATTCTATAGATACCGCTGCTTTATCACAGTGTTATAAAGGTAGTCACGTGAGAAATTGTGAAGCATTAGCCAATTGTAATATATAGGTTTAAGAGTATCAGAGAGAAACCTCCCATTAATAGTTTTATCTAAAAGTAGATCAATGTGGAACCCCCATCTATAGCAGGCACTGCATTAAGACAGTTCTTATTATCTCATTTTCTTAATTACAGGAAACAGTAGAAAAAACCTCAAACCTTAAACTTCTGTATCCTTCCGTATCTGCTCTTATTTACATACCTACAGGGAAACCCAGAACTTTGCTCCTGTAGCTGAGGATCTGCACACTCCTACTCCAAAAGATGCCCTTAGATTACATTATAGTCTCATTTGGAGCCACTAACTTAAAAGGATATTGGGTATCCTCCGATTACTGATTCACAGAAGTACTGGCAAACCACCAGAAGCTACAGCCATTCTGGAAAGGAAATACCTTTACAGAGAAATTATAAAAATAATTTTAATAAATGCAGGGAAATCTTTGCTAAAAAAGGCTACATTCAATGACAGTCTCAGCTTTTTCTTACATGCTCACTTTTTTCACCTTAAAAGCAACAATATACTGGTGCAGAAAATTGGACATTCATTCTAGATGCTGACAGATTTCTCACACTGAACAGCAAGACCTCCTGGTCACATTTATCACTTCTTTCATTTCCTCCTCTGCTGTGTTCCTGGAGAATCCAGAAGCATCACACCTTTGAGAGAAGCAATAGATACTGCAGTGCTCTGGTAAACACGCTTCCGTTTTATTTCTCTGTCAATACATACACTCATGATCCTACCTTCACTGTTACGATTCTCCCTCGTTACTGTAAACTGCAGTTGGGATCCTGCTGACTCAGGCATTCAACCTATAAAAACCTTCTGAGCTGTCACTGCCAAAGACACAGTCCGTTCAGCTACTCCATTTTCAACAGTGGGCACGTATTAACAATCTAAAGACAATTACTAACCTACCAAACTACATTTCTTGCTATAGAAAAGGGTCTCAGGAGACAACGAGTTGAACAAACTGTTTTAGCAGATAAGGATAGAACTACAGCATATAATTATCATGCCGCAGAATGACTATACCGGTAGTTAACAAAGGAAACTTTTCCCATGTTGAGCTCAAAAACCAAAAAGCACCCTCCTCCTGTCCCTATCTTACGGGGAGTGGGGGAAAGAGGCACTGAGTCCACAGTGTGGTGCAGGGCACAGAAGTGAGATCAAGTCATCTCACTTCAAGCAGCAAGCTTTTTGCAGTCCTCTCAACCCCAATCATGAGATGCACTATTATGCAAACATACATGCTCCCACAATTCCCTTTTTACAGTAACATGTCAGGTCATTTCATGTCAGCGCACTCTCAGCTTCCCATGGAGGCCACTGGAAAAGCACGCTCCTATCTCACGGACACTGCACCTGGCCTGGATCTTGCACAATCCCAGTTATCCACTAGCCG
Organism: Astur gentilis; assembly: GCF_929443795.1. Lineage (NCBI taxonomy): Eukaryota > Metazoa > Chordata > Aves > Accipitriformes > Accipitridae > Astur > Astur gentilis. Next base: position 5,988,593 of record NC_064909.1, on the reverse strand, counting down.
GTGGCAAATAATTCTTTTTTGCTTTAAAGGGGTGCGTGCTATGGTCCGCACGACAGAGTACATTTTGTATCTGGACTATATAAATTACCATGACAAGTTTGCAAGACTGCCATTCTGCATTTTGTCACCTTACAAGTTTCTCTGAATATGAAAAAAATAATGAAAGTGCCTACTTACTTGGTGAAGAAACGCTAACCTTCTAAACTGCATTTTTCTTCATGCTTGAAATGGCTGAGTCTCAGCACACCAATGCACAAGAAATATTATCATTTCAAGCGTATTCTAGAAGAGTCAGCACAAATGCCAGGTCTACAAAACCTTCCTGGTATAACCTTGTTTCAGACCGAGATGATTGTGTCCCAGAGTGGCACAAATCCCTCATTGTCCCACATTTTAAAGACGGGAGAGACTTCGCTCCCCTGTGTAATCATTCCTTCATTGTACAGAAAACATTTACTGGAACAGAAAATCAGACGTACTATCACACGATAGCAGCCTTTGCCTATCCTTTGAATAATGTCTGCCTTCCCTCCTCTACCACAAGGCTCCACGGGCCCAGGCTATTGCAACACGATCCCAAATGATCAGTGTGCGCCTTCACCCACTACCCTGGCATTGCTGGCACGAAACCCTGGTACTCTTTGGTCTCATGCTCCCGCAGTGCCTCCCTGATGTTTAATCAGCTCAGCAGCCAGCTCATTCAGCCCTTAACTTTCCATGAGGTCACTCAAAATGCAATTTCAGAGCTGAAAACAATTTAATCTATATTCTTCAGTTACAGGCTATCAAATTTACTTTCCATTTCCACAATTGGAACTATTAAATTATAGGGTTATTCCGTTAGAGTTCAAGTCAAACCTGCTCAGAGAAAAACATGTAGATGCTAACTAGTAGTAATCCTGCATGGCCAGACCTCATGCATAGGCACTAGTCACTTGCAGCCATGCATCTGGCTGTGCCCTTGCATCCTGCTTTTCTGCCTCAGAAGGCAGCAGCCAACAAACACAACCTGCCAGTATCGCAGCACAGACCAATGATGGATGCAGCACCTGACAATCAATTGCATCTGGTCCACGACCACATGAGATTCCACCTCCTTGCCAAAAATGTAAAGATCTACAGATCTGCTGTTAACTTCCTCTGTGATGACCTGGTGTTTGCTTCAAGTAATACTCTCTTCCTTACCTTATGTGCTACCCTAGCTCAAAAAGCATACAGGCCCATTGCCTCCAGTTACGCTCAGATGCGACTGCAACACGGCTACCACTGTGCAACCGAGAGATTCACAAGATGACCTCTAAAAACAAAAGCTGTGATACTAGAGAAAGGGTTGCCAACTAGTTGACACAGTCTTCAATTATGCTGCTATTACACTGAAACACATGTAACGTAGCTTTAGAAAAAAGAAACATCTCAATTTGTGAAATGAAGTAAAGAAGGTCATTGTAAAACCACGCCACCAGTGGAGCAGACACAGCTAGGATTCATCCAGTTTGTTTGGAAAGCAAAATTTACCACTCTACTCAGCCTCTGATTAGTCATGCCTCATTTTTTAAGTACAGCATTTCCTGTGTATTTGTAAATATACTAGTTAATGAACTGGAAATTTTACTTCAAAAAGTTAGGTCCAAATCTCTTTCTAACTTTGACGCATTCACATTACAGTACAAATCTTCAAAATTTTGCCAAAACCTGGGGGGCACACGTGAACTTTTAATTACCACAGTGTTGCCTATGTGGGAAAACCTAAGAAAGATAAAGTTAACTAACTGAAAATGTAAAGATCAATAAAAAAGATATCAAATGCACAGCTTTCATTTCATTAAAACCTGTTTTGAAGTACTGCGTAGGCACCATATTCCATTTGTTATACCAACGTGCACATTTGTGAGTTTCCACCATTATTCACAGAGATAAAGGATGTATTCTCTATGTATTCTTTAATCTTTGTAATTTATAAGTGTCTTATTTTCATGATTCCACAACTCTGGACTGTAAAATGTCACATGGGAGTAGGTTTACTCCCACATTTATACAAATAAAGCATGCCCACCAGTCTCCTAGCAAGTAAAAAACACTACCCCTGCAAATAATGGCCACTGCTTTGTTTAAAAGGCATGTTTTGACAGATATGCAGTTCTTGTATCCATATGTATTGGGTTTGTGTGGCAAGGTTTTGGTAGCGGGGGGTGGGGGCTACAGGGGTGGCTTTTGTGAGAAGCTGCTTCCCCTGTGTCCAACAGAGCCAATGCCAGCCGGCTCTAAGACTGACCTGCCACCGGCCAAGGCTGAGCCCATCAGCGACGGTGGTGGCGCCTCTGGGAGAACAGATTTAAGAAGGAAAAAAAGTTGCTGGGACACACAGAAATGGCAGCCAAAAAGAGGAGTGAGAGTATGTGAGAGCAACAACCCTGCAGACTCCCAGGTCAGCGAATAAGGAGGGGGAGGAGATGCTCCAGGCACCGGAGCAGAGATTCCCCTGCAGCCCGTGGGGAAGACCCTGGTGAGGCAGGCTGTCCCCCTGCAGCCCACGGAGGTCCACGGTGGAGCAGATCTCCACCTGCAGCCTGGGGACAACCCCACGCCGGAGCAGATGGGTGTCCAAAGGAGGCTGTGACCCCATGCGAACCCCGCGCTGGAGCAGGCTCCTGGTAGGACCTGCGGATCTGTGGAGAGAGGAGCCCACACTGGAGCAGGTTTTCTGGCAGGACTTGTGACCCCATGGGGGACCCACGCTGGAGCAGTCGGTGCCTGAAGGACTGCAGCCCATGGAAGGGACCCATGCTGGGGGTGAAGTTCGTGAAGAACTGCAGCCCATGGGAAGGACCCCACATTGGAGAAGTTCGTGGAGGACTGTCTCCCGTGGGAGGGACCCCACGCTGGAGCAGGGGAAGAGTGTGATGAGTCCTCCCCTGAGGAAGATGAAGGAGCAGCAAAGACAATGTGAGATGAAGTGACCCCAACCCCCATTCCCCATCCCCCAGCAGTGCTGGCAGCAGTAGGTACAGAATCCAGGAGTGAAGCTGCACCCGGGAAGAAAGGAGGGGTGGAGAGAAGGTGTTCTGAGATTTGGTTTTTTTTTCTTATTTCCCTACTCCGGTTGACTGGTAATAAATTGAATTAATTTTCCCCAAGCTGAGTCTGTTTTGCCCATGATGGCAATTGGTGAGTGATCTCTCCTGTCCTTATCTCGACCCACGAACCCTTTGTTATATTTTCTCTCCCCTGTCCAGCTGAGGATGGGGGAGTGATAGAATGGCTTTGGTGGGCACCTGGTATCCAGCCAGGGTCAACCTACCACACCATAAAATTAACTGGACTAACAGTTATGAGAATGAATTGAAGACTCGATAACACTACAGCACACAAGCTAGTGTAAAAGATAAAAGTATTTTGTCTTTATCTATACTATCAAACGCCCTAACAAGATACTTAACACAAGAGAAGTACATTTAGGAGAAATCTAAAAAAGGTGTTTATTTTCTGTGTAGATACAGATGAATCCTCGAGATGACGTTCTTTACCCGTATACTTCCACCCCAAGTACATTGATCAGGCAAAGAACAACAAAGGATAAGACAGTTTGCTGAAGTTACAGTTACATACACCTCTAGCAACTTTCTTGATATACATGTATTTGGGTGAATCAACAGAAGCCAAAATACAATCAGGCTATAGCAGATCATACATCAAACCAGAAATAGCCTAGAAAGCCGAGTCTTGATATTTCATTAGCAATTTTTAAAGCATTTCTATTAATGTTTCTATCAATTACAGCTATGGAAAGTGCTGTTTAAACACAGATTTATATTAAAAATAACACAGAACAACATGCTTTTTTACATTTTTATTGAATTTAGTATTTAAACAATTTCATAAACAACTAAAGCATAAAAGACTGTCTGCTCATGATGCTTCCAATCTTCTTTTCCTCAGTTTTTCCACATAGAACTTGAATGTCTCCTATAAATAGAGTGGAATAAACAAGTTCAACATTGTTTCAACTGAAATGTTACTACTTCTGAACAAAATCTTATGTCCTGACAAAAGCCAAATCTATTATTCTCTGTCATGCAAAACTAGACCTGTACTGAAGTCTGTATAATTGAGAGAAACACCAGAGAGAATAAAAGGAAATGGAAAACCTTGCCAAAAATGCATAATGAAGCTTCTATTACAAAATGCAATAATATAATCAATTTAATTTAAAAAAGAAAATACTTTTTAGCTGCAATCTGCAATTGTGCCAAAAAGATTGAGACATTTTTAAAAACCAAGCTGCATTAGAGAAAAATTGAACAGGGAAATAAAAAAATGAATAATTTCAGTAACTTTGAAAAAACACTCTTATTTTCACTAGTTACATGTAAGAAGCAGACATTCTAGGTTTTAAATTTACACAGTCTAATAAAATTTCAATTATAAATTACGTCAAGGTTGCAGAAAAAAAATCCACAGCTCTTAAAAAGCTAAACCAAATATTTTATGCCAAAATTTTCTCCAATTCTTTGCAAACTAAGAAAAGAAAATCACATTTATCATGAAGCAATGCAGAGAAACAACATACAATCAGGTCTTCACAGAACTATAGAAAAACACTTATTTTAGAATATAAAAAGTGGCTAGAAAATGGCAATAAAAAGTTTGTTTAGAGAGGAATCCCAGAGTAAGTCTTTAAAGTGTGCTTTGCTAAAATGGTACTAGTAGACTGTTAGTCAAAGGAATGATGTGAAAGAAGTATTTACAGTCTTGACAGATTTAGTGTCAAGCCACTTGTCACCCTCAAATAAGATATATTTGCACAGTTGCATATATCTGCTGGCAAGGCAGCTAGAAGCAAAGCTTCTATTAATTAAAAAAGTTAATTCCTACAGTTCTAAAATCCCATCCTACTAAAGCAGCAACTTGTACTAGACAGAAAACAGGTAATTAATGCAAACTAAACCCCATTAATTGTTAATCAAATAAACATTCTATAAGCCTTTTTAAGTTCAATGGCTTAGATAAATGTCCCAAGGACATTTGATAGAAGTACACCTGTAGATGAGTGCCTGATCAAGATCAGGTAGTTTAAATATCGTAAGCCCCAAGAGGTTTTATTTCTTCAAGTCAAGTCCAATGCAAGATTACTATAGTTCCTACAACACTCAGTACTTCATACATTACCTCCTTTGAGGAGTCTCTGCAGAGATTTAATCCCTATGTAATTATTCATGCAATTTGTTTTATTAACACGGAACATACACAATTCTGCAGATCTATTTCCTAATTAAGAAATACTCACAGGGGGTTCAGTGAAAGGGACAGGCTCTCCTACTTTCTTCAGAAAAGCTGCTAAAGATTTCAGAGATAGCTCATGCAGCTGTATATTCTTTGCTTTTGTTTTCTCATACACAGCCTTTACAGAAGCAACATCCCCATCCAGTTCTGAGGAAAAAAAAAACAAACAACAAAAAACTGAAAATCCCCCCCCATTGGTAAAGTGTTCCTCTTTTCACCTGTCTCCATGATGTCACACATTCCTACTACTTGCCAAAACATATTCTAAATATTTTAATATACCATATTCCAGATATTATTCATATGCTACTGACAATTCACATAAAAGAACAGAATATACAGCCATTCTAGCTTTCCTTTTTATTTGAGGCTGGATGATCAATTCCTTCAAGCATGTGCTGGAACCACAAAGGAGTAGGAGCTGCACAGTGAGAACACACCACTCTAGGATGTGAAATACAAAGCCATATGCCTCTTTCTGAAGCAAGTAATAAAAAATGAATACAAAAGCTAAAACAAAAGCCACCCAAGTTCAGCATGTGAGAACCCCAGAACAGAATTTAATCCCTTAAGGGCAGAATATTGTTACAGTTACAGGTGCTGGGTACATCAAAACTATAACCTAAAGGAACAAAGAAAACAAAGGTCAGATGCTCATTTTAGAACACAAACAAAAACCTATTTCATCCTACTGAGCAGGAGACAATTTTTGCTGACCCACTAACACTATGACAAACCTTAACTGCTTAAGTAACCAATAACATTTTTTCTGGATATTCCATAAAAGGTACCATCCCCTGCAACAGGTTTTAAGTAATCCGTTCTTCATTTATTTAAAGCACTGCTCACTTCTAGCTGTAGAAGAGTGCAGTGTATTTCTCCTTCCTCTAAAGTGGGAGAGGGCAGAAACTCCTCCTTCTACATTGACTCATGCTTAACCATAGACTTTTCTGCTGCTCAGATATTTGCTTGAGACACATCAGGATGAAATTGAAGTGACCCCTGACATTTTCACTGTTGTCCTCAGGGTCCTAGAAGCAGTACAACAGTTCCTAGCACCTTGTAAACAACAAGGAACCATCATGTCCAGTTAAGTGCATTTTGTTGCTTGGGAAAATGCAAACATCTGCAGTATGGGAGCTGTCTCATGTTCTTACTTGTTCACATTTGGAAACACCATCTTCACAACCATAGGGGCTATAAAACCAATAGTTCTAAAAGAAAAAAAAAGTCTTTAATTACGCAGAAATGGATAGCTTGTGTCCCTCTCATGAGAAAAAGCTTCCCACTCATGTCTGGCAAGTGGCTGAGCTCCTTTTAGAATGTGGGATGCTACCGCAGAAACTGCATGAAGTGATGGTTTAAGAGAAATCATTAACTTTCTATTTTAAAGAAATAGATGTATTTATTGTATGGAAAACAAACAAAAAAGAGCTAATACTTAGATTGTGTTTAATGGACCATGCAAATGTGATTTTATGTATTTCCTTTTTCAAGAAGGTATACAGGACAAAGAAAGGAGTAAATGTCCCTTCAATTGTTCAGTTGTGGATGTGCTGTGATCTATATTCTACTATATATTTGCTAAACACATAAACACTTGTTTTATTTGTCCATTTATTTTGATAACTAGCAACAGTAACTAACTGTAGTAATAGTACTCTGTTATCTTTCATTTCCCGAACTAATTAAAAATAACAATGTACCTGACAGGAGAATAATTTGTTTCCTAGAAAATGATGATACTACAAGGTTGGACTTGGATGAAAATGAGAAATCATGTTTTAAAGCTTCCTAACTGTAAAATGAAAAAAGAAATGGAAAAAAAAAAAGATCTTATTTCTAGCCCTCTTGGCTTGAACACAACCTAAGCACAGCGTTCTAAATTTCAGTTGTGGTAAATATTTTGCTGATGATCATTTTAACAGCCAAATGAGACTACCGTACTCACCGCTGCAGAAAGTATCAAAAATGGAAGAGAAGGGATGAGGGGAAGACATAGCTGAATTGCTGTTCATGTGTACAGGTCTGTACATATTATACATGGTGGGGACAGAATATAGTAAATGCCCCTGAATATCCTCAGAGTAGGACAACGCCTTATTCTTTAAAACACAAAGATGTAACAGAAAATGCAAAGATACCCTAGTACAACTGACCCAGTCCAGCCCTGGTAAAGTGGATCAAGTAACTGATGTGCACTCTTCTACCTGATACAGGAGTGGAATCGATGTCTCATACAGGTGAGATGCTTGTACAGAATAACCTGGGAACAGCTTTTCAAACTCTTCATGCTGGTACTGTCTCCTCTAGAACTTGCTATGAGTCAGCTACATCTCTGCCTAAAGAAACTACAGCAACCATCTGTTCACATACAGTGTGGCTTCACATGTCGAATACATTCTAATCACTGTTTTAGGTATAATAGAGCAAGTGATTGATTCTCTGCAATCTCTTTATGAAATCGTTGTACTATGATGTAGTTGGAAAGGATATTGAAAAAATTAATTAGTTCACTTACGGTATTTTTACTGAGCTAAAAGCAGTAAAGGGCTAATGATAGCAGCAAGTACAGTGCTGGTGACAAAGGGCATTTTTTTGTTTTATAAAAACATGTTAAAAAACTTACCCTGCTGTGCATGGAACTGTAGGGCTAAACAATTTTGGTAGTGATTGCTGCTTTGAACATTACTAAGCAAGTGATTTTTTTAAGTTAGATACTACATCATGAGAAATTCTACAACTTGATTCATATACAGTGAAGTTTTTATTCCTTTAACACCATACTGTGGGTTTGGGGTTGAAGTATTTTACTTAATTATTCCTATTTATCTCTTCTGTGATAGACTGGAGCACAAGGGTTTCTGTCATTGTATCTTTTTGCTTGTAATACACATGTGAAGAATATTTGCTCCCTGTAATAGAACTGGAGGACCATATCGGAGTACACAAGGCAAAGGACACTACAGCAAAGAGATGCGAGCTTCCAACTGAGTGTTGCCATAGGGGCTATATGTCCTGGTTTTTCCAAGAGTGAGTGTTGCAAATAAACATACTTAAATAAGCAACTTGATTTTTAGAGCTGTTCCTCTCTGGCTTCAACTATAAAGAGAACTGATTAGCACTTCAAATCTACTATTTAGGTAAATCCAGATGAAGGTATCTGGAATATTAACTTTGGCTAAATTAAAACAGGTATAAAGAATCTACACTAATAACAATAAGGTCCTTGCATACTACTGATAAAAGTAATCACGATTTTGAAACACACACATAAAAGGAAACAATATACTTATTACATGTTTTTTGGGGAAAAAAAGCAAGATTCATTTTAAAAGCCATTCATTTCTACAGTATTGCTCTCCATGGGTTAGGATGGATTCTTTTTTATTCCACAAAGTCCCTACTTAGCCTCTATTGTAGCAGTATCCTTTAATCTAATACAGCTCCTTTTGTAAAGGACTGTGTCAGTTGTTTGCTTTTCCAACCTAATAGCTAGGACAGTATACAGATCAAACAGACTTTAAACAACAAAAACCTCAGACAAACCCTGCCACCTCTTTGTGGCTCAAACTGTAAAGCAAGTTACACAGTGTAGATCCTACTCCCCTCTCTAAGGGTTTCCATGACCTTTCTGAATGTCTCAAGAGTTGTTACTAAAAAAAACTATTCCAAGGAGAGTAAATTACCATAACATCTCATGAGGTAATGGTATGCAATTTCCAAATCTAGATGCTCAGGAATCAGTTCTAAAAGTGTCTCTATCTTCTTCGCCTATGAAATTTAATGCACAGACAAAAAAAAGCATTAACTTCAAATCTTAAACAACAAAATAAAATTGCCAAATTTAGAATAATTTCAGAACTTTTAAGTGAAATGAACTGTACTGATATCAAGGAATGGATTGTGCAACTGAAAGTAGACATCATAACATCCTTCCCAAAATTTCATATGCAGATATCAAATAGTCAAAGAAATCAGCCACAAAATAAAACAAACAAAATGCGGGACTAATATCCATACTAAAGCAAGACAAACATTAGTTTCTCAATTTTATTTTTTTAAAGGAAACAATTAATGTATTAATGAGAATATATCAGGATTTCAACCAATTTAAAAAAAAAATGCAAACCACTCGGCAGCCTTCACTGACCTAGAGGTCAGTGGTAGCTATGATCAATGCTTAAAAGAAGTCAGATTATTAACTAATGTGCTTAAATTCGGAACCCCCCTCCCTCAACCTCTGATTCCAGTTTCAAAACCTCTCAGGTCTTGAATTAAAAGAAGTTTATAGAAATTACTAACATCTTTATCACATGCTACTAACTTCTATGTGTTATTAGAATTTCAGCTTGAAAGTTAAAAAAATTCAAGTTTTTAAATTTCTTCTACAGACACCAAAAGATGGTGATCATCATATTTATCATCACTTCAACAGAAGAACTTTTAATCTTTGAGTATTTAAAGTCAAGTTCCACAAACCATAAATGTGCATTTTCCCTCATTTGAAAAGTATTTATTCTAGTTTGTGTATTAACTGCCTCCTGATGCTGCTACTCTATGAAAGAGAAATCCATGTGGTTTTGCATGCGTGTGTGTTTAGGGCTGTTTTTTTTGTTGTTCAGTGATGGGGTTTGTGGGGGTTGTTTGGGGGGGGTGGTGGGGTGGTGGTTTTTTTTGTTTTGTTGTTTTTTTGGTTTTTTTTTTTTTTTGTTTGGTTGTTTTTTTACTTTGAGGGGGGCATATGAGGAGGGAGGGACAGGAGTAGAGCAGACACATAAATGAGAGCATTTTGAATTATAGGGAATGAGCACAAAGCCATGAATCTAAACAGATGCTCAAACTAGATACATGCCCAAACCACGATAACCATGATATGAAATCTGTCTTTTAATGTAAACAGAGGTATTTTATCATTAGAGAGAGGCTGAGTTTTTAACTTGCATTTGTATTCCTACAATGTAGCTAACAAAATAAGTACTTCCAGCTTGTGATACTGAACTGGATAGTGCAGTAAAACATTTAAAGCACAATGTCTGTAGGATATAAAGTATAACATCAAAAATGCAGGAAATTACTGGAACAACAGAAAAATATTAACTACACCCTTCTTTCCATCATGCTCCATAAACTGTTCCTTTAAATGTAACCAGCTCTGCAAACTAACCTCCTCCCTCCCCAAGAAACCTCATAAAGCTGTCAACTGTGAAGTTCAATATCCAAAACACTTCAACAAAGGTTGATGAAATAGTATTTTGCTACATATACAATGATATACATGAAAAAAATACTATACCTGTCCAGGTTTAGATGCTGATCTAGCCATAAAACTCACTAAAGTTCTCTTCTCCTCAACTAATGCACCACACCTCTAAAGAAAAAGAAAGAAATAATGTAGCAGTCATGAGTAGGTTAGTGATAAACAAAATGACTAAGGTGAAAACTTCAAACTACAGATGTTTAAAATAATATACTAATGTATTACCCATTTACAAGGTAAATAACTGACCATTAGTTTAAAACAAACAAACAAACAAAACAACCCCAACACCACTCCTCTCCCTCCCCCCCAAGAAACACCACCACTGAACATAGCAAACAATTTCATTTCATGCACCATTTTGGTAAACATTGTTTTTAAAATGGTAGTATAAAGTTTGTTTAAAACAAAAGGGGAAAGAATTAAACTAATACTTCAACATACCACAAAAACAAGGTTTAGGACTGCAAAAGAATGAAAAAGAGAAACACTATTCCTCTCCAATTATACTGCCAAGCATTCACAAGTGAGCCAGGGATCATAAGGTTAATTATACATTTAATAAGGTGTCAGGGAGATAACTGCTCGTTTCTTTATAAAAATTAAAATGTACAAAGCAAGTTCTCTTTAAAGTATAATTACCTACACTTATGCATACAAAGGACTGATTTCAATCTCTATTTTATAAAAGGCTTTCACTGCAATAGACAGGGTTTGAGAGGGAGAAGTTGAACTTAGAAAAGTTTAAGACAGACCAGATAAATCAAAAATCTATCTTACTTTAGAAACAAGGGCAAAATAAAACATACAAGACAATATTTTAGTGTATATTCCTCAAAAGGTGTCAGTCTTAAAATTCTTACAATGCACAGAGCTTTTTACCAACTGTAAGATATTTTATTAGTACCAAAATGCACAGGAAGAGAATACTGTGCATGGGCAAATACACATACCACAAATTTACTACATTCAATTAGTATTTTAGACATATGTAAACAAGAAATTTTTGTTTATGCTATTATGAATATACTATATATGTAATATGGTTTGACAAGCTCTTTAAAAGGTCCAGGTGAAAAGGTGTGAAGCTTCATTCCATCAGGCAAACTACGACAAAAATGTACCCATACTGTTCTGACAAAAAAATTGCTTTATGATGATATCAGAGGCAAAATATTCATGGGAGAAACTTGCAACATTTTATTACTGATTCTAGGCATTCTCACCTACTGTCAGTAGGTGGTCTGAGAGGAAAGAGACAGTCTAGTTGGAAAAATGTTTTCCACAGTCCCCTTTCATGCTGAAATATCAAACCACTTTTGACTTCTGTCAGTAAAAGCATTCTCCCTCCAGAGTACAAAAGACACTGTTGCTGTTCCTTGAACTTTTAAATAGACTCTTAGTTGCATTTCTGAAATCAAGAATTCTCCACATGTATACTAATGTTTCAGATTATTACAAGCAAAATAATTCATTTAGATTGTGGTCTACTTTTCAAGAAAATAACAAATAATGGACAGTGATTATTACTATCTTCTAGTTACCTATTAGTAGAATACTTGATCCACAATAGCAGTCAAGATTGTTTAACACAACTGAAAATTCTTCCTGTACCATATAAAACCCAAATTCTTACACACAGAAGTTTCATCTCAAGCTTATCTGTGAATGTCCACTCAACAGGAAATATTTAAATTCTCCCCCAAGATAGCGTACACAATGTTATTTTAAGTATGCTATAGAGCCATGAATTTAATTCCAACAGTTGGACGCTGTTGTAATAAGAAGTTTTAGGAATACATGAATGGAAATTATTCCATGTTTTGAAAAATTTTAATAATGTGCAGATTTTACTTAAAAATGCAAACCCCCCTATTTTCACAAAAGCAAGGAATTGTAACAGATTTTCATTCACTCATTCAATTTCATTCATTTCAATCAAAGAACAATCAAAAAAATCAGGAAGAGTAAAATAACTTGAGGTTTTTTTCATTTTGACATTTCATGCTATATAGTGAGAGGGTTTTATATCAAAATTGTAGCCTCCTTTTAATTTAATCCTCAGAGGACCAGATAGGCAAAGCAATAAATGAGTAATATTCCAGAGCAGTGAATATACAAATAATACACCTCGCATTGTAGGAAAAGTAACTGAACACATTTGTTGGTATGCATTCTTCTCAAAAAATGGTCTTGGATTATCAGAAAAGATCTGGTGGATGAAGCAGAACTTCTCCTTTAGCAGCTTAAAATACTTAGGACCTGGTAAATGAGTAGTATGCACTACCAGGAGATGGTAAGAGGCCTCAATCTGAGGCAGGAGCCTAGCACACAGAACAATCTGCAGAATCAGGGTGACTGCTGGACTGCCACCTGCTGGGATGAGCCTCCCTGACGGAGCCTGTTTGTGCATGCTGCCAGCAGCAGCTCCCATCACCCACAGTTCATCCCACCTCTGGCTTGGCTTTGTCTTTAGCTCTGTACAAGTGGCATGAAAACAGCTGCCTCATTCCTTGAGGATTGCTAACTCAGCTGAGACCGTGGCCCAGAGCCCACCATTTGTCTTCTAATGCATCTGTGATGCTCAAGGGAAGAGAAAGCAAATTCAGCTTTTAATAAACCTTGAATACAGCATATACAATATTAGAGCAATCGGGTGAAATAAGGTCCATGAAAAGCAAACATTGCCTGCTTCTGGTCTGCAAACTGTACAGCTGTTAAGGCACTTTTATGTTTATAGCACTTCAGAAATTATATGAGAAGTTGCAAGGAAATGGTTTGCAAGAAGCAACTGCTGTCTAGCAGAGAACTTAGAAAAGAATATTTGCTTTGGACGGAATTTCAAGCAATATACAAATTCTCCTTTATTTCTTTCAGGCTGTTAGAAGACAAAAAACCTTCTGACTCTGGCACCCACTACTACTACTAGTACTAGGAGTACTAACTCACAGTTTGGAATAGTCTAAACTGTGCTACTGCTACTCACACTGTAATTCAAAAGCATACTAATACTAGCCTATGCTATACAACACCCCTTTTTGACAGTTTCTCAGTTAACCTTTGAAGAGCTGTAAGCATTTCTGTACCTCTCTTGTTGTGTCATTACCTGTAGCAGCGATCTGGCATCATCCACTCTGTCTGCACTGACATATTGAAGGAAAAGATCTGTGACAGGTCTGTAAATTCCAAACTGACTGGCCAGTCGTTCTGCCATCACACCAACTGCAAAATGATGAGTACGTAAGGAAAATCTTTGATTGAAAAGCCACTTTTGTAAACTTTGCAGGCATGATTTATGCTGACTGAGCAGGTTTTACATGTAATGGCTCTTTCATAACACCTCTGTCTAGTCAGAATATTTAAGCATCATTGCAATTAACTTACATTTTTCCAAACCTGGTTCTAATCCTTCCTCAGACACCTTTCTTAACAAATAGGAAATATTTTTGACAGCTTGATCAGGATTCTGTGCACCAGAGATAAGCAGAGGCTCAAGGTATTCCACAGCAGCATCAAGGTCATTGCTAGGAAAAGAGATTGAACTAGCTTAGTTTCTGAAATCAAGATTTCTACACCTAAAGAAATAATTATATTAAAGATTTTGTTTTCTACATTAAGGTTGTATTTCCCAGGAATAGCTGAGTACCTATGACTTCATTCAAATATTGTAATAGCGAAACCATTTATGACTGAATGAATAAATTAACCCATAAATAAATTTTTATGACCTTTCACCTGTACAAAGCCTAAGTAATTTTGACACACTTCTTTCCTCGTTAGGAAAGAAGAGTTCAGCTAACTGCTTTAGGAAAATGTGTTTTGCAAATCTAGAAGGCAAAATCAAAACATTAAGAGAAGGTATCTGAATAATTAATGCATGCAACTCACGTATTTTTTTAAATGCTATTCAATTAATTATTTACCCAATTTTTCCCATGCCTGCCTTTTTGGATGCAAGACAATACTAAATGTCATTTGATTAGTACCTTTGTCTAAACACTTTTAATCTTATGGCTTAAGTATAGCAAATGCTGATAAAATAACACAGGAAGTATTCACCAAAGTATAAACTCTACTTACAGCATTCTAAAAAGTTCAAATGACAAGATCTCTTATCAGTCCACTCTAAAAACTAATTTAATTGAAAAAGACATTGGAGCATGATGAACGCTTTTAGGTGAAGCAGAAACACAGCACATTGGAAAGCTATGAAAAATGCTTTGAAAACTGTATCAGAAACATGACTCTACCAATAAATGAACAGGTATTAAAAATATCTGTAAAAATCTCTTTTTCATAGTTCTCAAGGTACAGCTTGCATACATTTAAGAATATGTAAGGTACATATTATTTGTGCTACTGCTAAGTCTTTTCATACATCCAAGCTAGTTTCAGTATAGGAAAAGAAAAGTTGATGCTGTTTAAATAACCTGTGCCTGCATACAGTGATTTATTTATTTATTCCTGTCACCAATCTACATCTTAAGAACACAGCATGACTTTGCAACACTTTTATAACATGGAAATATAGGAAAATATGCAGCTTATGAGACAAATCCCGAAGTATCTCTCCTATTTGGACTGTTTAATTTTGGCTAAAGCCAATGCTCTAAAACTGTGCCAAGGACTACTGAGATCTAAGTATTTACAGGATCAGTCCTTCATAGACAAGATTGTTTTTCAGTGGCTGAAAACATAGCAAGCTCACTACTGGCACTGGCCTGCATGGTTCTCCTTCAATTCAAGTGCTCTTGCTGTTCCAAACACTGCAGTGACTATTCTCTCTGGCCTGGCATGCCTGAGGCGATCAGGTATCTGTTATGTACTATACAGTTCTACAGCTTTCCTGCCGAGTTAGACACAGGAGCTCTACCTGATGAAACTGGTTTGAAATAAAATAATGGAACATGTAGGATTCCTGAAGACTGGCTCCTGCAAAGGATATCTGAGTTCATAGTATGCCCTTTCTCCCAGAAGTGCTTCCCCCATGCAGTTTTATACAAAGGATAAACTAGCACAGTACCAATGTATCAACTAAAACAAAAATGCTAGGCAGAACATGATACTGAATTAAAACAGTTGAAATCAAGGATACTCGAAGTGTGGGGATATTTATCATGATTGAAACTGTGGCCTAGAACAGCATAGCAGCCAATTGTTTTATAATTCTGACAAAAAAGTATAAAACCACTCCACAGATATGTCTGTCTTTCACATTTTGAGGGTGAACACAATAATATTTTGTCATTTCAACTTCTGGAACAGGTAGCACATTTTTGTTTTCAAACAAGTGTTATATGCATAACCTGTGGGTGTTAAGTTCAAGATTTTTTATGTTTATATTGATGAAGTAATTCAATTTTACTTTCAGATTTCATCGGGCTTTTGATCTAACACCAAGGAGAACACTTCACGTGAGGTGTCGTATGTTAGACCAAAGGTATCAAAGCTAAATTACACCACCAGAGAAGACTTTATGCTCTCCCAGATACTTCATAGCTATCCCCGTATTTCATTAAATTATTTTCAACCCCAAATGTATTTGGGAAACAATACCAGAACAGAACTGCACAGCACACTGCTCAACTTGACCAGAATTTTAAATCTACAACACTGTAAGAATGAAATAGAATAAAATGGGTAACACAAGTCATTTCCCGCTGCTCTGCATAAAATAATTACATATACTAGTCCTAGAAATACTTACTTTTTAGTATGAGCCAATGCAATAGCATTAGCAATTAGCGAGGCAGATACACCAACTGATTTTGTGATGCCTTCCAGCATGGTTTTAAGTGCTTGCAGGTTCTTTACATCTCCTTTTTCTGCCAGAGTCTGAGTGAGCAGAGTAACTGCTGGTCTAGTAGGCAACAAGCCGTTGTCAAGCATCCCTTTTAAAACAGCCAGGGCATCTAACAATGGTAAAGAAATAAGGGAAAAGGAAATCAGACTTTAGTTCAGAAGGCAACCATGCTGTTAGTATCATTAACCCTACCCTTTCAAAAACATGTACAGAAAACGATTCTCTTGCTGAACTTAAGCCCCAAAATTGCTATAGTGAATTATAACTTTAATATATATACACACAAATAAAAACTTTCAACAGTAATTCAGGTTAAAACGCTGTAACATTTGCTCAATAAAAAGTATTAATATACTTTTAACATTTAATTAATTTATTTTAGTAGCCAGCTCAAGGAAAGCAGCTGTGTCATAAATGTCCTCCCTTATGACCTTAAAGCTATGACCTTTTCAGGGTTTTTTTCTCCAAACTATAATCAATTTTCTTTACTAAAAAACCAAAAATGTTGCATACTTAAGAATAAATATAGTTTAAAAAAGTAATTCATTATTGAAACTGCTGAAGTCTAGTATTCAGATTTGTCTTTTAAGTGTGCACCAAAACTTTGTTTACCAACATTTAATTTTTAAATAAAAGCACGGGAAACAAGTCTCCATACAAGAACAAAAATAAACTCAAAACTGGACAGTTACCTCAAGAACTCCTAAAATTATAGCAACTACCTATGTTAAAAACACACAAAATCAATCTCCTGTCCATCTGTCTCAAAGTCCCCAAACCCACTGCAGATGAAGTCACCCTAATTTCTCTAATCAGGATTCTTGTCAATTTACATTATACATGAGCAAACACACAGAGAAAGACAAGCCCCTCCAGTAAAAATCTCTTACTCCTTACCAGCATAGGCAGGATTAATCACAGATAATAATTAGAATACCAAGTGATAACGCTTCTAACATAACATACACCCACTTGAACTCCACTGCATTAACATTCCAATTCAATATGCAGGTACTGCAGAAACCAAATATTAACTTTCACAAGAAAGGAAGAAAAAACATCCGGTATACCTAACTTTCTTTCACAGCAAATTTTCTTTCTGCACATCCCTCCCCCCCCTTTTCTTTTTTAGGGGAAAAAAAAGGAAAAATACATCAGGGGCAAGATTCCCAAAATTTAAAAAGCAAACTTAAAATACATGCCAAGTTCAAATTCTCTCCCAACTGTGTGGACCTCCCTTTAGCATGGAGCATGACCAGCCTTCTCAAGAACAGGGACAGAGAAACATTTGAAAATTGCATGTGTGCAGCATTACTGCAAGAAATTATGTAATAGTAGGATACTGGATAATTCTGCTTGTATTTTTTTTTTTTTTTAATTACACAAAAGCATTCATTACTACTAGCCTAAATTAATAATTTAATCCCTTGATTTTTCAGTACTTAAAAGCAGGTAACTCTGTGCATGAGAAAACCAATCATTTATCTTTTAAAAGGCTTTCCTATAAACTTTGCAAATTCCCTACCGTGAAACTCTGACTCTAACTCTTAAAGTAATCTGGGTTTTACCAAGTTCTTGCTAGAAGATATTAGAGCTCTTATGAGTGGACCTACATAAAAACTTTTAACTATACCACACTATACAGCAAAGAATGATGATGAACTGTATGAGGAAGTAATAAAAAAAGCAAGTTTTACACAAGTGAAAGCCATCACAGAATGTAGGCCAAATGGAGCTCACCAACAAAAGATTTACAAAAAGACCATGCCCAAAAATTATTTTGGTAATCTATGAGCCTCAGAAAATGACCGGTATTAGCAGCTTGCATTTTCAAGGCTTTGCTTACAAAAAGAGAAGCAGTATCTTTCAAATTAAAATAGAAACAAGGATCAAGTCTGACTGTTCAAGTAAATTACCAAAGTAAAGCTTGTTCAATGCACAAGATAAAGTAAAATACAATTTTGCAAAGCAATGTAATTCCACAGACTTCTTGAGAAATTTTGTATTGTGCAAAAAAGAAACACTTTTAGTGTACAGCAAGGGAAAGGGTTGACATGGCAGTGAATTTAGTATGCTGGCTAAAAAGAAATCATGTAGTTAATGCAAGAGATTGGCAGAATAAAGAGACATCAGTGATGTTCTGAAGAAGGGAAGATTTTTGGTGTGTAATATTTAGGATGAACTGGCAAAACTTCATGGCACACTGGACAAGAAAAAGCAGAAAATTATTAGAATAAAATCAGACAGGAAAGTCAGGTGAAGGCCTTGAAAGCTGCAAAAACAAGAGCAAGAGAAGCAATTGTATTGATCACAAATACTTCAGTCAATGATGCCTGGCAGTGACATCAGACTGGAGACTGAAAGGGGAAGGAATTTGAAAGAAGTCAAGTTTATCAGCTGCAGGAAAGAGTACAAGGTGAGAATATGCATCTAAATGGTCATCATAGGTATTCTAATGTAGATGATGTTACATGGGTATGGGCTACTAAAGCTACACATAATGGAATGAAATAAAATTAACTGATGGCAGAATCAAAAATGGATTTTCTGGTATGAAAATAAACCCCAATTCGGTATAATACATTTTCTCTGTACATAGCTGCTTTAATGCTTAAAGGTACTGACAAAAATACCTTTCAACACTGTACCTATGCTTGCACAGGGATAAAAGACACAGCACTACATGTAAAACTATGTGCTTGCAGAGTTTCTCTCACAAGAGTTCTACAGCACAACTAAACAAGTAAAATGTAATGCTGTGGAACTGAACTCTAGGCTGCGAAATAACTAATGCCGAGAACTAAAATAACACACTTGCAAACTTCATCCACCATCTTGTTGGGTATCCTTACATACTCTTCAGCCACCATTTTCTTTTCTATCATCATTGTTACATTAAAAAGAAAACCAAACTGAATGTTTTGTTACTATTGGTATTGAGAACTATTAAAAAGTATTTGATTAAGTTTTTAAATCAATATTATAATCATTTAGTGCACAATCATGCACATTTAACAGTCAATTTAACTTATCTGGTATCTCACACAACCAACACAATATGCAAGAAACAACTGCTGGGAATTGTTTCAGATGCTCTAAAGTATGTTAATTTCCAAAGCAAAATGACTTGTGCTGTGAATTTTAACACACTTGAAAGCCTGTACTTTCTCTCGTTCTGGAGCACAAATTTTGCATGTCTGAAGAGCTGTGATTCATCTTAAGAAAACCCATCTTGTGTTAAATGGAATGGAAACTGGACTAAGTGGTCAAATGACAAGTACATTCATATTCAAGCTGTATTATAAATGCATGTACAGTAATTTACGTCTCTCAGCTACCACAAAAGGCTCTTGATAAGCAGGTAATTTGCTAAATGGACTCCTTTATCCAAGTATTCGAAGGGCGTTACAAGAAAAATCTGCAGAGGCATTAATGTGACGTAAAGGTCAAGCATTGTGACATACCTTTCAAATAATCCCGCCTAACTTGCGATATGATGAGGAGGCTGCTGGCAGCACTGTTCAGTGTGAAGCCCTTGATGTGGGTCTCAGCACTAAAAGAAGCAGACATTTAGAAAGGAATTACTGACATGCTTCTGATACGATAATAAATGGTTGAGCACCAAGGTGAAATTATAAAAACTACTGTTCGTATGTTAAAAATATTGCTGCAAAATATCGACCTGGAGACAGCTTTTGTGTTATCCTGTCAATGGTTATAGAAGGATAATTTTTTTTTGCATTCTGACAGATGACAAAGTTGGAAGTGAGCAACAAAAGAAACAAAGTACAAGATTTTTTTTAAACAATCGGTTCAGATTCTTGAATGCTGACATATTAGATGACTAAAATAACTGCATGCCCTGCATTGTTCTGTTGTATCCTAAGCTGGATACTTTTTCTTCTTTTTTCAATAGTCACCATAATTATAAAATATAAAACTATTCTTTCAGCAATAAAAATGAAACATTTATTTTCAGCACTGTATATTTTAAACATAAACTGAAGCATATTATGAACTAACACCGTATCATTTGGTTGATTAATTTTCAAATTTCTGTCATCTAGATGTATACAGGTTTTAAAGAGAACATACTGCTTTTGCTGCCTTAGTCATGTTAAAATTGCATTTTGCTTACCAATTCTTTACCTCCTGTAATACAAAACTTCACGTATCTATAGCAAAGAGAATCTTTACTTTAATAACACTGCTAAAGCTTTTCTAACACTCTGGAAATTAGTCAAGACAGACTAACCAGCAATCACATCGATCTTATACTACAAAATGTTCCTGTTCCTGAATGACATATAGCCACATTTTTAATATATAAGGATAACTTTACAAATGTTCATTTCTAGATTACAAAATCTCTACACAGAAAAGGGGGGCATTGCCATTTACCATATCAGCAATCAAGATAAATCTCACTGATCATCTTGTGGCAAACAACTGAGCAGCCTACCTACTTGAACTTAGAGGCTGAGCGGATTGGGAGGTAAGCAGGGTCATTGCTAAATTATTCTCCTCAATCCCAAGACAATCCTTCACATCGCACACAATATGACTGTCCTCTCAGTCACTTTCAGCCTCCCAGGCTCACAAATGCAGTCACTGGACTCGGGATTTTCTTACTCTCCCAACCAATCCTCTTAATCCCTGCCTAAGCACCCACTGCTCAGTTCCGCCTCGCCCCCCCACCCCCCCCTTGTCCCATCTGTCAAAGCCCTTAAGTCAACAATTCATGCATGAGACTGTGAATTACATATAACAAAGGATTTACTTTCTCCAATCTTCCAATCTTTAGTGTGATTAAATAGATGTTAGCTACTATTACAGAACTAATCCATCATTCCAATACTCCTAAATTTCTATTTAAAAGTTCTTGGACTAAATGCAGTAAATATTCCTCAAAACAGTGCTGGAATGTGAAACGTTGACCAACAGATCAGTAACCTTCTGGGTTGCTTGTGGTTTTTTTTCAAATGGGGAGTAGGAGTGCAATTTCCTTCTACCACATCACTTCCTCATGGAAGTTTCTCAGTTCTGGTTTCTCAGGCCAGTTTTAAAATTACCTGACCTTTTTAAATAGAAAAATTACTTATTTTGTTACCTATGCTAATGCTCATAGTAAAGCTCTCTAAATATTATTTAAATTTCAAATTTCGCTTCAAGCAGAGTAAAAAGAACAAGATGTTAGCTTATATAAATGAAGGTAGCTTTCCTTTATTTTATGAAAATATTAGGAGTTGCACAAGTTTCAGGCCACTGCACACATTTAAGCCTTAGAGGAGTAATCTTTTTGTAGTATGAGGTTGGAAAAATTGTCAAGCATGCAGAAATGTGTGCGAAACACACAGATTTGCTATTCCTCAACCATTGGTACATACACAATCACTTTCTTTATTTCAGTGAATAATTTAAAACTTACAGACTTTGGAAAATGCTTAATGTAAGCATCATTTTGTTACTAGAAAAAAGAAACAGATAAACACCATGAGCCCTACCAGTATGAAGCATTTTCTGTCTTGATGCAACAGTGAGCTGTTACAGGCTTTTTAGAATGTCATTATTTGGCATTTCTATGCTACAAGATGCAGTATGAGAGTTCTGAAAAGCACAGGGGTTATTATGATAGTTGGCTTTGACCAGCATAGAAGCATAGAACCTTTTATTGAATCCTACTTTCTTTTTTCCTAAATATATCACGGTTCAGAGGCTTAGACCTTTAAAACACATCTCCAGCTTTTTTAGTCATTAAATTTTTTTGATAATTTTTTTCCTGCTTTTTGAATTTACATACTAAAACACTTATCTAAGTGGGAATTGTGAATCATCGAAAGACTAGGAACAAGCAACCACTCTTCCAATCGGCAAATTACTGTTGATAACATGCAATACTTTGTGCATCTTCCTTACAAATGTGTTTGAGCTGCGGAGCAGGGAAGCAGTCAATGCGTGTACAAACCTTCAGTAGAAAGTTTCAAACTTCTTCTCTGAAGAATCTTTCGATACATCTTTTGATACATTAATATTTTCTGCGCATGTTTAACAAACTACCTAAACTTTGTCAACATTCTTTGTGCTTCTAAAACATCTCCTTTCCATCTTCTATTTACAAAGATTTATCAGTTACTTCCATTTCAGGGAGCTTAATCTGATAAACTGTTTTAGTTTTTCCTTGATATAAGCCATATATCCATCAAGTACAACCATTCCTTACCATAAAGCCCAGTTACCTATTTGAAAAAAACATTATTTGTTCTTCTGAATGCAGAACTCAAATACTTTTTCAATGAAAGACATTTCTTTGGTCTAAACACTTTTAAAGAAAACAATAAACATCATCTTACACTATACTGTTCCCAGACATCAAAAACTAAGTTGCCTCTAAAAATTATTAGATTTTTACAGTGCTCTATGCATCATGTACGTTACCTACAGGGACTTTCAAATTCACTGTATTGAGTCAGATAAAACATTTGATGACAACCACTGTTCTTGTTTTAGCTGAAGAAACTAAAAGACTTAAATTTCTTAAATTTTTGTTCTTCTTACCTCTACATTGATGAATAGTAACACTTCTACTTTGAAGCCTATAATCTGACCAGAACACACGTTACAGGCAATAATTAAAGCAAGTGGCATACCATACAACACAGTAAAGGTTAATTTGATTCTGGTGATTCTAATAATACATGACAGCAGGTTGGTTTTATCTCAGAAGTGTTAAGAGTTGGATCTAAGGTTTATGGTCATCTCCTAGCCACTGGCATCACAGTCAAACGTACCATTTTGCATTTGGCAGGCAGCCAGCTGCCAGGGTGTGTGGGTAGGGTAGGACAAGAGCAGGGATGGGCATTGCGGGGAATGCTCACAGGCAGTTAAGTCAAGGAATCTTGTCTGTTTGGATATTGCTCTAAAGAGGAAAAGGCAGACTGCCAGAAGGGTAGACTTTCAGCTCTGATGCCAAGTACATTTGTTGATACTGTTGGTTGAAACGAGCTATTAGCAATACATACTGTCACTCTAGTACCTTTTTAATATATGGCATATCACCCTATGAAACACCAGTGTATTTCTTACCATAACTCCTAATTATCAGTCGTGACCCATTTTCCCATTGAAAGATAAGGACTAACCTGAAAATTATCCAGGAATTATTTAAAAACACCTCCCCAAACAATTGAAATCCCCCAAACACAGAAAAGCCTTACATGTGTTTCACTTTGATGGCTTCTTCAAGACAATTCTGTGTTAACAATGCTTTTATAAGGGTGGTATAAGAACGATAATGAAACTTGCTCTTCCCTTGCATTTTCAGGAAAATATCATAGGCCTCTAAAAAAAGAAAAAAAAAAAGCCAAAATGAAATGTCATATTGCGATGATGTTGATCATCGAAATCAATCACCTATTCATTGAAAATGTCCATCTTAAATCTATTTATCCTCTGCTTACATCTTTGAGCCCAAAGCTGTTGGTCACAGCTTGTTCAAAACTGCTTGTATACAACAATCAATTGACACATACCTCCACAGAACAAAAAGTTTGCTACTGCTCTTTTTATATATGTGGCTGTTGCTTAAATACCAACAGAGCTGGTTAGGAGGGGAAGACTCAGAATTTTTAAAGCAACACCTAATTCTGGGGTATAAAGTTACAGTGTCTGGTGCATGATCACAACAGCATTTAACAAATAATATAGGAGATGATTCCAATATGGGGAGATCAAATTATTTGGCTTCGACAAGATTTATACAAAACATACAATTTACAAATATACAGATATTTAACAAGTAAACTACGCTGCATTTGTTTGACTGATTAACAGTTTTATTTCATGCATTCACAATAACTGTCAGTGTATGAAAAGATGTTACCAAAAAGGGGGAAAAAATGATAAGCACACTTCTCAGTCATTTATTTTTCTGAAACAAGATTATGCAGCTATAAACATACAGCTAAAACTGCCATCCAGGCTGTAACATATGCTAGAAAGCTGTGTTAAGAACCACAAATGATCTTTTACATCTAAACTGTGATTGGATGTTTCATTTAATGAAACTCAAAAAATAATCCCTTTCCTAATTCAAATCATAGCCACAACAACCTTTAAAACTTTTCAGAAATACTTAGACTATCACTACAAATTTCCCAGCTAAGCACTTTTTTTTCTTATACTTTTAAAGTAAAGACAACGGTAACTCATTTAAATCTTACTGCCACAAGAGGCATCACACTAATAGCACTTACTACAGTGTGCTGTGGAATTTTAAGCTGGCATTCCCCAAACCAACACTGTTGGTGTGCCTTTTGGTTTGAATCTTAAACTTCTTCAACCAAAGAGTATACATAAAAAACTCCTGAAACGTCGGCACAAAAATGACTATGCATAAAATTTATTATTTACAACAAACTCTTACACTGAGTTAATAATTAGAATTAACACTGCCATCCATAATCTGTTTTGGACACTTGGAGCTACATTTTATATATATATATATATATATATATATATATATATATATATATGTGAATAGAGATAATGATAAGAATATCACAGCAAAAATTAAATCCACTTCTGTGTACGCGAGCTTCGTGTATACAAAAGAAACATGATAGATGGAGAGAGAATATGACTGATGTCTGACATTACAATAGTGATTGCACTGTAAACCAAAAGACCAATGAAACAACAACAGCACGACACAGGAAAGGTCCTCAAACCCTCAACCATGTTTACTTATAGGTCTGAGGTTAAAGCTCGGCTTGCTGCAACATCCTGAACCCTCTTGACTGCTCAGATGCTGAACACCAGCATTCACAGAGTGTTCACACTTAAAATTCAATGGGAAAGGCATTTTATCTTCCACTCTTCTGAAATCTGAGGTACCAGTAGACTAGCAATCACATTCAACAATAACAAAAAACCTTTCACTAGTATAATCTATTACAAGTGTAACCAATTATTTAAAAAAAATGTAGTGGACTGGTGATACGTTGGTTCTTTCCACTCATGAAAGCCTGTTTAAATCCTATTTTTTAAAGCCAAAAATTCTTTATGTTTGGAGATTCCTATAAAAGCTCTGCTGTTTTCAGACTGAACTAGGATTTTGTCCTGTGTTTGAATATTGTTTTCCATTGCCTGGGTACAGAAATGGACCTTGCCACCAGTAGACATGATGTCAAGTGTATGTTACCATCAATTATCACAGTCCAAAAAATGTAAGATCTATTTCTGCAAAGAAATATATTTAAATCTTTTTTGTAATGACTAGTTCAATGAAGAACTGAAAATCTTTGTATCAGTATTGTTTTCCTGTTCTAGGATGTTTTGTTGTGTACGTCAGTCCTGACCTCAGAATGATTATCCTATTCAGATTATTTTCTTAACATTATTTTACATCAGTGCAAGTAGCATGTTTGAAGTATACGTACATGAGTCTTGAATTGAGACATATGCCCGATCAGGTATTATCAGCTTATTACTACTTCAGATAGCATCTAAAATTGCTAAAGTATATTAGCATTCCAAAGAGAAAGTTCTTGGTTTCAAAATCATGTTGTGTTATACTAGCTATTTCAAGTAGAAAGATGTGTTAGAAAAGAGACAACTTGCCAAGAAAGTCTCAGCTCTCAAGACTTTTTGTCAAATTTGTTTCAGTAATTGCAACTGTTTGGGATATGTGTAACATGATCCCCTATAGTCAAGTTCTCATACTGAGGAATCAAGATAAAAATGAAAATATGACTTTGCATAAATCAAGCACTTCAAATAATAGATTTTTCAAAATACCTCCACGTCAGAGTTGGTAAGTTCATTAAATTAGTTACATAACTAGATCAATCTTTTTTTCTATCAAAAAGCTGATGTTGATAAAAAGTTATTCTACCCTATTACATTCACATCAAAATTACATTATACTGTTATATAAAAGCAACAACTTAGTTTTTATAGGTTTGTGTTTTTTTTTAAGACAAAGAAAACTGTTTCCCAATAAGGAACTGTTTCCCAACATTTGTCATATTTTCCCTTAATTCCCAATAGCTCTAGACCACCTCCTCTCAAATACTGCACCTTGAAATAAAAGAATATGCTGAAATAATTTACTGAAATTCAATATCAAATGTCCTCATAGATTGTTAGCAGTTAAATTTTATATTTTTCTTCTACACTAGTCTCCCTGCAAGGTCCAAGGCATATTTAGTTTCTTCCTGCTCTCCACTTGATGATTTATATCAAAGGCACAGGACACTTTTCTAGGAATAATGTTATAAAATGCATTGCATTAATTTTGCCTGATATTCAGTGAAAATATTTCTGCATTTCTCATTTTCTTCCAATTTCCAAAAGTTACCAGCACGAAGGATTTCGTGCAAACATCATGTCTGCCATAAAACACGATTCTTAAATTCATATACGTAACATGAGATTGCACTCCCTACATACAAAATATCCAGACTCCACTTAAGACTTCTAATCAGTGCTCCTGCGACTGAATAACTCTATATGGTCATTTTACTAACAACAGAAGTTAACTGTGTGAACGACTGACAGATTCTTCTTTTAAAAACTCAAAGCTTAGAAATCTGTGTCCAACCTGTGAATTATATTGATAACACTCAGAAGAAAATGACTAGGTGTCTTGTATTTTAAACCTTCCTCATTCAGCAAAATTAATTTTTGTAAACCTATTTAATTCTATTTTCTAATCTGCTTTCAAGTGAGATACCTAGTTATTTGTCATAGTACAGGCAAAAAAAAAAAAAAAAAAAAAGGATTTACAGAATATTCAAATGCTCTGCGCTTTGGCAAATGCTAGAAATGGACTGATTTCCTCCCTGCTTTGAAAGGTCCAGTAATGTTAGTTCTGACTCTGTGTCCCTGCTTTGGGATGAGATGGCTAGAAATGGATTTCCAATGATTTAAACACAGATTAAGCCAAAGGAACTGCACTAAACTACACTCCTCCTTTGTATATACAAAGGTAAATACCCATCTCTAAGTTAATCCTCTATTTATCTGAGGCAGGGAAGTTTGCACGAAAGAGCTGTTCATTTTTTATAGCAGAATTGATCTGAAGTGATCTCTCAATAAGGCCATTTTATTTGTGGGGTGGGACCCACAGGCACAGAGGTTTGGAAACAGTAAGCTGTGGGGACACAGATTTTGATCTTCTGTTTATAGTCTGTGTATTTCTTTCGGGGAGGAACAAGAGGGAAAATTTCCAAATTCTAGAGAAACATGGACAACTTTAATTTTAGTTGTAAAGAAGCTTAAAACACTACATAACACCTCCCTATTAACTACATAATCCTCCCTTCAAATAGAAATAGATAGTTTTGCAACATCAACAAATAGAAAATAGACTAAGAGATAAAAGCCAAATAGGAAAAGAGCAATGATTGGCATAGTCCCATCTCATTTAATGTCATCTAATTTCTTCGCCCGTAGCTTCAATAAGGTACCTAAAGTATACTTTGGAACCATATCTGATCTCACTATTAAGACCTCAACAGCAGTGAAAAATACAAAATATCTGAACAACTTCTTTTAATAAGTAATTGCCTTCCCATAAACATGCCCCAGTTATTTCAGTTGATATTAATCTTTCTTCTCACTACACCTCTCATGTCTCACACCTTAAAACATGTGACCAAACAGCTAGATTTTCTGGGAACTGTAAAAATTGTATTTTTTTTGCATCAATCCTGTATATAAATTTAGTTTCTGGTGTTTAATGGATACATTTGAAAAGTCTAAAACATGGTGTTAATCCAACAGTATGAAGTGAACTGCAGACCAACAATACTTTATGGGCAACTTTACTACAGGCTGACTTGACATTATCATGTACCTTTCCTAACATACTAGCAAACCAACAAAAAGCAGCAGCAAGAATCTATTGCTCTATAGCTAATTGATATCTTAAAGTTAGTGCTGGGGGTGGGAAAAAACGCTGTGGTTTTCAGTTTACCTTTTGCATTGTTTTTCTTGCAAAGCATCCTTATTTTTCTTTCTTCCACATCAGAAGCACTTAAACTTCCAGTATCTTCATGTCCAACCTTTAAAACAAACAAACTTAAATTTAAGTTACTGTAATGCCATCTGTTAACATTTTTCAACGGAAAGAGGTATATTCAGAAGTGTTGTTAGCTAGGAAAGTTAAACTCCAATTACCTTAGGTACCTCAAATGGAACAACCTGACCATTTTTTTCAAGTATATCAGCCAGTAAGGTTAGTGTTTTCTCACGAGGGACAACATTTTCTTCTTGAATTTTAGTCCAAACAGCTTCAGCCTTTCTCCAGTCACCATTGTTCTCTGAAAAAAGATTCAAATCTTCAGGTAAAAGCACATTTAGAGTATGCATACATAAAGCGATTCAAAAAAGGTACATTTGGAAAATAATTATCAATTTATCATATACTTCTGCTTCATATGATCATCAACTTGAAAAGCTATAAACTACTTATAATACACAGAGAACACCAGAAGATGCAAACAGAAAACAACCCCGAAGGATTTTATGAATTTTCAAATAAATGAGAAATTAGTTCAAAAATATTACAGAAGCAGTCGTCCTAGCTCATCAGTTCTAATATTCTTGACTGTTAATTGTAAAAAGTTACAAAAAAATCTAAATTATTACAAAAAATTAACATTCTACGGTACCACTTCTAAGTTCCATTCAGAAATTCTTGAAATGAAATCCTCTGGTTATGGTGCTACTGAGTTAGAGCGTCTACATCCCAGAAGTTTACCACTTCCAAGTCAAAGAAGTGTTCTAGGCCTTCAGGCTCTTATTTTGCCAAGAAAAAAAATGCCTATATGAAGACTGTAAAAGCTAAGTTTTCTGAAAGAAAAATTTAATAAATTGCTACCAAATTCACAGAATAATTTAACTGTTTTCGGTAAGAATAGCAATTTATATATACACCACTGTACATAACTGCAAATAAATAGAAAGCTGGACTTTGTGAAAGAAAACAGTTAATTGCTATTTAACTACATACAGCAGGTGGTTTCCTATGTCTCCTATCATAAGTCACCAGAACAGCATTGACTTCTGGTTGTAGATCCTATTCACAGCTACCTAAAAGCAACATAGGCTCGCTATGACCTGTCTGTTCCATGGTTTAATTCAGAGTCTCAGAAATTAAGACATGCAAGGCAAAAAGGCAGAGTCAGAAAGTAGATGATGGAATGAAATGTTCACATGGGAATATCTCAGCCTGTAACAGCAGCTCTTCAGCTATTCTTCCGTTGTTCAGTTAAGGAACTTCAGCTTTTCTGTAGACTAGGCTCCACTGGATTAAGTCATACTACATGGAAAAGCTGGAGCAGCCAGCTGGAAGCAGCATGACACACTTGAATATTCCCTAGAACTGTTATAAAGTTGGTGTTTCAAAGCAGCATATACAGCTTTGCAAACAATATTGCAATGCAATACTGAAACAGTGCAATGTTCTGTTCTTTCCAGGAGCAGCATGGGTTTAGGAAAACACATGGATATGTAACTGGGCTGGTTCAAGATCCAAGCTCACTTTCAACAAGGTTCTGGCATCACTTCAGCTTTTTAGACAAGGCAGCAAACTTGGTGACTACTGAAGTCAAATAAAGTGATTGGTTTTAAGGACTAAATACTGCAGATAACATTTTAAAGCAGATTATTATGGCAGCTAACAGAGTAGGACAGAGAAAGTCTTAACACTTTTTCATGTGTTTGTACCTATGTTTGACACTTGAGGCCCATCTAGAGGACATATTTTCAGTTTGGGGCTCCATAACTATAAAAGAGATGCTAGCAACTGGAGCAAATTCAGCCATCAATACAAACATGGGGCTGGAGCAGATGACATAAAAGAGGAAGTCTAAGACGAGTTTTCAGCAGCCTGGAAAAAAGCAGGCTAACCAGGGATCTACTTGCTGTCTTCAGTTACCTAGCTGACAGTTGGAGAAGAGCAAGTTAGTCTCTCCTTGGAAGTGCACAGCAAAGGATGAAAGGTGATGGTTAAAAGTTCCAGCAATGGAGTATCTGAGGATGATCAAACCCTGGAACAGGTTGCCCAGGGAGGCCGTTTGATTTCCCCCCTTGGAGGCACACAAAACTTTACTAGACAAAGCCATGATGCGATATAACTGAAGCTGTCCTAGCTCTGGGAAAGGGCTAGGCCTAAAACTGCTGAGGTTCTCTCCAGCATAAATTATTCTGTGATTGTAAAAAACCAAATGCATTGTGTTCAACATTTTTGATCACAGCTTGGAATAGGTAGTAGGTTCTTTTTTTGCATGCTTAAAACTGATCTGAAGTTATGGCTTAGGTGCACAATGACAACTCTTTACTGTACTTGTACATGGGGCAGCTTTGATAGATCATCTAAAATGGCTGAAAGCAGGAATGTGCGTGGGTTTTGTCTTTTATGGTGACAGAAACCCACAAATGTTTTCCGCGTCTTTGAGTAGATGGAATTGGTTTTGTCTTTTGAAAGAAGACTGAAGATTTTGCGTGACAGAATTTGATAAATTGTATCTTCTTAGATTCTCTTCCTAGTAGGCACTGTCAGACTTAGTCACTGCCAGAGGTGAACAGGATGAGTGGAGAAACAGGAAGGCTCCCTCCCTGTTGAGACAAGATTGCTTTTCAGACCTACTTGATTTTTGATGGTGACCCAGCATGTGCAAAGCCAGAATTGGGTAACACTACAGTTTGGTTTTGAAGCTTTCTAAGGCTGTTCAGGAGATGAAAAGCAACAAAGTTCTCAACGGGTCTCTGGTCTTTTTTTTTGTGGAAGTACTCATCTTTTCTGCTTGTGGTAAGAAGCCTCTTGCATTACCGTATGAAAAGAAAAAGAGGGTTCAAACAGTATTTTATTTAGCATTAAAACATAGCTAGTTCTAGTCAACCATATACGTGGGCAACAGCCTAAAATTACTTTAAGCTCAAATGCAAGTTTTCCCATGACCAAATATATCAAATTGCTGTAATGGTTCATTAATATATATATACACACACACACATATTACCAAAGTACACAGCAATCCCTGTAATGCCTTTTTTTTAATGTCCCGATTTACTGTTTAGTGCTGCATACCCAATCTTAACAGAGAATGTTTTTTCAAGACTTGAACTAGAACTAAAGTTTCCAAAATTTTTATTATGTATAATACCATAGACTGAAAAATACAGAAAGAGGAAATTGAAAAACACTACAGATACATCCTACAACAAGTCTGTAGCATAGAAATGGAACTTTCAACTTTAAAAACTATTCCGTTCCTATAAGTGATGCAAAAGTTACTTGTGGCTGATGAAGAATTGGTAATTTTTTTAAAAAAAATGCACCTTTCAGAACCAGATCCAATCACAGGAAACACCAGATCTTTATCAGTTATGAAGATATAACAAATGAACAGTTTTTCTTCTTTAAGCATTCTTAAAAACCAAAACAGAATCAACTTTCAAATTAGGATACAAGACAATAGCATGGATTTGAATACTTGTACTATGTAAGTTCTATGTAAGTGTTCAGGTCTGCAGGTAAATAACCCCAAAACCCTGCACTCTCCCCTTGCCTAAAATGCCTCAGAAACACTATCCCGGCTAATTGCATATCAGGATAAAACTCCTCTCCAATTCAGGGTTATGTCCTATCTCCAACACAAATGCAAACAGATTACAACATGAAAAAGATCACAAGCTCACTTACCACACAGTTGAAGCAGGTAGTAGTACATCTCATCTCTATCACATTCAAATAGGTTTTGAGTTAATTCTACCAAGTGTTCCAAAGTCTCCATCTTTAAAAAGAAAGGAAGAACATAGTTATACCTCAGCCAAACAATTATTTTTTTCTATATACGTGCACTTACATGCTGTGTGCATTCAGCTAAAATAGTATTTCTGTTTAAGTATACGCCAGCATTTACACAGAGCATTAAGTTCACCTCATCAGCCTGTCACACGTCCTTTCACAAACATAAAAACCAAGCAATGAAATATTTCAACACAATTTTTCTTGGAATAGCATGACAGTTACATAGAAGACATCATACCAGCCACATACCTGATTGCTTGATATACACTTTTTTGCAAACCACTGCAACCTTCCAGAGTGTGCTCTCAAGCCAGGTGTCTAAAATATTTCCACAAGAAGAAACACATTAATTCACATAGAACATTCTAAAGAAAAATAAACATAACACACGTACTTGTAATAAAAGTTCAGGTTTTGCTTGCTTTTTGAAATCTGAATGAGACTAGAAGCTCAAATAATCAAGTTAGGTTGCATTTATGAAAGACTTAAAAATTGCAGTCATTTTCTTCAAGACTTTTTTTCTATTTAGTTAAACACTGCCAAAAGAGTTGATTTAAAATACACTTCAGATGAACTGAAAGGTTAAATAATTTTACCACCACAGTAATAGAGTATTATTGCTATTACCCATAGTAATCCTTTGTATTACTCATGGTAGAGTTACACCAAATTTTTCCAAACTGTCTTCACAATGTAATGTTTGCATTCAAAACCACTGCAATGTCTTAGCACCTAGAAAACAATGCCTCTCAACTACATAATCAGCATTTGGTACCTCTTCTCTGCTAACATTAGCCATTTTCTTACAACTATTAATACCTAAAAACAGTAAATATTTTTAGATATTGACTTTTCTTGGTACTGCTCAATAAGAAGACGAGGAATTTATGGAGCAGTAACTCTTAAAATTATAACATACTGCCCATGCAGACAGCAGGTATTCTAACTGTAAGGCAATTCCTATCCCAGAACAGAGCAAAGGCTTACTTTTAAGTGCGTGTACATGGAAGAACTGATGTACAGTAGTCAATATACCACAGTTCTTTCTGTTATTAATTTTCCCAGGTTTGATGAGCCTTTGCTTATTCATTCCTTTGTTGTTTCGAGCAGACTACAGCTACAGAATACACATTCTCAATAAGGTTTCAATCCTTGGAAACTTCATCTGGTATAGACTACCACATTGTGCATTCTCAGTACCACAGGCCATAATCAAAATACTGGTTCCTCCACTTAAATAAATTCTTAAAGAAACACAGGAAAATTCAAAGTTCTTAAAGAAACATGTCACAGGCATGCCAGGACTTACGTCTGACATGTCTAAAAAATGAGATACAAAAAAAACCTATGTGCAAACCATCCATCATTTTCACCTCTTACCCTTCCCCTCCCACAGAATACTTGGATTTACTTCCTTTATACTCTTGTTTTAGCACAAAGATCATTTACAGAGGACTCTGCTTTCATTTCGGGTGTCCACATTCACATCAACATAGCTCAAAGTGGTTCCAAGGAAATGTCTGTTCATCCCTACAGAGAAATGTGTGTTTTGACCCTTGAAGGCTTTTAGCTGTTAATATTGTAAGAAATCTCTACTGTTGAAATGCAAAGTGCAACTTCCAAAATTTTAACACAACTTTGCAAAAAAGAGGCAGTTTGAACAAAAAACTGAGAAATACTGAGTGGCAGTTCCAAAACAGTGGAAACAATTACCACTGAAGAAATCAGTTTATCCTGTGTTTTTAAAACAGGTAATTTCCTTCTCTCATATTCTCCAAGCACAGAATTATTACAATTACATCTTTCTCAAATAATTCAGCATACACCAGAAAACTAGCATGCAAAAACTTCAGTGAAAACTGTTAAAATTTGCTAAATATATAGGAAAAAGTGTTTTGCAGAGTAAATGTTAGGCCATATAATCCTACCCATCATCGAAATCATTATTTGCAATCATTGTAAGGTTTTTAAAAAATAGGACATTAACCCCACAGTTCTTCAACATGGAGAAGCTTCCCCATATATTAAACTGTACTATAAAGATAGACTCAATACAAGATGTTACAGAAAAATAGTGGGTTCCCAAATATTCAAAAGTGGTATATATAAACACACTTTTGCTTTCCAGGTACTTGCTTTTTTTCCAATTAGGTTTTTTTTTCCCCCAGTTATATATGTTCATAGGTACTTGCTCAATGCTTATTTTAAGAGCTATCAAGCAGTTTCACATAAAATATGCTGAAAACTAAGTCAAGAATTAACATCTTACACAACAGGCTCTTGAAAATGAAAAAGAAAAAAGTATGTTGCCTGCATTTGTAGCTAATCCTCTTTAGGGCATGGTAAAATTCAAATGCTGAATTCACTTACAACTTCCAATATCATTGCTGATCCGAATGCCAATGAACTCAACAGCTCCAAACCTACAAACTTTTTATAGTAAATCCTTTCCTGTTCAGAAATGATTGATGTGTCTGTCACTACAAGGACAGCTGAGTTATACAACAGATATCCTCGTGTTTCATTTTGAAATTGAGAAGTGTTTTCACATACTGCAGGTCTCAATCATCAAAAGAACATCTAGGTCAGATTAACTAAATCTCCAGGGCTTGCCTGATAGTCCATATTCGTAGCTTATCCCTTACCATCTTAGGGAATTTTAAACATTGCATTTAGCAGGAAGCAGACTTTCTACAATACAGCAGACTAAGATACAGAATAAAAAAATGCAAGGAATAATAATAATGAAAAAAATTTAAAAACTTTTACTCTAATTACTCTTCAAAGTTCCCATTTACAATTTTGATCTTGCCCGTTCCAACGGACTAAAAAAAATATCTATTATTGAGTCTTAGTGTTTTGCTGGTTTTGTTTGGGTTTTTTAATATTATTTTAAGATATCCACTGCTTTAAAGAATGAAATAACCATTGAGAGTCTCAAGCAATTCATACAGCATATAAACTAAACATAGAGGTTTCTGGCTTTTACATTTTCTTGGAATATACAACAGTTGTACTGTACCAAACCAAGGTTCATCTAGCTTGTTATCCTCTCCTTAACAGTGCCTACAGGAGAATATAAAATGACAGAAGACCCAGCAATACTTCCCCCTTAGTGTTCTTTCACTCTCTAACTACTTCAGGTTCAGTGGGTCACACTTTCTAGTAAGTGATTTCTCTTCCATGAGCTTTTCTGGTTGCCCCTGGAACCCCGTAAGATTCATCATTCGTACGATCTTTTGGCAAAGGATTGCCTCAACTACCTTCTGCAGAAAACAACCAAAATACTACCATTTTGTTTGTTTTCAGCCTAGCTTCCACTTGCTTCATTTGAAGCCCCTAGATTTTGTACAGGAAGACAATGCAGAATTAATTTTTCTTTATCCTCTCCAATTCATATTATTTTCATGAGTAGTATATATAATAATTCCCTGTTTCACTATTTCTTCTCCAGACTAAGCAGAACTCACCTATTTAGTCATACCTCCTATAAAAACCATCCTATACTTTTGATCACATTTGTTACTATCTTTCTGAGACTCAACATACAACCCTACACTAATTTACTCACTGATTCTATACCTTCACACACAGAAAGGAAAACTAACCAGAAAGGGGAAAAAAAATGCTGCATCTTCAGAAGAACTCTTGCCAAGCAGCACTCAAAAATCACATGAATACAACAATCGTAACACACTGAAAGCATTTGATTTGTTCTCCTCCTTCCTAGAACCAATCACTTCAGACAGGTGACTGAAGGGGTCCAATCACCAGAAAAATCTTTTCTGCACTAACATTTTTATTTGAGCTAATTTCTACCTATTACAGCTGAAAGAAAACAGATTGTCTGGCAAAATACTGACCTGTCAGAGAAGAATCTATTCGATGTCTTTCCAGATTTTTAGCCAATGATAGAAATATTCAAGTTCTGTTTACATGACTGTTCTGTAATTGATACAGCTAATAGACCAATAACTTTTCTTTTTACTTTCAAAACAACTTTTTAAAAGTTAAGTAATTTACAGAAGACATATGGAAAATATTTATTTACTTCTCTCTAGTTGCCTAAAGCAACTTTTTTCTCTTTAAACACAAAACTTAAGGGGAAAACCACAAAAACTAACATACAGACTAGAAACCCTGTAGTACTGTTCAAAGAGAGGACTTGCAGAAAACTAAGAGTTGAGAATGTCCCAGAACCATACCACTTTTGCTAGAGCTGGCTTAAGATGCATAATTATTTAAAAGCCAGCAGAAGTATTTTTTGTTTGGCATATACGTGACACAAGATGGATGACTCTTGCTTTAACCTTCCAACACGGCACATACACAAACTACTACTCTGCACTCTTTGGCAAAATAATTGTTACATATCCTGGACAACTTATTCTAGCCTTTCACGGTATAACTTCACTGTGAATAACACACCAATTCTAATCATTCAAGTTTAACTCTACCTTAAGTGTTTTATATTTCCTCCTAAATCCTTACATTTTCTTGCCAAAGTTCAATCTTTTCTTAGGGTAACAGTTCTACTATAATCACCGATTCAAACATATTGGAAATAAACAGCCAAATTTTACAAATGCCATCCATACTGCACATTCTGATGGTATTTTTTGGACAGGTAGATCCCTTCATTCCTCTCTTTGCAGCTGAAAAAAGCCAGTAATAACAATAGACAGCTAATGCTGCTAAAGGAAGAAGAATGTTTCATGATGAGTTACATCAACAGCCATAACAGACTTATGTTACCAGTACCAGAACCAGTTACTGAGATTTAGATGCCAAAGCAATGTCTTGCAAGAAAATGCTTTACTTCTCCAAACAGACAGCCTTGAACAGACAGCTATAAGAACTGATGTATGTCATTTCTCACAGCTCACTCTAACATAAGCATCAGTGAAAACAGAACATTTGATGGGAAGTTCTTAAAGACAGATTTTCCCTGATTCCACAAAAACGTCTATGAAAATCTCACAAATTCCATGCAGCTTTGATGAAGCCTGGAATATTTTTGCATGGCAGCTTACTCGAACAAAAAGTTTTTTACAACATAAACACTGCATGCTACGTTTGAATCTTCCCCTATGTTAAGACTCCTGGCAGAAGTCCTCACTTCTACTAAGCAGTATGTGTACTGCTTAATGAGAAAGTTAAAAGATGCAGATATAAAATTTGTGTACCTTATGTAGCCATCTAAGTCTAGTTGATAGGCAAGATGGTTAAAATTATCTAACACTTCTGTTATATTTTTGCCTCTTATTAAATACTCCTTCACCTTCAAATAGCAATGCACTACTTTAAAAAAAATACTAATTAAAACACCTACATCAACATTATTTTTTAAAAATAATCTTTCATCTGTGTTAATATGTATGAAACAAGTATACCACTTTGCTGTATTTCTTACATTATAATCTTTATAGCATAATGTAAGTGAAGTATCGTTGTGGGATATACAGAAAATACAGACTTTTTAAATTTTTGATTATTGGTCCTAAACATACTAACTTTTACATAATAGCCCAGAAGTTTATAAAAGATGCAGCTTTAAAGACTGAGGGATCTAAAAATAATCTATGCATCAAAAAGCATCTTTATTGCTGCAATCATATCAACTATCTAATAAAACACATTACTTCTCTCTAGCTCAGCTTTTCTTTAAGTCATTGTACTACCAGGATGGCAGTAGAGCTACACCTGTATATGGCAGGGAACAATGTAATACTCTTTCTACAAGTTCACTTTGAAAGAATTTTAGCTCTCGTGGATTTCAAAAATGGTTTCTTTGGTGGTGGCACAGAAAAATATCCTCATTCACTTTATTCACTCTAAACAAAAGAAAACCTTGCTAACTGCTTGTAACAAAGATGGGATTTCTCTAAAAAATAAGTAATTGCTTTTGTTCTTTGTAAGCAATTTCACCCAGAAATAAATATGACTCAACACACCCCAACCCCCATTACACTTTTTTTTTAATGAGAAGCTCATCAGAAACATCCAGACACTTGCACAACTTTTGGGGCAAGGTATAACTATATGAAAGCCTGAATATAATTAAATCTGTACCTTCAATATGACTACTTTTCATGTTTGATAACAATGGCAAGTACTCTAATGCAGCACCAGAGTTTTGAAAATTATGAGTTGCTCCACTGCGAGTTATGCCTTCAAAACCTACTCAATTATAGTGTATTTGATATTTTATTTGCACTACCAGATATTTAATGAAAGACAAAAGGGACACACGTCTACATATTTATCCTCCCTAACTCTCCTGTTGGGAGTGATTAGAATTCAAGCCCATGCTCTCCTTTCTACCTATCTTACAAGCACCCAAGGTAGCAGGGAGCCTAATTCTACTAGTTTAATTTTTTACATAAAAAGCAGTAGTTCATATTAAGAAAATACAAAGCTTACAGTCTCCACTGGGGAAGTTTTTACTGTTGGTTTCAGGGTTTTTTTCCCCGAAGTATGTATTTGCCTCAAAGCTTCTGTCAGTTACATAGTTCACTGACTTTATCAAAACAGTTAGTATCTGTTGAGTAAATACTTGTGATTATTTCACTTGAAACAGGAATATATACTACTTTGTTAGGCAGACATTGAGAAAAATGTAAGGAAAGTTGATTGTTTTCCAAAAATGCCAAAATAAAAATAGGAAAGAGCTTTACAACTTTAGCGTTACTCATGATCATCGAGACTGATGTATGTTTAAGCACTATTGGAATATTATGCATTTACCAGTAAAATTTCCAAGATGAATTACGCAGCAAAGTATTATTATAAAATAATCATTAGACAATAAGAGAACTTCATAACAATAATCAGTCTGGAAGAAAAGGTGACACTGAAAATATGCAAAAACCCTACTGAAAACAAAATCCTCAAGCATGTTCTAGAGTCAAAACAGAGCAAGAATTTGCTCTTTGCATTGTAATGTGGTTTTACGTTGTGTGATTAATGAAAAAAACATTATGACACTCAGTAGTGTCCTCCTCCTAACACAAAGTCCCTGGAGCTAAGAATGGACAAACAGCTCTTGCCTTGATCCCACATTCCAAACACACTACCCTCTCACTTTCTGGAAGGAATTTCTTCAGTAGTCATCTCCTTTACCAAATTTACTTATTTGAAACATACTCCTTTGCTTTCTTTTAAGAAAGCCATACTTAAGAACTAAATAACGTGCACTGAACTAGTAGGCACCTTTTTTTTTTTTATTAACCCACATACACACATGCATGGACATAAAATCCACCTTCGCTAATAGCTGTATCGGAGTCCAGTTTCATAAGGAGAAGTAATGCTTTTATTAGACTAACAGGACTCAATAGTAAGAAAAAAGAATAATCTTTTCTTGTAATTATAAGGTTTGTGTGCCTAAGAGCTCTTCAGCCTTTCCCCTCCCTCTCAGCTGTATACAGTTACTCTAATAAAAGCTATTACACCCCCTACAAACTACTCCTCAATCTCAGACCACCATTGCCTAATACAATTTGCATTCAACATTCACAAACATTTAAATTTTTTTCTAATCACCTCTACTTTTTTCTTAACAGGACCAAAAATTAGTCTTTGTAGGTAAATTCAGACATTAGATAAAATCATCATTAAATTACACATACCCCCCCCCCCCCCCTAGATCCTGCTGTCACAAATCAAGAAAGATCTTCCCTCCATAGTTTATCTCCAGCATAAAATCAGCAAGACTCAATTTTATGATGTAGACTCTTAAAAAAAGCAATCTGGATGAAAGAAGGTTGTAATCTCTCAATATCAAGTAGAAATATTCTCATTGTTTTTATGATAGATTAAATCCAATGGCAACTGGTATCTTGCAGTCTGCTGGCAGTGGATGTCACAATTCCTTGCTTAAATCTATTTACCTCCTGAATTAACTTGACATCTGTTGATAGATATATTCCTGTACACTAAACTCACCCCAAACAGTTCTTTTGTCAGGTCTTGAATTTCAGCAGCAAATGCCTTTTCTTGCATTTATTCACATTGGAAAACATTTCATTAAAATATTTCACAATCATTTGTCCCCTCAATTCTTCACATAAGTGTCTTGATATGTGAGATATGGTATGATATATTTAACTATTAAATATAAAAGATATATTTAGTATGAGAACAGAAGATGAAGAAAGCATCACACTTTAATTAAAGTCTGGCTAAAAAAAATCTAAAGCCATGCACTATGCATTGCCATTTTCAAGGGAGGTTCCTCTAGTGGTAGCAAACTTGTACAGGTTGGCCTTGACTGAAAAATTTTGCTGTACAGTTCTGGCATCTTTCCCTAAGATACTCTCTTAGTAATCCTCTCAGCCTTCGTTTCCAGTAAAACTACAAACAGAGAAGAAACAAGAGCTTTTACTCTTTCATTAAAGAAATTTTTAATTTAATAGCTGATGTGATTTGTTCTAGAAAGATTTCAAGAAGTACCTGTCAAACAACAAAAGATGAACATCTCTACCAACTCCTAGTTCCTATCAGAGCAGTCCATAAGCTCCTACCCAAAATTGCCAGTGACCTGATACTCTTTTTAATGTGGTGCTTGTTTTGGTTTCTTTACAGAAGTATTTTGCTGTCCAATAAAGTATAGTTGAAGGTGTAATGATTTTATCAATACAATGCAGAACTGGATTTAGCACCAGTTTAAAACCTTGCATACTTTAGCCACAGGTGTGAAGTGCCCATTTCTACTTCATAAAAAACTGGTTTACACTTCTGCTAAGTAGATTTATAGAAGGGTTTGCTTGAACCTCTGCTGCAGGACTGTTACATTACTTAATGATATATAACTCTTTTAACCCTACCAGAAAGAGCCAAGCATGGACATGGGCTTAATTACACATAGATTCAGAGAGTATTTTGATGATTGCGTTCAGCATGAATAATAAATGAAGGGAGAAGGGCAAGCCTAGAAATATTCAACCATCTTGCACGTAAAACAGCTGCAAGTATGAGATCTCAGTGCAAAATTCAGAGATGACAAAAAAATTAAAATTGGACCAAAATGACAGATAACAACTATACTCTAACTACTTTAAGTAGCAAAATCTTTGAATCTCCATGCAGCATGCAAACAAACTAACAGAACTAAGAGGTGAAAGGAGGAGGAAGTAGATTCCTCCAAGGTGGTATAACATTCCCTTTTTCATTCTCACTCTCCTGGATGACCTTCACAGCAGTCCAGCTCTCAACCATCAGCTCAATCAGGTTAATAACGTGGCAGTCAACAACTGAGTAAACATAAGGGAATTCCAATTGTCCAGTTCTGGCAACAGGCAAGAAGCTGTAGATTGGAGGGATTTGGAGGACTAGGCTCTAGAAAATTCTCTTATCACTTTTATACCAGACTTGAAAGAATACTAGGCCAAGCAACTCTTCCAGACTCTCTGATCTACTACTTGGAGGTCTGGAGACACACATATGTAGAATTACATAAGACCTCTCTCCAGGAGAAAATCTGATTAGATATTTTTAAAGTAAGACAACATTTTAGAAGACAGGTAAAGGACATATTTTTTCTTAAAGTTACTTTTTCCTTAATCCTCTGTATTGAAAATTTGTATCCCTTTCTTTTAGCCTACATTGGTTTTAATGTAGTTTAATTTAAAGTCAAAATGTATTTACTTAATTTTCTTCCTTTTTTCTTTTTTACGAAAAACAAAATTGAAGGAAAAAAGGCAATTAAACTGCTTTTCCAAGTAAGCAGGAAAAAATACTAAGTAACTAGAGCTAGATTTGTGACACAGAAGTCATGCTATGCCACTTCAAGGGAAGGCAAGCTAGTACGTGACCTTACGGTAAGGGGAAAGAACAGAGATGTGCCAACTTTGTTTTGATACGATCACCTTTGAAGGACACAAGACAAAAGCCAACTTAATCGGTTGAGGTGCAATTAAGAACTGTAGACTAAATCATGCTTTGATGTACTACAGCACCCAATGGTAGAACTTGTTCCAAGTGGAAAGCAAATGAGCATCTACCAGCATAACTTCAAGGGTCCAGGAATCTCCAGGCACAGCTAGAATAAAGTAGACTTTTACTTTACATAGCAGCCAAGACCACCTCATTTGAAGGTACTGTCTCAGAGAGGCTTTCTTCTCTAGCTACCTGCCACAGAACAAATGAGAACAGACTTTCAAAAGCTTAACAACGCAGTCTAGCAACATTGCAAACTGTTACCTGATCAACCAAGTTCTGTGAAGCCTTGGAACTTAGCTGCATTCCCCCCCCGTAGTCTTCTCAATCACAGCTTCTCTTCCACTTAGCATCACTTCAAAAGAGACTCACACCACCAGACTACCACATGCTTCAGTTTACTTGTTCTAGCATCAGTCAGGTGTATTCCTTGCCTCACCTCCTTTCTAGTCACCTTTTGTCATCTTTTATGCTATCATTGTCTGCTTAGTCTTGCTGTCCTTTCAGCAAGCAGATGAGCTCCAGAGCTTTCAGCTCTCTTGCTATGATGATATCCCACAACACGAGGTTATATATATGCATGTACAACAC
Source organism: Astur gentilis (assembly GCF_929443795.1). Taxonomy (NCBI): domain Eukaryota; kingdom Metazoa; phylum Chordata; class Aves; order Accipitriformes; family Accipitridae; genus Astur; species Astur gentilis. The sequence continues at coordinate 5,945,903 of NC_064909.1, read as the reverse complement.
ATTTATGACCTGATAACATACATACAGAACTCTGACCTAATTTTTATAATTGCACTCAAATCTTTCCCACTATTGTCACCCAGTTGTATTTTAACAAAGATTGAGATTTAAGAGTTATTTCCTTACTCCTGGGCTCCGAGTTTCAAGTTTTTCAAAGCAGCAGTTGTCACCAAGTTTCACATAAGCATCTAGTGTACCTCTGATTGCTAACGATAGCAAGAGGAAGCAGAGGCAGTGGTCTCCAGTGAGTTACAGCACATTTTAATGATAACATCCTCCATGGTCTTCACTTCCTTAACTCCTAAGGAAAATTTTCCAGCGTCATTACTACCCTTTTAGACCCTCTTTATTTACTCCGTAGATAACTTTCAAAACAAATGATATCACTAAAATCAATTGAACACCATCAGCAATACATGATCAAAGTACATGCTGAAAGATAATCTATATCCAATATGCAACAGCGTCTAAAAAGAAAAAGCAGCAGCAATTGGTCACCTTCACTGAGTATTAATTCACAAGAAAGGAAAATAGAAAAACAATCTGAGATGACCAACAAGAGAAGTAATTTAGTCACAGAAATCACTGGACTAGAGAAAAGGATACACATATATTTTGTACTCCATCTTCCGCATTATACTGATTAAGGCTTTGACTTCCCAACCAAAAAAAAAAAGCAAATAGTAACTTGTTTATTGTTTAAAACAATAAAAGCTATTTTCTTCTTCAGCAAAATACCAATTGTAAGATTTTCCCCCCTCTCTTGTGTAAAAAAATTTATTTGAAAATACTTAACATATTATTACATAATAAAAGCATACTTAAAATATAACACACCATATAGTAATTGATTTTGTGTCACTTTATCCACTAGTAAAATACATGCATATTATTCGTAGCTAAAATTCCTATACTCCTAAAAATCCCAGATTTAAAACCTTTTTTTTCTCAACAGCATATACAAAGCCCTAATTCGTATTTCATAGAACTTACGTAAGAGCAAGAAACCTACTTTAAATAGCATAAAAAGCCGAGAAAACTTCTATTTAGTCTCCAGATATCAGGTGTTCAGATTTACGCCTAAGTGCCTGTTTGTGGTTACTAATAATTTCTGGTCTATCACCAAATACTGAATATTTGCAGGATAATTTGGCACCTATTAAGAAAATGACAAAAGTTTCAAAGCCCCAACAATTTGATAATTTGCTTACTATCCTATTCATCATTGCTGTAGACACCAATATAAGTTTTGAGAAATTAAATGCCAGTATCAAAGAAACAGCTGCTGAATCACACCAAGTACCAGTTTTACTCATTTAGCTTTAATTTTACTTCCAAATCTCAGATTTCATCATTTTAGCTCCTATATGATTTAATCACTTTAAAAAGAACTCAACTCCTCAGTGTTGTCTTCTGTCAGATACTGATTATCTCTATTCTTCTGTATTATAAGACTTTGAGCTCTAAAAACACTCTCAGAACAAAAATAGCAATGCTTCAACATTGTCCTTAGCAATTTCCACACACCCCGCAGCAGGTCAGTATCTTTCCGCCACAGAAAACAAGCAGAAAACCAAGATTTTTTTAAATACAAGAATTCTGTTAGATAATTCAAGTAGGGATAACTGGTATTTCAAATATTCTACGGGGAATTAGGAAAAAAGCATACTTTGTCTTAGGAAGGAAAAAACCCAGAAAATGAGGTTACAGAGTTGTGTATGTATGTACAAAAACGATGAGGACAAAGTAATACTTTTTCTGCAAGATGCCTCCTCCCACACATTAACCGGAAACTTATGCAGCATTTTAAAAACATAAAACTGCGTTAAGAAGAAAAATAATCACAATCTAGGCAGACTCTGCAGCTGCCCCTTTGACTTATCAATTTCAGTAAGCACAATTTCAATCAAGTCTAGATAAAATATACTAATCCTAAATAGACCAAGTTTGTCACCTACCACTTCCTATAAGCTGCTTACTATCCTGAAAAAGAGAGCGAGAGAAGAAATGCTAAATTAAATGCCAAACAGTAGCAGACAGCGCTTGTTTGGCTGATTAACTTGTAGACAAGCATTACAAATAAATCTGAGCATGGTCTGCAGCAAATTAAATTCCAGTGCTTTTAAGAACAAAGAATTCCTTCGGAAAGAGGATTAGCAACTTTACACCCAGGAACGCCAGTTTAATTTAATTGTTCCACAATCCGATATTTAATATGCAAATATCATTTTGATATATAACAGTGAATTTGAAAAAGTAAGGAAACAATTTCAATATACAAGACTGTCTCTTCTGAGCTGTAATTATACAAAATAAAGCTGGTCGAGGTTTTTTTTTTTATTATTGGGATTGAATTCTATTAACATGAATCAGAACAAGTCTAATTAAAGGTTAAAAACTTTAAATGTTTCTAATTAAGAGTCTAAATAGCTGCGCGATTAGAGTACTACAGTTAAAGTCCCACCTCAATGACCTTCCTGGCCTCTCTGTATTTTCCTGTTTGCAAGAAGGCGAAGAAGAGATCATAAAGAGCCATCATATCTCCATATTCTCTGCTTATAAAATCTGAAACTAAACAGAGAATAAAACTCATTAATTTACTAAATACATTGAAGCATTTTAACATATACGTCAAATATTCTTAACACTAATATTTTCCAAGCATCACAGAACACCAAGAACAAGCTATGGGGAGATAAATTTTGAAACAAACGGAATGATTACAACATATTACACAACTTCTTGTAACTTTGCAGTTAAGCATATTTAAAATGTTTTTCTGTTTATCTGCACTATTATTTTGAATTACATTCAACAAAATAGACTATATATTGGCATTCTCTACTTGTATAGGGTGAGGATATAGGATTTCTTAACTGCACAACTATTTGAAAAACAGATGTGTTGTGTTACTATTAAGTTGTTCCTTAATAATAATAATATACATAGCTAGAACAAGCATTAGCAATAACCTTTGACAGTTCGATGCTGTATTATCCAAATATTAGGATTCTTCTACATTTAAAATTAATATCAATTTTCAATCTGAAGAACGTAGGCATCATTTAAGTGCTTTAAAGTTACACATATAAACACAAACAATTTTTCTTTTCTTTAAGTTTAAAGAAATGACATACAAGTCCTGGAAGAAAAGCCTCCAGAAAACACCCCATATAACCAGACAGCATTTGATTACATGCAACTAACCCTTTTGCAGAAGATCAGCATCTCCTTTTTCTATCAGTCTACAGTAGATGTTATGAAGCTGAAGAATTTTACCATACTTCTTATGACACTTGATTAAAGCTTCCAGAGCTGCAGGCATATCATCCCTTGTGGAATGAAACAAAACAAGAATAAAAACAATCAAACATTCCGAGCAGGAGCAGTGCGTGCTAAACCCACTTTAGTCTTGAAAGTTTCAAGGAAAACTCATTCAGTTTATGATCCAAGAGTGTATTCCACCCCCCACCCCCACCCCGCCCTGCAATGTGCTACAGTTCTTTTTAAATAACAGGTAAAGTTTTCCTACTGACAAATACCATGTATGCTTGACAGCCAAAATGAAAACAGAACAACAGTTTTACAGTTAAACCTCTTGGCTGTATAATTTTTGATTGCATGACCACTGTTCACTACAAATTAACCAAAGGTGTGAACGCTCTTCATGATTAGATGCACTTAATTTTTGAAGTAAAATTCTTAAGTTCTGCTAGATACTATTGTGACAAAACCCCAATTCCACAGAAATTTCAGTTTGTATTTAAGAGTTCTATTTTTCTTGTTAATAAGTAATATTGTGCACATTATATTACCTACAAATGTCTGTTTAGACATTTTCAGATTTTAAGCTCTTTAAAATTTTTCCACAGCATTTTTATTTCAGTATAGATCTCAAGAGTTAACTAAGATAACCACAGTTCTTCAGATTGCTTTATACTTGTTTTACACCTTAACAGACTAGCTCTATCTATTGATTTCCATTTTGTCACAATTGAAGGGCTAGCATTTTTCCATTCTATATAAAGGTCAGAATCCAACGTATATTTTCTGCAATACAAATGTAATTTTTGCAATTTATTCAACAACAGATTAAGGTACCAAAATGTATTGTATGCTGGCCTATTCTATGTCACATAAAGCCATGGCACCAGTATATATCCACAGTACTACTAAATGAGTGCATAAGATGTTGACTTCCTAAATGCACTTATTCAGGAGCCTTTGAGCAGTAAGTACCAGTAACAAGTACAATATTTCCATTTTTGTTTATTTCAGTCCTTCACTGACTTTTTCCCTACATATACAGTATTAACACCTTCAGAAGTATACATAGTTAAAATGCAAAACTGAAAAGCCATAAAAACAATCAGATCTGGAACTTAAAATAATAACAAATATAAATTTACATTCTATACTGTGCAACTAACAGAACTAAATCATCTGCTGCAGACTCTTTTTCAATGGATTACAACCCAATCTAAAAAAAAAAAATCAAAACAAAACCAACAGAGGACAACCACTGAAACACTGGTAAAACAATATGTGAAGTTATTCTTTGAAGGGGAAGGTTTAAGTTGAAATTGAAACAAACCAAGACAACACACACAAAATGTAGTAAGTAGCCAAACAGTCAATAAGACTGCATTTAGATTTCAAAAGGCTTACCAAATAAATGGTCTTGGAAGTAGGCAAGGGGAAAAAAAAAAAAAAGAAATAAAAATCACTTAGCAGCAGCTGAAGGCCATAATAAAACTGACTTGAAATAATGATTTTGCATTCCCAAAGCAACTTTTATTATTGATCAACTGAACCTTAACAAATCAAGACATTACTGTTAAAACAAGGCAAACAAGCCACATGTCCTCTCCTCACATTGCATTTCTTGTGCAGCATAAATTTTGCTTTTTCAGAGAATAAACTAGACTATTATATGCTACTATCTTCATCTAGGCTAATATTTTAAATATTTAAAGAGTAAAACACAGAGGAAGAATTAATTTCATTCAGTAATACTGGCATTCTGAAGATGAACCTAAGATGATGGATTTCTACCTTATCCCCCTTACTGAGCCCTGTTTACAGTGCATCTTCTGGCACCCCATGGAGTCATTTGAATTTTTGTCATTTGGGGTGAAGACTAAATTACAGGTTAATTTCAAAACTGCAAGTAGATGTTGCAGGCTAGATTACTGTCATAAAAGAGAAATACTATGGTAGTTACCATAGACAGATATAAAGCTTTATATAATCAGTATTTTTCTCCTACTTTAGATGCAAGTTCAGTTAACATCTAAAAAAACCCAGTTTTACAGAAAACTAGTCAATTTCTAAGGAGGGACAACAACATTTATACATTCAAATTAAAGTTTTCAGTGATAAATCTAGCTTTTCAGATTGATGCTCAAACAGCCATAGTATTGTCTCGGCTGTATTCCTAAAGGATTAAAGTGTCTGTTTTTAGGTCAAAGCTATCTATAAATGAATGAATAATTGGGATGTCATTCAAACAGGAACATTAACAGTTTTCTAGTCTCTAAATGTATACTTCTGAAGGCATTAATACGGTATATGCAGAGAAAAAAAGTCAGCAAAGAACAGAAATAAAAATGGAAATATTGTACTTGTTACTGGTACATACTGCTCAAAGGTGCCTCAGTAAGTCTGCATTTAAGGAGGCCAGTATCTTACACACTAATTTACTAGACATTTGTTTTGAATCTATCGAAATCTGATATATTCGTTCAGTTGCATTCAAGCAATCAACCAGTCATCCACAGTTTACTAGAGAACAGGGTTTATAAAACAGATAAAACATAAAACTGACAACAATCAACTATAAAACAATAAAACATACAGAAGTTCAGCCCCTACAAGGAAATTGTTTGTACTACTACAAAGAAAAAAACATCGAGCTTATGCTTATACTCGAGTTGTATGATTTATTCAACCTACTGTATTTTTCTTAATTGCCACAAACTGCAGTTAATTCCAAAGTACCACCAACTACTTTTGCAAGCAGTTTTTACAATCCTGTTAAAAAATAAATGAAAATGAAAACTAGAAACTTAGTGTAGGCTTCAAATTTTGAGTTTAGGTAACATTTTAATGTGTTTCTTGTTATAACTCACTAACTTTAAAAAAAAAACCCTGCACAAAAAAGATTTTCCACATTTTAATAAAAGGATTTTAAGCTAACAAACAGCCATACATTTGAAAATATTTGGCAGTCTTTCTGTATAAACTTATGCATACTGAACACCCTTTTATCTTCCCAAAGGATACTTACTACACTACTACATTAAAAGCCTGGTCCAATTAATTACTATTTAATTAATATGGATTGAGTCAAAAAGGAAATAAAGCCCATATACTCATAGCCATGTTGAAAAATCTGATTTCCAGTGTCAGTCTGGACAAAACAGTATTTGAAATGTGAACACAGATGATCCATGCTTCATTCTGAGTTGGCTAGATATTATAGCTTTAAGTCACTCACAATTATTATCTGTTCAGAGCTAATACCTGTTCCACTTAAAGATTGGGTGTATTTTTCCCTCTCGTTGAAACTTGTTCTTTTAAAAAAAAGAAGATATACTATTATTTTTGAATGACAGAAGGAGCCTCAGTCATCACTGTATTATGCTTGGTCCTTATGTAATCATGGTAGTCCTTCTTTGGCATTATTTTTCAACTAAACTGATGCTAGGGTTACAATATTGTAAGTTTTTGCATTCCTTCAGTTTCTGTTTAAGATGCCTATGAAGTCCAAGATACTACGGGCACAATCTTCCAAAATATTTGCATGGGCAATTTTACTCACACAAAGCTATTTGAAGAGACAAAATTACTCAGATGTCTGAGTGTTTGCAGAATACAGTCTGCAGGAAGACTGGCTATAACATGCATGGATATAACATCCCCCGTCAATTTCAACAAGCCACTCCCCTCTTGCTTCAAGAACATAGCACTAAATCTAACCTTTTACTTGTAATAAACAACTTTCCCAACCAGAGAGTCTGCCTGATAAAAATAAGACTCCAAATATTGATTTTAATTGGAATGAAGTGCTGCAACATTATGCATAAAGCTTTAGTGAAGTGGCAATTTACCTAAGGGGTTTACTGATTGAAAAGCTCTCAAACCTGAAATCACTAGAGAGGTAGAAAGAAAAAAGGGACTCTGGGGTGGGGGTGGAGGGTAGACTAGTAAAACAAATCCTTCTCTACAAATCTGAAGCAGATGTTAGTGTAGAGGGAAGTCAATTCAGCGAGGTACAATCAGCTTTACAAAAATTAGTCTGTTAAAAGAGAACGGGCTCTTGAAAGAGCTAAATGTTTTTCTGTTCATTTGCCATACTAAGGAATCTTCAAGGAGACTGGTGTTGCAATTACAACTAATCCTCCCCAAAAAATTAACTGTGTTGAAGGCTTTGTAATTTCCCTAGGTACAATTTAGCTGTCACTTACTTTAAAATTTACTCAAACATGCGTTCCGAACAGCACTAACTTCACATGTCAAGTGCTTTCCAGCCAATTGAGTCTAAACTGGAAGTCGGTGTTAAACAACTGAATGATTAGACAAGATAGCTCATTTCCCTGCTCTTTTGTTCAGAATAAAATGCCACATTTACATTATCAGACTCAACAGGATTTTCTGACAGAGGGAGAAAAAACCCTAGTGAACACTGTCCGTACCAAGCACATGAAGCCTGTCATTTACCAATCATCCTTCAAAAAGCAATAGCCATGAATGTAACTTAATTACGACCCAATGATCCTTGACGAAAAATCATCTTATCACTGTCCTGTCCCCATAGGGCAAATGAGACACTTTTGTCCTTTGCACCAATGATGATAAATTCCTAATTGCAATAATGGAGTAAGAGAGCCAAACATCCCTAATTTCATTGCAACAAGTAAAGAGTTTTAGTACAAATATTTGAAATAAAGCCACTAAAAATTAAAAAAACAAACAAAAAAAACCCAAACAAACCAAAACAAAAAACACAAAAAAACCCACAAAACCCCCCAAAACGAAAACAAAAACCCAAACTCCCCACTATAGATAATTTCCCCCACTAAAAATATCACCTAATTTAAAAAGATGCCTATTTTTAAAAGTAAATTTAAAAGTCAATTAACTTGTATGTGCTAGAGAATCATCTCAAACAAAATCATAAGTGAATTTAACTCCATGAAAATAACTGAAGAAAAATTGCCAAGGCACTGGATTCACGCTATATCTACTACATGAGAAACTAAACAAAATGGGTTTATGTAAGATTAATCATAAACCAGCACATAATGCTTTACTGGACAATGCTGTATTAAAATACACTGACCATTTTTAAAGAAACAAAATCCAGCTATAGCCTTTTGACCATTTAAAATACAGATATTAACTGCTTGCGTTCACTGACTCAATATTTTGTTCATACAGTCTGTAACGTAATGTTTTCACAGTTTACTTGCAAATTTTCTTCCCTCTGCTTAAAAGCATTTCTGATATAGGGAATTAGTAAATTCAAACCTGAAGATGTTTTGTTGTTTCTTTTCTCAGAGGTGCTATTACTCAAGGAGAGCAGAAACAAATTTATGTTAATGAAAAGACAGGAACCATATCGAGTTTTTAAGATGTGTATTCCTATTTTTGGTTGTATGAAAGTTAGCTTGTGCAGCCTTCTTGGAGAAAGAAAAAAAAAATCACAGTAGTTACTGTATCCATTAATTTATCATCCTGTAAATAGATATTACCAAAGTATCATACATCACAGGAGCAGGTTAGCTTCACAAACCTCTTCAGTTTTGTAAAACGGCTCATATTCAAATAGGTTTCCCCTGACAGTTGGTAGACCAGGTAAAAGCCAAAACTACAATCCTTAACATCCTAAGAAATTTTATATGGTGTAGGTAACACAACCTTTTCCAATTATTAGCAGTTGGAAGAACCAGTTCAAAAGAAAGACATGTTTTAAGAAAAAGTACAAGCTCTTCACATCCTTGCAGGTTTGAGAAACTATGATTTTTGTCATACTGTCCAAAGCAGCTTTCTCACCTTGAATGACAGACCAAGATTCCACATGTGGACTGTGTCAATTTTTAATGTGATTTCACTATCTTGAGAAACTGTTCAGAGTCATAAATAAAGATCATACAATTAAAAGCAGGGGGCTGGTTCCCTTAAATTTACTCAGGAAAACCCAAGGTAGTATGAGTTCTCTCTCTAGTTAATTCAGTTAAATATTTCTCAAAACACTGAAGGCAAAATATCCATTCTACTGAATATTAGATTTTGTTAGCTTTTGTCAAGTTATACCGTTCATCATCAACAATTTTTTTCTTTTCCATGCTCTGCTGCATATTGTTGCTTTTAACATGCACTAGGATTTAACGAGAATTTCAGAATATTCAGGACTGCATACAGAGAAAAGGGCTAGATGAAAACATTTTACACCTACAATTGTTAAAATCTTCAACAGCAAATCACAGATTCCTTTACAAGCAATTAAAAAGTTTGAAATAAATTAAGAACACAAAACACTAGCTAGCACCACCACTGATGTGGAACATTAAAAAATATCCCAGAGCTAATTTTAGAGGCATGGCGACAACCTGCAGCTAAATGACAGCATTTCAGCATGATACTTGAGCTGTAGGATGGCAAATAGTAAGCACTACTGCTGAAAGAAATGACTAACAGTTATTTCAGTCACTCATAACTTTCAAAAACTTAGCATCTCCGAGTCAAAAAAAACCCAACCACAACCAAACAAAAAAACACAGTGAAATTCAGTTACTCCTCCCAAGCAAAGTATGTGGAAAAAGTTTCCCCCTTCTGTTGCCTAACACTGGAAAGGAAACAAGTCTTTCCACCCATAAGGCAGCCAAAAAAAACCATAGCAAAGGAGCTTACTTTGTATTGTATTTATACATATGAAATATATTAAGACTTATACAGGTGAGTACCAATTACTTCTAGCTATACAGTTCCACAGTATGGAATTACCTTCTTTAAAAATCTAGTCTCATCAAAAGTCTCTTTATTAAAAAAAAAAACAAAACAAACAACAACCTTTCTCAAAAGTTTTACCAAACTTTTATAATCCAAAATATGGAATCAAACTAAAATAACACTTTACTGTCTCCCTTTGCATCCACACATGAACACATCTTTGTTTACATCATCATATACTACCTCTCAAGTGAAAAGAACCCAAGTAGCACCATGTACAACTTGCATGTCAATGTGCATAAAACAATTATGTAAAATGCAGCTGCTCTTACTGCACAGTGCAAAGCGTATCAGGTATTTTTCCGACACATTAGTTACATATGATTGCAGTTAAATTACTTTCATAAACATCTGCCTTGTCTTGTGATGTAACCAAGGCACTGTTGCTGACTGAAAAGACATACACTATATTCTTAACTGTTGACCACTACACTAAAATACTATTTTTAGAAGAGAATGTACATGCATCTACCAAGAGTTACATCTTTTTGACAAGAATTTTGAATATAGACAATGTTATACAGACCTTGCACACCCAGAATACTTAAAAGAACTAAAAACCTCTACATGTTAACAGAAACATTAGTATGCATATTTGAGATGACCTGCATGATATTATGAAAAATTCACTTATTTCATAGCTATTGTATTTAAGCCAAGAACATCTCATATACCTGAACCAAACTGCAAGAAATTTATCACTCTAGCGGTAAGAGGTTAAAATCCAACAACCATATAAATGACATAAAAAACACAAAAGGATTGTGCATACCGTGAAGGAAGTGAAAAGGGACTCTTGGCACAATTTTAGTAAGAAATTGTTATATAGTACACCAATTCAAATATCCTACACCTCAATGAAAATTTATGGAAAGGAACATGACACACGGAATTACAGATACTTCCTGCCAGAATGAATGTATGAACTTGCTTTTCTCTATTAAATGGTATTAAAAGTATAGGTGGGGGGAAAAAAAAATATCACAATAGACAAACCAGACAGTACTTTCTTTGAATTTTAAATTCAGCAACATAGCAGTCTATTGGCAATAACATCAAATTATTTGAATTAAGAATATTTCAGTGTTCAACCACCTTTCAACTCACCTGAGATGTACTGGATGGCACAGCAAAATAATGCTGTTTTGATGGGAAAATACATACTACTTAACCACAAGAGCTGAGAATATACCTATCATGCTCTGAATAGCTATCTTGTCAAACAGACTTTAGAACCAATTCATAAGCATATTCCAATATATAGCCACTTCATCTCTGATGTGTCCATAAAACACAGCTGCTGTTCCCAGAGACGATGATGTGATGTATAACTAATGAAAACAGACTTAAGAAAACATATTCGTTCATTACTATTCCTAGATCACTTAAGTATTATATGTGCATGCATGTGTGCATGAGCACTTTGAAACATGAATGTGCAGCTGTGTATAGCATACACAGGTCATATAACACAAATAAATATCATAACTTGTTTCATTTGAAGCCCAAACATAGCTTACTTTTCAAGGTGAACTGTAATCAGAGGGGAATGAAGGGCAGCAGTTTCTGCCAACCCCAGGTTCACAATGGTCTCATGTAATCGATTCACTGTTTCAACTTCACCTCGCATGGCAGCGGCATTAAGAACACGGAAAAAAGATGCAACTGTTCTGTCTGAGATAGGAACATCCTTCTCTTTCATCTCTGTTAGAATGTTAATAGCATCTACAATGAAACAACACAAAAGACCCTTAGGTAATTTCATGTAGGGAAAACAAACTGCTATTAAAACAGCATTTCAAACCCAGCAGGAATGTAAATTCTGGCATATAATGCCGATTTCAAGTTAATTACTACTTGCATTTCTAAACGAGACTACAATTATAAATCCACAATAGCATGGTTTTATCATTTTGCTGCAACTTTGACTACAAATTATAGATAGGAACTGTGTGCCCACTCTGCACCACGTAACCCTGTATAGTCTGCCCTATAGCTGCAAGATTCTACTAAATGGATGCTTTTATCGTTCAATGCTAACATCTGCTAAATCACTCCATTGTTTCTTCAGCAGATGGCTTGTCACGAGGCCAGATAATAAAGATATGTTTACACTGTATATACAGCCAGACTAATGGTCTGATACCGATAGGGCCTGTTTGCTGTGTCGATACTAATTAGCCAAGGAGAGCCAATGAAAGCTTTCTAACAGACTGCATGTTAAAACATTAGGTTCATTAAGCTTCATTAGTAAGGCAGAAACAAACATTTTGGTATATGGAATAAGTGCATTTTTGTAATGTTCTTAATTACTGCATAGACAGAATGTTTGACCACTTTACATTTGGCTACATTTATGAATTATTTTATTTTCTGAGAGACATTTATGCTCTTACAAGCAAGCTAATCTTTTCAAACTACTTTAATGTACAGGTGGTCATGATCTGATTTATTGTGATTTGGAAAACGTCAACTTTGTTTATTATTTTTCTAACAGTAAGTTCAGTAAGAGGCCAAGAAAAATATCAAAAAGATCTCATGAGAAAAGAAGTTACATTAGCTTTTATATTTTATTGTATAGTGTTTTATATAAAAACATATCATTTTGTGGGTAGGCTTGGCCCATGCTTTTATGGTGTAAAGTTTTCTACAAAATCATAGAACTCAATATTCGGAACCACCTTTTAAAGTTGATGATAGTTTAGAGTTCCTTTAAAGACCAACCAAATCATGTAAATTACAGAATTATATTAGACTAAATTACAGAAATTAAAGCTAACAGCTTAATGCAAACATCTAGAAATACGAAATAGGCAGTTTGCAGAACACTCATTAAAAGCCAAAATTTCCAGGCAGTTTGACAGATAGACTATAAAATTCACTAACAAACACATAAAAGAATACTAACAGAAAAATATATACTTTATAAAAAGTTAAATGATTTTTTGCAGTACTTGGCTCTTATGAGAAGGTTATGTTTATAGGTTTTATGTTCAGCCTTCAGACCTTCTTAAGCAAAAACAAAGCCATTAGTCTAGGCACATACGCAATTTGTGCCATAAGTCATGATCTTCAAACTCAATCCAAACAGCAATGCTAATAAAAACTAGCTGCAGAAACGCAAAAAGCACTGAGCTGTGCAAATGTAAATGACAAGCTTGCCAATCCATTAAAACTAATGGCCTGCACTGTCCAAGCATCTCTGGTTGAATTCACATGCAAATTTGTATGCAAAATGTTCAAGCACTTTTCAGGACATGATATACCATTAATATCAACTCACATTTTTATTTTTGAGGCAAGATACCTTTATTATATAGCTGAAACACACAATGAAAGCAAATGGATTACCTTCTAGTCTACCATGCTTTCCTAAGACTTCTACCAGTGCTATGTACTTTCCGGTGTCAAGAGCAACAGGTGAATTCTTAGGGAAGCTAGAAATTAAAACATTAAGAATTGTATCAACAGAAGTTCACATTTTACAGATTCAGCTTAAAAATTGATTTTTAAAATTGCATAACAAAACAACAGCATTGAGCACTAAAAGTTACAGTAAGTATTAAAGGAAAAATCTCACAGACTTTAAAAGATTCACCACTGAAATGTGATTTAAAAATATTATCCACACACACCTTCCCACCCCCAAAACCCAAAAGTTGTCTTTTAAAGAGCCAAATGGTTTAATTAATTATTTGGTAGATATTGCATAAAATAGAGTATTTCCCAGAAGCCTGGGAAGAAAACTCAGTCCACATGGCTGGGGCAACGCTATATTCTTTTTGATAAAGAATATGAAACTATTTGCCTATAGTAACAAGTTAAAAGCTACTATTTTGAAGTTTCTGCTATTTATTTGTTTTCTTTTTTCTGAAAGTTTTAAAATTAATTCCTTCTCTGTTGTTTCTTATTGTGACAATTCAAAGAGTCACTTCTTAGCAATATTCTGCTACACTTGAGGCAGATCAGTAAAACTGTGCTACTGCACTGAAGCTCCACTAGAAGACTTAATTTTCATGCAAGCTTACTATAGGGATTGTGTAAGAGTGGTAGTACAGGCAAAACCAACACACTACCATTATTTGCAGCGTGGCAAATTTCTTGATATTCATAGCTCAGTCATTTCACATAATTTCAAACACTAACAAGGTGTAATGAGCACCTGCCTGCTAACCTACTATAAAACCAAAGCAAATACTTTGTGATTGCATATGAGAGAGAGAACATGAAAGTAACACATAACTTGTTCTATATTCACTGTAGCATCAGACCAAAAAGAGGCTTTCAAGGGAAAAGAGGATGGGGCAAATAGAAAGATGATCTGTAAGAATTTGCTCCAGGATAAGTCAAGCATAGCATGTTTTAGCTGGGAGTTAATTTTCACGGCCAAGATACAAAGCTCTGAAAATAGTAATTTTAAGTAGAATGCTTGTTGATAGTCTTAAAATAATGTCACTCAGAAACACTACTATTCTAAAGACAATATAGGTCCAGCATATTCTAAACACATTCTAGGTGCTTTCTAACACACAATACAGGTACTTTTTTTCCCCCTTAAATTAAGCCAAACTTCAATTTAGACACTATGCATGTTTAAAATAAAAACAAAACAGACTACATAGCAATTTGCCTTTTTAAAAAATAAAAAAAGATAACTACTGACCATACAAAGTAGCTGCTTCTCATGTTCAATTATACAAAGCACATTTTTTGTTTCAAAGAACCACACCCACCACTGTTTTAAATGCACATACATTGGTGGGAAATACTAATTAAAAATGGATGAGGGGGTTAATACTCAACCTACTTAATTCAACAAGGTCTGTGTATCAGCATAAATCTCTGTGACATGTTTCAGTGCCGGTGTACTTACACTTTTTCTTTCAGGTTCATTGCCTCTTCTACATTATCATGTCGACAGCACAAATTTATTAAGGCTGCATAGCCACCGACAACCATGTCCGGTTCATATTTGGCTTTCACTTCAAGGGCTTTTTGCATATTCTAAAAAAAGGAACAAAGCAAAGATGTGAACTAGAGGAAAAGTCAATATGACATTATGATTCTTCTATGTTCAGTGTGCAGTTACATGACTGCTTTAGTGCTTTTAGTATTATAAGATCATGTTTGAAAACAGTGCTGTAATGCTTTAGCAAATTTTAAGAGTGAAAGTTATTTAGCAGAAATGAGTATTTGTCTAAAATATCTTTTAGATTTTGAGAGTAGATTTCCAAATAAATTTTCTTGCTTTACGTTTATATTTCTAGCATGTTTTAATGTAAAATTTTTTTTTAATCCAGACAGACACCATAAACACGATTAAACCAAGTTCTAAAATAGTTTTTATTTATTTGGCATTCATAACAATTTTCACATGGTACACTGCCAAACACAAACCAAAACTACTTTCTAAAGAATAAGAAACTACCTAATGATCCCACAGATAGCTTTTTTTTTTAATACATTCCTATTCATACATTTGACCACTTTGAACTTACAATGGTGTTTGCTTCTAGTCTTATTTCATATGCAAAACTGTAGAGACAGACAGCTGAGAATCACTCTAAATCGTATTCTTAGCAACACAGAATATTGTGCTATCATTTGCACAACTGTTCCTGTTCCTATATATACAGCTTTTTAGGCAGGATCATACTGAACAGGATACTGAATAAAAGTGTGGTGATACCCCACAAATTACAGACACACACTAAATGAATGTAAACTACAGCTGGACGCCTGCCGAATGAAGGCAAGAGACCCTTTATCTCAGAAGAGCTTTCCTCCTGCAGGAAAATGGAATTTCAATCCCTGCATTAACAACCTAGTAATATTTGAATTGCAAATGACTAGTGCATGTATCAGTTGCTTGACAATCTAGATATAAGAGACCGGAGCCATGGCTTGAAAGGACATTTGGCATGTATGATAAACCTATCACAGCTGTTACTATCATTCACTTTGCAGATTATTGTAAACAAACTTCAGCAACCCCAAAACATGCCATTCAAGGTGTTGCTGAAATTAGTTAACCTTTTGATTTAATTGCTTTTTGCACTTATGTTTGATTTATAAGCATCAAACCACGGAACCTCAAGCACTGCACTTGTCTTTGCTTAACTATGTCTTTCCATAATACAGTCATTTATGTCCCTTTAAAAATATAGCTATGTGTTTCCAATTATATCTGCATTGCTTAAGATACCTCTTCTTCACAAAGAGCGTGTATGAGTTGTTTCAAGACATCTGTAATAGGCTGGTTTTCAGCTTTTCGCTTTTCTAGTTTCTTCTCCAAAGCAGACACGTCAGATTTAGCACTCTAAATGGAGGTAACAGAAAGAATGTCAATTGCAAAAACATCCTTCCCTGAACAACTTGTCGGATCACTTTTATTAAAGACAGACAAAACAATCCTCTTCTTTCATGCTCTAAGAAATTTTTTAATCATGTAAGGTGCTTTTATCTGTTTAAAACAGTACATACTAATTGAAGATTTGAGTCAGAATACAGTAAAAAAAGCATTAAGTAGCATGTCTACAAAGGTCAACATTACTATTTCTCTCATACTCAGTTCTTTGTATTCAGGGAAGTAGGGAATAGAAGCCCATTTCTTCTTCCATCTCCATTTTGCTCAGATCAGAGATATAAAGACTTGACGCTCCACCATTAGAAGCAGTATGGATTTATATGGCTCCTGCCACTCAAGCAGATCACTGTAATCTACAAGCATGAATGAAGCCTCACACCACCACTGTTAACTAACTAGAACTTTCAAAAAAATATTTACTAGACAGGGAAACTGAGGCATGAAACCTCAGCCAACTCCAAGGTCAAGTATCAGGTCTATGTGAAAATCTGGACAGCCTTTACTCCTACTCTGGAAAGTAACCTCTGAACTTCAAATGGTAGATTTAAATAACATTAATATACTTCCATGATCTGAAAGCTAGTGATTACACTTCATCTAAAACCCATATCCAAATATTATTAGAATAAGAACAAGCATAGCTCTCTGTGAATTTACTTACTTCGGGAATATCGTCTGTAGACAGGGATTTTTTATGAGACAGTAGCCTTGCATCCTAAAACGTAGTAAGACAAAGATATCACTAATCCCCCCCCAAAGTTCAATCTCTAAGTAACCATATCATGCTAAAAATGTTGAAGTTAATTATATAATTGCAATGTTAAAAAAAGCTGTATTCTGCAGCATTATTACACTGACTTGAAAAAGCACTTTTAAAATGTATCCATTTCACACATGAAATGAAAACAGCTTCAACACTGAAAAATCATGGAAAGGTTAAAAGGCTTACACATAATCACTGCATAAAGATATTTATTTTGCAAAGGAGAATATATTCAGAGTACAGATACTCCATTTTTTAGCTTCAGAGTAATTGCTATAGAACCACAGACCTTAATTAATTCAGGAACTTGAGAGGAGTCCAGCAGTCTGCAAATGCCGCTGTAGAGGGTTGCAGGGATAACTATATTCTGTACCAAGAGGTGGGGAAAAATTATATGAGTTTTGAAACACAACCAAACTGAAATTTGTCTAACAAATTATCTCAGATGTAATTCAAGTCTCTAGCTCTTGCATGTCATTGAGAAGTGGTCTGGTTCTACTTAAAAGCAGCAATTTCAAATCTAATAGATACATGTCAGGCAGGACAGGCATTATGTAGCAAAAAATGAAATGGTACCATCTTCTTCAGCTGATGGAAGTATTGTCTCAAACGCTCCTCCTTGGCCTGTACCTCCGAGTCACTCATGCTGTCAATCAAGTGATAAAGAAAATAGCCAACAGCTTCTGTGGAAAAAAACAAGAGAAAGCATTCCACTAAAATTACCGAGACTGTCATGTTATCAAGATTAATTTATAAGAAATCATTTTGGTGTGAGATGTCACCCTGATGAGAGGCTCTGAAATGGCAACAATGATCACTGAGGCATAGAGATTATGTGGTTTGGGAGCACATATCTAACTGGTGAGTGAAAGGAATATTAATTATTTTCAGACCTAGTGACAGCTTTTCAGTACAGAATCTTACTTCAATCTATTTTTTCCACTACTGTGTGACAGAAGTGGTACTGCCCAAGGCCTTCCCCCCCTTTCCTGACCGCTTCCCCAAATAGTTTCCACAAATATTTTGTCACTGCTCAAAAGAAAAAAACAGATTTCTAACACTTTGCATATTTATTCTGTACATTTTACCCATTATATTCCATTAGCAAGCTACATTAAGTATTGTAATATAAAAACATAAAAAATATTTTAACCATTAGATCAACTAATACTGAAGAAGTTGCCTATTAGCCAATGCAAATCAAGATTAACAGATGTTAGCAAACAGTGCTAAGCTTCTTATCTATGCAAGTGTAAAAATATATAGGGTCCTGTAGCCAAGGACAGGAAAAGCATCAATCGTTGTTTTCTCAAAGGTTAGCTGTCCCCATACACCCTTGCCCCTCCACCCCCAACAAGAGGAAAAAAACCCCTGTTTTTTAAAAGTCAGATTATACAAAAAAAGAATAATTATTTCAAAGTAGGTATGGGACGTTAAGTACCATTTCGCTTCACAAAATCAGAAGAGCTACTGAAGGTAAAGCTATCTTGAAAGACTGCCTTTTTTTTTTTTTTTAAAGTATTTAAACACTGATACTGTGGTCATTCTAAATCTCTATTTTGGTCAATAAATTTAGAAAAATGAATCGTTATCAGAAAGATTTGCTTATAATTCAAAAAAAAAAAATCTCATGGATCTCACAAAATATGCTCTGATTATTTGAATCAGGATTTTACCCAACATGTTTTCAAATTTCACTTTCAAAAAGAAGCAATCAGTGTTTACTGTTGTAATCCCTCAAACCCATCATTACACAGAAGAACGGATTTGTGGATAAGTTACAATCATAGAAATTGAAACTCTACCAGTTGGTCCTGGAGGCGTCAGGCAATAACGTTCATCCTTGTACAACAGTTCTGTTATCTGGTAAGACAGAATAATCGTACATTGCAGCCAAAAGAAGCAACTAAGGACAAATAGTATCTGAAATTGAATTCTCAAAATAATAAAGCATTTCTCTGTTAAAGTATTATTCTTTACCACATCATAGTAATTCCCTAAGAAATACAAAGAAGGTTTTTTTGTAAATAATAGGTTTTTTTCTTGAAAAATATTGCAAACAGAAATGCTTTCTGAGGTATGGCAGTAAGACAGACACTCTAGCATTCTGTTTACATATCATTCTACAGAAAGTTAGCTATCATAAGACATTGCTTAAAGCAAATATTAACCAGTGTCGCTCCTGGAGATGCTACAATTATGTTCAAATTTACTGAAAGGCTGAAATTGGCCCATGAAGCTTTTTCGTTTGTTTTGTTTTTGTTTATTTTGAAAGAAGCAAATCCATAAAGGAAATAAAGGAACACAATTTATCATGCGTTGCTAGATTTAAGATAACTAGTTCAGCTGTTGTACATAAGTGCAATTTTGAATGACAAAATATACATACATAAAAATTAATTGTATTTGACTAAATTTAGCACACATTCCATCAGTCATATGAACTGAAGGAATACGTAGATTTTACTTCATCAGAGGAAAAGAAGCATTTACCCCAAAGCCCCCACATCCTACCCAGAAATACTTTAACCTAAACTAGCTCACTTTAAAAATTCATTTGACTGTTCTTATGGAAATTACATAATCTTTAGTTAAAACCTGAGATTAAGTATTTCAAGAATTTCACTTTATCTGCCGTGATTCTAGAATGCAATCTCTAAGTTAGAGGGACATGCATTCCCACTGTCAAAGTGCTGTGTTTTAAGTAATGACAAAAGAAAAGGAACCGTCACCTTCAATTGTTAAAGAAAATGGATAAACAAACCCAGAAAATACCCAATAAAGAATGTGTGGTATTATTTCTAATGCTAAGTATCTATTTATTTCCCAAGTTAGCATTTCTTATTTTAGAAGGTTAATAAACATATTTACTCATAAATTTAGCAAAGACAACAAAATGTATCCTTCTTCCACTGTGGAGAACAGCAGAAGTAATTCTAGATACTACTTCACGTACGGACCACCATTACTTCAGTCCCCTGACTGTCCTTCAAAATTAATTTCATAATGGGAATAATAAGAGATCCCCCTTTTTCCCCTCTCCCCACCCTCCCTTTTTATTTTTAAATGCAAAACTTGGAGTATAGAGGCAGAGGACAAAAACATCCTCTCACCATAATCTTCACACAACAGAAAATATTAGTAAAATACAAAAAAACCCTTCACTTCACAAGTTGTACCTGATTTCTATAAATCATTAATTACTTCCCAAATTACAATTTCCATTTCACTCCAAGATTTCTTTGCAAAATCTAAAATATACTGCAAGCCATGTACTAGTTTATTAGTCAGCAAGTACACTATTGAAGAAAAAAGGACAAAAAGCACAGCACATCCCTTCCCAAATTCTGTAGCCACATCCCAGGCAGTGTCTGCCAACATCTCTATTCTAGTGCTCCACAAAATTTATTGACCAAGTTATATTACAGTGTCTTTCTAATGTAGTCCATACCAGGGAGGGCAAGATAATCAGTCACTTCCCCTTGACTTCATCCAGGTGATTTCTTTTATCTGGCTTTACCTTCAATGGTTTAAGTTATATGACAGAAACTTTAAAACTCTAATTGTACATTATTATTTTATTAGTACTAGTGTGGGGAATAGGAAGAAAGTTTAAGGCAGGCAGGAAAGGGAATTAAACGATGTCAGATTACACAACCATGGCAGACTTTGTACCAGAAACTACAACTATATACTACCCTCAGCTATAACAACATTGATCTAGAAACTGGCATAGCATAAGCTACGCTACATGGTAACACCACATTTGATTTTTCACAATTACACTTAACTGTCCTATTTGAGAACTCTATTTCATACAGTTGTACAATCTGCCACTGACAAAAGTCTTGCTTGAATTAATCAGTTCTACAATTATTGGGCTCAGAATTCAGATTTACAGTAAAGCATCATAAACATGCAGCACCTAAAAAACTTGATCTTATTTACAGCACTATAATCTCCACTTACCTTGCTCCAAAGATGTACATCATTTGAGCTGAAGAGGGCAGCAAAGGATAACAAATTAAAAGCAACAAAATGATTTTACTGTTGTATATTTAAAAAAAAACCCAACCACAGATGATTAACACAAAGGATCTTATTAATAAAATTAAAATACAGTAACTGCCACATTGTTTAAACCAACTTTGTACAGAATAAATATTGTACTTTTTACTATACTGCACATGGTCATAGTTTCTGCTAAATAACTTGAAATAATGAAGCAATCCAAACAGATAACTAAGACTACAAAGAATATATTTTAGTTTTATTTTTAGTTTGACCTTTTAACATGTCCTAATTGTACTTTTTTATTTTATACTTCAATCTATTTAGCATTTCAAGAAAATAAGCTTCACTCAAACAAGTCACGCTTTACATAGCAAACACTCCATATGTGGAATTTGCTAGAGCAAAAATCTAGACTCCTGTGGATTGAAATTAGATTTTTAGTATAGACAGATAACAACAGGCAGCTATAAACGCATTTATACCATGCAAAAAAGTAATCTAATCTCTTACTTAAGCTAAAATGTTTATTATAGTCAGATAAATGGATAATATTTTAAAAAACAGAAAACAAAACATGGAAGAACTCTAACTTCTCCCCTCATACAACAGATCATTACTTGACAGAGAGCAGTTCTCTGTACATCATCAGGTTACAAATAAAGATCAAATGTTAACCAGTTTACTGAAGCATAAAAAATGTAACATATTCCTATAATTGTAGAACATCAAAATTCTCACTAGAAGTTGTAACTTTTCGAAGAACCATAAAGCAGCATTAACCTAGAAAAGGCTAAGAGAACAAAAACTTCGGACCTTATTTTATCTTCCTTTAATTCTCATAAAGGGAAAATAAGATGTCAGTCTGAACAGCTGCACAGAAACTTAAAAGCATTCATAGATGTTTAGGATTTTATTTAGGAGGTTCAAGCCTATGAAGCATTTACTCTTTTTATGCAGCTGCCACTTGTATTTGAAAACGAGTCAAATGCAGATCCACACAGAGAGGAAAAAAAATAAAATGCTGTCTGGGAGGTTAGTTAAGCTTTCCTGGGTGAACTTGCTCCACCACTGACAGCATGACAATGAACTGCAGATATCAAATGCATCAATTTCCTAAAGTACTTGACTCTGAAACAGTAATGGTACATCAGGCAGATAGAATGGGAATACTTCGAAGCAGTTACTAGAGAAGAGCAGCTTCAACAGAAATCCATAGACTAGTCTGCCACAGACATTGTTCATGTGTCTCTGGTATCCATACCCTGTACTTTTGTACGCCAGTGCTAAACTCCGTTCATTTGAACATTCAAGACCTGCATTTAGTCATAAAATTTTGCTGTGGTCTTTACAAAAGGTGCAAATATTCTTTTCTTCTATCCTATCATACCATACCCTCAAGCTTCATTTTCAGGCTGTTCTAGCCATTAAGTTTAAAATAGAAAAGGAAACATGAATTGTCATGCTTTCAGAAACAATATAAGGGTGAAATTTGGGCACAGCCAACCTTGTACATAGCTTCTGAAGCAAGGTAGCAATAAAGGCAAATAAGACAGATTAAAGAAAGTAAAAAAACTTATGCCACACTTACAAGTGGCAAGGAAAGGGGGGGGGAAACAGTAAGCTAAAGTAAAAAAAAAAACACCAAACCAAACCCCAAACCAATCAACTATTGAAATCACAACAGTAGTAATTGTTCCACCACTAAAGAGAGTAACTGTTTCACTCGAGGATAGTACATTTCTTCAGCAGCTAGTTTTCACAATACAAGTTGATAACATTTTAAAGATACTTTAAATCACTTTCTGAACACCTGCACAACTCTCCAGTTGTAGCGATATTTCATGCTAGCATTGGTTGTGTGTGGTAAACATTGGTATGGCTTTTCTAGCGCAAGTCCTACTTGAATTGAAAATTTATCTATACTTACAGAGAAAAATGTGTTTCAAAAATCTTGTTACTTTAATTAATATATCTGAAACAGATGATTCTGGGGCTGACTACTAAAAGGAATAGTAAAATAGCCCATTGGATCTAAAATATTATTTCATTTATTCCTTGGATGTCAACGTCAGCTATGGCCTAGTTAAACCCAATTTGAACACTGGTTTGCTTTTTCTCCCCCTTTTCCCATGGCAGAGCAGGATCAGCGAGACAGAACTTGCAATTTACTAGGAAATTATTGTAGTCATATTCACCTGGTATGTTTTACTAATATCCAACCTAAACATAGTTATATCTCATAGCCATTACAGAATTTTAGGAAATAACTTGGTCAACAAAATCAGCCTTCCAACTCTGGTCCTGAGCAATATTAAGTGACCTCTCTGGTTCCCAGTGGTGTAGGTATGCTGCAAAAAACCCTAATTCACAGTCCTAAATGTCTGACTGGGGAAAACAGCAAATGATAGAAATGCTTGTTAATTCACATATACTTGCATAAGCTTAAAACAATATGGGACCATACGGTTATGAATATAAAGTCATGGCAATGTAGCACAATACTAGGTGTTAAATGTGAGCGTTCAGGAGTTGTATTAACCCAGAGAGCACAGAAAGCTATCAGATGTAATAGCATATACCCGACTCCTACTGGTATTTCATCTTCATTAAGCACTCATTTACTTTAATGGTTAATTATGATAATCTTTAGGGAAACCTTACATTAGCATAGCAGTTTATAAACAAAGAAGAGAATAAAGATAAAACCCTTAATGTTTACTACCCTGAGAAGTTTATATACTGTCAAATACCACAGAACAAACAATAAGAGTGAAGTTTTTTAATCTACTAGATATAATACTTCAAAGGCATGCTCATATATATCAGAGGCAAGGAAACCAGGGAGAGCAAAGGGGAACAAAGATATCCCTCAGAACTGCTAAACCTGGAACAGTACCTACTTTTAAATATTCAAATGTAGAGTTGGGGGGAAAACACTGCACAGACTTGTGCTTAATAAGGCAAAAAAGAGAGAGAACTTTGCTACAGAAGAAAAAGAGAGGTATTCATATAGCAACCTTACCTTTTAAAACCCCAAATAAGGCTGTTTCTAAACTGACGAATATCAATAGGAGGTGTGCTTGCTGAAGACACTGTAAATTAAAGATATGTTTCTAAGCAGTCATTGTAAAAAAAACCCTGAACTGCAACAAGTCAGTAGGTCACATAAATAGTGTCATTAGAAGAACTATTTCATTAGCATAGTAAATGTTGACAAACATTGAAATTTTGATTTACAAAATACCAGGGTATTTGAAACAGTCCTGGTTTTATCAGGTCTACATCTGCTCTATTTCAAAAGGGATCAAATATTCTAAAAGAGAGATTTTTCCCTCTTCATTGCCTTTATTGCCAATAGTTAATACATTAGTGTTTTATACAAATTAGTACTAGGAGCAAGCATCTTGTCTGTAAAAAAGCACAAGACTAAAGAAAATATGTTCCAAAAAGCAAAACAAAACCCAAACAATCCTAATCAAGAAAACTTGAAATATTAGCTCTGGAACAAAAAAAGATCCACCAGAGGCAAATGGTTTGATAATTGTTTCAGACTGAATAGCTGCCTTAAAATAGGCTTTACAATTTTGCCTTTTATCTTTTTTAATTAAAAAAAGAAAAAAACAAAATAAACCCCCCCCGCACACACACACACCACCCCCCACGATCCCCCCCCAAAAAACCTCAAAACAGTAACGACACTTTTTTAGCCATTTGCTTCTGCTTGTGTAAATTGCCTACAAGAAAGAAAAAGTAGTTCCATCTAAAGTGCTATCCACTGAATTAAGTTAAACATAAGGGGAAAAGAGAGGAAGATACACAGTTCTAAATGTTGACATTTACAATATTGGTTGAACACTTACTTAAAATTAGATATCCCTGAGAGGTCATTTACAGTTATGCCCTATGTCCTCATCTTTACATCATTTCTTGGCTAAATATTCCAAATCATTCTACATTCTTCCTCTACAACTGCTGTCTCTCATTCCAGCACCATCAGCAAAGAAAAAATACAGTAGTAGATGCATTTAAGTCCTGTATGAAGTTATTATCATCTGATTTCACTATCACAATAGAATTAACCCCTGTAAAACCCGGAATGCACTGGGCCCTATATGGTAGAAGAGAACTGACGTAAAAACAGCAGCTGTAGAGGAACCTGTGAAATAAAAACACAGGAACAACATGCTAAAACAACTCCAACTCCAAGCATTTAGAAATTAAAAAGTTTTAAATGTTGGAACATTTATTTTAGTTTTAATATCTCAGGTAAAGTTGGTTTCAAGAAACCCTCAATCCAAATCCTCCTCCAGTAGTATATTAAACTTTTTGCTCATGAAAAGACGAGCAGAAAAGCATCTTAGTATGCTCAGCTGCTGCTAGCAATCGGCAACCTGGTTTCCTTAGCAACAAACAAGTCTGAGAAAATCAAGGGGCTGACAATGAAGTGGAATGGAACGGCATGATAAAGGGGAAAAGCGGCTCTCATGTACACTGCCTTATGCGCCCAGATTCCTAAGCTGATGCTTCGTAGTCTTCATCTTGTCAGTAGCAAAAATCTATACATTATAAGGCATGAGAAGCTGAATCAATACACCTAGATAGCAACCAGCATTAATAACCAACCTTCACCTCCCCCGACTACACTGATGAGACAATCTTGAACTATTTTCCATACCGCATCTGTTTTTCCCTCTTTGTAATACTGCAAAAGGAGCCAAATGCAAAAAAAAAAATAATCAGCTGTTTAATATGTGTGCCTTATCATTACATAGGTGCTAATTAGATTTACTAGCATTCATTTCAGCTTGGTAAACTATTTACAGGAGTACCTTCCTTTAAAGCTCAAGTTCAAAAGAAATTTTTAATCTCTCCATGAATTATTAACCCTAGCCTTATCAACAGAAATATCACTACAAGATTTAAATTCAATACACAGACAACAGCTAAATAATATACTATGTGAGACTAATTTCCTGACAGTAAGACAGAATGCAGCCTACTACATGTGCCTGTATCATACTGATATTGTATACATTTACCATACACCAGGCACACACATATTTGTGTCTTATAACACATTAAACCCTGATTATTTCAGTTAACCAAAATGAGTGTGCAGGGGTGGGTCTACTTTTTCATGTAGGCAAAAAAAAAACCCCAAAACTATTTCACTTTCCAGAAGGAATGTCACTGCTCCTAATAGTTATCCTTTAAAAAAAATATCAAAGTTATTCAATTTTCATGGTTAATAGGGGTTTTTTTTGTAATAAGAACAAACAAAATAATGGCAGAATGTAAGGTTAATCTTAAAGATTCATTAATTGATAAATCTCTGATACAAAAATTAAATCACTGATTAATAATTACTTATTTAATTTTATCATTTTCAACACAACAGCTTCCCAGAGTAATGGTGTATAGACTAGATATTTCTATATTTGCTGAATAAAACAGTTAATGACAATTGCAGCAGAAGACTGCTTAAGCTTTTCCCTGAACCTTAGACACAAAACTGTTGTTTAAAAAAAAATATCTTTCTGTATCAGATTTAGTCCAAATTTAGGTGTTTTATTATTGCCTTAGTATATATACTAGGCAAATAATTACTGTATTTGTTTTAAATGTTGAAGAAAAACGTATATTCCTACTTAACCAAGAAAATCATCCCATCCCATACATTCAGTCAACGACATATATTAACTTCTGCAAGCACCGAGCATCAGAACAATCTTTGGAGAAAACTCTTTAAAAGTGATTAATACATGCTCTTACAACTTCATCACATACTTAACCCATCAAATTTATACACATAACTTCCATGACCAACAGATCAGCAGTGCACTCTCAGGTTAACATCAGTGCCAATCAGTTCTTTAAAGTTGGTTCTTTCATTAATAATTCTGTAGTACTTCAGAGCCATATTGTTAAGACTAGCATCCTGTTGTAATTGATGCTGCAAACAAAAACAATCCCCACACCAACAGATTAACATTGTGCAAGGCAAATTGTTTCCTTAAACCCTCTAAGTACAAAAGGATTATAATCCTATCACAATCACAGCAAAGCTGTGATTTGTAAATATCTTATAGGTAAGTCTTATGTCCAGGTTCAATACCAAAAAAAGAATTTAACCATGATATGTTGTCCAGAATTGGTAGTTTCAAACAGTCTGACATCTCATCATAGAAGACCTCACATAACAAAAGCTTTGCTCAAGTTTCCAACATACCTTTAAACCTCATATATTAATACATGTAAATCTCTTAGCCTACAACCAATCAACACTACTACCAAGTACATAGTAACATACATGAAAAATACTTACATAGAGAAAGAACATTGTTCAGTCTTCCATGTGCTGCTTCGTATCTTATTTCTGCTACAGAGAGTCCAACAGTTTCAAACAGGCAGTCATTTTCCTAGAGATAAAGCAATCAATCATTGGAAGTACACACAGAGAAGACCTTCTCATACTTCATATTTTTAAACACTTCTTTCTCAAAGGACACTGGCATTCTTGTATTGATAGCTGTTGAAAACATAGAAGGTGCTCTACAGAAGTCTGCATGGCTAGCCAGGTAAGTTGCTACTGATCAAAAATTATCCAGCTTTTGTATTGAAATCAATTGCAAGAGACATAGTTACCAAAGGCAGAAAGAGTGGGACAGAAACTTAGTCTGTAATTCTGAATTCTTTAGCAAGCAAAAAAAAAGAAACTTCACTAGAAACAACTGTAATACTTCTAATCCCCAGTAAAAAAGGACATCATTCATTTATTTAGTTTTCCACTTCATAAAACAGAAAGCTAGTAAGTCTTGAGCAAAGTATTTTGGTTAGCTCTGAAAAGTTGAAAGAAAGACAGAGTAAACAAACTGTCAGTGCAGCAACTGTTTCAAAAGTAATCTAAATATTCTGAACAGTCTTCATCATACCAAGTTCATGTTTAGAGCACTACTGGGATCTAAAGCCTTCACAGAGAACATGGAAAAACAAGCCATGCAACAGTTGTTTTTATGAATTCTAAATGTAAACTCACCTTCAGCTGGGCACGGGCAGTTTCAGTATCAGCAAAATTTTTAAAAATGTAGTCTGTGTATGTTTCTGTATCAAGTTCCACCCCCAACTCATGCATCACTTTGAGGACCTCAAAGATACCTATCAAAGCAAAATTGGTAAGGCTAATCATTTCAGAAAAATGAAAACTTGCGACTCAACATTTAAACATAAATGTTGCTTTTCAAAACAAGAACTTGTCTCCTCAATTCTGTCCTTGAAATTGCCATGCAAAATGCTGCATTCTTATTTTAGGTGTTAATAAGATCTTAATTGTGAAACTTAAAATAGATTTACTAAACTTCCTGTTCTGTGCTGTATCAAAAACATGAAACTCTTGCTTAGTTTGGAAATTGCTAGTATACAAAGTTATTTTCTAACACAGTGAATTTAAGACAGTTACTCTTAGTCATGTTTGCAAAACATCTTTTAGAGCTATATATCAAAATATCCATATTATTGTGCACTAAAAAATCTGAAATTTGGTGTAAAGTATATAACCAAATTCAAGATACAAATGCATTC
Source organism: Astur gentilis (assembly GCF_929443795.1). Taxonomy (NCBI): domain Eukaryota; kingdom Metazoa; phylum Chordata; class Aves; order Accipitriformes; family Accipitridae; genus Astur; species Astur gentilis. The sequence continues at coordinate 5,917,167 of NC_064909.1, read as the reverse complement.
TTCAATACATAATCATTCTTAGCTTTGTTCCAAGTATCCAACCCTGATGAGCAAGGCAAGCTTTCAAGATTGTCTCTAGATTTGTTTAAAACAAATAACATTTTTGTAAGCAAATAGGTTGATTACTTTATCAATGCATCAGCTTCAAACTGGAAATTCAGAGAAAGGCTGGAGTCCCTCAAGCCCCAGTGAAGCTAGATTGTAACTTTTACAGGGTTCAGATCAATTCACATAACTAGACTGTATATTACTACTGTAGATATGCATTTGAAGACAGCAGATAGCAAATCTTAATAGTTCAGCAATTAGAGCGTAGGGTTTTAGAGCATATTGTCATGCTTTTTAATTGATCACACTCCTCTGATTTGCAGAAACTTCTTACAGTAACCCTAGCTAGCAAACTCTGAACCCCTGTCAAAACCAATACAGGTATTATCATTTTTTGCTGGTCTAAAAATGATTTGTCAGTTGCTGCAGGACACCAGTACCAAACAGCATATGTTTTTTTCAACTTGCATTTCATACTTATTACTTTAAAAATGTAAAGTTTCCCAAACTCCCTGTCTTTGCCCTGGAGTGCCACCTATGGAAAAGTGACACTTCCATGAATATTTTATGCAGTGCACTATGGTGCAAATAATCAAATGTGAATTCCCTTTGAGCACTTGAAAATACATGCAGGCAAGTCACACTAGATTAAAGTCGCATCATCTGTTCAAGTTTGCCTTAAACAAAACTCTGATTTTGGCCCAGAATGTGCAAAATTATGAATAAAGAATTAATTACAGTAAGTCTTTCTTGATACCTTTCGAATTTTGACAGCAAGTTTCTATTTCATGTTTTCAACTTCCCAGCAAATACATTAAGTCCTATTATGCCGACACCTTTTCTAAAATAACTGTATCTGTAGCATTAGAAAGTAGTTTGAAGACCAAGAACTAGATACCATAGTGAACAAGGTGTGGTAAACTCAGGAGATTTTAGTTCAAATATGCCTCTAGAACAGAGCAGAAAACTGGCTTATTAAGCATCCCCATTCACTAGTAGGCACACTAGTGTCACAAATTGTAGCACACATTGTCACAAATGCCGACTAGGGCACAGTTCCTGACTAGGAAAGGACATGTATGAAGATTAGAACACCAACACAACAGTAAGATGCAGATTAAGGAGCAATACAAGTAATAATACTGCACATAGCCAAATTAATCACAAACTTAAAAAAAAATGCTGCTACACATTTCTTCATTTCTAAGATGGCTGATGTACAATTTTGGGGGGGAATAGAAGTTTAATGAAAACCAACACAGAATCCTACAATTTTGTATATGATTCCTACCTCACCAAAAGCAGAACTACTTTATTGTCACATAAATATCTTTCATGATACAAAGCAATGAAACATTCCCACTTCAATCAAAATACTATAAAATTGTCAAATATATGCATGAATTAGAATTTGAGCATTATGTGTGTGGACTGTTAGAAATTCTTTGTTCCTCATATTGGAAAATACACTAAGCTCTTCCCTCTCCCCAAACGAAAGAACAGACTAAAAAAGAGAGACAAAAGTGCAGTCACGTTTATCTATAACACTGGTTTCCCAACCTTCTTTGAGAACACATCCCCAGTACATGTATATTTATTTAGAAGTTACATACACATACCACTGTACTGATATATTATGCACATTATAAAACACACACACAAACAGAAAGTAAAAAAGGATGAAATAATTATTTTACTTATTAACAGCCTGCTCACACCCCAATGGATTGCCTTGCACACCCCACTTTGGAGACCACTGATCCAGAAGACTGGGTATGACTAAAACCCACAGTAAACAATTCAGGCCACCTCCCTGCTTGATCCAGAATCAGGTTTTTGAGATCTTGGGCTGAGATATCTAAGGACTGCAGGACCTGAGTATGTAAAATCAAGTAACTGAGTGGAAAGAGGACAGAAACAGAGAACAAAAACCAGCCAAACTTCTGTTCTCCTTTTTGTCAATACTAGAAACAGCACTTGAACACCACAACAGAACAGATTCCAGCCTCGAATCAGTATATCCAAGAACAAATACAGAACAGATGAATTACAAGATGGTCATAGTATTTCCGTAGCAGAGCAGAGTAACTTGCTGCTTTTCAAGTGAAAAGTGAGACTTGCATTTCAGTCCACCTTTCATTTCCTAAGTTTCTCACAGTAAGCCATGCCTTCTTCCTAAAGCAGTCCCATCAGAACGGGGGATTTCTAAGGCAGTTACGTACAGTTGTACATGTGCAAGGGCAGTAAAATCAGACTTTAAGCAGTTTTCTAAGGAAACAAAAAAATAAAACTCCATTTTGAGAAGTGAGGTTGCATTCAGGAGAACAACATAATAGTTAACATATTTTTGCTGTGCTGTTAGTTTCAGGTGCACTCAAAGTTCTTTGCCAGAAAAGTCTGCCTACAAAACAGTATTTCAAGCAGTTATTTCGTGAAATCACCACTGTCATCCCTCGCTGGACTCAGACTCTTATTTCCCCAAAGTAAAACCTGAATTACCATTCACTAAACATGCTTTGTGTATATAACAACAATTTAGTAGAAAACAAAAGTGAAATACACAACCGACTTCTAAAAACTGTCTTTAAAAACATTGTGATTATACAGAGATGAAGGGGAGCTACAAAATATTCAGTAATGTGTAAGTCAAACATTTCTGTTTATTTGTACTAGGCCCTCCTGTTATTAGTGTATAATCTGATACAAGATGAATGAATCTCAGTGCCAATAACAGTTTCAGATCCACTGCATATTGATCTCTTAAACCCTGCAAGCACTTTCCATTCCTAAAAGCCTAACAGCATTTACTTAAATACTATGGAAATAAGTAATTATCAACTTACATAACAGATAACATAAAAGCAAGAATGCCCCATCTGAAATTATCTCCATGTGTAAAATGACTGAAAAGAGCTGTTTGCTACTTCAGAGTGCTTAAGTTCTCCAAGGTGTATTTAAAAATGGCCTTGCTTAGTTTCATTAGCCACCACTTCACTGCTACTTTTCTTTCAAACTCAGTTCCATAATACAGAAGTTAAGGAAACTCCTTTGATATCCAGTGTCAGCTTTTGTTACAATAAACATTAGATAAACGTATAATTAAACATTGCTAGTAGTTACATAAACGTTTGGGTCACATTACACATACTGATTCTGACATTTGTACCCTGCAGTTCTAGATAGGTTGTTGCTTATATTTGTGTTCTTTAATAATTTAGTCCACTGTCTACATCCTATCAGATTTTTAATAGTTTTTCCACAAAGTTCTTTCCATTTTCAGCCTTATGTATACCGAGATGCAAAGGTACATACTGGGCATTACTACTTCGTAGAAAAAGGAATTATCACCTCTTTTTTGGTATGAGATGTGATACAGTGTCTATCTATACTTGTGTTCACACATCTCTATTATTTTTTGCTGCTAGAAAGCACCATTCTGTTCATTTACTATCTGCTGTCATCTTTAGGTTCTCACTACAGCATTATTTTTTGCTCTATTATTTCTATTAAACAATTTCAGGGTGGGTGGGTTTTTTTCCCCCCTATTTACTTCTTTCAAGCATATTGAAAGATTGCTTGTATTTTTAGATAGTGGATCTTTTTTTGTTATTAAATTTCAAAAAATGAATGGGAGCTTACACATGGGAAAGAACAAGACAACTTGTTTCACTGCAGCAAGAATAATTCCACTGATTCTTTACTGCAGAAGAAATTGCTTACTATCTTCTTATGTATTTTAAGAATTGCTAAATCACTGACTTTTGTAGGTATGCACACAATAGTGACGTTACCATTTGACAATGCAAACTCAGAGACTAAGTACCAGGTTACAACAACATGTTTGCAAGTCCATGGTATCATCAGACAGCCATACAGAAGTTTAGGTATCCAATGCCTTTGCAGATAGAAGAAGAAAGGTTCTCTAGAGAATCACAAAGAAAGCCAAAATTGAGGGTTCCTTCATCGGTTTTCTTCCCAAGTTGTTTACATGGCTTCCAGCAGTAACTACTAGCCAAAGCATAGTCAATCTCTATAGTAGGAGTCCAAATTAAGGCAACCTCTGATCTTGCCAAAGACCAAAAGAGATATGAAAACTTAAGTTTCTCTCAACAGTCCGATATTGCTTCAGTTTGGGGAGCTAAGTCTAAATCTAAAAATACTTCCAACACCTCTTATAATTGTGTTAATGCGGTGAAATTTTCCATGGAGTAACAGAAACCATGTTTTTTCAGCAGGCAGCATCCACATAGAGAATTATGACATTGATTTCAATTTACTTATTTTTGGCAACATCGTACTTCAAGTAAGTCACAAAGGACCAAACTAAAACATTGCCAGACTTTTAAAATATCATAGAACTTTCAAGCACCTGAAAACCTGGGAGAAGATAAACTTGGGAAGTAGTCTAGCAGGAACAGAGTCTAAGGAGTTAATAAAAACTGAATATTGTTTTCACAAAGGCTTTTTGAAAAAGACTTGAGACATTTTTATAGCCAGAAACAATTAGGGAATACTTGTTTCAGCATTTCTTCCAAACTGGAATGTGACTGTGTATTTAAGATAAAATTGCGATATGAAGAGTCTGCTAAAAGCACTTTTTTTTTGTTTGTGCATTTTGTTTGTCACCCAGTGTCACACTAACAACTCTGCATCTCATTCTAAAGCACATTATACTGTGAGATAAGATGAAAAAGACAGTTTTTTGTTTCCCCAAGGGGGAAGTACTTCTGTTAAAAGCATCTTTTTACAATACTATGCTTTCTGAATTACCAATAACGCAAACCAAAGAATTAGATACTGTACTCTAAAATTTAATATTTGTTCAATTCTTATTCATATCCTGTAGACATCCCCATGTGTAACAGGGGAAAGTATGCTAAATGCTTAAACCTACTTAAGAATCCCAAAGATTGAGCATTTCTGTCCTTCAATCAGTATGCTGTCAGGTCAGGCTCTCACATTCAGCAATGTAAGGTCTCCTGCAGTTTTTATTATTGTAACAAAACTCATGTTTGGTTTATCAGGTAGATAACAAGAAGTTGGCTTGAAAAAAGGATCGGGTTTGCCATCTAAAAGAGCTACAATAACATAACCTTACTTTTAAATTCTTCTCTTAGATTTCAGTTACTTCAAGAGTAAACTCTGTAAAATGTAATGAGCAGCAAAAAGAACCAGCAGAAGACAGAAAGAATGTGAAGAGTTACAAAGATAATTAAACACCCTCTCATTTTCTAAGCAAGCGTAGACCTTAAATTTGTAGAACTGTACCACAATTAAGTAAGAAAGAAGGTTTTAAAAAAAGTCTTTCCGAAGGAAAAATTGTTTACAACAGTGAGACATGCAGCAAGGTCTTCATTTACTTTCAAGAGCCTGCTGACTCTCATAGCAATGTTTTAATAAAGCTTTGTACACTAGGTTTGCAATAAAGCTAGAGGAGCATTTATCAGACAACTAACCTTTAAGGTTCTTCTGTTTCTGGAACCCAACTAGCAGTGGCCAGAAATAGTGAGGTCTGAGTGGCAAGCCTTCCTCTTTCATCATCTTCATCACATCAATGGCCAAGGCTGAAAACATTCACAAGATCATTAAACAGTAACCAAGTACTTTAAATAAGCATATGTAAAATAACTAAATAAGCAGAGTACCTGATTTGTTGGCCTCCAAAGCACAACGCAAAATAAACGGTAACGGTGCTGAGTGCATTTTTGCTTCTTTTAACTCAGTACAAAATTGCTTCAGCTTGTTCACAGGCTGCAAAGAATTTTTAAAATTAATTTAATATTTTTTCAATTTCTCAAATTGTTAAGCATGTTAAGATTCTTCTAATGGTTAGGAAATGGCTATTACATGGCAAACATGACTCTTGTGATTTTTTAATTTACTATGCAAATTGATACAGAATATTGAAATCCTTCTTTTATTCTTTAAGAAACATGCAAAAAAAAACCCCTACCATTTTTCGTCTTCACAGTTGCATTAAACTAAATAAATATACTGATATTAGTATATTAAGAAAAAAGTATTACTACATTGCATACCATATCTTTATTTACACAATGTTGCAAGAAGAAGCTACCCTGGTCCATATTATCACGTGATAAATGATGAAAAGACTTCAAAATACGGAAACTTATATCTTCGAAGCCATGAGTTATCAGAGTCAAACACAGGTTCATTGCATCTAGCAAGTGAAAAACAAAGAACAAAAAAAACTTAAAAAGTGCATATAATTATTTTCACATTAAACTACTAAAATTACTGAAAGCTAGGAAAGTAAATGTTTTACAAGTATCATTAGCATACTTTTAAACATGATTAATCAATCAAATTTGAGACTACCTTTTTCAGAATTATTTACATTTATCAATGAAATTCACTTTTCCCATTAGAAGACCATGGCGAAAATTCCAGAAGCATCACCGCTGCAGCCTGACAGAAGGATGCTAAATAAGAGAAACACATTTCTAGACACATCAAAAAACAAAGTGGATGAAGTATAATTAACAGTTATCAATCGCATTATGCATACTTGGATCCAAAAGTGACTTTAACTGTAAAGAAAACTGTATTAGATGTTTAGTCTCCCTTTTTATGATATTAATAAAGAGCTGTCGCAACAGGAATTACAACAGTGTTGTTTGAAGAAACAGCTCCACACTTACTGCTTTCCTATAAAGTTTTAACGAATTTTAGAAGTTAAAAAAATTGATATATTAATTCTTGTATGTAAATGATTAAAATTAGTTTATATTTAAATTTTGTAAAATGTGATCTAAAGCAGCACAAATGAATCCACAAGCTAATGGCAAAAATAGTATTTTCCCTAGGTATTCAAGAGAAAAGTGTAAAATTACCTATTTTTTATAACATTAGTTACTGTTGGGAGGAAAAAAAATAAAAAGGAAAAAAGAAAGTGCTTTCCCTCTCTACCTCAAGTAGCAAAACACTGCTGTAGTAACCAAGGACATACCTGGAATTAATTCCCCTTCAAATCTTATGCGTTCTTTAATATCTTCGATGTACTGAGGATATCCAGCCTTGGCAAGGCTAAAAATCACCTGCATCAAAATCCTATCCATAAGGTACCCTTCAGTCTTCTCAACCTCTTCTAGAGTCTGTAAACCAGAATAAATTTAATTATAAAAAACTCCAAAGTGACTCAAAACAGGATACATTAAAATTTAAAAAAAAAGAGAAAGAAAAAAAAGAAAAAAAATCACAAAGACCTGGGTTTTTTTTCCTTTTTTAAAACCATGCATTTAGATACATAGAATATGGTAGAGAGCATACCCAAGATCTATTAAGAGGGCCTCAAACACCTTTAGACTGTAAAAAGAAAAAAGGGACAGATAAAAGGAATATAATAGATAGTTTAATATCTAATAATATATGAAAACACCAGAGGTATTCCCATGGTGAGATGACTTTCAAAAGTAATTACTTTGAAAAAGGGAGAACTGTTAATCAACCTTTTTGTTAGTATTTGGAAGAAGGTTGGTTGATTAAGATTTGTTTAATTTGTAAGTCACAGAACAATATTACGTTTCCCACATCCTCTTCCTTGATTTGGTTCTCTCCATCTGATACTACTTATTAAACTCAAACCAATTTTCTTTTCTCATTCCTTTCTGAATACTTCTGTGATTTAAAAAAAGTAAGAGAGTATACTTGAAAAAAATCAGCTACACAAAGGGCTGTAAGGCAGCATTATCTTATCCGCACTTCATGAATACCTAAGTTGTTGGTGTGAACTCTCAAAAAAAAAAATTCAGTTTTACTGGAAAGATTCTGTGGCTTCAATGGGAGCCAAAGAATGGCTCAATGGGAGAAAGATAATCAAGGTTTACTTTTTATTTATTTGTATAAATAAATATATAACTATCTCACATGAATTATTTGTCTCTTTAATAAAACCCTGAATTATTAAATCACTCACTGGCAAACTTATCTTCTCAGAGTGAAAGGCAACTATCAAAAGACAAGTATTTTTCATAGAGTATGAGGCTGCTTTCAGTTAACCAGCTATTCAGGTAAAAAAAAAATTATTTAATTGCTGCAGACTAGGAGGAAACAAGTTATAATATTCAGTATTATTCCTCCTGCTTGGATAGAAAGCATTCCAAAGTTAAATTGAACGAAAGATAAACAATTTGTATTTAAACTCAAACTTGCAATACCTTTTTGATGCTATCAGCATCACCCTTTTCAGCATACACACTCAGCAGTGATAAATAGGTGTCTGGACCCGGTTCGACACCTGCCATCCTCATCACTGAAAGGATATTTTCTGCACTCTTCATATCTCTAAAAGAATTCAAATGGAAGACCCTTGGTAGATTTAATCATAATGATGTTTATTATAACTTCTACATTTCCTCATTAAATTAATTAGAATTGGAAACAAAGACTGCAACAAGCATTGAGAAACTTATTTTAAGTAAGCAAATCCTGAAAAGTGAAAGTGCAAATCTTGTAATTTTTGTATTACTTAACATACTCTTTCAACACCTGAAAAAGTTCAAAACTAAGTGCAGCAAATTTCTTTTTCAAACAGTAAAAAAGTACAGTAATTTATCTTAAACTTCAACATTTTTAGGCACAAGAAAAATCTACTTCCTTTGTTAAATAGCCCTGTTTTGCTTCAAAAATGTATAAAGACAGTCTTCTATACATTTTTATTCAAAACCATCACACTATTCTGCAGCATGTAATTTTTCTGTACAGTATCACTGTATATTGTAGTAAAACAAAAAGAAAACAAAAGAAAATGGTATTAAACATTACCCTGATCTTGCATGACCTTTCACAAGGCTACTGAATACTGCCTCAGTGATGGGGAGATCTTTGGTCTTCATAAATCCAAGAATCTTACTGCAAAATACAAGACAATGAATGATGAGATTTTTTTTCTTTGGAAAAGATGAAGTACTGAGCTATTGCTGTGCTACTGGACAAGTAATATATCATCAAAACCAAATCCTGATGTTGCCAAGCAATTACATTTGGGGATGCTGCATAACATGCTCATAATTTAGTCGTTTTCATTTATTCAGATGAATTGTATTTGTCACTTTGAAATATGCAGACACAAGGGTGCGGCTGGGCTTTTTTATTTTTATCTTCCTTTTACTTATTTCTCATGCCCAACAATCACACTGTTGCAACTTAACCTTACTAAAATTAAAATGTTAAACAGATAGCCAGCAAGCCCTGAGTAACAATGACAATAACAAAAACCAGAATTAGTCCTATTTGCTCCTTAGCCCACTTTGTTCTCAAATGCCCTTCCCAGTAGCTATTTTCTTACATAGGCAGTAAGCCTTCATAACCTCACATTTTTTCACATTGGCTCTACAAGAAGTTATTTTCTGAGCAACTTGAATACAATTTGATTTGAACACACTGGTCTATCACTTATTTTTATTTTGCTTGTACAGGTTCCAGCTGTCTCTAAGAAACTGCTGTTCAGTGCTTGGTTAAAATATAGTTAAAGTCCCTCTTTGCTTTGCTCAATTTATAAGAATTACACTGAAATGAGTTTTAACATTGATGGTAAGGATTATTAGAAACAGGTTTTGTGGAAATCCCTTTAAACATAAATGCAAAAGAATACCTCGCTCCTTCAATGTCACCCTCATTGCAATAAGCAGCAATCAACCTCTGGTATGTAACCTACAGAAAACAAAAGGGGAAGTTAACAATTTCCATCCAATAGATGGATACTACTATTAAGAATGAAGATATCATAAAAGGGTACCTACTCGATTGGGCTGCACATTAGCTGCCTCCATTTTAGCCAAGAATTCTGTCGGAGAAAATTTGTGCTCATTCTGAAGGTAGACTTTAAGTAAAGCATTATAATGGCTTGTATCATACACAGCACCTAAGAAAATATTTCAACTGGTCAGTGAATGTAGATTCTCCAAATTCAACATGATTTTATGGCTTTCTCAGGTAATTAATTTCACATCAATTTTATTCTGTATGAACTTTATGGACTGCTTCCTTTTATCCACCTTTGAAATATCAGACATCTATTTAACAGCACACGTTTACAAAAGGCTAAACCATAACAAGAGCACAGTAACATCAATGCTAGTGTGCATGCTATTCCACAGCATCTACAGCTGTATTTATTTTAAAGATTCAGCAATATTACTATCAAGAAGCAGTTCGGCTATGCAACATGTATAGATAAATAACTTTAAAAAATCATCTGCTAAAACAGCTGGCAGCACTAGGAATACTCAGCCCACCGGATAAAGGCAACATCTAACAGAAAAGTAAAATACATTCTTACAATAATCAAAATCAAGCAAAAGTCCAATTTAAGCATATTACAAAAAAAAAAAACAACCACCAAACCAAACCCAAACCAACTCTTTAGATTTATTATTAACACCCCTAGATGTCAGTATAACTCCCAGAATAGGAAATAGGTCTCTCACCTGAATAATAAAACTTAACGTTTATTCAGTAATGAATATTTGCTATTATAACCTAACATTTAAACACTATTAAAATACATTCAGTCTTCTATTACAAAGAAAGTAACTAAAGCACATAGCTGTTCTTGCAAGAGGGACTAGCAAAACCAACCTACCCAGTTCTTTCATCTTGTCCCATATCATATGGGCTAGTTGTGTTCTTTCAGGTGACAGTACCTCTGGTAAAAGAGCACCACAACTTCGCAACAAAAGCAAGGTCTGGTTACTCCCTGGACACCCTGCAAGTAGAACACAACCACAAATTTCTTTATAAATAATTATGCAATAATTATGCATTTAATATTAGAAAAAAGAGTCAAGACTGACCCACTGCATTTAAGCATTTTGTGTAAAAAAGAATCTTCTCCAAGACTGAAGATTTTTACTGAACAGGATACCCAAATGATTAAACAATGACACTATTATGTGCTATCATGAGAAAGATTCACAGTAAGACATGCCATTCAGTACAATAATGACCTCAGCGGAGCAGAAATTTTTACAAGTACAACACAAAATACTAAACTCAGATGATCTCGTACTTTAAATTTCCCAATCCAAGATCCATAGATCATTTCATCCTAACAGGGACATAGCTTTCTGGTAAATTTCTAAAATGGCAAAATACTTTATACCAATTCCATACTACTCCAAAACTGGTATTCAGAGACATTCCACATTTAAATTTCCATTTCCATTTCTGCCCATGCTCAATATAAAGTAAATGAGATAATTTACATCTAGAGAATAGTGAAGGAAGCTGTAAGAATGTCTACCTTCTCTGACTTCTGCACTAACCCCAGAATGTCAAAAAAAGTAACTATAAACTCATCTCTCTTGAACTTCACTACTACTCCTGAGGCAAAGGAAGGCAGAGCTGCAGCATCTATCACAGATTACCCAATAAACTGAAGACATACATTTTTTTCAATCACATCTTTATATGCAAACCCAGCAATTTCTAATAAAAAGGAAAGTTTATTTAGAAAGCACCATACTTTAAATTAAAAAAAAAAAGGCAAAAAAAATTTGTCTATTCCTTTATCACAGAGAAGGTATACTTTCATCCAACAAGGAGCAAGATAAATGCTCACATAAAACATAAATAATGAAAAAAAATCTGTAAGGTTTTCTATCTCAGACATACATGCAGACTTGAAAGACTAAGACCTCCAAAATGACTTGAAGTCTAAAGCATCACTAATGCTTTGTAAGTTACTTCCAAATCATCATGCCAGTATTCCAAAGTTGTGTGCAACCCAGCATAGAGGCAGCTGTTGCCAATAAAGATATCTCCAGCTGTGATGATCACTGTAAGTGTAATTTTTAATTATACAGAGCTGTAGAAACAGCTATACAGCTGTAAAATAATGGCAAAATAAAGTAAAAAAAAAAAAACAAACACCAAAAAAAACTCAACAGCAGAAAGCTATATGCTGTCTTGAATTAGATCTTCAGGTACCAAGAAGGACCAGCAAATCTAGGATACCACATGACTATTGTAAACTATGTTTCAAGAGCACATTGTACAGCAGAAAAGTTTCTTACACAGAGTAAACTCATCTGGGAAGAGACACAGGTAGTAGTGGGGGAAAAAATAAGCAATAATGAGAAGAGAAATAAGTTAAAACATTGAGATGGGATAGGTACAAATTGCAAACGGGGATTTCAACTTCTGGAGACATAATAGAGTGGTGAGATAAGTCATACTCTACTAACTGTTAAATCCCTGCACACAATTAGTTCATGCAATAACAACACCAACATATCCAGTTTCACAGTGCCAATGGTAGAGTAGTGACTGAATACCTTGAAAGGCAAAAGAAACAGGAAAAGGTTTGCCAGTATGAGTATGGAAATATGCAGGATGAGATCTACAGCAAGAACCTTCTTTGGGCATTTTTTGTGTTGTAATTAGAAATGGAAGAACAATACAAACACAGACAAATCTTTTTAGGAAATCAACAGTAACTAACCCCACACACTTTTGCTAAATTAGTTTTCAACATTATTAATAAAAAAAGGACTGAATTTTTCATATGGAAATATTTGTCATTTATTTTAATACCATCCTAGTTAAATCTCTTGTGAAGTTCTACGCTTTTTTTTTAAATATACTTACACAGCCAAAGGAAACCACTATAAGCAGTTAATCTTTTTTGTTAATATGACTTCCTAAAACCTGTAACTAAAGATCATGAAGAACTGTGATTTGCAGATAAGCTTAGAGACATAAAATCTTGCCAACCCGCACTCGCAAAATATAAGTTTATACCCAAAAAAGACAAAGCAGTCAGAATCCGAAAGGATATCACAAGCAAAAAGAAAAAACTAAATTCAACAGAAAGAGACCATGAATTGAAGACTCAGCTTATAAACAGTAAAACACAAAACTTGCAAAAGCACAATCCCAGGCATACAAGCCATTAACAGTCCAGAACAATACATAGCAAAGTTTGAAACAAAACAACACATGCTGTCATTGATAATTATTGGCAGTAGTACTTAGTGAGTATATTTAGCAAATATCTCCATTGATTCATCCTAGCTAGTACCAAACCTCATCAATTGTGGTAGCTGGTTTGCAAAATATTCATATAGTCTGGCTATTTTTAGCCAAAGGGGTATTGAATCTGTCAGAATGAACAATGCCTCAGCTGTTTATTTTTGTTTTATCAAAAAAAAAAATACAGCTTTCTTGTACTGAATGATCACAGCTACCTGGGAATGCGGAAACTTGGGGATCACCTCCACATTTCCCTGTATAGTTCCATTTTAAAACAAATAACCTCTTAAGGACAGCATGGTTTATTACAGACATTTTCAAAATACACTGTGTAAAATAGATAGACATGATCCCTGTTCAGAGTGCACAATCCAGTTATACGAGGAAGGTGTAACATTACCAGATTAAAAATCCACAATAAGCAAGGCAATATGATAAGATTTATTAAAAGTACACTGAATTTTTACAAGACTTTCAAATTCCCAAAGACAAAAAACCTGGAAAAGTAAGCATGTGCATTCAAAGCAAAATAACATCTCTACAGCCTTTAAAGTCTGTTCATCAACATATGCAGCAGATTAAACAACGAAGACAAAATATAAATCAGAACTCTTTCAGTTAATTTCCTTGGTTTGATGAATCATTATATTGCAGCTCTAAATTTAGCTTTTATTTTGTTTTAATTGGAACTTACCTGTTTTGCATATTTCATGGAAGATTTTTAGCAGAAGGACTTTAGGGATGCGGCCAGTTTTTCTGACAGAGTTATCCAGTTTATTTAATGCCCAGTCAAACTGCCAGGTCCGTCTGGTTTGAATTTCTGAAATTGGTTCTTCTTTAACACTTCCCTCCTGCTGAGGTGCAACTGTAAGGAACCGTATTTGGTACATAATGTTTCTGCTTAAATAAAAACAAACAAACAAAAAAATAGAGTTTACACTTCTGTAAGTCATTTTGCAACTACACTAGTCACACAATGTCAAAAAGATAAAATGCACTTCTTGCTGATGAACAGTTTCTCAAACACATTCCATGTTGATATAAACAAACAAATTCCGGTCATTCATTTCTGTGTCTTTATACTTAAAAAGATATAGTCGCGTATATTTTCTCACAGTGACCACTGTTTCTCTGAGATTTTCAGTTGGACTCACCTCATGAGTTAAATGGTTCAAATACTATTCCCGCAAAAATAAAAATTTTGAAGTCATCCAAGTGCTATGAAAGTCTATTGTCCCATTACGGCTTCTCACAAAAGCTCTCACATACTTTTGAAAAAATCACTCCAAGAACAGTCACAGACATCTCTTCCAGAACACAGCAAATCAAGGCAGCAAATAATACCTTTCTTTTCAATTAAAATACACAAAAACTAACAAGAGGCCAGTGTTTTAGACAATAGCTTAAAGAACAACGGGATCATTCCCCATTCTGCAGAATTGACGTTAATGACCATGAAGCATCCATTCTGCAATGTAAAGCAAACATCAACACTGGATTTGTTTAAATATTTATTTTCTCAAAATAAAGTGTGACAACCAGAAACATAATGAGAAAGTGTTCTTATTCCTAGCAAAACAACAACAGCTTGCCAATTTTCTTTTTTTTTTAAAAAAGAACAAGTTGATGTACATAAGAATAAGAAAATAGTATTTGTGCTGTAATGGAACTGTGATCAGCCTGTGCAGGTAAAATTATCATTACACACAAGAATTTTTGGAAGTCCCTTCTCAATTGTCCTTATAACTGCATAAAATAAAGCAGACTATCCTCCTCCAGAATCCTATATGAAGGAAGTAATACATGCTGGATGGCAAAAAGAAGATTCAGCAACTTCTGAAACTGCCCTCCCTCATATCTGGCTCTGTAGACACCTCTTCAGCTAAATTTCTGTAAGGTCTCTACAGTAGTTTAAAAAAACCTAGTTGTACTCCCTGCTGTTAACAGATGCTCCAGGAATCCCATGTAGTAACAGCTGCACATTTTGTTGAAATGGCAGCCTAGAAGTGAGGAGTACTGGCATTCTCTACAAAGTTATTTTCCACACCTGGAGCTTTTCCACAGGTATGTCTGCTGGTTGGTTTCTCACCAACCAGTGCTAGTTTAAGGCCCTAGGAGAGGAATCCTAGTGGAGGAGAAAAAGCTTGCTGGCAATTCAGTGTTTCAGCAGTATTGGCAGCAAGCTGCTAGACGGCAGAAAAAAATCATCAGTGGGGTGCATGTGTATCAGTGTGGTGGAAAACAGACTGGTGGTTTACCATCTGGTTGCCTCCTGTGAGTAGGAAGGAGCCCAAAGACCACCTTTTTCCTTGCTGTTTGAAATCCTGATTTAATAACTGAGCAGGCCATAAGTTCTAGGAGTAAAATTCTTTAAACAAAACCAGCCTGAAGCAGAATCTCTTTCCTAATAGAGCTGTGAAAAGTTTAGAAGATGTTTTATTTTTGAAGGCATTAAAAAAATTCTTTAATAATGATGAACCTCACTACCATTTGGCATTATCTTTTACAAGCAGGCACGTTTTACACTGCCCAATCACCTCAAGTTTCCTCCTGAAGAATGTTCCAGATGCCAGCAAATTATCTGCATTTCGACTAGGGAAAGTACAAGGAAGAAAGAATTGGAGAAGAGGAAAAAAAGACTGCCAAAAAAGGAGAGATCCCCTCTTTCAGTCTGAGTTCTACCTCCTTCTAGATGCAAGTTCTCACTGATTCCTTTGGGCTAGCTCTCATTTTATTCAGACCCCTCTGTGAGCTTATTTAACTCACTAACCTAGCACAATACGAATTCAGCCACTTCTACAAAAAAAACAATTACTGTTCCATCAAGTTAGAGTGGAAAGGGCTCACACAGTGTCCAAAACCCAACAGAATGAACCAGAAAAAAAAAAGAAATGGAGTAGGAATGGATGGCTAGAATCATAGGAACTAGGGAGAAAAAGAAGAAACTGAAACACCACTTTTGGTGGTAAGCAGCTCATCAGATTAATGCTATCAAACTTTTTTTTTTTTGTTACTAGTAACGCCATCTCTCACTAGAAGTATTTCCCAGGGTGTCATTTTCCCCGATTCTTTCTTTCCTTTTCCAATTCTCCTACCTCATCATATAACCAGTCAGGGTACTTTCCCTAAAATAGGAATCATTAGACTAATTAGAGTAAAATCCAGTAGTACAAGGTAAGAATAACAGTAAGATATTAAATCTTAAGTCCTCTTGGTGTAAAAACCAAATGAGATGTCTACAATTTAGATAACTTCAATACTTAACTATGAGCTAACCACTGGATAGCTATAAGAATCAAACAGTAAAGATTGCAAGATCTTTGTTTTATCTTAATGATATAGATAAAGAAAGAAAATGGTACCATCCACTCTTATATAGCCATTAAAAAAAGCTACTTGAAAGGTTTTCAGCATACTTCAAGTCAGGTTGGAAAAATTCTTTGGAAGCAAGCAGCAACACAGGGCTTACTGTCTTTGTGACACAGAAATTTATACTTTGATTTCCCTTAACAATCAGAGCACAAGTGGAAAAAAACTCCTGTGCTTCAGATTAAAATTGAAATGTCTCTTTCTATAAAAATCGGCTATTGTTTTATAGTATCTTGCAAATTATTGAACTATATCTTGTGCCACATAGCACACTTGTAATCATAAACTAATTGGTATCTACAATTCTTAAGTCCTGAGCTGTTTTAAGAAAGCCATCTTTCTAAGATTCTCCATGTGTCAAAAGTCACAAACATTTTAAAGTACTTGCATAGCTCCATCAGATTAAGTATGAAGATAAAAACAGTATGTGCATGCTCAAATATGCTGGTTAACAGCATGAGAGGACTCTACACTTACATTTGTTCCTAAGGTCTCCCTGCTTAGCGTTTAGCATGATGCTGTTTATAAGTTTAGAATATTAACTATATCAATTGCTACAGCTGTACACTGTAAAATGATATACTCTTATATGAAGTGTTATTTTCATACACTAACTTAACCTTCTGAAAGATCAGCAGAATTGGGCATTTCCAATTACACACACACACAGAGATATTATCAAATATGGTACTTGGGAGAAAAAAAAAATGCTAAGAGCTCACTATTCTAAATATGAAAGATTAAGCAGACCAGAAAGACAGCTTTCAAAGAGACGCAAACTTAAATTAAGTAACACAGGATCAGGTTTGATTTCAGGCAATCATGTGAAGACAGAAGAATGCAGTAGACTACATACTTACTGACAAAACCTCCCCAAGAAACAGAAAAAGAAGCTAACAAAATAAGCAGTTATCCACGCATCAGGAATCTTCAACAACCTTGTGCGATTCTACTTTAAGTTTTAGAAGTTGAGAAAGCACACACAATTAAGGGGAATAAAAAAATCCAAGGATAAAATCAAGAAGGCCATGTTAACCATTTTAGTCACATAAGTCACATAAAAAGGCAGCAAGAAAGTCTTCTAAATACAAGGAAGATGATTTTAGAAAATACACACACCTCTTAAAATGGAAAAAAATTTACAGATCATACACTGTTTAACTTTCAAAAAAATGTTAATTGCAACCATACTATGTAAATTTTAACCATTTTGCCATGACTGAATTTTAACAAGGACATGTGGGCGTAGGTAAGAATAGGGAAGAATGAGCTAAATAATTTCTGGAAACATTAAGATATGTTATATTTAAGACACATTAATGGGCCTTACTCAACCTTCAGTCCTTTGGAATTACCTTCAAAAACTCATGGAATTTTGAGAAAAACAGAAGCATAATCAATAAAATATACAGATTGATGTGTAGGTTTTTGGCACCATGTTACCTGTCGATCTCATAAGCAAAACATGGAGATACAATGTACTTTTAGTTATAAAAATATGGGTGCAGTAATTGTTTAAAAAAAATTTTCAAATATATAAAATGTGCTGATCAGGGTTTGTTGCAAAATTGGGAACATATTTTGTAGGATTCTAAATTAAGCTATCTCCTGACCCAACTGGGAAGAGACTGGTACAACCCATGTCCATTCAATAATTTCATTAACAATTTGAATGACAGAAGAGTTAAACTTATAAAATTTGTAGACAACACCACAATGGTGGCAAACTCTTAGAAGGAGAGCCTCAGACTTCAGAGTCATCTTCACTACTTGACATAATGGTCTGAAATCAAGAAAAAGGAAGTTCAATACAGACCAAAGAAAGTTCTAAGGTTTGGACAAAAAACAAAGGCAGAAATGTAAGATTGTGTACAATTGGCTAGACAACAGTCCAACCAAAAAAAGTACTGAAAATGAGCCACTGATAAACATGAACACCACATAGCAAAAAAGAAAACAATTCTTCAACTCCTAACAAAAGCAACATAGATAAAATACAGAGAGAATTATTCTGCTTGTCATGGTGTGTTTACTGAGGAAAACACAAGTTTAAAAGACCCATCTACCCCATCCCACTCTCCAAATAAAGAAGCAACTGTGCCCAATCCATCAGACATCACACTGGTAATATTAATTGTTCTAATATTAATTATAATTAAATATTAGAATAGGATACTTTGACAGTCAAATCTTCTCATTTTGAAGCTTATAAAATAAGATTAGGAGAGGAGAAAAAAAAAGTTACCTATCGCACGTGACCTTGGCATTGCTGATCCTGCCTCAGTGCTAGATGTTAAGAGTATATAATCTTATGATGTAACCATATTTTTCCAATTATTTTAACTAACTTTGTTCAGAATTAAATGCTATGCTACACAGCAAAATGCATGACAATTCTCCAAGGATTGCAATGGGTGCCAAGTATTTACTTTCATAAATTACCGTTAAATGGTACTTTAAGATTCTCTCCATGTGAAACATTATACTTGCAAGCATGTGAAGCTGCACAATAAACTTCAGATCTGTTTGGATTAGCAACATGATTCCTTCCCAACACATGCAATTTGTCTTTACCATGCTTCAGAACTCTGTTTCTTTGTACCTACCTAGAGAAGCTCAAAAGGATACATTAAGCCCTATAAAGTGATCTCTCTCCTACTCCCACAATCACAAGATTAGAAGTAGCCTTCCAGTATTTGAGCCTTTACATAACTGTACCTTTACACCATTTTCAGCTTTGTCTCTACAACTGTGAGGATTAAAAATTCAGACCTTGCCTGCATAGAAGAAAATAACCAATTATATGTTTGTAATCCCAACACAGAACCACTCTCCATTTAGCCATAACTTTTCATCTCCAATTTAGCTTACAAAGTCTGGAAAGTAGATGAAGCTAAACTCATAAAAAACTCATGCCGAGATGAAGTGTGCATGGGGAAATTTATACTAAGTTAACTAGTAAAATATTTCTATGTTTGCAAGAGTTTATGAGAATCCCAGTACCATACTCACATGTATTTACATGGTATCCATATTTCTAGCGCAGACTAAAGGCGATGCCTTTGATTCCCTAAAGGAACAAATCTTACTCACCAGTCTGAGTAAAAAGTGTCCCGTCTTTCCCAAAACTCAAAAAGTAGGTGGTTTCAGTGATCTCCCTGGTAGCAGCAGAGAGTTTACTTTCTGTAAAACTTGACCAATTCCAAACATTCAAAAAAGGATTACAGACCTACCATACGGATATTTGCCTCCCCTTATCAGAGCCACACTAATGTAGTTGCTACACTTTTTCTAAGAAAAGTACTGAATATTTTGTTATGTTCTTTCTAAACTAAACAGGCAAAAGGTGTAGGAAATAGTTTTCAAAATACAAGCCATACTCGAAGTAGAATAATGGTAAACTTAAAATTCACTACTGTACATAAAAGCACTACAGACTTAACAGTCATTAAATTTACTAAACATAAGACTAAATATACCACCTGAGATCCCCGTATGATTCACATGACTGCTAAACAGTATTTCCCCCAACTTAGCTATGGTCACTTACAAAAAAAAAAAAGCCACAATGTTCAGGCCACTGTATCCTTGTTCCAATGAGATACAGTAGGATCCTACAAGAATAGAGAAAATTTTATGCTTTATGTAGACTGAGAATATCTAAGTAGATATTCTTGAAGAATATCGAAAAACTTTGCCTAAGTGATTCACAAGAAGCAAAGCAGAAAAACCTTGCTTTGTGCTATTTCTTAGGAAGTCTCTACACATTTTATGTCCATCGGTAAAACACATACAACTACAACAACAGTGCAGCTTGTGAAACTTTACTATGACAGAACAGTGTTTCAGTATTACCAAAAGCAAGTCTACTCAATACCTCCTCTGCATTTAAAGCCCATTAATTCTATCATTTTGCTAATATAAAGTAATTAAGCACTCAATTCTAGATTTTTGTCCACTGGTGATGGACTGCTGACTATGACAATCGATAGCCAAAAGCAACTTGTTTGCAGCCAATTAAAAAAAAAAAAGTACCATGCATTAAACCATGAATCATTTGGGGTTTTTAATTTATGGCTTACCCAAAGCTCAAATCAAATCCCTCGGATCCAAAACAGGACTCTTTAAAAGGGTATTCTCCCTCCCATCTCACCCACTTGCTTCAGTCTTGTACAAACACACCACAACGTACCAAAAGTCAACCGTCTTTACAAAGACAACTTGAAAAGCACTGTACATGGTACCCTCTTATCAACTTCCTCAGCAATCACTCCTCTGAACAGAACACATCAAAACTGGTATTTAAATTCAATGGAGAGAATCTCAAACTATAGAAGTGACAGCAAGGCCAAAGATGACTTGCGAGACTTGCAAATAGAGATTTCACTTGATTTTCCTGCTTAGCTATACTTTTATGATCTATGCCTTAAGAGCCTAATTGTTCTCCTTTTCTCTGAGGACAGATAGGGTGTTGACATCAGGATGAGTATCCTAGCACTTGTACATCTGAAAGTGCAGTTCAACAATACAGCTGAATTGATCTAATATCACACAGTCATCACGCAGGGTTCCCTCTTCTTTTGCCAGTGGTACCACCCTTCTAGACTTCATCAGTTCCTTACCTGATCCAATAAAACCTGGCCATCTGCCAGAAAACTTTTTCCTCAGTCTAGCAAATTAAATCAGCCCAGTAATAGGTCCACGGAGCGCCCTGATTTAGAGCAGGACAAGCTGGCCAGCAATGGGAAGGTGGTCCGTGTGGGAAGAATGGAGCAGATACCATTCTTCCCAACACTAGCTTTACCACAGCAGCAAGCTGTAACATCAAATCATAACACAGTCACCTAGAGTATGTAGAAAAAAGTCCCCAAAAGATATTCTGATAATTCAAAATCTACTCTGAACGCTTGTCAACTGAGAGGTTTGTTACAGCATTCTTGACAGTCAGCTACTAGCAGCAAATTTAACCATCTCTTCCTTTAGTGAAGCCTCTATGAACAAAGTTCCAGTAAATAATTTGTACCACATAAATCAGCGCAGTGCTAAAGCATACTGTTGTAGATCTGAAATTTGTTGTATTGGTCTGTCATAGCTTATTTATCTTGTTATCATTGCATGGCATGAGAGTGATGACATATAGCTCAGCATATTTCACATTTC
Organism: Astur gentilis; assembly: GCF_929443795.1. Taxonomy (NCBI): domain Eukaryota; kingdom Metazoa; phylum Chordata; class Aves; order Accipitriformes; family Accipitridae; genus Astur; species Astur gentilis. The sequence continues at coordinate 5,895,597 of NC_064909.1, read as the reverse complement.
ATACTAGAGGCAGAAAAGTGAAATAGTAAATTTGACTTAGATCCAATTTGCTACTCAACCACCCAATGCAACTGGACATCCATCTACTGTCCTAACCCATTTTCAGAAGAAGTTTAGATTAAACTGACACAAAATTAAATGGGAAACACTCCCACAGTATATTCCATTGGCTCAACTACGGTGCAGCAACACGCAGCAGAGCAACAGGAACCATCAGTTACTGCAGGGAGACTATCTTATTCTAGCATATCCACTCTGCCCAACTGTGATCAAAGTCATCACTCTACCGCAGATGTACTTGAAAGTACCGACACATAATTTGAAGCCTTATTTGCATGAAGAGCCACTTCTCTCTCCAGCATGTATCATACCGTCTCTGAGCAGAAAAGCAACATACTCTGAGAGCCTCTAAAATTACACAGGCGTAACAAGTAGCCCAACCATCATTTCTGTACTCTACAGTTTGGCAGTGGTAGTTAGGACTTCCTTGGAAAAACTGAAGCAATATAATGCTTTGATAAAATCTCTGCTTGAATGTGAATGGTTGTTGTTTCATATCTCTAAAGAAATGAACAGATTTGCAACTTTTCTGTGAAAGTCTCAAATCTGCCTCTGAACTGACTGTATTCTAAAGCAACTGTATCGAGCGCATATAAACATATAGTCATTTACCCAGTTCTCTTGTGAAATGCTGGATTATTCCTTGTTATTTATTTACTCTTAAAACTGTGGGGCTTTTTCCCCCCTATTACAATTAGAACTTCTTCAATAGTCTTTGGAATTTGCTGCAGCGTACTGCATTTCACTCTCAAATTACCATCTGAAGACCTGAACAGCAAGTACAGCAAGTCTAAATGATGTCCATATGTCATTCTAGTTCTTCAAGAGGTCCATTTCCAGAAGGTAAAACTTAAGTAGAAAAAAAAAACAACAATGAATAGTTACTTAAGGTAAAAAATGAAGTAAGAGTATATGCTTATATGCGCAATTTCAGTTCATAAATGTTAGCTCTGCTTTACACTTTGTTCCTAGAGCATCACTTGCATGCTAGGATGCCTAAATCCATATAGTAAAGTGAGAGTAAGACAAAGATATTTTAGATGAAAAATTATCTTAGGAATTAAATTACTGGACAGAAAGAACGCACAAAGTTAGGTGTGCTGCTCAGTCTTACTCCAATATAATTCACAGTTTAGACTGAAACCTAAAAGCTATGAAATAAATACCACTGTTTCCTGTGAATGCGTTCTCTACCAAGCACCTTTCTCACAGTTAACTAAACCTAGCCTGCAAATTACTAAACTATCCCACATATGACCCCATTTATACTTGAAAATATAGAAGAGTATAATTTGTTTCAAGAAAAAAGTATCGGGGGGGGGAGGGGGGGGGAGGGGCAGGGAATCAACCTAAAATCCAAACCCCAGCTGTTGGAGCCAAATTATCATCACATAAAGCACTTTTCAAGATCTTTCCAGAAACGCAGTTCTAAAGAAGAAAAAAAAAAAAAAAAAAAAAGGGCTGTTAGTCCTTCATCAAGTCATACATGAAGTTCTGTGAACATTACATCCTGCAACAAACTAATTTAGGAAATTACGCTAATTTAGGAAATTAAGAAGAAAACAAAAATCAGCTGAATTACCACAACATATAAAAGTTTATTCATGATCTGACACTAACTATATGTGTGGTTCTGTTGCCAACCATACAGCAGATGTCTTCCCAGCTCCTGGTCCTTCCTGCACAGGTCTGCTGCATCCTTCTCATCAACTTCATAATTTAACAATCTGTTACACTTCAACCACTAAAACCAGCAGAAAACTACATACTTTTTTAGGTAGGATTTCTGTCAGGCTACTACATAAAATCAGCTCACAATAGGTTCGATAAGCACTAAAGCTAGTGCAGGTAGCAATAACCTCCTTATTTTGCTGGTGAGACTTCCCTCTAGCAGTTCTCTTGCTGACTCTCATCTGTTCCCATCCTTTCTCCTGAACCAGCTCTGGAACTCAACAAGTCCTCTGCTGAACATACTTATTTATCTAGAATGGCAGAACACTGTTCTGGTTTTCTACCAGGCATTAAATTACATTGACTTAAGTGGGACCACCAGAGCTATAACAAGGCACAAGCCCCCTCCCACCTACTCGCACTGGATCCTCAGTAGGTTTGGCAAACACTGGAAGAAATACAGCAAACATTCACATCCTTGGAGTAAACAGATCTAAACTTCTATTTAGCTAGGCATTTATGTTTAAAATTATTTATAATTAATTGTTTAATTTTATACAAATTTTTAGTTAACAATCATTATTATAATCACAGCAAGTTACTTAACATAAATGAAAGCTAAGCATCTCAACTCATTCCCAACTACCTGTTTTAAGGCTTAGAAACTGGGCATGGTGGAAACCAAAAATCTAACCCCATCAAGGCTCAGAAATCATAAACAAACCTTTGTCATTCGCAGACCGTTTGAGAATTTGTTGACAATGAAGTAACCCCTAATGTTAAAAAAGTTTGCACAGATCTTCATGTAGTTGTAACAGCATACTTGCTACCCAAAATACAAAAAATAAATACCAAACTCTTTGACATAGCTATCATCTGCAAAAGGCGCCTCCTGCTTAGGACAAGTAATTAAGGAAAAAACTCATGGAAGCAACTAGTTTGCCTATATAACAGAATGCTAACATCACCCTGGTGATTTATTTTAAAAAAAAGCGTGGGCAAAAAACCGTGAAATATCGTATGTTTCTACAAACGAGGATTCTGACCTGTTTGTTCACGTATTCAGGGCTGAACCTTTTGCACTTCTGCATCCAAGAAGCATGTGCTCAAGACAAAACACATCCCACATGTGGAGCTGCAGTGCACCACCACTGGAGAGAAAGCTCATTCTCCCAAAAGTAACGTTCTTTTCATTTAAAAAAAAAAAAAAGTACTCGTGTTAAGGAAGGGCTGCGTCTCCCGATTTCCTGCAGGGCACCAACCACACGTGAGCGTGGTCAAAACAGCGACAGGGATGCACACAGGTGGGGTGAGTTTTCCACCCTACCTGCGTGATGGAAGAGAGGGAACCATAGCAAAGGAGTTAAGGTACTCCTCCGGATAACAGACCCAGCGCAGTCTGGCGGGCACGGGGAAGAAGCCCAGATTCTAACTGCGCGGCTACCCGCGCTCCAGCGCTGCTTATCTCCGCCGGGTCTCCCCCTCGACTCCCCCTCTGCACCGCTGGTCCCACGACAGCGGTACCCTCCAGAGGACAGCGCCCTTTGCTCTTCGCAGACAGGAGCGCACTCTGCTTTCGTTTGAGCCCGACCGCGGGAAGTGGCGCTGCGGAAGGAGCGGGCCGCCCTCGCCGGCGGGAAGCGTGGCTCGCCCGCGGCCTTCGACCCTGACCTAACCCTGCCGCGCACAGGCGGCGAGAGGCCGCCGGGCCGGGCCGGGCCGAGCCGAGCCGAGCCGGGCCGAGGGGCTCCCGCCGGCAGCCCCGGGGCGGGGGTGGGGCGGCGGCGCAGCAGGGGCCAACGGCCGCGGGCGCGCGAGGCGGCCCCGCCGGCGGTGCCCTTGGGCACGGGGACCGCCGCCTCAGCCGGCCCCGCCACGCCTCCCGCCGCCTCGCCACCGGCGAGCGCCGGGCAGCCCCGCGGCGCAGCGTCTCACCTGGCGGGGACCGCGGGCGGGCGGAGGAGGGGCAGGAGGCGCGGACAAAGCGCCCGCAGGCGCCCGGCGGAGCTCAGCAGCGCAGCCATGACCGCCGGACGCGGAGCAGCACGTGAGCCGGACGCCGCGCTACGGCGCACGCGCACCAGGGGGAGAGGGGGCGGTAGGCGCCGCAGCGCCTCCTCCGCCGGCCCACGTGACGGGAGGAACCATTCGCCGCGAGGGGGGGCGCCGCGGGCCCCGCTATCGGAACGGGCCCGCTCAGGCACAGGCGTGCTTCCAATTCCCACCCCGCGCCACTGTTGGGATATTCCACGCAAGGCGGGCGGCGCAGCCCCAACCCCGGGTTGGGTCGGTCGGCAACCAACCCGGAATTGCTCCGGCGGAAGGCGGCCGGGAGGGCGCCGTCAGCTGTTGGGGCAGGGCGGAAAGCGCGCGGGCTCGGCGCGTCTCGCCGCGCTCCTGGAGGCGGAAGGGAGCAGGGGGGAAGCACCGACTTTCCCAGCAGCTTCTCCCGGGAGTCGGGCACCGCTTTACGCGGCTCCTCCGCGCGATTCCGGCTGGCCCGGCGGGGTCTCGCGGGCGGGTGGCGCCCGCCCTCGCCCGCGGAAGGAAGTCACGTGGGCGACGGGGCGCGCGCGGGCGCGCGGCGCTGTCCTCCGCGGCGAGGCGCCGCGGGGCGCGCGCGCCCCGGCCCGCCGGGCCCCGCTGCGCCGCCCCTCTCCCGGGGCTGAGTGGCGAGGGGAGGGGCGGCCCGCGCCTCCGCGGGCTCCGCCCCCCGGAGGCTCCGCCCCTCCCCCCGAGCCCGGCGGCGGCTGTGCGGGGAGGGGCGGGCGGTTCCCGGCGGCTCCCGCTCGCTCAGGGTTGGGGGCGGGGCGGAGCTGTGGCTGGCCGCCTGTGGGTGGTCGGACGGCCCGAGAAACGCGGCAGGTGGCGTGGAAATACGGCGCCCGCAAGAAACCCCTCGGCTCGGCCTGCTCCTGTCGGCAATAAGAAAAACTCCGTCTTCGGCCTGCCGCTGGTGGGCTGGCACGGGCCGCTTCGAGAAAGCAATACTTGCGTGGGGTCGGGCGGGGGGGGGAGGAGCCCCTGGTGGCGGCCCTGGGCTGCGGGGGGGGGCTCCGAAATCTTGTCACCCCCTCCTTCCTTCTGGGAACAAAAGGGGAGTGGGGGGCGGAGGGAAGGACCTTGGTTAAAAAACTCTCCGACGGTAAATCTCTGCCTGAGCTGGGTTATGTCTACTAAGATGCTCTCTGCATTGGTGTTTCATTTTGGCGTGCAAGTTAAGCTGGTTCCCGTGACATAAAACATTAACTTAGATAAGTACTTACAAGTCAAGTGCATGTTTTCTTGCAAAAACTCTGGAATTGTTTTTCCCGTAGATTGCAAATACTTGTTCCGGGGGACAGGTCGATTTTTATCAAATCAACTACCATCGGCCATTGCTGATCACACTTTACTTGGAAAGACTTGCAAAGCCTCCTCATCAAAAGGCAATGGGCCCAGTTTTAAAAAGTTACAAGCACCCATTTGTAAGAACGTTATTTGTAAGAACGTCCTGGACGTTCGACGCTTGTCAAGCTGTAAGGCATGAGTTAGGGCTAGTGAGCCAGTATTTGTAAGGTTACTGCTTAGCCTGATTCACTCTGCCCTGGGAATTTACTCCTACCGTTAATAATTGCCAGGAGACTGTCCCTGGGGATAATAATTAAGCAGTGGCGGGTTATGTTCCAGGGTTCTGGAGTTGTGTCTCTAGTATTGAATTTCTATTCTCTACAACAGTTTCAGACCATGCCAGACAATTACCTGGCATAGTTTGAGGAATTTGCATCAGTCATCTTGGGCCTGTTGTCAGTAGGTGGTTTGGTGGTGGCCATGCTGTGCTGGAGGGTGGGAGGATTTAAAAGTAAGGACTCGGGCCAAACCCTCCTGGTCAGCTTGAAGACCACAGAATGGTTCTGGTTATTTAAGGTAATAGATCAGCATTGCCTACGTGCATGCTGCCTCTGCTGGAACTTGTAATTTCTGATAAGGTTTCTGCTAATTTCATTGAGAGTTTATTATAAACACTTCTTAATAATTTTTAAAACTGAAATGTAGCGTGACATGGAAATTGCCAAAGCAAGACTTAAAATAACATGCAGTAATTAGAGTTTTCTTTGCTCACTCTCCTGTCTTTCAAATAAAACCCCGCATGTATGAAACAGACAAAGAAAGTAGCTCATGCCGCATTTGGCTTGGGAAAATTTGGAAATCCAAAGTTAATGTTACACTATACACATGTCCCCAGAATCAGAGCAGTAAAAACTTTCGGAGTGAATGATCCAAGTTGTGTCAAAGGCGTTTGCCTTTGCAACAGTGGAGGAAATATAGGAGGACATGCAGAAGAGAATCAACGTTGGCCTAGGACTGCTGCCTTTAGGCAGTTTGGATGGTCTGCTGTGTGTCAGAGGGTAAGGTGATAACGGCGATTGTGGCTAATTGCCTTTGTCTCATATAAGAGGCTTATGAGATGTTAAACTTTGAAAAAGTCAAATGTGGTCAGTGCTTGCAGGCTGTGTGGTGGGGTCTGGGTGAGTGCCATGATTCCTTCGGGGGTCTCTGAGATGCCCTTTACTCGCTTGAGCTGTCTGATGGAGCCATTGAATCCCTGTTGGAAAGGTGGGCCTCATTTCGAGAGGTTTCAGGGCAGGAGGTTTTAAGATGGGCACAAAACATCTTGTGGTGTGTAGGGGGGGGGACCTCTTGCTCCTAACCTCCTGATACTTTTGCCTGTTCTCTCCCATTCCTTAAATTAACATGGCCTCATCTAGAGGCAGCCTTGTGCAGATGACACCAGTGCAGTAAGCAATCCATCCTCCCACTAAGGTCATAATTCAGTGTGGTGCACGGTCTGTGTTGCACAATGGGGAGAGGCAACGTAGTTCCCAGCATTCATTTAGTGGCTGCATTCATTTAGTGGCTGCATTCATCTTGGGAAATGGGACTATCGGGAAGGTTTACCATGGAGAGAATAATTTGGGAAGTTTACTTGAGACTTTGGGGGAAGGTAGGCCTTGGAATTGGGAAGATGGTGAGATACACGCATATTTGTATTGTTAGTATCAATACTGGTTTTATTTCTGATGGCTGAGTAAGGACAACCTTAGATTTCAGACAATGTGGTACTTAAGAGATTCTGGTATGAAGAATATACATTCTTAATATATCTTGAACAAACACAGGAAAGAAACCTATGGTTTCTTCTCTAAACCTGACTGAAAGCTTTGGCTTAAGCCTCTTGCCTAATCTCAGGCATGCAGTTCAGGCTGAAGGAATAGCACCTCTGAAAGAGACGACTGTCAAGGTAGTAAAAGAAGGATAATAATGAATGTGGTTCTCTGTATGTTTATGGGTATAGACAGATATATATACAGATACTTTTCTGTGACAGCGAAGAAAACCTAAGTCTAAATCTGTGCTTGCTGAAGTTTTAGTACACGTTTAATATCTTATTTCCATTTTGTTCTGAGAGGAGAAAGTGAGATCAGCTTGAAGTACTCTCATGGTTGCTATTGCAAACCCTCATATTTTTCTGTTGAATCTCTTTATATTTCTCAGAACTTGTGAAAATGCGTATTTCAGCTTCATTTGCAAAAAAACTTACAGCATAACTTGAGGACATCTGATGAATTTAGAGAAAAAATATGTTAAAAGTGCTTTTTAAAACAAATGTGTGATTTTTAGAGCTTGAGTTGCTTAATGCTAGCAATAATGTGATTTCCTTGTTTGAAGCATTTTCCAGGATCCAAAACTGCTTCCAGCTTTTATAACTTAAGTGTCTTTCAGGTCTTGTAATTTGGCCAGTGTTACCTAACATAGAGCAAAGCAGGTGCTCCACGAAAACTCTAGTTGCAAATAAGATTGAAGTCAACAAGTTTTCTGAACTAGTCAGGTTTCATTTTGAGAGGGTGAAAATTAAGTAAGACGTTCCAGAGCTATAGAAGTGAGGTGGAGATGGTACAAATATATACATTGTTCACAAGGAAAGTGGACAAGGGTGACAACAGAATAGCTTGACAGAAAGGAAGGAGAGATCTGTGATATGGGAGTAGCTACGTAACTGGTAAGGCTGCTGACTGTGGATGGAGAAGTGTGCTGGTTTTGGCTGGGGTAGAGTTAATTTTCTTCATAGTAGCTGGTATGGGCCTATGTTTTCGATTTGTGCTGAAAACAGTGTTGATAAAGCAGAGATGTTTTCGCTCCTGCGGAGCAGGGCTTCCCCAGAGCTAAGGCCTTTTGTTTCTCAGCCCACCCCACCAGCGAGGAGGCTGGGGGGGCACAAGGAGTTGGGAGGGGACACAGCTGGGACAGCTGACCCCAACTGACCACAGGGATATTCCAGACCACAGGACGTCATGCTCAGCATAGAAAGCTGGGGAAAGGTTGGCCAGGGGGCTGCTGCTTGGGGACTGTCTGGGCATCTGTCAGTTGGTGGGGAGCAATTCTTTTCATTTGCATCACTTATCTTTCATGTTTGTTATTTCTCTCTGTTATTTTCATTACTATTATTATTTTTGTTATCATTATTATTTTATTTCAATTATTAAGCTGCTCTTGTATCAACCCATGAGCTTTCTCACTTTTGCCCTTCCAATTCTCTTCCCCCCATCCTGCTTGAGGTGGGGAGTGAGCGAGCGGCTGTGTGGTGCTTAGTTGCTAGCTGGGGTTAAACCACAACAAAAAGGGATTCCCATTCAACTCCCAGAAACAAGATGAAAGTAAGCACAGCTCACTTTCAGGAAGTTCGTGGGAAGATCCATCAGGGTTTTTCATGGACTTTTAAGATTAAATTTTGTTGCTCAGATGCCTTTGGGGGCTGTTTGTCTTTCAAGTTTCAACTGTTTCACCTCTTCCCCCCCCAAGAAAAAAAGCTCCCCTTATCCATGCTCTAAGTTTGCTTAAGTTTAAGCCAATCTCAGAATTTATGGAAGCCTAACTGCATACTTTGATGGTATGGCATATTGTTTTGCTGGATTCTGGGTCTGGCAGGGTGATAAAATCAAACTGAGGTACTGGTACAGGAACAAGCAGTAGTAAGGAAAAAAATCAAAGAGCCAAGTCTTAAGGTTTGTAGGATAATATCTAAGTGTCTTGTCAAAAAGACAAGTAAGAAGGCAAACCCAAGAACTGGAGAAAGATGGGTAATAGACAATTTAAATGGAGAATTGCTGCTTGAGAGTCCTGCTGATTTCCATATATTGTGCTCAGTTTCCATGTAAAACAATTCCTTTCCAAAGGCCAGTACTCACTTAATCTCTAATAAAATGGTAAATTAATTCCTTACTGTATGTATCTGTTAGTTAAAATGTTTCTGCAGGCAAAAGCATGCCTTTGCTATTGTTTGATCCAACCCAAAAATCTTTTATGAGTTCTTTTAGAGTTGTATTGCAGTATAGGATAATTATTTCCACTGAAGATGCAAAAGAATTTAGCTCCCTGTTCTCCTCAGCTATGTTAGTTTTGCAAGGTTAGTAGAAATTTTAATAAGTAGTAGAGCCTTTATTTTTCTAACCAAGTCAGCATATCTTATCCTGGCTATCTATGGGGAGTAGATATGATGAGTAAGAAGGTGCTTTTTTTATATAGTTACTTTTCAGAGGATCACAATTTGAAAATGGTTGTGACATAACTGGGTCACATCTGAAATTTTTCTATAAGCTGCATAAAATGAGAAGTTGAGGTAGCTGCTTTTGTCAGAAGGTATATTCTTAGAGCTGTAGTGAATCATATAGTTGAGAGATTTGCATATTGTACTCTTACTGAAAACTGCAAAACAGTCATATATCTGTAACTAATCTGTAACTGATTAGTAGTCCTTCAGTATCTTAAATCTGTTGCTTTTAAATAATAGTGAAGTAATGATTAAGATATATATGCATGTGCATCACATGTTGAGTTTCTTCTCTTGTTGCCTTTGTTTTACATGTTTAATTGTGGACATGCTGTACTGCAAATAATATCATGTCCCAGGGTTTGCCTGTTATGAATGTTGCAGGGGAAAAGTAGTAAGACAAATTTCAGGAATGGTAAAACTGTTTCAGCTGCCTGGAGCTCCCATATATAATAAACTGTTTTCAGATTTTGATGCATGCTTTAACTTTTGGTTGGAAACAAGAATGGAATGATTCAGAGATCATTCAGATTGCTAGCTGGACTGAGAAATTATAACAAAACATGATTCCTAAGCTTACAGGGTTTATTTTACATAAGAGTCCTTATGCTGTTTTTATATCAGTGGGCATGCTGGCTGATTCTTTCTGCCAAATCTCCCCCTATCCCAAACAATGAAAAGATTTTGTAATTCTGAATATAAGAGAGATCAAGTGAGAGCCTCTAAAGTCTAGGCTTCTGCTTTGGTTCAAAATATTTGAGGTTCTCTTATGGATGTTCTGATTTATCCTAATGGTTAATGAGTACTTTTTTAGGAGTTGGGCAATTAGTCATAGGTGATCTAGAAGGGCTAATCCAGAGACCACTTAGAGTCTGCAAAACCTAATCCACTAACGTTAAGACAAATGTTAAGAAGTCCCTTGGTGTATGCATACAGTATATGTATACCTCACACATGTCTTATCTATCTCACTGGTATACATGCCAGGGACAGATAAAGCATGGTACAATACACTTATACAGCTCGTTTGTCTGCACAACACTTGATTTAGCTTCATTCAGGTTAATCAAATATGATAGGGGTGTCTAAAATGATAGCTAGATTGTTTTTATGAACAATAATCAAATTGGCTTCTATTGTGTTAAGAACTCCCATTTTTCTGTTTATTTCTCTTCCCTCAGAGTAAGGCCGCAAACCTGACTGACCGAGAAGACAGAAATACCTGGTGAGGTATAAACAAGCATTTGGAAGGGCAGAGAGCAAGAACCTCTTAAAGCAGATCAGCCACTGATGGAAAAAGTTTTCAGTTCTTTTGGCAGCTGATCTGCTTATTTTCCCATCATCCCTGCTGGACATTTCTGCCCCACTGGTGCCAAATTAAATGGTGGTATGGCTGTCCTCTAACTGAGGAGTAATATTTCCAGTTGTAAAAGCAGGACAGAAACAACTCAGTTTTTACTTTTTTTTCAAACGCAAGTACTGGTTGTGTTATGAGGCAGAATTTATAACTCCAGTGTCCATTAGTCATGTAGAAAATTTCCACAAATTGAACAACTTGCTAGACGTTGTCTTCAAAGAGAAGGAATTTTGGCAGATTAAATTAAGGGGAAATGTGTATATTTCCCTGGCTTTAATTGTTTTCTGAAAGCATTTCCTCCTGAATGTGAGAGCTGCTGAGTTTTAAAAAAACAAGTAAATATACTTTCCATAAGCAGGGTTCAGTGGTTGCCTTGTCCATGTTGCTTTAGGCCCTTGAATGGGTTTTGTATTTTTATGTTGTGTCATGGAAAAAAACCGTTTTTTCTCAAGAAGTGCACATTTATAGTAAAACACCTTTCTAGCTAGACCTGTGCATGCACACAGTGAGTTAGGGACAGAATGTCAGATCAACTGAAATAAAATTTTCAGCAAATGAAAGTTTAAATCCAAGTGCAAACTCCAAATTTGCTGAACAAACAGCTTGAATTCTCTTTGTGGTTTCTGAGTACTTTATGTTTTCCTAACTTTTTCACTTTTATACTACTCAAAATAAATGTTTATCATTAAATACTGCAGAGTGTATCAAACAGATTTTTTTTTCATAAACTTCAATTAGGATGACTGGAATGGGTATCATTTAACTGGAGAGAGTAACCTGTTTCAGCAACATGGGTTGTGTTGCTAATATTTTCCCATGGCTGCAATGTGTGAGGGCTGGAAAGTTCAAGTATTTCCCATAGGGCAGGTACTGTCTGGATAAATCAAGTTAAAATAGCAGTCGAATATATTGGGCTATCCAAGGTGCAACACAAGTGATCCCTGCAAAGGAAGAAAAAATTATTAACATATTGAACATATCTCCTAAGAAAAAATCCCTTTCACTTTTCCTTGACTTGTCTAATAAATTAAACACATGACTTTGTGGCATGAAAGTATTTGTGTATTTCTGTAAACTTGTGTTTTAAAGGCATTAATCGAAAGCACACAAAAGAGATGGTATTTTTAGCAGTGCGGAAAGAAATATTACAAACATGGATTCACTCTGCAAAATCGTCTGCTTATTATTGGCAAACATGATGAAGCCATGAAACACTTTTTGATTATTTTACTAAATCATTGACTCAGACAAGAATTTCATGCTCCACTAAATCTGATTTTATACACTGAATATTCGCCTTAAAATAAAATTTTTAAAAAGACCTTTGTCCTCATCTGTTTTGTTTCTTGATTGTTGCTGTTCTTTGGAAAGTACCAGTAAAAGTTGCTTATTTTCAGAGGGAAGAGCATATTGCATCTTTCACAGTGAGAATTTCTTCCCACATATTTGTTATATTTGAGCTGAATAAACATTAGCAAGGAAAAAAAACCCAAAATAACCAGTTCTTAAGTGGTATGACTAGGTATATAAACTTGCAGGACAAACTGAGATTGAAGGATTCTTCCCACTCTTCTGCTTTATGCAAAGGAGCTTCTGGCTACATCTGATCCCTGGAAAATTTCTCTTCCATCCAAGGGACCAGATGTCTCTCCAACATGCACTGTGCTAGGATTGCGGCTCTGGTGAAAATTGTGCTATGTTGCCTTGAATCCTGTTTGAAGGTTAGGCATTGTATAATCTTCAGTTACTCAGAATTTCTCAGTGGCCAATACCTGATGTAGTGCCTTATTGTTATGCAGGTACTCTGTAGTCACCATTTGCAAACAAAAAGCAAGGAAGTATGTTAGCAACATAACTGTCAGGTTTAAACATAGATTTTGTTCAACTACTTATACTCCAGAATGAAGACATTTCTCTGGTTTATCTAGCCAAAAAGGTTTCAGATTGCTTATACAACCTGATGGCTGGGATCCAGTTGTTGTATTAAAACTCTCATCCCAGAGACTGTTCTCATTAAACACAAAAGTAGGGAAAAGGAATTTTTTCATTACATGAAAAAAAGAAGAATTCTGTTAGTAAAAGGTCAGTTTCTCAGCATAAAAGGCAGAATTTTCTACGATACAGAAAATGTACATGTACTTAGTATTGTTGTGGTTGTAATGTACAACAAACCTGGATGCCTCCGTGTATGTATGAACAATAAAACTTTTTTACCCCACAGTGAAGAGGATAAAAGGATTACTTTTTAGCATTAAATATTTTTATGTAAGCAGGTTGAACCAAGTCATCCCAAGAGGTTCTTAACAAACCTGTCTGGACTAATGACGTTGATTTTAAATGAAAATCTGAGACGTTCCAAAGAATCGGGAATGATCTGCCACTGTTTTAAGTAATAAGATGGTTGACTCGGGAAATGAAATATAAGACAGCTATTTAGCATGGAGCCTCAAGAAAGTAGCAGGTCAACTGATGATGGACTTCATCAGTAGAGAATTGAATGCTGAGAATACAGTTAATGTTAACCAGCATGATTTCATGGAAGTTAAGTCTTGTTGAATGAATTTGGTATTGTTTGACAGGACTATGAGTCTGGTTGATAAAGGTGACAACTGTGTTGGCACACTTTTGTAAGGCATGTGACTTCATGTGACTTAGTGAGTGACACCAATTAAAAAATGATTGCTATTCAACAACAGTAAGTTCAGAATGGGTTAACTAGTAATACTCAAAATGTATTTGGTAGGAATAGCAAGCAAAATAAATTATAATCTAGTGAGGTTACATAAAGATCCTTCTCAGCTTAGTACTTTACTTAAAACCTAAACTGTTCTTAAAAAGCTGTACGTAAGACCTAAACTAATTCACGGTCTGAATTAGTGAGAAAAGTCACGGAGCACGAAGCGATGGAAATGGCTCACTTATAAAAAATTACTTGGATCGTGTTGTCAGCTGATACAGACGAACAGTAACCAAGTTATTTCAGCACGTGTAAATTCACATGTGTTGGAATGAGTTGTCGCTGCTCAAGAGGACTTTCTTGGAAGGGGACCCTCCCCAGAGATGCAGAGTTACCTCCGAGAGACCTGCCTGTGACTGTCCTCCATGTGGGTCAGGGCAGCACTAGGTGATGGGGAGGGCGATGTTGCTGGCACTGAGAGCACCATCATGTGTTGTGATTGGCTTGATGTATGCGTGTATTAGCTCCTGTAGCTTTGCTTAGAGAGTGGGTTAGGACATTGCCACGCCACATCTATCCCCAGTTCTCTGCTTAAACGCTTCTTCAACACACTTCTTATTTAATGAACGTTACCGTCCAATTTTACTGTGTAGCCCCAAAAATTCATGGAGGACAGGCAAGGACAGAGCAGGAGTCAGGGCAATATATGAAAGTTTGAAAGAATTTTGATTAATCAAATAAATAAGCTTAGCCTGATCTTTATACATCAAAAAGTGGTTGCTCTGTTCGAGGCAATGGAGTATGTATTGAAGTGTGAGGCTGTCATGTGAACGCAGTCTGATATCTGTGCGGGAATCAGTCTGTCACCAAGAGCTGAGAAACCCTCTGAGACGCGTAGCAAGAAGGATATATTAAAAATATTTCCCTCAACCCGTATTTTGCTTCTGAGTCCTCACCCGCACCATCCTTTTGTGCTGACACAAGTGTTTACATAGCTGCTTGATGAACCAGATGGGTGTATCAGTCTGGATTAGTTTTAAGCCAGATCATCTCCCCAGCCCTTTACACTCCACAGCCACACAAATGTTTGTGCCAACACAAGGTGATGACAAGGAGTGGGCCTGTGCAGACGTGGGAAGCTAAGAGACTGATGGTGGCTAGACGTCTTGTTTTAGCAATGATGCTGTTTTATCCTGTCTTGAAGTGCTCATGAAACTAAAGTTAGATATTAAATTCAGTATTTAAAATATGATCTAGTGAGATAGTAGTCCTTATTTAAGAGCAAATTTTAGTAGAACAATACTAAAATTGATGCAAATACTGCTGACAGGTTCCAGTGCTTTATAATGCTCAGGCCAAGTAGAATATTTTCCTGACTCTTAGCTAGGGAGCAGAAGGGGAGCTGAAGAGAAGGATCTCACTGCTGACTGTTAGCTATCCGTACCCGGGGTTCCTGTGTTAGATATTCCCTGGCTACACAGCATGATCTTTATTAATAGTTCTTGCTTTGCTTCTTTCAGCATTGAACACAATTCTGGAGGTAAGCTCAATATAATTTTAAAAATTTTATTTTGGAGTAACAATTCCTTGAAGTATACAAAGCTTAAACTCAGAGTAAAAACACACTTTGCAGAGAATAAGGCGGACGCCACAAAGATTTATTCAGGGATATATACAGTGCTTTAAATTTACATTCTCTGTTCTGAAAAAAAAGTTAAAACATGCAGAGAAATCTGTATGGTCATGGCCCAAAGTTGTGTTTCTGGTCCTTGTAGAACTTCAATGTAAGGATTTCAATAGCGTTTTAGGGTGTGCAAGGACTTATGGATCAGCTCAGTAACATTTATATTTGTTTAAATTACTTCACTTGCTTCAGTTTGGTACTAGCATATGTTTTTCTGGCCAGGTTGTGTTTGAATCTTGGATAATTTGTTCATTTGCAGTTTAAAGACCAACTAGAATTACAACCATGTTAAGCATGCCTGCTTTCCTGCAGGTTCATTTACAGTTAACTCCCATTATTTTGTCAAGGCTCTCCATCTTGCCAGAGTTTTTAGTAAAGGTTATCTGAACGTGACAAAATTCAAGCTCAAGCATCTATAAAAGATTTTGACAAGAACAAATGGAATCTTAACTTTTTACCTAGAAGACCACTTCTAAATTTGAATTTAGAAGATGCACAGTGAATTTGTTGGAATTCATCAGGACTCCAATAGGAGGGTGTTTACCTGTGGGCAGAATAGGTCAAAAGAGGAATGGAGCTGGTCCGTTATATCAAGGATCTTGGCAAGTTCGTCTCTTTTTTTTCCCTTAATATTAGCCATCAGAATTTAACTGTTTTCTTCTGATTTTTAGTCTTTTGTATGTGTTACTTTTTTTATCCCTGAACTACACTTTATTTTGTCATTTTGGGAAGGAAGTTAATTGTTTTAGTCCGGCTTTGGTTTTTGTTTTCATTTCTGCCTATAAACTTCACAATTTCACCTTTTAATTTCAACTTTTTAACTACTAACTTGACAACTCCAGCCACTGACTTAAATGTACCTATCTTTACTAAGATGTATGTGAGGATAGAGACATGCCTAAGCATTTGTGGGGCACAGATGCAGAAGTTCATTGAGCAAACGTTTTTCCCTTACCAACACTGAATTCCATTATGAATATTTGATACAGAGATGACCATACAAAGTTTTTCTTCTGTATCTTTTTGCGTTTTCACCTCTTCTACAATACTTTCTCACTTGACTTTGACAAAACATTCTTTTTTCAGACTTGTTCTATTATGAGAATTACTGTTACTTTAAATGTAATTTGGAAATGAAAGAAAGCCCTTTTGGTTTAGTACTTTTGCTTTGTCATAAAATTTATAGAAGGGAATGTTTTGTTTAATTTTTGGAGGTAAGAGTAGATCCCTAAGGAAACTCTGAAACATTAGTTAATCAGTACTTTTTGTCCTTAAGAAGAAAATGTATTTTCACTTAGGCAAGGTATGAATTACTTTCTTGGTTGCTCAGGTTCAATGCAATCCATACAGCACACAGATCTTACCCTGCTTGTTGTTTAGCCATTCATGGAATCTGCAAGGCAAAAAAGGTACATGTGGCTCACATTTCTAATGTGAGCAAACAAAACTTTGCATTTATTTCTTTTACAAATTAAAAAGAATAAAAAAAAAAAATACTTTTTTTTTCCAGTCCACTTAAAGTTTCTTGGGCTTGGTTCATCATTGGATTTATACTGAGGATTAATTTGGCCTCTGTATTTTTCCTATCCTACACTTATTTTCCCACTCAAACCAGTCCTTTTTTTCACTTTTTATTCCAAGCATTTGCTTCTAAGCCTTTTCCTAGACTTTTCTTTATTGTAAGCATCTGGTTTTTTCCTCCTTTCCTGTTACCTTTCCATTTCTTTGAGTAGAGCTCTTTAAACATTTACAGTTTCAGAAAGTTTCCAATCTGCCATTACTACTAAGCTCTTAAAAGAATTCCTCATCTAGAAACATCTAAGTAGGACATTGTTACTTCATCAAAAGATTAAAATATTTTTCTAATTCTGTGTCAATTTAAATTGTAAAGCTCTTGTTGAAATCCTTGTGTTTGCTGGGCGTTTCCTTAAATACATTTCAGTAAGAAAGACAAGGGTTGCAAGTGGCGGTAAGATATGCCTTCAAACTGTTTAGGTTTGATTGCATTGCATTATAGAATGCTTCATTACTAGTTTAACCTCTCAAAGGTTTTCAGCTGCTGTTTTATTTAGCTATACCGACTACACTGCCTACAGCAACTCCAGGCAATGATTCCCCCAGTGGCATGCATGAGCTGCCCTGCTCTACTGCAAAAATACATTATGGCTGAATTTGCCCTCAGAGTTTGGAAAGATCTAAAGTCTTTGGAGACTAAAAATGTGTTTTTTTCTTTGTTTTAGCTGGCAGTATGAGCCTCTGGCATTTTAAAGTGCAAGTCATTAGCGTCCACAAGGGTGATGTTAATATGTCTGTGTTTCAATCTCAGGACATTTTCCAGTTGCTTCTGCCACAACAATCTCTGCCATCTCAGTGCTTTTTAAGCCCCTTGTGAATTCAAGTAAGCTTTGCAATGCCAGTAGGAATCACTGTAGACTTCAGCTGAAACCAGTTGCTACCTGATTTATTCTTTTTGCAGTAGTTGGCAGTGAGGTTGAAAGTCACTCAGAGCTACTTGATGCGAGGGGTGGGGAATGAAGAGAATGAGGGATATAATGTTTAGAAACATTAAACACAATCAAAAGAAAAGCTAGAGGATTTTGCATGGCCTTTTTTTTTCTTTAATTATTTGTATTTACTTTTTAAAACTGAGGACCTGTGATTTAGGCTTATAATAATACTCAGTTGCACATGCAAACTCCCAGCAACAGTGATAACATGGCATTGAGAAATAAAAGCAAACTAAAGGATCAATTGAAGCAGTCAAGAGTGTAGCCTGAGGGACCCGATGACAGTCCTCATTGAGGAGAAGGATGGAATCTGTCAGCAAAGGTAATGCCTTGTGGGAAATGCAATAAGGCAACACAGAGAGATCAAGGGCTGACCCTTTCACCCAGTGTGTAAGTGCCGAGTGTGGATGTACAGCGTGTTTGGTCAATTGCTGCTTGCTTTCACTAGGAGGAATGTCAGAAATATTCCCCCTTCCCTTTTAGACTGCTTTACCGTATTCCCTCCAGTTCCCAGCTCAGCCGTAATCCCAGCTCCCACAACTGAGAGGAATGTAATCTAATCGGAGGGGTAGGTCAGGAGAAGAAAATAGGTCTGAATGTGAAGACAACTGAGTGAAGCTAAAAACATAAACATTTTGGCAAGCATTAGGCATTTCATTAGGTCTTAGGGAAAACTAAGTAGTATGGTGCCAAGTCAATAGAGCCTGGGGTTAGATTGCAAGGTTTCAGAGCTGCCACTGCCTGTCCCCACTGTGTAAATATATAAAAGGACTGGGGACTAAGAAATACGGTTTATCTCTTAGTTTTCTTCTGATTCATTATCGGTTTTCCCCAAACGTCTTTAAATTAAGAACTTTGCAGGGTGTTATTCTCTCCAGCTCCAAGCAGAGAGAGTCCCTCTGGCACAGGTTCCTCCCCACTCCTGCCACCAGCATCACACACGGGTCTTCCAGGAAAGAGCAGGAAGAGGCATCTGCGCACATGTGCCCACATGCACGCGTCCGCCATCTTGTACCCAGCTTAGAGTGAGAGCTTGAACGGAAGGGATAACCCTGGATCACATTAGAATTACTACTGCCTGGCTGATTGGGTGCTTTATAGAGCTGAATCTCTTGCTCATTAAGTGTATGAAGAGTCCCAGAAGGGTTGTGGTTCGGACACAAGCCAGTCCAGATCTTCAGACCTGCAGGTACTGAGATCATGGTGTATGGGTTAAAAAAATGAGTCTTGTTCACCCATTTATTTTTACATTAATTATTACATTTGTAGATAAATATAAGGCTATTCAGATTTTTCTAAACTCAGATTTCTTGAAAATGTCACAACTCCTTATTCTGGTCTGGAGTAACACATTTTCCTTTGGATCACCAGCTTTTATTGCAAGTATTGGGAGTGCATATATTCATTCTGGCCATTTCCTTTTGTTCTTGTGTGTTATGGTAGCAAGTAGCTCTGATCCAGGTAAGACCTTACAGAAACTCATGTGTTACTCTGAATGTCCGTAATAGTTTATATTCTATATTGGTCTGACCTGTTTACACATTGGCCTAGAAGGAACTAAAAACTTCAATACAAATTTCAGTTTTGATCAAACTGCAGCCATTCCGGGCCTGCGCAGAACTGGGAGTGGTAAGGATGGAGGGTGCAAGTGATTAAAATGCAGAGCCCAGGTGTTGGCTAATTCACAGTACCCTAAATGTCAACACCTGAGGAGAGGGCTGGACTCTCTTGTTTTGTATGGGAGGAGGTTGTGCTGTCTTATGGGAACTGTAGCAGTAAATTTATGGTCATCAGAATGAAAATTCAGAGTTTTGTGACTAAAGTTGCAAAGCGAATGGATGGCAGCGCTAAGCACAGACTTGGTTTGACTTCCAGTCCCATATACCAGAGCAGATCTTGCCTCTTTTGATTTGATCCAGACATGACTGGAATGAGCAAGTGAGGGTCTCCTCACGCTCTGAAAACTATGTTCAGATGCTCCTTTTAAAGTGTGAATTTGACAGCATTCACAAACAAGTACCAGAAAGAAAAACTAGTGGGCAGTGTCTTGTATTTCTCCTTAGCTTAAAGGTGCACAAAGCAAAACATGCTTAGAAAGCTTTGTACATGTTTTACTGACAAGAAGAGGCAAGGATGACTGTGGGCCTGTGTTCGTGTAACACATGTCAGTATGACATAGATGTTCAGTGCATCTACATCTTAACAGAGGCTGAGTTTATCTGATGTATTTTCAATTTAATTTATTATTGTTTATTTGCAAAAAAATCTGAGGGCATCATACTATTTTAATGGTTAATGGCCAAGTTTTCTTTATATTGTTAAAAAAATAGTATGCCATTTTATATAAATTCAACACAAATTGTTTGAGAATAATTGTCTGAGAATATTCAGTATTTCTTTTCTATAAATTCAACAGAAATTGTATGAGAATAATAGCTACAAGAGGTTCTGTTTTGCATATCTCTCATTCTTCCAGTTGGATGCTCTAAAAGCATTTTACAAACAATAATAAATTTCACTTTACAACACCCTGCTGGTGTGAATGAATATTATGTACATTTTTTAAAATAGGAAAACTGAGGCATAGAAATATTAAAGCAAAATGCCTCAAGGGTAGCCACTGGCATCACTTTGGGATGCTTCCATTTTATTTCGGTGAAAGAAAATGACACTACATTATCAAACACTACATTATCAAACTGGTGAAAGTGTGAGGAAAAACTTTTATGATGCTGTCATCACTTCTGCACTGTTTTTCCTTGGAAGATGAGTGGTAGTCTAGGAGGATGTTCAGGATTTCAAAGAAAATCACTTCAGGTTAGCTGGAAAGGGCTGATGTGAACATCATCAGATCTTTTGCGTAATGTAGTGCATTAAATATTATGACCCTTATAATTTGTAATAACATACAATCATATGTGAACATAACTTTTAGATGACTTTCTAACATAAATAATGAACATTTTCAGTTTTGATGGTAAGTCCATTCCAAATTTGCTAGATATGCATTTAAAAGCATTTATCTTAAATGGGCAGAGAAATATTTTAAAATGTCAGTATCCTTATACCTCCAACACAATATTACAAACAGAAAGGTACAGAAAAGTTCTCCCCATTGCTGCAGATATTCAGTTTTGCTAGTGCAAGAAGAAAAGTCTTATTTCATAAGCAAAAAGCCAAAGGAGAGACATTGCATGAGTTGCTAAAAGATTTGGCAGTCTTGATGAATAATAAGCAATAAGAATCACACACCGGACTCTATTATAACAGTAGCCCATAGGTGCATCCAAAGTTTGATCTAAACTCTGCGCCATGGATATGAGAAAGCTAATCAAAGCTGATGGATCTTTACAATAATGTGAAGTTCCTTTGGCTTTAAATGGGGTTGGTATATTTATAACTTGATTGTACCAGCTGTCTCGATTTTTTGGCTTCTGCTTCAGCCAGCTGTGGAAGAAAGTCTTGATGGGGTTTATTAACTAGAAAGCCACTGCAATTTCTTTGTACCAAAAAGTCTGAGATAAGCTATAGAAGGTGTAAGAATGGATATTAAAATTGGTCAGGGCTGAAGAAGGCAGCCCTTAGTAAAAGTATCTGTGGCATGGTTACATATCAGTGTAAAATATACATCTCATTTGTAGAAGGTACACTGCCTTATGCCCTTATTGTAGAGAACTTTGATTCAGGTTTCCCGTATATAGCATCACTTAGCGTTTATAGACTTGCAGCTCTAGAATTCTGCCTGTGCTCCATGGGACATCCTTCTTTGCAACAAAACAAAGAAGGAAAATTTAATGTACGAGTTATTCATAAATTACTTCAAACATGAGAAATTGTTCTTTACAAATATATCATTATTGTGCATTGCATGCTTATTTTATCATCTAGTAATTAGAGTTGTTTCATGATTTGTAATATGCTCCTTATTTCAGCTATTTAAGAATTCATTTCTAAGTAAGTTAAATAAATTAGTTGGCAGTAGAATGATCACACATCAAATTCCAATATGGGTCCCTAGCTAATACCAGTTGCCGTGTAGGTACTTCCAAATATAATTACCTTGGAAATCCTGACACTAGGTAACAGCATAACTTACAGTTCATTTTGCTGCAGATATAAGTCAGAATGCTCTACCTGAAACTGAGCATTTACTTTAGAATTGAGCATTAGCACTGATACACTGTGTCTCAGGGAATGAACAGAATTAAGAAAGTAAATTAATTAAAGAAAATAGAAAGCAGGGGTCTGTGTAGAACCAATTCTGATTTATTTGAATCTCATTGGTCTTAAAAATAGCTCTGTGTCAATGTAATTACTTGGCCTGTCAGCTTTTTGGGGTAGGAAATCTTACTAACTTAAATATTAGGCATCTGAGGACTATTTTATTCTTTTCATATTGAGACCATGCTGCAAATGCTAGTGAGGCTTGCAGGACAGATGTTATTCGTGAAACAGTGAAACCAGTTCCAGTGAATCCTGCTTCGGAACCTGAAAATGTGGAATAAAAACTGGTTCATATTGCTTCACAGAGAGACCACCTCAGTCCCCAAAAAATCAGAATGTCTTTCCCCCCCCTTGTTGTTCCTCTGATTGGAGAGTACCGCAATTTTCTTATCTTTTCCTACTTAAATAGAAAGCTGCTTGTGGGTTTTTTTAGCTTCCTAAGAAAGCTATTGCTGAGTATCCTCCATTCTGGCTGGACAGGACTCAGTTCCATTGGGTTGATGGTCTAAGAAGAGGAAGGCATTAAAGTAAAAGCTGAGCAGCAGAGTTTGAGCCCTATAGTAAAGTTATTTAATCAAATTGTTTTTCAGGTGTTCGCAAGAATGCTTGATAGAAGAGTCTTGGTGTTTGTTTTTTTTTAAAGGATATTGGATTTCAGTATTTGTCCCTTAAGACTCAGTGACAGGAAAGCTTTGAGTGCAATGAAACCTTGATCAATTTCAATATAAATCCTTATTCTGAAAATAAGGATTTAAAGTTTTTGTCAGGCAACTCCCTTCAAAAGATTAGCCAGGCTAATCTGATCATACTCTCTGTTGAATCTATGGAAATCTTGAAAGTGCTGTATAGTTGAACTGTTTTCACAGAATAAAATTAGTGTAATAGGTGTATATGTATTGCATTAATTTATGAAATATATATTAGTAACTATCCTGCAATACAATGCAGAAAGAAAGATTTCCCTATCTCATGTGACTCGCTATCTATATTAATTAAACTGTTGCATTCCAGTTACCGTTTATAAGCATCACGACTTGTAGGCGCTTTGAGTTAGACCTTTAATAATTAGACTCAGCTAGGGGATCATCACTTCCTCAGCCTCTCTCCCCACCTCTCAGTGTATCTGTACACAATTGGCTTTACAGTAAGGTGATATCTACTATAAATGGAAAAGGTAGATTTAGTATAGGTCTGTCTTGTTCCTAAAAGGTTGTATGATTTACTGACCCTTCCCTGGATTAAAAGTGGTCAGGATCACCATGAAAAACAGCCATTTTTGCACACTGAAGTTGTAGAATTCAAAGATTTAAAGCTTGAATGTGAATCAAAAGTTGTCAGTGTCACCTGCACTGGAAGTGTGCTTGGATCATTACTCCGTCTCTGCAGAACAAGGTGGCTGAGGTTCCCTTTTCCAAATTTTTTATTTAATGCCATTAATATTGCTGGTTGTGAAGTTCTACAGGTGCTGAATGCCTTTGAA
Source organism: Astur gentilis (assembly GCF_929443795.1). Classification (NCBI taxonomy): domain Eukaryota; kingdom Metazoa; phylum Chordata; class Aves; order Accipitriformes; family Accipitridae; genus Astur; species Astur gentilis. Next base: position 5,872,349 of record NC_064909.1, on the reverse strand, counting down.
AAATCTCCCTATGGTCCATTAATACAAAATTATTAATGTATTTACTTGTATAGTACTTTGGGCTGAGGACACTTCTCAGATAGTGGCCTAAATTGTACCTTTGAGCATATTGCTGATAAAAATGGTGTTATAGAGCTCCATACAGCTCAAGATAATATAAGCAAAGGACCTCCTAGGTCTTCGCATCAAACACAACTGCACATACCACACCACATAAGTGTTTTCCTGACCTTGCCAAAGTTCATTGTACTGGGTAGCAGCCCTTTCGCTTCCACCGGTCAGATGAGAAGCTACATTCCAGAACGGGATGGCCATGGGAATTTCCTCCAGCAGCCCTTTGGCTTGTGTACAGCCAGTCATTCATTTGCCTGTTGTGGTGTTAAATGGAAATTCTTTTCCTTCTGCACCCAACTGATATATTTCTTACAAGGAAATGATAGCTGTAATCAGCCTCAACAGGTCACTCTCTTCTCATATTATCTCATCAGATAGCCTCTTCTTGCAGGACTGTTCCAGTTTGAGGAGTTCTTTCCTGAACCAGGTGACCTGAAAGCTTCGTAGTGAGGTATCACCTAAAGCTTCCAGGTGGGGTCTCACCAGCTGTGTTGCGCAATGCTATTAGTAGTTCTTCAACAGAAAAATCTCATCTGAGACCATCTTGGTATCATTTGCCTTTCTCATGCTGACATCAGATTGTCACCTGCAACTCCTCTTGTGATCACTCATTACACCAAAATTTTTCTCCTTATCCAGCTGATGGATTCCCAGCTTACAACAAAGATTTTGTCGTTAGTCTCCAAATGCACAGTCTTGCATTTTGTGATACACCATTTCTTCACAGTTTTATTATTCCAGTCATCAGGTCTTTCTCTGAGACATGTGGACTCTTTTTTGTACTACTGTACCTTTTAGCTGAGCATTGTCAATGCATCTCATCAGCACACTGTCATTTCTCTGTTAAGGTCACAGAACATTTGACAAAGTTTGTTTTTAAAATTATCCTGGAAGATACCCACTAATAACCTCTCTACAACTTGAAATGCTTATTTTCAACATTGTTTACTATTATATCCACTTGGATCAGTTCCTTATGTAACATGTTTTCCTTCACAGGTACCAATTTGTCAAATATTTCACTGGAAACCTGGCAGAGATTTTCCTCATTTCTTATAACTAGAACCCATTATTTACTTGAAGAAAAAAAACAAGGTGAGGCAAACATGAATGTGAAAAAATAATTTTTTTCTGCCATTTTCCATTGTATTTACTGAGGAATTTCCATCTGTTTCCAGTCTTTCTTGCTGATTTGCTGAATTTTAGTCCTTGCATGCTATCATATTATTTATGTCCGATTAACAGATTTTATCTCCTTCTCAACCTGTTCAATTTTCTTCCTGACTGTTATTGTTCAGTCCCCATTTAGACAAGATGTTCGAGGACTTCAGTACTGGAAGGTTGAATTTAATGACTTAACTAAAAGAAGCACTACATAGTCCCAAAGTGAGAAATAAATAGCTGAACAATGGATTTTCTTGGTTGCTTGCCTTAGCTGTCAATTGGAATTTTTTAGCTCAGGAAAAACAGGAGTTTAGCTGATAGCAACTAACACAAATTTTATATTTATTGCATTTCCCTATTTTTATGCCTTTTACATGAGTTCTAATGAAGGATTCACAAGGAAACCCAACTGGCAGTCACTTCCCTATACATTTTATCACATATCCCAATAGAGTGACATTTTTAGCATGCTTTTCCAAGTTGTTACATTAACAAATTTGCACTGATTTCTTTATCCTGTCATCTAAAGACCACCTTGTAGTAAGACAGTGAACTTTTACAGCATTCCATAGTTGATGCACTGTCTAATGTCACAAATGTCTGCTCAAATTACTTCACTAAGACTTGAGAAGAGTCTACATTGTGCCTTCCATTTGAGGTTGATTTGACAGAATCAGTCCCTGCGCTAGCTCATGGCACTTATCAGTTAGTCAGCCTTCCTCAGGGAAGAGAATTTAGAGTGCACCATATTCAGTTTTCAGATCAAGCCCTGTCCCCTTAGGAAGCTATGTACTGCATTATTAAACAAGGTGCCATCAGCCATAACACCATGCTTAAACATTCAGTCAAATAAAAGACGACATCATTATGTTAACTCTTTTTTCACCAACTTCATTTATCTTTCAGTTATCTGAAATAAAATCCTAAGACAAAGAAAACTTTGCTACACCTTTCTTTTAATTTCTCTTTAAAGTGCATAAACATGGGCAGGAAAACCTGTCTGATGTTATAAAATAATGATTAAACTTAATGCTATATGAGGTGGTTTTTTGCAAATTAGAATTTTTTAAGTTATTTGAGACCGAGGTATTATTTATTTTGTCAGTTTTATATGTAGTTCTCTTATAGACTACTCATTTTGTATGTTTTGATTTAACTGTCTTAGCTATACACAACCAAATTCTGGTGACTGCTGTAACTTTACATATATCAAGGACAGAAAAGTTACTTCAAGCTGATATATCTAAATGAGAGAAGAAATTGGTCATAAATGTAGAATTCTCTTTATAAAATGTATTACCTGTTATACCATCAGTGCACTGTGCAATAAGGTGTAAGTAGATTGTGATCAAATTATGCACACAGCGTCAAGAATTATGGATCCTTTAAAGTATTTTATGTCATTTCAATCAAACTGAAAATCACACAGAAGGGAGATGTGCTCCCTCTTGAAAGTGAGTAGATTCAGGATATATACTTTAAGATTTGCATTTTAAATCTCCTTGGGTTTTCTCCTCATATTCAAAGTGAGTTTTGTACATCTTTATTTATCTTGTCAGACTAGAAATTGTCAAGATTCTCTGAGAAAAGGAAAGATATCTGTTTTAAAGCTTCATGTTGATATAAATATGAAAATGGATTAAACTCTGCTTCCAATTTTCAAACATATGTACTTCAATGAATATTAAATGGTAGACCCATATCATCATCATGACTTATTTACTTTGTAGAGTTTTTATCAGAAAAGGACTGGAGTTTGCTGTGGAGCGTGAAACTCCACTGTAATTGAGTTTAGAGTGGTAAAACCACTAAAGAGGCCATGGCCCCAGAGAATTCCCTGAAACCCACCTGTCAGCTGGTGTTACATCACTGATCCAACAAGCCATGCCTTCCTCTTCCCACTAAAGACTTCTGTGGCAAAAAAAAAAAAAAAAAAAAAAAAGATGAAAAAACACCCCAAGTTGCTCCTAGAAAAAAGACCCTCTGCAACAGCTGCACAGTGTCAGCAGAAATAATGATCTCAAACTCAGCCTCCAAGGGATGCTAGTCTGGGTCCTAATTCTGTAAGGTGTCATTTCTTTCATTGCAATGCCATTAAGCATGAAAGTAATGGAGAGGACATGAAGTGTTCTTTCAGCGAAGTATAACGAGAGAGAAAGGGTACTTCAGGATATTGACAGGAAAAGGTGTCTTGTTTTGCTAGAAGTATTATCTTAAGGGATCCATGCATAAAAATGGCAATTTAATTCTCACTATTTTACCATCGAAATTGCACATTTAAACACTGTAGCTTTTTGAACATGTATGTTCACATGAAAATTGAAATTGTAGGCAGGTTTAGTTCCATAGTTTCTTCGGGTTAAAAGCAGTTTTTTCCAGGTGGATTGAATGACTCAGAAGACTGATACTAGACTACTTTAAAATCATTGATGAAATCAGTCCTCAGGTCAAGTGTTTTGCTTGCAGAACTCCATTTACTTCAGTGGAGTTATATCTCTGCAGGATCTGGTTATAAGTCGATAGTGACTGTTGATATTTAACAAATGGTTTACTAGCCTGCTTTCTGTCCAGCAAACAGTTAGATCTGAAGCAACCCCCCCCCCCCGCTATAATGTAAGCACCTGCACTAGCCTTTTTAGCAGAACTGAGGAGCCAAACAACACGGGAAATAGCTCCTTTGTGAAACTCAGGGTGATGCCTGCCCCAAAATGTCAAGGCAACCTGGCAGGGCCTTGCGAGCAGTTTTCCAAAATGGTGCATTTATTCTATTTTTGGCATGAAAAGAGGCTTTCGTCTTCAGACTGTCAAGTACGTCCCTTCACAAAAGCAAACACCTAGCTTCAAAGACAGTTAAATGCCTGAGCCTTATTTAAGAGCTTACCCCCACTGAAATCATTGCCATTCTGACATTGGATCAAAGTCTGTAAAAGAAAAGAGTCCAAATGTTTTCTTTTGAGAAGGTGTAGCTGATCATATTGAGTCCCTTTTTCAAGAAAGGGAAAGAAGCTGCTGTTAGACTTGGATTTGTTTCAAAGATTGTGCCTGGCAGATACATTGTTCTGAAAACTACTCCTGCCAGTTTTTTTTTAATCTATTACACCTACATTAATATTCAGTGCAAATGAGTCCTCAGTTTGGTCTTTGAATTACTACTGTGATCATCAGTGGTGAAATTGAGAAAGGAGATTATATTTCTCCTATATCTTTGCTGCACATCGAAGTCTGAAACAGTGCTTCCTACAGGAGGTGTGCGGCTCTCAGAGTTGTCCTGCTGTAACAGGTTTCAAAAATAGTTGCTGGGAGGAACATTACAAATTGCTGTGCATTGCCTACTTGACCTTGGCATGCAGGCTTACTACAGGTAAGGAATTCCGAACTGGATCACTGCTGGGAAAAGGATACACAGAAACTTCCAACCTACTGAGGGAGGGATTTGGGCTCCCAGCCTGTTCCTGCAGGAGAATAAAGCTGCTGTTAGTGTGGGTGCTCTCCTAGCTGTATGGAGGCACGTCTTCTTTAAATCAGAGAAGATCACTGCAGATTCAGTGTCTCCCAATGTGTCTGCTTGCTTTCAGCTTCAGACTCAAGAGTCTTGAGTGATTATTTATTGAACCGAAGATGATAAATCTGATGTCCCTCAATTAGAAGAAAACTTCTAATTGTCCATTGTTTCACTATTCTACACATTTTTACAACCAAGGAAACCTTTAGGCACATAATGAAATTAAAAAATGTGTGTGTTGAGAATAAACACACATTTTGTCTTTTGATTTAGTCTTAGTGTGAAGAGGCATGCTTTTTTCTTCAAAGGATGCAGCTTAAACATTAAAAATATCACTTTCACTGTGCTATAAATAATTCTGATTTTAGTATTGATGTATCAAAATAAACTTTACTCTCCTGCCTTGATATTTTATGCTTCTTGAGGGGCTACACCTCACGATCATTGGTGAATACTTTGGTCTGTAGTACTGCAGTCTTGGGTGTCGTTTCAGTTGTTCTTAAACCAGTTGAACTGTGGGCTGCTGCTAAAAGGGGTGATTTTCCTTGAATGATCAAGCTGCTGTTCCTGCCCCAGTATCTGCTGCAGGGTGTCATTTTTGGTGGCTATCTGATTGATAGAAAACTTTTTCCCCCCAGTTAGTTTTCAGTTGGATCAGCTCACTGACCTGGCAAAATCTGATGCTGCAGGATCACTGGACCTGACATGAGGAAAGTGGTGGGCGCACAGCACCACAGGAGGGCAATCTGAGTGACTTTTTTGGCAACAGTCTAAGTCACACAGGGTAAGATGTATCATGAAGTCACTTTGCCGTTAGTAAAAGTGCTGGTTTATTACACTAAACAAACCGGGGAATTGTGACTTAGTAACTCTGAATTACCCTCCTTTTTCTCCCCTTACTCTGCCCACCAGTGTAGTGCCTGCATTCACATCACCCTTAATTTTAGCAATACATCAAGAAGATGAGAGATCTTCTTGAGATAACTGTTTCCATAGATTTTCACAGACAACCTTTTTTACACCTCTGACTGCGATACAACTTCTTGCCTCCAACCCTGCTCACCCACAATGTTTCCTGGCATCTCTATTTGAGGGCCCCAAAATGGAACAGTGGAAGAAGAAATGACACCATATCCCAAAGAATTTACATTTTGATCTTTGTGGAAACGTACCAGATTTCAGGTGTTCATACTTGTCCTTACTGTGCCGTGAGAGATTCTCTCAATTGTTTAGGAGAACTTTATGGTAACGTACGTTAGAAGTTTATGCTCCTCAGTGATAACACAGTATTTGTGCTAGGAGAGAACTGCCAGAATGAAAGTGGTGCTGTGGGTTTGGCCGTCAATGTCTGTGTGCTGCTATCTCATCACTGAATATGGAGTAGCTGACAAGAACCAAAGGAACAAAAAATGCCAGCGTGCACGTCTTCAACTTTCATTATCTATTTTGCTGTTGTATGAAGGTGGTAATTGGGTTATATTGTCCTCCTTACTGGAGTTTCAGGAACAGTATAGCATGTTGTCACAGTCTGTTGCACAGCAAGCTGGGCTATCAGTTCCGGCAGTTTACTGAAATAAGTGATCATTGCATGTCCACAGTATATTCAAGGTAATTTACTGTGATGATGGGCAGCTCTATTCGCCGAAACATACCGCTTCGCTGTTTCTGCAGAAGAGTCATTACTCTTTGGATGTGCTTGTTATCAGATGTTGATTGGCAGCTTTCAAACACGGGGCGTTCACACACTGGTCTCACATACTGCCCGGACATCCTGGAGGTGAAAAATTATTATTATTATTGTTGAGACTTACATTTAAGACCCAAGCGTGGTATCAGCAGCCTGTCCAGTAAGTGATGAAGGAAATATTACAAATATTGTAAACATTGCGGAGAGCAATTAACGCTTTCCCTTTGACAAGCCATACCCAACACTAGATGGCACGCTTGGCTTTAGGATCGCAGCCGCTTCTGCATGTCCTGGCGTTGCCTACGTGCCTTACCGGTTTGGTCCTTCTTTTCTGCAGTTAAAATAAGAAAGGCAGGTGAGGTTACAGAGCACGGCTGGGTGATCCTAGTAGAGTAATTCTGAAGCCTCTGTCCTGTGATCCTCCCCAAACTGCTTTTTCTACAGATTTTGAAAAGTTTCAGGAAATCCCTGAAAGAAAATAACACTGAAAGAGTAAAATTAAAGGAGAAACAGGAATGCAGATAACAGAGTACTAAAAATAGCAACATTTTTAAGCAAACAGTAATTCATCCAAAAAAATGGGAAAGGGGATGCAAAACTCTTTTCAACAGACATTTTCCTCCACCTCTATTCCATCTCCATCATCTACTGTTCTTATACTGGTGGATTAAAAATGGTTACATCAGCTAAAAATAAATTGCTTCACGTCAGTTTAATTAAAATAAAAAATTTTCTTTGTTTTATGACGATTCTTGATTTGATCATTGAACCAAAAATACACAATTTCAATAGTCCTAGGGCAAAGTGTTACATTTAAACTCTGCCTATGTCAGGAACTAGTGGGACATAAGGGGATTGGGAGAAAAAAGCAAAATGGATGGAGCTAAGGATCCAATGTCCATACAAAATGAATTTCAGGGAGGTTACTTTGACTACTCTGATCTGGTCCTGTGCGCTGAATGCCCATACATCAGGCGAGGTCTTGGAGCAAAACCTCTGGTTTAATTGCATTGGCCTTGATGATCTCTTGAGATGCTTTCCAGACCATGGTATTACAAAATCTTGCTCAAAGCCTGTTTTGGTTATGCCTGAAAAACACATACTACCTTTTCCATGTATAGTACTTAGTTCTTAGAAATTAAAATACTGCTTTTGCTGTCATCAACACAACGTACAGACAGCTCGGTTTCTCTGTACTTCTCTCCATCACTCAGCTGTGGAAAAATTCATCTCACTTAGCTACCAGGAATAGACGCTTTCATGAAGTCCTCATCTCACTAAAGTATTTTTAGCTGTTCTTTATTTCACTTTTATGTGAAAATGCATATATCTCTGGTATTTGTGCCTCATCCCTTTCCATCGTGGGAGGCCTGGCCACACAATCCCAATGCTGCATTGATGATATCCAAGTGCAGACCTCTGGTGTTCTCTTATAAATCTCTGCTCAACTGGGATTATCAGGGTATGATCTCTCCAGTGAAAGCCTTGGCTCAGATGTTTCTTCTTTCTGAAGGAGTGGAAGCAGGACTCGGAAGCTGGGAGTCCCGTTCGGGCAAAGGCAGGCATTGAACAGAGTGCAGAGTTATTTTTTTGCACTCTGGTGCCACTCGGTACCAAAGTTTGCTCTAAATATTTTAAAATAATTAGGCATCAATTCTTTCTAACTTTCTGCCTTTCCACCAGTGTAATATGAATAATTTTATTTGCACTGTTAATGATTTACATGAACCAAAGTGAGAAGGAAATCAAACCACTAAAATCTTAGGAAGTGAAAAGGGACTTTATTGTACTGTCCACACTAATAACAAATGTATTGATTTTAGTAGTTCAGCATCCTAATTTTTAGAAATATCTCCCAGCTGGATAAAAAAATGCAGGAAAGGCAGCCCTCTCTAGCTGACACAAAGTCAGAACCCTAACAAAGGGAATGTAACATTAGAAAGTACAAAAGTCAACAGGTCAACATAAATCAACTTTGTCAGAATGAAACGGATAAGTCCATTTGTTGGTAGATCAGATTAATGTAAATCAAGGGAGTATAAAGGTGACACATTATAGGGATTTGTGACTGGTAAACTTTCATAGTGTGATCAGAGATAGTAATCACCTGGCAGTGGGAATAAAAAGTCGAAGTGAAGCTTAAACACTGAATCAAAAATCAGTCCTGTTAATGTCTAACAGACTGAGGTCAAAAATTCATAAGGGTCCAGCTGTGAAAATAAGATGGGAGCTGTATTAGTTTTCTCCATTCTGTATCTCACATTTAAGTGTTGTCAGTTGATGAGGGTTTGTCCCTTGGGAATTGTTGTGGGGTAGTTTAGTTCATGTAAAGTGAAAATTTTGCATCACACAGAGGATCTTGTGAAATTCTGTAAGTCATGAGGACTACATGCTGAGATTCATAATGGCAAGGAAGGAACAGCAGAAACAGTAATCTGCCACACGCCCTTATCTAAAAGTGGTTCTTGACAAAAGAAGGCAGCATGTTTGCAGTGTGGAAGCTATCAGAATCTGTGACACATTTTAACAGTCGGTGGTTATTAATGGATAAAAACTGGTAACTTTAGACTGATGCTGAAGTATATAACTATTTAGAATAAATATAAATCCCAGTGTTACATCTTTCAGTACTATTTCTGTTTGTGGCAATGTGTAAAGTTCCATTACTGGGTCAGAATTTTGATGTAAACAAACAATAAGCTCTCTAGCAGGATTTATATACTGAGAAAACTTGAGTTAAGAAAAGAAATTACATGCACCTTCTTTAACGCACATTTTGCATAACGTCTATGCAAATATTTTACAAAGCTTTTTGTACTTTGTCCATTTTTCCTCTTTGTTTTCAAATGATGTACTCTGTTCATTGTTTATAACTCCAGAAATTTCAAAATTTATGTAACATTTTAATATCATGGTTTTACTGCATACTCAACAGAAAGAATCTAAATCAAGCAAAGAATCAATTTTAAAAGAAATTAATGTAGTCCTGCTTCTTTTCTAAAAAATATTTGCAATCCTTGGCAAATTGTTCAACCTATGTTATCTAAATTCGCACCTATTTAGGAAGTGCTTTCCTCTGTATTTGGCCCCACTCTCTTATTTTTATTCTGTAATGCTTTCCAAAGAGTAAGATGCTAATAAGCACATGAACACATCACATCTATCTCTAAGGGATGTATTATGTACGCACAAACTACATTACACAGAATTGTTGATTTAGGGTATTCACAGGATTTTCCAACGTGTATTTTTTTAGTATATTTAGACTCATTTTATAGATGGGATATCGAGTGACATAAAAACTGATGGCAGATTATGTCACTACATAATTTCTTCTCTTGTGATGGTCTAAGTGTAATTGAAGGAAGGTTGTGAGGATGTTGGCTAAGGCTGATGTGCCTAAGAGCACGGCCTATGAGCCCATTTGTTTCCCCAACTCTCTGACTACCTACTTGTGAGTAACTAAAGCTCCAGAAGCTGGAAGTCATAGTCTGAAACAGTGATTTGTCCAAGACAACAGTGACATTACTGTTCATGCATCTATTTATCCTTTGAAAATACAAACTGAGAATAATGTATATAAGTAGCATCAGGTCATGGTATCAGAAGCACAGGTTCTATTACTATTACTTCGTTAAGAATATTTTACTGAATATTCCCGTGACTCCTGCGTAGAAGAGAGTACTACCCTTTGTGAATAAAGGTGGTATATGCTTTCCAAATTATCCACAATGGCTTTAACTTTCAAATAAATCACTAAAGGGCCAACTGACTTATCCACTATATTAAGGGAAACACTGAGTTGTACAAGTTTCCTCAGCAAGTCATAAGGAGCTTGACCTATCATTCCTGACTTATACTTCTCATTTGGGGGGGGGGGGAATCTTACATGATAATAAGACAAACATTAATGCTGATGAGGTGGGAAGGTCATAACCAGGATCATGAAGTGTAGAGCTTAATATTCAGAATGGCAATAAAAGACAATCAGTGACACAAAAACTGAGGGCAGATGATGTCGCTTCATTCCTCCTTACCTTGTAGTGGTGTTACCGACCATAGATCGTCATGGGATGGTGTCCTAACCAAATAAAACATAAAGTTGGTTAAAAAGCTACTAATGATAAAAAGATACACAATTAAACTAATAACTAAGGTAATTTACTTCCATTCAGAAAGGTCTCAATATAGTTTAACAACTACTTCTGTAGAAATTATTTTATTTGCCACATAAATCTAGTCAACTTAGAAATGGGACAAAAAGCTTTTAGCAGTTCAGAGTAACAGAACACCAGGTGGTGACATAAAATGAGAACCAAAATATGCTACTGGAATAAAAGTATGTATAGCAAATGTAGTGAAATGCCATTGTCCTGAGAGGAAGGCAGTCATTGATAGTGTAATTGGAAGATGAACCTGATCCTGTAAGCATTAGGAGTTACAGTAGACCTAGAGGAGAAGGAGGGATGGTACTGGGTCAGAGCGAGGAGCTCTCAGTGAGCATTATCAATGAAGGGAAAATACAGTAATGGCAGAAAGGTCTGCAGACAGGTAATGAGGGCAACCACAGACTTTTAGGGTAAGTGAAAAATGAACCATCTCACTGAAATAATTGTTGTTGTTTTAAACTGAGTGTACTCAAGCTGGGTTTCACGCTAGACATAAAGTCTATCAACACTGAAATTGTGTTGAAATCTTCTATTGTAACTTTCTAACTTCATTTGCTGCTGCTGATTCAGTACTGCTGGGTGCTGACTGAGACTGAAAAATACAGCAGGGGTGGGAAAGTGCTCCTTCCTGCAAACATTTGAGTTTTCTTGGAAGTTTCCCATACTGACCTGGCCTGACCCTAGTTCGCCTGTGAGATCTGATGAGATCAGAGCCCGAGGTTATGGCACTAAACTAAGAAAAGTGATAACAAAACAAAAATAGCATGATTGACAGGGTAGTAGGCTGAACACGATAAACCTATGGAGAACTATGTGTATGTATTCCACTCCTTAATATCCTCTTTGTAGATAAGAAAAATAAGCCTTACCCTGGAGCTAAAATAGTAATGGGATGAGGGCTGCCTGCCTTACTTGATGGCCATAAACAATAAGCATATTATACAAAGATGGATTACTGAAATGGAAAGTGGGTACTCATGAGATGCTACCTTGAGGCAGGACCAAAGCAGGAGCCATCCTGGACCCTTGTGCTGTCTACAGTTACCTCCTTTTGGTGGCCCTGTGTTTCTCAGTAAGCTGTGATACAACCCTGTGTAGTCCAACTTTAGTGCTTTTCATTGTCAGGTTCATTGAAGCTATAGAAGATTATTTTGCTTGGAGAAAAAAAAAGATATGTGAACAAGTCACTGAAAGCATTTACAGATAAAAGAAGTAGTCAGCAGAAAGCTGTCTAAAGAGGTTTCTTTTGTAGTGCAGCAACGAAAAGCAGCTACTTATGACAATAGAAAAAATGGCAATAGAAGAGTTATGTAAGGAAGCTCAGGTTTCTTTTTTTGTGTCCATGTTTTTCACTAATCTTGAAAATTATTGAGACACATGCTATTAAGGTTGTGATGTAATTATATTGAACTCATTTAAAAGAGCTGTAATGACAGATTTTTCCCTCTGCAATGAGTACTGGAAGTACTTCAGAAATTAGGCCAAGTTCTGATGTTACTTTGTAGTGTGATAAATATGGAGAGACTCCATTAATTTCAAAGGAATTGTTCTAGATTGTTATGGAATACCTATAGTTGCTCAGTGCTTAGAGCCTCTATTTTTCAGTTTTTCAGAAAACTAGCATATTTTCTAAACAACTTTCATTTCTATAGACTATTTTATATGCAAGCTAAAGCCTCATATACATCTTCTCTTTGCTTGGAACAAGCTGGGACAGATTAGATGTCCCTGAGGCTTTTTTCTCCAGTATTCTAGTTCAAGGTAGAAATGCAAATACATTTAATTAGAAATTACACAAAAAGCTTCCTCTTTTGGTGATTCAGAGCTGGTTTGCAATTTCTGGATGTGAACTAGAGCTGGTGGGAATTTTTCTGCTGAAACAACTAATGGAGAATTGGATTTCTGAGGGAGCAAAAAATTCCCCAAAAGGGAGAATACATAGTTATAAAATTATAAATTAATAAAAGTTGCTGATTTAATGTATTTTAGACCAGTTCTGGTGAAGATCTCACAGATCTTCTGGCCCTGTTAAATTAAATATAAAGGCTACAAATGTTTGGCTTATCATTTTTAGTTCAACCTGGAATACAGGGATTTTCCTCTTTACTAAAAAATCTGAAGTGGTTGTCTCCTGTGCTGCCAGAGGACATGAATTAATTTGGAAAGCAATAGATCATTTTCCTGGTGACTTTTCCAAATACAGTTTCATTTCCTTGTGAGGCATACTTGTGACTGTTATTATTTTATGTTCTATATAAAACTCAAATGCAATAAAATACAAAATTATTTTAGTACTGTTATCTCAGTTGTTGCAAAGAACTGGCTTCAGTCCAATTTGTAGGCATAGTTTTGCAAGTACTAAGAAGTCATTTGCTCCCTGAGAATAAAATCACTATGGCAGGGACACCTAAGATCTGGAATACAAACCATTTTATAAAGGCAAAGTGATCCATCCTCAAGCCTTTGTTACTAAATTCATGCATATGCTTTTCAGGCATCTGAGGCCACTTCTTGGGAAAGATGATATTGGAGAAATCCATGATTAGAGCCTTTGTAATGTTAACCATCCCTACTGCACTGGAATTGATTACACACGTTCGGTAAAAGACAATTTGAATAGTAAGTCACTTAGTCATATTCTCGTTTTCACATACCATTCAGCATCCTACTGTCCTTCTGCTCGTTCTTTTCTCTTTTCTCGCAGCAGTATGCACAGCATGTCCCCACTATTGTTCAGAATAGTTTAAGATGGCATTAAGATAGAAAGATTGGTGTAAACATGCAGAAAAAGTTCACAGTGAAATGTCCAGGCTTCTCCAATGCACAGACAGCAACAGTGTCCTAACATCCCTGATGAAAAATGGAGAAATTAGCAGCATTTTCACCTGAAGAGGTAAACTAATTTCTGCAAACAGGTTAAAGCCTAGTCCTACAAGTGACTGGGCATTCTTACTGTACCAGTGAAATCTGAGGGAACAGAGCATACCCAGCAGCTATATCTCTTAAATTTGACCACTTAACCAAAGAAACTCAGTTTCCCGCTATGTAGAATATCTGGGGTTGAAAATTAACCTGCAGATTAGAACTGAGCCAAAACAGAACCCAGACCTCAACTCTAAACCTACATCAAATTTATCTTTTTAACCATTAGATTAAATTTCTGTGTATGAACATGGTGAAGTATGAACTTTACCAGATTGTAAAATGTTTTGATTTTCTTTTTACAAAGAGCAGCATCATAGAAAGACTCAAATCTAAACAGACCTTCATCCACTATTTCAAGCCCCATGGTTTCCTCTTTCTTTTGGGGCTCTTACTACTACATAGCATCACAACTGGCCTCTCATACTGACGTTTATGTCACTCAGATGTCAAACACTAGGATTGCCTGGTTTTGTTTAAAACAAGATTGACTGAACTGCATGGCAGCACTTACACAGAGCTACGCAGAGTCATGGTTGTAACAGCTTTGAGGTCTTTTTGTGATGGCAAGGCTGTATGCTGAGACCTGGGGAAAAACATCTGTAGCTGACAGCACAGTCTTTATTAGAGGTACTTAGCCAGAGTCTGAAGCTGTGGAGTGGTGTATTCCTCAATACATGTGAGGTATATCAGCATGGCACAATGCAGTTCTGCGGCAAGAAATGCGAGCTGCTGAAATGACTTAAGGACCAGCAGTATTGCTACATTAGCACAGAGCTTTGCTCAGGCTTAAATAGCCCATGTTTCTTGTAGAATCAGTGTTTGGCCATCTGAGCTGCCTGCCCCAGTTTAAAATGCACCTGAGGAAGTGCCAGTGCAGGTACAAAAATACAAGGTGGTAGGATGCAGCAAGACAGAGGGGAAGGCAGGAGCGTGGAAGTAATGCCTCAGAACACCTTGGGCTAATGACCGTGAAGCTGTGGTCTCAGGCCAACACCTGCTCCTGAGCTGAAGACCTCATTTACAACCGCATTGTGCAGTCCTGGTAAGTCCCTTAGGTCTACTCAAGCTCTCACCGCAGCCAGCGATAAAATTTCAGTTGAATGAAGGCTGGACAGCACTGTCCCAATGTCTGGGAGCAGAGGCATTTCCAGAATCCCCAAAACACCTCAGAGAAGTGGTATCTTCAGGAACTGTATCCCTGCAGGAGCTATAGTGCTGAGATCTCACAGGCTGCATGTCAGAGATCTATAGAGATAAACTGAAGGGACCCTCTGGTTTGTCTTCTTGTACAACACAGGGCAGAGTTTCTCCAGTTATCCTGGTTTTATTCCATATACCAAGTGGTCAACACACAAAATGAGAGGGAGAATTGTAAATAATATACTTCCTATGTGATGCCCCGCAAAGGCCATATTTTTCACAGTAAGTGGGGCTGTATATTTGCTATCTTTTACAGGCATATTAAAAAAGGTCTGAACAATCATTGTGCATCCAATGAATCTACCTTTTAGAAATGCATTCCGATCTTTGAATGGTTTGATACATCTGCTGTGTTGACTGAAGGGTGCACATTGCGATTTCCTCCCTGCCCCTGTGTCAGGCAGCATTCCCTAGCATTCCTTCTTCCCAGTAAATAAATCTGTGCATAAATAAGACCCTAAAAATCATTTCTCTTTCATAAATATTTCAGTGAATATTCCTGCTTGCACAGGGCTCTCTTTGGTTCCCCTGAAGCCAGATCTGGCCCACATACAGTGAAAATGAAGCTGTCTGCTCAACATGCAAAACTCCTTATGTTCTAGCTAAACAGTAAGCATCAAGTAAAAGGAAAAGGACTTTTTCTTCCTTTGTCTTCCAGCAACGTTAGCTTAGACAGCCACCAGCACATGATCATTTACATAAGGAGGGAACTGCAGAGCTGCTGCCAACTGCCCATAGTGCCTGCCAAAACAGATGTTAGATGTTACTGTTAGAATAATGTCTTCTTCAGCTTGACATGTGAGTGCTGCAATCTTTATTTAAAAGGAAGAGGAAAAAATATGGTTGAATTAATGAAATGAAGCACACAACATACGGTCTGAAAAAATTATAATGTAAGGGAAAGTGCTAGTTGTCCAATTGCCTAAGACTGCTAAAACTCGGCTGGGTGGATTTGTCGCAGAGAACTGTCCTGGTCTGTCACATAGATGGATCTGGTGACCTAATAGGTCTGTTGTATTTTTACTTTTTTACTCCCATGGTTTCACATCAATTTTTAGATAGTTTCCAAAAGGCAGTTAGTAAAACTGTAAAGCTCTATATTGACCAGGATGGTGCTAAATCCAGCATTCTTTGTTACCAAAAATTTACACATTAAGTACCAGGCAGACTTGTCACAAAACCTGTGATTTATGCTTGGGTTTTGCTATCATTTTGCATGAATCCTGGGGGCTCTATAAAAACACAACTGAGATGAAGCTTTTGTATTTTATCTACGGGGTATTTTGTTCATATATCTTATAGGAAAAGAAAGAACCTGTATGCAAAGGTGAACAATATTATAATTTATTACTTTGTTTGCCTGTCTTCCTGTAAGCAGGAAACTAACCCTCTTGGTCTATAGAGCTAAAATGCTGACTTATATTGCAGTCAGCCTTATATAGTCAGCCTCTGTGAAGACTTACATTGATGCTGGTTTGGTGCAGTCAGTAGAACCAATGAACCCTCATATTTGCATTTGTATTTTGAGATTGAGCTTTCACAAGGCCTCAGCCGTGTCTAACAATGTTCACTCTTCAGCCCTTCCTTTGATTAATAGCCACACTATTGTTTCTTGCTAGCCTGAGGCTGTGGGAATTCAACATCCCTGAGACCACTGTCCCTCACCCAAATGTTGTTGAAAGTCGTCAAAAAAAGGTAAAAAGAAGCACAGATAGACGTGCAGGCACACACACTGTGTGATCTCACTAACTTTGTTTCTTCAGGAGAACTGGCTAAAATGGGTTCAGACCCTCAGCTTTCACCTGCTGTGATTTCATTGCAGGTCCTGTAGTAAAAGCAATTTGCACCTACAAGCTCTCTGTCCCCAGACGACTAGGAGGTAAGGCAGAGTATCTCTCTCTCCCACAGCAAGAGTAGCCCATACAAACTGCCTCGGAGGGGATGCTCCTGCCGTTTTTAGGACTTCAACTTGAAGCTGCTCTGCGGAAAAAGCAACTGCCTAATTGCACAGCTGCCCGCTCTGTGAGGGCGTGCAAGCAAAGTGCTGCCATCTGCTTCTGAAGACAGATGGGACGAGAAAGCATGTGAGTGCTTTGTGTCCTCTCCAGCCTCCTTTTCTTCTCCGGGGCAGGGAAAGGTGGTTGTCAATGTGTTCCCTGGGTATTAGGTTCAGGTGGGCAGGTTTGGAGGAGGTAGGCTCTGTGGCCAGGTCACGGCTGGCAGGAGGGGAAGCCCTCATCCCCTTCTCCTCACACCTGCCACGTGTGTGGCAAACTCTGGTGCTCCTCTGCTCCTGCAGTGTGCTGTACTGATTAACATGACATTTTAGGTACCTTTTGTTACTTTTTATGGCTCTGGTGAACACAATCGGCTCAGTGAAGAGTCTGATGTATACCAGAGCTTGCTCCAGAGAAGAGGAAGAGGGAACGGGATTGCACATTTTGGTAGCACTGGTGTATAGGATTGGCTCAGCCATCTTGCTTAAAACCAGCAACAGACTGTGTTGAGATGTTATCACTGCGGGAGGGTTACACAGACATTACGCTTCGTGATATGGTTTCAGAACTCCAGCAATCTTGGGCTTTGGTCATTCAGATTCTTCAAGCATTTTAAAACCCTTTCCTCTTCCAAATTACAGACTGTTTCTCCGGCCCTTTGCAAAGGGACTGGGGGAGGACTCGGTAGGGAAATGTGTGCTGGTACATCTCTGCAACAGCACACTGATGTGAAGCTTTAGCTAGATGCAAAATACATTGTGTCCTGCGGTTAAGACCTTTTTCTTTGCATACTCCTATGCAAAGAAGTATTTACATGAAATGTCAGTCACCCTGTGGAATTATATGAGAATTAATTATCTGTGGAGAATGATTTGGCCCTATTAATTATGGGTCTCACATAAGAAAAAGAATAGGCCTAATGTGTCATATGATTCTTTTTTTAGCTAGTAAACTAGGAACTCATCGACATCAAATATCAATAATGGTTTTGTTGAATAGAAATTGATGACCTCTGACAAAAAATTATAGGAGAAACTTGTATCATTTTGTCTTATTATAGCCTACTAAGACCTTAGTTAAGATCGGGGTCTTATTTTCTTAGGCTGTCATGCAAGGGGTTAAAGCTGATATTTATCAGATTATTGTTTGCAACCAGTCATGAATGAATAAGGCTTTAATGTATGTAGAGTCAGAAATAACTGATGTTAAAATGCAATTGCAAATCAAATACAGTATTTCACGGAGACAGTTAAAACATTATGTCTAATTAAGTCTTCATTTAAACATGTGTGTAATTTTGTTGTTCAGATTTATGTACAGCCTTGTAGACTCCTCCCTGCAGTGAATCACAGTGCCTGTTTGTATCTTGCCATTTAGTAAAGGAAATCTTGAATTTTATGTTTTGCAGATACAGTCAGATATAAACAAAGTCCTATGAAGTTTTCTGGGTTATTCAAAAATCTGTATATTTCACTGGGTAAAATGGAGTATTTATCATATTGTACTTTTAGAATATGCTCTAAATATTTTCTTGTCCCTGTGCTTTCTCTTTCTCTTCTCACATTGTTCAGCACTTTTTCTGAACGGCTGCAAAGCACAGCACTGGCACAGCAAATTTGCTGCAACAGGATCCTTTCTAGGGGAAATAGCTTCTTGGCTGCAAGGGAAAGTCATACTTAGGTACCAACAAAATAGATATCACCACCATGTGTATGAATTTCTGGCTGTAGCATAAATATATGAATAAGATGAAATGGCAACCTGATTTTTTTTCTTTTAGGGGAAAGAAGGTTTGTATTTTTTTTTGCCTTTGCAAATTATGAGTAACATCTAGCTATTATCTTTCTGTGCTGCCAAAAGTGGTTTAGGAGGTTGGTTGAAGTAAATCTGAAGACACCTCTTGTCTTTATAGCTGTTATAGAACTGCAAATGTGCTGAATGCTGAATAGAAGAACATCATGCCAACAACAGAGGTAATCCTCCTGCAGGAGGACCATTTGAGATAAAGGATGGCCTAGCAAGGGGATAAGCTGGTCTGTAGCTCCTTTTTGAAAAAAAGCAGTATGCATACATGCTACTTTGTCCAGCATATGTACTCGGCTGTCTTGCCTGCATAAGGAGTCCAAAAGATATCTGTCAGGCTGAGGAGAGATGATGCAAAGGAGTCCCACGGGCAGTGCCCTAAGTTTCACAGGAATTCTGTAGAAGGGGAGTGCAAACCACGCATTCAGTAGGACAAATCCATCGAAAAATGGTTTTCCTAAATTAATGCACTAATGCAGAATGACTTTCTCGTGCATAAAATCAGTGCAAGCTTAATTTTTGTTCAGATACTTTACTGTTGCAGTGACACACCTGCTGCTGCTTGAAACAGTAAACCTGTGACAGACTTTGATTTTGGGAAACAGTGCTACAGTGGGAGCAGTTAACATAAAGCAGATGATTCTCAGTTTTCAGGCAGTGATGTTGGACTGTAGGTCAGGGAAACACATTGGCATGTTCATCCTTCACCCAATTCCTTTGAGGGTGGACATTTAATATGAAAAATAAATGCCAAGAGAAGCATAAAGAGAACTCCCTACTACAGGGACCTTGTATTTTATAGTTTAGAAAAATCATTTCACCTACTAGTTGGCTGGTGAGTTTAAGAACTGCAGTTAAATGAAACTGCCAAATCACAAACCAGTTATTTGGAAATTGAAGAGAAAGAACGTTCTAAAGGAAACTCAGATGATACAAATACTCCTTTGATATCAATTTCGTAGCAGTCTATTCAGATAGCATATAATGGGAAATGCAGCGAGGGATACCCATAAAGATACTAAACTGAAAAAAAGCTCCTTCTTTGTTCTGTGTATTTTTAAAAAAAGTATTTCTGTTGCATTTAGTGTCGTCTCCCCAGCCTAAGCTTTTCTTTCTTTTTTTTTTTTTTTTTTTTTTTTTTTTTTTTTTTTTTTGGTAATTTCTAGGATAGGATAAATTGAAAATGTAAATTTCCGTGTGTTTTCAAGGCACAAGCCATTTTTGCATGCAGATTGGGTTCAGTCATGACCATTTATTCAGATGCAGACACTTCTACATAGAGGTGCAAAATCACAAACAGGAAAAGGAAAAAACAAACAGGAAAATGATAAACAGGAAAAGTCTTTGAGAGGTTTCACTGCAAGTATTTTCCACAGCTCTGCTGGAGATGAGTGGCCCCTGCCCTGTGATACTTCCTTGGCCACCATAGATCTAGTATCAGGCTTTGGTAGGATCTGGGCTGTAGAACTGGACCTAAGGAGAAGAGAGCAAGTTAAAAAAAGAAATAGAATAAATACGTACAGCTACTATTCACACCTGCATTTTAGGTCTTTTTGCTTTGCTTATACAAGAAAAAGAAAGCAAGTGTAAACAACAACAGAGGCAGTTTATTCATTAATGGCAAATCATTGCCTCTGTTTCCAGAGGTAAACAAAAGCCTTACCCCAGTGGGCACAGAAGGACAGAAGGCTAGCTCCAGTGTACACTGCACCTCCCTATTCATCCCTCTAGAAAGCCTTCTGTGGACAGGCTGCATATGTAAGGAGGGCTAGAAATCCAGCTGTAATCCATGAACTGTTTTCCCAAATATGCATAGTAAACCATATTAATTTGCCATACCCTCCCCATCAATAAATTTCCTTCTTCCAAGGGATGGACCAGCAGTCCAGTGCAGCACAAAAGATCTTCTGAACAGTATTTTTAGTCTTCTGAAACAAGGAGGCTACTAAAAAGTGCAGAAATACAGACCTGTTGCGGTTTAACCCTGGCTGACAACTAAGCACCACACAGCTGCTCGCTCACTCACTCCCCCCCGATGGGATGGGGGAGAAAATCAGAAGGGTAAAAGTGAGAAAACTCGTGGGCTGAGATAAAGACAGTTGAATAGGTAAAGCAAAAGCCGCGCACGCAAGCAAAGCAAAACAAGGAATCCATTCACCACTTCCCATGGGCAGGCAGGTGTTCAGCCATCTCCAGAAAGCAGGGCTCCATCCCGCCTAACGGTGACTTGGGAAGACAAACACCATCACTCTGAACGTCTCCCCTTCCTTCTTCTTACCCCAGCTTTACATGCTGAGCATGACGTCCTGTGGTCTGGAATATCCCTGTGGTCAGTTTGGGTCAGCTGTCCCGGCTGTGTCCCCTCCCCACTCCTTGTGCCCCCCCAGCCTCCTCGCTGGTGGGGTGAGAAGCAGAAAAGGCCTTGGCTCTGTGTAAACCCTGCTCAGCAGTAACGAAAATATCCCTGTGGATTTATCAACACTGTTTTCAGCACAGATCCAAAACATAGCCCCATACTAGCTACTATGAAGAAAATTAACTCTACCTTGCCTCCTTCCACGTGTGTGTGTGTATAGGGAGGCTAGGAACAAGTACAGAAATAGAGAGCCTTCCCATAGATTTCCTCCTTCTATGTGTGGGGGGGGTATATGCACTCAAACCTTATTCCCAGAGCAGGATTAAGTAGAGTTTTTAATTATAGTGAGGACCGTGTGAAAAAGCAACACTACATAATGTTTTTTAGTTTTAATGTTTTTTAATTTTGATAATTGTTTATCCGCATGCTGTATTGATGGAGAAGTATACGATGGAAATAATTTTTAGTTCCACAGAGAAAAAAGTAAAGCATTATCTCAATCCTAGCAAAAATGTTATTAGCCTTTTCATTCATAATGATTTGACACATATAAGTGATCATCACATACCAATGACTTCGAAATATAGTCCTAGATATTTTTCACAGTCACAGTCCTTTCATCTTTTCTGACAGTTTCCCAGAGAAACAACGAATAGAGAAAATTAGATTTATTAATAAATTCAGAAAATGAGGAAAATGTCTCTCAATGAAAAATGTATCCACTTCTAATAAGCACTAGCATTTTTATTTCTTTCACTTAATTTTCAGTTTCACACTGTTATAGTAATATTGATTTTAAAATTTAACTTCAAACACTAGAATGATTAACAATAAGGTATAAAAGACAATGAAGACAGAAGGCAGGTCCTCATCTTCATAAACTGCTATAGCTCAGAGGCTACCAATGACATTTTATTCCCAAGAATCTGACTCAGGGTGAAGAGTGAAACAGATGTAAGGCAGGAGGAAGCGAAAAAAAGGAAGGCATGTGCTGATACCCTGGGCACAGTCAATATACAGTTCCCCGTTCATCAGAAATATGCATTTTCTGCATATCTTTCAAGCAAATTATACTTCAAAAGAATGCACACAAAACTATTGTTCCTCAGCAGTTTTTCAAGAATTGATTCCAGGAGACTCATGAACCACAGTTTTCTATGTCTTTGTTATTTTTTCAGCTGATTAATCATTTACTTGACATCAGAACGTGGGTAAAACATAATCGCATACAGTATCATACAGGGACTGACTACTCTGCCAGCTCTGAGGAATGACAAGATACAAAAAAGTCACAGCAAGGTATCTTACCACTACAGTATGATGGCATTTACCTTGCCACAACTTTTATTCTTTATGCAAAGAGCCATCTTTTTTTTAAATTAATATCTTGCTAATATATCAGGATCTCAGTCTGCAATTGCTCTGAGGCTATCTGCACTTACATTCAAGGGGGTGTTCACTTCTCCCTTTAATCTTCCTAGAAAAGAAAGGTTTCTTCCTTCCTTCTCCATTCCTACTTCTTCCAAAGAGTCTTATGACTTGTCAAGGCTTCCTAAAGGTGCAAAATGCCCTTGATCCTGGTAAACTCAGCAAGAAATGAAAATGCTTGGATCTTGTGAAGAGGTGACTTGAATTTGTATGTTTAGTCCCACCGGCAGGGCCCAGAGGAATTGTGTGTGGCTGTAAGATCACACACTGCCTGCATTTGCACTAGGGTGATGTTGATATTTACAGAAGCATCAAAGTTCGCAGCTGCCTGTCCTTTCATAGACAATCAATAAATCATATGTCAGCTCTGGTGATTGTGCATGTCAAGTAACAAGTCATCTACATCTAAGCTATTAAAGATGGTGCACTATTTTTGTGTTGGTTTAAGAGCTGTAAATCTGTTCTGACTAAAAGAAGGAAACAGGAGGGGGAAAAAAAGAAACTCCATATACAAACCATCACTTGCTGCCATTTCTGGCTCTGGTCAGTAAATGCAGAAATGTTTATGAATAAGGAGAGAGCCCTCCCCAGTAAAAAAAAAAAAAAAAAAATAAAAATCTGCATGATCTCTAAACTACCCTACTTGTCACCAGCTGACAGATCTGAAAAATGAAAACTACTTTAGACATTTACTGATCTTGGTCTACCAGATAGTATATGGCAATTCCAGACCAATGTGATGGGAAGGATAGGAATGGATGGAAAGCAAAGCAGATCATAATTGTAAGCATCCTCTTTTGTAATTCTGACCATTTGCCACTTCATAAATTAATCAGTCTGATTTCCTACATATAGTTATAATTTTACTGAAAAACAGACTAGGCTAAATGGATCCTGTTCTGCATCCCAGATGAAAATAAAGATTACAGAAAATAAACTTAATTCTGTGAGACTCTGGCATCAGCTCTTTACCTCCACTGGCTCCCTTCTGACACAAAGGTATTTATGGTCTAAATTAGTGTTAATGTTTTGTAGGGCTTAATTCGTATTACTAAGTGGCTTTGCGATAAACAGCTAAAAGTGCAAAATATTACAATTTTATTTCCCAGACTATAATTTTCTGCAGCAATAGAAATGCATTAGTGCTGGCTTCGACTTCCCTTCTGCTAAATAAGGGCATGTTTTAATGCATATCGGAATCTACTGTACCTCGTTCTTCTGGGGTAGTTCACTGACTTCTTTCCAACTAATGAAACATGGGCAAATGCTGATGATCTGAAATCTGGAATTGTAGATGACATCTAGGAGCTTCCCTCAAGATGGCACTACTGAACCGCTTCACATACCTCTGAACCCTTATGTAATCTTGTTTATACAGTATCAGGGTCATTTTAAAGCTAAGATCACACGATGCTAATTTGGCCAATGATTTTCATTTTAATTTTGGCAAAATGCCTTCTTTATGTCTAAGCACAGGCATTTAAATGCAATATTTTTTGTGCAGGCTCTGCCAATAGTCTTGTAGTCAGGGAATACTTGTTAAAAAATAGCCGGGATTATACTTTGCAATTTGCCTTAGAAACCACAAACCCCTCTGAAATCTGCTACACAGTTTTGTGTACATCACACATGTGTACACCCTAACATATGAATTGAAAAGGATGATACAAAGTAAGGGGGAGAATCTGTGAACAGAGAGAGAGCCCCTCCATGCAGCTATGTATTTCCACTCTGAAGCAGCAAAACTCTTGCATTTCCACCATCCTACTAGACCCTCCTGAAACACTGTGTAGAAAAGTCTGAGGTCATAATGTATCTATAGGTGGAAGGTCTGGAGCCGCATCATTACTTCTTCTCTCATCTTAAGCTTTCCAAGAAATACAGCCCAAACTTCCCACACGCTGTCCTGACCTTTGCACATGCGCACAGCCTTCCAGACTGGGAGCTTCGTTGCAAAGAAATCGGGACTATGATCAGTAGAGGCAGTCCTTAGAAAACAAATGCTTTTTTTCATCTTTTCTTTTCTGACTTTCCACAGTTGTTCTCAAAATCCCTCTCTCTGAGAGGGCAGCTCTCTTGAATAATATTGTAAAGAAGTATTTTTTTGTAGAGAATTCCATAGAGAATTTCTACACAGTTTGGGATAAGACATCAAGGAAAACCTAGCTGATCTATATCGATGAACTGTAGGAAGAAACCGAGATAATATCATTTGCATTAGCAATCACCTTATAAACCACTGGAAAGAATCTGGTTTTACTTCATTCAAGTGTTGTAGGAGATTAAATGAAACTGTCCTCATCTCAAGACTAAAGAACCTTGCTATGCTATGCTAAAACTATACTATGCCTTGAGTAGCTGATTCATCATAGCAAAACCTCATCTGTGTACCTATGAATAATATGAAATAACCTAAAAAATACAGAACTAGGCAAGTTTTTACACTGTGAATAGCATCATAAGCACAGACTCTGTTCAAAATAGCTAACGTTTTGTAACTTTTAAATGTCTCCTCCATGTTTTAAGGGTAGTTGAAATCCTAGTTTTTTTATGCTTAAGAAAGCTGATTAGTTTTGGTGGTTTTGGGGTTTTTTTTGAAGCTGTAGCAATGTGCAAGAAATGAACAGACTTTTGTGAGACCTCCTTGTTACGTGGCACTAACACAGCTCAGTCTTT
Organism: Astur gentilis; assembly: GCF_929443795.1. NCBI lineage: Eukaryota > Metazoa > Chordata > Aves > Accipitriformes > Accipitridae > Astur > Astur gentilis. The sequence goes on along the minus strand of NC_064909.1, from coordinate 5,847,328 downwards.
GCTTAGCACAAAATTCATTCCATCCATATGAGACTTCTGAGATCAGGCCCTGTGGGACCAAAAGCTTGTCTGCTTTTTTCCTGCAACTCTGTCAGTTGGTTTGATAAGGTACATCACCTCTTCCTCACAAATGTTGCCTTCCCACAGCTGCAATTACAGAGATCTCAAATTACTATGAAAGGAGCTTCATGACTGTGTGTGATGTTTCAATAAGAGATGGCCAAAACTGTTCACTGCAGGTGAAAAGGGGCCAGTTTTGCCTAGCGTACCTTGAGCTGAAATGTCTGACTTAAATAAAGGTTCCTTAGACAGCCCTGGATATATTTTCAAATGGTGTCATGCTGAAAAACAATAACTTAGCATCAGCTCTGACAGAACAGCTGAAGGAGGTAATACGAAGACAGCATGTGGGAGCTGTGCCTTGAACAATGATACCTGAGGGAATCCATGGCAAGGGACCACTACCCAGGACTCTGGTGGGTTAAGTGCTGTAGTCATGGAGAATTACTGGTTATTAGTTCAAATCTCCAAATTAATATTCTGGTTTTCTCTCTCCATGTAATAAAAATTTGTATTTTCAGAATCCGATCAAGCATTTGTGAACAAGTGGAACAAGTATCCATTGTATATTCAACAGAAAGATTGATTGGTACATCTAACCAGCTTTTAGAGGATGAAGGGAGAGGTGCATATTGAGCTGCGTTTGCTTTATAACAAAAGCCCAGATTTCAATCACCGTGTTAAAAATACACATTGTAATTCCTGGGGTTTTGGGGGTAAAGGAAGTTACCTGAAGAAATCCTTTTGTCTTTGTTCTTGTGTGGAAAAATTCAGTATTTCTGAGCAGTAGTGGTAAGAAACACTATGATTAAAAGGTCTAGCTGAAGTCAATAAAAGCTTGCAGTTTATTCAACAGCACGAGCAGTTCACTCCTAAACTCTTGGAAGCTGCTGTGATGACAAAACCAAAGCAAAGCAAAATCATGGTGTCTTGCTACTTACTGAATGCAATGAGCAGGCTTAAAACAAAAAATACCCTGTTGCTTACTGGGTCTTAATCCCAAAAGCACATATGCATGTGCTGCTCTTCACAACCGTAGACCTTCTAACTGATTTATGTAAGACAACTTTGTGGAAATGTTTTCAGAATTAAAACCCTACATCTACTATGGATGAGCTGCAGCACATACTCTACTGATTAGCTGCACCATGGTAGAATTATTATTGATTGCTTATGTTATTGCTGTGCTCACAATGTACTAAATGCTGGCCTTAGAAGACACAGTCCCTCCTACAAAGTGTAATAGTCTGAAAAGGGATGAAACAAGGGATGCGGGATAAGGGAGGAAGGCAGATGAAACATAAGATTAAAGCTAGACACAGTTCCACTCTTCCAATACTTGCTGTTCCTTTTGCTCTGGCAAACTAGGGAAACTATCGCTGAACGTTTCTGACTGTATGAACAAATAACAGTTTCAAGGTATGCAAGAAAAGACTCAGAACCTCAGCTAAAAAAAATGTTATTTGAAGGCATCATTAACTATCTTAAAAGAACACAATTTTTACTCCCACTGATCTATACCTATTATACTTGCCTTCTTTTTTTCAGGTTGTCTACCCTTCATCTTCCCACTCCTTAGATTTCATTGCATAGCTATTATTTAGTAGCTTACTGAATGGTTCCTCTACTATCCATGCGTTTGGTAAATATTATCTAAAATTATTCCCAGATTTAAGGACAACTAGAAGTAGAAAAGCAGAGAAAAAAGTAAAGTCTCTCTTTGCATCTCAACCAACTCAGGCCCATGAGTACAGCCTCTAAAAATGACTCACTCTTAATATATTGAACAGTTCCTTTTGCTTAGAATATAACAGATGCCAGTGAAAGGTGCAAAAAAGTGACCTTCTAATTGCTAGATCTGTCATATCCATGCATGTATGGAATACCTCTACTTTCATACTCTGCAGCAGGGCAACATGAAGTGACATAGTAGGAATTTCCGGTGAATGAATGGACTTACAAGAATGGATGTGGGAAACTAATAGATGTATGACATGTCAGTTTGATTCTGATGAGAAAGCAATATTCACATGTCCAAGCAGAAGTAAGAAAGGAACCACTAAGCTAGGCTTTCACAGAGGAGCAGCTACACTGCTAGATGGAATCTAATCAACGCAAGCCTGCTTACAGGGAGGTTGGCATCAAAACACAACAGCTGAAGTGTAGCAGATGGCTAGATCTGAAGGAGATGTAAACAGAGGCTGAATAACTAAGCATTGCATTCTGCAGATGTCAAAGTTTCCAGGCTGTAAAAAGTTTAGTCTAAGCGCTCTCCTGAAAGCTCTTTTTGGTTTTGGCTACCTAACTCCAAACTCTGCCCACTCTCTCTCCATGTGATATCTTAAAGGCATCTGAATTGCGGTTGACGAGGAGTTGTCCCTGAAAGACCATCAACCGCAGAGGATTCTGGTTTCCCTGCTCCTTGTATGCGGATCCTGCCAGTACTGGGTCCTCTAGGGATTTCACTCTCAGTAGCGAGGGGATATTGTAAAGGTGGGGAGAACACTGACATTGATATGGTTAAAGAATAGAGAAGCACGGGGATGGAGTGGTTAATTCAAATTTTCTGCAGATCAGGGAAGTGACAGAAGTCTCTTAACACCCTTCTCCTTCCTCGCACATTCACAGATTGTTTATAGGGCCTGTGTATGAGGAAGGTCTCTATCTAGAGAATGGCAGAAAACCAGAGAGCAAGGCTGTGTGCAGGAGTCAATTGTCCACGAGGCAAACAGATTTCTGTGTAGTCGTCCAAAGAAATAAACAGACTTGAAAGCCATATGAGTCAACCCTAATCTGTTCTACACATTTTCTGCTGCCTACTTCTTTGTCATCTTCTCCCACTTATGACTTGCACTTCTTTTCATATGACACCTCTACTTAGAACAGGCCACTACTTTGCAGATTATAAGCACCATTCATCTCTTTCAGGCTTCCCTTAAAACACTCTACCATTGAAAAGAAAAATTGTGAGATTTCTTCACCAACAATAACTGGTCTGTGCATCACATTCTGCAAGCAAGATAGTGAGTTGTTCATTCTCAATGTGCTTTGTAAATCGTATGTGCACACTTGATGCTGCGTACACAGCAGTATCTTCCAAAGTTGGGTAATTCAAACTGTTAGGGCAGATGTTTTGACTAGTCTTCAAGGAAAGGAGAGCAAATGGCAGTGCAGAGGGGAATAATAGCTCGTACGCTGAGCCACTACCCAGAAACTGATACTAAGAAAGATCTATAGGGAGAACGTCGCTTCCCAGCTTAGGAGTAGTGGAGAATGAAGTTCAATAGAAAAAATACTGTGAGAAAATTAACTGAAATGTAAAAGATTATTTTTAGTCCCTTGCTCTCATCTTTAGTTAATTGCAATTGTTCTTGATGGGTAGGTGTATCATAAAAGCTTTCTTCCTCATTTCTACCTTGCTTTGCAGGAATTCCAACTTTATGCCCTCTTAACTTTGGGCTGCTGCCAGCAATGTAGCTTAATTAGCCTAATATGCCTATCTCCAATCATCAGCAATGCCATGCTATGCCTTCTACTGTTCACTTTGTGAAAGGTCATCAAACAATACCCTACAGTTGTCTCTTCAGCTCCTGGTCAGCAGGAATCCTTCTCACCTCTGAAACAAGGATTTTTAGGTCTTCCTTTGGACTCTTTTGTCCCTCTCCATGGTTTAAAGGTGAAGTGTATCAAAGTTACAATTGGATGCTCCCTGAAACTGCCTGAATAAAGGATAATTTTAATAGTGACTTCAGCTGGTATAGATGATCTCAAACCATGCTATAAGGATATTTATGGTAGCAAAAGAGATAGGCTTTACTGAAAGAACAAAAAGTGACCATGCTTCAGCTAACATTCAGCTTGCAGTATTAGAGTGATTTGTTTCACTTTGGCAATAAAGCTTTAGGTAACCAAATTGAATCTGAGACAGAATGTCATGGTAGAAAGTAACTATGAATGACATTGGCCAGTTCGATGACTTTGCTGGTGAAATTACTATTAAAGCTGACAGTTCGGTTCTGGGATGTAGAAAACACTATGTTGTAGCCTGGACCACAGACCACATGGGGAAAAGGAAAGTCTACATCCCTGAAAAGTGTAATTGTATAGTCTCTGCATAGACTATGGGTACATGTCATCTATGGTTTTAAATTCAGATACACATGTAAACATTGCCAGTTGTAAAGGTCTTTCTTCCAGCCATCTAGGTATTTTTAAATGCTAAAGGTGATCGGAAGTAAAATTCAGATCCGAACTGAAATTAACACTTTTCGGTAAAATGTGTGTGTTCAAAATGAGGTCCAAGTTCACATTCATCTCTAGCTAAATACTCTACTTTCTCATCTTGAAAGGAGGAAGATCAATGAATTATGTAATTAAAGAATTAATAGAGTTAAGCAGAGAAAGCCAATGACTCTGATTGTCTTTGAAGTTCTGGCTGCTTTCAGGCAACATGCTTGAAGCCTCTGGTCACTGGCAAAGCCACTACTTTACCCTTAGTAATCCATTTCACCTCTCTTTCCTGAAACATACCACATCAGTGAGACTTTCTCACTACCCAGAAAGCCCAGGTGCTACACTGATGGACACCAGCAGATTTGAGAGATCGGTTTGTCAGACATCTCTGGACCTAGTTTTGTCCCTTTGTACTCACTGACTCCTTGCTCCTCTAGCTATGCCTTCCACCGCGTGCCTTTCATTGCAACCTTTCTGTGGATTCTGGCTATGAATCAACACTTCAGTCTTTCGGTGCAAATTCAGTCATTCTCAACTCTAAGGCGCTCCTTTAGGAGTGCTGTTCTATGGGATGCTGCACACTGTTGGCCGAGGCCTGATGCAGGATAGAGGCTGTGCATGAACACTACGAATGTGAAGTCTGTTTTTGTAGGAGTTCGCCTTTGTAGTCACGGGCCAAAATTCTCCTTCCTTCTGCTGCTATGGGGTGAGTTCGGCACCAGCTGACTGCTATGCTTTTCCTTAGGGAGAGCGGCATTTCAGACAGTGATTCCTACAGGTATATATTTATGCACACATAGATACATATTTATGTACATACACATCCGTATATGTATGTATAAATATATGTTACAGCTTGTTCAGATTCTTTCGGGGTAAATGCTGCTAACATTCTGTTTTCTAAGCTTCAAGTGTGGCTATTTGCTATATGCGAGGAAAATGTTACGACTTTGTTTAATAAAGCAAGGAAGAATTTCCAAGCTGGTCCAAAAAAATACAGGATCTGACCCTGGCCAATATCAGATGCTTCAGAGAAAAATGTAAGGGATGCTAAGGTACATATTTCTGGAATAAACTCATTAATTACACAGAATAAACCAAACGTAGCTGCCACAGTTAGTGAGTGAATATTAACCATGCATTGTAAAAACACAAAACATGAGTGGAGTCAGCTGTTACTACCCTGAGTGATTTACGGAGTTTGAGCAGGTCAACATAGTTTCCAGCTCACTCCTAACTTTCTGCTTCTGCTTCTCACACAGACATATCATTTGCCTCAGTACAGCAGCAGGGACTGCACACCCCTGTCACTAATTAAACTGCAGGGTCGTTTGTCTCTGCATGGTCATGGTATAGCTAGCTGTTTACAACTGAAGCTTTCGCATATATTCTCATAGATCTCATTCTGCTGGTCGCTTACCCAGTTCTTCTCTGTGGTGTTTCTCAAACATGCCCATTAGTTACAGCCTTTGCTTTCAGTTTCTGAAACTCCGCAGCAGGGAAGTTTCTGTACACTGACAACCAGATACCATTACACACAGTGTATAATGAACTCCAAAACATCCATGAGCTTATCCTCTGTTGGACAGCTTTGTTTTAATATCCCTTAAAGAAAAAGCGATAGTACGTGGCTGAGCTCAGAAAATGGGGTTTCTTTCCCAGAGGCTCAGAAATGCCCTGGAGTCGTACCTTTTCCCCAGTGGTTCACGTGAGTCTGTGGGACTTTCTGTTAGCTTACAGTTTCACACCAGTGAGCGGGTTGTGCCGATCGAGCTTCAGTCTCTGACTGCTCATCAGACATGTCACCAGGCCTGACTGCCACCCAAAAGTGAATTGGCGCATCTGTGCCAGGGATCCACTCATAATGGCTAACTTGCTTGGTTTTACACTGCCCACAGTTACAGTTCATCGTAACACAACCATACCATCAACTACCCAGAAAGGCAGCTCAAAGACCAAGCGGGTGGTGAGGTGTGACTGCAAACCTGCCTCACTGGACTCTTCCTCCTTCCCACACCTCCCACACCTTCAGAAGGGGAAGGATAGAGGGGAGAGAACCCAGACAGGTCCCTTTGATTTCCCTTAGGTCTGAAGTCACTCTCCTGATGAGCACGTGCCCTGAAGAGACAATACCACTGCAGCCATTGTGGTTTGGGTTATATAATGCTGAGTTGCACAGTTTTCACCCTGCGCGCTTCTCCCGGGGGCTGCCAGAGGAGACAACAAACCAGCCGCTCTGCACGTTGCTCCTGCACCTAGGCACTCAGGTATCTGTGTTGCTGAACACATGCCGTGCTAGGAGAGCACCTCTCAACTATTCAGAATTAATATTTGTGAATTAGGAACTATGAATAATAACTTATTTTTACTGAAGAAATAAAAAAAGCCAAATTAAAAGCGCGTGTCTTATTTAAAGAACAAAACCCCACAAAACCTGAAAAGCGTCTTTGTGAGGTCTGTTTAAATGTTTGGAGGCAATTCTGAGGCAAGCAGCTAAATTTAGTCGAGTGATTCAAGAGTTACATTAGCCTACATGATACCAGCCCTAACTTGTCTGGCAAACAGCCAAAGCTGCAGGGCCAGATTGTGAGCTTGTCTTACTTGTCTTAAGGAAAGCAATGCTAGTTGCTTTTATTCTTTTACATGTATATTATATGACTAAAATATGTTCAGAAAGAACATAGGCTATAACTAATACCAAATGCTCTTAATTCCTGACTCGCTGACATCCAAGTATTTTAAATGCTCCGCAAACACCTGGGCATTTAGTTGCAAACTTCATGTAAGGCAAGCAGGATGCTTGTACAAATAAGTACTCTATAGCGCAGCAAAATTAAGATACTTGCCCAGTATTTCTGAATAAGTGAATGTATGTTCTTTGAAACAGTGGAAGGGTACTCCAAGAACTTAAGTTTATTAGAAGTTAAGTTAAAGATCTCTCCAGAAATGTTAAGTCACAGCAGAAACTTCCTAGGTGACGATTCATTTACGCCTTCCTTCTGACCTATTCTTCCTCCTTGTAAATGAGTATCTTGCGTGGAATTGTGGACTGCTGAAAGAGCTCTTCCTGATCAACAAAACACTCCTGAAATTTGCAAGGCTTTTTGAAATCTTCCCCCATTCACCTCAGCTGTATTCAGATTTTTCAGCCTTTCTGAGATACTGGAAGTCTCAGCTCAAATGTTAGGTCTAGTCCTGAATCAACAAATCCTTTCGAAAGCAGGCAGAAAAGATTTTTCTTATCACAACCCATCTTTTTGGTGAGATGCATCAGGAGTATCAACCTTGGGAAGTGGCTGCGGCTGTCCTACTTCTGGCATTTCTCTAAAAGCGTGGGTGATGCTAGGCAGACCTGGATGTGCAGCAGAGCTGGCTCCCAGGCTCTGGAGCAACTTAAGTGCAGAGTGGGCTTTGTGGCAGGCGGCTGTGCCCACTGTTTCACCAACTCAGTTATCTTTGAGACAAGCCATTAGCATTTCTAATTCCAGGACACTTTGTCCAGACCCTAGGTACCTTGCCCTATTACATTATTAATTTCTGTCCCAGCTTTGGACACTTTCACATACCGGAGACTATGCTGTTTTGTAATTGCTTTATTAAAAGTGCAGATGAAAATCAGTTAGAGCACTACTGGCAGCAAATGGATTTCACTTAGAAGCTATTACGCTTACCAACCCCAAATTATCCTCATCCCAGCTGGAGTGGTGCCTCAGTCAGCAATTCACCTTTTAAAGTGTTCTTTGTGTGAATAAGAGAAAAAAGAACATAATTGGCCTTTGTTGTAATTTTTATTGGTGCATTTCCAGTGGATCTTTCTGCTTAGCATTACAACAGAGTAACTCAGAAGCTCAGTGTAAATGAAAGTAACCACTTGGATTAATATCACTGCCATGGAAAATGGAGATAAACCCTCAGGGTGGAGATTCAGCACTTGGCTCCTGCAGAATCTGATACAAACACTGAGAAAAGACGGTTTCTTTCCTAAATTCTTGACAGGTTTTCAACTTGGACTAGGGCAGCTGTGGCCGCATCTCTGGTGTGGGATTCTGGACACTTTGGTCCAGAAGAGCACTGGTGAGTGCTGTAAGATACCCCAAGCACGTGAAGAGCAGTCCAGAAACCCCTCATACCCCTCACTCTGACAGATGTTCTCCCCATTGCTCCAGAGCTACCTGTTCTTGCTGTTCTTTGTACACAGGAGAGTTATCCAGAGGCTGCACAGCCCCTGTTCTGGACTGGTCATGGAGGCTCTTTGCATAGGGAAGGCCATTTGGGTCTGAGGAAGCTGAGAAATGCTGTTCTCAGCCACCAGCAGTGCAGAAGGCAGCTCCATTCCTCCCTCTTCCACATGGGTATGGTGAGGCGTAGATCCCAGTTCCCTATGGTGATGACCAGCGCTAGCTGCAGAAATGCGGAGGGGCTTAAATCTCCAGTGAGTGCTCAGGATACCCAGCACTTTAGGAACTGCTAGAAACTTGAAGGTTTGGTTGCTAATACAGGACTTTTCAGGCACACGCTCCTTTTCTGCTTGCAGAGATGACGATAATTTAGAGAGCAAGAAGTGCAAAAGGGAGGAGGTAGCAATTCAGGGACACTTCATACCACAGCCTGTTGGAAGCCATGCTCTACCAACATCGAACTAAAAGGCTTCAAGAGGTGCTTGGAGCTTGCAGGGTCTGCATCACACCAAGACAGGGAATAGGTACAGGAAACACCACATCACCCTTTTTATTACTTGCATGACTTCAGTGGCAAAACATCTCCTTCACAGAATAGGACAGCTGTAGAAAGAACAAAAAGGGGGCCAAATGGCCAAATAGCTTGCATTTAACTGAGCAACCAACTAATCAGTTTGCTTCCTTTGGAAGGAACCGTATATTCCTGGCAAGTCTCTCCACAGCCAGGGTGAAGTAGACCATCAGTAGCTGTTGTGTGCAGCAGTGATAGAAGAAGGGCTTGCAATATGGAAGTGCATCTGTCTGAGCTGTCTAAGAAAAATCACCTTTCAGGGAGATTTAACTTATAAGACTCTGAACAAATATAGTCAGGATTTGGGAGAAGATTTCCATTTCACTGGAATGTATTAATTTCAATATCATTTTATTCCTTTGTTAAATGTGTTACATTCTGTTCAGTTGTTCCTTGTGTTTTTCAGTTTAGGTCAACTCTTACAGTGAGTTTATTCTCAAAATGATGGCATTATGTGACCCACGGCTACTAATTTCCATATCTAATTATTCAGTTTGCAACTAAATAAATGGGCTTTCTTTCTGCATAATCTTATCATAAAAATTTCATAATAATCAGCATTCATGGCCTGTCTGATCTTTGGAGCCCTTTGAGCTATGACAGTTAAGATATACCAGATTCTGGCATGCTAGAGCGCCATGTAGCTAATATCTAATTTGTCTGCTTTTGACTTCTCAGCCCAACAGCGTGTTTACGGTTTTGAGAGGAGACATTTTTTGGAACAATCTCAAAGCCATCCTTGTAACATCCTAGCAACCCATTTTAACCACTCCACCACTGTACTCCTATATGTCCTGCTATCACTTAGCTTAATGTGGCATTTTAAAACCACAGTTTGTTTATATACCAGTATGTTTTTGTGAAATATTATTTTGCAAAATGCCAAAGCCACGTGGTTGGCAAGAACTTGAAACCGGGATGCTTATGTAAGTACTTAGCTTCAGGTATTAGCATTTGTCTTAACATACAAAGCTTTTGATGCCTTGACAGCAGTTCTTCTCTCCATATGATGAATCCAAAGAGCAGACAGCAGCCCCTGACCTTACCCTTATTAAAGCCATGTTTTAAAGGCATGACCTGGATTTTTCCATCACCTGTGATAGGGTTGCATGTTACCCTGCCTAAATATTGGTATTAGGAGGAGAGAACAGGAGATTCTGGGTACTTTCATCTCCTTTTCATCCCTTCACCTACCCCAAAACTACTCTGACTTTGGGGAAGGAGGGGCAGGTGTCTGCCTTCTGTAGCACTTCTGCATGGCTGCTTTACTCCAAGCTGCAGAATAACAGGTCAGGTAGACGACGTAAGGAGGGTTTGCACTGCAGAGCATATAAATTGCAAGTGTTGGAACACCTCCCTTTATGCAAAGATGGGCAGGAACCAAAAGAGTAAGAGCAACACGGGTTTCACCCCAATTTCATTAGCATGCCCCTCTTCTGGCTCCACAAGATTCCATTCTCCTGAATAATGTTTGCTATCACTGGAAAGGGGTTACTGCTGGAACCAGCTTTTTCTCTTGAAAAACCCACATTTCAAGCGCAAGAGTTAGGGGTTTTGTTTAGAATCACTGGGGAAGTTACCAGTGGCATAAGATTTTAGGGAATCCCCATTTTTCTTACAGCAGAGAGAGGGTCTGTCAGTCCTCTCCTTCCGTGTCAGGACCATTCCTTGACCAATAACAGCTAGCGCTAATGCTTCCCAAGGTCTCCAGTTAGGGACAAGGTCTCACTAGGCTTCCTGTGTTGACTCATGGAGAAAGACACCTTTAGAAAATGCATCAGACCTTAGGTGGACTGACTCAGTCCGTCACTCATGACTAACCCTACGCAGACGTGAGGGCTACTACGTACCCTTTTGATCGACTCAAACATTTGCCTGCAGCTAGGTGAGATGAATCCAGATCTAAGACATTATTCAGGTATGAACCGTGAAAACTCAGCCAGGATCTCAAACTCAAACTGGCATATTTCGACTCTTGTCCTGGCCGTGACAATAGAGACTCTGTCAATTTGCTCTTCAGCAGCACCTGTGCATGGGTGGTTTCAGTCTTTGGTGAGACCAGTATAAATCCACTGACTCTGCTGGCTAAAAGAGGTTGCAGAAACATAACTCTATACATCAGTTATATACAGTATAAGTAATAGAAACGTAATCATGATCCTCTAGGTGATATGTGAGACAAAGGAGAACCCAATTCATTCTCTTCTACTCCTGGCAGTTTCTGCAGAGGTGCATAAAAGTAACAGGTGGTTACTTTTGTAATGAAATTTTGTTTCTGATTCAGAAGACAGAAACGAAAAGGTCTGTCCCCCCAGATGGTAGCAGTGTTACCAAATAAGTTTCATAACAGGGTTGCCCTCTGTTAGTCCAGTAGAAAATAATTTTTTTTCAGCACACTGTTCCACTTAACTTTCTGAGGCCAGCTGAGTTGTATTGTACTTGCAATTGTATCTGAGAAGATACATACAATTAAATGATGGGGAGTGAAAATAAAGTTTGTTTTGTCTCCTTCTGTGATGTGCTAATATTTATATGAAAGACTTCCAGTTCAGTGCTCAGTATATTTCCACAATCTCCACATCTGTATTTAAAAGAGTAACTGGAATGATGACATCCAGTTGTACCTAACATAGTCAGGACTACCAAGGGGAAGTGTCATGAAATAACATTTAGTAAAAACTATTCTCTCTTCCACAAGCCCTGTTCCCTGCCACGTCCTTCACGCCAGTTATTGATCAGATCTTCACTCGATGCAAAAAGCGTCTCTTTGAGCCCGCGCTTTAAATGTAATAATAAAGTAGGTCATTGATTAACTGGAAGTATGACAGACAACTCCTCCAGTCAGGTCCTGACGTACTGTAAATCTTAAGGGAGGAAAGCAAGTGATGAATCAGTGATGCGAAAAGAAATTAAGCCCACCGGTTTTAGTCTTTTGGGAGGACTTCTCTCAGCAACATAGTTAGTAGCATTACCCTCAGCAAGTTGATGGCTATGCAAATTTACAAGAGAAGCATTTGGGATTTCCAAAAAAAGAAACAGAAGAAACAAATGTGTAAGATGAAATTCACTTACCCGACTACAGTACCTAAGGAGTTTTTTACTTTCCAGGCAACTAACTTATATCGGCTACTCCTACTCATTGTTCTCTACATGTAGATATAATATATATAATTAAGCACTGTATAATTAAGCAGTTTTACATGCGTTGGTTTCCACTGCACTGTCTTCTGGCAGCGCTTCCTCAAGAGTCCTTATCCCCAGGTCCACTCCATGGCTGCCCACTCTGTCCTGACCTCCAAGCAAAGCAGCCGTCAGCAGGAGAGTACGTGCATCGGCATGCTCCGGGGAAGTCTCAGGCTCACTTAGCTCCAGCAGCACTGTGCAGGACAGTCCTGCACGCAGTTCTGCCATCCTACACACCTCATTGTCCCCATCTACCCATTGCCCGCAAGCAGCACAAACATCCTCTTATTCCCTTTTCCTGTGCCCTCGCACTTTCCAAGCAAAAATTGCAGCATACGCAAGCCTTTCATTAACTGGTTTGCACCATTAGTAACATCTAAGGAAGGATGGTGCTCTTACCACAGAGCAATTCCATGTCAGACTCTCACTGGGAAAAGACCAGAGATGTGGCTTTGACTGAGCCAGAGCTAGCCTTATCCTGACCATGCTGAGTAGCCAGTATTCCCTCTTTCCCTGCCCCCGCTGGCTTTTTTTTCTCCAAAATTGCTCATTGTGTGCCACGACTGGAGTTGCTAGATGTCAAATCTGCTCATCAATCAGTTCAGAGAGCAGAACAATGTTGGCTCAGCACTATGCACTGTGACACCCAGCAGCTTTCACACGCTCGTGTTTGATGCGTTTTTTTCCTAAGCGTGTATAATCTGCAATTTCTACTGCTGCCTCCTCGCTGCCTCTCACTTTCCCACCCAGTAAAAGCTAGCTCAGCCACTCGCACAACTTTTTTTTCAGACACTACCATTGCCCACAGTCAGTCTGCATAAACATATTGGTGTGCAAAAAGAGAAAATGAAACAACAGGCATTTATTTAGCTAATTTTTATTTACAGCTATGCTCTGTGGACCTCATCATCACCCATGCATCCAAGCCTTTCTGTCTCTCATCTCCATGTCCCCGGTGTCCTGCCAACTCCAGCCCTCCACTGTCTCTGCCTGTAGCTGCAGTAGCCTGAGCTAAGCAGTGGCTCCTTTCATAGGTTTAAGGGGGAAAATTATGCATGTGAATTAACCAGGTAGCATTGACCAGTTTAAAGTCAAAGCTATGATGTTTATTTTAGATCAGAATTACACAAATATATGTATATGCATACAGTCCACAAATATACATGTAGACTTGTAAAATACTGTCAGATTCCCCACTGCCCTGCATTTTATATAATCATTATATTAGTGCAAAAAAATTGAAGTTATAGTAAATATTGCCAAAGTATAAAGGTCACTGTCAAGGAACAAGCTTAGTTTGATTCTGTCATGCTTCATTTTTACTTTTAGAAATTTTATTTGACATTTTATCAAACAAATAGGAAAATTAAAGGATGCTGAAAAATAATTTAACACATTTTTGTTTGTTAAAAGTTATTTTACGTAACAAATTAATTAATGAAAAACTTCAGCCCAATCTTTTTTTCCAGAGCTTGCTTGCTTCATTCCTTTCTTTCCTTCTGTTCATTCTCTCTCTCACTTCCTCTCTCTTTCTTTTTTTTTTTTTTGTTTTTGTTTGAAATATCAGCACTTGTACCTGATCTTGACATCCAATTTATCAAAGCTGGAAAATGTAGCAGTAGGTGTGCACGGCAGAGCTGAATGTTTGATACTACCAGCAACTCTTAGCTAACAATTACCTAAACGCTACAGGCATGAAAATGATGCTCTAAATTACATTAAATGAAGCAGCATACTGGAAAATGACCAAGATTACTCAGCAGTTTCATCTTAGGAAATCTGCCTGTTGCTAGAGTAGAAAAAGCCTTTACTAGTCCCTTTCCAGCAAGGACACAGAACGACCACATATTTCCTTAGCTGAATTCATACGCTGTCTATTTAGACAGAGAGTGATATCATAAGTGCATTCAGGTACGACTTAAATCAGAACAGCACTACAGGGGCTACACAGCATTTTAAGAATAAGCATCCCAAACCCTCGGAGTAAGCCCTCCTGGAGACTTGCAATGTTGCCCCGTTACCCAGTCACGGGAGCTGGGACTTCCTTGCTCGGAGTCCGATGTGAGGTCCCAAGGGGACTGAGATACCTAGATGCTCTTTCAGATCCCCATTCAATGGCTGTGTACCTGAAGTGAGGAGCAGCCCTAACCCCAGGATATACCAAAGACCTGGACATGAAGCGATCCCACCCTTCCAGGCAGCCTGAACTGGGGCGAGCAGAAATTGCCAGAGCACTCGGGAGCTTCCAGCCTCCACTGCCCAGGTAGCTAAGATACTGAACACAGACAGGGACCCTCTCTGGTGGCCCAGAGATTTGTTTTTAAATGCACCTGAAAGCATTTAAGGGTGGAAAGGAGATCAACACACCTGGGGTTTTCCCTCTTGTATGCCTACTTAGTGGATTACTCGCACAGTCTCTACCTGTGTAGGTCTGGCTGGAAGTTTTTAGGTCTGAGTCTGTGAACTTCAGTTTTGAGGTTTCTCCTGGGAAAACTTGTGGTGAAAGAAAAGGAAACTCCATGCACTTTTCCCAGGCTCTGATAGCCTCTGCTGAGAGATTCTCCCTCAAAGGTAACTCAAGAATTATTGTTCGGTATGTCATCTGCTGCAGCCAAGTATTAAATCATCTTTGACAAATCCTTTGTTCTGAACCTGTTGTATGGTTACCAGAGTAGATTTTCCCTACTCATAGCAAGCTTGGAAATAAACTCCACCTAAATTACAGAAAATGTTAATTTTGGTAGCTGATAGGAAGCATAAGAAAATGGGAATTTGCCTCATTTTTTATAATTTAAAGTAGTGTTCATCAACCCACTTTAATTGTAAGGAATGCTGAAGAAAAAGCAATGTCTCAGAAGACTGTTGCTTCCAGCAACATTTGATAATGAGTTTACTAAAATAGACGCTACTTTACATTTTTGTATAAAATACAGCTTAAAATATACAAACCATGTTGAATATTGACTTTCTGTGGAAAGACTACATGCTAAGAATATATTTTAAAAAGATACGTGTATGTACATAAGTGTATATTGCCTATATATCTACAATAATGAGTTTTTCTGCAAAAGATGTTTTCCACTCTCCACTGTTTACAGTCAAAAAGCAGCAATGATGTCCTACAAGATTTGACTCTGAGTAAAATATTTGAAGTAAAGTCATTATTGAATGGTATTATTGAGTGAACATGGCTGAAGAAAAGTATTTCTGGCTTTATTTGCATGTATTTTTGCAATATGTTAGCTATTATTAATAGATATGTTGCTAACTGATCTTATTTACAACTTGGGTTAAGTGCTGAAGTCTTGGGGCTTTGTGTGGGGAGTTGGCAACCCTGATTGCCCAGTAAGTAAAACAGCACTGGCATTTGGTAAATGTGTCTTTGAGTTTGTCCTTGTGGCTGTACTTGAAGACTAGAAGCCCAAATCCAGCACTAAGATGCCTCTGACGCTCACGATCCCATCTCTGGGATTCACTTTGCCTGCAGAACTTCTTGCAAAACCTTCAAGGGGCTTATGCTCTTCTGCAAGGTGTGCCTAGGGTTACCTATCCTAATGACACTAGTTCACTCCTCAATTCAACAAGATTCTCAAAACTGATGTTTCCTCATCCAGCCAAAAGGCTCAATCCAATAGACAAGTTCCAACTGTGGTTAATGCCTTACAAAAATAGGCAGAGGCAGCAACGCTGGCAAGTGTAGCCTCCTTTACTCATTGTATAGGAGTCAATATATAATTCACAGGATTAAAAAAATAAACAAGTTTTTGCTAAGACTACTAGCACATAGCAATAGCAAATGAAGGGCATTATTAATTGCCTGAAATACTAAGTAGGTGATATAGAGACAACTTAACTGGGAAAGGAATTAGTTAGCAAACCAAAACATAATAGTTAGGAGGAAATCCAGGAAACATCCTCCTCCTGAGAATGATGAGAGAGCAAATTCAGAATGCATTTACCAAGCTATGGGGAGAACAGGAAAACAAGAGTCTGAAGCCTAAAATAAGAGGTTAAGCCATTTCTATTTACACAGATTTTAATATATCTGATAGAACCAGGGCATCTGTTTTGTAACTCGATTAGCTGATGTAGATCTGGCTGCAGCTGTGTGGCATCACTGTAATAAGTGGGATCCAAGTGGATGACTAATTGTGCCAGTGGATTTGGTTTCCAGACTGGGCTGTGAGGTGATCAGTTGGCCAAATAGCTGTGTACTTATATGCCTACGAGCAATCCTAGTCCATTCACTAGATTGTACGCTAAGCCATATTACTTGTGAAATTTCCCTAATCTTCAGCAGAACTAAAGAAAAAGTAAATATTAGAGCTCCCGAAATTAATATGAGAAGGAGTGGAAAAAGCTTTTCCTATGTAGCTGTACGAATTGGGGTATGCTGGGTAATTATATATTGTATATGGAATGACAGGCTGGAAAAAAATGATATCTGTTTCAGAGGAAAATGAAATACTGAGTTAACAATTTAACTTTTCCATAGAAACTAAGAAAAGTGGAAGAGGAGAAAGCAGAAATAGTTTCAGCCTTACAAATGCTCATCTATGTGTTCAGTCTTTCAATAAAATGCCACAATTAAAAAGTCCTTCGGAACAAAATTGACACTATTTTGCTTATCACACAGTTGGTGATGTCAGCTAAATAACTTCATTTGTCATGGCATCTTATTACCCCCTTGAAATTTTGAGTGATGGAAACAGTTAAAATTGGAAAAGAGAAAAAGAAACTCCTTGTGCTTCAATCAAGTAATCAGAAATCCACCTGAAAAGTAGCTGTCGCTCCGTTGTTTGTCAGTGTAATGCGACTATGTAAATGATTTTATTTACAACCTGAGGCTTCCCTAACAGCTTTTTATATTTGTGTTAGCTTTGCTTAATGAAAATACCGAAGTAGAGAGATATTTTTTTTTTAACCTCACATGTTGAGCTGAGAACACCTACAATATTTTAGGAAAGCTGGGGCTGTCATTAATGTCATCTAGACAAAAAGCAGGAGGATGGCATTATTTTGTTACTGTGAAATGTTTCTAAATGTACCTTGCGGATTCATATAACCGTAGGATGGTATGTCTGCTGATGACTCATGCTGACTCACCTACTGAGCCAGAATTTACTGAGCCTTCTGTGCCCACACACAGTGATATGATTTCCAGTCTGAGTGAATTCTTAAAAATTTAATTCAGTAGGCTTTAACTACAGAGACAGATACACTTCTTCAATGGTTGCCTTAATTTGTATTTACGTCTTATTACATGCGTGTTCAGATTATGTTTTGCAGAATCCCTTGAAATCAATTTTTAAAATAATGTGGATAAGTGCAAATGTACTTTCCAAATATGAGCGTCTGTCTGAAAACACTGCAGGAATAAAGAAGCAGTGATAACTTCCTGATGTTATGGACCTAAAGGCCTAACACATAATCGCTGCCTTTTCGCTATGGCTTTAGAGCAGTGCAAGTGGGCTTCCACTACGATAGGTCACTAGGCTTAGGCAATGAATAATTAATAAAAAGACAAATTGATCTGATTCTGGTTTTATTTTTAAGACTGAAAAACATATATTGCCCCACTGAAGTCACCAGAATATAATGGTATAAAACTAGGTGTGAAAGCAATTCTTTAAATGCTACTACAAATACCTTCAGACTGATTTTGCTTTTTCTGAAATAAATAAGAATTGTATGGCAGACTTTAATGGGAACACAATCAGTCCAATTATTTGTCTCTCTCCAAGTTCTGGTCAAACTGATGTGACGTAGCAGCCTGAAAAATAATTATTGTTGCTATAGTACAAGCTGCAGTGACTGAAGAGATGAATACCAGTGATATTCTCTCTTGGAACCAAATAAATCCTTCTCTTCAATCTCATACTCTTTGATACAGACTCATATATTTGTTAAATCAGGATTTATGACAGTCTCATCCTCACTCCAGGATTCTTTCCCCTCCACACAAAGACAGAGAGAAAAAAAATATTTTGCTTGGACTACTCCTGCACAATTTGCTTTTCAAACTCTTCTGACAAATGACTAACGAATGTTCAGGCAACAGAAAATGAGATGCATGTATCTTCCCTCAAAAGAAACACAATCAAATGCCTCAGTAAACTGATGGAGGTCTCTAGGCTTTTCTCCACCTTTCCAATATTCTGAAAGAACAGTTGATGCCCCCAAGCCATGTACCCTTCCCTCTTTCTCAGGGAATTTATGTCATTTCTCAAAAGTATGTCAGCTTTGACAGTGTTTTGGGGCTGTGTGTTTTACTTCTCTTGCTCCTGCAGTCAGTCAGGCATGATTCCTAATCTGCAAGAGTTTGTCTATGATTCTGTCTTCTCATCTCTGGGATTCACTAAATTGTCCTGTCCTCTAAATCTGAAAGTGCTGGATGAGTGGATACTTCATCCCCTGTGGTTTCTGCTTCACCGACTTCCTTGTACTTTGGGTTTACGGTCCTTTGTTTTGCTTTTGGAAACAAAAATCCCAGACTTTAAGTCTTTAGTCACACCTTCCTGCCCGCATCATTGTTCACACAGGGCTTTCTTGTTAATTCTGCCACTAGAATTCAGAAGTGGTTGGTTTTGTGGTTTGAGTTAAATGTGCTTGAAAATAGAGTCTAACTTCTTCTTTTTGTTCCTTCAACCCTCAGCGGTCATTAAGATTCTGTACGTAATGGGGCATGATACAAGGAGAACCACACAGCTGTATGACAAGGTTTGAATAGAATTTGAAATATGTCTTTCTACCTCAGTCCCCAGATGTTCTGCCTATTAATGTTCCATCTCTTGCTGTTGCACTGCTAGTAAAAGTCTACATTTTATCTGAGACCATCCATGATTTCTATCAAACAGGCATGCACAAAGGACTCTGCTGAACTCCTGTCGGATGCTCTGTGGTAGAGATGCCCACTTCTGTCACTAGAGAAAGGTGTAGCTTCTCAGGAGAGGGCCATATACTGCAGTCCATCCTGTGCTGCAGGACACAGCAATTTCCTGAAAGTGCCCTCATTACTGAATATATACAACAGGTTGCTTGCAGGAAGTTTCCCGTGCTGAAGAGATGAGTGGCCAAGAAATACAGCAACTGAGAGTAGATTAGTATTGCCAAGTAATTCAGACAGCTCACCGTTGGTCTCCTTCTTTCCACGTAGTGCCATGGAACTGTGGGGAGAAAAGAGTGATTACTGGATTAATTGTTCTGACAGTAGCTAATTTCTAAAAGCCCTCTTTCTCAAGGGGCTCTGGTCCTTTCTGTGTTTTATTGCTGGGCAGGGAAAGGGCCTCTGGAAGAAATGGTGGTAAGAAGTAGGCTACTGCCACTACCAGAGCAAGTCTTCTTGCCTACAGCCTATTCCAGAGGGCCACAGACTGATTAAATAAACTTGGAAGTCATAGCCACTGGAGACTGAATGTCCCTGCTCTTTTCAAGGTCTCTGCAAGTACTGTATCTTCCTTTCTTCTACTCCTGATTTGCAAAAAATATAATGATAATGTCATAGCAATGTGCTAGTAATTGAAAAAAGTAGCTTTTTTTTTTTTTTTTTTAAGGAGTGAAAATTCCCAAGCCCCATCTAGCAATGCGAATAAGCAGTTTATGGTGTTTCAGCTAACACTGGCCTATCTTAGATAAACATACACGGTTGCAAAGCCTGTATCCAAAGGTCCCTCTCTAGCTGAATAAACTGGCATTGAGGTTTTCTGTATCTCTATAGCTTATACACTGCTGGCATCCAGTTTTAAGCATCCTACCGTGATGTGACAGTGCCAGCAGTGTGTCTGGCAGTGCCCGCTATGTACTTACCTTTGCACTTATTACACTTCAGCTGTGGAGCCTCTCAATTTTTTTTTCCAAACACTTTATGGAAAAGCTGAGCTTGTTATCATTGAAGAGCTTTGCACAGTAGTGCTCACCAGTTGTCATTCTTTCTTTTCCAGCTTTCAGAATTTTGTTGTTCTTATACCCCTTTGCAATGGAATGTAATAATTACATTTCTTTAATCTTTTTCTAGATGTAAGATACTCACTTGGCTTATCCTGTCAGCCATACACTCTGTGGTTCCCTGCGGCACTCTCACTTGACTGTCTTGGAGTTCCACCTATTCTTCTGCCCCACCCCTCCTTCCCAATGATATGTTGCATTCTTGGTAGTGCTAGAGCACTGTGTAACCTCCAAAAGATTTAATCTCAGTTGGGCACCTGCAATTGTGCTATCTCACGTGCTCAATAAATGCCGCACCAGAAAGACTTCTGACTCTTGCTATTTGTTAAGAAATGCCTTGATTTCTCAAATTTCTCCCATGTTGTGGGTATCCTAAAGGGAAGTATGCCAACTCATTTATTTGGACTTGATGCTTGCTTAGAAATAATGTTCCTTGTGCTTGCCACAGTTACTTGAAATCACTATTATCACCAGGCAAAGTTAAATAAGGAAAAAAAAAAAAAAGATTATACTAGCACAGCAAGGGTTAAGTTTCTGTTTACAAAATGGAAACAAACTTAAACACACAAACAAAAAGCATAGAAGCAAGAAAATCCAATTTCAATATGTACCTTTTTCTGGCAGTCACTCACAGCTTGCCTCTGGGAACCAAGGAACCAGTACAACTGTACTTCAGGACGTACTTCTCAGCTGGGTTTTTGCCTGCCTCCACACAAAATATGAGGGACTTCCCTACTGCAAGGGAGGGTACACCTCAGAACACTTATTTGGACCATCTCCCTTTCCTTGCTTCCTTCAATTTAGAGAAAATTCTAATATATTGTATGGTAGTTTTGAGCAACCTGAGCTATTTAGATGAATGCAAATGAAATTTGTTTACACTTGTCTCAAACTGAATTCTCTCTCATATGCAGTGATCCTTTGACACACTGATTTCCAAACTTAGATTTACCTTCCTGCTTAGATAGTCAGTTGAATTATAATTTGATTTGGGTCTCCATTTCCCAGACAGCATAACTTCTATTATGAACCTGTTTTTCATGGCTTTTTAAGATCTTACAAATGATATATCATAAAACTATCAACTGTACATCAGACCTGAACCTTGCAGTGTGACAAATGGATTACTTTATTCACAGGGTTCACACATGAGATGTCACTAATAACGATGATCAGTTTAGAGTTTGGAGCATTTTCTCAAATAATTTTCGTTCCTCTTACTTCCTCACTGTATAACATCAGAAGCTTTGCAACTATCATAGTAACTTCCAACTCTAATAGCCTTAGCCACAGTTAATTATAGATATCCCAGCAGTTTCTCTTGGAGTTATTTATTCCAGAGTTTCTTGATAGTTAGCAGGCTAATAAGAGGTCTTCTGGGGGCCCTTTCACTTTCAGAAATATAGCTTTTAAAATGTCAAGTACTATCACCAAGACTTTGTTGGTTTTGTTTCATTTTTGTACTGCAGAGTGTAAAATTCATGAAACTGCTCGTTTCTCCAAAGTTGAACATTCACATTTAAAATCCGCTGTCCTCTTGTCACTAGCTTTTTATTATCTTTGAAATTAGAAAATCTTTTCTAATAATTTGAAATACACTTACTTAGTTGGGTAACAGATAGCCTGTTAAAAAGGTATGCATTACACATTTCACCGACTTAGTAGTTCTCCTGTTGACAAAAACAACCTTTGCAACATGCTTATTTTACCTGGCAGTCCTTTGGTGGAGTGTGGGAATCGAGTTCATAACACTCATTGCGCAGAGAGACAACATGCCTATTCTTTATGTTTTCTCTTTGCTAACTGCAACTACTAATTTACTTTTGTGTTTCAAAAACACCGCTAGACTTTACTTTCCCTTTGAGGGGGATCAGTGCTCCGGTTCTTACCTGACTTGTATTCTTACCAAGATCAGTGGCACTCTGGCTTGAGCAGAGCTGAACCCAAAGGCTGTGATAGTGTTGCTCGTTTCCCTTTGCTGAAACAGGAGGGAGTCAGAGCACTCGGTACCTCAAAGGAAGTACACAGCATACTTAATGTTGACACTATTATTATGGTTGGCATATTTTGATCATCTCATTTTCTCTTTGATACTGATGTACAGTAGAGAGTGAACATTATCTTTAAGCTGCAATCTGATCTTACTGAGCTTTAAGTGCAGCGAAGGGCAGTGGATTTTTCTCTTCAGCAACAACATGAACAGCAGGAGCTCTGGAAATTGTAGTGGCAACAGCAGCTTCTGTTGTGACAGTTCTCTCATAGGTCACCATGGTGAGAATGTATCTGAGTGTTTTTGGGTTTTTTTCTGTCCAGACACTAATATAATTTCTAGAAGCCAGAATAATAGCTTATATAAATTAATACCCTTGTCATGAATAATCTCCGTGTGGATATGCTAGTAAGAAATACACACGCTTTCTTTTTTAGGAAGGATTTAACAATACTTTCAAAACTAAATAGAACATTTACGTTAAAACAGTTGTTCTGTTTGTTAGTGTATAATTGGAAAAAACCCCCCACCACTATTAACTGAAAAAAAACCCCTTAATAAATAACAACATGGAACCTGGCCTAAGTTCTGCTTTGCTTTTCTTTGTGAAGATTAATTATGTGCTTATATGTTTTAACATTAAAAATGTTAATTTTTATACTGTGGATGCTGCAAGACAATGCAGGGAAAGTACCTGGATTTAGCATGCAGAAGGCTAAGTTCTTTGCACAGAGCTCAATATTTGAATGGCTGTAACGTGACGAAGTCTCTGTCTCGGGCCACTTTGATGGTCAGGGATAGCACTTATCAAACCACGCTGCAGACATGCAGAAAAGGAAGAGCTAACTCTTTTTTTCCCTAACAACCTCATGAGGGGCTCCATTTGGAGTCAGTGTTATTGCTCTTGCCAATCATGCTTATTAGCTTTACCTCCCAGCAAGCTGGTGTGCAGCTTGTTCTTACTGGATGGGTTTGCTATTGGTGACTCCTTTAACTGAGTCACCACCAAGTGTTTCCATTAGCAAGTTCACAACCAGTCACGTCTGCAGCTCTGGCCTGCTGGGCCACTTCTGGGGCTGTGCACTACTGGGATGGATACCAGAGAGCACTGCTTAGACATTACAAGACCGTAAAGAAAGAGAGGCCCTTCCCTCGCTGTGGCGTTACTTTTCTTGGATTATTTGATTTCTTGCCACCTTTTCTTTCTACTTAAACTGGTATTTATCAGTTGCATGCATCTATAAATTACTCTACAGCCCCTGCTGCAGTTCAATTCTTTAGGTAAAGGTTCAGTGACCTACTGGACATATATAAAATTTCTGTCAGAAGATCATGTTCCCCCCGGCCCTTCAGTCTTTAAAATAAATAAATAATCTTCTCAAGACCCACTTTGCTCATCGCTAGTATTTCAAGCGTGCGTTAGGGCAACCCTTCACACTGTGCACAGTTTGGTTGCTGGTGGTTTTCCCCTCAGAAGAGTGATGGGTCACATCCATTCCAGTTTAACAGCTCAGCTGATCTTAACAGAATGCCCTCACCAGAAACATCCTTGAATAACATAAGCCACTCATAGATCAGATTGCTTCTCCCTGATGCATTGCCTCATACTAGGCAGCTTCTCTTACCCATGGGTATATGAGAACAGTGTGTATTATAGCCCCCTTCTCTCACTGGGGCTCTCAAGCTGCTGTTTTCCCTCAACGATAGGATGAAAAAGAAATGATGGTGAATGGAAATGTGGGAAAGTATTTTTACAGTGTTACTGATTTTATGAAGCAACCTTTGCCATTCTGCCAGGCAATTACTTCTCATAGTTAAAGTAGGAAGGGTAAAATAGTGAATTAACAGTAATGATGATTCCATATGAATTGGGAAATTATCACAAAGATTAAGTAGGAAGCTGTTAAATTGTTGTCATTAGATTACTATTAGAGACATGCTTAGGAGAGAAGTGTAAGTGGGCAGGAAAAGGTAGCAATGGAATTGAATCAACAGTAATGTATCTCAGTTCATAGCTGCATATTTCATTATAATATCTTCAGATCTAATTTTTTTTCTTTTTGAATCTCATGCTTATTTTCATATTTTCATTAGAATAGCCTGTACTATATCATATTGTATGTATACAGAATTTGAAAGATGTTTGAAAATTGAGAGGATAGTTACCAGAATTCATGTATTCTATGGAGCTTAAAAGCAAGCTTGCTAGCCGAACTTGATCAACTTCTTCAATAACATAACCTTAAAAGATAAGAACATAAGTACTTTACAGTTGATTATGCTTAAGATTTGTATTCTTTTAAAGCCTTTTAAGCTCTCTTAAAATGTTCTAAGCTCTCATAAAATACTTCAGTCAAAGGGTAGAAAAAGTAATCTGCAGCCCAGGTAGTCAGTGAAGAACCAACCAGGGCAGTAATAATGATGAAGACAGAGTAGAGATGACAGGTGAGAATAGACTAAGCAACAATTGGTATTCTAACATCAAAGTAAAATGTTTAGCAAGATTTTAAACTGCAAAAGGAGACATCTCAACAAGAAGTTAACAAAACAAATGCTTATAGTTTATCTCCCATGCTACCTCCAATACTGCGTTGAGCTCTGACCTTCCCAGTAGCATGGAGGAAAAGTGTGAACATATGCTCACAACTTCATTGGGTTACTAAGGCAAAATATTGCTTGTCAGCTAGGATGCTATAGCAGTGTATAGTAGCTTAAACTAACACATTTTACTTCAGCAGCCGGACGAGCTGAGAGCATGCACACAGGCAGTTATTACAGCTTGTCTGTAGAGCAGTAACTTATTAAGCCATGCTAAGTCATGGCTTAATTACAAACTGGCTTGACAGCTTGTGGCTGTCTGTCCCTACCCAATTTAACAACATGAACAAAGCTCAAACGAAGGCAACAGAAATAATCGTGGCACATCAACCCCTTCAGTTTGTTACATCTCAAAGCCAGCTCATGGCTGCCTGTGTGGAGCTCTGAATAAGTACTGCCACACTGCCAATTAAGTGCCTGTGTGAAGGCACTTAACCTGTTGCCCAGCCATGCTTAAGATTGCATTTGTCATTCTAATGCTGAAACTGAATGGCATTTCATATCATGCTGTGATAAACTAGAATATTCTGTCCTTCTTTGTCATCCTTTTGAAGTGACGAGCTCCCAGCTGCTAGAGGGAATTTCTGATATTAATCCCCAAAGGTTTTTCTTTTATACTCTTGAGTTAACTGCATTTCTATTTCTCCATCAGTTTAATTGTGTATGGTTTCCTAGTTCTCCTTACTGTTGGTACCTCTGAGCACTGGATCATTTACAAATTAATTTCCCACCACCTTCTTGTGTCGGTGCCATTAAGGAAAATATCTAGTAGGTTTAAGCCCAAAACTGATCTTGGGCAGGATGGGGGCAAGAGAACAACCTTTACTTAGATACTTCACCTCTGATCATTAGATTTTGCTTTATCCTCTACAGATAGTCCATCACCTCCATTAGTCTCTGGTACTGCTCTGCTAATTCCTATCATCTCCTCCTTTATCTAGAAGTTGAATGATATCAGCAAGAAAGATGCTAGATTAATCTGGTAATGCCCACCTTTTGTAAACAAACATTACTCTTTCTCATTTCCTGCTATACTTACTTTAAAGGGCTTACGATGAGACAAGTGATTTCATTTGACAGTTTTCTGACTTCTGGCATGGGCATTATCTGTTCTTTCTGCCCAGAGGCTGTAGGCTGTGTTTTATTTTCACCTTATATGTGATACTAGTGATTTTTCTCTCCCTCTTTGCTATTAGCCATCCTGCCCTCTAACCCCATGTTCAACATCACCATCTTTACTGAAAATTGAGACAAAATATGCATTTAGTTTTAGAATCAGATGGAGACTGTCTCTAAACCCCACTTCTTCCTCACTGGAAAGTGACGTCACTTCTTTCTTACAATGTCACAGCTGGATAATATCCTGCTGGTTTTCCAGGTGTCATATGTAAGGTCTAAATTAGCCTGATTTTCCAGATAAATTCTGCCTTCATACTCACATTTATTGTTGTTTGAGATCTTTCCTGAACCAGACCTTTTTTTCTGTTCTGTTATATGCTCTCTGCTTATAATTCTTACCTCTCTCTTGATGCCACTTCTCTTCCACTTACACCTTGAAGCCTCGAGCTGTAAACCTTTTTGCCTTGTGTGAGATATAGGATCCCAATGGAATTAGCAATTTTGGTTTTAAGATGCCTAAAGCTTCTTCCACATTCAAATTTCTGTTTTCATTATACAAGCTGATTTTATTGCCAGGTCCCTTTATTTATCACAGTTTGCCTTTCTGAAATTGAGAATGTTCTACTTTCTTTCACCTCTACCTTTCATCACACAACTTGTGATCACCTACTCCAGGGTTATTACCTACAGTCAGGCCTTTGAGGGCATGTTCCTGAACCATCCAAAAGCTTTACTTCTTACAGGCTCAGTGACAGTTTAGGAGGAGGAATTCATTGACTACCACAGTCCAGAATGTGTGGCCTCAACTACAAGTAGCATGTATTCCCCGAACTATTAACTGAGAATTTGAAATCTCACTGGCTGGTTCTTTGTATCCAAGTGGTACCATCTCTTTAAGAACAGGGAGTTTTCTAGCTGCCTCCAAAACTTCCACCCAGGGTCCTGTAATGATCTCACGGCCCTCTCCTCTCAATACACTCTGTAACCATCTTTTCCAAAAATAAATTGGAACTGAATTATGAGCTGTTTTATTCCCTATGTTTTATCCGCAGAACATTGCTTCCTTAACACAGAATGTTACTACACATCTTTATTTTCACGTCTGTATTTCCTCGATGGCAAATCCCCTCTAAACCACATGTTCCAGTTAGGAACTCCACAAGTTGTGGGGGTTTTTTATTGCAAGAGGGGTAGCCTGAGCCGTTTTGTGAAATTCCTCCATTTTTTTTCCCCAAATGCTGGAAATAAGATAGCCACTTTTCAGTTATTTCATTTTGACACAGTAACATTACTTGGTTTTTGCCTTTGTCTGTATCTGTGCCTTTTTCTTTGCTACCCATTGCACATTCTTCCTATTCCCCATTGCTGTATTAGCATTTAATCTTCCTCTTGTTGAGCAGAACCAAGGCGAAATATTACACGAATCTTTCCAAATTTTCTCTACTAATTTCTTAATATGAAGATAACCCTATTATTTGTGGTGATTTCCTTCCTTTCTTTACAGATGGTGTAATCTAGAAGGGGTATGCAGGGAAGTGGCGAAGAACTTAACTACTGTTGTTTAGTCAATTAATTTCCATGGGAAGTTACTCAGCAGAAAATGAAAGAGCTTGTTTGCTTTGCAGATAAAAAATATTCATGTACCATGAATATTTTCAGCATCTGAGAATGCTTTCTTGTGAAACTAGAGCAGTTGCCACTTGTGGTCAAACCAGTGTGAAGGCCAGTTAAAACACGAGATGGATACATGCTTCCAATGAAAAGCTAACTTTTTCAAAAACAGAGGTAAAAGTTGAGATAACGATGTGAAAATGCTGTCAGATTGAGTAGCTTCCCAAAGTTACCGATGTTTTGTCAAGACCTGTCTTACACTTATTCATTTGAATGTGAAACAAATTTAGTTATTGAGATTCATGAACAGCTACTCCTAAAAGGACAAATCTGTTCACCAATAGAACAATAGAACATTAAAAAAAATGGGAATTTTAAAAACTCTATATGGTAAGAACTCACTTTCATTCCTCTTAAGTGCAGTATCAAATAAAGTTGTTTGCAAATTACATTTATCCTGTACAATCTATTTCCCATTTACTGGTTAGCATTTCTATTGTTCATAGTTATTTTCTTCACCACTAAGACTCAGATGGATGTTGCATGTATTAAAAAATGCACACACTTTCAAGCATGCACGCGTTACTGCCAATCCAACACACATGTATGCTCACAAGCAAATATCCTTCTTTAGTAATCCTACACAAAGCTTAACTGGGGCCAGCCAGGAAAAAGCACAAAATCCCTAGATTAGCCATTAACTCCACATTGCCACATACAACCATTATTTCACCTACTTATTACTTCACCCACCGACCCTGCTGCCTGTCCCTGTGCTGCTTGCCTCTTGCCACACACACCTCTTGAGCAATGCCAGCATTTAGTTTTAGCCCACACGAACCAGCCAGATATGCACGTTTTCTAGTGATTAGGAATGTGCTGTTTATGCTGGGTTAAGGACTCGTGTGCATGGTGTAGATTTTTAGTTTATCTCTAACATTTAAGCAGGTCATATTTGAGAAGCAGTAGGGGATATGATTTATTACATTAGAGATAATGTAGGGTAATATTTATTATTTTGGGAAGTCAATTCTGTAAAGGTTGTACTGGTAGTGAGGTGATACGATAATGAAGTATTTTATTTTCCTAAATTTATTATAAAATGACATATTCAGTTAGAGCTGAAGGTGAAATGAAGGGGACAAGAACGAAAGTGTCGAACCTAGAAGCAAGAAGAAAGGCAGGGTCTGAAGGTTTGAATGACAACTGAAAGACTACCTTGTAATTTCCTTCAGTATTTCTGTACATTTTTTGTTTTAGTAGTCACTGTGGGAAGAATGGCTGCTACAGTAAATTAGATGGAAGAGTCAGTAGCAGCTGAGTATACCTTGGTCATACTGAGCAAAATTATCTAATGCTATCTATGGTAACTCTCTGGCAGATAGCCAAGAAGCAAAGTGAAGGTTGAAAACAGAGAACTGATAAAATTACAGGCCAGTTCTGAACCTGGTGAAATCTGTCAAGATTTGCCATTACTTTAAAGAGTGACAGGCTCTCAAAAAATTCCTGGTGAACCACGTTAAATAATTAATTAAATATTTCAAAAGTTCAGTAAGTATCTAGGCTGAATGAATTTTACATTCATCAACCTGAAGATATAGCAATTTTTAGCCAGATTTGTCATTGCTTTAATAATACACGAATTGTGTTTAAATAGCTATGAGATATAAGCCCGAGGGGGGGAAAAAAAAAATAAATCCCTAGCTAGATGTATAAAAGTATCTTGAGTCCCAGATCATGTGGACACTGCACAGTTAACTGGGTTGATTGGCAGCTGGGTCTGGGTACTCAAATTAGCGTGTCTATGAGCAAGTTTTCTATGACAGAAGGCTAACTGCAGTCTCAGTGTTCTGGCTGTTTCTGAACTTGCTCACAAGTGCCTGTGCTGAGGCAATCTAGGTTTTATTCTCACTCACTCTTATCAACTGGCAGAGAGCTGTGGGAAGCAGCACTGTCACGCTGGAGTGACCTTCCCCATCTTCTTGTTGCGGAGTACGTGCACTTGAATCCACAGTGAGCAAAGCTTCAGCTCTTAGAAAGGCAGTCGCATCAGTTACCTGAGCTCAAAGTCCCTCCAGAGCTCTGTGCAAGGATTTCCTAATGTGGGTGGTGGTGCTGATGACCTGAAAGCTGCATAGTGTTTTCTGTTCTGTGGACATAACACTAGAGAGCCTGGAAAAATAATCACATAGCGTGCCTATGTCAAAGTCTGGGAGAGAATGCCAACTCCAGAAGGGAAAGTTCCCATCTTTTTCAGGGCCAGCTCCTTTGCAAACAGTCCAGAAAAGACAGATGGATAAATAAAAATCCTGCATAAACTGTGTTTTGACCTACGATCTCAAGTCCTGCATACAAGTGTTCATTCACTCTGATGTATATAGCGTGTGGGGAGGAAACAGCTCGGTGGAAGGGGACGAGGGCAGCAGTAGACTATCATCTGAAAATTTGTACGTCATTCGTACAGACGGTACGCTGAAGTTTGGGCGCTCAGGAGCGTAAGGAAAGGACACCCCTTCCCAGTCATTAGCTTACAAGGGAAGACGATGGTGTCCAACTGCACCCAGCAGAACTGCCGCCCGGGGCTGCAGAGCAAGGCAGGAGTTGGGTCCCGCTCCTGAGCCCTGAACCCCAGCTGGCTACAGCCCATTGATTGGGAAAGATGGGAATCTCAAGGGATTACGAAGCATCTGGCAGATGTTCACGTTCCTTCCCCAATAGACATTTTGTTTTGGGGTGAGAAAGAAGTTAAAGGGTAGGTGAGCCCACGGAGGGGCTAATTACAGCCTCCCAGGGGGAGGCTCTCTGTGGAGCCGGAGGGGCCGACGGCTGAGAGCAGTTGCTACTCGCGTCCTCTCGCAGCTGCCGTTACTTTTCAGGCGGGGGACCCTCCGCGGGCCCGGTGCGGTGCTCGGTTCCCTGCCCCCCCCCGCGCCGGCGGCGGGAAGGAACGCCGAGGACGGAGGCACCGCCAGCCTCGCTCTTCACTGTGGGGAAAACGGCGGCTCCGCCCACCGGGCCGGGACCCGCCGCCGGCCTTAACCTCCCGCCCCGGGCGCGTGAGGCGCAACGGCTCCCGCGGGCGGGCGCGAGGCCCCGCCCTCCGGCGACCAGGAGACGGACCCCGCGCCCTCTGATTGGCTGGCGGTGATGTAATCGCGCGAACATACGGGTACTCCTTGCCGCCCCCCCCCCCCCCCCCGTGGGACAGGGGGGAGGCGGCGCACCTCTCCCCCTCCCCGCCCGCCCCGCGACCAATCGCTGTGCGGAGCGGCGCGCGGGCCAGGACGCGCTCTGCAGCTCCGCCGGGGCCCGCCGGCCCTTCCCCAGCGCCCGCCGGCTCCGCTTTATTGGCAGGGGCGGCGGCCAATCAGGAGAAGGCACCCACCGGCAGATTCACGCCCGTTTGGCGAAGCCGCGGCCGGGGCGAGAGAGGCTGCGGGACTGGCGGCGCTGAGAGCCAATGGCCTGCAGGCAAACCGCGCCGGGAGGGAAAGGATGTGGCGGGGGGAGGGAGGCTGGGAGGGGCAAGGGCGCTCACTGACAGCCGCTTCCGTCAGTCCTGCCCAGGGTACGAGGCCGGATAAAAAAAAACTGCGGAGAAAGAGAATCCGTGCTCTGGCGCCTTGACTGACAAGAGCCGCAGCCAATAGTTACCAAAGCAGAGGGGAAAGGCCCAATCAGGAAAAAGCTTTCGGGCGGGGCTGGCGAGTGAGCGGCGAACGGATCGACCAATGACGCTGAGGAAGGGTAGAGTCAGCAGGACGGACGGCCAATAGCCGCCGGGAGGGGACGGGACGGAATGAGCGACGGGCAGCGGCAGCCAGTAAGCTGCGAAGGACGTGAGGCGGCCCGGCCGGGAACTGCAGCGGGGCGGTGGGGGCGGGGCAGGGGGCCGTGCCCCGCCCGCCCCTCCCCTCCCCTCCCGGAGCGCTCTGACGTGGGCGGTGGGGAGGGCGGGCTGAGCGGCGGCCTTTGGGACGGGGGCTCCCAACATGTCCGCGCTGCTGGCGGCGCTCGGAGTGCGCGAGCGGGCGGCGACTGCGGCCGGCGGCGGCCAGCGCGGGGCGGCCCGCGCCTGAGGCCGAGCCAGGCCCCCCGCCCCCCTCCCCTTACCCGGGCCGGGCCCTGCAAGGGCCGCCGGGGGCCCGGACGCCGGCGCTCGTCCGCCGACAGGTACAGGGGTCGGGGCCAGCGGTGGGGCGCGGGCGAGCGGGTCGCGTCCGGGCCGAGGCAGGCAGGGAGGGGGAAGGGGCCGAGAGGCCGGGCCGGGCCTGGGCGCGCGCGTTATCGAGCGGCAGGGCCTGCGCGCCTGCCGTGGGAAGCGGGGGCTGGCAGCGCCGGCCTGCTCCGTGGGGCCGGAGGGGCGGCGGGCGAGGCCTGCTGCGTGTGCCTCCTCCGGGGAGCGGGCAGGCGCCGCGCGGGCACGGCCTTCGCCTCTGCCCGCCGGGGGGAGAAAGGAGGGCCGGGGGCCGCGCTGACACGGCCTCCCGGCGGCGGAGCCGGGGCTGCCGAGGCAGGCGCGCGGGGGAGGGCCGGCGGGGAGGCCGAGCCCTCCGGTGTGGCTGGGGCCGGCGGGCCCGCCCTCTGTGCGCCGCGGTGGGGCGGGCCGGGGCGGCGGGAAGGGGGGCCCGGCGACCCAGGCCCCGCACGCCGGCCGCTGCCGGGGAAGGGGCGGGGAGGGGAGAGGGAGCCGGCGGGCCGGCCGGCCGGCCGGCAGACCCGGGCCCCGTTCGGCGTGCGGGGCGGGGAAGGGGCCGAAGGCGGCCGTCGGGCCGGTAGCTGCGTGCGGAGCGGGGTTAGGGGACGGCGGGCCGGGCCTGTGCACGTGCATTGGCTGGGGCCGGGGGAGTGGCGGGCCGGGGGCCGGCGGGGCCCGGTGTTGACCGACGGGGTGGGGTGGTGGGAGGTGGCGAGCTGCGGGTACGGCCCTAGCGTCGGAGGGGGAAGCTGTCGTTAGGCCTGGGTGCTTGCGATGAGCTGGAGGTGTGCGGCGGGGATGAAGTCACAGGCAGATGGGCAGTGCCAGGGCACCTTTAGCGTGGAAGGGGAAAGAAGTTGAAGGCGCTTCTCTGTTGTAGTTTGGAGCTTGCTGGCTCTGCGAACCCAGTGGAGGTAAAAGTGGATATACTTCTACTATAACCTGTAGCTAGTCAAAGGGAGGGTGTCGTTTTGGTGGGCTGGAGGCAGCTGGAAAGATCTGTCTGTGTGTTGTTTTGTGTGCTGTGGTAGGTAGAGGGATATGCAGATGGCGGGTGAAACCACATGTTTTGAGGAATAGTGGTGCACGAAGGCCTATGAATTTAAGAGTGGTAGGTAAACAATTTTGTGTGTGTTGTGAGAAGCAAGGTGATAAGTTGGCTGGCTTCTAAGTTGTGGAGGAGGGAGGCTTTGGGTGGTAAGCCTATGTACAACTTACAGGCACAGTGGTAACAGGTTGCTACAAGGTTCTGAACTTGTTTTGTTTGGTGGCCAGTGTGGTTAAACTTAATGTGCAAGACCTTCGTGTGTAATATGAGATGGTATGTGGACAGAAAGGCATGCATGTTCTTACTGTGTGTAAGTTGGTTTGTCTGCTGCTTTTGCTGAGCGTTGAGAGATGCCTGGCTGTCACTAACTCAGTGAGCCCTGTTTTTTGTGTGTTGAGATGGACTAGGGCAGCAAGCAATGTGGCCTGTGTCCCGGGAACATGAGAGAAGCTCTGAATTGGTCTCACCTATGATGAAATTGAAAGTCTGGATGTTTGTTGTTTAAGCCATGGGATACAAATTGGAGAACATCTAGCAAATGCCACATGTTGGGGTCATGATAGTGCTGTTTGGAGAAAAGTCTGTGCATGTCCTGGGGAGTTGTAGCACTGTAGGTATCTGTATTTGTGACAGGTGTCAGGCATTGTAAATTCCTGTCTATAAGAGAATCAATGCACTTGTGGGTAAATTTCCAGGGATTATCATGGATTATAAGAAAGTGAGGGGGCTTGGGTGGATATTTAGAAGTAGAAGTGAATGGTGGAGTCTTTGAAAGGTTTGTGTGCATTTGGAAAGGGGGGGGGGGTAGGATGAATTTGTGGGGATTATGCATATACAGGGTAGAGATTATGTTAGGCTGTGTATACATGTGTGTATCAGGTGAATGGTATTTGTGCAAAAGGGAAACTGGAGTTTTCGTATTGCTGAGTTAGTGGGAACTCTAGTCTGTGTATGGAGAGAGGAGGCAGGCATTTTTGGCTGAGGCTATGAAAAGTTGAAATGGTGTGGGGGAGGGACGATGAACTGGGTCCGGGGTCCCAGGTGTGTCCTGAGAAGGTGGGAGGCTCTGGGGATTCTTTGCTCCTCATGGTATGGAGAGAAGTATTTTATACCTGTGACAGCCAGTGGAAAGTAAAAAAAAAAAAGTGAATGAAGATAAGGCAATTTGTGACTGTTATGAATATTAGCAGATCGAAGGTGGTTACAGAATAGTCGGGGGGGTTTCTGTTAAAGGCGCTTTTTTGTTTGTTTTGTTCTGTTTGTTCCACTGGGTAAATTGTCCATTAACTTTAAGGGTAAACTTTTGCTGAAACTAGCACTTATAATGGTGTTGATAGGTCAGCAGCTAACTAAAAGCACTTAATGTGGTGTAGACAAGCCTCATGTATGTATGTATGGGCTCAGAGGCTCGAATGTGTCTATTATATACATTTATTATATTCATTATATATACCTTAACACTTTAACTGACTGCACGTGTCCAGAAGGTATGAAGTCTTTTGGACTGGATGTATGCTTATGTTTGAAAGAGGGTTAGTGCATAAACATTTGAGGGTCAGAGATCTGTGAGAAGACTGTCCGTTTAGAATGGAAGGATGTTTGCGTGAGGTGGAAATGATGAAAAATTGCGTGTGTATCCCATGTTCTGTGGGTTTGTGATAGTATGTATTATTTGCTTACACAGCCCCTCATTTCTTGTTCTGCACAGTTATTGAGAGGAGTTTGTTATATAGGATAGTGATTTAATTAAGGAACATAGTATCAAGATGAGGGGAACGGAATTAATGTAGTATGGAGAGGGCTATATAGTGAGTACATAGAACCCATTTTTCTTTTATTGCGGTAGCTGTGAGGTGGTCGGTTACTGAGGTAGGGAACTAGAGAAAGAAAAGAGTAGTCTCATAGTATAATAATCCTGTTCCCTTCTTGTCTCTGGAATTATCATTGTTCACTTAAAGTTTTCCAAGGGTGGTCACTAGTGTGTGCTTCTGACTTACTAAACTTGACATCCAGTCTTGCAGAAATATCACCCCATCACGATGGAAATTAAAGCTTGTGAAATCTGTTTGTTGAACGTAGTCTTTTAAGGTGCTCAGTGTCAAGAACTACCACTCTCAGAGGGGGCGATTGAGAATAGTGAGTATTTGTTACATGAATGTGTTGCCTCCATATTACAAAAAGGGAAAGGCAGTAAAAATCCACTCAATATTAGATGTAAAAATCTGTGTCTGTGAAGCATTTGTATTATAATAATGACTATCACTCTTGGAGCAGGGATTATTTAGACTGCAGCAAGGGATGGAGTTGTATATAGAACAATGTTCAGAGAATATTGTCCATCTTGAATGAAGCAAACTGCAGAACACCTAGCTGAATGCTACTACCATAATGTTCCTAAGGGAGGTGCATGTGGGTTTTTTTGTGTGGTTTTTACATAGTTGGTTTTGGTGTTTTCCCTCCAAAAAACTCTTGAGAATTGAAATTGATCATTTGGTAGTGTCTTGGATCATCAGTCCAGTAGGAATGCTTAAATCTGCCACATAGGCCTGCAGCTGTAGCTTAGTAAGTAGTAAATAGCTGTTCTTTTCCAGTCAGCACTGGAAGATAGCTAGCTAACCATTGGTTTTTGCAAGCACAGTCCCTTCCAAGTGAATGGGAAGGCCTTGGTTAAAGAATCCAAGCTCTAAACACTGTGTGGGTTGTAGAGAGTGATTACTGTAACAGGTCATGCATATCTTTGTGTCCATAGTTGTTTTTTTCCTCTGATATAGATTCTTTCTGCCTGCCACCTTGATACCATTAAGTATGCTTTTTTCTTTTTTTTTTTAAATTCTTGCCACCTTGTCCAACAAGTTTTCGCATCTCTCTGACTTAAGTGCTGCACTAGTGTTTCTCCACTTCTCTGTGAAAGTAAAGAAGAATCCTTCAGATCTTGGTCCTTTTAGCAACCCAAGTGATTTGATCTGAATATTGGTCCTCTCAGTAAATTGGAGGAGAGCAATGGTGATTTCTTTGGAAAACTGTTAAAGTAAAAATTTTTGTTATCTTGGTTCCTTCTCTATTTGTCACTCTTTTCATTCTGTGCTTCAGTTGTTTATAATTGATCATCTTCAAGATTTGGCTTATAGATGTACAGGGTGTGAGTTGTGGCTTCTTCCTTCTCACTGTCTGTTAGCAGTGTGAATGCAGGATAAATGTTTTATGAAGCTTCAAGAGAGGTCTGGTTTAGCCCTGGTCTTCAGCATATCTAGTATGTATATAATCTTCAGGGAATTTAAATTCAAAATCTGGACAAGTCATTGGAGGTTCTTAATTTAAAAAAAAAAAAAAGCCACCCAAATTCAAATAACATCAGACTATAAAAGTCCAGAAAAGAGAAGTTTGCATGGGCAATGAAAGATGTGCCCCTGATGCAAGAACAAGGATGCTGAGTTTCCAAAAAGATCATCAAAACTGTTTTTCTTTAACAGACAACCTTGCAAAGTCCTCAGCTATTTGTCCGACATCTTTCAGTCTTGGGCAGATATCTAGCATGGGAAACCTTGGTCAAACTGCGTGAAGTTTTATATTTATATCTGTGTCATGTGCTAAAGCCAAACAAAAATTGTGAAGAATTAATGAGTGTCACTCCAAAAGAAAACTGGTCTGAAAAGCTTTGCATGAGATGATAAGAAATAACTGAGCTGGTGTAGCTCATCTCAGTTTCTTGAAATGAGCAGTTCAGCTCATCTCAACTTCTTGAGATGTGATTGGCATCATGAAACGTAAGGGTTGCCAATCAGTGTAGGTTAAATTAGTATTCTGGCTCTTAGAAAAACCTACGCTGGGAGAGAAGGCACAAAGATATTTTAATGTAGAAAAAAATGATAGAAGGGAAAGCCCCATGTCTCAGCGGACAACAGCCTTCCTTATAATTTCAAAGGAAATTATTCATGCCCTGGTATTGTTCTGCTAGGAAGAATAAGTCACCCACAACTCTTTTTCCCTATGCATCATTAGTTTCTCATTAGCATTACTTCAGCGCGGCATTTTATGGTGTTACTAGTTACTACCTCATGGCCTAGGTTCTCCCCATCTTTGATGGGAAATAACCTTTTCATTGAGGTTTCTTTCAAATAGTACAACTAGGTGCTTAAGTTTGTGTTCACAAGTGTTAACAGGAATTCAGCTCAAAAACATAGCTTCAGGATGTTTCAGACTAGGCTACTGGAGAGCCTAAGATGGCTCTTTAGTGTGTATGGTAATGACAAGTCAGTGACCACAAACTTCCAGATAAGTCACAAAGGAAAGCATTGGTCTTTCCTTGCAGTTTTCAGGGGATTAGTGTGTTAACAGAAAATGTTGTCTTCAATAATCCTACTTCTGTGTCTGCACCCCAGTGTAGGAAGTTGACCTTTACTGAATGTAGAGCAAATATGGCTCTGCAACATTAGTATATGAATTAATTGTTTTTATTGAGGTAATGAAGTAAGATGATAATGATTTGTTGAGTAGGGGAGGTAACACTTTATTGTCATTTGTTCATACAATACTGCTTTGGCCTGTTCTCACCAGCTTGTCTGTCCTGGTAAAGCCAGGTATTATTTATTCAAAACTCATGATGTTGTATTTAAAATTTTGTATAGCAAAAGAAAAATTGGTGACTGGAGAGAACAAATATCAAATGATAGAACTGTTTGTAAAGAACTGATATTTTGATTCAAGTGGAAAACTGAAACAATGAATATTATGTTCGTCAGCTTATTCAAAAACAAAAAAACCTTTTCTGGGCAGCTTTGTTGGTTAAGCTGATGTGCAAGTAATATAAAGCATTATCGAGCACATGCTGCTCTTCCTTTCCTATTACTAGCTACAGTGGAGCCATTGATGTGGGTTATTGGGTTGTGTTTTCACTGTTATTTAAAAAGTTTTATAAAACAGTAAATGTAGGTGATGCATGAAGTGTGTAGATCTTGAGGGTTTTTTAACTTTATTCAGAGAACTTTCCTAGATGTATCCCACTAGCTTCGGATTCTCCTAACTGTAAAGGAGTGGAAGCAGAAGTGGATGGGTGGTGAGACACTGCTGCTATAGTTACTCCAGGAAAAGGAACACTCAAATTCACAGTGCAGCCGTCCTTTTTAGGGCTAATGTGGTGTGCATTGGCAGCTTAAGTCTGTGGGTTTAGTTACTGCTGCTTGAGGCTCTCAAATGAATGGGCAGTATCTGCTACATTGATTATATTTACAATAGCAAGCAGTATGCTGCAAGTGAAGATGATTGTAGAGTGAAGCTGTAAGTTAGGCCCATTGTCTATGGTGTGTGTACTTCATGGGGCTTTATTTTAGATGAGTTTTGGTCTGGTTCTGTGGACCGAGTATAGTCCAAACATTACTGGGTATTAGGTGTTTTCCCAGAGTTTTGGTTTAGGTTAATCTAAGAGATATCCAGATCATGTGTTCAGAAACTTCTTTGAGATGTGAACAAAAGCACAGTAAGCGGGGTGACTCAGATTTACTTCAGAAAGTGTGCTTGTGATCCAAACTAAAGTGCCAATATAGACGTACCAACTGGATCTCTAAAAGGCACCTTGGAGCATTGCAGAGGGTGTTGAGCTATGTGGGGGACTGGATTCTGCCTTCTCTGTTCCCAAATTATTGTCCCTAGTTTTGAAATCGTGTATGAAAATGACTGGTGTTTAAAACTACAATAAATTCTGGAAAGTAGTTCTTTCATGGTTTTAATTCAGTTAATCAAGAATGAAACTAGCTGTGTGAGCAACAGGTTGTGAAGCCTGACTTCCTGTGGCTTTGTGTCTTGTGGTTGGATTTTTCTGGGTATGCTGTATTGTGAGCTCTGAAAGTACTTTCATGTGTTTGGGGCACTATCTGTCCTGTTGTCCTGTATGGGAAGTTGTTTTTGGTGACATAGCTGAGATCCTGCTGGCCTTGTCCTCAAGGGGCACTAGTTTGGATGTCTTTCCTTGATGTGTTTATTTCCACAAAACTCATAGGATCTGATTATCTCTGAAATATTTACCCTTGTGTTAACTTCTGAATTGTGGCCAGTTTCAATAAAACTTGAAGAGGGAGGGGGAGAACGACACACACTATAGCTTGGCTTCCTAAGGTTGTACTTTATTTATTTTCCACTAATGCTATTTCTTGTTTTACTATCTTTTTATGTTTACCACTGTTTAAAATTTCTTCCGGAAGAGTTAAAAGTATTTCCCCCCACATTTCAGGCAACATATCTAGAAGTAGGGAATTGTGTTCCTAATAGCATTCTTAGGGAATGCTAAAAATCTCTTCTTTATAGGATAGATAAAATTCTTGAAAGTATCCAACATGCTTATTAAACCACCTCCAAATAAATACGGACAGGTCTAAAATTGCCTTTGATATGTATTGTAGCCTTCTGTAATACCCATTGGTACCACATGCAGTAGTTTTGGACCATGATTCTAAGAGAGAAGTGAATGAAGGTTTTGAAAATGAATGATGCATTGAAGCCTCTGGAGTGTAGCTAGATTGGATTTGAGGGTGGTAGATTGGGAATTGGAGGGGGCAGGGATTTATGTTTGTGATGGCCCTTGTGACCTTGAAAAGCTGCTGAAGTTGTAATGTGCTTTCAAATGAGAAGTACTGTACTGAAGCTATGTGGTACAGCAGGCTGAGTTCTGAGAGTTCCATCTTCAGTGTATAAAGCTAAAGAAATTGTTCCTTTTGCTTCTATTTTAAGTGGGCCTATACTCAAAGCACTGACTTCAGAGAGGTTCTGTAAAGGTATGAAAGGTGAATCTAGCACAGATGTTACTCAATTTCTTTCTGCGACCTTTCTGTTCCTGGTCTCCATTTCACTAATATAGTAATAAAATACTTGTTTTATTTCTTCTACTTCCCAACAGGAAAGACCATCCTGGTCAAAAGGTACTCTGCATACCAGTTTGTGCATAAGACCTCACTTCAGATATGGTACTAGTTGCAGACACTGGTTTCTACTGTCTTAACATTAAGTTTCTCTGTGGTGCATTTGAGAAAAATTGTTTATAGCTGATTTTTCAGGAAAAGGGTACTCTTCTTTAGTGTGTGTATTCAAGACAAACATGAAGTGTTTTTCTTATTTCAGCTGTTGTAAAACTTGAATCTACACCTAATAGAAGTAGTCCATTGACTCCCCTAGGTAGTGATCAGTCCTGCATCTTTAAAAGGCAAAGAAGCTCCATCTATCTCAGTAGAGCCCCAGTGCACAGTACAGTCTAAGACTCTCAAATGTCTCACTTCAGGTGTCCTCAATAAGAACTGAAGTGACACCTCTAAGGAGGTTATTAACAATGTCTAATTACAGGTGGGATTTACAGGCATCTTTAGTGTTATCCAGTAATTGTGGGACTACTGTCTATAGGTGTGTCAAACTGACTCCTCAGTTGTGATGTTTATCCATTTGCTAGCTTGTTATGTTTTCTGCGTCTTTACCACTTTTCCAGGAGACATACTATAGCAAGGGATTTTTCGTTTCACTTTTCCTTTTCTCTGAGATGATTGATGTCATCCTGCTCTTTTCCTTACTGATTGCTTAGGCTGGTGGATGAATTTATTGGAATCATCCAAAGTCTAGGTTGTGGCTGATTATGTTACTCTGAGGAGCACTTTTTCTAAAGTAGTAGGGGGTTATGCCTAAAACTTCAAATAGTAGGGGGTTTATACATAAGCAAAATGAAAACAATCTTGTGAAAACAATAGCTAGAGCTGGGGGGGAAGTGGGGGTGGGTAAAACCTGTTCTGTAAATTCTCCATAAGTGTACTGTAAGTCGAACTGCCTAGAAGTTTATAGGCATTCAGTCATTTAAAAGATGCTTTAATAATGGCAATTGCTTGTTTTGTGGGAGGTTTTCTGGCCAACCCTCCTTAAGATTCTGTGCATCTCTTCCAATGTAAAGAAACTGGAAGCAGTTTAAGGTGACTCTGTCTTTTAATAGTCATCTGTGGGATCAAGGAAAAGACAAGCATACCACTTTTGCGGATGATTATGTTGGAAAGAGAATCTTTCACAGTGTTTGCTGGAGTCAGCTGTGCAGTCTTCTCTGCAGGCAGGCCTTGAGAGCTCATCTGTTTTCTATAAATGGTAAAAGCTATAGTTTAACATTTTCCTATGTTTTAAAATTGAAATAATAATTAGGCTTGTGTGTGATGTGGAAGAAAAGTGTTGTTAGGACTCTGCCATAGTGACACTGGTGTTTTGTATCCTACTTTTAGATCATAGTAGACAATAGAATTTATTTCACTTCTGTTTCCCCTGTGGTTTGCCTTATGCTGAACCATGTCTATGCTTCTGTATGTTTTATTACTATGTTTGAGTACAAGAGTGATGGAGGTTAAGAGCTGTTGAAGATCGGTAACTAGCTTGTAACATTAAATCCAATAGGGTGACTTCACACTTTCTTAACTAGAATGTACCAAACACAAGCAATTCTAGGCCAGAGAAGAACTTTTCTAAAATATTTAATGAACTCAAAATAGTAGCTGTTGTTAACCATGATAGCTTACTATTTGGTTTTGACTATTGTTGCAGTATTGTTTTAAATTAAAGAGAAAAAGGAATACTGTCGACGTAGAATATCTGGCTTTTGGAAGGAAGGGGATAAGGTTACAGACTGTCAAAACAATTTCTGATGATTTTTTTTTTTAACATGAAGTGAAGTGGGCTTGAGTTACGGAGTCAGAGGGGAAGAAATAAAATTCCAGTATAATTCAGGATTCTTGAAATGTGCTTGTGCGCTGCTGTTGCCAATGGTAGGGAATAGAATTTAACATGGTCAGAGAAATGTCACTGGAGAAAGCACTCTGAAACTATTTTTTAAACCCTTTATTAATTTATATTTGGAAAAGATTTTCCTTGAAGAATACTGTATATTCTTGGATGTATTTAATGACCATGCTATTTTCAGTCTAAAGTTTTCCAGATTTCTGAATCTTTACAGAGGGAAAGTAGGGCTCCTTCTGGGAAAAGTACTAGTCAGTTACTACTTGATCTTTTTTCACTGTTGTTTTGTTTTGTTCAGGGTTACCAGATTCAAATATGTTTTGTATAAACAAATGTAGCAATTCCATAACTGAAGTAACTTTTTTTTGAAAGGTGTCTTAAGGTTTCTCCAGACTTGAAATGTGGTTATGTTGTCAGTTTCACAAAGAATATGAAGCTAATTTGGAAAACTTCTTGATTTGTCTCTCCATATTGTCCCTTCCTCCATAGGTCTTGTTGGTTTGTTTATTGAAGCACTGATTAAAACAGAAGCTATTGCATACAAAGCTGACATGACTGCTTAGGTCTGTCATGAATTGTCAGATTTGTGCTTGAAGCCTTTCTAAAGTAAGTAATGGTCCTAGAACACTGTATTGGAATCTCCATCATCCTTTTTGGCTATTTACCTTCTTTTTAGTCTTATGTTACCACTAGTACAAAAAGAATCAGTAAACCTGGACTACCTGTGAGCAAACTTTCTTCTGCAGAGTTTATTTTGTTCCAGTTCCAGAACTGTTGATACTTTCCACTTAGTGTTTATCCTTTCCTTTCTTTGTGTCAGAGTCTGATACTGTTACTGCAGGATTGAAACTGAAGTGAGGTGGGAGAGGAAATGAAAAGTAGTGTCCTTAGTAAGGAAGAAAACTACAATGCCTTCTAAAGAACTGAAGTAATAAATTCACTGAGAACTTAAGAAAATCCAGAGAATACTTGAGTAGGCAGAACACACTATTTGTCGAGGAGTATTCTTCCTTATTCTCTTGTCACAGGGTTCTGTTTTCTGTTCATTTTTCTGTTCATCATGTGAAAGATTTTTATCAGCAGATATGCAACCTTTTATTACCAAGTTCTGCTGTCTGCCACTAGCCTACTGGAATTATTTGCCTTTTAAAGGTAACATGACTCTTTGATACTGGCATGGGTAAAAACCAACAGATGCAAGTTGACTGACATCTGTATTGCTGGGTGAGATGGGGGGGCTTTTTTATATTAGTCTTCATTCTGTCTCCTTATTTTTGTTGATGTGTGGTTTCTTTGAGCTTATTTTCTGCTATTGTGTCCCTTAAGAGTTGGGAGAGAGTGGGATAAGATTTAGTCTATAGGGCTTTCTCCTGAGCTGTGTAAAAAGTTTGGGATTTTTTTCACCCTGAACTGTGAAACAAGTCCTGCAGATAGTGCATGGCATGACCTATTCTTATTATGGATTTAAGGTGTCATGGAATTGGTAGACTTGCATCACTGTTACTGAGGAAGCAGAGATTCCTGGAAGGTCTTTGGGTGACTGAAAGGATGTACTTGGTCTAAACTGCCATGTTCAGAGAAGGAAAGGAAAATTAGAGTAGGCTGATGTGACCCAGAAGAATTTTTCCATGAAGAGGGGGGAAAAAGCAGTAAAGCTTGTTTGGTTTAGCTGCCAAAGGGTAGTGCCTTCAAACCCCTAGAGACTGGACAAAGGTAAACCCAGCACAGTTAAAGAAATAGCCAAGCTGTAATTCAGTTGAAGCTGAGTTTTTAATTCTGAGTTTCTTCTGTGTTGTTTTGTAGTCATTAAACTTTATG
Organism: Astur gentilis; assembly: GCF_929443795.1. Classification (NCBI taxonomy): domain Eukaryota; kingdom Metazoa; phylum Chordata; class Aves; order Accipitriformes; family Accipitridae; genus Astur; species Astur gentilis. The sequence continues at coordinate 5,804,035 of NC_064909.1, read as the reverse complement.
CTACTTCAGTGAGAGTGCTGGGCACTAGATACATTTGCTTCCTTTGTCAGCCAGGCACCGTTGTTATTTCTCTGCAGCTGTTTAAAAACAATGGATGTAACATCTTGGAAGCTGGCTAACAATGTACACAATATACCTTTGATTTTGTCTCTTCATTACCAGGAGTTCGTTCCCTCTACCCAAACATCTTTCTGGTACATGCTGCCTAGGTGGTGGGCATCTGGTATTCTTCTTTTTAGTTAAAAGTCCTTGGAATTGTTTGGGGTTTTTTACCACTTTTCAATGTTGATAAAGTACAGAAAAGAGACTTCTTGTTAGGCTTCTGCATGCACTCAGGCATTTGCTTCTGGAACCCACTCATAATCCTGACTGTTTCATTAAGGAAGACTTTCTCGTATAATTACCTAAGTATGTTAGTACTGCTGTATTTCTGCAGTCTTCTACCTCTGACGATGTGCTCCTCTTCCTCCTCATGCTGACACTTGGCTGTGTCTCATCTCATGGTGAGAGAGAGTTACCTGATGTATGTATGTTGTGTATCTATTGCTGAGGTTAATTTTCTTGTAGTTTAGCTTCTTGAATCAGCTTGCTACATGAGGATATGAGAGCAACCACTGATGCAAAAATTGGAGTAGAAAGTACATATGGCAGGAGGAGGGTTTACAGCAGTTATCAGTTTAGCTTAGCCTAACTTCTTATAAGACTGCACTCTGAGATATTTCAAAAGAGGTTCTTTTAAGGTGTAGTTGTTAACATTGTTTTTTAACACTAATGGTTTGGATACCTGATGACCTATCTTGCGAGTGGAAGTCCTAAGTTTACTTGGAATGTTGCTGCTGATGAAGAGAAGACCATATTGGAAGTCATGTAACTGTGACAGTGTTGGCAGTGTCACCAGCCACGTTGCAATCCTAAAAAGAACATGCAATTAAATGTTGATGCTAAAACCTCTATTATAACTAAATTAAAAATGCCAATCTCCTCTTTTGGATTTTCCCCAAATGCATAGCCTGCTACAGATGTTGATATGGTTCCCTTCACAGCAGTCATTCTGGTTTAATTAAACATCAGCACTTGCTGACAAGAATATCTTTATTCTGTAGGCACATGAGAATACAACAGAAACCAAAACTTTACATAGCAGAGGTCATGGTAAGGAGTTTGTCAGAAAGTTCCTGAGTGAGTCAAGCTGTTTTTCTGTGCTTTTTGTCACGTTTGCAAATTTCCTTAGGGGATAAGAGGACTGCCTCTGCTCATCCGCTGTGGTATTGGCATTGTTCACTGCTTAACGTGGAGCTAAAGTATCTTATCTATTCCCTGCTTCAAGTGTAAACTTTGGGGAGCTGCAAAGGGACTGAAGTACTTCGGGTGAAACAGGAGTAATCTTATCACTGGTAGAGACTAGAGTTCGTGGTTGTTTGTCAGTCACTGACTGGTTTTTGTGTCTAGGAGGTTGTGAATTTGTTCAAGTTCAGAGGGCTTGGTAAAGTGGATTTTCTTTCAATACAGTCTGGGAGAAATTCAAACCAGCTGAAAAGATGTAAGCAATCTAAATTTCAGAAATTCTTTCTAATGTGCATAATGAAACGTGTTTAAGTTTTTTCTTGGCCATTTGCTATTCTTTTCCACTCCTTTGTCTTCCCTTTCTCAGCCACCAGTTTCTACAATAAATTTTAGGTAGAGTTACGAGCACCAAGTTTTTCCTTTTATAACCTCTGCTGTTACTCTCTTGTTGCCAGATACCTTGAAAATTAGCCAGAAACTCAATTGCTTGATGGCTGTGTTCACTTGTTGAGACCTGCTTATTTTTATGCGCAGAGTTCTTTTACTTAGGCTTTGGAAGATTTGTATTCTGCAAATTGTTGAAGCCTAGAGATGCTTCCTGTTCACTGTTTCAGGCACCCTTGCTATGTTATATAATAAAGAAAACTTTCTATTTCACTTGATAAAAGTATTAAATACTGCTTTACTTGGATAGCACTATCAGTAAGTAGTTTATATCAACATGTAGCAAAACATTTCTGGGCCCTTGACAAAGAAGGTGACTGGAAATAGTCAGCATGGCTTTACCAAGGGTCAGTCATGCTTGACCAACCTGACTGCCTTCTGTCAAATGACTAGGTCTTCAGTTGACAGGAAAGCAGTGGATATTTTTTTTACTTTTGACCTTAGCAAGGCTTTTTACAGTGTCCCACAGCATATTCCTGTTTACAGTCTGAATGGGAGGATGACTAGACAAGTGAAAACTGGTTGAAGACTCATCTCAAAGGGTGGCTGATGGATTATACTCTGCCTGGACAGCAGTTACAGTTGGAGCTCCTCAAGGGTCTGCTGTGACCTACTTTTTTTTTTTTTTTTTTAATGTCTTTGTCAATGATCCGGAGGAGGTAGAATGCACCTTCATCAGGGTTGTGGTAGACACAGTCTGCCACAGAGAATGGGTCTAGAGTGGGCCTGTCGGAATCTTAGGAAGTTCAACAAGGGCACATGCCAAGGCCTGCTTCCAGGATTGGTAACCCTTCTGCAGTACTACAGACTGGTTGGGTCGTAGCTCTACTGGGAATGACCTGGTACTGGTGAAGAATAGGCTAAATACAAGTCAGTAGTTCACCCTGGTAGTGATGAAAACAGCTTTATTCCCCTTCAGTTGCCATTTGTTCCAGATGTTCCCAGACCGCATCTGTAATACTGTGTCCAGTTTTGCTCCCCTTCTCCGTACACCCAACAAGAACAATGCTGATAAATTTAGGACAAGTCTACCACGATGGTCACATACTCCAGCTGCCTGACCTGTGAGGGGATGCTGAGAGCTGTTCATGGCCTTGTTTAGCCTGGAGAAGAGATGCTTAGGAGGGACCCAATAGGAACCATCTGGTGTATGCAGATGTATGTATGTATACCAAGATGGTATGTATACCTGGATGTATACCAAGAACATGGAGCCAATCTCCTTACTGAGGTGCACAGTGGGAAAACAAGAAACAGTGGTCATAAATTGAAATGGGTGGATATATGTTGAAAAATTTTTACTGTAGGGATGGTTGTGAAGAGATTATAGGAGGTAACCTGTAAGCCTCTGTGGAGGTTTTCAAGACCTGAGTGGATAAAGCCCTAAGCAACTGGGACTGAATTCAACATTGACCGCACTTGGAGAAGGAAATTGAACTGGATGACCTCCTAGGTCCCCTCCACTCTGAATTATTCTATGAAGGAGTACCCATGGCAGGGACCTAAGTAGCCAAACTAATCAATACATTTTGATTTATTTGGGAATTCCATTCCTTGTGAGTGGCATTTATTTCTAGTGCTCCTAAATAAAATAGTTTGAACATAAACAGTTACTTGTTGACTATTTTTTATATTAAGCATTAGTTACTTGAAATCTACATATTGAGTAAGCATGGAATAAGCACAGTACCTTCATTGAATAAGCTCATTTAATCTAAGAAAGGAAGGAAAAAGATTATTTCTCAGTGTTGAAAAAGAAGCTTTAGAACTTTACAGTTATCAGTATGTCTTGTCTCTCACTTGCCTTCACCCATTATTCTGAACCTTGTAAAACAAAGCAATTTGTAGAGCATTTGTTGTGTGAAGTTACTGAGGGGGAAGAAAGATATTGGAAAAGGAAAGTAAATCTCAGTTTCTCTGAGATTGTTTCACTTCCCTCTTTGCCCAGGCCTATGAAAAGAAACTCATCCTAGATGTTACATGTAAACGTCTCCAAAACGGAGAAGGCTTTAGTCGGATTTGTGCTGCAGAAATTATATACTGGTATATCTAGGCATGGTAGATTTAACTGTGATAGCCTTTCTCAGGTGTTTGTGAGAAAACCAACTTTGTTTCTTGATCATAAGCAAGATAATTTTGGTGAATGGTCAGGTGTGTTTCTGCTTTTGATTTTAAAGAAATCTGTAGTGGTGAGTAACAAGGTTCTTTGTCATGGTTTCTGTGCTTTAGAATAAGTTTGAATCTCAGCTTTGAGTCTTTCTTTTCTTTTGAGTCCAGGATCTGGATATATTCTTGTAAATGATTGCATTAGTATGCTAGATTTTCCATCCTCTGTACACTTATGTGTATGCATGGGTGTTTATGCAGGCTCTCTCTCTGTCATGTGGTTGTACGTATTCCTGGTTTGGAAATAGACTTGCTTACACAATTTCTGTGAAGGTGGTATGCATTGACAGTGGGAGTTTTTTCGCAAGTAGTGGCCATTGAATGGTGTAGCTTAGATCACTTCATATTTTCATCTCTAATGAGTAAAAGGCATTCACATGATCTCTTGCTGCATTACCTTAGACAAGTAGCAACTTCTTGATTAACTTGGCCACTTCCAGTGGTTCCTATGTTTTATTAGTTCCAGTCTAGAAGTTGCTATTAAGCAGTTCTTGAGCTATAGATTTTATTGAATATTGGATTGAACTAGGAGAGAAATCGGTCAATTCTTCCATCTTACTACTTTCAGACTCACAGGCTCTTCTGCTTTATTGACCCCTAATATACAAGGAAGAGTCTCTAAAGTGAATCTTTATCAGAAGGACAAAGATCTGGAAGAAATTTGATTTTTGTACTACGTTCAAGGTAAGACTTTCAAAATTGTCAATGATAGGATGACAAAAAGCATGAACACTGAGGCTTGCAAAATGGTACTATTTCTGAGTTCTTGGCTTCTTGCATATTATGCTATTCCTGCAGAATATTATGAATATTTATTAAGTATTGAATACTTCTACATAATTCTGTGGAAATACACTAATGTTCAGAGGCATATAAGCTAGCAGTGGCTGTGTTCCTTAACTGAAATAGTTAAATAGGCTGCTACTTGTAACTAATGCTTACTATGCAAGCTGTCTTCTGGGTAGCGTAGGTGTTCCTACTTCTAAAACTGATATACTAAGTTGCATGATATAAAATGGAATGTCTTATTAAATTGGCAGTGTCTTAGTTACTCTTTTTGATTTACTTTAAGGTCCTGTGCTGAGCTTGTAATTTCTCTGTGAATGCAATATTATAGCTGTTGAGTGACATTTCCAGTCAATTCCAAAATATCAGGAAATAATTGGGAGTCAGAGGGCAGGTTTGCTGCATTTTGGAAGGAATAGTAGATGCGTTTCTTTTAAAAAGCCATAGCTTCAAGCACATATACAGTTGTGATCTGTCTGCAAATTAAGAGCACCTATCCAGTGTTATGAGCCATTAACATCATTCAGCAGAGTAATACCATTGCCTTCTGCTTCCATGCACAGTTTAACAAAATGTTTAATAATGTTTGTTGTGTCATTCCCACACCACTCCCAGGGAAGAGTGGAGGATGTAACAAGGACTAGGGGGATAAAACCTGTAGCAGACAAAGTAGAATTCCCTCTGGTGGGACCAGTCTTGGGGAGAATGTTGTAGTGTTCTGTTGATTGGGTTAGCATCATGTTCATGGCACTCAAAGGGACGAACTGAAAAAGTGATTGAGAGGAATGGAGAGACACATAGCTATCCCTTGCAGAGATGGTAGTTTGTGTAAGAAGTGGAATACAAGGCCATGGTATCCAACCTTAGAAGAGATGGTGGAAACATTCACATGGAGTCACTCGGAAGGATGTAGGAGAAATTTTGGGGACTGGAAAGCACAAGTAGCACTTAATGTAAGCAGCTGGTTGCCTAATGCTAGCCCTTCAATTTTAGGGGGGTGGAAACTTAGTGAAATTGGCATTCATTGTGCTGAATTCAGCACTTATTTGAAGGCTCAGATCAGCAGTCTTCCATTCATGTACCTGTTTCTAATTTGTTGTGACTATGTGGTTCTGCTTTTTATATAGTAGGTTTTACTGAATTATCTGTGTAATCCTGAAGCTGAATGTCTACTTTTCTTTTTAAACTGCTAAATTAATCAGATTCTTTCAGTTGTCATTCTGTAAAAGCCTGAATACTTAAGAGTATTCCTTTGTGTGCCTTGATTTATTTTTTTAAAATTATTTTTATGGATACCTAGTTTAATCAAGACAGTTTGTTAAACCTGGTATGGAATACATGCAGGTTAAGCTTTACATGTAGTAAAGTGGTAAGACACAGATGTGAGCTTTGGAAGATAGAAATTGTTTTAAAGTATCTTGATGTGTTGCCTTGATAAATGGGATGACAGAGTAGAGTGTCTGCCCCCTTGCTACAATTAATGTGGGTTTTTATGCATCTTTGTGCTAAGATGTTCCCATCACTATTCAGTCCAGCAATGGCATGTCTTGCAGCCAACAGTATATAGGAGCAGTAACCTTTGGTGGAGCTGGAGATGGTGTCTTAATCTGTGCTATCCAAATTTGCCTGCAGCTGATGTCTGACCTGATGAGTAGCATAAAATGAATGTTGAATTATTAATGTGCTTGCTTCCCGGAATCCTTTTTGCTGTCAAGTCTATGTAGGCCTATCATTGCTGCATTGACTGCCTGTTATGCCCTTAAGCACCCTTTCTAATATTGATTTCTTGAAAACTGGCATGGTCTTCTTGCATGTTAGTTTTAACATTCTTATTGATAAAATTGCCCTTTGAATTTTTGCAGGTATAGTTCGACATGTATTGTGATACTTGCATAGTGGCAAAATTAAAACAGTTTTTACTCAATAGATATATCTGAGACTTCAGCATTGAAATATATATATTGCAAATCAAGAGAGTTTAAACTGTATTGATTAAAAGTGAGTAAAAGTGATTTATTGTGAAACTGAAGTTGCAGTACTAATTGGACAAAACTTTGAGTATTTAAGCTTGCAAGTTGCTAAATGGCTGCTTCTTGCCAAGTACTCCTCTGTTTAGATGACAAGTGAAGCAGTTCAGATAGCCCCAATGCAGACACCTGAAAAAGATTCCATGTGTCCAGGCAACGATACTGGAGACTGCTGCCAGAAAAAAAGGTAATGGAAATTTGCTTCACTCTGCAGTTCTTAGAGATAATTAGACTTCAGACTTTTTCTTAAAAAGTTTCTCTATCCTGATGGAAAAGTAGAGCATGCTGTAAAAGTTCAGGGGGGAGTACTGTGTTCTCTGAAGTAGTCTGACAAGCTATCTGTGATCTTAAACCTAACTTTCTATACTATACTGTGGATTGAATAGTATGTATCATGTGATTACAGGTATATTGATCCTGTTACAGTACGGGAGGATATCATTATATATAATGTATAATCAGCTGCTTCTCTTAAGCATGTATTTATAACTGCCTTAAAAATGCTTTGAGATATGCCTTATTTGAAATGAGCCAAATCAGTTCAACTGGGTTGATTTAGGAAGGTGATAAATCTGTGTTAGCAATAAGGGAGTGACTTCCTAAGCAAATAAACCCTCTTAAAAATTTTAAGATGTCTTTACGTTTCTAAGTGCTGATTCTCTTCATAATACAGTACTGTTACTGAAATAACTTTGCTGGTAGGTAGAAAAAATTTCTTAACATGGAAGAGACTAAGGGGGGGGAAAAAAGATGTTCTAAAACTGTAATTGAGGTATAAAAATAACTATATATTTTACCAATTCCTATTTGGAGCCTTCAATTCCTGTATTACTTAAATTCTTTTGGGTGATTGTGTGTAGGCTGTTAGTTGACATAACGGTTGCTTGAATTATGTCTTTCCAAGTTGTGTGCTTTGCAGTAAACATTAAAATGCATATAGTATAGTAAGTGTTGATATTTGGCAGCTTGTAGTACTGGTGTTCTTATCTTGCTGATTTGAATGTGCTGGTGATTTTATTATGGTGTTGAAGGACCTTTTTTTCATTTTATACACGAAAGGAGTTAAATTAACCTAGCAAGTGGTAACATGGCTAAAAAAAGCCACAAGTAGGTCTAAGTGGTTGAGTAGTGTGGTGGAGAATTTATGCTTCCTGTAACTGCCTGCACAGGAACATCAGCAGTGTCCCAAGGTGGGTTTTTTTAATCTGCTGTGATGGCTCAGTTTTAGTTAATTTTTATCTGAAGACTTACCCTTAGAAGATAAGGGAAGAATAAGAACCTTATTAGAGGGGAAGTCCTTCCCCTAATCATCAGTATCATATATAAAGAAATAAAAAACCACTCTTGCTATCCCTTATACATTTGATAACAACTTGATTTCTGTCATTGTCCAACATAGCCACATTAGGGAATTCTTGCTCTATTTTTTGTACCTGGTGCTAACTGAAATACTGTAATTTTGATCTTTTTGCTCATTTTTCACTCCAGTTTGTGGAGTTTAAACTCCTAAGTTTTGGTTATACTTGTGATCTCACTTAGGGTTGTGTGTATTACACATGTAAGATAGGGAAAGATGTAGTTAGTTGGCATGCATATATTCTAATGGCTTAATTCCTCTGATAGACAAAATGGGATGCTGTTGTACCTTTCAGAATCCTTTGTGGGATATTTGCTCTAAATACAGGATCTGTACAGAAAGGTGTGTTGTAGAAAGCAGCTTTAAGCTTTTTTTCTGTCAGGAGCAGCAGAAATGTAAGATCTGGTGTTGAGGATTAAAAAAACCTCCTTATTGGCTTCAGTGGTAGTAGCAGGACTGATTCAAAAACTGACTTGTTCTAACCGTGTTGCTAGCTACTAGATGCTGGGGTGAGATTTTCCACCCAGATAAAAATCAAATTTTGGGAGCTTAGCTGGTTTAAAAATCACTGAACACTGTTCAGAGAAGAATTAGTCAAGAACAGAGAATCTGTTCTTCCCCTTTGTGAGCATTTCCTGTGAGAGACTGACAATGATATTAATCCTTTGAAAACTGTAAAACTTCCTGACTATATATCATGTAGCTATAGCATCTGGCTCAGTCACATTTGCTGTCTTAGCAATGAAAGTAGTAGACAATTCTGTCAGGTTTCTTACCTCTTTATCCTATAGTGTTTTGAAGTCTGTAACAGTGGAGTTTATTATCCAAATGTGCATACTTGCTACAGAATTAACCCTTCTGAAATCTGTTGCTTCTCTGATTTTTCCTGACAACTGGTTCTGTAAGAGTTCTTTTTGGTCTTACACTTAAGATGTTTTCTTGAAAGGCTTAGCTAGAAAGGGCTAAGTTCTTTCTACTGCATAATCAACAGAGAAAGTTTTTATTGCAAGATTACTTCTGAATTTGAATACCATAGTTTGCTAACACCTTGCTCTTCTCCTGGGGAAAGGAATGATAAATTCTGGATGCTCTTTAATACTGCTGTAGTAGGTAGAGCGGATGAGACAGTTCACTTTTGTGTCAAGTGAGGTGTGGTTTAGGGACATGCTGTTTTGGCCCAGAGGACTTATGAATAATGTGCTCTGTGATGTTATCATATGACAGGTATGGTGGATTCTTTCTCAGAATGTTTAACCAGTGCTCAGGCTGTGACTTCTGCTTTTTTTTTTTTTTAAAGCAGATGGATATTTATAAGTAATGCACCTGGATTGACTGTATTTTTTTTTTAAACATTGATTTGAAGGCCAGATGCTCAGAAAGGCAACAAATGGACAGATGGTTTCAAACTGACTCATTAGCTATTGCTACCTAGGTGTTCTAGCTAGGAAGATGATAATAAATATACCTCATGGGGAAACACCATAGGAATATGCTCAAAAGATAGGCACTTCAGTAATAGTAAACGTGATCTTATGTTACCCATACATATCACCCTGGTGTGTCTGAGCTGGAATTTTGAATCCTCCTCAGGAAGATGAATGTTGCAGACTTTGCCCATTGCATTAAGAAAAAGAAATGCAAACCCATGCAGAATATGAACACATCTTCCTCAATCTGCAACTCCCGGGTTGCTGTGGAAGAAATAATGCATATCTAGAACTTTACATCCACTATAGCTATAATGTAAGATACGATAAAAGCTAGTTAAGAGACTTTTGGAAGTTCTTCTCTAGAAAGTCCTAGCAGCCCCAAAAAACATGTTTATTCAAAGTAGAATTCCTCTGCTTACAATCTCCTTCTTTGTAGTTTGAGTTTTTTGTGAAAGAACACTAACATATAAATGCAAAACATTTTAACTCTTGAAGAAGCTTTCTTCTCCTTAGTTCAGCTAAAGATCAGATAAGTGAAAATGAAGTTTTGTACTTCGATATTTTTACTGAAGAATGTTAGATGGCCTTTCTCTTCAGCATTGCTGAAACCAGATGTTTGAAAAACTGTCCGGCATAACTGATTGAGAGATGATTCCATATTTCTGTGCTTGAGTTATACTAAGCATAACTCTGATCTGTTACAGAAGAACAGAGGAGTAGGTGCTTGCCAGTGATCTCCCAGTAGGCAAATGTAGATTCCAGACATGCATTCTGAATTCTAGTAAGGCTGGCTTTTGGTATTCTTTAATCTTCTGCTTGTATAATTCAAGAGAGTTTGAGTTACTCATCAGCTAGGTGAGCAGTCTCTGCTTCAGGCGTTCACTTGTACCAGCATAACTATGTCTGTTGCTCAGCCACATAGTGTGGAAACAGGAACGAGCTGCTGAGAGCAAATAATGCTTAAGCTACCACCACTGCCAAGACATCTGCATAGCCATAAAGTGAATTGCAGAGAATTTAGGAATTTAAGAGGTACCTTGCAAATATGTATTCAAGATAGGTCTGCAGGAAAAAAGTTCAGAATACCTTTTGTAAGGTGTATCAAAAGGCAGCTTTCCAGTGCTGTAGCTTAAGTCCACCATTTGTGAGGTGATATTTAAAAGTATAGACCTAATTAGAATGCTAAGACCATAGTATTATCAAGCTTTTAGATGAATGTAAAATACTAGTAGTCTAATAGTGTGTTCCTGTTGGAAATTCAGCCTTGAATAGTTCAAACAGCTAACTGGCAATAAAAGTTTGAACTGCAAACTTCAAACTGCTGAACCAAATTTTCACTAGAATCACAAGTGAATTTATTTCAAGGCATTTAGCTTTTTAAGAAGCCCTGGGTGTTAGTTATAAAATGCAGTGGAAAGGTACCTTTGCACTTTTTACAAAACCCGTAATATTAGATCAATTGCTTCAAAAAGCATAAAGCACTTAAATTACTTCACAGACTTTTTAGTTTTGAACTTTTGTTCATTATCCTTCCTTTGACTGTTGTAATAATGAACGTTTTAGTGCCGCTTCCATGTTTGAAAAGGGGAGAAAAAACCCCAAGAGAACCCCCACACCCACAAAAACACAAATCAAGGCTTTGCCCAGTCTTGGTTGATTGGCAATGTTTTTGTATAGAACCAAGAACCATTTAGCAAATGGAGAGAGAATTCATTATCCTTTTATCACAAAGCATGAGCAACTTTCTCTTTAGGGTGAAAGTTGTACATTGTCTCAAGTAATTACACAGAAATTAACTCCTGCTGTAGTTTGGGCTTTGTTGTATATGTAGGCTAAGGAAGAACTACTGCATGAACTTGCAGCACAACTAGTGCACTCCCTTGGTATGTGCTTTTATGTTCCTGGAAAAATCAGGTAACCTAATGAATGCCTATTTTAGGAGAGGGATGTTATCTTACATTTACTGTATGGTGGGAACATGCAGTTGAGAGGGAGGTTGCAGTATACTAGCTAACCTGTAGTAAGCTTACACTATTGCTCTTTTCCTTCTCCCTCCTAGCATCTTTTACTTCTGCAAAATCTTTTACTATCTTCTGCGTGAACCAGTTTACAGTTCTGGGGGATGATACAGGCAGTGGTGGTATTGTGATGTCACAAGGTCAGTTATGACACATTAGATTATAGCTTTTTCTGTTGATGTTCAGGGAGTAGGTTCGTTGGTTTGTTTACTTGTTTTAAAGCAGCAAAGATTTGGTTATCTGTGAAAGATCAGAGTCATAGCTGGTTTTGGAGCAGAATAAAACCAGAGTCTTTCTGGTGCTTCTCTGACCAGAGTCTGGAAACTTGCAAAGGACAGGGTGTTGTAGTGGGTTTTGTTTGTTTTAAACATGAGGATTCAGCTTGAGGATCATCAGTGTTTTGCTACCAGGGTTATTAAGTATGTATTTAATTATGAGGAATAACAGCATTTGATGCCTACCCTTCTGTAAAATAACATGGTAGGGTTCTTCAGATTTCTTACTTTTGAATATTGGGCTTAGTTCTTTAGCAGTGATTTACTTATGATGGCTTTGGCTGCATAGTATTTACCTTCTGAAGAAAATACTGTAAACATGGTGAAATTCAAATTCTGTATTAGCCAAGGAATATTTAAGTTGTGCTCAGTTAAAAACTGTTCTGCTGTAGGGTACTGGTGTCTTATTAGCAAAAATTATAAAAGTTTACTGAACTAACTTAGTCCTACTCAAATATTAAGTGTTTACATACTCCAGAGATCTGAGGAGCCCAAATAAAATGCTTAATACATCTTGCAATTTTGTTAAGCCTTTAATAGGAGCATTCAGCTTTATTCTTGTGATGTAATTTATGATTAGCAATGTGGATAAGACTATTTCATTTATGTATGTGAGCATTTTCTGCACACAAGTTATTGGAGGCTGGATAGAATAGCTTGTTATCCCAAAGCTGTATTATTAACCTAAATGGGTTTTCATATGGAAAAAAAATTACGCAGCTTATTTGGAGAAGAGTCACTACTGTGCAGAAGTAAGTAGGAGTCGTGTCCCCTCTTTGTGCAATGTTTAGTGGTGGAGTATATATCTTATGATGTTTTGGGATACTGAATACTGTATTTCTCACTTCTGAGAACTAGTGTAGGTAGAATTTGTGTAAATTGGAGCATATTCTGGGATAAGATGCTCCTAGCCCAAAATATCTGTCTTTGAATCTGCCCTACTCTAAGCAACCTGTCTCTGGGCTAAAAGTCAGCCTTGTCTAATGAATGCTCTTACATCCTCTGTAGAGTAGAAGAGTTTGGGAAGGGTCAAGCTTCTTGCTTCTAGGAAGCACAATGGTTGTCTTATGCTCTGCTATTGTGAGTCAGCCACTTCTAAAGGCTACTGGAGTAGCATCAGAAGAACTGAGGCTCTTGAGCACTTCATCGTGTAAGCACCCTGTACCCTCCTAGTTAAGGTGATCTTCTGAAGGTGCTAGTCAGTGCTTGAAGGAAGTTGCATCTTGGTCATTCATTCTGTGTTCATGCCCTAGTCATTGGTTTATTTAAGGAGGAGTTAGGCTGATTTGTGCAACTTTGTGAATCTGTGTTTCTTGTAGGTTTGGTTTTTTTCCTTGAAGTTCTTGGATGTGGAAACACCTTTTTTTTTTTTTTTTTTTTTTACTGAAACTTTTAAACTTTTTGGGGAGGGTTTTTGCCATATAGTCCAATACAATGATTTAGGATACTTGCAGTCTAGTTCTTTCAAAATACCTTTTTCAGAGCTCATTAATGATTTAGTGGATGCTGCTTAAGGTGTACTTTCACTATATTCTGAGCAGATCTGAATCGGCAGCAGCTGCTGGTTCTGCATTTCTGGCATTGGCACTTGTCTGGTCGTGCATTTCCTAAGCTGGTTGGGAGAGTTCAAGTCGCAGAAAATAATGGACTTTTTCTGGCTTAGTTTGATTCCTTGAACCATCCATCCTGTTGTGCTTAAGAAGAAAGAAACTTGGGGAGAATACAGGGTGTGCACCAGTGTAATGTTACAGGCATAAAACTTACTGAACCCCTACAATTCTTCAAACAGTAGCAAAGTATTCCTCCTTTTGAGCAATTTCTTGCTTATGACACTTTTTGCTAGTGGAAAAGCACTATTTAGTGTTTGGAAGAGGCAAGCCATAATGAAATGTCATAGCTCCATTCTTGGATCAGTGGGCTTAAAGTCAAGGTCTGCAGTATGTCCCCTTTATGACTCATTCAGCTCATCAGAGTGCTATAATCAGTTTAAAAGCATCAGTGTTACATAGGTCCTTCTACCAGTGTACTGTCATGGTAACTTTTATAAGATGCAGTGGTTTATAAGATTGATTATGTAGTCCCTGATCCATGAAGGAATTTGGGCATTTGCTTCCTGTTCAAACCAATGAGTAGATGCCTAGATGCTTTTGTAGATACACACATCTGAATTGCTAGTTATCTGCTACTTTTACAGTTTAAGCTGAATTTGTTTACTTTTATAGAAACTACTTTTAAAGAAACATGATGCTTCTTATTTCAAAGGAGATTAAATACTTTTGCAACTGAATCTTATTGCTTTTGTTTTAAACTCTTGTGCATTTTTACATCTAAGCAAGCAGAATAAAGAGCTTACAAATTAGACATGCTGCACTTGGTGGGTTTAAGTTTTGTCAAACACTTGAGTATACTCTGTCATTGGAGCAGGTGAATAAAATTAAGCAAATAGTACTGTTAAGCTAACAGGCATGCAAAAGCTATTACTTCTGTTACTGAATTTAGGGACTTGAATGCCAGGTAATAGGCTAGATGACTTTTGAAGTGCTAGTCTGTGCTGGTGAAGGAAATAGGAAAAAAATTAATCTGATTCTTTGTTAGCATGAATCTTTAATATGGTGTTTAGAAACTGTACTGAAAGGTCTTTTGGCATCCAGGCATAGCTTTAGTTCAAGCACTTCTATTTAGGAAAAAGTTGTATTTATGAAAGAATTCATGTACAAATCTGTTGTAAGCCATCTGGAGTAGTTAACTACTTTCTTTGTTTCTTTCTAGGAAATACCAAAATAAAGCAGATGTTGTGTCCTGCACTGTTATCTCAAGGCTTTGCAAGTCATTCTTTTACATGCTTCTTGGCAGCAGGAATGTAAACTAATTCTTTCAGCACTGAACTAGAACCTTGACTAGGTTGAAGTTAAAGGTAAGAACAAATTCTGCCACTTGGAAATTTATGGGAAGGTATAATCACTTTTACTTTGACTGTGTCTTAATTTGCAATTTGTAATTGACCAAGAATTTAACAGAACTTTCAGAACAGACTGGATAAAAGGATGTGGTGTTTTTCTTCTTTAAATGCATTTGAATTTCGCTTAATCTTATTTTTAATAGGGAGGAAATATAACTTCTCTCTTCTAAAGTACAAAGCACTGTTAATAAATGGAGGGGGGGGGGGGGGGAAGTAGTTTTTCAACACCTAAATGTGTGCTGACCCAGATTTTGAGGAAGGTATCGTCTCACACAAAAGACTGTACAGTGTCAGTCAGTAAAAATCACAAAGTGTTTTGCCACTGTGTGTTGAGGTCATCTTACTGTCTGTGTGTGGTGCTTTTCCCCTCAAAGTCTGTGGTTCCTTGAATGTGCTCATAGCAGCAGTACCGCTTAAGTTACCTTTTTTAATCAGTTACAGAAAATATATAAATTTTTGTTACAAGTCCACTGTTGCTTCAACTCTTGAATCACCTTTTCAAGGGTAAAAGTTGGTGTCATCTCCCAGGTCAGTGAAAATGCTTTGGCTGCTGGTTTTCTATCATAACTTTATCTGACAATGATAGATAAGAAGATAACTCTTGTCCCACTACTCAATCACTATCTTCTAAACTAGTGTGTAGGGAACTAAAAGTTAATGTTCTCTTACTCTGACTTCTTGTAAAAAAAAAAAAAAAAAAAAAAAATAAATTCAATGCCACAAAATTGTATTAATTAAAAAACCCAAACCAAAACAAAAAACCCCAAACCCCCACAAAACCAAAAACCAAATCCACATTACCACAAATACCTGTCATAGAAATTGCATATTTTTGTTTGTATGTCTCTGAATAATTTATTTCTGTTTTTAAACAGGGAGTATGTGTTTTGAAGACTGCCCATGAAATAGCTTTATTGCATATGCTGAATCTGCAGAATTATGATCAAGTTAAGGCCTTTCAGTCTTGATTTCACATTTTGGTATCTTTGACAGGAAGAGTTGCTTGCCTTAGATTGTGCTTGTCAATAGTGGCAGGACAAGAGATTGGCCTGTTGGTATCAAGGAGTCTAACATGTCTTTGAATTTGGATGATGCATAGGTCAGTGACAGGTTTGTGCCTAGGAGGTGGCATTGATTGTTCTGCTGCTACAATGAAAGAAGGGTTCAAATGTGTTTTGGGTTGTTTTTGTGTTTTTTTTGTTGTCTTGACTGCATGTACTTAATTTGCCGTGATGTAACAGGTTGAAAAAAGGCACAACTCCTTACACTGTGCAAGTCATGGACTAATTTATGTTGGAATGGACCTCTAGCACTCATCTAGCCCAACCCTTGTGTCTGACTTCCTCAGATTTCTGTATGAATCAACAAGTCACCCCTCAGTTATGTAAATAAAAGGTTTAGTGTTTTACTGTGGTTCTGAAGACCTGCTGCAGAACACTTATTCTGGTCTTTCAGACCTGTTTAGGAACAATTTATTGATGATACAAATTGGTGATTCATTGTTGCCCTGTTCTCACAAAAACATATCTGAATCGTTTAGTAAACTTCCAAAAAGGTAAGAAAAGTTGTCTTAAATGCCTAATTTAGAATAAGGGATAACTTAGTCCTAGTGACATGCTGCTTCATGCTAATGAGTGAAATAAATTCTTCATTTTAATACCAGTAGTGTGTTGGCTAAGTATCGGTTCTCTTTCTTCAAAATCTTAGGTGCTATTTCTATAATAAAAACCTGGCTGGTGGGGGTTAGATTGATGATTGAAAAGGAGCAAACCAAATTGAACTCGAAATAGTTGATCTCTTATTGAATTTAGAGAACCACAAAAAATACTTCTGCATAGAAATAACTATAAACTTTATTAGGGAAGAATAGCTTTTATATAACACTTTGTAGTAGCCAAGTGCTACGTGCATCTGTTCTGAATAGCCCAGTAAAGAAGTGAGAACATGCTTATTGGCTGCAGAAAGTATGAGCAGATACAGGCAAACAAAAGGAATTTCAGTTAATATCATGGGATATAAATCTTGTCATAGTGTAGTCAGTAGGGATCAACAAGAGTACAGGGCAGTCTTCCGGGTGGTATAATAAAGCCATGCTGAGTTGCAGAGCTTGAGTTAAGGACAAAATGTGACCTCAGGGTTAATAAGCCTGAAGAGGTAATATCTGATTTAACCAAGTAGGCCCATTTCTCTTGGGTGCCAGTGCACCAAACTCCTACTTCAAGAAAATGGTACAAGAGCATGAATGCTGGCTTATACAAAGCTATGTTGGGTCTTAAAGATTTTAATTTTCATTCTGTTCCCGTGGAGGTGCTAGAAGCAGTAGTCTGCTTTGCACTGTGTGGGCCCAGTGTTGTACTTGATGAACCAGCCTGGGTATTTGTGTGTCTTACCTATCGCTTTTTGTATAGTTAACTCCAACTCAGGTAAACTATTTGCAGATAACGAAGGGGATTGAATTTCCCAGACTTAGTGTTTGGAGGAAATCTTGGTAAAGAAAACCTGAAGTTGTTACCTGGAAAACTAAGATGAGTGACATTAAAGAAGACATTGACTACAGCAGAGTCTGTCTGTCTTAGAACATCACTGCATTCCTCTTCTTCAGTTAAGTCCTAGCTGTGGTGCCAATCTGAACTAAGGGCTGCTGGCTATCAGAAGTCACACCGGCAAGCAGAGAATTATGTGTAGCTAACTAGGAGAAGCACTGCATATTTTTTTAAGCTTTCATTTGGCCACAAAACTGTGAAGTTGACTTCTGCCACTTATCTGAGGGTGAAGGTGCGTGATAAATGTTTCATGACTGTAAAAATGCATCAACCTGGGCACTGATGGCTTTGTACTATATGCTGTGATTGCAAAGCTAGATTGAGAGTCCACTTAAAAGTTTTTCATGAAGTTCATCTTGAATATTCATCTGAGATATGACATCTAACATTCTACCTACCAAACTGCATTCCAGATCAATAAGAAGCCACAGCATAGAAGTGTGCAACTCATCCATGAGACAGATGGTTGCCATGTAAGCTGAGCTTGAAGATCTGCAGTTACCTAGCTTCACTCGTGTTTTAATAAGGTGCAAGAAAGCAGAATATAAAATGAACCTCTGAAAAGACCACAAGTATATGTTTTCCTGGTGTTAACAACATAGCTAAAAAGGTTATAGCTCTTAACCTAGCTCCTGGTGCTCCTTTCTTTCCCCACTGTCTTCCCTGTTGAAGGTCACTGCCCCCTTGGATCTGCTGTCTAAGCTGCTGGCTTCTAAACCCAGTGCAGTCAAAGTCACAAAGCTTCAAAATACTAAAGCTAACTTTGCACCTCTTCAGTGAAACAGTTCAAAGAGTGAGGGCAAAAATGTCTCAGCTAGCAGTTCTGAAAAGAAAGAAATTGCTGGCACGATGTAGTGGTGATTAGCTGAGGCAGAGCAGAAGAGATAATGTTTTCAGGTATTGCTACTAACATTGAAAATAGATGTGAATCCACAGTGTTAAATTATGCCTGTGATTGTTTTGTACCTCCAGACCAGTTTAAAATAGCTGAAGCACATTCTCAAATCTTCATCTCCTTTTTAACTTGCTGGTTTAAAAGTAGTATGGTGGTAGAATTTGTATGTTTTGTTTGTTTTTGTTAGTTTCTTTTCCCCCCAACTGTTGTAACAATAGAAACGCAGAAATTAATTTTAAAGTTACAGCTGTAGCTCCTACGTATGTATTCTACCTGGTGATGGGGATAACTTGCAAATTTTTTTCAATTCCTGGTTTAAAAGCCTTTTTGGCTGCTTTCATGTCATCCTGACAGGAAAGTTTTTTTGATAGTAGGCTCTATATTAAAAGTTTATATTGATACTTAATTTCTTTGTGTCAATATCTTTGGTCAGCTGAGATCCTTCCTCATGGTGACTCCCATGGCCACAGATTATTTCAACATAACCCCCCTCTCAAAACAAAACAAAAAACCACAAACCAACAAAAAAACACCCAACCAACCCCCAACTTCAAAACAAATAAACTGCATAGTAAGTGGGCATGAATGATAATCACTGTCCTTTTTATGTAATCCATTTTTAAGTAAAATACTCAGATCTTATTCTTGGATTCCAGTAATTGCTCTTTGACTCTGCCAGTACTTGTGGTTATGTAGTTAGAATAGGTGTTACAGCCAAGCTTCAAGTAGAGCTCTTGCTCAAAAATTCAATAACTATTTTCCTGATGTAAATTTATGTAGTGCCAGCATTTTTAAGGTCAGTAAGTCAAAAGCAATCCCAATGGGATCTAAAGTAAAGATCTTTAAAGGTGGTTTCACATGTCAAATGAACTTATATTTAGTATGCATATAGTATAAATAGATAGCATAATGGAGGTATGGTGATAGTACAATGATAGTGTATTTTAAGTAAACACAAGATTAGTAGAAGATGACTTACAAAATTTAGTCACTATTTGTTGTGTAAATTGAAGGGTATGGGGAATCTTTATGAATGTCAAAACTATCTACAGTGTGTGTAGACACATGGAAGGTGTAGAGTGTATGTATGCATATACATACTAGGGGCAGAGTGCAAGTTGGAAACAGACACAAAAGAGCTTTCTACCACGGCTAAGTTTGAATTTTTTGCTTAAACCAGAAAAGTTATTTCTTCCTGAACTTTCAATAAGCTTTGAAATTGTTTGTCACAGATATTTTATTTATTTGTCATTTACATCTTTAATATATAGTACAGTGTTTTCTCTGTTGAAACGTCATTCTTTTTTTATAGCAGGAGCACATGTGTTTTGTAACAGGAAACTCTGGCACTGTTTCTTTTCCACAGCACTGACTTATAAAAATGACTGGCCTGTTGAGTGAATCCTTCTGAGGAAGAGACATTTTACAGTACACTTTTATGACCTAAGCCCAAAAGATTGATGTTGGACCATTCTCATTGTATGAAAAGATATGTTATTGCCTTTGGGACTGTTGGCTATCAAGGTATTAGTCTAGTTCTGATGTTCTCTTTGAAACTGACATGTGATCTGAAAATTATTTTATAGTGTCTACAAAACTGTTGATTATGGCTTTTAGACCTTTATAATCTAATTACATTTTGGCTGCCTTCATGACAACCAGCAAATAAATATTTCTACCTGTTAAATACAAATCTATATGGAAAGGAGCATGCTCTTCATTTACAGTAGCTGCCTGTTTTCCCCTCCATGATGTAGTAGAAAATCATGGGGATCTGTAACTGAGCAAAAACTGTCTGCCAGTTTATAAGTAGATGTTGGGAGAAAATCAGTGGGTGTGGTTGTTTTAAATAGAGAAATTAAAATTTATGCACAGACCTGATTTTAAGACCCTTCATAATATGGCTGATCTAATACCAAAGAAAGTCATTGTGTAGCTGTGGGGAGAAGGGAATTGATCATGAATTTTTCTTGCATGTCAGAGGACATGGCTTTTGTCTTCATACTTCCATACCTCAAAAGGGTAGATGTCTTTGGTTTCCTGAGCCTGAATTATTGCTTATGTTCCCTGTATATGAGATAAGGACCTCATGTAGGATTTGTATCAGGTAGGAAACATCAGAGAAGAATATATGTTAGGACTTCAGAGAAGGAAGCCTTGGGTTAAGTTTTTGCCCTGGGAAAGGGATGTCAGCTTTTGTTAGAGACTCACTGCCCTGAACACTCTTGGAAATGGCATAGCTATTGATTTAAAACTAGAGGTGCAGAGTATACAGTAGAGTGGTAGCTAGAGCTGCTGCTTTAGCAGCGTATTGCTCAGATTCAGTTTCTTCCATTGCCACAGAGGCGGAAGGGCCAATATTTTTTTCCTCTAAAGGCCTTCCGAAAGCCTTTGAGCCTTGGTGATGATTGGCATTTACCAAGTGATTGACTACTTAAAAATTGTTTTTTTATTTTTCCTGGAGTTGGGAAGACTGCTGGAGGAAGGGAATGCTGGGTTTCCATTCTTGATCTGAAGACTATATACTGTTTTAAAGAGTAGTCTGTGGAGCATAGATGAGAACTGAGACCTTCTCCGTTTCCAAGAAAGTTTTGGGAATTACAGTAGACATGGTCTCGCAGATTTTGAAAGTTTCAGCTAAATCTTAGGTGGCATAAACACTTTCACCAGAAGGAAACTAAATTGTTTTCTCAAACTAATGTGTTATGCAATTAAATTGCATTTAAAAATGGGACCTTTGGAATTTGAATCTCAAAGGCTGAAGGGCTACTGAGTTTTTGAGCTTATATGTATTGATGAAAACAGTGACTGAATTACTAGCTTACATGGGCACTTCATCTGTTCCTCTGCTGGCTGTGTTTTCTTTTAAGACTGAATCTTGTTCTACAAAGATGTTTGTGGCTTAATGCCTTAAGTCCCTCAAGAAATGTTGAGAGTTTTTGATTGTTGAGAGGAAGCATAATGAAGTCTTTGTTAATTAACAACTTGGACAGTGGAAGAGTATTCACTCTTAGCACATTTGATACCATATTGGGGGGAATGGCCAATAAGCCAAAGAGTAGGCCTTAACAGTAGACAGAAAGATCTTGACAGGTTGGACAAATGGTCTGATGGTAACCCCAGGAAGTTTAATCAAGTCATGTGCCTGGAATAAAGTAACCTTGTCCTTCAACATAGGCTGGGTGATCACTATCTAGGAATGAACTTTGCAAAAAAAGAACCATGGGATCCTGGTGGACAACCAGGACAAGTGTATTGAACGTTAGGGAACAGTGTGTCTGTAGTGATGAAAATTTGGGCCATATTAGAAAAGGTTTATCCAGCGTGTTGGGAGAAGTTATTTCCCTCTGTTTGGAACTGATGAGGCTGCATCTGCAATATAGTGTGGAGTGTTGGCCCCCCAGTACAAGAAGGGCATAGACACAGACAGTGGAGCAAGTTGAGCAGAGGACCACTCTGGTACTTAGGGGCTGGAGTATGTGATCTGTGAGGAGAGGTGAGTGCTGAGTTTCTTCAGTCTGGAGGATAGATACAGTTGCTGTGTTCCAACTATGTGATGGTAGGGTATAGAGAAGGTAGAGTTATGCTCTTCCCAGAGGTGTGTAATGAAAGACTAAGAAGCAAAGGACACAAGTGGCACTGATGGGAGATCTGTTTTCTTTATGAATATTGTCCCACATGAACTGTTTTCACAGAAGCTGTGCAATCTCCATCATTGGAGACTGTTAAAACTTGACAAGGATCTGAACAGCCTGAGCCATCTTTGGTGTTGGATATTGTGTTGATTGAATTTTGAATAGGGATTTGGACTAGATAACCTCTAGAGGTCTCTTCCAACATGAATCGTTCTATGATTCTGTAATTTGTGAATTCTGACCTGACTTAAATGTTATCTAGGTGCTTGTGTCAAGATTGACTTGTATCTAGCCTAGTATGCTTAAAATAAGAGATGGGAAGACCAGGTTAGTCTTATGATAGTCTTTGCTTTCTGTAGGATTTTTGCAGGCCAGTTTGGCTGAGTCCTGTTTTTAGGTGCTCAAGTCTTTACTGATCTAGCCTGAGATGTTAAGAGGGACAAAACTAGATGTGAGTACCAAGGTACTGTGTTTCCCCTGGAACTGTTTTCTTTTTTGTAACCTTTCGTTTTGGAGAAAACAAATAGTGTTTTGTGTATTGTGTTGTGGTTGGTTTGTTGTTTTGTTTTGGTGGTTTTTTTAAAGCTGCTTTGCTAAAAAACAAAAGTTTGGTATGATACCACAAATTTCAGTAAAATATCTCTGATTTATTTAACTAATAGGCTAGGTAAATACACAGCTGAGTTTACTGCTAGAGATAGTTGTGTATGTTGGCACTGTAGATGTGGCATTTGTGCTAATGCCTAATAGGAATATACTGTACTCACCTGTATGCCATGTCATTTGTTTGTTATTTTCTGTAACTTCCTAGTGTTTTTAAAATGCTAGAAGTTGTTACTGTTAAAAATGAAGTTTTTAACAGAACAGGTGTTCATCCATTTTAAGTCTTCTTTGTGCCTGCTATCACTGATAATTTTGATTGAAAACCTCAGTTTAATGAGTCAGTGAAATCCCTGTTTCTTCCATGGTCACTGAAATGGCTTGACTTTTTCAACTAGTCTTCAAACCAGTTCCTGCCTTGTGTAGTCTGCATAATACACCCAGTGGTAGAAGACTTTGTTCTTCTATGTGTTTGGTGTCTTTTATAGGACCAGCTGTAAGTTGATTCCTAGACTTACTGTTTTTTTTACCGATTGCAAGTCAATCTCTGCATCCTTTGTTAAAGATTTGTAATATTTAATAGAATATTTAGAATATCAAGAATATGATTTTGAATAGTATGATCTTTTCAGTTTCTTCTGTGCTGTAAAAAGTGAAGCTGCTTAAGACATGCGTAAAGCTGAAATGTGAAATGTGCCTCTGGTGGTTTGTTTTTTTAAAACAGTATTGTATTTTATATATATGTAAAACAAAACACTTAATAGTGAGCTCACAGGCTTTTGCAGTTTTGATCTTTTTCCTTACTCAGTCATATGACTTTTCACACTTTTGATTTTAAGAACAGAAGGACATACTCAGTTAAAAGAATCTCATACAAGGTCTGAAGTGTTGGATGACTTCTGCTATTTTGGCAGCATTTTGGTCCTGTATTATGTTTTTACTGGGAAGAATGTTTTTGTGTGCTTTTAAAATAGCTTTATATTATGTGTAGTTTATGAATAAGTGGTCATCAGCTATTGGAATCCTTTCATGGTTTTCCTTTATTGATGTTAGTTGAACTATTAAATTATGTACAACTTGTTCAGCTCTTAACTAAGAACATCAGTTGCTGAGAACACTTGTTTGTGATGGTGTGTAACACTGCCTTGCCTTTTATGACACCATTTGACACTGATTCTTTTTTGTGTTTTTTTTTCAAAGCAAAATCAGATTTTTCAAGGGAAAGGGTTGTGAAAAGCATTTTGGCTGGGTATCTCACTAGGTAACAAATACCTCATTTCTGTTGCTGTGTGTTGCTTCCGTTGATTTGCAGTCTTGCAAATATTCTTTTTGGATAAAGAAGGAAAAATAACAATGCCAATAATTCTGAGCAGAATGTAAATTAATATTTTAGCTTTTAAATTACATACAGTGTGAAGCTTACCATGCATAACAAGGTTGTGTAGTTATTTTATCTTCGTTGCTATCCCAGGTAATATAATTAGAGGCCAGTGGATGATGAATACAGAGATAAAGAATGAAGATAATTTGTGGTTTCTTGTGTGTGGAATTCTTTAGATAATATCATAAAATTGAACTGGTGGGGGAAGTTTAGGAGGGATAGTATGTGTTTGAAAGGGCTTAATGACTTTTCAAGTTCCTAAAAGTACAGAAAGTATTTGAGAATGTTAGATGTGGGTTTGAAGTCATTCTGTAATTTGCTTTTTTTGTATTAGATGTGCCATTATCTGTGAAATTGGTACTTCTGGTTCTGCTTCATAAAACCCAGTTTGAGGACTATTCTTAAGTATATATGGAGTAAAATCAAATTGGCAACAACCTTTGAGCATGTTCTCTTAATTTGGTTTTGCTAGAGATTCCGCAGCTGAGGATATGTGCCTTGTACATGGATTGCCCAATCTGGAGAGCAAAAAAGGCTCAGGAAGCTTTCTTTGGTGTCACACAATTCCTTTTTTTAATAGCCATTTAAGATAATTTACTAAGTACAAGACTCGTGTTATAACATCAGACTTGATAGCAAAAGATTGGTACATAGAGACAACTAACTGTTACATAAGCATAGAGTTCAAAAGAGGCAAAACTGGTGAGCAAACTGTTGGGGTCTATGTAATAGTGGGAAATCTCGGCACTTCATGGAGGTCACTGTAGCAGAGAGGTAGTGTGGAGTTTGGATTATCTAGAGGAAAGTCCTCAAGTTATAGCCTAAAAAGGGAAGTGGGGTGCGGAATCTATCTGTAATCTTTTCCTCATTGCATTATACTGGGTTTTTTGTTCTCTTCTGTCAGAGAAAGCTGTGTATACTGAAAATGTGTTGAGATGAGGGGAATGGCAGAAGTAAGGATTTCTTAACATCTTTTTCTGACCTGGTAACAGACTCAAACTAGAACTAGATTAGCATGACTCTGTAGGCTTGGTGGGTGCTAGTGTGTTAGAGACCTAGTGACTGACTGCTCAGGATCAGTCATGGCAGAATTCTCTCAAATTCTTTTTGGATGAAGGTTGCTGTAACTTTCACATCCAGTCACTAAGGGTTTCATGGGGCAGTCATTATTGGCATGATCAGAGGTTGTGCTATCTTGAGTTTCTGAAGTTCTCAGAAAAGTACTATGGGATCAGTGGATTAAAGAATGTATTCTCTGCTGACTTCATAAAGTGCAAGGTGGTTTTTCAGGTCTACATAGGACAACTAAGTCTAGTACAGGAGAGGAAGTCAGAAGTCCTCTAAAGCCTTAACATAGATTACCTATGTTAATTGCATATTACCTGCAAGCTTGCTCTCTGGAGATGGTTCTTCTCGTATATTTTGAAGTAGGTCTCCAAATATTGAAGAACTTGTAACTTTCTGTGGATTATTTTCTTCCCTTAGCTCATATCTCT
The DNA here is from genome assembly GCF_929443795.1 of Astur gentilis. Lineage (NCBI taxonomy): Eukaryota > Metazoa > Chordata > Aves > Accipitriformes > Accipitridae > Astur > Astur gentilis. The sequence continues at coordinate 5,778,739 of NC_064909.1, read as the reverse complement.
TGTAATTGGATACATTTTAAAATCAAGATCAATGCATTTTTTAACTTAAAATCATATGTAAGCACATGAACATCTTTTAGGCATGGTAGAAATGGAAATGTTGTTTTACAAAGGACTAAGTATAATTTCAGAGAATTCCATGTGAAGTTTTCTTGGATGGAAGTGGGATTTGCCTTCTTGTTTCCTTTGGCAGATGGTCTACATTCCCCTATTGTCACTTCGGCCATGCTTTACAAGAATACAGAATTAGCATAAAGCTTGCGAGACCAGTTAGTTCTTATTTATGAAGTATTAGATTTTTTTCATGACACAATGAAACTGGAAAGTGAATAGGGGTGATATGGTTGTTATTTTTCAAGCATGGATTAGTTTCTTGAGAGGAGGACAGAATTGGCAGCCCTGCAAAGGTATGTGAACTACTCTGCCTTCATATGGAGAGCTTTTAATTTTGGTGAAGTAGCTCTTTGAGACACAACACCCCACTCAGGAAAAAACACTAAAAATGCAGACAGGGGTCTGTAAGTTCATACTTCATTTGTGTCATTTATTAATTACTTTTTTTCCTCCCCATTATAGTTGTTGACTTTTGCACACATGCATGCTTTATCACTTGTTTTATAAAGAAACAACACAGTAAAGGGAGAACTAAACTTGTATGGAGTGGTGGTTTTATAAATAAGACTTTTCTTCTCTGTTTTCCAGATTCAATATTGCATAAACATGGGTGCATTTTTGGATAAACCAAAAACTGAAAAACATAATGCTCATGGTGCAGGGAATGGCTTGCGTTATGGCCTCAGCAGTATGCAGGGATGGAGAGTGGAAATGGAAGATGCTCACACAGCTGTTGTAGGTATTCCCCATGGCTTAGAGGACTGGTCCTTTTTTGCTGTCTATGATGGTCACGCAGGATCTCGTGTTGCAAATTATTGCTCCACGCACTTATTAGAACACATCACTAACAATGAAGACTTTAGGGCGACAGAAAAACCTGGATCTGCTCTTGAACCTTCAGTGGAAAATGTCAAGAGTGGAATCAGAACTGGCTTTTTGAAAATTGATGAGTATATGCGCAATTTCTCAGACCTCAGAAATGGGATGGACAGAAGTGGCTCAACAGCAGTGGGAGTTATGATTTCACCTGAGCATGTATACTTTATCAATTGTGGTGATTCACGTGCTGTTCTCTATAGGAATGGACAAGTCTGTTTTTCAACACAGGATCACAAACCTTGCAACCCAAGGGAGAAAGAGCGAATCCAGAATGCAGGAGGCAGTGTAATGATTCAGCGTGTTAATGGTTCATTGGCAGTTTCTCGAGCTCTGGGGGACTATGACTACAAATGTGTTGATGGTAAAGGCCCTACAGAGCAACTTGTTTCTCCAGAGCCTGAGGTTTGTGAAATTCTAAGGGCAGAAGAAGATGAGTTTATCATCTTGGCTTGTGATGGAATCTGGGATGTAATGAGCAATGAAGAGCTCTGTGAATTTGTTAAGTCTAGACTTGAAGTATCAGATGACCTGGAAAAAGTGTGCAATTGGGTAGTGGACACTTGTTTACATAAGGTATGTAACTGTTTTCTCCAAGCAGCTGTTCTAAAATGTTCTTCTGTTTAGATGGGTACAGTGTTAACAGTAGTTCCTGGCCTAGTCTTTCCCTCTCCCTCTTCCTTCCCTCAAATATTTGTACCCATTTGACTATATATCCTTGCTGAAGAGTATACAGCCTCATCCTTTGTGCCTGGAGAGGTGATAGCAATTGCAAAAATAAAGGTTTATTTTCTTAATGCTTGCATATGGTTCCAGCTCTAAACTTTGTGTCCAAATACAAAGTTTTAAAAATGAATGAATTCTGTGCATGGTGTCATGGGTTTTGGGGGGTTTTTGTGTTCAAGTTGGGCAGTGTTCATATCCTTTGCATAAAACCAGTGTTTGCAACATCTCTTCTTCAAGGTATGCTTTGTCTGTCATCTGAAGTGGTGTCCTCAGCTCATTGTAGTAGCTTAGATGGAGAAGCACTACTTTTGCATCTGAGCTTACTTGTACTCCTCAAATTTAGAGTTTGTTCAGAGCAACTACAGGTTGATCTACAAATGTTTCATAGGTATACCATTTCCAGCATTCCCTGAGAAGTGCAACTCCTACTAGTGCAAATAGAGTTCTTTCATTAGGCCACAGACCAAACATGAAATTTTGAGGAAAATATTAAAATTCAGAATTCTAACACTAAAGGGTAAGTAAACTTTTTCAGAAATATGGTATATGCTGGAATACAACCCTATGTCATATGATTGGTGTAAGTGTTGTGGCTTTTCTGACCAAGCACTTGACCAGCCTTGTTAAAGGACAGTCACTGTAGTATACTTTCAGTAAAACTGAGCCCTAACCTTGTGTTTATTTTATAAAGTCAGATCCTGGATCTCTGCAGTTTGTAACGATACTATAATGTTGTCCTCTGTCTTCAGGATGTGAATTGTACCATGTAATATTAACTGCAAAAGATAGGTGTCCCTATATGCTTGGTATGAAACGGAGTATAGAATAACTCATGAGTACTTCTGAAGGAATTTATTCTAATGTCAGACTCCTACTTAATTTCTTCAGGAGAAGGAGTTGTTGTGATAGGTGATAGGAACTATCCAGTAGGTTGGGTTTACACAGAAACAATATGTGGTAACTAATGGCACTTAATTTTTTTTTTGTATGATTTTAAAATCTTTATTTCAAACCAGGAGTTTAAATTATGGTTCTGCTGGATCTCCTTGTAAGAGACTTAGACACTGTGCTTTTAAATTTGGCTCTGGGTTATAATTTTGAAAATTAAATATAAGCAGGAAAGTGGTATCAGAGCTTACTAGTGAAGAACTGGCATTACTTTCTTCAAGGTGCTATGTATGAAACAGGTGCATGCTAATAAACAGACTTGTAATGAATGTAATGTCTTGTGTGAATGCTCTCAAACTGAAATAAACTAGTAGCTGGAGCTAGCTATTCTAGTCTAGGATAAGTATTCTGCATTTTGTCTTGCAGCATGAGTTGGTTTTTAACTTGGCTTAAGGTAACAGTAAATGACTGTCTAATTTCTGACCTGTTGTCTTGATATGATTTTTAAACAGTTGACATGTAAATAAAGTCCATTAAATATTTTAAACTTTAAGGCAAAGAATGTACAATAAAAATCAGTAAAACTAATTTCAGTGAGTATTGTTGGAGAACTTAGAGGTTCTTACTAATCAAAATACAGTTTTATTGCAAGGTTTCTTGTTTTCCCAGGTATATCTATAGTACTGTATCTGGAACAAGTAAAAGTGCGACTAGAATAGAAAAATGAAAAATAAGACTCAAGATACTAACTCTTCTTTTTTCTTTGCCATATAGGGGAGTCGTGATAACATGAGTATCGTACTTGTTTGTTTTTCAAATGCTCCTAAGGTCTCAGATGAGGCAGTGAAAAAAGATGCCGAGTTGGATAAGTACTTGGAATCACGAGTTGAAGGTAAGAAATCCATTTTGTTCACTAGAAATGACGTCATAGCCTTTTTGAGCATGAAAACAAAACTCCTGAAAGCCATCATGCCACTATATGTTGGGTCAAATTCAGGCGTGGTTGTATGTCTGAACTGTTATGTGTCAGGAAAAAAAATTTTTTAAGCCACGTGGTTATTGTATCCTGGTATTCCACAAGCATTTTCTTAATGTGAGCTTTAGGTTTGTACTTTATAGGTCAAAATGCAACCTTGCAAAGTGTTATATCAGCTAATTAAATTGTGATGTTGCTAATGTCTTGCTTATAAAATATTAAAAGGGATACTTGTGGTACTTGTTCCCTTTTTTGTGAAAGTTTTTGACAAAGAAAAAGCTGTACTGGGTTTTCATGAACGAACAACTTAATCATCTAATAATCCAAGCTTTTTTAACTGATTCTACTTAACACAGCTGTGACTTTGCACACTGACAAGTTTTTTAAATGTACTTCGGTGAAAACAGATTATAAATGTTCAAAATACCTATGAATGCAAGAGCCTTAAATCATCCCTTTGGATTCTGAATGCTTACCAAGTATGTGTGAATAAAAACCATATAATCATCTAGAACTTTTATGGAGGACTAAACTTGACTCCTAACCAGTTTCTTTTAGTCACTGATTTTATAACTCTTCACTTATCTAAAAGGTTGAATGCAACTTCTTCCCTTAAGGAGAAACAGCTAAAGGGAAGTTAGCCTGATTAAGAATGAAAGGCTTGTCCCTTGTATATTTATTGCTTTACTGCAGTGTTCCTAATATCAGAAAAACTGACATTTGAAACAGGCTTTCAAATCGTTGCTTCTAATTTAAAATATCTTATCACTGGTTAAGGCTGTTCCAAGGTCTGAAAACAACTATATGTAGTGGCCTCTTGGTCTCTTCAATCTTCTCAATTATTCTATTGATCCAGGTATAGCTCAGTTTTGGTAGTTCAGGGTTGATATTGAAAGTTTACCTCTTCTGTAATACTGTTCTTATGTTGGCACAGGTTTCTGCAGCAGCAACCCAGGCATGAAAATAACTGAGTTCTTCTAACAGTTTGTCTTGCTGTTACAAATGTTGCTAGGCTAATACTGTGAAGTAGCATCATTGGAGAGAAGCAGTCATCGGAGGTTTTGAAAGCCTTGTTAAGATTCTTTAAACTTCTGTAATCTCATCAGAAGAGTACTGAAGCACTGTCACCTAATTATGGTGATGCAGCTTATGAATCCATGTGTTGGAGCTCTAAGTTATAGCAACAGCATTCAAGGAAGGAAAGGGTTTACTGAAGGGAAAGCTGGCTGGCATAACTTGTATCCTTTCTTGACTTGTTTGAGGCCTGGCCTAGAATATTGTGATCACTAGATCTGTGCTTGATGAAGAGGTGGTCCCTTTGTAGATGGATAATGAACCCATGTAGCCTTAAATGTTTTGTTCCAGGTGCTGAGACCAGTGGTTTAGCTTTCTCCTGTAGTATTGCTGCCCTGATGATACTTTTTCTGTGTTCATATTGAAAAATGTGATATTGGCAGTCTACAGGACTGTTCAGCAGAGTTTCATGAAAGTAATTTTAAATTTGGGTGCCAAGGTGTTTGGGACTTTGCAGGTCAGAACCAGCATGAAGCCATCACCTTGAGACTGTAACAAGGTCTCGGTGACATGCAGCCAGAGCTGTGGTTTCTGAGCTTAAGCATTTTTTTATGAAAGAAGATGTGACTGACCAACCTTTCTCAACATGGATCTGGAAACTTTACAGGCACCCAAGCATGGTGTGTGTAATCTGTATAGGTGAAATACTTAATATCCTTTCTTATGAATATTTGCTAAGAATTATTAATACAGGACTCCAGCACTACCACATAGGAGATAGATGCCACTTCTGTTTCTTATTGGTTTTGGTTTATTTGAATCTGAGACACCCACTGGCTTTGTAACATGTTGTAATAGATACTGAAAGGATGTGCTTTCTAGTAAAAGTAGTTCATATCCAAGTAAGTAGCATTAGGTATAAATGAGAAGTAATCCTGCACTGTAGGTCCGAGGAAATCAGGAATCTTCTCAGACTGTGCAACAGCAAAAATCCCATAGCTAACCGTTCATAATTTTTCTTAACACTAGTTCAGTGTAAAATGCAACAGTGACATGGAAATGTAGATGATGCTGCCAATGTAACATGGTTGCTGTGGACAACTGTTAGTTTTGCCACTTTAGTATCAAAAATTCTCAAACCTATTTTAATGCTACAGATGACACTAATGGTAGATACTTTATTTAATTTTTCATTTGTGCGAAACAGCTGTGAAAATCACTCATGTTCTTTAACTAGATAGCTTTTTCTTTATTGCACTGTTAGCCAAATGAGGTAAACTCAGAAAATTTTTTGTATTTTTCAATGTACCAGTAATCTAGATAGTTGATGTAACAAACCTTAATTTTTAAATACATACAAGAAGGCCTTCAGGCCATGATACAAGTTATCTCTGAATTGCACTGCTGTTGTGTGTTGTGTCTCTCCATTTTGTTTAAATGGGATCTAAATTGGAATAGCTTGTATACTTGTAGTTTCTGTTGAGAATAGAGAGCACTAATGGTCACTTCAAATGCTAACTCTAGGCATGTTTCTCAGAACTTGGCTTGCATCCTAGGCTTCCTAGATGACACTAGTTAAGATAAAGTACACGAGCTGTTAATAGGTGCTGGGAGAGAGCCAGGAGCACTTACCTTCACTGACAGCAGCCAGGTGTGCATACAGTGGTTTACTGGTTAGTATTCCCAGCTTCTTGGTGGCTTCTCTCTCAGTTAGCAAATAGATGAAAAATGGACGGAACTGCAGTGTATTTTATTGCTTTAATAAGTGAATGTTGAGAAGATTAATAGAAAAGCTGTCAAAACTTCTGATCAGAGTGACTGGATTAACTGCGTATGATGTGGGAGGCACTATTTGCTAGTAACAATGCAGTGTTGTAGCATGATTGAGTTTCTACTTTAACCTATCAAAATAACTTCTTAGCAGAATTGTATTTTAGCTATGTTGTCATATTTAACAAATACTACACACAGAAAAGTGGAGAGTTTGTAGTCTGAACTGATGCAGAGCCATTCTGAATGTAACTCAAAATGGTTGTGAAGTGCTTCAGAGAAATGGATTGCTTCAAAGCTTGGACTTCTGTTGCTTCAGCTCTCCTTGATTGCTGCCTGCCCACCCCCCCTCCACCCAGCCCGAGTTCCTTGTGTCATTCTGTGTTCTGCTTACTGGACAAAGTGCAAGGCCTTTAAATGCCAAGTATTTAGCAAGGAATGAGAATCAGCATATTTGAGGAAATTCTGTCAAGAAGTGGAGAAAATAAAGGAAACAGACTTCAGAAATACTGAAATATTTACCTGTTTTCTAACATTTTTGTAGTCATAATAAATTCTATGATATTGTCATTTTGACACAGTCGTCTTAATTTAAAAAAAGTAGGACTGCAATTTTTACCTTACATTTGTGCCTTGAGTATTAATTCAGAAATGATACAGAGAAGCTTTAACAAAATGCTTCAAACCACTAAGCAGCATGGGGAGAGTTGTATGGAAAGATGTTGGATTCTTTTAAAAAAAGTAGTCAGATTTAAAGGTTTCAGTTGTGAGCAGAAGTACTTTTAACTTTAAAAATAAAAAAAGGGAGGCAGGGAGAGTATGATATCCAGTGTTGGAGTAGTAAGGAAAACTTTTGGAAGGTGGGAACATCTTTTTTGATCAGGAAAGGACAACTACCATAGTCACTTTTGCATTTGCCTTTAGACTAAGCATAGTCTGGAAAACAGTGCATAAGAGAGCTGTGCCTGAAAGGTTTAAACTGCCTTTAATTCTAAAACCTTAAAGCCTGGTAGATAAGTTGTGAGGTTGATAATAGGATTTGCTCATCTTTTCTAGTTATTTTCAAAAGACAGAAGTTGTATTTCTTTAGATGTATTCCAAATGTAGTTTACATCTTAGGATGGTTGTCTTCAGGGAAGTATATTCATTATAATGTAGTTTTGCTGTGTTTTGAAGCTCTGAATGTGGTAAGCTAAGCAGCTAAGTCCAAGAATATGTGTTCAGTTACAGCAAGTGACCGTATATAGTGAGAATCTAGTAGGTTTACTAATGTTTAAAATACCAGACTAGATTATGACTGTTCCTTTCAAAAGGCAAATAATGGATTTTGCACACAATAATTTAACATGAACAATGTTTCTTTATCTGTTAAAGAATTGACAGCTCACAAGTTATATGCAGTTGGTTGAGAGCCAATAACAATTTTATTTATACCTGTAGTAAAAACATTCTGAAAAAAATCAGCTTGCCTTAGAACTAGTAAGCTGCAAAGATAGAGATGTCAAACATACAAGCTATGAGCTTTCTTAGATACTCTCATCTTTCAGTAAGTGACTAATTTAAATCAGGGCAACATTGGCACTTAGTATAAAATCCTTTGGGGCTTCCTGAAGCAATTCTAGTTTGACCAGTGGTATTTGTTCTTAATGAATATACACTGTTCAACATGGAGTATTTTTTCTGTTTTCTTGTGGACCTTTAATTTCAAGCTGACTGGACTAACCTATCAAACTTTTTAGACAATAGGTTTTTTTCACTGCTACGCTTGGTCATTTTAAGCTCTGGCTTGGAGAGAGAGGCATTGTTTGAGGCATGCTTTTGTTGGTTTTTTAAAAAAAATCTGTATTCAAGAGCAGTTTAATACTTGCACATATAATATTTATAGTCTTTCTACATTCCTAAGTAGAATGCTGAGATACTGTGTATTTGTACAGTGAGTTGAGCTAGTAGTTCCATAAGATCTTTCCAGAGTTATTAAAAGAGAATTATTGTTTCCATACCAAAACAGAGTTTTTGTTTTAACAGAGTTATTAAAAAAACTAATTCAGCAAGTGATAGTTTACTAGTGGAAGAACTGTATACCAAAGCTCTTTTTCTAGTTTTGGTCTTGAGATTGACAGAATGTGTATAACTGCACTCCAAAGCTGCCAATTCAAGAGTATTCTGAAATACTTATGAGGTTGTAATCAGTAGTTTGTGATTGAGTCATGATGGTGAGCACAGACGTGATTCTGTTTTGAGTCACTTAATTGGTTAATTTCCAAAGTAATGCAGGTGTGTTGGACAGTAGTTAAGTTATGCTAGTTCAGCCTTTTCTTACTGCCACTTTCAAATGCTACTTTCTGTTTTGTTCTCTGTTGTGGTTTAACCCAGCAGGCAGCTGAACACCACACAATCCTTTGCTCACTCCCCCCTCAGAGCGATGGGGGAGAGAATCAGAAAAAAGGTAAAACTCGTGGGGTGAGATGATAACAGTTTAATAGAATAGAAAAGGAAGGGACAATAATAATAATATACAAAACAAGTGATGCATGATACTGTTGCTCACCACCTGCTGACTGATGCCCAGTCAGTTCCCGAGCAGTGGGCTGCCACCTCCCAGCCAACTCCCCCCTCAGTTTTATTGTTCAGCATGATGTCATGTGGTCTGGAATATCCCTTTGGCCAGTTTGGGTCAGTTGTCCTGGCTGTGTCCCCTCCCAACTTCTTGTGCCTCTCCAGCCTCCTTGCTGGTAGGGCAGTATGAAAAGATGAAAAGTCTGACGTAGTCAAAGTCAGTGCTTAGTGTAAGCACTTCTCAGCAACAACTAAAACATCAGTGTTACCAACATTATTCTCATCCTAAATCCAAACCACAGCACTGTACCAGCTACTAGGAAGAAAATTAACTCTATCCCAGCTGAAACCAGGACGTATGTTTTTTAGGGCTCTGAAGTTTGGTCACAGAAAGAAAATACTAGGCACAGAAGTCAGTTCAATTCTCTGCTGTGTTTCAGTTTATCTGAAAGGATGTATCAGACATGCAATTAAAACCCAAAACCAAACCAACAAAAAACCAACCAACCAGAAAAAAACCCCAAACACACTAACCCCCCAAATCGTAAATAGGGGCACATGTTCTATGTAGTCTTAAACAGTCTTAATAGTAGATGAATACTCAGTTACTGCAGTGAGTTGGATGGTGCATTTTACATATGTGGAATATATACTGTATATAAAACTGATTTGTCATAATCTTATAGCTGGAAATCAAAGGAAATGCTGGAACACAGAAAACTTGTAATGCTGTCTGGTTGGGCACTTGCAGTATACAAAATAGAAGTAAAATTTTGTCTGGATTTTCAAAATGCTTATCTCGGAGTTGTGTTAGGCTTTTAGAGAAAATTATTGTAGGAGTAAAGTAGTAGACTTTGTAGTGGACTTCTATGGATTTGCATATATGATATCAGGAAATGATTCTTTAAGTGTCTGAATTACATTAGCAATGCAGGTATAAAATTTTCTATGATCGTGTTTTGCATGTTCGGAGAAAAAATTAATTGCAGGGTTATTCTTAACATTGTAGAGATGAAGGTGAACACCTTGTAAATGTCTATAAATCTGTTTCTGAAAACATTTGATTTTTTTCTCTAGTGGCCTTTGTCAAACAAATCCACAGTGTGTCTGCTAATTGATGTGTAATGAAAAAAGGTCATGCTTGGTCGTTTGCTTTATTCTCGGATTTTCTATTAGGAAGGTTTTTTCTTTTTTAAGAGGGGACATGTTCTGGGTGAAATTATTCACCCTAATATCAGGACAAGGGAAAGGACATGGCCAACTCCACCAGAATTCCTGATTTGGCACCTTCTAGAAGTGGAGAGAAGGTACTCATGGTTCAGTTTAGCACTCCCTGAGAAGTGGTTATACAGTATGAAGTAAAAGGTGTCAGTGTACCAAGAAATATAGAGCAATCCTTAGTTTTGATTACTTTAATTCCCTTTTAAGATGATACAAAAATGTTATGCTTGCATTAATATTTAGTAATTGCTTACTTCTGTAGCCTTTCTTCTTACTAATTCTTGCTATTTGTCTACTTTTTGTATGTACAGAACCAGCTGTGCTCTTGGTATAAAAAGCAGTATATGCATAAGACACTGTCAGATGTGACTCAGCAAAATTGTATTATAGTGGTACAATCTACTTCTAACTAGGTAGAACTGCACAAAAGGATGCATTGTATAAGAACTTGTGGCCGATTTTTGTGTGAATGTGTATGGAAGAAGTGATCAAAATCCTAAGATTCAAGCATACATACTCAGCTGTCATTTCCTTTGCTAGCCATGATTCATTCTTAATGGATGGCTGTATGATAATATTACATAAAGTTTCATGGAAGAATGTTTAATCACTTCTATTGGTAGTATACCTAGTTTATTCATTGCAGAGATTGTATGGTGCTGACTTAAAATTGGGGCTTAGAAGTATAGTGCCTTATTTGTTACAGGGTAGTAAAACTATTCTAAAAGTAGAATTGCTTTTGGAGGGCTTTCCTACAGATCTTCCTGATACAGAGTAAGCAAGTACCTTGCAAGCACTGTGGTTTTTAATAGTCCTGAGAGAAGCCTACATATCACTTGCTTTTTAGATAGATGATAGACATCAAGAGAAGTTTAAATACCTGGAAACGTGGATGCAGTATTTAAAGTAGGTAGATGATGTGCTTTAGTACTAACTTCAGAAACTCAAATTGTAGCTGCCTCTGGCTTTAGTTGCAGGGTCCAAATCATACATCCAGAATATAATCAATTGATTGTTAAGAAATTTAAGTGATCTGTTTATCTTTGGTTAGTAGCCAAGATACAGACTGACTGAAGACTTTTTTTAGGATGGTATTTGAGAGGATTCATTCTTAATTCTTTTGTTCTGTGGCTCAAAGATTAATTTTTTTATCTGGAACAATGTCTACAGGAATGGCACTCCATTTCTTAATTTAGTTGATTTTCAGAAAAAAAATTGTTCTTAAAAATACATCACACACACATACAACTACAGTTTGTAGGTGACTTAGTGAACCTTTTTCTGCCATGGTAGTAGTTGAATGACTAGAGGATGATTACTGGAAGCTGGTAGTGTTATGTCTATGTGAATGTATACACAACTATTACACAGTCGCCTTACAGCAGCTTTGATGAACAAGAACATGTGAAGATTTACTTCAGTTTAGGTAGTTATTTTCCAAGGCAGAAGAACTTATTAGCACTGGACTTGTGTGTTACTTATGCTTTGAAAAATGGAATACCGTATTATTAATCGTTTGTTGTCAGTTCTTATTCTGCTTTGGCCACTTGAGCAATAATGGACTATTTTTTATATATGCCTCTTTGTTGCGTGATGGTCTTAGTGTTTATGCACTGGAGATTCAGGCCTTTTAGAGCACAAGGTGTTACTCACGATGAAGTATGACTGAATTTCTGGGAAGCGTTGCCTTTATGGCATGTAACTTCTGAGTATGTGTTGCAATGCAATGGGAGGGTAACTGAAACAGGCTCCTAGCTGTCGTCTTTTTGAAAGAGAGCAGGCTGCTGTCTCCAGGATATCATCCAGTTCACAGTCTGCTTCTGAGTTTCTCTGAGAGGGAATGGCTAGAAGTATGCTGGAAAGGCAGGCTATGGATTTGAATAGCTCTGTTCCACCACGCAAAGACTGTTTACCTAAAATGTAAAGAATGTTTTCCTGTTTGCATGTAACTTTTTCATAATGTCTTTGTTAAAAAGAGATAGTATCTTGTATTTTAGTGTCTTAAGAAATAATGGGTGGTATTAATTCAATAATCTAAGGACTTCTTCTGTTTTTAAATTAGAAATTATGGAAAAATCGGGTGAAGAAGGAATGCCTGATCTTGCTCATGTTATTCGTATTTTAACTGCGGAGAATATCCCTAATTTACCACCAGGAGGTGGTTTAGCTGGCAAGTGAGTACAGTACTGGAATTTCTTGAACTGTTTCATTCACTGAAACAAATACTTTTATTTAAATGTTTTAAAGCTTTCTTATTGTAATAGCTATACTCAAAGAAAAAAGTTGGTTTTTTATATTTTAAGCTAGTTTACCTTTTGGGCTACATAAACATTTGTCATTGTTCCCATTCCAGAATGGTAAGAAGAGGCAGATTGATCATATTCTGGTACATAACATACTAGTTTACTATTTCCGTATGGCCATTTTAAAAAATAAAAAATTCTTGGCTTTTTACTGCTTTACACTTGTTAAGAACTATCAATAATATAACCGGAATATCGAAATACCAGCTCAATTTTGCTGATGTCATGTTCCCTCCACCACCTAGTGTCCATTATAAGTTCGGGTCAGTGCTTGTTTTCTCAGCAAACATTCTCATAAGGAAATTGTTTTCCTTTGTTTAGTCTTAAACTGAATGTTAAATAAGCAAGAATATTGAACCAGGATATGCGTTTTACAACTTAATCAAAATAAACATTCAGAAATGACCATGGGGTTCTGGGGGGGCTAATGGTGATGTTCTAACAACCTATAATTTAAGGATTTTAATGAACAGAATTTAGGATTGCATAAACAATTGTTAACTGAGAATTCCCCATACAGTAGGACCTATTATTGCTCCCTGGCATAGGTCACCTTGTTCCTGGAATCTTTGGGTTTTTTCTGAATATGAAGTACTGTTCTCTGAGCATTTGTGTATAGATCAATTTTCATTGCATGTACTTAGTAATAAGCACTGTTTGTCATGATTATTTTTTTCTGGCCTTGAAAGTACCTGTATATTCTGGGACTTTTTCTCCACTTGTGTGTATTCCAGGCATTCAGAGAAGTGGTGGTGTGCCTATTCTTCTTAGTGCGTCCCAACTGCTGAATGAGTTGGTGTGGTTTGTTTTTTTGCTCATTAATAACAACACCATGTACTGCTTCATTATTCTGGAACCTCTGCCTGTAAATTCTATTTTAAATTGTTGTGACCCAGGTTATGCTTTTGATGGGCTTAAGTTCAGAATTAGCCTTTTGATGCCTTTCTCTCCATTTTGACTTCTAAAGTCCTGCCTCACAGAGAACTGACTTCAGGAGGTGTGCCTGCAGCTTTTAAGAGAATATCATACAGTATTAAGTTACTTTTTTCTTGGCCTTCAAACGTAAGACAAAGACAGGCAATGATGTATTTAGTTAACTTTACTTGCAGGATTGAGCTCCTGAATGGAGGTTTTGAAACAGTACAACTACACAACCCAAAAACTACCATGTAACTTAAAACTTCTGTCCGAACAAGAGACTATTCTTTGTCTTGAGATCTCTGTGATGTTACCAGGACATGAAGAATTCACTCTTTGTCCTCTTTGAACTCCAAGACCTGGCTCAAACAGGTTGCAGAAAGAGCCTGTGTGTGGCTGACACCCCTGTGTTTAGCACCAGTTATAGTTGCTCCTGGTTTTCAGTATGTCTGAGCTTGAGAAATGTAGTGCGATGTTACCTTCACTAGAGTATCTTTGCAAGCCTGTCGTGGTTTCAGCCCAGCCGGTAACAAAGGACCACGCAGCCGCTCGCTCACTCCTCCGCCCCCCTCCGGTGGGATGGGGAGGAGACGGAGGAGAGAAAAGGAAAAGGAACTGGAACCTCGAGGGTTGAGATAAGGGCAGTTTACTGCGACAAACACAAAGAAATTACAACAACAACAACGGCAATAATGAAAAAAAAAGTTTACAAAAAGAGTGATGCACAGTGCAACTGCTCACCACCCGGGACCCGACGCTCCGACGCTTCCCCCCACCGAAAACAGAGACCACCCCCGGCCCGCTCCCCATTTATATACTGAGCGTGATGTCCCATGGTATGGAATAGCTCCTTGGCTAGTCCAGGTCAGCTGCCCCGGCTATGCCCCCACCTCCCAGGTTCCTGTAAAAATTAACTCTATCCCAGCTGAACCCAGGACAAAGCCTTAGGAACCTCTGAAGTAGCTCCACCTCTACTGGCATTGTATGCTTCCCTTCAAGCATCTCACTTGTGTAGAAGCCCCTACTGGCTCATTCTTTGAGACAGGAGATTTGAAGGTGTCAACTCCGCTGTGGTCACTTGATGGTCGTGTTTTATCCTTTAAAATCTTATTCTTCAAAGACTCACTTCTGGCTTGACTCGGATCCCCCTGTAACTTCAAATGCTGCTAAAAGAATATTCATTTGTTGCTGAAGAAAACAAAAGACCTGAGCCACCCTGTCACTTGAACGTTAGTCTTTCCACTCAACATCTTGCACATGAGTTTCCACATGAAAGGAAATTACAGAGAAATACACTGTTCAAAGAAAGAAAAGTAAATTGAAAAGATAGAACTCCCAAGGGCCTGAGTTTTAAGTCTGATTTAAACTCTCTGCAGTGGCTATTGACCGCTTCTGTGGCAGCCTTGCTTGGACTGTCTAGGTGTTTTCTGTTATGTTGGTGTGAGGTGCCATTGCTTTCTGTAGTACAGGCATTTGGTCAGAATTCTGCCATTCCACCATCACTAAATGTGGAACTAAATGGAGAGAATGCTTTCTTGCATCGTCTGCAAAAAGATTTAGTTTCTTTTCTCAAAGAAAATTTTCCATCAGTGCTGATGGATCCCATACTAGCTCAGCCATGCTGCCCTTCTAGATTTCTTCTTAAAGCATTGACTTCAACTGGTGTGCCCTTGGAGAAGTTGTTCTTCAGTGGACTTTTCTTATTGGACATAATTCTTGGAAGTGTCACTGTCAATTAAATTCTGAACTTCTTTCCTGGAGCTCATTCAGGCAGCCCAAAACCTTTGCATGTGAACAAGCATAAATTGCATATATACCAGTGTCTTGAGGCTTCAAGTTCTCAGGTGTATCTGTTGTGCCTGCCTTCTGCTTGTCTTGGTGTGGTATGTCTAGATAAATGCTGATTTCATCATCGACATATATTGCCTCTGAACACATGATAGCGTGATGTCTTTTCAGTGTTGTAGGTTAGTGGTCATTCTGAGATTGGATGCATTGTCCTTTGCGTTCACTGGTCCACAAACCATTTCCCAGAGTTCTGAGTATTTTTAGTAGGTAATGTTTTAAGTGCTGGATCGTGACTGGAAAAATATATTTTGCTGGACACTAGATACTGAAATCACCTGATTTATTGCTTTGAGAAGTGGACACACTTGCAACATTCTATTCAAAAACCGAACTCTTCCATTTTGAATGTGCTTTTGCTTGCATGGTGCGGACATAAGAACCTAATCATACTAGATCAGACGAAGGATCATTCTAGCTCTGTGTCCTGTCCACGGGATAGCTGAAAGTAGATGCCTGGGGAAGAATATAAAACCAGGAAAATAAGTAAAATACTTATCCTATCATTATTATTTTGGTTTTCAGCTTCTTACAGCTGAGGTGCTTCCTGATCTTGAGGTAGTTTATGTACTCAGTGACTTAGAATTTCTCTTCTATGAAGTTAAATGTGGTCAGAAGGATCCTCACCAAACTTGTAGCATCCTCGGTATTCTGAGACAGAAGGTTCTGTTGCATCAAGAGCCATCACTGTCTATTTTTGAGACATTTGCTGCTGTGTTCATCTGATGACCTTGTGCTCTTTGTTTGGCAGAGTCAACAGTCGGTGCTTATCTGCATTCTGTAAGACATCATTTTTATAGATGTTGTCCATGTCCAGACTTGAGGGTTTTAGTTCATGTAGCGTTTTTTGTTGTTGTTGAAGCTGTCAGTAACTTTGATCATATTTATTACAGTTGTCTGAATGTTTCCCTGTTCTTACTATGATTTTAAGATGTAGAGGCATAACCTTTTTCCTTTTGGAAGTCTGTTTATACTTTGGGGGGTTTTTTTGAGAAGCTTTTTGTCTGCCTGTGAAGGTGTGGCACTGCCAGAAAAGAGTCTAGCTGATCATATTTTCGTTTTAGTTTCTATGGTGTGAACAGACACTAGACAACACATCTCAGAGGTGATATACTCTGGGCACCACACTTCAAAAGTTCATAGGCAAGTAGTAACCTGTGTATATGTAATAAAAACGGAGAAAAACCCAACTGTCTTCAAGTTCCATATCCAGAAATAAGGCAAGAAAACCAGCAAACTTCAAGAATTTTGTTACAATAAGCAAAATAGGTTTAGATGTTACTCTTGGCAAAATCTGACTATGCAGCTGGAACTTCTAAAGATGTAAAGAGGCAGACCATGAGGCATGTAAGGTAAGAAAATGTTTTGCCTTGCTTAGTCTTTACAAATCTTGACTTAATGCTAAATCCCCAAACATATTGGAAGTGAGTAAAGACACTGAGAGTGGGCTTCATCTCTTTAAGAGGCAGGTTAAAGGCAAAACATCTTAAACACTTAGAAATTATTACTGTGCTCAAACTTTAAGTTCTCAACATTTTGAAATAATTTTTTGTGTTTAATTTTTTAAAAAATTCTCTTTTTTTTTAGGCGTAATATTATTGAAGCTGTGTATAGTAGGCTGAATCCACACAGAGAGAATGAAGGGGTAAGTTCCCATTTTGTTCGCTAAACCTCATTGTTAATGAGAACATCAAAGTAGTGTCGTACATAAAGCAAAAGTGTACATCACTGCCAATAAAGTATTATAAACACAAAATACATATTGTAGCATACAGTTCATTTTGACCTTGTTTTGGATGGATCTGATGCAGAACTTTATCCTCAAAGACAGCAAACGGATACCCAGTTCTAAAAGACTTTTAAAACATCTTACTGGCTGCTGCTTTTTCAAACCTGTGAGGCAACAATGCAGAGGTATTCTAATTTATAGTTAATTATTGTAAAAAATTATGGTCAGCATATTCTTTACTTAACTAGCCCTTCTGTCCAGAAATAGAGGGGGCAAGTACACTTCCTATTGTCTTCTGTAAGTGAGGAAGACCTTGGTACACTGAATATAAAAGGTAACAAGACTAATATTGACTACTTTTTTAGAGTTTACATTGTCCTTAAATATCCCATGTCCAGTGGTCTAACGAAAGTGTAAAATGATTTTTTTACTTCATTTCTGATTTCTAAAATGGCTTACATTCTTCTGCCCAGTTCCTAGTAAGTTGAATTTTAAATAGTATGTTGAAATATGGTTTACTGTAACTTTAAACCTGATTATTAGGTGGTTGTTAATATTAGTATAAAGAGTAATAACTGGTGTTTGTATTAGTTGTGGTTAAGTTTTTTTTTTAAAAAAATTTTTGGGAAAACTGAAGAACTGATAAAAACATCATTGCTTGTACATATGTTGTCATTTCCTGTACAGTTCATGTGAACTAATCTGTGAAGGTACCATTCATACTCTAATAAATCCTTTGTCATATTTTTCTCTTCTGAGATGGCTACAAGGTACTCAGGTAGTCATTACACTGAATGGTGTTGGTGAGATGTCAACTTTTATTTTAAATACTTTGAAATGATCAATTGTGTGCCTTGAGATTGCGAATACGCAGTCTCACCACAATACTAATTGTGTTTTTCCCACTGTCATCTTCTCTTGCCTACCTATGTTTGTTTCATTTTCTTAAGTTAGAAAGCTTATGTAGGTGGAAGGGGCCACTATTCTGTTAGTGTAAATAGAGAAGACATCTCTAATTTTTTTATTTTTTAGTATTTGTTCCCTTTTTTAGTTTGACAGTGATACAGTATACATTTTTCACTTAACTTTCAGCAAATTGTGCAACAGTACCCCAAAACCAGCTAGGCAAAATCTTGCTCTTTTCAGCTTCTTTAGTCCTTCAGGAAACTCTGCACCTCTACCAGCCTGCTACTACTTTTTATATTTAGCCATAATTTTCTTCTTGCTTTTGATGTAAAGTTATTGGTGAAAGTGGTTTATTTGAAGATTACAGCTTAGTTTTTTTAAGTTGGTTGCTTTTTTTAAGGAAAAAAGGTTGTCTGATATTCTAGAAATATCATAAGCCGTAGTTGCATTTATGATGCATCTTTTCTAAGTCCAAATTTACTTTTCAGTAGCCATGCAAGCTTGCTGGAAGTCCTAACATATAGTACAGCATTCTTCTGTGTATTGGCAACTTCCAGGAAATTTTTGTACATCATTCATTATAATTTAATAAAATGGGGTAAATGAACTAGATATGCAAGTTAATTATAAAAGAGTATAGCTTTAACCCTTATTACCATTAATAGCTTTGACATTTATTGCCATTAGAATCACTGGATAGTTGTTTTGAGTCCTCTTAATTTGGCTTTTCCAGTAAGAAATGTGAGCAGTACGTTCCCGTCTACCTTGTAAACTTGGCCTTCTGTTGGTATTCAGTGCAAATCTCGATTATTATTTGGATGATGTGTTTTAAATACACCAGATTAACTTTTAGTTTGATCTTGTGGCAAGATGTCATTTGCCAGTCAGTACCTTTTCTTCTTTCCGTCCTAAGTGATTCTGACCCAGAGCAGTTTGAGAGGAGGATGCACCACTGGGTGAAGGATGCAATTCTTGTTTGCACTTTCCCAGCATGTAGGAGTTGTTATCTTACTGTCTTTTGCAGTGGATGAATTTAGTGGGCCTCATATCTGAAGTGATGAAAACATGACTTCCTTGCTAGTCTTACTTAGTTCCAGGTGTATATGTGGCGATCTCTCAGTCTTTTGAACTGAATACTCTACTGCACAGGGTGGGTAAAAGGGAAGGAAGCTGTTCAGTTACTCAACATCAGACTCCCCACGATGTCTACGCACTGTGATAATGTTGCTACACACCTCACATTTAAACAGGAAGCAAAGGTAGGAAGGAAACATACAGTACATCCCAGTGATGACATTTCCAAGTGAGACCAAAATCTAATAATGCCCCCGTTTAAACTAGTATGAAGCAAGAGTGGATCTTCATATGGAAAACTGAGCTGCAGACACTGATGCTGAGTCTGCAGAGTACGAAGGTACACTGACTTGTACTTGGGAATCTTTCTCCAGGTGTAGTTAACAGTGTACATCTGTCTGTTAGAGTGTGGGTGTAATGCAGAATACTGCTGTTACTAGCTGGAAAGTCTGCCTGTGGCAGTCATCTTCATCTGATGATTTTACATAAGGCTAGAACAAATTTTTTACCTTGACAAAATAATAGTGTCATTAATTGCTAAAATGTTAATGCACATGAGTAAAAATTTTGAAAGATGCCAAAGCCCACAAAAACAACCCAAACCAACCAGATTAACTTCTACAATTGAGAATGAGAATGTCTTCCTTCTAAACGGTCTACGTTTTAGCATTGAACAATTTAAACTAGTTACCCTGAGTTACTGTGAACTGCATCCTAATAGCTTGGCAAATAAGTTCTTAGAAAGTATATAAATTAAAACCAAGGCAGTAGCTTAGAAATTTTTTTTGTCATCCAAGCTAGTGATTGTAGAGTAACTTCTCCCAATTCTTCACATGTGCATTTTCTGAGAATCCTTAGCATATAGCCTAAATAAGGAGATGTTGTGTAGAGTGAGAGACTGAGGAGTGAAAGAGTCCTTACTACAGCAGTATTCAGAGATCACTAGTGTGGCTTCAGGTTATAGGAGTCATAAGTTTGGGGGTTTTTTTGTTGTTTGTTTTTTTGGTTTTGTTTTTTTTTTCTTTTAGGGCATCTCAGCAGAGTGCAGGTATTTTGTAAATCCAGGGCTGGAGAGAGCCCTGCATTGGGCTCACAAGGAACAACTTTGCCAGTATTTGAGCAGAGGGGCTTCTGCTATAAATGTTGTGCTTTATAAGCGTGAGTGAAGTAACAGAAATCTGTTACGTGTGGGGGCTTGGTGCTTTCAGAAGTTTAAAGGGAATTTAAAAGAACTTCTTCATAGCTAAATAGTTGTTACAGCTGTAATGGTAAAATACCACCAAGTTGTTCTAGTTAACATGTTAAAGTATTACTCTTTCTCTAATGGCTCAACTTCTTTGACCCTTTTTTTATGTGTATTCCGAAGACTAGGAGGCTACTATCCAATTAGGCTACTTGGGTGTATATGTATCCTTAAACACAAGGAACAATGTTGAAATTACAGTGTGTTAATAGTTCCAGTGGCAGTTCTTTAAAGCTATGTTTGAATATCTTGTTTGAAACCAATCATGTTCCTCTCTTGCTTTTACTAATACTATACTGTAGCACTTTGCAAAATCAAATCATATGTCATTAAGGCCTGCTACAGATAATTTAAAAAATTTAAATGGACAAAATTCTTATGCCCTTAAACATTGTAAATCCTGTCCCTAATACATAGTAGCCCCTTTTGTATACAAAACTTAACAGATTAGAACTTGTGTCAAAATTGAATGCTCATGTTAAATATAGCTAGCACAAATTTATTCTTGTTTTTTATGGTCAGTAGCCCTAAGTTTAATTAGAATATGACGGAAAAAAAATGCTAACTTGCGTAATAATCATAGTTTTCAGGGTCCTATTCTAGCCACACATCATTAGAGAGAAATCTGTGTTATAGTGTATATATAGTGTATAGTATAATAAAAGGGACAGTTTTTGTCCTGCTGTTTGCCTGTGGGGTTTCTTGTATGTTAGCACTGAGGGAGACAAGGGAAGCACTAAATAGCCTGTCATCAAACAGGGTGCAAAAGCAAAGCAGGATGTGAGTTTGAATATCAAACACTAACAGCACTGTTAAATCGACTTCTACTAGCATTGGAATTGTTTAGGAGTCTCAGGGCTGCTATTATATTGCTTATTGCTTTTACTCTTCAGCGTTGCATGGGAGCAAAAGTATTCACTTCATTCTGCCAAAAGAATTTTTAAAGTTCTGAATATTGTGAAATGTGGAGATTCAGAGTGTATGTTTGCTAACGTTAACCTTGGAGCAAAACTGATAGGGTGAAGGAACTATTGAATTTAGATGTTCTCTGAACTTTAAAAAAACTGGGATTCTTCAGCTATGCTGCTTTGTTTAATATTAGCTAGATAAATACAGAAGTAGTATTTTTTTTTTCAAAACCTAAGAAATAGGATACATCTGTAGCCTAATCTTGATGCCCTGAGTTTTCACTGACTTTGTGCTCATGAGGCATTAGAACAGTCCCATTTCATACACTGAAACTACCTCCTTTAACTTGCTTCTCCTCATGGGGCTCTTGAAGATCTATCTGAATATGAAAATGCTAGTACATGGGAGTCAAAACATCTCAAATGAAGACCAGCAAACCATACTAGAAGTATGTCTCTATGCAACAAATTAAGCTTAGAGGGATAGCTTTATATGCAGTAATGTTAATTTTTGTGGTAAAATTGTCCCCTTTTTAACTTAGACTGTGCTAACTGGTGCTTCTATTCCAGTAACATTACAGCATCCAAAATCAAAACCCAAGATATTGTCTTAATACTGCTGTTAGTCTTGTAAATGAGTGACTGCAACATTTGTAGTTTATGAAGCTTTTGGACTAGAGGACAATAAAATGAGGTCAACATGAGAACAAGGCAGTCTGGATTTTGCCTCTAATGTATTGCAAAATCTGCCAACTTCCACAGATACAGTCGCATTTGTCTAGCTTGATAACTTGCTAGATATTAATAATTTAAATGTACTATTCCCTTAAAGCAACAGTACTGCTCTAGCACTTAAAATACCTAGTAGCAGTGTCAGAGCACTGTAACAGATGTGCAAGACTATCACAAAAAAAACCCCCTACAAACACCCCAATTTTTTCAACTGAAGGCTTGTAGCCAAATAGGTGGTTTGCAGAGGAGACCTTCATTCCTTAATCAGTGCTTGTTACTCAGATCTTGTGCTGTAGATTTAGATTTGACTTTAAAGAACTGTTCTACCTGTTAATTTTTCTAGGCAATACACATCTGCCACAAATAGTGTCTTATGTTGTTCAAACACCACCACGCCTGGTGCTGATAAGTAGCTGCTTGTTTCTTTTACGGCAGCATCGTGCTTGCAAAAATCAGGGACTGTTTTCTAAAACATTCTGAGCATTTATTTTGATGTGATGCTTCAACTAAACTGCTAGCAGTAGAGTCCTCTATTCTCTAAGTTTTTCACAGAACTGTGTTGCTATTGGCTGTGCAGAAATTCGCAATTAAAAATGTTGACCTGATGGCTAAAGAAACTTAAATTTTCAAATTTTTCACTGACAGCTGACCAAAGTTCTGGGGATTATCAGCTATATTCATCAATAGACAGTTTGAATCAAGATGGGGTTAATTGAGAGGAGGTATCATGCTGACACTTGCTCAAAATAGAAAGAAATGATTAAAAATGCTGGTTTAATAGGTATAATTGCTTAAATTATTACATTGTATAAAATAGGCAAACATGGGTAATACTGTTAGAAGATGTATGTTGCTAATAAGGTGTTTTATATCCAAATAGAGCAAAGTTGATGTTTTCTCAATCAGAAAAAATGTTTTTGGGTTTTTTTGGCTTGTGTGTTTTTTGTTTTGTTTTGTTGTTGTTTTTTTTCTAATGTCGTTAGAAAATATTCTAGTTTAACTACTGATTTTTTTGGGGTCTTGAATCTTAAAAAAAGGACCCTGGCGAAGCCGAGGAAAGTGGAACGCAGGGAAAATTGGTGGAAGCACTCAGGCAAATGAGAATAAATCATAGGGGGAACTACCGCCACCTTCTGGAAGAGATGCTGACTAGTTACAGGCTAGCTAAGATGCAGGGAGAAGAGTGCACTGCTGAATCAGCTGCAGCATCTACTTCAGATACTCATGCTGGACCCAGTGACCCCGTACCAGACACCCACACAGAATCTGGGAATCACCTTGCTGAAATACAGAGCTCAAACGAAGATTCAGGGATGAATGAGATGAGTGATAAACAGACATAATGTTTTGCATAGTGGATTTAATGCTTTGCTTCACTTGGCCTATTTTCCTTTGTTTAGATCTCAATATTTGTCATGTCTATCCTAGAAGTCTGATTGTTTTTACTTTAGTTATTTGTACAGATTTGTTTATACAAAGCTCTTTTTTCCATAGAAGTTCAACTACTATGGTATATTATAGTAATTGCATCTTATGTTGCGTAGCAAGCCGTTAACTTCCCATTTGAGACTTTGAATTTTAAATCCTGTGACACCAACAATAGGTATCTAACATGATAATGCAAAAATAAATTTTAAAACTTTTTCTTTTAAGCCCGTTCTTAAATAATATTGATGGTCTATGTTTGCTAATTGTAAAGTAATTCACATCATAATTGTATCTTTTGTGCAAATGAATTGAATTATACCAATTCTTCACTCTTTTCCCCAGCATCATATATTGCATGTTTGTATTTGAATTGTGTATAGTTTATATTACCACTAAATTACAAAAGCTATTACTTTTTAGGTTGTCACTTACTCTTCGTGAAATATGTTGGATTTTTTCCAATTTAGATTGTATCCACTGTTCACCATAAATATTGATTTTTCTAGATGACTGTATTATTACTTTGCAGGTTGTAGTATAACACATATCCAGAAATTAACATGTACTTAGATTTAGTACCTAGTGTCAAGTTCTAAGGATTTGTGTTTAAGTGAAAATAAAGAATATGTTGTGGAATAATATCTGTATGTATATTGACTCTTTTAAGCAAGTAATAAACTTCCTTTGAAATGCTATCATTCTGACATGACTTGAAACTTTTCATAGCTTCTTATATTAACTTAATGATGTTCATTAGTTTCTACAAATACTTGAGTCATTTCTCAGGTTCGAGTTAAACATCAGCCATATAAATGAATAAACTGACTATTCTACTGAAGTTTACCTTCTACCAAATATTTTCCTTGTCTTCCGGTATACGACGCATGTATGCATGTGGATTTGGGTAGATCAGTAATAATACTGGAAATTTACAGTGACGGTAGCTAGTCTGCTAATAAGTTAAATCTGGATTTCTTCTCAGCGGTCAGTTCATAATACAACACTTGCACAAAAATTTCATTGTTCAAAATAGGTACAAATATCACTGCTTTAATGAAAAAGAACCCGCGGAAATGTCTTGAGGACCAGGAATACCTGAAGGGCTGAATTCCGTAGTATTTTACAGATTTATTTTTTGTAGTCCATAGATGTAGTATCTACGATTTAGTACAATTTTAGATAATACTTGTTTTTAAGCCTTTATGCAGTAATAGCTTTACTGGATTCATGTTTTTATAAAAGTAAAGTCCCTCATGAATTTGAGGAACAGAGAATGTTTTTGTGTGGAAGCGAGCAGGTATGGAAAAAAAGGAAAATATCATCTGTCTTATACTAGTATTCTACTTAATTATGCCACTGAAATCCAAAGTGCAACAAAATGTTTTCATTTGTATTGGTGAGTAGTAATATTTCTCCTCTTCTTTTCCTGTAGGGTGCTGGAGATCTAGAAGATCCGTGGTAGCCTTACAAATCTACTAAAATGCTTTTGATTCTGAAAGGGGGAAAAAAAACTTTAAAATCTGTTTTCTTCAATACAAGGGAAAAATTCTGGTGGATTTCCAACATTTTGTGAAATGGGCAGAAAGATATTAGAATTTTCCATCATTCGTTCATTTTTGTGTTTTCTGATATTGCCACTCTTAGCATTGCCTGTACTACAGTATTCTTACCAGCCTCAGGCATACTGATTACATCCGTAATGAACTTTGGCCCTAAAAGGAAGGAAGGAAGGAATGATTCTCTCAGCAGATGGATATATGTACCTGAGGTGCATGGGATTGTAGGTGTACTCTGAAGATATGCTATGGCTAAATGAAATGTGCAACACACAAGCATGAGAGAGTACAAGTAATTGTTTGAGACATTACTTATTTCACTTTACTGAGTTGGAAGGCTTTGCAGCTCTGTGGCTTGGAAGTAATTTCAATTGGGCAATACGCTATCAGATGTGTATTTTATTTTTTTTTAAATTTTCCAGTTTTACCTGTATTACCAGACCGTTAGGTTTCCCTGCGGTGTCCAAATTGTGATACTTTGCCTACTGCTTGCTTGAAGATAAGTGTATTTGGCAATAATATATGAAGATTCTAGGCATCTAAAAAACGTAAGAATTTTACGCATGTGTACAACACACCCTTAAACTCTTGCTAGAGAAAAATCTTTTAAAACCAAACTGATGAATTTATAGTTAGTAGTGACTTGCTTTGACATCTCTCACAGCTGCAGGTTTTTTTAAAAAATGCTGAAAATTTGCCTTTATTATAATGTAAATTGTGATTATTTTTTTGTTCTATATGTGGTTTTCTATAGTTTTTGATTTTTTTCAGCTTAAGATAACAGACAGAAGTCTTGTGTAATATGGGTATAATTTTTAATTGTTTGCATTATTTTCAAAGTTCAAATTATCACTTTGAGATTACTATAAATACACTTAAAATTATCTATTTTAAATTAAGGAAATATTAGAGATATTTTCATGGGTTCAATGACCTTTCATTTTATAAGTAATGGGCATGGTACAGAGTGGCTGTCATGTAAGGTACTTGAAGATTCTTAGTTTAATTCTATTTTTGCAATAACCTTGACTTTTTTTCTGACTTCTTTGAGTTGTGCATGTAATGAGTCCAGTAAATGCTGAAAATGGGGAAGAGTAAAGTATTTATCTAAAATAAAAGCTATTGGGGAGGGGAAACAATGAATGTATCCATCTGTACATGATTTACATGCTGTGGATGCCTTGTAAACATTTTCCTATTTGTTTAAACTGTGTTTCAGCGAGGATGTAATTGCCCTTGTGTGTAGTTTTAAGCTAATGACAGTCATCAACTGGTTTTGTGTGAAATGGAATTCATGGTATTTTTCTGTAACTTTATCCCCATGGTGAGTCTGTAACAACCACATGCTCTTTCATACTGGTGCGGAAGGCCAGCTTTCCCAATCATTTTGATTCACTGTGTACCTGATTTTTTTTGGTCTAGAGAGGATTATTGCCACAGTATATTTTATTTATTCATTAGATTTTAGCCTTGTAAGTTAAAGTGTTCTAAATGATGATGTTAACAGGTATTTGTCCCTTTAATGGTTTTTTTGGGGGGTTGTTAAAAGATAGGGAATGAAGAATGCAAAATGGTTTATTGTTCAGACTGTCCGCTCTGGTCCAACCCTGTACTGATAGTACCTTCCCAGTATGATATTGTGATGTTTCATACAATACAGTGAACATAACCAACTTGTTATCTTCAATAAAGGATTGCTAAAACAGTGTAATATGCTGTATATTTTCTTGAAAAGAATTTATCAAGAAGATGCTAGTCTTCTATATAAAAAGACAACCAAATAGGATTTATGAGGGGTTTCTTGGTGATGGATTTGTGTTTGTTCTCTAGCAAATGTGGCTCTGTCACAATAAGCTGGAAGTCTCGAAGTGGGCTTCTCTGTGGGAGAAAGAATAGTACAAACAACATTTAGAGCTCATAGGGCTAATCCATCCCAAGTTCAGCTGGAATAAATCTTATTCCAGCTATGGGACAGCGTTCATTTAAAGTCTAAAAATTCAGATTAAACTTGACTTTTTAGTCAACTCATTTCTTGAAGTTCCTTAAAGATCTGAGGTTAGACCTATAAAGTTTTACTTTTGTACAGTGTTTATAGAAATTTCTCTAAGGTTAATGCTCTCATGTTAAAACTTTTTACTTCAATTCTAATACCTTCTTCCACTGGTAAGAGTTGTTGTACTCCACAGGCTCCAGTCCTATGAAAGCTTACATGTGTGGGTTTTTTACATCATATGGATAGTCTCCCTGAAATAAAAGGATTTATGCTTTTATTATATACAAGTGAAGCATGCACATAGGTTTTTTTCAAAGAGAAGGACCATAGCTTGCAAAGCTACAATGCAAAGACATCTTTTTTTTTCCCCTCTAGATTAGTACTGCTTTCTGTTCTGGATTCTGAATTCTAATCATGGTTTTAGTTTAGTCAAAATACTGTTCAGATTTCAGCAGCCTGGGGAAAAACCCCATGCTTGTTGACTTCGTATTCTTAGTGTGAGAAGTCTGACTGTTTGATAAAATTTGTTCATGTATTTGCCTTTTCAATTTTAACATTTATTTTAAAATTATGTTCTCTTAAATATATTGCCACCTGTTAACGAACATAAAGATATTTCGGCAGAATGTTGAGAGTGGGGAGTGTATCTTCCACCTCAGGTCTTTCTGACATGTCAAATTCAGCTTGATTCTTTTCTTCTCATCATTTTTATGACTTTTCCTGTATCAGAGACAAAGTAGTCCATGTCAGTTCTCAAATCTGCTCTGATAATCTTGAGCAAAATAAAGACTTGTTTTTAACTGATCCTCATTAACATGTTAAATGGAGTTAGAGAATAAAGAAATGGATGCAAATATAAGTGGTGTCATCCTGACCTCCTTAAAAGGCTCATATGAGAGGTTAACTACAATGAGAGTCTTGTCTTAATAGATTGGATCTTCACGTGCTTATTTGAGGTTACGCAAACCTTTGCAGGACTTGGCGAAAGGATCCAAACTTTTCATGGCCCTTATGTGAATCTGATGCTGATGTTGCTAATTAGGTGAAGGAGTTAAAAACAAACAAATTGTACACTCAAAATGGGTAAGATGTCAACTTTTTTTAATGCATTGCAGCCTAGCTATTAGTGGCTACCTAGCTTCTTGGTATCATGTATAAAGTGAAGTTTAAGTCAGCCACTTGATCTGTGAGCAGTCTTACACTGTCAGCTATAATCACCAGCTTAAATCTTAAAAAGTAAAATTAGTCCCAGAAAACCAGTCTTTTTTTTTTTTTGGCACTTTAAAGGTTCATAGTGGAAAAACAATAGGAAATTGAACTTAGTTATAGCATTGAACCAAGCTTTAGTGGGCAATTTTTTCTTTTGGAAGATGAGGCAAAAAAACCAGGGCTGCCTAACTTTAGGTATCAGGTGTATTCTGGCAGAAAGGCCACAGTGCCAAGCAGTTTTTAATCTGTCAGCTAATTTGGGTTTTGTTGGGCTAAAAAGCAAACTTCAGATCTAAGGATTGTCTACTGAAGACATGTTGCTTTTAGCTCTTTATAGTTGTTTTTAGCTCTGAAATAAAAATTAAGTCAGAAGGAGGTGGCTCCACTGGTGCAGGTGAGGAACTACATGGGATGCTCCCAGAGATGAAGGCAATTTGACAAAACCACAAGAAAGTACACAAGTCACTGAACTTTTGCAGTATAATCAAGGTAAGTATGTGGTTTATGCAGCTGAAACTCCACCTCAGGTCTCGTGTGTCTTTGTAACGCCTTTCTCTCTGTGCCAATCTGATCTTGTCTGGCTCATGTTTATTTGGACTGCTGTTGTACAGATCTGACTTGGCTATGCTTTGCTTGTACCATTTTGTATTCCTACCTAGCTGCTTCTCTGTTAATCAAAAGACAAGTAGCTTTTTCATTTTAGCATGGCTGTGCCTCCTGTCTGCGTTTAGCTCACTGCTTGAGGTCATCTCTCATTTCCATCATTTCCTTTGTTACATGTTTAATTGGTGCTGCTGTGCTTTGCTCTTGCTCTTTTTACATCTGAAAGGTCATGTTACCCCAAATACCTTATCTTTACTTCTTCAAAAACCATCTTAAAGCTCTCCTTTGCTGTGATGCCTGGATTTAAAGACTGATTTGGATTATTGAGAACTTTTTTCTCCATTGATGAGTACTTCCTGCTTCTGTCCTTGGCTGTCCTTAGTTATCTATATGCAGCTTGATTAGGAATTCCCAACAGAAAAAGCTTTGCTGTACTGTTGCTGTGATTAGCGACTGTGAATTAACATCAACTAATGGTTGCATCAGCACCTGTTTTTAAAACTTGCCAAAGACTGATAAGGATTCGAGTCATGAGAGTGGGCTTCAGTAGGAGAAAAAAACCAGACATTCTCTATCAGTTTGGTAATCTTTCCCTGAAAGCAGTTGCTCTTCCTAGTAAAGGAAGAAAAACACTGTGTAATAGGAAGATGCATTCTGAAGACCTGTGGCAACTAATGGAAACAGTGTTGTTGGAAATAATTTTTCCTGTTTTGTCAAATCTGTTTTGGAAAGGACCGTTACCCTGGGTTTCTGCTTTCTCAGACTTTGGGAATTCAAGGTGAGTTGTCGGAAAGTTTGAGGCTAGGTTGTAATAGTGTTTGGTGTTCTAAGGACTCTGCCTTTGACCTTTAAAAAGTTGGAAACAATCCAACTGAGTCCGCTCATTAAGATTTTGGAAGTCAATCTGGTCTGTAAATATAGAAATACTGATATTTTTTTTTTCTGGCCTTTTTCAGGCAGCTTCTGGATTCTGTTGGCTAGTTATGGGATGTTTTCAAACAAGTATTTTTCAGAGAACTTCTCTGCAAAGTTATGTCCGAAAATGACCAAATGGGATCTGCTTTTATAACTTTGAAAGAGCTGCAAAGCTTAAGTGAAGGAAATTGGACAGAAAATCATAGAATGAAAATTCTGTGTCTTGTCAGATAGAACACTATTTTCAGGAGTTAGTGTACAGAACTTAGAAAGGGTACCCAAAAATGTTTGGGTATGTTCTATTCATTGCAAGAGTATTTCTCCTTAAAAATCTGAACTGCCATTTTAAAGAATGTGCTAAAAGAGAAGCTGGTGAAAACACACCTCTCCACACTGATGTATTTTAACCACTTTGGGGTGGGGGGCTGAACATGTAGTTTCGTAAATGTCCTACATTTAGAAGTTAGTTGGAAACTGAAGTAAATGCATACATGTTAAAGTCTGATTGCATTAATGAAAAGATATTTCCCTTTATTTTTGTAAGGAAACTTCTTAACACCATTCCCATCAAATTCATTCTGTGAATATCATTTCTGTTTTGGCAGGTTACTCACATGCAAAAAGATGGATGTCTGCTTAATCTTGGACAAATAATCTACGGTATTTAATTTGTTGCTCTTAGGAGAAACTGGGGAATGTGTTCTGAGATATATTTTTTTTGATCCTTTATCCAATGGTCAGCTTCAGTTCATAAACACATCTAAGTTTAAAGGTGCAATATGGATTTTGGCCTTGGTATGTAAAGTGGATGTGTTTTTCTAGTGTGTTTAAAATAATGATAATAATCATGTCTCAGTTTGGGGAGCAGAGAATGTGTGAAATCAAACCAAAAGATGTTCTCCAGCTCTCCCAAATCTGCATTTAATTTGGAAGGTTATAATTGTAGGAAATACTCTGCTAATGCAAACAATATGAGAAGAGATTAGAAGTATGGTGCTTTACAACAAACCCTCAGTCTCTACTTTTGGTCACGGACACCTTTTTTCATCATACTGGGTGAGAAATTTTTAAATGGTGAAGTATATTTTACGTTCATCTCTTCACTCCTACTTACCTTAAAAACATTTAGCAAGTTCCATGCTGTTGCTTCAGAGATTACAGTTATTGCATTTAAATTCCCACTCAACTTATTAGAGGGGAAAAAATGCAGAGATCCAAGTTTGTGAGTAATTGTGGCAACTCTTTTTTTTACATGCAGTTATTCTATTTCAAGTGCTGCTTCTGTGAACTAAATGAAAACAAAAGTTATATCTTGTAGATGTAACTTCTAATATGGTCTTAGTAGCCCCTATGCTTTGAACTGCATTAAATAAAAGCTTTTGGATGAAATTAAGGAAACGGAGAAAAAATTTACAAAATGGGTATTGTTATGACTGACTTAAAGATGTTGTACACCTGTCTTTGTACACCTGTCTTTCTATTCAGCCTTCAGTACTCAAATATTTGGAAGATGTTGTTAAAATACAAACTCGTTTTGCTCTGAGTGGATTAGAGTCTCACTGTACTCAGTACTACGGAGTCCTAGACAGCATGGCAGAGCTAAAAGCATGAGAATTATAAGAGAGTGCTTCATATAATGGACAGACACCTGCTTTAATTCTCCTTGGGGCAGGGGGAATGGGTATGTGTGATAGTTGTCACTCCACTACTTGAATGATTGGGGGGAGTGCGGGGCGGGATTTAAATGCACTGTGTGAATACTTGCTGAATGTGGGATTATGTTTTTCTCTGGTTCACCAGTATAAACAAGCTAAGTGCCTGAAACTGTTACACAGATATGTAATGTGATATATGCTAGCTGAAGAGCCCACACAGTTCAGTGGACTCATTAAATTCCAAATAGAAAGCCTGGTATTCGCTGCAGGCAACGCTTTCTTCACCTTTCACCAAGCAACGTTTTCACCCTCCTAACTGGATCCTTGAATGCCAAGTGATTCTGAAACAAAACTTGGTTTAGGTGGTGTTTAGAGGTGAGTACTTAGAATTAGTTTTTAGCAGTACTAACTTAAGGAAAGTAAGGATTGTCTTCAATTTCAGTCTTTGTATGTTCAGGTGAATACAAAATTTGAGATTAAGTTCTGCTACCTATGTCCACGCTGAATGGTACATATATCTTTGGAAGTGGCTTCTTAGAGTTGTGAAATGTTTCCTTGATGCAGAGGTCTAGTTTGTGCTGGCCAGAGAGCCCCTTCCTTGAATATAGAACCTTGCATGTACCAGCTCTTGCTGTGGAGCATTGCTGGGTCAGTCCACCTGAATCAGGGAATTGGGTTTGGGTTGTGTGTTTTTTACAGAAGTCTGTACTTCCAATTCTTTGGTTTCACTCCCAGTGTTCACATTGATTTTTACACACTCTTGTGTTCCTGTTGCTGGACTGTTATGGTCCAATGTGGAATCAATGAACTATTGGTCACAAACAGCCATTGTAAAGCCTTGGGATGCAATTGAGTACTACAGAGTGAAGCTTTCTGTACAGAGACCGGGGACTTCTGATCTGAACACCAAGTCACTCCTGAGTTTCTAGCCATCAAAACTTCAGCAGTGCTCTTTCAGGGTTTAACACTATGCTGAACATTCCCAGCTCATACAAGGGTAAAATCAAGGTCTGGTTCTTTCACTGGCAAAGGTTTTAAAGACTAGGCTGGAAAAGAAAATTCTTTGAAAGTTGTCATTCTCTAGGACAGAATTGTGGACGAATGGATGAATGCTGTGAAGGGAAGAGTGGTAATAATGTAAACTGAGAAGGGTGCAGTTATGTGAGTGAGCTCCATCCTGGAGAGGTAACAAACCTGGAGTTTACTTTTTCTATGGATGCACGACAGTATAGTGTTTGACCCTCTGTAGGGGAGGGTATCCAAAAGGAGTCAACTCTGCGTTCTTGCAGCTATGATACCAGCAAGAATTAGAGAATAACTGTTTTCATTAAAAATAGTGGGAGAAGCTAGCCATGCTGATCACCCATGGGAGGCAGGGGCTAGGTACCTCCTTCCCCTGAAACCTACCCCTGAAATGTCACGTGGGCCAAGCAGTAGCTAATTACAGCTTTTATAATGCCATTAACTTCTAATCACATAGTCCATTAGTGGACTAAGACTATTAAAAAAATAACAAAAAACCTCACCAAAGCACGTCATGGCATCCCATGCAATTACATTTTGCCACCTCCTAGGACTTCAGACTGCTGGTTGATGGCAGAAACCTCTCGCACGCTCAGGGATGCCCAGGATAAAAGCCACTGCATCAGAAACTTGTTCCTTGAGAGCATCTCTCTCAATAGCTGCCCTCCATGCCAAGGAAGGGCTTTCTTAGTCCTGAATGAAACGTAGCTTTAAAGGTCAGACTATCCATCAATCTTGTGGGAGCCACCGAGGAAAAACTGCCAGCCATAGTGTTTGCCTCTTTATATGGGTGTAAAACTGGCCCTGATTCTGTAAATAATGAGTTTTTATTTAGAGGTGAAGTGCATTATGTCAGACCAGTTCCAGTGGTAACAAACCATTTAATGAAAAAACATTAAGCAAGAGAACTTCTTAACAATAAACATCTTCCTATACTTAGCGCATTAGGGTGCTTAATCACCCCTCTGTATGGTTTTCAGTGTAATTTCTATGGTATCGAGTAACTGGCAAGCTACTTGGCATTTGTATAGCATCAAACAGCAGACTACTTATTCAGCCAGTGCATCTAAATAATTACATATAAGAAATACTTGTGGAAATTAACTCCTCGATCTTACAGAAATAACCATGGCAATCTGTGTGGAGATAGCAGCTATTACTGCCCACATACTGATTCGTTTTGTTTCCATATCTAACACTGAGGTAAACAGTAACTGGCACAGAATATGAAGTGTTTTCTTTACTATTTAATATTTTTCAGTCGATTCTGCTAACGCAGTTGCGCTGGCTAGTTACTCCTGCTAAACTATAAAATTGCTCAGGAGGGTACCATTTCAGAATTGCTTGAGAGCAAGCCAGAAGCATAATTCCTGCATACATAAAATGTATTTTAAAAGGAAAAAGTTAAAGCTCAGTGGGAATTGTTGGTGATCTGCCTCTCTTAAGATGAGGTTTACAGTTTCCCTTTATCAAATAATTTTAAGGCGAGCAACTCCTCAAGAGAAGGAGAGAAAAAAAATAGGTCTAGAATAAAAACAAAATACCTGTGTGGTTTTATTTTTAGTCTAATAGGAAAAGCATATAGGAGGGGGTACCAGATTCTCAGGCTTGTTCTGCAGGGTCTGTGGTAGTTGATTGTCCCAACCTATTTTAAGCTCCTTGGCTGTATTTTCCCTCCAGGTTTTCTAGAAGAATTTTTAGTATTCAAGGTCCAGGTGTCCAGCCTAAGCGTACCTGTGCTCCACTGGTACCTGCTGTGCTTCAGCTCTTCTTACGTAGCAACGGGGAGTTGATATGAAATACCATGGAAGTCTGACTGTAAACAGGGTCAGTCTAACTCTAAAAACCGTATGTTTACCAAGACAGCTACTTCGTAGTTTCTAGGATGGTTTATGTTCTGGTTTAACCTTAAAATAAAGTGTGTGTCCCTATCTTTGCGTGCCCTGTAGCCACTGGAGGAGGGTTGAGGTAGTGCACACAGATTCATCATCTATGCGTGGCCTCTGGCTCCTGCATGCTGCGTTTATCTACCACAGCAGCATAATCCTCCTTTTTCAGCTGGATGCTTGGCAATTAAGATGTGATCTGTCCTACCTAAAGTACAAGTAAGCCTTTACCGTTTACTTGGGGATCACATTAGGACAAGAGGGGCTCTTCTGAAGACACAGTTCCCGCACAGGAGGGTTTGCAGAGCAGGCGTTGGCTGTTGTGCTCCTGCAAGGTGCTTGAATAAGGGGAAAGTAACAGTTCCCAAACCACATGCACGGAGAGCCGGGGCAGCTTCTGACTACTGAAATACTAAATTGGCCTTTATCAGTTGTAAGAAGTACGCATAGGGAGGGTAATTTCCCTAGATCTCTAGATCGAGTGCACGTGTCCATGGAGGCAATTGCCACCTCTAAGTTTACTGGCTTAAAGATAAAGGTGAGGGCTGAAATACCTGGAACCAGAGTTTCAACAGTGTTTTGGGTAGTAGCGATGTAGTACTTCGGTGAAGTGGGGTTAGGTCCCTGATCCGGATTCATGCGTGATTGGGGGTAAGCTGTTAACAGAATTTAAACCCTCTCCTTGTCTTTGGTTCCAGCAGCATTTGTGGGTGTGAGACTTAACTGCGTGCTACTCCCAGAAGTGAAATGATGGGACTTTCTCTAAGGGACGGGTAGGAATTTACTAAAACAAATGCGAGACACGAAGGCTATGATTTGACTGAAGAGCTGCTCTGGCAAGTGGTTGTACTTTTGTGTCCTGGCCCCTCTCCCCGCCTCCCCTCTCTTTCTCCTCTCTGTGTGGGCTGGCTGAAGCATTGGTGTGGTCTCATGGGGACCAGGTGGACTAGGAGTAGAAGTCTTTGAAGAATGAAATTGGGTTTTTTTCCAGCCAAATTTTTCCCAATCCAATTTGCTGCACAGCTGCTTAAATACTTCACCTGGCACATGGCAGGGGGCAATGCAAGGCAGGAACAAGCAGTCAGGGGTAAGAGTTGATTAAATTAACGCTAAATGCTGGTGAATTAGACGCAAAACTGCAACTTCAGTCATGGTCATGTAGCATTGCCTATTGAGCAGCTATTTTTTATGATAAATTACATGTCTGTGTCCCAGTGATGTGCCAGAGAAGTCTTCTGGGACTTGCACAAGTGCTGATCCATGTCTTGAGTATGTATATGCTCCGACACCCACGTACTCTCATTGTATGCCCATGCTGCAAACTGGTAAATGCGAAGGTCCTCAAAACTCGGGCTGTGTTCTTTAAAAGAGATGCTGACTGTCATTTGAGGCAAGTTGTGCAGGGTTGTATTGGGTGCACATGGCAAGGTTTTGGTAGCGGGGGGGGCTACAGGGGTGACTTCTGTGAGAAGCTGCTAGAAGCTTCCCCTGTGTCCAACAGAGCCAATGCCAGACAGCTCCAAGATGGACCCGCCGCTGGCCAAGGCCGAGCCCATCAGCGATGGTGGTAGCGCCTTTGGGACAACATATTTAAGAAGGAAAAAAAGTTGCAAGGGGCACAGAAATGGCAGCCGGAGGGATGAGTGAGAACATGTAAGAGCAACAACCCTGCAGACCCCCAGGTCAGTGAAGAAGGAGGGGGAGGAGATGCTCCAGGCACCGGAGCAGAGATTCCCCTGCAGCCCGTGGGGAAGACCCTGGTGAGGCAGGCTGTCCCCCTGCAGCCCACGGAGGTCCACGGTGGAGCAGATCTCCACCTGCAGCCTGAGGAGGACCCCACGCCAGAGCAGGTGGATGCCCAAAGGAGGCTGTGACCCCATGGGAACCCCGCGCTGGAGCAGGTTTTCTGGCAGGACTTGTGACCCTGTGAGGGACCCACGCTGGAGCAGTCTGTGCCTGAAGGACTGCACGCTGTGGAAAGGACCCATGCTGGAGCAGTTTGTGAAGAACTGCAGCCCGTGGGAAGGACCCCGTGCTGGAGATGTTCGTGGAGGACTGTCTCCCGTGGGTGGGACCCCACGCTGGAGCAGGAGAAGAGAGTGAGGAGTCCTCCCCCCGAGGAGGAAGGAGCGGCAGAGACAACTTGTGGTGAACTGACCCCAACCCCCATTCCCTGTCCCCTTTGCTGCTTGGGGGGACGTGGTAGAGAAAATCAGGAGTGAAGCTGTGCCCAGGAAGAAGGGAGGGGTGGGGGGAAGGTGTTTTAAGATTTAGTTTTTATTTCTCATTATCCTACTCTGATTTGATTGGTAATAAAGTAAGTTAATTTTCCCCAAGTTGAGTCTGGTTTGTCTATGACAGTAATTGGTGAGTGATCTCTCCCTGTCCTTATCTTGACCCATGAGCCTTTCGTTGTATTTTCTCTCCCCTGTCCAGCTGAGGAGGGGGAGTGATGGAGCGGCTTTGGTGGGTACCTGGTGTCCAGCCAGGATGAACCCACCACAACAATGCAGTCACGGTGTGCTACCAAGCAAACCAACAGTGTGGCTGGCCTTGGCTCTGCAGGCTTATGTGTCAGGTGTGACGTTACAGAGAGAAACAGAAAAAGGAAAATGAAGCACTGAAATCTTATTCAGGTGTCACTGTTAACACTTTGTTGTTTTGTCATGGAGTTGTCTTTTAGCACGAGTACATCCTTTTATTTTTTACAAATGCAGGAAGGTTGTTCCCAGTTCCCATTAGCCTGGTAGGAAAAACTTGGAATGAGCCTGTCTGGAAACTTTTACAACTCTACTGATACGATGCTATGA
This sequence comes from Astur gentilis, assembly GCF_929443795.1. Classification (NCBI taxonomy): domain Eukaryota; kingdom Metazoa; phylum Chordata; class Aves; order Accipitriformes; family Accipitridae; genus Astur; species Astur gentilis. Next base: position 5,741,862 of record NC_064909.1, on the reverse strand, counting down.
AGAGTCATTAGATGGGAGCCTCTTTCAAATAATTTCCCACTTTTGAATTTTCTGGCAATACTGCATTACAGACGCTGAAACTACTGCCATTATCTCAAATTACTCTGGCAACTACCTGACCCTGCACAGGCTGAAGTTGCTGCCGGGCACTGCTTTGAGTAAGGGGAAGAAAAGTATTAAATCTGTCAGAGAAGAAGACATTGGTTTAGCTTAGCTACTGCAGCAGTAACACATTTTGGAATCATTTGAATATTGCATGCTAGATTTTTTCAGTCACTAGTTTATAAACTTCTCTCATTGTTTTCAGCAAACATAGTAAATACTTTTTTGAGGCCCAAACCAACCTTTTCTCCTCTGCAGTTGCCCCCCCTGACCTATGGTCATGGGCAGGTGTTTGCTTATACGTGTGATAAGGCAGTTCCATGGCAAATGTATATTGCTTTGTGTTTCCTTTGGTATGCTTGGGCGGAGGGCGCTGGCTGGAGGGTATGTCTTGGTGGATGTGGGCTTGCTGGCTTCAGGGCAGCTGGGGCTTAGGTCATGCAGGTGTGTAAATCTGTGCATGCTTGTGCAGACTTTGGACGATGCTTTTCCCTGGCTTGAGTAGTATAAAGGGGGGAAAAGAGAGAAAAGGGAAAGGTTGCTTGCTTGTAAACAAATTTAAAAAAAATTAACAGCGGGTAGTGGGTTTTTGTCTTGAGTCTTCCTTGTGCCTGTGTAGAGGTATCCTGTCCTGACCCGGGGATAGCTCTGGGTGTAGCAACCTGTCACATGCTGTGAATTGCAGGATCGGTATGTGCTTAATCGTTACTGCTTAAGAGTTGTGGGTGGGCTGGGTTGGGTTAGTTGTGTGTGTGGGGGGGGTTGTTTTTCTAAGCTGTGAGAAACAAAGCACAACTGGCCTTTGTATTTTTTCTTCTTAGTTTGTATTTTTGCTTTGGGGCCAGAAGTTGTCAATACCTCATCCTCTTGATGTCCATATTTAAATTACTCATTAATGCTCACACTGCTTCAGGCAGGGGAGACCATGACCAGTCTGGAAAGCTGCATATTTACTAAATCTTTTAGTGGTAAAACCCCCCAGATTTTCCCCTGCTATCAAGAGGAGGAGAACTTTGGTGTACCAGAGAGAGCAACGGTAAACACAACTCTGCTTGGCTGGTATGAGCAATAGGCTTACCTCCCTGGAAGACTGCGCTTTCTTGTAGCATTTTGTTATCTTGCTAAAGATGCCTATTATGTGGAAGAGCAGGAGCACTTTGCCCTTTTTGTCTCTTTTTGAACTTTGACTAGTTGGTCAGGATTGATCATAAACCCAGATGCTAATGATGCTGCTTCTCATTTCACTGAACAAAGGTGTGTTGGCAACACTTCCTTGCTGTGGCAGGAGTCTCCAGGACAAGACCCATGAAGTAAAATGGTTGAGGAGGAAGCTAAGAGCTTACCTATGGAGCTGAGTGAGAAGGGAGGTGTGGAGAACAACGGATTTGTTCATAATGAGGCTTTTGATGACAAGGAGATGGATACCAGTAGCCAAGAAGAAATGCCAAAACCACATGTTGTTGATGTGGACCCAGCGGCTATGGAGGAGCTGCTGTTGAAGCCCTATGCGGGGATGCCAAAAGAAGTCTTGCTGAAGTTCTCCAGCCAAGCCCGGTACAGAGTCACCAGGGAGATTCTCTTCTGGCTTATAATTGCCGCTGCTGTTGTGCTTGTGTGCACTACAATAGCGATTATTGCTCTCTCTCCAAAGTGCCTTGACTGGTGGCAGGCTAGTCCTATGTATCAGATCTATCCTCGTTCCTTCAAGGACAGCAACATGGATGGGAATGGGGATCTGAAAGGTGGGTGGAATTTCCATTCTTGGTATGTGTAAAGCTGTGTGGCAGTTGTATGTGTATGTATGTGTGTGTGTATATATATATAAAGGGGAAAAAAAAAAATCATCATACAGTCCAACAGAGAAAGCCACCCTAATGGAGAAGGGAAGAAAAGGTGTCTGACTAATCATTAATGGCAATTTACATTGTCATGAATAAATTTAGCAGTTGCTTGTTCAAGTTGCTAAGTCTAAGCCTGGAGTTAGAATGGGTCTTTAGAGGTGGGGCTGAGAGCGGGCAGCAGCACAGTTGCAATCAGAGTAAAGTATCTCCACAAAACTGAGGTCAGTCAGGAGGATGGATGGTGCTGAGCACTTTGTTCTGTTATATTGGCTGCCTTTCCACAAGGAAAACTGAGGAAAAATAAAACTGACAAAGAGAAGAGAAAGATGTGTTACTCTTTGTTCTGTCCATCGTCTAAAAGTTTTTGAGCTCTTATGAATGCATTGGGAAGGGGTTCCTGATACCAAGACACACAGTGTCACTTATCAGTAGCTTAGCTGAGACTTTGTTTCAGAAAGGGAAGGCTCAACACTGTAATGGACAATAAATTTCTAAACAAGAAGCGCAAGCTATAATGTACTCTGCTGGCAAGTGAAGAGAAGAAACTGTTTCTGTAGTTGCATGCCAGTTGCAACATGTCAGAAAGAAAGGAAAGTCTTGAGTTTAAAAATACTAGAGGAGGCTGGAGTTGAGGTGTTCTTACAGAAAACAACAGGAAAACCCTTTAAGAGACTTTTTGTAAAGTAGGGAAAACCTGGGATCTTTGCACTAAAATTGTGCTTCCCTTTGGGTGGTCTGAGGATTAATTGACGTTCTTTGAAATGGGAAAGCAGTGCTGTTGCTGCGTTTCAACAAAATATAAGACCTTGTTTTCAAGAGTGAGTGTTAAATTTAGTAAATGAAATTGTAAACGTTTTTATAATACAGAATAGAAATTTGGTTTGATCTGATTTTTTTTAAATTCCTGTTTTACCTTTACCTTGTAAAAGTGGCTTTGAACGGTTTCCATTCTGTCATCTCATGCCATCCCTGAAGAAATGTCAAGATTGCCCTGCTATGTGAGATCAGTGACAATGGGATGGTTATGTATCAAAGGGACCTGTGCGCCATCTTTGAGCCCATGGCAAACTTATTTCAACAAAAGCATTTTGTCTTTTCTAAACAGATGATGCCCTTTTCTTTTAAATAGGTATCCAAGAAAAACTGGACCATATCATATATTTGAATATAAAAACCATCTGGATCACCTCTTTCTATAAGTCCCCCTTGAAAGACCTTGGATATGGAGCTGAAGACTTCTATGATATTGATCCTATGTTTGGATCAATGAGTGATTTTGAGAATCTGCTTGCAGCCATACATGACAGAGGTAAGCTGCAACTCCGTGCAAAATAACTATTAAAAAGACGCTTACTCATATTACTACAGGTGTACTTTGTAGCACTAGGTAATGATGCAAGATTTCAGTTTGTGCGTCTGGCAATTCCCCCATGGTGGGGTTGAGCAGGAGCAGATGGAGGTGCCAGTGAAGGGTATGCGTTAGCTCCACAGCAACACAAGCCCTGTGATGCTGTTTCCCACCCTTGGCTGCTGGGGTAGTGCTGGGAGTGGGACCAAAGGTGTGGGGAGCTACAACAGCAGCATTTGGCTGCTGTACGTTCTCTGAAAGGCATGGTCCCCTACAAGGGTGTTTGTGGGTGGGGGGCTCCCTTGTGCATATGATACTGAAAAGCCGGTTGAAGAAACTCTCAAAGACTCGTTTTGGAGTTTTAGAAAGCAGGCATTCTTTATTGCAGCGCTGGATCCACAGGGGTTAATTCCAGCTAGCGTGCATGCCACAGCTTCAGCACAAACAGGTTATATGGAGTAACAATTACATATTAATCAGACTAGTATACATACACATAAAAATTATTGTAACTGATTATCATAGTACTGCCTACATCTAATCATGCACAATGAAGAATTCGTCTGAGTTGAAGGGCTGCTTTGATGACCGCCAACCCATTTGAGGTTGTTGGCCGTCCTTGAAGTCTTTGTTCTTGTCCTTGTTCTTTGATCTTGAAGCTTAACGCAGTTTCAATCACATGTGGTCAGTTTCAACATTGTTCTCATCTAGTGTACAGGAACATCTAGTCATAAGAGCAAAGAACTGCAAAACTTATGAGTAACTACCTCTGCTAGTTAATTGCTTGGCTATACTATTGTCTTTTCTTTCAATCATACTGTTAGTATAAGATTTCTAATAACTATTTACCAAATCTCACTTTTACAGTCATCTAGCAGCAAACCAGTTTCCACGGCTGGTACAAAATATTAAAACCATCAAAATATTTAGACATACCGTATAGAACGTATGGACATATGCTATCACATATGGTATGGACATTGACAATTTGGGGGATCAAGGCTGAGATACAGTTGTTTCTGGCTGCATTTTATGGCTGGCTGCTTTTTGAAGAAAGCAGAAAGACCATTTCAGGGTTGGAAGGGAACATATCCTTCCTTCCTGCGATTGCATCCTTGGTTGGTGTGTTTATGCCTTAGACCAAATGTTTATTCAGGTGTCTCCCCTTACAGCTCTTGGGCTGAACGGAAAATGGTTTGTCAGTCCCAAAAACATTTGGGATTTCAAAAAATGTCTAGTCTTTAGGAAGGGTGAGGAAGAACGTGTGTTCGCTGATGCTAGACTGGTGAAGTGCCTTTCCCGCTTGGGAGGTGAGAGACAGATGTTGAAGTCGGAGTTAGTGGAAGTGGTTCATAACAGCAGAAATCTGTTCTGATTTTTTTTCTTCTCCCTTCTTTCCCTCCCCAGCAATGGGCTGGGGAGAACAGTACCAGCAAGATGTGTTGCAGCTTCTTGCAGACTCCTAGTTAGTCTGTGTTGGTAGTCTGGGGCTTTCTGTGGGGTTTTTTTTTGCCTCTCTCTTTTCCCAGACCTCTGGGATGGAAGAAGCCCAAACACTTGTGATACTGCGTTAAGAGAAAATGTGAACTTTGTCTTGAAAGGTTAAATTTAATAGGTTTTTTTATGGTTTGACTTTTAAGGGCTAAAGGTGATAATGGATTTAATACCAAACCACACAAGTGACAAACACCGATGGTTTCAGCTGAGTCGCAATCGGACTGGGAAGTACACGGACTACTACATCTGGCAGGACTGCACACAGGCTGCTGGTTCCGTCACTCCTCCAAACAACTGGGTAAACACGGGAAGGGACAGGTGCAAATCCCAAGCTGGATGCAGGCTGCCACATAGCAAAAGCAGCTGTAACATAGCTGTCCCGATGTATGCTGGGTTATAAACGACTGTTCAGACGTACAAACTGATGTTACTAAATGAGCTAGTGCAGATTAAGACTTAAATGAGCTCAGAGGGGAGGAGTTCCTATTTCAAAGAGAATTTTAAAAATTACTTTTGCTTCTTTACCTCAGTGTTAAATCTTCACTCACTGAACAAACAAAAAAAGGGATAGTTGTATGCGAGTTGTTCACACGTGACCCCTTCTGTGTCTGGGTACTCTGCTCTAGAAACTTCAGCTCAGCTCCTCTGAAATCATAGTTGGTGGGAAGGGAAACAAAACAGTGTGTTCTCGGCTTCTTTCCTTTTTCTGGAAGGTGATCAGGCCAGAAGGTGTGGTGCCTATTTAAAATATATTTATTTGAAATTTGAATTGATGGGTGCATGATTAGGAACTTGTGTGTTCTAAAAACTCAAGGTGGAATTACTATTTTGTACTAGCTAGTGTAATTTCTCTTTAAACTTTGAGTCTTAAGAGCTATTTTAGCTTTTGGAATCTTTTATTACAGAGATGATGATAAAATTAACATTTTAACATGCTGACTGTTGTTGGCACTTCAAAGGGATAATACCGGATTTCAGAAAGCTCTAAGTTAACTAAAGCTATTTTTAATAAGTTTTAGGAAAAACAATTCCAAAAGAAATGTTCCCACCAATGTTTTCCTCTCTGTTCTGAGTAATTCCTAGTGAAAGGCTACTTTAAAAAACAAACAAACAAAAATACCCCCAGAACACTGAACAAGAAATACATGTGGTGAAGCACAACTAAAGGGAGAGCAACTAGCAGGAGAAGAAAATGTAAAATATAAGCACCAAAATCTACTCAAAATTTAGGCCATTGATTAGGCATTTTGTGCTTTATTATATGCTTGTAATGCATCACTTACTAAAATATGCATAGGAGTAAATGTTTGTTAAATTAGGAGTTCTGATTGCCCCCCTCCCTTATATGAGCAGGTGAGTGTCTTTGGGAATTCCAGCTGGCAGTTTGATGATGTGAGAAAGCAGTGTTATTTTCATCAGTTTGGGAAAGAACAACCAGACTTAAATTTTCGCAACCTTGCTGTCCAACAAGAAATCCATGTAAGTATGTAAGCCGCTGCTGCTGTGCCAACAGCAAAGCAGCTATTTCTTCACTTAATTTCTCTGATTATTTGTGCTACGTGATTTACAATCTAGTTGGAAGTAATTCAAGGATTGCAGCATATGTAAACAATTGAAACAAAAAAGTGTCTAGACAAACATTAAGTTTATAAGCAAAATTCAAGCTTTATGCTGTAATGTTTCCAGTATTGGAGCTACTTTGCTTCAAGTCTTTTGAATTTAAAAGCAAACAGGCAACCAAAAAAAAAAAAAAAGTCCAAATAAAATTGTCCTTGAGTGGAAGTATTGGCAGCAGGTGGTGTTGCAGTCCTCTGGATTTTAAGAAGGTATGACTATTGCTTTTTTGCTTAAGTCCCCTGCTCTTACAAATGCCTGGCAAGGTCTTGATGGGTTTTTGAAACAGGCTATTGCACTTTACAAGGAGCTCCCTTTCCCTTTTTCTTCCCACTAAAGGCTATCTTGAAATTGCTTTGGTTCTTCAGGAGCCCTCTACTTTCCAGTCTAACCTTATTTGCAAACTGTTTGTTCTTAGCTCTCTATGAATGAAACGTGTCCTTCAGCTGCAATAGCTTTTCCCACCTTTGTTTATGCTTATTTGGTTTTCAGCTCTGACAACATCCCCCTTCAGCGTTTGTTAAGATTAAATGGGGGGCGGGGGGGGCTTTTCCAGTCGACCCTCAAGTGAGAGACTCTCTGTCCCTTTGTTTAGCCGCTACTCCTCCTCGGAGTGCTTCCAGCCTGAGCATTTGCTCCAATGCAGATGGCCAGAATTAAACAGATTGAACAGAAAAAATGTCTGGGCAGAACCTTGTACGGTGGCACAGGTACTTCCTCCTGCGTGACCTAGGATTGCTGTTACTTGCTTTGAAGTTGGTGCTAGTACTCGAGTAATCCAACGTGACTGCTGTCTGGAAGCAGTTAACTGCTTTCAGCTCTAGTCTCCATCAAGAGCCAAGAATGAAGGCACTTGGCGTGTTTGGATGTTGTATCAAGGACAGCAACTAATGCAAGGATTGACGTGGATGGTAAAGCAGCTCTTGAACTGAAGCCTGTGCTGAAACGGAGTTGAATCACTCACGTGGAGAGAATTTTTTATATCTGTTGATACAAGGAGCTGTTAATTAGCCAGTCAAATGTGGGAATAGCACCTTGTTTTAGCAAAGAGATATTTGCATTTTCAAGAAAGCCAGGAAATGCTGATTTGAATTACAAGGAATGCCTGGGCTTGTGGATAAGCGGGAGATAGCGAGTTTCAATCTGTCTACATCTCTGATGACTTTACAGGGGAGACAGACAGATAGACAGCCATCACAGCACTTGTGAGTCACCAAGGTAAGGGGGTGGTGCTCTGATGAAACCTCATGCTTTTCTGCATCATGTCTCCCAGCAGACAATGTAGAATTCCTAAAAATATAGGGAAGTGGGCCTGAACATGGGAAGTCTGACAATTACTGCTTTTTTGGTCGTCGTGTCCCCCCCCCGCTAAAGCTATACCCCTTGAGGTCATACAGCTACCTCAAGTGTTTTGATTTAGTTCTTAAGTGTTTGCTACTTTGTACTGTTGAATTTTGGTGCATTTCTTGGCGGTAGTCTTCACAGCTGCCCAGTAGTACTATGAGGGTCTCACTCCCCTTACTGCAGGTACTGCGTGTGCATGAAGAAACAAAACGCTTTTGGTCATACTTGTTAACTAAAGTGTGAAATGAAACTGCTCTTGAGACTGATCCTTGAAGAATTCCACCAGTAACCTCTCTGTCTTTATACTTCCCTTAATACCATGTCTTGCCACTTCCACCTTTTTTCCTAATATTGCACATACTTTTCAATGGTCTTGCCGAATTTTTTTTTAATGGTACCAGATACATTACTGAAGCTCCAGTAGCAAATAGATGCTGCATTTCCTATGCAAAGAAATGAAATGAAAACTAGTAAGGTTGGCCTGGTAACACCAACCTTTGGTAAATGCTTATGAACATTAATTGCTCCAGCATGTTAAAGAATAATCTTTATCTAGTATTTTAATTAAAAATCCTGTTTCAGAAGGTTAGGAGGACTGAGCAGGAAGCAAATGGACTCTTCTGGAGAAGCTCAAGACTTTGGTTTAGCAACAGGGCATGCAAGAGCAATGAAACTTAGCACCTGGCATGTTGTAGCTTTCTTGCATAAATAAAAATAGAATTGTTGTAGTGAGTACCACATTGGTATTTGATATTTGCACTGCTGATACCTGGTGGTTCTTTTGTGATGAGCACATGAATAAGCATGAATTTATTTTTGGATTCGGTATCGGACAGACCATATCGAGAACTCCTGTTTTCAGAATGGCTCTATGAGAAAGTACAGCTCAGTAAGGCAGAGTCTATTTGCCAAACAAAAATCTGTAAAGTATGAGTGTGAACTGATTCTACTCCAGTCTGTTGACGCAAGTGTACTGCGTACATCTAAAAAAAGCAAATCAATAGCTGTCTTTCAAAAACCAAAACAAACAACCACCCCAACCCCCCCAAAAAACCCCAAACCCAAACAAACAAACAAAAAACCAAACCCAAAACCACAAAAGCCCCAAAGTTGTCCTCGGATGAAGAAAAGTATCTGGTCTAAAAGAATGTTTGCAGAAACCACTCAAGAGGAACTGGACTTTAGAGTTGTTTCTTAAAACTAGAGCAATTAAAACTGTAGTAATATAATAGCTACTGAAGTAGGATATAATTTTACTAATAGTCACTAACCGCTGAATTTGATAGTGAAATCATGAATCGATAAAAGTTAACTTGGGCAGTTTGTCAGGTTATTGCAAGTCAACAAATAAGCCTGAAAATAAACTAAAAAATTCACGTCAGTCAAATAAGAGAGAACAAATGTTTTAAGAGCTCTGTTGTACAAAAAGAAAATTGGTGCCACGAGGTCTGTGCAGAACAACATATTCTTGCATATTTGAATCCATGTGTTCTAATTGTGTGCAACCGTGACAGGTGTTCACCAACAACAGCGCTTAGCACTAGCCCAATGTTTTGATGGATGAGATGAGAAAAGGCTTTTAGCACGGCATGCCCTGGCTTTGGTCTTCTGAATTACTGAAGAAGTTACAGAGACCAGTCTTTTTCTTTTATTATACTGGATGAAATAAGATGTGCTTGATTTAGATCTTAGTTTGACCTTAGATCAATGTGACTCACTTTAACTTCTAGTAAAATTTGAAGTACAAATTAAAAAAGAAATTGTTACATATTAATACCTCTTAACAGGTTTATTTTTCTTTTTAAGTATATACTATTTTGAATGGAGTGGGCTCACTTGGACTTCTCAATTTCTACCTTTGTCTAGGATATTATCAAATTTTGGCTCGGCAAAGGAATCGATGGATTTAGTTTCAGCGCTGTTAAATTTCTTTTAGAAGCAACACATCTCCGAGATGAACCTCAAGTAAACAAGTCCCAGAATCCAGTAATGTATATGTTGTCTTTGCTTTTTTTCCTGTATTTCCTACTGGGGCGAGAGAGTGTATGGTTTTACTCTTTTGGGTCTTAACTGTGGCTTTAGGAAGACTGGGTCATAAGCTCAGAGCTCTTGCCTGTTTGGGATTCTGTAACAGCCACTGGCATGTATTTCTTCTACATTGCTAGTAGGAATCAGAGTTTAAAAAAAACAAACTCGTATTGGCAGTGTGTCACAGTGTGGCCAGACACATTCAGAAGCATGCACCCTGTTATTTATGCTGTTCGCTTTTGCTGAAGTAGCAAACTTGGTGACGTTCCCAGATAGTGCCAGCACTAAGACACCGTTCCCATGCAGAGTTTGGGATCGCATAAAACTGGTCAACCTCCACAAGTATCGTTGCCTTTATAAGTTACCACAACAATGTTGTCCATCTTCCCAGCCTGGTGTGTGGCCACAGCACCTGCTGTGCTTGCTGCTGCAGATGGGCTTGGTTGATTAGTGCTGCGGGTGGACTCTACCTCCTGAAGGATGGGATCCAAAATAATTAGCCCTCTTCTAATATATCTTCAGAGTTCCCCAAGTGCCGTTCAGCTCTGCGCTGTTAGTGTTGGTATGCTAAACTCATTTCAGTTGAAATTTTTCTGGACTGGTGCATTGTCTCAGGAAAGGATGGGAAGAATTTGGAGAGTTCTGAAATCTAAAATATTGGTGAACTAATGGGAAATATTGTATTCTTCAAGGAGAGCATCACAGCTTATTCTCAGCTCTACCATGACTACACAACCATGCAAGTTGGTATGCACGATATCATCCGTAGCTTCCGTCAAACCATGAATCAGTTCAGCAGTGAACCTGGCCGATACAGGTAATCATTATTACAGCTAGTGAATTTCTCTCTAATATTTGTCACCCTCTTGCTAGCAATAAAATGTTTTCTTAATAACATATACCATAAAAAGTTTTCTTCCTTAAACACAAATAGTGGTGCATAGGCTATGCTATCTCCTCCCCGATGTGTGAAGGGAAGGAAATGAATTGGTCTCGGTAACTCTGTGGTATCTATGGACTGTACAAGAATGGGCGACCATTCAGCTCACAGAGACACCGTAATTAATCAGCCCTGTGGCTGATTTATGGTATAGTATTAGCGCAATTCATGTCAGACTCACAGTCAGAGATTGTTAAAATGACAGAATGATTGAGTTTGGAAGGGACCTCTGGAGGTTATCTGGTCCAGCCCCCCCTGCTCATCAGGGCCACCTAGAGCCAGTTGCACAGGAATTTGTCCAGATGGCTTTTGAACATCTGCAAGAATGGAGACTCCACAACTTCCCTGGGAAACCTGTGCCGGGGCTTGGTCACCCTCACAGTGAAAAAGCGTTTCCTCAGTTTGTGCCCATTGCCTCTGGTCCTGGCACTGGGCACCACTGAAAAGAACCTGGCTCCATCGCCCTTGCACCCTCCCTTCATGTATTTACATACATTGATGAGACCCCCCCTGAGACTTCTGTTCTCCAGGCTGAACAGTCCCAGCTCTCTTACCCTCTCCTCATAGGAGAGATGCTCCAGTCCTTTAATGGTCTTAGGGGCTCTTTGCTGGACTTTCTCCAGTATGTCCATGTTTCTTTTGCACTGAGGAGCCCAGAACTGGACATCACACTCCAGGTTTAGCCTCACCAGTGCTGAGTAAAGGAGAAGGATCACCTCCCTCAACCTGCTGGGAACAGTCCTCTTAATGCAGCCCAGGATACCATTAGCCATCTTTGCTGCAAGGGGCCGTTACTGGGTCGTGTTCAAATTGGGATGACCCCAGGTCCTTTTCTGTAAAGGAAAGCATGGAAATTGCTGGATGGAGTGTGTGGATATGGATTCAGAAAGGCAAGACTTCAGTCAGATACTTGCAGCCTTGCATTGACTCTGGTAGATTTTTCTTCAGAAATTTCCAAGAAATATATTTTCTTGTCTCCTTGCCTGCTTTACAAAATGTTGTTTCTCTCTATTGATCTTTTTTGATGGAGAGGCAAGAAGCAAATGTAATTCTTAAGGCTATGTTATTTTATATGTATGTCCAACACCATTCCTAGCTTCCTTCTGCTCTGTGCAAACCAAGAATGAGCCGAAAAAAGGTATTTGTGCACTTCTTTGTAGATTTATGGGTTCTGATGGTGACGAAAAGGAAGACATTGAGGCAACAATGATGTATTATGGAGCAACTTTTATCCAAGAAGCAGATTTTCCCTTCAATTTCAACCTAATTAACATGAAAAATCTATCAGGCAACAGTATTTTTGAAGCTGTCAACTTGTGGATGAAAAACATGCCTGCAGGAAAATGGCCAAACTGGGCGGTAAGAATCCTAGACCAACACTTACAGGAAGGGCCTGTTCTCTATAGGTGATAGAAACCTATAGGTGGCAGTTCCTCTAACAGTGATAGGACTGTCCCCCCCCCTCCGCACACATATTGATTTCAGTGGGATCAGCAGCAGCCTGAGCCCATGGCTGAGCTGCAGTAGATGTACATTCATATGTAACCCTGTGAAACTCTCAGCTGCTGTAGTCGGAGTCATTGGCATTGGCCAGCTGCCTGGCTGTCCTGCCCTTTGATAACAGTTACACTCCCCGTGCAAGGGTGACAGAAGGGAATTTATGATCATGCCTCTCCCTCGGTGTCTAATGTAGTGTGGGGCATTGGCTTAAGCCACCAGTGAGGATGGGATTGGTACAATTATCTTTGGCTGTAAACTGACTCAGTGCAATAATGGATTCTGGAGACAGTCTGGGGCCAGGGAACAACACAGCAGGAAGCTGAGGGCAGTTAACTTAAAACCTTGCTGGTCTTTGCTAAGGAGCATGTTTGGGATATGCAAGAGGTCTTTTCAAAACAAGCACCACCTTTACACAGTGGAGAAAACGACAGAAATCTTGAGGGAACTGTAATTGTGGAAAGTTGTTAATTGTCATCTCTCCTCACTTCTGCCTCGTGTGCTGCTGGCAGGGCTTCTGTGTACTAAATTATTTGGGGCAGAAGTTTGTACTGGCACCAAGATAAAGGAGATAAATGCCCTCACAGGTCTGGAGAGGGAAGAGAAAGAAAAAAACCACCTACTACCTTGTTAAATTAGTTAACCAATTTCACATATGCATGGAATTTTATAATGTGTTTAACAGAATGATGTTTTCTTCAGGTTGGAAGCCCTAACACTGCTCGGATTTCATCTCGGATTGGGAAGGAGTACATCAATGTTATGAACATGCTGCTTTTAACCCTCCCTGGTACTCCTGTAACTTACTATGGTGAAGAAATAGGCATGGAGAACATTGCATCAGAAAATGTAAGAGCGGATAAACTCTGATCCTGTTTAGTTCCGAGTAACAGATGTTTCAAAAATACAAGAACTTTTGTTTTATTAACCAAATGCCGTCTTTCTCACAGTTTAGCTGGTTTTCTGTGTTCCCCATGGCAAAATCATTGGACAGCATATGGAAATGGCCAGGCCAGAGACCAGAACCAAGCCTTCCTGTGTGTCTGAACCGCTAGACTGCAATCATGGTCCCTGACTTCTGTCCTCTGCCAGATCAGTCTTGCGTGGTTTGCAGTGGTGTTGCTTTGCTTCGCTTCAGCAGAAAGGGCAGCAAGTGCCAACACCGAGCCTGGGCTAGTGGTTGGGAGAGGTGTGTTGCAGTCATCGAAGGCAAGAGGAATTGAGTCTCTGTCCTTCCTCCCACAGAAGTACCCTAGTCACTATGTCAAAGTCCATTATTTTCTGGCTGCTATTTAAAGGACATCAGAGTTCATGAGAGACCATAGCTACAGTCACCATCTCCTGCGGACTGCTTTGCTCTGACTGTGCAAAGGCACCCGCTTAAGCCACAGCCCTCTACAGTGTGCCTAAGCTCTGAAGAAAGGATCTCCAGAAAGGGGAGGGAGTGCAGACCAGCCCCTGCTTAGCATTGCCTGGTGGCAAGCAGAAGTGGCTTCTGCTTGTCACAGGGGTTTTTTGATTTGTCTTTCAGATCCCTTTCTCTAAAGGATTTAGGTACCTGAGCCGGGGAACCAGGTGGCTAGCTCACTTGATCATAGTAACACATGACAGGATGTTTTGTTAGTTTACAGAAATTTTCAGAAGTTTATTCAAGGTCAAGGGATTAGAACAAAGTCTCTGTGCCTTTCACACTGTGCTGACCTGCATAACTTAAAAGCTTTCACATTCAGCCCCTGTAATTTCTTGTCCCTTCTATGATCATACCTGACTTCTGTTGTGTCTCATTGCCTGAGATGCATGGGCATGACTGGAAAAAGTCATGCCCAAAAGGAACAGCTCAGCTCTGCCTCTCCTGACCATATTTGTGCACCATGAGAACATGGTCCTATGGCAAATGCTCTGGAAAGCCTCTGGTAGGGAATGAGACAGACTCCAGTGATGTTACCAACACTGTTGGCTAGCTTTGTATCAGAGGGAAAGAGGTGCTTCAAGAAGCAAGGGATCATCGCCAGGTTTGTCTGATTCAGATGTGAGGAAATGATTCTCTGGTTTAAAAGGAAATCTCATTTTCTCTGAGAAACACCTAGGTCAAAATATCTCCTGCATTTTTTATACTGCTGCTGATTACTGCTGACAGAATGATACTCTCCAGAGAAGTGGCTTGCCCTTGACTCCTTGGGGTTTACTCTTTTCAGTGGCTACCCTGTGGCTCACAGCTTTGTAACAATGCAAAACCACTCTTCACTCAATCTGGAGAGGAAGATTCCCTGATTAATGAGTGTCTTAGAAAGATGGAGAGTATTTGCTCAGGGTATAGTTTTTAGCCCCAGCATTTGAAACGCTTCAGGAGAAGCTTGAAGAGGTAAAGATGAAAGGGAGCATTACCAGTGTTGAAAACTTAGGATTTTTTTTTTCCCCCCTGCTTTTCAGAACATGCTAAAAGGAGAAACCCGTTATTTGTAATGTCACAAAGCAAAGTGACAATTTCTTTTGTTGAGCTGCTGTTCTGACAGATTGTATTGAAAAGTGGCCTTTATATGAAAAATAGTTTTCATGGAAAACAAACACTCCAAGTATGTGCAAAATATTTTATGCCCTCTTATATCATTAAGTGTCAGATCTTTTGGCAGCTCTTCAATAATAATGAGGAAGCTTTATCAGAATTTTTCTGAATTCTTCAAAATGAGAACTTCAGACTTTTTACATTGACACTTTTTAATCAGCTAAAAGCTGGTTTTCAATAGTTTTGGCACTTGGAAATAATTTTATCTTTCTAACACAAACAATCCTGTCCAAATTGTACCCCTTGCAAATGTAAGCTTGAGGAGTTCTAAGGTGAAAAGTGTGATGGTTACAAAAGAACAGATGCTGAAAAGCATTTACTAGTTGTTTACTGTTATTTTAACAGCATCTCTTCTTAGCAGTCATATATTCACTCACTGCGCGTCTAGGTTTATCAGAATATCCCAGCTGTCATTAGTAAACTTTTATCCAAGCATCTGTTGCAAGGGGAGACTATTCTACTGGAGTCATTTGGGAATTTCACATTTTACCCAGTGATGCTGTATCCATCCATTCTCCATTTCAGGAACTGTCTTGATTCTTACTTTTTCTTTAGATTTGGAGCAGGATTACATTCTCCTTATTAAATTTCAACTTAAACCAAAGCAAGCAATACTGAAATGGCAATCATTTGAAAGATGTGAGAACATGCTATTTAAGGGATAACTTTTTAATATACTAATTGCCACTTTATTTTCTAGGTGACCTTTCCAGAGAAATCCCCCATGCAGTGGAATGGCAAAGTTAATGCTGGTTTTACTGAAGGCAACAGTAGCTGGTTACCTGTTAACTCTGACTACCAAAGTGTAAATGTTGAAGTAGGTACCTATGTGTGACAAACTAACAGTCTAAAAATATTGTAATGTATCTATTTTTCTCTGACTTCTTTTACTCAGTGGGAATTGGCAGTAAGAACAAACTCAAGGGAAGAAAAAGCAGTGAATCCTCACAATTCTTAGAACAGGAAATTCTTGCACCAGCAAGGAGCCTACTTCATCTATATTAATTTAAGTAGAGCAACTGGAATTATGATGCAGATGTGGCAATTTGGCTCTTTAACATCTTTTTAATCATTTTAATATGAAATTGAAATCGGGTCCTTTTTCTCCTTTTCATTTCTATGACTATAGAAAGCACTGGCCCTGTAACATAGACCATCTCTAATATAAGTAGAGCAGTGATTCAAACAGATTTTGCTGATCTACAGTGCTGACCAGAATTGAAGACAGAAAAAAATAAAGACAGGAAAAATATAGAACATGAAACAAACCCTGTGACTTCAGTAGATTAGACTCAATGAAAAAAATTTAGTATCAAGCCTTGAATGGCTGTGGCTTTCTCCCGAATAAATGGTACTGTAAGGATGCAGTGGGAGGAAGAAACAGTGTTAGTGCTGGCGAAATTGTCATGCCTAGTAACATCTGTCTCTGCCACTCCACAAATGCCAAGGAAGTGCCAAAGGAAAAGCAGTTTTTCAGTGTAATTTGCAGACAAATTTGGGAGATATAATTGTCAAAACAGAATCCTAATGGGTGTGTTCCTTAGCAGACTGTGTGAGAGGTAAGTAGTATTTCCTACATTCAGTGCAACAAAATGACCCTGTTAATGTGTACTGTTGCAGATCCAGATGACCTGGTCCAACTCAACCCTGAATTTGTACAGAGAGCTAACTTTACTTCGCAACAGTGAGCTCCCCATTCATCGGGGGTGGATGTGCTCTATCTGGAATGACAGTAATGTTTTTGTGTATGTGAGGGAATTGGATGGGTTAGACAGAGTCTTTATGATGGTTCTCAATTTTGGGCAGGAATCGACAATAGACTTGAGAGCTATAGTTCCTAACCTTCCATCTGAAGCTATTATAAGACTAAGTACTAATTTTAGCAATGCTGGTAAAGCTGTCAATACTGAACTAATTAAAACTGAAACGGGAGAAGGCCTAGTCCTCGAATATAAAACAGCAAAGCCTGTACATACTATGGAAGCTTTTCAAGGAAAATGTTTTGTGGCAGAAAAAGCTTGTTATTCCAGTGCTTTCAATTTACTCTACGTGAATTGTTAAGTGCTGGAGTAACCAACTTTCATGTTAATTTAGAAAATGTTGGCTTCAGGGAAATGCTAAAAATTTTCAGTTTTCCTTGGCTTTTAAAACTTTGTGTACAAAATAAAAGTCCTGAAAAATAGAACAGATACCCAACAGTCTTGCATCTGTACTGGTGATGAAAAAGTATGGTATAAACTCCCCCTTAGGGTCTGTGGAGAAGAAACATAAACCTGTCCTGTTTAAGTGTGGGTATTTTTGTGAAGAAAAGCAACAGTTGTTTTCTGGGTGCTGCCCCTTGCAGTTGCTGGTCATTAAGAGCTCCAGTGGAATCCAAAGTCTGTGGCAATTCATACTAACTTTTTGGAATTCTGTAGATTTGTAAAACTTATTCTAAAGGGGTGGCCCTATATTTGTTAAAATAGGTAAAAGCAAGCAAGACTAATATATTGTGATGGCTTACCTCTTCTCTCAACTCTTAACAGCTCTGATTATTCTCAAAGATAGTAAGAAAAAGAACAAAATACAGCTAGTATGTCTAACTCTACACTCAAGACTGCATTGCCAATTGATTCCTCCCCCTCCCCCTCCCCTGCTGCTGAGTCAGAATACATTTGCATTTGCATTCTCTTCTTTTTCTACCCTAAGGTTGAGGTGAGGTGTGCATACGTTAGTTCAGAGTAAGTGAAACAACTCTACTGAATGTCACACTTGCTTATGTTTTGTTTTGTATTTGGTGCACCTACAGTGATTTATGTGATACAAAGGAAGGATAAGCATTTGACTTGGTGCAGTCTGTTTTGGACACGGGGGTTATCTGGGGAACTCTGTTTTGGTTTGAGGACCTTATGGCCACATAGTGTATTTTCCACCAACTGCTTGTACCAGTTGCTGTTTCTAGGTGTGCACCGTGCATCTACCTTGACAAGCAACGTGTAACAGTTTTGTGCTTTGCTCAGAGGTCAGCTAAGCTATGCATCAGGCTGCTTTAGTGGGGGTGTTGTTTTTGTTTTATCCTCTGGAAAGACTTGTGGCATCCCCCTTCTGGGGCATTTGTCTTGTCTTCTGGAGGGACTTTGGCACCTGCTTTTTAAGATTACCATGCTAGTTAAGGTAGCTGCAAGATTTTGAAACTACTCAGATGCAAGAGCTCTGCAAAAATTCCTGTTCTTGAGAGTCCAATTCCTTTGCAGCTTGTTTGATCCCACCATAGGATCAGTACACAATGGCTGCTGTGTAGCTAGGAAGCGCAGTAGTCATCATCACCTATGTATGCGAATTAGTTTTAGAAGACCTTAGTGAGAGCTTTAAATCAAATACTTCTGGGGAGTTTTACTGCCTTGTGTAAAACGTGGTCTTCTGGAAGAGAGGTCTTAGACTGGAAAGGCTACCTGTACAAAGTGCATGTACTTCACATGTTAGGCTTTACGCACCAACTGTTGTGCTTCTGTTCCACTTGTATAGTGCTGCACTGATGGCTTGTGTGAACAGAACT
This sequence comes from Astur gentilis, assembly GCF_929443795.1. Lineage (NCBI taxonomy): Eukaryota > Metazoa > Chordata > Aves > Accipitriformes > Accipitridae > Astur > Astur gentilis. The sequence continues at coordinate 5,723,553 of NC_064909.1, read as the reverse complement.
GTACTGAACAACTTGATTAATGCAGGTGGCTACTTCTGTACTATCTGGCAGGGGAGAAATTCAGCTCTTAGTTTGTATGTTTATAAGCCAGTTCCATACCCAACTTTGAACTTCTTGTCTGCTTATGCCTACGAAGCAGGGATCCAAGGGGAGAGATCCTTTGGAGGTGTCCACTTTCCACATAAATAAAAATCTGACTCGAAGTTCTTCAGGTGGTCAATGTGTTTATTAGCTATTTGCCAGATTTCATATGATGTTGGAGATGGCATACTTCCTCAAGTTCTTTGTTCAGAAAAGCAAGGTGTCTTGCAACCTAAAATAACGAAAATATTTTACTACAAAATATAAAAATTATTTGCACTATAAACCTTCAGGTTCTTGCACAGCTCTTCTAATCTTCTTGCCTTCCCATACTAATGCCAAGCAGTACCTTGCCCTAAGACAGAATGAGGCTTTTCCTGAAAGAGTTAATTTTGGGAATAACTGCCACAACAACCAAATAACATTTGCTAGGATTTGTTAGAATTAACAGTAATAAAATTCGTATCCAACTGTGATAGTCTGAGATGTCAGTAACAACACGGCAGGTCTTGGCAGTATGTTGCTTTTAGCCAGGCACGTTGGTACAAAGCGCAAAACGTTGCAACCTAATTGTAGTAGCATCCTTTGGTGGTACAGATCACGCATTTCAAAATGTGAAGATCAAACCCCTCATCGGTCGGCGGCGAGGCCAGCGGAGGCAACGGTAAGTGGGGGCTGAGCGCCAGCCGGAGGCGGACCGGGGGGCGCCCGAGGCGCGGGAGCCCCGGGGCGGAGCGGCGGGACCCGGCCGGAGCCGGCGGCTCTCGCGAGAGAGGCTGGCGCGGGGCGGGCGTTGCCACGGGCAACCGCGGGAGGTTCGAACGGCCCCGAGGAGCGGCGGCGGCAGGCCGGGCAAGGAGGGCGCGGCCCCCCCTTCCTCTTCCCAGCCCGAGAAGGCTACTCGAGCGGCGGGCGTCGGCCCAGAGGGGCCCCAGGTATGGTTGCTGCCACTCAGGTGAAAGCCATCGCTAGGAAAAAGGTGGCGACGCAGACAGAGCTCCCGAGCAAACGTGCAGCTGTCCGGGTCTCCGGCTGCGGGGAGTGCCCGAGTCTGTCACTGGTGCGGGAGGGCAGCGGGGACGCCTCTTGTGTGAGGTGTGACCAGGTGGGTGATCTGCTCAGCCTGGCGGCAGAGCTGAACGAGGAGGTGGAAAGGTGGAGTACCACCAGGTTGGTGGACCCACACCCACCATCCCTGAGGCAGAGGCAGCAGATGGAGGCTCCGCGAGAAGCGGAGGTTCCCCTGCCCTCTTGCCACCAGGCAGGAGGGGACCTACGAGATCGAGGGGAATGGACACGGGTCCCCGCTCGGGGAGGCAGGTGAGTCCCCTCCCGGTCTCCCTCACCTTCCCAGTTGCCCCTACACAACAGGTATGGGACTCTGGAACTTGAGGACCGGGCCAGTGAAGATCAGGGTGTAGATGAAGTCCTATCTAGGGGGGTGCCTAGGCTCAGTCAGGCAGCCCCACTCATTCTCACATCCTCTGAAAAAAGAAAAAGGAGGGTAATTGTGTGCCCTTGTCTTTGTGGGGGACTTTAACTTTCCAGACATCTGCTGGAAATACAGCACAGCAGTGAGTAAGCAATCTAGGAGGTTCCTGGAGTGTGTGGAAGATAACTTCTTGACACAGCTGGTAGGTGAGCCAACCAGGGAAGGAGCCTTGCTAGATCTGTTGTTTATGAACAGGGAAGGATTGGTGGGAGGTGTGATGGTTAGAGGCCGTCTTGGGCTTAGCGACCATGGAATGATAGAATTCTGAAGTTTTCGTGAGGCAAGGAAGGCGGTTAGCAAAACCACCACTATGGACTTCTGGAGGGCAGCCTTTGGCCTCTTCAGGACACTGGTTGAGAGAGTCCCTTGGGAGACAGTCCTGAAGGGCAAAAGGGTCCAGGAAGGCTGGACATTCTTGAAGAAGGAAATCTTAATGGCTCAGGACCAGGCTATTCCCATGTGTTGCAAGTCGAGCCGCTGAGGAAAATGACCAGCCTGGCTGAACTGGGAGCTTTTGCTAGGAGTCAGGAAAAAAAGGGAGAGTTTACCATCTCTGGAAGAAAGGGCAGGCAACCTGGGAGGAGTACAGGGATCTTGTTAGGTCATGCAGAGAGGAAATTAGAAAGGCAAAAGCTCAGCTAGAACTCAATCTGGCCACTATTGTAAGGGACAACAAAAAATGTTTTTACAAATATGTTAACAGTAAAAAGAATCCCAAGGAGAATATCTATCCTTTAACGGATACAGAAGGGAACGTTGCCATCAGATATGAGGAAAAGGCTGAGGTACTTAATGCCTTGTCTCAGTCTTTAATAGAGAGACCAGTTATCCTCAGAGTACTCTGTCCCCTGAGCTGGAAGGCAAGGATGGAAAGCAGAATATACCCCCACCCATTAATCCTGGAGGAAATAGTTAGTGACCTATTATGCCGTCTGGACACTCACAAGTCTATGGGACCAGACGGGATCCATCCAAAAGTACTGAGGGAACTGGCGGAGGTGCTTGCCAAGCCACTCTCCATCATTTATCAGCAATGCTGGTCAATGGGGAAGGTCCCAGAGAACTGGAGACTTGCCAATAGGATGCCCATTTACAAGAAGGGTCAGAGGGAGGATCTGGGGAACTATGGGCCTGTCAGTCTGACCTCGGTACCGGGTAAGATTATGGAACAATTTGTTTTGAGAGCACTCACATGGCAAGTCCAGGACAAGCAGGGGATCAGGCCTAGTCAGTATGGGTTTACGGAAGGCAGGTCCTGCTTGACCAACCTGATCTCCTTCTATGACCAGGTGACCTGCCTAGTGGATGAGGGAAAGGCTGTGGATTTTATCTACCTTGACTTCAGCAAGGCCTTTAACACTGTCTCTCATGGCATACTCCTTGAGAAGCTGGCATCTCATGGCTTGGACAAGTGTACTCTGCTGGGTGAAAAACTGGCTGGCTGGATGAGCCCAGAGGGTTGTGGTGAATGGGGTGAAATCCAGTTGGCGGCAGGTCACAAGTGGTGGTCCCCAGGGCTTGATGTTAGGCCCTGTTCTGTCTGATATCTTTATCAATGATCTGGACAAGGGGATCGAGTGCACCCTCAGCAAGTTTGCAGACAACACAACACCAAGTTGGGAGGCAGGGTCAATCTGCTTGAGGGTAGGAAGTCTCTCCAGAGAGATCTGGACAGGCTGGATTGACAGGCTGAGGCCAATTGTATGAAGTTCAACAAAGCCAAGTGCCGGGTCCTGCACTTGGGTCACAGCAACCACATGTAGCACTACAGGCTTGGGGAAGAGTGGCTGAAAAGCTGCCCAGCAGAGAAAGACCTGGGGGTGCTGGTTGACAGCTGGCTGAATATGAGCCAGCAGTGTGCCCAGGTGGCCAAGGGGGCCAACGGCATCCTGGCCTGCATCAGAAATAGTGGGGCCAGCAGGAACAGGGAGGTGGTTGTTCCCCTGTACTCGGCACTGGTGAGGCCGCACCTCGAGTACTGTGTTTAGTTTTGGGCCCCTCACTACAGGAAAGACATTGAGGTGCTGGAGCGTGTTCAGAGAAGGGCAACCAAGTTGGTGAGGGGCCTGGAGCACAAATCTTATGAGGAGCGGCTGAGGGAGCTGGGGCTGTTTAGTTTGGAGAAGAGGAGGCTGAGGGGAGACCTTATCACTCTCTACAACTACCTGAAGGGGGGTAGTAGTGGGGTGGGTGCTGGTCTCTTCTGTCAGGTGGCTGGAGATAGGACAAGAGGAAATGGCCTCAAGTTGCAGCAAGGGAGATTTAGGTTGGATATTGGGAAAGATTTCTTTACTGAGAGGGTTGTCAGACATTGGAATAGGCTGCCCAGGGAAGTGGTGGAGTCACCATCCCTGGAGGTATTCAAAAGAATGTAGACAAGGCACTTCAGGGCATAGTTTAGTGGGCATGGATGATGGTTGGACTCGATCTTGAAGGTCTTTTGCAACCTAAATGGTTCTATATATGTTTTACTCATGAGGAAGATGGAAGTAAATAGCCAGTATGACTATTTTAAGCACTTAATACTCTATAGTGCAAGACTCTGCCTGCTGGAACAATATTTTGCACAACTTAAAACCTTTCATTCAAAGCTCTCAGCACATTACAGTGGGAATTTAACACTATTTTGAGGCTTAAGGCACAATAAGGTTCAATAATCTGGCTCTGTCACTGGCTCTTTTATATCTATGAAAATATATATTGATAAATATCTATAATTACGTGTGTATATATATATATATAAAAAACCTGCTGGTTTATATATATAAAAACCCAGCAGTTGCTCTTGCAACATTTTATATATATATATGTAACCTTTGTTCCAGCAGTATTTTTTTTTCTTTTGATACTTTAAACACACATTCAATAACTGCATGAACTACTGAGGCTGAAGTATCAATCAAGGGGACACCTCCCCCCAGCATGTTACAGATGTGTACAATAAAGGGAACATACCTCATTCAGTGAATCCTCCCAAGATGAATCACAATGACTGCCATTTGCCTGGATGTCTAAGATGATACTAGGGATCCAATTTCCTGGAACAATGAAGCTAGTGATTACTTGACATTGAATGAATGAGGAAGAAGGTAAATGGGGATGTGAGTTGTTAAGGGACAGGTAATTCCGTCTTCCGTCCTGACAGAATTTCTGTTGTTCCTTAAGAAAAAAGAAGAATCATATAGGGGCTTGCTGAATGAACTATTTGTATGTCTATTAAATAGGTATTTGAAAAATGCTTATATATTTAGTGTGTTTGTTCTCTGAGTCTTTTTGGAAAGGTGTGCTTTTTTCTTTTTGAGCAAAGACTGCAAAAGCAATTGCAGCATCTCTTCTCCTTCCTCAACTACTACAGTTGTGCTGCTAGCAGAGAAGGGGCATAATGAAATTTAGAAAAGCTATTTCAAGATCTGTTTTGGTACTGATGGTAAAAGCCTCTCGTACTAGAAAATAGTAAGGCTTGAATGTACCTTTTGCTGGACTTCAGTTAGTGTTTGATTTCAGGTATAAAAGTGTCTATGCCTTGGCACTGCTGTCATGCTAAAACTGCAGGTGTTAGACCAAGTTAGAAAACTTGGACAAGTAGGTTTTTACAGAGCAGCAAAAATAAGATTTTTATCCGTGTGTTGTTCATAACTGCAGTCTGACAGTATCAGTAGCTGGACTAGACAGTATGGGTTCACCTAGCCCTGTCCAACAGTCACCATATGTTGAAGCCTAGGAAAGACTGAGTCCAACTTGTATTCTCCCAGTCTTTTTTTTTTTTTTCTTCATCTCAGAGGGTTTCCTGAGGCTGTTGTGGTTTGTCACTATTAGTATTTAACATATATGGGTTTAACTGTTTTCAGGCAGGTCTACAATAGAGACATCTGGTCCCTTTTAAGGCTCTGGAGAGAGCATCTTAGAAGCTGATGTTCATCTATTTGTCAGTATGACTGCACATCTCATCTTTGCAGATAATGGAAATTACTTCAGAGCTTTAGAAACTGGATTATATTGTACAAATGAATGCACTAAAGGAGGAGTCAATCTCTATGGTGTTTAATTACATGACTACTAATATTCTGGTTTAGTTAACTCCATGTATCTGTAACATTCGTATTCTTACCTTTCTTACTTGGTCTGCTGGCATGATCCAGTGCAGCCTTCCGAAGTTTCTGAACATATCGTAAAACTCCTGTTAGTGGTATCCGTTGATCGTTTTCATATGCCGTGATAAAAAACGAAGGATAACGCTGAGATTAAAAAACAAAACCAGTTAAATACTTGACAGCTGATTTTTCTCATAAAGTAACAAGTTTTTCTCTACTTGTCTTACTGTACTACTTGTTATGATTTATCTAAAAACACTTCTATTACATAATTACCTGCTCTTAAAAAAGCACTGTTACCACTCCAACTGCAAAAAGTACTTTGGTCTGAAAAATTACTTCATCTTAGCGGATCATCTACTCGCAAAAGGTAATAAAAAACATCCTCTTCCCACTGGTAAAGGTCTGCTACATGTCTGCTTACTGATGATTGCAATTATAGGGGAGTAATAATAATTATGGAATGGTTCGCCTTAAAACAGTAGCTGAATTTACTTTTGCAATCTTTCTACACGTAAAAAGTAGCTGTTTTTATATAGTAAGCTTTTACTTAATGAAGCTATACAACACAGCTAACACATTACTTCAAATAAAGAGATTTCCTCTGAGATGACAATGTTAAAGCTATAGCTCTTTTTCCATTTCATTGTTTGCATCTGAGAAGGTATTTGATCAGTGGAAAATACCTCCTTCCTCCTTTGACAAAGTCTGCAAAACTCAGCAGAACAACAGAACCCCCCCACATAAGGAGAAGTTATTTTACCTGTTGAGGTTTGTTATACTATAGAATAATCTATTACTTCCTGTCAGTCCTGTAACAAAACAAGTTTTTGAAATCTACTGATTATTTAGAGGGTGGCACTTCGTTCATTTCAGTAATCACTTATGACTCCAAGTATTGCTAAGATTATTACTGAAATAGTTTGTATTTGCATTAATGATTCATTTTAACATAAAACAGCAGCTAAGAATTCTAAAATACTGGGTTTTAAAGCACTGAATAGTTAAATAGACTTTTTTTTAAATTCCAGGTATCCATTTTTTTGTTTTCTTATAAACTGATACACTTTATTATTGTAATATGTCACACAGAAAGCAAAGTTTTACCTGTGGCTTAATATTCTGGTATGGACAATAGCTTTTGATATACTTCATACATTTTTCATCTGCTAATGGATTTCCCCATTCTTCCTGTTCTTCAATTGTCAGTGGGAGATGAGTTTTCATCATTGTATTTAGAACATCTACAAAAGGAGCCTTAGAAGTTATAAAAAAAAAAGTTGACAAATAGGAGAGAGGATCTCAAATGCCTAGATCAAGGTTTTCTCAAATAAATGAGGAAAGTGAATTTTGAATTGGCATGTTTTCAATTCTGAAACTGGTAGAATGAAACAGAAAAGTTTAATGTCATAATCCATAAAAGGTTTGCAGCACCTCACCTGTAAAACCACGGCTCTGATAAGTTCTGGATCAGCGTTGCACAGCGCTCCTGCAAGAACTCCTCCCGCACTGGCAGCTGCTAGTGCTGTGTATTTTGGCTGAGAAAATCCTAGCTGATGCAGCAGCATGATGCAAGCCTTAAGGTCATGGAGACCTTTGAGTTTATTATACTGACATCCATCTTTGTGCCAGCTAAGACCTAGCTCTCCTCCACCCCTGAAATTTAAAACAATTCAAGTTGGAATTCCTTTGGAAAATGTTAACACAGCAAAGCTTCAGATAATGAAAGGATAGCAGCAGCCACAGAATTGCAAAACCATAGTTTGCCTTCCCAATTAACTCTTCTTCCGTTATTGTCTTTACCCTTCTTTATGGCTAAAATACACAGCATGCAAACAAAAAAATCTGTGCATGATGATTGGTGAAAAGCCTAACTGCATGGTGCTCCATGCCCTTGTGTTCTTTTGTCCTAGAACTCACAGGAAAAGCAGCACTTTAGGAAATGACACTATCATTGTAGCCAATACAAAATCAGACACTAATATTATCTTTTTATACAGGAAACTATTAAAATATCTAAAATATTTTCAATAATAATATCACTTACAAACTAGCATTTATTGAAAACAGTAAAATAGTATTCTCAGCACCACACTGACACTCTCAGGATTTGTCTTCTGTGTCGCTTAAATTTTGAGACAGTTAAAGTGGTTTTTTTTCCTAGTTTGTGAATTTCAAATACTACTTGAAATGTATTTTGTAATACAGAATTTTGAAATTCATTTGTATTCCTTTCTACGCAAACACAATTTTGGTTCTAAGCCACCTGAAATTTCCTTATTCAGGTTTCAAGTTTAAAATTACCTAACTGATTAGTCTGCCAAAATCTTCATCTTTGGATGAAGAATCCATCTTCATCTAGGACTGACCTGCATCTTAAAATACTTAGAGGGGTGGGAGGAACAACAGCACAATGCTTGCCACTGAATATAGCAGACTGAATATATATGTATGCTGAATTTGTTTTAGAACTGGTATTTCAAACAATTGCTCATTCTCCCCCTTCCTTCTCCTCCCTAAAGTGATTCTTTTGTTATCTTCTTTACCTACTGATTATATCAATGAAAATGTGAAGCCTATTGTACATAGTGGTTTGTAGCTAAACTGGAGACAGAGGATTTAGCCAATAAAAGAACAAGAGATGCAGGTTAAATGCTTAGTTGTTGCTGTAGAAGGCAAATGGCTTTCAGAAGATGCAGACTGAACATTAGTACACAATGCCCCCAAAGAGAGGGAGGTAGCATGTCATTGCAATTTGAACATCTTATCAAAATTTTTCTTCAGCAAAGATGAGACAAGAAGTAATGAGATTTCAAAAGATTAGAAGTTACATACAACCATTCTGTTGATTTAAGAAACCTAAATACAGTATGTGGTCTTGAAAGTATGATTTATTTTTTTTTCCCCTGAGGTAAATTTATTTTTTTTGTTAAGAACTACTTTGAAAAAAATCTAAAGAGATGGAAGTGAAAAGCATGAAGAATTAGGTATAGCTACATGAAAAAAAATTATTTCTGTACTGCTTCAGTTGCATATCAAGAAATATCTATATATCCCACAAACTAAAATCTTAATTCCGTTTTATATTTTGACTTACCTAACATGGCAATATGCTAATATCCAACCCTCTTCAATTAACATCAGCTTCTCTTCTTTAAAGCTCATGTTCAAATCTATGCCATAAGCTCCATATACATGAACTAGAAGTGGTTTCCTGTGTAGCTCTTTAGAATTCATACTATGAAAAACTGTAATTGGCACCAAAGTTTCATCCTGGAAATGAAGGAGTATTTTACAATAAAGGACACTGCAGAAATCTCAATGACACATGGTAATGAAAACTTCAATTATTTATTTTAAAATGTGTTTTTTTGATTACAGTAATTTTTTTCACTTAGAATGTACAAAGCACTCTTGAAAAATAAAGCGAGAGCCTGAACCTCTGCTGTGGAGGCTTATGGATGCAGAGTATAAAATTCATTTAAGTGTAACACCTGAGGAGTTTTTAAACTACCAAAGCACCCAAGTCTTCCTTGCGTTTTTAATACCAAGAATATGTATTATTAAGAAAATAGTTTACCACTTACTGCAGCAGAAACTCTTTATTAACATCTCCAATTTTTTTAAACTCAGGCTGTTAAAACTTTCTTTTCTTGATCTATACTGTGCAGCTGGTTGTGGGGTGTTCTTTTCAACAGCTGGCACCTCTTTCATTTATCATGGAGAGTATGATACCATACATCAACCACCATCTATGTTATACTATGCTAAGATTCTTAACTCATCATGTACTGTTATTGCCTCTAGAATACCCAGGTTAACAGAAAAAAAAAATCTTATCACGACTCCATCTTGTTCTTTTCTATAGCCCTGAAGAAAACTCCCACTGTTTAGTAACTATAGCACCAACTGCTCTTTTCATTTTTTTTAATCTCTATTTGCTGCCAAATGCATTTTCTTTGAATGGGTGGGGAGGAAGGGAAGAATAAAGGGAATGCGAAAAGGACTGAAAAATCTTACCTTGCTTTTAGCTAGTAAACGTGTAGTGTGACAATTCGTAATAATTGGTACCTCTTGCACAGCTTGTTCAATGAGATTATTTTCTTTAAATGAATATGCAAAACATTTAGGGGGGTGTACTGGGGAGGTGAGCTGAAAATAGCAAGTGCTGGTGGTATGTTCAGGATGAGATTCCAATTCAAATTCACAGGCCCACGTAGGTAGCTGAGAAAACATGGCATTTCAGGTGAGACCCTTATACTGCTTCTGTAAATTTTGCCTAGTGTGTCCTTCAGAAGAAAAAATTTTTTGATATCAAGTCACTTATCTTCAGTTTGTCTGTAGCACAATCTGTATTTCTTTTAAATTCAGTAATGAAACAGAGAAAAAGTTAAAGACGTAGGGGAAAGGTTGCCAAAGGCTACTGATCAAGTTCAACAATGACATAGAAAAGAAAAATAAATCCAAATTCAGTTTAAAATGGGCATTACTGTAGATTTTTTTAAAAATTAAAACTTTCTTTGAAATCATTCTGCATTGTTTTTATTTTTTAGATCCGATTTCCCTTCTGATTTTCAGTCCTACTTCAACATGTTATACAGCCAAGTCTATCTCAGTTGTTATGCTTTTGCTGTGAGTTAGCTTCAGTAATGCTAAGCCACTGAAAACCCCTGCCTCTTGACTTTGTTCCTAGTGCCAGCCATTGTGAAGAACAAAGCATTTTCCTGGCACATTCACCCTCACTTACTGCTATTATATTTAAGATTTTTAACTCTGCTAAGAATAAAAGAAATCAAGATTCATTCTTTGAGAGCAGCAGGGACATAGTCAAACCCTCTGCCAGGCCACTACTTACTTGGGTTAGGTTGCTAGATAGCGACTTCTGAAATGGCAGCAAAAGTCCAAGTTCTCCAGAGTAACTGCAGACCCTTTCTGAATAAACAAACTATAACCATTTTCAAAAATGAAGGTTTCAGAGACCATACAGTGTACTTTGTTGAAAACCTTTTTCTGTTGCAGTTTTATAGAATGCAGCATTGGTAACTTGTTGCAATATACTTGTGAGTAGCTCAGATGGTATTTTTCATGCAAACAAATCAATTAAATATTTTGTCTGAATGGTCTCTGGAAATCATGGTTTTGAATTGAGTCACTTTTTGTTTTTAATCCACAAGTATTTAGCAACAACTAGAGAAGGGAAGAAATATTTTGCACAAATTGTACTGCACTATCAACTCTTCCCATTTTTATGCAACAGTGTCTATACTTGTCTTCTGAATGTTCTAATCTTTCTTCTGTGGCAGGGCCAGGCTTATTTCCTTGCTTACACGGGTAAGTGTATCCAAAAATAGGCCCAGTAAAACTCAGTAGAGTGTTTAGGGAATCAAGTCCTATTTTACTTAATCAGCTGTATTGTAAAGATCTTGACTGTATTAAGTTGAAGAAAGAACTGACTCAAAGGATAGCTGCTGTCCAAGTGCTGCAATAAGCCACCACATGAAATACAATTAGTCACAATGATGAACTTGACAGTATTATAGTTTCCAAACCACTTCTACTCTTGGAATTAACCTTTGCTTTCACTATAATGTTATGTTAAAAAAAAAAAAAAAAAGTGCTGGAAAAATATGAAGCTGCTTAAGCCAAGCTAAAACATACCTCTATTGACTGAACTAAATGTGAAACAAAAGAAATCACATTTAAGTAAAGATGACCAGCATTCTTCAGGAACATAACACAGTGATCAGTAAACATCTCCAAGTCTACTAGCTTGGTTTTCTTTTCCAGTGCATAAACTAACTGCCAGTTCTTCATGCCACTGGAAGCCACTGGTGCCTTCATCAACTATAAAAACAAAAACCAACCTTGCATTACTAAGATGTAGTAACAGTTACAAATGAGATGTACAGACACATAGGTGATCTAATGCAATGTTTTTATTGCAAAAAATTATTAGTTTGTATTGGGGCATTTTGCCTGACTAAAACTGGAGGGTTTTAAACTCCTTTTACCTGGGCAAAATGGAAAAACAATTCAGTAACATTTAGAATAAGTTCAATTCTCATAGATTAATCTATAGAAGATTATCATGCAATAAGTGCTTTCAGTGTGGCCAGCAGAACTGTAGGTGGTTTGGTTATGTAGGCTGAGATCACCAACTTAAATCTTAATATAGGGGAAATGACTGTTAAAAATGTTGCCAAAGGAGTTAGAATCAAACTGGCATGCTACACGTGAAAGTCCATGTACTACTATCAGTCTTTCAATCCATACAGCTCTGTGTAAGTCTCTTAAATTATTTCACTAAGGTGTGAAGCACAGAATTACAAGCCAGCCTTACTATTTCTATATGATCTGCAACAGGTATCTTAACAAATCCTGTGAATCTTATTATCAGTTCAAATTACCTTATATTGTGCAAGTTCTCCATATGTAGTAAGAATATATAACTCGTCATTTCTGTGCTCAATATGGTAAATGACTCCTTTTGTTCGTGCTTGTACAAGAGCAGGTAACTTAAAAGGATGTCTACAGTCAATCAGCCAAACTTCTGATGTTGTCTTGCTGTTGCTGTTGATAGTGAGAAAACGTCTATCTTTTGTGCAATATATGTCCACAAAGAATCTGTAAGGAATAATTAAAAAAAAAAAGCTTAAACTTGATTAGCATTTAAAAAATACAGGTTGTTTCAGAATCATGGGCTTACATCTGCAAGATAAGAAACAGCGTGCCTGTATGTAGGCTGGAGAAATTCCAGACTACTTGGTTCTCAAACCCACTCCTGCTGCATTTATCCTGGGATTTAAAAACCTACCATCTTGTGTGCAGAACCTGAAATATGAAAGGAAAGCCGTTCATTTGTTGTCCAACTGAATACAAGTTTTTGCATCATTGAGATAGACTGGATGCTCACAGATGTATACAGGCTTTAAAATTCAGGCAAAACTTAGAGCCTCTTATTGAGCTCATAACCCTATTTAAAAAAAAAAGTAATAATGGATAATTAAATTAAAATGAATGAAGGACATCACCTGGGAACAGCAGTAACAAAAGAAAAGCAACAGCTATTATAAAGATAAACTGATAAAAGGCCCAAGTGTTACTGACCTACCTTGGTCTGAAGCAAGTAAGACAAAAAGACTACTTTTAAAAAAAAGTACAGAAGCCTATATGAGACAAGATGGACAGTGTTACAGTGATAAAGCTGGAAACTAGGAACTGGTTTTGGAACTATATAAGAAACTAGGAACTATCTACTGGTTTTAAATGCTTCTAAAATCTAGAAACACAAAACAGAATGACAGCCAGTGGCTGGATGCTAATATTAGACAAGTTCAGGCTGAAATTCAGATGCAACTTTCTGAGTCATCCTAATTAACTGGAATGTCATGTCTTGAGACATAGCAGTTTCTTAGCCATTTTGAATCTTTAACACTGGATGTCTCTAAAAGCAAAACTGTCCAACACAAAGATCCAGAAGATTTCATCAAGAAATTGCAGGGTGGAGTACTGTAATCTACATTATACAGATCAGATACATGACTGCAATAATGATCCCTCTAGACTTCAAATATTTGACTGGAGAAGGGAAGGATGCTTTAGATAGCATTTTAAGTGCCTTTAATTATTTGCAGGTAGAGCAACTCCAATGTTTTTGGTACTATTGTTTTTTCTAATTGCACCCTCTTGACATTGCTAAGGCAGGCACAGCAGGGGATCTAAAGTCTGCAAGGCATCAGCTTCCTGCCTCTCTAATACACGTGAATTTGGTAAAAGTGTGGCAGTGCATTCAGTAGAGATTCCAACAGTTCAGCTCTGCTGACATTACCTCTAAAAGAGTCAAGCTGAAATGCAGGTTATGCTTCTCCCCAAGGACTCTGACCCTGATATTACAATTTTTTTTTTCTTTGTAGTTTTTTTTAAGGAAGTCAAGAAATATTCATCTTCTAAAAAAAGAATATTTGATTGCACCTAAAATGAGCTGGTGAAATGTAGAACAGAACTGCTCAATGGCAATACAAAAGAATGTCTTGCCATCTCCGATGAACAAGTGAGTTCATTTATGAGCTGCAATAGCACATGAACCTTTAGAGTAAGTTTCTAGTAGATTTACTGTAATGACTATGACCTTCAGAATTATGCCAACAGTTTCCCTGTGGGGAAGTGTCAGGTCAGTGCAACTTGATTTTCCAAAAGTATGCATCAAATGCAACTGGAACAAAAGGATCTTATTTATTCCATCTCAATTGCAGATTTTTTTTCTGTTTTTATTAAGATTAAAGTATAATTGAAATTTCTTTACTGAATATGTAACTCGAATTAAGAATAATCACAAACGTTTATGGAATGCTGTATGAATCTACCACATGCTACATGGCTGAAAAACTAGTTCTGCACTCAATTTAGCAAGAGCCTTCTCGTCTTCCTAAACCACTGCTTAAAGAAAGGTTATTGAGAGGGTATTCAGTCAACAATAGTTCTGTCTCTGGGAATGCTGTAATGATTTTGCTCATCCATTACCCAGAGCAAGGATTAGCCTGAACTTCTATGTTTTTTAAAAGATGTATCAGACATCAATAGCAGAGAAAACAAAATGAAATCCACAGTCTGATTTACCCTGTATGACACTGTCACACATTCATTAAAGGACACCCTGACCTGAGACTGACCTTGACATTTATAAACTCAGCTGAACTCGTGAGGTAAGAGAGGAAAGTTAAATCTCTGTTGATCACATATCAAGAGGAGAACAGAGCACATTCTCAGACTGCATAAGGCACTACTGACAGCAGAACACAACTTAAAATTGGCTTTTACCATTTTGAATATGATATAGAAGAATTTGTTTTCCAAACCAGTTATATTTTACATATAAAATACTCTAGAATATGTAAAGGACTTGTTATATTTTAGGTAAGTATTACCTTGCATCTTGTTCTGTATAAACTAACTTAGTATGTTTCTGATCAGTTAAAGTTGTCATAAACACATTCTGGCATTTAAGGTTCTTCTGACTTGTGTAATACAGAACATCATTTGTAGCCCATTCTGGAAAAAAGACAAATGCATATCAAATTTGGAACAGTGTATACTATTACTGGTAGAAAATGGAGCTCCATGAACACTGGACCTAACGCTGAAAAAGGTGGGTTGTAGCTGACGTGGAACTGAGGACAGCACTTCTACATCCCAGAGGCCGGGGTAAGCCACAAAATTTTTTTTCCATGTTTTCTAAGAATCCCACAGAACAAGAATCTCATAATATATTTAAAAAAAACAAAAAACAAAAGGGCAGAGGACAACGTTCTAGGGCCCAGGAAGAAGCAGCTCTTGACCCTGTGGGGATTCTGGAGGTAACAGGAAAATACAGGAAGTTTGGCTGTATGAAACTTAGCAGAGAAACAGAGGTTTAGATGGAGTCAGCAAGGTCATAGAGTATGAGCAGTGCACCACTACATGTGACTGCATGCAAACCATTTAGAGAAAAGAGATGATGCATGTGCCCCATGGGTACTGCTGACAGAAAAATTCTCCAGTTTTCTATGCTTGTATTTGTGTTCACCAACATTAGAAATGTGTAAATACAGGAACCTTGCTATTCTGAAGTTTAGTAATCTGACTGATCCAGCCAAATTACTGCTGTCTCTTCTGCTCCTATAGCCACCAGAATAATGTTTAATACATATGATATTAAAAAGTTACTGTATGCTGTCTTATGCATAAATACTAATTTTCAGTATAAAACCCAAGGAAGTACCACACTGAAATAATGCAAATAATTTGCTATCTGAACAGCAACGTGGCTCCAAAGTGCACAGGTACCTGGGGTTCACTATGAAGAAAAGCCTTTAGAAGGGAAATCCAAGTTCTTCTATAGCCTAGCATTTAAAAAAACCACAGACGTAAATTTTCAAGAACTTCCATTTGTCTGTCTACTATTGTGTATCATGCAGTACAAGCATATACTTTGCAAGTGGTCATAAGACCTAATTCTCTTGCTCATTATTGATGTACCTCTGTACTTCATGATACCTCTGTACCTCACAGCTGAGCAAGTTTGCAAAATGGCTATAATCTCTACCATTCTAATAGTAATTTTTTGTACTCTTATTATCTACCATAATCTGTTACACCTACGTAGGCAACAGGGAGTTGGTTTCTTAAATGTACTGATTCTTCCAGACAAACCTAGACAGATATTCAAATCAAGTATAGTTAAAAATGTCACTGGCAACTTTGAAGGCCTAGTTTTCAACAGGCATTACAAACTTCAATTGTGTAAACACAACGTTAAATTCTTGCTACTCTTCATTTTTCTAACTAGGAAGTTTTACCTACAGTTTTAATTTTTTGCCCCGCCCAGGCAAACTGCTTACTGCACTATAGATACTTGATGACATCTAACAATATAATCCAACATATAAGATGTGGAACGTTGTATACACGCTATTGTGCTCTTTTTTTCTATATTATTTAACATACTATTAAAAAAGAAAGATTTCCCATTCACTTCGGTTTACCTCTGCTTATTTTAACAGCAATGTAAAGCTCTGTAATCTATTCTGGAAGAACTGACTCAAGGCCTGACTGGGTTCTGAACTGTGATACACATCCTGGAGTCCAGTTGAAATTCCAGCCAATACTTAACAGTAGGTAGCACTTGCACACTTTTCAGTGAAGCTAAGTGCCTACAGCTATCAGTGACTTCAGTTGTAGCTGTAAGGGTTTACTAACTAGAACATTTCTCAAAAAGATCTTTATATTGCAAACAATTACATCAGTAAATTTTTAAAGAAGCATACTGATTTCAATAAAAAGAATGATATGCATGACTATTCAAACATGTATAAATGCTTGCTTTTACAATGAAGGAAAACTTGTATTATGAAGGCAGTCACTTTCATCCACGTCAGATAACTTGTTGTGTAGTGTGAAAGAAACTGTAAATAAGAAACAATTCAACAAATATAAAAATGTTGCTTCATTATTTTATTTGTAGACTAGCAAAAATGTTGCGTTGAAAGCTGGTATGATACACAGGACATTTATAAACAACTTACCAAAACTGAATACACTTGGAATTACTTTTTCTACGACAGGAGAATGATCGAGTTTCATAATAATGCAGGTTGCCTCTTCAGAATTTTCACTTTTTAAGCTGATGGCCATGTATCTCTGATCTGGTGAAATTCTGAGCCGTTGAATAAAGGCATCAGAAAAGCCAAGATCTTTGGTGCTGAATAAAACGTCAACATTTCCTTCATCTACTACATAAAAAAGACAGCAAAAAAAATCCTGTAATTAAGGCAATGTCAAAATAAACGTGGTTGTTAATGCCTGTATTTAAAAAGTCTACCTGCAATATTCGCAAGCATACTACTACAATTTATTAACACTAAATATTTGTCTTGCAAGATATTTGCAAATGCAGTTTGTAAAAATCAACAAAAAAATTACAGTTCCAGGAAAAAAAAATAAGTCTTGTAGTGATTATTAAAAATATTTTAAAAGTGTAGATCTTGGCTTCTAGTAAACGTATTAAATTTTTAAGTTCAGATACCTAAAGCACAGTTGTTTTTACTAAATACAATTAGTAATATTTTTTTTTGACCCCCTCAAATAAAAAAGCATGAATGTGCTTTTCCTTTTTCAAAATGTTAGCTTAGTACTCTGAAAAGAAGGGACTTCCCTCTTTCCCCTCCAGCAACTTGCCTTAGTATCAATATATACTATTCTCTAACTCTCTTCACCTCACCTTTTCAGATTCAGAATTCTAGAATTAACCGATCATTAAAGAGTTTTATAGAAGTATTTTATTTTAAGAAACAGAGCAAATAAGCTTTAATGTAAGAAAAGTACACTAAGTGATAAATGTACAACATTTTCAACAATCGTACCACGGTAGGAAGAGAAATCCCTTACCATCATCTGCTTTTGAAAGAAATATGCAGCCATTCTCTTCAAAGTACACATTCTCTCCAAACCTGATCTGTTCAATACAAAACAAACATGTTTTAAGTCCGACATACAGTGAGGCTATTTCCTTAAAATCCCTATGTTCAATCATTCTTCTGTACAACACAATTGTAACACACACAAATGACAGAATATAGCACATGTATTCGATACTGAAGGAGGAATTGCACGCATCAGAAAGTTTCTTTCAAAGTTAGGAAGCCTAAGCTACTTCTACCTGCTCTAAATTTAACAAAAGGCTCAGATCACCTCCAATTGCTCTTGTAACTTACGATGTCTTGTATTCTTTATCCAAAAGTCAGATGATTATTGTATCTTTACTTGTTTTTGCCTATGGAGTAATTAAGGTAAATATGCTATCGTAACAGGTATAAGCTGTTCTAAACACATGTTGTTACTATCCACAATTATTAAAATACTCAAAACTCGCACCATAAATTAATCGGTAAAACAGCATTTTATAGCAGGAATGGCTTTACTGCCTTTTATCTCATCACCGTACTCAGTGATGAGAAATGTTTGTATTTTTTGCCACTTACCCTTGGGCTTACTGAATTGAATGTATACTTGTTGTGCAATTCTTCTAATTTTTCCTTGATTCTTTCTGTCATGGCTTTGTATCTGGCTGAAATGTCATTCCAGTTTTCCTGCTCTGATTTTAGAAGATTCTTGTACAAAAGCTCTGATGTTACTATGGATGTATTTTGCTTCCTCTTGGAAGGGATTTTTGTTCCTTCCTGCTGAGTAAGGGAAGACAACAATGGCTGTAAGTCAGCGCTCTGTACTCCAATATGAATATACTGAGGCAATAATGATATTTCCTGAGCTATAGACCCAAAACCAACTTTGCATTATTACAATAGTATGTGCCATTAAAAAGAAAAGCCACAATTGGGACAAGTTTTTTCTTTTCAATTCTTAGTGATGTTTTAAGGAGACATTGACAAGTGTGTTATACTTGACACACTTACTGAGGTCTTATCTTAAAAATTTAGGGTAATATTAATGTATGCTCTTATCTTAATTGATTATATGTAAATATGTTTGTTCTTGCTCTGGAACTAGTTTTTAATAATTTTTATGGAATTCTGTTATTTTTCCTTCTTCAGAGGTGTTCTTTCATAATTTTCCTGTCTTAGGAATATCATTTCTCTTTCCTTTCTGTTGTGGTTTAACCCCAGCCAGCAACTAAGCACCACGCAGCCACTCACTCACAGAGAAAATCGGGAAAAGAAGTAAAACTTGTGGGTTGAGATAAGAACGGTTTAATAGAACAGAAAAGAAGAAACTAATAATGATAATACTAATAAAATGACAACAGTAGTAATAAAAGGAGTGGAATGTACAAATGATGTGCAGGGCCGTTGCTTACCACCCGCCGACCAACACCCAGCTAGCCTAAGCAGCAATTCCCTAAACCCGCTTCCCAGTTCCTATACTAGATGGGACGTCCCATGGTATGGAATACCCTGTTGGCCAGTTTGGGTCAGGTGCCCTGGCTGTGTCCTGTGCCAGCTTCTTGTGCCCCTCCAGCTTTCTCGCTGGCTGGGCATGAGAAGCTGAAAAATCCTTGACTTTAGTCTAAACACTACTGAGCAACAACTGCAAACATCAGTGTTATCAACATTTTTCGCATACTGAACTCAAAACATAGCACTGTACCAGCTATTAGGAAGACAGTTTTCTCTATCCCAGCTGAAACCAGGACACTTTCCTAGACAACAATGCTGCACACACTTCTGTCCCTGTGCCTAGAATTCCTAACAGCTTGTTCAGGTTCTTATTCCACCTCCTCAAAAGTGTTAGTATAAATGTTCATAACGTGCAGAATGAAGTGAAGCCGTGAACTGATAGGGGTTCTGCAACAATTTTATCAGGAATAAGCCTAAGGATCTGGTTTTCCACAACCCATGAGCAGACCACTGCTACCTCATTGTCCACAAAGCTGTCTTCTCTTGTAAAAATGTTAAGAATGTGTTAAAATTTCGAGAACAATACTACTTCTTTTTGCTTGTTGTACAATCTCACTTGATCTAATAATAAGCTTAACATATGTTACAGTACATAACACTGCACAGATCACACAAAGTAGCATTATAACATTCAGTGTATTAAGTGAATGTGTCTAAACTTAAAAAGCAGCATATACTTTTTACCCTGTCCTCACTTTGCATCAAGAATGGCTGGTTTGTTCCTAGTTTGTCTTCACACATGCATAGACTAAAAGGAGGAGAAACTATTTGCTCCAGTTACCAACCTCCCTATGAATGTAAACCACATCATTCATGAGAGCATATGAGTGTTCATTACTGGTTCAGACCAATGGTCCCTCTAGCCTAGTGTATCAAATCAGAAGCACAAGTCAAAGAAACCATGAAAGCCCTTAGAGAAGCTCTGGAGCAACTGTGCAATTGGTCAAGGTGAAGAAATTACAAGATATGTTAGTTGTACCATGCTCTCCCCAGTCACTGGAAAAACTGCTGTAAGAAAACACTATTCCACAAACCAGAAGCAACCAAAGAAAAACCCCACAGTGGCCACAACTGGATACTTAGGAAAGCATAAGAACCGGACAAACACAGATTATATTCCCCAACAAGTATTCCCCCAGCTTTCCAATTATTTGAGTTCAGGAATTTCCTGAACTGAATGCGGTTTCTGGATATTTAAAAAGTCTTTTTCATGTACATGTATCATCTCCCCTTAGACCTATGTAAAATTTTAGCAACCACAAGTTATTCTGGCAAGTTTCACACTTTATTAATCATTTGATGACTCCCCTCTTGTTTTCAACAGTTCCCATTATATTTATTTGGAAATATTATACAGAGCTGGTGGCCACAGTGTGGATATATATCAGTTACCTGTACACCTCCCTGCCTGGGGAAAGACCAGTCATCTAGAAGAGCATCTAGAAAGATTTTGAGGATAGCAGAGGAACTTGGTGACAATCAGTTTGCAAACATCTGCTCCAAAGCAAACAGGCACAGCTCCCTTTCAGGTGAAAACCACCTGTTTGTATTACGGAACCAGTGTCATAGACCAGCATGTTGTGTTAGTGAACTACCAATGAATAAACAGAACCACACATTCTCATCCATCAAGACTTCATATGTTCTCCTTGAAACATTTGCTTATACTTCAGACACAGACTTAGGACCTGTTTACATTATGGTTACAAATAACAGGGTTACAACAAGATCATCTTTGGGTCACCATTTAAGAAACACTGTCAACTTGAAACAATTTTAGAACACCACGCATCCATATGAAAACATGTTTACTGTAAAATAAACTAAACCACCACTCTTTTTAAACACTACTTATGCATTATACATATAAATCAGTATACAGGCTGTCATACCGCAGTAAACTTTTATAATACCTTTAGCAAACTCTGTATTAGAAACACAGGAATAGAAAACCTGAAATTATTTCATACAATTTTCTGACTCTGTGGATGATACATTACCACCCATTTACACAATATCTACTTACAGAAGTAAATCCAAGTACCTTTTAAAGTACAGTTTATGACAAGTGAATATAATTATGGCAAGTCAATAGAATAACACTTAATATGGCGCAAACCATGACTTACTGGTCAGCACCAAAAAAGATGAGTTTTTTTGAGCCAGCTCATGGTAGTTAAGTCTGCTATCATCACTTTGGACACTTTGCCTCTACACTAGCTGATCTCTCCCTGCAATCTTCTCCTGACACTTTATCTGAGTCTTTCTGGAAGATACCAATTTTTAAAAAACTGCTACAGCAGGAAAATCAACCAAAATGCAGCTTTATATCAAAAAAGTATAGGGAAGTTGAACAATGGTGTAAGTCTCTGAATATAACTGAAATACTAATATTTATCCCCCTGCTTCAAAACCTTTAGGACAAATGTGTTTCCTTGACATTTGAAAAATATGGCTGGTTTCCTTAATACGTGCCAAGGTAGTTGTTGACATTAATTCTATACTTAAACAGCGTACCTTGCAGGAAAATAATCTCCATGGCAGGATGCTTCCAGTTGGCAGAGTCTTATGTGTGCATGTGCTTTCTGAACAGTCCAGGATGTGGCATTTTTTTTGTTGTATTTTACTATAAAGACATATTGTTTGAAGATGGTTATGCTTAGAGTAGTATTTGACACTGAAGCTCAGCCCTTGGAGAAGATTTCGCAGTCCAACACATGACATCCTAACCTTCATTTCTTGATAGTCAACCTGAAATTCCTGAAAATCCCAAACTGCTGATCATTTACACTGTCTATGTGAAATATTCGTAACATAAACTGCAGGCAAAACTTCCTCTCTTTCACAGAAATGAGATTGATTCGTTAGGTAAATCAGATGAGAATAAACAGTAAAACTAAAGCTGCTTCTTAACAACTGGCACACAGAGCTTAGCTTGCATATTAACCTGCTGTTACTCCAAAACGTGGTTCCTGGCGGTTCAAAGTTTAACTCTAGTGAAATTATCAATGAAGAGAAAGGAAGGTGCAATTGTGCATGTTTAAACGTTGAAGGATCAAAAACCGGGAAGATATCGGGAAGTTCCACCCCCCCACCCCCCAAGTATCGTACAACAATCAAATCACTTTATCTCAAGAGGATGACTTGACAGCAAGAGCTGAATGCCCCTCGCAAGAAAACTGACGGGTTTGCAGCTCTGCGGGAGGAAAGGCCCCACGCGTTTCACCGCCCGCGGTCCCGTTCCCCCGTCCCACCCGGTCGAGGGCCAGAGAAGCCGGCCCAGCCTCGCTCCCCGCCAGCCCCTCACCGCCGCGGCAGGCCCGTGCCAACGCCGGGCAGTGCCCGCGGCCCGCGCAAGGACTCGCCGTCGCAGGCGGGGCCGGACCCGCTCTCCCTCCGGTGGGTAAGATGGCAGGCGACTGGGAGCAGCTCCCGGCTCCCTCGCGGGACTGCCCGTAGCCAAGATGGCGGCAGGGCGCTTCAGCCAGCCGCACCGGGCAAGCGCCGCTGATGTCAGCGAGGGCGCACGGAGCTGCGACGGACGGGCAGGCGAGCGAGGGAGCGAGCACGGTCCCTGCCGCGGCTTCCTCAAGTCACTCTCATTTCACCCCCCAAACCGCAGAGGCCGCAGGCAACCCGTTTTGAGGCGCACTCCCGCCCCTCCGGCGCGCCTTAGGAGCCGGGCGTAGCGCGGCGGCAGCCTCTCTCCTCAGCGCTGCCCTTAATAAAGATGGCCATCCACTTCCTCTCTCTCAAGCCCTAGCCCGGCCGGTCCCGGCAGCCGCTGGAGGCTCGGCGGCAAGTCCTCGCCGGCCAGGCCGGGGGGGGCGGGGGGGGAGGAGTGTCTCCGCGCTCCCGCCGCTTCAGCCCCAGGCGCTTCCCGCCGCCGCATGGCCGAGGCTGCCGGCTCTCCGCGCCGCCCGGCCGCGGGCAGGTGCGAGGCGAAGGGTGCGGAAACGGCGAGAGCCCGCTGGCGGCTGCTCGGACAGGTAGGGGGAGCCCGCGGGCGGGAGGGGGATGGCGGGGAGGGCCGGCGGCGCAGCTTGAGGGGCGCACGTCGCTGCTGACCGCCGGTCCTGTCTCCTGGCGCGGCGGCGCCTTGGGCCGGAGCGGTTCGCGTTGCCTCCCGCCCCTCCGCGTTGGCCTACCGCGGCCCCGGGGGCGGCGGGCGGTCGCGGGCCCGTGTGGCCGGTATCTCGCAGCGCCTGAGGGTCCGTGCGCTGCCCCCGGCGGGGGTGCCGGCGCTGGAGGCGTGTGGAAAGCCGAGCTGCGGAGAGCCGCCCGCACCCCCGAGAGGATAGCGAGGAATGAGTATGCTGGGGCTTGCAAAGGGGTTTGCAGTCCTTCTCCTGGAAAAAATAGTAATAATAAGAATACATACCTATATTTATAAAAATATGTACATCTGTATATCTCTCTGTATACACAGACGCACATGCATATGTACACACACACGGCTCTCGGAGGTGCGCCTTCAACAGATCCCCAAAGCAGTCCTGTGGTCTTATAAGCAGCGTTAACAGGAGGAGGGCCAGCATCCCCTTGGCACCCTGCAGCTGAGAGCACTAGCTTGGGATTTTCGGGCTGTGGTTCTGTCAGTGCTGCCGGAGTTGGTTGTTGTAGCTGCTTTCCAATTCCTGACGTTTGACACCCTCCACGCTGCCTTTCATGGGGAGCCGGAGTGAGACGTCTTTGCCTGCAGCTGGTGGCGAGCTGCGGGGCCGTGCCTGGAGGAGGCCGAGGGGTCAGAAGCAGCAAGCGGTTACACCTCGGCTGCGGGTGAACAGCGGCCTGTCAGCTCCAGCCTTCCGTAGTTTTTTGGACCCTTTGGGAGCAGTGCAAGGTTGGAAAGGATTCCTCTGCAGATGAGCATATGCACGAAGGCTTAAAAACTTGAATCAGTTTCATTAGTTGTTATTGTTATTGGATGTGACATTTGCAGCCCTAAAATAAATGTTTAGTTTTGTGCAAATGGATGCCTGGAGCTGCCCATTGTGAGCTCCCCCCGAGAAGGCAGAGTGGTGGCGGTGGGTCCAATGGTGGCATCTGGGCTGAACAGGGCACCTGGCTGCAGTCGGATAACAGAGTGGGAGGCGTGGGGAGGTTAATAGTGACCTTTTCTTTGTGTGTGTTTTTGGTTTGCAAATTCCCCAGTCCTGTTATACAGGACAAACTTCTGTTTTATTATACACTAAAGCAGGAAATGCTAAAGTTACTGGTAGGAATATCGGGTTTGTCTTTGTAGGTTTCTGTTCTAGCAGACATCTAAGCTGCACGCTGTGGCTATACTAACATTTCTTTTCAACATACTGCCTTTGGCATATCCCTGTCTCTCAAAATCATAAGGAATTTTTCATACCAGTTGAATGGGGGTGCAGGGGATGCGTGCAGGTATTTGGGGAGAAGGCTTCTGTTTCTTCCTCAAACTACAGGTAATCTGTGACCTTTTCCTCTGCAGATTCCCTGGGTTTTTCCCATGTTCTTTAACTTTTCTGTTGATTTTTATATGGTACGATGAGCGAGGATCAATTTAATCTTACTGGTACATCTGAAGTAAAAATCAGTTCTGCACTCTTTACTACAGTGATGCTTAGATCTATCTATGGATTGGGAGAGGTATCAACCTTCCTTTATATCCATCTTTAAAGGAGCTCTGTCAAAGTGTTTCCTACAGTGGTTTTAAAAATGCTTTTCATACTGCTTATAATAACCCCTTACATGAAATCAGTTCTGTGGTGTGTTTATATATTGAATTAGCTTTCATTCAATGCATACACAAATTTATTTGCTATAGTAAGGATGCTTGAGTGTGTGCTTGCTGATTTAATTAAGAAAAAAGCCCTTTTATCAGGTATCCTATGAAGCTAGCATAAAGAACCAGGGGTTTGCATAATTACCTATGTGTTCTTTATCAATAAAATGTTTTATGTATGTACTGAGTTTAAAGTTTGTCAGTATTTTTAAACTTAGCTTGTCAGAATCAAGGAAAATATTTTTTTGCTTAAAAAAAGAAATGCTGAAGGAAGTTACATATATACTGTGCGTTTATAAGGGACTGGAGTAAATTTTCTGAGGTTGTGTTTTGAGCTCTACCAGTCTATGCAACTGATGGCATTACCCAGTCTGTAGTGTTTAGTAGGGAAGTTAGAGGTATAGGCCTAAACTAAGTTGCTTCCTATATGTACACTTGCTCCCTATAGAAAGTTCAATGAAAACTTTTATATTTATCCTGCCTGTTACCTTCCTCTTGCTCTTCTTCTCACAGAAGCCTTGCTCACCTGCTGATGTACTTTAGCTTCCAGAACTGAAAAATAAGAGATAAATTGAGGACAGGGCAGTGGCTTCCCCCACCCCCAACAGAAGAACTTCTAAAGCAATTTATCTTCGCTTTCTGCTCCTCTGTCTGTGAAGGGTGCCTGTGCTCCAGATATTTTTTCATGCTTTTGTTATTCTTGAGTTTGTAAATTGTTTACAGTTGAATAAAACAATTTGGTAAATAAACTATTAGTTAAATAAATAATGCACAGTCCTACTGATGATATTTAGAGATGGTATAGTTATAGTTCATGCAGTAGCTGATTATGTAGAAACTTTCTTGTGTGTACAAAATATCGTGTTCCAGTCAGTGCCATAGAACGCAGCAGAGGTTTGTAGACTGTTAGCTGCTACTGAATTTGACTTTTAGTGCAACTAAGCCATACGCAATGAGATACACAAAGAAATACGGAGAATTTCAGGTGACTGCCTTTCTCCATATGGTTGGTTTTGCTTGTTTGTTTTAAGAGAGGTCAAACATCTTCAAGTTTTATAGGGAGTCCTAAATATGGTCCTAATATTGACATTAAATACCGAGGGCCCTGCAATTGAGATCTGTGGTAATGTTTTACTAGAATCTTTCTAAAACAGGAGACAGTTTGTTGATACTTTTTTTTTTTTTAAATATCTTGTATGTTAATGAAGAAAGAATTGCCTTAGAATTCTATATTGCTATGTGAAGTTAGGAAAGAAAATGCAAGTTTGAGAGAGGGAAAACTGCAAGGTAGAAGTGTGAACTTGAATTATTTGGGTTTTTTTTGTTGTTGTTCTTGTTTTTTTTTCTTTTAAGGAACCTAATTTTGAAAGACAATCTTTCATTGCAGGACCTAAAATATTATTTATTTAGGTAATATTTGTATGTATGACCTGTGTACAAGCTCAACACTTGTGTACACCTGTAAAGATCTTGTGCAGAAGACAGGCCATTCAGTAACTAAAGAAGATCTTAAAGAGAGTGAAACAAGGCTTCTGGAATTTTTTTTTAAATAAAAATATGCAGAGAAACTTAGCTGAAAGTTACTGAGGGAGGAGGGGAAGAGGCTACCGGCCCCAACCAAAGAATGGTGGTGTCAGGTGATTCCATCCCCACCATAGTTCTTTCTCTTTGCCATCACTAAAACCAAGAATTGCGTCTATTCTGCTGGGAAGCCTTTAGCTTGCTTTGATATTGGCTACTGGTTTTACGGGTCCCTGGGATGTGTTCGTTTATTATGGCAGTGTGCAGGAAGTTAGGGAGTTTCACCTTCATTGGAAGGGTATAATGAAAATAGAGAAGACTATCTTTCAATGTCTTTAAAACATTATTATGAGTTTAAATATATTTGTCACCTTTTGTTTTTTGTCAGTGGATTATCTTATAGCAGCAGCATATCTTTGTAGCTTGTAACAATTGTGATGTTTTTAGGAACTGACTTGAGGAAAAAAAATGTTTTGATCCTCATGTAAAAATAGCTAGATATAAATAATATAACATATTATTCCTTTGTGCTCTGTTTTCTCAGTTATATTTAGGTTTTTGAAAGATTTGACCTGCTGTTGTAATTTTCAGGTCTTAGACCTCTTGATTTTAGTTGGGGCTGTGGGAGAAATGTTTTTTTGAGTACTCAAATGCTTATGAGATTTTCTGCTAACCCAGAGAATGCATTTTACAGAGCGTCTAGAAGATGTCTCTTTAGAACAAAAAACTGAAACCAGAAAAGTGTTGTCACTGTTGGATTTTTTTTTTTACTGTTTGTAATGGTGTGCCTTTGCTTTAAAAAAAAGGCCCAAAACAACATGCTTTTCTGAAAATTAGATCTTGGTGGTTTTACTTAGTTGAAAATTTGCTCCGTTTTGTTTCCAGACTTGCTGCTATTATATGAAGGTCTTAATTCTGCCAGTCTTTTAATTTGGTTCTCCTGTTTTGCTGTTTTTGCAATTTCCTTCATGTGTGTATTTTTTCCGTGTATTACAGAAGTAGAAGAAATAGGGTGGACAGCACACAGGCATTTTTACTGCTTTGATGAAGATGCCTGTGCCTTTCATATACTGAGACCTGCCAATGAAAATAGATCCAAAAGCAATAAGCCCGATGTATCAGACCTGCTATTAGAAACTAACAGCATAGCAAATACAATTGCTCTGCTTACATATGTAGTATTTTCAAGTATCCTGCAAAATAATAGGTCATGGCACCAAATTGTAAGGCTGTTGAATGTGAGTGCATTTCCAGTTAAAGCACGGTTGACAAAGGTTGGGTGCAGCAGAAAAATCACTGACCCTTTATTTTGTTGTACACATCCCATATGCAAAGCTTCCATTTCAAGTTTCATAATTCTGGAGAGCTACTGCTCATTTGACTTCAGATTTATCTCTGGTTGGCTAAAAACTAAATTGTGGTGCTCTTCTACTCAATAGAGCTATTCCTTGTAGCCCTATTTATAGTGATGAGTTTATTTTCTGCTGGTTTTTTTCAGCACTGCGGACTGCTAATGCATCTTCATTGGAAAAAATGCAATGGCAATTATTTATGTATTCTATCCAATGTTAGGAGAAAGAAGTTAAAACCAGGACATTTCTCCATCTTCCATCACTGACCTAAAGAAGAAGCCTTTTTGTCTGACAGGGAAATGCTAGTTGTCTTCTGTGCAATGATACAGCTCAAACGGGCTGGGTGCTGGGTTTTCCTGTATGGAGGAGTTGATACCTCAGTCCTCAAAGACAGTTGAATGCAGCAGACTGTGCAGGACAGAGAGCCCATGTTTTCATTTTCCTGAACAAGTGTTTTAATCATTTAGCTATTACACAGAATGCATATGGCCACATTCTGCTTCTGCCACTGCCTTGAATCCTTCAGTCTCTTAGTGCTGAACTTGGTGCTGTTGTGTATTCTGGGGATCATGTAAAAGTTGGCTAATGCATCAGTCCCCTTATGGGGTCCTGGCAGGGGAATATGCAGTTGTGGCATCTGAAAGTATGGGTCCTGGGATGGGTAGCAATTTGGCAGCAGTTCTGCAAATGTGCAGCAGTAAACTTCCAAGCTAGAAAACAGTCTACCCGGCAAACACATATTGCTCAGGTTTTTTTAATCTATAGGGACACAGAGTGGCACAGAAAGTTTCACAGTGGTAATGGGAGGGTAGGGAAGAACCCAGTCTGCCTCTCTAATTCCAGTATGGGTTCATTGGAGCGGGAGTTAAAAAAGCAACTTTGTACTTAGGAACTTGTGTCCTTATGAACAGAGTACATTTGGTTTACAGTTATTGAGATATAATATATATATAGAGACATAATAAATTCATAATTCATTCTCTTGACACCTCCCATCAGTACCGCTGTTATTTTTCTCAGGCTTGACATACTTGGACTAGTTATTCATAGCTATTACCTAATAGCATAGCTGTTATGGTTAATGCCAGACTTGCCTCTTCAGTTAAATAAGCCTGTGTTTGTTCTTGAAAGTTTTGTTCTTAATGTTTAATTTGTTCTTCATTTCAAAGGTTCTGAAGAATAAGCACTTGAAAGATGTGCACCTCCAACAAGTGTCTGTAAGAAGGTTCACATCATTCCATCTGTTTTCAGTAGAAGACCAGAATACAGAAGAGGAAACTGGGACCTGGGTTCAGTATAAAAGCATCTTTTACCCTGAATATAGTGTGTCCTTAAGGTAACCATCATTTAAGTACTTCCTAAGATCTTCTACAGGCCTCAAATATAAAACTCATTAATGATTATTCCAGTGTTTTGTAGAACTAGGCATAGTTTACACATAAATTGTTAGACGCTATTTTTAGTTGTTTGTTACAGTAAGCAGCTTGTTTGGGTTTGTTTTTTTCGGTACACCTCAGTTAAGTGCCAGAGCTTGAACAAAAATGCTGATGACTGTACCTATAACAGAATGCAAATATGGGCATTTATGTTACTAATAGCTTTCTGTTTTGACATTCTTCAGATATAAATAGGATGTAAGAAAACTGAACACATTTACTTGTAATCTTAAAAATTTTAATGACATGATGTTATTCATAAAGTTCTAAAAGCTTTCTGGCAGTGATCTGAATTTTATTCAATTTTCTTCTTAATAGTTCTTGTAAAACTCAGTGATAATTTGGAAGCCAATTTGCAAAACAAAAGAACAAAAAATTTCTTTTTCCTGCAGAAATGATTTATACCTATTGAAGAAATCTATTTATATTAGAGCAGGTAAAACAAATTAAGTTATTTGTATTAAAAAAAAAACCCCAAACCACACAAAACAACCCCCCCTCCCCCCAAAATCAAAACCCCCTCCAAAAACTTACTGAAGGAATGTGAATTCTCAGTAGCTTTAGCAAAACAGAAAAGTTTATAGCTCCCATTCATTACTGTGCAGGGTGGGTTTTTTTTCCTTTTTCTCCCGCTTAGGTCTCTCTTTTACTTGTTCAGTTTTGTGCATATCTATAACTTGGTTTTGCCTCAACAGGTATCATTGCAACAGTAACTTAAGCATTCCTGAATCGATACTTGTTTTGCAGCCCCTAATTAGCCCGGCTGAGGGTGTAGGGTTGTGCATTCTGTCCACAGAAGAGGATACTCTGGAGAGCCTCAGTCACTGAAATTGTAAAGTGCATTTTTATTTAATGGGGACCTTTAAATTAAATTCACTCTTAGAAACTAAGATCGAACACAAACAAGTAACCATCATTAACTGTGACATTTCTGCAAGGTTATAAAACAAAACAAAAGAACAACAACAACAAAAAAACCAAACAAACCCCCCCCCCAACCCCACAACAGTAACATGCAGGCTGCCTTCAATTTGCAGCTGGGTGAAAAGTCAAATATGAAATTGTTTAGAGCTTTATAAGGCCTTAATTTTCTGTTTTCCAAGCTTATACTTACTGATGCTAAAAGGCTTCAGAAGAAAACTTTTCCATTTGAAAATACTGCCTATTTGTAATAGAAGTAGGTACAGCATTTTTTCTGTATGGACTTTTCCAGTGAACCGCTGGGGAATGCTACAGATTCATCTAGATGCTCACAGCCTACCTAGTCTATTCGTGCAGTGTCTCTATTCCCTGGTTGTAGGTTGTCATGGTTTAACCCCAGCCAGTAAGTATCACCACGCACCCGCTCACTCACTTGCACCTCACCCAGTGGGATGGGGAAGAGAAGCGGGGAGAAAAAAAATTGGAAGGGAATTGGAAGAATTGGAGGGGAAAAGGTAAAACTCATGGGTTGAGATAAGAACAGTTTAATAGAACAGAATGGAAGAAACTAATAATGATAATAACAACAATAATAATAAAATTACAATAATAATAATAGGATTGGAGTGTACAAAACAAGTGATGCACAATGCAATTGCTCACAACTCGCTGACCAATGCCCAGTTAGTTCCCAAGCAGTGATCCCTCCCTGGCCAACTCCCCCCAGTTTATATACTGGGCGTGATGTCACATGGTATGGAATATGCCTTTGGCCAGTTTGGGTCAGTTGTCCTGGCTGTGTCCTTTCCCAACATCTTGTGCCCCTCCAGCCTTCTTGCTGGCTGGGCAGGAGAAGCTGAAAAATCCTTGACTTAGTCCAAACACTACTTGGCAACAACTGAAAACATCAGTGTGTTATCAAGATTCTGCTCATACTGAATCCAAGACATAACACTATATCAGCTACTAGAAAGAAAATTAACTCTATCCCTGCTGAAACCAGGACATAGGTCTTCAGAGGCACACTGGTAATAGAAAATGTAAGGCATTTAGGTAGAATTTAGGCTGAGCAAGACTGCAGTCTTTTATGCTGCAGTCCTGAACTTCTTCATTCAGTCTCCTTAGTTCACTACCATGGTTTGCAACACTTAGTGTCACTTACTTGATTTACTAGTTATAGGAGTTTTAAGGTAGGAGGTGAGCTAAGGTTCACCTGTGCCAGCAGTGCAAAAGCCAAGGGAATGTCAGACTGATCTTGCTCTGACATTTGACATTTGTTCACTTCTGTTTCCATCACTTCCCATGTCATCATTTTATTTAGTATTTTTTATTTGGCTAATAGTAGTTTCATTAATAGGACACAGCTCAAACTGTAGGCTGCGAACAAGCATGGTTTTTTATGCATGATTTTATTACTGGTGATCATTATATATTATTCTAAGTATGGAGATTTTGTTTTTACCTTTTAAGTTCCTCTGACTTTAGCCAATGGAAAAGTACAGTTTCTGTGCTGGAGCACATTTACTTTGGGTTTCAAAAACTGTGTATTGAGGAGAATAGGGAGATTGTCTCCTGGTGGGTTTATTTTTATTTTTTCCCCATATTTTGTTCCTTTATAGAAGATACTTAGTGATCTATAAAAATGGTAATTACTGATTGTTTTAGGAATAATGATCAGAACTTACTTACTCCTACAGTTCTGTGTTAAAATGTTTTCTCTCTATATTGAAGCAGTGGCAATAGATAGCATATACTTATTATCTCAGAATATTGCAGGATGGTGAAGAAAGGAAGGAGAAAATATTGTGTATTTTGCCAGGGACAAAGTATAAATGCCTGCAACAAAATCAGCTTTACCATAAGTCTATATTAAATAAAGTTTTTCTCTGTTTTTGCTGAAGCAGTAATTTAAGAGGTTAAATGTAACAGTTTAACATACATAACAGAGCAACAGTTCTTGCAGAAACTTGCATATTTAGAAGATAAGAAATCTTGGAGTTAGCGGTCCTGGATCTTTGAGAACTGATCATGTCTCAGAAACTTAAGGATCCTCTGTGTGTCTGACAGTCTTCCCTTCATTTTTCTCTTCCCATTGGCAAAATACTAATTATCATAATTTTCATCAATAGAAGCAATTTTAACAAGATGACAAGAACATGTTATTAGCATATTATTAGCCATAACAAGAACATCAGTCAGGTAAACCCAGAACAGTGTGCTTGAGTAGGAGAGCCTTTTCATATATCTTTTTGTCAGGAAAAAAATGTTGCTTATGGCCCCTCTAAAATCTTGACAAAAGTGCTTTTGAATTTTTATCTGCATATGTTTTCCTTATGCATTAACATCTTTTGGGGAAAGCTCATTGCATATGTTAGATGTTAAAAGGGTTGTCAGCTAATATCTTGACAAGACTAAATACTTAAGAAAGTTCATAAGGTTGTTAGTGGCTTTTGGCAAAGAGTATAAAGGTCAAGCTATATCAGTTCAAGGGCTATCAAAACTGATCAAATTGTATATTCAGATATGCTATGACCTAGCTGTAATTACTGCTCTAGAGGGACTTGGGGACCAGTTTGTTAGGCAAATAGAAGCTTCAGTAGGA
Organism: Astur gentilis; assembly: GCF_929443795.1. Classification (NCBI taxonomy): domain Eukaryota; kingdom Metazoa; phylum Chordata; class Aves; order Accipitriformes; family Accipitridae; genus Astur; species Astur gentilis. The sequence continues at coordinate 5,690,857 of NC_064909.1, read as the reverse complement.
ACTACCAGGCATGTGCATGCTTTTCTGAACTTCTAAATGCAGCTTAGTTTAGTAACGTGCTATTTTTTGAACCAAATTCAGGTTGGATGCATATTGGGAAAGAGGAACTTATGCCATGTTTTTCTGTCACTAGTTTATTTTAGAATAATTCTTAATAAATCTTCCAAAGCAGGAAGCCAGAAGCAATATAAGGCAATTCTTGCTTTAGAAATTGAAGCTGGATTTATGTGCCATTTTGACTACATCCTTGAGGTGACATCACATTTTAAAAATCCCCATGACTCTACCGGTTAAACAGTGGTCTCTAGTGTGCTTAATGGAATGTAGATTCACAATACATGGTGGAAGGTGGTCTCTTGAAGTCTGTATAGGTACTCAGGTGCTTCACAGTAGCTCTGGGGTATGAAAAGGAGTGTCTGATGAGTGTGACTTTTGTTTTCAGTGAAAGGGGTGTCAAGATGAAATTTCTTGTGTTACAGTACAGAATCTCATTTGATTAGTCTAGTCTCATTTGTATTTGTACCGTATTTGCTGCTCGTACACACTACATCCTTGTCTTGATGATACGAAATTGCTCTCTAGTGTTGTTTGCAATTAACGTTAGTTAAAAAATAAATCCCCAAAATGACAGGAAGGCAGCCTGGGAATTGGGCTGAATATTTATGGAAGTCTAACATGGAGAATGTAGACATACTCAGTCCAAGCTGGAATCTTGCTGCAGTTTTCACATTCAGATTTGGATACAGTAAATTGAGTAACATCGTCTGCAGGTGAAAAATACAAACCTCATTTTGAGTGAAATTTCTTGCAAGCTTGAGGTGGAAAAAGATATCTTTCATTACAGAAATCATCTGACCTTCTGGGTCTTCTCTCCATTAAAAATATGTTTCTATTCATAAAACTTACATCTTTATTTTTTAGCTTTATTCAAGTTCTTTTTAACTTTGGGGGTATTTCACTTTGCTGTTAGAAATTATGCATGTGCTAAATACTTGTTTTCTTGGTGATAGGAAGATACAGAGTAAGTAGAGACATTTTAAAATGTTCATTTAATACTGCATTTCTAAATCCTTCTATTCCTACTCAGGAATATGCTTTTAAATTTAAATTTTGTATGAATAATTCTAGCAATGAAGTGATTATAGATCATGAAGATGCAGTGTCTCACTGTGGAGATGGTGTCTGTCTTATAGACAGGAAAATTATTCTTTTATCAGAGTTAAAAAAGGAACAATCAATATCTTCACATTTTCTATTTCAGGATATGGATTTACTTTAAAATTGTAGGCTCATTTTAGGCAATTAGAGAAGAAATAAGTTATTTCTGTGGTAAAATATTTTCCATTGATCAGTCATTTGTTGTTTCAAATACTAAAACGCAGAACTGAAAAGAACAATGTTAGCAGCTTATAGGAAGGGTTAAATCTTTGTAAAGAGTGCTAAGTGTTCTTTGCAAAGTGTCATGCCTTTATTCTGAATGAATGAACCTTTAGATAAAAATATGAAAGAAATTATTAGATTATTCTAGACCTTTGGTTTAGAAATGAAAGGCATGTTATTTGTCTGTGGCAAGTGTTAGAAGATGGTTTAGGAGTGAATTCCATTGGCTATTCCTATAGGGTATTTCTGCTAATAACACTTTGAAGTTTTAATGAATTTTTATTTTAGGGATAGACATAAAAAATGAAGGGAAGCAGATTTCAAGGAATATTGCCTACTCCTTATGGACAATTTGTGCGGGTATGATAAACTTGCTTTCTTTCATTTATTGGGTGCTGAGAGATAATGTGTGGATTTAGCAGCATGAGGGCTTGGCCACAGAAGGAGGAAATTGAGGAAAGAGATAAAAAGTGTTTTGGTAACATACTACTTTCATGCACTGATGAAACTAAGACTGTTCCATCATATTGCCCAATACATGTGTATTTGTAAAAAGAATTTGTAGTCAAAGAAGCCATTGTTTTGGTTTCTTACCATATTGAGCTGAGATCTTGAACTGGAGTGAAAGAAGCGTTATCTTGTTTTGCTATACTGTGTCCCAGAAAAAGCATTTGATCAGATAACAACGTTTGCAGGTAACTCTGAGATTCTTACTGGGCTGCAGTGGCAATTGATGGTGATGCAGAGCAAGCCTTTTTGTCAAGTACCCTTAACAGTAACTGTTTTACCCTTATCCTGTCTTTCATTTTCCACAAAAATTGTAGTTTTATTTTGTATCCAGGTGAATAATATCTGGTCATGTGGTGTTTGTTTTTTTTTTTTATTTTGAGTATTATATGGAAATGTAGCTTAGTTTTTGTAGTTTTTAAAAATTTACTATATTTATTTAGTTATTTGTATTATTTTTCAGTTGAAGAATAACATAAAAGAAGGAACATAGTTTTGTTTCATCATGGTTGATGAAAAGCATACATTAATAGGGAGCTACTGAAGGATTATTTTTATTCTGTCTACAGCTATTTATAAATACATGTAAAAGTCTGCCACTTGTGTGGTTGAATTTAAGAGGAAGGAACATTAATGTATTTTAGAGAGATCTCTCTCTTTCTCTGACTTTCTTTATACATCCAAAGTAGATTTATTCATAGTCCAGAGTCAGGAATTTTGCTTTGCTTCATATCAGGAGAAACATGAGTTAAGTTAGTTTATCATTTATAGATTTGTCTTCTATAACTCAATGCCTCAGCTATAGAAATTATGCATATTGTACCTTGAAGACTTATTATAAGAACGTTGTAGATCAGATTAACCATGCTGACCTGAAATTCACTTTCTCCATGATGCCTACCTATACTTGTTTGAAGTACTTTGTTGACTGCAGCAATCACAGCTTTGAACTTCTTTGAAGTTCTTTGAACGGTACAATGTTCATGACATATTCCAAAGCACTAAATACTAATGTTCTCCTGTATTTTGAGATGCCTGTGGAAACTTATAGAATTTTGGGGCTGGGATTTAACCACAAGGTTCTGTGATTCCTTTCCTTGACTTTCATAATTCAGTGCACAAGACAAACTCTTTATGGGCAGTTTGTAAGACGTACTGTGGAAAGCTGTGATTATGACAGGCATTCATAGAAACAGGATGTGACATGTATTGGCAGTTTTCTCTGGGCTCCGTAATGGTAGAGCAGCTGATGGGATGGGACAGTGAAACAACAGCTGTTACAGAACTGCTGGGGAGTTACGTGCAGAGCAGTGGATCCAAAACCAGAAGCTGTGGGTTTTAGGTGCAGGACTGAGTAGCATGACATTTATGGCAGATTTGGGGTTAGAGAATACATGTATTTACAGGTGGATGTAACTTTTAGTCTGCAAGTCAGGTCTGTGATGGAAAAGAGTTCTGGAGTAGCTGGTGCAGCATTTGTCTGCAGGCTCTCCAAACAGTCCTCCAAATGGAGAAAGGTGTGGCTATTGGTGTTCAGCAGTGTGTCTCCTTGAGCTCTCCCTTTCACAAGTAGTTCGGCTGTTGGCACATTGCTTTCCTCAGTCCTAAAACTTGCCTGCAATAGAAGTTATGCTCAATTCTTCACTGTTTGGGTTCCCTAACTGTTAAGTGATTACCAGTGGAATGGAAGCGCCTCTTTTTTTTTTAGCCTGGTGTAGGGAGAAAAAGCTTTATCAGTAGGAGTAGGTATTTCCCTATCATGCTAATTGACTTCTGAAGATTTTGCTGTTACTAATGTGGAGTAGTCTTAAAATAGTCCATAATGGTAATATGGTTAAGACCTGAGATGTGATTTTTGGAGTGAATGAGAGTGGCTTTGCTATCCAGATCACCATTGAGATAATGGTTACTCCTTGCATTCTAGGAGATTGAGGTTGCTCCCTGCTTTTGTTCAGTAAAGGTTTCATAAACTGATCAGAATAAAGGAAGCAGCTGTTAAACTTAAGCCCTGTCCTGTTTCACAATGAGTGTGGAGTGGGCATCTGGAAGACTGAGGAGGAGGAGGTCCCTCATAACAAAGCTGGATGTTTCTCATCATTAAATTACGGCTCACTTATGTGCTTGTCATGAACAGTATTTGTGAAAGCAAGAAAGAGATTGCTGAGACAGAGTTAGAGACTTTGCTTGTTGCTGGCAGACGGGAAAGGGTATGTGTGCAAAATGCCTCTGCTGGCCAAGAGAGCAAACACTGGGGTGTGCTGTGTTTGTACTTGGACACCACAAGCTTTTGGCCACTGAATAATAAATGTAAGAAAATGTTTGAAATTTGTGTGTGTTGATTTTAATTATGGAAAGAATGTTTTATAATCAGAGGAAGAACTGTTCCTTAATGAAAACTGAGTGTACCAAAAATAATGTAGATGAAGAACATTCATCGTGTTAAATAAAACATCACCAAAATTTCAGAACAACTTTAAAAACAATAGCTGTGTGGCATGTATCTGTTGTGGCATCTTAGCTTATTCTTCAGGCTGACATACTTAGAGCTGTCCACTTCTCATCTCAAATTATAAACCATTATTTTGGAAACAGCCTGAAATCTGGTTTAGTGATAATTTTAAGGCTAGTGCTATAGTTGTATCATTTCTCTTTTTTGCCTTTGTCTACCTTTTGACCCTGAAGTATATAGATTTTATTCTTTTCTACATCAGGACACTCCACTTCCTTCTGTTTTTCTTTCTTCATAGCATTCTGAACTACAGATACTGGATTGCTAAGTTGTTCGTCCTCACCTTTGTTTGCTTCAGTTGGAGATTTGCATGATAAATCTTCTTTATATGTGGACTGTGTACATAAAGAAATGGTGGAGGGGGGGAACCAAACCAAAACGTGTTATCCTGGGACTAATCTACATGCCAAGAAAGATCAAAATATTTCTTTACTTTCTCAGCATCTCCCTCTCCCCGCCCCCATCTGACATTCATTTAAAGATGAGACATTCACAGCTGTCTGAGAGACCCTAACTGTTTCAGACATACGCACAGTTATGGAGTTCGTAGGATGCTAAGGAGTCAGCAGGGGACAGTTTAAAGGGCAGTTCTGTGGTTAGCAGAACTACTGATCCTGTCCGCTTTCTTGTCACTTCTCTTGAATTAACTCTGTTGCATTGGTTGTCCGATCTGATTGAAAACAAACTTGCCAAAAAAAAGAAGAAAAAGTGCATTATAAGTCCACATGTTCCTTCAGAATTCTTGTAGGCTTCTACTGCAGCTAAAGAATTTATTTTTGGTTTGTTTTTGTGTAGCTGGGAGAAGAGCTCTAATGTCGAGTTGTATCTTTTGTAACATCTTTCACATATTTTGTTGCCCCTGTTCATGAACACATTTCAGTTTAACTTGATTTCCATTTGATTTTCAATTTTTCAAGAATTGGTCTACCTGTTCTTTGGTGCTTCTCAAAATTTAACATGTAAATGTTTATTTAATGCATATGCTTATCAGAAGCTATAAATAGCTTTTTTGCACTATAAATATACAATTTGCAAAGAGGTTGATTTTTTTTTTTCCCCACTCTTAAAACAATCTTCCTTCACGAAAGAAAAGCTGAGAGAATAAGAACTAATTTTGTAGGTGCTAAAACTGTTGTATTTCTTCCATTTTTTCAGTGTTTCAAATTAGTATGTTCCTGAACAGACTTAGGAGCTACATTTGAAACATTATTACAAGACTGTATTTTGTATTTTACTGCCTTGCTGAATTCTTTTTAGATGTTTTTAATGCATTTGTGAAACAGCTATGTGATCTGATTGTTGTAAAGTGTAAGATTTTTTTGTTTTGTTCATTTTGGGGCTAGATTGGCTTGGGATAGTTAAAAGAAATTTAGTTGATTTTTTGTGTGTGTGTGAATTCAGCTAGCCTGACATCTGTAACATTTAGAAGAAGCTTCCTAGACAAATTTTTATTCAAATTTGCTGCATGTTCTTTCTGCTGCTGTCGCTGTTTTGGTCACTGTGTTCTAAAATCTGCACTTCGTATGTGAAATTCAGTTAATTAATTTATTATCCCCAGTTTTGAATGTTTATTTCACTTGGGTTATGCAAATGTGAAAAAAAAAAAAAGGAAATGCAGTTCACTGAACACACTAATCAGTTTCATTGTTCACATTAATCAAATGAAGTGTTCTTGATTTTGTGGGAGAAAATAGGAATGTGTGTACAGTTGCTGTTCAAAAATAGTCTTTTGTTTTTCCTCTTCAAAGAAATTGCTTTACCAAAATTCTTCCTTTCCTATGGAAAAGTTGTTTAGGTGTGACTAAACAAAAATTGATGCTTTTTGGAAATGTCTTCATTTTGATAAAGTCTTAGTGTCGGAGATACATGTTCCTGGTTCATGGATTTCAGTGATGGAACTTCAAAGACCAGCAATTGTCCCCTTGTTTTCCCCCTGGTGGCTAGAGTAGTGCCTGTTTACTACTTCTCTGTGAAAGGGGTTTGTGAGAAATGAACGCATGTGGTGAACCTCTTCTCTGAAGAGGCAAGATGGTTGGGGTTTTTTTTGATTGTTCATATGTTGGTAAAGTTACTATGTATGTTTTCTTCCAGATTTCACAATGGACTCTTAAATGTTAAAGATGTTCTTACAAGTTTTGACAACACCGGGAATGTCTGTAAGTCATTGTTTATTTAAATACAGTACTATGCTGATAGAAGTCTAATTGTATCAATATAAAATATTTCTGTATGAGCCCTCAATAACCATTTCATTTAGCTGAGAAACATTATTACTGTGGTCAGAGATACAGATCTACCGACCATAGTGTTTTATGTGTTACGCTGTTTTATGTAGCAGAGTTGTTTGTGTGGATGCACACTTAAGTCATCCCTGTGCAGGTTATTTGTGCAAGAAAAATTCTCTATGGCTATTAAATATAAAGACATCACTTATGGCTTAGGAAGTGCTCGATGTTAGGAGAATTAATGGGGCAGTAGGATGCTATGTTTGTCCTGATCTTTCACTCTTGTCTAAGCATCAGTTATTGGCTGCATTAACCTGAGACAAGATGAGCCGTAAGTGGACCTTCAATGTCTGACCCAGTACGGCTCTGCTTCAATATACTTATTAATAAAATTATCTATGCTATTAATGGACATGAATTATAAAATTGTGGTAGATCATGGAAAAGAAGGTGAGCAAAAATATTTAAATATTTTTGATGTGATGAGTAATTACAGTTATATAAATAACATATACAGATATACATATAATTCTTTTTTGATTATTCTGCCTTATTTTTCAGGTTGATTAGTTTGTTTTCAAACAAGTAAACTGATAGAATAAAGTTGGGGGGGTATCTGTAATTTGCCCGATATTCAAGAAATGTGCACGTATCTCCTCCTCCTTCTCAAAGAAATGATGCAGAAACTGTTCTGATATATACGTGTTTCTTCTCAAAACTCCAGTCTTAGTACTCCAAAGCTATGTTTCAATAAACATTGGCTTTTCATTAGCAAAAAGGTCAATTTATTTAATAAACTTTTGCCTTCAAAAGGAAAAAAAATCATAAACTATGTGCTCTCCTTTTTAAAATTTGCCAGCTTTCATTCAGTTCTGAACATTGAAGATACTTCTGTGGTCTTGCCACAAAATACTTCAGGATATATTCTTTAACAGTTGCCAAAGAGAAATTTGTTCTCTGATTTCTGAATGAAAATTATATCTAAGGGATATATGAATATCCAAATTAATAATACTAAGGCTGAGAAAGAAAATTCACATTTATAATTGTGGTTGACATCAGCTATAGATATAGGCATCATGAGCTGGATGATAAAAACATTTAGATTTCAGACATTTGTGATTTGGAAGAAAATGCTTTGATTAAATTATGGGAGGCATTTAGAGAGATTTGATGTTGTAGATTCTCAGAATAGGAATCTAGAGGGACTTTTATAACAAGTTACTTTCTTTTCATAAACTGTTCTCAATAAGGGAAAAAATTAGGAAAGAAATCCAAACTGGGGTTTTGGATCCAGAAAAAATACTGTTATATTAGTTCATTAGATAACAACTCAGGTATTTATTTTGAACAGCAGAGAAAATTTTTTTGTGTGTGTGTGTGTCTAAAAGTGTTTCACATAGCAGATCAAAACAGCGTACCTTACTCTGTTAAACATGGTAATGTTATTTCTTAATCTTTGTTCTTTGTGTGAGTACTTAGATTGTGATCAATCTACACAAATTTCCTTGTTAACACAAATAATTTACTGAAGTTTTCATATGCTTTCCTATTGATAGATGTGCTGTCAGCTCTTCTGTTAACTTTTTCCAGTATTTCAGCTACTTTCTTATTGATTGCAGATGGTAGAACAAGACTTACGCTCTAATAGGCACACCACCAGTGCTAACACAGAAGTAATATGACATTTGTAGTTCTTGTTGCTGTTTCTCTGTATATACAAAGATTCACATTTGTCCTTTTGGATTCAGTATTGCTTTGAGGGTTCATGCTGTGCTATTATATACAGTGTTTGCTAAGTCATTTCCAGATTCACTGCTTCCCCATTTTTAAATGTCTGTGTCTGTAAGTGTCTGTATTGATATACATATTACTGATTTATGCCTATTTTACTAAGCACTCTAGATTACACTTTGTTAGGGTAACTGTAAAATAGTTATCTTCTGGCAGCATGCAGTACTGGCTTGGAGTGTAATAATCATGCTTTTTTGCTACCACCTGTATGGAGTAAATGTCCCCAGCGTCCAAGCCAGGGTAACTATATGTGTCTGTCACACCATCATAGTAAAGTTCCCCCAGCCATATGTTTACTGAGCTGCTCTATTTAGATCGTACCTGACTGAATTTGTGTGCACTCCCATTATCCCTTGATTTGAATTGACTCTTTCTTTGACCTTTTTCTGTGTATTTCTTGGCTCTCTTTGTGTTAACCTACAGTGGAAAAGGAAGGTAGTAATCTTGCCTCTTTTTACCCCCAAAAGTAACTATGGTTGTAGTATTTCTAAAATTAGGTGAACTGTTTTTTACAATTGTTGCGGTGTTCTTTAAGAACTTCATATTCTAAAATGATAGTCTACCCTAAAAATAACCCCAAACACTTCTGAAATGGTCTTTAGTAGTATTAGATTATTTCTTCTAATACCTAATACTAATGGAGCTAGCCAGTATTGAACGTATTATCAGTCCCATCTACAGTAGCATGCTTTGTGAGGGGACCCATTGAATAATTATAGACTTTAATATTCCCTTAGGACATACTGCATAGTCAGAATTTATTTACTGGGCACTAAACTTCCCTCAAATGATTTGGACCAAGTTATCAGAAAACAAATATTTTGGTGTTCTGGGTGTTTTGGCTGCCATACTGAGTATTTATCAGGAAGATTAATGTTTTGCTAGAGATTATTGGATTATGAAGTGATTGTGTATTAAACAGATCAGATTTTGTAAAAACTGAAACATGTTGCGTATTACATTTGAAACATTTGTTTCAAATAACATGGTTTGTGTGGTTTTGTGGGGGAGTTCTTTTGTTTCTTCTAGTAATGTTCCTAAGTACCTTGTATTAAAACAAGCTCTTTCAGGGAGCATTTCTATTGCCTTTTTCTTTCACTTTTTGGTCTTTCTGCTTATGGTCTTTAACAGGCACATCACCATATGCCATCAAAGAAGAGTGGTAGAGCAGACTCTAGTTAATACTACTTTCTCTGTGCTACCAGTAGATACCAACTCAGTACAACATGTGCCACTAGCTGGCAGCATTATATAAAATATCAATAAGCACCTTTTGAGGAATACTCGTAGTTGCTTCCAAAAGTGCTGCTTTATACCAGAAAGTCTTCAGGACAAAAGTGGAGCCAACTGCAGTAGCTGTAAATGGCATATTGCAGAGTCCCAAGTGTTAACTCTGGAAATTGCCTCTGCACAATGTTTTGTTCAAACTTGGTACCTACACTTGTATTCTGTCTTTTTCAAAAAGATTTCTGAAGATGCATTTTCACTGTACGATGGCTACTGTAAATGAAAATTCACACTACAAATTACAATTGGTTTTCACTTTCCCAGAAAAATGTGAACATTTTTTCTCTCCTGTTCATCCTTTGTAAGAGAGCAGTTTCCATGTGAAAACTCTAAATTAATTCTCCACACAGACAGGTTGCAATGCTAAATGCACTTCATTCAGCTTTAATTCTATGCATAAACAAGAGGCAGAAAAAAGAGGAATGGAATGAAGGAAAGGATCAGTTTGTTATTTTAGACAACCGTATGCCATCTGTTAAAAAGATGGTACATCCTGAGACCTTCTCTAGTCCTAAAATAATCCATTAAAGGAGCTGATGGATCTCAGGCAGAAAGTTCAATGGTGGCATTGTGGGATAGCATCAGCTGGCTCCAGGAGCCACATGCCATGCTCATCCTTGCAGAAGAAAAATCTCTTTTGCAACAGACTGTCCAAAAAGCAAGGAAAATTCTGCAAGAATGAGCTTTTGAGAGTATTGCCTTCCCCTGTCTTTCCTAGTGGGAGAAAGCAGTTATGACTGAAATGCTTGTATAATTATGTCCCTGCAGTAATCATTTCAAATTATGTATGCATTTAAATAAAGTGAAATGATCAAGGGCCAAAATATAAACCTCTTTACTAATTGCCACCAGTCTAAGCAAGCTACAGTGTCTGTAAAGGAGAATTTTAAGCAGTGAAATTCAGCATGTTTGGGGATTTTCATCTAGTCTTTGCCGGATGTTAACACAGAAACAACCAGAGTGCTCAAGTAATATAAAATCGGAGATATACTCTATGTAATAGCAAAACATTTTCTTGTAAACTGTACATAGCATTAGTTAATAATGTAATATTTTTCAAGAAACAACATATTCAGTACATATTAATTTTATTTTCTGCTTGGTTGAGTGTACAATTACATGTTTTGGAACTAAAAAAGCAGCAGAGGGTGCTACAGTTACAGAGCTACCCAGGCACGTACTCCAAAGCTGTTGCTCCTGTAGGGAAGTAGATCCTGCAAAGACTGAAGCTTTCATTTGGGGTACATGTAAATAGGATAGCTTTAAATTCTGTTGCCTCTGTTTATATAGGAAAACAGGTAATCTGTGTGAAATCCAGAAAAAGTAGAATTCCATATTCACTTCTATTCTTGAATTATTTTTAAAAAAATTGAAATGTTGCAGAGTTTCCTGAAAACATAGTGTCTGGATATAGCTACTGTTACAAAACACCTACTCACCATCTTTAGAACTGTTTGTGCTAATTTTACATTAAGAAATTCCAGTCTCTGCAGCAAGTTTTACATTAGAAAAATTTGGCTTTTTGTTTTCAATGGGTGTTGTCGTTGTCGTCGTTGTCATCCCCCCCAAAAAAAGAGCTAGCTAAATTGGAGAATATTTTTGCTCCTTTGTATAATATTTTCAGGAAAATAACAAGAGAGAAGGATTGTTCTTAAATTTCAAGTCCACATTGGGGTTTTTTTGGAAACACATATTGAGGGGGGAAAAAAATTAAATAAATAAATTAATTTTCTTCCTTTAGTTTTCACTTTGTTTTTTCAGATTCTATTAATTTTAAAATTATGTTTATTTAAAAATGTAATTGTGTAGCTTCTTTTTATTTACTTGAAGTAGATTTTTAATTTCTTTTTTTTTTTAAACAAAGAACTTTTTCTTCTTTCTTTCTTCCTCTGAAATAACTAGAATGAGAGGGGTTTCTTCTTTCCTGGTTTGTAGTGTATGAGGATGTGTTCAGAGAGCTACTTGTTTCTTCAGAGCTCTCACTGCATGACTCAAAGGTATCTGAACTCCTCTATGGAGCGGTCATGGCAGCTACTGATTTATCATGCCTGGAAAGATAGATGCCATCAAGCTACCTGGAGAAAAGCATAGGATGGCATCCTTTATGGCAGCAGAGGTGCTCCTGTATTTCATGTAACGTTACCTAGAATCAACAAGGGAGCAGACTGCATTCTTCAGGTGCTGCTGTAGAAGTGTAGTCCCTCCCTCTCTCCTTTTTTCTTTTTTAGAGGAAACATCTTGTTTTCTGTGGTGAAAAGCATACCAACTTGAATATGCTTCCTGCTTCTCCGTGCCTCAGTAGGTATTCGCACCCGAAGAAACTGCCAGTCATTGTCTTCTTAGCCTTCTCTCATTCCACTGGTGTGGCAGTTTGAAATTGTTTACCATGTCAGAACCTCACACTCTCTTGAAAAAGTCTTCAATGAAAAATAAATTGACTGGAAGAGTGTTTGGATAGCAACGATACATGTCGTTTTGAATGAAATATTGTATTTATGATACCTACAATTTACTATTCACTATGCAGCTTCCTTTTAAATATAACATTTCATGATCAGGGGTAAGAAAAACCAGTTGTTTCTTCCCTCGCCTCCCCCATCCAATTCACTTCACTGATTCGGTTTACAGCATCATCCCAAGCAGTCACATTGACATAACCGGCATAACGCTTATGGAATGGAGCAGAAAATAAGTATATGGGGAGAAGCAAGTACCTTTTAAATTACTGTTGCTACCAGAATTGTTTTTATGAAACTGTTCTTTGATGGAACATCAGTGATTTGTCTGTTCTAAGTACTGTCCTGCAATCTTCTGCTTTTCCCCACTTTACTAAAGTTTTCTGTTTATCAGGAGATTATATGTGAAAAGAATAATCATAACTGTCATCAGGCATCTGTTTCCTCTAAAGTATTTTTTTTCTACTGCATATTCCAACATAACCTGACTGTGCCTGTACTTTTAAACATGGCACCAGCTCAGAGAAGGTGAAGAAGCCCAGCTGAGCTCTTCTGAGTACCCTCTTTCTTCCTTGGTCAGTTTGAAGTTTTTGTAGTAATTGGTTCACCTGTTCAGGATATTCCAATGAGAACTTTTTGGTAAGAACATGAATCTATTTGAGCAACTGCAGTTGCTTTTCTATATTGCTGAGCAATGATTTGTACCTTGGCACCTTGATTTTTGCATTAGATCTGTTGTCTTAATCTTTATAAAATTTGTTGGCATAAATATGTTTCTAAGTGTACTACTCGTGCTTCTCTGACTTTATGCATTGGTGTTGACCTTCTATGATCTGAAGCATTTTTGAAAGTGTTCCATGTATTCTAAATGAATTATCATGAGAAGTTGGATCTTTTGATTTAAATTAATTAAAAGAATTTGAAGACAGGATATAACTTCTTAAATTAGATTGGTAGAAGGAGAAGTGTATGAATTATTTTAATTAATTTCAGGCATTTTACATTAGATAACTTCTCTTGATCACCTTTTAAATTGAGATGGGGTAGGATAACAATGGTAAGCATCCCTTTAAGATGTGCTGTGTTATTAATTAAGCGTAGTCTTTTAATGCATTGTAGAGTTTTCTCTTAAAATATTTCAAATTTGAGCATAATTGAAATAGATAGTTTCAGATTAGTTTCATTTAGCTTGATGTGCAGTAGATTGTTCCAGTTTGGGTGGAACTTGCACGTTTCTTTGTAATCGTTCTTTTTGTTTTCACTGTTCCTTTTACTTGCCATGTTCTAGCCATGCTTTCAGTGCTGCTTTTCACAAAAGTACAGGCATGAGGTGCAAAACATGCTGAAAAAATGCCATGCTTGGAGTACGCCCTTGGGTAGCTACCCTTTGTTCAATACCATACAAAGTTGCTGATGGGATCTGACTTACATGTCAGATGGAGCATTTATCTGTATAGTAATACAGTCTCATTAGTGGCTGCAGTGTGGAGGTAGCAAGGACAGTGCCAGTTCTTCTTTTTCCTCCATACAAATGTAATGGAAGTTTTATGTGTAACTTGCACCTAGTTATGGTTTTGTTTCAGGTCTTTTTAGAGAACTTTTTAAAGGTTGCACTGTATTTCATTTAAAAAAATCATGTTCAAATGGATGAACTCGTGTCTTCTTTTGAAAATATTGGGGTGAATGTTTCCACTTAATTCATCATCAGTTCACAGAATTGAATTCAAGCAAAACTATTTAAGTATTTCTGGAAATGTGAATTTGAAGCCTTTGGTGAATAACATATCCATTTGAAATTTTTTGCCTAATGATAGTTCTGACTGAAAAGTGTGATGAAAACTAATCTACATAGCAGTGACCAGATGGAAATCCATTGTAGAACTGTTATTCATGTACTTAGCTTGACAAATTAAATACTCTTATTGAGTCTCAGTACAGTTAAAATTCTATGGTTTTTAATAATTTTTCAAAATATTTTCAATAAAGTGAAAAGAAATGGATAAGGCATTATTCCAGAAATATAAAGAACTAATTTTTGGTAAACGTGGTGGATTAAAAGAGCCCCTAATACAAGTGGTTTGGTAAATGGAAAATGCATAAGGAATATGTGTACAAGTGCACGTTTGTACTAATTACTGAAGGCCCAGCCTTGTGTTTTTTCTTTAAGACTGCAACCCACCTGCAAAAGACTTAAGTGACTAGCCCATAAAACAAAGATTCAGGGGACACTGCTTCTAGCAATGGTGATTTTGCATCTACTCTCCTTACTGGTAGAAAATATCTCGAGATATCTAATGGTAGTCTTTTTCACTAGAGCTTAAACTTACTATTGTTTTGCTCATAGGCAAACATGAGATTTTATTTTTTTAATAGCTTTTAAGGTATTTTAAGTCATCACATGGCCTTGCCTGTATCTTCTTTTCCTGATGTTGAATAAGCCAAATTCTATCGTCTTTTCTTACGCTACATTTTTTGCTAGACTCTGACTTTTCTTTAGAGTCTGTACATTTGGTTTGTATCTTTCTTGAGTGTTTGTGAAAACTGGGCACATAGTCCAGCTGAGACCTTCATAATGCTAAGTATACCAGATGATTTTGTATTTTACAGCCTGTAATCCCAATATTGTATTTTCCTCTCTTAAAACAGCATGACTTTGACTCATGTTGAGCTTTTGACCTACTACAAGATTCTGTTCCTCTTCAAAAGGGATCAGTTACAGCTCCTGATTGTGTATTTAGGTAGCAGATTATTCTTACCCAAGTGCAATACCTGGTACTTTTACTTGTTGAACTTTTTCCTCTGTTTCTAGAGTTCTCCCAATTAATTGCTTTTGTCCTTTGAAGCCTGTCTTTCACCATACTGGACTTCCTAAGTTGATATATTGCTAATTTAATAAGCATATTCCTTCCATCATGGAGATGATCAGTGCAAACACTGAACAGAGCACAGTCTGGTGTAGGCATTTATGGAAACTCCACCTGATAAAACCACCTGCTTTTACAGTACACAATTGAGAATTATTCTCTGGAGTCAGTTTTCTTGATCAGCTCTGCACCTATCTTAACCAAATTTTACTTAGTCTGTGTTTCTCGTGAAATTGTCAAAGGACTTTCTAAAGTTTTGATATAAGACATCTACTGCTTCTGCCCTATACACAAGCCTTTTATCTTGTTGCTCTGGTGAATGGCTTTTTAATTAAAATCTGTAATTTATTTTTTGTTGTTATACTTTATCATGGAATATGCAACAAAAGAATGAAAAACTTGAATGTTTTGAGTTTTTAATTATGTCAAGATAAGGGAGACAATTAATTGAATGAAACATTATACTTAATTATAGAATGCATTATTGTCTTCTGCACTGAAAGTCACCTGATGATTTTCCATCTTATGATTTCATTCACTTCCTGAAAGCCATTGTTTTCATCATTTGTACTACAGATGTATCCTATCTAAGCTTCTATGCATGGTTTTGTCTTGTAGTTCTTTGGTGTCCTGAAGAAGAACTCCAGCTACACCGAGATGTGTATTGGTTTTGTGAAATGTTTTGTAGTCTAAAAAAATTAGAATAGAATTAGGATTGTAAGACCCTCTACCCTAATACCCTCTACCTCCCATCTCCTGACATTCCATAAATGTGATGGAATGTAAAATAATGCAAGATGGGGGGATTTTGTGGGGTTTTTTTGTTTGTTTGGGGCTTTTTTGGTAATTTGGGAGTGCTCAAATGTGTTTGCGCCTCTTCCACCTGAGAAATGGAATTCCGCAGGTCATGTTCAGGACTGAAAAGAAAGTAATTTGAGCCTGTTATACCTTTTAACACCAACTCCTTGTCTATTGATATTTATTGTTGAACTGTGACCTGTGCTTTGTGAATTAAATTTCCTTTCTTTCTATCTACGCTAGTGCTGGCTGAATGTGCATTTCACTATCTAGATTTTTTTTTTTCAATTTTTAGGTTTCCCTTTATATTTAGGCCAATTCCAATATTTTAAGGCAGTGTTTTGTTGTCTTGTTTAAGTGAGTGTTTTATATCAGCTCAGAAGAGGGTAAGTATCACACTATACTCCCAAAAGCACTTTTTTGGTATTACCTAATCTGTACAATATCACATCTGTGAAATAAATATTAGATCCATTTTACCGGTAGGAAGTCTCATAAGCTTCTAGATTTGTTACAGAGCTGTTCATGGGGTAGAAATGGGCGACAGAACCAAGGCAACTTACAGTGGTGGTATGCTGAGGGCCACTAGCAGACCTGACTTCTAACCTTTCCCACATGTAGGTTTATTGTAGGCTCTTTGTTAAATTGTGCGGTACTACATTTTCAGGAGTGGCTCCTCATGGGTTATCTAAAGTGAAGGACTTAAAGCTGTGTTGGAAAAGACAATTGGGCAGTGCTGAACTGAACTTTAGATGCTGTGACAAAAAAATTCAGTCCTCGTTCAGGTAAGGAAGTGTTTCTACGTACACGGTGGCATGGGCTGGAATTCACCACAGGTGGCACTCCAAGATTTGTGCATCATTAACTCTCCCTCTCTTTGGAGTTGCGGTTCTTAACCTGTTGCATTCACAGCCTTAAACCCTTTCCTTTATTTAGATGCTTCAGTCGTGTCCATCAAGAAGTATGGAAAGAATAACTTTTTTTTTTTTTTTTTAACCTCCCATGTAGCAGTTGCAGATTTTATGTGGAATTTATTTGGTTTCAGGCATAAACCTAATGGTTATAACACTCACCAGGTGGTTTCATGAAAGTAGTGGAGGCCAGCACACCTGAATTAGCAAAGGGAATGGGCTCAGAGCTTTTATGTACTCACTTACTGGAGCTCCTTTTGGACAGTAAGACAAGAAACAATATTGCTAAATGTATTGGGTAATCCCTTGTGACAGTACGTCAGGAAGAAAACACATTGCAATCTGCCAGTAGATATGAATTTAGAATGTGAAAACAGCAGCTTCATACATGCCTCACTGTAAGCACATACCTAGTTCCATGAAGTTTACCTGTTCACACAGCTAAAACACTGTACACTCTTAAGCCATTTTATGAATCAACACCCTAGTATAAATTCTGTCAGGCTAAAAATATATGCCTTCTTAATAAAACATAATATGGCCAAGCAGCTTGTATACAGCATCCTTATGTTTGCTGTATATTGGTTCTCGTTTTGAAATTGTGGCAATTTGAGGCAATTTCTAGATATATTTATTATTCAATTGGACAATCCCAAAGTGGAAAAATATTATTTCGTTTTGTGTGTGTGGTTAAAGACTCTGCTAAAAAAGAACTTAGCCAGATAAACAGAGGATTTTTTATTACTACTAAGAATTAATTTGACAATTTTGTCCACAACCATAACCTGCTTTTAAAAGCATGCATTATGTTTTCATTTGAAAACTAACCAATGTAACTTCCCTATAAGGAAGGGGTGCACAGCTGCACACCTCATGTGGGAGAGGGTTAGTTACTGACAGGTGAATCTGAGTCAATTCTAACTTAATTTCCTAGGTTAAAGTAACAGAGGAAGATGTTTTAATCGTACATTGTCTCAGAAAATATTTTTGTGGGTGATTTTTGTTTGGTTGGTTTTGATTGGACTAGAGCTTACTAGTTTATAAGTAGCAGTGAAGTATCAGTATTTATGAACTGTAATGTTTCTCTCTTTGCCAGCTGGATTAGTAGGCATTGTTTTCAAAGGTAGATCTGTGAGAAAGTGTCAAAACCAAAAATCAACTATTTATATAAAATAACTCTTATCAGGAGTGGGAGTTTAATAACCAGGACTGGTTTTGTTGCATCTGGTTTTAGTTTAATAATAATCTTTTGTTTGAAGATCTGTGGGTCTAAGGTACAACAAGAAGCTTGTGTTCGAATTTGTTTTTATTTTTTTTTTCCGGTGGTAAGGTATTTGTCACTGTCTTGATCTGTATTTAGATTTGGTAAAACACAGTTTATATTGCTTTTTATAAAGAAACTCTAACATAGAGCCATCAGGCTAAAGGACTTATGAATGTTTAGGAATAAGTGCACACAGCAATTTAATTATCCTTTGTTGTACGTAGGCACAATCTTAAAGAATTTTGAGACTTTTCTCATGAAGAAGCATACTTTTTACTTAGTATAAAAGTTGAGCATTAAAATGAGAACAGCTTTGTAAGCCTTGACTTAAAAGTAATTACATTTAAATGGTAGTAGTAGTAAAAGGCAACATTCTCCAATGATTTTAAGCTGCCTTTTAAAGTTGTATAGCTACTCAAAAAGGTAGTAGGACCAACAAAATGCTTAAAGATACACAAGAATAAAATGGTCATACAGGTTTGACATTTAAAAGTGAAGATGTCTACACTAGTTTCTAAATGGACAGTAAAATATACTGTCTTTGAATTTATCATAATTTTAAGGGAAAAAAACAGGTATACGCTAAGAAACTAGAATCATATGAATCAAGGGATAGACGGACGGCTTTTGGAAGCTCTCCAAATAATACCTGCTGTTTGCTCAGATAAACTTGCTGTTGAATTCTTTTCCTTATTTTCAAAGCACCTGTTAAAAAGAAGTATTTATCCTTCCCATTCTCACTGAGTTTTCCAGTTCCCGAATTAGAAACACTCTGTCACACCTAGCATTGAAAAAAACCTTAAATTATAGTAGTGGTATTAAATACATATTCAAGATCAGCTACTTAGCAGTGACTTTGTTCATTGCAATCTTTGTTCTAACTGGTAAATGCTTTACAATGTAAATATTTGCATAATGTAGCAGCCAGTTGCATGTCTCCTGTGTTAACCTCCAGAAGTTATAATACCTCACGCTTTCCTTTGGTAGGCAAAAGTAATTACGATAACAATCAACATATATAATACAGAATTCCAAATATTTAGTTCTGTTGATAGTACATACAGCACAAGAGTATAGATGATTTCAGACAAATAAAAATTGATAATCTAAGTGCTCTAAATCTGTTGTGATTCTCATTATTTCAGGTAAGTATTTCCTCATAATTACTATAGTGTTTTCTTTTGAGGATTCTATTTATGTGCTCTTCAGAAAATGATATGGTAAATATTTGGTATTAACGTACACAGCCATACATTTTACTGTTTGTTAGAGTAAGTGATGGCCTTAACAGAAGGGGAAGATGTTATGCCAGATAATTTTGCAAGGCTGATACAGAATTAGACTGAACTGCTGATGAGTGAGAACAATTAATGAAAATTCTATGTTTTCATATATGAGTTGTTTCTTTCAATTATTATTTTTTTTTACAATAAACAGAATTGTCTAGGTTTGGCATTTAAAGAGCTCTGTACTGTTATAATAGTTGAGTGTGAACTGTCAAAAAGACATAGGCAGAATCCTGGAAATGATGAGTCCAATTATATGCTTTAAGATCCTTTTACAAATCTGAGCATTTAAATATAGGGATTTGGTTTGTAATTGCAAAATGTTTCTTATTCCAAAAAAAGAAATATGCATGTACTGCTCAGAATAGATTATCCTGTGATTTTTAAGTAAATAAGTTTAATTGGCATGGGCTTTTTTTATGGGTGTTTATATATAAGTATATATAATTATTACATATATAATTATATATGTATATTCATGTTATATATATGGAATAAGAAAACCTGGATTTTTAAAAGGTTTTTTTTTAGTAAGATCTTGTTGAAGATTTATTTTACCTGACAGTTTACTTTGACCCTGCCTGAAGTAGGATCTTATTGGTGACATAAATATTGTAAGATGATGAAACCAGAACTGCAATGTGCCATCTTTCCCCAAATGTTTGAAAGCATTGTCAGCTTTTGAATTGCTGTCATATTTTTTGAATTGTTTTTAGTACAAGTCAAATCTGACTTGCCTTAGTAATATAAAGGATCTCATTGTCTTCAGCAGGGCTTGTCAAATGAATAAGAAACATTGTCTTGTCTCTAAAATCGATTAAAAAAAAAAAAACAACAACCCAAATTATTTTAATTTGAATGAGGTGAGAATCTGGTAACTATTGAAATATTTTCAGTGCTGAATAATAAGGAGCATGATAATTGAAACTTGGCATAGAAATGAGGAGCAAATTTTACTCTTCCTTCTCTTTTTAAATTGGGAATTTGAATGTTGGATAGCATAGAAGTAGACAACAAAACAAATTTAGTGCTTGATATTCCAAAAGTACCATTCCAAAAAAGAGTACTTAAGTAATACAATTAATGCTTAATATATGACCGCTTTCATATATTATTTTGTAGATACATATTCCATAATTTGTGTATATATATGTTTATCATAATTTTTAGATTTTTAAATTTCATTCACATATATTTAACAATTTGAATTGCGGTGGCAGATACTGCTGTTAATCTTCAAATCACTCTTTTTTTCTACCACAAGACTTCAAAGCTTAAATACGGGGAAAGGATCCATATTGCTTTCTGATGCTAAGAGCAGATGATCAGAGAAGGAAGTGGGACAGAGAGTCATAAAACAAGGAGCATGTGGGGGAGAAGAATAAGTAAAACAGTAGTGGCTGGGCAGGAAGGGGAACTGTAAATAAAGACGTATTTGATGAAGTTTTTTCCAAGAGAAAAACCAGATTGGCCAGAGAGAAGCCTGGGATGAAATCACAGTGAATGGAATGAATGTGTCCTAAGAGTAACTGGATGGAGACAAGAAGTCAAAGGTGGAAAGGAGGCTATGCTAGCTCAGCTTCAAGAAGGCTGGAAAGAAATCATGGGTGCTCCAGAAAATGTTTCCCAGAGGGCTAGCAACAGAACTATGTCTCCAGGGATCTCTGTGTGCATCACCTTCCTGTGACTGCTCAGGTGAAACACATCTTTCATTCATTTTACCTGCTGCTCTTTGTAGATGGCTGCAATGTTTTCATTTACCTTATTTGTGTAATCATAAAGAAGTTGAGCTAGTCTGAAACTTGCAATCCTCCTAACAACCTGTGGAGGAGCTGACATTCCAGATGATGGGATTTTTTATGTTTATTTTTTACCTCAAAAAATATCCACAGAAGTATGTTTTAATTTTAAGTCCTTGGCTCTACAAAAGGCACCATTATTTTAGGGTTGCCTGTGTAAATGAGGATTTCATGGTTCGTGCGGTTGCTTGTTGCTTGGAGAGCAGATTCTCTTCCTCTGTCTGCCAGAGGGTTCTCTGTGATGGTGAGCTAGTATGTTGTTTTCCTGAAAGCCTAGGGTCTGATCTGCAGAAGCAAATCACAGCTGAAACGGTGATTTCAGCAGCTGAAGCAGAATGTCAAATACTCAAAAAATGAGGCTTTAGGTGCTTTGGATCAAGAGTTAGTGGATGTTTTTCCTGTTTCTGTGACTCAGGTCTTCATCTAAAGAATGTCTTTCTGACTTCTGTCTGTCCCGAGGGACACCACCACAGTGCTGTAAGGAACATAGTCAAGCAAGGGCTGTGATGTGGAGGAATTGTTCTGTTAGAGCTAACTGGTTGGGTATCTTTCAAAGTGAGTGAGACACTGAAAAGCAAGCAATGAATTCTGGTAGCCTGCATACAGTTTTCAAGCCAAGCCTAGAGAAGCCTGCTCTATTAAAGGGTAAATTCAGAAAGTAAGAAATGGGGCTATATTTAACTGAAGTGTAAATATTGATTATTTTTTCATTAAATGAACACTGGCCTTTAGTTCTGTGAACTAAAAGGAAGCAGTGGTCCTCTGTGAAGTATAGTATGTGGCAGTATTTATGTACATGTTTCTTCCTGAGGCATACATGCAAGACAGCTGTGCTAATGGTGTAGTGGCATTTCCTAACTATTTTTGTCATTTCCTAAATCAAGTATTTCATTTGACAACCTTGATCTTACTTGAATGGAAATGCTTGTAATTTATATGTCAATTTGTGCTATAACAATTTTATGCACAGACTTCAGATCACAAAACCAAGGATCCCTCATGTCATGAAGTAGCACATGCCAGTAGCACTGGCATGCTTTTGCAAAAAATGTACCCAGAAACAATCATATTTGTTGAAAGTACTCTGCATCTTCATATGTATGACTAACCCTTACACTCTGAATCAGCCTACGATTCATTATGCTATTATGTTTTAAAATATATATATACTTATATTTTGATAGACATTGCTAGTGTATGGTGGTCAAATTGCATACAGTAATATAACCGTTGGTGGTAGATTTCAGTATCCCTGTGTGAGTTCAAAGAATATATAAAATCAAGATTCTGTTGTTAGTAAGCATCTAGTTTTTGTACCTTTCATTACAAAGTTACAAATAACTTAGAGTTAAAAAAAAAGTTCTCACTCTTCTAATTTTTGACTTATTCATGTAAGAATCAAATTCTAAAGAGTGGCAAAATGTAGTGTTCCTATCTTTTCCTCAAGACCTACCTAACCTCAAAGCATGCATAGGTTGTGTATTGCACTTGAGAAAATAAATGTGTTGTCGTGGTTTAAG
Source organism: Astur gentilis (assembly GCF_929443795.1). Taxonomy (NCBI): domain Eukaryota; kingdom Metazoa; phylum Chordata; class Aves; order Accipitriformes; family Accipitridae; genus Astur; species Astur gentilis. The sequence continues at coordinate 5,668,257 of NC_064909.1, read as the reverse complement.
CCCAGCCGGTAACCAATCACCATGCAGCTGCTCACTCACTGCCCCCCACCAAGTGGGATGGGGAAGAGAAGCGGGGAGAAAGAAAAAAAAAAAAAAAAAAAAAGGTAAAACTCATGGGTTGAGATAAGAACAGTTTCATAGAACAGAATGGAAGAAACTAATAATGATAACAAGGACAATAATAAAATGACAATAATAATAAAAGGATTGGAATATACAAAACAAGTGATGCACAATGCAATTGCTCACCACTCATCAACCAATGCCCAGTTAGTTCCTGAGCAGCGGTACCCCCCCAGGCCAACTCCTCCCAGTTTATATATTAGCCATGACATCATATGGTACGGAATATGCCTTTGGCCAGTTTGGGTCAGCTGTCCTGGCTGTGTCCCCTCCCAACTTCTTGTGCCCCTCCAGCCTTCTTGCTGGCTGGGCAGGAGAAGCTGAAAAATCCTTGACTTAGTCTAAACACTACTTGGCAACAACTGAAAACATCAGTGTGTTATCAAGATTCTTCTCATACTGAATCCAAGACATAACACCATATCAGCTACTAGAAAGAAAATTAACTCTATCCTAGCTGAAACCAGGGCATGTATATACAACTTATACAATCTCTCTAAGAGGCATGAAATACAAATATTTAAACCCCTGCCTTGTTAGCATATTCAGTGTGTGTTGCCGGCACTGTAAGCGTTTTCTGGCTTACTGTATCCAGTGTCGTCAGGTTAACAAACTTCTAGTTTGTTGTTGTGAATAGTCTTATAAACACTGTTTCTGTCGTGATCAAACTTAGACTTCATTGTTGCACAGAGCCTTAATTCAATAAGGTCTTGATCAAGAGGTGTACTTAATTTGGAATAGGTATGTAATGAATACTAGAAACTGGTAAACAATAGCAAGGAATTTTAAAGAAGTGTTGAATGAGAAGTTTAGAAATCCTTATTGTCCTTGTAGCTACTTTTAAAGTTACTTTATTGGGTTTTCTGAGACAAAGACATTGACCCCGTTGTGAAATGGAACCTGAAAGCTAAAGTATGGAATTTTTTTTTCTGTACATTGATTGTATATTGAACATAGAACCAACCTAATTAGTATATAAACAGACCACCTACAGGATCACAGATGATAAACCTTTTTGAAACTGTGTGTGTGTCTATAGATAATAGCATAAACAAAATATATGCCAATCGAAAGTTTAGCAAATGCAGTTTGAATGACTTGTAGAAAGTACCAGTCTATTTTACAATGTATATTCCAGGGTCTTAAACTCACCGCTGGGCCAAGCTAAAAAGGTAATGTCTGATTGTGATATTACTGCAAGACAAATAGTAGCATGCTATTCTGCTTGAAAACATAATGGCTTTATACTATAACCTTTAACCCTGAAATGATGCTTGAGTGGACCTTAACTCTGAAGTGAACATGCCTGAGTAAATAAAACTGTGGTTTCACATAACAGGGAGATACATTTTTTAGATCCTTTGCTGATTATATTGTGTGAAGGTCAATCTTCTGCCCCATTTCTGAAAGTCGGGTCAGAATAGAGATTTTAGGGTCACTTCTTCAAGTATCTAAGCCATTACAATGCACTAATAGGCCCTGATAGCTCATTTTATAAGTTCTTAGCATTAAGCTGGACATTGTTTGGACTCATTTCAAATCCTGGATGTACCCTGCAGGGTTAATTAACATCTTTTTAAATGGATGGTTTTTTGTTATTTTGAATTAAAGTGCTTTGGTTTAGTTTGTCACTATTTACTATCATTTACCATGTGTAAACACATAGAAAATTTATATTCACTTAACTCAAGATCTGTATATTGTTTTGAAATTGAACTGTTAATTTTTTTTTTTCCAATTTAAACACATAAAGAGTGTAGCATCAAACGTGCAGTGGTAGACACAGTTGAATACCAGTACGAAGTGGTTTGGAGTGGAAAATTTTAGTTATCCATTCCAACTATATTTTGAACAGTGGAATATCAGATTATTGTCTCCTGCTCTGTGTAAAATGCTTTTCTATGTTACTTATGTCACTGCTATGAATCTTGTTTAAAGGGTGCTGAGTTCAGTTAATTAACAATTTAATTAGAATGACAGAGCAAACATGTAATTAGGCAGCACACTTCAGTTTTCCACTGAGGTAAACAGAAGTGTATCAAAAAGGACTTAATGAATTCAAAATGAAATAACGTTTTTTTGAGAACATTTGAGCACAACAGATTTGAAAATAGTATAGAATGGATAAGATTAAGATGGGAAAACCACAAAATATCACTGCAAATAAGAAGTATGTTGACCTCAGAAACGGAATGAAAAAGCCCCCCCAATATTGGATGCTTTTGAGAAATTCGTATTTTTAATAAATGGAAGTATGGTAAAACAAGTAGTATGTTTTCAAAGAAGAGAAATGGCCTTAACATTTGAAATTGTAAAACTAATCTTGTCTTCAAGAGCCTGCTTCAAGTTCAACATTTATTTGTTTCAGAAATTATCTTTTATAGCATATCTTCAAGAGTAGTTAGCAGTTGACTGGAAACAAGTCTTGGCATCATCTCTCCCAACCTTGTGTCTGGACTAATGTAAAACCTTAATTGTGCTGCTAGCAGTAGTTCTCTGATATGTAGGGATTCAGGATTGCAGATTGAATTTGTACTGCTCATCAACAGGTAAGTTAATTACTCTGTGCATCTGGAATGTTTTGTCACAGTGTGGTTCCTTTTAGATCTTGTGAGAAAGTAAGTATTTAGAAAGGTAGTTGGTATGTATATGCTGTGCTGTGAATTCACAGAGCGGTTGCATCATCAGATTGACCACTGTGAGGACTTCTTGTTTTGTGGTTTACATGGCAGAGTAATGCTGGAGGTGAATTGTTATGTCTGGTTTGTCATATTTATGATCTGTTATAATTTTTTCATGTAGACCATGTATCACGTTCTTCCTTTGTTCCACCATTTCTTATGTCTGCAATCAGTTGTCACACTGTTTTTGCTGCACTTCTGCTTTGCTATTCTGCTTTCATTCTCTCGGTCTAAAAGGAATCCTGACTTACCTTGCACTCCAGAAAATTTCTTAGCTGAGCAAGAGCCATGTTCAGAGACAGTGCACTATAGTCATCCAGAAAACATGTACTGAGTGTTATATGTACGCGTGGAGACTTAGTTCCAGAATAGAGCTTTCTGTGTGTAGATTGGATCCAAAGATTCAGTACTGCAGTAGTGGATGGCTCCAGCAGGTTCTGTATCAAACTTTTGAACATCCAGAAATGGTTGGTAGTTTCACAGGTTCTTACCGTTGTGTGGTTTCATTCATAAATATAGCTGACATAATTAGAGAATTCACCAGTAAAGGGGTTTGTTTTTTTTTTTTTCTAAATGTCACACCTCAAACCTAGTTGTATTCATTTTGATTAATATGCTGTCCATGAGCTTTAAAAAAAAAGAAAAGAACACAAACACAACTCTTCTCATGTGCATACAGCACTGTTTGATCTTTTTCATTTTAAACACATTGGAAGGTGTAAGTAGTATGTAACCTAGGGGATTTTATTAATGAACTCCCTCTTTCATTGCCCCATTGCCTTTACTCTCCCATAGTCTACTTGCTGTTCCACAATAACTCTTAGTCTACCTCCCCTTACCCTTGTCACAGGGGTCATGGCCAAGAGTTGAGAAATGTATCAGGTCTGTAGTTACCTTGAGAAGGAGAAAGCAGTAACAATGATGTTCAGAGCAGCTTATCCATAAAGGTGCAAGTAGATATTCAGAGTAAGAGGTGGTTTTTTATAAGGAAAGTGGATTAATGCAGGTGAGGACTATACATGTGAAACTGGAGTCTGTGCTTTGTCTTGGCATGGTTTTAAAATGTTTAAGCACATTCTAAAACAAAATAGGGAAGCAACCTCCAGAACATATTAGTGCTTCTCTACTTGGTTAACTTCAGTTTTGAGATAATTGACTGATCTGTTGAGAAACATACCTAAGTTAAGGTGCTTGTAAATGGTAAACTAGACACTTACTGGTATTGTTCCACCATAGGCTATGCTAATCTAGAAGCTTGCTGCTGCTTGAAGGAGGTAGTCCTGTTTTATGTCTTGTGTCAGTCCCGATGTTTGATCATCTACTCCTATTGCTGCGCCTTATTTTGGCTCTAGCGCTTTTGATACCAGCCAGTTGGATCAGCTGGTTGATCTAATGGAAAAACTAGCCCACCTTGAGAATGATTGTTATGTTTGACTTGGGTTTTTTTTTCAGATTAACAAACCTATCTCACATTCCATATATCCTTATCACAAGATCTGACACAAAGAAGGTTGCTGATTATGTCCAGAAGAGGAACCACTTATTTCAGTTGTTGAATTGGTTAGACTGAAGTAGCTGTAGTCTGAAAGCACATCTATAATAGATGTTTGTTCTGGAACAGTTTTTTAAATTTACTTTAGCCTGGTTATTACCTCAGTTAACAAGATGAAAACATTAGCCAACTTCTTATCTCATTAAAAGCAAGCTATTCAATTTCTTCCAGCATTTTGGGTCTAGCAGTGTATAAAAGGGCACTAAAACATATTTTTATTTGTCATTGTGAGAGGCCAATGTAGCTATGAATAAATAAAGGCAGCAAGTTTGTGTAGTAAGAATAAAATTGTATTTTTATATGGTCACTTTGCAGAGTAAGACTGCAGTTTAGTTTCTTCCAAAGCAAGAAAATTAATAGGTCAAGACGGCAACAGCTAACTTCCTGAAAAGACTGAGATCAGAGCATATAGGCCTCTACAAAAGTCTTTTATTGTTCTCCGTATTCCTCATCTTAATATTCAAGGAACAAGAGCTAAGAAACTATTATGTACGCATGTTCAGTATTTTTCAAAATGAGAATCTTGGCTGTTGCAGTTTTAGGGCACAATGAACACTGATTGCCTAAAAAATTATTTTAATAATTCAACCTTTTAGCTTGAGGTTTACGGCAAAGTGTTTTGAAACCATTACGTTCCTTTTCATTTGTTGTATAACCTAAAATGGATAAACTAATTTATGCTTTTGGGGGATGTAGATTAAGGTATACTTTGTGTCTGGGATGAGGTATGGGACAATAAGTTTAAATCTCTAATTATTTGAAATTATTATACTTATAAATCCCTGAAAATATGTCTTTAAAATAATGAAAAAAAGAATTTTGGCCATTGCTACTCTATCAAATGCCTCACAGACACCTTCAAAAAATCACCCTCTTTACATGTAAACTCTCTCTTTTAACATGACTGTGCAATGAACATTTCAGAAAGAGTAGTTTATAACTGATTAAACATTTGTAGTCTTTCCCTCCTGCCTTCCCCCAACAGCAAATCATAGTTTGGAGAATGCAGAGTTGTGGACTCTTGACATTTCTGTATTTCATTGCTTTTAATTTCTCTATCATTTTCATACTCGTGTTTATTCATTTAAATTCCCTGCTCTTCTCAGACTTCCGTGCTCTTTCCCCATGCCTCTGAACAGTGGAGAGGAAGGCTTGAGGTGCGTTGCACTGGTAATTACTTTGGTATTAAGAAGTCTTCTCATTACAGCAAAGGCTCAATGTTTGCATCCATTCTTGAAGTGCTGTAGGTAGTCATTATCCTGTATGTTTCAATTTATAGAATTCATTGTTGTCAGATTACCTTTAATTCTTCCCACTTCTTCTTCCCACCCCCCACCCCCCCTCCCAAATAGAACTTGGAGGGTCTCCACTTCTCTCAGGTGTGTGAGCTCTGGCTTTGTTCTCTTTGTTGACTCTGAACAAAGGTGTTACAGGATTGCAAACTTGTGAGGCATGTACTCATGTTTGTTTGCTGGGTTTCAGAAGAAGCTGTTTATTTTAGTAGGCAATTTTAATGTGTGACGAGGTGAAATGTTGAGAAGGCAGCCCCCTCATCAGTGGACAAACAATTCCTAAGAATTTAGCTAATGGCCCCCCTTCAGTGCAGAGAATAGATGGCGGCAATTGTACTTCCAGACTAAACTGAGAACTACTTGTTTGGCTGCTAGGTGTTAATGCAAATTTGTTCTTCAGTTCATTCAACCCTAGGGCTCCCATCCTTTGATTTAATTAAATGTAATTGGTTACATTGCTCCTCCCAGGCCCCTGAGGTGTTTTTGTTTATTGCTCACTCTTCGCAATAATGCTTCAATTCAAGGCACAAAATGCTCGATAAATAAGAGCTCTTTATCCTGTGTTGGATTTGCAGGGAGATTATTCCCCTCAAATAGTTTGGTTTTACTGTTAAAAGTGAATGACTAGCGAAATAAACTCATTGGGTGGCAAACCTAGCACATCCAGAAGCAAGGAAATAAGAAGGGTAAATTAGATGAGATTAGAACAAGAAACGAAGCTGTAATGTTAAATTAGTAAGGGATTGCAACTTGTGCTATAAGAGCCATTGACACTTTTAAATGATGCTTCAATTAATAGGATTGCTATTGATGCACTAATATATTTTGAGGGTTACTCTTTCAAAGCTTATGATTAAATCGCTTGTGTATTTTTATTAATGTAAGGTAATGTTTTAAATAACGGATGGATCAGGTAGCAAAAATTGACGTTAGGAAAATATTTAGCACATTTTTCTAACTGCCAATAATATCATATTTGGTCTGGATTATTCCATTTAAGAAATTGCAATATTTAAATGCTTTCTTTAAAGGGGAGGTTTTATTCTATTTACAACTAACATGTTCCCTGTATGTAAGTGCATATGCAGTGTATTGCATTGTTTAGAGATGGCAAATAGCCTTAACAATTTATAATGTGAAAGTCCCTCTGCTGCTGTCTTAAAGGTAACTTTGAAGATTTTACATTTATCAGTATCTTCACTTTCAGCATTTAAGCACTCTTGCATCCACATAGTCTTTTTTCCTTCCCACAGTGCTCAGAGAAAAGGCATCTTACCATCCATAGTGCTTCTGTTTTTTTCAGGCTTGGGACATGGCTTATTAATGCACCTGGTTCCATAGGCATAAGTATCACAGGATCACTCAGAGTAGCTGGTGGAAAAGAATGAAACTCTGTAATAGTTTGAGTTTGATTTCACAGATGTTTTAAGCCTAAGTGGCTCTGCTGCTGAAGGTGAAGACAGCCAGCCTTTCCTATCCTTTCCTCCAGACTCTTATTTCCATTCTGCCCTGTCAGGCTCAGGCAGTAAAAGAATACGAACAGCAAGCGAAGAGGCAGGACTAAAAGTTTAGATCGAGAGAGATGGCGGAACCAAGCACTTTGGGCTGCACTGCTGCTGTAGGCTCATGTCCTCCTTTTTTTGGCTGTTTCGTGCTCTCACTCATGTCTCATCCTGTGATGAGGCCACTCAAGGAACTCTTTCTTGAGAGCCAGTACAAGCTGGAGGGTGGACCTTCCCCCACAATGTTATCAGTGAAATTGTTCCTTCTGGTAGCACCGGGCATTTCAGTGATACCTGTCCTTTTTTTTAATGGTACTTTAAATTTCCCTTGTGCAAAGGTGTTTTATTCTTGAGCATGGTATGTGTTGGTATGGCTAAACCATCAGCTTGTGTTTAGAACTTCAATGGAGACAAAATGGAGAGCAGATTGTTAACAGTTGCTAAATCAAACAAATTGCCCTTAGCATCCTCTCACTAGCAGGCCTGCAATAGGTGAGGGTCAGGTGAATTCATGGCAATGTCAGTGCAAAACAGTGAACCTGGATGCGAACAGATTTGGAGGAGAGTTCTGCTATCGAAGGCATGGGAAAATGAATACTTAATATTTAGCAAACTAACCAAAGGCTAATCTAAACCACAGCATCTTAGTTATTAATTTCATCTTCTGGCTGATTGCAAAATAATATTTTGTTTTGGAAAAGTTGTCCCAACTCATGGCAAACAGCTGCTGCTGTTACAGGAATTGTAAGGCTGCCACAAATTTAATGCTTTTCTGAAACCACTGGAAAAAACAGAGATTCTGAGTCATAAGTGTATTCTAGCCATTGTAACATGGTAACACTCACCTTTCTGACAGAGTATCAGCCCTGGAATTAACTTCAAACGGACACTTATGAAAAAAATCAACTATCAAACACTTATGAAATCCTGTGAAACAAGATAATCTATTTCACTGCTTTGTTATTCAAGCCTATTTTTTGTGGGTATTTTACTTGGATTTGAAAATATTTACATAATTTCTTTTTATTTAAATATCGCCAGAAGGTAATTGTAAAAGATGTTTTTTCTCATTGTCCACATAGTTTCTAGCCACTTAAGTAGAAAAAATAAGTTTCATAGTCAAAAGAGTCTATTTAAAGTTATCACAATGTAATAAGATGCCTCTTGTATATTATGTAAGACCTACTTTCACTAGGTGAAGTGTATTTATATTAATAAAATAATATAGAAAAAAATCATTATGTGAATAGAAGGCCCTATTCAGGAAAGGTCTTCAAATTTCTATGTGGGGTCAAAACACTTTCGGAACTATGAAATGTAACATAAGTAATATTCCTATTCCTGAGCTGTTATAGACAGAAATAAAATTCTTAGAAATATAACTGTACTTATAACCTACAGCCAAATAATGGCATTCATTCAGCAAAGAAAAAGAATTATTTTCTATTCAAGTCATGGCTAATCTGAACAGCACCCTAAAGGCTGGTACTAGAGCATTGTAAAATGGCATGAACCTACCAAAAGGAAAAATGGATAGGGTTTTTTTTTCTCCTCAGAATTTCTAGTAAGTATATCTTCACTAAAAAGAAAACATTCTTCATTGTATCGGTCAAAATCATAGATAAAATTTATGCTATTTATTGCTTTATTGTCCGTCCAACATATGAAACAAGTAGAACATTTGACATGAATTGTTGTAACTTCAGAATATTAGGATTTTTTTTGAAAATTCGAGTCAGAAACATCAGATCCTCAGTGAATAGTTCACATTGTCATCAAATTGAACAAGATAAGCACCTATCATCGTGAGTTAATGTTTTGGGTTCAGTGCTTTTCACTAGAGTCCAGTTATATGTGGAAATAAGTAAACATATGAAGACTGCATCAAGAAGCATGGTTACTGCTGCTTTTTAGACATGACATGTATGTTCTTCTCACTCTGCATTTAACAGCTTTATTAAAAATGCCTACTACTGTGGGGGTGTACTGGCTTCAGTGTGGCTTACCAACGCGCCATCCTTCTTCTGGGGGTGTACCTCCTCTGGCCTTCTTCCAAGCACGTCTCCAACGGCATCATTTTTCATGTGTCTCTTCCATGTGTCCTCCCCCAGGGGCTGCTACTCCTTCTTAAAAGAAGTCTGAGCAGAAGCGCTGTCTGCTCCTTTGGTTACATTTGGGGTGGGGAACCCACCAGTTTCAGAGGCTGCTCGAACTGCCTAGCACAGCACAGTTCATAGCCTTGTCCCACACAGTTGTTTCCTAGATCCATCCCCCTGTTACCAGACCCAGTACATGGCACTATTCCAGCGCAGTGAGCATAGTGGGTTTTCCAACGCTTCCAGGGGAACAGGTTCTGGAGGATAGTATCTAGCTAGGGGGGAGGTGAAAGCAGAAGTTAAGATCACTGTGTCTCATCTACCTATTTTAGTGGTACTTGCATCATAGGACTGTGTTACAAAACTGGTGCAGTGAAAATAGCTTGAAAAACATCTATTATTGGGAGAACTGTTTGTGTAATTGCCATGTTTTTCTTTTTTATTTATTTGCACATTTTATGGAACAGCTGCATGTGCAACAGACTTGTGTTGACCTATTGATATAAATTATTATGAGGATGATGTTGAATTTTTGCCTTAGCAAGTTGGATTAATTTTTTGTATCTGAAGAGGGAAATGAAAATCTAGACAAAAGAACACAGAACTGTGTCATAGACAGTATTGTAGGCAGTATTAAGTTAGAAATTACATACAATTTTTTTTAATCTTATTGTGATAAATTTTCCTGGGCCAAGAGTGCCGTACAATGAACACATTAATCGACAAACATGTATAAATGTTACTCTGATGGGTAGAAGTTATAGTGATGTTTGTGTCCCATTTGTGGTAGGCTGTTGATTTATCAGTCAGAACATATGGATTAATATCACATTGTGGCCTACATCAGAAATATAACCAGCATGAAGTCACGAATGAAGAATGGCAGGGAGCGTTGGAATACAGTTAAGTCTGTGCAGGAATATTAATTGCAGATTTCCTGAGTTGCAAGTATTTTGCTGTGGGCTTTGTTTTTTAACTATAACATCGCATTAGTGGGAATTTACATACTGTGCTGATGAGCGCAATATAATATAAGGATTAGATAGGAGCTGAAATAGAGCCAGTTGCTGGGCTCTGTTGATACAAGTCTGCCAGCAATTGCTGTTCCTATACTACTCACTTGTAGGCCTGGATTTTCAACAGAAGTGCCAAACAATTTGAGTTTTGTACATCAGTAGGGAAGCAAGTTTGTTGAAATATTCATATAAGTTGCAAATTTCCCACCCCCACCTTCCCGTCCTCTGGAGAAACTCAGCTTTCTTTTTGTTTTCTTTGTCTAGGTTTAAAGATATGATCTGTCATTGGAAGAGCTATATTTACTACCATCATCTTTTGTGAATATTCTCCCCGTCCCCTCCCAGCGAAGGAAGGAAGGGTTGTTTTATTGTCTTTACTCTCTGAGATCCTGCTTTTTGGAGGTGCTACTCAGAAGTGTTCCTATTCTAATATCTTTAATGATGCACATTGAATTGTTATGGGTGATGCTGTTGCCAAGAGGAAGATGATGTTTCTTGCTCTTCTAACAGAGTCTGTTAGAAACTACTGCCTGACACGTCAGATTGGGTTGCAGTTGCATATCTGCGATGTCTTTTGCTTGGCCTAGGAATGTTTCCAGAGGTGTCCTGGATCATATGTATGCTTATGGACCATCTTGGTTCATTACAAAAGCCCTGTTTGCCCAGGCAAGAGTCTGTTTTATCAAATGAAAGTATTTGTTGCATAAAGGCAGAGGAAATTTCTCTTAAAGCCTTTGGTATGGGACATAATACTTGTTGAATTATTGTTAGATGATGGACCCTAGATTTACCATGCTAGATGGCAAATGCCAGCCTGATCTTCACTGTTCTATCTACTGCTTATTTTGTTTTTCTCATTGTTTTCCCATGTGTGGAGTTTAACCCATTGGGATTTGGAAATAGTCAGGCTCTACCAGTATATGATTTGAAGAGCTAACTTACTCTTGATGTGGCAAAACAAAAATGCTATATTTGGTGCTGATAAATCATATTCTCCAATAATTTACTTCAGTAACTCACTTGCAAACTAGTCCATTGTTATGGGAGCTAGTTTTCTATTTCTTGAACATCTGGTTAATAATTGTAATATTTTAATGAAATAATTAAGTTGGTTGAGAAATGCTAGGTATGTGGAATATGAAAGAAATCAATAAAGAATATTAACTTTTTTTTCTCCTTATTCCTATAAGGTTTGCCAGTTTTGTATAATTTAATTCATTCTGTTAGTCTCTCTGTTTACTTTATATAAAACTAAACTCAATGCAAACAGTGTCACTGCTGCTTTCACACCTCTCCTTCTCAGCACTCCCTTCAGCATCTTAAGTCTATGGTAAAATTTTTTTAAAGTACTAATTATATTCTTTAGGTCAAAAGACCTGCAAAGTTCTGCATGTAATGTTGGTGTTATTGCCATTGCTGTGTTGTGATATCAACATTGCTCTTAATAAATTCTTCATAAATGTAAACATCATTAAGTCTTTTGAACAACTAAACATCGACTCATGAATTTACATAAACACTGCTAATGAACGTCTATTTATTATTTTGCATCTCTGCAATTTAATAACAGATTTTCAAGACAATAGTCAATTTTATAATCTTAATTTTATAAAACCACTAGTATTTTTTTTTGTCCCCTTCAACCATTTAATATGTAAATTAGGTATTCTCAAGCTTAATGTTATTCATTTTTTATAAAACAAATACATCATTAATCTGATTAAGTTCTTGGATGAGAGTGCTGTCCTCAGATCATTGTGGATCATTTATTGTTGGGCATACATCCAAAAAAATAGATTCAAGCATGGCACTTACAGTCTAGGTTTAGCAGAAGTGTTGAAACCCTTAAATGGCATTTTTAGAAGAATGGAAAAGCAGTGCTTACTTGTAATGGCAAGCATTATGCAAAACTTAGCAACACTTCTTATCCTTAACTGCAGCTCACTGATAATAATTCAGAGCTTAGAAATGATGTTGTTCTTTGATGCATTTTAAGAGCATAATATAATAAAGCGAGCTTAGCATATCCTAAATCCTGTCATTATTCAAGTGTGTTGGTCACCACAAGACACATTCTGCCAGCAGCACTAACCATGGTGCAGCTGCAGACCCCTTTTTTCTGAACCCTGAAGTTGGCTGTGGCTTTCATGTTAACAGATGGCTTCAGGTCATCTTGAACACCCCCAAGAAACAGTTAACAAGAATACAATTTTGTGTGTTTCCTTGTGAAAATGTGTTGGAAAAAACCTGACAACTTTTCACCTGTAGTGAATTCATGACTGCTTGGTATTTTCTGATCACTGCTGTTAGAAGTACATTGTTCAACATCAGATCAGATTGTAATGCTTTTTAAAATTGCTAGATGGTTGGGTTCTTCTGTTTTCCTAATGTGAAGTCTGTTTAAAAGGAGCCCCATTTATGTGTGCTCTAATACCTTTAGTAGAGGCATGAAATCTGATCACACTCAGCAGTAGTTGTGCAACTTCATGGGATTCCAAGGGCTGCTTTAAAGAGAATAAATTTAGAAAATAATAATTGGTGATGTTGTTACACAAGAAGAAATACACTTTTAAAAGTTTATAGGTGAATTTGTTTGAACAGAGTAACAGTCATATGGTCTTCATCAGTAGAACAAGTGGATACAACTCTGAAAACAGAATGGTTTGGTGGATAAAAAGGAACAATTTTTCAGTCACTGTTCTATTTCCACACTGAAAACAAAACCTTCTGTGTTCTGCAAAAGATATATAGCAAAACTAAGTTTATATAGATTTGAAACAAGAATACTTTTCATTATTAATTGAAATGTTATCATTTAAGTTTTTTTGTGAGGGACACAGGAGACTTCAGGTTTCAAGTAGAGGATAAGTTCCATATTTATTTAAAATATTCAGATAATTACAACAGCAGTACTGAAATCATACAGGAAAAACTGTACAAGGTGCAGGCCCAAGGATCATATACATTTTTCTAAAATGTGACAATAATAATTTGTAAATTTTCTGTTTGAGTAAAATCCTAGTCATTCAAAATGCCAACGAAATTAACCCAAGTCTGGGAATACATGGACTTGGAAATAGTACCTATATATTAGACTAGCTAGATCTTCTTTAAAAATAAAAGAATTAAATGTGCTTTCTGTAACACCTGTATGTTATCTTTTTTTTTATTAAAAATACTAAAATCTCCTTTTTAGTTCTCTATAGTGAGAGGATTGACTAATGAAGCCACTTACAAATTTTTATAGCTAAAAATGTTTTCCAAATGGTTAATCGTCTAAGAATGGTTTCAGCAGACATTTAATATTTCAATTTGCTGCATTTTGTCTTTGAGAGTATTTTAAAACTAGGACTAGAGCTTATGATATTTTAAGCACTATTATGATATTAAATATTTCTCACTGGTATAGGTGCAGTACTGCACATAATTCAATGTCACAATGTCACTGTAGATTAAAAGGATGTTCTGGCCCAGGGTGAGCGCTTTATAAAATTTTATTCTTAGACTGAAATGTTTATGATTTTAAACATATCAAATACATTTTTTCCCATTGTCATCCTGGATAAAATGTCAGTTCATCATAGATAAATATGTATCTTATATTTTAAGACAGAAAGAGATGTCTTTTAGATCAATGAACCGAAAATGTGAATAGAAAGAAAATGAAGTAATAAAAATATTAATTGAAGTCACAAGTAGTCCTTAGATCTCTAGTAAAGCCTATGGTTTTTTGCCTGCAGATCTCATTTTTTTTTTACTTGAAAGATAGTGTCTACATAAAAGAAAAACAAAAGCTTTTAGGCTCTTGGGGCTTTCACATCTTCTCCAGTTTGCTATAGTACCATGTCCTCTTCTGTATGAACCATCTTCCACTTGAGCAGTCATTGGTTGAAGCAGGTTTCTTGTACTCCCACACAGTCAAGGGAGCCTCAATGCTTTTCCCACTGGTACCCACTGAAGCAGCAGCAAATGATGTTCCTTTCCCCCTCGTAGAACGGGTGACGGCAGCAAGGTTACATCTGCTACGTATATGCCCTTCTTGGGTTGTTTTGGAGGATTCATACCTTTGGTAAGTAGAGTCTTTTGAGAAGTGTGAACTTATTTAGGCTTTTCAAGTGTGCTATTTCAGACTGTGTTTATTTTTAGTCAGCTATCATTACTGATTGTGCTCAAAGCATGTCTTTAAACCCATAATGCCTGCACTTCGATCTGAGGATGAATTTTAACGGTATGGCTGACTACCACCAAAAGATTTGAGCCTACTTCCTTCCTTTTGTCATTTGTGGTGTTTTTTTGGCCCCTAATTCACAAGTTTAGAGCTTGTTTCTTTGACTATGTTATTGCAGAATTAAAAATGAAATAATAATTTTACAGTAATTTTTTATGTGGACATTACTGTTCCATAGAAAATTGAGTTTGGAGTGAAGCTAATCTACAGCATGAATGCTTAGCAGTAGGTAAGTCTGCCTGTGCAGACAGCTAGTATGAAATAGCCATGATTATTCTAGGCAAACGTATCCTGTAACTCTTCTAAGTTTGAACGTCTATAGAAGTGGCACAACATTAATCATTAAAACCTAAGGGACACTTTAAAGTGCACAGGTTTGATAGTACAATGTATTGGTTTTCAATACTTTCTTGTAAACTGAATGTGAGAAGGAAATTCTTAAAATGATAGCAAATATATAAGCATGTAGGTGCGGTCACTTTCTGATTGTGTAAATCAGCAGTATTGAAGGAGAGCAATTTAACATTTTCCTGGAGCGAGGTTCTTAGTTTCGGAATTTAAGGTTTTGAATTAAACTACTCTTTGTTACTTCTATAACAATTTTCTACATCTCTTGATTTGTAGTTTAACAAGTTTAATCACCACACTTGAAAGACATCACCTTCTCACTGAGGTCAGATAATAAAAGGTTGCTCATGCAGAGCAGGCTGGCTACGTCAGTGAACAATGAAACTTGCTAGCTTGCTGTTCAGTTTAGTTCCTACAGCCGATATTTGCTTTCCAGTAATGTTTTCTTGGATACATAGAACAAATTTGCCATAAAACAATTTTATAATGGCTAGTCTCCAGCATAACCTCAGAAATTATGCAAATGACAACAAAATTATTACTTTTTGAATTTTGTATTACACAGTAAAATTACAGTTACAAGTTTAAAAGAAGAAAACAATGTTTAAGCCAACAAAAGATAATATGATTTGTTTGTTGAATGCACAGTAAGCAGGCATATATCATGGATAGCAGAATGATACTCAGTTGTTTCTCATGGGTCAGAAGAAGTTTTGTCTTTGAAAAGCTATGTACTTTTCAATATAATTTTACAAAATTATAAAGGAAACGTTTTCTTCTGGTATTGTAATTCTATTATAACTGTCTCATCAGTGTTAGGTGCTGTGGCCTACTTGTAACTTTTTTTAATATAACTTGGTTTCTGTATAGCTGTATGTTAGACATCTAATTAAAGAAACCAGTTTCCAGGGCATATCTTGTCTAATAACTTTTACAGGCAGAACATGCTTATTCTGAGGCTCGAGTGCATATCAAAACTGAACCTACCAGTAGCTACTACTTGGAGAATTATATTTGGTAATTTATTTTTGCTACATCTTAAAACTGTTTTTTTTTCTTTACCATAGCAGTGACTTCCTGCCCAGTACTAAATAAAAGCCTATTGTTATCCTGGCTTGTGAATAACTTGAGGTTCAGCATTCTTTCCTCCTCTGTGTCAAGTTCTCTGTCCCCACCATTGTAGAGGATTTTGTTTTGTAAGAGGTAATGAATGGTGAATTGTTGATCTTCTGGAATGCCCCATTGGATCTTTCTGTTCAGAACTCCACCTTGCTAGAACTGAAGTCCAATGCTCAGCATTTTGTTAAGTTTAAGGACTGTATTTATGTAATGGCTGTTGCACTTGAGGGTGAATTTGCATGAAAAGTGTTTTGATAGAGATACAAAATCTTACCTTTCTTTCTATATATATCTTTTATATATCTTAACCTATCTATTTATATGTACATTAGTGTGAATTGAACATCACACCTGTGTTAAAAGCTACATTATTTAAGTCCCTTCCTCATAATTTTCAGTTATTACTGAGGAATATGTGATTTAGGTATCCCAAAAAATAGGTTTTCTACATTGCTTTAAAAATATGACTGCACAAAATTTTAAGTGATTTCAATATGAAAAATTTTGTGATCTTTGGAAAATTTTTAACTGGTTTTCAGTGGGAAAATCTAGTTGAATACCTACAATAATTTTAAATTGATCAGAATTTCAAACCTGCTGAAGCAGATGCAGTTTTGACATTTATTTTCACAAATTGTTTTCCCATTTGTCAACCTGTTACACTGCAAGATCTTCACTGGGTCAAGTGTCAATGCTTCTGAGCCTGCCCTTGTTCGTAACAACCAAAGACAGCTCTATTTCTCTGGGACAATGAAGCACATAGTTTTCAGGATAAAACTTGCACAAGCTTGAAATGAAGCATTTGTGCTGCATGGCTCTTTAACAATGGAAGAAGCTAATTTTAAGAGAAATGATGATTCTTCAGTGTATACTGGTGTCAGCTTTTGCAATCACCTATCAACAATGACTAAAGACAAGAAATCACTTGCCCATGAAAGACACAAGAAGAACAGAAAAAACCCAAACAACCCCAAAAAACAACAACAAACCCAAAGTAAGAAAAGAGCAATATGACTTAAACTGGAAAATGGAAATAAAACTTAAAAACTAGATTTAAGTACCATAGCATGTAAGTATAGGTAGAGATGTATACTAATTCATTGTATGCTAAACCTGCTCTAAGTCTAGACCGCAGCTGATTCAGATGGTTCATTTTTCACCTTCACCTGTTTTATGACTTCACCCTAATCTTGGTGTCAAATATATTAACTATGAGACTCCACAGTTAGTGCCAGGTGATCTGGCTCATCTGATTTTTGTTTTGGTAGAGTTCGTTTTCAGGTGGATCAGCTTCCCTAATCCAGCTTGCTGTGCAGTTGCATGGGAAATGTTGTAGTATGCCAGGAGAGGGAAACAACAGGACTGCTCCGTTTTAAGAGCAGGCCATGGTTAGCTCAAATTAAGTACAAATAAAGCTTTGAAACTCCGTCCTTAATTGTGGAAAATTCACTAGGTAACAGATAATTTGGACCTAAATTTTTGAGTGGGATGCAGTTTGTGCCATTACTTGTTCTTCAGTTGTGTGTTTACTGCTTTAATTATAAATCTTTTATTAAAGTCTTGCTGGTTTTTTTTAAAAAACAGATGAACCCAAACTCAGTATTTAGGGTTTTTTAAAAAAAATTCTCTGATATACTTTTATCAGTGAGATGCAAATTATTTGATTGCAACAGTATACTTCATGCTTATGTAATTTATTTGTTCATGCTATTTTGGCTACTTTTTCTTTGTGGATCAGCAGTTTTCTTCCTCTCAGAATGATCTTGAATCCATAATCTTTTAGTGGCTATCATTATGATACTTCTTTCTGGAATAATGAAATAAGCTAGCCCACTTTTTCAGGCTTACAGATTTATGAACAGCTAAGACTAATAACTTGCTGCTGCTGAAGTCTGTCATGTTGTGTTTCTCTTCTTCTGAGTACCCTTCTCAATCCTTTTCCTGTTTCCATCAGCACAGCAACCCACGTGCTCAAAGATGTTCTTTCATGAGTTCATGCAATTTACTAACACAGTAGAAAACTGTACAGTTTTCTGCAAATTTAGGAAAGTAACTAAAGGATATGTCCAACAAGTAATAGCTTGCATGAACAGAGTGTGTGTCTTACAGGACCATGTGGCCAGGAAAAGGGTAAGGGGCAAAGGGAAGGATGGACCTTCTCTCTTTGATGGTGCTGTGTTATTTAATCAGCTCACTACATCAGACCACTGTGATTGTTGTTAATTCAGAACACTTAGTTTGTGGTATATTGCAGTATTTTGGGTGTTCGCTGTGTTGTCTTCTAAAGTTCAGGTATCTTGCCCTTCCTATCTATTGCAATGAAGCGGCACAAAACCTATGACTGTCTCATGAATAACTATGCAACGTATTGTAGTTATTTTGAAGTAAATGATAATCCTAATTTATAGTCAGAAAACTACTTGAGAGGGTTCCAACCACTCCCTTTTACAGAAGACTATACGAAAAGCTTTTCATTTTAAAAAAAAAAGTTACAACAAATTGTATTCAAAATTCAGATTTTAAATATATTACTTAAAAATATATTACTGTTTATTTTTTATAGTATCCAGAAGAGATGCAAGACAAAGCAAAGACAAAAAAAAAAACCAAATTGGGTTCTAAATGCAGGAAAGGGGTATAAAAGGATTGTAAGTCTTTACTTAGCATGGCATTGGTAGCAAGTGAAGGACTAAGTTTACAGCTGTACTATTTCTCATATATTCGTAGCAACATTTCCCTTGTCTGCCTAGGACCAAAATTTCACCTAAAGTATTGAAGACCATCATGATCAGCTATTCTCACTTGTCTTACACAAGCCAGAGAATTTGACTTAAGTTTCAAACATATGATAACCCATGATACTATGGTCAGACAAATTTTAATTTGTCACAGGCTAAGTTATCATGACTCAGCTGATGTTGGGTAACTGGCAGTAATTTGAGAGGTTGAGCCCTTAATAATGCCTTTATTAAATACACAACTTCTTGATGAATTGGCATGTGGCTTTTAGAAAGATGCATAATTTTTATTTAAAGGCTGAAAGAGATGGATAATCAACAATCTTGCCATAAAAATTTTTCAAATAGTTAATTATCTAATTAAAATGAGCATCTTATTTCTAATCTGAATTTTTCTGTCTCTGTCTTTTGCCTTTGGATTTTTTTATTACTTTGTTTCTGGATTAGAGACAGTTTTACCTTTTTCGGGTTCCATTGATATTCTTCTACCATTAATAATTTTATATTTTTGTCAGGTAATTTAAGTAAGAACAGATGCTATTACAAACCTTTTCTGTCATAGCTGATTCTGTTTACACTTAGCATTTGAAATTTAGCAAGATAGTTTAACCTTCACCTATATAATATATCCATCATTAATTCTTTTAATTTTTATTAATATGGTTTCATAATTGAGATACAATTTTTGCTAAGTCTCACAGCACTTTGTTTTACAACTGCAGAGGTTCCTCCTGTGGATGAATTTAAACTCTCATTAAGAACAACAAGAAAAATTATGTTCAGGTTGTTTACCAAGTCTTACTGCTAATTGTTCTCATTTTCCAGAAAATAAGTTAACTAACAGCTTTGGTTTTATTTTCTGTTTAAAAAAATATTTGTAAATACAGTATTTGGGTTGTGTCTTCTTTTTTTTCCATTTTCTCCCTAAAAGAAGTAGGGGATATGTAAAAGTGAGGAAGATATATCCTTACCTCCACCAATAAAAAACCCACTCTCATAGAAGAAAAGGCAGAATGATTTCTGAATTTCATCAAAAGCTGAAAAATACTTCCGCCCCCTCCCCCTCAAAAGTCAGTACAGTCTCTTTTTGACAAAATGTATTCATAATCTCTTTTTTTTCTTTGACTGAAGAACATCCGGAAGGAACACAGTGAATAACCCAGTAGCTTTTTTTTTACTGTGTTCTATTAGACGAGCTGTTGTTCCTAGTAGTAGTAATAAGCATGGATAGTACCTGATAAGAAAATTAATCCCAGATTGTGGAGTAAGCCTAGTGAAGGCATTTGCTTAGTTTTATTTGTTGATCTTTTACAAATCTGTTCATTAATTTATAGTTTGAAATTTGGTGGAAGTGGGGTCATAATGCACTTGCAGACCTGGAGTAAGGTAGGAGTATTCTATAGAGAGAAGCACACAATATAAACTCTACTTTTAACTATGTAATATTTAAATAGATGTCGTAAGTCTTTTCTTTAAATGCCTAAGAGAAAATTCTCTCTTACCATGCTGTGTTGATAGCTATAACCCTGCTGTGCATGTAGGGGTTTTGTTTGGGGGAGTTTTTTTGGTGGTTGGGGTTTGTTTTTTTTTTTTTAAATTTTCATGGCATTCATAGCAAAAGACACATACTACAATGAATTAATATTTGGGCTTAACAACTATTCTCTGAGCAGAACAATATTTAAAGTTTTCATACCGATTTTATCAGAAATTGTGTTTTGCATTAAGTTAATTTCCCTTTACAGATGTACTTCAGCATTCTATGTACTAAATTTTTTCCCCCTAAAAAGTTCCCTGTGTTTTATTGGTTGTAAAACATTTTTACTAAGAGGAAAAAAATGTGAGTAATGGTGGTTTTAAAGAAAATATCAGACTCTGTGATAACTAAGGATGTGCTCAAGTGGCATGAATACTTCAGTTCCAGATGGGTCAGCTTTAGGGGTCAAGTTGTGAAGAGAAAGCCATCACACACACTTCATCAACACTGTGGAATGAGAGACCAGTGCATTTACTGAGCAATGGATTTCCAGTGAGCGTATAAACTAATTGGTGGATGAACATGCCCCAGGAGCAATGATTTTAAGGTCATAGCAGGCTCAGTGAATTGTGCTGACTTACACTGTGTCTCACTGATAGCTGATCTTACCAATGAGCAGTTTAGAGGCATTCAAGCCTGAACTCTCTTCCATGTGCCTTGAATGGCATGTCAGCGGTCACTGTTTCTGACATCCTTTATATTTGTCCAGTCAGCTCTAAATCTTTAGGTTGGGCTTCAGCATACTCAGGAAAGAAAGGAGAGAAGCAATTATTTTCAGTCATTGAGTTCTGAAGATCTTGGTGTTAATTATGCCAAACACGGTTGGTTCATCAACAAACTAGAAATGTTAAAGAGAGAAGAGAGAGGGAACTGATATTTTTGGTGGTCAAAAGTATCCCAATTATATCTTACTATTTCTTAGCTTTTATTTTTATTTCTTCTCATTAATTTTGTATTCCCTTTTGAAAACATTAGTTGAGTAAATATCAATTTTTATATGACATGGGAAATGCACAAGCTGAAAAATTGCTGTAATATTGTTTAAGAAATTAAATAGTGGACATCTTAGTTATATATGCCTTCCCTGCTAGTGGTACGTTGCTTCTCATGTGAAACATTTTCTTTTGGTTTGGATAAATGTTTACCCATTCTTTGTCTACTTTGAGTACAAAACAGAACCATGCAGAGGTCCTTTTAAATTTGCAATCAATTAAGAAATGCTACAGTAGCTCTAATTCCCTTTTTTGCAGGGGAGAGGAAAAGCTAATTTGTTTCATGATTGTTAAAGCCTTTGCTGAGAGTGTTTTCCTTAATATTAATAGTAATTAAGTAGTTTAAAAACAACTTTGTTAATAATTTTTAGATAAGATTCCGCAGGTCTATTCAGCATTGTCTATGAGCATGGACATGTGTTCAGTGATCCTTATAAAGTTTAAAAAAAAAAAAAAAAAAAAGTTAACATGCTTTTGGCCTTAGCATTTAACATATAATAATGATGACACTCATATAAAGTAATTTTTTAACCTGAACTTTTAGGAGTGTTTAAGTACGATCATTTAATTCTAAGTGCTTGTGTATATATTTAAATGTATATATACATGTGTGTGTGAATTCAATAGTATGTAAAAATATGTGCATTCCTTGAGAATGTGGACTGAAAACAATAATAGAATGTTGTATTATTAATTTTTGAAGCAAACCATTTATCTTCTGTAGTGTGTGAATATATGTTAAACTTCTTCATCTGGGAAATGATTAGCAATCAGGTATTCATTGTAATTATTTTTAAGACAGAAAAAAGCTTGATTCCCCCATTTGATGTAAATAGTATGATTTGCATAAGGGAAATGGCTTGCTATGTGCTTCCCATACAACCTTTGTTTTCCTCAAAGCCCTCCCTGTAGACAGTAAGGAAGAGACCACAGACATTCCTGCCAGTATGAGTTAAAACAAGCAGTAGGACTGGTTGATAGTCTTGTGTACAAGATTAAAACTTTACAGAACTGATGTGCTTGGCATTTACTAAATTATCTGTATGCATATTTGTTCTCACTTCTATGCAGCTGTATACCTGTATAGAGCTTCATGCTGTTGAATGGAACTCCTAGTTTACAGGATTCAAGTTTCATTCAGAACGTCACAAAACCTTTAAAGTAGATTTTACAGTTGTTTAGTAAGCATAGACCTTGAATATTCTTGGCAATTCTCCTTCTCAGATTAACAGGAAACAATCAGAGTTAGAATCAAATATGGAATTAGTTTATATCCTTGCTGTGTGTATTAAAGGAAGCAATATTGTAATTAAAATGCAGATAAACATTGTGGAAATCTCACATAACTGTAATAGGATGTCCTCATCATATGATTTTACTTCATTATACTCTATTACTTTATCCTCTTGCTGTGTTTTGGCAGCAGCTTTGTTGGGGGATACCAATATTTGATTACAAAACCTAAGTAATCAAATCAAATTTCTTTTGTATTTTCTACAAATTACATTTGAGAAAAAATACTGTTTCAGAGCAGAACCAGAGCACAACTGCTTCAATAACTCAAAAGAAAAATTGCAGGTTTTGGCTATTGTGGTAGTTCTCTGGTGTTTTGAGAATGTGTTAAAATATTAGTGCGTATGCATCATCTTTAATATATTAAGAAAATTTTAATGTAATGTTGGCTGGCAAAACCAGGAGAATTATGGCTAACAACCTCTTCCTTATTCTTAACTATTCAACTAAGTGATGGCATAAATGTCCCTATTTGACAAAATGGGAGTATTTTTCTGTATGCTGTTGTATATTACATGCCATTTTAACCTTTGGTTTTGTAGTTCTACTGTCTGTTTTGGTGTGAAACAAAACCAGCATCTGTGTGGTTTATGTCTTTTCTGTGTAATGATAATGAGAAAGATAGATCTACTTTTCAAATCATTGTGGGATCACTGAACATTACAATATCTGTGCTCAGAAATGAGGAAAAACAGTGGTAATAGAATTAGCAATAAAACCAGTGTAAGTATTAATACTGAAAATGGAACAAGACTAAGATAGAGGAAGAAATCTATCAGTTGGTAGGATTTTAAAAAACCTGGATGATGAGTGAAAACCAGTGTCAGGATTACGAATTGGACACTGAGATTGTGGTATTTAACAACTGAGTCAGTACCAAGTTTATCAAGTGTGAGAGAGTACAGAAACAATGGGCAAAAAGCTTTTTTTTATTTTATTTTTTTTATTATTTTTTTTTATGATGATGTGCTAGCTGGCGTGGGGGAGAATAAGTCAGTGACAAAGTAGGACTCGGAAAATGGTGAGAGCTTAGAGTTTGCTGATAGAGAAGTTCATATGAGTTTGCCAGTAGAAGTATTGAGAGAGAAATTTGGAGAAGACTTTAAAGAATATTGACAAGAAGGACTTGAAGGATTCTATGGAAATCTCTAAGAAGAACCTGGTAATGTAATGAGAAATGAAGAATACTTCCCTATGGAGAAGAACATTTTTTTGTAGAGGTTCTTATGAACTCAGAAGAGAGAGAGAGAGGGAGAGAGAAGAGGTATGACCTATGGTACAAAAGTCTATGGTGAGATTGAAGGGTGAAAATGAAGAAAAAATACTGTTCAATGTAAGCAAAAGAAAATTATTAGCATCTTGGTAAATGCTATTCCTGTAGTATGGAAAATGCTAGAAAGAGGTAATTGGTGAAGAGGCAAAAGTAATTTGAATAGGATAAACAGAGTGACTTGAGCCGAAAAAGAAGACAGATGGAGTCATAGCAAGAGATGGGGCAAGTAGAGCAGTATGGTAGGGCACAAAGCAAGCGTAGTAATTGTGCTTATATTTGCTGTGTTTGAGAAACTCAAATATTAAATTACAATATGTCCCTTTGCCTGACTGTTCCCTCCTCATTCTATTTGAGTATTTTTTCCTCTTTCTTTGCTTATAGTTGTCAATACTTAGATCACTATCTAACTCCTATGTGTATTTAAAATATGGCTCTTTTTTCTCATTATGTTCTTTCCTTTCCACAGTTAGTGTTTGTTTATTTTTGCTGGTTGTCATTTGATATATTTTAGTATCAGTTTCCAAAGGCTTCTGTGTTATTTCACTGAGTACATGGTGAGAACAGATGTGTTCACAGTGTTTTCAATAGTGCATAGAATCCCCCAGTGAACATGTGCTGTTATTCTGGAAGGAGCTATATGTAATCATAGAAAATACTACGGCAAGCAAATGGATGGCATCTCAGAGCCTGAGAGGTATATATGGATGCAGTGCCTCTCCAGGGTATATTGGAAAAAAGGAGGAGGTGTTAAAAATCTTTGTCTTCATGTCATGAACTGATGTTAGAATTAAGATAAATCCTTAGATTTTCTTATTAAGGACTCTTCTGTGCAGAAATGTTAATATCATTGAAAGACAGCATTTACTGAAAGATGAAGGCCAACTTAAGATAGAATCATATACAGTGTTCTTTTGAATGTCAAAGAAGAGAACTGAATATAATTCATAAACAATTCTATTCTGTGTTCTACAAATGTAAGTGCTTTTCTATGTTAGCTCGTTCTTAGTAAATCTTCTCACTCAGTGCTATGTCCCACATTATATAATCTTTCGTTTTATCTTTTCATTCTATCAAGGCAGAGCATACCTAGCTAATCCATCAGAAATCCCTTTCCTTATCAGTTACTCAAGAATGGTTACACTGTGCAATATGACAGCATTAGACATCACTTACCTTCTTAAACTACAGATTACTTAGGAGAAAAGTATTTTTTATGTTTGAGGATGCCTTGACTTCATGGTGACTTCATCCTTTGTTTTCCCCGTTTTCTGCTTTTTCCAAAATGACTAAAGATGCATCAGAAGTATCACAAAGATACTTTTATTGTACATACCATTACATTTTTTTTCAAGTCATACTTTTCTGTATTACTTTTCTGCAAACTTCTGGATATTCATCTCTTCCTCCATTGTTTATTCAGCACAGTGATTTAAAAACATAGTAAAAGTTTTCTGTTAAGCTAATTTCCATCTTCATAGATGAGAAGCTTTGATAATACTTTCACTTGTATCAAAGATCAGAGGCCTTGTAACATCTTGACAGCCTACTTGAATGGAGTTTTTGACACAGTATATCACAGCTGCCTCTTTGGAGGTGTTATAATACATTGTGTCGTGTATTACTGTGGAGCTGTTAACAGATATTTGACACTAGATATTCTAGGATTCTGAACTGATGATATACCACATAGTAAAGAAATATTTGCTATCATACAATTCTTATGTTAAACCAGAGAAGAATTTTAGTATTATACCTTCAATACCATGGTGGATTCTAGATGGATTATCATGACTGTTTAAGGGAATTTGCATAATTTTGACATAAAAAGACTAGTGCAGTCTGTCGTGCTTGTTAATGCTTCTTACCCAGAACACTGAAAGTATTTTTACGGAAGTTAATAAATTTGACATATATTTTAGATGACTCTGTCATCAATGTGTGATAGTATCAAGTAAGAAGGGATGGGTAGTGATGTCCTTTGTAGTGTTAGAAATGTGTTTTTCTGGAATAAAAATATGGCAAACATTAGGCAACCCTTAAACAGCACAGACTTGACTGGTGACAAATAGGGTTTATATGCATATATATTCAATTATAGGGTTTTTTTAAACTGCGAAATAGTCAAAACTGAGTCTGTGATTTATTCTGCAGTCATTGAATGAACATACTGGGTTTTGCCAGTTTTTAGTAAACGGTGATAAGAAGAGGGTCTGAATGACAAACTTCTAAAACTGTCAGGCTGAAAATACTGTATATTTCAAATATTATTTAACTTTGGCATAAACAAATAATATTAGTAAATGTGATATAATAAAAGTAGGTAATGGATATATTTGGCTTGGTAAATTCTTTCAGGTGAATCAGGAGTAAACACATTACACTTTTTTCAAGCAAAAGGAACAGTTTTATAGAAGTAAAATATAAGACATTTCACTGGGTCTCAACAAATTGTCAACAACAAAGTTCCAATGAGGAATTTTTATAATAGTCAGTAAGAAAGGCCCAGCTATTGGCAAAGAGAGTTTTATGTCATCTGTGCTGCTCAAACAAATTTTAGTGTCTTGAATTCTGCTGAGTGCACACTATCCCTTCTGTCCTTCAGGTAGTGCTCCTAACCTCTTTTGGGCATTAGGCTGTGTATAGCTCTTGTTTTCACGGGTTTGGCTTTTGTTCTTTTTCTTGACTCTAAGTCTAGGCAACTCAAACAAAAATGTAGCAGACATGGAAGGATGTACAAAATGCATTGAGCTTTCCAACTGAACTTTCAGGTTGTTGAGGAACGTAAGAATCCCTTGTTACCTGTGGTAGTGAATGGGAATAAAACCTTCCAAACTTCTTTCCCTGGAAGTCTCATTTGTTGATATCGTCTCCTTTCTTGAGAAAGTAGTGGTGCTTTATTAATTGAATTTATTTGAAATAGTCACTACAGTGTTCAAAAGTTGTGGCACTTCTTAAATACTCAGTGAGGAAGGCACATGATGTGCATATGAATTGGCTAGGAACAGGTTTTCAGAGGAAGAGGAATTGTCATTTATGGTAAATAAATGAGATAATAGTTGATTATTTGCAAAGTGATGAAAGTTAGCAGTAATGGTTCTCCATAGCATTTATTGTTCACTATACATTTTGATTTTAAATTATTCTTTGAAAAGATTACTTTATAATTTTTGGTGGACATTTAAACTAAAACAGTGAAACAAATGAGTGGGGAGGGACCTTTTGTTTGGAAAGATCACTTCTTTCTGCATTTCTTTCTCATCTGGAGAAAGAAGGGTTTGTTCTACATTTTAGCTTGCTGATCTTTCTGTATTACAAACCTATCTTTGTAAAAAACTCTAACTTGTTTTTGGCTTTATTCGGAGGCCTGGCACCAAAATCACTGCCAAGAACTGTGCAGAAACAAATTTAAACCATGTATACAAAGAAAATTTATGTCCATTATAATTTTATGTTAATTTAATTTAAAGAGAAAAATAAAGTGAAAATTAGGGATTAGTGCTATCCAAAGGTCACTTTATTGCACTAAGTGTTGCAAAGATTATTTTACTAATACTGGCACAGTGGGGAGGATTTGGGATGTACTGGTGTCTGTACTTGTGAAACTCACTGCAATTGAGTAGTCTTGATCCTCATTTATATTCCATAGGATATTGTCTTTGGGCTGCAAGTCTTTATTATTAACGAAAAATTTCTATTATTGGTTATTTTTATCCAAAGGATTATACTGTTTTTACATAGTGCTTTTTGTGTGGACGCTTAGTAGTACATCTGCACTGCTTTTGCTTGCTCTTGATTGTCTCAATGCTGAAAATCTCCAAAGTCTTTTATTAGCAGACTTCTTTTATTTATATAGATTCATAGGACAGTTTGGGTTGGAAGGGACCTTTAAAGGTCATCTAGTCCAATCTACCCCATAATGAGTAGGGACATCTTCAGCTAGATCAGGTTGCTCAGAGCCCCGTCCAACCTGACCTTGAATGTTTCCAGGGTTGGGGCATCTACCACCTTTGTGGGCAACCTGTTCCAGTGTTTCACCACCCTCATTGTAAAAAATTTCTTCCTTATATCTAGTCTAAATCTACCCTCTTTTTGTTTAAAGCCATTATCCCTTGTCTTACCGCAACAGGCCCTGCTAAAAAGTTTGTCCCCATCTTTCTTATAAGTCCCCTTTAAGTACTGAAAGGCTGCAATAAGGCCTCCCTGGAGCGTTCTCCTCTCCAGGCTGAACAACCCCAACTCTCTCAGCCTGTCTTCATAGGAGAGGTGTTCCATCCCTCTGATGATTTTTGTGGCCCTCCTCTGGACTCACTCCAACAGGTCCATGTCCTTCTTATGTTGGGGGCCCCAGAGCTGAACACAGTACTCCAGGTGAGGCCTCACCAGAGCAGAGTAGAGGGGCAGAATCACCTTCCTCAACCTGCTGGTCACGCTTCTTTTGATGCAGCCCAGAATGCAGTTGGCTTTCTGGGTTGTGAGCACCCATTGCCAGCTCACATCCAGCTTTTCATCCACCAGTACCCCCAAGTTCTTGGCAGGGCTGCTCTCAACCCCTTCATCCCCCAGCCTGTATTGATACTGAGGGTTGCCCTGACCCAGGTGCAGGACCTTGCACTAGACCTTCTTGAACCTAATGAGGTTCACTTGGGACCACTTCTCAAGCTTGTCCAGGTCCGTCTGGATGGCATCCCTTACCTCAAGCATGTCAACCGCACAACTCGGCTTAGCATTGTCTGCAAACTTGCCGAGGGGGCACTTGATCCCACTGTCTGTGTCATTGATGAAGATATTAAATATGGTCAGAATTAAAATTAATTAATGGTGTGGGGGTTTTTCTCTGATGCTGAAACCCAGCCTGACAAACTTCTTCACATACCAAATGTTTTGCAGCTGAACTACAAACTCTGGAAAATGAAGTGTTGTACTGGAAACTGAGGAACCGTAAAGTCCAATGTTGCATCAGTGGTGCTCTTGTCTTCCTAATCTAGGAAAATAATTTGTTTTCCCACAATACAAGGAAAGTAAAGAGCTTTTTACATGTTCTGTGTTGGGTTTTTTTCCCCCTTTATTCTGCTGTTTTGTTAATGAAAATAAAGAAGTTGGTAATCTGGCCCTAGAATTCATTATTTATATTTGCCAGTAATCAGATCTTGTTTTAGTCTGTTTTTTTCATAGCTGTGAGCCATTCTGGCATGCCTTTAGGTTTATGACATCCTGCTGTGTAAGGATGTTTCAACTGTGGTTTCTAGATAGCTTTTTATAGTTTTGGGTGTTTTTTTTTATAGTATGCTAAATTATATCATGAGCTATTAAGACAGGTTATGCATTTGTTAGTTTAAAAACATCTCTAATTATTTCACTGTGCTAAAATATTACTGCATATATGCTTCAGGCATGATTTCTTTGCTAACAATCTATTATGTATTCATAGGAGCAACAATACCAACTCATACCATTGGCAATATTATTTAATTTGGCAAATAGAGTATTTTTATTATTCATATGTTGTTTAGAGTAAATATATCCATGAAAGCAAACACAAGGATGAATATACTGTATGTTCATATTCTGTAAATCTTTTGTTTTACTTCCATTAAGGCCTGAATTAGTCAGGTACAAATGGAAAATCTGCAGTAGCTTTAAAGTAAAGTAAAATTGGTTTTGATTTAGTTCAAGTCAACCACCTCATTTAAAATTAGCCCAGAGGTCTTGTAAAACTGCTAGTAATCTAAACATAATAATGCTCATTGCCCAATTGCTTCTGTGTATGATACAGGTTCAGTGCCGTAATGCTTTGACAACCCATTACTGAATGTAATGAACAGCTATTTTTAAACAGAAGAAATTCAAGTTGACAGCTTGGCAATGAAATTCAGCTAGTGGCATAATTTTTGTCATCTTTGATATAGAGAGTGGATTTCAGTTTAGTTTAAAGAAATTTGTATCATGGACTTCATGGAGCAAGCATTTTTTTGCTTCAGTTTACTAAATACTTTTTTAAGTGCTTGAACTAAAGCTGCATTTTGTCAAATCCTGAAACCTGCACTCCTGTCAGGGTAGAAGATACTCTGTGATAAGTCAGTGATTAATAAAAATAGGTTGAAATCTTAAGGAAGAAAATGTACTGGAATTGAATTTATAATCACAAACTCACTTTTTTAGCTTTTAGTTTAGTATGTGAAAACTGTAGCTCTGTAAGCTCTTCAAGAGGGATTTAAGTATGAGTCAATAGGAACCTTAAGAGAAGGGACAGAGAAAGTAGCTGTCAAATTGCACGTATTTTGTGGTAGAAATCTATAAATTCAAGCCAGGCTCCCATCTATCATTTTCCTTATCTCAGTTGGCTCCTGCATTGGGAAGCGAATAAGATTCTGGTTTCTTTCTGTATGTGTGAAGTGTTTGGTCAGGGCTTTCTTAAACAGCCTGTGGTAACAGCAAGTATTGGGTTTGTGTGGCAAGGTTTTGGTAGTGGGGGGCTACAGGGGTGGCTTCTGCGAGAAGCTGCTGGAAGCTTCCCCTGTCTCTGACAGAGCCAATGCCAGCTGGCTCGAAGACAGACCCGCTGCTGGCCAAGAGCAAGCCCATCAGCGATAGTGGTAGCACCTCTGGGAGAACAGACTTAAGAAGAACAAAAAGTTGCTGTGCAACAGAAACTGCAGCCAGAGGAGTGAGAATATGTGAGAGCAACAACCCTGCAGACTCCCAGGTCAGCAAAGAAGGAGGGGGAGGAGATGCTCCAGGCACCGGAGCAGAGATTCCCCTGCAGCCCGTGGGGAAGACCCTGGTGAGGCAGGCTGTCCCCCTGCAGTCCATGGAGGTCCACGGTGGAGCAGATATCCACCTGCAGCCCGTGGAGGACCCCACGCTGGAGCAGTGAATGCCTGAAGGAGGCTGTGACCCTGTGGGAAGCCCGCGCTGGAGCAGGCTCCTGGCAGGACCTGTGGACCCGTGGAGGGAGGAGCCCATGGAGCAGGTTTTCTGTCAGGACTTGTGACCCCGTGGGGGACCCACGCTGGAGCAGTCTATGCCTGAAGGACTGCACCCCCTGGAAGGGACCCACATTGGTGGAGTTCATGAAGAACTGCAGCCTGTGGGAGGGACTCAGAGAAGTTCATGGAGGACTGTCTCCCGTGGGAGGGACCCCACGCTGGAGCAGGGGAAGAGTGTGAGGAGTCCTGCCCCTGAGGAGAAAGGAGCAGCAGAGACAACTTGTGGTGAACTGACTCCAACCCCCATTCCCTGTTCCCTCGTGCTACTCGGGATGGGGGAGGTAGAGAAAATTGGGAGTGGAGTTGTGCCCAGGAAGAAGGGAGGAGTGGGGGTGGAAGGTGTTTTAAGATTTGGGTTTGATTTCTCATTATCCTACTCTGATTTGATTGGTAATAGAGTAAGTTAATTTTCCCCAAGTTGAGTCTGTTTTGCCAGTGACAGTAACTGGTGAGTGATCTCTCCCTGTCCTTATCTCAACCCATGAGCCTTTTGTTATATTTTCTCTCCCCAGTCCAACTGAGGAGGGGGAGTGATGGAGCAGCTTTGGTGGGTACCTGCTCCAGCCAGGATGAACCCACCACACAGCACTAAGCCAGTACTGATGGATGGGCTATGAAAACTAAGTAGTGATTTCATAGCCATCCCAACCCCCTGTCCCCAGTTCTTGTGCCTGAGAAAAGGAAAGGCACTCTTCCAGCCTGGTCTGCCTTCCCTGTATTTCTCTATGGTATTACAGTAAGAAACAAGTTTAAACCCTATCTGTTTCTGACTCCTCTCAGTTGAGGTTAACAAAAAGAAAAAAAATAAAGGGTACCTCTTGGGATCATTAGCGACTAAGCCTTAGGGCAAGGAGGAGAACACTCTTTTGCAGGGACTAACTCTTGTCATCCTGCAGCAGTTCCTTCCTGCTGGATTGCTGGGATCCAGCAGTGCTGTGTTGTGATTCTTGGCACACCTAGCAACTCTGATTAGCCCCCTCCTCCTTTCCTATTGGTTTACTCAAACCCTACTGGACTGAATATCATGTCACCCTTTTGATTAGTTTCAAGTCACCGTTCATAGAATCATAGAATCATTTAGGTTGGAAAAGACCTTTAAGATCATCGAGTCCGACCACCAACCCAACACCACCATACCTTTTTTCTTCCAGCTTTTTCCTATACATATTAGCCATCTTTCCAGAGCACCATACGGATTTCTCTTTAGGAGCTTGTCCTGGTTTCAGCTGGGATAGAGCTAACTGTCTTCCTAGTAGCTGGTACAGTGCTATGTTTTGAGTTCAGCATGCAAAGAATGTTGATAACACTGATGTTTTCAGTTGTTGCTCAGTATTGTTTAGACTATAGTCAAGGATTTTTCAGCTTCTCATGGCCAGCCAGGGCACAAGAAGTTGGCACAGGACACAACCAGGGCCACTGACCCAAACTGGCCAACGGTGTATTCCATACCATGTGACGTCCCATCTAGTTTAGGAACTGGGAAGTGTGGGGGGGGCAGGGAATCGCTGCTCAGGGACTGGTGGGGTGTCGGTCGGCGGGTGGTGAGCTATTGCCCTGTGCATTATTTGTACGTTCCAATCCTTTTATTACTACTGTTGTCATTTTATTAGTGTTATCATTATCATTATAGTTTCTTCTTTTCTGTTCTATTAAACCGTTCTTATCTCAACCCAGAAGTTTTACCTTTTTTTTCCTGATTTCCTCCCCCATCCCACTGGATGGGGGAAGTGAGTGAGCGGCTGCGTGGTACTTAGTTGCTGGCTGGAGTTAAACCACGACAGAGCTATATTTCTCTTCCACATTCTGTAAGTACACTGAATAAAGAATAATTCTTTTCACTGCAGGTTTTTAGAAAAAAAGATATGATCCCAGATTCAGTGGTTTTAATCATACCTGTGGGATATACATAACTCTGATTCTAATCAGTTCTAAAAATCATCTGATGTCTTGCTTCCTTTCCAAAATTACTGCAGTGAACAGACATAAACCTTCCTCTGCTACTTCAAGTGAAGTAAATCTTATAATTACTTATTTTTCTGCAGACTTCCATCTCGCTTTCAACTATTAAATCCATTTCTCTGTTCCCAGTAATCTCTGTTCCCAATTCTTATGCCTTGCTAACACTTTTCTTCCGGCATTCCACATTACCTCCAATCCCTCTGGAATAATCCCTTTCTGAAATCTATCCTCATTCTGAAACAATTCTTGCTACGTGCTATGACCATTGTTTTCCATCTTCCTATTTCTGTCTGGGGTCTGCATTTGTATCCTGGAGAACACACAATATACTGCATTTTCACCTTTGGGTTTGTTGGTTTTGATGTTATTTAAGAGGCTTGTTTATAGAAGTGGTGTGACTATATCTTGTTAGGATGGTATCTGTATCTATCTCTCTCTGACATAGCTGATTCAGTTCTCTGGTGCAAGTGGATAGCTTGTATGAATGCCAAAGTATCCTTGACCAAATTGGGGCTTGGAAATGCTAATGGTGTTTTAATTTATGGATTATTATCCTTATTTATTTTTGTGAATTATTCAGAATGTGCCATCTCTTTTCAGAATGAAAGGGTTATATCTGGTCTTTTCTTATTTTGAAGAGTTTGGGGTGAAGCACTAATACCAAGATAGAATTCCCAATGATTTTCCAAGATACTATGCAACTCCTTCATTTAAGTTATTTTTGAGAGGTGCTGGTGTGGTTTTTTTCATAGGCAGTTTTGCCTGCTGATGTCATAGTGTTTTTATTCTGCTGTGACAAACCTGCAGAAGACCATTCATTTGTCCAACATTAATTTCCATGAGAAACCTCCACATGGTTTGTTGGAAAAGAATACTGAGGAATTCTTGGTGAGAAGTGGCCTGCAACACAGCCAGAAAGCTCATTCTGCAGAGTTACAGTTTATCAGTTGCCACAGGGGTTGGGAAGAAAGGGCAGACTGTTACAGAGCTATATAATAATTAAGGTGGCATGTGGGGATGATTTAATAATATTGTCATTTAAATTATTCTTCTGCAAAATCCCCAATAATCACCAGCTAGTCTCTATACCTTTTTTTTTTTTAATAGAAATTTGTTTTGAAATGTTTTGAAACATCTGAAACTCAAGGAAAGCCAGATTTTAATTTCTTGTTTATTTGTGTGTGCAGGTTGGCAGACCCAAGGGAATTACTATGTAGAAATGATGACAAGACAAAACAAATGTGATAGTTTTCCTTCCTTGACTCTGTCTATTTTAAGCACTAGAGCTCATACTCATTTTTCTTTTAAATATTTTGAGATCTCTCTGACCCCATAATATAATAAAATCCCCATGTTAGTGCTTGAAAAAAAAGTGAAGGCCATATTTGCAATGCATCTCCCTGCGGTTCTCTGTGGGTTAGGTTTCTACATCATGTGGAGTACTACAGTGTGTACTAATTGGCACCCTTGTTGATAACCTCAATTGAAAGAGCAAGGATTAAGAACCAAATTGCAAGCTCCCTGAAGAAAATCTTTAAAAAGAACAGTTAACTGGAAGACTCTGTTGACTTCCTGCATTTGTCTGAGGTTCTCAGGGGAATGAAACATATACTCCTCCCTTTTCCATTCAAAGACATGAATATACAGTGTTTAGTCAGGAATGTATAGAACAGGCTACCTGGGAATGAAACTCCTTTATCTTTGAGAGATTTGTAAGTGCAGAATTATTTCAGTATATGGCTGAATAGGTGGTTCACTGAAGCTCATTCTTAAAATCATTCTTTGTTTCATCAGTTTAAATGACAATGCGGGGGAGATAGTTCTACATACCTGTTAATCCTGCTGAACCCTTTTCACTGGAGAACTGTGGTCTTGAGAGTTATAGCTTATTTAGGGTTTAGAGGCCACCTAGTAAAATACCTCACACACTATGGCTCCTAATGTAGTAGAATTCTTAAGTATGCCCTTAAAGTAAACTACATAAAGAGTTTCTTAAGGTTTTGTTAGTATGACTTAAGTATATCTTTCTTTCAAAGCCAACAAAGATTGACCAAGATTGAAGAATGGATGATGTGGTCAACTCCTGGAGCAAGACAACAGGGTGTTTTCATGGTGCTGAGCAGCAATGCCTCATGGTCAATGACTGAAAGTATTCTGGCCACATTTTAGTTCTACCCTCTCACCTGAGACAACACATAATAATACTATGTGCCTGTAAGAGGCTGTGATCAGAGAAACTTAGCCAATGTGTTCTGTACTCCTTAATAGGCACTACCTTGATTGAGTGGCCTAGTTGTTCCCCTCCACCCTTCCATGCCAAGCACCAACACATTCATGGAGTCCATCTCAGAGTGTGAATGGCTGAGTAGTAATTTACTTTCAAGTGTTGGTGTGTGAAGGCAAGAATCTAAAGCAAGGGCAAGGGAATAAAGAATCAGAAATGAAAGCTCCGAAATTAATTAGATTGGTGGTATAATATCTCCTAAGATATCAAATACGCAAAAGCATTTTTGGAACTTGTTTCTTCTTTCTTGTGAACTCTGTCTTTCTAAGTAGAGCCTGTGCCGTTAGACTTCAAAAACTTACTTCGGTTACATCTGCTCTTGTGAAACAACTTCTCAATCATTCTTTTCAGCATCCACTGTAATCATAGCATAAATCCCTATTATGATGGGCACATAACTCACTTTCTGTCTCTCTCTAAAGAGCAAATACCAACACTGCTTGATAGCTCAACAAACAGTTGTGCTGGAGAAGGACTGCTGTCAGTCTGCCTTAGGCTGTACTTCTACCAATCTACCACAAAGTAACGTTACTCCTTCATTTGGGTTTTTTAGTTTGTAGACTGAGGGTGGTTGTTACTCTGCAAAAGTGCCTGCATTCTGTTAAGAAAATTATTAAAAATTCTATGGCTGATTGTAGTTATTCAGAACAGTGTCATACTCTGAAGCAAATATTGTCAGTACAGGGAAGTCCTTTTTCACAAAATATTTTATGTGTGTAGTTACATGGAATTTTGCCCTAAGAAGCACTTGCAGATGTGCATTTGGCCTGGCATAGTTCAGTTCTTTTCTGCTTTTTTATTTTGTTATTACTTTCCCTTCTTTTCTTATCCATGAATAACAACACTCATGAAACACTATTGAAAGCACTTGTATGTCTTGAAATACCATGAACTTCTGAGAAGCAGTTATTTTAGTTATCCCGACTGCATATGTATATTTTAATTTTACCCAAATGAGACGAGTGAGGGAACCCTTATAAAAGCATTGTGAGTCAGTAGCAGTTTTGGTTTTCCTCATGCTTCCATGTCTGGATAAGTTACAAAAATTTCTTAAATGTCCTTAAACTGATAAAGACACTAACTTAGAGATGCTCATGACACATTAGGTTTCAAACTTAAAGCACAAAATAGACTCCTCATATTTCTACTCTGACTGCTTAAGAGCAGGAACAAGTACTAACAAACCGCTTATATACATGTTCTGGAGGCTTACTGGAGTAAAAGGAGAATTGCCCTGTTTGGTTTGAGAGCAGCCAGCTTCACAGGTTTCCCTGTGCTGCAGGAGCACTACAAAAAGGAAGATATTGTCCCTGCCGTTTCCTCACACTTACCTTTTCTTCCTTGCCACTAACTGAGTTACCAGTGCATCAACTGTCTTTCTTTTTAGTAAGAAATAACAACCTATCAACTGGATTTCTTTTGGGCTTTTGGGTAACCATTCTGCTATTCATTAATATTCAATGGGAGGGTAGAAGGACTGGGGCGTTATTCTGAGGATTGTTCTTTGATAATTTTTGGCATCATAGCATATTTAATTTTTGGGTTGGTCCTTTTTAAATAAATAAAAATATATATGTATTTAGCTACATATTAAAAACATGGATATAAATGCTTCTCTTTTGGTGGAAGTGGAAATATGTTGGACTCTTCGGCTGGTCTAACTGACTGACCGTATGTTATAAAATAGTTGACATTACTGTTGCTTGACCAAAATTTTTCTCTTTAATTCCTATGCTTTCCTGTCCATGCAGAAAGAGGAGCTGGTTAATGCCTTAATTATAAAATGTTTAAATCCATGCTGTATTGGTTTTGTTTGGAAAGGTTTTGGTAGCGGGGGGGGGTTTACAGGGGTGGCTTCTGTAAGAAACTGCTGGAAGCTTCCCCTGTGTTCGAGAGAGAGCGAGCCCATATTAGCCGGCTCTGAGACGGACCCGCCGCCGGCCAAGGCCGAGCCAATCAGTGATAGTGGTAACGCCTCTGTGATAACATTTTTAAGAAGGAAAAAAAGTTGGGACGGAGAAAAACTGCCGCCGGAGTGAGGAGTGAGAACATGTAAGAGAAACAAGCCTGCGGACACCAAGGTCAGTGAAGAAGGAGGGGGAGGAGATGCTCCAGGCGCCGGAGCAGAGATTCCCCTGCAGCCCGTGGTGAAGACCCTGGTGAGGCAGGCTGTCCCCCTGCAGCCCAGGGAGGTCCACGGTGGAGCAGATCTCCACCTGCAGCCCGGGGAGGACCCCACGCCGGAGCAGGTGGGTTCCCGAAGGAGGCTGTGACCCCGTGGGAACCCCGCGCTGGAGCAGGCTCCTGGCAGGACCTGCGGATCTGTGGAGAGAGGAGCCCACGGAGCAGGTTTTCTGGCAGGACTTGTGACCCCGTGGGGGACCCGCGCTGGAGCAGTGTGCTCCTGAAGGACTGCACACCGTGGAATGGACCCATGCTGGAGCAGTTCGTGAAGAACTGCAGCCCGTGGGAATGGCCCACGTTGGAGGAGTTCGTGGAGGACTGTCTCCCGTGGGTGGGACCCCACGCTGGAGCAGGGGAAGAGTGTGATGAGCCCTCCCCCTGAGGAGGATGAAGTGGCAGAAAATAACGTGTGATGACCATAAACCCCATCCCTGTCCCCCTGTGCCGCTGGGGGGGCTTGGTGGTGAAATCCGGGAGGG
Organism: Astur gentilis; assembly: GCF_929443795.1. Lineage (NCBI taxonomy): Eukaryota > Metazoa > Chordata > Aves > Accipitriformes > Accipitridae > Astur > Astur gentilis. The sequence goes on along the minus strand of NC_064909.1, from coordinate 5,630,575 downwards.
TAGTTGTGCCCGGGAAGAAGGGAGGGGTGGTGGGAAGGTGTTCTGAGATTTCATTTTACTTCTCATTACCTTGCTCTGGTTGATTTGTAATAAATTGAGTATGTTTTGCAAATTGAGTCTGTTTTGCCCGTGACGGTAATAGTGAATGATCTCTCCTGTCCTTATCTCGACCCGCAAGCCTTTTGTTATATTTTCTCTCCCCTATCCAGCTGAGGATGGGGGAGTGATAGAACGGCTTTGGTGGGCACCTGGTGTTCAGCCAGTGTTAACCCATCACACATGCTCAGAAAAGCACCATGTTTATCTTAACATCTGTAGTGGCTCTTTGTTCTTTCCTATGCTCACCTGTAAGTTTCTTGGAAAATGCAAAAATTGAGACAATTATTTATCTACATTTTGTGAAATAACATGAAGTGAAACTTTAGAAGCTGTTTTGTAGTTGTCTTTATACTGTTTCATAGATGTTGAATGTTCAAGTATGTTTGCTGCAATGCTAATGTTTTGTGGCCAAGTAGTTTGCTATGCCCTGAAGTTTGTGACAGTTTGCTTTGTTTCAAAAGATTTTCTATTAAGGTGATTATACAATTTGTGCCTTTCAGTTTCAAATTTTTTTTGTTATGATGTGGTGATTTCACTGTGTGATTAAAACAGTATTTTTAACCTTAATGCATAGTGTTCAATTAAAGCAAGATACTTAAACCAGTATGTTTTGAATGTTACGATGCTGAAGTTTCCCTGAATGGCTTCTGAGCATAATCAAAACAGCATTATAAAAAGATCACACTGAAAAAATAACACCCAAACCAGTAACAGCCCTCTCTCCACCTCTCCTAACATTTAATCAGCAGTATTTTTAGCTGATCGAGTCCTAAGTGATTTTTCTTTCCTACTTAAGGCCATTCTAGATATGCTCACTAAGTGGACCTAACAGTACTAGTATATTTTATGTTAGCAAGTCATGATAGAAAAGTGCTTAAAGTTCAGGGGGCATTTGTCTCCTCCTCACAAATTCATTTAAGTACCAGTCTTGCCGTAGCTTTAACTGGGGCAGACAACCATACAAATGACTTGAGATAAAATGAAAATAATGGACTGAGCTAGGTGCCGGGGGTGGTAGTTACACTGCATGCACATCAATAAGCATTGAGTGTTACTCTATGCTAATGTAAGCCTGATGGATCAGCTTTCGCTTTTAGCCTAGAGGACCATTAAGCACTAGAAGCTGGGTCAAACTGATATAGTAAGGCAGACGTACCCTAACAGTTGGCAACAGTAGTTAACAAGCAGTAATTTGCTATGTGTGAGACTAACGTTGTTTAAAATCTTCATGGTCAGAACAAAGATCAGAGAAAGGGTAATACTTATTTGTTTAATATTCTTTTGTAAACTCAATTGATTTTGGAAAAAAAACCACTAAGATGCAAACATGAATAAAGCATTGAGCAGTTCTTTTGGAAACATTAATGTATTATTGTATGTTACAGAACATCAAAGCATTGTATAAGATTTTCAAAAAATGTAAGGAAATTCTCATAGGATAATACCGTATAATTGAAATAGATGATGTAATATTTTATTTCAAATTAAATGCAATTCTTTGCTCCTAAATTTTCTTTATAGCCCCTGAAAGTATTAAAAGTCAAATGACTGAGTTACAGAAATATTCTGCAGGTAAACTAGAAAAATACCACTATTTATGTAGATCTGACTCTGAAGAGAATTTTGTCCTTGACATCACAAGGAGATGATAATAAAGCATTATCTTTATTCTGTTTTGCTTATACCTAGGCACTGTTGCCTCAGATACAGATACTGTTTAAGTGGGTGGCCAGATTTAGCTGAACATACATCTAAATTTAGAAGAGGTATTTGTTTTCCATCTGTTCTTTAAAATAGTTTTATTCATGATTTTTTTCAGATTTTATTGCATGTGTAGAACTGCTATGTGTAGAGTTTTTGATAACCAAGATCACATTGGCAATGCTGATGAATACTAACAAAAATCAATATAATGTGTTAAATAAGGTGTATCACTGTTGCATTTCAAAGGCGTACTGAGAAACTAGGCTGTAGTTGGTTTAGGCTTTGATCTTTTTGCTTCAGTGGTGTGGCCTTATGCACCCTCAGCTTAGCTTTATCAGGCCTATTCACAATTTATGCTGTCAGGGCCACAGTCTGTGGTGCCTATTGCATTTAGTCTGTTTTCTATTGGGAATTTTTTTTTTCTTCTTGCTAGTACAGCACAGCTTGTTGGGGGAAGGTGAAGTGGTCCATTATAGTAATACCCTCTGCAAATTTAGGAGATTCCTTTTGCTTGTCAGGAACTAGAGAGCCCTCTCGCATAACTGAAATACTGTAATATTGCCTAGTCCACTGGATAACTCAAATGATGGCTAAAGAAATATGTGGGTTGAAGAGAAGGGCATTTTTAGTGTATCTGAGTAAGAAGACATGGGTCTGGTTTATCTGGCCTTCAAATCATCTTCATGTTATCTGTGTAATACAGAAATAATAGCTGTTTCCTATCTTAGATCTAGAAATAAAAAATTCTCTAGTTCAGTCATCAACTATAATATTCCCAAACCCTGTAACAAATGATTTAAGGTTTAGGGATGTAAACAGTGTGCAAGCAAGGCTAATTTGTTTTCCCTTCCACTCACTTGAGGACTACTTGTGTTGGGGGTTTTTGAAGCTTAGAAAGGAAAGTAGTTAGCTGTAAGTGTTATCTTGCTTAAAATGTACTTTGGACTGTTAGCCTTTCCTTTAGCAATTTTTTTTCCTAGTTTTTACATATTATGATTAAGTTTAACAGCTTTTTTCTTCATGATGCTTTTGTGTGTGTGAATTATTTTTGCTTGTGTCATAAAATTGTTTGAAATTCAGCACATATTGAAAAGATAAACCTAAACCAGCAATATTTCTTTTACTCCAGGCAAAATTTATCTTTGGAGGTTTCTTCCATCAGTGCCTGGCTAGCCTTGATGTTTTATGTAGAGGCATTGTTAGAAGTTGGTTTGGTGTCACATAATCTTATTGATTGAAATGTGTTTACTTTCCTGACAGTGAAAATAGGAATTTATCATTTAGCTTCTACTTAATTAGAAGAATATTTGTAAACAATGAGAGTTATAAAACACACCTTAATTCACAGAATAGAGAACATAAAAGGGTAGGTTTTTTCTGGTTTGGGGCACTGAAGGGAAAAATGCTATACTGAGATAGATGCCTGTTAATTGCTGATGTCTTCTTGTAGCAGGGGTGGTACTCTTGTACTATGTGTAAAAAGGTAACAGTAACTCGTCACTGAATGGGAGTAAAAGTCCAGACATCAGATATTTTGACAAAATTTTGAGAAAAAAAGAAACAAATCCAAAGCTTATGATTTCCTATTATTTCTAGGGTACTAAGAAAGGGGAAAGAATAATATAAACTGAAAAGTTGGACAGCCTGTCTGTGATATTGCAGGACCTACAAATGTTTTTGTAGGACAGGAGGATCTAATCTGTTGTCAGTGGAAAAATTCCGGTAAGCCTTAGATAAAGGATGAAAATGAAAGGAATATGCATTAGGGATTGGTCTGTGTCACAACTATAGACCTTTTTGCATTTTCAGAAGCATAACAGCAGCAACCAACAGTTTCAGAAAATGTTTCATGCACATTTAACTAAAGGCAAGATCAGACCTCAATATTTCCTGTCCAGATTATCATCAGAAGAGAGCATCAATCTCGAGTGGATTTCTGTGAGAGTTTAGTGAAAGGAGAAAAGTAGATGATTGGCTTTGTCCCTTTCTAACTAAAGCAGCTTGGAAAACATTGTGTTAATCTTTGAAGAAGCCTACAGTAAAAAGGGAGAAGACCATTTTGGACTGTTTAGAATCTCAGGAGAATTGTTGTCAGAAACTTCAAATGATCCTTTATCCATTCAGGCTGCACTTACGCTTCTTTACTTGGTCCCTGAGGATTGACTTTTTGGCTTGACTTTTCAGCTTAAGTCAGCTACTTTGACAGTAGTTAGCAAAATCAGCATACTAAGCACAGGACTATATACTCAAGATGACACAACTTTAGATGAGCCTGAAGTTATTGTCCACAATGTCAGAGAATTACCTACTCTGCTATCTTAAGTAACCACCAAGACTGCAGCCATGTTGTAGAATTCATAGACTTTAAGGATGAGAACTTCCATCACAAGAAATGGAGGGACTGGAAGCCCACTGTCTCCTCATTTGGGTAGGTCCCAAACATTTACTGGAACTATTTGAAAATTAAGGAAGAAATTGCTCTGAACAAAGATGCTTTTCCTGGCTCGGGTCCGATCTGCTAAGTCATATTCACATTTTATTCCTGAGTAAGGAATCAACTTTAAAAGAATTTAAATCAGACCCTTGTGCAATAGGACCACAGAACATCTGCCATGAAGAGAGATCCAGTCTTTCTAAGGGGGAGATGATACCAGGTGAGCTAAAACTGCTAATGATATCAGTTCTTATAAACTTGAGCAGGGGACAACTTGCCTAGGGGACAACTAGGCTGAGATGCTACAGGTGACAAAGTTTATTAAGATTATATGTACTGATGGGGAATTCCAGGCATATACCTAACTTGTCATTCCAATATAAATTGGTGACTGAGTGAATTGACTCTGGGTCAGATCTCTCATTCATTATCATGACCTGTTGTCTTGGTGATTGGCTGGGAACAGACTCAAAGGCGACTAAGACTTTTAGGAGTGACCTACAACTTTGGAAATTGCATCCTAAATTGCCCACAGAAAGGAAAAGAAAGTGAGAATGCTTTGGATATTACTGTCGAAGAAAAGAGGTTAGAGAATAGGAATACCTTTCATTAAGGTGTTAGTTTTTTTATGTTGACATGCAGTATTAACAGATTTTGAAATTGTGCAAGGAAATGCAGATTAATTTCCACCATTTACTCTGATGTCTATGACTTCCTAACGATTTGATTTTAACCAAAATTAGAGTGGTTTGGGGAGGAGTGAAAGTTTTCATCTGGGATGAAATTTTCAGCAGTATATACTGATAGGAAACCCAGGTTAAAAGACAGGCTTTTCCCACTTTTAGTTTGTTTGAATTAACAGAAGAATTAAAAAAAAAGAAAAAAAAAGGCAAAATAATTTAGACCATCTCTAATATATAGACATAATAAAAGTGGCCACTACAAACTGTGATGGGGAAACAAATACTAATTGAAATTTGTGAATTGTTACATAGAAACTTTACATCATAAATTTAGAATTTTTTTATTTAACAAGACTTTTGAATATTTTGGTAAAAATTTGGGAAACTAGTTGCTCTTTGAGAGAATTTCTGAAGAGGAGGACAAGATATATTAAATATGAATTGTGGTGTGGAATTGTTTAAAATGGGATTTAAAAATAGTGCAAGTATACAATTTGTTATATTTTTATGAAAATGTCTCTTGATAAGACATTTAAAAGTTTTTTTTTTTTAAATAGTACTGTAGATCTGCAGTGCTTGTGTTGATATTGTAATATAATACTCTACCTTCAAAGAAAAATAGTTTTAAAACTGTGTATACCAACTACATTTAAAATGATAACACTACAAGATTCTAGAATTATATTGCTGTAAAGTGGGAGTACAGGATTTTAATAATTCCCTGAAGCTCAAGAATGTTGAAAATTGAAATTATATACATCATGGTCAATGTGGCTCTCATTCACCTATTTATATTTTGGAGTCAGTTGAAGGGACCTGCATCATGTGAGTATAATGTTAACAACATCTATTTTCAACCCCCTCATTTATTCTTTCAATAATTTTGTGTGGTATGTTAATAGATGTAGTTTACTTTTAATGTGCTTTGTGTAATGTCCTTATGTTAAGTAAATGGAGAGATTATAGGAAATAATTGACTTTGCATATTGTGGGGGTTTTATTGTTTTGTCCCTTTGAAGATACAGGGCTTCATAATCACATCAAACTATTAATGATGACCTGTTCTTGTAAAGTAAGTCAAGTAATCATATCCACATTATTTAATTATGTGATTTCAGTAGAAAAATAAGAGACTACAATGGCTAAAGGAGATGTATAACAGGAAGGGAAATACAATAGCTTTTTATTTCTTGAAGACTGGATTCAAATCAAGTTCAATCAGAAAAAAAATGAATGTTTTAATGTATCAGGTTGACAACATTTTAACATATATGCAGAACTGTTATGTAGTTTTGCAGAATTGTTAAGTTTGATTTGAAGAGGTCCAGGTTTGGTCTGCCTGGGCTGTAAAAGTGAGACAGGCAAGATTTTGAGAGTGAAATAGATTATTTGGACTATGCTGAAGCTAATTAGTAGTTCATACCTATGAAATATGATAATTCACTTAAGGGCATAGAAATAATTTTATAGGTTATAATGTTAATGACATGCCCTGTTACTGAATGCTTAAGTGCCAGGTCCCCCATGCTTTGAGCTATGTATGATTAGTGATATGCAAGCTACTTTAAATACAGACTGTTATCTAGGTAGGCAAACGTTTTTTCCTGGACATGAGCAGACTAGAATGGAGCAGAGAGCTGCTGCTTATGCAGCTTCCCCACCTTCACTGATTAGGTACCAAGGTAAATCAAGTTTAGGATCCTTTGGTTTTGATAGTAATCTCTTCAGCATGTGCTTTATCTCTTTTTTAAATTTTCTTTCTTGTACAGCAGCAATAAGTACAATAATATAATTACTTACCTACTTATTCTACTAGCTAAGTTGCAGGCAGATGGTGAACAGCAAGCTGGAGGTGATTATATAGTAAACCGGCTGATCTCTATAAGAAACATCCCAGGGAAAACACATAGGGCAGGTATGAATAAGATTTAGATGATCAAAACAACTAGAGAATGAAAAAAGGCTGAATGTGATTGGGTGACTTAATACAGGGTTATCAGAAGTAAGAACACTTCCTACATAGTTAAGTATAACCATCTGTTTTTTAAAAAGAAAGAAATTTCCTAGTCCACATATGACTCTAAAAAAGCGTTTCATATCAGTGAGAATACCTGTTTTTAAGGATTGTGAGATCGTTCTTACAAAACACTTGATTTTGATTGAGTAATATCTGGAATGGACTTTTGGTCTCCAAAATTAGAGACACATCAAGATGACAGGTCCAAATCAGGAGTTACTGCAGTAATGCAATATTTTAAAGCAGTCTCCATTCCTAAAGCACAGGCGAATAGGAGCTTTTGTAAAATTATGGGTATTACTTGCAGAAGAACCTTGATTTATTTGCTAGATTTTTCTGCTCTGCCTAAATAGGTAGCAGGTTGGGGAACAGATTTCCTTTCCTTTGAAAATTAAGTTTAAAAACAGAGTTTTCAATTTTTTTTATTTTCTAGCCTAGAAGGGAATTAATCTAATAATGATAATTAAAACAAAACACCTGTGGGAGAGAAGAGAGAACATTAGGCTGTGGTGTCCCAGCCTTTCTCTTTCTTTTTTAAAAAAATTATTTATTTGACCAAGTGAGGGGTTGGTTGTTTTGGTTTGGGTTGGTTTGGGGTTTTTTTGGGGGGCTGGGGCTGGGGTGTATTTTAATGCAAGCTGAACAGGCCAGGGAGTGGTTCCATGATGTTAGCCTAGTGGAGGAGAGGAAAGTAGTATCTCCCCTTTCAGTGGTAGCATGTGTATCAGCTTCATGCAGTGCTTGGTCTAACTGGCCACTGCTCTCCTGCCCCCTTTGCTGGCTTGTGCTGCTGTCCTCTGTCATGTGTTGGGTAAACCAGCTATGTGTCTGTGGAGTTAGTCAGGATATTAATCCAAAGGAAATTTTCATTTTTTTTTTTTTCTTGTGGATTAGCCTTCTATTGATCTTGCTGTACAACCCTGTATCCCCAAATCCAGTGCAGGGTTGGCAGTGGGAATGTGTTGTTGGGACCAGGAACAAGGGGGGTAAGAAGAGGAGAGAGGCCTCTTCTCTGGGCAGTGAACCACCATTAGATTGGATTATATCACATAAAATTTCATCTGAAAATAGTTTATATCCCTGCCTAAGGCCTACTTAAGACAGCAGACCCAGGTTCATATTTGCTCTGATTCAGGTAGAGAAAAGGCTCAAAGCTGGTGAGGTTTGACAGTACAGTTAAGTCGATCTAATGTCTAACTGTGCCCAAAGGGATCTTCTGCACTCCTTTCTACAAACTCCCATACTGACTGCATTTCCACCACTTGCCTAGTCACTGTTCTGACTCCACATCAAACTATACTGGGGCAGAATGGTGGTGGGGACTGTTAATTTTAATTTTTTTGTAGGTCTAGTGTTCTAAACGTAATCAGAGAAGAATCAGTCATGGCATGCCTTTGTGTTTTGTTTTTTTCCAAAGGGTTGGAAAAAAGAAGAGAGTCAGCCTGCGAAGTGAGTTGAATTGCACTTTATGGCACTAAAATATTCTTTTTTATTGATTAAAAACAAAATTGGAAAGCAAGTTGGAAAGATAGCTTTCCCCCACCACTGGAAGAAAGGCTGAGTATTTCTAATACTTCTCCTAGATTTTCAGGCAGTGGTGGATGGCCAAGGATATGCTTACATCTGCCTCTCTACAATATTTCAGTTTCCTTGTAGCTCTATTGTCATTAAGACCTGGTGGGGGTATGTAAAGAAAAAATTGTGCTATTGTTTGTGCCCAATCGAAGATACTGGTGTCTTAGGAATATGTCTCAGATATTTTCTCATGTTTCTTTCCTGCTTTTGTGATTTCTTTTGGGTACTGAATGTTCTGAATAATTTTTATTTCTATATCAAACCTCAATAAATACATCTATGCTTTGCAAAACTTTAATAATGTCTCTCTTTTAGGACCTTGTTCTTATGTTATTTTTAATTTACTCTAATCAAACTGATAGCAGAGTGGTATATGGTATTCAATGTCTGCTTAGCTTTAATCTCCCCATTAACACTACTCCTCTTGGAGACCTGTGCCCAGTATTTTATTTATTTTGATAATGTGTGCTACTTGACAGAGTGAATCTCTGTTATGAGAGTCTCTTTGCTGCAATGTTAATTTACCTAGGCTTCTAAATACATTAAGTCTAGTTTAAATTTGCCCTTTTGCGCTGGCATCATTTTGTTTCCCATGCCAGTCTCCCAGACATTAAAGAATAATGTCTTTATGTATTCAAATAGAATAACGATCCCTAGGATTACATGTAGAGCGGTTAGAGGCTGGAGAGAGAATGGTCGAATTTTTGTAAAATTAGATATTTCTAGTCTTTCTACTTAAAGAGTAAGAAAACATTTGTCGTCTTGATTAGCCAACAAAACTACACTGACTTTCTGCACAATTGCTTGCTTTTTAATTAAGTCAGATATATTGATTTGAGAAATCTAAACAGCAAACGTTAGTGCTTTTCCATGGGTAGGTATATATGTTTGTCTGTGCATACATTACTGAGTCTGCTAATACTTGGGACTTTCAAGTTGAATGCATTTTAATGTTTTTCATCTTCTTCTTTGTAAGGTTATTCTGATTCAACACTGGTGTGTTTGATGAAACTATTGCCTAAATAGAACCAATCTTATCCTACTTAAAAGTTTCTCGGTTTTATTTCAACTTATGCTTTAGAAAGAAATTTATTTGGCCATGGGCCCGCTAATACATCATAGCAGATAACATTGTGTTAACAAGGGAATTTTTGTTTTTCTGCAAAATTGCATTTATTGAACTGAATTAAGAGTTCAGGGGCTGCAATTTCCTATCCCAAATCACCTTGCTACTACTTAGACTCCAGGCAGAAGTTGGAGGTTGTTTTAGGAAACATGAAAATGCTTTTAAAGTAATGACTTTGAGGTAAAACATCAGCAAAAGTGGGGACACCTGCTGTTAATAAAAGTGCCTGCACATTCATCAGACTTACATCCCCGGTAGAGGGAACCGCTGAGTAAAATCCTGACCACTCTTGTCGAGATCCTATAGGTGGCAGCAGTCACTGCACTTTAGGAGGTTAACAATGGAATGATTTATAGGTACGAGAATAAAGATGTCATAGCTAAGCTAATAGGATCTTTCTACGGAAAAGTGCTGCTCTTTGAAATGTGATAAGTGTGAAGAATGCCACTTAATTTTTTAGCTTGCTTTTAAGGTTTGACTTGTTCTTTGTCTGTAAGTTTTATTGTTAATATTGTTCCTAAACAGGTTTTAAGGGAGCCAGAATTTTATAGTGCCATGCTATGAAATACAGCTCTTTGAACAGCCAGAGGGAAAGACCTGATGGGAATTTTAAAAAAGAACAATTCTTGTTAATTCCAATGCTGGGATTACAAATTCTATGTTTCTGTGTAAACTTTTGTCTGATAATCAGAAGATTTAATGGTACAAATAAACAATATTGCTTTACTTTTGAGAAGCCGGGTTGAAACTAGTTGTGTTTCTAAACTAAATGCATATTTGGTGCAATCCTTAATAACACCGTTGCTATACTTCAAATTCTCTGCATGAAGAGGCCTCAGAACTGAGGTAGCATATTTACTGAATAATTTTTGCTCTCTAGAGTGAAGGAGAGAAGCTTGCCATTTGAACTTCATAAACATAAGAGCTTAGCTAAACTACCCCAACTGAATTAATATGTGCTGCTTGTAAATATATTTTACTGTATATGCCTTTGGGCAAGTAGCTACGCTGTTTTCATTTTTAACCTAAAACCCCCACCTCTTATAAGTGACAGATGAATTGAATTTGATCTCTTCTCTTTAGAAGTACCACAGCACAAGAAATGTCATGCCCTGCTGCTGAAAAACTAGGGGGTTTTTCTTTGTTTTTATCATGCTAAGTATTTTACAGCGTAATTTGTTCAAATAGTGTTGAAAAATCATTGAAGCTCATCTCTTACTTGTTTTAAGAAGAAAGGGGTACAATTACCTTGCTCATATAATTTCAAATAAAGTGGTAAGAAGTGGGCTTTCTAATATGGCAACGAAACAATAAATAAAAAGTTTACTCTTGCATCAGTGTGGGTCTCTGTTTTCTGGGTGAATGCATTATTGTACCCTGCTACATATATAAATACATTCTCCTTAGATGGAACATTTGCCTAGCTAGCATTTTTCACTGTTAAAGCTTTCACCTCTTGTCTAGGACATACTTTCATATAGGTGCTATATAATGTTGGAAACTTCTCCATATTAGTAGTTTGTGCAATATCATTGGAAGATAAAATTTCAAAGATAGATATCGTTAAATCCCTTTTACGGGTAAGAAAGTAAAAATAAATCTCTTTTGTTCTACGTTTAACAGTCCTACTGTGCTTTAATGGATGCTTACAGTGTAACAATATTAACAGCTTAAAATGTAACTGCAGATTTGGGGTTTTGTTTTGATATGTCTGATAGTCCTATGTTAAGTCTATAGAAAGGAATTTATTTTTTTCTGTCCTTAGAAAAAAGTGGGTTTTTTTAATAGGGAAGTACTGCTTATTACCATATGCACTGAGACTCTCAGCTGGTGTGTTTCTAAATCACAAGTGAGAAAATAAATGACTTCATATGGCCTTTGAAGTTCAGCTGTTTTCAGTGAACTGTCTAAATAGAATCATTCATCAATCAGGGGCAGAATTAATATATAGCTTTGAAATAGTCCTTAAAACCTCTGAAAAATGTTTTACAGAATGAGACAGCACCAGAGCAATTTATTAGTCAAATCTTGTTTGACATATTTGTGGCAGTAGCTCTGTTTGGCAGACTTCTATGGGCCTGCTGCATGAATCAGGTGAGCAGGATCAGGACCCATCCATGGTTTTTGTCTTCTTACAAACTGTAGCTGTGCATACGTAACATTTCTCTCTTACTGAGAGACAAAAGAAAAATACATTTTTAAGTGTTTGAAATAGTGAATAAAACTTTCCAAATACTCAAAACATTAATTAATTACTGCTCAGCTTTTCTTCCATGCTGACAGTGACTATATTTTAGGGTTATGTTCTTAATTCTCATTGATTATTTTCTTAATTCTTCTTCTTCGTGTTCTCAATTGTTCTTTGCTAAATATTATCCAGTAATTACCCAAGTAAGCAACATTATGTTAATAACAAATTCACTGAGAATATCCCACAAAGATCTGATTTACTTTTCTTTTAATTCACCAGTGTAATCAGTGACAGGAAACAAAACAGTTGTGGCTGTGTGCTTTGTTCTTTATGCGAATGTCAATCACTTCCTTCTCTGCACCTAGGAGAGTTTTAGTGTTGAGAACTATAGCATATGACTTGAATTCTGTAGAGCATTAAAAACATTTCTGAGAGGTGATGAGCACTCAGCTTATGTCAGTGTAAGCAAGCAACTTGGCAAGTGGAAGCAGATCATTAGATCAAAGCAGTTGGTGCTAAGGCTTATGTGTTTGCACTGTAGCAGTTTAGTTTAGGGATTCTCCCTCAGACTAGTTTTAGTTTGGACCATTGGATGAAATGCTTTCACCGTAAGGTGTGATTTGAAGTTGTTCCAGGGACTAGTCATTGGTTTGGACTCCTGTGTCCCTGCTACAGTACATTTGATGCACACCTAGAGTGGAGCTTCTGAATGAGTCTCTTCTGAAAAGTATCCAAGCTGACACACCAGAACTCCTTCATAAAGGTGACACAAACGTGCTGAGGGAGGACAGCTGGGAGGTTCAGTTCACTAAAACCAGGTTGTGTGTGTAGGTGCATGTGATGGTTAAACCCCAGCCAGCAACTAAACACCATGCAGCAACTCTCTTACTTCCCCCCTCACCCCCAGTGGGATGGGGGAGAGAATCGGAAGGAAAAAGGTAAAACTCATGGGTTGAGATAAGAACAGTTTCATAGAAGAGAAAGGAAGAAGCTAATAGTGATAATAACAATAATAACATGACAATAATAATAATAAAAGGATTGGAATATACAGAACAAGTGATGCACAATGCAATTGCTCACCACTCCCTGACCAATGCCCAGTTAGTTCCCAAGCAGCAATCCCTTCCTGGCCAACTCCTCCCAGTTTACATACTGGGCATGATGTCACATGGTATGGAATACCCCTTTGGCCAGTTTGGGTCAGCTGCCCTGGCTGTGTCCTTTCCCAACTTCTTTTGCCCCTCCAGCCTTCTTGCTGGCTGGACATGAGAAGCTGAAAAATCCTTGACTTAGTCTAAACACTACTTGGCAACAACTGAAAACATCAGCGTGTTATCAAGATTCTTCTCATACTGAATCAAAGACATACGACTATATCAGCTACTAGAATGAAAATTAACTCAATCCCAGCCAAAACCAGGACAGTGCAGGCTCAGAATTCCCAATGCCTTCAGAGTGCTCCAGATGATGGAAAGACTTGGTACTTTGGAAGGTGTTGGAAGTAAAGAATTGTTACCTCTGCTAAGCGATCATTGAAATCAAAATGGGGAAAAAGCCCAAGATGTTAACATTACTTTTGAATTTAACTGGTAAATTTCTGAAAATTTGTACAGAGTGCCATTGCAGGGAAGTTACATAATCCGGTTTAAGCACTATGATTTCACTTGATATATTTTTAATGTATAAATCCAGGGAAGGCTCCAAGCACTTTGCACGAACACCTAAGTACTATTTGGAATACCTCTGTAAGTTAATTTAGCAACTATTTAGTGCTTCTGTTGTGCTTTCATAAGGCCCGTTCCTCCTCTGCCCCTTCTTTTTCACCATCAACACCTTTTATGGGTTTCATGCATCCCTCATTGTTGTCTTTGACTCTATCTTCATGCATCAAAGGTGCTCGTATTGCAAGAGAGCTGATGTGAATTATTATCTTGCATAGAATGCTGTTGGAAATAGAAAGCTGGACAAGGTCATCAGCAATGGGATACAAGTATAGTTTCTCTGAACTATGCTCCAGTAACTGTATCTTGTTTCCAATAGTAAGACAGTTCTCCAGTGTTAGTGCTTTCACTGTGAAAAAGTAACTACTACTTGTCCTCGAACAGCTGCTTCTACATTGTCATCCAGAGGGGATGTCTTTCGGTTCTGCTGGTAAGAAATTAGCTTAATGGGACTAAGGAATAAAATTGACATGTTTGTTTATTTGGAAGAATATATTTCACTATAAAATATACATTTGTATGCCTCTCTTCCTCTACCTTTATAGTTAATGCTACATACCCATTAATGCCTGTAATGCGGACCCTATGTCTTCATATTTGTTTGGACAGCGGCCAGTATAAGAACATAAGAAACTCTGTGCTGTATCAGATCAAAGATCAGAAACAGTCTCCTTTTCTAGAAAGCTTATTGGTGATTCTTCAGGAAAGAGAAAAGGTACAGAGTGCTGTTTCCCTGAGGCATTCCCCTGGCTTGTGTGAATCTGTGATTTAGGAACTTCTTCAGTTAAAGATAGTGCCAATGTTATTTTTAATAGTTTTAATGATGTATCTTCCATAAATTGTCTGATTTACACATCCAATGGCAGAGCGTTCCTCATTTAATTCATTTAACCATGAATTATGTAAAAGAGTGGTTTTCCATGTTTGTTTTACATTACTGCTGTACAAGTGTGTTCCTGAAATACAGATTAATAATAAAATCATACTAAAGTGAAGCACCTACAAAGAAATACCATGCTTGTGCGCACCCTATTCCGATGAGAAATTCTTAGAATCACGAGTGTTCATTTCTCACTGTGCTGAGACAGTGTGCATGACCACAAAAAGAAACATTCATTTGCCTGAGAGTATTGTGTTTCTTAAGTCCTCTAAATTGCAATTACTGGACACAGCAGCAGCAGCGCCCAGAACTCACTTATTATCTTCTCTTTGTACCACGGACAGATCCCGGATGGGTGGGGATCTGCCTTTCAGAATTCCAGTAAGCTGTGCTCTGCTTTACATTCTGAAAGGAATGTTTCATAGGGTTCATCCCAAATTGACATTGGTTAGGGTAGTGGCTACTAATTCAGGAATGTCCACAAAGAAATAAGCGTGTTCATGGTGTTTATGTTTTTATTTAGTTTAGGACCTATACATGTGTCGTAGATCTATTTCTTACTTTGTAAAAAATACTCTATTTTGCATCCTAATAATACATTGTTACACTTACTTCCAAAGATTTTTCACTTTATTTCATTTTAAGACATTGCTGTTGTTTTTCCATTTTTCCATTTTTCCCCCCATTTTCTTCATTTTTTTTTTGGATAGAAGTTGCCCAAACAAACCTCTTTATTACTGATTGTTTTATATGTACATCAGTTCTAATTTTTTTCCTTTCCAGACACAGTGGAAATGCTTTAACACCTCTGGGTCAGATCCCATTCCTTTTCTCTTAGAATTTGTATTGCCCTTGTGGACCTCTTCTGTCCATAGTGTGAGTTACTTGTGTTCAAGAAGAGAGTATTTGAGAATTTACTTTTAATATATTACTTTCATTTAAAAATAACATTCCATTTGTTCTTTTGACAACTGTTTTGTGGTAAATCGGTATTTTTACTACATACAAGAAGCTACATACAAGAAGAAAGTTTTTCCTGAAAATAGTATTGTTATTGTACTATGTATATTTCAGCACAATTTGTTTTAATAGGGATAATGTTGAATATGTCTAAATTAGTATGTATGTGCCAACATGAGGTTTTTGTTGTTGAAGTTTTGGGGGATTTTTTAGAGTTTTCCCTAGCTCAGTCTGATCTGAACCACTCTGCTGCTTCCAAATATGTGATATTTCTTCTGTTTTCCATAGAATGAATAAATCTACAATGATAATAATTTTTATACAAATTGGGAAGCTGGCTGCATTATATCTTCCACACTGCAAAACAAATGATTTGTTATAATTCTGTCTCCTGTATTCTTTTCCTGGAATTGGCTCTGCGTAGTCTGAAAACTTAAGTTCTTAATGTGACTTTTATCTATTATGCCTATATCTATTATACTATATCTAGTTACTTTCTTCATTACTTGTTGTGACTAACTTAATCTTTAAATTTATCTCTTTATTTATGGGGCTTTAAAAGTCCAGATAGGTCTATTGTATTTTCTTTTACACATTCTTGGTAAACTACCTAAAGAGTTCTAGTAGACTGAGATATGCTTTTCTCTTAAAATCTGCCATACAACTTCATTGTGTTTATCATGGCACTTCATAGATGTGTCTTTAATGGTGATTTTCTTTGCTACCTTCCAAATTCCCTGAACAGAGTTGGGTTTAGCAGTGGACCCAGCCATCACTCATGTTCTCTTTAGAAAGACTGTGCAACGAGAGAGCTGTGACCATATCACAGCAGGTAGAAGCATATGTTATAGTAACTACTATTAAGTAAAAGGTAAGGCTCCATTAATACTTTCCCAGGGAAAATGTATTGTATGGCTTTTTTTTCTTTCTTTCTTGTAATTAAGGTTATAATCAGTTACTTTAAATACCAGGAGAACATAAATGAATGTAGAACCTGCTCATTGCCACTGACAACAAACATTATTGTCTTAACTTCAGTAAAGCTTTGACCAGCTAAATATTGCACAACATATTTGTTTATTAATTTATTTTATTTTATTGCTGTAACAAACTTTATTTTTCATATGCATGTCTTTTCTTTGTTGTGTCCATACTAGATAATGGAAAATTTCCGACAGATGAAGAGTGGTGTGCAGTCGATTAAGGTCCCTTCTCTTTCTCTTGGTGGTGTCTCAATGATTATACCAATCCACATGCTATAATGAGTCATCTTCTGAATTTGATTTCCACTAAATACTTCTCCTTTTTTTTCTTTAGACCATGGCAATAATTTTCTGGTTTAGAGACCTGTCTTTTGTAACTAGAACAACTGGCAACAATTGGAAAAGTTAGTAATTCCATTTTGTCGTTGAAAGCAGAAGAATCAGTTTTAAACAAGCATTAGATATGAACGGTGTTATCTGAGAGTGATTTGGGTTGATCTGGGTTAGTTGTTACCCTGAAGTAGACTCTATTTTTAAAATTAATGAAGTCTATATAAAATTCAACAATATTACATGGGAAATCAAGTGATTCCAGGGCTAGTAGTTGTATATAAAGTAGACATAAATAAACTGAAAAAAAATAACTGCTGTGTGACTTGACAGAAGTAAAATTACTGTTTGCAAAATTAAGAATATTCACTGCTTTGTCTCACGTAGTTGTCTTCTGAGGAAGGGCTCTAAGTCTGAAATTTCTCCAAGTAATTGATTTGCCTTGTCATACACAAACCTAAAATATTTACCAGTATTTGCTCTTCTCTAGGCAGAGTGTTTGGGTCTGGCAATGACTGTCTCTGTAGGTTGCTTTCCTCTGATTCCAAACGTTTTCCAGCAGGGAAATTAACAGGGATGATAGGTCTTGAATGAAGCATTCGCTTGAGACTCTGAAGACTGGAGTTTATTTCTTGGCTCTGCTATTGCCTGTTTTTGTAACTTTAAGTCACCTGGGAGCAGATCCAGAGGCCAATGAGGTTAGTAGTAGGACTTCTATTTGTGTTAGACTGGGTTTATATAAGCACTTTACTCTTTTTGTTGTGCTTCATTTTCTAATCTCCTTGAGAATTGTATTCCTTTCTCCCTTCCCTCTCATTTTTCATGTTAAACTCTAAAGTCTGTTGTAGGCACTGCCCTTTGCTATATGTTTTTATAATTTAAAACACAGCAAGGTGTAGATGGGGCCTCTGCTTTTATAATGAATGTTGATACTGCAATTAAAGATGGTACTTTAGCTTGAGACACTACATAACTTTTCTAAAAACTGGAAGATATACACTGGGACGTTTTAACTTTTAGTCTGTATTAAATCTCTGAGTGCCAGCAATAGTGGTTACAGAACAGTTCTATTGCCAATTTTAGGATGTAAATTGGTTTGGAAGAGTGACTATCTGCTTTCCTTCCCTCCAGCCTGAGGTGAAGTGGCTTGCCTATTGAATACTCTTATCCCTCAAAAGCCATGTACACAAGAGTGTACTTGTGATCTCTGCCTGAACTGGAACAGTGATCTACATACTGTTAAAGGGTATTTAGAGTAAATTCTCTCTGGGGTTAATAACCCTTCAACTATTCACTCTGTAGTCTAATCTTTTTCAGAACTGCCTTGTAAAAAATGCAAAAGCAAAATAGCTTGTTAAACTTGAACTCCAAGGAAATTATTGTGTACCGTATTTGAGGAACAAGCATAATATTTGTAGGTTTTTAATCTCTAATTTTCTATCCTCAATAGTATTTTAAAACTACAGTGGTAGCTTACTCTTGCATTTTAAGCAGGAAGGAAATGCTCAGAGTTTTTGTTTGCTTTGCCTGTACCAAATAGAATACTGTGCTGTGAATATTTTTTGCAGCTTGGGATGTTGTGTTAGCTTGTATTGGTCTAGTTTTATGGTATTCACTTCTTAGCTTTTCTTAAATCATGAGGCATTATTTTTGCTTTGTTTTCTTTGTTTTGATATTTTTTTTGCTTATGAAGCAAAACATTTGATAAAACACTAATTTCTGGAGATGGACTCATGCTTTGTTTACTGATAGTTATTCAGACTATACGTAGAATTATTAATTTCAAATGGGCCTTATACGGACAGTCTCCTGAGTACTTTCTAAAATTACATTCATTCATTTCACAGTATTTTTGTAGACAAAGTGATGCTTTTTTTTTTTAAGCTTTGAAACTTAGGCAGAGAGGATTAAAATCCAAAGTTTCTTGTAATATTGGCTATCCTATTTCTAACATGTTTTTTCCTGATCATCCAGCACCCTGTGCTCTCTTTAACACCAGTTTAAGCTCAGTTGTGTGACATTGTATTCAGCGTTTCTGCAAATCTAGAAATTAGGGGCTTTCAAGTTGTGTACCCAAAAGACAAGAAACAGTTAATAACTGGTTTATATACTTATATTCTATCAGACAGGAGATAAAGGTAGCCCAACCACTTTCTGAAAGCAGGGTCTGGCAGTGGAGGTTAGACCAGGTTACTCTTGGCTTTATCCTGTCTGGTGTTGAAAACCTCCAAAGATGAAGACTACACAGCTTCTCAGGGCAACTTGGTCTAGTGCTTGACTGTCCTCATGGTGAAAAAGCTTTTCCTTTCCTTCCATTTGAAGCTGTTCTTGTTTCAGTTTAAGTCTGTTGACTCTTTTCTTCCTGCCATGCGCTGCCATAAAGAGCCCGGCTCCATCTTCTTCATAATGACCTCGTAGGTACTGGATGGCCCTTTGCCCTTGTCTCCTCCAGACTGAACAACCCCCATTCCCTCAGCCTCTCCTCACAGGGTTTGTGCTCCAGCTGCCTGACCAGCTTTGTGGCTCTCCACTGAGCTCACTTCACTGCTATTCCTCGGTGTCTTTCTGGCATTGCCCAGCACTGGATGCAGTATGCCAGATACGGTCTAACAAGTGCCGAGAAAGAGTGGACAATCACTTCCCTCAATCTACTGTCTATGTGTTTGGTTGTACAGGCCAGGATGCAGTTGGCCTCCTTTGCTGTGAGGGCACACTGCTGGCTCGCGTCCAGATTGCTGTTCACCAGCACCCCTTAGGTCCTTTCTAGGAGAGATGCCTACCAGCCTCTCCGTCCCCTGCCTGTGTTGTTGCAGGGGGCTCTTTCTTCCCAGGTGCTGGGCTTGGCACTTGTCCTCACTTGTCATGAGGTTCCTGCTGACCCATTCTTCCAGCTTGTTGAGGTCCCTTTGAGTGACAGCCCTGTTTTAATTGTTGGGAGGAAGGCAGGCAGGTGTATTTGTGTAACACTGTTATAAAATCTATTATTATGTCACAATATAATCCTCCTAACATGCTTACCGAAAGGTTTGTTGGTGTAAGGTAATAACTTTCATTAGACCAACTGATGCATTTGGAGAAAATGGACAAGCTTTTAGGAACACAAGCCTTCTTCTGAAAAAGAAGCAGCAGCAAAATTCAAACAGATACAAATTAGAATAAATGGTTACTCTGAATTTAACATAATTATGTAAATCAGTGAGGCAATCTGAAAGGAAAAACTAAAAATGGGAGGGAGAACCTAGCAAGGTGATAGGGTCATTAGACCTTTGGGATACAGAGATAGACTGGTAATTATGCCTCTGAAATGCTGAGGGATTTAAAGGAAGTCAGACATAAGGAAAACTGCAGTATACTATAAAATCAACATCTTTACCAAATTCCTTATTCCTATTATCCAGGAAAGTAATGAATTTTAGATCTTAGCCTCTTCTTCCAAGGTAATGAACAGGATTTCCTTGATAATCAAGACTGAGAGGAGAGATTTACTTTTTGTTGGTGAAAAGTGTTTTCCTGTTGGTAAATGGATTTTATCAGTTGTCAGTGTGACTCTACTCTGATATGCTGTAATTTCTGTGACATATTTTACATGTTTCAATCAGTTGTTATTAGAATTTGGCGCATTGCAAGAAGTACAGTGAAGAATATGTGACTTCTGATGATTCTGTTGTGGGGAAAATTTATCATGCCAATTGTGTAAAGTTTTGCAGTTAATAGTGGGAAAATTTAGAAGATGTCATCTTCCTCCAGTTTAAGTTCTTATTTTTAAATGATTTTCCAAATAGGTTTCAATAGGTATCACACAGGACAAGGAAGAGTGTAAGTTCAGTGAGATGTTCTTTTTGTGGTGAGAAAGATGATGACACTTGGTGGCTTGATCAAAGAAGTGATCTGCTCTCAAAGAAGCCTCCCTTTTGGGTATAAGTTCTCTTTAGGTTAGCTGGATTCAATCGTTTGAGCAAATACAGTGATCTCTTGTGGCTATGTATCATAGACCTTTTGCTTTATTTTGAAGAATGCCAAGTTTTGAAGATGTGAATGTGTTGGTTTCCAGAATTCCCATACGTAGTGAATTGCAGGTTGTGGATTATAGGTTGATCATAGGGTCTGTAAAGTTTAAATTGGTGTAGAAATGTTCTGGAAGTTGTGGGCTCATTCAGCCTGCAGTTGAGTTAGTTCCTTTGCTGTTAAACAGCCGATGAATCATCTTGTGGCTCTGCAGGAAAGGATGTTTTCTGTCTTCTGTATCTTCTCTTTCATTTCCAGGTTGCAATCTGATCATCTTTTGTCTGTATTTCACCTTTTTGCTACTGATCAGCTTGTGCACATGCAACGCTTTTCTAACAGAACTTTTCATAGCCTTTCTCCTTAATTTTTCATTCCATTTTGCCTACTGTAGTTCACATGATATGAATTTTCCCAATCCTAAATTATGTTATTGATAGTTTAACCAATCTGCGCCTGCAGTAAAGGTCATATATACACCTATATTATTGACTGAATACAAGCCACATCTTGAGTTCTACTTAGCTGTGTGCAGAGTTATAATGCATTGAGAAACTTTCAACATCTGACACATATAATTTCTCTAAAGGCATTGCAAAACAGACAGTGGTTTTAGGCTTTCAAAGGAGCTGTGTGGAAATGATTTGTGATGCAAATATAGACGGTGAAAATTCGTGTGTATAAAGTACAGCAGTTACACTATTTACAATTATCAAGAATCTCTTCCTTAGGAAGGGCTTAGAAGAGACTGGTGTATGTTGGATGATGGTCCAGCAAAGTTCCAGTGGGTGCTACAGTTGTGTTACTGGTGATTCAATAAGTAGCATTTTTGTTTCTGAATGCAGTAACTGTGAATGATTTAATAACTGTAAACGTGTGTTTCCTATATGGCATCCTTTTCCTGGTTGTTAGGCAAATATGAGATGGAAAGCAGTGGTGATTAGTGGAAAACAGTTACAGCTGAAGATGCCTGTCTGTAACAGCCCAGTTATTCAGCTAAGAAGTGAATTTCATTGTGACAGAACTCTCTGGGGTTAAATTTGGGAGGGAATTGAATTATGAAATTGGAGGAGGCAGAAGTTCTATTGACAGGACTGGTCACAAGCCTGGAATCAAATGAAACACTCGGTCCCCTCAGGCAAAAACCATGCACTCACTGCTGAAAGATCATCTCTCTTGATGCTACTCTTACAAAATAAATGTTATTTACACTGGGTCAACCTACGCTGCTTCCTGCCTTGTGTTTAGAGTCTTTCCTTTTTTTCTAGTAGATTGTTACCTTTCTCTGTCTCTGCTTCTACTTTCTGTGGATCAGTTGCTCCACACAAGTGAGTTGCAAGTGTCAGAAACTCAAAACAGGGGCTAACAGGAATAAATTGATTTAAACAGACTCAGTGAGCCTCTGACATAAGGCAGTCAGTTCTGTTTGAGAAAACGCAAGAGAAGGAAGTAACTAAGTTTCATGTTTGTGACGTCATTTGCTGATATTCCCATATGACATGATCAATGTGCTTTTCTGTTATACCCTTAAAAGACCAGTGCTACATAACAACTTTTTTGGCTTGTAGTCAGTGGGATGCCTTAGTCCTATGTTATCTGCAGATGAGGTTCATACTTGCCAAGTCTCAGGTAGTTGGCTTTCTTCTCACGCTCCTGTGCTGCTAGCCCTCTATGTTCTCCATTTACAGTGCTGTGCTGTGACTACTCAACAGTCATCTGGGTGGGTGGCTGTGCTTGGCTGTACAGGAAAAATCAATTTATATTAAAATAGAGGTCATGCTTGTTTTTTTAGAATAAGTATCAGTAATTTTTGTAACACAAATTGTAGAAACAAAGGGTGGAATCTTGCTACTTTTCAAATGATTGCCCACAATTGCAGATGGCAGGTTTTCCTGGAGAACAGCTCTGCTCTTCCACCCCACCCCATGTGCTGGAGAGGAGAAGAGTTCCAGTGCCTTGGAGCTATGCAGTGTTTCTACCTTGCAAAGAAGGTGTAGCTACTGGTGAAGTCATGTGGTGGATGGGCTCTGGGTCTAGCTCTCTGTATAGCAACTACCATGTGAAGAATCGCATTCCACATGAAGGGTTATGTGGAGTAGTCAAATCCCATTGTGACAGCTTTCCAGTGCAATTCTGTACCAAGAAGACACAAGTCCTAAACAAAGAATTTTAATATTTTCATCCATTACTTCAATAAAAAAAAAAGGCTTCAGTCAAACAATTTTTAACAAGCCAAATGACATAGTTTAGGACTAGCAGCATTTGATTAATAAAAGATCAAGGATTTTAAACTTCATAATTTCATTTCTTTCTTAACACAAGTAGCATTTTTTCATACATTTTATACAAACCTTAAGTATGTTTTAACTTACTATAAAATGAGAAGAAATGTGTTACTTTAAAGTGCATGTCATTTGCTCGTGCATTTGGAGGTACCAGTCATTTTATAGCAATTTTGAGTTATTTTTCTGTCAGTTTGTATTCCTATTCAACGAGACACGCAAAAACCCTCACTTAGAACAATTCCCTTTGGGCACTCCTGGATGTCAGTAGTGTGAGCAAGAGGTGTTGTGCACAACGAGAACAGGTCGTAAAAATGTAAACTTTCAGGCACTTACATGTGTTGATCTTCTCTGTTTCTTTGAAATCCTGGATGTGTAATTAGGTGAGGTTTTTTGATATTAGGCTTAGGACACAGGTATGGACATGCTTTTCTTCTTACTTGTAGATTTTGGAATTTGGGGGGTGGGGGGGTGAGGGGGGGGTGTGGATTGGTTTTCTTTTTCCTTTTACTACATCCCGGTTCATCACACACTGTGCTACCTGGCTGTGACCAGAAGTTTATTGGCAAACAGATGTTTAGTTACAGTGCAAGATAATAAAAATCTAAGGATTGCAGCTACATATATATATAGCTGAAAGAGCAATAAAACCAGTTTTGTTACTGCTGATGTATTTGCATCATTGCTTTGGCTGGGAAGAGTGCGAGTCACTCAGCAAGCAAATGACTTGTGGGTATCATTTTGATCTTGGCCACAATGCAATGTATAAGCTGTTCAGATATGTGATTTTGTTTTGTTTTATCCTTATGTCTATAACCACAAATACAGTCCTGAAGACTATCACTGCCACTGCCATTCCTGCTTTTGGGTCCTTGTTAAAAATGGCTTAGAAGCAGTAAAGTAGATAGAATACTACACCCATTAAAAAAGGATGTGACCTGGAGACTTCCATGTTTTGCCAGTATTCTTCATTCTAGAATATTTTGAATTATCTGTCTGAATTACAGGCTGAGTGATCCAAACCCAGTTACTGAGCTTGTTTAATACAGAATCTTTTTTTTTTTTTTCTTTTTTGAAACAAAATAAAAAGAGGTTGGATAGACCAAATCTAGTAAAAGAGATGAAATCTTTGTGCCTTTTATTTTTTATCCAGAAGTAGGTTTTCATGTTTTATATTAATAACTTTAAAGTCCGTAATGTGGCTATTGATATAGGTTGTCTTTTGGGGCTTTTTTAACAGTAGCATACTTTGAATTTACCTCCTAGGGTATGACCTGTCTTCTTGTCATGTGTGTGTAAAACACCTCATGTAGGCACTGGTTAATTTTTGAAATGCCTTTGTGGTACTGCAAAGAGAAACTAAAAAATAATTTTTTGATCAATCATATTTTGGTAATTGAGAAATTATCTATCATCCACATCACAAATACCTAAATTTCCTTAAAGAAAAAAATTTTAATACTAGGAACCAGTTTGGATTTTCTATTTATGATATCAAAACTCCATGTATTTTTCATGAGTCTACATTTTTTTTCTTATCTTCCTATCTAATAGAGCATGGTATTTTGATATTCTAAACCCATTCTTCTGATGACTGTTTCTAACAGTGTAAGGTACTTACAGCAACACAGTAACACTAAGTTAGTTGTAGCAACAGTATTCTAGTGCCCTAGAATATAACTGTGTGGACATCGCAATAACTGTCTTAGTCTACTTATTTGTTTCTCATATCAAGACCTTTGGTCATTCTTGTTGGCCTTGTATGTTTTTCTGATTCTACTATGTACTTTTTTGAAAGGGTTGCCCAGAATTGCATGTAGTTATCAAGATGTGAGCTCATTATGTTTTTTTTACAGTGATCTAATGATACTCTATTTTCTCTTTTTCTTACCTAATAATTCTTTCTTTTCTGTTTGGTGGGTTTTTTTGGTTTGTTTTTTTTTTTTTTTTTTTTTTTTTTTTTCTTTTTTTTTGCCTGCTATTCAGTGTTGTACCCAGTCTCTCTCAGAACTAGCTATTTTAACCTCATGATCTTGCAACGGCCAGCTCTGTGCCAATTGTTTATTTGTGAATTTAGGGCTGTTCTTGCTTTGTCATTCTACTATTTTTCAGTTGGACGTTGTATTTATTACTGTGAGTAACCTAGCTTCACCTGCATTTTCAACAACTTTTCCAGCATCCTGGGGCACGCTCTTAGAAGTCTTATATGGGTGATTTCCCATCACTCTGGAAACTGACAATTTACTTAATTTTGTATTCTGTATTTTAGAATACTTTTTGTCTTTTAATGTACGTGAGAACTGTAGCTTTTCTTTCAAAATTTAATTATCAATTTAATTAAATTAATTAAGTTAATTTAATTTTATTATCAAATACCTTTTGGAAATGCAGCTACACTGTATCAGCTGAATCTATCTTATTCCCAGGCTTCTTGTCTCCAGTAGACGTTTATGAGGCAGGACTTCTCTTTGTAGAAGAGTGCTGGTTCTTTCCTAATGTCATATTTAGGCACCTGTCTGCATTACCAGTCCTCACATATAAAAACAGATTTAATTGAAAGGTTACACACACACCAAAGTTCCACTGTTTCATCCTTAAATTCCTTTAGCACTCCTGAGTGAATACCATTTGATCCTTGGGACTTGTTACTTTTGGTGTTGCCTGTGTATTCTGCAGCTAGTTCATATAGTTTTTCCATAAGGTCTTATTTGCCTTTACTAATGGCTTTCTATACTGGTTGTCCGTTGATGTTGCAATCTCTTGGCAAAGCTCCTGGTATATTAAAAAGATTTTGCTTTCCTTTTACAGTTTGTCCAATAGTGGCATAGCCTACTTTATTATTCCCGTATAGCTTGTACTCTCTGGTACAAGCTGTACCAGAATTAATGAGACCAATTGTCTTGTCTCTCTACCGTCAAGTGATATTTTGCAAGTTTTTAGTAAAACCTCTTAGAAACGCTTTTCTTCTCAAAAAGATAGTGCAGTTTCTCTTTTGTGGAAGAGTAATTCATTTGCCAAAACGAATTGATCCTCCTCTGTTTCACAGCAATGCAGAATGTTGTTTCTGCTCATTTTGTTCAAGGCACAAACAGACAGCACAGTCCATTCTCAAAAAAAATTGGTTTTGTGAGGGTAAACATACATAGCTACTGAGAAGCAGGTATACCTTTTTATTATAAAGTAATTAATCATTTAAGAGATATTCAGTAATGCAAGCAAATATGATTGGATGTTATCTGTTTTATTATACATACAATGCTATTATCTTACCATGAAACTTTCTTTGGGATCCTGGTATTCTAAGAGTAAGATATTATAGCTCTAGTGTTCTAAACCAGATAGAGCAATAAAACTTCATAGAAATGTTAATCCATGAATTTTCATACATTGTATGAATTTAAGGTGGTCTTGCTTTTAAATTTTTGCTACTATGGAGATGTAGATAATAGTTGCGTTCAAATAAACTTTTACAGCTGTATTAGCTAGATCTAGAGTTAGGGTTTCACCTCTTTCTCTGTGTCGTTACATATGTATGTGTAAAAGAGAAAAAGGAGAATCCCACGTTCTTTCTGGGTAAAAGATTTGTGCTTTTCTAGCAAGGTTTTTAAAAAAATACACAGTTTAAGGTTTTTTTGTGTAGAACACTGAATGGGGATGTAAGTAGTGATATATAATACTTGGGGAAATGCACTGCCATTAGCATTTTTGCTTTATTTAAGACTGTTTTGAATTATTGTTTTGAATATTTGTGTATATGACTATGCAATTTTTCCTATGTGTAGTAATTTTATTGATAATATAACATGAATGAGTATGAAAAACTTTTAATGGTATTAAATAGTTAGGGTGATTAAGTTGTCTATGATTTAAATCAGCTGGCTGAAAGCTTGTAGACATTCATGCCATATTATTAATCTGAATCAGATAAGCCAGTGGATATAATTGTTAAGCAATAAAGTATTTATCCTTACCTAGTGGGTGGCTTTCAAAGGAGCCTGGTGATTTTCAAAGGAGCCAAGTGAGAAACCAAAAGAGAAAACAGGTACACGTGAAAACTCTTTATGATTGGCAGGGGTGGAGGGCCAGGGGTAGTAATACAAAGGACCTCTCTCAGCATCTGAGATCAGAGTGAAATCTAAATGAACTTTGGCTGTTGAACCTGTTGAAGATTTGACAACTGTCTGCAAAATTCAGTAAGACCTTGCTTCTACTGCAAAAACTGAGTATTCTTCTATTGTTCTCTTGACCCTATGATAAACTGCTTTGGTTTAGTAATAGATTTTTGCAGGTTTAGTGAGTTGAACTGGATTATTGGCCAATAGCACTGGTTCAGATACAATGTTTGTATGCAGAAAAAAAAAAGCTAACTTGGAAAGAAATCTTTTTCCTGAAAGGTAGCTTTTCCTTTTTTTACAATCATTTGTATAGTTCATTTCGTATAGGGTAGATCTGATAATACTTACGTGGCTCGATGACAGTTGTGCAGTTCTTTGTCATTTTCTTCTTCATGAGTGTAATTACTAAAGTTTCAAAATACCTATTAAAACAATATGAAATACAGTAAAAAAAAGTTCACTGTATTATTTACATGGTTGTGAAAATATATTCCCGTGCTGAAGATGACATTTCCTCAGTGAAAATCAGAAATGTCTATGCCAATTTGACTTCTGGTTCTCCGCTAGCACGCTGTGTTCTAGTGCAGCCTTTGCACAAGAATGGCATTTTTGCACCATTGCCCTGCAGCAGCCAGTGAGGACTGCTAGAGTTTACTGCAGGTATACATATTCCTGAGAACGTGGATTACTGGGATATTCTAGCTTTTCTTTGAAGAGGTCCTCTTTTTCTGCCTAGGAGAAGAAAGATTTTAGTAAAACCTGAGAATATCAAGCTTTTCCTGGAATTGCTAGGCTTGTTCCTTCTGCCTGCTCTGACTGGATCTAGTTAGTGTGCAGGCATAAAAAGTCCTGCTTTTCTGAGAGGCATTGGACCTCCTAATACACCACAGGCAATAGGGCAATTTTGCACAAATATTTTAGGACAAATCCCTTCAAGGGAAGCCAGGTTGTGCCTCCTTTAGCCTGGCCAACAACTTGTCATTTTCCAATGATAAGAGCAAGTTGCTGACTTTTTTTTAGCCATTATTAGCCTTGGTTGCAGTTCTGTCTGTTGAAGAATAAGTGTGGGCTGATTCTCCTTGACCTGATTTAATTGCTATAGAGCCAAATTCTTCAAGCTATGTGCTACAAATATGATATAAGAAAATTGGTTTCTCTATGGTTATTCTAAATATTTGAGTATTTAGAGTTTAAATCTTTTTTCATGTTTTTGCAAGTGAAGCAGAGAAAAATTATTATTAAAAACACATATACCTATGTTTAAGTAATTAAAAAGTTGTACAAAATGTGTTTATAAAATAGCATTTGGCTTTGGGTGATTCAAAGTACACTCTGTGTGACACAAACCTTTATTAAGCCACTTACAGAGATGATTATCACCAGAAACTGTCCTGTCTTTAGACTCTCTTTGACTGACAACCAATTGCAAGTATCACAAAACTGCTGTGGAGTGAATGAAATGACATTATTTTATCTCTTAGAGAAAACATGGCTATGAATTGCACAAAGGGAAGCTATATTTTCTCCAAAAACTCTTGGTCTGAAATTGTACTTCAGTTACTTCAGTTGTACTCACTTAACATAAATGTAAATTGGTTTACAGGTTCAACAGCATTTTCATAGGGTCTGAATTAGGAAAGCAACATCTTGATCTCCAGAAGCATTTATTCCTCTAGATAGAGCACTTGTGAAATAATCCAGGATTTTCTTCAAATCCTGAAGTATTTTATAACTTTCCGTGTTGAAGTATTTTGTAACTTTCCTTGTAATGGAAGAGCAGTCACAACACTAACGTGATAGAAAATTAAGAATCTCATGTTCTTGTTATACTTTAATACTGTGGGACTGTTAGGCTATAGGCTATTAAAATAGATTACTAAAGTAGATTTTTAAATATTCCATGTATTGGATGTTACGTTGAGAAATTATTCTGTAAAGCAATACTTGATCTTGCTTATAGGACTTTTCTTTCTATTCAATCAAAATATGTGGGTTTTTTATCTATGTATTCTTCCATCTTATCTTTAGTTGTACTGCTATTTGCTTTTTCTGGGTTTTAGATATATCCAACAATTATTTAGAGTTTAGGCGAAATACAGAAATAGGGTGATTTTTTTTTTTTTAACGTGCTTAATATGTATGGTGTCTTCACCTTAAAATCAGGATTGCATTAGATTTTTAGTTTCTAGTCATAAATCCCATTTGCTGGACAATTAATACATTTTTTTATTTTTATGTGACTATAATTTGTTGGTCACGGTCATGTATTGATTTTTTGGGCACTGCTGGTCTTTTCTTTGGTACCAGGTAGCAGATGTGTCCAAATTCAAAGTAGACACTGACATACAGGCATACCCACAAAGATACACAGGTAATGGATTTTAATTCCCAGTAAAATTATTTTTTTTCCTGTACAAAATTAGAATCAAAGTTTGTATTATCAAAAAAAACTGTTTCCTTTAGTTCTAGGAAAATTTCATTGTCTTGTATTCCGTATTTGTAAATAATGGTATTTCAGCATATAAGGTTTAAAAGGAAATCCAGTCGGTCTCACAATGTATTATGAAAAAGTGTGTATTTTGACATAAAAACACTGAAGTAGTTGAGTCCCTCTCCTGTAATGCCCCATTTTGTTCTTTCCTGACTTCTAGATCCTTTATTTTCATCACTGTCATGGTGTTTGCATATATATGAAAAACAAGAAGTCTTGGTTTTCCCAGCAGTTCTGTGTAGCAGTTCTTTGTTTAGATTCCAGATATTCAAATAAATTTTTATGTTGAGGAGACCTTTGCAAATCTGCTTTTGCTGGTAAGATTAGAGTATTTTTTGTTCTTTTTGTAGAGAGGGGTGGGGATGCGGGGTTGGCGATAATGTTAAGGCTGCTGATATGGCTTTAGGAATATGAAATATTCTGTATTTCATGAGAAAGTGTTCTTGGACATGTAGGTTTGTAATAGAATTCCCTCTGGTCCCTGATGACATATGCATAAGCAACTCCTTCCTCATTACTTTATTGGGCAAGGTACCGTACATATTTCTTTATAAAATTTCTGTCGAACAAATTGTCCTAAATGTCCAACTATTTTTTAGTGACTGAAAGGCTTCATGGAGGCCTTTGTTGTTGTTTATATATATATATATATATATATATATATGGAGAAAATTACAATATGGAAGTAATTTGAGAAATTTCAACAGTTTCAGCAACAGTGATCTAGAAATTGAATGGGTTGGAAATACAGTATTCCAGTGCACTGCTGCATATATAATGTATGTGCAGCATATGCTGAGGTCTTTTTCAAAACATTTACATTAAACCTGTCAGGTATTTATGAATAGCAAAAATTAATTTCCCCCAGTTCTGTCATCAGTTAGAGAAATGGATTTCAGCACAGAAGACTGTCAGTGTTTCCTGCATACCAGAACAGCTCACTTCAATGTCATAGAATTACACCAGGTGGCCTGCTAAGAGTCAGCTTAATGTGATTCCAAATGATAGGGTAGAGAATGTGAGGGAAATTAAAATAGTATCATACTTATGATTTAAAAGGAAGTTAATTACAAGGGCTTGTTAATAAACAAAGAAAAATTCAGAATGTATTATCTGTTGTGTAGCATATCAGTAGTGAATGTGATACCATAAAAAATAAAATTTAACACTGCATAACTTTACATTAGCTATGAAATATTTAATTAAGTTGTTGACATGTTTTGCTTATTAATGGATTTTTGTCTTTGGAAAGAATTATTAAAATGGTGGGTTTAGCCTTTATATTTTTGAACATTGTCTGACAATGCAAACACAGTTATAGCCTCTTTATTTCTTCTTTGCTTCTCTCATACATATACAAACCCATCTGAACATGGCCAGTGTTTTGAAATAAAAATATTTAATCTGTTGACATAAAGTAGTTGGACACCAAAGAGTATAGAGGATATATTCATTATTGCCTAGTTTTCCATTATCTGAAAATTGATAATGTAAAATTGCTATGTTAAATGTTACTGAACAAATTAAACCTGAATGATGATTTGTTACTGCATTACCTTTTACACAGTATTCCTAGTGCACTTGTGTGTACTGCTCCATGACTGCCAGAGATCAGAAGTCAGAGAATATTGAAGTATTTTTTTTTATTTTCTTAAAAGGTAGTTCTTATAACTGGGAAAATAAATGGTATATTTTGCCTTTATAGAGTAAACAGTAAATATATATATGACCTTACTTTTTAGCTACTAAATTAAAACAAACAAACTGTAGGCAGACTTACTCATATTTTACTTACTGTCTAGATAGAGTGAACAAAAGACACGTCTGAGTCTATACAACAGCTAAAGGGCTTTCATTGTATTACAGAATTTCTTATTATTTTAATTATTTCATAAATAAGAGTCCATTGAACAAAATTCATTCCTTTTTGAACTTTGGTCATACGTAATTCTTAAAAAATGTTAATGTAGGTGTTCTGTATGAATTAAACTTGGCAGCTATATCTTCACGTCAAAATTTAGCCTGTGTGATTTAATTTATATATTCTTTGAGCCACTTAAAAGGAAAAAATGGGTTGGATACCTTTCTTCTCTGGGATGTTGCATGCAACTTGAAAACGTCCAAGAAGCTGGAAAATGCATGAACCAGTGTCAAATAATATGCCAGAGCAGATTGTATGTCTTCCCTCATATTCACGGAATATAAAAATAACCCCCCAAAAAACATATGGGGAAAATGGAAAGTGCAGAATTCTTTTATGATTATGAGAGTCATTAAAAATGCTTATGAAAATTTAAAAAAAGCATTTGTGAATAAATTATTTCATGGGAAACATAAATTTGAATTCATATTGCAAGTATATAAAATAAGTCTAAACAAAGATGTGGTATTTCAGTAGACATCCATTTTTGCAAACCTTTCAGGTTAAATATACGTTACCAGTTACATCTTTTAACAGTCATGCATACTTTGTTAAGCTTATTGATTTTTAAGTAGCTGCAATCTATCTACAGATTTCTGTTTTTCAAATGATAATGTCTTCAAGGTAGCATTTGCCAAAAGCTTGCTTACTCATCTGAAAACAAGTAAGATTTCCTGAGTGTTCCTGGAAGCAACTTGGAAATTTACTTTTAGATAAGACCTCTGAGCTTGAAGAGAGGAACGTAGATATTTCTATGGAGCTAAGTGGCTAATGTGCTGAAATAAAGACCAGGGACTTTCAGCTCATCTATATTTATGCTTGGTCTACTTCAGTGCACAACAGAGGCAGGTTCTTTGCCCCTGAGAGTCATTGCGTAGCTGCTTATGCGTGCTCAGACTGTGTCAGTACTGGCTAACTTGGGAAATTATAGTCTTACAGCCATAAGGAGCTGGTTGCTAAGTAATCCCCAGATATCTCCAGGTCTTCAGTAGGTTTTCTGTCCTGTCCTACATGTCTAGCACTGCAGTAATCTGAGACTGTGGTTCCTTGAGTACTGATCTGATCTAAGGCTTGCCACCTCTTGCTTTTCCATACCCTGCTCCTCTCCAGTAGTCCTTCCTTTGTACCGTCTCTGTGCTGGCTGGATCCTTCTGTAAGTCAATTAAATTACCTGGCAGAAAAATGGTTTGCATTTTTGTACAGATTTGCTCCCTTAGTGAATTGAGTTGGTTTACAGTGGGATGAACACGATGAGCTCCAGAACCAGCATAAGGTAATGGCAGCTGGGAGCAGGGAATGAGAAAAGCTGAAGGATGGGGTAGGAGTGGAGAGGACTGCACTTCATAAGTAGCAGTGATCTACTACTACTCACCCTGTATTACAGAACTGTGCCCTGAGAGAGCTATCTCGTAATACGACTAAACTGCTCTATGGGTTTCTCCTAAAACAGTGTTGTTCCTGCTCCTCATACTGTCAGCGTGTACCCTCTCTCCCTCCCTGATGTAAAACCAAAGTGAGTAAGTTCAGGGAACTCAATGTGTAGAAGAAAAAATTCGTCCAACGCCACCACAAACAGCTTTCAGCCTGCCCCAGCTGAGCATGTGGCTGCATGGGCAGAAAAGTCTGTTGGAAAGGAGAGAGAGAACCAGTACTGCTGTTTGTGTGGTGGTATTGTCTTGGATTAGTTGACGCCAATGATGAAATAAAACACTGGATATTTTCCAGAATAGTTACTGTCACTAGATTAAATGTGCTTCCTCAAGAGCTTTCTTGATGGGAGAGCATTCTAATTAGGGAATATGTATCTTAGAGAAGACATTCTCTTTGGAGTCTTCTTATGAAAATACTGAAATTATTTTTCTGTCAGAAAACCATTCTAGATGTTTCTTAAATTTTTCTTTATACAATCCTTATACATCCATTGTAGTCAGAATTGCAGGACACAGCAGGTAAAAATTTGTCTCTGTTGAATTTAGAATAAAAATGTCCATAGGTATCATAGAAGCTACAGCTGTGTTCAACAGTTTTTGATGAATTTATTTAAGGTTTGTTTCTACCCTTAAATTTTATGGATTTAATTAAGTAATTAATTTGAAAATGGATTTACATTGTCATCCTATTCAGATTTTAAGCAATTCGAAAAGGAAGATGTTGTTTGTCTTGCATGGTTTGTTTATTTCTGTGCCTTCTTTTGGAACTATTTATCCACTAATAGGTGTATCTTAGGTTCCCGAGTAGTTTCTTTATAATTTTAAATCATCAGTGTTTAGCTTTTTTATATGAAATTGTGGTTTGTTGAAGCCATTAATTTTCAAGTCTGTTATTTGTAATTATCATCTTCTATTGAGTTCTTGTGTCCTATGTAAGGATCAAATAATATATTTAGATTTGTGATTTGATTTCTGATTTTCTGAAACAGAACATACTATGCAGGGAATACACTACACTGGGATATTATCTTCCCTAGGTAGCTAGGAACACTTTTCTTTTTACAGACTTCCTAATTAACCTTCAAATATCCAAAGTAAAAGTTAGATGGAGATTTAGAGATTATTTTAATAGTGTCCTGGGTGTTGGTAAATTGTCTGTTCTAACTTTACGAAAAAATAATTGTAACATACAGAAAAAATCATGTATAGCTGAGGCGAAGTAGTTTCAAATTATTGGAAACATATTTGAATATTTACTAATTCATTTTAAAATACTCTGTTTGACCAATGTGGTCAAAGCAACATTAAGAAAATATAAAATTTGATATTACTTGACTGGAATTTGGTATAGTATTTCCTCCATCCAAATCATAGTGTTCAATTTTAGAATAGGCTTAATTACTTTGAATATTTAGTGACTGGGATTCCCTGAATACAATTGTTTTCTCAGTAAGATTCCTGGCTACATGGAATTGTTTGTCCTTTAGTTAGATTTTCTGTTATAAGTCATTCTATCAAATTTTAAACTGATATAATCATTACCTAGTATTAGCGTTCCTCTTAAGAGAAAGTACTGTGAAAGGAGAAAGAGGGAAGAAATGTCAGTATTTAATTTAAGCAAGAAGCTTCAAGCCTTGTCTCTCCTCAACATACTTGCAGCATTCCACAATCATCTTTCCATGTTTTGATGCCAGATTTTTTCCTAGCTGAGGGAAAATTTTAAAATGTTAGTCTGTGTGAAATCACAGTCTTATGAAAACGAAGTCCTGAATTACATTTTCATTACATAAAATGCTGCTGGTGGTGGCAAAGTGTGAAATCATAGCATTTAAATCATTATGGCGTTATTTGGAATGTTAGATGTGTTTCTAACAATCATAGAAACAGAATATTACTTTTTCTTATTCAGAACATCTAATTGCCATAGACCTCTTAAAGTTTTATTGGTTTTTATCTTTTGATTATAGTATTCATTAGCTGCCGATACGGTCTGAACAACACCAATTGAAACAGATCCTTAAGACCAGCAGTGTGATCTCCTGTGTGGGCAAGCTAAATATATGGCTTTGGCCAAATGCATGTTCAAAGTCTGACTTTTAGCCCTAAAAAGGTCTTTTGTGGGTCTGCAGCTTCGGTTGTCCTTGTCATGGACATCCCAACCTTTAAAACTTATTTTTAACGGCCAACATTTTTGTGTGATGCTTCTCTTCTGAGATATACATCGTGCTAGGCTCAGCCTCATTCTGCCATGACCGTTTCCATCATCACAAGTACTTGATCTGTTTCACGTTTTATGGAATCGATAAATCTCATCCCTAAAGAGTCCAGTAGCCCTTTGATTCCTGACCTGACATTTGCTAATGCTATTCCTGATGACCTGCCAGTACGGATCTTCAGAACTGCAGTCTGTGTTTGACAACACTCATAATATGAATCAATATTTAGCATTCAGTAAGTGAGCTGGGGAGTCATTTTATTGCTGCAAAAGGCTACATTGCCCCTGGGCAGCTGTCAGAAATCGGTAGTTATTAATAGCCCTCTCTTTTTGCCTAGCATAGTCAGTAGGGGTCAGCCATGAAACGATTTAATCAGTTTATGATATCTGTGACAAAGAACACTTAAAATGTAATCACAAAATTTAAGGAGATGTTTCCCTGGGCTGTTGTAATGTTTTCCTCATTTAATTTTCTCTGAAGTTGATATGGTACACTAGAAGGTTGACCAAGTAAAAGATCTGTGTTTAAAGTCCTCTTTGTTCTTCTGTCTTACTCCTTGTGTGTCTGAGTGTAGGGGTTTTATGGGAGGTAAGTGTGGTGATATTAAAGAAGAAAATGGTTTTCCAAAATTTCTTTGTCTCAAGACCCCTTCTACTTGACCATGGTGACTATATTGCTATGAGAACAATGTGGGGATGAGGCCTTTCCACATGTTTGAAAAGGAGAAGGAACTGTCATAGACCTTCTGTTCTAACCTTTTAGAAACACTGAAAATGTAGATGTGGTAAATAGAATCTGTCTTTGGGCAGCTTAGTTTTCTGTGACTGCTTTACCAGACAAGTTCACCACAGGTCTTGCTGAACTTGGCAGTGTTGTAACACCTGCATTTTCATGTTGGTAGGTGATCCAGTCTGGAAAGGTGTCTTCAGCATGTGAAGTACAATAAAGCTTGCTTCAGTGTGAAATTTCCCTTTTCTCTTTCACTTTTATCTACAAGTATTGTGCACAATTGGTAGAAAATATCACTGTGTTTATCGCTGAGTTTCTCTGTGTCCATCTTGTGATATGAGGCATTTCATGGTGTAAGAGCTTGTGTTGCCATCCTGTCCTTTTCTCAAGACTGCTTCTCCAGTAGTACTTCCCAGTCAATCTTTGCAGTGCTTTAAGGAGCAAAGCTGATGTTCTTTTCTGTTCTATGGTAGTTGTTTCCTCATACGTAATAGTGAGGCTGAGGCTTTGACTTTCAGAATGGTTGTGTGAAGTCTATTTATAATATAGCTCCACGATGTGCACTGATTCTGTCAGTAATTTAAGATGAAGAAAGCTGTTTTATGAGCAGCTTTGTTCTGGGATATGTTGAAGCACATTTACCAGCTTCTTTCCCATATATATTTGTGCATTCCCCTTGTGTAGATTATCTGCTCCTCTATGGTAGAATATTGTCTTTGCATGGGAAGTTTCCAAACGTTACATTCAGTATTGCGTGCAAATTTGCTACTAGAAGTAATAATCATCAGGGATATGGTCCTGGTGGAGCAATAGGAGATTGCAATTTGGTTAAAAAAGGTTTCAGAATCAATACCTTGCAGAAAAACTTGAGTGTTGATGACTCTGACCAACTGACCAAGGCATCTTATGATTAGAAAAAGCCTTTTCAGGCAATTCCAATTAACTCACTAGTCACTGTGGCATTAATCACAACAGATTTTTTTTTAAAAAATATCTATCAGTGTGAAGTTGCTTCTGTTAGTATCTCAGAGTCAACAGTTGCAATTCATTCTTTACTTTTCTCTAGACGAGTAAAGTACTCTCTGCCTGTTACCTTTTCACGAACTGATCACTGTAAACAGCCCCTCTCAGATGAATACGCTAAATTTACCAGACTGTTCTTTACAGAACACTGTAAATTTACTGAGTGTTATTTACAGGGTAATTCTGCTGCCAGTTAGTATTACATGTCACACTCGTGTCATCTTCTGGAAATGCAAATGCTATAGCTGCTGCACAGAGGTTTCTCAGGAATCCTAAGCTAAAACTGTAGCAGCTCAGACTGGAGTTATTTCTTTGAACCCTTAAGCAACAGGAAAGCTAAAGGCTATCTCCTTATATCAAGTGCTGGCATGTTCCCTATTCAGACAACTTTGTTAATTTAATAATTGATATTTACTCATTTCATAGGAGTAAAAACTGTGTCAATATCAGAATCCTGCTTTCTCTTTTGTAAATTAGAGACAGACTTCAGCAGATGATCGTGTTCATAAGCTGTAAGATATGGACTAAATTTTAGTAGTCATTCTTTGGTAATGTAAAAACTCTTCTAGTGGTTCTTGGTCGGTAGGAGTCTCAATTGCAGTTAACTTTATAATGCCGTGGATCAAGAGTACTTATGCATAACAGATATTTTTAAATACAAATGCAGATTGAGATGAGGGTTTGTGTTACTTTCAGAATTTTAAGATCTTTACTTTTGCTGCTCTGGGAAAAATGTCTGATTTTGGAGCATGCAAACTAGTTTTCCGTCTTTAAATTTAGAGTTGCTATGCCTTGGCTTTTCTTTTGGTCTATTATACTTTTTCCCTTTTAGTTTTTGAGTTCTTTTACTTATAGACGGGTTTAAGGAGATGCAATTAAGGAGTGCACTTTTGCACGTGCCCTTGTACATTCTCAATGTCTGTTTGATTGTATTTTGAATTTTCTTGCTAGTCATGCCAAATACTGTGATTTACTGCTAATTTTATTTCACAGGAAACTTTTTTAGAATGACATTAATGTGTTAGTATCTGGAGCATGTAATTTCTTTTTTGGCATGTCATAACTTTTTTCATTAAACATTTCCTGCTAAAAGTAGGAGTTCAGTAGCCCATAAACTTAGACTAGGGACTTACTTATCTCCAGGACAATTCTAGTAGTCACTAAGTGAACAAGCATCTTTAGCAATTTAAAACATCTTCTTCATGTGCTGTATCTATGTGAGTGCAGCATTCTTCATAGGTATGTTCTTATGTCTTTCCCAGCATTGTGGTACGTATCACGTATGCATCTGCTTGCAAGAAGAGGCAGAAATCTTTCGCTGTGTTGCCAAAAAAATGAAAATTAAAAATTACTTCCTGTTCCCACTAAGAGTTCTTGCTAATGCAAACCAACATTCATTTTTTTGTCCCATGAAAAAAATCTGTATAGTACTCTCTTTAAAGAAGTGTTGATCATCATGGATCCTTGCTGTGGCAAGTCAGTCAAATGAAGATATACATTTTAACTGCATTAGTTACAGTGTACTAAATTTCATTGTACTTGTATTCAGAAATGGACTAGTTGTAGTTTGCTTTAGTTTGTAAGTTAAGGTCATTCAGCTTCTTAGGAAGAGTGTCTGCAGAGGGGCTTAAATGTGTTATAAGTAATGTACCTTAATTTCACACCTTCAGTTTGAATTAAGTTCTTATACAGACATGTCCTTATCTAGATTGACTAGAATCTTATGGAAAGCTGTATTTATTTCATCACTCATTTAGTGCCAAAATCTGAGTATTCATTAATGTATTCAATTTTGCATATAATCTTTAGAATTACAGACTTCCCTAACTTATTATATCATACCAAAGTAAGATGTTTGTAGTTATAAAATCTGCTGTCAAAGACAAACATAAGTGGACATCAGTGTGTAGTTTCATGTGATATTTTAAGTTTAGCATCATAGAGCCACAGAAATCGTTTTGCCGAGCAAATATTGCAGGGGTTTCATGGTAAAATAATGAGCCCTAAAAGTTGCCCTCTGATTTCAAAACTTTCAATAATTTAATAAAACATTGCTTTGTTTTGCAAGTATAATATTCTTTAATACTCTTCTTTATGACAAGATAGTTCAAATTTTTTAATAGTACAGATTTAGTTGTAGGATTTTACTTACCTGGTTAACAGAGAAAACGAGAAGCTTTTCCCTTAAGACTGTGCATGTCATTAGTTATCATCACAATGTCTTAGATATTTTTTAGTTCCAAGTTTATTTTGAGCAGATGGGAGGAAGATATCATGCCAACCCCCAAATATTTATGTATTTTTTGAAAACTAGTTATGTTTGAGAATGAGATACACTAGAATGTGGATGAACAGAATTGCAATCAAAATTATTGAGCATGGATTATTCATCAGGCATTTATGATAATATTTTCCCTTTGATTTCAGGGGGATTCTGTCTGAATAAGAGCTAAGTGAAAACAAAGTAAAAAATTCTTAAATTGCGTGATAATATCCACTCTTTGTGGTTGGTAGCCATTTTAGGTTTGCATTTTTTATGTTTTTCCTTGCTATTTTTGTGAGGTGATATCTACCTTTTCATAGACCTTACTCAGGCCTTCTGATCGGTTCATTCTTCACAACTTAATATATTTTATAGGTAATCTTAAAGCTCCTATAGCTTTAAGAGCTTATTCTGTAGTTTCACCTTGTTTTCATATGTTTACACAATTTTGATAAGAATGCAAGTTTTTTAAGCATAATAAGAAAATCAACTAGTCACATGAAATTTGCATGGAGGATATACAGAAATTGCAAGTAAATTGTAAACCCTGAAGAGGGTCTTTGTGAACCCTTCTCGCTATTGTGAATGTCATACTAGAGGAACAACTTGCACTGTGAGGTTCTTGTGTTTTGGCATAATTATTCATTTGAACACTTTCACTTACAAAATAATTGAAGTATACTATGACTCTGTGTTAATTTAGGATAAAGCAGCATTTGCTACTCATGCAACTAAACAAAAAATCTAGCTTCACAAGAAACGTTGGTAGGAAGTGTCTTTTTTGTGGCAATTTTCATGGAAGGAAAACATTGTGAAACCTTACACTATATGAAAGGAACTCAGAATGTGTTAGAGAGGTGGGAAGAGCTCACTTGAAAGAGAAGTTATAAAGGCTTAATCTGTAGGATTTAGGCTCTCCTTGATTCTGAGAGTCCTGAGAAGTTAAATCGGAGATGATACCTTGTTCTAATAGCGAGAGACCAGGAGGATGGCAGAGTTGCCCATCATGGCTGAGAAAGGGAGACTGAATGGGCTTGGAGAGGAAGACCCATGTCTTTGTCTAGGCCATATGGGATTGCAGCCATAGCAAGATACTGGAATGGCTGGCCAAAAATAGATTTGTAATGGCTGTGACGTGAGGTTATTCTATGTATAACTGACTGCCCAGAAAAGACGAATCCAGAAATCTACTTGGAAAAAAGGGAGGCAAGTAGACAAATAGGTGTGTGGTATAGCTGCATAGGCATGATAATGAATGTTGTTGTCCAGGTTGTAAGCACATAGGAGTAAAATGAGGGGCTGAGATGGACTACTGTTAAATTCCTCCAGAAGTTAGGAGGACACTGAGGAGGATACTTGACAAAATAAGAGAGTCATTACCGTGGTAAGAAAAGGAATGGTAGAGAGCTAACTCGCAAAAGCTGACAGGGAAAAAGATTTTTAGGGATTCTAGTGTTTGGTGGTGAGTGTGACTGGCAAGTTAAAAAGGTTTTGAAAAGAGTGTTGGGTTTAAATCTTTGGCAGGAAGGTTGCTAGAAACTAGTGCAAATCACTTCAGTGTGGTCAAGATGGAAGAACATGATTTGGAAAGTGTTAGAGGAAGGAAATTCTAGGCAATAATTTTGCCTAACACGTTCACTGATCTTAGATGTGAAATAGAGAGATGAGATGGAGCAGCCATGGAAAAGGCAAGTGGGGTCAAGTGTTAAAATCTTGTAGCACAAACAAGGTGGTGAAAATTATAAAAATTAAAATTAAACATACATTTTCAACAACATACTGCTCCTTCTTCATCCTTACTTCATCTGTAAAGGTTTTACAGTTTCATCTCATTATTATTTGGAGCACCTTTCTTCAAAAAAACAATCAAAGTATAGTCTTCTTGTTAATTTAGCATAATGTGACATCCATTCCCAGAGCAGCTAAAACCCATTTGCCACTTAAGAAATCTTTGTAAAGAAAGAGTGTCTTTGTGTGTGATAGTTTTCATGGAAAGAAAACATTAGATACATGTTGAAATTGTGAACTTTGTGACATTTTGAAGTCTCTGAGAATTCTGACATCTTCAGCAAGTGGCAGACACGATATTCAAGTGCCTATAATTGACCAGTGCAGCAGTTGACATCTGACACGCAGTTGACTGAATGACCTGGAAGGTTACGTGGGTAGGCAGTACATGAAATCCTTATTTAAAGCATTCTCTAGTAACTGGAATGGCTGTGACATGAGGCTAAACCACAGATAACTGACTTCTTAAAAAATACATCCAGAAATCTAACCCTCTAGAAAGGTCTGTATTGTATACGATATTACCTGTTAACCTCAAGAATGTGTCTTGCTTTTGTTCAGAGTATTGAGTGATTAGATGTATTTTTTTTTTTTTAGTTATAAATACATGATTGGAATTGTATTTCACAGCTACGTCTTGCTACATGGATGAATGACAAGATGGGTTGAACCTTTGTCTTTGTCTTTTTTTTTTTTTTTTTTCTTTTTCATTTTTCCTTCTGGATTGAGATGATGCATTGCTATACAGAATGCCTCCCTGAATGCCACCCTGCAGTTATAACATGAAATAGAACTGCTAATAGAAGTATGAGAAATTAGAGGTAGAAAAAACATATTACTTCATCAGTTCCATGCACCTGACAGTACATCAGGGTTCTGAATTGTTCAGGGAGAAAGTTATTCTGAAAGGATTAGATATGATGTAATAAATTATATTAAAATGAGTGAACAATGCTTTGTAGCTTAAAATGATAGGAAGCCTGCATGTAACTTTAATACTGATACAGGAGAAGATAGCTTACATCAGCTTTATGAATAATCTTAGTATTTCGTTAGCAGTTTCACCCATATTTCTTACATACGTTATAATGGAAATATTTCAGTAAATTAATTTTAGAGAACTCTAACATTACTAAACATTATGAATTTCTTGCTTTTTTACTAGGAAATATTTCTAAGCTGACATTCAGGCCATTGGCTTTGTAAACTTTTAGAATTGCTTCATGTATAACTAAAGCTTAAATAAGTTCAAATATTTTAATCCCTTGGAAGTTTACATTTCATGATAGCATAATTTTGCATAAGATTTGGTCCTTTGAAGCTGTGTCTTCTTACATGCAAAAATTAACAGGGATTGAGGAATGAATTTTGTGAAGAGTACTTCAAATTCATTTTGTCCCCAGGCCTGTGAATTCACTGTGCTAGAATTACTAACTATCTTCATAGGCTGGCTGCAATTGTTCCTTAGTATTTTGTGCTTCAGATTTTATCCTAGTCCATACAGGACAACAGCATCTGTATAGGGATCTGTTGCAAGGTATGACCCATACTTTGTGAAAAAGTAAAGTTGGGTCATTTTGGTTGATTTTCTTAAATTGAGGAAATTTCATTATAATTTTGGGAGTCAGTACTAATCTACCATTCTTTTGATCTTGCTTTTAATTTACAGTAGAACTGAAATCAGAATAGGACTAATTTTAATACTTTTTAAGAGGAAGAGAGCAAAAAGGCTTGTAGAGCTCTAACAGCTTTAATCTTTTTTTATTGTGTTTTTCAGTTAGTTAAGTTCAAGCTTCATTTTAATGTAAATCCAAACCTCCAAATTTCATTATCATTATTAAAGGCTTTTTATTCAATTTCTGAAAAAAAAAGTCTCACTGCTGTCACCATAATATGAATGATCAAAGAAGAGTAATTGTAACATTTCTTTTAGGAATCCTGCCCTCAGTAAGCCCATAGGATTTGTTTACCCTCTCTTACCAACCAACATTTGTACCCATATGTTGAGATGGCAGCATGCCTCCCTCACTAGGTACTATGCCAGTTTCAATAGGATATAGATGCCAAACAATATTTAAATAAGGAACTAGCATAATGCTGAAAATACCATCTGTTCTGTAAAATTTCCCTTATTCTGTGACAGGATTGCCACACTGAACTTCCATGTGTTAATCACATTTTTGATACACAATAATGAAATTTGAATACCTGAACAGCTGAAATGTCTGAGCATCCATGATACCTACAGTTTTATCAAGAAATGCAGAAGCTTTACATTGTATGTTTGGAAGCCTTTTTTGAAAACATGGGACATCAAAATACATTAGTGCATATAGAATTATGAAGCAACTCCTGGATGATAGTGGCTGTGAAATACATTAATCAGCCTTCAAAGATAAGTGCTTACTATTATCATGCCCCTTCTCATGGACAGATCTGCAGAGACCATTATGTTGAAAACTTCCATAATGATTACCTTCAGTGACTTTCATACACATCAGCTCTAGGAGCAGGGTCTGTTCTCTCTGGATTCCTTACTTATGGATTGCATTAATCTTAAAGTTGTCAGGTGGCTAAGGTTCAATTCCAGTGCAAGCTACTGATTAGGAATCTTCCTAATCAATCAACCAATTGATCTGAAATCTCAATTTCTCACTCCTCTGTTAAAGTCTCTGGTACTAAGTCCCCAATCACTTCTGTTTGTTTGGCCATATTCATGAGCACTTTTTTTTTTTAATGTCATGATTCCATGTGGTGATATCTGAAAAATTACACATTTCATAACAAGCGTCTGTGTGTATATATGTATAAAGACATACACGAATACAGCGATATGCCATTTTCTAGAAAATACTGACTTTTGTGAATGGTGGCAGCTGTCTCTATTAAAACAGATTGAATGTGATTGATCCCAAACTGAAAATAGTTGCTGTGACAAATGCACATTTCTTCTAAAGAACATTTTGTCAAAGAATATTTCTTGTAATTTTCTTGGGTGTGAGAGACATTGATCATCTTCATTTCAGAAAGGGCAGAAAGATACTTGGTATGACATAATTTTGCATAAAGTTCAATGATATTTTTTTCTGATATATATGAATCCCATTGAAAAATTAGGTTTCTGAGGGACCTATCAGTTTATTCTTGTTGAGTTTAATGAATGGTGCAATCCAATGTACCTTTCCCAGAATTTTGGGGAAAAATATTAAAATATTGTGTTTAAAATTGTTAAAAGTAATTAGTTTTAGTAACCTTTTAAAATTACTTAAAATGAGCCAAACAATAACAAAATCA
Organism: Astur gentilis; assembly: GCF_929443795.1. NCBI lineage: Eukaryota > Metazoa > Chordata > Aves > Accipitriformes > Accipitridae > Astur > Astur gentilis. Next base: position 5,586,315 of record NC_064909.1, on the reverse strand, counting down.
GACTAAATACAAATATGAGCATATTTTAATATACCTCTTCTATTCCACTTGAATCAGTTATCTCACCTGTTTTCAGTTTGAAAAAGTCCATTATTTACATTGTTTATTCCTTGCTTCATTGGTGTTTGCTAAATTACATTACTAGATTTTGATCCAATAAAACAGGTTTGCATGTGTAGTCACATGGAATTTTCACATATTCAGACTCTGTAATACTTGTTGCACTACAGAGGTAGATTAGGAAATAGTTTGGGGTTTTGTTGTGGCGTTTTGTTTGTTTGTTTTTCATTTAGATTTAGGCTGTACAGCAAATGAAGTAGAAAGGTATCCTGAGACCTTACAGATTTCACTAAAAATATATTTGTGTTCCACTGATCCAAATTTTTGCCTAATATATCTTTTTGTCTTCTTCATTCTATCATTATAGCCAACCTTAATTTTGCATTTTTCTTTATTCTACACCTAGAGCTGAGCCTTTTCCAAAGACCAATGCAGGTAATGTAATCTCTTTTCTGCTGAGCTTGATGGAGGAGTTGGGACCTTTAAGCTGTCTCTGTCTATAAATATCACATGGTGGTTGTAGTTAGCTGTAGATATCTGCATCCAACAAAAAGGTATATGAAGGCAGTAATGTTGGGCTTTGTTCGACAAGACAGCTGTCTCTATTCTGCTTCTCTGTGTGTCTGAAAAGCACATGATGTGTTGCTCACTTTATAATTTTCCATGAAAACATGAATTTTTCTATATTGAAGGCTGTTTTTAGTATGCATTTATATATATGTATGTATATTAAAAACATTTTAAAAATGAAAGGAAACATGACTCTTACCCACAAAGCAGGCTGTATTAGTGCCACATAATAATTTTTGTGTTGGAGAAGATATGGTCCTTCTTGAGGGGAAGTAAATGTGCGGATTAGGTTAAAATATTTCCATTGTAACACAGTTGCATACTTAAGTAGTACAGATTAGATTAATTACGCGTTGTAGAATCACACGATCACAGAATGGTTGAGGTTGGAAGGGACCTCTGGAGGTCATCTGATCCAACCCCCCTGCTCATAAAGTGGAAGGGACCCATAAGGATCATCGAGTCCGACTTCCTGCTAGCCATGCAGGACTACCTAAAGCTAAACCATGTGATTAAGAGTGTTGTCCAGATGCTCCTTGAACTCTGACAGGCTTGGTGCCATGACTACTTTTCTGGGGAGCCTGTTCCAGTGACCAGCCACCCTCTCAGTGCACAACCTTTTCCTAATGTCCAGTCTGAACAGCCCCTGGCACAGCTTCATTCCATTTCCTCGTGTCCTATCGCTGGTCATGAGAGAGGAGATCACCACCTCTTCCTCTACTGCCCCCCCTGAGCAAGTTGTAGACTGCGATGAGGTCACCCCTCAGCCTTCTCATCTCTAAGCTGAAACAAGTGGCCTCAGCCACTCCTTTTAAGTCTTGCCCTTGAGACCTTTCACCATCTTGGTTGCCTTTCTCTGGACTCTAATAGTTTGATGTCCTTATATTGAGTCACCCAAAACTGCATGCAATACTCAAGGTGGGGTTGCACCAGGGCAGTGCAGAGTGGGACAGTTGCCTCCCTCGACCAACTAGCTATGCTGTGCTTGATGCATCCGAGGACACAGTTGGCCCTTTTGGCTGCCAGGGCACACTGTTGACTCATACTCAACTTGCCATCAACCCAAACCCCCAGATCTCTTTCTGCAGGGCTGCTCTCCAGCCTCTTGTCGCCCAACTTGTACGTATAACCAGAACTACCCTGCCGCAGGTGGAGAATCTGGCACTTGCTCCCGTTAAATTTCATACGGTTGGTGACTGCCCATCTCTCTAGTCTGTGCAGATCTCTCTGTAAGGCCTCTCTACCCTCAAGGGAGTCCACAGGTCCTCCTAATTTAGGATCATTGACAAACTTACTTAATGTACATTCGATTCCTGCATCCAGATCATTTATAAAAACATTAAAGAACACTGGCCCTAAAATTGGGCCCTGGGGAACCCCACTGGTGACTGGCCACCAGCCTGATGTAACCCCATTTACTATAACTCTTTGAGCCTGACCTGTCAGCCAATTGTTCACCCATCAGGGCCACCTAAAGCCAGTTGCCCAGGACCATGTCCAGATGGCTTTTGAACATCACCAAGGATGGAGATTCCACAACCTCCCTGGCAACCTGTTCCAGTGCTTTGTCTTCTTCACAGTAAAAAAGTTTTTCCTGATGTTCAGGAGGGACCTCTTGTGTTTCAGTTTGCACCCATTGCCTCTCGTCCTGTTACTGTGCACCACTGAAAAGAGCCTGGTTCCATCTTCTTTTCATCCTCCCTTCAGATATTTGTATATGTTGATGAGATTGGTCTCTGAGCCTTTTCTCCTCCAGGCTAAACAGTCCCACCTGTCTCAGCCTTTCCTCTTAGGAGAGATGGTCCAGTCCCTTAATGGTCTTAGTGGCCTTTTTGCTGGACTCTCTCCAGTATGTTCATGTCTCTTTTATACTGGGGAGCCCAGAACAGTACTCCAGGTGGACACAGTACTCCAGGTGTGGCCTCACCAGTGCTGAATAGAGGAGAAGGATCACCTTCCCTGACCGTTAGCCACTGTTGCTGCAAGGGCACATTGCTGGCTCATTTTCTGTATTACATCAGTTGTTGAGAAATCTTTTCCAACTACACGTTTGAAACAAAACTGGTTTTGTGGAGAAGTTGAACATGAAAACTTACTGTTGTGGTTTAACCCCAGCCAGCAACTACGCACCACACAGCCGCTCACTCACTCTCCCCCACCACCCAGTGGGATGGGGGAGAAAATCGGGGAAAAAAAGAAGTAAAAGTCGTGGGTTGAGATAAGAATAGTTTAATAGAATATAAAAAGAAGAAACTAATAGTGATAACGATAACACTAATAAAGTGACAGCAGTAATGATAAAAGGATTGGAATATACAAATGATGCACAGTGCAATTGCTCACCATCCGCCGATCAATGCCCGGTTAGTCCCTGAGCGGTGATTTCCAACCCCCCCACCCCCCGCCCCCAGTTTCTATACTAGATGTGGCGTCCCACGGTATGGAATATCCCGTTGGCCAGTTTGGGTCAGCTGCCCTGGCTCTGTCCTTTGCCAACTTCTTGTGCTCCTCCAGCTTTCTCGCTGGCTGGGCACAAGAAGCTGAAAAAATCCTTGACTTTAGACTAAACGTTACTTAGCAACAACTGAAAACATCAGTGTTATCAACATTCTTCTCATACTGAACTCAAAACATAGCACTATACCAGCTACTAGGAAGATAATTAACTCTATCCCAGCTGAAACCAGGACAGTTACATTCTAAAAAGTCAATGGAAGCTTTGTCTGGCATATTGATTCAAGCTCACAGGCAAATCATCAAGGCTTCTCACCTCCCTTCCAAACAGTAGAGGACAATGAAAATTAAAGTAAAATAAGATGTCTCCTCCTTTTGGTAGGTCTGCTTCTCAGAGTTGTAAAATGTCTTGAGTACCTGCCTAGTTGGCTTGACTGTTTGGTAAGAATAAACCTAAAATTTAGAATTACCATAATTGGTTTTTCCATAATTTGTGTTAGAAGTTTGGCTGCACTAGTTTTCATGTACCACTATAAAGATAACGGGGATTGTTACAGTTTCAGTTGTTGTCTACATAACTTGCAAATACTGGTCATCTTTCATTCTGCAAACTCACATAAGTTGGTAGTGAGGAGCTACTGTTGAAAGAACAGAAGCAAAAAAGTTTTTTTAAAAAAAGTTAAATTTTAATAAAAATATAATTTAATAAAATACCCTAATTCATAGCTATACCAGCCTACCAAATAATTGATCATTTTTGTCTTTACTCACTGAGTTTCTCTGTGTAATAAAAAGTTTTTTATTATAGGTCACCGTTTATCTGGGGATTTTAGTTTGTTCAGGATTATTCCTTGATAAAGTATTACTTCTGATGGATTGTGCTGTAAAATCAAGACCACAGAGATGCTTCACGGTTATTTTTTTTTTATTGGATTACTCCCGTATCAGGTATTTGGTAGAAGTCAGTGTATTTAGAAACAAGTATCAGCCTTATAAGTAATGTTTGTTTCCCTAGTATAATGAAGCCCACTTAAATAAATACCTGATATAAGAATAATCCTGTTAAAACTGAACAAATGAACTCTACACCAGTCTCTCAGAGTTGTGTAAGACCCTGACTGGTAAATACTTGATTAATGAATAATCCTGTTAAATGAATAAAATTTGTGTGCTAATAGAGAAGTAAATTACAATCATGGTCAGACTTGTTATAGGAAAGTTAGAGATGAATAAATCTTCAGGGCTGATAATTTACAACAAAGCATGATGACATTCTCTTTCTTTTGATAACAATAAGCCTTTTATAGGAATAGTTTCAATGATTTTTTTTTTTTAAAAAATACATTAAAAGGATTTATATCCATGTCATGTAATAATGGAAATATTCATAAGAAATTAGTGGACATACTTGTATGGTAGTAAAGCACTAATATTTTAAAATGGAACGTTTTCTTATTTCCATTTCATTGCATCTGACTCTTAAAAATTTTAACACCTTTTCAGGTTTATGTCATCCTGAAAAAAAAAATTATCCTAGCAATTAACTTTTTACCCAATACAGGTCACATGAAGTTAGATCATTTAGATTGAAATTCTTTAAATAAACATAGGTATTTTGATGCACATTAGAAATCTTGTTCACTCATTAAAGGACATACTATAGTGTCTTTGATCCTTTTGGGATTTAGTCTGGGAGTTTTTCCTATCAAAACCAAAAGTAAAATGTTTATTTAAAAAAAAAATAAAATTTCATATGTATGAAAGAGTCCGTGAAAAAGCTAAAAAATCAGTAGTTGTGAAAATTCATTAAAACAGAACAAACCAAAATAAAATAATATAAAAAGAGCCTGTGCCTGTAAGAACATATGACTGTAAATAGCTTTTGCAATACTTCTACTGGACTGAGCCAAGTGTCTCGCTGCCATAGCGTTCCTCATGTGGCAGTTGTTCACAAAAAGGCACCAAAGGAGCACAGACAAAATGAATAAAACATAATGCAGTGGTCGGGTTGTGTTTGGTACTGAGAGGTGAGAAGGCATGAGGTTTTGGATGCCTTCAGACTATCTTTGAGCTTCTTTACTGGGGAAGCAATTAGACTATCAGCCTCTAGAAATCTAGAGCTAGCAAGGGCCCATGTGACTCCAGACTTAAGAACAGAAAAAAGGTTAAAGCTTTAGCTGCATCTTCCTTTTGTTACTTGACTGCGTTGGAATGACCATATTGTCCTTTCCTGAAGACCAGTTTTAAGATTTAAAATCATTAGTCTCTTCTACATATGTAAAGATACTTAAGAGATAAAATCTGAATGAGTAGAAAGATGGATTTGCATAATGATGTACTTGATTTACTTTTAAAGATGTCTTCATTAACAAGGCTTTTTAAAGTAGAAGAAAGTGCAAAGAAACGTGGTTTTATCTGCAAAGAAGCGATCAAAATATGCCTTGTGTTCAGATGGAAATGCAGTTTATAGTTAGGCTTATTAAAATCGTAGTTTTAACATGTAATCCATTTTTTCCTCTCCTGTAAAGATTTTTCTTTCTTTTGTTTTTCAAAAATGTTTCTACTTTACTTTTTTTTCTTTTAAACAAACAAAAAAAATCATGCTGGAATACATAGAGTATAATTTCAGCCCTTTCTTCATGAATGTGTTAATACAAGAAACCTAAGCATAAACTGCTTCTAAGGTAAGTTAGCTTTTTATGGGCAATGATTTGATTCTTGGAAGCAAAGTAGTATGGATTTTAAGTCTGAAGGTCATCATAACTAAATGCGGATTAAGCAAAAGCATGCCATCTGCATGTGAGGGTGGCAAAGGACATTTCTAGAGCTCTGGCTAGAAATGGCTCTCTCATTGGCTGGAGGAAAAGTTCTTTCATTGCTGGTTGATTTATGGACTTCCTGAATTTCCTTGGGTTCTTAACAGTTTTCATGTCAGCTTTTCTTCTATTTGGACTATTTGATGTCTTCCAATTCATGGATGATTACTGTAAATGAGGACGGCTTGGTTTCTTATAAGTCTTGTACTGTTTGTTGTATGAATGGACAAAATACAAGCAAGGCAATTAATTTTGATTGTACATAGGAATAAGGGAAGAAACTATTTCTATTAATTTCCACTCCATTTCCAGTGTTATTTGGGCTAGATTTGTGATTATGACCAGTTTTTCACTGTCCACTTTGATACTTGCTGCTTAAACCTGATACCAGACCAGTATGGTATACCATACCATGGTATTTGTTACATTACCTTCCTATGGTCTTACGTCATCTTCTATTTTATTGTTTAAGATAACTTTCGTAGTATAGTGGGCATTATGACAAGCTCTTTAAGAAATTATAATTTTAAAACCTGGGGAACAATGTGATTATTAGGGGAATGAATGAACTCACAATTCTAGTAACTAGAACTGGAATTTTTGAGAGCCTAAAGAAATATTGATATTTATCACCTTGGTGGCTTCTGAAAAACTTGGCATAAGTAATTTAACCTAGTCATCTTCAATAATCTTGTTGGAATTCTCCTTTAATTCACTATTAACAATGAGGGAGTTAGAAGGTAATATTAATTTATCTTACAAATGGAGAGTGGCATTATCAAAAGCTCGTCCCATCAGATATAAACTCAGACTGTTACTATAATTAGGAAGTTCAGAAGAAAGTGTTTTAATGATTTTAGTCATTTAGCAAGAAAACCAGAGGCTATTAATACATCAGCTAGGCCTGCTGAAACTATTTTCTTTTAATCTTTACATGCACAACTGTTTCTGACTTTGTCTCCCGACTCATTTTATGTACTCAGTCATTGAGACTATTGCCTGTTGGTTTTCTAAGTTTATTCTTCAGAGTCTGCATTTTTTTATTTCAGCGACAGAGAAATTCACTGACTTGATTTATATTGTGAGTGGTGACCAAAAAATCACAGATCGTAGAAAACAGTGCTGAAAGGCATCTGAAGAGATCATGTCAGGATGAGTCAAGGGAGATTTAACTCTCTGTAAACTATTCCTGGCAGGTATTTTTCTGGACTGTTCTTAAAGTTCTACATTGATTGAGATCCTCCAGCTAACATATTCCAGTCCTTACCTATCTTCAACACTAGAAATGCTTTCCTGATTTCTGTCTAACTCTCCCTTGCACCAGTTCAAGATCACCTGGTGTCCTGTTACCAGTGAACAAATGTGCACAGATCTGTTGGACTTTGCTACGATTTCTGACCTGACTTCTGTGGGAAAGACTTTACCAAATCAGTCAGTCATTCCCCATAGATCATGTGAAAGCCTCAGCCATTGCAAATCTGGGTCAGGATTTAGGAGGAAATGTCCATGGCTGAGAATTCACTTCTGCTGTTTTATAGACAATTTAACTGTCTTGAAGAATTCCCTTTTGTTCATTCCTGGTGACCAAACCAACCAGCTTATGTTTAAACAGTTCCTACATAATGATTGAGTCTTCTGACTGGGGACCATGTAGTAGAGTTTCTAGTATTCGTGTACTGTAAGTCACAGTGTAACCCCTAAAAACAGATCACATTGCAGACCCTAAAATTGCAACTGGATAAACTATGCAATTGCATTTGCTCCAAGGATTAAGCACTCACTCCTTCCATACTGCTTTCGTTGCTGACTGCTTCCTATATGCTAAGTCAGTGGTCAGTCTGACTATATAAATTATTTTTTTGAAGTAAAGTTTTTAAAATTAAGTGATTTTGAAACAGCATGATTTGGGGGATTCACAATACTTCAGAATTGCTGCAGTTTTAATTTTCAGAAAATCTGAATAAAGACATTTCCACATAAAAGTTAAGGCTTAAACAAATTTAATATGTCAGTAATTTAAGTTTAAAGTATTTGAGAATTGTTAATTGTTTCACAAGTAAGCAATAGAAATTCTGGAAAACTGCACCAGAATTTTAAATTATGCTGCACATATCGTGGATTGTGCTTCAAATGCCATTGACTGGTGTTGTAATGAAAGAAAGTGAAACAGTCCAATGTATCTCTAAAAATTAGTTTTCATCTAAATTGTGAGAATAATTATGAAAAGGAATATATCATCTCTAGAGACACTAATAAAATTCGTTCAGACAATTGTCTTGTTAAAGGGAAGAATGTAAAACATCCTTTTCTTGTCTGTTTTCACCCTTTACTCCATTGCTTTTTCATCCCTGAATGGATTCATATGATAGTCCACCCAAGTGGTTCGGCTTGAAGAAAAAGGTATTCATAATGTTGACAGACATGAAGAATGATACCTCGTGAAGTCAATTGGTACATTTTTACTTGCAGTTTTTAAAATTATTTCTGATAGGGCAGTTCAAGTTGTTTACCTGGATTCATAAAGTATTATCAACTTTGAAAAGAAAGTAGTTTAAGTGTGTATTACATACTCTCATCTAGTTGTGGGACTACTGAGTTTAAGCATAAATTATATCACAGTTGTTTTACTTGGAATTCATATCAGCAGATGAGAGTCTTGGCCCCTTCTCAGCCTCTCTCCATCTTATGTTAGCGGGGAGGTTTGACTATCAAGTATTGTACTGTTAATTGTCATGGTTAGAGAGCAGATCTTGTACCCTAAACTCAAGACGGGGGACTGCTCTGCATCTCACTAAGAAGCTGAGTTTTCATTTCTGGCATGGTGTTGCTGTACAGGGATTGGGCAAATCATAGTGCTCAGGAAAGACTTTTCTACCTGCTCTTCCAGCTGAAAGTAAGGTGCTATGATGGCAACAGCTACCAGAAAAAGATTTAAAAACTTCTTGAGAAAGTCAGCTAAATATGGTATACTTGGGCATGCTTCTGTGATGGAAGGTCAAGGGATACGGAGAAAAGCACTCATGCATGTTTACATGAGTGTTAGGCGAAACAAACTTCCTTTTTCATTCTGCAAATCAAATTGAGAGTGCAATGGATAAAAGCAGATGTGAGGTTGACATAGGACAGAAGGAATAGCAGTATTTATCAACTAACCAAAAGGATCAAGTATGAGGACTACTAACTCTTTGGTGCCAGAATTTGCCAACACACGTTTGTCAATAGCTGTGTTATATCAGATAATTTAGTAGGGTTATGGTAATTTTGATACTTTTTTTTTTTTTCCTAACAGAAATAAAATTAAATTTGGTATCATGTCTGAAGTGATTCAGAAATTGAAATGACACTGAAGGCTGTACTATTAAAACTGAATCTCATTTCTTCAGTATGGTATTTCTCTGCTGTCACTGCTGCCTTTTTTCTTTAACAATTTCAGCTACTATTTATACACTTAGAATTTCTGGCCAGATTACTGTGGAAGGTTGTGGTACCCAGATGTAAAAAATAGTATAATAATGTTCTATTCTTTTTGGAACAAATTTGTTACACAGAATGTCAGATGAGTCATTTTGTTCATGTCAGATATCTGAAAATAATGGAAAGATGCCAAAGTAAAAGCCCAGTAATCCATGCACTGGTGTAATGGAGCAAATGAAATGCAAAGCTCTTGTACAGGTCCAATTTCAGCACCAAATGCTTACCTGTCAGTCAGCAAAATTGTCCCTGAATAAAAATAAGCCCATCTGAGAGGGAAAGGATTTTAATATACATCAAATTCTTTGAATCTCTTGTGAGGTAGAAGATGTTCTGAGGAGGAAATGCTGAAAGGGAAATCTTAGTTCAAGCTAGTTCAGATCACATGTGTATTTGCTGATTGTGAAAGGTTTGGGTTTATCCTTACTGTTTGGTATCTCTAGCTCCTTGGATAGACAGGTGATTTTCCTTAGGCTATGGCAGATCTGGCCAATCGCTGATTTAAAAGTTTTAGACAGGTAACTTGCAGACTTTTGGAGGCATCTGTGTTTTGGCTGTGAAAGACCTGATTAAAACTTTAATTCATGAAATGCCAACATCAGAGATATCTTTGCAGATATCATAGTTATGATTTGCTCTGACTGAAATGTTTTTGAAGAGCTATGCAGCTGAGTGTGCTTCGACCTTTAAAGTGGCCATTGGGAGATCATGTTTTGCTACTGAGATGTCTTCTTGCAGACTTAAACATAAAATATTAAATGTAGTATTTATCTTATGTAGCTTCAGAGTTGAGGCTCCCACAGCGCTACATGCTCTCGTTTTATGAATTCCCGATTTTCTTCACATTTCAATAGCATGTCCCAGTAGCGTTTCTCTGTGCTGAGGGTGCGAGAGGCTAACCAGAGTCAGTTTAGTCATTGACAGTCAGTCAGAACTAGTTTGCTTAAAAGTTAAGGTATTGAGAATGAACCAGCATTCAGGAATGAAAAAAAAATAAAATGAAATGTGCAGTATCAAAAGTGATAATAAATCAAGTAAAGCTGCATATACTTTTAGGTTATGATTAGTTGAAGTGCAGATTAAAAGCTCTGAACCAATACATGTGAAACAAAGAGTACAATGCTGAATTCATTTTAATCCTCTGGTTTAAGTGGGTGTGCCTTCTACTTCTGGGTCTAGAAATAATCATACTTGTATCAATCTATATTGTATGACTTTTGTAAGCTGTGAAAATAGTATTTTTCACTAAATTGTCACTTATTATTGTTCATTTGTGGCCACTAACATAGAAAAATGTTGCAGCTACAATGTCAGAAGAATAGCGACAATTTGATGTTTTCTTTTGATGCTGTTTGTTGATATCTAGACCACTGCAGCTTGATTGCCTAACATTAAACCTATAATAACAGTGCAATCATAGCAGTATCATCATGAATGTCGTTACAATAGAAACAACATTTACACGGCTTCAGAATGGTAATTATCAAACTTTTTGTCATGAAGCGCTTATTTGCTAGCATTGATCTGCCCCGGTCAGTTGTTAGCTCTTCTCATCTGAGGTGTATTGATTGTATAATCAGTAGATAGAGGCTGCGGGCAGATGAAATTCAGTGTTGTTGGGCAAATTATTGTCTGCTTGCCTGTTGACCTGGACCCTGCTGGTTGTACCTTAGACAGTGGTGGGATTATTACTCATTTCAGTGACCCTACTCTGACAGAGAACTCCATATTATTATAAAAGATAAATGGCATCCTTCTTTGCTGTGGATATGGTTGAATGCAGGTGTCAGTGTGTAGTGAAACTGAAAATCTTGTGCAGCAGTATTCCTTGACTTTCCTTCAGGGTTTTTTTTTTTTCCTTTTTGAATATATGTAAAAATATTGTAGAGTTGCAACACATTTCATGTCATATATGACATACGTTTATAGGTATATGATGCATAAGCATGGTGTTTTACATTGGTCATTCAAGAATTCTGCTTGCCAGACAGTAAGATATTGATATGGATATAATTCAAACACAACTTTGGTTATTGTCTTCTGATAACAACGAGGACCAAACTAATCACTACTTCTAAATACACACTTTTAAACCTCAGGCAAATAGCCCACTCCCATGGTGAGTAACTTTGCAAACTCTTCTCTCACTTGTTTTGTTTTCTTTAGCATCACTATGAAGAAACTAAGTAATAATGTGTGGAAATGTGTGAGACACACACAAGTTATTAGTCAATACAACTTCATGAGGTATCAGTTTAGTAAAAGTGTATCTCCTATGCAGTATTCGTATTAGGACTTTGTAACACAGAAGGTTATTAGTGTACACAGCATTTAAGAAGGAGATTTACATTACAATCATTACCAGAGGGAAAGCCCTCGTGATTCAAATGACAAGAAGAGATGTAGAAACCATGAATACTTTTACATCCTTCAGTAAAGCCAGCTGTGTTTGACTAATGTACTCTGCTCTCTGGTGGTGACTGTACCATTGTATTGTAAAGGTCAGTCATTACCTGTGCATTGTATTTAAACCAGCTGCTCACAGCAAGTAATCGTATTTGGATGACCAGCAGTCTTATAATATTAATTGCCCTGAATCCTGCTGAAGCCATGATAAGAATACTGAGCACCTACGCAGCAATTTACAACTTCAAAGTGCTGTAAAAATATTAGCTAATTATAGTTATGTTGGAAAATCTATAGATGGTTCTATATACCTCTGAATATACATTGCATTACCTTAATTTAATTGCCGGAAACAATGGATCTACCTTAAAAAAAAAAAAATAAAAAAAAATGCAAATACCTTAGTGGAAGTGCTCAATGATGGTACTACTGTAATCTCTGGAAAAATTGCCCATGAAAGGAAGCCTGTGCAAAGCAGAATTATATTTAAACTAGATTAAATAATGTTTTTGAAATTAAAATGTAAGACAAAAAAAGACAATGTGAAACTCATATGACTTGCTCTGTAGATGTATATCAAGTACAAATATATCATGAACAGAGAAATTAGATCATATGCCAGATGAAAAATAAAGCAAAATGTAGAAGGAAGAAAAGTAAGCATCTCTGGGGAAGAATGGTTTGTCTACTAAAGAGAAAATCTGTATTTCAGAAACTACTTTAAAATAGTTATAAACTATGGTATGGAGTGAAGAAAGTATATATGGTTGTCATCCACAGAGAGAGTTTTATATATGGATTTGGATGGCATTTTCAATAAATATATAGTTCTTTCAAGAAAATGAAACCATACATTATTTACAAGAGTAATAATAGTAGCCAGTAGCTTATTAGGAAAAATGAAGTTTATTTTTCAAGATCTGGCTATTATAAATCATTATACAAAAAAGGGGCAATTCTTAACTGGTAACTTAGCAGACTAATTAGAGGGGAGGGTAGCAGTCTTATGAATCTATTAATTCTCTTCTTGAGCAATGTTGTTGACTAAGATGTACTTCTACAGCATATTCTTGTAACTCTTCTGCGAGGGGTTCATCTTTCTGTGATTGAAGGCATATTTTGATAGAGCACAGCTCTGTCACTTTGGCTCAAATGGATGTGAAAACCAGGTTGTGAGAAGGAGCATTGAGAAAGTCTGTGGAAACATGAAATAGGAAAAGTAAAATTGGAACCAGGTAAAAGTGCTGAAACAGCTGAAGGATTCAAGAGGAAGAGACAATGACTCAGTAGCATTAAGGATTCAAGGAGCACTGGAGGTTTCCTGCCAGACTTGGTGTTTGCCTGGCTAGCAAAGGCTCAACAGGTGTCTCAAAGAGGGTGGTGAGCCAATTAATTCATGTAATGGTAGCTTGTAAGTCCTTATTATCTATTATATATATTAGCCAATAAATAATTGATTTGTGGTTTTAGTTGTGTATATCCTGCCTGCAGTCTTATATAGATGGTAAAAATTTTCTGAACAAAGTGATCCACGAAGGAAGATTTCCAGGCACTCCATGTGTAAAGGCGGTGGTGGTGCCACTGTGTGTTCAATAGTGTCCAGTCCTTTCTAAGATTGTCTGCCAGACTTAACCACCATTTGCTACCCTGGAAGGCAGGTAGCCAAAACCCTGATTTCTGGATTTTTACTGTATTTAGTCTTCAAACGGAGATCTCGTCTGCTTGGTTCTGTGAAGACTGCTGTTGAACATGACAAAACATATTTATTTTTCACAGGAATCTTCAGAGTCCAAAGTAATATGAGTTAGTTGTATTCGGTGCAAAAGTGTAACACTTTTTGTCTCATTTTTGGCAGAAGGTGGAAATCCTCTCAGCAGATATTTTCCAAGAATGTGGAACATGGAAAAGTTACAGTATTTTTGTGGAATATTTTAGGGGCCTCTATAATCTCATACAGATTCACTCATCTAAATTACATTGATTTTGATATGTTGATATCTCAGCTGTTTCTAAATGTACAAATCCACATCAGCTTGTGGAAAGATCTTATTTGCAGACCTTTCAGTAAAACTGTAGTAAGGCTCTGAGTGACACTCTTCAGATATGATAGCACTGGAGAAAAAAAATCTTAACATGGTGATTCTTATTGCAAAGCTATTTTTCATCTCTTGTGATGAAATCTCTTTCAATCTCTGAAAAAGATTAATGAAATAATAGCAAAATATATAACTGAAATGTTTGCCTGTGGCAGACCATAAAAATGTGAAGAAGCTACTGTTTCAATATCACCAATATGACAGCAAGCAAGTCAGAACATCGGCCTGTTTTAATATATTATTTTTCTTCTCCATATGGGAATAAATGTCAAATTTCTTAAGCAAGCGCAACAGAATACTATCACAGGTTGGTTGATATACTGAATGATCTCCTAGGAAAATTCTCTTAGCAAAGAGAATAAAAGCAAAGATGACCACCTCTTCATTGCTAGGACAGTATTAGGAAACTCAGTATCCTCTAAAGATGTATGGTAGAATGAAAGCAGTACTGGAGTCCAGGTAGTTCGATTTGAATATTAGAAGTTACAACTTTGAAGACACTCTAATCCCCTTTTTTCAATTACATTGTCTAATTTCTGTAACATCAGTATACACAACAAAAATTGATGATGCAATAAAAAATTATCAAGTCCTCTTTAGTTCAGAATTCCATCATTCAACTTTTTGATGGTCTGCAGATTCTTCTTCAAAGTAACAGTTGTTGGCATTGCAGCCCTTAGCGAAAGAGTACTGTAACTGTTGAGTGAATCAGTTCATCTCATTTCTTTTCCCTCCACCTTTGAAATTTAAATAATTTTATATTGCGTGAACAGGCTCAGTGGTTTTATCCTGTGACTGCCTTGCTGCTTCATTTAATGCAACAAGGCAGTGCAGTTAGAGAAGGGCAGAACAGGATGCAACTTTCACAGTAGCTCACAGTTACTCTGAATAAAGTTTAGCATGAAACCATGATCTCATAGTTCTTTGTGTAAATCCAGTATATCTGGAATAGAAATAATAAATAATCGACAGGATCATGTGCTACATTTAAATTATTCAAAGCTTTCTTACCTTTCTTGTACTGTAAATATTTCATCTAGACTAATTACAATGAAACCCAGCATTTTTTACTAGCTCTTTTTCTACTAGTTTCTTCTAGTTCTAGTTTCTACTAGTTCTTGCTGGGTCATTTTATCCAGGAGATCATTCACTGTGACATTAATGTGATGGGTATCAAGAAAATTAGAGGGAAAATAAAAAGGTGATGGTAAAAGTACAATCAAAGGCTGAGTTTTGCATTTTGTTGGCACTAGAGAGTTGTATCAATTAAAATATTATTGAAGCAAGTTGCTCATATTGGTCTATTAGATTACTTTTTGATGGATGTAAAGTAAGTAGAATATTCTCTCATATTTTGATGGAGTCCATTGTCAAATATTTTTATTTCAAAGCTCTATGTAAAGGTTTTAGGTTTGACAAGGTGTAAGTCACATAACTAATCTCTTAATAGTACTGAAATGGAAAAAAAAAAGCCCTCAAATCCTCTCAAAGTACTTGTGGAGTTTTTGTAGCCATTATTTGTATGCCTTTTGACATATTCCCAAGTTCTGCTGTATTTTTAACTCAGACACACTGTGTTACGAAGATATCTTTAGCCATGGCTATTGCAGCTCATTGCAATACTAAATCAAGACCTTCATAGCCCTGTGACATGACAGAAAGTTAAATCTGCTCTGGATAGTCAGTCTGAACAGATTGAATTAGACACACAGTATTTGATTAACTAACAAAATAAATCATACAAAATTGGGGGGGTTCGTTTGGTTTGGGGTTTTTTTGTTGGTTTGGGGTTTTTTTCCCCACTTAGTAATTTTTCCACCTGGTCTGCATTCCGGTCACCTTCTCCCAAAAAAGGGCATTTTGTAAATAAAGAGTCTATAAAAGGCATCATGTTAAGACAGCACACCGGCTCAAGAGTTTGCTGAGCTGCCTTTTGTTGGAAGCTGCCTTTTGTTGGAGGTTAGGGATATGTTTTGGGAAATGCCTGCTTTTTTTTTTTTTTTTTTTTTTTTTGCCAATATTGAAAACAAGCTGCTGGTCTGGATGGACCTTTGGTCTGACCCAGAGTGACCACTGGATCAGAGAGAACCAGAAGCTGACGTGATGAAAGTATGCAAGATAATTAATCAAGTAAACCGTGGTAGCTCCTTTGCTATTTTTTTCCCAGTGTTTTCTTTCAAATCAATTTAATTTTTCCTAATAAAATGTAAAGGTGAAACACAAACCATGTGCATCTTTAGAGCTTCCATGTCAATCTAATAATGTCATAAAAGTTTAGCATGACTTTAAAAAGTTTACGTGTAGTATAGGTAGACTACTGTAGTTATGAGAAGATACAGATACTTGTTACACATGTGTTACAAAGCATGCAAGTTTATCACAGTGTTATTTATACACAGGCTTGGTTTATGAGCATAAGCATTCAGAGAGAGATGAATAAACAAGATAGAAATAATATGCTTATGCTGGGACATGAACTGTCTACTTAAATATCTGACTCTAGTGAGTGGCATACTTTTCTTGTTCATGGGGGTTTTTTATGGGGTTTGGTGGTTTGGGTTTTTTTCTGTGAACATCCATTTTTCACTTTCCCTGGGATATTTGGCTGCTTTTGGTGGATGGATCAGTTTGGTTTTGATGTACTTTAACGGTCCCATATTCATCACTGCATTTACTTCTAGTATGAGAGAGAGAACAGTTTCATCTAATTAGAGTGCATTAGTACTTGGGAAGATAATTGGCATTTGTGAGAAAAAAGCTTCATAAAGAATTTCTAAATTATAGCTGAAATGTGAGCTGCAAAGTCTTGAGTATCACCTGCTCTCTTTCATTTTCTTATATAAGAAGGACCCAAACACCGAATCCTATGTAACAGAAGAACATAAGTAGTTTTGAACTGGTTTTCCTACTTTGCACAAGGACACCTGTTTTACTGAGGTTTTTATTGGCATGGCAGCAAAAAGATGACAGTGGCAGCAGTCCATTTGACCTGTAAACATAGTGTGACCAGTGACACTATACTAAAGCCTTTTAAATGTAGCTGATAACTTTCTTTATGATACCCAAAGCAAAGATTTTACTATTATGCGAGTTGATTATTTTTATGGATTCCAACTTAAAGGTTTTCTAAGAGTGTTACTATCAAGTTGAAACATTGCAGCTTTACTCATCTTTTCACCTATCAGTACAACATACCAACTGAAAGCTGAAGGATCATTTTTCCTTTTTCCCATAACTACTTAATCCTTCCTATGATTCCAGAGAGCACCACGGTGAAAGCTCTTTATTGTATGTTGTGGCAATGAGCTGCACACCAGAAAGGGTCAGAGCTTTAGCAGTGGTTAACAGGGCTTGGTCAAGACTCCATGTTAGGCTAAACTGCAGACTTGTTTGGATCCACAGACTGTTTTACATAAGGTCTTGGTAAGGAATGGAAGAGAGTCCTAGACATCACATCTAAGCAGCAGCTATTATATTCTTGATAGAGTAGATAAAAACTGCTTAAACGAAGCTGGGAAAACAAGGTTCTGGGCTTATTTGATTTTCAGTGGATTTATTGCAGTCCACAGAAAAGGAGAATGAAGTATGATGAGGTAAGGAAGTGTTGGAGGCATGAAAAGAACTTGGAATGTTCTGCAAGTCTGTAAAATTCAGCTTTTGGAAAAATGAGTATGTTTTTCGATGGACAGAGCCCACTTGATTGTCTGGAATAATCTCCTTTTATAGTTGAGGTTACAAACAAGGAAGAGCTTGAGACAGTGAAATGAGGAAAGTGATTGGTGGAGGCTTGTACAGGCTCCATGACTGATTTTAAACACTGAAAGAGCACACAAGTTCATCTAAATGGTATACAGCAATGGATATAATACCTTACAAGAATAGACATGAGAATGTTATAACAGTAATAAGGTGGACAATGTAGTTAAAAGACTAATCTAAAAGGTGAATTGCAGTAATGAAAATGAGCTAACGTAGAATAATATGTTTTACAAGAGCCTCTAATATATGTTCTTGCATTTTTCATGTGTGATGATGCGAATCCTCCTCCTGAAAATTCTACATTTTACAGAAATAGAGAGATGGAGTGTGTACTTACAAAAATCTGTTTTAGCCAAATAAATTATGGGAAAAATGGTAAAAGAGGTTCCATTCAGGTAGCACTGTAAGTCTACTATGTAATGACTTCCCATGTCATTTGTGAGCATGGATATGATGGGAGATACCAGCTCAATGCTGCTGGAGTTTTGCTGTTATTGTAGATCTTGCCTTCCCTTTTATCAGAATCCCTAGCATTTGTTCTTTCTGTGTCTCAATGTGATAGTTAACAGACTTCATCACGCTGTCACTGGGTCAGCAAGAGCTGATGCCGTTTGAGACTTGTTTACTGTAAGTCTATCACAGAAGAGCTGATTATGGAAAATAATCTCATTCATTCAGTTCAGATTAAATGGGGAGATAAAAGTAATTCAGTTCCTAAGTCATCGATTTAAAACTGCACACTTGTGTAAACAGAGCTATTTAATGAAGTCAGTTGTGACTTGAGAGGAGAGGAGTTGTGGAATTTTTCTGGGTTGAAGTTGCAAAACCTATTTGGAATTTGCAGCACAAATCAAGAGGAAAAGAGGAGGAGTTTGATGCATTTTTTCAGCAATACAATGCTACTGAATATAAGGGCAAAAAAACCAATGGAGATAACTAATATAACTTTAAATTTCAGGTCCAAATCTTTGCCAAAGTGAAATTCAAAGAGCTCTGTTATTCAAGACCAGATGTGCTCCATCACAGAACTCTTGAAAGAGTGACATATGAAGTTGGAGGCGTGATCCATATTTTAAACAAATCCACAAAGTTATTAGGTAGTACTATATGATTGGAGAGTAGCAAATATGATATTTATATTTGAGAAGGATTTGAAGAATTACTGGCCCATTGGCCAATTTGCCGTGTTGCAAAAAAGAACGTCTTTTGAATTTGTAACAGATAAAAAGAAAGGAAGCAAAGGACTAGAATAAAGTGATCAGTTTTCACAGTGAGGGGGAATACTAGCAGAATCCACCAGAGATCAGTACTAAGAGCTACACTGTCATGAGTGGGAACTCATGGTGCTGAATGACTGGTTGATAAAATTGTGAATTAAATTAAATATCCATAAATACAAAGGAACGTCCATGGAAAATACAGCTCACAATGTATATACGTATTGGTAGGCTCTAAAATAATTTGGAATAATTAAAACTAACATGAGGAAAACATCATCAGAGTCCTTGGGGGTTTTGGAAAGAACAAACAATACTAGGAATCAAATTACTGTTGTGCATGATAAGCATGTCCCTGAAGTACTTCACACAGTCTGGTTCTCTCATCTCAGATGGGGCATTACAGAAGGAGAATAAGCACAGAGAGGAAAAATGTGCATGACAGAGTTACAGAACAGTTTCCTTTTGGTGTAAGAGTAGTTAGAGTAAGGAATCCACAGTCCAGAAAAGAGCTGAATGGTAGGATGTGGTGTAGGAATGTAAAACATGGGTGAGAAAGAAAACAGGAAGCACTTTCAGTTTTTGTAAATCATGAACAGGAAGACATCCTTAATGAAGCCAGCAGGCAGCACAGAATGAAGCCTCAGAATTTATTGACAGAAGATATTTTTGAAGCCTGAAGTGTGTATCGATTCAAAATGTGATGGGCAAATCCATAGAAGAAAAGTCTGTCAGGAATCACTAGTTATAGATGTGGATACAAGGAACCCTATGCCAGTTTATTGCAATTTTGGCCTGATATAGGAGTGAATATCAGTGTATACTCATTCTGGTCTTATGCTATTCCACTGATATCTAATATTGGCTAGTATCACAGACTAGATAGTCTAGATGAGTCTTTGGTCTGACCCAGTCCAGGTGTTCTTTTGTATATTATATATGTTATATATTATTTTTAACAGTGGTCTGGAAGAACTTGGAAGGCTTCATTCTGTCCTGTAAACCTATATTTCATATAACAATTGCATGGTTTGTTTTGTTTTTTTTTTTCTTCCTAGAAATGTGTTCCTTTGATATCAGATTTATTATCTCTCAATTTCATTGCACATCCTTTTGTTCTTGTATTACTAGAAATGATGAATAGAAACTTATGATAAACATTATCTATATAATTCATTATGTTGTGCACTTTTATCAAGTCTCCTCTTGTTTCTCTCATCTCTCAAATATGCACTCTCAGTCTTTTCACTCTCTCTTCATGAGAGGTTTTTGTGTTTCTGATATTTCTTATTGTCACATCCTAACCTTTTCTAATTATTTTAATTAAATGTTTACAAATACAAACTTCACAAAAGGAAACTTTGAAAATATTACTAGGATAGTTAACCTTGGTCAAAGACAAAAGAAGCTAGAAGAACAAATATACAATATTAAAATGTGATAAACTGTGAAGGACCTTTGAAATTATACTGCCTTAAGAATACATGGCTCAAAAGGAGTTATTTATGATACTGAAATCAAAGTAGATCACAAAAATCTCAGCCAGAGTACTGTGCAAATTATTGTGTCCATCTTATATACAAGAAAAAGAAAACTCAGTTCTAGACTGAAGCCTTCTCAGTAGGAAGTCGTCTGTGGTGATGACATAGGGAGCGAGCTTGTGCAAATAAGAACCCTGACCTGCACGTACCAAACTGGGTATACTGAGGGTATTAAAAAAGTAGAACAATTTTGTGACTGGGCATTTTCTTAAAGCAGGATATGAGGAATCACTTGGTTTATTTTTGTTTATAATTTTACTGCAGTCATAACAGAGGTAACATCAGGACAATAGCCATATTAAGTCATATCGAAGAAGTCCAAACTCCGAAGTGTTTGCTTCAGCATGTCTATGTCTTGACTGCAACCAAACATACCCATTTTGAAAATATTGTGTTAATAATGTTTTTCAATGAATCAAATAAGGCCAAATTCTGCTTCCATTTACTGCTAAAAAAGTTCCTGTCTAAGGAATTCTCTACTGTGGAGATACTCCACCTCTTCACTGGCATAACTAATTGCACAAATTGGCCTCATAAACAGTAGTTTGTTTGAATACAAAGCATGTAGTAATCAACAAAATAATTTCTAATTTTGCTCATGGAAGCTACATGGAAGCTTTATTTAAATGGTTCTAAATGTGCTACTGTGTAGAACTATCTTTCCAGTGAGATGGGGAAGCTCTGATGTCTATCTTTGCCTCTGTCCTACACTGAGATGAGTCAGTTAGACACTTGTGGACACCTTATGTCACTTCAAAGGATCAGACTTCGCATGATGCAGTTTAGGGCCTTGTTCCTGGCTTTTTCTGCCCAATCCCAATGCCAGCTTGAATCACATGTGGCAGGACCACTTAAAGAATGATCGCAGAGCTAGCTGTGTTCTGTTGAGGGGATTTTCCCATTGCTGGAATTTGGACTTAGAGGAGCCCTTTAAATATAAAATACTAAGAAGATAGAAACAGGGTGACGATTTAATCTCAAAACAATTTTAAGTGGTATAGTTCACTACATAGAGATTGTTTCCTCTGGCATTTTCCGTAGTATGTGACTACCAAAGGATAATGTTGTTTGGAAATTTTATATCGGCTGAGTTGGTTTGGAATGAGTTAAAGGAAAGCGTATGTTGGCTTTGAGTTTTTTTTTTTCTTTTTGCCTGCTAGGTGATTTTGGTTTATTGTTCCCTAGTCATTTCATTAAACAGTTGTAGTACTTCTGTGCTTTGGAGGGAGATTTCTCTAGCTGTGTGTGGGGAGGCCAGTTGCTCAAATAAGGACCTGGGTGTTAGAACACTTCCATGTTGCACGCTGACCAAAATTCAGGATCAAGAGCCTTATTAGAAAAGAGGGAAGGTTTTGAGGGCCTGGAAGGAAAGTTCAATTTATTGTTTAAGTGAGATACTGGAAGAGATTGTACTAAGTAGCAAAATCTACCTATTTATATACTAGCTAGTAAAGAGGGTAGGAGTCTGAGAGAGACAGGAGCTTTCCCAGGAGAGCAGCTGCTGGGCTAGCGCTGTCCTCTTAGAACATCAAGCAGAACTTTGGGTGCCTGTGTGTCAGTATTCCTGTGCTCGCAGCACATGTCTGAAATCCACTGACTAGCCCAGAACTTATTACAGGTGGGGTTTTTTATGTTGCAGAGGCAGTAGTCTAGGTTGTGAAACAACAACAACAAAAATCTTTCCATGTTTTTATACTTGCTTTTTTTTAATTTCCTCTTTTTTGAGAATTTAAGTGTTTACAAAATGTAGTATTCAAAAGCTGAGAAATGAGGCAATTGCATTTGCTTTTTAGGTATCTTCTCAGCATTTGTATCAGATAAACATCTCAGGTTTATGTATTAGAGTACTATTTTTATTTATCTACACATATATTACGTTTTTTAACACAGGACTCCTCTCTCATTCAGTATACATACTAATGGAAATAAGTGAATGAGCAGCTATTCATGTTTTCTGTTATTCTTATTGGCCAATATGTGACCCACATGTGATGTTCACATTCAATCATTATATTGAATTCAGAACTATTAATTTCTCCATAGGCTTTCTTTCCATTGTACCTATCATTAGCATCTGAATGCCTCACAAACCGTAATTAATTAATTTTCACAAAGCCCCTGTGAGGTGAGATTCCTCCATTATTAAATGAGGAATAAGCCACAGAGAAAAGTGCCAGCCTATATTTTGAATGCCCAAGTTGACATGTGTAAGGTGTGGTTTTTTTAAGCTACTTTGCATTCCACAACACTTTATTTGTTCTTTGTCTAGCTTCCTCTTATTTAGCTACAAGTGCCAAGCAACTTTGCAAATCAGGCCACCGATAGGTACTTTATGAGTAACAGTTATTCATTGTGAAGCAGAGCATTAAGTAATATCATTTACCAACTATCGTATCATGCAGGCCCTGACACCGTCCAATGTTCAAAAATAGCATCTAGCTACCTTAACCTTCCATTTTCTTATTATAGTTTCCTTCATCAATAACTACACACCATCAAACTTCTTCAGAAAGAGATCCCATGGACTTTAGTGATCCTCTGCACAGACCCTTGATGAGTCCCCGGGCATAAATAAGTTCCCCAGTGTTGTGATACCTTAGAAGCCTAAAACAATTCTGGCTTTCCAACATGGAAAAAACCCCCACCAATTAATTAACAGCATGAAAATGGTATGTGTTTAGCTGATACATATCAACAGTTTCTCAAAGACAGGAGCCAGGCTGGCCACTTCTGACTGCTAGAAATAGATGTGTGAGATGGAAAACCTCAGGGAAACAGGAACAGTTATACAGATCTTTTGTTTCTTTCCTCTGTCAGTCTTCAGATGCCTCTTACTCCTTCCCTCTCAGATAATTAAGGGGTTGTTCAGGAGAAGAGTGATTTTTGGTGTCAGCTACTGGCAATTTTGTGTAGTTGGAATAGGTGAAGAGATTCTCTGGTGTCTTCTACTGAAAGCCCAGCAGAAAAAGTCCAGTTGACTGCACCCACTGAATTGGCATGTAACTGGCAGGGGTTATTGAACTTAACTTTTTGTGCAGTACGTGTTAGAGTCTAATATATGTGGTTTTTAGGATATTCTGTGGACAATGCCTACATTTTATAATGTAACAAAAGCATTTTTGTTAATTATCTCCTGTAGAACTTGTAACAGTAAGTTGTAAACATATCTCAGATTCTTTTTCTACAAGAGACTTCACAACTGAAGTGGTCAAGAGATTGTTTTCATTGTCACTTGCCTTTATCTGAGTGTTAGTTTTGGGGTTTTGGTGTTTTGGGTTGGGTTTGCCGGGATTTTACTACTCAAAAAAAATTTAGTCTTTGTAGTTGACTTTTTTTTGAGGCATTGTTGTATGGCTGTCCTATACCCACACCCCACGCATTGTCCTTATTAGAGTGCATTCTGTGTTCCTGGACAGCCAAGCCTGACAGCTCAGAGCCTGTAGCCTTATTGTTGGAAAAAGTGTCTTAACTGACAGCAAAGCACTGTAAGGTGTGATAACTACCTGTTGGGCCCCTTCGGGAGGAGGAAGGAGAGAAACCTTGCAAACCTGCAGACGCACTTCACTCTTCACAGATAGTCATTACTGAGCCTCTATGATGTTCCCAGTAGGAGATTTATTTATGGTAATTGTTTGGTGGCTGATAGTGTAACTTAGTAAATTCAGTCATCTTTTCAGATAGTGAAGTAGCTTTACTTAACATGTAATTCTTGTTTTATATTCGTCTAGCCTCAGCATCTATAGACTAGTATTTTAATTTCTTAGGAAGTAATAACTAGTGACAGTGTAAATCCCATCCAAATCTTTTCCAGAATTGCTGTCTTAGTTTTTTTTAAACAATTCAGAGAATTTAGGGACATATATTTATTTAATTTTAATTGAAGATATAGATCTGTATCTCCTAGCTGCTTTGAAATGTCATGTCATCCTCTAGCTGCTTTTTTTACTTCTTTAATTGGATGCATGAAGGACACTGGGTTAAACAAGGTATGACAATCAAGAGGTATACTGCTTACCTCATGTATCTTGAATTTACTGCTTTGAGGGGCTCTGTGATTTTCTGAGAGATTGGTAACCCATTCCAAACAGGCACTGAAGGTTCAGTCAGTGAAATTTACTTACATGTGATTTCTCCTTCAGTGATTTATTAATAAGTACCACACCTTTAATTACATGCTTTGTTTACCAATATCATTCTCCTGGTTTTTGTAAAACATCTAGATAAGATAGCTCAACTAATACTTGATCATTAAGAATAAATCTAACAGAAAAGCAGCCAGTTCCAGGAGACCTAATCTGAAAGTTCTGTGCAGTTTGGAAAACAACAGGGATATCTACTTTTAACTGCAGTATTCCCTATAGAATAAGCAAAAAGAATATTTATCAAAATGTGCAATTATCAAATGTTTCTATATATATAAAATTTTATTTGGTACTTGCAGTAGTTCTGCCTTACAAGTGCAGAACATATGAGCTATTTGAAATAAACCTATGAATAAAGGTGCACTCGTGCGTCTTTACCCAATGCAGTTCAATTTGCCTGTAGGTTTTCATTATGGGACTTTGTAAGGCACCCGTTGGTCGTAGCCTCTGATAAAGTGGATCTGCAGTTAAAGAAAATTTCTCAAGCAGAGGGGGAGATCTTTATACTTCAAATTTGAAGTTGTATTTCCTGGCAACATGAATATTTGTGTTCTGGCATAAGCAAATAGGCAGAAACAAGTTAGATTACTGGACTGTCACTAAAACAGAGCTGTATGTTATTAGCAGGCAAAAAATTTTAAAAAAGGAAGAGCATACAGAGAAGACTTAAGTAGAAGTTACATGTGGGTGGTGAAAGGCCTTTCTGGATGAGGCCTTTCTGATCCAAAGAAAAAGCAATGACTCAAATTTAAGTTTAACGAAAGCACTGTACTATAGCTAAAATGTTTCATTTAATCTTATTTTAGCTTTCTGGCATGTAATATTTATATATAGTTGTAGCAGTTAAACTCATTTTAATGGATGAATTTTTATTTAAAAGTAAAAAAAGATGTTCTGTGCTGCAAGCAGCAGGTGTGTTTTTAATCTTTAATAGGTCACCTTCCTCGGTGCAAGCAGGCAAGCTGTTATTGATCAAAGAGGTTTTGTTGGGTAGCTCTCAGATTATTGAGTGACAAACTTTATTGAATTTGACTTAACAGAAGTCAGAAGACAGCTGAAGCATAAGAGCTTGCACTACCATCAGAGTCATTTTACGACAGCCAGGGAGCAAAGCTCAGAGATGGATACTGAGCTCTTTGCTGGCCCTTGGAGATTAACTGAACAGCCTTCCTACCAATTCCCAAGCCTGTCAGCAGAACCAATTAGATTTTCAACTAGTAGACAAGAAGGGTGGCACTCGGGGACCTTTTTGCTTTAGGTCGAAGGCTTTTCAGACTGCGATGAGATGACATTGATGATGACACGTTGAGCATTGGTTGGTTTTAAGACAAGTTAAATTAGCAGTCTTGAAATGATTCCAACTGTCTCCTGACTTCTCACTGTTGCCATATTCAGTGGATCCTGTCAGGAGCAGGTTGATGACTTAATAGTCTTTCTTGAGTGGATTTGAGCACTTTGGCTGTGTGTTTATGTGTAGTTGTCATGCTTAAAATATTCATATAAAGGTTTGAAATATTTATTTGAAGGAGCCTTCTGCAGAGTTCAGCAGTACGGCTCTCAGTGATTCTGCCTACTTTTTCCTCTCTCTTTTTTTGCTGCTCTAAGCAGTTGTTACTAAAAACCATCTTTAACTATGTTTGATCTGTATGAAGCGGCATTGTTTCTTGTGGCTATTGATAACATAAAGCACTTAAGAAGTTTAAGAATTTATTCAGCGTTTGATTTCCAAAGCTCCTGATGGCAAGTTCCAATCCCACCTGTACAAACATTACAATGCTTTTGAGACCATTTGAGATTAGGAAAGGTGTATTCAGCTTGTACAGTCATGTAAACATTTTGTAATCTTTGATTCTAATTCAAATGGATTGTGATAGATGTGGAAAAAGGGGAAGAGGAGAAAGGGATAGGAATTAAGATGAAGTCTGCCATAATTAAATTGCCCTAGGCTATTGAAGCAAGTGAGCAGGATATCATGATGAGGCTGTTCTTTTAAAACTATGTGATACTTTAAAGACATTTTGCTGTAGTGGATTGGCTGCTAGTCTGTTGTAAAAGGAGCTAAAGAAATAAAAGTGAAGTGAGCTACCTGATTTTAAATTTGTACCTTAATGTGAACAAAATCTGAACTGTTACTAGAAATAAATTGAAGCTGTCAACATGTAGGTGTTAAAATTAGCATGCCTGTAACTGTTAATATTTGTTACTATTAAATCCTCAGCATTTAAAGGTTATGGCTAGAATTTTTCCTTCTGAATACCAAAGGTTAAACTCCTACATCTAAATCCATGTTTATTCATCATATTAGGTACTTAACCTGTATTTAGAACCTGATGTCAGGCATTCATTTTGAAAATGTTGGTGCTATTTCTTTGAATTTTAAATTCTCAACTACTGTTTTCTCTCAGTAAGAATTCTTCATCTTTTTTAAGGATGGTGATTTAAAAAAAATAAATGAGCAATCACCTGCAGTTTTTAGACATTATTCTAAGAACTACAAGCAGAATAACACACAGGAGACTGACTGCCATTTAAAGTATATCAACTAATACTCAAAGCAGCAATACTATTTTTCCATTGGAAATATTTCTGTTTGTCATAGCAGCAAAAAGTGATCATACCCAGATCAGAAAAAAAGCCAACAAAGGATTTGGAACATCTATCTACCATGGTAAAATTAGATTTTAAGAGTTGCATGTTTCTGAGTGATAATATTTACAATTAGTATCATCCATTCTTTGTCCTAATCTGCTCTTTGAAATATTTTATGCCATGCTCTAATAAGCATTAACCCCCAAATTGATGTGATCACAGTCAGAGGCAGGCAGCCCATGATGAGTACAGTTTTGAAGATCAGTGACTTGTGGAATGGTCATGAGGCAAAGTATGTGCCCTAGTTTTCCTGGTTTAAACAGGTGTAAATGAGTTGCAAATCTTTAAAATAAAAGGTGTTATGAAGATAATTTATGTAATATGCAGTTAGAGTTCTATGTAAGGTATTTCCCAGTTTAGTGGATAAATAACAGATATTACTGAGAAAAATACAAATATTTAGTGGTGATTTAGGCCACCAGAGAAAGAGCAAGCAATAATCTTTTGAATTGTGCTTCAGTCACTTCTGTAAAATAAAGATTTATTTCTGGGGCTGGGTATAAACATGCATTCCCTCTCACGCCATTTTAACAGAGGCATGTTACTTTTAATAGAACTGTTGGTTTTGAGGAGATGCTGCATTTTGGACCAACTGAAGTATTTATATGAGGCCAGAATATTAGTTATAATTGAGAAAATTGTACATATATAACATTTTACAAGCACTGTTGTCTCCAAATTTTGAAGGGAAATGTGGGGCCAGAGGATTGAATTGACTGAGCCAATGCCACCTATCAGTGACAGTGGTAAGAACGGCGGGTTGTTCTTCTGTCCGTTAATCTGGGGCTCTGCTTTCTGGACTGTACTGCCTTCCACTGTGTTCACATTTTTGTGGAACTTTTGTGGTAAATCAATTCAACTCCCTGTTTAGAGCTCTAAGACTGGGAATTTCCTGAATTTCCTTTGAAGAAAACCAAAGCGTCTTCAAAAATGTTAATGAAATGTTCAATTACATACACGCCATCAAAATAATTGGCAGTTACTGTCTCACTATTGACAAATTCATATTTGATTTTGTTTGTTTGTTAGTTTCAGCTTCCAGCTGATGAATCTTGTTAAAACTTTGCCTTTTCGATTAGGGACCTCTGTTTATTAGTTTTTTCCCCATGTAGGCGCTTGTACATTGTCGGTGGGCTCCCTCCTCACCTTCTGTTTTATAAGCAAAATTAATAGATTTTCTTTTACGTTGCCCTTTAAATAGTTCTTTAATAAATTTAATAATTCTGCTCTGAAATGTCTTGAACTGCAGACATCAACACTGATGCTAGTATTTACTAGCAGCCATATTAGCTAGGAAGGAAATGTTAATGCCTTTTTTGCAGCCAGTATTCTCTGCCCACAGATAGGAATACATTAACCCTTTGGAGAACTGAGTCTCCCATCACAGAAGCACTTACAGAATTCTTTTTTCCTAGGTGTGTGAGTTTACATTTGGTGGTATTGAACCACAAATTGCTTGCATGCATCCAGATTATCAAGAAATCCAGACCACACTGTACCATTGAACTGTCTTCTTCATGATTATCCCCTACATCAGCTTTTATGCTATCTGCAAATTGTATCTGTAATGATTTTATGTTTCCAGATGAAGATGTTAAATGACATAAGGTCAAAAATATACCACCCCAGGATCTCAGGAGAAATATATGCTCTCAATAGTAACTTCCATTTTGAGACCTTAGTTTGTGCCATGCTGAATTTCTGTCAGTATAAGTTTAGAATCCAAATATTTGCTGCTTTACAGAAACTTCATCAGCACAATCTTTATCAGCCATAAATCCATATTGACTGGCATTAATTACATTGTCCTCCTTTAACTTATTAGTCAAAATCTTGTAATGGCCATTTCATTACTGTATCCAGGACCAGTTTCAAATTGTCAGAGCTACCTGGGTTGTTTCATTTGCTATTTGTTGAAAAACTGATAATAGTACTGGTTTTCATCCAGTCTTCTGGAACTTCTCTGTAGTTCTGAGATATGTTAAAAATCAGCATTAATCGTGCAAGGAGCTGCTAGGCTATCATAAAACTCCTAGCTATAAGTTAGCGATAAGTATACTGATTGAAAAATATCTGACTTTAGTAGCTGTTGTTGAATATCTCCCTGAGATACTGTTGAAAAGGAACTATATCCTGATCACTTGATCAGAGCAGGTTATCCTGCTTTATTTCCCAAATGCAGAAAATAATTATTTATTGAACTTTTCAACCTCTTCTGCATGATTTGTGATGGATACAATTTATAGATCCTCTGTTCCTAGTATGTCTTGAAACTCATTTAAATTATCCCTAAATCTTCCAACAATTGATTTCTTTTTGCATCTATTTGCTTCTCACATAAACTTGATACATTTCCTAGCTTCAGTATCTTCTTTAAATATTAGATTTTTCAACCTTTTTTTTTTTTTTTATCTAATGTAGATTTGGAAAAATTGTTTTATAGGTATTAGAAACAAGAATTCTAAACAGCTTTCTTTTCCTCTGAGCATTTCTATGTTCAGATTCTTTTCTCACTCTGAGTTAGCTTAGAATTATTTTCACATTGTGAAATTTACCTTTTAAAAACATCAAATCTATATTTGAGTTTGGGCTGTATGCCATCTTTATTGTAACAAATGTGTTGATTCATGATAGCTTGACTCTAAACTCTCTGATTTTCAGTTCCACAACCAATCTCTCTCTATCTTTCAAGATGAGGTTTAATGTATCACTTCTCTATGTTGAGTCGTCCTGTTCTCCAGAGTTGTCTGTTGCACACAACAATTTGATCCATACTAGTTACTGTCCATGACTACTTAGTCGGGATCATTTACTTCCAACTTGGCAGTGAAGTAGGTAATGCTTTTTTTTATTTCAAAGAAAAACCTGTACCTCTTATTCATGGAACATCACTAATCTAAAAAGATTGAGCATAACATTGGAAATCACAGTTTTCTCACTGTGGATTTATATGTAAAAAGGTAACGGTGGTGCAGAGTGGGAACACACTCGAGCACCTTAACTCAAAGACACTGGTCTAGCCCTATCAGATTGAAACACTGATATCAATGGACCAGGATTTTGCCTCAAGACTATAAAACCTCAGTTCTGGCAGGCAGGTTTGTTCAGTTCTGGGAGGCTATCGTAAAAGAGAGAACTTCAAGGAAAAGAAATGAGCATGTTATCAGAAAAACATTAGAAGTTCAGAGATCACAGTCCTCATCAACTGTACATTAAGACTAATAATTCTTTCATTTGTGATGAGTGCCTTCTACCCAGCCATTCCTGTCTATTTAAAGTTTTCCTTAATTGTTTGTATCAGTTTATGTGTATTGGAGGAAAGAGGTTAATTGATATTAAATAAGTGTGTTCCTTTAAGTGGAGGATATAATAGTAACCTCTTGCATATTAACCTTTTAAAGCTTGAGCCGTATTATGTGAAGGGATAAAGTAAAGAGTGGTATTGTCCTTCTTTGGTTCACTTCAGTTTGCAAATATGACCTTTCAACAACTTTTAATCTGCTTTAACACTTGTGACTAGTAACCAAAGTGTTAGACAGCCACTTGTGTTCTACTTGTTTTATCACTGTACTACAGTAGCAATCAAGAAGAGAGAACTGACACATTTATGGCCTGTGGCAAAAGCTAAGCAATTAGGAGAATCAGTACTGGATTACATCATCTTAAAGCAGATTTGTTGTGAGTGAACGAAGTTAACTTTCACACCCTGGATATTACAACAGTTTTAATCTTTTAGTAACATCTTGTGTAAAAATTAATCATAAGCTTGGCTGGATTATTTTTGACATCCAGGAAAACATTGTGAAAGCCATTCATGTGCAGTTTTTTGATACGTGGAAGATATGTCATAAATCTTCTTCTGAAACAATATACTTCCATTTTGCTTCACTGTTTGGACAGTTTAATCACAGTGGCCTCAGTAAATGAGCAAGGAAGTAAAATTATCTGTATATTATTAAAATATCTTTTACTGAAAAACAGAACAATGAATTTGGCATCACTTTTCAAATAGGAGAAAAACCCTGCTCCTGAGCTCCAGGAACATTCAGCTTCAGGAGACAGAGCAGATAAAGGGGTTACATTATATAGAAAGTTATTGCTGTCCCTCATTAAGTAGAAGTTTTGTTTTATTTTGAAAGTTAAAAACACTGGCTTGTGGTTTTTCTCCTCTACTTTGTGCTGCATAAAAAGCAGCATGAATACTTGGCAGAGAGACTTTCATTGACAGGGAAGTTCTTTACCAGAGTAAAGGTGATGCATGTCATCGGGGTGCCCTTTCTGTCACCTCATATGCTCATAACAGGGACATTACTAGTTTGGCAGGCAAAATTCTTCCACATTTATCCTTCTTTGGGGCTGGATGATTGCCCTGAATTCCTGTCTGTGTGAGTTGGCATTAGCTTAGACTAACTCCTGAGCTTACGTCAGTGTTATCTAAGCCTGGCAATACACTGTTAAATCTGTGAGCACAGAGAAATCACTTTTAAATTGCTATTTCATATGCACTTTTGATAAGCATTTATAGAAGATTTCTTGGTTTTATGTTTATATAGCATTTCAGAAAGATTACTAAGGTAATTTCAGAGGTTTGTATGTACATTTTTAGTGATTGTAAGCAAAATAACATGTCATATATACATTACACTATGCATGTTATTTTGATTAAAATGCTGTTTTCTGATCACTGATAAAATATGGGCTATATGCCAGAACACCAACTTAAGGTAAGACCCAATGGAGGATGATTTAGGCTATGAGCTCATAGTGGCGTGGCCATCCATTCAGTGCATTGAAAAGTTCTTGACCTAAATTGAGTTTTGTTTATAGGCAACTAGCTTTCTCTGAAGTGTTCAATTAATATCTGAAAATTATCCACAAATAGATAAATCTAAGATACTATCTAGAGACATTTTATTCTGTTTTCACATTAACAATAACTGTAAAGGAGTTGTCAATACTTGTCTCAAATGCTAAAAATACCATCCAAATTGCCAAAAAGGACAGATTTTTAACACAAGATATTGCTGTTGTCCCCACTCTTCTCCCCGAAAAAGGGGTATGCATGCACTTGCATATGTTTGCTAGAAGAAGGGTAGGCTACTTGTTGGATTTGTGCTAGTCTTCCCTGAGACAGTTTACCAGAATGTAACATAGCTAAGCAAATCCTGTGCATTCCAAAGATTTTTTTCAGTAGGGTTGTTAATGCCAGACAAAGGCTTCAGTTTAGCAGGCATGAGTTTAAGTAACTTGTAGACTGGGTCTATGTCTCTCATTCCTGTATGCTTAGTCCAAAGGGCTGTGGAATATAACAGTAAAATGATAGCATGACTATTGGAAAAAGGACAAGGAATTAGAGTCTGATCCTTACTTAAAACTGGTAAATTACAAAGCTGACATTTATGAGACAACAATTTGCAACCTGTTGACATTGTTTAAAAGAAAATAAAAAACAAAGATATAAAATGGCATTAGAGGAGCTACCTAGTTCCATATTTGTAGGGAAGTAAGTATGGTAATCTGTAATTCTCAACAGATGACTTGGGGTCACGGAAACTGCCATTTCTTCATGAGATGGATGGAAGGAAATGGTTGAAAATAGCTGTGGAGTGATGCAAGATGTGCTTTGTTTACATGAAGTTGTCAAACATGTGGAAAGAGTTTTTTCTGCTGGGGGCTTGGCATGTACTTGGAAGAGTTATAGTAGAGGAAGTGGGCAGGTGGTTTTTTCCCTGGAAGCAACAGTGAAAGAATAAGTACTAGAAGTTTATTTTTCTTGCTGAGAATAAGTAAGATAACAAGGTAGTTTCACAGTTTAAGGTAAAACTATTGCACAGCAGCTCCTCGCTTCAATTTGTAACATTCCTCCTCATCAGTCTGCCTTTGTGTCCGGCTGGCCAGTGCACTTGCTCTAAACCAGGGTGTTTTGTGAGCTTTCTGCCCTGAGTAATTTTCCTCCTATCCCCTTACTTTTATACCAAGGTGGCTTTAGCAAAAGCTATCTCCTTCAGTATTGCTGGAGAAGGTTCTACTTTAATTGCAGCAGTTCACAGTTAAGGTGTAGACAACCATACCCTGGAAATGCTTCACACAGAAGAAAATACCAGTCTTTATTTCATGCTGTATTTATTTTGCCCTTTTTAATGTCTTAAGTGAAGGTATTCTATGTATATAGGTATATAGGTCATGATTCACTGAAATAAATTCCCGGATAAGGCTTCAAGTTTTCTTTGGAATGCATGAGTAGTAGTTTATCTTTGTAAGCAATTTAGTCACCCTTTAGAAAGTTTGATAAAACTTAAAATAAAACTTCTGTATAATAGTAAAATATGTTTTATGGTCACTGATGGCCTAAGCAGCACACAGGTTATTAGCCACAAAAGCAAGCAAGCTACATTTCTGGCAACAGCTGGTGCAGCTGTGCTGGAATGGGCAGAAATGGCATTTCTCTTTCCTGCCATACAAAAAAGCCTTATCACTATTTGCAGTTTTACTGTCTTATCATATTGCATTAATATAAATCATATCAGTACAATACAGAGCTGTTAACTTATGTAAAAAGGTGTTACCATTAATTGTCATAAAGCTGTTCAAAACCACAAATATTTCTGGACCGTATCAATCTTATGAATGGCTAATGCAAAATGGCTAAACAGAAAATGTAATACATTTTCCAGTGAAGAAACCAAGCAAAACCAACTTAAATCTTTTGGGGCAATGTAACTTTTCTGTATTCAATTGTGATTTAAATAAGGAACAATTAAATTGCCTACAGGCTTCCCACTTTAAGAACAATTTCAGAGGTATATAAATTCAATTGCATTGCCTCTTCCTAAAAGTGACAGCCTCTGGAGCTATTTTCCATGCTTGGCCATACCCTCACAAGGACTATCTAATATCAGGAGGAGAAAGTCATTCCAATTTGGGTAAGACTGATGTATCAGCCTGGAGCGAGAAAATAGGTCTTCACAGAGAATTACATTCAAGTAAGTTTTCAAGAACAGAGGTTTTGAAGACAAGGGGTCTAAGGAGTGTCCAGAGGATGGCTAGCCAAAGTCAGATCACTAAACTCTGTCAAACTTCTGAAGACAGAAATAATACTTCTTTCACTCAATAGACAAAATGCTTCCACAGCAACCCTGGGAGGAAGCTTACACAGAGTCCACATCAACATTAGGGATGTATTGGTCACATACACTGTGTCTGCTGTACTGGAATGAGTAATTATTCTGTTTGGTAAAACATGTAATTTTCCCAGCCTTTTCATTAGTCTTGGTGTGTCTGCAAACTAAGCCGCTGAAAAGTTAAAAATCCCAAAATTGCATCATTCTCTCAGCCAAAAGTTAATAACCAATAACATTTAAACAACTTGAATGCAACGCAAAATTTCAGGTACTCATAACTTGCATCACTTGATACTTTCTATTAATTTCTGAAATGCCTTGCTTAGGCTTTGTGTGTCTCCCTTGAAATGTCAGTACTTTTGTTATGGGGAATCATATATCCATTTACTCTTGCAGTGATTCTGTTGTGGTTGTAGTCTAACTAATACCTTCCCAAAGAAATCAGCTCTTATCTGCCTTCTCTCTGGAACTTGGTGAAGATATCATAGTCTGTAGGAAATAAGGTTAGAAGTGAGCTCCAAAGGTCATCTAATCTATCCCCATTACCTCAATATCACCTCCAGGGAATATGGCAATGGCACCTACTCCTTTTTTATATTGTAATTCTTCCCTGCTTCATGACTTACTGCTGACAGAAAGAGCATTTTTTTAAAAAAAATGCAGGTGTTGTTATTACTGGATTTTTTTTTTTTTTAAGGGGGAAAATAAAAAATGTTTCTTGTTATCTGTCTGTGGCACAAAGAAGAATTTCTGGATCATGTGCTTATTGGACCAGTCTAGGCTATTCTCAGTAGTATTTCTGAAAAAGAGCAGTCTAAACAGAGAGGAAGCCTTAAATGTAGAGCTCAGGATTTTTTCATTAAAAAATTATGCATTGGAAATTGCAGGAATGACACAGATGGAATTTGCTGTGGAAAATGTTAGTTTTGGTGCATTTTCTGGTTTGGAGGAAAGAAAAAGATTTCAGTTTGGTTTTTATGTCAGAAATTCTCCTTTGAAAATTTTTGAAATTTCAAAATTTGGTCTTGTCCTGGTTTCAGCTGGGATTGAGTTAATTTTCATTCTAGCAGCTGGTATAGTAGTATGTCTGGGATTCAGTATGAGAAGAATGTTGATAACACACTGATGTTTTCAGTTGTTGCCAAGTAGTGTTTAGACTAAGTCAAGGACTTTTCAGCTTCTCATGTCCAGCCAGCGAGAAAGTTGGAGGGGCACAAGAAGTTGGGAGGGGACACAGCCAGGACAGCTGACCCAAACTGCCCAAAGGGATATTCCATACCATGTGACGTCATGCCCAATATGTAAACTGGGGGGAGTTGGCCGGGGAGGGATTGCTGCTCGGGAACTAACTGAGCATCAGTCGGCGAGTGGTGAGCAATTGCATTGTTCATCACTTGTTCTGTATATTCCAATCCTTTTATTATTATTATTATTGTAATTTTATTATTGTTGTTATTATCAGTTTCTTCCTTTCTGTTCTATTAAACTGTTCTTATCTCAACCCATGACTTTTACCTTTTTCCTTCCGATTATGTCCCCCATCCCACTGGGTGGGGGGCAAGTGAGTGAGCAGCTGCTTAGTGCTTAGTCACTGGCTGGGCTTAAACCACAACAGGTCTTTAAAACCTACCTTTACTTAGAAATTTAACTTTATAAACAAAAAATAAAGATTAAAATAACTATTACATGTTTTAGAATATTTAAATGAAGTATTTCCTTTAGGTGAATTCCTTTAGTTGTTGTTTTCTTTCTTTAGATAGTCAATGTGTGATGATGTTAGACCAGGTTCTAGATTGGAATGTTTTCCAAATTGTGAAAAAAATCCAAAGGTTGACAAAGAATCTAAAGTGGAAAAGATCATTGGTACACTAGAGAATTTGAAGAAAATGTTGTTTCCTGATGGTTCTGTCCAGATAGTCTGTCAAAATCACCTGTCATGTCTGCTATAATAAGGTCTAAATTTCTATATGCTTTGATGTAGATGTCTTGCACGAGATGCATACAACTTGAGATACCTTAGATTTGATTTTGAGCTTTATTGGGTAGCCATTCATAAAGAAGTACCTACATTTATGTTTATCAAGATATAGGCAGCTAAAAATTGAGATACTTCTGAAAATGTAGTTCTTAGAAGATAAATAAGCAAAACATTTTTTTCACTCTTAAATTTTTTTTTTTTTTCATTCTGCACTATATATTTGGATGCTCTTCTGTCTTAACCATCACAGTTTCAGACAGTCTATCTCAAGAGATAAACGTCCACAAAGCTTTGAAAATCTGATCCTATAGAGCCATGGTGTATCCCTCTTTCATCACCCTCTCTGATCTATTGAAATACCACCGTTGAGTGAATCTGAAGTGAGGATATTGTAATTCTTAGATATTCCTGAGAAATTAATTTGATCCACAATCCATAATGTGTTTTTGCTTGAAAATTTGCAAAAGAAATTAATTTTAGTAACTATATCAGGAAGGTGTAATTGACCTCCCTTTCTAGATCAATGTGAAACCAGTATACCGCAACTCAAAAGGCTTCTTATAATAGCTAAATTTTTTTTTGCACACTGAAAAGCACAGAGTATGAAAATTGCATATTTTATTTTGTTGGTGTTTTGAATTAGAACTTGATGGCCTTTCTTTTGAAGTAGTTAAAATATTATCTTGCTGTAAGTCCATATTCAGTACAATTGAATGAGAAAGTTATGGAGTATCACTTTATACAATTGCCTTTTAATCTTATTTCTTTCTTGGCAAGTAAATACAATTTCTAAATGTAATTGGTGTAATTATATGCACTGAACAACTTTATGTTGAGCTTCATGTTATATCACATTTTCCCTTGATATATTTGATTTTAATTGTATATTGTAGTCTTTAAAAAGCATTGCTTGATTCCTTCTTTGATAGAAGAGGTTGGCTGTTGTTGAACTCTCAGCCATATCTCCTACTATAGTCAGAAAACACTCTTTTCTGCGCTGATATTCCTTGATCTACTTTGTATTAAGAGGAATATGAGTTTATTTAGCATTTACATATCTGAAACAGTAACTGAATCAAAATTTTGCACAAATTTCCAATAAATGCACATTATTATTGTTAGCATGCAATTGCTTACCTTAAAAAGCTTGCCCTAAGGTTTAAAAACCCCCACCAAACATTGACACTTTTGGTGTTTCTCTAATAATTGAGGTACAGGGCTTGTAAAGAGTGCCTAGTTCCTAAGTAGGGGAGAGAGGTTTGTTTACACATGATCCCACTAGCATGATCCCACTAGATCCTAGGCAGATGGAGAAAAGTCAGCCTTCATCAGCTTCTGTCACAGAAGTTGTACAGTAGGGCTGTCTTCCTTAATTTTTCTTTTGGTGATTTTATAGCAAATACTAAGGTAAAACATTATAATGGACAATATCCTTTTGGGATTGTACTTCTTTTCCAAATAGGTGTAAAAAAATTATTTTCCTTCTGATCTCTCCCACATTTTTTTCTACTCTTTTATATTTTTGTGCCATAATCTCTTTTCATACCCCTGTTATGGAAAATTTTGGTATTTAACATTAGCTGTTCATCAGCATGTTTCTCAGATTTCTCTTTTATTTGAAATGATGTCTAATTAATTTTTTAATTTTTCAACAAAATTCATGCTAACCATTTGTATCCCACTGCCTATTTGTGACTATTTTATTTATCTTTATGTGAAATACTTAATCAAACAGAAAGTTGGTAGGTCAAAAAACTTTTTCAAGCGTATTAACCTTAAACCACTCTCTTTCAAAATAGTACTCTGGGGGGGTTGTATTCTGTCTTATTATCTCCAGCTTCAGGTTTGCAATTCCTCTTAAAAATGTTTTTTATGTTTCTACCTGTCTTTCCAAAACACACCCTGGATTCTGTAGTGAGGGTATATTTTTATATCATTAAAATTATATGTAAGTGAAATCGTGCATCACTGTTGCTTCTTTAAAGTCTTTGCAGAGCACAGATACTATTCAGCTACAATTGTCCTCTGGGATCTGTATATCTAATGGTTGTGCCAAGTCAGACAAAGGAAGAAAAAACACCAAACCCTGTTGCCTAGAGTTAGTAAGACCATTTTCTTGCACAAAGAGCAGGGGAGATACTGAAACATATAGTCAATATCCCACTGTAGTGTATTAGTAGAGGAGTTTCCACAGGTAATTCTTTTTAAGAGTGAAGTGCGTATGCAGTGCTGCTGGTGATATTTTGTTATGTGGGCTATTGGAAATAATAACCTATTGTGTGTAATATAGAAAAATGAAAACACTTTGTAAGTGCTTTCATGCTGTTTCATAGTGACAACATTTGGTCAGGGTTAAATGGTCTCATTAAGTTCCATTAAAACAATTGTAAATCTGAAATTTCAGTGATTTTGACATAATTTTTTTTCATGAACTCTGGACTGAGTTTTCTTACTATGAATCAGGAATGCTTAAAAATTGTCTTAGTCAGCAACGTTGTTGAAAATCATGTATTTATGCATTTTTAAAAGAATGAAGGCTGTGCCTTTGTTTTAGGTCAGTCTGTTAAATCAATATGCATGTCTTCTGGTTCTTCAACAATTAGTAGCAGCTGAAGGGTTTTCTCTGCCTTTTTTTCTGCAGCAGCAGGAATGAGAGGTCTTAAAACAATGACAGGAGGAGGTAGAAATACCAGTGATAATTCAGTCTAATATAATTTATTTAAAACATTTTATATTAACCTTACTTATGTTATTAATTGCAGATATAGTAAGTAGATTTTAAAGCAAATGATAGCACCATTTTAAGAACATCATTTTCACCTGTACTTTTGTAGGATTCTTCAGTCACTATTTGCTTTAGAAAGTGCTACCTAGAGAACAAATGAAACAAACCACCCTAAAATTTCCACACATAGTTTGGGGCACATAAATAGTTGTTCCAGATTTCCAATGCATAAATATTGAGCAACTTGACTTAAAGTAAGTGTAAAGATTTATCTGTTAAGAATTTCAGTAGATTACTAAAAGATATTATTTCTTTACTCCAGTATTTATTGAAGATCTCATTAACAGAATAATACCTATTCCCTAACACTTTATACTAAAATCCTGTGTATAAAAGGTATTTAAAGGCTTGAAGATTTCCTTCTGCTGTTAGTCTTCAGAACTGAAATTTTCTCATTCAGCAAGAGCTGATGAATAATGTTCTCCTATGGAGTATTCCATAGACAACTTCCTTTTTCCAAAATTGTTACTACCTCCTCTTGCTCTCAATGGGATTGAAGCGACAGTTGCCCTCAGCAAAGATGTGCTTCTGCAAAATGACTAATGCTTCCCATTGTTTCCAACATGAGTGGAACTGCTCTTAGATCGAATAATTGTCCCTGAAGCACAGGAAACAGCAAAAAACTTTAACCAGATTAACAGTGACTCTCTCAGAGATGCAGGATTAAGATGTTAATATGTCTTTAAAAATTAGCTTTATTTAATCTAAAATTGTGAATACTGTTATATGAGAATTGTATGGAGTTGCAAGATAGGTATAACTAAAAAGTTGTGGGAGATGCAGCTGGGTGCAGTGATACATTTATTTCTGATAATGTCTTGGTTTTATAATTTGATTCTTTAATTTTTATTTGCAGTGACTATTACGGACTTGTACTGTTTTTACCTTTCATCATCATTTTACCTTACCTTTTCCACTGTCTTTCATTTAATGTAATACTTGTTGAGGGAGTCGGAAAAAAAGAAAAAGAGAGCAAATGCTCAGGACAGCAGATTAGATGTCAGTCTTAATTATTCAGAAATGTAAAGAACAAATTATTTTATTGTATTAATATATACTATACTCATTACAATTATCATCAAATAAACCCAAAATGTAGCTCACTGACATGAATTAGTTATTATAAATAAAATGAGGAGAACTTAACCCACGTTTTGTTTTATTAATAGATACTTAGTATATTTGATTGTGGTTTGAGTCAGTAATATCTGTAGTTCAGGGATGTCTCAGTTACTGCTGTTAGACTTAGGAGGGTTTTGGGACTTAAAGTGGTCCTCCCCATTTTAGATAGTGACAGTAGCTTTTTCTTTTTCAACTTTTTTCAAGATTTACTGTATATCTGACAAATTGTAAGAACACAAAGCAGAGTAATCATTACTTAAAATCATTAAGAAGTAGTTAATAGCAAGGCTTATAAAAAATGCAATACAGAGTAGAATATTACACTTTTTTGTATGTTTTTATTACTGCTTTTGGATACCTGAAAATAGAGTGTTTGCTGCTGTTTGATCTCTTGATGTCAAACTGGTTTCTGCTGGAGGCAACAGAGCCAGTAGAGCGTTTCGACCTTGTTTTCTTCTATTTCACCCTTTTTCATGCCATTTGTTAGCATAAACAGGGAATACACATATTTTAAAATGACAATTACAATTACAAATAATTGTAATAAGACAATTACAAAGCTAAGGCTATATATTATTTTAAAAGAGCAAAACAGAAGGGTTTTTTCTTTATTTTAGCAGGATATTTTGGTAGTGGAACTTGTATCGATAACTTCAAAGCATATACAGTAATCTCAAAAAAGGACTATGACATATGATCACAAAAGAAGAAATGTAAGAGTTGTAAAAACAAGGAATAAAGAAGGAACGCTTGTATTCCCTGTCATTCTCATTAGTGTAACTTAATGGACTTCAGTGAACTCTTCCCTGGTTTTTAGTGATGAAAGATCAGAATAATCTCCTGTCTGTTTAATTTCTTTGTTCACATTGGTGGTTTTTGTGATTCTAATAACATGGCAGCATTAAGATCTCACGGCCATAAAATAGCTCACCATCTGTAATTTGTGACCTCTTTTTGTATAATTACACTAAAAGAATAGCCATAAAATTTCCAAATTACTTCACCAAGGATATTTAACTCCTTGGTTTATAGATTGGAAGGGAAAGGGATGTCTCAGGCCAAGAAGTGTGTTGCCTTTCCTGTGCTGGGGTAATCTAACAATCAGCCCAAAGAAAGAACAGAGGGCCAAAGGGTAGAACACTGGTTTGTTCTATAATACAAGCTCTTTCAAAAAGATAATATTTACTGACCATAGCATGACTAAATGTAGCATTTGTTTGTGCAGCAAAAAAAAAAGAAAAAGAAAAATTCAATGGATACTAAACTTCAGCCATAAATAGGACTGTTAAGGCAAAAAGATTTTAAGATTAAATGAGTGAAAACCTTAGAGATAGCTCAGTTATTTACAGAAAAAAAACCCCAAATCATATTGTTGATTTTCATAAAACATTCATATCACTCAGCAGAATGGAACTAGGAAGCAAGAATAAGCAAATGCTATTAAATGCAAGAAGCTATTTCAACCATAAAGAAGCCCTTCGAACTTATGAAGCTGACCCTGCTAAAACCAGTAGCTAGAAACATAAATTACAGCAGGCTGAAAGTAAAAGAAGAACTGAAGAATCAGATTAAGTTTCTAAGGTGAAACTTAGGTAAAATCAGTGCATTGGGATATGGGCTATTTTTGAAAGAGTAAATGGACCTAATGGATTACCAGTATTAATGGGGTGTAATTAAGACAGAAAATAATGTTGCTGAGAGACTGAACAAAGATGGAGGTATTAAGAAAGCACTAAGTCATTAAGCCTAGGTGGTACATCTTCAGGAATTCTGAGGCAGGTTATCTATGAAAGAATCAAGCTCCTAACGAAAACAAAATCTCTTCAAAGTAGTCATAGCAGACTAGTGGACAGAAAATGTTGTACCTTAATTTAATCCATTTCTTAGGCTTCTTGAAATGATCAGGAGGATTTCAGACAGAGGGTTTTACCCTTGTGCTTGCTAAGCTGAGTAAACCAGTAAGCAAAACAGAACACTAACACCTGGAACATCCCATTATGATACAGTCAAAACTTGCATGAGCTCTTGCAAGGAAAAGTATATTCCACTGGTCTCTTAGTTATATTTGAATGTGACAGTACAGGACCAGACAAAGTAGTGTTTGAATACTCCTCGTGAAAAGACTTCTTTAAAATAGATTGTTTTGAAAAACTGTGTATAAATCGCAGCTGCATGTGGGCTTCTCCTGGAGAAGTGTGTGCTCCTGTTAATTTGATCAGAGTAGTGTTAAGAAAGAATAATGTTTAAAAACTTTGCATATGTGACAATCAGATGTGTAGATTTATGGACTCTGAAGGCATAACTCTCTCTCGTGAG
Organism: Astur gentilis; assembly: GCF_929443795.1. NCBI lineage: Eukaryota > Metazoa > Chordata > Aves > Accipitriformes > Accipitridae > Astur > Astur gentilis. The sequence goes on along the minus strand of NC_064909.1, from coordinate 5,543,812 downwards.
AGCATGATCTTTTTATACAAGGCCTTGCTAGAGAAAAAAGCAAGTATTTCTGGGCTGGAAGTGAAGCATAAAACACAAAAGTGGAATCCCTGAGTGAAAGCACAGTTTTCAGCGTAGCGCAGCAGCCCTACACTGTTAAACTACAGACCCATTAAGAAAGCAACTTCAGACTAAGAGAACGTACACAGGATGTTTCTCATGCACACCTCAGGAAAGGATAGTCTATTAGGATGATCATGTCACAAAAGAGCATTGTGTTCACAGGGTCCAAATTCTAAGTAGCTAAAAGGATAAACTGAATCCAAACCGTTTGTGGTTATTTATTTGATTTTTAATAGTTTGTAGAGACTGCCATTATTAAAATGCAGGTGCTGAAGTTAGAGATCTAGTGACCTTTGGCTTTCCATTATAGTCAGTGGAAAAGGTAGCTATTTCCAGAGAGTAATTCAGAAAACCTGTCTTAGATCTCTGCTCTGATGAGCCCCTTTTTTCTCCATGGGTTATCTAGGAAGCCAAGGCTAAAAAAGTTTCCCAACATTGCTGCTTAAGTAATGTGGCTAAACTTAGAGTGTAAAAACACTCTCCATTACTTGAGCATATAGTAAGAGATATTACCATGAAGAGCAACAAGTGAAAAAGAGAAAGAGGAGGTGAGGCAGAATCCACCACAAAGCAATGAAATGACTTTTTGAAGGCGATGAAGAAAGTCCATATTTATTCTGGGAACAGAATGTGGATTCACACCTTGAATTGCATCAAAACAATAGAGTATGACAAGCTCTGCCTTTCATATAGATGAAAATGAGGAAGGTAAGGTGCAAGTGACTTGCTTATGGTAACATTGCCACTATGTAGCAGATTCAAGAATTACAATAGGTTTTCCTACATTCCCAGGTCATATTTGCTGTCCTACTTTGACTTCACTGCAAATTTACCTAAGACTTAGGTTTTACTCTTGCTCTATTAAATTGACAGTTTTTCTGATGGATCTAGAGTTGTTGTGAAGTGCTGAATAGGAATCAGAATTTGGCTGTATGCTTTTTTGTAAAACAAGATTTGTCATACTCTATCAGAAAGAACATGTCAAATTCAGTAGTGATCATTCCTCATGTTGCAGAATAGTAGGAGTCTCTTCTACTATATTCTATCCATTCATGCAGTACTTAATGTGAAAACATTCTTTCTCTGGACCTGCAGAAGTCAATGCATAGTCTGACACGTGATACAGAATGATCTTATTTAACATGCATAAGAACACTATCAATGGATCAAAAGACCTCTTTGTCTACCTGTTTTAGATGGTTTAATTTTTTTTTATTCATATATATATGTAAATTTAGATTAGAATTTTCTGGTTCAAAACAATGCGTGTATATACTTTGAAAAACCAAGCTACAGTGATGGATATAATGAAGCAAATTCACATGTGGTTTCACTGGAAATAGTGCTCTCTTTTGTATGTGTATGTGAGGATCCTTTCACTATTAAATAACACTATAGCTTGTTGCATTGTTATTTTTCTAGGTCTTACAGATAATTCTATGTAGTATTTACTTCCTTCTTCTGTTGCATTCCTTTCTAAAATTACTAATTGTTATTTCAGTTTGAGCTTTTTCAGGGAAGTGATAGTATTGGAATAATACATATCATTCTGTGTTCCATTAATTTGGAATGTTGAATACCAAAAATAAAAATAAAAGAGGTGCAGGGACATAGAAAGAGAAAGAAAGAAGGAAAGAAAAATTATTTTATGTTTCCTGCCTTTGCAATCCTTTCTGATGATTTTAGCCATTATTTTTATTTGTATTTTGCTTGTATCTTCTTCATTGCATTAAGTCTAGGTGAATGGAGTAAAACAAAATAATTTATCTAGTTCCTGCCATGAGGTGGATCAGAATGAAGGGTAGGTGACTCATCTAATTTGCACAGTGACACAAGATTCAGAACCGGTTGCTCTGGTATAATAACACATCTTTATTTTTATCTTTGCATTAGCATAACGAACTCTCATATAGGCAGTAGTAAAGAAATACTCTATTTCCTTTCATATATGGGTATGTGCATGTGCACATAGTATGGAACCCTGACTCATACTGATTTTTATTTTCATTTAAGTAATATTAATAATTCTGCCTTTCTATTTAGGAAATACACAACTGAGAAACAGAACAAATTTAAGCCAACTAATATACTTTAGAGTACATCGTATTGTTATAATGTTTCCTTAAATTTAACATTGACTTCATTCTTTTTACTTTCTTTTTTTTTTTTTTTTTTTTAACTTTTTTATGGCACTTATTTAACCAATGACATAAGTAATAGGAAAAAAAAGAAAGTATGTAGTCAAGATCCCTGGCCAGATCAGTGACATTTTGCTGGCATATTAGCAAAACTGTTCAGTGGTGTACATTCCATTAGTGCTTGATGCTATCATGTGTCAAGGCTCGTACAGTTTCCTTGATGTTGTATTAGAATTGCTTATTGCATAAACATAGAAAAAGTTATGTATCTAAGTAATCCATTGTTCTGTCAGTAATTCATATTTTTGTCATTAATGGTATGCTGTCTATTATGTCATTGATACTTAGTATTACATAATTTCATGAATTTTTTTTACAAAATAACTTTTTTAAGGCTGCGTCATTGAGGACTTCAGAAGGAACCATTCATTTATGTTTCTTCCAGCAACCAACTTTGTTGTGTCAAGACACTATTTTGGTGCTTCCCAAGAGTTGCACCCTATTGCAGTAACTGGATGTTCCAACAAGTGATAGTAAGAACTCTGAAAATAGTTTGGATTATATGAGTTACCCAGAATTTTTAATTTGAGATCATTCTCCTCAAGAGGGGACTGTTCTGCAAAAAATCATGTTCAGGATGCTGTATTTTGAGAGTGCCACTACACAAATTACAATTTTAAACTGCTGCTAATACGAAGTGCAGAAATCCATAATCCTTAATTAATGTACCTTGTCAAGAGTACCTCTTGGATGCCAGAACCTCTCCGATTTGTTTTACACTTCTTCTCCCGTACTACCTATAAGCAGATACTTTCACACTACAAGAATTTCCCTGATAACATGTTAAATTATATTATGTTAATTTTGCATGGTAAGATCTGTCCAGACTATTATTACTGTACCAACTTGTAGAATTCTTACTTTGCAAAGTCCACACGTGTTAGTGATTCTAGGGAAATGTAGTGCATGCTAAGGAAATATGCTATGAAAAATCCTATGAATTTGCCCCTTTTGGCTGATTACAATGAACTGAGTCACATTTGTAATTTCTATTTTATATCAGGTAACCCAGTTTCATGTGCATTTTTTGAAAGTACAATGTAATCTGTTACTACTGTCACTACTGTCTTTACAAATGGTGTCAGTAAAAGTGAGGCAAAATTGATGTATTAAGAAGTTAAAATTCTGCTTAATATTGTGTACTACCTGTAGGAAGAATAGAAAATAACAATGTTATAATACATTATGTTCAGCTTGAGTCATGATACTTGATTTTAGTGTGATGAAATAAACATTCTGGGTCTAGCTTCTTTGGAATTTGGGGGAAATTCAGATTTGTATATAGATTTAAGTGTAGAGCCAGACTTTCCCTATTAAGGCAATCATCAATTTGATCATAAAATTCATATAGAACTAGCTGGTTTTCTATCATTACTTGCACTAAGATTTTTCTTTCATGATAATAATGACATACATAAAGTGAAGCCTAAAGAAATTATATGTGTAATAACTTACTAAAACTCAGCTTTGCTCATGTGTATTTTAAAAGCTATTTTATATCTTAGAATCTAATTAACTGCACTATGAAGTTCTTTGAAGGAATATTATTTGAGTACCAGTGAGATCATTCACTTACTTTGCAATGGAAAGGACCAAAGGATCCCAAGAATGCTTATGCTTGACAAATTGTCTTTATTTTTGTGTGAACAATGCGGTTCAGTTTTATTAGCTAACGGAGTTCGGTGTTGCAGTCACTTAAAAGTAAGACTACAGTTTCTCCTATAAAATTCTGTAGATAGGTGAGGAAATCGGTCATCGTGTAGTAAAATATGATTTGCAAGCAATGCAGCAGTGTTGTCTTAATTACAATCCGGTTTTTGTAAATTCTTAGGCAAATCTGTATAAAGTTAATAGAGAATGCTCCCTATAATCTTTAAAATGGTTATTCTCTAGTCCCTGAGTGACTACTGAAATGATAGTGGCCTTTGAGATGATCTTAGCAAAATGTTTTCTCTTAATGACTATATTCATACACAGTCAGCTAGTCAGATCTTTATGGCAGCCATCCACTTCAATGGCTCATGTTTCCATGCTTATGTTTTTGTGCAAGAATCCAAATTATATTTCACATTTGAAACAACATTTTGCTTATAATTTAAAAAAATATTTGCAGAACTCTTAATTTTACATTTGTACATGGTAACTCTTGAGAACTGAATATTCAAATCCAACTTTTATTTAGTTTCTCTTGAGTTCTCTGGTAGCTGCGATTGAAAAATTGAACTTAGAGAAGTTGGTAGACATCCAAAGGGTCAGCTTGTAGAAAGCTGGCCTTCTCTGCACAGCAGATACAACTTTCCAATCCACAGATGTGCCAAAGGTACAAGGCCTGTGCTAAAGAAAGGGCCAACCCAAGATTTTCCTGTGGTTGATGATCTTGCATTTGAAAGAGGAGCTCAAGAGCTGTGCAAAACACTGTGGGAATTTTCTCTTTGGCACCAAGGAGCAGGCTCTAGGACTAGCCGTACTCTCTGACATGCGGGTTGCATGGCCTTCAGCAACAGGCTGTTGGTCAGGTATGCAGAGAGAAACTAGTGTTTCCATGGGTTTCAACCCTCTTAGCGCACCTAATCCATCAGGCTTGAAGATATAATCAATAATCACAGTACCGTTCTCCTTCTTATGTCACTGTATTCTTCCTTCCTCTTCTTTCCTGCATTTTAACCCAGCCAGGACCATCATTGTGATTGATCAGTTGATACTCAAGGCATGACCCAAAAGCACCCTCATCTATTTTGTTTCCTTTCTCCTCTAAAGCCTTTCCCTCTGTTCTCCCTTTCCCTCTCTCCCTCCCACATTAGTTCAAGGGATATTGTTGGTCAGAAGAATGCTGAACCATTTAGACACACAACGGCACTTTGCTGGGCTGTGCCCCTCGTTCCCCGAACAGGGTCCAACAGTTTCTGTTAGGAGGCAAGGATCAAAAGACAGAGCAGATCTCTGCTAGTCAGCGTGTGCCACAGCAGAGCGAAGTCTGTATCTCTGACTTCATTTACGGATGTCTTCACCCTGGACACATGCACTGTTTCCTATCCATATATTTTCCAAATGTTAAACCATCCGGGAAAGTATCCAGGAACTCTGCTGCATTTAGTGCAGCAGACCTAGAATTGTTCATTTGGAAGTTTTTCAGACCTGTCTCCTGGCATCTGTCACCGTGTTTACAGTACTGCCTGGGGTCAACCTGATGGGGAATGTGCACCTCGTCTGGCAGGCGGGGAAAAGGCAGTAGTTACTTACCAGCAACTCTCCAGGTACAATTTGAAATCATTCCTGGTCTGCCAGGTTTGGTTGCAGTTCTGTGGCTGAGAGCAACCTAGTGGATAGGATATGTGCTATCTTACATATTCTTCAGCTGAGCAGGAGGTTAGGTGGGGCTTGTATATACTGTCTGTGGTTGTGGGAGGGGGAAACCATCTCTAGCCTTGAGCAGCTCTTCATGTGAATATATGTAGAGACAACTCATCTTGAAAAGGCCTGGTTGCTGCAAACATTTTCTTTTTTAAAGTTTTAAAGAAAGATTAAGTCATTGTTAATTGTCTAAAGAAAGTAGATTTAATTACCAAGTAATTATAATTTATTACCAAATAATATCTCTAGCGTGCATCAGAAATAAGCAAGATACAGAAATCCAGTCCTTTTAATATTTTTCCAATTCCTTGGCAGCCCTGGTGGGGGGAATGTTTACCATACAGATCTTTTGATAAACACTTTTGTGGAGAGAGATGCTTTTATTGACCACTCCCAAGGAGACTGGCTACATCGCCCCTTTTTCCTTGTGTAAGCCTGAACGGGAGTTGCAAACATACTGCTGCAAGGGCAGTCACGACTTTCTGTGATAATAATATTAGCTGCTCTGAACCATGCACAGAGGAAAACCCAGGTATTTTGGAAAATGTACAGTAAAACTTGGCCTTGGTAGAGTACTGGTCTGCTCTCTGTTGGTAATTAGCTTATTTATGGTGAGAGAAGATACATACTATTCTTGGATCTGAATTGTCCGTTCTCTAATTTATCATTGGCTCCATGGAGCTCAGTGGAGTTATGCAAAGGTTAAATCAAGGTGAGATTAGAATCAGAATTTTCACACTGCAAAATTAATACTAGGTTATGAAAAGGTATGTCAAATAAAACATTGAACCTTATTACATGTTTAAGTTGTATTATATGTATGTGCATATATATGAACTATTAGATACTAAGGAAAGCATTCAGCATAGGTTTACTTTGTTTTGCAGTTTATGCGGATTAACAAGATAGTGAACATGAGTTTTAGTCATGGTGACTTATATATGGTTCCATGATATGACCATCTGTCTAATGCAGCAGACATTACCTACAATTCTCTTACAATGACCCAGTGCCTATCATAAAAAGTGAGGTTGTTTGCTTTTTAAAGGAACAGCATGATAGCACTTGGTGGTATGTTCCAGTTTACTAGCTAATAGGTCAGACAGGCTAAGACGGCAAGAGTTGAATGCATTGCTTCTCTCTTATTTCTGAAGTGTGTAATCTAGTTCCACAGACCATCTGCTTGGTTGCTCTAATATTTCTCCTCTTTATCATGCTTAACAAAACTAAGGTGTACAAGAATACCCAGGGGATAATTGGAACGGTGCCTTTAAACTGCATTTCTGTATTCTTTCCTATTTTCCTGTTCAGCCATTTTAGCAACAGATATATCGATGCATTTGGTTGCCTTTCATATGTTTTCATATTTAATCTTTCTTTCCTAAAAGAAAGAAAAGTTCTGTTGCCCTAATAAGTAATACTGCAGCAGTGTTAATGTGTTCTCTGGCACATATGTTCCCAAATTTGTGGTCAGTACTCGCTTTTTATTGGAACAGTTTGTTCCAAGAATTTATTATTGCTGCTTTGTTGAGATTAAATACTTGTATTGGTCTTCATTTTGAATTAAAAAATCTCAGTGTTATGTAGAGGCTATCATAATGTATTGCCCCCCTATAGGATAGGATAGTTTGAAATTCCTATAGTTGTGCATGTCAATTCACTAGACAGAATGGTTTGTGTTACAGCATATATTTAATAAAGGGGGGGGGAAGAAGAGAAAACCCAAGCTGAACCTTTGGAATTGCTATTAAATAAGAACACATTTGTACAGACAAGTTGGCATGGATTCACAGAATCTAAGTCCCAGAATGTTATTTAAAAAAGGATGGCATAAAAACATTCTCTTGTCAGTTGAAACTTAAGTCAGATGGCAGATCTGTAAATAGACACGCTAGGTTCATTTGTGTGCTGTGGCTAGGAGATGAAGTGACCGTACCTGGTGCTGCAGTGGTCAGGGTGGTGTAACACTTTCGAGCCACTCTTCTGGAAAGAGTAGCTGGAGAGGACAGAAGGTGAGCAGTGATTGCATTGGTCATGTCAGGCTGGTCCTGGGCGTTTTGGTACTGGCAGACCTGTCAGAGCCATGACTGCCCCCAAGGAGGTTTAATGAGGCAAATTCCACTGGATGCTTTGGAAGTTACTTTGGAGGTATAGTTGTTGAAAGAGAAACTAGTAGTAATAATTCTGCAAATCATTGCTTCCCTATAAGGACTCTGGGATGGAAACAAATACATGCATACATTTGTGGTTTTGTAGATATATATACATATACAAAAAACCAGCTTCCCAGACAAACTTCTAGGCGATCAATGGAAAGCATTCAAGATAACCATTTGAAAAAACTTTATCCCAGTGCCATGTTTTCATTGTTAACCATTCTACTCGAGCCTTGACCCTATCAACTCTGCCACCTTTGTTTTGTTTACTGTGTTATTCTATTTGGAAAGCAGGGAAGTAGCATGCAATTAGGTACAGAATTTCTGGCGGAGGATGTCGGAGGAGAGTCACTGTAAGTCTCCATGTCTCAAACAGTTATCAGTCTTCTCATCTTACTGAAGGCTCCCATAATCTATTCAAACTTTTCTTAGGTTTTTTGTTGTATTGTCACAAATGCAATAAAACAAAAAAGGAATACAATTAATGGAAATTTTCTAGTTTTTAAATCTTTTTTGAGACGTTGAAGTGGGCATAACTAGATGGGAAATGACAGGACCCTCTTGACAATGGAGAATATCAATTTTGCTTGTGTTTTGTCACTCTCATGTTTCTTATCAAACTCTGGAATAATAATTCTTGTATTTTAGCATGCAAAAGATGGTAATCTTAAGTGGATATTTACAAATATCTATTTGGTCCAGATATTTTTACAGTGATGCTAATGTATAATGTCACTGAAAACAGGGTACCTTCTGTTTTTCTGTGGGTGTTAAGATTTCAAGGTCCAATTGAGTCTGAAACTAAGAAAGAAAAAAAAATAGGGAAGACATGTCATACTTCTTATAACCATTTTTGCTGTGCAAATCATTTTTTTTTTTTCTTAGGGAAAATAGTAAAAGGAAAAGAAAGATTATTTTGTTCTTATTTTTGTTCTGCAACTCTTTTGGGTAAAATATGCCAGCCTATGCACTTCAGATTTGACTTTATTGTGGATCTGTCTTCCTTACCAAATGGATTGTAATTTTCTGAACCAACCCTTCCACTTGAGGCTAATCCTTTTGGGAAGAGGTAATTTTCCTGTTTATCTTAATTGACATGTTCCCTAAATTTCAATCTCTACATTAACTTGACCTTAATTATGTGGCCTTATTGATAAAATGAAGGTTACCCAGGCAAGCTCCATGCATGATGAATATTTTTTCCTGTGTTTGTAATGATTAAAAATCTGAACCCTCTCTCTAATCTTTATCTTCAATCATTTCTACCAATGAGTGTAAAGAATATTTATGGTGTTTGTTGGTGCTTGTTTAGGTTCTTAAAAAATTAGTATTATATGTGAGATAGATACTTTGATGTAAATCTGTATATTTCTATGTCTCTCAGTAAGAAAAGTATGCTTTGATATTGTAAATGCCATAATTTAGTCTTCATTGGTTTCTTCTGCCTTTTTTTTTTTTTTTTTTTTTTTTTTCCCCCTCCAGTCAAACATACATTATATACAGTAATAGATTGTTGAAAGTCTTCTAGCACTTTCCGGACATAGCAAACCCTGGTGTGTGAAGCAAAATAAAACCATCATAGGAAAGAAAAAAAAGCCAAATTTCATGTTTAGAAAAGACAACTTGCACAACTTGAACCTAAAACCGATGTTCAGATAGACTGGGCTAATCTTCAAATTTGAGCCACTGAGTCATAGCTTATAATCAACATTTGTTTGAATAAAATTAGAAGAAATACTTCTAATTGGAGCTATGGGTTACTACTGACTTTAACTTACAGCAAACAGTAAATGACTAAAATTCATGTATTAGAAATTAATTCTCACAGTCACAGAAGGTTGAGCAGTCTTGCAAGTAGGAGAGGACTTCATGCTCCAGGCGTTTTTGTCCTGTACAGTTAAGTTGTTAGAAAGAGAATACAGTACTTTGGGAAAATCTAGTACTGCTGTTATTATCACTAACATTCACAGCTGGTTTGTAGTAAAATGCAAGTCACTCTAGTCTGTGAATAAATATCTTTCTGACTGCACAGGATGATAATTGCTCTGCCTGCACTTTCTTTGGCACCTACTTATCTCAGCTGAAATGATTGATAAAAATATTTTTGTACTGATGGTGAACGCTTCTAAATTATATAATGATTTTTGTATTATTTCACATTTACTCTGAAGAAAGTTCATGCTAAATTGAGTTTCACTGCTGCCAGTATCTTTATTAATCAGAATAGGAGAAGTATGGTGTGTTTCCTGCCTTTTTGCACAAGATCAATTTTTAAAGCAAGACTTCCTTCTTTTTTGGAGCAATATGGAGGGTTATGTACGAGGATATCAAGTAACTGACTTCAAACAGAAGACAAATTCACTAAAGTGAAAATGATTGTGATAGTTCTCTAATTTCCCCCACAGTGTATGTAAAACTGACTTTTAAAGTGTTTAGTGGATAATGGATCATGGAAGGTCAGTACTAGCCATAGCTGTTATGGCTATTATTTTCTCCTTTCATGGGAGGGTGCTCAGCAAAATGAGATTGTCACGCTCTTTTTTTTTTTTGAGAGGACAGCGACAGACAGTTAAAAGCCTCTTCATGTAAGGATGTTATTTCATAAAGACACCAGCACTGGATTATCCCCTTCACTTTAAACTTCTGCCAGCTTGTACAAAGAGATAAAACAAAATAGCCCCAATCCCAGGGGTGGAGAAGTGCTGGCCAGATCTGCCCATGTCCACAGCTTTCATTTTGATTAGTCACATGTGAGGAAAATTCACTTAGGCTGAGAGGTAAATTTAATACCAGTTATGCCCATGCTGTTCATATCACAACCATTTTCACATGATGCCACTTAATTCCCTAAGAAGCAGAAAGGTAAATCGGTGGCTGGCCAGCTAAGGTGTCATAATGCATTAGGACCAGGGCTCGCTGCAGGGGATAATGGTTCTGATTGCTGTTGACTCATGTCTCCACCAACTGCCTCATGTAAAATAAGTGACATTTAAAAGGCATCAAGATGTGAGAAGAGGTAAAAAAAAAAAGGCAAAAAAAAAAGGAAGAAGAAAAAGCAGAGTACTAAACTTGCCACTTGGACATAAAGTCCCTTTTTCACCCTAAGTGGTATAAAAATGATAACTCCACATGCCATAGGTGACCTGCACTGTGCTTTGAACTTCCTGTCTTGTGTTTTTAGAGAAAATCTGTAAAATTGCTTCTGGGAACTGCTCCAACATGTTATCATTTATTTCCCATTTAATTTTTTTTACTTTTATTTTTTTGCCCTTGGATATCAGTCTATTCATCTTTTAAAAAGCTTAAGGCTGAATCAAGTTAGGCAATGGTATACAACAAGAGGCAGCCTAGTCTCTGAAGGCCCATTTAAGTCTATTTTTATAAAGAGAATCAAATTCCAGTTTACAGTAAGCATATGCTTCAGTTGACATCTGTTTCTAAGAGTTGGATGCTTTGTTTGCATAACAGGCACCAATAAATGGCCTTGTTTTAAGTCTGCTCACTCGGTTGTATTTGGGTTGTTCAGCTGGGGATTTGAGTTGCAGCTGATCCCCTACCGCTCGTAGCAGATACGAAAGGGAAGAAAAAAATCTGAGAAACCCAGTCTTATTTAGTAATGCAGATTTCAACATTCTCAGTGAGCCACTTTCCTTTGGTTACATGACTACCAATTCTTATTTGCCCAAGCAAAGAAGTGTTTCAAAGTATCAAATTAAAGATAATTAAAAGTTTGTTTGGTTTTTTAATGTTATGTTTAATAGCATTTGTATCTTTCTTAACTGACAAAGCCCGGTATTATGAAGAACGTGTAATGTTGGGAGTTAAATGGATGATATGTGTAAGAAACGCATTTGTTTTGGCAACATATAATTACATATTATAGTAATTTTTTTAAATATTGTGTTTTCTTGAAGTGTCCGTGCCCTACTAATGACACAGTCTAAAATATTTTATAAGTAAAATTAAATTCCATCTGCTTTCTTGGGGAAACAAATTCTGGACTTCTCAAGGAAAAATACAAAAGTATATATGTTGCTTCTCTAGCTGGCAGAATGTAAGCCTTTCTCTGTGAGGTGATGCATTCTGTTGCAATTATATGATATTTCCCTGATACCTGTAATATGATTTAAATACATTTCTACAGAAGCTAGGAAGTGCCTGTAAAGAGCACAAAAATGTATTGGTATTATCACAACTATATAATTACTTCACTTAATAACCTCTGTAGTTTTTTTAAAGCAATAATATCAGCACTCATTCCTTTTTAGTATTTTGAACTCCCCTGCCCCCCCCCGCTAAATTATTGTAAAGTGCTCTCTAGTAGTGTACAGAATATGTAACGTATTTCAAGTGGATTTACTTATCAACTTTTTCTAGTGGTACCAACAGCAGTAGTGTGAAATATATCTACTCCCATTTACTCTTATCCATTGCACCTACTTTCTTTTTCCCTTTAATTTTTATATATGGTAAAAATTTCATTGAAGAGAGATTTTAGATGACAGGACTGTAATTTTAAACCCAATAGAAGAGGTGTAAGCAATTTGAGCTTAGCTGAAGCATAATCTTAGGTTGTCAAGAAGAAACCCATTCTCCCTATGCTAATCAATCAGTATATCAACCGACCAATCATCTCCTCAGCTTAGCATATATCCTAAGGTTTGATATATCTATTAACTGCCCATCATGCAGCTGGTCTCCAGTTGATGAGATTCCCCCTATCTTGGCATTTGGAGGCAGACAACTGAGCTATCACAGCCTCAGATAAATACTAAAGTGGAGATTTCAATCCTGCTCCTGATAGCAAAGACAATTCAGGAATATAGAACATATTTTCAAGAAAGAACACATAGAGAATTACATTTTCAGCAGTGTGTTATATGTGAAAATTGCATATATTTCATGATCCCTTCTTCCTCCACTGCCCTCACTTCCCCAGAAGTAACGGGAAATTACTCTTTTATTGTGACTCAAACTCTTAACAGGAAAAGAGAACAACAAGAAAGTGCTAGAATTTGTTGTTAACTGCTAATTACTATAATGGTGACATACAACTACTTTTTTAAAAAGTGCTTTTCCTCATTATTGCAGTGTTACTACTTTATTGATGGAGAGCAATATGAAAATAGCGTCACAACACATTTAATCCTTAAGGAAAAAGTTTGAATTTCAGAAGATTATACACCTGCCTCTCCATTTTTAAAGTCTGAACTCAAAACTCATTAAGAAAAAACATAATCTAGGTATAAAAGAGTCTACCTCCTAATATGGGAGTTCAGGATGCAGATTTAACATTGTGTTTCAAGGTCTATCTGTGCAAGAAAGGCTGTAGAAACTGAGGACTTACCATGTTGGCTTTGCCATTAGAAAAAATCTGCCTCAAAGAATGAAGTGGCTTAGGTTACGTAGTGTAAAACCTTGCTGCTCCCTAGAGAGAATCCTGGGGTCGCCCAAGGGTCTGTGGTGACCATGGAATGGAGCACACAAGGGAAAAGTCTCCCACTCAAATTGCTGTGTCAAAAGGTGGGGCCCAATTTCTGTGCTGGCATACGACTGAGCAATTCCTGAAGTCAGAGAATGTGTGCTCACTTTAATTAAGAATTTGATCAACTTTCTTTCAATACCTACCAATGATAAACCTAAACATGTTGTTACGAGGTTAGCTCATAGGCTTTCATGCTTTCATTTAATTAAATTGGGTGTAATGATTTGCTTTGGTTTTGTTCCTTTGTTTTTGAGACTCAATCCAGTGGATGTTCTGAAATATGTTCTTTCAACACTGAAAAATGTTCTAAGTCCCTAAACCATATATCTTAGTTAAAGGACATTATTCTTGACCTAAGAGCACTTACGTGTTAGAATGTAAAAAAAGTGTTTATACAGCTCTACAGTGTTTTTCCGCAGAATTCTTGTAACACCTGTGTTGCTCTTTTGCATTATTTATGCCTTGTGAAATAAGAATGTGGTCAGTTAAGTCACAGTTCATTACAGTAACATGGGAAATGTGAAAGTAATCAAGGAAAATTGGTTGTTAATATTTCAGGCCACTTTAGAGACTAAATTCTACTTTTACCACTTTTTTATCCTCCCTTAACATAACCCACTGAAACATTGATTTCCTGGGAAGGATACCCTTGGATTTGACTCTACAAAATTATCCAAAGCAGTATTACTAGCATATACTAATATGATAAAGGCTGGTTTCTCAGAAAGGCCACGCGTATTTCAAATTCAAGGCTGGTTCATTAGCTGGGATACACTGGCATAATACCACATAATACCAGCTGAAGATTTGGCCCGCTGTATTTGGTGCTCATGAAAGGGCCAGATGAACAGCTATGGCTCTTGAAACCTGTTCAGGCAAAAACCAGCCATAAGCAATGGTAGCGTGTTGCCCTATGAATGTATGTCAAACCTGACCTGGAAGGATCTGAAGCATCTTCGTGCCTATTTAATCCTTGGCCTTTCAGAAAAAACTTTAAATATTTTCTCTCACTATAAAAGATAGCATTTGCCTTAACTCTTACAGTCTAAATTCATATGGAACATAGATCCATGTGGATCCATAAATAGATGAGATGTCTGAGAGTGGCTCATCCTTGTGCAGCGCTCTCACTTAAAGAGCTCGTTACAAATCTAATCCCATGTGAGAGATGAAAACAAGGTTTAGTAATGTAGCAAGATTTTGGGCATCTGCTGCAGGGTGGTTGCCAGTACTGTAGGCTTTTAAAAATTGTACGCTTAGCACCAGTTGAAGATACCCCCGGAGAAAGAATCAAGGCTTTTTAAATATAGTGACCTAATGATTTCATTTAAGAATATGCAGGATGCATGGTCCCCTTTTGCCAGTATATGAAGTTCCAAGTACTGTGATACACTGTTTTGTTAGAGAGACATGGTCTAAAGCCTTCAAACTGAACCATGCACACAATTATTATTTTCACTTGCACACAATTAATATCTCCTGGCAGCACAGAGCAGATGTTTTTCTAATAGTTTGGTAAACTGTGTAGAAAGGCAGTTTGATAAAGGAGAAAAATACTGAATCAGAAGCTACTAGGATCAGAAAGGTATTGTCTTTGTTTAGTTAATTTGATAGGGAAAAAATTTAAAAAAAAAAAAACAAAAAACCACCAAAAACCCCAAACATGAGAAATCCAAGCTCTAGACAATTCTGAACACAATCAAAATCTGCCAAATAAATTCCACTTTATTTATCTTGAGCACTACATAAGGGTGCATAGATCAGTTATCCAAACTTCCATGTTCTGTATCAAATATTTGAGGAAGATAAGCAGTATTAGTAACCAGAGTTAATGTACAGGTTTGTTACGTTCTCTACCCATGATACATCTGTAAAAAACAAAACAAATTTTTTAAAAAAAAAGCAGAACCCCAAATCCCCATGAAAAAACACACCAAAAATCCCCAAACCAACTAGTTTCCTCACTTCATCTATAGACAAAAGTGAAATTAGGCTATTGGAATTGACTAGATAGAGATACAAGGCTACAGCTGAGATAAGGTTGATTATATATATAAGCTATTGTGAATACTGAAAAAAGCAGTTATTTAATTGAACTATCCAACTATTTGTCTGGACACGATTCTTTAAAAAATATTCCTTTCTGTATGGCTTTTTGTTTGTGAAGCAAATAAATATGCATGCACTCAAAATTTATTATTACATATTTAAATGGTACAGTTCAAATATCATTGAATATTCTTTTTCTACACTTCCCAGAATGAGTGCTCATTTACATCAGATATTATGAAGACTGGATGACTAATCCTAAATTCAGGTGTACTACCACTCAGGCTAGGCAGATTGCTAGTTGATCATGCTAAGATGCTCCCTTATCCATTATTGGATCTGAAAAAGAGGAGGATTAAGAATTATCTGACTTCTCAGTTAATGTGCAAATCATCTAAAAGCTCAGCTTAGAAGGGTCTTAGAAAGCCAAACAGCACTAAAATAATAATAATGTCTTAAGTATTTTTAATAATATAAATGTGCTGTATCGCATTTTTAGAGTGAAAATAGAGTTTTAGAGTTTATATCTTGGGTGGTCTTTTATCTCACTCTTCCTGTTTTTGTAATTATATATGGAAGTCCTATGACTCTATTTTTAATTAAAAAAAATTATTGCAATTAGAAGTTGTCACTTGGGACAAACTTTCACTGCTGAAACTTAGTAAAAAAAAATATATTACTTTCAGGCAGTGGTAGAAAAAAATTTGATAAGTATCTTTGGAATGAGCATTAATATTAATCTATCTACTTTTAACAAAGCATGAGGGAGGGAAGGAAAAGTGTATCTCAGGAAATATAGTGGTATAATGTATCTATGGTCTTTGCAGGGTGTTTTTTTTTCTGTGATACTTATTTCTAGTATCTTTCTCTGCTCTTGGTTATGGCGAAAAAACCCTTCACTGAAAAGATTGAAATACTATTTTTCTGTATTTTCAAGGGACAGGAGAGTCTGTGAACCAGAAGACATCTCTTAATGTTCCATCTTTGCATTTTTAGGCTAGTTCTGCTGTTTGCTATAGCAATATTTGTTTTATCATTTCTATCATTCCAATATGTATACTTGCCTTTCAAAATCTGTGAAAAGTATTTAAAAAGAAAAGGGAAAATACCAGCATTTCAAAACCCTATTATAATACATTTTCAAATATGTCAGACACATCTTTGTTAAAATTAAACCAAGGATTGGTTTTGAGCGAATAGCCCTATATCCTTACAGATGCTGTGGATGGATGCATCTAAGCTGCTTATTATATTGATGGGTTTTGCTGCTCTGCAGCAAATGAAAACAGGCAGCTGCTTCCTCCATCAAAGCAAAAAGCAGCCTGAGTTTTTATTAAACGAGTGTTCATTTCTTCTATTGCCAAAATTCTTACACAAAACAAAAGAGCAGTTTTAGCACATTATTGCTTAACTAGACATGAACAACTGACAGCAAGTGATAAGCCTGTCTGCTTTTCACAACTGGTAATCATTTTTGGAATAGATGTTTTAATATAGTTGAATATAAAATTTTGTAATTTACATCTACAATGGTACATAAATTTATAGATCCAGTTTTTTGCAGGAGAATGAAGGCTATAATCACAAAAGGTTTGTTCCAGTGTTGTTTAATTTTTAATAACTATTTGAAAACTAGTTTAAAAAAACCACACACACAACACAATCAAATTCATTCATTTAAAAAAGCACGTTAAAGACAATCATACAAGTAGATTTGTACAGTTTGCCGATTTTTCTTATGGAAGAGATATGCATACATTTACAGCTTTGACTTGTTACTGTATTTCCACATCAGTTCCACCGACCCTCTTAAGTTTGCGCTCTAAAAAGAAATTTGCAGATTGCAGACCATCATGTTTCCCTCCTAGTCTTGAATAATAATGAGAATGAAAGTGAGAGATACAGTGCTGAGGCCATTTTGCCTAGGCTGAAGATCTCAGGCAGTGCTTACACATATTTTTCAATGATCTAAATATCATGAATTCTGCTTTAGATTGAAAGAGAGACAAGAGTTTCTATAAAATGTACATGCATAGGGGAAAATGGTGAGATGTGTTTCTCTTTGTATCTTCTATTTCTTGTGGTGTTCTTGTACCTTTCAAACTGACTTATAGCATTCTTGCTGTGGAAAAATAAGCTAGCCGTTCTCCCTGCCTCAAATTACTCCACTGGATTCAAACGGTGGTTTGCCTTGTGCAAAAGTCAGGTGCAGTAAGACGTGGGTGTGAGGTGCTACTGTAAAGGCCATTAAATAATTTTCTTTTTTCACACTGTGTGCATTTATCACTGAAGTTGCTTGCTAGCAAATTTCAGAATGCAGAGCCTCAGATTAGACAATTGCACTTCCAAAACAGGTTAGCTCTTATGTTGACACTTGAGGTAGTCAAATGTCCAGAAGGGCACAGTACTCTGTAGCTGTTCTCCTTTAGAAAATGTGCTCTCAAATTAAATTTTGTAGGAAAATAGTTCTAGACACACCATCTGCAACCAACTTGGTGACGATGACCCCTCTTTTATCTGCTTCTGCTGTAGATGGGTGTAAACGTAAGCTTGAGGATGCAAGTTTGAAAATAGGGAGTTTGTGTACTGCAAACAGAATGAAATAATGAGAGTTTTTTCAGTGGGTTTTTTCCTCACTTAGCAATTCTGTCTATTTCTTCATTTTACTAAAGTGACAAGACTTGTCTTTAGATTATTATGAAAGTCATTTTCTATGGAAGGTTTCCACTCTTCTATACTTGCATTTTGTGGCAGCTAAAAATTTGGGTATTTGTGGTATTAGTGCCTTATTACATGTGTTTATGTTTTTTAGATTCACTACATCTTAGGTGGGATCTTGGGTAACCTGGATTACTGATTATCCTTTCACTGTGTCACATTTTGCATGCTGTGTGAACAAGTGAATGAAAATAAAATCTTTGCTTCCTGACTATATTAAGCGACATTTTTAATGATAAAATTATATTGAAAAGGGGCCTGAGGTGTGGAGTTTGAAGAAAGTTGAGAGCTAGAAGTATTTTTGAGAGCTATCCATGCAAACTTACTACAGCAGTACAATTAATTACAAGTAGTCTTTCTCAAGCAATTACTCAAATCAGAACAATCATGTTATATGTTACTAGCAAGGTGTATTTGGCAGACGTATGCTGTGCTTCTACTTGGTACTTAGTCATAATTTTACTATCCATGATTTCATATTTTTTCTTTGACTTGGAAGTGAAAGGTAGTGCTCCACTGACAGAAGGGCTCATAATATTGGTTAGAGCCTCATTTTGAAATTTACTCCAAATGACTATGCTGTTGAACCTTGATTTTGACCTGCTCTCTTACTTCTCCAGGACCTCCAGCAGGTGTACCGTGCTTCTTGCTGTGCATGGTGGTGGTGATTCACAGAAAAACTAACCAGGATGAAATTATCAAATTTACCTTCCCTCATGACTTGAATATAAGCCATAGTCAGTAGAAAATAAGATTTGATACTGTAAAATTAGGATTGTAACAATGCTACAGTAAAAGTGGAAGGACCTTATTTTAAATTCCTATAATTCCTTATGTTAAATTCCTAGAATATCCTGTTCCAGTAGATATCTTAGTTTGGGGGATTTTCCATCCACTCTACAGTCTTTTAGCAGAGGAGATGGGTAATAGTTGCCTGTCTGGATCGGTGCTTAATTGAATACCTCTGCACAGTCCATTGTGGTGCCAAAGATTTTTTTGCTCTCCACCAACAATGCGTCTTGTCAGGAAGGATAAAAAAACCTTTTCTTTGGGTCAGAAAACAATTCATCATTGCTCTGCAATTGTTGGTGCTTCTTTTGAGACATCATTCATCTCTTTGCCCATAAAGCTTTTTTTCCTGTTGCTTTGGTGAGTATTAAAGTTGATAAGGTGATTTCATGTAGCCAAGAATCAGGACATAGTAGAAAAAAAAGATCTTTCTGAGTATATTCATCTGGAGAAAATGACTGACTGTTCAAATTTAAATTGTCTTTGCTTTTGAGGGTTAAAATAGGATTTGCGCAAAATTTACTTGAAGCTTCAAATTAATAGGAAGATATGTCATAGTTGAATAGTACAAATAAAAGACAAAATTTGAATTTTGAGATCAGACGTCTGTACATGTGGCCATGTGAAGTGCTAGGGAAAAGTGACAAAACTTTCCATTTGGCTTAGCTTGGAAAAGAACTTCTTAATTTCCTAGCATGAGTGAAGCGGTTGTAGGACAGCTTTATATCTCTCCTCCACAGAGCTTCAA
This sequence comes from Astur gentilis, assembly GCF_929443795.1. Lineage (NCBI taxonomy): Eukaryota > Metazoa > Chordata > Aves > Accipitriformes > Accipitridae > Astur > Astur gentilis. The sequence continues at coordinate 5,524,216 of NC_064909.1, read as the reverse complement.
GGGATGGTTCACACTTCCCATTGCCCCTTTGCTTCCTGTGTGTAATATTGACAGACAGTAGAACGGAGTTGCACTCTATCTTTCACTATCCCAGTTAATCAGTAGCTACTGCAACTTCTTTGTACCTATGGAGCAGTGCAGAGCCATAATACTTGCAATAATCAAATGTCTTCTTTAAAAAGACACATCTCAAAATTCTCAGCATTCTATCCTGAGAATTTTCTAATAACATGCTGTTCTTTAAGAACTTCGCATCAGATCTCAATATTTGTTATCCAAATGTGTGACAGCACTCTTTAAAACATGTGGTAGAAAGCCACAGAGGAGAAACAATAGTTTTAATTTATTTTTTTTTAAATACTGGATAATTTATTTCTAGTAGAAAATTTTCTGTATTATCATACAGGATTCAGTGTTTTTAGGTTCAGCACAGAAGCAAGAGAGGTTTTGTTTGCTTCGGACTAGTGGTGCTTCACCTGATGGTTAAAAAAACATCCTCAGAAGGCTGCCTACACATGATTTAGTCCACATGGGTTGAAGGTTGCTTTAAAGAACTGTTGTTCCATGGCTAGTGCAGAAGGACCTGACACTTTCCATTAGCAAGCACTATGAGAGTAATAAAAACGACTTAATTTATGTGTTCTCAGCATTATTGTGTTTTTTTTGTTCATGTTGTTCCTCTATAGGAAGAATTTGGTTGTCTTTTTTGGTTACATCATACCTCAAGGTGTTAGGATGACTCAGGTTTTTTTCTTGGCCTTCCCATAATTTCATTTTGTGTGTTTGAGTAACTTAATCTGTCTCTGTCTCTTAGTTTGGTTCCTAATGTGCAAAATCGCAACAGTAGAAATTAATGGTGTCATCAATTTCTGGTGAGATAGACTCCATTACTGCGGTGGATTTTATGATATGGGGATAAGTGCTGTAGAAATGTTTGCATTTTGTATGTCTCTGCATATATAGCATTTCTCCATCCATCACCATACTATGCAGTGATAACGTTTTTCTACCCCTACTACCATAGTAAGTATCATTAAGCTGTCTGGAAGTAGACATCATCGCTCTTATGGCACATTTGTAGTGGATCTCTTACTCCATCCTAATGGTGAAAGGGTACCTGCCAAGAGCTGAGATGCAGGCAGGCGTTTCTCTGTGAGCACTGTCTCTCTTCCATGTCTTCAGACATGCCAAATCACAATCCTTGAGGCTCTCCTTTAAACACCAACACAACTTAATTTTTTTATTTGTTTCTGTAGAGATTCCAGTGTTTTCTGGCAACTATTCTGTTTTCACATTGTAGTTATCAAGGTGATAAAGAGTTGTAAAACCTCCAGTAAATGTCACAAAGTATTTATTTTTGCAAAAAGAAACTCTTATTTCTGTCTGTTTCCTTGTACAGTGAGATTTTTAGTCCCTCTGACTAGGACTTGTAGTATATTTATAACCTTTTAAATGCAAGCACCATTTGGGGAGCTTTTGATATTCTTTTGCCTATGCACGTGTAAATAATTGACTATCATGTGTAAGCGGTTGCACATACAAATAGGTGCCCATGTTATGTATTTATAATCAAATTCATAATACAAAATGAGAATAATTTTATTTTAAATATGAAAGAATTATTTTAGGTGTGTTCACAGGAAACTTAATCCATATCCATATGTATGTGTTTGCAGGAAACAAATTACACTTTTCACAACCTAGTGGTAGTTGTTAACTCATAAGAATTGCTGCATTTCTGCATTACAGCTGTATGTTTTCTAACAGAAGCAGAACTATCTTACACTTGCAACTTCAAAATGTAGGTCATTGTGTTGGTGAATGTAGGTCAGAGTGAAGAGGAAGACAGAATGCAAACTCCTCCACGTGGATCTTTAAGCTTATCCCTCTTTTGAAGTTAAAGAGGCTTACCTACCTGTTCAAGCACGAGAAGCTTTTCCTTTTACTAAAATTAACGCAGGTATTCTGGCTTCTGGCTTCTTGGCTTAGCTGGAAGCGCTGTGTGCTTCCACACTTGAGAGCTGTGTTTGTGAAGGACCTCCTGACTCCTGCTTCTTTAGCTGCCAGCCACTTACATCATTGCTGAGGTAATAGCTCCTTCCCTATGGGGAAAGGGAGCAGGGAGGAGAGTGGTGTGCATCACTACCATCTGCCTAAAGAAGAGCATTGTCTTTCCAAAGGTGCTTTACCCTTCTCTCAGCACAGAGCGATCTGATACACCTGCAGTTTCAGCTGGTATCAACATTGTAACGGTAGCAGGGGAAAGAATGGTGACCCCTCATAAAAGATTTAGTGACACTATTCAAAGTGCCCTTTCAATAATAACTGTGGAAAAGCCAGAGACATTTGACTGAGGGTACTGAAAACTCAGATGTTGAAGGATTTTGCTACAATTGACAAGTATTTTTAAAACTCACTCAGGCTAAAAGTTTGCTATAAAAGGGTTTAGGTTTTTTGTGTTTGTGGGCGTGGGCTTGTTTTGTGATGTGAGATACAAGTATTATAAATGGTATTAAATTAGCCATGTCTTCACTAAATATTAAAGAAGCACTTTTATTGCTTGAGTATACACCAGTCACTGCAAACTGAAACATTCTTTATATTATACACTAAGATATTTAAACAGTTATTATATTTATTGCAAAATCTGTCATTTTAGCATATTTCAATGCTCAAAAGCATTGAAATGCTCAAAAGGGAGATGGAAAATCCTGTACAATTCTTAGTGTTTGTTTCACTGAAGAATGGGTAGTCGTATGTGAATATTTTATTTTAGCCCTTAGCAAGTCTGAGCAAAATAGCACATTCACGAACACGTAATCAGCCTGAACTGTCATAAACGGGACAAATACCAATATCGCTTTAGTGGTTTTGTCATACATATGAATCGTCATTCTATTTTTTTTACCTTTAAGATCTTTGTCATACAAAAGTTATATGCAAAGTTTTGACCAAATCCTGCCTAGGCTTTTGCTTGATCTGCGTGCCGACAGCGCATTCATAAATTTTCATGATTTATCACTACGAGTAAGGGTAGTTCAGAATACTGACAGGGTGGAAAGGAAGAGTTATGTATTTGATGGTTACAATCAGGCTCTAAGTGATTTTAAAAAGACAACAGTTTTTCTCCCAAACTTCTGCTTCTGTTAAATATGTTGTGATGTTTTTAATGTCTCGAGAATAAAGAATTCTTGAAAATGGTCTAAAGGATGCACATCCGTAGTAAGCTGCATGGAATTCAATTTACCTGTCGAGAAATATCGAAACATGTCTGTTTTTCTCTTTACTGAAACCATTGAGGTGTCTGTAGTTCATAATACTAGGTTTCTGTCATGTTAATTCATAATGCTGTGTGTTGTGGGGGGAGGCTAACCCTGGTTTTTACCTGTGGACAGGTAGGTAAGCATGTTTTTTCATTGCTAAGCAACAACTGATGGAAAACATACAACCATAGTTTGGCCACATATGCTTTTGATTCATCCTCCCTTAACTTTGGGAACCTAAGTCAAGTGCCTGAATACGAGTCTGTTTTCCCCAGGCTCCTTCCAGCAATGGAGACTGGTGCTTGCAGGAGAGCATGCAAGCCTCACAGGGTCTGTGCTGACCTCTCCGAGGGCCACGGTGCTTCAGTTACATGTTCAAGTGAGGTGGGAAACTGGTCTGACCAAACAGTGAGTTTCATGAGTGAGTGGTGTTGAAGGGCTAAATTTGCATGGATGCCTCCAAGTACTTGCCAAGGCTGACAATGACCAGTGTAAGTTTTATGAAGGAAGCTTATAAAGTCATGAATAATACAGATTAGGTGAAAAAAGCGTGATTGCTCCTGTCTGTTCCCATACAAGAACTACAGGGCCTCAAATGGAAATAACAGGGAGGTGAGTACGAGAGAGAGGAGATGTTTCTTTATACAGCGTGGTAAAACTGTGGCACTTCCTGCCACAGGATGTTGCAGCTATGGAAAGTTTACCGCAGTTCACAGAACAACTGGTAAAATCCCATGGTGACTATTAAACAGAACTTATCATTTGTAGCTCCTCTCCTTCTCAGCAACTTCTTGAGCCACAACTAGAAATCATGCTGCATTATTGCCCTAGTCCTGTATTTGTCCTTAGCATGTGTGGCTGGTCATTGTGCCTTACAGTCAGACTGATGCCTGACCTAACAAAACCTAAGAGAAAAGGAGCTAAATAAAAAGAAACTGGGAAGAAATTAAATGGCTGTAGAGGACAGCTAATGAAAAAGGAGGGGGCTCCTGTCCACTGTTAGAAGCAGGCTACAAGGCAAGGTGGGCCTGGCATCTGGCATGGTACAAACAGTTTGATGTTCATGTGAACACCCAAATCTTAGAAGTTTCATAGAGTTAAATTTTACATAACTTTGAAAGTCTTGACAATTGCATATTCAGTTCCAATGCTTAAATCAGAAGTCTTCCATTAGGAGTCTTACTTGTTTCTTTATTCCATGGTATTATAGCAAATTTAGAAAATTAAATAATTGGTAGAGGTCTGCAAATGGTAATATGTATTCAAATATTATTTTAGACCCAAAAAAAATCTGTTTAAGATGGCAAATATCTTTGTTTTATAGGTATTTGGCCTTCTGAAGAAGTGTTGGCTTACTACTGCCTAAAGCACAATGAAATATTCAGGTACAGACTTAAACATAAAAAAGATATTTTCCAATCTATTAGTTTTATTGTATCTGCATGGTAAAGATTGCTATGATTTAAGTCTTCAGATTAAATTTAAAATGTTCAAGGTGAAAGCATGTTGCTCTTAACAAAGAATTCTGAGCTGCCTTTGGGTACTAATATTGCACAGCAAGCTTTCTGCTATATGTCAAAGACTTTTGATTTCCACTCAAGGCGTTTTATTTCACTTTGATTTTTGGGAAACAAAAGTGAAGCTCCAATCGATCAGTACTGATTGTGAAGGTCAGGAAAAATAAAAGACATTCTTTAAACTGACATCTGTTGCAAAAGCAAGCAAAATATTACCTGATAAGATACATAATAATCACTGCATATAGAGATGGAGAAATTTGCACCTGTATTTAAGTGTTGTGAAACAATTTTGAGACATCCTGCACTTTTATTTGGTTTTGGTTTTTCACATTTTCTAAACTTGTAGAAGACAGTTATCAAGGCTCCAATAGGAACACCTAAAAGTAAAATCCATCCTGCATCCTCTCTCTTTCCCCTTGAGTATACAGAGCTTTGCACTTGGAAATCCTTGAAGTTTCATTGTCCAGAGGATGAATGGGGTGCAAGAAAAGCCATTATAACGGTGCATTTGGAGGCATAAATTGTGTTCTGAGTGAGGGTGCAAGGCTAATACCAAGTGAACCAGCTTGGAGTATACAAAATGCCTCAGTCTCTGTACGCATGGTGTTGGTAAATAAGGAAGACAAAGCTGAAAGTCCCTGTCCCTTGTACCAAAGCTGAAAGTGTGTCAGCTGTGAGCTGGTTCCCGCAGCTTGCTTAGATTCCTCTCTGAAATCAAAGGCCTGGCACCAAAGCATGCCCTGGTTTGTAAAGCCTCATTTCTACTCCATCCGCCACCTGAACGAAGCCCACCCGATTAAAGGAGGCAGCTAACACGCTTAATCTGGTAGCCGCTGCTCCTTCCTCTGAGTTTAGCTGGGCCCTGCACTGTGTGACTTTTGCTGCTGTACTGGTGTCCCTATAGCACGCTGCCGTCCAGCCCCATGCCGTGGCTCATATGGTCCGCTTGTTCTCAGAGGCTCTTCGCAGCAAACCTCCCTGTGCTGCTCACTAAAAGGGCATTTTCCTAGTTTGGGTATGCAAGCCTGGATACTCAGAGACAGCAATCCGTCAAACTTCCATGGAGAAAATGGGCACTTTCACACCTGATTTCTCAGGATTATGCCCTCTCAACAGCATGCTCAGAGTAGAGTTTCTTATTTTAATTCTCATTGATAAATGTCACTAAGTATTGCCTGAAAGGAAAATTTGCTAATAAGGGAACTTTGCACTGAAATAAGTTATTTATGTGCACAAATATATATGTGTATATGTGTGTATGTATATGCTTTTATATTATGTACATACAGACTTGGTTCAAAATGCACTAAAAACCCCACACTAGATGCTTTCTGTGTTTATTTCAATAAGCATGACTCATAAAGGATTAAGCGCCTTGTAAATCTTAGATATATAACCGTATGTATATACTTTTAATATATATGACATATATGGTTTAGAAAAATAAAAACTTCTGTGAGAAAAAAACTGTAATCATTCTATTTAAACCACAAACAGCAAATTTCCCACATCGGTTTTATATTCTCATTGGGTTTGTGTACGGCTTGTTCCTCCAAACTGTGTCCATCTTTTGTCTCATTTCCATTAAATAGGACAACCAGAAAAACCAGACTTTTTTCAAATAAAATTTGTGGAGTCTAAGAAAAATAAATCTATCCCATCCAGACAGCGAGCATTAGTGTACAGTCATACAGCATAGTCCGGTGAACAGAATATCAGCATCTGTATACTGATACTGGCATCCTAGATGCTCTTCCTAAATATCAGTATCGAGTGAGTAGTCGACTTTCTTATAAAAATAGATTTTCAAATGTTGGTATTTTAGGGGAGAAGAAAAGGTGTGCCAAAAAAAAATCTGGTTAGCTGAAATTCCATTTTCTGCCTGTCAAAAATGTCTCAATGGGAACATTTCTGCCAGCTGTAACAGTTGCCGCAGATTTAGCTATAAAGCAGCGTGTTCTTAAACTGAGGGTCTGCCTTGCCCCAGACGCCGCTTCACGCAGTTTCGTTGTGGGATCAGCATCCCTCCCTCCTCCCCTCCTGGGGCAGGCCATGGCTCTGGAGGACATTCTTTATGGCTCCCCCTCCAAGCTCCTATCCAGCACGCTCCCTGCACCAAATTATATTTCACGTGCACGTCTTAATAACAGCACAGTACGGTCTAAGTTAAAAGCAGCCTTTTAGACCACGTATTCAACCCTCTGCTCAGGCTCAGTTTAGGCTCTTGACACTAACTTGGTTTAGTTTTCTGTGGCTTAACTCTTTGCTTTTCCCATCGTTGTTCATAACAGCATTGTTTGTAGGTCACTTGCAGTTTTAAGTGCTAATTGAAGCATTGGATTTCTTCATATGTAATCGTTTTGTGGTATTTGGCTAGTTTCAAAACTTGTCTCTTTTTAATATAGAAAGGCTTTTAGGCATAACTATATGAAGAGATATATAAATAATATTAATTTCCCCATTTACTTCTCTAACTGTTTTTGCAAGAATGAATGTGGATTAACATTGTTATCCTTTCCTAACAATTATCTTTCGCTACTCTAGCTAGTTTAGTTTTAAAAGACAGAGCCATTGACAAGGGAAAAAAGGGAACCTTCTCAGATTTTTCAGCTCAGCGGTGGTAATGTTGCACTGAACACTAATGAGGGAACCCCCACTGATTTGCCTGCTTTGTGACTTTTCTATTTCATAATTATTTTTAAAACGCAAACCGACATGAGGTAGCCTAGTCATGTCTCTACAACTTCCTGGTAGCTCGGTTCTTACTGCAGATGGCAATTTGTTCTTGTAACATATATGTCTCTCTGACCATTTTCATCTAATTTGTATGGGTTCTACCATTTCCTTTCTCTCTTTCAGGGACCTTGCTGTGTGTGAGCTAGGGGGTGGCATGACATGCTTGGCTGGGCTCATGGTAGGTCTTTTCTCAATTCCAATCCCATTCAGAGAGAGAAACAAAAGGAAAAATGTTCCAGTGCCTCCAACTGCTGGGTCAGAGAACTGTCAACAGCCTCAGCTGCGGTCAAGCTGCAGAGTCTTGAGAGACCTTCTAGATTGACTTGCTTTCGTATCATATTGATTTTATGGTTGCCTCGATGAGCAGAAACATTTTACCTCCGTGTAGTCAATATCTCTTGTTGTGACATTCCAGGCCACGTACAGTCTGTCTTTCATTGCCATAGCCGAAGCTTTTTTTTTTTTTTTTCAGATTATAGTCCCATTTGCTAAGATACAGGAATAGCCTGGCGAATCACAGTTGGAGCACCATGATATAGCTGCTAATGTTTTGCCTGCATTATTACACCAACAAACATGATCCAGAGCTCTCGGTAATTAGATTCTTTTGAATTAGATTGGCCATTCAGGAGAGTCGTTCACCATTCTCTGGGTTCTGAGTCATGTATTCAGGAGATATTATGTAGCAGTGCAGTGCATTAGACAAGTTTTTATGTCTCTACAAATAAAAGCATATTGTTACACTGATTGGCATTTGACAAACCTGTCGCTCTTATACAATGTGTCGAGGTTACAGCCCAATGTGCGAGCATGTCAAAGCTCACAAAAAAATTACCCTTACAAAGCCATCTGCCTGCAATGCAAAGTTATATGAAGGGCATCAGGCAGTCAGACAGAAGCAAGCTGAAAGGCAGAGTGACAGCCTTGTATGATGGCTCTACTAGATAAACAGAAGCCCGCAAATGAAAGCCTCTCAGAATACCATCATCCGCTGTCACAATGCAATTACGGAACAGAATGATAGCAAGATAGAGGCTCCCGCAAATGGAATGATAAAAGTATTGACTGATTTGATTGAATGATTAAAATAATGCAGACATAAAATGAAAAAAGATTGAAGATTGTTACAGAGAAATAGGTGAGGAAGCATGATACTGAAGGCTTGTCACTCCTGTCTTCACTTCCACACAGACAAGCATATTTGCTCATTGTTTGCTGTGCTCTTTTTTTCAGGTTGCTATTTCTGCAGATGTCAAAGAAGTTCTGTTAACTGATGGAAATGAAAAGGCCATCAAAAGTATCCTTATTCAGATAGAAAACTGGTTTGTTGTGCTCGTTCCTTTTTACTGGCTGAGTAACAATCGATATAAAGACAGACAGCATGGGGTATATTAAGAAAAAGTCCCCACATAAGTAATTAAAAAATAGATGTAGAATATCTTGAACAGGGCTACAGCTTCCTCCACAATAAATGACACATTTTCTTCTTTAATTAAAAACGTGCGTGTTGGTATAGAGCAAGTACAGTAGTAAATATTTGTCTTATGGTTGAGCGCTGGAAGATTCCTGTGTGTATGCTGCACGTTACAGGAGGTGTAGCAGTGAATCAAATCATTAGCTCCCCTTCACATGTTCGTTTTGCAGAAGAACTAGATTATTTATTTTTTTTACTTTCAGATACTAGCCTCTTAAAACATTCACAGTATTTGTATATTGTCATAGCTTTTCCAGTGTATATTGAAATGTACAGTTTCATTGTTGCTGCTAAGTTATAACTGCCTACAAATTACCCATTTAGTGTGCTTAATCGATTATCAATTTATCATTATTTCTCTTGATGTAAGATTGCAAAACTCCTCTGTCCCTTGTAGAAAGTATTTTATTATATTTCTTGTATTAGAATAAATTGCTATTATGCCCTTCTAATATGAACACATAGTTCAGAAAATTGAACTGGACTTTGGCTAAGGGAGAGAACGAGTGAGCATAATTTGTGGCCACTTTAAATATCAGCATAGAACAAGAACAGATATATACAATGAATACTAATAGCCCTTAGAAACTGAGAGCAAAAAAAAGGAAGATATCTATTCGCTTTTGTTCCGTGGTAATCTTTCCATTTGCATTTTAAGGCAGACTAGTTTTTCAGGTTTTGGCCACTTCATCATCAGAATTACTTAGATTTTGGTGTTGCATGGATTTGCGAGCTAACTTAGTGAGTACTTAGTGAAAAAAATGTTAAACTAATTTGTGGTTTAAAAAAATGGCAGTTGCTGATGACTGTTAAAACAGGAGGCATTGCACTGCAATAATATTAGCTACTATGTTAAAAAAGACTTTCTCAGAAGTAACTGCGGTAACTATAATTGCTTACAACCCTTTAATAATTTCATGGAAAAAATAACCAATCCTAGATTATATCTTTTAAAACTTGATGGAAGCCTTATAAAAGTCTCCTTTTTCTAGAAAATGCAAGTTCTCAGTCGTGTTCCAGGGATTCTTAGTTTGTTAAATTCTAGTTTGTTATACTCACATCTTGAGGAGGAAGTATTCATTATTCTGTGTATTTTAATCGGCATCACCCCTTCCAATCTTTCTTCTATGTCATTACAAGGATAAAAAATATGGAAGAAAAAAAGTGTTTCAAAACTAGCCTAACAAAACAAACTGATGTTTTATAGAAGCACAGGTATTTAACAAAAGATCATTTTACCCACAGAAACCTTCAGGTGAGCTCAGTAATCATCAAGTCAGCAAGTATCTTGTATAGCAGATTCCATAAAAATACCTGAACTTTTTTGAAATTTAGAAGTCTTCTACAGCAAGGAAAATTGGCGAGTGCTAAAAGTATTCACTCAGTCTTTGGAATTAACAAATTAAAGTGCTTTTACTCCTGAAAAAAGATAGTTAATGTCATCATCTAATTAGCACACCTTAGTTTTTCACTGTATGTTTTAAAAATATCTTTTATTTCCAGAAGTCTTACAAGAAGTCTTCATCTGTATTCACTCAGTGAATCCCTTTCAGAGAAGCGATTGGTGGAAGGCTCTAACAGGAATTTATTTTTCTTTTTTAACATTTGGTGCTCTGAAGGCACAGCATTCAAAGTGCTTTTATTGTGTTGGATTTTACAATGGGCTTAATATTAGCAGGGTGCCAAAGTGCAGCAGACTAAGAACTTTACAGTGTAGGTGGAATGGATTCTTAAAAGTGCACATAATAAAATTTATGTTGCTTTTTATGTGTTTTATGGACTTCAGTAGTAATTTTATGATCTGTCTTATGGTAATTTTCTTTTTCATTCTTTTCTGTAGTGACTAGCTGTAACAGAAGTTTAGGCTAAATTTAGATCTGTTTCAGCCACACCAGCCTTTCTGAAATCAGTAAGAATTTTTGGTGTAATTGGAAATAGTTTTTGGCCCCAAGTGCCACAGACTACAAATGATGTATTACTGCTAATTTTTATTATTGCTGATCGTATTTTTTAATTGTTTAGCATACTATATGAAGTTAATGTGGGATAAAATACTGTTTTCTTTCCTAGATTCTGCTCTTCAGGAACAGTTAATGCCTAGTATTATGCTTTTTATGTAGGTATTATGGATTAAAATAATCTTGTTTAAAAATTACTGTTTACATCTTCCCTTTAAATTTCTTAGGAAGCTTAAATTACATGCCAGTCATACTATAATATCCAAAAATTACTTTCCCAAAAGTAAAAGTGGTTGTCAACAAAAAAGAAAAAAAATCACTGTCAGAAGCCAGGAAATCACCAAGCAAGCCTGCTAATTATTCTTAATGGGCAAGATGAGCACATTAAGAAACAAATGAATACATCAGTGAAATGTAATTGAAAATCGACCTGGCAATAGTGCATTGCATCTGAGAATCTGCCTTTGTATTATCATCATCATCATAATTGTTGTTGGTTTTGTTGTTGTTATCGCTATTCAGTGAGCGTAACTAACAGCTTTGCTTTGTGAGCTCTCAAGCTTTTGAGGATTTGATTTTTCTTTTAATTTTTGACATTCTTCATATTATTTTCCATTTCATACTGCTACATGAAGTATTCACTATGTATGTTTTCAATATCTATATTAGGATATGTTAGTGAAATGTTACAAGTTAAAACAACTTATGAATATGTTAATTTCAAATCATTGTTGTCATTTTAAGCATTCCACAGTGACATATATAGCTATATTTTATATTAATCATTGGTCTTGTGCGTGAGGTTTATGGCAGTTTTTAAAAGGATATTGTGATTTGAGTTACTAGTCCATTTAAAAGACTTCACTCTAACTCACTCCTTTTGCTTATCGTGGGCAGATTTTAATTGATTACAAGATTATTTATATGGCAAAATCAATAAAATAAAGACAGATGTTATTGCTTTTGCAGCTTCATTCAAAACTTCATTGTTGGTTTAGTGTGTTTTATCTAAGTTCTTTCAGGATAATTTAAATAAAGAAACTATTCAAAAGAAAAACATAGCTATTTTAAGTGATAATAAAGATATACATAGGCAAAGTTATCAGATTCACACCCCTTTGTAATTTTGGGTGATATGCATTCAGATACAAATTTTCCAGCTTAGGTAATATCTATGACATAGTCATGAACATGAAATTCTATTTCCCCAGGACACTGGAAGCATCTATACTTGGTTCTACATGTCCAAATCCAAGGATGAGGTTCATTTTTAGTAAAAATTGTCTCCTGTTTCAGAGAGGCTGTGTACCTTCTGCCTTAGCTCTGTTTCACACCATGCACTAGTGACTTGAACTACTGTCTGAAAGCATCAATAATACAAAACATTGCTGCAGTGCACTATAATGGCCATTAAAATATAGCGTATGGATCTTTCAACAATACTGGGAAATTTAGGTTAGAAAGGTCATGTTCAGCATGAATGCCTGAAGACAGGGGCTCATAAATGATTTTTAAAAGCTAGGGTTAGCATGTTTACAACAATAATTAATAGTTTTGCTCTGTTATATAATTTAAGTGCAGTCTAGCTAATTTATCAACAATGTTACTTCTGCCTGTATTTTAAAATAGCATGCTTTACTCATGGAATTATTTATGCTGCTTTTACTTCACAGGTAGACGATTCATTACTACTTCTCCTTGCATATTGTGGAAAAGATTTAAAAGGCACGTCCAAACTACATAGATTTGTTTAAACCAGTTTTCCGTCATTCCATTTCTAGTTTTTGGCTTCAACAAAATATCAGTTGTCTTTTCTTTTACATCGTTTGGATAGAGGCTTTCTTAAAATAACTTTTCTTAAATAGCCAACTGTGTTAGGAAGGCCAATTACATTATTTTAGCAGAGTAAATAAAAAGATATGTCAGTGATACTTTAAATCAGCCTGACACTAGTGTTCAATTTTCTTACAAGAGCGCTTGCAAAGCATTCAACATATTTTGTGCACCTAGAAACATCCCCCTAATTAGCATTAGATTTCCTGTACCTTAAATAAGAAAGAGGGATCATTGACATCTTTACTAAAAATGTCCAGTTAAGATAATTTTTGTATGTCAGAGTGAATCGTTCAAATACATATGGATTCACACTGGGTGACATTTGGTATTCTCATAGTTTTCAGTCACTTCCTACACCTTTTCCTTCCAATGGCCTCTCACTAATGATTGATTATGAAGGTTACTTCTCTAGGCATAGATGACTGGGCACAGCTTCCCTTGAAACTTTTCATTGACAGCCCTTGCTTTGCCCTGCCTGAATGGCTACCCAAATTTGTGACCTGATCTTCTGCACTGAAAGAAGCTGAGACATGAGGCTGCGGCATTGAGATGTGAGGCTGAGGCACTGTTGCAGTGCCTATGGGGAAGAAAAGGCCTTTATTGCTTTGCACTATGTATCTTTTAGAAAAGGCACTTATTGCTTTGCACTATGTATCTTTTATGGTGGTTCCAAACCATTCTCAAGAAAGCAAATGGACTAGGAACTCCTTTGCCTATAGGCTAAGGTGCTCCCATTATGTGTTGGATTTGACCCAGACAGAGCCAGGATCAAATGTATGTGTCTTGTGACAGGGCAGGTTCTCAAAACCCTTAAGCCTCCAAAATCTCAGCACTGTGATCTGGTAGAGTTGACAGCAGCATAAACTAAACTGGACATTAAGCGACCGTGCTAAAAATTTCTGTTCACCATGGTTGTAATTCTTATATTTGTAAGCAATAGTTGCCTTTAAATGTATATAAGGTATGGGAAGTCTTTTTCAGTTCCCTCCATAGCTACAGGGCTAGCAATTCCATAAATGAAACAGTAAAATAGAGGTAGGCAAAAAGAGCAAGTTGCTGCATAGATATATGGCTGATGTGCTGGAGTAGCAGTGTAAAATTTATGCTTCTGAAAAAAGACTCACACTTAGCACAGATTAAAGAAGACCAAACAGATAAAAGACATTATGAAGGTAGGTATTAACATTGGAAAAAAAGTATTTTTTATTATTTTTATTACTGCTCTGGTTTTGTAGATAATTCTTAACAAATATGCTACAGATGTAAGTGAGATCATCACAAGAAACCAAAATGCAGGAGTATTTAAGGCTCAGAAAGTGTCAAGCTGGTAAGATGCTACTAAACTGTTTTACTGATTCTTGCACATAATTGTATATTCAATGTAAATGCAAATTGTCTGCAAAAGTGTGAAAGTGTGACCTATACTACTGATGCTGACATAGACATATATACAACATAAGTAGGTAAGTGATGCAAGACAGAAATCTGGGAGTATTTAAAAAAACGTTAGCCGGGACGGCATGCTCTGGAGGGTGAGCGTTGTAGAGGTTCAGGGAATTTGGTTTCAGATCATCTCCAGAGCCCTTCCTGACCCACCCTGTAATAGGTGTTGCCACTAAGGTTAGCTGTTTAACTATCTATTTCACTGAGGCATCTCCAGGTACAGTAGGGACTGGAAGCAGCTGAAAATTTGAAGTGTGTTTATCTCTTGTAGTATTTTAAAATTAAGTTGTAAAGTACTTCATATTCGTGGTGTAGAGTTAAGAATTAGAATGTGCTTAGAGATGGCTACCTAAGAGCAAATAGCGCACTCTTATTTGTGTGTCTAAATCTTCTCTTTTTTTGATGATTCTCATTCCAGAAGGGCTTTCAGTCCTTCTCAAAGTGACAAAAGTAAAGCTGAAAAAGGGCTGAGAAAGGCAAGCTGTTACAGCAGAATAAGCTTATTAACATAGAGGGTTAAACCCATACAATTTTAATGGCTATCATTCACATCATTTATCCCTATGCTTATGTAGCCATTCTGTGTAGAGAAGTTCTTTTAAGTGAGCACTTAGGGTTAGAAAAATTCTGCCTTCATTAGGGTGTACATGCATATAACTTAGAGATATATCTCTGCATCCTAATAAGTGCCTGCCAAGTAGACAAAGGCCACACTGGCTCCAGGAATGGTCTTTCAGGTTCCATGTGCCGAACACTTCTTGTGAGCAGCCTCAGACACTCATCCCTGCTGAGGAGAGGCTGTGTGGTACGTCCATCCAGAAGCTGAGGTTTTGTAGATTTCCAACTGCTGTCTACTTTGTATGAGATTTCAGATTTCATCCCTTGTCAAGACTTCAAACCTGGTCTTTTAGATATCAATCAAAAGCACATTTTCTACCCTGTCCTCATTTACATTTATCTAATGCTTAAGGTCATTTGTGATCATTTGAGTGTATTTCAGCATATAGAATCAGTGAATAATAGATTTCAGCCTCACGCTGTGAAGAAAGATTGTGTTTTTACAAGACATGATGTTGTTTACTGGGTGTTAATAATCACTAATTAATAAACATATCTAGACGTCATAAAATGTTGCATTTTAAGGAGTAAAAATGTCAAGTGTTTAACTTCTTGAGAGCAATAGCATCTGGGGCCTTATTTGCATTAAAAAAATAATTAAATTACAAAATAAAGTGAAGTACTATATCAAAACATAAGGCTTATTATAATATACACATAATTTGATTTTTTAGTTCTATGTTCTTAAGGCTTCTGCAGATTTGTTCTAACAGTGTAAAGTTTTATAAAATAAGTATTCAAATCACTCTCTAATCCCCAAAATAATGATCATCTTGCATTTCTCTATCTTATACACATTAATAGTTGATTTCTCCTGTCAAAACTAAGGTTTTGCAATGGTTAGTTATTTGAGAAATGCTAATGGATGAATTAGTCTTTCAGATTCAGTAATGACATGCGATGAAGGCAGTAACAAAGTTATTTTATCACTCCTCGAGGCCTTGAAGAAACTAAAAGGCTGATGTAAAATCTGAAATATTACCGAAACCCTGATTCACTTTTCCTATAACTGAACCCTATTTCCTATCCCCCAATGATAATGGGGGAAAAAAACCACAAGCAAATGCTGTGTTTTGTAGGGAAGAATGCAACACTGGCATGCAAAGTGATGTTAGGTGACTTGTTTTATGTTGATCAGAGCTTGCAGGCAAATTAATATAGTGATATATTTAAGTGACTTACTGCAACATTAGTTTAATCTGGAGAAGGCATGTTCCTCACTCGAACCTATTATTTAAACAGTGTTCAGTCTTGCAACTTTGCACAGTGTCCAGTGCAAAGTTACAAGATTCTTTCCATATAAAAGATAATTCAGAATAGACCCTTCTCACTGCACCTTCATCTCACGTTGGGATCTTGTACCGTTTTCCTTGCACATGGAGCAGAAATTATCAGTATGAGAGTCAGTTTGTGACTTTTCCAGACATTTAAGTCTAGTCTTGGAAAATATGCCAAAAAATATACAGCACAAAAAGGAACAATCCAGTATCAGCCAAGAGAAGTTAGATTAGGACAACCTGCCATACATTTATTTATTTAGATTTATACAAAATGCATTAAATGAGCACTTATCTAGCTCTCTGCCAACTCTTGATTATTGTTTAAAAGTACAGTAATGTAAGCCAAACTGGCAGTTTGTCATATTATGTGTTATAATGTAATAATAGATATTTAGTAAACAGTTTACTTCAGCAGTGGAATACAATTCTATTTTATTTTTAGCTTCCATGAGTATGTTCAGAATTTTTATTTACACTTACTAGAAATAGGTACAGTAATAACACTGAATTACTAATAATGACTTGCCATAGTAAGATGAATTATTAATACCATATATGGGTTTCAGGATTTTTTTTTCCACAGTTCAAAAGTTATCCATGAATCATGCTGTTTACCCCATAACTTAGCATATGAGTTATCCTGATAGCAGTCTTTGTACCACCAACTCTTATTAGTTTGACATGCATTATATCATTGTTTTGAACATGTCCACCAATGATTAAATTAGCAATAACAAAGTCAAGGAATCTCTGCTCTTTTTCTCCTCTTTATTTTAATGTGGAAATCTTCCTGAAGCACAGGTTTGGGTAGTAGAATTTTGAAAGGTTGTTGTTATTACAAATGTCATGATGGAAAAGCTTTATCGAAGAAGATGACTTGCAGTATATTCTAAAGGTTAACAGACTCCGTCTCTCTTACCTACCAGGAAATTTGTTCTTCCATCAGATTCACTTGTCTGAGAAAACCAAATCTGTTAAGAATAAAATTTGTATACTTATGGCTGATATGAGACCTGTGAGTTTTAGCTGTGGACAAGTCTATTATTTTGCTAAGAGTTGCCTGAGAGAGATTACATTCTACAGAAGAGTGTAAGTAAGTACATATAACATCAAGTCAATGAGAGAAATGCTTGTGGCATGACGCACCCTTTGATTTGATTAGTAATAATGTATCATATAATCTTTGCTCATTCTATAGTTAACATTAGAACCTACATCAAGAATGTATGACCATGTGACCAAAAGTGACAATTCCTTCTTCTTAAAGGTTAACAGATAGATTATAATCTTACCCGAGATTTTAGTGTTCCTTACAAATGTAATGAATTTACAAGCTTCCAGAATTAAACCTAAAAAGAAAAGTCTAAAGAAAAAAGACTAAATGGCATCCAGTATAATAGTGGGTGAGGTCTCAGTGACAGAGCACTAAACTATATTGTCCTGATTCCATTCTTACACCAATTATCTCTTTCTCTGTAACTACCAACATGTCAATATTTTACCTTACTGCAATGTTCTTCAAATATGCCAACTTTCTAACCTTCCTGATTTCAGCTGGTCATGTAACAGGTTCTATCAACATAGAACAGCCTTAATAAAGACACTCTCTCTGTTTTCATTCATCAAAATGACCTGAGTGTAGCTAAATTCAAACTTTCTGAAAACATACTTACTGAACTTGTGTTTGTCAGCTTAGCAACCCTGAAGGAATCTGTTTCTTCCAACTACTTTTTCAGTCTCTTCATGTAACAGTCTTGCATGACAGCATTTATTGGCAAGGACGAAGCTGCCAAAAGGAACATTTCCTGCTCTTTGGTTAGAAAGAAAAGGCTCCTGGTTCCTGGTCTCTTAATTTGATCACTTTATGTATGTGTGGGAAGAAACAATGAACAGTCTGTCTGTTCATGCCCATTGTGAATCTGTAGCGCTCTGTCAGCAAAAACTCAGGTGGAAACCATTCCATGCATCTGATCATACTTGCCCTGCTCTATATCTTTTCCAGCTTCAATCTACTCATTTTCAGATGAAGGTGATCAGTACTTCATTCAAAGTGTGCATAAATGATAGATGTATGTAATGGAATAATTATGCTTTCTGTTCCTCTTCTAAAAATGCCTAACAGTGATTTGCTTTTTTGACTGCAGTTGAGCACCGAGCTAATATTTTCATGACACGGTCTGTCACAACATCAGGAGCTTTGCAATGACGGTCAGTTTGGAGACCTTCATTTTCTTTATGACGCCAGAATTATTTTTCCTGTTGTGCACTTTGCTTTGATTGCACTGAATTTTGTCTGTCATTTTATTGTCCAATTACTCTGTTTCATCCTTCTGAAATTCTTCACAGTCTGCTCTTTTCCTCACTATCTTGAATAACTTCTTAACATCAGCAAACTTTGCCACCTCACTGCTTATCTCTTGTAAACATGGTGAATAGAACAGGTCCCAGGAGAACTCCACTGATTATCTCCCTCCATTGTGAGAGCAGACCATTTATTACTACCCTGTTCCCTGTCTTTTGTTCTGTTATTTAGCCATGCCAGGACTCTTCTCCAGTGGCTGTCTACTTTCCTTAAATGTTGTTCGTGAGTCTTTGCCAATAAACTTCTGGAATCAGAAGCAGCCTGCACTACCCAGATCACCCTTATCTGAATACTCATTGACACCTTTGAAGAGCTCAAGGTTTATAAAGCAGGACTTCCTTTTACAGAAGACATATCAAAAAAGGCTTCTGTGGTGAAATTGTCTTCAGTTTCTTCTACAGTAAACACCAATGCAAAGAATATTAATTTCACCTCTCTGAAATGTTATCCTCTGTGAGTGCTCATTCTATATCCTGATTATTAGCTGGCAGGAAGATTTAGAACAAAAGAAAGAGTACACTCATTTTTGGCCTGCCTAATTCTATTATTATATTTAATTTTACAAGTTTGTGATCCTTTCTTCATTTGGGTGTGACTTCAACTTTTGGAGGAATGACATCTTCTTTCTAATAACCTTCTTTACCATTTGGCCATAGCAGCTGACATTCACCAGCTTCCAAGCCTCTCCTATTTGTGTATTTCATCCCATTGTGTTGATCTAATAAAGTTGCAATTTATTTTAAATTGCATTGCAGTTTTGTCTATCTTCTTTATGTGACCAGACAAAAATATACAAAGAGACAAAATTTAAATTTAGCAAGCTTTGTAGAGAAATTTCTAGGTGTTTGGAAGAAGAGGGAGAAAAGCTAGGTGCTAGCTAGAAGTATAGCATTGCATTATTTTAAATAATTCTTGCTCAAATCCTTGGCTATTTTATGATGGTCTCCTCTTAGGTTAAAAAACATGCTTTTGGTAAAACTATTCCTCTTGTACTCTCTTGGACTGGACAGAAAGACTCTTGGAGACCACTGATGTGAGAAAACTTACATCTTTCTTCCCAGGGTTTTAAAGGAAAACGTCCATGAGATGTTAGAGTCGAAGATTGTTTGGTTTATTCCTATGGTCTTTTTGTGTATCCATCTTCTTAGCCAACTTTTACATTGTTCACTGGTTCATGTTGGTACCATTGTAACTTTGTCTACCCTTCCTTGTCTACCTTGGTTCTGACTTAATAGGCAGTCATCAAGTATATTTTTACACACTTTCAGTAGGCTCTCTCCTTCACAGGCACTCTCAGCTGATCTTTGCCACAGACATAGGAAAGCTGGGACAAACTTTAAATTGTGACAAAATGAAGCTTACAATGTTATCTTTGTTTATTTCATTAATATTCAATTAATATTTAGTTATTCAAATGTTAACCAAGGATACTGAAAATGAATGGGGTTCAGGAAGGAGGCAGAAGAGTGAATTAGGGTCTGGAAATGAGAGAATTAAAGAGCTCTGTTTACTTAACTTGTCAAAGAAATGACTTGATTGTTAAGAAATTAATTGATTTTGATCTCAAAGTCTCATGTGGGGAAAAAAAATCTTTAATAGAAGATCACTCTTTAATCTAGCTTACAAGTACCTAATAAGATGTAGAAATTGAAGCTAGACAAATTCAGTCTAGAAAAAAAATGAGATTTGACAGAATGTTAATACATTAGAACATCTTTCCATGGGAAGTGGTAGTTTCTTAAGCAATGAATGTGTTTAAATCAAGTTGGATATCTTTCTGAAACATGTGTATTAATTTCCTGAGATATATGGGCTTGATACAGAAATTTGAAATCTTGAATGTTTATTGTGGTCCCATCTGCCCTCAGAATTTAAGCACCTGTGAATTACATCTTCTCTTCTGTTTTTAATTTTTCCTCCCATTCAGTCCTTCTGGATCTGCCTGGTTCACTTCACATTCTTTGTTTTTTCTTCTTGTTCTCTTGATTATCCTCCCCATATTTATGGATAGACTATTTTCCATAGAGCAAGAAACTGTCTTCTTTTCCTTCATATTTTTACACAAAACTAACTTTAACAAAGTTTTCATTTACTGATCCCACCAGTATGGTTGTGCCACATGTGCTTACTCTGTCTCGCATTTTGAAGTGATGTATTTTTTTATACCATATCAGTCTGATGTGAGAACCATCCGTTTTGTGCATAAGATACTACATGAACTTTGCTAAAAACAGTAGTCAGTCTCGGAAAGACTGATTTAAACTGTATTGATGTAGAGGAAGGATGCGAAAAAGCAAATTCACAAACACCAGTGGTGTTTTTTTAGTAATAACATTTTTATACAAGGTATTCTCACTTCTTTTTAAAAAAATAGCCACACTTGTGCTGAACGCTGGGTTGTGGTGTGTCTAAAAAATGGAAAACTTTATTCTGCAACAGTTGTATTTACATGTAGTGTATTTATTATGTCCCAGAAATTTAGTAGCTTTTCATATGCAGCAAATGTTTAAGCGTTAGGACTGTTATTTTTGAAGACAAAACTTTAATGTGCCCATCTGAATTTTAGCAAAATATGTTGTACAGAATAAGAGAAATAAAATACGTTCTCTGAATAAGGGAAGCATGTAACTTCATCATATACTTTTAAAAAGGAACTTTTAGACAGGAAAGCCTAGATAGACTCATAGAATATCTCAAGTTAGAAGGGACCCATAGTTGGTTTTGGTGTTTTTTCTTCTTTTGTATTGCCACATTAATGTGATGAGGTTTCATTATGAATTGTTGTACCAGGCATTGTATAAACACAGAGCAAAAAGGCAGTTTGTGTTAGAGAATCTATGGTCTAAGACCAAAGATAGATATGGTGAGGAAGGTTAACGAAGGTAAGTGTAGTCAGCATGACAGACAGATTTGGAGGCACAAGAGCAGCCTAGCCTTTTTTCAGTTTTTATAGGCACTATTTTAAAGGAGAGTTTCAAGGATGATGGAGTAAGTTTGTGAATGTTCGTGGATAACATAGTGGAAAAAAATTGTAAAGGTGCTTGCTTGAAAAGTTAAGTGGAAGATGGTAGACTGACATTAGGGCTGATTAAAGAAGGGACTTGTCATTTCAATATTGAATGAGAGATAAAAAGTAGGGAAGTGAACTGTTGTGAAGCATTTGGAAAAGATGACTTGCAACCTGGAAAAGTACAAAGAGAAAGGTGACAAGGTCAGGGTTGTAGGCAAGAAAAACAATCTTTGCAGCAGCCTACTGAATAAATATTAATAGGGCAAGACTGCATTTTCCAAGAGCAGAGAGAACAGTATTGTGATGTTAAGATTTAAGTGATGATGACATGGTCAAGAGTTTAAGTTGAGTGGGTAGATAAGAAACTTCCTAGAGATGCTATGCAGAGGGAATAAGCAAAATCTGGACAGAGCTGAGGTATGCAAATATAGAGGAATGTCTAAGCTAAGTCTAGGTTACAAACTGGAATTAATGACTATGTCCAAAGGGATCAAGAAAAGGTGGTAACAACAATGTTTTGTTATACTTTAGAGGTGATGAGCTTCTCACTCACTGAGGCTGTGAAAATACTGAGTTGTGAGTCTGGATACACAGTGTGAAGTAAAGAAGTGGGTAGTGGGGTTTAGCTTTTATGGATGAGATAGCCCAGAAGTAAGTTTCAGAGGAAGAAGAGGTTGAGGTGGGACATTGTGAAATTACCAGAAATGTGGGAAAGGTTTGAAGACAATCTTTAGAAGAGCACTTTGAAAAATGGAAGAGACAATTTAAAAAACCCAAACAGAAAATAACGGAGTTAAAAATTCTAATGAGTAGCAAGATTTTTCTTGGCTGAAGAAAGGAGAAAGGTCCAGGAGAATTAGGATAAAGTGCAGATTTTGAGCCTATCTGAGAAAAATCATCAGTATGCTTTGACGAGAGTAGATAAATGATGTGGAAATTGCCAAAACCTGCAAGGAGATTGTTAGAAGGAAACGTCCATCGGCAATTGTAAATATCACATTCAAACTGCTTAGGAGTGTGAGACGAAAGGGAGAATGATTGATGTTGGGTACCTGTGGTTGAAAATTTAACCTTGGTCCCTTCAAGCCAGGTATGCACTGTAGGGAATGAGATAATGGATAAGAATACAAAGCAAAGTGAAGCAGTGAAGGTAAGAAAGGCAGAAGGTGAAAGAAGGTGGAGAAATAAGAGCAATCTAATGAGACTATAACGAGAAAGATGGGGAAATGATAGTAGGCAAATTTGCAAGACCCCCCAGAGGACCTGTAGTGATAGGCATACACATTGCATCTGTTGCTAAATTAAAAACCGTCTTCTTGATCTTTACGCAAAACTGAGGAATCTCAAACAAAGATCAAGGTGTGGAGAAACATCCTGATGATGCCTTTTGTTAATGTGTTAATGAACTTGCTTCGTTAATGTCATAGAAAAAGTCATATAAACCCCCAGACAAAATCTTTTACCTGAACCTGTATACTTACCAATGATCATGCTTTTTAAAGATTGAAGCCTAAATTAAACTATGAAAAGAAGAGCTGGGTAGATAGGAGTTCTTGGTAGCTGTTCATCTGCTAAGCAGGACAAATTTTTTTATCTTTATTAAACCTACTAATACATTTTGAAGCAAATAAGGCTTTTGTGTCTTTTGTCCTTTCTTCTAATTTTGATTTTTTGTCTTTATCTGCACAACTACTTTTCTGCTAACTTGAGAGCTACTCTAGCGTATGCCATTCATCAGAAGTACATTTCAGAGGTACTTGGAAATGTTTCAAGTTTTAACAATCAGAGTCTTAACCTGCTTTTTCTCATGTAAGTTACCTGCCTAGACCCACTAGGAAGACAAACACTGAATAACAGAAGTTGAATAATAATAGTAATGAGGAATTTTGCATGAGAAATAAAAACCTGGTAAAATCAGGTCTTTTGTTGTAGATTACTGAGATACTTTACCAGTGTATGGAAACGAGTGTCGACATTTGTCAGGCTATCCTCCATAAATTAG
This sequence comes from Astur gentilis, assembly GCF_929443795.1. Classification (NCBI taxonomy): domain Eukaryota; kingdom Metazoa; phylum Chordata; class Aves; order Accipitriformes; family Accipitridae; genus Astur; species Astur gentilis. Next base: position 5,500,714 of record NC_064909.1, on the reverse strand, counting down.
AATTACTGTAGAGGGGAAGTGCAGCCTTGGCTGCTGTAACTATCCCTGCAACATTTGCTATTTTGTTGTGGATTTTTTTCTTTTAAATACAAGGAGATATTTGGGAATACATTGGTAGTACTTAAAGTCTCTATTTTCTTAGTTGCTCTTTTTGTTCTGTTACCGTTATAATTCTTTTTATCTTGACCTAATTGCATTTTCTGGCTTGCTTGTCAATTGAAAAGATAAATCAGGGGGAAAAAAAAGAAAGAAAATGCTTTGTTTGTGTTGTGTGTTGTTTGGGGTTTTTTTAATTAATTTCTTGCTTTAGAATGGTGTAAGGTTGACAGCCTAGGAAACGAAAGCATCAGTACATATTTTCTCAGACTATTTTCATAGTATGCTTTATCCCTGACCTAGAAAAGCCACCTCATCATGTGAGAGGACAGTTCATTCTCCATAGCTCATTCAGTCCTTGTCCTTTTTGCTAGGACTACCATCAAGATTGCTAATTATAGTAATAGGTTTGTGACGTGGGTACTTTTCCTTCATTTGATACAGGCCATAAAGCAGCCATTAGCGGGTAGCAAGTTTCAGCCACCATCAGTTTAACCTAAGCAGTAGCTGAACAGTGCAGTAGTGTTTTTCACTCACACCCTATTTCATTTTTTAATGTTCTCGTTGTAGCCAAAAAAAAGCTCCCAAACTGTTTTATATTTCCAGTAGTGTCGTGGTGTCAGCCGGCAACCAAGCACCACGCAGCCACTCACTCACTCCCCCCCATGGTGGCATAGGGGAGAGAATCGAAAGACTAAATGTGAGAAAACTCATGGACTGAGATAAAGACAGTTGAATAGGTAAAGCAAAAGCCGCGCACACAAGCAAAGCAAAACAAAGAACCCATTCACCACTTCCCATGGGCAGGCAGGTGTTCAGCCATCTCCAGAAAGCCGGGCTCCATCCCGCCTAACGGTGACTTGGGAAGACAAACACCATCACTCTGAACGTGTGTCCCCCCCTTCCTTCTTCCCCCCAGCTTTATATACTGATCATGGCATCATATGGTCTGGAATATCCCTTTGGTCAGTTGGGGTCAGCTGTCCCAGCTGTGTCCCCTCCCAACTCCTTGTGCACCTGCTCACTGGCAGAGCATGGGAAACTGAAAAATCCTTAATTTAGGATAAGTGCTACTTAACAACAGCTGAAAACATCAGTGTGTTATCAACATTGTTCTCACACTAAATCCAAAACACAACACTATACCAGCTACTGGGAAGGAAAATGGCTCAATCCCAGCCAAAACCAAGACACAGTGGGTTTCAGACCCTTTTCTGCTGAAACTAAGTTGCCCATTTTCAATTGCAAGAAACTAAACCTGCCAGTGCAAAATAATGTCAAGAGTGGGCTTGGACAGAAATACAGAGTAAAGCACATTTTTCAAATTTACAAAATAGTTTCAGCTGTTAGTTAGTAGTGCAGTATCTTCCCTCAAAAGAAGGACACAAAAATATTATAGCTTTAAAACTTCTTATTTTGCTGGAAAAAAAATGCCTTCAGAAAAAAAGTGGTTTATGTCCACTAATTTAGCATCATTGGAAAGGGAACAAAGAGGAAAAGATTAACAAGGCTTGCATTTTTTTTCATGATATCATGACTCAACATGATACCGGTGATTTAAAAGACTTTTTGTGGTATGGTATTTTTACACTTATGTCTATTTATTTTTTTTAAGGAAACTTCATAAAGACTGAGATTTTCAGACTTCTGTTGCTAAAACTTCCCTGGATTTCCTAGCAGTGCATTTCGTTAAATGGAAATGCGATCAGCCCTTACTTCCTGGTGCCTTCAGTATTTCTTTCAGGTCTGACCACTAAGTCCTAGAGTCACATCCTCAATAATCCCTGAAAAAAATTATTGTTCCTCACCCCCTTACTATGTATAGGTACGTGTATTTAGATACACATATACACATCTTTACCTTTCTCAGAGTTGTTTTGCAATATCAGTGGATTCTTTTGTCCTTCACACTCAGGAATTGTGTTTGGATTACAAGAACTTGTATGGCTAGTTGATGGTATTTATATACATCCTAACTCTGATTCACTACTTTCATTAGCGCTAGAATTCAAAATAGCTGATTCTGATTCAGAATCAGGCTGATTCTGACATCAGTGTTAATGATGATGTAATAATGCTGACTCTGAGCAGAATTGTTTCTGATTCCCTGATATGCGGGGGCATGCCTGCTTTACAGGTGCAGGTGCAGATGTTTGCTTGCAGGTCATGCAAATTTGTGGAAACATTAAACAGACAACGGTGTAGATATGGTACCCCAGAGTTAGCTACCGAAACAGTTTTGGAGGTTGCAGCCGTATTGAGCTTCACATACCCTAGCTGCACTTCCCTTACTAGTCATACTTGCACTTGGCTAACGATAGCATGGACAAATATATACGGCTTGTAGTTGCATCTGTCCCACCAGTGTGCATACATCTTGAGTGAGATCAGAATAAGTCCTGTTGGTATTTATTTTATAGAAATTCTCTTTAGTTTACGTGGTTATTTCCCCACAGGAATAATGATTTTCCTGTACCTTTTGAAAATTTATGGCAAAGTTGATTTTGAGAATCTCGCGTGTAAGTTTTATCGTAGGCCTTTGCATAATTACCATGTCTTCAGGAATGCAACTGTACTGAAGCTAGCCACCAAGAGCAGCCCTGGTGCTAAATCAGGAAGATGAAGGAAGACTGGCTTATGGCTGGATGTGGGCCCTTAGCTCACTCCTCTAACAGCACACATACCAGTCACGTTGCACCACTGCTCATGCTCCTGGCAACTCGTTGATTCTGTATTTTGCTTAGCATTTTGGTTTCTGAGCTTTTACCTACCCACACAAACTCCTTTGCGCCTACAGTAGGTGTGCACAGAAAAATGCTGTATTTTGGATGCTCTGTGGGAACCTGACGGTAACATGAGGGAGTGGTTTGGGTTTTTTTCCAGGAGGAGGCACCTGTGCTGCCTTCCGGCCTGCACATGTGAAGTATAGTAAATATATGGGTTAAAAACCCCATAATTCAAATCCCTATAGAGGTACTGATCAGATCTCTGTTTCTGTAGCAATGACAACCAAAGGTGGCCTTTCAAGGCTCGCAGTTCATCTACCAATGTCCAGTTTTGCTTCAGGATTCTTGAAGTATTAGAGTGCGTGCTTTAAACCCGCAAAACTTACCTTTACCTAATGTTCACCATTCTAACCTAAGTTTCCACGGAAACAGGGTTGAAAAATCCACTGGTAGCCAGCAGGCAGCCAGCAGCTGGGAGTGAGAACTCTCCTTTGTCACTTTCCACTACTGGATGCCTGCTGCGTGCCAGTGTGCAAAGCTACCTAGGCTTCTAAAATCTGGATTACTTTCAATTTGAGGGGGAAAAATTAAATTAATCTACTCTTTTCTCTCTTTGGATTGTCACAGTAAATTCCAGGAGGGCAAATGAGTCCTGATCTGTTCAGTTACACTGAGCCCCACATAATCAAAGCTCTCCCAACCAACTGGGCCTCTCTTTTCATAATTTCCATGTTTTAAAAGCATTCTCTCTCAAATTTTGTGTCTGCGCACAGGTACATGCATATTGTGGTACCTTAATTCTTTATGGGTCTATATCTATCTATCTACATATTTACGAGCCTTTTTTGCCTATAGTATAGTCGATGTATAAAATTCCCCTTTTTCCCTGTATACTTAGAGAACATTTCTGAATGAACACATTATAACTGATCCTCAGTTAAATATTAGGAGTAGGATGTGAATGGAGATGGCTTTTAACCAGAAGTAGATTATAGCTGCGGAAAGACTAAAGGGTCTATTTGGTCAAGACTCACACAAAACTGAGATAAGCATGCACAACCTGACAAGATCAGATTAGACCCTTCCCCCACAAGTGCTTCTCCCATAAATATTTATCTACTTTCTATTAGAAATAACCAGGAAATGTAAAAGAAGGGTAGATTCTTTTTTTAAAAATAGCCTAGAAATAGAAATGCAGCTTCAAATCTTTGGGGTAATGATATTTTAAGTATGCAGGAAATTCCAATACTAGTTGCTGGTTTTCAAATGGGAGCAAAGTACTGAAATTCTTCATGGCAGCTACATGAATCGGCAGCATTTATAAACAAAGAAGAACTTTGTACATGTGTGCATTTTTGCCTACTATTGGGTACCTTAGAATGAAATAACTTAACCACCTATGAGAGAATAGGTGTTGACAGAGTCAGCATTGCTGTATTTTTAAGCTTGCCTGAGGCAACATAGCTGGCATTGAAGTTAAGCTTGGCATTTTTTCACCCTGTCCCTCCTCCCTCCAGCCCAAGTGAATGCTCACTTCATCAATGAGAAACACAACTGACTTGCCTGCCAGATGTAACACAGATCCGTGAATTCACATCTCTTCTGCAAATTTGTGTTTCGTTCAGATTGTCGATACTTTGACTTCACTTCCTCATGCAGTGGTGTTAATGGGTAAAAATCTGAAGCCATACATGTGCCACTAATTCAGAAATGCATATTTGTTGGTGATCCACTCATCAGAACCTGTGTGGATTGCCTTTCTGTTATAATAAAAAAATAGCTCTTTAGCTTTGAGATTTAAAACCTTAAAAATGTACAGAATAATATTTTTACATTCATCTTTGAAAGTAACGAGTGTGTACTTTTTAAAAAACTTCTGTGTCACATAAGAATAATATTAATACTTCAAAAATCTCAAGATGAAAAATATAAGTCCTTTTTTCTTTTCCCTTTTTTTTTTAATCTTTTTTTCCTCTAGCATTTTACGATGGGATAATGAGACAGATGTCTCTCAACTGGAAGGACATTTTGACATTGTTATGTGTGCTGACTGGTAAGTACATAAAAATCATAAAACTCATGTTAGAAAAATAGCTTTGCTGGAGTAATTGTACTGTGCTGCTTGCTGATGGCTAAGCAAAGTCAACAAATGAAGCACAAAGCCACCTTAACCTCAACAAATTAATATTCATCTCCATGTGACAGTTATAAGGTAGTCTTCTATCACACAGTAACTTCTACCACATTATTTCCCAAAGATTGATTTTGAGAAGCATTTCCATTTTCTGGAATTGCCTCTGTTTCATGCTTGACGTATCAGTAAATGGACGACTTAGGCAAATTGCAAATAATTATGGCTCAGTGAGGAACAGTCTGGAGAAAAGGGAGTTTATCAACACAAACAGCTCAATTAGCTTACTTCTTAGGAAAGATCTGACTATTGATATAAGGGGATATATTTTTTGCTCCCCAGAAAATCTTTCCAAGGAAAAAAAGATTTTCAAGACCTTTTTTCCCCCCATCACATTCTGTTTCTTAAATCAATTTGACAGAAAAATTTGTAGACGTAGGCTTTATATTATTTACACAGGCACACATTAATTATAAGAGAATTCTTAGTAAAAAAAAGAGTACAGCACTTAATTTATGAAAAGGTAGCTACATGTACAATATGGTATATTGTTTAATAATTTATGCAAATAGATTTGATTATTGACACAACCCTTTTCTGATACTGGATTTGCAGAATTGTGCTGTGCTACATTTACTGCATGCTAACTTTAAAAATGGTACATTATTATTAATTGTGTTATATAAATGGCAACAGTGTAAAAAGAGATGTGCAAATTTCATTTAGGAGAGTAGATGTTTGTAAATGAATCTCTCTTTCCTTCATAGATATTTGCTCTTGACTCTTTAAATGTCCAAAACAGAAAAGGCTGTTTATGTTTTTATTGCACATAACTGTTGTGAGAGACAAATTCTGAGAACAGGGACTTCCTAGGACAGCTCAGTTCAGCAGATTTCTGTACCTTACAAAGGAATAGTTAAAGGAAAAAGGCGAAGGGAAGAATGAAGCTGTCTATTGTCTTTTTAAACAATGTTCTTTTTAAGTGACTTCTGATAAAATATTCATCTAAAGCTTTTTTTTTTCTTTGATATTTTGCTGTTTAAGCAAACCCTTCTTATTTCAGAAAAGCTACTGGGTTTGTATAGCACTGGAGAAAGTGTGTTTAGTTATCTTTTTTCTTTTTTCTAATACCTGTTTGTTAACAGAATGCAACAGTGCTTCATCTCTCTTAGCATTTAATTTCAGAAAAGTTCTTTGTTCCCAAAAAGGACAGAGAAGGGTTTCTAACTAATCGCTGATAATGTGCCTCAGAGATGCATCATCTGATTAAAATAAGGAGCTAAACAACACCATATGATTTCAGCAAGTAATTTAGTAAATGCCTTCCTCACCAAATATTAGAATGGATACTCCAGGTTTCATTGCACAGATGAAGTTAATGCTGGACAGGATTAGATCAGATTAAGTATGAAAGTCAGATCAGAATGCTGGCGGACATGAGCAGGAGGGCAGCAGTCTTCTCGGAGGCTTAGACAGGGCTCACATATGGATGTTCTCCAGATTATGTGGGTGAAGCAAGGTCTTGCCAAGAGATTTAGAGTTAAATTTGTTCTTCACACAAATATCAAAACAACCTGGCTGTGCCATCTCTTGTATTCTTGATACTCACACCATGTCATCCTATTTGTGCTGGGAGTACAGCAGAGTGGAGCAAGACTTAAGCTGGTTTTTTTCAGTAATATTCGTGCCTAATACTCCTCCCAGTCTGTTTGGAAATAGTGTAGTTTCTTTAAGAAACAAAGAATCAAACATGACAGGTAAAATACATAATGCATTTGCAATCCCTTCATTTTGTACATTTATTTTGAAGCACTTAAGATGCAGGTACGTGTATAAATATTTATAGATTTCTCAAAAATAAATAGAAGTGTGCAGGTTAGTTTAAAGTACGTGGTTTTATTCACAAATTCTCTCTATTTTCTTATTGCAAGTGCCCATATATGTAGTTTAATAAGCATGAAAATCCCTTTATTGTTTGTTTCTTTTAGAAATCATTCTTTTAGTTATGGACACCAGGTTTTCTGGTACATGAAAAGGCTGGGGAAAATAAATGTTCCATGCTTTATCAAACTCGAATCTTCTTTTCATTTTCATGTATTTCTTTTCTGAGATACAGAATCAGCTTGAGAACTGTTGGCAGGATTTTTGCTCTCTGAATTTTGTGGGCTGCCATTGAAGAGGAAGAAAAAATATCTCTTTTCTTATAGCTTCTTGGCTGAAACTTGAAGTATGCAGCGATAAAAACAGATAGAATAGATTGCATTTAGTTTAACACCATCATATAGTTCATTGTCAGTCAATAAAATCTGAGATTAGAACAGAGAACTAGAAAGCAAAAATCTGAGTTCAAATATTAGGTACATGGATAAATTTTTATTGAAGTATTTCCAGCAAGGGTGATATTGTCTGATTCTCTGAATAGCTAACCAGTGGTACTGCTTGATCCCATTTACATGAAAACAAGCTCTATTCATAAACATATTCCAAATCTACATGGAGGTTCAAGTAAAAATGCACATGACTACAACAAGCAGCGATATGTTTATATTCATATATTTACAGTCAGACTTTCATAAACCTTGTGTGCAGGAATGGAAAATAAGTTATTTCCCAGAACAGACAGTCTATTAGTTAACAGCTAAATTTAGTAGCTCAACTAGATTATAAAATAAATAAGAAGCAAACTGCAAAAGCTAGTCATTATTTAACCATTCAGGATTTTGACAATAAAAATAGTTTCATGGTTCAGCAGTTCCGAAATAACTTGTAAAATGTCAACTCTGAGATAAAATAAGGAAAAAAATAATCTTGGTGAGGCCACACCTGGAAGAAGGATACACTGGAAAAAAATACTGAAATAATGGAAACTTCAAAGCATATCCACTCGCCTCATGTTTTTGAGGGGGAATTTTAAGGCACGGTGGGGGCTGCCAGAATTTCAGTCTTTCACTTGACCTACGCTTGTGGATATAAAGTCATGCAGGTGCTGGAATTGTAAGAGTGCCTATGAATAGAGAAGGAGAAATTACAGGTGCCTGTATGGACAGGCCAAAACCAGAACTCTTCCAAAGCTCTTGAGAGCCTCAGTTTTCTGATTATTTAAAAGGAAGCATATATCCTTTTCTTTATTAAGAAAAAAGTTGCTGAGATTTTTAATCCAAGGAGAGAGTCAAGGCCAGTAGGACTGAGTCAGTAGAAAAATCTTTGGTTTTCACATTCTTGTGAAACAAGTTTTCACTAATAATTTTAATCTAGAGACAGTATATGGTCTAGATCCTGATATCATTTTGGAAATGCATAATATCCCACTTTACTTAGTTAGACTGATTATACGCTTAAAGTCTGGCACATGCATAAGTATTTGCACAGCAGAGGCCAGGGGAGCTATCCCACATTACTTTCACTGCTGAGATTTTTGCTGAAGTCATGGAGAGTTGTGGATTCACCAGGAATGTAGAACTAAACTGAAAGTATTCTTTAAATATCTTAAAATATGTCAATTTTGTCTCCATTAGGATATTTCATTTAATATAAAGAATCTTTTTGCAGGAATGCAGTAAGATCTCTGTCCTTCTTCAGTTTAAATTTATTATTTGCTTTAAGCCTGATTTCTTGCAGACACTTTCAAGTGCATTGGAATCTGACGACATGGAAGTAAGGGGTTTTTTCAGTTTATGTCAGCCATGCAGTTGAAGGCGAACAAAAAGATAAATGGCTTTATATGTTAGGCACTATACATGAATGTAGTCATGTCTGAAGTACACCTGTAAACTAAGCTGTCTTACCAGTTGCAAAGTATGCAAAAAGAAAAATAAGTTCACATCATAGCCTATAAAATTTAAGTATATGCCCCTTGTTGCAAGGCACGAGATAAAAGGATATCAGCATGAAGCAAACTGAGAATCTACTTGTTTTTTTTAAATTTGTTCCCTTGTGGCTTACTGCTACTTCTGTACAGTTGTGGTATAAACTTTCATTTTGGTTTTAATGGTAATGTAAAGTTAAAAAAAAAAAAAAAAAGAGGAGGGAGATGACAAGATTGCCTGCCTGCTCATCCAGATTTCACAGGTTAAGAGCACTGCCTAAGCAAAAGCCAAATCATCAACTGTGTTCTTGCCTCTCTACTGCTGTGATCCAAAAACTTCCTTGCTGGCCCAAGGAAACCTTGCTATTCCTGTCCTGAGTTACTGATTTCAGAGCATCTTTACTACATAAACATGAGGCATTACCACTAAAGTAATGGTGAGCTAAGCCAAATTTGAATTGAGGTGTGAGAACTGAGTGTGAATGGTTTAGAACAATACATTATTTAATTTCACTGAGCTGTTGTGAGCTTTAAAGGATTCTCTTGGGTAATATTTTCAGTATGCTGTGATAATATTTAGTCATACAAATTCTACTGGTAAGAGAAATTGCTTGACTAAATCTCCTTGCGTGGGCCAAATCCTGTGCTGGCCCTGTCTGCAGCACAGATTATCCAGCGATTCCTTCAGGATTTTCCTCATTCAAGGCGTCCTCCAACTCAGAGGGAGAATAGCGATGTTCCCTGGAGTCACTGCATTGCATTAACATTGCTTCCAGCCTTCTCTGCTCCCTCTGATCAGAGTACATGGCTCACAGAGCAACAGACTGAAAATCGCAGTATTGGAGACTATTTTCAATTGAAGTAGGTCCTGTTCCCAGGGTCAGGCCTTTTGGAGGGCAGGGACAACTTAGGAGCAGAGCCAGGGCAATTGTCCCGGGTTATCTGCTTTCCTAAGTTAAGACGGCTAAGAATCTATCATCTCCCATATCACTGAAATATCAATTCGGGTTGGACAGAAAAGGTATTATTGAAGTTGTCTAATCTAGCAGGTCATGTAACCATTTTAAGTTCTCAGACACTCAGTTTGTGGTGAACAAAGGCCTGTAGTCCTCTCATTGTAAAGGAACAAGATTGGTAGCAGCAGCTGTGCCCCTATCTCATTGTAAAAGGAGAGAATGGTATGCAGGTCCATGAAAAAGGAATTTTAGCACTGGTAAGCTGCTCCAAATTGTGTTTCCATGACACTACTTTCAAAAATAAAAATAAGTGAATTTTTCATTTGGAATGTACTTCTGGCTATGCAGGATCTCAGCAAGTCTTCAATGTGTGCATGCTTGCAATGTTTCATGTTGAAGAAAATTAATTATTTTTAGCGATTCTTTTGGAAGAAAACTCATGCACTATATTCTACCTCTTCTGCAGGTGGCTAAGCTCCTGGTGAAGTAGTGTCTTATGGTATCTATAGGGATCTACCTGAGGTGAATGTGATTAAAATTCCCAGGCAATATCAGAGATATCAGCTGCTGTTTCAATGAATTAAATTTAAACAAGAATTTTTTCAGTAAGATTCTTCCAGTAAGGTTAATCAGGGCTGAGGGGCAGCCATCATGGCGATTGCTAAAGTTTAAATTTTCTTGTGGGCAGTGTATCAGAGAAGTTTTTAGCTAGCACTTCGATATCTTGAGAAGAAATTCAAAGGGTCGTACTACTATATGAAATGTTCTTTAAGAAATGTATGGATACCCAGTCTACCATATTTTCTCAGCAACGTGAGGTTCTGCCAGTTTTTACTGATGAAATGTGGTCACTGACAAGTTTTCCGATAGGCTTTCTTTTTTTTTCTGACTAACAAAAATTCACAGCTGTTACACAGCCACTTGACCCTATGATATGTAATATTGTATGCTCCCTGGTAGTTGTGGATTGTCCTTACCTAAATATCCACACATATTCTGTTCTTGATGACCGGCGTGTGGTTGCAGACCACTTTTTTCTCTTCAGTGTTTTCATATATTCTTTGTATTCTTTTAGAAATTTCAAACCTGGAAAAAAAAATTGCCCACATCTCTTCAGAAAGAGATGTTTGAGAATAAAGGAAAGGGGAGTACAGAAAAAAATCATAAAGAATGGACAAAATGCTGTGTAGTATGGAACTTGAGCTTAACACAGGCTGGGAAGCAGTTTTATTACAGAGAAAGCATGAAAAATAATGAAGAAAGAATCACATTATTTGTGGCCTGCTTGCTAGTTTGTTATCTGAATCACCAATATAAATGCAGCCCTTGGTAGTAAGGACTGAAAGGCATCAGTTGCTATCTGATGGTTGTTCACTAACCATTGTAAATGCACTCTCATCCACAGTAACTAGATGTCCACAAATACCTAGTCAAGACTGATTGGCACCCTGGTTGCCACTATTAGTATATACATTAAGGTACTGAGAGGCATGAAGAATGAATTATCCCCTCAAATCATGAGGTAATCACACCAAAATAGGATTGAGCATGTTGGCAACATTGCATGGGAAAATTGACTCTGCTGCTGTCCTTGCGGGACCCATGCTGGAGATGAAGGATTTTGCTCTTGAGAGAGGACGAGGACGTAGGCCCTTATAAATCTTTATAGGAATAGATACATAAATAGAACAAATGTGCATAATCGATAATAATGAATTAATGCCACAACTGGGAAGGTAAAAGAAAAAAAAATACCCTTAATGTTAACCCCTGAAATACAATAGAAAACACTTTAAAAAACTCCACCCCAGCCTTGTATAAAAAAAAGCATGTAAAATCTTAACTTTGTATATTGATCCTGATTTCTGATATGGTAGTATTGCAATAGCTAGCATATGTGATTTGTGAATTTCAGCTATCTAAAGATCTGTTTCATGCTGCTATTTTAGCTTCGGTTTAGATTATATTTGGTTTTATGTCTTTTTTTTTTTTTTAATATTTAAAAGTACCTGGACTGGACAGAACTGTAGACCACAGTTTCTCTTTTACAGCATTGTGTAAACATATGTAATTAGCCTTGTACTTATCTGCATTAGTATCATTAGAATTGAAAACCCATTTTAATCTGGATTCTGTTCTCTTCTCAATGTCAGCCTGTTTCTGGACCGGTACAGAGCTGGCCTTGTTGATGCAATAAAGAGATTACTCCAACCCAGTGTAAGTATGTTTCTATTTTCTCCTGAACACTGGCTTCAGAATAATTAGTCTGTGCACAATGATTGAGAGAGTAATGGAATGGCAGGATTAATGTCATGTAATACTTTAATACTTATTATGTCCAACTTCAATTGAGTCTTCTAATCTATCAGATTCTTTCCTAATCATAAACTAGGAAACTTCTTATACTTGGCCTTCTGATAAGGAACACAGTGGGTAGTAAAATAAATGAAACCGCTTCAAAGATAGCATGAGATTATTTTTATCAAAGCGTTTCTCAAGTATTTTCCTTTGATAATAATGTCTTCATATTAAAGTAAAAGTATGATATTGAAAGTTTTTATGTTGGCTTCTGTCATTTGTAATCCCTTCAATTGTAACCTTTGTCATTGTGTATTTATTTATTATGAAAGAATATTTTTTCTTTTCATTTCTGTTCATATAAAATGAACAAAACCCTTATGCATATATTGTAGCCTAAAACTTTTTTTCCATTAAGTAAGCCCTGTGTTTACATGTTTTATGCTTTAGAACATAACAAAATTAAGCTCTTCATAAAATGCTTACATGTTCTACATGATTGTCACTGAGGAAATACTTTACCAATCTCAATCTATTAGGCTGTTAAATCAGAGAGACCTACAGGCAAAAACTCCAAAGCTGTTATGTGCCTATACTTATACCAACCAAATAAACTTGAATCTCAAAAAAAAAATTTTTTAAAGAAGATACCAAAATAAGAATATGAGAAAACATGTAAAGCAATTACTATAAGTAGGAATTTGAAACAGGAGTTTTACCTTTTATGCTTAACATACTAATCTTCCAGTAAGGTGAATTCTCCATTTCGAAACAAAAGTATTTCATGTTAGCAGTGCATTCTCCAAACTTCATTTAAAAAATTGTATTGTACTTTTTGTACAAAAGATTTTCTCTGTAAAAGGAATAGAAGACACAAATGTGCAAAGGCTTAAGAAACCGAGTCATTTTAGTCATGTAAGTAATCCCATTCTTTGCTAAGAGTCATCAGGTTTCTATTCTTGGTTCTAGCATAAACTTTCCTGAGTGACCTAAGGCAAGATACTTAAGACTGAATTATTTTAATGAGCTGTGGGGCAAAGCTGCCAGGAAGACAGGAGAAATGTAGCACCCTGAGGAAAAGGTTACCCAGATACTTCAGTCAGTGGCAGCAAGAGGAGGTTAAGCAGCTCCTGCCCAGGGTGGTGCATTCTGACTTTCATGATGTACCATCAGTTGTTAGGGTGCAATAATTTTGGGGACCAGAGGTGATCCGGAACACAAAGCCGATCCCAGTTTAAAAAAAAATGCAAAAAGTTTTCTTTTTCAGCATGTTCGCAACTAGTTCTTCAGGTAGCCCCATAGGCCACTGTCTTGGCTCAATGAAAGGACACTGGGGGAGAAGAGTATGGGTGGCAGGAAGAGAAGTGTATAAAGGGGTGCCCTGGTAACTGACCTGGCTAGAGCCTCTAGCTGGAATAGCTGTTAGTTGCTTTGACTCCTGCTCATAGCTAGTCATGGTCTCGTGGTCTATATTGCTAAAAACATGAGTACACACATACATTTGTATAGGCACACACACACATGCACTCTTTACCTGGGCTGATTAGCTCAACCAGAGAATTTTATTTAAAAAACAATGACAATAATGCAGCCTGAATTTTAAGTAGTGTTCATAGCTCAAGTTCCCATCTCTAGACAATTTAGGATTTGTTAACCTGACTTTAAGCCAAAACTGGCTGGACTTTGTAGCCTTTTAACTCCAGTCAGCTAATTCAAATTCAGAACATGCCTTTGTTTTTCAGAGCAGATAAACTACAGTCTTTTGTGAATGTAGATGGAGTAAAGGGAGATGGCTTTTTGTTGCCTGTCTTCCTAGTCTGGCTTGCTTCTGCATATTGTGATTAATAGCATAGCCTGTACTTATTTGCTATGCATTTTAGGCCATGGTTCCTATTTCTTATCAGGAAAGCTAGCTTAAGAAATTCTTGCTCCTTGCAGGTATTTCTGTTGCAGTTTTGGACCACTGTCCGAGCTGTATTTTTTAACTAAAGTCATTTGCCTAATCCACTTTATGGATGGTTATATGGATGGATATCCAGTTATAGCATGGCCTTGCAAATTATTGTAATTCATAACTAAGAGGACAGCAAACTATTGTGTGGGGTGGAAGCTAGGAGTACAGACACCTAAAATGAGCTCTTTTGTCCAAAAAGGACATGTTGAACAGAGATGCCTTCAAGCATATGCTTTCATTGGTTAAAAGACCCAAATAAAAGCATATACTGATTTGAGATCCCAAGAGAAGATTCAGTCACAAGTACAAAACAGTTATTATTTTTACTGTTCTTGTTAACCACTATAAATCTAAGGATAACATCAGAAGAAACTTTACTAAATAGCACTATACTTTGGCCTTTAAAGCAAATATAAATTAATAGTGAACTCATTTGCCAGTTGCAATAATTAAGAATAGTTTATGGGCATTAGTTTGTGCCCAAGTTTGTGCCCATAAACTACTTTGATTAAGTTCACCCTTCTACATGAATTATGCTGTCTCAGATTTAGATGTTACATTTCCTTATTGGTAATACTTTGCCAAATTGATAGAGGAACGATCTCAAATTGAAGACATATCTAGATGTAAGACATCTTTCAAGTGTAACTAGGATGCAGCTAGGATAGAAGAGTTCAGGGAAAGTATTAGCCAGTAAAACCAGAAGGAAAAGTGGAGTAAACAGAAAATAATGGGTATCCTTACAAAGCTGTCTTGAAGGAGAAATTCAGAACAGGTAATCTACTCTTACTGTTAGTATAAAAAGGGATAAATGTATCTGCAGTATTTCCTTTTTCATTAAGGATGTTATTTGTGGCTATTAGAATCCTTATGCACAGAATGAATGATGTGTTTTGGATAACTTTTTGTTTTCCTGGAAACAGGACTCTGATGATTTCAGTCATCTGATCCATAGTATGGCCTCATGGACAGTTGTATTGGCACAGGAAGAGAGGACCAGAAATGAGCAGCTCACATGGTTACTGGGGGCTAAGATTTCTATCTGAATTTGTTACAAAGGCAAATGTCACCTGTAAACGGATTCCAAGAATTAGGCACTGAAATTTTACATCAAACAAATTTATCTTGAATGGCTACATTTTATTCCTCTTATAAACAAGCTACTTGATTTGCCAACATTTCATTTTATTTTTTTCTATCATTAAAATATACTTTTAATTTCAGTCTCAGAATAAGCAGTTGCTTGTTTGTGTATTTCCCTAATTAAGAACATTTTTTTATGAAGGCTTTGATTCTTCTGTGGCCTATCCACTCAAAACCCCAATGAATTCAATGGGATGCTATTGAGCCTTGATTAGTACCAGCAAATAAGACTGCATTTAATAATGATTGTTGAGTAAACTTAGTCATAGTCATGTCCAAAATGTGAACGTCTGTCCCATTATCTTACTGCAGCATTTTAGTGACACTTTGAACTATTGTAACTGACATTTTCCTTTGTGTTTTGTTCACGGGTTTACTGGAAGTATTTTGCCAGCTGGGGAAGGGCCATTTTGGACTTTAAACATCATCCTAAACTGGGAGACACTTCTGAATTGAACAGCGTTGAGATAGTCCATCAAGTGTAGATCCAGGCCACTGGTCTAATTTTTTTATTGTACAGCAACTAAGAAATTAAAAACTTTTTAAAATTAGAAACACAAATGCAGACCCACAACAGGTAGCGGAGTCACAGAGATCAAGCAGTTGACAAGAAAGTGCTTTAAACCCAGATTATGATAGACCAGAATTGACCACAGTACCTCCATAATACCTGCCAGTTTTGCAGAGATTATTGTAGTGTTAAGCTTAATCATGATTTCTTGATTTTTATCAGCAAGAGCAAGATCCTCAGGTGTTTTAGACGCACACTAAATTCAATAGATGATTGGGTTTTTACACGAGCTAAAGAGCTGGCCAAAAGTAACTGTGTACTGATTTCCATAAAAGGCCATTCCCCTTTTTCAAAGTTATTTCAAGATTATCAGCCTGGTTTTAAGAGACATTTCATAGCATGTTACATTCTATTTTACTGTATTTCTCTTTCAAATTAAATTTGAAGTAGTCTACAGAGTATGAGAAGGAATGACCACAGGAACTGCTGACTCCAGATGGAATTCTGTAAGGGGGTGCTGTGGTATGAGCATTGCTTCCTCATTGAAGCTGCTGGATCAGTGGCCGATGTAGGGTGTGTGGCCTCCAGCAGTCTCAATTCATGAGGTCTAGCCATTCCTGAAGTCCCTGCGTGAATCGTGTGGTCAGTAAGCCCCGGTGGGTGTTGTGGTTTAACCCCAGCCAACAAATAAGCACCATGCAGCCACTTGCTCACTCCCCCCTCAGTGGAATGGGGGAGAGAATTGGGGAAAAAAAGTAAAACTCATCTGTTGAGGTAAAGACAATTTAATAGGACAAAAAAGGAAGGGGATAATAATAATACTACTAATAACGATGATAATAGAATATACAAAACAAGTGATGCACAATACAATTGCTCACCACCTGCTGACCAATGCCCAGCCAATCTCTGAGCCCTGGTGTCCCCCAGCCAGCGCCCCCAGTTTATATGCTGGGCATGACATCATATGGTATAGAATACCCCCTTGGCTCATTTGAGTCAGCTGTCCTGGCTGTGTCCCCTCCCAATTTCTTGCACACTCCCAGTCTCCACTGATGGGGCAGCATGGGAAGCTGACAAGTCCTTGGCTTAGTGTAAGCACTGCTCAGCAACAACTAAAAACATCAGTGTGTTATCAACATTATTCTCATCCTAAATCCAAAATACAGCTCTACACCAGCTACTAAGAAGAAAACCAACTTTATTCCAGCTGAAACAAGAACAGTGGGGGACATGTTGCCCATTACAGTGACCTCTCTGTGAAGCTGCCCATGATGATGAGGGACTCCAGAGGAGTCTCATCCTTCTTACACCAGGAAGGGTCTCTGCAGAACAACGTTCTGGGGAGCATGAGATGGCAGCAGGAGGAGGATCCTCAGCTGAAGACTCCCTTTGCTACTCACTTCTGTCTGATGACATTAAAGCATGCCAAGGATGTGAGGAAACTGATTGTGAATTTCCTGTGTTTAATGTTTTTCATCCCTAGCTGAGCCTATATTCAGATCTAACATTTACATAATGAATTCCAGTGCCTTCGGTGGGAGTTACACCCCTTTGTACCTCATAGTTAGCCACAGAATTAAAGTTACAGCTACAGAAACGAGCAGAAGTGAGTTGCTTTGGATATTGCCCTAGGTCTCCTTTGTGCTTAAATTTCCCATGAGAAAGATAACAGTATTTCCCTATCTCACAGAGGCATTGTGAGAATAAATACAGTGCTGTGGTATTAATGATTGAAGTCTTTTAAGTAGACATTAGTACCATAGATACTGATGTAGATTTTTTATTGCTGCCTCACTGCATGTTGTCTCAGCGTGTGTGTGCGTGAGCTGTAACACACAGATTTGTTCCCTATTCTCCACACTGTCTGTGTCAGCATTGTAACTTTCCAGAGTTCCCATGGAAATTCTCTCTTCTGATCACTTTTTTCCTGTGGTATACAAGATTGCATTTTCTCAAGCCAAACATTCTTCTACAATGTCTTATCATTTTACAACTTCTTCAAATCCCTAAAAATATTTTTGTCTCTTTGGTTGATTACAGCACCTCACAATTTAGCCTTAGCTCTCATTAATATCGAAGTTAAACACAAGAACTCACAGTAAACTTCATGGCTGCCCTTGGTGTGATATGCTGTTGGCTGATATTAACCTTTGTTTACAGCTCTTCAACCAGTTTTCATTCCATGTGACAGAACCCGGTATTCAGCCAATTAGAATTAATTTTGTAAATAGGATTTCAAGAGATGCTATATCAAGTAGGTTAGGTTTGGGGCTTGTACTTTGCACAGAGTCTAAAATCTGTCAGTTTAAGGTACAGTCATTTTTGTTTTCTTAAATACAGAAGGATGAACAAAAAATTAGCTAATGGCCATAATGTATTGCCTAGGCATCATAAATGGCCTGATCATCTTGAAAGATCCAGAATTACTACTCAAGAACATTAAGTCCTGCTTTAAATGCAATTTACCAATTTAAGGTCAAATTTGGTTGCACTGCTCAGGTAGTTTAAAATATCTTTAAAAAATTAATAATCAGGTCTGATTTGCCTCCCATTTTGCCTTGTTTTACACTGTTGTAATTCCACTGACGGCAAATGGGAGGTACTCTTCTATGTGTGAGAGTGAAAAAAGAAAATCATTATTTACAGTCTTTGCATGGTCATGAGCTAACAAATAGATTTTGCATTGAGTGTAATGTTTTGTATGCTTTTTCTGTGTTTTATTTTGGTAATTCATAGCCACCATTATTACATGAAAAGGAGCAGATGTACGGCAGCTGGCAGATTTCTAAAGAAAATATTTATTTATTACTTTCTATTTTGCATTTGTTTAATCACAGAAATCTTGCATATTTTGAACAATTATTTGTATCACTCTATTTTAGTATTTTACCAAGAGAACAAATGACTTTTCCAGCTTAAGTATATTAAAAGCTTATTCAGGTGTATGTTATGGCTGGTTCTCTTCCAGTTTTAAAAATGTATAAATTCTCTTTTTAATGTTCCAGGGAAAAGCAATGGTATTTGCTCCACTCCGAGGGAATACTTTAAACCAGTTTTGCAATCTAGCTGAAAAAGCTGGTTTCTCTATCCAAAGACATGAAAATTATGATGAACACATTTCGAACTTCCACTCCAAGGTTAGTTTTCTGCTTGTGTTAGATAACACTTTAATCCGCATTGCATTTTGAAGAGATCATGGTCCTTTTGGCAGGTAACCTAAATGTTTGATTAAAGTACTCCTTAGGTGTGCTGTTTCTGAACAGCTATTTTTGTATCTGATTATTTTGTGTGGTAGAACCATCCTTTATCTCTGCATGTCTAGAAGAGTTTTGCAAAAGCATCTCCTGTTTACGCTTTTCATTCATTGAAATCTAATTTATGAGAGTCTTTTCTTGTTGTTGTTAGCTGCTTTTAAATATACGGCACACCAGCATTTACATTTTAATAAAAAGCTTGCAACTTTTAAGTGGTTTAAATACTGAAATGGACTGAAATACATAGGAGGTGAATGTCTAATTGTATCATATCGTACCTTAAATCCTTATCTCTGGCTGCTTTATGGCTGGGTCAGTTGGCAGCTTCAAACTGCTAAATCTCATACAGAATTTCACAGTTGTGGGGTTATATGTCAGATCGAGGCGCTACAAGATTTAGGTCAAAAGCACTTATCTGAGTGTGATTTCTAAGCTTGCTTACATAAAGCTACTGTTATCAGTCTCCTTTTTTATTATTTATAAGTATAGAGTAATACAGGACATGAAGGAGGAAGGTGCTTCACAGAAAACTTTTTAGGAATTTCTTATTTTCCTGTGTAGACGTGCTTATCAAAATCATATTTATTACTTGCAATTCTGAGATCTCTATTTCATACCATAAAGAAATCCACTGTTGTAGGTCCATATGACCTTAGACATAACCTCTTGCAATTTTCTAAGAATTGCTCTTGGAAAATATAGACATGTTCAGAATTGAAGTGAAATACATTTTTTTTTTCTATTTAGCACCACCATAGGATAGAAATCAGATTATGCTAAAAAAAATGTGTGTGATGTTGTAAAGAACAAATACATATTTTACTGTGTAATTTTATATTTAATAAAGACTCCGATTAAAGCTATCTAGACACATGTACATAAAATCACTTAATTTCTTTATTCAGGTAGCTCTGAATCTGGTCACACTAAAACCAAATAAATTTCAGTTGTCGTTCATCTACCACCCTGACTTTAAATCATAAAAATGATATAAATGTAAGGCCCAATGTGATGGGTTTTTTATTTGCCTCCACCTGAAAAAGGGCATGATTTTGATTATGTTGTTTCATGGTAGTAGTTCTCTTTCATTATCCACTGCATCCAAATCAGCTCTGCCGCAGTGAAATGCAGGAGTACTAGTTGTTATCCTGATCCAAGAGATGGGTCTAAAATGATAGAGTAGTTTATTTTGCTTAGAAAACAAATCTATTCTATCTTCCTCTGGTTATGCAGTCCTTATAACAGGGACCAGAGTGAAGATGTATCTGAAGTAGCTTTAAATTAGCTAGCTCTGGAAATGCCAATCATTTTACTGCAGTATTTTTGAGCACAAGCTGTGAAATGTACGATGGACACGTACTTGGAGAGGGTAATGCCCAGCTTCATTAAGGGAATGTTTTTTCTCCACTGTAATCACAGCTGTGACAGTGTTGTTGCTTGTTCCTCCTCCCCCTGTCTCCTTTTGGCTTGAGGAAAAAAATATCCCAAAGACACATTACTGTTCAGGCTAACACTTGTGCTAACTCATGACACCTGATGCAATCAAAAATACCTTTTTGTTAATTTAATTTTTTTAAACAGAGGCACTTGAATTTTATTGGAAAATCTTCAAGGGTGAGGAATATAAAGGTCCAAAATATTTTGTATTTTTGAATGGCTTTCTTTTTGTATGATGTTCTACTTTCTAAGGTGATAGTGTCTCATAGTATGCACTTGATAACCCAACACTGATCTCTTGCTAGCACTATCATACTTAAATACATAATGACTCTGCAAAAAAAGGTGTTTTGTCAACAAATTACACTAAAGGTGAGGGATGGAACTCTGCCTCTTTTCA